>NC_000080.6:11747500-14672500 GCF_000001635.26 Mus musculus
CAGCTCAAGAACATGCTTCTGTCTTAGAAGCTTGGAATTCAGTCCAACTTAGAGGTTCCTGCTTCTTCTGGCCAGTCCAATTGCTATTTTGAGATACTTCCATTTTGGCCAGAGAGTAAAATCCATTAGGAGATTGTGTAGAGTCCTACATTCTCCAGAGGGTGCTTGAAGCTAAGTAAACTAGAGGAACATCTGATAGATCCTCAGAGAGACTCGGTTGGAGAGGATAACGCTGCACAAGTAGGTTTTGACTCCTGGTCTAATTTTAAGAGTGAGACTCCCTGGGAGAAGCAGTAATTGGCCAGAAGAATGTGATTGTTCCTAATTGCCTTCCTAATTATACACTTGGATATTGGGGGCCTGAGGCCTGGGGTTTGGCACTGTACATCACAATTGACTTGCCCCTGGAGAGCTGTGACTAAAATACCTCCTTAAAGGTAAGCCTATTTTCACATCCCTGCAGCAGCGCAGATGCAGATAGAAGGTGAGGGATGGGGTTATATAAGTGCTCTTCTAGGTAGACTAGGCAGAACTTACAAAGTAGACAGCCCACAAAACCATCTTGCATTAAGAAAATTGGGTTCGTAACTTCTCTAGGCTTAGCTCTTTGTCAGTGTCAGTAGAGTGTGCTTAGAGTAGAGGGGTGTCATTGCTGGTATTCTGAGGCCCATCTTTCTTCTTTCATTTCTAATCCCAACCATCCTGGAGGACCCTGGGCCACAGAGATTATGGGAGTAGATAAGAGCTGGATCAGCGTGTGTCAGTCAGCCTTTGGTCATACTTGTTTATCCCTCTTGTTCCTTCTGCCCCGATCATATGTGGAGTCATCTTCCGCATAACATACTGATATTTGAACATTTATTACAGAACCCTTTGCTAAGATACTTCACCTGTACCAAAAAAAAGAGTAATAGAAGGATGTAATGATAATCACAGAACGTTACCAAGACAGTGCCAGGGTTATTAAGATGTATAATGAAGTGGCAAATAGTTGGTGAACATGAAAATATCCAAACCTCGTTGTAGGGGTCCTCAGTGCAACTGTCCTCCAGTCCCCTACAATGCTTAGTGAACTGTTAGGAATTGTTAATGTAGTCACTGGCTAAGTGAGATTCTCTCTAACATTGGGCTGCATCTGGTCTCCAAATTGTTTGCTCTGAATTTTTATTTTCTCCAAGCTGGTTTCTAACTTTTAAAAATTTAAGAATTTCATTTAAAGAATGCACCGTCAATTCCTTCTTCATACAATACTGTGTGTACTAGTGTGCACATATATCTGAGAAGACACAGTGGAATAAAGGAGTGAGGGATAGAGAGTCCAGGATGGTGCACATCCTAGCACCTTTGTCTGTGGGGTCCCTACTGCTTATAATAATCTTGAACTCAGTCAAGCATATTCACTACCCCTGAGAGTTGAATTTGCATGTATGATCTGAGAGATTATTTTTAGTTCATTAACTATTTGAAAGACTCAGTTCTTAGACAGTGTAGTCAATTAGCTTTAAACCCAAAGGTAAAGGACCTATGAATTAAAGAGTGAGTATGTGTCCACCCTTCTTAGTGTAGAGGGTGGTCCACTAGAGGATGTGCTATTAATTATAAGTTAATGGATTTTTTGTTAAGAAACATGTTTTATTAACTAAACAGAGGCAGGAGCTCTTGTTGCAGTGCCTCCAGGCGGTGCTGGTAAGAACTTTTATAATTCTGTAGTTTTTAGAGTTGCTCCTGTGAATATTGTTGGTCTGCTAACTAATTGAAGGTAACAGAAAGCTGAAGGACATGAAAAGAATTTGCTTAGAAAGTCTCTTTGCTGGCCTTTTTAGGACCAAGTATGCTGTTTTAGGCAAGTCCTTCTTTCCATATATATTTAAAAAGTGTAGAGTGAGCCATGATGGTACACACTAGCAATCCCAGCATTCAGAAGGTAGAGACTGGTGGATCTCTATGGGTTCAAGACTCAAGTCTGATCTACATAGAGAGTCCCAGGACTACATAGACACTGTCTAACAAGAAAAACACAAACAAACAAACAAAACCACCCCAATGTAACAAAGACAAGCAAAAGATCTCTTTGAATGCAGCAGTGTTAGGTACAGGTAGGTTTCACAGACGTCAGCATCGTAAGCCAGAGGGAATTTGCCAGTTGTTCCATATGTAATAATTTAGCTATGAGTACTTTTCAGATTCCAGAGCTGAATGATAGACTGAAACCAGAACTGGCTTGATGACTCTTCCACTCAACTATTTCCAAACTATTCTATTTTTTAATGGCACATACCACTCTGAGTAATGAAGATCAGTGACTTTGAAATGGATATCATGGCTTTCCACCCACTACCTCCTCCCTTCAGCGTGACCCTTTGTCTGTTAGCAGGCTTTTTATTGGTTTAATAGTACCATCCCTAACTGTTGACAGGCAGCTGATTTTCAATTGCACTGTTATAAAGATGTCAATTATTCAATTAACTAAATTCATTATTTCATTGATCTGCTTGTTTCTTTTTAAATAAACATAATGTAAATCTGTCAGGGCTTCTGTCCAGGCTGTAATGACCATGCTGCCTTATTGGGTGAACACTATTCCAGCCATGCCTCAACGTGACGTGAGAGTAATTATTTCAGGTCTCTGAAATAGAGAGGCAGAGCCGAGCGGTTCTCTTCACCTTCCTGAGGCCACGAGGGAAACCTTGTTTTCGTCCGTGTTGTGGTTACACTGCTCAGCCATGTCTGTGCTTCCTCCGTGTCCTCAATGTCAAATGTTTATTTTCCACCCAAGTACTTGAGGGATTGACAGGCCAATCAATGCTAAGATGAAGGCAGTGTTTTATTACTTATCAGGATATTCTTGCCCTATATCAATTGGCAAATCGAATTGGAACCATTGGAACCCAGCCTTCCTAAATTTCAGTTGGCATTAAATCTTTCACCAGTTGTTGATTCTCCAAGTGTGATGTATATAAAGTTTGATATGTAGGTAAATAAGAGTGTTTAATGACCCAGAAAGTGTGACATTTGCAGGAGCTGAATAAGTGACCTTGTTAATAGAAGCAGAGTACTCTACTGAGATGAAGGCTAAAAGAGAATATTGAATAGGTCACACCTGATAGCACAGGCCTATTAATCTCAGCTTCTCAGGAGGATGAGGCAGGAGGATTACAAATTCAAGGCCAGCCCCAGCAATTTAGTGAAACCTTTATGTGCAATAAAATTGTACAATGAGAGTTAAAAGTGTAGCCTTTTTCTTAGTTATGCAAGATGTGGGAAGGATATTCCTGGGTTCTGTCCCCAGCACCACAGGAAGCAAATCCAATGCAAAGCACACAGAGACCAAATGAGGGCAGGAAAGTACAGCTCCACCCATCACTTGCCATTGGAGCTTCCCTTGCAGACAGGATGCTTCAGTCTGAGGCCTCTCCACGTCTGCCCTGCCTTTCATGGTGTGATTGCTGTTCGTCTCTGTAGTTCACCCTCTTCAACTTGTTCACTTACTGATTATTGACTTTGTGCTGGTTTCACTAAGGTTTTCGTGGAAGGAATACATGCTATAGTTATATGGTACAGTCCTCCAGCATGAACGATGGTGAGAGTAGGGAAATGCCTGTGTTGTTGTTGGACAACTCAGTGTGTTGGTGATGGGGGGGGGGCGTTGTCAGTTGGTTAGTGATACTGAATTGTGGATGAAGAGGGCTGAGGATGTTGGATGTTGACATTGACATCACGTCAGGATTGGAAGTGGTGGTGACGTCCTGTTCCTGCAGTAGAGAAGTTTGGGCAATCAGGTGGAGAGCAAAATGGATATATAATTCATGCTGGGTCCCACAGGGACGTCATGACCAGTGGAAGGGATCTAAGGGCTCTCACTAGAGGCTTCAGGGCTTGGGTTGGTCATTCACACTGGGTTCTGAGCTTGTTGAGGAGAACCGTGAGAGAGGTCTGTGTAGCTGGTTTCCTAGGTTATTGGAATCATCTTGCCTTTTATTGACTGTTGAAGTTTGGCTGTTGAAGAAATTTGGCATTAGCTGAGGAGAAACACTGGGATTTCAGGACCCTGAAAAGGCTAAATGGGAGCATAGCAGAGGGGTTAGGAGGGGTCAAACATGCATAATGGTGACTGACGTCATTGCTCTGGAACACCAGAGTGGATCCTGTGATTGGAGCCTGTCTTAGTTAGGGTTTTACTGCTGTGAACAGATACCATGACTGAAGCAACTTTTATGAGGACAACGTTTAAATGGGTCTGTCTTAGAGGTTCAGAGGTTCAGTTCATTATCATCAAGGTGAGAGCATGGCAGCATCCAGGCAGGCATGGTGCAGGAGGAGCTGAGAGTTTTACATCTTCATTTGAAGACTGCCAGCAGAATACTGTCTTCCAGGCAGCTAAAATGAAGGTCTTAAAGCCCACACTCACAGTGACACACGTCCTATTAGTGACACTCCCTGGGCCAAGCATATATAAACCTTCACAGAAGCACGCGCCTTGTATCTGCCTTCCTGCTCCCAGTGAGTGAGTATGGCTTGGGGACCAGGCTTGTTCCTTTACTGCTTCCAGGTATTTTCCTCTTGTTTTTTTTTTTTTTTTTTCTTTCCGAGACAGGGTTTCTCTGTATAGCCTTGGCTGTCCTGGAACTCACTTTGTAGACCAGGCCTGCCTCTGCCGCCCAAGGGCTGGGATTAAAGCCGTGCAGCACCACCTCCTGGCCTCCAGGTAAATTCTTAATACCTGGAGTCATACGTGGATAGTTTTGATTATGCAAGGATGTGGTTTTAATAAATGAAAGCTGGTAAGAGATTGGGAGTGAGGGAGGAGAGAGGAATAAGTAAAGCCGCTATAAGAATACCTGTGTACTTGGCAGGAGACTTCAGGTCAGCCTATAAAGGCCAAGGCACAAACTGACATCTCTGTCTTGCTTCAGCTATGGACATGCACAACCAGGTGGGCACCTCTGACATTGGCCTTATTAAGTCTCCTCTGGGAGCTACTCAGGAATTAGAAGTTTGATAATTCCATTGGGCTGCTGTGATGTTTCTCTTCCCTTCCCATGTTCACACACAGAATCAACCACCATTAGCAGCCACAGAGACCCATTAGCCCTCATTGCATGACAGAGTTCTCTTCAGGAATTTAGTATGCTCATCCTTGACCCCATTTTTGGAATTGGAAATTATCTTGAAAATTTACCTCTACCTGTGTAATTTCTACGACGTGTTCAAGAACAGCTTAATAGTCTGAAAGCGGATGAATTTAAAATTAGAGAGCTGAAGGTCGTAACCCAACAGTGATAACTCAGCTAATGAAATATTCATTTCCAACTCTGAAGTGGCACTGTATATCAATATGTTGTCACCGCCTGTCATTGTTACGTAGAGCACAGGTATATTTATGCATTTATAAATAGCTTGGGGTGGGGGAAGAGGCTAATTACATGCTGGAACAGTACAGCAATGTTCATGGCTCTGCCTCTAACAGGCACCTGCTTACCATTTTTCCAAGGCGCGTCTATGAATTAAGTATAGGTTCCTCACATTAACCTCTGGTGTGTTTGGTTTTGCAAATGATGCAATTAGAGGGGGAGCAGCTCGGGAGATATATGTGCTTTTTTAGGTCATGTCCACACCAGGGGTTTGTTTATACAAATGTAAAACGGAGTGCGTAATTTAGCTCTTACCTAGGAAAATTAAACTGAAAACTCTTTGGTTTGAAAAATCTAGAACACCGTAGAAGAGATATATATTTATATAATTAACTTCACCAATTAAGAATGGATTTACGTTAGGAAAAATCAATGTAATTATCCAGATAATTCAGGCTAATTAAAGTCCTCCCCACATCCTTAGATTTCCATTAGCCGCCTGTTTCTGGTAACAGAGAACTTTTGGTGTTAAATTAGCTCTGCAATTTGTATAAAGTATCCTTACTCTCTTTTGCCCATGCTTCAGCTGACTGTGTGTGCTTGATAAACAGATGTCCTTCAGGGACAAATAAAGTGGGAAGGCATCAAATACAGTGTGTCAAATCACAAGCTCAATGGTTCTTATGCTGACAGACCTCAGTGTGCAATCTTTACCATATATAAAAACAGATTGTGTGCTTTATCTCAGGATTCTTGGTTGTCAACCTGATTATATCTGGAATTAACTAAGACCCAAGAGGCTGGGTACACCTGTGAAGCGAGCTTTCTTAATTAAATCATTTGAAATGGGAAGAGCCACCTTTGATATGGACCTTTTGAAGTAAGATTTTAAAATCTGGCCCACACGTCTGGGGCCCCTATATGAAGGGGATGGAAGAGGAGGCTTTTGTCCTTTGCCTGCTTGCTCTCCCTCTTCCTGGCAAGTCCATTGTTTCCTCTGGCATGAGAGCCTACTTCGTGATTCTGGTGTAGCCTCCTGGAGTAAACAGCTGCTGGAGCATCATTGGAGTAGTGGGGCTACAGCCTGTTCCTTTAAAGACCCCGAACAATATAACATTTTATTGACATACATGTGAAGCCAGGGGCTCACAGGGCATCTTCCCTAATTGATCTCTCTCTCTCCCCTCCCCTCCCCTCCTCCTGCCCCTGCCCCTCCCTCTCCCTCTATGTGTCTGTGTGTGTGTTTGCACACCCACAATTTACCATAGAAGCTAGAGTTACTGGTGTGCATGCTGGGAGCTGAAATCAAGTTCTCTATAAGAGCATCTGTAAGAGTCATACTTGCTGTGCCCTCTCTACACACTCACACTCACACACACACATCACACACACACACACACACACACACACACACACACACCCCTGACAAAGGGTCTTTCACTGAACCTGGAATTCTCTTAATTTTTCTCTACTGGCATCCTCCTGCATCTGCTCCCCAGTACTGCGAGGACAGGTGTGCACCTCTGTGCCCTCAGGTTTCCATTTTAAATGAGGATGCTGAGGGACATACTCAGATCTTCATGCATATGCCACATACTTTACAGACTGAGTCAGCCTTCCAATCCTAAGATATAGAGTCTTTATGTTCAAATACACATTAGCAACGATAAGGATTTGATTAGAAATTGTTGAAATGGAGATTGATTATGTATTTAGTGCCCTTAGTTTGGTGCACAATTCCCATCCTCGTCCCATGTCTATTTAGGAGCTCTCAACCTCCTTTCGCCTTCTTTTGAAATCTATACTTACTCTGATTTGAATGTTACCACCTCCTCTCCCCAGTCTGCCCCTTCTCTATAGGCCCTTAAAACTGAAAGCTGCAGCCCTGGTGTTTATAAATAGATACCACCTTAGGTGAATGTCAGTGTAGGCTCTCTTAAAGTCTTGTATGTCTTTGGCATTTCCTTACCATTCTCTATGGAATTAAAAAATGTCCTCCCTGTAATCTGCAGGGGTGTGAAGTGGGTGGTGTAAGATGGGCTCTTCGAAGCGGATGTTCAGCCTGGGAAAAGAGGAGGATTTGCATTTGGGCAACTGGCATTTCCTTTGAGCATGCAGAGTTCATTTTGCTGTCTGAGAAGAGAGCAGAGACTATAGCCTGGGCGTGGACTCTTGGTGGATGTAGTGCTTGGGCCTCACGAGCCATCTCAGATGTTTTTCAGCTCTCCCAGTTCAGTGCTTTTAGTTCTAAAGAGTTTTGGTTATTACAATTACTGTACAGATGTAAGAGTAATTGAAGAGTCAAGATTTCGAAGAGTTCAGAAAAGAGGAAGCCGGTCCCTTCCAAAGCTTGATGTATGTGTTAGGTTGTGTCAAGAACATGCAAGTATAGCAATTTTTTATTTTGGGGTCGGGGGAGCGGTTGGCTACATTTGCTTGTATGGTCCTTCTATTTCTCTCTCTCTTTTTTTTTAAAATCAGAAGTGACATGTGTCTATCAGGTTTTGGAGCTTTATATTTTAAAATAATTACTCTCTGATTAGATCATACAGATTTAGAATATGCTAAAATGAAGGAAAATTCCCACTGCGCCTTTGAAATGCCCCTCTGGGAACAGAACCTGTCCTCATATGACTGAACTTAAAAGATGGGGGGAGGAGAAGATTTTGGAATTCCCTAATTATCACCTTCACTGTCCCTGACTTGTGGTTTTCCTGAGAAAACTACACACTGACCTCCAAGAAGAAAAAAGCCGGCTAGCCAGTGCTCTTAACCATCAGGTTCTGGCTAGCCAGTGCTCTTAACCATCAGGTTTTGGCTAGCCAGTGCTCTTCAGGCAAATGCTCTTACTAGGGTCTGTGTGGCAGGGTCGGGGGTAGAGGCGGGGAGGGGGGAGGAAGAGAAGCAAATGAATTATAGTGATGATTTTTAGTGACCTTGAATGTTCTTTTGTATTTTCTTCTGATGGTTTAAGTTAAAGGAAATTACTTTGGACCAATTCCAGGAACATTAAAGACCCCATAGCAGGAATTAGGGAATTCACATTGTCACTTTCTTGTCTGCTGCTCCTGAGTGGCTCTCAGGCAGCTGTAGTAAACCACAGCCTCTGTTGGAAAACACGCCTGTGCCCCTTTCCAGTGGGTGGGTTGTGTGTGTGTGTGTGTGTGAAACGCTAAGATTACAAATATCTCCTTTCTGTTTCTGTTTTCCCCTAAGCCAAGAGGCTCTGAATAACTTGAGACAGGCATGGAGAGATGATGCTGGCTGTGGTCTGCTTGTGATCAAGCCCTTCTGGAACCTTTGGAAATGTTGGTCATTGACTCTGAACACCACAATGTCTATTTGCATGTTCTGGACCTTAATACCCAATATTCTACCCAACCATTAATTAATACCCAACCATTCTACCAGAGTGGTTTCTGTGGAGTTGTTAAAGTCAATGTGTCCTTACAGACTTCTTGTAAGGCTGGTTTATTGACCTTATGTTCTGCTTGATGGCAAGAATTACCTTCTTAGCTAGGCATTTGTGGCTATGATGGCTTCCATGACACTCCTTGCCATCGGGAGAATTCTGTTGAAAGTGTTGCGGTTGGGCCACGCCACCTGTTCTCCCAGGGTTCTGACTCCTCTCCCGTACTTTACTTCTGATGATGGAGCCTGATAGAGAAATAACTACCAACTTATAGGTTTGAAATGTCAAAAGAAAGTCTTCAAAGTCTCCAGTTGCTAGAATCTTCTGCCTCTTGTTGCTTCCTCAGGATTGGCCATGTATTGGACCACTTCTGCCCCAGAGCACTAGTGATGCATTCAAATAGTTCATATGTTTCCACACCAGTGTGACTCTTGGAGCCTTCTAATTAACAAAACAAGAGCTTACTCTTATTTTTGAGAACAGAGTTTTGGTCCCCAGGATTACTACTAGGTTGAAAAGAATTATTTGTAACTCTTATCAACCAGAGCACAGAGAACTACAGAGAAAACTAATTACATTGAGATAGCACAATTTATAATTTGTGATCGGCAGTCTGGTAGCATTTTATTAACATCTACAAGACGTACTAGTTTTTATGTATGTCTGTTACCCCTTGAGAAACTAGCACCATCCACAAGATGAGGGGTGTCAGATGGTGACATTGCTTAGCATTGCTACTGGCCCTTTGTTAAATTGCTAAATATCAAACTTAGCAACCCAAGTCTGACATCATTGCAAGGTCACAGATCCCTGGAATCCCAGTGAGTTTATTTGAGAACAAGAGTTGCAGAGGTTTGGCTTGAAGAGTGAGGTGGGAAATGTTTCTGACAGCGTGAGCCAGATGGTATTTGTTGCTTTCATTCTGCTCTGCCTTGCAAAGGCAGCCAGATATACATTTAAACACTTCTTCTTGACTGCGTTTTCATAAGGCTGTATGGACAAATACAGAGGAGTGTTGCACTTGAACCCAGGTCCCGAGTTTGCTCACATCTTCTTTAGGTGGAGGCTCTTCTCTCTAACATTCTCTCTCATCTGGCCTAGCATGTGCTCACTTTGGGACTCACCACTGCCATTCGTTGTAATTTTACGTACACCTAGTGGTTTGGGACTGCTTTTCTCTACTGCATCCATAGTGTGTTTATGATGAATTATTTCTTGAGTGAGTGATATATAACGCATAGATGATTAAGATGCCCTCCCTGTTCTCATATAACCTCCTCTTGGCTGGGTAGACATGTATGAGCAAGCACACAGACTGTAATTGCTGCAGTTGTTAAACATACACTGTTGCTGGACACTGAAGACGGTGCCTGTATTTTAAATGTGCAGAGGTCAGGAATTATAAATGTTAGATTTTGGTAATAGGCATTTGCTTGCAGATAACAGTGACTTTGGATGCCCCATCTCAAATGATGTGGTTGTTAGTTGATTAGCTTATCACAGGTCAGGTGAAATAAAAATAATGCTCGACACCTAGTCTACTAATCTGGGGAAATACAGGCAGCATGGCTATGAGTCTTCTGTTCTGTGTTTAATATGTGTTTGATGGATGGTGTCTGCCTTAGTGTACAGAACTAATATTTCCTACCTGTACTCATTGAGGGTGACTGTGTGACCCTCTAGCCCTGTTTGACATGGAAAATAGAGAAGACCACTGAGGGCAGCTGCAGCCCATACCTAAACCGTGGGAACCCTGAGATGGTTCTTCTGTTAAGAAAGTCCTTGTCTCCTGTTATCGTGGGGCATGCTGTTGGGTGATGAGCCCGTAAGTTATCCTCTCCGCCAACAGATGGTTCATCCCAGAGCCATCATGTCTTCAAACTACCCGCTCCCTATTGATCACAGACTTGGATAAAAGGCATTTTATACTAGTCATTAGGATGAGAATCAAGCTCAATGATGAAACTCGGTGTGCTGTTTTACCAAGACCCTCCATATCAAATTTTCTAGAGGTTGTAGAGTTAGATAAGAGCCAGGAGAACAAAGTTATACTGGTGCTTTAGGGACCTTCATGGATAACGTGACCTCTCTGTGAGTTCCTCTTTTGCCTGAGTTCATCTGTAATGTGGTGAGGGCCCGCCTGGTTGCCCAGTCACACAATGACGAACCAGAGCAGAGGCTTTGTGTGCTAAAACCTGTCTCAGAGTCTCTCTCATCTCTGAATCTCTTTGGCTTCTGGATTTTCTTCTCTCTCTAAAATTCAGTCATTCGCATCATGGTTTAATTATTTTATGTAGCAACGTATGTCTGAGTAAGCTGTTTGTCTCTGCCATGTGGCTGTGATTGACTTGTTGATAACTGTCTGAGTGTCAATTAGATGAAGTATGTGCAAAATCTGATTTTTTTTGATCTGTTGCATATTTGCAAGGAAATTCTTGGTTATAATGAATTACAAATCAACATCTCTTTTATTCTCCCTCATACTCTGTCAAGATAAGACATTGGCTATCCATTTCAAATAACAACTGTCTAATCAATAATTGTGATATTGCTAAATTATTAATGAAACAGGAGTGAAGTATGTTGTAATTTTTTATTTGACTTGGCATCTTCTTATATTTCTCTGTAATTGATCCTGAGCTGTTAGATCTCGATCTGTGAGGATAGTTTGGAGAAGGCAGAAGCCATAATTTCTCAGTGGGCAGGAAAAACAAAGACAACATTTGCCTGGGGTATTTAGAATATGTTGTAGCCTAGATTTGTAATTCAGGCTTGCTCCCACAGAGACTGGGAAATTATTTCCTCATGCAGAGATGAACTCCTAGACATCTGTTATTCGAGCCTTTGATTTAGTGTCACCAAGTGACTTTGGGGACAAAGATGATCTTATTCCTGAGATTACCTGTTTGAGCCCAAGGTTGGCGGTAACAGGTCCAGGCTTGCTACACATGTAATAACGTCATGTGTCATGTTTGTAATACTTACTGACTGTCCTGGAAACTATACCGTCAGTGTTAATTGGGGATTGTTTGAGGTTCACGGTTGCTTTCAGAGGCTTATTTATTCATCAGTTTATTTGACTCTCATCTCAATTTTGGTTTTGTTAATGTTTTACCATCCTTTGAGGGAAGTGGAAGGCAGAGAAGCACCTAGTCATGTATATTTGTTTATAGTGAGTGGAGCTGAGTTCTAGATATCCTGTGGTTCCTCAGTGCTCAGAACTCAAGTCCTATTGCATAGGGTTTTCTGATGTCAGACCATTGAATCTGGGCAGGCAGGGAGCCAAGAGGATCTTGTGTTTTTACAGCTGGTAGAGGGTCACCAAAGTGTGGGCTCTTGTGAATGTCTGGACACTGAGCCTCCAGCTTTATTCTGTCTTGAGCCTTCCTACAATGTCTTCCTATTGATCTCGGAATTCAGAATTTTGGGATTGAAATTTCAGGAAGGGTTGAGAAGCTGATAAAGTGGGCACAACATGATTTTTGGTTTATTGCTTTGGTTTTTTGAAATAGTGGTTTGCCATGGGCCAAGGCTCATCTGTAACTCCAGGTCCTTCTGCCTCCACTTCTTCAGTTCTGAGAAAGCAGCTGTGTGCCAGCATACCAAGCTGGCATCATTGTTTGTTTGTTTGTTTGTTTGATTGATTGATTGATTGATAGTGTGCTCTGTGTGTGTGTTGGTAGGCCAGAGGTCAGGGTTGGGTTTTAAATTTTTCTCCTTTTTTTGTAGTTTTATTATTTTTTAAAAACTATTTTATTCATATGAGTGTTTAGCCATGTATGTGTGCATAGCACTTGAGTGCCTAATACCCGCCTCGGCCAGAAGAGGTATCAGGTTTCCTATAACTAGGGTTCCAGATGGTTGTGAGCTGCCATGTTTTGAGCTGGGAGTTGAACCTAGGTCCTTGGGAATAGAGGCTAGTGCTCTTAAATACTGAGGTATTTCCCCAGTTCTGTTTGTCTTTTTACTTTAATTTGATACAAGGTTTAACCGTGTAGCCCCTAGTAGTTACAGAGTAATAGAGATTCACCTGTCTCTCCCTTTTTAGTACTAGAATTAAGAGCAAGTTCCTGGGAGAGACAGGAGTCTAAAATTCACTGATTGGCTAGGTTGACTGGCCATTGAACTTCAGGGATCTGCTTGTGGGGCCCTCCCAGCACAGCATTATAGGTGCATGCCCCGTATACTGCCTTAAAAAAGATGAATGCTAAAAATCTTTCATGATTGCAGAGTGAGTATTTTACTGATGAGGTCATCTATCTCTCCAGTTCACTAGTGATAACAAACAAACAAAACCATAAGGCAAACTCAGAACAAAACGGGTAAGCTACTCTTACCAGCATCAAGCCTTCCTTTATGGATGACTGGTGTCTTCAATGCATCTTCCTGGATGTGGTCCACAGATGTCTGCATAGCCACCCCTCACTCCTTTCCTCTCAGCGCAAAGGACTGCGATCCCAAGTTTGGCTAGGATGTGGCAAAGCAGCCGAGAACATCATCTGTTCTGCTTCTCCCTGCCATACATAAACAAACATCTTTTTGATTCTTCAGCTAATCTGATATTTTTCCCAGGCATGTTACAGTTATTTCTACCAGATACTGTGTTGGAATAAGCTGATTGTACTGGGGAGGAGGTGACAGGCTCAGGGCGGGTAATGTCGCAAATCTGGAGTGTCTCGTCTATGCTGCAGGTTCATTTTTGTGAGTTAGTCAACTGTCTCTTTTCTGCAGATTATTTTGCATTAATATATCATCTCAGTTCCGAGTCTCCCACCATTTATCCCCCACTCCTCATTCTTTCTTAAAAATCAGAATAGAATTTTCATGATTAGCTCCATGGCTTCTGTTTGGGTGTATTTTTATAGGTAGTGCTAGCATTACTATTATTTTTGAAATTCTTGTTTATATTTTTCTCTTGCCATCTGTTCATTTAATTATTCTCAGTTTGTTTACGATTTCAGTGTCCCCTCCATACATTCTCTGGCATTTTGTCTGCCCTTTCCTGACATAATAGGTCAAGCTTTCGAAAATCTGCCCATGGAATTTGACTTTTTCCATAGTGTACACACCGCCTATGCCTTCTGAAATTGTTCTTTGAGCAGATGTTAACTGTTTCAATATTTTGTTGTTTTGGTGGAAAGGGAATTGAAATATAAGATGTCAGTGATAGCATGCTTTGCTTACACCACAGCAGATTGCTGCTTCCAAGAGGAATATGCAAACGTCTTTAAAACATGGGGTGTTTGTTCCCTTATGCATTTTAACCACCATCTACAGGTTGTATGCTCTGAAAAAAAATGAGAAAATGCATCAGGTTATAATGATGGCTTTGTTCTTTGTAGCTTCTGAAATGGGTGTTGAGATTTCCTTAACCGGGGTTTCAGCTATGGGAATTCATCTGGAGATGAAGGACGCTTCCCTGTGAAAGTAGGAAGCAGGGCAGAGTGTCTTAGTTTCTATTCTTGGTGCTGTGATAAAATTCTCTGAGGAGTCCCCCCACAGACATGCCCAGCTGCCAGTCAGTCTCCTGGGTGATTGACAGGATGACTTCACACTTGATAATCTACTCTTATGGCTCAAATTCATCTGACCAGAATATGGATGACAAAAATGACTTGTCTTGGAGACCAGAGAGTGTTTCCTGTTGGAGACCCAGAGGCCTGTGTTGTTCTCACAGTCGGCACTCTGCTCCTCCTGGTGAGGTTTCTGAGCATCTGTCACCGTTTACTCTTCCCTGCAGAAATAGAAGGATGTGGAAAACTGTCTTGGAAAACAGATTATTGGTATTTTTTTCTTTTTACATAAGTCAAATCTGACTCATAATTAATAATTGATGTTGGGCTTAGTTAACAGAAGTCCTCAAATCCCACTGGCCTGATGGTTGTGGCACAGGAACCTGGGGTTGGGGTGAGGGGGAGCCAGCAGGGTGCTCTCCCCATATGCAGGCCAGACTGAGGGTGGCCAGGACACTGGGGGCTATTCCTTGGGTTCCACATCTCTCTCTGCTTTCTTTTTTGCTTCTAGATGTTTTCCTTTCCTGTATTGCACATGCTGGTGAATAATCTAAGGCTCCCAGGATTACAATATGTACCTCCTCACCATGTTATTCAACATGTTAAATATGTAGCTCCTCACCATGTTACTCAACATGTTAAATATGTACCTCCTCAACATGTTACTCCCTCTCTTCTTGCTGTTAACTTGCTTTGGTTTTGTTTCCTCAGACACCAAAGCCAGGGTTCTGTTTGCCTCTTTCCCATCTCCTCTGAGTTAACACACGGCTTATGGTGAATGCTAATTATACAAAGGTATTTAGAACAAACCTCAGTTACTGTCTCATGGCATGGTTTTCTGGTGTGTTCTCTGTGTCTGCATATGAGTTCTTGTGTATGTAAGTGCATGTGTGAGCATGTGTGCTTTGATGTCAGAGGACTACTTTGATGATTAAGCCTAGGTACCGTGTGTGTGTGTGTGTGTGTGTGTGTGTGTGTGTGTGTGTGTGTGTGTGTGTATTTTTCCCCCTGTAGATAGAGTTTCTCGTTGTTTAGAGCTGGCTGGTCAGGATTTGTTCTTAGGCATCCCCAGGGCTCCGCTTGCCTGGGTGTACCTGGTCCTGGGATAACAGCACTGAGCACCTTTTCTAGTTACAGCTGCTTTCTCCTCCACTTCCCACCTCCTCCTCTTTCTTCCCTCCCCTCTTCTCTCCTCCTCACCTTCTCCCCCTTGCCCCCCCCCCCCAACTTCCCCCTCCTCTTTCCCCTCACCCATTCCTCCTGACTCTAGGTATTAAGTTCAGGTCCTCATCCTACACCAATTAAATCCTCACCTGAGCCCTATGTTTTCCTGAAACCATTGTGTTCATGCTACATACACACACACACACACACACACACACACACACACACACACACCCTCAGCAGACAGTTGCTGTTTGGATCCAGTTTCACATGCTTACAGAGAAGTTCAGTGGAGGGTGGAGTCTGCCAGTGTAACCTAGCTCCTGGCTGCGCGCAGATAAAATGCTACTCCTCTCTCTGCTCTTCTGGAGCTGAGCTGCTGAGGTACGCCCAGGCTTTCCTGTCTAAGCGGCGGATGTCCACACAAGCATCTGCGTGAGGGCCACGCAGATTATTTCTCAACTCCAGGGTTCTCTGCTGGGCCCTTGGGAGGTGAGCGATTTTGCCGTGCCAGACCTGCGTTTTTTAAGCTAAATCCAGCCAGTTACAACTAGGGCGTTCCACACATTATTTCATGCACTTCTCTATCACTTGTATGAACATATGCGCTTTATATGGCCTGGTTTTCATTGTTATTTAGGGCCACAGGCCATGGGTTGCCCCATTGCAGGCTCTGGCATGAGTTGTTTATCACTAGTGCCCATTCTCCAAGGCCCTTGGGGAGTGCAGCGGCTAGAAGTGCAGCTATGGTAGCTTCAGGGGTGAAGCTGCTGGCCACTTTTACAGCATTGGGAAAAATGCCCTCTGAGGCCATATATTCTTTACATGCTCTCAAATACCTGGGCCTGGCTGATCATGAGCTAGTCCTTAAGTCCAGCTCACCTCATCTGGGAAATGCACGACTCCCCTCATTGTATCACGTCCTTCCTGGGGCTTTAGTCATGACACGGGTTCCCCTGACACAGAGGGGCTTCCTACCACATGGTGAAATCTCTGAAATAAGGATGCTATTTCTATTTGGGCGCTTTTAAAAGTTGTTTTCCTCTTCTCTTTGCACATCACTGAAATTAGGATAAGACTTACAGCCAGTGGAGTCTGCTTTATGGCAGGCAGTGTGTTAGAATTGGGTATTATAAATGTTAGGTTTCCCATCACGTGACAAAGGCAAAGAAAATGTTAGCATGGACGTCACCCCTACTGAGTGGTTCGGCTCCATTCGGTCTTCTGTGTTTATGTATGTTGTGCATGTTCACCTGTGTGCAGGTGTATATTCATGTGAAAGCTGGAGGGCAACCTGTGGTGGCACTCCCCAGGAACCTGCCATTGACTTTTGAGACTGGCCTCCCAAAGGCCTGGAGTTAGCTGATTAGGCTGATCTGGCCAGCTTGGGCTTTCTGCCTGTCATCCCCCACCCCACCCCAACCCACCCCACCCCAACCCACCTCACCCCACCCCAGCCCACCCCAACTGCGCAAGCTGGGATTCAACATGGTTGAAGCCAGGTCCTCACACTTTCATTGCAAGCGGTTACCAAACAGTTCTCTCCATTGCTTTTCTTTTAGTTTACCGCTTTCCGTGGTCTTAGCCAAGCCAAAGGTTTTGTTGTTGTTTGTTCGTTTTCCTCTTCAGGCTGAGAAATAGGCTTCCTTTTTGTTATCATCATTTTTGCCAGTGATGAACTGAGATGCTAAGCCCTGGACCCACAGGAATATGTACTGATCAGTGCCCGGTCTTGTCATGGTTAGGCACCCTTCTCTCCTGTGTCATCTGCTCACCCACTCTGGCTTTCAGTCAAAAAAGAAAAGGAGAAGAGAGAAGGGGAAGGACCAAAGGAACAGAGACAAAGGAGAGTGAAGAAGGAGGAATTCACTCCTAGGGCTGGCCTGCACCTGTAATTCTAGCACTTGGCCCTGAGGCAGGAGGATTTAAAGTTCCCTACCAGCCTGGGCCACCTAGTGAGACCACATGTAAAGAGAAAAACAAAACAAATGGGGACAAACAACACAGCAAGAAAAGAATGAGAAAGGCAGCTTATTGGGGGAAGGAGACCGCACCCACAAGTCCCTCCACCCCCAATAAAAAAACCTGAGATTTTTCTTGTAAATTTGGACATTCTTAGTATTTGCCTGAATTATGACTTTGGAGTTTTCCTTTGAAGAAATTAAGTTATTTCTAGTCAGATTAGCCTTGCTCACATAGTATAGGGCTTGAGAAGAGTATTGGCTTTGGTGTTGGAAAGCCTGATTTCAGAAGTGGGACCCAGGGAGGGTAGCTATGGCTGTGAGCCTTCCAGTATTATCGCCTTAATTTTCACCCAACCCACTGTGTGCATTCCCCAAAATATCACAGGCAACCTTAAACTGACCCCAAGTTAATCATCCTCTCCATGTGCTAAGGACTCCTTTAGTGCTGAAAATAATACTGGGCCCGAGTCACCTTTTCTGTGCGTTGCTGGCTGCATTCAGTCTTTGCCCCTCGCTGTCCTGTGCAGCTGCTGAGGTCCTTTCCCAGGAAGGAATGTAATTTCTCGCTTGCTTTGCATTTTAATAACTGTGCTCTTCAGTAGCCTCCTGAGGCAGTCAGAATGTGTCAGGGTAGGTGGCAAGTGGCTGGTTTTCTTTCTGACTCTGAGTGGTTTTAGATATTTTCCTGTTTTACCTTTGCAGTGGATGGTTCTTTAGCCCTTGATGAAGGTGCTCTGTTTGCGTTTCTCTGTGCCTTCTGTAATCGTGGCTCAGAAACAACCCTTGTGGTAACTCAGGAACTGGACCTGAGGACTAGTGAATCAAATCACCTGTTTTATAGATGAGTACATTGGTTTATGGACCAAACTAAAAGCATGTTGGCTGGCTGCTTACCATGCCAGAGCACTGTGGAACAGAGCCAGCCTTCTTCTTGTCCTCCGATTGCTTCTCACAGCTGCATGTGGGAACTGCGAGGGCCTGCTTGTCCTTTATACTTTTCTTCTCTCTCTGGCGGATGTCCTCCCTATGACACACATTTTAGAAGCTGAAGAGATCGTTCAGTAGGTAACTTTACTTGCTGTGCATACCTGAAGATCTGAGTTCAAATCCCTGCACTGACCTAGAAAGCAGGGGGTGGTTGCTGACATGCCTTTTACTCAAGTATTGTGAGGAGTGGAGACAGGAGCGTCCCCGGGCTTGCTGGCTGCCAGCTTAGCCCTAGGTTTGCTGAGAACTCAAGGGTGGAAGGCAGAGAATAGTAGAATAGGGCATCCAGTGTCTTCCTTGGCCTTCTTCTGTGTGGCAGTGTAACTACATACACATGTGTGTATACATCATACATAGACACGATAAAAATGAAAATGGAAATAAATAGAGTAATATTTTATTTTCAAGCATTATTGTACAGAGGACAGTGTGTCTGTGGGATTCCTAACCAGTTTTACCTGCTGTTAGCAGTTGTTAACCCATCCCACCAGGCTGATGCCGTTACTACTGCACTCACTGAGAGAAAACTGTAATTCCAGTACATGCACACTCAGATTTCTTTAGGTCTTCCTTACGTGCTGTTCTAGCATTGCACACAGGATATCACCTTATAGTGCTTGGGTATGCATGAGTGTGCACATGTGCATATGTGCGTGCATGCATGTATGTTGGGGGTGTCTTTTGTCAGATGACCCTGACAGTTTTAAAGAATACTGGTCTGATGTCTCTAGAAGTATGCTAAGATGAAGTTCAGGATTCTGGGATAGAAGATACCAGAGATGTGCCATCTCTCTCACATCCCGTCTAGGACACCTAGACTTTTGATGTGTGCCCAGCTGTAGTGATATTCCGGTTTCTCCATTGTCCCCTTGTCCTTTCCTTTCTGCACACTCCCATCTGTGAATGGAATTCCCTTTCTACAGCCTCTGTTGGTGGAGTTTGGCATTAGTTATCCTCCCTTGAGGTCATGGCCATTTCCTCCCAGATCAGTATGAGTTTATTAGCAAGGTGTTGCATGCTAGAGGGAGTATACAGTGTGGCCAAATGCCTGGACACTGAATGTAGATTTCAGCCTTGCACTGAGCCAGCCAGCCACAAACCATGCAGAGGGTGTGTCTTCTCCTCATGTGTAAGATGGACCTGGTTGCTGGAATACAATTAAAAGCAAATAGAACAATTTGGGGCATAATGTCTAGGCTCTCCCTTGTAAGTTCTAGCTGCTCAATAAATATTGTGATCATATAAACTAGCTAGTTGGGCAGTTGGCAACACAAGCATTGCAGGGTTTATATTGAGGTATTAGGTGTCCCAGTGAGTCTGACGTATATGACTAGCGGTGTAGCAGTTTCTAAACTTGAAGCAAATAGCGGAAGTGTGGGTCCTAGGTGTCCTGAGCAGTAGCAGAGAATAAAGAGTTTCTGTGATACAGCTGGTGGTATGGGGATAGGTGAGGTTCTCCAGTGCAGTCAATTGAGTTGGCTGGCTAACTTGGTGATGTCAAGTTGCCTCTAGAATTCTCCACAATTCTCAGCTAGTTCCTACCCAATCCTGGGATTGGTATTTCAAACTGTCCGTCTGTCTCAGGCAGTAGGAGTGTAGCAAGAGGAATGGGTTAAAATGGACCAACTCTATGCCAGTACCTGAAGGAAAAACAGGAAGGAGACCTTAGGGTGGCCCAGTTAGCGTTGTGCTTGACGTTCAAGCAGGAGGACTATACTTCAGATTCCTGGAATCCAAGTAAGAGGATGGGCATCGTGATCATGTGGTCACACTGCTGGATGGCAGAAGAGACAAGAGGAATGCTGGGGCTTGCTGCCTAACTGGTCTCTAGATCGGTGAACTCTCGGTTCAGTGACAGACCCTGCCTCAAAAGGATAAGGCAGGGAGAGACTAAAGAAGGAATCTCTAGTTGACCTCTGGCCACGTACACGGATGTATACACACACATACTGCTTATCCCCCTACACAAGGAACAAAAGGAACAGAAACTGGACGTTTTGTTTGCTGCATCCAGGAGTGAGGTTCTATGACACCTTTGCTTACGTGCCTCGCCTACCCACTGGGAAGTGATTTCCTGGGGAGTTTTTTTTTTTTTCCTTTTTTCTTTTTCTTTTTTAAAGGTGTGTATGTAACCAGCTGCTTCTGCAAAAACACACGCACTGGTATCCCAGGGGAGCGCTTGAGAGGTGGGAAATTGCTTGGACTGCTTAATTTCACTCCAAGAGCACACACACATCTTTTTGTGATTACTCCCCAGCGCTGTTACATACACACCTACACCTACATACGCCTTTCGGGTACACATCACTGTGTATGTATTTTACACACATATACACAGAAGAGGCTGTAGAAGACGAGAGTCTCCTAAGCAAGGAAGGTCAGGCTCCTCACGGTGAATAGTCTCTGTGCCGTACAAGCAGCAGGTGCATCGGTCTCAGCCAAAAGGTCGGCGAAGGAAATTGGGCTGGGCCTCACGCTGGTTGGTACAGCATCCTTAGCCTGCTAAGTGTGCTGCTTTCTGTGTCTTTATCAGCCTGACTCTGCACCATGCTATGCACAGCATGGTACAACACATCTAACATCTCAGGGGCTGTTGCATGGAAGATTTTCTGCAGAAGAAGCAGAGACTTAGAATTTCAGGCTGCATCTGCTATAGCGGAGCTTTGCAATACATTAGTTTGGTCATCATCAGCCTGAGCTACAGTGGTTCGACCCTGGGGAATTGAATCACTTTTTTAAAGCTATGGTTTTCATTAATATGTACAAGCCAGAGGAGGCATAGAATGAGCTTCTGCTCATTTTGCATCTTGGGTGACACTTTAAGATACATTGTCAGTCTAGGATTTAGATAGGGGTGGTGTGACCACTAGACTAAAACCAGGATTGCTGCCCAGAAATAAAACTTGGGAGGCTGAAGAGAATTTAAGGAGGATGTTGGGAAGTGGCTGCGGTGTTCATGACCCCGTGTTCAGGAGGCCCAACCTTATTAGACGTGTTAGGAATGTGTTTACTATTAATACAGCATATTATAGGAGAAGTGTCGTCAAAAGCTTCCTTAACATGGTCATCTGTGTCTTGGGGATTGTTGCTGACTGTGTTTTCACTGCAAGCCTCACATCCTTTATCAGTAGGATAATATTGTACACATTTCCATCAAAGCATGTTAGCCAGATACAATGATTCATTATTATGCCTTTTATTCTGGAAGTTGATTTAGCTTAGACAGTAAGTTGTGTGGTCATCTTATTTCTCTGATTCTGAGTCTCCAGCAGGAATGTCCTAGCAGACAAGGACATTTAGAGTCTGGCAGTGATGTGCCCAGGAACTCGCAGCTAGTCTCAAGATGTCAAGATATGTGTGTTCGTGTGTGTGTGTGTGTGTGTGTGTGTGTGTGTGTGTGTGTGTGTGTTGGCAAAATTCCCAGTTATGGGGCCACTAGTAAATTCATCTTTTTCTTCATAGGAAACTTAATATTCTGTAACTGTGGCAGGCATAGAAGGGAACAGAGGCCAAGCTCGGCTCTCTTCTGTTTTGCAAATAGACAGTTAATGGAACTCAGTCTTATTTCTACATTGTCATTGGCTACTTCAGTACAATAGAGACAAACAGAGCCTAAAATATTTTCTGTCCATCTCTTAGAGATAGCTTGCTAGCCTTACTGTGGGATACTACTGTCCCAACAAACAAAAAGACAGCAAGTTTGTCAGAACCACTGTTTACTTTTTCTTAATTTTAATTAAAATAAACAATCAATTCGTGATTTGGATATAGAGTTGGGTCCCAGTGATTGTTACTCAGAAGGCAAGAGAGCCTGAGTGTTGGGCAGTTGGCTGCTGTCTCTTTACCCAGATGCTCAGGAGGTGCCACCCTGCTAGGTACGCTGGGATGTGTATGAATTTGTTTATTCTGAATTACAGCATACAATTCATTCTCTTGTGGTCTCACTAACTTAAGAAACAGTTGACTATAGTACATATTCTTTATCCCAATCTCTCCAACTTGCTAGCATTTTAGCATGTCATTGGGGAAACCCTGAGTGTGATGCTTGGCCTCCTCACTGTGTGCGCAGTGTTTGGAGTCCAGTGCATTTCTACAGTATCAGCATAGTTCAGTTTCCACTGAGCCACATGTCGAATGTTCATTCGGCCATGTATGGCTTGGAGCAACCACATTCTGCAGCATGATGCATATGGGGTAGGCCCCTAGCAGTTTTGTGAGGACTCACAGTACTTTTTTAATTTCTGTTTTTGTTTTATTGCACACCTGATGAATTAATTTTCTCCCTAAGAACTTTTTAAAGTTTGCTTTCTGGAAGATGCCAATATATTTATTTTAACCGACTATTGTTTTTGTTTTTGTTTCAGACAGGCTCTCTTAATGTAGCCCAGAGTGGCTTTGGATTTGTTATTCTCTAACTTTGGTCTGCCAGTCCTTCACATTCATGTGTGCATTTTTGTGCCTTGTGGAAAACAGTGTTCAGATGTGAGCTTCTCAGGTGGTGGGCAGGCGGCTGACCTGACTCTCACTGAGGCATGTAGCACCACTCCATATATCTCTTGTAGATCATGTACACTACTCCTTAAGAGATTTTAAAGTAGACATATGTCTTGGGTCTTTTGGGTCTGTTAGTATAGTAAGGAGACATTTGGAGAGCCAAAGATGTAACTCCAGGGTCTTCTGTCTCTCCTGGGATGCTGCTTTCAGGTATGAAGAATCCACCTTGCCATGATCCATTTGTTGAATTAATCACTTGCTTTCCCTTGGATTTGATTTATGGTTTGGTGGAAAAGTCTAGAAGGTGCTTAGAGCGAGCAAGACTAGGTTCCTTCTTGGAGAGAATGCAGGGCTGGTTCCGAATGAAGAAAAAAAGAACAGTTGCCCAGGGTGAGGCAAAAGATGAAATTCCCTTGGGCTACCCGCTCTTCTCTTTGTGACTCTTCTGGAGTCTTGTACACAGAGGCCAGGCAACTGGGCCAGCTCACAGTATTATTAAACGTTCTTTTGGATAGATCTCAGCTCTTGTTGTTTTCTTCTGTCAGTTGCTAGATAAAGGCTCCCGTCCTGCCACTGGAAAAAGGCTGAGGCTGACATACAGTTAAGTGGGAACTCACTGATATCCTCTTGGGTACAACCTCAGACCCTGAGCAACCCAACTGCTTCATAAAGAGGGGGGATGGTGGACTCAGCTTTACATTTGCCTAACTCAGTTTGCATCTCTGTCCCCTAAATGGAGCTGGGACCTTCTTGTTCAGGTGACAGTGTTTCTGGCAACCTTTTCAGCCAGGGGGTTAAAATGAGTCGGCCTCGTCTGTGCCATTCTGTTTAAGGAGCTGGGAAAGTGCTGACAGGGCTTGCCTTGGACACATGCTCAGTTTTCATTTTTACTGAAGGATTCACGGACTTTCCCACCCTTCTTTCCCAAAAAGAAGAAAAAGACTTTATTGATATGTCAAAAAAATGAAAAGCTACTGTGAACATACTTAGACTCTCCCTACCCCCAACTTTTAAAAATAGGTCTCCTAATGCCAGGGACTTTGTAAAGCAGCGGTTTTAAATCCTGGAATTTCCCCTCCCCTGGCTTTTGAAAGCTGAATCTTGTTTTTCCCCCAAAGACCACTTGGGGGTTTGAGTTTTCTGAGAGCACAGTGTGAAGAGTCTGCTGGACCCTTTAAGATAAAAGTCTCTTGTTTGTCTCACTGATGGTGGCTCCATACCTTTGCCAGGGCTGAGACAGGTGGTTGTAATGGTTATTTCTTTTGCTCTTAGTCGCTGTTTTGGTTTTCGTTTGTTTTTTTGTTTTTAACCCCCCCTGAGTTGATTTACCCCCTCAGGTGCATTCAGTGCTATCTGGTTATTCTGTTCATCTCACTGGGATCCACTAGACTTGTGTCCCACAAGACACATGGGCGGTGCTGCTCTCTGATGAACCCTGAATGCTGCCTCGGTTAAGAGTCTCTTAGGAAGGGGTACATTTTAGGATGCGTTCAAGTTGGCCTGTGTACATGCCCCTTTTTGTTGTTGTTCAATTGCCATCAAGTCATAAAATAGAATTATTGAAAGCAAATTATATGTTAAGGAAAATACTAGGTTTACTATCTGGCAAAGGGTGGAAAACAGAAAAGCAGTGGACCTCTTACCACTTAACCCCCGGTAACATTTCTATCCAAGGTCTGTTTCTGTTTTGTTAATCAACAAAGCTTAGAAGATCATGAGTCTAAGGTAAAGTATATCTGTCATCTGTTCATCTCTCAGATGTGCACTTAGCTATGGGGGATGGAGGCCATGTTGAAATTAGAGGGGCTGGGGAGAATTGCTCAGTGGTAAGAGTGACTGCTTTGCAAACAAGAACACCTGAGTCTGAATCTCCAGAACTGGGCTTGCTATTCACACACCTGCAACCATACCTTAGCACTGGTGGGGTCAGAGCCTGGAGGGTCCCTGGGGTTTGCTGCCTACCAGGCTAGCTTCAGGTTCAGTGAGAAACCTGTCTGGATAGATAGAACCCGACACCATGAGCCCATGCACAGGTGCGTCCACCTGCATGTGTGCGCATGCACAGACACAGGTACACTCACTCTTTGTAAAACATATGACTATGTTTTAGCCATTGTGATCCAGGGTCAACCTCTTTACATTTTAGTTTTATGTTTTGTTTCTTATGAAGGGCACACATTAGTCAGTGTAAAGGGGTGGAAATGGGTTTACAAATATCAAAGCGCAAAGCTCTGATGTGACCTTTGTTTTTCATATCAGAGACTGTGTTTTCTATTAAGCCGTCAATCATATCCCTTCCCCACCTCCACCTTGCCATTTAAAAAGACAAAAACATCTTTGGGGATTTTAGTCTCTGGTGACAGATTTCTGTGGGATGATGGCTAGCATTCTGAGACAGGTCCTTGGATCAGATTTCTTTAGAATGAGAAAGTATCCTGTGTGCTAAATGGAATTTTGTGTTTAGACGTGTCTTCTGCTACTTGCCACGCTAGTGTTGGCCTGGGCTCTGAGTGAGAGGGTGAAGTGACTGCTCAGAAGTGGCCTTTGATCTTCCCGAGTGGAGGAAGGGAAAGGCAGATTTGGCCTGGTTATGGCAAGGATTCTTGATGCAGGGATCTTTGAATCGATGGTGGAGGAAGTAATATTGGCAAGAGCAAGAATGGTTTCTTAAACAGTTGTGTGTGTGTGCATGTTTAGCTGCGAATGCATGCAGTATATCTGAGAGCACAGACTTATATAAACACATGTATTTCAAAGCAAGAAGTCAACTTTGTGTTTTATTTTTCATTATCCACCTACCTTACATTTTGAGACAGGGTCCAACCCTGGGCCTCAGAGCCACTAAGTTAGGCTGGCCAGTGAGCCCCAGAGAACTCCTTGTTCCTGTCCTTCTAGCACACGTGCACCACTACAAACTTGATTTTTATATGGGTTCTGAGGTGTTGAATTCAGGGCCCCATGTTTGTGCAGCAGGCTTGTTACCAACTGAGCCATCCTTCCAGCACAGGGTTGGGCTTTGAGCTTAAGGGAGCCCGTATGTTTCTCAGCACACCTGGCTCCAGGCATTCTCACTGGAATATCACAGGGGATTTAAATGGGTGGGTTCAAGACTTCATTTCCTCTTCCTCCTTGACTCAGTTCTAAATACATGTCTTGTCGTGTGAGGCTCATTATACAGGCAGTGAATGGAAAGTTGAATTAATGATTAAGCCCCGTTCATTTCTGATTTATGGATTTATTTCTGATTTATAGTCTTATGATTTCTGTGCTTCTGGACTTACAGTGGACACTAATAATCTTATTGTTACTCTTCTCCTGAAGTTATCTTAAAAGCTTGGTGCAGCAGTGAGCACATTGTGCTGTGTACCAAGGAAAGAAAAGAAGTGGCAAAATCGCTCTGCTGGCCCTGGCTCGATCTCAGAGGGGTCACCTTTCTTTCTTTCTTTCTTTCTTTCTTTCTTTCTTTCTTTCTTTCTTTCTTTCTTTCTTTTTTTTTTTTTTTTTTTTTTTGATTTATTTATTTCATGTATGTGAGTACAGGGTAGCTGTCTTCAGACACACCAGAAGAGGGCATCAGATCTCATTATGGATGGTTGTGAGCCACCATGTGGTTGCTGGGATTTGAACTCAGGACTTCTGGAAGAGCAGTCAGTGCTCTTAACCGCTGAGTCATCTCTCCAGCTCTCACAATCCTTCAAATACTAAAATAGAGTTTTGTTAATTAGAAGCCTCGTGAAACCAGCGTCCACCATGTATCTGATTTTGCTGTTGATGTAATTTTAGGAAATCAAATGAACAAAGGGAAATTAAGTTTCTCTGCGGTGGCTCGTGTACTCTTCTACATTCTATTAGATTTAGCAAAAGTTCTGCAGGTGGGAAGACAGCAGGCCCACAGCCATCAGCATTTTGAAGGGCAGTGCTTTGTAAATATGAGGCCTAGAATCCTATCTTTTACTTTGCCATTCAAAAACTTGCATTAGGCTTCTAAGTTATTGACCACATGCACAGAGAAGACAAGTCGGGATGTTGTAAATTTTGTGTTTGAAAACTGTATCCATTTATTTTCCCTGTACAAGTGTGGAACTGGCCATAGTGGACATGTGAAGGTCAGAAAACGGCTTCTGAGGTTGAGGCTCTCTCCCCACCATCTGGGCTCCAGGGGTCGAACTTGGGTCATCAGAGCGCTTTTACCTGCTGAGTCATTTCACTGGCCCAAGATGCTGTTATTTTGAAAGAGGAAAACAGAAGCTCTTCAAACTCTTCTTTAAACATTACTTTCTAATTTCTGACACCAATGTAAATCAGAGGATGGGAGGTCAGAGGAGGAGAGGAAATTTGTTTGCCTGAGACTGGTAAGAAGGGGCTTCCACTGAGAAATCCTGGGTTAGGCAGCCAGAAGATTTGAGTGTAGCTCAAGCTCAGAAGCAGCCCGAGTTTAGCTGACACTTCTTGGCACACTTCCAGTGTGCTATAATGGGCCTTGGGGACACAGTGTATGGTTTCCATAGACAGTATCAAAACTTGGATTTGACCCTAAGAAACAAAGTGTGTTGAATTCTGTTTGATAAATCTTGCTTAGTTTTGACTCCACTGAACTGGATTTTATAATTTTACATCTTTTTATTTATTCATTTATTTTCTGCCTCACATTGTTGACCTGCTCTAAGTCTGCCTGGAGATAGTTAATAATCTATACGTATTTACCTGTGTGCAATTCTATAAGCACGTACACCCATTACAATTTCAGCTCAAGACAGGAGTGTTCTCCTGTGTGACTGCCGGGCTTCTCCAAATGACATTTCCCCTGTCAGACTTTGAAGTGCTTTGAGACTGTTCATAGCTTCCTCATGGCCCGAGCCCCCTCGTTTCTTCTGTCCAGCGGGAAGCTCAGGGTGCCTCTGCCTGTGCAGGATGAGGCCTGAGCTCTGACATCTGGACCAACAAAGGCTTCCCGGCCCTGGCACCCAGGGCTCAGAGTGCCACAGTTAATGCCTGTTTATCAGATTATTGAAGGGCAAGCTGCTTGCCTCAGAATGAGCTCCCTGCGGTTGTGTAATCCTATCCAGGCCGAGTCCTGAGAGCCTTATACAAACAGGGCACTCTGCCGCTGCCGAGAGGCTCAAAATGTGTAGCGTGGGTTTGCTCGGATCAGGCCTTCGGAGTAGATGTAATCAAATTCACAGGCAGCCTGGTACTCACAGTCCACAGCTTTTCACAGTGGGAATTTTCATCTCGTGGGAGCTCCAAGTAGAATAATGGTTTCCAGAGAGAGGCTGGGGAGACACGGAGGCTGAAAGAGGTGGGGTACACTGTCATTTCTGCTTACTGGGGTCAAGGCCTGGTGTTCTAATGCATGGGGAAATGACCACAGCGACAGCAAAGCTTCATGCACTGCATAAGGTCAGTGACGCAGATAACTGTGGCTGTGGGGACAAGGAAGTGACATATTTAGCCCAGGGACCCATTACTACACACTTTTCCAGTGCTGAAATTATAAGCACGCTCTTGCCTGCCTTTTTTATTTACGTGGATTTTGAGGACCAAACTCAAATCCTTACGTTTTCACAGGCAGCCATTTACAGACTAAGCTGTCTTCCCAGCCCCTAGCTGCTAATTCTTATGCAAGTGGTCACTTTGTCCAGTTTGGAAATCTTAAGTAGGTTATCAACCTCATCAGAACGTCCTCAGACAGGAATCAATTTTACTGAGACATTTAAATTCCATAATGTGATATTGGGACAGATTGAATTATATAGGACATACCATCGTTGTTACAAAACACAAAGGTTTCAAATTGAGACTAAAGTCTTTGGAACGTATAGTTCCTTGGACACAGATTCCCTGGCCTAGATAATATTGAATTGCAGCCCTTTTGCCCTGCTCTCCCACATAGAAGTTGGCAAGGAAGCCCCAGTGAAGGTTAGTCTTAAAACCAACGCCATTCACGTCTGCCAGTGAAAAAGGCTTTAAAACTTGGGCCCTTTCCTAATGGAGCCTTTGAATCCAAGTGCTTTCAAGTGTCGCCTCTCTGTGTCTTAGTGGGTGGAAACTGAGGGTGCAGGACCCTTTACAAATATCTTTTTTATATGTATCCTTATTTCTGGACAGGCTACCTTCAAATTTGTTTTTCCTAATTCTTAACCCTGACCTTACACAGTGACTTTACTTTCCCACACTTTGCGTGTTTGCCTGCAGAATGGGGAGCAGAGAATAAACAGAAATCACGGTAGGAGGAAAGAATGGGTGAGTACAGTGTCAGCTCACTGTCTGCCTGTCACCATGGTATCACTTTTTGTCCTGAGGGTAGTAGGAATTTCCCAAAGGATTGTGCAGTGATGTCATTACGCAGTGCCAAAGTTAAGTAATAGCGTTTCCTCAATAGACCTGCGTGCCATAGCCTTTGGCTGTACCATCAGGGAAGGTATCTATTCCATGAACTGTCTTTCTGTGCTGAGCCTAAATGTTTGGGCCAGCAAACAGACTACCAGAGGCACTCCTACTTCATAGTCCCCTTTGTTCTGATTCAGGTTGGGTCCATGCCTATCCAATAGCTGCGTAGAGAGATGAGAGAGCACCTTTCTTCTTAAGCCCCTGCGGGTGGAAGTGCTCTGTACATATGACAAATGGCTACTGGCTACGTGGCCAGTGATACCTGTGATGTGAAGTACAATAACGTGTGAAACCACATGTTTCATAGGGAAGTGAGTATGGGCCAAGGAAGAGGTGATGATCTTGTATACAACATAAAGGATGGGTTAAAGATACAGAATAGTATATTGAGCTATCGGCTGTCCTAGAGGAAATAACCTGTAAACAGGAGTAGTGCAGGGTCTCAGTATTGATTGAGGAATAGTTCTCTTGGAAGGTTACAGAGAAATGGGAGAAGCCCAAGTGAGGAAAAATTAGAGAGGAACAGGCATGCGCCAAATAACTAGTCTAAGGAAATGGCTCCTTGTTAAGGCACCCGCACAGATAGCACCAGTGCAGGGGGTTTATTTCGTGTTCTAGAGCCACAATGTCTTTTTTGTAGGCGCACGACTATTAGGGAAGGCCACCGTGCACTTGCTGTGTAGACCCACTGGTCTTCAGGTTCCTGTGCTGGGTCTGCCTCTACTAACCCGAGACTGCACGCCTCAGGCTTCTGCACAGACACTGCTGCTCTCTGTCTGCTGTGTGTAGAAGCTGTTTTTTCCACTGTGGCCTTTGATGGAAAGATAAACGTATCCTCCCACCAATCAGATAGGATAGGCATGTATTATAATTTATTGTATGTAACTTGAGGACAAATGGAGCCTCTGTTCCCAAGAAGGTCTGTAATTATGGCTCTAGAATTTGCCAAAATGGGCCACCACTTAGGTGACCTTATAGAGAACGAGTGGCCACCTCCCAGCCACAGAGTCATGCCCCTGCTGCCCACAACTCTCTTAGCCTACTGTAGTGGGGAGGGAAGGTCATCAGGAGGATATATTCCAAGGTGGAAATGGGTAGGTAAAACTGCTCGTTCAGGTCCGACACCACGGAGCAGCCACATTACTGCATGTCTCCTATGTGATTTCTGCTTGTACCATCTGAGGACCTTTCCCACCCCATGGCTGTGTGCAGGGCTCTGTGGGCTTCTTTGTTCTGTGCTGGAAGGAAGATGAACAGGGAGCTTGTGCCGCTTGACTTGTCCTCTGGGCTTCTTCTAGCTACCTTGAGAAGAACAAGAGCCATGGTGACCAGTAGATGCTGGTGGTCCCTGAATGAAAGGCATGTGGAACCCTTGGCCCAGGTGATCTTTTGTTCCCCTAGTATGCCTAGATTCCTGTGAGCAAGAAATAAATGGTTCCACATTTTCTACCTTTCTTCTGATCACACAGCATTGTGATGTGACCTGTGCAAGGGACAAGTTGCCCATTGTATCTGTTTTTCAGCAAGACTGAGAGGAGTACTAATGTTCAGTGGTATGGGGAATGAAGCACTATAGTCACTGGTGCCACTTGCCTCTTTTTGCCGTGTGTGTGTGTGTGTGTGTGTGTGTGTGTGTGTATACACACACACGCACATATACATACATATACACACACACATGCACATACACATACATATCTGCGTAGTTCTATCAAGGGTGAAGTGATCTGTTTTTTTCCCCTTCCAGAACACAACTCGAGCTTTTTGTATTGTGATTAACAGAGAAATATACATTGTTGAACTTAATTTAAGGGTGTAATCTGCTGTGTCACGGAGATAAGGGAGAAAATGGGACTGTGGACCTTTTCCAAATTCCCACAGGCTCCAACCATAAAAATCACCTTCTGAGTGCTGACAGCACACCTTGCCTGGCGTTGTGGGTCTGTCTTCACTTTGTTTCTCTGCCAGTCAGGGAATATCATTAGGTTCCAAATCAGATCCAAAGGTTTAGATTATTGTTCATCTTGAGCTCTGCGCCTTCTCTCCATTAGTTGTGGCACAACAGAAATAATTCAATTTATTAGCAAGCTCATCTTCTTAAAAAGCTTTTCTTTCAAACTGTGTGTGAGGACACAGTGTGAGAACTAGGGACAAATTTGTCTCTGCAGGCAATGTTACTGACAGGTACCATGCTTTAACAGGTACACATTATTTTGTGGGATGCTAAGAGACTTGTAACGCCATATAACTAACTCATCTCCCCTACAAAGCACAAGGTTTCTTGGCACACTTTCTCTCCGGTAGCTATGATTGTTTAGTATGTCAAAATAATGATGTCAGATTTTTGTCATGTGGGCAACTGGGAGCAATTCTGACATTCACTCACTCATTCATTCATTCATTCATTCATTCATTCAGTTTTATCAATGTACCTGTCACCAAGTCAAATCTTCTTTTTTTCCAATTTTTTATTAGGTATTTTATCGTTTACATTTCAAATGCTATCCTGAAAGTCCCTTATACCTTCCCCACCCCTGCTCCCCTACCCACCCACTCCCACTTCTTGGCCCTGGTGTTTCCCTGTACTGGTGCATATGAAGTTTGTAAGACCAAGGGGCCTCTCTTCCCAATGATGGCCGACTAGACCATCTTCTGCTACATATGCAGGTAGAGACACAAGCTCTGGGGGTACTGGTTAGTTCATATTGTTTTCCACCTATAGGGTTGCAGACCCCTTCAGCTCCTTGGGTACTTTCTCTAGCTTCTCCATTGGGGGCCCTGTGTTCCATCCAATAGCTGACTTTGAAGTCTTATCTTCTTACTGTCATTTCTGGGCATGATCCATTTTTCTTTACTATATAATAGTATTTTATACTGATTGAACATGATTCAACATGGTCCTGTTTGGTTTAGCAGTAAATGAGAGCACACGGCTCTCAGCTCAGATCTACAAATAGTGGTTATGCATTTTTATATAATACACATTTCAGTTGCTGTGGACACTGGAGCCTTCAGATGATCTTCAGACACTTTTGTTCAAACTTAACTTCATTGTAAAACTCAATATTCATCATGAGAATCCTGAACTCTAGATAGTTGGTCAGTTAGCTGCTTTTCCCAGTAGTTGGTTCTAGTGGGTTAAGAAGGACAGAACCAACTGAAGGACTGGCTTTGTTTGTCAACAGTGAGCTGGTGAATTGCTGTGTTGATGTTTGAATTGCTGCCTTTCAGCCTTTCCCTACTCTCTTTAGCAACCTGGTTTTCTGCTTGTTTGATTTTGTGTCTTCAGATCTGTTGTTAAGATCCTTTCAGACCTTTGGGAAATGAGAGTCACTTTGAAGATTGCCTCGAAATTCTGTACAGTCAAGATTAGCTACTTGGTGGCTCATGAGTGAGAGAAAAGAGAACGAAAGAACCCTTAATTAAATATGTAGGTGCCTTGAAGGGTGTCTGTGTTGCTTTCTAACTTAAGAATTTTTCTTTTTTTGTTTGAGGGTGATCATGAAGGACACAGCCAAATACATTTTATTACATAAGGATTCTGTGCCAAACACCTTGCTAAGTGCATTGTGTATCTGTTCTCATTTGCCCTGACAGCAGCTGTTAAGGAACTAGCAGCTTTTATGCCTGGTCTATGAATAAAAACACTGACGTTTAGATGCTGAGATGAATTTCTGTATGCATATATTTGTGTTGATGTGTTCATGTGTTCATGTGTGTATATATGCATACAGAGGTCAGAGGATGATTGACAGTTGCCTTTCTTGATCTCCATTTAGCTTCTTAGTTAATTAATTAATTATATGTGTGTGAGTGTTTTGCATGTATGAATGCCCATACAACATGCATGCCTGGCGTCCACAAAGGTGCTGGGACTGGAGTCCCAGACAGTTGTGAGCTGCCATGTGGGTATTGGGAATTAAACTGTGTTCTCTGGAAGAGCAGCCAGTGCCCTAACAACTGAGCCATCTTTCCAGCCTGACATACATTCTTTGAGTCCCTTTCTCACTGACTTAGCTGAATTGGCCAGACAGCAATTCCCAGGAATCATCCTGTTGCTGACTCTTCTCTACAAGGATTGCAAACTGGCCATGCTGGTGTACACCTTAAATCCTAGCATGTGAGAGGCAGGGACAGAGGCAGGAGTATCTCTGTGTGTTTGAGACAATTGTGATCTACAAAGTGAGTTCTAGGCCAGCCAGGGCTTCATAGAGAGATCCTGTTTAAAACAGACAGACAGACAGACAGACAGACAGACAGACAGACTGACAGACAGAGCCAGGGCTTCATAGAGAGATCCTGTCTAAAACAGACAGACAGACAAACAAGCAAACAAGTACATGCACCATGCCTGGCCTTTTAGCTTGGTACTCTATCTAGACTTAGTTCCTTCTTCTCGCAGGGCCGGCAGCCACTTTAGCACTTGAACCTTATCTTCAGCCCCTGCAGATTTAAATCCACATCTGTGGAGCTATGAATGCAGTCCATGTCTCCCTCAGCATGACGGCCTCTGGCTCAGCTTCTGTGAGATCTGCCTTCTAGCTTGGCCTTAATGGCTGCTGTTTGCTTTGATTTTGTTTTGTTTATTATTAAAAGAAATCTCATTGTTTTATTTAGTGTCTCAATTGGCTGCACCCCTGTCTCCAGCGGAGCCTTGTAGATGGAATACATTACAATGGGGATAACCATTTCCCAGTGTCATCTCTCATTTGAACTAATCAGAGGATACACGCTTATATATTGGCAACATTGTAGGTACCCAGATGATGAGGCTTCATTGTTTCAGTGAATAAAAGTAGTTTATCCATCCTTTATTGCAAGTGCTTATTGAGAACCAGACGGCTGTATGGTCTCAGTCATTACCAAGATGAGAGATACAGCAGAAGTTTATTAGGTCAAGGGAGGTCCATGCATCCATCTAATAAATATTTATGAAGTGCCTGTTCCATGCTGGGCACAGTTACAGGCACTGGAGACACAGTGGTAAATAAATCACACCAGGTTCTTGATGTACCACAAATATATGACTCGCGTTTGGAAATGCTAGAATAGACTTCTCATTATGTCCACCTTTGACTCATCTTGGGTTATTTTCTTTCCTACATTCAACAATAACTTGCTATCTTTTGGATGCGTAAAACTAATAGTGACAAATGAAGAACTTTTGACTGTAGAAGATGCATGCAAGCCTGAATGTTTCTTGCCTGCTGTCCTATGATAGGTACAGGACTTTCTTGCCAAGCCTCAATTCTTGGCAACCCATAATGGTGGCCCAGTGGTACATGTAAGTGGTACAGAAGCGGTGCTCTGTGTAGGAACGTTGACTTGCTGCTGTTTTCTGTCCTGGTGAGGGTGCAGAGTGGAAATTCCTGAACACTGGATGGCTCCTCCACCATACTCAACCCAGTGCCAGGGCACTTGGGTGCCACTGCTTTCTAAGGCCTTAACATTTCTTGGCTTTCTGCTTCCCAGAGAAATTCCCCTGACCACACTGATGGAGTTTGCTTGTGTTGTTTTTGAAACTGGTTTGCAGAGAGGCCTACATCTGACTATTGCCTCATTGACAGTTGGTAAATTGAGGGACAGAGGACCAAAACGCAGTGACTCGAGTGGACAGGAGGCCTTGTGAGCTACTGCTGTCCTCTCCTTATGTGGATCAAGAGAAACTCTCTTGTCCTTTGGAGCATAAGAGTGGGTAATCCTTTGATCGCATCAAATTTAGCTTTGTGGTATGAAACTTGTTGGTCAATAGCTATTTCGGTTACTTTTACCTCCTATACTTTTCTGCACAGTAAGAGTGATATATGTATATGTGTGTATATATGTATATGTAACTCCAATGTAAAGCTCAATCACTCTTTTTATTTAAATTAATTAGATGAAAACAAAAACTTAACAGTTTAACTGAAAACATTGATATGTGAGAATGTGAGACTTTTGGTTTGGAGAAAGTTGTTTGTTTGTTTGTTTGTTTGTTTGTTTGTTTTTTACTTTGAGGTAGGGTTTTGCTACATAGCCCAAGTTCATCTCAAAATTGCTATTGCTCTCTGGCAGCCTCCAAGTGGCAGGCAGGGTTCTGAGTGCGGGCTACCATGTCCAGTGGGAGCTCAGGTGCTTTTGGTGACCAATCCAGTGATGGGTAGCCTTTTCTTAAGAATCATTGTAATGCTGCCAGTTAATTCTAAAGAGCTCCAGTTACTGAAGATGGCAGCTTTAGGCTTCAGTTCTCTTCAAGGAACTGAAGCAACTCGGAGAACTAAAGTATAAAATCTTAAGCAGAACCTGCAGTGAGTTAGGCTGTTAGGCATCCATCCACCTCAGAGTGTAAGCCCGGCTCAGACCACACAAACGTTCTGCTTCTCTATGCCAGTACAACAGACATAAAGCTGATTTTGGGAAACCTTCCAAAATAAAGCAGGTAAAATTTATTTCAAGTAAAAGTGGGTTAAGGAGATAAAGAGGGAATCTAGAGGTTATCAGAGATTTAAAAGCATATTGTTTTATCTTAATGAGTAGAGCTCATGTGGGCAGTTATTCAGACAAAACACATAGTAAAACAGAAGAAAATTATGTAATTGACAGAACGTCTCAATAATGGAATTTTTGGACTGGAAGATTTATATCTTTTAAAATATTTTTTGTTTTGTTTTGTTTTGTTTTTCGAGACAGGGTTTCTCTGTATAGCCCTGGCTGTCCTGGAACTCACTTTGTAAACCAGGCTGGCCTCGAACTCAGAAATCTGCCTGCCTCTGCCTCCCCAGTGCTGGGATTAAAGGTGTGTGCCACCACGCCCGGCTTAAAATAGTTATCGTATTTTGGCTTTCGTTAATAATAATGAAAAAGAATATATTAAAGGGTCTTGGAGGCAATTATAGAGTATGAGACACTGAATACCTCAACTTGAGATTTGAGTTGCTGCATTGGCCAGCCAGCATTATAGAGAGCTACAGGACCTGTGAAGAGACATGCCAGTTGGAACATCCCTGATCTGCTATGCCCAAATCTGATATACTCCAAAACGGAAACGTTTGACTTCTTCATACAGTACTGCAAATGGGAAATAGCATTTCACAAAACTTTCGCATTGCATCCCAAGTGTTCTTGAAGCCCCCAAACTCCAGTCTGAAATATTTGTAGCCCAAGTGTTTCCATAAGAAGTGTTCAATTTTTTGGGGACTGCCTGGTATGATGAATATGAAGATCATGAGACAAAATGACTCCTGCTGGAGACTCCAGACAGCCAGTAGTGAAAGTTCTGATTGGATCATGTTCAGCTACGTTGAAGGGAGCTATTATTTTCCTCGTCAGTTAATTCAACTGCCCCTCTCACATAGCAGCATCCACATGCCCACCTAGAAATAACATTGAACCAATCCATGGGCATCAGGAGGTCAGGCCAGGTTGGCGTGTGGGAGTCCTCATCACGATGGACAATGACCATCCATCTTTCCGGCCTTATTCCCTTTCTTCCACCATATTCTGTAGGTGGTCAGACATTAAAGTATTAAACGAATGTGTTAAATCTCTGGCTACTGCCAGAGAAGTGTTCCTGAGCTAGCAGCTAGCCTTGTCTATCTTCTGGGGACCCTGATTTTGTACTTTCTATATTCTGTTGGTGGGAAATTACATGTGGGTGGGATTTCCTAGGGTTCGCTTGCCTTTCTGGGGAACCTCATTATCGCTAATGTTTCTAACACTTTTATTCAATGTGGTTATTATTTGATAACTCATGGACATTTACTGGCGTACTCTTTTCTGCATGCACCACATTTGTGCTTTTTGTATAGCGTGTTGCTTATGGAGTTTGTCCCCCTTTAATAATACTCACTTCAGTGTAGATTTTTCTGTAGCTACTAATACTGGTTTTTTGTTTTTTTTTTTTTGTTTTTTTGTTTTTTTTGTCTTGCTTTTTGGTTTTTGTTTTTTAATTTTGGTTGGTCTTTTACGGGTGCTAAGTATGGACCCCAGGGCTTTATCCTTGCTAAGCAAGCCTGAGCTCTACTACTGAACTCTACCCCCTTATCTATAGTTATTTCTTGACTCTATACAGCTTAATGTTTTCATTTATAATGAGCATCAGAATCATACATATTGACCAGTCCTTATGTGCATGTTTGACTCATATTGAGAAAAGGCATCTCTAATGCAGTTTATAGGATTAAATCTTCGGTGGGAGGTGATTAATTTTTTTCTCCATTTTATGTTGGAACACAGAGAATTAAACGAGTGATATGGGATGAATTCTAAAGGTAATGAGGGAAAGCAGGTTAGCTCTAAGGGTGTGAGAAAGAGACAAAAGGGAGGTGCAAAGGACAGGAAGATTAAAGAGGTGCCAGGATCTGGGAGAAATGCATTGTGAGGTAAATGCTAAGTAGCAAATATGAATGAAGCTAGGGCCAATGTGACAGTGACGGAGAGCATTCTCCAAGGAAGTGTGTGCAGTTTCCCTTGTGTTACATCACTGCATTCGAAACATTTCCTGTGATGCTGACCTCTGTTTCCGGCATTGTACATTTTGTAGCTTGCCCTGGGTATAGTCCTTCAGAAACATCACTTAGTAATTGAAAGGCACACACATACCATGGTTTTCTCTTTGCCTCTTCATCTGCCAGGGGCCAGGTGACTGCATGTAAGCAGGTTCAGCAAGCTACCTACGAGCTGCTGTTTATGTGAGCGTGCATGTGGACGAGTGTGGGAGCGTGTGTATGCCGTGGTGCTTGTGTGGATGTCAGAGGATGACTTTCTCAGTATGTTTTTTTCCTTCCATTTTTATACATGCTTTAGGAATTAAGCTCAAGTAGCCATGTGCAGCCCGTGCTTTTACCCCTGAGCCATCTTGCCTGCTCTGTAGGTACATTTTAGTTAACGGCAGAACTGAGAAGAGAATCCAATCAGGACACATTAGGACTTTGTTCTCTGAATTTATTTGCAGGATAGCTTTTCAGAGGCCACATTCTTGTCTCCTTAGCGCTGTTTCTTTAAAAACAACTGTTCCCTTTTTCTTTTTCTATCCACATTTTTTATAGTAGAAGCGTTGGATTTTTGCATTATAATTGAGAAAGATGGAAGTCAGTTTGGAATAATTGTGGTCTACTGGGAATATTAGCCTGGTATTTAGAGAATTTCTTTCTTGTCCATGACTTCAGATCAAAGTCTTCCATTTATGAGTCCTAGCACCTAAGACATGGTGCTGTCCCTCATAGCCAGCCTTGGCAGACAGTGTAGAACATCCACCTTGGAAGAAAGAAAGCAAAGGCCCGTTCATCCTCACAGGAGCTCCACCAATTCATAAAGGCAAGTGCACAGCAAAACAAACCAGACACTTAGGGAAAGTAGCTGCCTCACAGAGTTGAGAGAGTAAAATTAGGGATGATTCTCATAGTCTGGAGAATCACTTGCCAATTTAAGCTAGTAGGAATTTTCCATCACGCATCTATTTTTACAAGGCCACCAATAGGTTATTTTGGTGCTGAAAATAGTTGTTGGTCCTTCATGTGATGATCTTCACCCTCTTAGTCAAATGTCTTTTTCTTCTAGCCACACAGAATGGTGAAGTATCTCTTCATCAGTGTCTTCACGCAGTCCCCTAGACAGGAGAAGCCAGAGTAGGACTGTGTGCTTGGGACAGATTTTTACACTATGTATATATATAGAGTGTATGTGGCTAGGTTTCCTGGCCCCACTGCTTTAGTGGGAAAGGGAAGTATAACATGGGTATCTGTTTGCTGAAGATCATCACCCCATGACTATGACCATCCCAGGCTAAATGTTTCTCATCATTTCTCTATCCTTTTAGATGCATTTGACATCCCACAGTTTGGTTGCATTTGGGAGTGGTTGTACAAGGGTTTTTTTCCTCAGTAAAGTTACATTGCTCCGTGCATAGGTTCAAGATAAGTTTAATTGTGGCTGGCTTTTTGGTGTCCAGATTTTGCACATTTAAAGTGAGCGCAGTGCAACTGCGCAGAGACAGTGAGAAACGTATATTGTAGTCATTCATTTCACGTTGTAGACTATTAAGGTAAAGACAAAACATGCTTCTTTTTCAGAGAGGTAAAATAGAAGTTGGTGAGGTGAGGCAGGGCAGGGATGCTCACGGTTCTGTGAAAGCCTGTCCAGCCACGCAGAGGATGAATAGTAACGGTGTAAGATGGTGGAGTCTTGGTTTGTGCTTTGACTTTCGACTGGAGACTTTGAATACATTTCCCCAGCCACTCTTAACTTGTCTTCGTAGGTTAGTCAGTAGGATGGTGGGTTAGTTAGTAGTTGGCACAGTGCTCATTTTGCAAGCCTGCAAGCCGGAGTTTGCTCCTCAGAAGCCATGTAGCGTAGCTTGGCAGCTGAAGGTGGCCCTCTGTTCTTGTATTCTCAGTGCTGTGGAAGTGGAGACATTCCTGGGCCTCTCTGGTTGGCAGCCTGACGTGATCTACACATTCTATGTCTTGTGAGAGGCACATGACCTGAGAAACTAAGGTGGATGGTAACCGGGGAATTTTACTCTAAGTGTATCTGTGTGGAAGATGGCTAAAATTTTCAGCAAAGATGGCTCCTTTTGCAGTGGGAAAAACCATAGCTATGTGTTGAGTCCACTGTGAAGATTTTTAGTCGAAATGGAATTTTTTAGTAAGATCATAATTTTCCCACAAACAAGTATATTGTAAATGGAGTAAACTAAAAGTTCTTAGCTATTTGACTATTGGGTTGATGTCCAGTCAAGGGCATAAGAGATGTGACCTAGCCCAACGTGGCCCAGGATCTACCTCCCTTCCCTGGATGTGACCTAGCCCAACGTGGCCCAGGATCTACCTCCCTTCCCTGGAGCCTGTGTCAGGGATGATTTGTAAGGATCTGGACATTGGTAATGCACCAGTATAGCTGTCCTCTGGATTTACATCAGCTAGAAAAACCCTTCCCAGTTATTAGTCAGAACTCCCCTCTCCGGTTTTATTTTTAAAGCAAAATGAGCTAAATGTTTCAAGTATGTGGCTATTTATATTGAAAGAAATAAGGGAGATTTGCAGATAGTAATTTGCAGCTCACAAGATGCCTTTGCTTGTAGTTGCAATCCACAGAGATGGTGAGGAGGCAGTGGGCAAATACAACAATGTCAGTATTCCATCTTGAAGTTTTTAAAGACTCTCTCATACATGATTGTAAACACAGAGGCATAAATAAACCTAAAGTAGGTATTAGTTACTAGATTTTGAAGTATGATCCAGAAGAGAATATTTAGATTGAAATAAATTTGATAAAGATTAGAGTAAGATTTGAGATTTGGTCTCATTTTTTTAAGTGCTAATTCCATAATTTCATTAATAGATTGAAATGAACAGAAACAATTTTATGTCACTGAAATCATATAAATTCCTTAGTGAATGTATGTGATAGAAGAACAATATCGAAAAATCTTTAGGTACTGTTATCACTATTAACTGTGTGATTTAGAACAGATTAAATTGATATTTCAAAATAAACTTGTGTTAGGTTGGGATTTAGTTAGGATAATCATCCTACATCTCTTGGAGATGCCGTGGGTATCTGCTATGAACTTTTATTCTCCCTCCCTCCCTCCCTCCCTCCCTCCCTCCCTCCCTCCCTCCCTCCCTCCCTCCCTCCCTCCCTCCAGGGAGCACTATATTTAGTGAATATCAGTCTAAGTGCCCTAACATAGTGAAGCACCAGGGGCTAGCCTACTGTGTTGCTTAGTGGCTATGACACTGGAGTGACATTGAAGGCTGGCCTTGATTGATCATGTCAGTGGAAATCACTGGGTAATAATTTCTCACCTCACCCTCCCTCCTCTGGCTTTTTTGGTGCATCCTTTAGAACTCCAATGTCTATAGGATTTCCTCTTCTTTCCTTTTATTGACTTCTGGCTTGCTAACAGGGTATGGATGGCTTTCCTTTTCACCTGAGCACGTATCATGTCCTGGATTTGGGTTTAATTGTCCTGAAGCTCATAACTGTATCTTACGTATGCTTGAGTAAACCCTCTTTTTTTTTAATGCCTGTTACCATCTGTGGGATTAGAGTCTATATGATAAGTTCCAAAAACATAAGCCTTTCTAAATTTTAAAGCGTTTATTTTATGGTACCAATTCCTAGCCTATCCTGAAGCCCAGTGCTGATTTATATAGTGCTTTCTGTGTTCCAGGAAGTGCATTGCTCTCTCCCCTTCCTAAGATGTAAAAGAGTACTTCGCCTTCTGCTAGCTTCTACTTTGAGCCTGAGTCTTGAACATGCTAAGGTGTGGAGTGGGGCTGTGATGCGGTTTCACACCCTTCTTATTAACCCAATGGGTCATGTGGTGCCTGCCTTGGAGAGGGCAACGTGGGCCTGAAGGCGTGCTTTTCTTTCTTCCTCTATGCTGTGTTCTGCAGTTATAGTAGCTCAAAGGAAGAGCTTTCAGACTGCCTCCTACAGATTAGGCAAGAGGGATGGAAATATGGTAATTGGGTTTTTTTTCCCATTTCTATGACAAAAATACTTGATAGAAACCACATGAAGTTGGAAGAGATTGGTACGTGTGCCTGGTGACTTCAGAGAGTGTATTCCATGGTTATGTGTCTCATGATCACAGGGAAGCAGCTTTACCTTGTCATGGACAAGTAGCCAGGGAAGGGACAATTCCTAGGATGATTCCAGTGATCCTTCCAAAGGATCCACCATCTGCCAAAATAGTGCTATCAGGTGGGGACACAGACGATTCTATTGGAACATCTCACCTTTAGTCCGTGACAGTGAACAGCAAGAAAACTCATGTGGTTTTAAGTTTCTGTTTTGGAGAACTGTTTCTTTTGCCGAATAACCTTGCTTATTCTGGGAAATATTAGGTGAAAATCATATTTTGAAGGTTTAATTTATAATTTATACTTTTGGAGATGGTTTTCCAGCTCTAGTTTCCCTGTCACCTGAGTGCATAATTAGGTTCCATCTTCCCCCTTATTTATCTCCATAGCAAGTATCACTCATTTGACTGGAGAGATGGCAGGAGGTTAGAACACAGGGTTCTTGCTTCTGTATCCTATCTAACTGATGGAGATTCATCCTCAGACATTCCTCACCACTTTGTTTGTACACTGTAGTGTCCCGACCTGCAGTGTTAACTGTCGCTGTGTCCTAGTGCTAAGCTCCATTGGCTTGTATATGAATAGAAATGCTAAACAGTAATATCAGGTAAGCGAAATACAAAGATCTTATAATGCAGGGTATAAGTCATGGCAATTAACCTGAACCTGCTGTATCTACATTAGAAATTCTGAACATAAGGTATTATCCACTTTGTAAAAAGGTTGCTTCGTGAACAGAGCTCATGCCTTATTTATTGTAAAGCCCTATAAAATTCTTATGGTATGGGGTAATAAAATAGTACATCGCTTCATATATACCACTTAACAGATTTTTATGCTTTGTCAAATTCAAGTTCTTTTTTTAAACATCAAAATAGATTTTACCTTAATATGTTTCTTCAGTTAGTTGATGATTCTTAACACAATTCAGTCATTATTGCTGACTTACTTCTGCATGTAGCAGCATGTAGCAGCTTTTATTTTTCTGTTAGTATTAAGTGACTGCTACATGTGTTTTGTTTATACCTCTCTGTATGTTTTTATTGTGAAATTTCATCTCACACTGCATGGTGTCTGTATTCCACATTTTCCCATTGACAAAATAATTGTTGTATTTTGTATTTTAAAGGGTTATTATTTAGGACATGCTTTTCCATAGAAACTGAGACCTTCTCACTGTCTGGATACTGTTTGGTGTGTGTGTGTGTGTGTATGCACCTGACCACCCTTTCACATAGCGATACATGTGTTTATAATCACTATGTGTCTAGTGTAGATGCCGGACACTTGCCATACATTATTGGGCACTTCCTGAGTGCTCTTGAGGAGCTTCTGTGGGAAGCAGAGGATGAAGGAAGGACTGTGTCCTGGAAGGGGTGGGATTCACTGGAACAGAGTCAGTTAGGGTGGGCTTAGAATTGAGCCAGTTGGAATGGGCTGGGAAAGGAACTCCTAAGGATAGGGTGACACAGCTGGTGTGTAAACACAAACACCATGGTGAGGATTGTGAGTAAAGAGGTGCACTGTGGTTCCCAAGTCCCTGTGGGTCTGTAGGTCTGTGGATCCAGGTAGTATTTTTCACAGTTCTGTTTTTTTCTTTGATCCACAGTATGAGACAGCAATATGTGTGATTGGCATTTTGCTTAGGTCGAACTTGACTGCATCATGTCTTTTCTATGTTTAGTGTGGGCTTTATTTGCCTCTGCTAACCTTGTGCCTAGACATATGCCTTACCAGTTGGCTTGTGATAGGAAAGGAGGTATTCAATATTTGTTGAGACTCTTGCATCCCAAAAAAGAAGTAAATGTCTCATAGTGTCCCATATAAAACATGAAGCACTAAATAATATTTAGAAAGCCTCACGGAGCCTTCCACAAATAGTACATTAATGTCAAGGAAGTGTTGGGGAATTCCCAGAGAGCACTGTAGTTCAATAATGGCTGTTATTTATCACAAACGTGCACTCTGTTTGTTCACATTGGGTAATGAATGACCTTTCTGTTTCCGCAGCCAGGGCCAAGTGGGCTTCTGTTGATGGTGGGTACAGGCTGGGGGCCATTTATCATGCATCACTTAGCCCAGTCACTAAAAGGATGCCACCTGGGAAATCCTGAAAGGATCAGGCTGGAGGAAAACCTTCCTGGGTTAACTACTCCAACAGCGGGTGCCTTTGCACTCCTCCACTTTACATGATTTCACTCTTTCTTCTCTGTCTCTCATAGCCTCTTTCTCCTATCATTACTCTATTAAAATTTGCTTAGAGTTACTTGACATTGGTGGCAGGAAACGTGAATGACTCTACAAGGATATGTTTCCAACACTGATATTCTTGAAGAATTTTGTCCTTGTATTGCTGCTATACAGAACAGCTTCCTTCCCCCCTTTCTTTTCTACTTGCACACATGCTCCTGTGTGTGTACACATATACTTACATGTGTATGAAGAGTAATTAAAAATTTTATGTCAATGTGTTTTTTCCTAAGTATACATATGCACACCATGCATGTATAACTCCCCATTGAGACCAGAGGAGGGCATCAGATCCTCTGGAGCTGGCATTAGAAGCAGTTTTTAAGCTGCCTGGTATGGATGCTGGGAACTAAACCCTGGTCCTCTGTAAGAGGAGTAGTTGTTTTTAATCACTAAGCTTTCTCTTCATTCCCCCTATTGTTTGTTTTAGGGTTTCTGACAATCCTGAAGCTCACCGATTAGCTGGACAATAAGGTCTTCCTGCCTTTGCCTGACTAGCATGTCCTATGATGCCTAACTAGTTGCTCTGATTCTTAGACTTCAAATTCCAGTCTTCATGATTATGTGACAGGCACTGTGCTGGCCAATCCCTCTTTTTTGTTCCATTGTTAGTTTTTACTTAATAATATGAGAGACGTACAATCCAGAACATTACTCAACAGTTTTGTTTAGTTTATACGCCACTGTCCTGAACTTGGGGAGATTGCCTTGGTGTGAGCTGCTCTGTGGCCTTGGCTTTGCATGGAGCTGAAGATGATCACTTCCTTTATTTAATTTTCAGAATGTCCTATGGTTCCATGATGCACATCTCAGAGGAAAGAGAGTTGCTTGTGATGCTTGGAATCCTGCAGTGTGAGGACAGCATCTCTGTATGTTAGATTTACTGCAGCTGCTGTTCAGATTTGTTCATTTAAATTTCGTTCCAAAGCCAGCTCCGAGGAGTGCTGAGGGTTCATGGTGCACAGTGCCCAGAGTCCTGCCATCCAGCAACCTGTATCGCAAGCCAGAATTGCCATCTTTTTTAAAGCGTTCGTGTGAATTTTGAGACTGCTGTGCTTTGGGCCTGGGCGGTGTGAGTCGTCTTCTTTACTGTCTTACAATAAGGAATGCTTCCACCTTGCAAGCTATCATGTTTACTTTAGTTGAATGGCTGTTATTCTAGCTATAAAACCTGGAAAAGAGAGCTACCAATTCATCCATTTAGACACTCACACACATAACCATCTATCTAGCCATCTGTCTGCTCATCCCTATATGATATACCATCTACTCATCCCTACCTCTATCTATCTATCTATCTATCTATCTATCTATCTATCTATCTATCTATCTATCTATCTATCTCTCCATCCACCCATCCATCCACCCACCCACCACTCTGAAGTTACTGCTGCAGTATGAACTTGATGGATGTTAACTGGTAAAGTGTAGTTCTTGGCTATAGTTCTGGAATGCCTTATCACTGGGCTAAGGATATATGTGTACTTCTTCTCCTTTGCTCAGGCAGCTCTCTCACAAAACCAAGGCTGTTCTGAGCCGATGCTATGGGCCACTTCACTGAAATGTCTTTATGTGTGTAAGCCTCTGTCTCATAATTTTTGTAAAAGAACAAGGTGTGTAATGGAAGCTCTTACCTACAAGCATAGTATATAATGGCAAATGAAACTGGGCAATTTTTAAGTGACATTACATTTATAAAATCACTGGGATAAGTTTTTGGCAGATTAAAAATAGACTAAAAAGGTAAAGAACAGTTTGTTCATTTAAAAAATAGTCTGGCGACCCCTATTTATAACCATGTATTGCTTGATGCTGAGTGCAGGTAGAAAAGAAATTATTTTGAAGACACTATTCAGCTCATTCTTGTCTTGTGAGTGGCACACATCTGTTCCTTTCTCTGGTTCTGGTTAAGTCGTCACCATTGTTCCTGTGTGTTAGAAATGGGTAAGGGGAGAAAATCCCATAGACCCTTGAAATAGACAAAACTCAAAATATGCTTTTCTTTTTTCTCATAGGTAGTATTTTGAGACATTTTTCTCATTAAAGAAGGAGATGGTTTTTAATAAGAAAACCTTTCTTCAAACAGTACATAAAGAGCTAAATGCAAGTGTACATATATACTTGCACATGTACGGTAGATATTGGGGGTGGCAAAATTGTTCTAATTGCTTCAGATGAGAAAACTGGAATAATTACTTGCTTAAAGAGACACGATAATCTCATGTGTTAACTGGTTGTAACTATTCTAGGTGGTATATTTAAAAAATAATTTAGTTTCTCTGTAGTATTTCTAAATGGATTATATTTATACATTGATTTATACATTTGTATCTTATAAATATCCAAGAAAGAGTCAATCAAGAAATTATATCTGGCAAAATGCATGTAATCATGTTGTTCAGCCAACAAGAAGGAGGCGCTCTGCATGCACAATCCCATGCAAATGAGCTTGTCTTTCTCCCTCGCTCTAACTGGCATCTTCTCCCACAGCTGTGCTTTTGCTTTTTGACACGGTGATAGAAGCTCCACTTGCAGAATGACTGGATTTGGAAATAGAACTTAGAATATTGAATTTGCTGTCTAAAATAATAACTTTCCCCACTAGCATTATTACTTGTCAGGTATGCTCAAACTCTTCCTGTGCTAGCATAATTCATTTAATTTCCATTACAACCCTAGGAGGTAGCTGCTGTTATTATCCTCTGAAGTGAATTTGGAGGCATGGGGTGGTAAAGTATTTAGCCTTGGACCAAATAGCTTGTAAGAGACTAGTATGGACTTGAACCCAGGCTTTCTGGCTTTGAAACTACTACTATAGACATTTGTGGTATGCTGCCTTTAGGATAATGGGCTCCTACCACATCATGTTATTTTACCTATTAACCTCTGGTCCTATAAGATGGCCATTATTCCATACATTCTGTAGGCAAGAAAGCTGGGACTCAGGATACTTCCCCTGAGTCAAAATAGTGGGTACTTTCCCCATGTTTCCCCATGTATTTATTTCCTTCCCCCCACTATTCTGAGGGTTGAACCCAGGATCCTACTCCAAGCACACGACCTCTGAGCCGCACTCTGTTCTATACCTATTTCTTATTTCCTGCAAGAAGTAGAGTTGGCCAGGGCTGGGGAAGAGATTCTTTTGACATCTCTTAAATGGATTTTCCACATTCTGCAGGATGTAGAGTTTTATGCTCTCAGTTTTTCAGTATATTTTGCTATATGTCAAAGCTAAGCATGCATATTTTGACCCAGGAAATCTACTGTAAAAATCTCAGAGAATATTTCCATAGCTTTTCCTAGTTTGAGCAAGCTTATGAGAAAATACCTTTATGCTTGGCTATCATTTGTGACAGACATGATGCAGTGTCCCTGCAAGGATGTCCCAGCAGGTACCACTCCTCTTAGTTCTCATGAATCCAGGCTGACCTCACACTTACCATGTGGCTGTGCATGAATCTGTGCATCTAGTCCCTCTCTCACTGCATGCTGGGATTCCAGGCAACAGTACCACACCCAAGTGTATGCAGTTTTATGCACCAAACCCAGTGTCTGGTGCCTTCTTGTAAGTACCCCAGCAACTGAGCAGCACAGTGACTATTGAGTAGCTTTCTAGGGAAGCTCTTAATTGAAAGGAGACATCCATCCAAAGTCTTCAAGGTTATGAGTATCCATTCTTTCTTGTCTGATTTCCTGCTTCAGTTAGTCATGGCTCTGTCCTTTAACATGATTAATAAAATAGAGGTGAGCTACGGAGCTCAGAAAGGAATACAGACCAATCTGGTAGCTTGTTAGACACTGTCTAACTTTAGGTTCTTGTCCACCAAGATGTTGTCCTTGAATGCAGTACTTTTGCCATATTGTCAGTCTCTGACTGCTGCTGCCTTTGAGTCATTTCTTCACAAATATAGTATCCTACTGTTAATGGTACTATGTTGAAGTTTAATAAAGATTGGTCTTAGGGTCACCTTGTCAGGTATATTCATCTAGCCCTGAGATTATTTTTCTCTTTAAGAGCTCTGCTGTTAGGGTAAGACAGTTTGCACTACAGATAATTTCCTTCATTACTTAAAATCTGGTTCAGATGTGAGGAAGTAATTTTGGCTTTTCATCCCCATAATTGTTGAGCTGGACATATTGAGAATCCAGGGTTCAGCATCTAGACAGTGGGATTCTATTTCAGCCAGATTGTTAGTTCAAGCCAATGAAGGCTTAGTTTAGAAGGTTTAATGTTTTTAAAATTAGTTTCGTATTTATAATATTTTACTGTGTTTGCCATTCTCAGTTCAGCCAAATGTAGAATTAAAGTCCAAATATACCTCAGATCAAGGATGCAAAATGTCAGTTCTCAGGAAAGATAGGTTTGTGTTCAGAATGACGTCGTTGACTGTGTTGCTTCCAAGTTTCTCATGTTGAAGATCGGGATGTCTGCGTCCTTAGTGACTTTACCTTAGTTGCAGAAAAGGACCTTGATTATCGCCTTGTCTTTCTGCCACCCTCTTGCCTTGAAGGCCACCCCTGTTCTAGGCACTTCCATGAATGAAATCGGTTTTCCTTTCTTTTCAGGTCATGGCACTGCTCACCATACATGCCCTTGGTGATCTCGCTTGTTGGCAACTTAAAGCCTCTATCTATGGTTTTCTCAGTTCTCTTTCTAACAAGATTATTCTGAGCATTTGTTTAAAAAGCTTACATAACCCTAGTGTAAGTTAGGCTCTGTGGGTGTTCTCAGGCCTTGAACCTGTCTTGTGCCCTTAGTCTGTATGTGGGAACTCCCAGAGTCTTTACTGTCCCTGTGTCCTCTCCCCTTCCCTAGCCACTGTTCTTGTGTCCCCTTTATTATATGTACCTCTTGTCTGTCATTCCCCGACTCACCTCTGCTGTGTAGCTTCTCCTCACCTTCTGTCTGGCTTTCCTAATATGATGCACACAGTCTTTGGGAATGGTTGGCATGAATGATTTTTCGAGGCTATAATATTTTTGGACCGAGTATTGATTGAGTATGATAGTCTCTGTCTGGCATGATGATGTATTCAGAGACCAAGGTGGGTGGATCCTTATGAGCCTGAGGCCAGCCTGGCTGACATGGAGAGTTTTCGGCCAGGTAGGATGAACATTATCTATTGATATGTCTTTTAAAAAGAAAAGATTGGTATGCTTAGTTCCATAATGACCCAATCAGTGTGTATCTCCTTACCTTCTGCCTGTCAACTTGCATGGTTTTTGATAATATAAAAAATATTATTTGCTTATCTCCTGTCTACCTTCCTGGCATTCTGCTTAAAGAGCCTTGGAGACATTCTGGACATCTGACTTGACACTAAGGGCATCAGATAAATATTTCTAGCACTTTATATTTTAACACTTAGAACTCTAGTGATCATTCATAATTTGGTCATGGCGTAATTAGTAAATAGGTAAAGTGGACCCTAAACTTAGGTTACTTTGACTTTATGCCTTGACCTTCCACAGGTAAACATGTGTAACACATCATGGGGAGTGTGGCACAGGGCTAAGTGTGCAGGGGGTACTTGATTGATTGCTACTGGATAAAAACAGAGCTGCAGGTAGGGCCAAGTGTCACGGGACTCAAGAGGTGATCTGAGTTTGCTGAGGGACTCAGTGTCCGAGGGGAGAGGAAGAACATGCAAAGGATACTCGTTTGCAACATTTTCTGCTCTGAGGTGCTTTTAGTGATGGGTGTGAGAGCCGTGAAGCCAGGTGTATTAGGCACAGAGGGAATCTCTGGTGACATAGCACAAGCAGTGATATGAGCCGCAGTGACAGACTTTCTCACAGTATAGGAGGCTCAGACTTCAAGATGGAGGTGTTGGCAGGTCAGGCCTCTCTTGGGGTTTTTCCTTAGCCTGCAGACAGCTGCTTTCTCGCTGTCCTCACATGGTCTTTGTTTTCTATTCTTCTATCATCGGAGCATCCATCCTCCCTCATCATGAGTCCTCACTGTAATTGCATCTATGACAGGCTCTGTCTTCAGCCCCAGCTCCCCTCACACACAGTGACGGTGTTTAGGATTTTCAAGTCTGTTTTTACTGCAAAGTGGTAAACATTCAGATTAGGAGTTTTCAGTTTTGATTCTTTTTCTTGAGGCTGATGATTTGTGTGGCATGCTAGCATGCTTGTGACCCCATGAGCAGAGGGAAGCCACTGGGATTTTTACACGCTGCCTTGGAACTAAAGTACAGAATGGGTAGGGTCAAGGTACCAAGTGCATTGTTCCTGCTAAGTACAAAGCAAAGTAGCAAGTCTTTGGTCTTCTCATCTTGTGCTAGGTTTTAAGGGTTTGGGATATCTTATATGGAGAAGAAGCTATGCATCTTAGTACAGCCTAACTGACTTTGAAATCCCGGAGTCGTGCAGCAGCTGTGTAGATAGATGGGGTGTACATCTGGGCCAAGGCGTCATGTGACTTCAGGGAGGATGGTAAACTCACCAGGGTCGTTGTCTTGAACTGAGTATCACCTAAGAAACAGCTAACTTGGGAGGAGTGATGCTGTTGAATTTTCTAAGATCAAACCAGGAATTAACTGTATAGTCCTGGGCCAGTAAGATGGTTCCGTGGGTAAAGGTCCTTGCTGTCAATCATAATGACTCAAATTTCATGCCAAGAACCTGCATGAATCTTCCTGCAAGTTGTCTGCTGACCTCCATATTTGCCACACCTCCACACACCGCCACACATACACACACCCCTACACACACACACACACACACACACATATACACACACACACACACACACACACACACACACACACACCCCTACACACATACACACACCCCCTACACCCACATGGACCACTAAAACTACATGGGTGCTTTTATCTATCTATCTATCTATCTATCTATCTATCTATCTATCTATCTATCTATCCACTCATTCATTTATTGATTGATTTGATTTGAAAGATCCCTGTGGATTTAATTTCAAATTTACACTCCTCTTCATTGTGTGGCTCCTTAGAGCTTGAATGGGGTGAAGTCTGTACATGCAATTGCTGTTACTCTGTATAGTTGGTCTGGAATAGATACCCAGAATCTCTGATGAGTATTCTGGCCAGGTGGAAATGAAAATGAGTTCTCCCTTCCCACTAGCGAGTACTTTATGGCTGTGAATTTCGATGATTATTTCAGCCAGGGGTGCTTTGTGTCTGCTCTTGAACTAGAAGTAGTTTCCAAGAATAGCCGTCCAAGTTTTATTTCAGTTACATCCTAATGTCCCACAAGAACTGGCTGGGCAGAGCCCTGCTCGGCTCACTCGCCCTGCTCTCGTGTATGCTGCTCCTCACGCACTTTCTCCTGCTAACACTGTCATTTGAATTATGTCTTGTCTTGTGTTTCTGTAAATAAGATTGATAGTGTGTCATTAGTGCCTTTGCTTGCAGCATTCTGGCAGTTTGAGTTTTTAAAAGAGCTATATGAAATCTGAGCATTTCCTGCAGAATGTACTGGTCTTTACAGACAGTGTTTTGAAGTTAGCACATGCAAATTACAATGTCTGCAAAACTAATGCTTTATGAATTCAGTGTGTATTGTGGGAAGTCTGAGTATTTCTGACTTATTTGTTGTTATTGAATGTTCTGGGTATATAGCTGTCTCTTGTGAGACTATGCCAGGGCCTAGCAAACACAGAAGTGGATGCTCACAGTCAACTAATGGATGGATCCCAATGAATGGATCCCCTCCCCCAATGGAGGAGCTAGAGAAAGTACCCAAGGAGCTAAAGGGAACTGCAACCCTATAGGTGGAACAACAGTATGAACTAACCAGTACCCCGGAGCTCTTGACTCTAGCTGCATATGTATCAAAAGATGGCCTAGTCAGCCATCACTGGAAAGAGAGGCCCATTTGACTTGCAAACTTTATATGCCCCAGTACAGGGGAACGCCAGGGCCAAAAAGGGGGAGTGGGTGGGTAGCGAGTGGGGGGGGGTATGGGGGACTTTTGGGATAGCATTGGAAATGTAAATGAGGAAAATAACTAATAAAAAATTTAAAAAAAAAAAAAAGAATGTTCTGGGTAAATCCAGAGCCACCAAGGTAGGCCTTTTAGAATAAGAGATAACCTTTCATTTAAATAAGAAGTGTCACAGAGCAAAGGGACTGTTATTAATGGCAAGAAAAGCTTATTAATGCATTCGGTATATTTAAGTAGCTTCTGAGTTGATTGTATCTGATAAGAGTTATTGTTGAATTTGAGATTGGCTTCTGAAAAACGATGCTAGTTTAGATGTAGAAAAAACAATTGGAAAATCTTCCCTGATATTGGTTGGTTTCTTCTTTTGTTGTTGTTGGTTTCTTTAAACAATGTCCAGCTGCTCCTGAAAGTGCCAAAGAAGCAAGGAAGAGAAATACAAAAACAAAGTAAAAAGGTAAATATTCTCTTTCCTCCAGAAGAAATATGGAGGCCAGATAAGTTTCAAGCGGCATAGCTGAAAGCATTCTAAATCAACCTTGATAAAGCTGGAGCTTGAAATGCAAAGACAGGAATTTGCCTTATATACAGGACCATATTGAGTAACAATATTGCATTCTTTGGGGAAACTTTTTAAAAATATACTTTTTGTTGCAGTTTAGTTGATATTATAAATGTTCAAAATAAAAATTGCAAAAATAAAGAAAAATAGATGAATAATATAATTCCAAGAAAAAGCAATATCCTTGGTATGATATGCTTTTCTTCATGTATTGTTTTCCCGTGACTTAGCCATCAACTCATATGCATTTAAGCCCAGACATGCCGTGTTTTCTCTATTAGAAAGCCCGTAGCCCTCACATATTCGCTTGGTGTTGTAACCCCAATGCATCTCATAGTTGTATGCTTTTTATGTGGCACTATTTCTTTTTCCTTCAAAAAAGCTGCTATTAAAATGACTGCATATTTCAAAGTTCATGGAGTCTAAGAATTGAGGAATATAGCACACATTTATTTATGTATATACTTACAGTTTATGTGCACATACATATTTAGATGTGTGCCTGTTATTTCCCCCTTGACATTATATCGTAAGCATTTCCTAGTAGTGTGAAGGTCTAGCGACTTGCAGAAGCTGAGTCATATAAAACTTGGTATATTTGTCTTATAATGCATGGGATTTTTTTAGTTTAATTTGATTGCTTTTAAGTTTTGACTAAAGATAATTAATTTTCTTTTTTGTTGTTGTTGTTAGTTTTTTGTCTATATATCTAGGAGCCCTTTTGATCTTCATTCTTCTAGTTACTAGATGTTAAGTAATGAGTGCTGTAGGTCTGTTAAAAATGAAGGAATTCAAAGCCTTACACATTATTCAAGCAAATACATTATTCAGGCAAATGTGTCTTACTGTTTTAGGGCAACCTAAAAAGTGAAGCTTTCTCATCATAAACGAATTGATTGGTAAGCTGTTGAATGTGGCAAAGATGGTCCAGTCTTATTAAAGCTGGTGACAATATCTACAAAGGCCAGTTGTATAACTCTTTGCTTTGGCCATGTCAGTTTGAGCCCTAGATTACACTTTTCATTTAGCACTTGGTGTTGAACTTTACACTAGCGGAGAAAAGATGCTGCAGACAGAGATTGTTTGCATGCTACAATGTCGGGTCAAGGCCAAAGGAGACCTTTACCCCTTTCTAGCATTGTTTTCTCAAGTTCAAAGTTTGGAAATCATAAAAATACAAGAAGCAGCACATGGTGTCTGTTGCAGTTCAAGGGAAAAATCATTCAAGGGTTCAGTCTCAGAGGACAGAAGAACCTTCATATTCGGTCTCCAAGTCAGACGATTGTAATAGACAGCCACTGCCTGTGTGTTTTCTATGGAAGGAAATGAAGAGCATACTGCTTTCTTCCTGGAGATTTTACTTTTGTAAGGTTTCCTTCTTTCTTTTAAGAAGGGGGCGCAAGGGCCTTTGTCCTGTAGCTATGAAGTCATTCCTCTGAGTAATGGGGCGCTGACCTGTACACACAAGGTGGGTGCTTTTAAAACCTTGTCATTGACCCCTTCCCTATTCAGGTCCAACAAGATGTGATTAAATTTATCCTTCCTCCATGCCCACCTCTGTCCATTTGTCTACCGCAAAGCCATGTTTTCATGGTTCAGAAGTGGGGCCTCAAAAGAATAGTCGTAAGCTCTTCTCCACAGCCAGGTTACATAGCAAAACAGCAAAAAGAAGAGAACAGTGCCACAAAGGGGGAAGCTGCACAGAAGCAGGAGAAGCAGGACGAGAAAGGCACACCCTCCTAGGACACTCAGAGCTTTTCTTGATACCGGATAGCTGGGTGGTTTAGGACTTCTTTTGAAAACGTAGATTTGCTTAGGAGACAAAAGAGCTGGAGGGAAGAATGAACTAGAAATTGTACTGCATCTTCACTGAGCTATCGGATTATCAGACTTGGGCAGAATGAATTGGCTGCCTGTTTCTAAGTTGACCTAGAGAGGCCCAGACAAACTTGACCCACACAAACAGCTGACACTTCAGTCTATCTGACTCGGTAGAAAGCTATGGTGATCCACACCATGCACTCATAAAACACGATCATATGAGTGGTCATGTTTTCAAAGCAACTGAAAAGTCCATGAGCTGATGGATAACTTGCGGTCCATCCACACAGGGAAATCCACCCTGGCCAAGGCGCAGATGGATCACTCTCGGAACATACTGAGCGGAGTAAGCCACACAGAACACATGATTATCGTGTACTTTTGAAAATCAGATTTAGGCTTTCTGTGTACCAGGGACAGGGTGGGGAAGAAACTGCAGGTCATTTATAGCAGTTTTGTTCTTGAATACAATTTCTTCTGGTCAGTTATCCCTTGTGTCAGTTTCTTTTCTGTTGCTGGGATAAAATACCCTGACAAGAGCAGCTTAGAGTAGTAGGGGTTTATTTGAGTTTACAGTTAACATGTGCTAGCCCATCATTAAGGTGGACGAGCCAGCAAAAGCTGAAAGCCATCTTGTCACACCACATCAGCTGACAGGAACGAAGCAAAAGGAGGTGTAGCCAGGCTATCCAATGTAACAAAACAGCCCTAGTGATGTACTTCCCCCAGCATGGCCTCACCTCTTAAAACTTCCAGACAGTGAGGAACAATCAGGTTGTATTAATTACCTCCACCTAAAATGGAGAAGAAGGTAATTTTTCTGCCTCGATATTTGAAATGATGACTGAAAGAAAAATTTGGGAACATGTGTTTAGAGAATATTTATTTCTTAAGCTAATGATGGTATGAAGATAAACACTAACTGTTGCATTGGACTTCACCCAAGTCTTGCAACATTTTGAAATAGCTGAATTCCTTTTAAAGAACCCCCCCCATTTTTTTCAAAGACTTTATTTTAATCATATTGCTCTGCCTGAGGATGTCAGGTACTGGGTATGGCATCGGCTAACAGACCATTCATGTTAGCTCTAAGAAGAAAATCCTGCTAACATGTCAGCATTATAAAGGAAAAAGCGTTTTCTGGTCAATAGAATGTTGCTGATAGACTAAATATTTTGGCGCATGGTAATAAAACAGAGAGGAACATTGCCCCAGGGATAGCCTCTTGGATTTGAGAAGGACTGAAGAATTTGGGAACTGCCAACATTACTAAAATACCTGACCTGGAGCCCAGTCAGCTAAAATGCTGTTTTTTCACCCAAACTTTTCTATTAATTTTCCTTCCTGTGACTTTTCTCAGCCCACTCCCTGAGGGCAGGTCTGCCTCAGTCATTAATCTCCCCTCTCCTTTATAGTGGGTCTGGTTCTAGGCCCTCTGTATGTATTTTATTTATCTTTGTGCACTACATTGCTTTAAATATTAACTTTAGGGTATGCTCTTTGTTATATTTCAAACACATGCCTACCTGTTGGCCAATCTGTCTGTCTGTCTGTCTGTATCTACATTGCCAAATTCTTTGTGCTAGTTCCTTAGTCTTTCGCCATGCTAGTGATCTTGTGGCTCATGGAGCAGCAGAGCTGGATTTTCTTTGCAGAATGAATCAATATCAAATTGAGGGGAAAAAATGGAGACATTTTCCTAGGATGTGGAATGCAGTATAAATCAGGCCAGAGTGACACAGTTACAGCAGAGATGCTAGACATTTCATGAAATATAATTTGGACTTCCATTGGATTGGTAGTCTTGTGGACATACATTAATAGTGCCGATGGCTGTAACAGGCTTTAGATCTCACAATTCAACATAATAAAAGCTTGTGTCTGCCTCTTTCAGACCTGGTTATATAGGTCAGGGGCTTGCCTCCCAGCTGTCATCCAGGGACTCAGTTGTTTCTCGTCCTTAGCTCTGGGTACTTGTCTGGCTTGGGAAATTTTATAGGTCATACTGGAAGTGTTGTGTGTTATATATGCCACATTCCCTTGGTTTAAAGGGAATATTGGAAGTGTTATAGGTCATACTGGAAGTGTTGTGTATTATACATGCCACATTCCCTTGGCTTAAAGGGAATATTGGAAGTGTTATAGGTCACACTGGAAGTGTTGTGTGTTATACATGCCACATTCCCTTGGCTTAAAGGGAATATTGGAAGTGTTATAGGTCACACTGGAAGTGTTGTGTGTTATACATGCCACATTCCCTTGGCTTAAAGACATTTATCTGTGCACACTTACTCAGCAGGGCAGGGAGCCTGAGGAAGTTGCTTCGTTTGTGTCATAAGAAAAGCAAAGAGATTTTTGTTTTCATGGTGTCTCCACTATAGCATAATTTAAACACATCCTATTTATAAGAAAACTTGATTGATTTAATGTGGGCCTTCAGAATATTTTTTCTTATAGCCTTAGAATAGAAGGGACACATGTAGTTACTATCTTTGTGTAGGAATGGACTGTCGGTCTGTCCATCCATCCATCATTTATATGTACACACACACACACACACACACACACACACACACACACACAGTAGTCCAGAATGACAAGAACTTCATAACTGCTGCTCATAGTCTAGTGTGAGTGTGCATAGGTTGGTGTTGAAGTGTGGGTGTATATATGTGGCTGAGTGTGAGTGTGAGTTTGTTGGTGTTTAAGTGTGTGAGTGTGCGTAAGTTGGTATTTGAGTGTGAGTGTGCTGCAGGACTCCAGCACCATTCAGGCAGGCGTATGCGACTCCCTCTTGGATCAGTAGGAGACTCCCTGCCTAGAGCTATATGATGGATACATAGAGACTTGATAGATGCTCAGAGCAGCTGGCTGTTAACCTTGGCTCTTTTGGATTGAATGTGATACAGAGTGTGACAGCATGCTCCAGACAGGCTTATTGATCCTTTGCCCTGTTCAACACTGAATTGATTCCTATAAATATATTTATCAAATAAACCAGGAACTGCTGGCCCATGAAGAACATTTTAGTTACAGCTTCTATTTTCCTTCCTTCCTTCCTTCCTTCCTTCCTTCCTTCCTTCCTTCCTTCCTTCCTTCCTTCTTCCCTCCCTCCCTCCCTCCCTCCCTCCCTCCCTCCCTCCCTCCCTCTCTCCCTCTTTCCCTCCCTCCCTCCCTCCCTCCCTCCCTCCCTCCCTCCCTCCCTCCCTCCCTCCCTTCTTTTTGTTGTTGTTGCCAAACCCTCAGGGTTGCTATATTATACAGCACCAAGAATGATGTTCCTTACTGCTGATGGTCCCTGTGGTAGCCTAGTAGCTTGGTTCCACTTTTGTATATATACACTGGGAGAGTTATATTACATATTTGCTTCATCATGATTGTGATGTGATTAGAGATCTATCTGGCACAACTTGCAGCTTAATATTACTGACTAAATGATCTATTGTTTTACCATGCGAAATACTGTATGGCAGTCATATTTGACCTCTCTATAAGAGGTACTGGTTTTAAAAACCTAATTTTCTGATACACACACACACACACACACACACACACACACACACACACACACACATGTATACACACATATATGTACACACATACATATTGGTGTTTGTCTTGCACATTTTTCTGTGCACCACTTGTGTGCTTGGTGCCTGTGGAAGCCAGAAGAGATCATCAGATCCCCTAGAACTAGAATTGCAGACACCTGTAATCTGCTATATGGGTGTTGGGAATTAAATCTAGGTCTTTGGAAGAAGAGTTAGTGGTCCTAACCACTGAGCAATCTCTCCAGCCCCACCTCTGTTGTGTTAAATACTTTTTAAAAGACCCAAATTTTTAATATAGATGTATTATCTTAGATATTTATGAGGGGGCTTGCCTAGTATGCAGGAAGCATTGGCTCAATTTCCAGCAGTGCACAAACTTGACATGGTGATACATACGTACAACCCTATGATTTGTGAGGTAGAGGCAGGAGGTTCAGAAGTTTAAGAGCATCCTTGGATACAGAAAGAGTTTCAGGACAGTCTGTGATACATGAAACCCCACACCTCCAAAGGATAGATTTAACATAAAAATTATTATGAAGTTCAAATTGGTATCTGTATTTTGTTTGCTAAACCTGGCATTTCTAGTTTGATAAATGTCTCCTTAAATAACTTGGAAATGAAACAGCATGGATGGGTACTGTGTGATATCTACCTGATGTAATGGTGGTTGTAATGAGGTAGTGTGTGGATATCTGCATGATATAGTGGCAGTAGTCATGAAATAGTGTGCCTATAGCTTTGTGATGTAATGGCGGTAGTTGTGACATATTGTGTGGATAGCTTTGTGATATCGTGGCAGTAGTCATGAGGTGGTGTGTGGATAGCTGATTGATATAATGACAGAAGTTGTGAAGTTTTGTTAACTGATGGTTCAGTTCGAGGCTGCCTGGCTGTTTGCTTTTCTTGCTCTTTCTTACTAAGTGTTTAGAACAAGGCAGCTCAGCACTCATGCTGATGCAGGCATTTATGGATGAAGAGAAATAGATTCATATTCTCTCTCTCTCTCTCTCTCTCTCTCTCTCTCTCTCTCTCTCTCTCTCTCTCTCTTTCTCTCATTGTCATGCTGTCTCCTACCTACCCCTCCTCCATGTTGTCTCTTCCATTCCCTGCCCCTAGTCATATTTTGCCTAGCAGCTTAAGCATCTCTCTGACTAAGATTGCTTTATATTGTTCCTTTGTGTTTGAAAAGTATTTGTGATTTAAAAGGCACCTGGTAGAAACCTGACCCGGGCCCCGTGAATACGAGGTTCACTTGTCAAAAAATTTTAAATGGGTGGCAGAAACTGAGGGATTATTTATGAGAGCAACTAGTGGATGCCACATTGAAATTTCGTGGGAAGAATATTAGGCTATAGATAAGGACAAATCACCTCACAGTGAAGACGATTAAACTGTAGGGTGGCCTCTTGTGGCAAACAGCAACCACTGTTGCTTACAGCCTTCAAAGGCAAATGTATCCTCTGGGAAGTTGTCTGTAAATCTTATTATCCAGGGACTGGAAATAACATTTCCTTTCCCCCTCAAAACCCCACAATGGCAGTTTTCAAAATCACATACTTCATCCTTAAACTTTCATGCAAAAGCCATGACTTGAACTAAACCTCTCCAGCAGGAAGTTTTTTCCAGGAGAACACTTGCTGTAAGGATGTGCACTGTGAGAACCGAGAACAGCACGCTGCTCTCGTGTTCCAGGTGGCAGAGGGGAGGCCCTCTAAGGTGGGTCTCAGTCGAGGCTGTGAAATGTAATGGGATAAAGCAATTTATGCCATGTAAAGGGATGTCTGCCGTGGATCTTATGGGCACACAAGTGCATGAATTAATGTAGATTAAGGTGAGAGGCAGGCAGAAGGGCACTCAGGGCCCATGTATAAACATATGGTTTGTGATTACATGGAACATTCATTTTTCTCTGTAACCTGGAACACACAGTTCTTTCTTGGGAGCTTCACTTCGCTCCTGCATTTTGTCTCTTGTATAAAGTATTATCAACAGCTCATGGATCGAAGCTTGAGGTCCAGATGGGGATGCTATTGAGAGGTGATTTTTGTTTTTCCTTTTTAAATCATGAAGACACTAGCCTGCCCCAGCTCGGCAGCCACATTGACCTGAAACTCCCCTTGTAGCCAGCCTCACACCAGCAATCCTTCTGCCTCAGGCCCTTGAGCACCAGTCACATACCACCTTTCCTGGCTTGTTTAACTCATTGACTGGTTAATGATTGGAAGTCATTGAAATGCACTAGAAATGAGAGGTGTGGCTTACTAGGAAGACTTCCGGAGACAGAGCACCTTCTGCTGCCTTGTTACTCTTTGCTCTGCCACATACTCCTTTCACCATGATATTCTGCCTTGGTTCAGACCCAAAGCAGTGGATTGGGCAAACTGGACAGGAACCCCTCGAACAGCAAGACAAAATAAATATTTCCTCAGGCATGCTGTCACAGCAAAGAAAAATGCATTGCAGGGATGGTAATGATGAGACTTGAAACTCTGCACGAAGCGCTCACTTCATTGTCTAACCCCAGGTAAATGCTCAGAAAATTTGAATTGCTATATTTTATTACTTATACAGATAATGTTTAAGAGATAATTATTGTTACATTGCTAAGTCTCCAAGTTACAATAGCAAGTAATTAATCCGTACAATAGCAATTAATATCTGACTGACAAATTGTCTTCCCGGAACATACGGCTGCTGCGAATGTTTCAGGCATGTTCAGGACAGTTTAACAGATTGCGAAGGACACAGACGCGGGGAAGGTCCGAGCTAGGGTCTGCGGTTAGAAAGCTGTGATTTGCAGTTATTTCCTGACACTGAGCTGCTGCTGCTGCTTAGAAACCTTTCCGGTTGACTGAAATGTAAGCTTGGCCTTTCTTGAACTTGAACTTGGTACCTGCTAGTGCCAGGCCCTTTTGAGTTTTTCTTTCAGCCACAGCCTTGCTAAGTAGCTAAGCTGGCCTGAAACTCCCCATGTAGCCCATGTTCAAACCTGCGATCTTTCTGCCTCGGGCTCCTAAGCACTGGGGCACAGTCACATACACCCTTTCTTGGCTTGACACCTAAGTCCCTTTAATGTGTAGAGCTTGCCATCATGTCTAGACCATGACCGGACCTTGGTGAGAGAGCAGAATGAAGCAAGAGAACATGTGTCCCATGAGATTAAAATGGAACATGGTGGATAATGTAATTTTATCCTCTCTTTTGCTGGTGGCCTGGATGATAGTCCCCACAGGCTCAGGAATTTGAACCTTTAATCCCCAATTAGTAACACTGTTTGAGAAGTGATCGTCCTTGATGGGGACTGGCTTTGGGAATTTATAGTGTGACCCCCTTCCTGTTTGTTCCCTCCACCTCGGCTTTGTGGTTGAAGATGCTACAGTTCTACTTCCTGATCCAGCAGCTTGTTTTCCTGCCTCCCTAGCCATTAGGAAATCACCCTCAGCAACAGTAAGCACCCCTAAATCTCTTCTATAAGCTGCCTTGGTCATGGTGTTTTATCACAGCCACCAAAAAGTAACATACACCCCACATGTATCTTGTTTACATTTTACACCCCAATACCTTAGTAAGGACCTTTAATAACCAAAGGGGGGCATTGAAGGTATAAGGAGATAATATGAAGTTGTTCTAGATTGTGACCCAATGTAACTGTTGTCCAAATAATGAGGGACCGTTTGGACAGAAATGCACATGCACAGCAATGACCTCATGGAGCTTAGGGCATGGAGACATGACGCTGACTCTTCTGCCTGCCCCAGAACAAACCACTGCTACTATGACCTTGACCTCAGCCTTCTAAGTCTCGTAACTTATAGACTGAGCATGTCTTCTTGATGCTTAGCCACAGCAGACCTGCTGTGCAAATACACTTAGCACTGGGGTACTGAGCATCCATTGTCTTGAGTGGAGACCCTGAATGTGACAAGCTCTGCAGAAACTGCTGTGGATGACACTTCTGGGGATGCCAGGCTGTTTATAGCTTTAAAAGTGCAAGCTAAAAAGAGGGAAACGAAAAAAAAGAGGCTTGAATGAGTTGTGTGAAGTGTATTCTTTGTCCTGAAACCCAAATCCAAATCCAAAACTGCTTTAAAAGAAAATAAAAATTCTCAGTCTTCAAACTAGGCAGAAACTGAGGGCCCCCATATTCATAGAGACTTCCTGTTCAAAGGAGGTAGAGACTGCAGCCAAGCCAGCTGTCAAGTTCCTATGCTAGGTGACACTGTAGGCTCTCATATAATTGTTATTATACACACACACACACACAGCTTCGTTCTGGATCCAGCTCTCCTGTCCCTGTCTCCTCCATGCTCATGAGGCTGTCTAGCTCCTGTTAGGGTAGATGGGGATTGGCTCTTCCCAGTTTGAGGGATACTCAGTGTGGGGTTAAAAGTCTTCCCTGATTTCAGCTCAAACAATGGGACTGTGGCCTGTGTCTTTACCTTTGGCTGGAACACAGATGGCAGAAACCTTGTCCTCAGAATGATTCATGACAAAGGGCTGACAGGGAAAAAAGTCTTCTAGGTACAGAGTAGAGTCAGAAACTATCTCCTTCCTTCACAGGGACTGTATTTGGCCACAGGTGGCCATTGTAACCCCCGCTGGAGCTGCAATCCTGTCTTCTGCTGTCAGTCTCGTGAGGTTCTATACCATGACATAGGTGCAGGGAAAGTTAGTTGCTCTCCTGAACTCCTGATGATTCTTTGGTCTTGACCTCAGATTTCTGTGTTGGCAAATTTCACCTTCAGTGAGTCAGAACTTGTTACCGTTTCAAGTTAAAAGTCGAGTTACACCTTAGAATATACAATGTGCTTTTTATGGTTTCTCGTGGAAAATACATTGTATCCTTCCATGACTGGAATGTTATTTCAGACTAAAACTTTTGGTAAAGATGAAGTCATTCCTATACTGAACGTGGACTATAAAGACCTCATCTCCCCTAAAATAGTTGCAGTATACAATGTTCTTGCTTGTTTCTGAGTCAGTTTAATGTCTAAGAAATAATGTGCATATATGTATATATTTTTATACACATTTCTTTAGGATACTCTATGTGTTAGGTACCCTGAAATACAGTGAGTTCATTTTTAATCTTTGCTATTAACTGAAGTCCCTGGGAGAGGAGAGGAAGCCCCAGCTGTATTAAAATTCATGTAAAGATCACTGGATAGACAGTTGTAATTGTTGAGAGTTAGAACACTTAAGATTCAAATTCTACCTTTAGGGCCCTGAGTGGCTACTCCTGACCCCACTGGCTTATAACTCTTGTGCGAAACCTTTGTAGCTGCACTCACAGATCCCCAGGTCCTATGGGTCCTAAAGCTAAGAATGTCATCATATTGTGTCCTTCCCACATTTTCATAGTCTGCTGTGCCCTGCCTACCTGATGCCCTACCAGAGTACTTGACGAAGTACCTCTCTCATGGCTTCCTTTTGTTCCTTTACTATAAGAACTTCAGTGAACTTGTTAAAACATGTTATGGGGTGTGACCTGCTTGGCTCTGTTTTTGGACCACAGGCACTCACATTCTACTCCAGAAGAAACTCTTACTGCCCTTTTGAAATAAGAGGTGTTTTCCATTGACAGTACAACCAATTTTACAAAGACACAGACGATGCAGTCATTCACATCTTATAGGTAACAAAACACAATTGGTCTCCTGACAGGCAGGTCCTTTAGCGTGAGAATCGAAGGAAACCTGCCTGATTCCACTGCGGGCCCCTGCCTTACTTACGAGTGAAACAATGGTTCAACTAGCATTGTGCAGGTTCTGGCTCAGGGAACATGCTGGATGTTCTGCAGTCAGAACAGGCCATTTCCTCTCTTAGTGGGAAACTCTTCAAGTGTTCCTCTCAAAACAGAACGCCCAGGATTATTTTTGCAGACTTCTGTGGAGTCATTTTTGGACAACACCCTGGAACAGGAAACCACAGTTGCTCCTAAATTTGCACAAGATGGAAATAGATAACATTCTTGAGCAACCACAGCCACACTTTGTGCCTTCAGGTTCATGGAGTGGCAGATGGCTTGTGTAATGATTTTCATACCTGAACAATTCACAGGATCCTCTGGTGTGGGGGATTTCATAAATTCAGAGGGCTTGTTTTAGGAACTGGAAGTGCAGGGAAAGTGTGGAGAGTGGAGGAGAGAGATGTTCTATGAGTCAGGCTTTGGGGAGGTGTTCTTGGGAGATGGATTGCAAGCAAAACCGTCGAGCAGTGCAGATGATGCAAGCTGTGTGCAGTGGTCCCCAAGGCTGAGTTCCGCCTGTGACATTGCAGAGCATGTGATACACTTAATATAAGAGAGGATGTTGCAAAGCAACTAAGTAACATCACAAAGTAGCTGCTTTCTGACATGTTCCTTTACCGGGGTGAGAATCCAAAACTGATCATGGGAGAGATCCTAGGCACACATGCCTTTCCCCGGCAAGGATGCAAGACTTGGATTCCTAACTTGTTCACCCCGGACGCTATCCCTGAATGATTTTAAGTCTATTTCTGCTGATTTATCAAAGCTGAGTTGGTTAAAGCAAACTTGGATTTTCACTGATACTTTGATTTTCATGATTAATCAGCTAAATTTTGCTTATGTATATAGCATATGCAGGTTTGCTATATTTTTATGTATGTGCGAGTGTGCATGTGTGGAAGCCAGAGATTGAGTTCAAATGTTTTCCTTCATTCTTCTCCACCTTACTATTTGGGGTTTCAGAGTCTCTCGTCTGGCCAGTGAGCTCCAGAGACCCGCCTGTCTCCGCTTCTCCAGTCTCCTGTTCTGAGAAGCATCAGTGGATCAGGTTTTTCATCCGGATGCTAGGGATGCCAAGCGAGGTCCCCATGCTCATACTCCAGACTCTTCGCCCACTGGCCTTTATCCCTGGCCCCATGATTGATTCTTAATTATTATAAATTACAATACTTCCCACTGGCCTTATTCCCTACCTGTTAGCCAGTCGCAGGCCCCTAACTGAAAGCAGGAGCCCCCTTTATCTCCACGTGTCTGGCAGCCCCTTCGTCCAGTCAGCATTTTGGGCACATGCATTGTGAGACACTGTAGAAGGTGTTCTTGCTCACACGCCATCTACATTTGTTGGTAAGCATGTTCTGTGTTTGAAACCTCTTGGGCCTGTTGAAGCTCTGTCTGTTCTCGGTGGTTTGTCTCTTTGCTGAGAACAGCCTAGACCTTTGTTAGCTGTGATGCTTTGCCTAAACTTTGCCTCCATGGCTGTGTATGCTACTGCTCATGGAAGACACATTTAAGCCTGACAGGAAGGAAAGCTCCACCTTAGGGAAATCTTAGGGATCAATTTTTGCAAAGCACGTCTTTGAAACCTGATCCACTGAGAGGCAGGACTCAGTTTTGTGCCCCCATGTCATGCCATCTGCAGACAGGTTTCTCTTTCTTTTCTTTTCTTTTCTTTTCTTTTCTTTTCTTTTCTTTCCTTTCCTTTCCTTTCCTTTCCTTTCCTTTCCTTTCCTTTCCTTGGGGAGGGGGGGTCGAGACAGGGTTTCTCTGTATAGCCCTAGCTGTCCTGGAACTCACTCTGTAGACCAGGCTGGCCTCAAACTCAGAAATCTGCCTGCCTCTGCCTCCCAAGTGCTGGGATTAAAGGTGTGCGCCACCACCACCCAGCTGCAGACAGGTTTCTTAAGAGTCTGGGTACCCATCAGTTACTTGACAGGTTAGTTCTCAGTGTGTTCCAGAACCTGCCATCATTTTCTGCTCACCTGTGGCAGGATGTCACCTGGGGATTGACCACCTCTCCCATGGTACTGAGACAGAGTTCACAAACATCACACTGTCAGCCAGCTGGACCATGCTAAGAAGATGGTCTAGGTTGGTGAGAAGAGAGGAAGGAAGCTGGCCGGCCTCTTGGAAAGTTGAGGACTCCAGCTCGGATGGCATTTACACAGCTTTTTTGTCTTTAAAAGTTTCTAGAGGGCTGGAAGAGATGGCTATGGGATTAAGAGTTCATACTGCTGTTCAACAAGCCCTGAGTTTGATTCCCAGCACCCATGCAGTCAGCTAATAACTGCCAATAACGCCAGCTCCAGGGGACCTGGCTTCTCCGGCCCTCACAGGTACCTGCCTTCAAGGACTCCTTTCCTACCCACCCATCCCCCAACCACATACATTCATAATTAAAAGATAAAGTAAATTCCCATTTTTTTCACTTCTGTGGGCTGAGGGTAATGAATAGTTCTTTAAAAAAAAACAAACCAAAGCTTCTATTTGGAAAAACATGAAGGCAAAATATCTAACTGCTTTTAGCAAAGAGGTAGGGATACAAAATACCCAGCAAATACCAGAAAATACGCAGCATCCACTGCTCATGTAATAAACTGGCTGGCAGGGCAACCTGAAATATCCAGCATGCACAGCCCATGTTATTAATTGCCTGGCAGAGGCAAAGGTTGTTTGATCAATACGAACTTGTTCATGTTTCTAGATCTTATATTTTTTTACTTACATAGAAGGAGAAACAGTTTATTTCCAAAGTGCAGCAAAGTTTAAAATTCCTGTGACTTGGCAACAGAAAATGTGCGATCATTACACTGTTTTGGATGGGTTTGCTTGTTTGTTTGTTTTGTTTTTTAATTCCAACTAATCTGACTTGGTGCCTGGCGTGGCTGGTAGTATGCTTTGCCTTAGGTAGCATCATTTGAAAGCACAAAGTTAGAAGTTACGACTTAAAAAGTAGTATTGAGATTGGCATTTTTAAATTGAACCAAGCCTGGCGTGGTGGCGCATACCTTTGATCCAGCACTTGGGAGGCAGAGGCAGGCGGATTTCTGAGTTCAAGGCCAGCCTGGTCTACAAAGTGAGTTCCAGGACAGCCAGGGCTATACAGAGAAACCCTGTCTCGAAAAACCAAAATAAATAAATAAATGAATAAATAAATAAATAAATAAATTTGAACCAAATAATTTTCTAGTATTTTGTCATTGTAATTTGCAGAGCTTCAAATATTGATGTAAACAACATCAATGCTTTGTCAATTGATTAACTGATGGACGATTTATTGATTGAATGGGTTTTTTTTTTTTTTTTTTTTTTTTTTTGCCACTAATGATTTCATGTAGCCCAAGCTGGTATGCAGGGATTTTGGGCCTGCACGCTGCACACATCAGTGGGTTTCTTTTTCTATTTATTTATTTCATGAGTGCACTGTTGCTAGTGTGTCTGACCCACCAGAAAGGAGCATTGGATCCCTTCACAGATGGTTTGAGCCAAATCGAACTCGGGACTACTTAGAAGAACAGTTAGTACTTGTCTTAGTCAGGGTTTCTATTCCTGCACAAACATCATGACCAAGAAGTAAGTTGGGGAGGAAAGGGTTTATTCGGCTTACACTTCCATACTGCTGTTCATCACCAAAGGAAGTCAGGACTGGAACTCAAGCAGGTCAGGAAGCAGGAGCTGATGCAGAGGCCATGGAGGGATGTTCTTTACTGGCTTGCTTCCCCTGGCTTGCTCAGCCTGCTCTCTTACAGAACCCAAGACTACCAGACCAGAGATGGTCCCACCCACAAGGGGCTCTCCCCCTTGATCACTAATTGAGGAAATGCCTTACAGCTGGATCTCATGGAGGCATTTCCTCAATTGAAGCTCCTTTCTCTGTGATAACTCCAGCTGTGTCACGTTGACACAAAACTAGCCAGTACAGCACTCTTAACCGCCGAGCCATCTCTCCAGCTCCATCAGTGGTTTTCAAACGACTGAATGCTGAGGCTATTGGCTGTGTAGCACAATATTTCTAATAGGCTGTTGGCAGTTTGTTCTCATGTGCCTGACTTACATTGTGGATGGATCCTCCAGTCCCTGGATTGTCGGGCCTTAGGTGACTGTAGGCTCAGCTGTCACCTTCCATGCACCTGGCTTGCAGGCCTTCCCTGGCACAGGCTTGGCCAGTAAGGACTGTCACTGGTGTTTCCTGAGTTCTAGAGGACTTTGCCTCATAGACTGTGATAGTTTCTAATTCTGGGTGCTAGGGGAGCCCTTTTGTAAATTGCCGTGAGAAGGTAACTGTCATGTGGCTTCTCTCAGCAAGGCTGATCTATGCTGAAGTGAGTTGTTTCAGGTGTGTGACACAGGCCTGGTTGTAGGGGGAAAGATGGCCATGACTAAAGCACAGATGGCTGTGTGGTGAAGGCTGTTTATTAAAGTCATCCTATGCTTAGCAAGACCTGCTGTGGCACGCCTTTAATCCAAGCACTATGGAGGCAGAGGCCAGGGGATCTCTGTGAGTTTGACAACAGCCTGGCATATGTACATAATAATTTCCAGGATAGCCAGGGCTATGTAGAAAGACCCTGTCTTTAAAAAAAAAAAAATTAAGAATTTCCTCCAAAGTACCATGTCCAAGTTCCTTGTGTAACGAAGCATCTGTACTTACGGGAGCCCCGCATCTAGAAAAGCCTGCTTGGGAGCACTGTCAATAGCGGAATGCAGGGCTTCCTGGGAATGCGAGTCTGGCTAGTTTGCAGGACCATGCTCATGCAGAGCATACATAGTACACACACATATAATTTAGAGGTCACCTGATAAAGGAAATGAACCAAAAAGTTAATCTTGGGCTAGGAGCATACCTTTGTAGTAGAGCACATGTACTGTGTGTGAGGAGGCCTTGTGTTCAGCTCCTAAAGAAAAGAGCAATCAAGCTAATTCCTCTGCCTCTTCTATTCTATTCTCTATATCATCTCTCTATTGCATTTTAAAACACTAATGTCATTGAAGTCTATGTATATATTTATATATATACACATATATGCACACATACAAATATTATATATCTGGCATATATGCACACGGTTACACACACATGCACATGTGATCACATTCATGCATATACTTTTTGTACTTGGCTTAGTATGTTGCTAGTGTGTTTGACTTATGGAGATGCTAATGCCTCAGAAAAGGTCATATCCTGAAAGGAGAATGTCTGAACATCGGAAATGTAAACCAGGTCCTGTATTGTCACTTGAAGATCTGCGTGTTTGACCTGTGCTCTAGAATGCACTGAGTTAGTGCTTCAGGGAAAGAGAGAGGGACAGTGTCTGGTATGGTTTCCACGTGAGGCTCTACTGCTACACTTAAGGTTAAAAGTCCTCCCTGTTTTATTATTATGTTTTTTGTTGTTGTTGACCACATCACAGCAATTATACTGTGTTTTTGGTCAGCCTGGAAGGCTGTTACATCACAGTGAGAAGGAGTCTTTTCGGAGATGACTGTGGTTTGGTTATTTCCCCTATGCCATTTTAGATAGTCAGCTTGGTTAGGAGCCGTTTGTGTTGGACACCAAGCCTTTCCTTGGCTATCCAAACCCTATCTACTTTGCAGATCTTTAAAGGGGCCACAACTTAGCTGTGGGGTTGCCTCTGTTGGCCTTAAGCCTTGAGCCCCTTTTAGCGAGAGGATGGGAAGCCCTCACAGCTGCACACAGACACTGTCTCTTCTCTGTCTTCTTTTCCTGAAGAATTTAATCAGTTATGAAGCCACTTCCCTCAGAAGCTTGGATTATATTCTCCTCTTTGCAGCTTACACCTTCAGCATTTGGTAATTAGCCCCACTCTTCAATCATGGTATAGAGATTTCCCATACTGTTTCCTTTTGCCATGGCTGGGTTCTCCCCCAAATCCGGTAATTCTTCAGCTTGCAGACTAGAATTCTGTGGAGCTGTGGATTCTTTTTGACTTTTACATTTCAATGTCTTGGCCTTCCATGAACAACTTCAAAATGTAGTTTGAAGAATTAGTAGTAATAGATTTTGGAACTCCATGTGAATGCAGACTTTTGGGTCTATCATGCTTTCTGCGGGGATATAATGTACAGTCGAGCAGACATTTTTCCAGTACAGCAGATCTGTACTTGTAGCTTGCCTGCTCTCTTCTTCACTTAGCATAGCTCGTGTTCCCAGTTTGATTGTGTACTATACCTCCTATCCCGAGAATTGCTGCCACGGAAGCCCTCTGGACTATTTGAATACTCCCTTCCTGGATATCTGGAGATGGGGAATAGAGACACACAGTTTGAGCTGGGGACCAGAGGCTGGTGGGTGTGGGGTGGGGTGGGGTGGGGTGGTGTGGGGTGGTGTGGGGGTGGTGTGGAGTGGGTGTGGGGTGGGATGGGGTGGGGTGGGGTGGGGTGGGGTTGTGCCGAGGAGGCAGATTGTTATCGCTAATGCATTGGGGCGGATCAGTGCCTCTGTGTCTTTCTGTGCACATACTTCTCTCTCCACCCCTAGAATCCATCCCTGTTGCTATTCTTCCTTCATCATGCCTCTTTCACTGTGTCATGTAGCCCCATCCCTAAGACCTAATATTAACTCATTATAAAATACACCTAACAGAAAATTTACCTTTCAAACTACATATTTCAAAATCTTAGAAATATAGTTTAGTTCTTCTGACCATCTAGGCTCCATCCCTTCTGTCAGCTGGTATGGAAACCTGATACCCACTGAGCCCTTGTTCTCAGTTCACCATGTCTCTCAGACTTTTTTCCCTCAACAGGGTTTTGTTTTGTTTTGTTGTTGTTGTTGTTGTTGTTTTTTGCTAGATAGCCTAAGCTAGCCTCAAACTTGTTGCAGTCCTCCTGTCTCTCATTACTGAGTGCTGGGATTATGGTGTGTCCAGCCACTCTTGATAGGTTAAGATAGAGAACTTACTAGCTAGGTATTTTTAAAAAAAATAGATGGTAAGAATTTTTTTTTTTTTTTGAGCCTATACTGTGAGAACAATCTGACAGGAACCCTGGCAGGGCACCTCCCATTTTCCGCTTGCTAGCAGCCTCCTTCCTAAGGTCCAGCCCTGGGACAGAACATGAGGTCTCTCCATCTTTTGCCTGAGTAAGGATGCACTCAAGGTCTTTAGTTCATTTCCTGACTGTTTCTCACTGTGGGATTAAAGGCTGCCCTCCGCTGTTATGTTATCAATATGTACCCAGGTTCTTATAGAGAGCTCTAATCATTCGCTCATAGCTCTGTAAAGGATCTGCAGTGTTGAGAGCCTATAAATTACTCAATCGTGGCTGCTCTTGGTTGCCCATTGACCATTTAGCAATTAATCTAGAGAAATTCCCATGGTGGTAACTGAACAGGTAGAATTAATCCCCTTTGTATGTGAGGGCAATGAGCCACACAGAGTAAATCATTTATTGTAAGTCACAGAAACAGCCTTCTTTTGTCGCACTGTCACTCAAACTGACATCTTCCAAGTTAGTTCCATGTGAATCCAATTCCAGCATGTTTTTCTCTGTGTGTTGTTCCTATGTTTTCGCAGATAAACACCCCTCCTGGATTTTTGGCTATTTTTTCCCCTGATAAGTTCCCATCTGACTCCCCCGATTCTTGCGTGTGCCTAATCGTTTTTCTTTACTCTGTTGACTTACTCTCAGGTATTTAGTATTTGATACTTCCACACTTGAGGCATATAAACTGTGTTATGGGCTGGAGATATGTGTGGCCCCGGGGAGGTAGAGAGTTTGCCATCCTTGCAGAGGATCCAAGTTTCGTCCCAGCACCCAGGTTGGGTGGCTCACAAGAGCCTATCCAGTTTTAGTTTAGAGCAATGGCTCTCAATCTTCTTAACGCTGCGACCCTTTAATCCAGTTCCTCAGGTTGTGCTGATCTCCAACCATACAATTATTTTTGTTGCTACTTCACAACTGTAATTTTGCTATTGTTGTGAATCATAATGTAAATATTTGATATGCAGAATGCTCTTAGTCCGCCCCTGTGGAAGGGTCATTCTACTCCCAAACAGATTTCGACCCACAGGTTGAGAAGCCCTGCTTTAGAGGATCTGATACTTTGACCTCTGTGGGCACTTCTAATTTTGTTCATAAAACACCCCAGATAAACACACACAAATACATAGTTAAAAATTAAAAAACAACACTATTACTTCAGAAATGTCAGATTATACGTTCTTCTTTAGAACATAGAATCTTTAAGATTCGAAGGTCCTTTTAAGATCTGTCAGTGGGTATTTGAATCAAGCATAGGCAGAGAGTGTGAGTGGTGAACTTGAGTTCATACAGCCCTCCAGTGGCCAAGATATGACTGCTGAATCCATGTGCCATTCTGGATGTCAGGTATATAATATCTCCTTTGGCAAACCTCATCCATTGATGGTGGCTGTCTGGAGGATTATGAGATAGTAGTTCTGATTAATAACATCAGCCAAATATACACCAGACACCCACATTGTAAGGCAATGTAAAAGTTGTCCTTTCTATAGAGCACTGAGAAAACAATTGACATGTCCATGTCCACGTGCCTTAGTCCCTTGATTATATGTCCTTTTGCCTATAAGTACTGTGTTGGTTACATGCTTATGTGGTGGCTTATGTGCTCAGGGTGACCTTAGTCCCAGCATACAATGTGATAGTGATGGTTCTTGGATGTAGGTAGAATATTATTTCAGAATTTTAAGAGTCAACCTGCAGACCTCACACAAGGTCAAGCAAAGGCTCATGTTAGTCTGAGGTCGGTCGTTATTTGCTTTAATTTTAACTGTTGAAATACTGATATACTTCTATTGTTTGATCCCGGCTCACTGTTTTCCTTTTGGATATTGGGCTTTTGAAATTGGGATTCATTTTATTTTCGAATCAAACTTAGTTTTCTTGAACTCTGGGATAAATGTCATAAGTCTGGCTGAACTAGGCTATCAACCAGGACAATGAACATCAGAGCTAGAAAAATCTGTTACGGGAGAACTGACCTGTAGTCTCTATCCAGCGGGCGCATCTCCCTCTTCCAGTCTGTAGTTCCAACATCAGCCACCGAAAATTTCCATACGATATATCCAACCCCCACCTCCCCCGCAGGCAAACTCCTCCCTGCCTGAGCGTTACCCATTCAGATGGGTCCCTGTTTTCAGTAGATTAGAATGGCCGCATTACTAGCTTCTTTTTTGTGGCCCATTTGTGTTCTGGGTGCTGAAAAGCAGCAGGAGACCATGAGGGGAGCTATGGATGCTCTTGCTGTTGGGAGGGCAGCTTTTTTTCCACTGTAGAACGGGGCAGGAAAACCACAAATGCAGAAGCCCATATTACAATAAGTGGCACCCCTCTACTGGTAGCCCAGTTCAAAATGCAGACAGCAAAGGGTTTTGTGGCTGGGTGTTTCTGTTCATTTTAAAGTATATCATTATCAATTCCTTTCTGTCTTATTTCTACTCAATGGATTGACTGTTCCACGGTGCTTGTAAAGCCAATTTCATTCTTTAAAAGAAGACAATTTTGGCATTCAGTTTACAAAGCAAGCATGTGACCAACATAGTGGTTATGATGGAAATATCATACAATCAAGGGATTAAGGCAAGCGAACTTAGACATGTGAATTATTTTTCAGTGCTCTATAAAGAAGATAGTTTTTATGCGACTTTAGATTGTAGGTACTTGGGGTCTATTTGTTTGAACAGGCAAATGGGCGTTCATTCCCTGCTGGTACTGTAATTATGAAGCACACTAGAGTAACATGTGACTGCTCTAGAAAATGGGTCAGAAGATGCCCATTTTAGGGTAGGGCGGGATTGAAATCTTAGCAGCTCTCAGCCCCTTTTCCTAGTAATGACTCTCCAACTTTTAATTCTGATGCTTTCGTGTATGTTTAGGGAAAGACTGTAAATTAACATTTAAGGTTTATAAACACAGTGCTTATATCTAGCATGCTAGAATAGATCATTACAAATACTTTTACCAAACTCTATACTCAGCAATTTAGCAGTAAACGTTGTCTTCCTTTCCTCCTGCTATGCAGGACATGAATTGCCTATGTAGAGACCAGCAAATTTAGGATTGGGTTTTTTTTATTTTTCTTGCCCTGTCTCTTGATGGCCTCAGAAATGATTCAAGTACAGTGAAGGTTAATCCGTGAGATTCTTGAGAAGAGTGAGAGCGTTCCTTTTCAGAATCAGGCAGTTGCAATCGTACATTAATGTTAATGCTTTTCTGAGCATATAAAGATTGTGGGTTCCTTATCACTGAATACCATTGACTATTTGTTACATTTGTGCTCAGTAGCAGACAGAGAGTCTCCTGGTCACAGCCCATGTCTAACATGTAATGGATTTTCTAGATCACAGTACATGCTTGGCAGATAGTCATATAGCTATTTGAGTTTGTTAGTCCTTGATGAAAAGTTGGTTTTTGCTTGTTTGTTTTTTCTTGTCTTCATCTACTCTCAATGTGGTGAGGAGACTGAGCCATTCATTATCCACTGTTTTCTCTATAATTTAGAAAGCCAGAAAGAAGACTGACTGATTCCAGTCTGTATAGCAAGCTCTAAAATAATGTGCCATTGCTTAGTTGTTTTAATAAAGGTGCTGAGAGAAAAGAAATTAATTCATTCTGGTGAAAAGCCTGGATGAAGTTGGCTGTGGATGTTGGGTTGTCCTTAAGAAAGAGCACTGGACTACAAGCAAATCTTTCCCTTTAATTCTCAAATGTGCTATTTCAACCATGGATCCCATCTTAGTTTCAGGTGGTCTTTCTAGCTGGCACAGGCTTTACATCTGATCCTGTTTCTGCCCCCCCCCCCTCCCCAAAAACTATTGGGTGACAAAAGACGGTTCAGTGGTGATGCCCAGGTGGAGAAGGCAGGTGACTTTCAAAATTGATAGTTTTGAGATTTAAGTCCAAGAGGTCCCTTGTCCACGTCTCTCACGTGTGTGTAAGCAATGTCTTAGTTATGTTCTGTACAGTTTGTCAACATCCCCTGACTGTTTTAACATCTGTAGCATATCACCCTTTCATAACAGCCTCCCCCCCACCCCCATCACTGTTGCAGAACCATAGGAACTTCTACTCTTTCTTCACTTATGAACTCTTATCATTTGGGGGAAATAACATTAATAGGGATTGCACAGTAATATACTGTTTGTGACTCCCCCCCCCCCCCATTTCAATTTCCTGGAGAAAATCATCCAACTTGATCAAACTTAGCAATAGCTTGCTCCCTTCCTTCCTTCCTTCTCTTTTCTTTTTGTTTTTGTTTTTCTTTTTTCTGAGACAGGATTTCTCTCTGTAGCCATCTTGGCAGTCCTGGAACTCACAAGCTGGCCTTGAACTCAGAAAGGTCCATCTGCCTCTGTCTCCTGAGTGCTGGGAGTAAAGGTGTATGCCACCTAATTGGTGTCTTTTTTAAAACAAAACAAAACAAAACATTCTTAAGAAGATGTTTTAAGAATTACCCTATAATATGTAGGCTTCAGAGACACTGGGTAAAGGCTGCATGCTTATAGTATTTACTCTGAATTTCTCTCCCCTCTCCCCTCTCTGCTTGCTCTCTCTCTCTCTCTGTGTGTGTGTGTGTGTGTGTGTGTGTGTGAGAGAGAGAGAGAGAGAGAGAGAGAGAGAGAGAGAGAGAGAGAGAGAGAGAGAGAAAGGGAGGGAGGGAGGAAATGGTTCAGGCAGCCCTGCTGAAAACCAGGCAGAAAACAAAAATCCTGTGAAGAGACTGATCAAAGCTGCTCTAAATGCTGCCTGACTTTTACTGTCTTGCTGTTGGCTGGTAGTAGAACCCAGTCCTTTGTCATCAAAGCCTTGGAGAACTGCTCCATGTAACGGGAGATGAAGCAGGGGTATAGAAGAGGCTTGCCTTTCTTGTCGTGGGTGTGCAAGGTATTTTTCCTCTGCTATTGGCAAAGTAATTTGCAGCTCCAGGTGAGCCCAAATCAGTCACAGTGGTTCTCTGGGGCCTGGTAGGGAGGCCTAGAATCCTGTTAATTAGTCACACATGGAGATGGAGGCCTGTGTTGGCATACTCTCTAAAAGCGGAGTTTCTCCTGGTGGCCTGGGCACGTTTCTCAGCAGTCATTGCTATGGCAGGCTGTTAGTGTTGCTGATGCCCGTGGGTTTTATTGCACTATTTAAATTTTCTGCCATGTGTCTGTGGTAGGTGTGCACTGCTGTTTCATTGATTCAGTCTGGGTTGTAAAATTAAATTAAAAGAACCTTATGGGGTAGAGTAATGATAGAGTCAGGGCAGAGCAGACGGGTCAAAGTTCTTTTCCTCTTTAGGTGTTTCTCCCAGTCCTGAATATGAGGCACTGAGAACAGCAGCCTCCCTTAGGCTTTGGCCCAGGAGTCACCACTGAGCTGAGACAACTGTTACCTATCGATTCCCAGAGAGCAGCAGAGGACAGTCCCATTGCCTGTCTGATTTTGCTTTCTTCTCCACTTGTAAAAGTTGATTTTGGGGCTTCCCTTGTGTTTCCTTTACTTCTGTCTGAGGCCAGCCCATTTCATGCTAAGTTTCTTTCTAATACACAGCTTTGGAGAGAGAACATAGACGGTGCTGTTGCCCAGAACCCCTCACACAGACACAGCAGCTGCCTGACAAATGCGGGAGCCAATTGAACATATTATTGGGTTTATTCCTAGAGCCAAGCACAGTCGGCTTCCCTTCTCTTCCCTCTGCTCTTCTCCTTCCCCTCCCCACCTTCTGTGTGTGTGTGTGTGTGTGTGTGTGTGTGTGTGTGTGGTGGGGTGGATAGTGTGTGTGGGTGTGTGCACGTGTGCAATGTGTCGTTGCTGGTATGAGGGCCCCTGTGGAGGCCAGAGGTTGAATCTGGGTGTTCGCTTCAGTCATTGATTCTTGAGGCTGGATCTACCATGGAACCTGAGGCTGACAGTTTGAGCTAGTCTGACTGGTCTGGAAGCCCCCTGGGTCCTCCAACCATCTCGCTCTCCAGCACTGGAATTGCAAGTCTGAGACCCCACTCTTGGGGTTTGGAAGGAGCTCAGATCCTCATGCTTCTGCAGCCACCGCCCATTGAGCCACCTCTTGTCCCGCAGTCACTTTTCTGTATCCTTCTCTTCCGTCAGAGCCTGCTTCCCAACTGGGATCCTAAAGGACCACTTTTTTTTTTTTTTTTTTTTTTTTTTTTTTTGTAGAATCGACCCAGCTAGTGGTGCTTAAAGCAGGGTAGATGAACTGAAATGTGATCATTGCTCCTGCTCCCCACAGGCTTGGTTTGGCATTTCCCAACCTGATAATTCTGTCTTCTCGCTGGCATAGTCGCTGCAGTGTGCATTTTAAGTGTTCTGAGAGAATTAAGGCAAATCCTAGGGGAATCAGGAACCAGAGACATTGGCTTGTCACTTGATCTTTCTCTAATCAACTCTCCAGAGCAGCTCTGCATGGTGAACCGAGTCCGCTTCGGCCTTTAATTTCTCACCCTCCACTGTAATAATCTGGCTGCATTTGCCATCTTTAAGTCCGGTTCACCAGCCACCTGGCACAGTCAAATATCCCAGGCATGTTAAGGTTTCCACTTCGGCATCTGTGTTCTGGAAATTGAGAGCAGGCCTGGACTTAGGAGTACGTATGCTGGAAAGAGGGCAGGAGGGACCACAGGTTCCATTGCCTCATGATGTGAACGCGTGACTTCTCATCTTACTAGATAGTTCTGCACATTTCTGTTGGAATGGTTCTACAAAAGCTCTGTCAGGGTATCGTGGTACCTTGAAGGCGCTCTGGGTCAGCATGCTTCTGTCATGGGCATTCAGTTGTTCTCTCTCTTCCGTGCTCTGAGACCATTTTATGTTTGCTCCCTCCAGTGCTAAGTGCTCGAGCAATTGGCTGCATCTGGTGTCTGGAAATTGAGGGCCATTTTCGCTGATTAGTGGGGAGGATGGTGCTTTTGTCCCAAGGCACACTGGGGTGTTGCACTGTGTATGTGGCCGGGAGACAAATGTCTTCGGTTTTTGTGGAGTCAGTATCAAATGGATTAGTGTCATTCTCAGCTCCATACACATCAAGCAAGCATAACCGTAATGCTAGTGATGGTGATTATAGCAACCTGTGGCCACTGTAGCCACTGTGGGGCCTCACAAACTTCCAGTGATTCACCAGAAATTCCATGAGGATTTTTTTTTCTACTTTATAACTGAAAAACTAAAAGGAGGAAGGCACCAGGGGCTTTCATCTACAAGATATGTCTCTAATAGTGAATTCATGATCTCAATCCTTCCTACAGGTAAAGTTAGTGTGGGCTGTGACTCATGCCCTAATGTCCTCTCAGCTGTGGAACGCAGAGGGTCAAGGTCACTGCCCGCTTACAGATGACCTTGGAACCTGGTCACAATCAAATCTTAGTCTTGGAAGTAATTCCTCCCTTACCCCACCCCGACAAAATAGGAGCAGCAGCCCACCTCCTAGCATGGGCAGGGCAGAGTCCACTTACCTCTCATCCAGGAGGTTCCTCCTCAGTGCTTGTGCAGTGTCTGCCATTGGATCCAGATTCTGGCATCGGCTGCCCCAGGAAGCACACTGCTCTCTCTGATAGAGTTGGCACTCTGATCAGCCCTGGAGGGCTCTGGGCATGGAATCCTCTTTATTTTCTGCTGGCTGAACCAATCCTCTACTAGAAAGGACTGAGCTACAGCAGTTGTTCAAAGCACCCTGACAGCTAATTATCATCCAGCAGACTGTTGCCATAACAGGTATGCATAGTGCAGTCAGTGCTGGGGCAGTGAGAGGAGTGGTCAGGCACCAGTGAGAGTGCAGTCAGTGAGAGTGCAGTCAGTGAGAGTACAGTCAGTGCTGGGGCAGTGAGAGGAGTGGTCAGGCACAGTGAGAGTGCAGTCAGTGCTGGGGCAGTGAGAAGAGTGGTCAGGCACCAGTGAGAATGCAGTCAGTGAGAGTGCAGTCAGTGAGAGTACAGTCAGTGCTGGGGCAGTGAGAGGAGTGGTCAGGCACAGTGAGAATGCAGTCAGTGAGAGTGCAGTCAGTGCTGGGGCAGTGAGAGGAGTGGTCAGGCACCAGTGAGAATGCAGTCAGTGAGAGTGCAGTCAGTGAGAGTACAGTCAGTGCTGGGGCAGTGAGAGGAGTGGTCAGGCACAGTGAGAATGCAGTCAGTGAGAGTGCAGTCAGTGCTGGGGCAGTGAGAGGAGTGGTCAGGCACCAGTGAGAATGCAGTCAGTGAGAGTGCAGTCAGTGAGAGTACAGTCAGTGCTGGGGCAGTGAGAGGAGTGGTCAGGCACAGTGAGAATGCAGTCAGTGAGAGTGCAGTCAGTGCTGGGGCAGTGAGAGGAGTGGTCAGGCACCAGTGAGAATGCAGTCAGTGAGAGTGCAGTCAGTGAGAGTACAGTCAGTGCTGGGGCAGTGAGAGGAGTGGTCAGGCACAGTGAGAATGCAGTCAGTGAGAGTGCAGTCAGTGCTGGGGCAGTGAGAGGGGTGGTCAGGCACCAGTGAGAATGCAGTCAGTGAGAGTGCAGTCAGTGAGAGTGCAGTCAGTGCTGGGGCAGTGAGAGGAGTGGTCAGGCACAGTGAGAATGCAGTCAGTGAGAGTGCAGTCAGTGCTGGGGCAGTGAGAGGAGTGGTCAGGCACCAGTGAGAATGCAGTCAGTGAGAGTGCAGTCAGTGCTGGGGCAGTGAGAGGAGTGGTCAGGCACCAGTGAGAATGCAGTCAGTGAGAGTGCAGTCAGTGCTGGGGCAGTGAGAGGAGTGGTCAGGCACCAGTGAGAATGCAGTCAGTGAGAGTGCAGTCAGTGCTGGGGCAGTGAGAGGAGTGGTCAGGCACCAGTGAGAATGCAGTCAGTGAGAGTGCAGTCAGTGCTGGGGCAGTGAGAGGAGTGGTCAGGCACAGTGAGAGTGCAGTCAGTGCTGGGGCAGTGAGAGGAGTGGTCAGGCACCAGTGAGAATGTCTGAGCTGAAGCAGAGTGGTCCCTCTGTGCAATGTGTGTCCTTTATCCCTGGTGGTCAACATTCATCTGTCAACCCTCTAGGCTGACTTAAATCCAATGACCATAACAGGGGTGTTGTTCACTTTTCGTCACTGTGACAGTACTTGACACGAGAAACTTAAAGGAGGAGTGGTTTATTTATGTTCCTGTTTCCAGAGGTTTCTGTCCCATAATCTGCTACCTCCTTCCGGGACTGTGGTAAATCAGAAACATCCTGGGGCAAAAGCTGCTTACCTCATGGTACCCAGGAAACAGAAAGCACCTAAGAGGAGGGGCCAGGGATCGACTCCAAAGGACACAGCATAGATACCCTCTCTCTCCAAAGAGGCTGTACTTCCTAACAGCCCATTCGTCTGTGTTTTCTTCAGTCGGTGACTCCAGTGAGGCAGTAAGTGCACCTTTGGCTCTGTCTCAGGCTGGAGACCAAACCTCCCACACCTGAGTTTTGGAGCAAGCTTTTCCATATGATTAAAGATCATATCCTTATATCTAAGTATCACTAGATTGTTGACTACTACCTGTCTAACAGCTGTGTGCCTTTGTCTCTTCCACGAGGCAGGTGAAATGCTTTTTATTTTGTCCCTAGTAACATAATATTCCACTTGCAAGTGACCATGATAGTTTTTTTTTTCTGCCAAGAGCATAAGGTAGATGGTGCTGGATGCTACAAGACCTCTGTCCCTTCCATACAGACTAATATAAAGCTGGGCTGCAGGTCATGTCTTCATTCTACAACACCTGGTGGGGGTGGAGTCAGGAGTGAGAAGTAGTCCTGGCTGCTTCTGGGGCAGCTGCCTTGTTGTGACTTGGGAATCGGCTGGGCTTTTCTTCCCACAGAGGAATGTTTGCAGTGAAAGTGGGACCTTGAAAACTAGGGCCCAAGTTCACAGGAGGATCCCACTAGAGTTTCAGGGCTTCCCAGTGCTTGCCTGGGGAAACATCGTTCTTCCAGCCAGGCCTCCTCTCTCAGCATGCTGCTTATGTTTGGAAAGAGATCTGGACCAGATACCCGCCTGGCCTGAAAGGTTCCCTCTGGAGATGAGCAGGGTTTCATGTTACCATGCTCCATTAGCAGCGGGTTTTGATGGCAGCCCCTTAGGTTGCCAGGCATGGCCACTTACCCCCTGCTCTCCAGAGCTCACAGCCTTCCTTCATGGCCATGGGGCACACCAGCAGGCCGTGTTGAGCAACTTGGTTGTCTGAAGTAAGAATGGTTAAATGGGTAATTGATGGAAGCAGAAAGCCAAGGGAAGTCTTTGCCTGCTGGGTAACTGTGAGTAGCTGCAGCTGATAGCCTTTTCAGGGGGCATGTTTCCCTTCTTTGTTTAAAATAACTGCTCATTAATTTGTCTTTTGGGGTTTTTTTATATGAATTATACCCTAAGCTTTCTAAATCTTAATATTACTACCATTCTTTCATGACTCATCATGATATTAAAAATGGAGGAATTGGGAGTTCAATGGAGTGAAATGAAGGCCCCATAAACACACACTCACAGAGTTTGATAACTGGCAGAAACTAGTCTTAGAGCAGGTCCTGATGACTTTTTAAAGGAATTCCAAGGTCAGATAAGGGACTAACCAAGTACTTCTAGAACAACTCAGACCTTCCTGGTCGCTTTGCCAGGTTCCTGCTGAGCCGGGATGTGAACTCTGGAAGTCTGTGTGCATTGGCTACTCTCTCCCAGGGAGGCTACACACTCAGAGCCTTTCCTGGGCATCTGGAGTGGTAGGTGCAACACAAATGATGACCCATTTTAAGGTTAGCCACATCCCAGGAGTTCCCCTTATCGGGTGAACATTATGCAGGTCAAGGGAGGGGCATGTTTTTGACTGAGTGTTGAGCCATGCTTTTACAACATTAAACATTTCATTCTTATCTTCCTCACCCACTCGCTTATTTACTGAGACAGGTAAATAAGCTGGCTTCAAACTTGCTCAGTTGCTGAATTCTTAACCCTCTTTTTGAAAAATAATTTACTATTTTTTCAAAATTATATATATGTATATGTGTTTTTGCTTGTGTGTATGTCTATACAGTATGTGTGTGCAGTGCCCTTAGATTCCAGAAGAGGGTGTCAGATCTCTTGGGACTAGAGTTACAGATGATTGTGGGCCACCATGTGGGTGCTGGCAACCAGACTGTGAAAGGGCAGCTGGTGTTCCTCACCACTTAGCCATCTCTCCAGCTCCTCTGATCCTCCTGCCTCTACCTGCTGAGTGATAGGATTACAGGCATGTGCTGCTGCACAGCTGATCTTATGCAGTTCTGGGGCTCAAACCCTGGGCCTCCTGCCTGCTAGACAAGCACACTCCCTGAGGAAGCCTCGCCACATTCTAGCCTTCATTCACATGCAGCAGGTCACCCCCTGAGGAAGCCTCCCCATGCTCTGTGCCTTCATTCACATGCAGCAGATCTATTTAGAGCTGTTTCTTTAGGAAAACCACAGAGATCATAGTGCATAAGGCCACTTCACTGCCCCTTCCTACACACAGTTCCTTTTAAACTTTCAAGATAAGTCTCAAATCATTGCATCCTGGAAGCACCCTGGCCTCCTGACTCCCCTGGTCATCTGCCCTTTTATTCTCTCCATTTTCTGTTCACTTCATTCTATGTGTTTGCTTTCAAAGGTTTTATTTGGGCAAAGTGAACACCTTCGGCTTATGGAATTGCCTTGAGGCCAATTTGTTGCAGAAAATTGTTTGGAAAAGACTGTGCGTATGAGACCAAATGCATGTGTGGACACACACACACACACACACACACACACACACACACACGGTTTGGGGGAGAAGATAAAGAAAGCTTTCCAGTGCTGAGGTCAAATATGGTTTCTCCTTGTGCTCAAGGGTTCTAATATTTTGAAATCCTTTGAGCATCAGCCTTTGTACCTGAAATAGCCTCATATTTAATTCAACACACATTTATAACAGGTCTGATTTGAAGCCTTCTACAGAATTCTTTGAAAGATACTAGCAGAGTCATGGGATCTTTCGGCTCTTAGGTTGGTCACCCCCACAAACATCTTTGGTCAGACAAGCTTACTCTTCACATTTGCTTTGCATAAGTGGTGAGATTCCCCTGAGGTCCCTGTGTCCTTCTTACTGCCCACCTCTTATTAGTGGAGAATATGTTATCCTTCCCTCCTTGCAAGGATGCTGCCCAGCACCCAGGTCTCTCTAGAATGGTGACTTTCAACCTGTGGGTTGAAACTCCTTTAGAAGTTCACCACCCTTTTAAGGGATTGTGTATCAGGTATTTACATTATGATTCACAACAGTAGCAAAATTACAGTTGTGAAGTAGCAGGAAGCATAAATTCATGGCTGGGCTCGCCACGTCATGAAGAACTGTATTAAAGGGTCGCAGCATTAAGAAGTTTGAGAACCACTGCTCCAGAGGACTCCCTGTTTTCTCTGAAGTCTTTCTGTCAAATGCAGGAGTGAGCTTCTTTTGACCAAAGGGTATCTTTGTACATGCTGCTGGGGTGTGGCACTCTATAAGCAGCATAGAATGAGAGTCTGTCTTGTGCTCCATCTATGGACAGGTCTTTGTGAGAAAGACCTCCCTCCCTCCCTCCCTCCCTCCCTCTGTCCCTCCCGCTTTTCTGCCAACCCTTTCCCCCAAGTTTCCATCACTGTTCAGTCAAACTGTCATATGGCTTAATTGTCTTCTCTCCAATGCCCTCTCCTTGAGTCAATATTCAGCGTGAGTTTTGGGTAGATACACATATTAGGAACATCTTAGTATAAAATATCCAGCATTACAGCATTAGTTCTATGGTCTCATCACAAATATGTTTATAGGTGCTGTTGTATAGTATTACTGCTTTCTTCCTTTGGTTGAAACTGTATATGTGTAATTAACACGCTTGTGCGCATGTGTGCACACACACACACACACACACACACACACACACATACACACATTGATACACATAATGCTGATGCTGTATTGTTCATTAGAATAATGAAAAATAATTCTTACCTGTTGGTTTTGTACACCACAGGGTTATGTAAAGCCCACGAAAGTGTTGTGGTTGAACCTTGAAGTGATACTGAAATGCTGGTAAAAATAGGTACAATAATAGCAATAATATTAATACCTGGGTTGTGTTAGGTATGTGTTTATGGTATAAATTAGGTCTCACAAAAACCTCAATTAGCAAATGCCACTGGGGCTTTTCTCTTTAAATTGCTGTTTGGAACCAGCAGTGGGATAGAGCTGCACACAAGGTTGAGAGGTGGCCGTGGAGCTGAGGCTGGGCTGTTCTGCTGCGTGCCTGCCTGCAAGTCTTTGACCCCGGAGTGGACAATGGAGCATCTTGCGGATCCTTCCTCTGCTTTACCTTACCAGGCTCCCCTGCTATCTGCTCAGGTCCCCTGGCTCTGCTGGATCCTGTTGATGCTGTTTAGCGGATGTGGTGTAGCTTCTCAGCAGAGGAAGGTTCTGTTGGCATTGAGAATTTGTGTCTCTGCTGTCAGGCTTTAGAGTTCACCTTGTGCTCCGCTTCCATTGATATGGGGTAGCGTCTTCCAGTAGCCACCAAGGCCTTTTAGAATCTCATCTTCTGAGAAATGCTGCCTGTTTGTCTTCACTTGTGAGGGAGACTGCTCGCTCCCTCTGCCCTTCCATTTTGTTTCTCAGACAGGCTCTTTAGCTTTAAGGGCTAGGGGCATTAAGGATGCCAGGATCTGTGTTTCAGAGCTGAGTGTTCTCACCCAGCCTTATTGAAGCCTAGCCCGGAAAGCTTTGAGAAGCAAAGCCCCTGACAGCCGAGATCCCTTGGCAGTACTCAGTGCGGCAGTGTTGGCCTTCTAGGATAATGGGGATTTTCTCATATCCTCCTTGGACTGTTGAAACCTCCACAAGGGAATCATTTTTCAAAACATCTTGTTCTGGGAAGGATTGGACCAAGTAAGTATATTTACTGTGGAAAGAAGCGTGCACTTATACCAAAGCAGTCTTCTAGTGCAGCTAGGTGCACTCGGTACGAATGCGCTGAGTTAGTTCTAGGACTTGGCTCCGTGTTTCACTAGTCTTGTGATTGGCGGCAAAAGGATGAGCCTAGGATCCCGTCTGATGGTATAGAAAGATCCCCGGTCTGATGGTATAGAAAGATGTCATAGGCCATGCTGTTGTTGCTGGATCCCAAGGCCAGGGCCACTCAGAGACAGCCAGTTCTGAGGATTCCCTCTGGAGTGTGTTTTCACACCAATAGAAAGAGGCTCTCTTTTCTCTTGGTGACTTTTCCAAGCCATTTAGCCATGAGCTGTACCATGGTGTGCTCTTCATGAACACCAAATCATTTTCAGGCTGGTACTGATATGTGCCTTCCTTACGTATCTTGTCCACACATTTGCTGGCTAACCCAGAAGTCTTAGCAGATGTGAAGTGTCCAGGTTAAGAAGTCACTGCTCCCAGCACTCGGGAGGCAGAGGCAGGTGGATTTCTGAGTTCCTGGCCAGCCTGGTCTACAGAGTGAGTTCCAGGACAGCCAGGGCTACACAGAGAAACCCTGTCTCGAAAAACCAAAATGAAAGAAAGAAAGAAAGAAAGAGAGAGAGAGAGAGAGAGAGAGAGAGAGGTCACTGCTTTACACAGACATTTTTCTTATAATTACATCCCACCTTAAGTTACCTTTAGAGAGCGAGGGAGGATTGTGGATCAGACCCATCCATCAGCGGTCATCAAGGTATGACCTAAAGAGCTGTGAAATCTCTCTTTCGTATTTGTTTGTGAAGTGCTGAGGAGTAGGATAGAATGATATAAAGCACGAATGAGCTACACAGTAACTCAGTAACACTGAAAACCTGTGTGCTTCACAATCAGGGAGCTCGTTTGTCACTTAGAAAAAACTTTGATTTCTATAGCTGAGATGACATGTGTAAGAACATTTATGATTTACAGGAGAATCTTGGTATAGGTGGAAACCAGCTGCACCTGAAACAGCTGTCACAGGTAACAGCTAAAACTGGTGGGGGTTGCCATTATTGTGTGTGGTCCACCACACACACACACACACACACACACACACACACACACACACACACAAAGAGCAGACTGTAGCTGCTAAAATGAATAACAACGAAGCTGAAGTCGTTGTGGAGATAGATGCATTTCTTTGGTCCAATTTCCCATGTTAAATATTACCACAGATGGCCAGTTACTGTACTAAAAGACTTACATTTGGTCAAATCCTGATAATGATCATATAGCTGCTAGTTACATTGTTTCTGGATAGTTGAAAGGAGTTTGGACTCTACGTTGCTCATGGACTAGAAGAAAAATACTACGAGAGGGATGATGGTTTGCACTGGGCATTTCCTATTGTGTCACCGGATGAAATGCTTTGAACGGCTTGGGTATGTTGTGGGCAGGGGTGGTGGCTAGCCTTCTCTCACTCTAAGCCATTGAAACTAGCAGCCTGCCAACAGTGTCTGTATCCATTTCAATATTCTTAAGATCAGACTCAACCCCTAGTGCTGCAACTTTCTGCTTGAAGCTATCCAGCAGAGGAGTACCATAGGGCTGGATTGTTTCCTGAGGACTCAAATAGTAGACAGAGACAGTGTGTGGTCCAGAATACATGTTAGTTGATTTCAGTCATTAGGTTGATAAAGGGAAAATGGTAGTCTGGAATGCAGTTGTAGTTAATATCCTACTAGGAGAGCCTTGAAGCAGAATGTCCCGGCTGCAAGTACCTGGAGCCCTTAGCAACATGTGATGTGATGTCCTTGGACCTCACCCGTCTCTGCAGTTCTTGTTTGCTGTGCAACGCATGCAACACCTTCATATTTCAAGGAGTCTCTCCATCCCCTTGGAAACCTTCTACTCTTACCAAATGTGTTACAACTAGACAATGCAGATGTGTTTGTTGAAGCTGATGTATGGGGTTTACAGAGCAAGAGGGCATTTCAAACTTAGGCTTATGTTATGAATTACATTTGTACTCAGACAAATAAGTATCTCCTTATTTGGTTAAATGCATTTAGCCAAACTCACTTCCTCAATCCTTCCCTCATCTTTTCCTTTAGCCCTCTCTTCCTCCCTCCCACCCCCTTCCTCTCTTTCTCAATCTCCACCCCTACTTTTCCTCTGCCTTCTCTATACACATATTCATATGCTCACCCACCCTATATGTGTAAAGACAAGGACAGCATATGACAGGCAACAAGCAGTGATTTATCTCCCTGTCTTTGTTTGTTTTTAAAGATTTATTTATTATTATATCTAAGTACACTGTAGCTGTCTTCAGACACACCAGAAGAGGGCATCAGATCTCATTACAGATGGTTGTGAGCCACCATGTGGTTGCTGGGATTTGAACTCATGACCTTCGGAAGAGCAGTCAGTGCTCTTAACCGTTGAGCCATATCTCCAGCCCCTTTGTTTGGGTTTTATTGCTCTGAAGAGATACTACGATCAAGGTAACTCTTATAAAAGACAATATTTAATTGGGACTGTTTTACAGTTTCATAAGTTCAATCCATTATTATCATGGTGGGAAGGATGGCTTTCTGTAGATAGATGAGCCAAGAATTCTGCATCTTGATCCCAAGGCAGCCAAGAGGAAACTCTCTTCCAAAGGCCACTAGGAGGAGGGTCTAGACCACACTGGCCCAGGAGTGGTATATGAGGTATATGGGACCTCAAAGCCCACCTTCAGAGTGACAAACTTCCTCTAACAAGGCTACACCTCCTCCAGTACAGCAGTACCTCCTAATAGCACAGCTTCCCATGGACCAGTTCCATTCAGACCACCACACTCCCCACTTAGATGTTGGGCAAAGTTTGAAGATCAACTAGATTGGTAGAATTTGGGTCCTTTAGGGAGCACAATTTATATGTAAGGGACGGTGACAAGAATGCAATATCATCCTCTCTGTGTACAGCACAGGCACCTATTCCTCAATGCAGGGAGCAACCTACTGGATTCTAGCATTCTAAATTCTTTTATGAATTTAGGATTTTTAGTTCAATAAATATTTATGGGGTGGATGCTAGAGCAGCCAAGCCGTTTATGCCCTAAACAGAGAATATTGTGCCCCATTTCTACCACCCACAGCAAGAACAAGCCAAACCCCTTTCTGTGCAGGATCCAGGGCAGTTTGCATCACACACGGATCCTTTTCTCTGCTCAGCTTTGCTATCTCAGACCCAGCTGTAGGCCCCTGATTGACAGAAGGACTTAGTAGTTTTTACCCTAGTATTTTACCTGATATAGTTGGTTTTACTTTAACAATAAGATAAAGAATGATCTGGTCTAATCCAAAGTGTTCATGTGCTGAAGTAAGATGCCTAGTCAAAGGCTAACATTAGAGTAACAGGCTAGAACACCTCACTGAAGTTCTGAGATGAGACTACATCCCATTGGTAGCCTCTCATTGTGGAATATTCTGGGCATCAAACAATTCCTTTTCTGTGGACTTGTACAACAAAGCAGGTTAGGATAGAGTGAAACGAATCGTCAAAGACTTACCTTATAGGGTCCTCCTTCGGTTCAGTAACCAGCTACTTTTAAAAGTGCCTGTTCCCTCCTTCCCCTATCTTCTCCCCGTCTATAATTGTTGGAAAGAGATGCTCCAGAGATAAAGGGCTCAGGAATCTGGAGCTTTGATGTTGCCTTCCCTTTCTGGTGTCTCTTTTCAGTGCGTAGAAATGATGTGTCAATCACAGAGGTGTTAAGACTGAGTGTAGCCACAGCCTGTAGTTTGTGTTCTGGCTCCATAGCCGGCTCTGGAGGAGGGAGAGCCAGTTGAGAACAACCTACTCTTCATCCAGCAGTGTCTGACTGGCTCAGAGGTACCTGCTTCCGCCTGCGAGGGAGAATGCTTTGGAAGAGGAGCTGCTCCACTGGAGGACTGGTGTTTTTGTTTTTGTTTTAGTGTTAAATTAACACTATATGTTATATGTTTCCCTGTTACATTATGTGGGTGACTCTAAGAATCAAGAAAGTCCTTTACCCATGTCTCAGGGAAACTGGGACGTGCTTGCATAGGAAGGCCACCTAGGCTAGGGAGCAGCCTTGCTTGTGTTTGAGACTTGGGCTACCGATTCAGGTGTCTATCAGGTGGAATACTGCCCACTTGGAGGTGAGCTGTAATTGTGCACCTGGTGGGTGTGTGCACACGTGATCATACCATCTGCCTTCTGCCTTTGACAAGCTCTCCCTGTTATTTTAACTGCCTTTTCTTCTCACAAGTTCTAATTAGGAGGCAAAGTCAGTCTCTCTCTCTCTCTCTCTCTCTCTCTCTCTCTCTCTCTCTCTCGCTCGCTCGCTCGCTCGCTCTGTGTGTATGTGTGTCTCCCCTTTCCTTCCTCCTTCCACTTATTCAACCTATAACCTTTATCTAGAAATAAGGCGGGGTATACTCCATCCCATTTACTTTTGTTCTACTTGATGAAAACAGAAGCTTAGGGGCTTAACTGGCAGCAGACCACACCCTAATTGAGTTACATACAGTCCAACCTTGTATTTGCTTTGCTTTTAGACAGTCATTCTCTGTAGCCTGGATCTCAAGATCCTCCAACATCCACCTTGCTGCTCATTGTTCCAAAATTGCAGACCCACGCTGCCACGACTGTCAGCCCTGACTCTGAATAGTTTTCATTATGATTGACTGTGAGTAGGTTTTTGTTGTTAATAAAACAATGCGCAGAATTATAAATAAAGGATTTGATATATGAGTCTTCGATGGGCCTATATTTGTCGATGAGAAGAGTTTAATAAATAAAAACTGCATTAACAAATAAGCAGACTTTACTTCTATAGTATTCTTCAAGAATATGCATAATTTCTGCTTGGGGGGCCTCACCTGTACTCCTCCCTGAGGGTCTATGGCAGTTAATGGTTACTGTGGGAGATAGAAACTGTGATACACCACTGGTAAATTGCCTTATGCTTCTGCACTTCACACTCAACGTAGCCAAGTTGGCAAGATAGTTGCTGCAGAGATGGCTCATTCAATAAAGTGCTTGCCACACAAGGTAAGGGCCCGAGTTTGGATCTCGAGGACACATGTAAAAACCAGGCGCTGTGCTGCACATTTGTAATTTCAAGGCCAGAGGTGCAAACAGAGACAAGTGAATACAGGGGCTCAACAGCCAGCACTTCTAGCCACTGGGTAGGCTCCAAATGAAAGGAGAAAGCCTGTCTTAAAAAATAAAGTGGAGATCACTTGGGGAAAAAGTCCAGTGTCAACCTCTGCTCTCCTTATACACGTATATACATATACACCCAAAACAGTACTTACACTGTCAACCCCCCAAACGCAAATGTCTAAAAGTTAAGATGATATACTAGGAAACTTTTTTTTTAAAATTAATACTTGACCTATTAAAACTATGAAAATAGTAGGTATATTAAGAAGTTTTAAATAATATAAAGTAAAGAATTTTCCTATTCAGTTATGCTTTCTTTCCTTATTTTCTCTTACTCCTTTGCAGTGTTTGGGTAGAAAGGGTATGCGGGCTTTAGTTCACATGTGTGGCTATACATACTATGGAGTGAATAGAATAGTATCGTATTGTATATGGCTTTGCATATCTTACGTTCTTCTACCCTAGTCTGATTTTAGTTATGCAGACATTTTACCTAATATAATTTTCTGCTTAAAACATTCTGTCTTTAAAGTTGATGTAGCCTCCTACTCACCAGTCAGTGATCCCTGAGGGCTGCCATGGTGAACATTTGCATTTGCTTTCTCTGGGCTTCCTCCTCCTCTCTTGGGCCTTAGCTTCCCTAAGCAGCTTTGTAGCTTTTTTCATATCCAGGACTCTGAGAGAGCTTTACCCTTTATACTGCCTTTTCTTCTCACCCCCTGAAGTACAGCTTCCCAGATTAGCTATCTGAGTCTAACCATAAGGACATACAGATTGAAGTCTCCAAGTAGGACAACCTGTATTTAAATTCTGTGGCTTTTTTCTCTTCTTTATTTCTGAGTTGTTACTTTGCACACGGGGAGTGGAAGCCTGTCTTCACCTTATGTGTTGACAGCATGGCTGTTGCACTGCAGTGGAGAGCTATGCCCATGTCCTGGCCCCATTCTCAGAAGCTAATTTTGTGTTTTTAAACTCTAATCCAGATGTTAGGGTCCCAGCGGGAAGCTAATAGGTAAGTCATGGAGAAGCCAAAAAGGTGCCTGCTAGTGCTTGTCATTTATCATTAGGCTAGAAAGGGTGGCCGGGGCAAGTGACCAAAGAGGTTACTGAAATGCATCATGCTAGCTTGGTTAAATGCATACATTAAACAACAAATTATCTTGATTTTGCATGCACTTTGATACAAAAGTCATTACAAGCTCATTGGATGATGCTGTGTTTTTATATAGAAACTTATGATGCAGGGCTCTTGAGGACTAAAGTTATGAAAATAATGACAATGAAGAAGAAAATATATAAAGTAGTGGGTAACTATGGGGAAAACTATCTTGCTGTGTCTCCAGTATATGCATTCCAGAGGCTGTGAATGCGATAGAATCCACAGAATAGATACTGCTTCTTTCAAAATAAAATACAAGGCCTATTCTTGAGCAAAAGACACACATAATCGCTCAAAGTACAGTAGATATCCTCCTGATTCTTTGGTTTTACCCTGAATATAATTAGCTCCTTATACAATGGAGTGTACAGTCTGAAATGCTGTCAGGAGTCATTAGGGAGAGCGCTGCTTCCTGGGGTGTCTGTGGTTAAACTGGGGACTTTTGTATTTCGTGAAGTCATTTTCACTAGTTGTGGACAATTGTTGCTCATACTCTGCCATCTATCTCCCAAACTCGCTGCACACATGATGTTTTTTGGTTCTAGCGGTAGACCCATATCCTGTGGACAAAAGACATTGCTTTCAGGAGACTGGAGAAACCTATTGAGTGATGTGTCCATTTTCTCTGAAGAGCATCTTTAGTCTGGCAGTCATGGTAGAGGACAGCCAGTATGATTTAATTCATCTGATATTGTATGTTCTCGGTACTTGTTGATGGCTGAGTCGCAGCAAGCAAGGTAAAAGTGCAAACACTCCTTTGTTACCACTTCTATTTTGGTTATAGCTTGACTTTCTCCCCATGTTTGTAAAGCACAATCCTCCTACAAGTTTGGGGTGTGTTTGGGGTGGTTTAACGGACTACATCAGCTTTTAGAAACATTAGACATTATGGTTTAACTGGTTCAGCTTATCCATGTAGGAGTAGAAAATCTAACCAAGGATACGGAAAACTAAAACTACTGGTCAGAATCCAACGTAAGCTTGTCAGCGATCAATTCTGTGCAATTAACCTCTTCCTCCCTTTTGATAGACAATGAATCAAAGTCCTCAGAATAACTTCAAAAATTACTAGGAAGTTCAAGTGTTAGATCTGCCATGTTCCCTTTGTGTAGCAAAGAGAAACCTCGAGCCTTGACTCACAGATGGAGGGCACTGACTCACTGAAGGGGAGCTTTCTGCTTGTTGGGGCAGTGTTAAGTCTTCTGGTAGATAGACATAGGTGTCTTCCTAGAGCTCTTTGGCCAGTAAAATTTTTCCTAATATATCTTGTGGTTTTTGGGGATATATATTTATGGCCTTTGTTGTTTTTCTTACATTTATTCCCTTTTTAAAAATTTTGTTTCTTTGTATCTTTGTTTTGTTATTGTTGTTACTGGGAATTGAACTAGGCTTTCACCCATGTATAGCTAGTGCTCCACCTATGACTTTTACAGTTAGTGCTCCACCTATGACTTTTACAGTTAGTGCTCCACCTATGATCTTTACTCTCAGGTCTCCTTTTATCACTTTGACATTCCTTAAATAGAATTACTTTCCAAGTTTTATTTGAGGTTCACAAATTGATCCTGTGTCATGGAAACTTAGTCATTTCATAACACCTTGCTTCTGGGGACCCTTAGTGTTTTGTGAATGTGTTTTGTCTTCTGCAACTCCACTTCACTTAACTTTCCCTTCCTATTCTGGATCATTTATGTTCCCTAATCACCCTTGATGAAACACATACAGCACACAGTGCTAGAGGATGTGGGTACACTAGGCATCTTTGTTTTCTAATATATTTTAGGGTATGTTTTCTTCCACTGTTCAGGAATCATGTAGGCTGTGTGCATATATGATCTTAGGTGGTTTTGTAAGACACAGGAGTAAGCAAATTAAAAGTCAGTTGATAACGTGCACATAAAGCTCTCTGAAAGGCTGCTCCTGCTTCCCGGTTCTTACATGGAGTGTGTGGTGTAAGGGCTGCTTCTGTTGTTAGTTCTTCCGTACACCTTCGCTGTATGACAGCTTAAAACAAACAACAACAAGCCTGCCTGCCTGCCTCTGGCTCCATTAATAGAGCTGTCATATCTGGCAAACTAATAAGGGTATTTTCATTCATTTATTCTTCACTGAATCTAAGCATGATTCATGTTTTAAAGAAATAAGTAAGAAGAAACAGGCTATTTGCTACAAGCAAAATAGCAATTAAGTTGATAAATGTAAAACTTGTTTAGAATGTTTATCCCTATCCTCTCCCGCGACCCCTATTTTAAAAGATATCTGTAAGTGGGTTTTGGGTCTTGGGAGAAGGTCTGAAGCTATGGAATAGCAATGTTACATAGAATTTAAACAAGAGTTTTGGAACATCAGAGAGAACATTGAGAGAATAAGTTTTGGGGTTGCAAATATTTGCCCTCAGGACACGGCCACAATCAGAGTGATCCCAAAGTAGGCCTTTGTTGTTGTTAACATATGAAACAGTAGGTTTTATTAAGACATTTTTGTGCAGGAATGGTGCTTTGTTAGGACAAACATCTTTCGTGCCCCGTCCTTGGTTCCCTTCCTACCCCTCAGCCAATCTCACATCATATCTTAGCATTGAATTGGCTCATGAGAGAGAACATGGTGTTTTCCTAGACTGTATTTCAAATTGTCATAAGCAAGTGTGGGATTATAAAAGCGGTGACAGTGCTGGCCATGATGACATTCGTTTTCATGTGCACAGAAGCCTTCTCAGCCAGGCTCATACTACACTGTTGTGTGCCTCCTCCAGGGTGCAGAAGAGCACTTCAAGGATGTCTGTACCCACCAGATGCCAACACCAGTCATACCTGAAAGAGTGGCAGGTGTTTCCAAGAGCCTCGTGGAAGGATATGTGCCTGTCACTCATACAGAATTATAGGGCTACATTAGGAATTTGTTAATTCCTTTTCAGCTCTAAGTGTCTAAGAGTAGATATCAGTTTTAAATGATAAAGCATAGGCCTTGGCAAGGGTGCATCTGGCTCCTAAAATTATTTGTAAAGTAGATTTTAGTTAAATCATTTCTCTCAAGACTCATGAAGAGAAAGTAAAGCGTAGCACACAGCAATATAGAATTTAAGGTGCAGTGTAAATACTGTAGTGAGTGGTTGTTTGCGTTTCTTTCAGGAATTTTGGTGTTTCAAACATTTTAGACTTTGTTTTTTTTTAAAACACTGGTTTATTTCAGGATGTGAGTCAGTGGTCACCACCTCCCCTCCAGTCAAAGCAGAACAGCGTCTAGCACTGCCCACTCCTCACACATACATGGGACAGACTTGCTGCCCTCTCTTGAAGCCTTCTGAAGGGAGCCGAAGCATATGGGCAGGTGCTCCACATCTGACTAATGCTCAGAAGGCACCAGTGCGGAAGGAGTTTCCTCTACTAAAGGAAGTGCATGCCAGACCTTTCATTTCCTGGGAACATAGTGTGGGAGCAGCTTCCAAATGGAAAAGGGATTTGGCAGTTTGAGTCATAGTTAAAAAGCATCTGGGTAAGTCATAAACTGGGGGTCAGTTGACTGTGTGTGCTCGTCACACAATGCCAGTGACCACTGACTAGCTGGAGGGCCTACCTCACTCAGCTGCCTGCCTTGCTCAGGTGGAGCTGCTGTCCAAAGGCTGGCTTTGCTAACTTGGCTCATAGTCTGTTTTCAGAAGGCCGAATGTCCTAGCATCTGGATGGTCCTGATATGACTTACTTTGAAATTCCATCCATGCCCTTAACTGTGGATTTATATGTGGTTAAGGTGGGTGAGCCTTAGTCTTGGAGATGAGGATCTGGTTTGGTCTGGTCTTGCTTGGTGGCACAGTTGGTGCGGGAAAGTTAAAGCTTTTGAAGCTGTGGGCTGCATTATGCGTCTGTATTTTCATGAAAAAGTCAAGCGTATTTTCACAAATGTCAGAAGTAGCGTCTTAAGTTTTGAATCGTAACAGGTTGCACCCCATGCTCATTACCATTTTAATTCATGCAGTTTGGGTACAGCACAGTCTGGGTTTGGCTCGATCAGAGCCCCTGTGACTCTCCTTTGTAAACTGTCTGTTGACTTTTGTGGCCCAAGCAGTTGTATCTGGTTCGGGGCACATAAAATGGGTTTGATGACTGAAGCAGTTGGTTATTACTTGGCTTGTATTCTTTGTCCCCTCTGCTGCCTACTCAGTCAGTAAGGGAATTTAGTGATGCCAGACGGTTGCTCAAGTACCAGTCTTGCTTACCCTGTCCACTTCAACTCCCATGTTCAAGATGCTCAAGGTAGCCAGTCATGGTCACTGTCCCCACCAGCCTTTGCATATCCTGACTATTAACACAGACAAGGTTTTCAAACCAGGTCCACCTTGAAAAGAACAATGATTTCAAAAGGTCTATCCTAGGGCAGCGAGATAGCTCTGGATAAAGTACCTGCTGCTTAAGCATCAAAGCGTGAGTTGGGATTCCCAGGACCCAGTGCAGAGGGTCGGGTGTGGCTGCACATGTCTGGCACCCAGTGCAGGAGGGGCAGAGTCAGATGGAGCATTAGGACTGAGAGGCTCACAAGACAGCCTGTCTAATCAGGGAGCACTGGATTCAGAGAGAGAGAGAGAGAGAGAGAGAGAGAGAGAGAGAGAGAGAGAGAGAGTCCAAGGAGAAGTCGGAGGGCAGTGTAGAAAGGCAGCTACATCAATCTATCGCTAGCCTCCATGTGTGCGCACAGTAAGAGGGGCAAGGGAGCAAAGAGCCTGTACAGATGGATGTGCTTCTGACCAACCCTGCTCCTGGGTCCCCAACTTTATCTGGTTCTTTCCTTCTGGCTCATCTTGAGACTCCCGTGTTTACTATTTCTGTATTCCCCCCTCCTCCCCCCCCCCCCCCGGTTTTCTAACTAAATAACCATGGCCCATTCTGTGATTCCTGCCAGCTCACCAACTACTGTCCTCTGGAATCCCTTCCTGTAGTTAATTGTTCCAAGCAAATGAGTCTTTCAGCTGAAATGGCCTTTTGGAAATTCTTCTTGTTTGATAATTCAAAATTCCCCTTATTTCTGGAAAGGGTATAAAATTGCTTATGAGAATATGCAAAAGCCAAGACTTCCATTCAAAGGTATATTTCAGAGTTAGAATATTGAGAGAGAAATGATCAATATAAAAATTGTCATAAGGTCTGAGATGAGTTTTTATTTTTGTTTGCCGCTGTTGTTTTGAGCTTGCAGAAGTGAGAAGAGGAGTGGGCAGGAAGTGGTCGCATGATGAAGAGACCAGCACCTTAAGATCTCTTCCCTTCTTGGGTAGCACAACCCAACTCCATTTTGACCAGCCCTAACTTCTAGGGCTTCTTTCACCTTTCTCACCAGCAACTAAAATGTAACACTTATGCATTGTGGGACTGGAGAGATGGCTCAGGCGTCAAGACTGCTGGCTGCTCTTCCAGAGATTCAAAATTCGATTCCCAACAACCACATGGTGGCTCACAACCATCTGTAATGGGATCTGATGCCCTCTTCTGGTGTGTCTGAAGACAGCTACAGTGTACTCACACACATAAAGTAAATAAATGAATAAAATTTTAAAAGAAGATTCACCATAAAACAGGCAACAAGGGGCTAGTAGGATCACATGCAGTAGAGGACTGTAAGTCCCAGAAAGTCTTTAAGAGAGAAGAAAATCTGGGGGCCTTGCTCTACCTTGAGGGGTACCATTTAAGCTCTCCTGAGGAGTGAAGACATAGGATGCATACAATCTCTAGTGTGAACACGTCCTCACATCAGTGTGAGCATGCGCACAGAGGTTCCAGGGAGTGAGCTGATAGGTTTGAAGAGGTTTGGGAATGTCCAGGCAATCAGAAGAACAGTCCAGTTGTTAACAGCTTTACCTGTGGAAACGGAAATTCTGCTTCAAGCCTTGAGCCTCACTTGTCTTCGAAAGCCCTCAGCTCTTTTCCGGTTTAACAAAGCAGCTGTTTCAGGGGGCTTCTTCATGCTGCCTGCTTTCCACCTGCCCCATTTCCTAAACTCTCAGAGAAAGTTGGATTTCTGGCAGGTTTCAAGTGCCCATAGCAAAAGAAAACCTCAGAGGCAAAGCAAGGGTAAAGCTTCGCAAAGTGGGATATCTCGGGCTCAGTGAGAGCCTGCTCCCATCCCAGAGCCATGGCCAGATCTGCCCCCCATGTGCAGTCAGGAAATGGGCAATGGGCAGTGTGTGCTTTCGTTGTCAACCCGAGCAAAATGTCACTTATTTCTCTCCACCAATTTCACAACCAGGAAAATACAAATAGATGCAATGTAGAGGGGGGTTTGCTGCCTTTTCAATCAATTTGTAAATTTCATAGATCATATAATAGGGTAAATTGTGACGGTGTGGCTGAGAAACAGAGTGCTGGGTAAAATGTGGCTGAGTTCTGCTGCGGGGCTCTTTTCTGGTATTTCAGACAGAGTTGGGGAAGAAAGGAAGGGAAAACCATTGTGAATTTCTTTATAGTACTATAGCTATTGTGGACAATATGGTGAAACCTGAAGAATTAAAGCGATGAGCTAGACTTCCACTACCACCAATCTGCTCTTGCCAGCTGTTGTTGGTGTGTGGGGTGCCCCCCCAACATGTGTGCACGCACACACATTTGTATTAAACTGTGTGGGAACTCATGCATTTTTATTATTTTTCTGTGTTATCCCCTGAGTCTTATTCCAGGAAGCCCTCACAACTGTGATAAATATGAGGTGTCAGATAAAGATGAAACTAGCCATTTTATTAATGGTAATGCTGGAGTGGGCCACACAGCTTTGCTCATAGTTGGCCTGCTTGCCTGCCTGCCTGCCTGCCTGCCTGCCTGCCTGCCTGCCTTCCTTCCTTCCTTCCTTCCTTCCTTCCTTCCTTCCTTCCTTCCTTCCTTCCCCCTCCCTTCCTCTTTCTCTCTCTTTCTTTCTTTTCCTCCCTGCTTTCCTTCCTTTACCTTTTTGTGAAGAATAGATTTCTCTAAACAAAATTGGAATTTACAGGTGATCATCAGTGAGCTACTCTCTGGTATTCTCTCTCTCTCTCTCTCTCTCTCTCTCTCTCTCTCTCTCTCACACACACACACACACACACACACACACACACACACACACAGGTAGATGTAGTATGCATGTCTTTGCACACTCATGGATGCTGTCCAGGAAAATTGGAGTATACACATGTTACACCGGGACAGAGAATTTCTACAAGTTCAGGTTTCTGAACCAGAAACATAATTCTGGGTACATGTTCGTTCCCCATTTGGAGTTTCCGTTCAGAAAAGTCATCTTTTTTTTCCCCCTGTGAAGAATAATGGGGAAGAAAATTAAGATGGGAATTTTTCACCACCCTCATGCAGGGATGGACAGTAAACTGTCATTTTTCTGCCACTGAGGGTACATATAATATAAGCCTTTCTACACTGACTTGTCCAGGCTCTATACCACAGTACATGGCTTTCTAGTGGGCCGTGTAGTCATCTTGTCTCTATGTATTTGTAGGTGCTGGTTTTGTTTCATTCCTGTTTGGAATGGAGGTCATAGGAAAATCGTTGCTAAGGTCAGGAACCCTCAGCTGTTGGGTAGTGTTGAAGGCCATACTGTCTAATGCTGTGGTCCTCATCTAATCCTTCACGTCACGTTGTAATCCTGCAACCCACCTTCTGCTGTTCAGATCCCCAAAGTCAAGTCCGGAGAGGAGAACTTAAGGTAACTACTGACAGGTTGCCTGGAGGGTCATGTGACACAGACGGCTGCTAAGGGTAAACTCCCTAGGTAGTTAATACTCCAGCCATTGTGAGTTACATTAACTAGCCCTTCCATTTGCTTTGTCTTTTCAGACGTGTGTTTTATAGATAATCTTCCAAATAGAAGGGTTTTATTTTCTGCTTAATTGAGTGTAAACAATTGATTATATGTTTGCTTCACCAGCTCCCTGTATTGTGACATTTTTCTGCTGTTGGGAAATTGATCAGAAGGGGAATGGACTTTTTTTTTTTTAAGTGAAGTTTTGATTAGGGAAGAAGTCAAACTGTGCACAGTGTTCATGGACGATCAAGCAAGCCAATGAAGCATCTTGTGTGCCCCAGCTTAATAAGAGGAAAACATGTCTGATTGTTTGCCACTGTAACATTACCCATAAACACTATTTTTAAAGCACAGCTGTATCATCTTATTCCTAAGTGCCACTATTAAATCCTCATTTCTGCCCAGTAATACAAATTCAGGCTGTGGACTTGCAGAGGAAGGCAGGCTTGGGATGGGGATCCACGCGATGAGAGTGTACTGAGAATTCTAGTGGCAACACCCCCTCACCCTCTAGCTGTATTTCTGACTGAGAGCTGTTAAAACAAGCTTAATAGGACCGTCTAGATGCTGCGACAAAGTATGCCACAAATGTGGGCTCCATATAAAATTGAAAGGTTCTCTATCTATGTGTTTAGATTGAGTTTGGTGCCAATGTACTCCCTCCATACAGATTAAGACACAGGTTCAATTCCCACTAGGACCAGAAAGAAGAGAGGACAGGATTGGTTGATTTTTCCAATTCAGTATTTACAGATGTGTCAGTCTTCTTGAAACGGATTCAGATTTCTTAATGCTAGGAAGCCAACTAATGGCATCAACAGCAGCAAAACCACACAACATTCCCACACATTCCAGATGGGAGCATTCTGTCAGTTAGTGAATCCCTTGACTTTTGATGTGAGGTTCCTTTTAATCCCTGTTCACTGTGTAGCTTTGAGCAGTAACAGCATTACTGAGTTTGACAACTATAGCTTTACACATCCCATGTCCTGTGTTATTAGGTCATCATTAAGGATGGTCCCTTTGGGAAGTTAATGCAAGAGCTGGTGGTTAAAAACTCCATACTTGATTTTGGGCAAAAAAAGAGGATTTCAAAGTATCTTTTCTTTTAAACCAAGAACAATACACTTCTTCTGCTGTAAATGTAACGGTGACAAGGAACAATATTCACACTTTCATGTTTGAAAGGAACACAAAAGAGTCAAGTGAATAATTGCAGAAAACACAAAAAATGGATTAAGATACCATGAGAAGTAGGGTTAAGAAAAAAAATCTGAAGAGTGGACTTATGGAAATCACTCAGTGGTGTTGGATAGCAGTGCATTAAGGATTTTTTTTTCCCTAAACTCTTGAAATTTTTCTGATTCTTGATATTTTTATACAATTTTAGACTTCTAGGATAGTTGAATTATGAATAGTGTTAAAACCTGCATACTTTTAAACCCAGAATCATAAGTTTTAATAGTTAATTTTCTATGTAGGTTATGTGTTTATTTTTAAAGTTCTAGAAATTGTCTTCTTTCTGAGATTAATAAATCATATCTTGAGAGAACAAGCATTTATCTGTATGTAATGAGCAGTAAAGCACGCGGAGGCATTTTATACACGTGTTACTTTATCTTGTTCCCTCTGTCCTTGTTCTTGGCCCTATTCAGACGTCTCCCTTTCTGTGGTTGTCACTTGCCCGTTCTTGCTTTATTCCTGGTGTTCTATGTTGCCATAGTGACTGTTTCAGGACTACCTGTATTCTGGGTTTTCTCCATGTTTGTATTTGGCAGTTTCCTAGTTGGAACCTTGAATAAACTCTTCGGACAGTTTGAATTGATTTCTGCCCCTGGATGTGCAAGGGTGGAAAGGCAGAGAGAAAAGGCTCTTGCTTTGTTCTTTTTCGTGGAAACTGGGCTCCCTTTACCATTTCTTCAAAAGGGCTTCTCTCCAATGCATATTTTTAACTTGACCCTTTCATCAAATATTTGGTATGGGCTGTATGGGCTTCTATCACACACACACACACACACACACACACACACACACACACACACACACACTGGGTTCTGTACCTGTATGAGGTAGTTTGTGGCTAGGTTCTTACAAATGCTGGTAAATACTCTGAGCTATATCCCTGGCCAAAGGAGACCTGTTGAAAGGGTCTAAGCCTACCTGTGGTCTTTGTTCAGCATTTCAAATGTACTGTAATGCTTGCCCTGTGAGAGCAGGCAGTCAGGTTGTATCTACTCTCTCTCTCTCTCTCTGGAATACAGTTCATATTAATGTGATAATGAGAAACATTACATCAATATGAAGAAAGTTTTGTTCATAATTAACATGCACTTTTAGAAAATTTGATGACTTTACCATCATATGTACTTCTTGAAAACAGGAGGGGAGGGGGTTTTGATAAGAGCTCTTGATTTCATATGTCTGAGCTCATTAAATTTCTTCTCATTGGATCTTTGACTTTTCTGTTCTCTATTCTACCCTGCATGTGACTCCGGATTTTCCCAGTCTCCAGAAAGGTATTGTCTTACAGGGAGGTTTTGATTTAATTTATCTGACACTAGAAACAAACTCCTGGCTCTTTGAGGGGTTCAGGCTAAGTCTTCTTGCCAGTAACCTAGATGATGAACAGAGAGACATGGAATTTAAGTTTCTTCAACAAAGTCCAAGGTCAGGGGCTTTGAATGTATGAGCCTACCTCCTGGGAAGTACATGCAGGTAGTGAAGGCAGGAAGGGAACTCGGATTCTCATAGAGAGGCTGATGTGTTTCCTGAGCCATTCCACACCAGGTTCTTGCTCCTGTGATTGCTCTGTCAAGATAAAGTTTTTAACTTAATGCATGTATCATATGTAAGAGGCTCATCATTACTGTCGATTTATTTCTTGAAAAATACTTGTGGCATTTTACTGTTCCATTAAAGTAAACTGATAACCATTTTTTAATGTTTTGCTCTTGACACAAAATGCTTATTAGACACTGAAATCTCTAGTCCAGACTTGCTACTTGCTGATAATACAATCCTATCATGAGACAGGCTCTTCACTTCATCTTCCCAGTGTCTCTTCAGTTTACAGATTGATCTCAGAGGATTTGTCAATTTCTTCAAGCCATTCGACTAGGTATCATAGTAAATCCATCCAGCCCATCCTTAGAATATGACAGTTCCCTGTAGTTGATTGTGTTTTTGCATGAGTATCATTTAATGTCCATTGGGTTTTTAGTATGACCCCCCTTAGGGTTTTTAGGTAGGGACTTTCTAAAGAGAAGAAGTTGGATCAAGTAGTGTGCTAGAAACTCCGATCCCCAGCGTGTAATAGTGGTGTATAACAGTTGCTCTTGTGTTGTTATAGTGATGGGTGGCATGACGTCTACTAATGACATAATGATGAATGTGGCTTCGAACCCTGTGTGGTAGGCAAGATGGTTCTGATTGAAGTGCTCTGAGTGTGGAAGCCTGAAGAATCTGTCAGGAATTTATCGGGTAACAGACCTGAGAGAGTCAATGTGGCTGCAAGCTACTGAAAGGTGTCCTGATGCTTTCATTGAAGACTGGAGAACTCCAAGCTGCCAGGTTGGAAAATTGCTATTCCTTTGCCAATAAGGATAAAAAGAGTCCCTATCTATGGAGCACCAGACAGTTTGACTGCATTAAATATAGTAACTCATTTGATTTCCCTAAGAACCGCATGGGTGGGTTCTGTTAATATCCCCTTTATATATTCAGAGGAGATCAGACCTTGGGTGGCTGGCTAGGTTACAGGGATGATAGCAGGCTTTAGTGGCTGTGCTGGTAACTAACCGCCATCGTCCAGCTCCGTCTGCTTTCAGGGGCTCTTGCTATGTGAAGATTGGATAGCATCTACTTTGCATTTTATAATCTTTTTAAGGGCACAAAACTTGTAATTATTACTTTGTTGTGGGTAGAAACCCTATGTGTGGCTTCCCCATAGTATCCCTGGTTCTCTGGTTCACTGCCAGGTAGACTCTCTACGTTAGCCGTTAGTCAAGGCAACTTCATTTTAAGCTTCAGCATTTACATTATGGTGGTTAGAGTTCAAATCAAACACTTTATTCACACAAACATTTCTTACGGAATATGATGTCAAAAGTTTGGATGAATTTCTGCCTTCTTGGAATTATCTTTGAGGTGAGGCGTTAGCTGATTCAGTGGCTAAGAGCCACTCTGGGTAGCGTTACCCACCAGAAAACAAGTGGCACTGTGTTACAAGCTAACTAAGTATGCATGACTCTTCTCTGGCACCAGAAACTAGTTAAAACAACAACCATGTAGTCCGGAAAAGATGCCCAAAGTGAATTAGCTTAGGCTCCTGGCAGCAGAGGTGCGTAGGTCTCTGGTGGAGGTGAGAGACAGCACATTAACAAAAACAACATGTAGCTCTTTTCTGAATCTTTGCTCCAGTCTCTGATGATCATACCTTATTTATTTCCATTCTTCCAACAGCTTTTACATGGAAGACAATTATTAATCCCACTATTCAGATAATAAGCTGAGACTTGATAAAGGTAATTGCCTTGTTTAATGTCACCTAGATGCTTCAAAATTAGAGTTCTCATAGGGTTTTATGACTCCAGCACCCTGTGCAGTCTCCCCACCCCCTCAGTCTGCACCACCTCTCTCTGGGGTGGGGTCCGGTACATGGTTTGTGGTATATGTGCTAGGGGAGGTCTGGAGTCTTTTTTTTAGTTCTCTGTCTTACTCTTTTAATGCAAGTTCTCACACCTAACCATTAGCCTTGGCTAAGGCCATCTTGTCTGCCCACTCCACAAATCGACCTGTTTCTGCCTCACAAGCTGGTATCTAGGCATGTGTGGCCACGTCAGGCTTTTGTTGAGGGCTGGGGATTTGAAGTCAGGTCGTCTGGCCTTCACAGCAAGCTCGTTTACCCACTGAGCAATCTTTGCCCCTAGAACTGATGCTCTCAAAGGCACTGAGGGTGTCAGGGAACATCTGGCTGAATTGAAGCTAAGCATGTAAAGGGGTAAAGGTGTCTGTAGATGGCCAGCTCTACTCAGTAGCTATAATCGCTGAACGCAGCCTATTTGAACTGGAAAAAGCACGGAGCATTTACAGGTAAGAACACACACTTTATTTGGGCTCATGGTTTTAGAGGTGGTATAGCTGTGGCCATTAGCTCCAATGTGTAGGCCTCTGGTGGCAGCCTGTTATGGCAGAACCTTAGGACAGAGATAGGTCTTTGCCTCATGGTTGGCAAAAAACAGAAAGAAGGGTAAGTGGTGGAGTGGGGCTTTGCTATGGTTCCCGTGTCCTCTCCATGCTCAGGTCCAGTGACCTGACCTGACCTGACATATCCCTCCTAGCCCATGCCCTGAGTGGTTCCAGTATGAAGTCATACCATTAGCTGGGGTCTCTCCTGAACTTCATGTTTAATCCTGTTAGTATTTCTCCTGTTGAACCCTCTGCAAACAGCTCTCCCTGTTAGGGATTTTCACCTTTGCCTCAGTTAACATCTATACATGATATTTCATTGCCCCAGAGGCTGCTCCAAGAAGACAGTTAGCAGGATCTCTGGCCCCTCTCCCTGAAATTCCCAATCTCCCTGAGATTCTTATGTTACTAAGTGTCAGCTTGGGAGGAGTTGTTCTGTGTTGAGAACCATTGCTTTGTGTTGGGAAGACGATGAATCGTAACAGGTGTGTTCTCCATCCTCCTGTGGAGAACAGTCACTTGATAGCTAGCCATGGTGCTTCTATCCAAGTGTTACTATGGTTGTTGAACTTTTGAAGAGGAACCACAGCTTCTGTGAGATTACAGGTAGGGGTAGGGTACCTCTTGGGCTATATTTTCTGGCCAGTACTGTTGGAAGAGGAAGCCATGAGGAGCCTAGGACCATGAAAAATCACATCCCAAAGGGAATCAGAGAGATTTTATTCTGGAGCTATTTTGAGTATTCTTGCCCCCAGAACATAGATTTAGGTTACTCCAAATTCCATCTTCCAATGTGGAAGCAGTTTTATGAAGGGTTATAGTTTTATAGAACATAGGAAGTCCTAAATTAAGGCAAGTTTAAAACACATGGGTGGGTACTAAAGAGAAGTGGTCACAGCAGGATTGGTAAAGCTTTTCTGTAGGCCTAAGACACTCTCTGACAGCATTTTTAGCTTTGGGGTTGATGGACGCCCATGGGTCTGCTAATGTAATAGATTCCAAAGTTGTTTTTGTTTTTATCTGTTAGTAAAGGGTGTTAGTTCAGACACAGAGGTGGGCGTGGAATGGCTAATACTAGCCCACGATAAAGTACTTAGCCAATGGACCTACAACATTGCAGTCTCTCCATGATCCTGATGTTCTAATCAGGCAACCAGTCTCTGCAAGAATGGTTCTTTTCCTGGTGCTTCTATGTGTTCTTCCACAGAAGCCAGCTCTTGGGCTAGGCTATAGTGCAATGGAGAGGCACATTCTCAGCACACGTGAGGCCCTAGGTTTTTCAGGCCCTGATTCTCATCTCTTAGATCTGCTAGCCTGTGTTGCAGAGGTTGGGTTTACAGTTGAGCTAAGGATGTGCTCCAAGTTTCCCAGCTTGTAAAATCACACACTGCGAATATAAATATGTGGGATTTTGACCTTATAAACTGAGGAACAATTATCTAGATGTCTTCAGACACTGCCACTGTTTGACTCTCAAATATCACTCAGAGGTCATCTTATTTGTGGAAGTCAGGGTTTTTTGTGTGTCTAAATACCTGTTTATTGGACTGGATGGTAACAGTTCAAGGAGAGGATCAGCCGTGGACAGGAGCTGACACAATTGCTGTGGATGAAATTTGTGATTCTGTGACAGGATTTAGTTTTTATGTCGCACATGCCTCCTGCTGCTGAAAATAAGCCAAGGCCTGCTCTGCGGGTAAGTCCTGCCAGCTTCCAAGGGGCTGTAGCCAGATCTCAGTTTAGAAGGCATTGTATTAGCAGGTGATTCTTCTAATGAGTTCTTTGTTTCCCAAGCCCAGCTTTGGGATTGGTTTTGACAAATCTGAAAGTGAAACCATTTAGAGTTCAGCTTCCTGCACCATTCAATATCTGTCCTGCTTAACAGCCTACTTCTTTCTGCCTGATCTTAGTTCTTGTTGCTATAGCCGCATGTGCAGTTGTAGAAAGTAACACAGAGGTAATAATAATAATGTGAAGGAGGAGGAGGACGACGACGACGACAATGATGATGATGACAACGACGACATTGATGATATGGAGCAATCTTATACTTGGCTCAGTTTCCCCAAAGGTTGCATTTTACAAAACAAGAGGGGGTTGTATTACAATTTATTAACATCAATACAATCCTTGTTCTTATTCAGATTTCTGAGTTCAATTTTTTTCTGAGTTCAATTCTTATATTTATGTGTATAGGGTAAGTTCTGTATAACTTTTAAAATTATTTTATTTTTACATTTTTTGTTGTTTTCTGCTTGCATGCCATGTACATACAGTGCCCTCGGATCTCCTGGAACTAGAGTTACTGATGGTTGTGAGCCACCATGGTCATGTTGAAATGGAACTCAGGTCCTTTGGAAAAGCAGCTGGTGCTTTTACAACCAAGCCATCTCTCCCGCCCCAGTGTCTATATAATTTTTAGTGTATATTGTGTGATGGGGTTTGTATCCGTGACCTTACACAACCTCATCCTTCAGTTCTGAGAGACCTCATCACCATGTGGTATTCAGCAACAGAGATATGATTCAGGATTGAACTATCCCTTCATGTTAAGAGTCCCTCATTGTTGCCCCCTGGAAATAACTCATCTCCACTCATCTTTATTTCCAAAAACCACTAGTTTGTTTCCATCTCTAAAACTTCAGTCACTTCAAAATAAAAACGTGACATAAACATCAAATTATAAAGTATTGGAGATTAGCTTTCTTTCAGAGTTGTCACTTGGATATAATCAAAAGTCTTATGTGTATGCATAGCTGGTTCCTTTTTATAGCTCAGTAATATTCCCAGGCATTGTTTCACAGTTTGATCTTTTACCTTGGAAGGACAGCTGGACTGATGAGGATAAGTGTAATAATAACCAATTATTATAGCTCAAGACGCTGTGCACCTTAGTTTGTATTGGGGGGAGGTGAAAACTTAAGAAAAGAACTGTTTGATTGCATGTGTGTGTGTCTGTGTGTGTCTGTGTGTGTGTGTGAGAGAGAGAGAGAGAGAGAACACATGCAAGTGTGTGTGTGTGTGTATGTGTGACGAGAGAGAGAGAAAGAGAGAGAGAGCGTACATGCAAGTGTGTGTGTGTGTGAGAGAGAGAGCGCACATGCAAGTGTGTGTGTGTGTGTGTGTGTGAGAGAGAGAGAGAGAGCACATGCAAGTGTGTGTGTGTGAGAGAGAGAGAGAAAGAGCACACATGCAAGTGTGTGTGTGTGTGTGTGTGTGAGAGAGAGCGCACATGCAAGTGTGTGTATGTGAGAGAGAAAGAGTACACATGCAAGTGTGCATGTGAGAGAGAGCGCACATGCAAGTGTGTGTGTGAGTGAGAGAGAGAGAGAGAGCGCACATGCAAGTGTGTGTTTGTGAAAGAGAGAGCACGCACATGCAAGTGTGTGTGTGTGTGTGTGAGAAAGAGAGCACATTCGTGTGTGTGTGTGTGTGTGTGTGTGTGTGTGTGTGTGAGTGTGAGCATTAAGAGTTCTGCCTCTGGGCATGCAGCGTGGCCCAAAGCATCAGCACCATCTGCTGAGGGTGCAGGTCTTCCATCCTTAATTTTAAATGTGAAGTGTGAAGGCAGCTGAGCATGCTCAGGGGTCTGTTTCTGGGTAATGCTTCTGTGGCACATGCACATGCCCGCGCATTGTGTGCGTGTCAGAATAGACCAAAAGACAGTGCTGTGTTGGTGTAGCTGCAGTCACAGGTAACTAAGCTACTGATGCTGGGATCCACACTTGGGTCTGGAGGAGCAGCAAGAGCTCCAGTTGCTGAGCCACAGCTCCAGCATGAGCTTGTATTTCCAGCTCCTGTCTGTGTATCTTAACTCACAAAATTACAAATGTTTCAGAGTGCTGGGGAATGCTATTGTACTTCCCTATAGCACCTATGAGTTACCTAGGTTTTCTGTATCTTTGAAAGCCTTTGAGACTGGCATGAGGTGTTGTGGCTCTAAGTTTTCTCACTCCTGGGTCATCACCTTGTGCCTCTGCCTGTGTAATTTTTGGCTGTGTCTCTTTAGGGAACTACAGTGTCTTGTCAGTGTCTTTTCCGCATTTTCTTTTACTGCTGAATTTTGACTCTTCTTTCTTTGTTCTAAAACCTATTCCTTCATTGAATTAATGACTTGCTTGTTGCTTTTCTTTATTCTTGGTGAATATGTCTTCATGAATTTTTAGAGCCAATTATTTACATTTCAGCAGCTGAACAGGTGGCTGTGTTGCTTAAAGTGCCTGTCAGCCTAAGGTCTGATCCACTGCACTGATTTAGAAGCCAGGCATGCCTGCACACATCTGTAACCCTAGACCTGCAGGATGAGATGGGATGGGGGCAGGCAAATCACTGGCCAGCCAGTCTAATCAACCAGTGAGCTCCAGGCCCAGTGACAGACCTTGGCCCAAAAATAAAAGGTGGAGAGTCATGAGGGAAGACAGAGAACTCAACCTCTGGGCTCCAAATGTACCTGCATGCAGTAGGTATATATGCAATCACACACACAGTGTGTGTGTGTGTGTGTGTGTGTGTGTGTTGGTTCTGTCTATCACAGTTTCCTCCTGTGGATCACAGTATTGGTGTCATGTACAAGAACTATTTGCTTAGGCCTAACATTCTGAAGACTCTGCAACTTTTGGTTTTAGGTTTTAAAAGTCAATTTAGATTGATGTTTTCTGAGGTGTGGGGTTTAGGTCAGTGTTCCATTTGTTGTTTCAAGGTTTCTGCCTATGGGCCCCAAGTTCCTTCAGCACCGTCTGCCTAGGGTGCTGTTCTTCCATCATTAATTTTAAATCTGAAGCGTGAAGGCAGCTGAGCATACTTGTGGGGCCTGTTTCTGGGTAATCGCTTCTGTTGTACTGATTCCTGCCTGTCTTTGAACCACTGTCTTCCTGTCTTCATTGATGCAGCCTTGCATAGTCTCAGTACCACAAAGAATGGGAGAATGCCTTTGTTTTTATTCTCTGATCGCTCTCAGCTGTTCTCGGACCTGTGCTTCCCATATGAATTTTATAATCTTGATGTCTGTAAAGATATTGTGGACATTTTGGATGAACTGCATTGATGCATAGATGAGTGCATGAAGAACTGACAGCTTTGCTGTGTTCACGCATGCAGTCCAGCAGCAGGGTCTGCCTGGATTTCATTCACTATCTTATGGCTTTCAGCCTCCCTGTCTCTTTCATGTTTTCTTTAGTGTATACCTAAGTGCTTCCTTGACTTTAGGTTAATTACATAGCAGGATGCTAGGCTATGTAATATTTCCATTTATACATTGTTAATATATAGGAATGTGGTGGATTATTCAGGTTGATCTTCTGTTGCTGTGCTTAACCCACAATGCTTATGATCTTCTGCAATAGGCAACTTGCTTTTGTATATTCTTACTATAGTATATAAAATACTCTTGTATACGGTTAATACCTTCCATATTAGTAGCTAGAGCTTTGAGTGCTGGGATAAGTCAGGTTAATGAGAATGGTTATTGTAGTCAAATGTGTTCTGTCTTTAAAGTTTAAATGCAATGTCACATGTAGGGTTTTTTAAAGGGTGTGGGGGACCTCTTTGTCAAATTGGATTTATTCCTCTGTTTCCTAGAGGCCTACCAGTTTTATGAATGGAGATTGGATTTGTCAAATGTGTTTTGTCTATCAGCGGATACGCTATAATCTTTCTCATTCTGGGCCTCTGTGAATGAACCTGTTAAGAACCGGTTTCACATTTGTTTACTTATGTGAGTGTGTACAAGGCATGGAAGTTGATCATCAGGATTAGAAGCCAGTGCCTTTCCTGGCAAAACTATCTCATGAGTCTTTATATTTTTTTTTCCTTAAAACAGTATGTTGACCTCCATTCTTTTCAGGCACTGCGTAGCCTCTACCTCGTTGTTGGTCCACATTTTTTTTTTTTTTTTTTTTGTCTAGCTCCTTCTTTTCCTCCTCTTCCTTCTCCTCCTTCTCTTCATTTCTCTTTTCTAGACTTGTTTGGCTTAAGTACGTTACAAACAAACAGTCCACAGCACAAGTATGAGCAAGGGCTGTTACGTGACCCAGATGAGCCATGTGTGTTCCCATCTACCTCTGACTTTTCTTACTTGAGAACAGCATGTGAAATACATCATGGTGCTTTTCTTTTATCCAGAAGTTATTGTTCCTCCTTTTCAATGGATTCTCTTGTCTCACTGACCAAAGCTAGTGGAGAGGAATTTTCTTTGGATGGGCTTGGCTGCTGACGTGGACAAATACAGAGGAATAAAAGAAGTGGAGGAAGAGTCTAATGAGAAATAGATGCGATTATATTGACTCTGAGGTTGATTAGTCTGGCCTGAATCTTGATTCTAGGTACTTCTCTTGTTGTGAACAGCCTTCTAAATCCTCCTAAATATTTAATTCTGTACTTTAATTTCAGTGTGGACTAATAGAAATAATGCAGTTGAGCTATAGTGCTTAAGTATCTTCCACATACTCCACAGACCATAGCTAGATCTGCTCATTTTCCTGGGCTGTGTAAGGAATATTCAACTATGGAAGCAGAATGAGAATTTAGAAGGTGATACTACAGAGATGGAATGGCTAATATTTTTACAGAGAGGAAACCGAGGGAAATTGTTTAAGGAAAACAAGCAGACAACCCCAGAAAGTTGTGTTTGAACATATGGAGGACCTGTGAACTGGAAGTAATTTCTAGCTGTTTTTGTTTTTAAAGCTCTATCCTGAGGGAGGGAGAGTATTGTCAGTTGCAGCTTTGGCAAGGGCTCAACCGTGGTTATACCATTGCTGTCTTTCCCTGGTAAGCATGTACCTTCCAGAAGGCCTGCTAGCAGTGGCGGCCCAGCCAGCTCTCACCTGTTACTGAGGTGTCAGAACCAATTCCTGTACTCTGATTCAGTAGGTGTGGGATTGAGGGAGGGGACATCAGGATGACATCAGCATCTGGAATCTGGCAGCTGTAATAACATCTTCAGCTCTGTTGCCTGCTTTGCCTGCAACCCCAGGAAATCAGTTAACCTTTGTGCACCTTTCTTGACTCAGCCTTTTGAGAGAGGCAGCATCAGGCATAATAACTCTGACCTACTTTACATGGTTGTTGTTAGGAATTGCTTTAAAAAATGACTGCAAAGCACTTTACAAATAGAAATTGCTCTATAAATGCCGTTTTAAAAAAAATGTAATTTTCTAACACAGCTTTAAACACAAATAGTCTCGTTGAGTGTATCAGCTCAAATTACAAGTATCAAATGACATGGTGTGATGGCCAGAACTCCTACTTTCTTCTTCTCTCCCCTTTTAAGTCCCTCAAGTTGGAAGCAATCGGGACGGAGTATGAGGTTGTAATGTCTCCTTTTATCTTTATCCTTGTTAAAAATAACACTGGTGCTGACCTCAACATCCACAGTTTGTTTGGGTTTATATTTTTAATAAGCTACTCCCACCAATTTGAGTATTTAATTAGAAAAGTAAATGGCTTCTTCCAATGCTGTTATGTTGCTAATTCTCCCCGCCATAGCCTTTCAGTTAAAAGTTTGCTCCTCTTGTCCCTGATATAACTGTGGATCACTTGGGAGTCTACAAATTGATGTACATCTGTAGAGTTGGCAAAAACACCTTTAGAGCCTCTCCTGATACAAGTGTGTTCTGTCCTCCACTTACCCTTGAGTGCTGCCTGAAGCAGCTCAGAGGGAAACACCTACTTAGCCCCCACCAGCAAGGCCATGTGAGGCATATTGGTAGCAGTGGATTTACACATTGGGGGCTAATTTTCCACTTCAAACTTTTTGTGGCATTTGTTGAGGTAGCCCGTTTGCAGGAGAGTCTGTGGTAATTCAAGACATGTTACCCTGGGGTCTTGTCATATGCTGTCTTGTGATGAATAATGTAGGAGCTGATAAGATGGCTCAGTGGTGCAGTGCCATGGCATCCTCAATGCCCATGTTCAGTATTCTTAGCCCCAGGGAGGCAGAAATGGGAGCATCCTGGGTACTTATAGGCCAGCCATTCTAGCTAATTCTTATAAGCTATAGGCTAGCCATTCTAGCTAATAGGTGAGTTTAATGTGCAGTGAGAGGTCCTATAAAAACAAAAACAAAACAAAGGCAGAATACTGGCTAAATGGTTACAGTATTTGCTAACCAAGAGTGTGGACCTCGTTGAGGTTACCTGTAGTTTGCATCAATGCCAGTTAGGCTTGACAACTTCCCCGCAATACTAGGGCTTGGAAAGCGGGGGGCCAGAGATGCCTTCATCAAGCTGGCTAGCTAGACTCCCTTGTGTCAGAGAGTTCTTGGTTCAGTTGAAAGTCTCTGTCTCCCTCCCTTTTGATCTAGCTTTCATTCCCTCTCTCTCTCCCTCCCTCCCTTCCTCCCTCCCTCCCTCTCTCCCTCTCCTTTCTTAGATGCACATGTACCAGAGAGCAGACATGTGCCAAAAAAGGGAGGATGATGATCAAGGGATGCAGTCAACCTCTGGCCTCCGTGCACATGTGCACACAGCCACAGGTCCATGTCCATATACCACACAAGCACACAGACATAAAGTTGAGAAAAGTGTTCTTTCAGATGCTGACCTCACAGAACTAAGTAGCCTGCTAGTTGAAACTTGGGTGCTTTTGAAAGAGAGGAGGAAAGCCAGATGTCTTATGTGGATTCCAGAGTTTGGAATAGTTTCATCTAAACCTTTTAAAGGCCTGCTACCCTAGAACTTAATTTTGTTATATATGGATTTCCTTTTGCCTCATTTCCCCTTAAGCCATATTTTGTTGCCATACTTATGCACACATTCGGCTGGCACTTTTCAACAGTGGGACAAAACCTTTTAACAAAGGTTTGGCAGTTGGGTTGCAGGCAAAGACTTGTTTCAGGGTTTTGAGTTTTGGTATATAAAAGTTATCTGAAGACTTTCTGTATCTAATTACTATCCTTGTTGATAGCTTCTGCTGAGAAAATGCTCATTCTGTGTAGTAATACATTGGGGTCAGGTTACAATTGGAAGTATGATTCCAGAAGCCCTGGGTGTGACATTCTAGGCCCTTTGGAAATTATCACGTGAATATGACTTTCCCTTACATAAGTAAAGTGTGTACTGATTCAGTAGGAAAGTGCACATATGCAGATAATGCATAGTGTGAGCTCCCTAGCACCACCAAGCTCCTGTGCACAGCTACAGGAACAGGTACAGAAAGAAACAGGGTGAGGAACGTTAGAACAGTGTGTTTGGTTGCCTTCTTTCCATGGAGAGGGGCCTGAGTATGGCTCGTACCCCAGGCCTTGACAGCACCAAGCCCCAGGCCTTTTCACACGGATTCTGAGATTAACCAATTGGCCACGTGCTCACCTAGCCTGGGCTCTTCTTCCTAGGCTCTGAGAAGTTCTGTTGAAAAGAAATTCAAGACCACAGCTTATAGATTGACTGTTTCTTGTCCTCTGTTTTGAGCCATTGATATTGTTGCCAGAGACTATATATATATATATATATATATATATATATATATATATATATATATATATTCCTTCCCCCATGTCCTCTCCCCTTCTCCTCTGAAAGGGTGGGGATCCCCCTGCATATCCCCTGACGCTGGCACATCAAGTCTCTTCAGACGCTGGTTGTATCTTCTCCCACTGAGCCCAAACAAGGCAACCCAGCTGGAAGAATGTATCCCAAGTACAAGAACAAATTTTGGGATAGTCCTTGCCTCAGTTGTTCAGGTCCCACATTAAAACCATACTGCAACATCTGCTACATATGTGCAGGGAGGCGAGGTCCAGCCCATGTATGTTCTTCGGTTGGTGGTTTAGTCTCTGAGAGCCCCAAGAGATGCAAGAGTTTTAACAACTGAAGCAATAAATTTTTGTTGAAAATACATTTTAAAGTCTTTCACCCCACCTCCATGAAGGTTTGTTTCATATAATGAAAACTGATGAAAAAAAAAAGGACTCTTAAAAGATGTCTCTGAAAACTTAAGTGGATGTTGACCTTTGCCCTGCATGCGCACATAAAGACGGGCACATAGGAATGAGAACACCTACTGTGGTATCGAGAGAAGGAAAGGCCCCACGCCTGGACTAGCCCTGTGATGTTTTCTTCTGTCTTTCAGGCTAATTGAAACTATTTTCTGCACATCTATCAGAGAAAGAGGACTAGATGGAAAGATACTAAGTGTGTTTGTGTAGTGTGGTTCTAGCTCATTGCAGTGTTGCTGGCTGTAACACAGGAACTTGGAAATCAGGTTCTTATTAGCTCCAGGGAACTAATGTAATTCATTGAGCCTTAGTTTCTATCATATATGTTTGGAGACTTTGTTTGAGACAGAGTCAAGCAGTCTAGGCTAACCTTGAATTCCTGTGCTGTGTAGCAAAGGCTAGCTTTTAATTCCTGATCCTCTTGTCTCTATATCCCAAGTGTATCATCAAATTCAAGAATATACTGATTGTAGGAACTATTATTCACACTAAGAAGAGAACTTATTTTTATTTAAGCTTTATGGGTTTGCTAAGATACTGTCATTATAGTATCTTTCCCAATTCAAGATAGATATAACTTGTAGAAGATCCATTGTTTTATAAATTTATAAGACTCAAGCCGGGCATAGTGGTGCATGCTTTTAATTCCAGGGGTGAGGAGTGACAGGCAGGCAGACCTTTGTGAATTTCTGGCCAGCCTGGTCTACATAGTGTGTTCCAGGACAGCTAGAGCTACATAGTGAGACTTTGCCTCTAAAAGTCATAAATGAATGAATGGATAGATAGATAGATAGATACACACACACACACACACACACACACACACACACACACACACGCAAACACACACACGAACTTGTGGGGCTCCCAGTGGGGTAACTCCTTTAACACAATGTTCTTGATTGTTTGCTTTACCTCTGCTCCTTCCCCAGTGGCTTTTCCTTTGACTTGGCTAATTTTTACACTGCATGGAAGACATATCTGCAGAGCTTTACTCACCTCTGATCCCTCAGTGGGCAGTGATGATAGACATCCCTTCCCCTGTGGGCTAGCAGCCACCCCTCAGCTTGGCTCTTCCTCCTCCAGGGATGTGCTGCTTCCTGTGTCCTTTTGCTGGTGTGTTGGCAGTGGGTCCACAGGGAAGGTCGTCACAGTGTTCAGTCTCATCACCCAGGGGTGCACCCTGTTGTACCTTCTACTCTGGGTAAGCTGAACACAGACCTTGCTGCAGAGGGCCCTGCCCTGCCCCATCTCCAGACCTTTTTGAGCATGCTGTTCATAGCATCATGTGGAAGCTGCCCCGTCCCTGGTGCCTCTCACGGTGCTCCCACTGGGATGTGCTGTGCTTCTTCACCTTCCCTATGGCATGCTCCTTCTGCTTGGCCTTCAGCACATTCCCAAATTGCAGCCACATGCATAATAATCTCATATGAAGGCCTAGTGAACAATAATTGTAGGCCAAGAATTCCTGTTTCATGAATTCACAAGCCTATTTAAAATACCCTGCTGCCTGCTCTAGTGCTTTGGGGCCCAAAGTCAGGATGCATGTCAGTAGGATACCATGAATGTGTTTGGATAGAGTGTTGGTTCACATCCCAGGTGGGACAAAGCAAGATGCTGTTTAGAATGGAGTGTGAGTTTTAGCTTATAACTTCTTAATTTCTGGAATTTTCCATTTAATAGTTTCAGACCATGGTTGATAGAAGTTAGCAAACTGTAGAAAGCAAAGGGCAGCGAAGTGGTGGTGGTGATGGTGGTGATGTCTCTAATCCGAGCACGCAGGAGGCAGAGGCAGGTGGATATCTGTGAATGTGTTCAAGGGTAACCTGGTCTACATAGTAAGTTCCAGGATAGCCAGGAACCCAGTCTCAAAAAGAAATGAAGAAGAAAGCAAAGGCATGGATAAAGGGTGGATCCTGGACCTTATAGTCTAGTTATGTGATGGTCTATGCCTGCTCTGTTGCTTTCTGATTTTATTAATATGAAACAAGGACTCAAACTCCACTGCCCTGTACTCTATTCTCCTTTTTATCTGTGCCTGCCTCTTTTGTCATGTTTCTAGACCGACGCGTGTGTCAGCCAGCAGCATGAATGTCATTCAGACATTGGCAGGAAGAGTTGCTTCTGAAAATAGTTTCTTCACATCTGGGTGTTGAGTTTCCTTGGCTGAGGCTGAGGGAATCATGAACACTGGGTATCATTTTCCCTACAGTAGACAGGTCCAGCTCTGGGACTTCATGCTCTTCCATGGTATAACCTTGTCCTGCCTCTGTTGCTTCTGTGTATATACAGCTTCAGTAGCCCAGAGCAACTGGGGAGCCCTCCCTGGCCTTAAGCTTGCCAGTACTTGAAACTGGGCCTTGTTTCTTTCTCTCAAGAAAAAGCTGAGTTTTTCTTAGCACTCAAGAGACTGTGAATGTCTTACAAAAAAGGAAAACCGTGTGCCAAGAGAAGAGAGTGCAGACAGCCTGATCTCTGCCCATCCAGCAGGGACCAGCGGTTTCTGCTGGAGTGACTTTGATATCTAGCAATTGTACATGTACCAGCCCAAGCTGATGTGGGCATGCTGACCCTGGGAGAGAGCAGGACACACTCGTGTCCTCCTAGCATGCATACAGTACTTCTCACAGGATCAAAAAACATCATGTCAGTTCTTGGAGGCCTCAGGCTCCTAGCTACCTGGTTTTGTGGTCAGATTTCTGCTTCTTATATAATCCCTGAGTATACAGCTGGACTTTTTACTACATTGAAATTTTTACTCAAACCGTAATGTTGGCTTTCTAAAATACTATTCATAGAGTGGTTCAAAAGACATGTCAGTCCAGTCTGTAAAAGCCCTGAAAGGCATTTATATGAACAGTTAGCATTTAAAATTTTATATATTTTTATATATTTTTCCTTTAGTTGACCAAAAAATGGCTGAGCAATTTTTACCCTAGGGTTTTACACTATTACAGTAAGTAGTTAAATATTACGGAGGAGGAAGGAATCTTCTATTTTAAGTAAAAGAACCTTCCCTTCATTTCTGCCCTCTACACCTCTCCCTGCTCTCCCCCTTTCTCCCCTCTCCCCTTCTGTGTTTTTTGGATAAAAGATAAACAAATCTCAGAGAATTTGTGGAAGTCAACCTCAGGTTCGGATGTTTGCCCCGTTTGTTGTGTATTCACTCTTGCTATGGTTTGAACGACATGCATGGCTCTCATAGTTGTTAGGAAACCTTTAACACAGGCACTAGAAATTACAGGAACGTTGGAGGAACCTTCCTCTATGTCTGTGTCCCCTTGACACTTTCCTTTGAAAGGGAACACGGGTCATATCAGAACATTTACGTCATACCGTATATCCCAAAGGTGTCCTGGATTTCAAAGAAACTATTGTTATGAGAGATTCTCGTAGATTTTTTTTTCCTAAAAAGACATAAGCACATACTTTTTTTTTTTTTTAATTTCATTTAGTTCTAGAATTGATTTTAACAGAATTAAGTTTGGAGAGTTTATTTTGTTTGTTTTGGCCATAAGTTTATATCTAGAGAAAATATGACTGCTAATGCTTTTTAAAGATATTTTGATATATTGTATTTGTTTACATATGGAATGTGTTAGATTGTGGAAATCTAACATGTCTTTGTTAGGTTTCTGTTTAAGTTTTTCAAAGTTATTCATTTGACATGGATTTAATGTGTGGCCCAGCAAGTGTGGAGCTCACTGTGTAGCCGGGGAAGCTTCAAGTTCGTCTGCTTCTGCTTCTGGAGTGCTGGGGTGAAAGGCACGTGGGAGTTAAGTTTTCAGAACTGTCTCAAACCTACTGTTGTCCTGGAGGAAACATGAAGAAATGTGTCTCAAATTTCTATTTGGAAAGAGCTACAGTTTCCTTTCTTTACAGAAAACAGAATTAATTGAACAAAAAAGTAAGCTCATTTGAGTTGCGCATTCTCAAACATACAAAATCTGGAATTTCAAAAGTCATTCAAAAGCATGACTTGGGACGATTGGGGGTGGGTGGGTCCACTGTATGCTCCTCCTCCTTTTAAAAACAACAATTGGCTCCTTAGTAAGAAACTTCACAGGATGTTAGCAGCTGTTAGCCAGACCTTTTTCTGGGTCTGTGCTTTGTGAGCATCCAGGTTTTGGACTTGAAGATACCCCAAAAGCTTTCTAATATTTCCAGTATCCCAAAAGCTCTCACTATGGATTGGCCTGCCTCCATGACCGTGGAAGCCGTCACTAATCACTCAGGCAGTCTGGCTGGCAGAGCCCAGATGTGTCTAATTCTGCTCAGCTGCACGGCAAGCTTCCTCTGAGTCCTGTCGTAATTGATAAACCTGCTTTCTGTCTTTGAATAAGAACATTTTCTTCAAAGACCCTCTTAACGGCACAACCCAACCAAAGGGAATCTGGGGGAAACTTTTTTTAGTGACTAAATTTCTAGTAAAAAAGATAAGGGCCACACCCAGCAGAAATAAGAGCAAGGTAGAGCCAGAGGATCCTGGGGTGATGAGTCTACAGGGTCAGAGACCACTGAGAGGGCACAGTTGCTCTAACTTCATCTAAAGGAGTCCAGTCTGCCGGACAGGTCATCCCCCTTGAAGTCGTGCTTAGAAACTGTTTCCCACCTAACTTTTGAGCAGAGACCAAGGTACAGGTCTGAATCGACATTTCAAGCTGGTATCTCAGAAATGGAAATCATGTTGTAAAAACTGTCCGGTCATTGACCTTTCAGCAGCAGTTCAGCACACGAGCCTTGGATAGCATAGTTAGACTTTGAGTGACTTAGAACTAGCAGTTCAAAGGCCAGGGTGCTAACTGTGAAACCTTGGGGTGTGATTGGCAGTTCAGTCTGATATAATTTAGTAAGTTGGCACAATAATAGCCCCTGGGAACTTCTGCCTTTGTATTTCTCTGGGACAGGAGTTAAGAAACCAAACATGAGTAAGGTGTGGTAGTCCACACCTTTCGTCCTCAACACTGTCAAGGCACCAGCCAAGTTCTAGGACAGCCACAGCTACATAGAACCTGTCAGATAGATGGATGGATGGATATATAGATAGATAGATAGATAAAATAAAAATGAAATAAGAAAGGAAAGCAAGCAAACATGAGTTATTTTTGCTGCATGCATTTAGACATGTGTGTGTTGTGAGGTAAAAGTTGCTACTACAGATCTAAACAAACCTAGCTGACGTAACCTGAAGGAGAGCAGGCAACAGTGAGCTTCCTGTGACTGCTGGGTGTAAGTCCTGCCCCGGCTGCTGCTGCACTTCAGTCTCCGACCCTGGACTGACTGGACACCGAGTTGATGGTGTGAGGCGCCAGACAGGTTTTGAGTTCTTGCCCTTGTCACCCCAAGAGAAGTTTCCTGCTAATGCTTTCAGCGACACACCCTTTCCCTAAACAGCGATGGGTTTTCCAGAAACTCTAAAGAGGCTTAACCTTTTCCCCAAATAGAAACACAGTGGGTCTTCCACTTTAATAACAGGTAGTTATCTTAATGGAAAACCTTTTCTTGGATTCAGTTTTTGGCCAACTTTGAGATCGTTTTTGGAGCACATTAGAGCCCACGTGCTCAGATGGAGCTCTTCTGTGTGAAAGATTTGAAAAGGATCCGCCACAAGCTGAGTGAGATTCCTGTTTGAGATCCCAAGCAACGCTGAGTTACACATGTGGTGGCGCTGGAGAAAGTGGTGCGCCAGCTGAGTGGACCCTGCCCAGCTGACCACGGCAGAACACTGTCACCTCAGGGTTTCAGCTCTGACTTTGGTATAACTGTGAAGAATAGTAAAGCAATACTGACTCTCATGATTGGAAAATACGTGAACTTCATAAGAGGAAGAGAACGGTCAGAATGGTCGCCATGATGTTCATGTGCCCTGAGGCACCAAGTGAGATTTTCCTTGCTGATAAGGATTAAAGTTGGTTTCCAGGTCACTGGGGCATTTTATTTAGAAACTATACAGTGGGGTGTATGGTTATGCCTTTAACCCTGGCACTCAGAGACAGAGCATTCCTGTAAATCCGAGGCCAGCCAGGCCTACACAGTGAGCACTGAGTCAGCCAGTGCTATGTATTGAGACCCCATGTTACACACAAAAAAATAAAGAGATTGGAGGGAGCCCAGTCAGTTCCACACTTGGCATGTAACCCTAGGGACCCAAGTTTCCTCCCTAGCACCCACATGAAGAAGCCCTGGGTACTTTGTGCTGGGGACATTGGTGATCTGCAGCCATGCCTGGGAAGCTAGTCTAGTCTCATTGGCAAGCCCAGGTCCCAGTGAGAGGCTACCTCAAAAACCAAGGGGGAGGCTATGCCTAAGGTTGAACTCTGACCTCCATGTGAGGTCACACACTAGCACAAACAGGAACACACAAAGTATACGTGTCAAGTTCAAACAGTTTAGACAGTGTGTTTTTCATGGGGTGTTGACTCTTGCAGGGTAAAGACACTCTCATCTCATCGCGTGTTTTCTTTGATTTCCTTTTCTTTTGTGCTTAGATCTCTTTTACCCACAGACACTCACTGCTAATGTGTTGCTTTATGTGGTATTTTGTGTGTTCTAGATCATGATATCTTGTTTCTTATTTCATTCAGAACCATCTTCTGAGGTCTGTCTGAATTACGCCATTCTTGCTCATTACCTTTGAGTAGTATGTAGTGTTCTCTATATTCGTCCACTTTTCCTCTTGTGTTTAACTCTTCCCACAGTGAAGAGTTCCCTTGCTTGTCTACATCTTTTGCTTCTACTCACAGTATTATATGGGCATCTTTATACTTAATATCCCCTGGATTTGTGTATAAAAAGATATTTCATTAGAGTTGTATGTATATGTATGTGATTGTGTGTGTATTTGTATGTGGGAGTGTGTGTATATGTGATTTATATAAGTGTGTGTGAATGTGAGTGCATTATATAGGTGTGAGTATGCATATATTGTGAGTACACATGTACATGAGTGTGTGTGTACATTTTTGTGTACCTCCAAATATTCATATATCTATCCCAAAGTGCATTTCTTGAATTTTTATTGAATTAATAAATTTTACATATGTACTGAATTGGATGATGAGCTCGTGAATTCCAGCAATATCTGCTCCCTAGTATGACTGAGCAGTCTTTCTTCTGCTTTATCAATCTACCTTGCTTCATATCTAGCTGTGGAAGAACCAGTACATGAATCATGGGCAGCTAGTGCTTCCCCTTCCCATCTCTGGACTTAAGGTGGCTCGGTATTATAGCTGCATTATCTTTTGCTATGGCCTCTTTTTTCTACTTTAAGTATCGCCTTTTTTGTACTTGCATTTTCTCAACCAAATTGGTTGTGGGTGAAGACCATTGATTGCTGTGCTCAGTGTGGACTTGGCGGCCATGAAGTTCCCTGTAAGATCACCCTGCATCTGACCTTTTCGTCTGGGTCTTGCCTTTGTCCTTGGCCTTGTTCCTCACTTCCTTTCTTCATATCAGCGCTGGCATTCTTGAGAGGCAGCCAGGGACAGACTGCCCAAGCCCTGTGGGATCGCTGTCTAATTTGAACTGCCATTGGCTTCCGGTGGCACTTGGAAGCAGGTCTGAGCATCTTGGCGATCTCAGGTTCTTCCACAGGATATGACCTTTGACTTGTGCTCTTCCTGTTTTAGCTGCTTTCTGGAGTGTGGCTGCCCCCACCCTCTCACCCCACTCCCTCACTGCTACTTCCATTTCCCATGCATCTTCAGCTTTGGTTTGTCTGTGCCCCATAGCTATCTTCATTACCTCCTTTGATGTTCTTTTCTACACTTTATTTCTGTAAACTAATAATTAATATATTATGTGTTTAAAGATAAAAAAGGCAGTGGAGAGCTGAGGTAGGTCTCTGGTGAACTGCAGAAGGCTAGAGTCCTGTGCCTTTATTGTTTCCTAACGTCTTCCATACTAGTTACTTCTCCTCTCCCTATGATCAAGTACTCAGTTTGAGGATACAGTCCATCACAGCAGGGATTTCAAGGCAGCAGGAGCTTGAAGCAGTTGGTCACAATGTATTCTCAATTCAGGAAAAACAGTCTTATTCTCTGCTGGCTTTCTCCTTTGTACAGTCTATGACGAAAGAGCTGTCTACTCAGAATGATGCAGCCCATCTCCATTAACCTAATAAAGGAAGTCCCTTGCTGGCCTGCCCAGAGGTTGCCCACATCTAGACAACCCCTCAGTGGTATGTTACGGGTATTTGGAGATCTTGTCAAGCTATCAATAAATTAAACATTAAATATCCATAGCACACAGATATCCCAAGGGATAAAAGTGTTTATGAGGTAACTACTAGTTAGCACTTTGGCTTCCCATGTAACATTAAGACCAACATATTCCAATGAGCCTGCTTTTCATTTTGTGTTTTACAGTTAGTATATAAATACATTTCATTGCAATTTTCTTGTGGGCTGAATATATATGTGTCTATTAAATATATGTATCTTTCTGTTAGAATTGCCTACGAGTGTATTTTTAATGGGATATGTTATGCATGTCTTTAGCAAAAATGCTATTATGCACTACGGTGCTTTGTCATGGTTTGTCTAATTATTTCCGTATGTTGAAGCGTTGTTTTCAATTTCATTATTTTTTAATGAAATGTAATATTTTTTGGTCTAAATGACCACCCCCCTCCTGGTTATTTCTTTGAAATTACTGCTATTGAACAGTTCTTATTAAAGGCTGCAGGATCATTTAGGAAGATTGAAGCTGAGTTCATGGCTGGCAGTGTATGCCTGTTTATCTTGTGCCCCTCCAGAATTGGGTTTTATAATTTCATTGTGTCTTAATAGCCCTGAAGTATAACTTTAAAGTTCTTCCTATTTGTGTTCCATTCCCTGCTAGAAAGTCTGATTTCGATCCTCGATTTCCTCTATTGCCCCTGCGCTCTTTGATGCCCTCCTCGGGTCACCAGATCGTCTTTCTGTGAGTTCTACAGGGAGCAGGGCTGGCCGTACCCAGCTTTGGTTTGTTTGTGGTATTTTTGGAGCCTCACAGAAGGCACTTCTAAAAGTATTCTTTAATTCTCTGAGAAAATGTGTGGCAGTCAAGAGTCAGCCTGGGATATCCTGCTTCTTTAGAAGTGCCATGTGGTCACTTTTCCCATGCCTAAGTAGTGAGCAAAACAGTGATGGCTGGCATCAGTTGTCTATGGAGCTTTGCATCGAACGCTCAGCTCTTCACATGGGAGTATGTGTTCTTGGTCCCCCTTTAAGTGTAAAATTTATTTATGCAGAATCATTTAGCATTTGCTCTCCAACTCAAAAGGCAGAGCTTCACTTAAGCCTTACTCGATTACCCTTTAATGTAAATGGAAGAAGAAAAAGGAAAGGGAAACAGAAAAAAAGTTGCATCAGAGTTTGTCATTATGATTGATTCCTGTGTGCAGAAGGCTGGCGATCTTTTCCAAAACTTTCATGGCTGTTTTTTTGATCTCTTGCTTTTTTGTTTGATAGACTTGAGTAATCTGCATAGTTTTGATATTGAATTCCCCTTATTCTTGTCAATTGGGAGCTAGGTTTGGGAGGCTGGTATTTCTTTATTCTCTGTGCAGTTAGGAGTTTCTTCTGAAGCATTTAAAGTATGTAAAGTCTAGAAGCATTTCAAGAGGAGTTTGATATGGGTATTTTCCTTTGCTGGGAGGCAAGAGACTGCCTGGGTGTGTATCAAGTCAAAGCTTGTTGTTTAGGTTTGAAGTTGTTTATATATATAATTAATGGGAACTTTTCCATGTAAGGAAATACACACACACACACACACACACACACACACACACACACACATATATATATATATATATATATATATGGCAAGGTCTTCACTGTAGAAGAGCATCAGCCACGGATGCCCTTGCTCACTGCTTCGGCGAGCAAGGACCACCTTTCTCTGCTTCATTTAGCCATCCTATGGGTGTGATTTTAGCTGTCACTCATGGCTTTCCAGGTCTTAGATTTCTGTGTGAATTTCTTTTCCTTCATTTATTAATTTGCCTCTGTGGTTTTCTCTAAGGGTTATTTGAAAGCCTGTGCTGTGCCCCAGTTTATAGCATATTCCTTGGCAATACACACTCTTGGCTTGACCTGTTACTCAACTTCATTAACTTAAAGTGAGTTACTCATCTGTTGCCACTCTCTAAAAAAGAGAGCTTCCTGCTTTGAGTTCTTCATGAAGCTTTCTTCTCACCCATGTGGGTGTCCAGTTTGACAAAGCTCTGTGAGTGGAGACTCTGAGTGGAGAGGCATGGTCTTCGAGAACAGTTCCACTCAAGAGATCAGTACAAGTTTGTGAAATAGCCTCTTTTGTTTTTCCTTTAGCAAAGAAGAAAAAAACGTGCCCTGTTTCAGCCTAATTGAGTGTGTTTCAGAATGAGCTCACAAAGACTCTAGCTTATTTCCTATCTGAATTGAAAGTGTTGTTCATAGAATTGCTTTTGTTTCTATCCATGTCTCTTCAGTAGTTCCCGGCTCAAGTGGGCTATGACTTCAGGCTCATGGTCCTATAATTGTCCTATAATTGACAGCTTCATCAAAATCAGATCAAGGTCAGAATAAAGTTTGCACCGGGCTCCAGCCCTTTCACTTCCTTTGACCCACTTTCCCCCTGGTGGGAAGGAGTCATTTGACTTGATTGACTATCTGCATTGTGACTCCACGTTGGTTGCCAGAGTAAGATAAGGAAGTTCAGTGATGTTCTCTGGCTGGCTTTCATACTTCGAGACCGATATCCAATGTGTCTCCCTGGGAGACTTTACATTTCTGCTGCCTGCTCATTTTCTCAGAGAAACGCTTGTGGGACTCAGCTGGATTTGATAGCTCCTTCCCATCTGGTAGTCATCAGTGGCTCTTTCTCTCTCCTGCTATGAATACAGCAGTGTGGGCAGCAGATAGATGCCCAAGCTCCATGTTTTCATGTTCCAGGTTTAAGCATCTGAAACTATTCATAAATTAGTCAGTGTGGTCTTTATGAAGAAGAATGTTCTGAAATGACTTTTGTTTTTGTCTTTTGTTGGCGTCAGACGTCTGCTCAGCTTCTTTAGCTGTGGATCTTGACTAGTTTATGACAGGGAAGTAAACTAGGATCATAGAGAGAAGGCCCGAGTTTATCTTAGAGGACAGGAAGGCTATAGAAACCGATAAATGGCCTACCCCTCAGCAGGAGTCTGGGTGCAGGCTCAAAGGGCCATGTGGGAATTGATGACTGTGTATTTACCCTTCCCCCCAAGCATTTGCACATTGGCTGGGTTTTCCAATGTGAACTCTGATGAAGACAGGGTTTTGAAAATCTTAAGAGAACCAGATCTATGGATCCTCTCTTCCTAATATCAGTCGCCCACTTTCCCAGTTCTGAATTTTTCAGAGACTCTCAGAAAGCAGATCTCCCTTGTCCTCTGTTAGCATGAGTGTGGTAGTGGCGGAGGAGGGAGCTGAGGTCCTGATTAGCGTGCAAGTGTTCATGTGTCTTTACTGTTTTTAGCTTGGAGGCCTTGGAGTTGGAGGCAGGCGTTGTTCTGCAATTAGAGCTGTGAAGCGCATCTTGTTTGTTCCTTGTCTTCTTATTCCTTCGGTCTGTTTCTAGAGAACAACACAGTGAAATTTACAGAGCTGTTACAGGAGCTGCCTTGGGAGGGTTGGTAGAGTGAGGTCTTACAGGGACTTGCTTCCTTTGGAGGGTCAAGTGAGGTCTAAGAAGTGGGTTGTATTTTTCAGATATTCACATAAATGGAGACCAATTCTCTAAGAACACAGCACAGTAGGAGGTTTTGTTGGAGCCTGGAAAGCACCATATATCAATTGATTCAAAATCAGATGCTCTTGGCCAAGTGCAGTGACTCACACCTTTAATTCTGACACTTGAAAGGCAAAGGTAGCTGGGCCTCAGTGAGTTCAAGGCTAGCTTGAGCTACATAGCCAGTCCCAGGCCAGCTAAAACTACACGGTGAGACCCTGTCGTAAACAAACAAGCAAACAAAATTAGCATGTGTCTATAACTCATGGCCATATTGTATCCAATTTAAAGCTCCAGTTTATAATTCCATACCTAACTGTAGCTGGTTCCTATGCAATGAGCTAGGGCCTATGTGACTTAGGACATGAGAGAATAGTTGAGGAGACCAATCAACTGTTGCTTCTTCGGAGGGGAAAGCATACAGAGGATTATTAAGTCATATTTAACTACTGTGACCATTTAATCCCTCAGCTCAAATGGAATCAGCATTGTTAGCCTCTGAGGAAGGCTAATTTACCCTTTTGTGAGGAAGCTGTTCTAATGTTCTCTTCCAACATTAAAAATGTGAAAAGTTGGATATATGTGTTTCTTTGCAAATGGAATTTTTCACAGGATTCAGTTCATTTTGGCTGTGTGTATAAAGTCATAGTATCTGAAGAAAATATTGAGTCAGACAGAAGGGCAGGGCTCCTTGAGGTTACCTCAGTAACCAGCTCATCATAGCCACCAGATAACTTTGAAAATCATAATTTCAATAGGACTTGGTGCTCGTGAGCCTGTGTGGAAACCTCTCTCCCCCATGTACAGAGGCCGGGTGACAGAGGCAGCTTTATTTCTTTTAAAAGCTTATCTGGGTGAGGGGCGGGGTGAAGAAAACTTAAGACTGGTTTTTATGTTACTTACACGTACTCTGTATTCTGATCATTATCTATTTTTAATTTCTAATGTGTCCTGACTTCTAATCTTATATAAATCCCTCCATAGTAGTCAGCCTTCAGCCTAGAGAATGCCTGAACTTGAAGACAGTGTGGAACTCCCTGACCACTGTGGTTTCTTCTGTGCTTCCAAATCTGTCAACATCCATAACCAGTACTAAGTTAATATGTTGGTATAATTATAGTAAAGCTGCTTTGGTCTTGGTCTTTGGTATCATGACTGAGAAATCTAAGAACTACTTAGATATAAGCACTGCCACACTGTAACAACCTAGAGTGTGCTGAAGAACTAGTAGGCAGCGTATCATCACAGTGTTGCTGGATGAAGGGAGGATTCACGTGGTGGCAGAAGAGGGCAAATGGAATGAGGTGAGACTTCACTCTATTGCTCAAAATAGCACTTAACTTCTGCTAACGTATGTTTCCTTTTTGAATGTCCATGTAAGGTTTTCGAGGTGTGCTTGACACAGAGGAATAAAGTGTTGAAATCAAAGCTGAGCCTGAGACGAAGTACTGCATGAACACGATTCTCCTACCAGCCATGAGATGCAGGCACTCATATCATGTCCATATTTAAAGTGAAGTGTGTGAGCCACAGGAATGTTAAATACAAGGCCTTGGTGTTAGTTAACTGGTGTGTGGCATATCACTTTCTACACTAGATCTCAGGTGGGTTTTTAAAATGGTTTTTTAAATGACATTTTTTATTAGTTCGTGGACAGTTTCCTAGTGTGTATAATGCAGTTTGATCATGTGCACATCCCAGTTCCCCATCCACTCCCTCTGCACCTCTTATTCTCAGTTCCCTTTCTGTCGTCATGTCCTTTTTAATGACCTGCCATGAATTTAATTAGGGACAGGAAGTTTATTTTAATGAATGTGATACTCACACACACACACACACACATTTATGCTAGCATGGAGACCAACAGACAATATCCAATGTCATTTTCAGAAAGGCTGTTCACTTCCTTTGAGACATGGTCTCCTTGGCCTCAAGCTCACCAAGTAGAGTAGACTGGGCCACACAACCCCTAGGATCAGTAGGTCCTTGGATTTGGGATTATGTGTGCCACCAAACACAGAGTGTTTTAATGTGTGTCTGGGAACCAACATTGGGTCCCTGTGCTTGTAAGGCAGGCTGTCTTCCCATGCCTCAGATCTTAAGCTCTTAGCCACTGCTTATGAAACCGTGCCTAGCTGTCTCCTAGGCAAAAGTCAGAAGACAACAAGCCTTGAGCGGCTGCTCAGCAGTAACCTTTTCGTGACAGGTTTTGCTTGAATTCTCAGCTTCTCTTGGGAAGCTTTCGCCCTGTCTTTGTCCTGGTGATGGAGGGCTGGGATGCTCTGGGATCAGCTGGGCTAGCTGGTGGCAGATGCATTTTGGGTCAAGGTGGCAGCCAGTTCTTTCTGGGCCTCCTGCAGCTGTTGAGACAATATGAGTCTGTGTGGTGGAGGTCTGCCAAGTTAGGCTCTCGGCTCCTCATTATGCTTTGGAACTCACACTTCCCACAACCCCCTTGCCCTGCAGTGGCTCACATCAGTGCATTGCTATGTCGAGCTGAATAATTCGCAGCATTTAGCACTTAAATTGGCTCATTGCAGACAATCCAATTAGAATAAAGTCTATTATCGTTTTGGTACCTTGGAATGAAATGGAGTGTTTAAGCGATGAACATGCCACATTGCCTGGCAGTTGCTTCTTGTCTAACTCTTCCTTGTCTTGCAGGTTCTCTGCATCTTGTTAAAATGACACCCTCCATGGTGTGAGCCATGCATGAAGTTTGGTGACACACCTTTCTCCAGATACAGACATAGGTATCTGGAAGCTCCTTGGAGTTAAACAGCTCTTAAATCATAGTTACTTGGCCTACTACAAAGGGGCATTGCATGAAGGTCGCTTTTCGTGGGGAAGTCAAGAATCCAAGCAGACATGGTTAAAGGGGTAGTAGGTTAGTAATAATAGACCGTGGAGCTTAGAAATGGCTTGTGTGGAATTTGGCAGAAAGATCAATTTATAGAGACCTTGTATTATCAGTAGAGAGAACATCCAAGAAACATGCTGAGCTGTAAGCTCTGGATTATCCAGTCCAGCAGGATGGAAGTTCTGGGGTCACTGAGTAAGGAGAAAAATTAGTGGGAGAGGAACTCAGAAATCACTATCGGGTATAAACTGATACATAACTCAAGACATATGTACAATCAGACTTATCACACTTTACCCAGAAGTGAGAAAATGGCATTTACTGAAAGGACTGTACAATGGATATTGCACATGTTGTTTATATGCATGTGCATATGTGTATGTTTCTAATTCTCCTTTGCTACTCTGAAAAAGCTACCATGTACTAGAATTACCAACATTAGGTGCAGCTCTTTCCTAGTTATATGACTACAAACATCACCCCTTCCTCAGTGACTTGTTCTAATTCTTCATTGAAAATTCACCTTATTCTCCTGTACAGACAGTATTGATGTATAGGAAATAGTATATTAAAGCTATTTACATTCAGTAAAATCCATACATTTCATTTCCTATAGTTTTAACCATAACCTTAAAGAGCACAGAGCCAAGTCACTTGCTCCGCAGATGTTTCCCGGACTTGGAATTGGAAGGCATGAATGGGCTCAGAGAGGGGCGGGAATGCTTCTGCTATCCATTGAATGGAGCTGTGATTTAGGCTGGTCTCTCTACCTCGCCTTCCTTTTTGTTTAAGATACATTTTATATTGCTGGCCAACTGATCCTCATTGATTTATTTTACACAGTGAATCACAAAGGCTACCTCATTTCCCAGGAAGGTGTAGTTCTGTAAATACCTTTTTATCCTTCTGTAAATGCTGTTAATGGCTTCTCCAGCAGTTATAAGAATGGACCAGGAAGCTTGTGCATTCTCCTGCCATACAATAGCAGTTGGTGAGCCGGTTTTGGATGTGAATACTCATGACACATGTCGCCAAAGGTTAGGGCATTGGTGGTGTAATGGCTCAGGTATAAAGTGAGAGAGCTGCAGCCCACTGCTGTTGTACTGGGAAGCATGGTGGCCCAGCGGCAGTGTTTTCTGAGGGGAATAGCCGTCTCACATCCACGCCTCTCCTGCTTTATTGTAGATGTCCTAAGGATGGCTTCCAGGTACAGATAAATGGTGGGACCAACACAGTTCAGTAGGGCAGTGCTTGAGGTATATGTAGGAGGGCAACTTCCCTATGGAAGGGTGGGATAGAAGTCTCAGTATATTTAGAGAATGTTCAACGTTTAGTTTCCACGTGTTCTACAATAGAAATCCAGACATTGTCTAGGTAGTCCTCTGAAATGTACTCATATCTTTGCTTCAGGCAGGGTACCTGGATCTCAACAGCTGTGTCTTCCCCACAGAGCTGTGTCTCCTGCTTGATGGTGGGCGTGTGCTGGAAAAAGCCCTTATCCACAGCCCCTGTTCAACAGTAGGGAAAACTCCTGCATCTGGGGAAGACGTTAGGTAAATGGCAATGGTTCCAAGTAGGGCAGTTCTGTTCCCTTGAGAAACCTGATGTCATCTAGTCATGGGATGGATGCTACTCGTTTTGTGTGTCTCGTATATGTGTTTCTGTGAACATGCATACCCTTTAATCTACTGGTCCATGGTGCTTTTGCATAGGATGACTTTGGAAACAGACCAAAATATGTTAGGCGCCTCTTTTTATCTTTTCTTGACAGTCATGAGGCCTGTCCTTAGGAGTTTGGTTTTGGTTTTGGTTTTTTCCTTTTCTTCTTGAAGGCAATCACCAGTGATTGTTGTGTGTGTATTCAGAAGCTCTGTGTTGTTTCCCTGAAGGATCTCAGACAGAAGCTGATTCTGTTGGTTATTCCACATAACCAGGGAATACCCAGAGCGTGAAGCTAGAGTCTGCTCCAGATGAAGACCTGGTCCAGGGATGTGTAACCGATCTGTTGATAAGTAGATGTTTTCCATAGGTAACTCATACCTGTACCACCACCCCACACCCCATGTCAAGAGCAAGCCACTGTAAGTACTGAGTGGCTCCAACTCTGCACCTCAACGGGTGGAATCCAGAGGTGGAATCCAGAGGTACTCTTTCTGTGTGACTTGTATGCTCCTCGAAGATAGGTCAGTATTGCTGTCTAAGTGAGGACAGACTCCTGCTAAACTCTTCATAATGGCTAATTCTGAATGTAAGATAAGTATGCTTTTAGGCTTAGGTTTTCAACAATTTTTATGTATGTTTGGCATAAACCTAACTTTATGCTGTAACCTTCTCAAAATGTGTGCCTTTGTAAGCATTAGTTTGCAGTTCATTGCGAATCATTAAACGTTTTCATGCACCTTTAGGGATGGTGAATTTCCTATCTATAGAGAGAGACTTGGATTTGGTGAGATGCTGTGCCTTGCTTTCTTGTGGCTTATCGTATTTAGCCGTGAACCTTCCCTGGTAAAAGCTTGGTGCTTCAGACTTCAAATTTAAGGTGGTAGTATATGTTATATTGTGTTTGTTATTTATTGTTTGTGTTGCTGTGGCTGAACAGGGATCTTACCCATGCTGGGTAGATGTGCTGAAGCCAGGCTACACTATAGCCCTTTAGGGTGACAATTTGTTTCCGCTTCTTCCTGATTTCATTTTCTCTCCTTTCTGTCTTCCTTCCCTGATGCCTTCTTGCAGGTTTTTTTCTTTGTTACCAAATTAAGGACTCAGGACAGAAGCAATTATTTTATGTGCTGCTATAAGAGACTTTTTTTTCCCTCCTTCAAATATTAGGAGAGTAGTACAGATTTATTTCCAGGCAGAGCTACCCGACGCAAACATGGCGGCAAAGGAAATGCTGGCAGTCTTGGGAGAACTGCAAGAGTTGAAACAGAAAACAGCTCACTGGGTTGTTTGCCTGGCCCTTGCTGAGAGGCCTATTTACTTGGTTCCATGTCTATGGCTCAGAAAACTGTGTTTTTCCTATAACCTTCTCATAGGAAGCAGAATGCAGAGTCTGTGTATTGGGGTTAATTAAGCTATATCCTAGTATCTGTCTGTGCCCCTTTATTTGAGATTCTGGGGTCTCTGGGTATTTAAAGTACAGTGTAAAGCATCCATATTTGTTTTTGTTGTCGTTGTTATATTTAGTGTGAATATCATGGCAGAAAGGAAGCTAGGATATGTATTGTGCTTAGTTACAAACATGGAGAACAGCTATGGGCCTCACCTTACTGTATCTGAGCCACATGTTCACAGGTCATCCTGATGCCCCTGACTGACTGGCCACAGCAGCATGCTATCTCTCCTCAGCCAGATGTTTCCATTATCTGATGATGTGTAGCATACAGAAAGTCCTGGAGAACATCTTTTTTTTTTTTTTTTAAATAAACAAACAAAAAAAACCAGATCCCATTTCTGCATAAACATCTTAAAAGTTGACTCTGCCATTCAACACATATTTTATGTATGTTCCATACTGGACTCAGGGCATAGTCTGGAGTGATGATGAGTGTTAAGGTTGGCAATCATGTTTTGGAACCCAGGGGGTCAAACACATTGAAGGCAGGCATGTGCTCCTGTGCACATATAGGAGAAAGCTTTGGGCCAGGCACTGAAGCTGCTGGTGCTTCTCATTTGGAGTCTGTTTCCCTCCCTCCCTCCCTCCCTCCCTCCCTCCCTCCCTTCCCGGCTCGCCCCCAGCCATTCTTGTTCTTTACCCCACTTCTTAGGTCAAATCTGCATTCTGAATTTGTCTCTCCAGAGCAGTTGTTCAGCACACCTCTATAAAGCTATATTTCTTTCTTCCTCTTCTCATTTTTCCTTACTCCTTTTCATTTTCTGTAAAACTATCCAATGGCCACTGTGTGCTGGTTCTCTCACATTCCTTGTTAGAATTTAACTCTTCACACACTGTTGTTTTTCAACTGCCTGGAGCTTGGTAGCTACTGATGTAAATTTATTAGTCTAACAAATGTTGACAGATCAGCTCAATCATTGCCATAATTTGAATCTTTTAACTATTTTTATATGTTTTCTCTAAACATCCAAAAACTAGGTTTGGCGGGTGTATAGATAGAGGCCCTGGGCAATTTGCTAAGTAATAGCAGTGGAATGCTTCTGAGAATGGCTGCAAAGATCCTTGTTGCTTCCTGCTCATGGGCATTGCTTCACTGTTTGTGTGAAACTGTCAGGGTCTCTCTGAAGCCAAGGATGCCACTGACGCTGGCAGGTACTTAATCAAGTTCCCTGCCAGAGGAATACCCAGCGTCTACCTACAATAGGATGTTAATGATCAGCTTGTTGATTACCTGTGAAGTCCTTTCTGGGAGATCTCAATACTTTAGAGGAGGAAGATTAAAGAGAAAAAGCAGGGGGAAGAGAAAAGATGGAAAGAGGAAAGCAAGGAGCTGGGAGTAGAACAGTACTCCACTTGGGAGAGAACAAAAGGGATTTCTTCCTGTCATCCAGTGAGCAATCACAGTGTGCAGTCAGGCTGTAGACTGGCCACAGAGCATGCGTTCCAGCATTAAGTTTTCAGTGTTCTCACTGTAGAGTAAGGTTTTGTGGATGGTCTTTGGATCACAGGAGTGAGCTCTGCTTCTCTGGGGAGTGGATTTGCCACAGCAAGAGAAGGTTGTAGGGACCTCTTTGGGGTTCTCTTTCCCCAGTCACCTCCTTACCCTGCTTTCTTCTCTGAGTTAAAATTGTACATGGCCCTCACTACTGGACAACACTCACCCATCATGAACTTCCCAGCCGCCACACCCATGAGCTACAACAGACCTCGTCCCTTTAGGACTTAATTGCCCAGTCTCAGGTACTCTATCATAATAACAGAAAACAGAACCGGGGTGGTGGGTGGGTTATAACTGTACCTAGTCTATAGACTGGAAAATTGATCTGTTGATGTAGCACTCTCACCACATTCTTCTCTCATTAACTTCCTCTGTTTTCTCCCAGTGCTGTGCTCCTTTAAAAATAACTAGTAAATATTCACTTCCATTATGCCATTTTTCTCCAAGGCAATTTTGTAAGTGTTAGTAGGTATTTTTGCCTCCTGCTGCTGCTGCTGCTGCTGCTGCTGCTGCTGCTGCTGCTGCTGCTGCTGCTGCTACTGCTGCTGGAGGAACTTGTGTTTTCTGTCAGGGTCTAATACTGGTTTGTCTTTTTCTTCCTATATTCATAATATATGTTTCCTCTGGTGCTCACAAAGGTTGCCTGCTATTGTTTGCTGTCGCCATGCAGGGAGATCCAGTTGGCTAGACAGGGAACTGACCATCCTGACTATGCCAAGCGAGGTCTTGTGGTCATGGAGATGTTGACCTGTGTTTCCAGGTCCCCAGGGCCAACTGCTTCTGGATGTAGTGAGTCCGGATATGGAAACTCCATTCTCTGCTTGCCAGTGGTCAAGAAGGAAGGAAATGGAGTTTTGGGAGGATAAAAGCAACTTGTTTTTATTAAAAGAAGGCTATATTAAGAACCATCATTTTTAGCACATTGTAAATGCCTTCAATCTAAAGAAGGGACTGGAAGCTTGGAAACACCCTGGCAATCCTGTAGGTACTTAATTACAACATGCATATCTTCTGTGTGTCTGCTGCTCAGCTGAGGCCACTAGTTCAGAGTGGCAGCCACTGTGACCAAATGGCATTGGTATCCTGAAACTCATTTGTTTAAGCCAGCCCTCAAGATGATGGGTTGATATATAAAGGTGAGGCCATGGGAGGTAATGAAGTCATGAGGTCCAGCCTTTACATGGGAATAATGCCATCAGGAGAAAAATAACACACATACTCACCTCTGGAAACCAGAAGAGTGTCCTATAGATTTGCAGGCAGTTGTTGAGCTGCCCACCTGGGTACTTTTCCTCTGCAAGAACAGAATGTAGCCATCACCCTAAATCACCGAGAACTTTCATATTGTTTTATGGGAACCTGCCAGAAAGCAGTGAACCAGGATGAAAGGCCTTTATAGAACTTCTCCAAACACACTGATGCTGTAATCTACAACTTATCCACATTGAAAACTGAGAATGTAATGTCTGTTGCTTCAGCTACCTGATGTAGTGTTTGTTAGAGCAGCTCTCTAAGACAGCATCCTTAAATAGACATAGCTCTTCTCCAGTAAATCCTACCCTATTTGTAAGAACAATTGGCAGCCTAGATTTCAAGGTAGTCTGGAGATTTAGCATAGCTTGCTGACCTTTCATTTGACTCTGTTTTTACATTAGCTCTGTGGTCTTCTTTCTGTGCCTCTCTGCCCACCTCCCTCCCTCCCTCCCTCCCTCCCTCCCTCCCTCCCTCCCTCCCTCCCTCCCTCCCTCCCTTCCTTCCTTCCTTCCTTCCTTCCTTCCTTCCTTCCAGGTTTGTGTAGCCCTGGATGTCCTCAAACACACTCTGGCCCAGACTGCCTTCACACTCAGAGATCTGCCTGCCTCTGCCAACCCAGTGCTGGGTTAAAGTCATGCACCACCACACCTGACTTATGGTTTTCATCTTTGTAGTTCCAAGATTGTTACCTGAGCCTCACTAAGGCCCCACCTCACATGTCCATGTCCAAAGCATGTAAAAAGGAGGATGGGAATACATTTTCATGACAGGAAGACCTGGCCAACACAGATCCACTGTTCCTTCCCAAGCCAGAAAGCTACAGAGTGGATTCAGACCCTGCTTGGGATTTTCCCACCCGGCACGTTCCGTGGTTGACCATGTTGCTGAGTAGCGCAGGTTGTGTTTTTGTTTGTTTGTTTTCCCTGCAATAAGAAAAGGAAAGGCTGGGACCATTTGTGAGAGGTGGGTGTTTTTAGTGCTTTCACGATGTGTGTGATCCTCTGCCTGTCAGCATTGCCTGACAGCTTGTTACTCATCAGAACCTTAGACCCCTACCCCGACCCCGACCTGGGGAGTAACTCCCAGTGTAACAACTTAAAAGTTTCAGCAGTCCAGAGTATAGAAGGAAGTCCATTTTATATCACAAGAAGAGTCAGTGGTGTGGTTCAGAGCCTACCTCGACTCAGTCATGTGATGCCTTTTAAACTCTGGTTTGTATTTACAGTTAATGAAAAACTCAGCACATTTGTGGTAGTTGGTATGGAATGGACCCCATGCATTTAAAGGGATCTTTTTCAATCTTCGTTCCCCAGCAGTATTTATTGTGTTAGGTAGTTGGAAATTTTAATGGTAGGTCAAACAAAGAAACAAACATGTCAACAAGAGAGGGAGGTGGTAAGTAAGGAGAAAAGGAAAGGGGGAAGACAGGAAGAAAACAGCAAAATGAACAGAAAAGTATGTCTGCCCATAGTTTTCCATCCCTATTATTGTCCACAGGGCTGGTGGAGCATTTCTGGATTTTATTTTGAGGGTGTCACGCCCGCTGTGCAACTGCATGAGTGCATAGCACTGTCAAGTGTCTGGATTCTATTTTTGTCTAAAGGTGACTCCACTATTAGGCAACTTCCATTTCAGAGTTCTGTTTCTCTTTTCTCTTCTGTTCATTCCATCTTTGTTGCATCAGCTTCCAAAGCATGGAAAATTTTTGTTTTCTCAGCCATTGATTCTGCTCTAAAAAACCTAGGGCTTCCCTGGAAGTGCGAGCTGGCTAAGCGGAAATGTGTTTGCTCCCACAGTTTATCTTCAGGGCTCGAATGACACCTCTCCCCGTGGGGGCTTTGTGAGACATTAGAAGGCTAAGCTCTCTGTTGTCCCTTAGAATGTCATTAAGCAGTGTGCCATTGAGAGCAAAATGTGGGGTGAGTTCTACTAAAGAGTTTCCCTGCCTTCTGGGCAGGTCTCCCATTTGGCTGCTTTGAGACTGGTTATATCCTGTGCTGTGGAAACGGGATGAACTTAGCTGTGCATGGCAGCCAGAAGCCCTCTTTCCCATTCATGTGGCGGGGATCTGAGAAGTGCATGGCTTCACTGGGGAACTTGGTGTGGTCTGCTGCTAACCATCTGAGTCTGAAAACCGATGCCTTTTTAAAAAGCACGACCAGGACAGAATAACCCCGGGGCTGAGTTGTGTGGTTTGCGTAGAGAGTTTAAAAGCTCACTGAGGATTTTTTGAGTTAGGAACTTGGAGCCTCCTTTTGAGTTGTGTTGTTCCTCTGGTTTACAAATTGGCTTATCTTTTCCTTGGCAGAGCAGTTGCTTAATGTTCGCTGGAAACTGCAGATGAAATTCCTCAGCAAAACCATGTCTGTTTCTCCCCTCCAGAGGTGAGAGCCTTTCACTCATGGGAAGGTGAGGGGTGAAGTATGGGGAGGCAGCACAGGGATCCGGAAGCCCTCTTTGGCACAGGTCTGTTCTTATAGCCACCCTCCTGTGTGAGAATAGTCTATGCAGTTGTGTGAAATACGTTAGCCAAGTGACAGGTTAGGCATGTGTTGCCTTCTTGTCATGAGGAGGGAAGTGCAGCATTAATACAGTCTAAAGCCTCTCGTCCTTTGATTGCTGGTGTTCACCGCTCATGTGCCTCAAACTGTCTCGTCATTTCCCTTTCCTCAAAGCTAGAACTAAGTAGAACAAACTTGGGACACGAAAAATTCCCTTTCTATATGTGTTTCTAGAACAAGGCAGTGCCCAACTTTTCCACAGGAGCTCCCAGCCTGCTGGTCTGGTTCAGTGCCTGCTAACCTCCTGGCGCTTAGTGTGAGCAATTTTCTGTCTCAAGTGAATGGGGAATGAAAAGAAACCCCATCACATTTTCAAAATCAAACTTGTTCTTTTTTATCTTGCTCTTGGAAGATCAAATTACATGGATTTACTGAAAGAAAAATCATAGCAATTGTCAGATTTCATGAGCAGAGGATTTATTCATCTGTCATGGTGGGGGTCAACATTTTCTCGAACAAGTTGCTGAAGTTTATGAGTGTTTGAATTATGGGATGCCTTGGTACCCTGTAATCATACAAGTGTAAAATGATGGAGACACTGGTAGGTTAATGTTTTTGTTTCACTTTTACTTCCATTAGTTTCAGAAAATACTACAAATAAGGGATTCAGAGATGCCTTTTCTCTTTCCTGGCCTTTCCTGTATCCATAAAAAGATATTAAGGACCCCAGAAGTATCGAGGTAGAATGAACACTGTCTTTCTCACTGTAAAGCAGTTGGTTGGTGAGATCCCACCATCCTCAACTAATCCCAGTGTTCTTTCCTTTGCACCCTGGAGAAACATGTCAGTGTCCCGAGGAAGGAAGATGCTGTTGCTGGCATCTTACTTTTCGAAGTGCCTAAGACCCTCTCAGAGCGATAGAGGCTTTGTCTGGACTCAGCAGCCTTCCTGTATTATTATCTCACATTCTAAAATTCTTGTTCACTGAAGAATTAAGTTAAATTTTAAAAAGGGAGGAAGAAAATTGCTTTTCACCCAATTTTTCTTCTCTTATTATCTACTGATTTATTATTATTATTATTATTATTATTATTTCAGATGCCCCTGTATTAAACCCTAGGGTTCCTTTCCAACACTGAAACTTGACATTTAATTGCACAATGAATTGCTGTTTTGTGGCCATGTGCTTCTGTTTGTGTGCTGCCTTGGAGTGATGGCCATTGATTGAGCCAAATTGTCCTTTGGATGTTAGCTTCCTATTGTTGATCACTGCCCAAAAGATGATGGAATAAATTCCCCAACTTTTTCTCCTTGGAACTTGACACTGAAGGACAGAGTACCTGTTCCCTAGGGCATTGCTGGACAAGCCACCAGAGCCAGCCCCGGAGGCTGAGTGGCAGAAAGTGGGAGATAACACTGGCCTCTTCACAGTGAGACCTGGGAAAGCTGTGTATGGTTTGAAATTCTTAATTTTCATTCTCTCCATCTCTTTTATAACATATATGAGTATAGTACCAGATACTTATTGAGACTAAATAAAAAGCACTGAATTCTCAGTAATGAAATACTAAATTTTAATTAAAGTTCTAAGGATTGTCCTCTCTTGACCTGTATTCTTGAATATTGACATAGTTAAGAATACAATAACAAAGAGCACATTATCTTTTTTTAAAAACTCCTACAAATTGCTTTTAAGTTCTCCACGATCTGGTTGACAATCGCAAGTGTAAGTATTTATAGAGGGTGGTAGAGACGGAGCTACCTACACGACATCTATAAATACACTCTACATACAGAGCTGACAGTGACAGCCATCTTGCCTGTATCAAATGTGCATGATTTTCAGATTTGAAAACGGAGCCTTTGTATTTGCACAGATCAATTTGTGTATTTTTTGTGACCCAAGAAAAGCTATTCCTGGCAAGTTCTGTCAGAAGAGTATCTGTAGGTTCTCTGGAGACGGAGTGGGAGTTGGGGGTCCCTTTCTTCTTAGGACTGCTGTGAGGAGTGATCTGACGAGTTTGTTCTAGGTGTCTGAAGGTTCATACACATCCGGTCTTATTTTTGAACTGCTATGAGTGACCACTGTCCTCACCAGCCAGTCAGCCAGAGGCACATTAGAAGCAAGAACGGACAGGAAATGGTTGCGTGTGTAAATCTCAGGACTTCAAAGCTGAAAGTGTCTAGCAGCCCGTGGTTCTTTGTGAGGGAGCCACAGGCTAGTGGGCCCGTCTTCCAGGGGGATTTGTTGAGACATGATACCAGCGATAGTGTCATCAAACTTTCCAGAGACAGCATCCAGAAGCAGCCAGCCATCTGGCCTGAACTACTCTGTTCCCTCCAGAGCTTCAGTCTTTCTCACCCTGTGGACCATATTGTGACTTGGCCCTTGCTGGCCTCCCCAGATTAGTCATCCTCCACCCTATTTCTGGATGTTCCTGTCTTCCTTTTACCTCAGCTTCTTGAGTCTGGTAGGCTCTGGAAAGTGCTTGATCTACTGGGCTCCTTTGCAAGCAGAGCATTTCTCCCAAAGGGTTCAATCCCTGCCTCCAGGCTATACTTACTAACTTTAGACTTACTTTAGACTGTTTTATTGTTGTTCATTAGTTGGTCATTTTTAATGTGGGACACCACCACCACCACCTCCAGGCAGTTGGTCAAGTACTTGCTGTTCAAGTCTAAGGACCTTAGTTTGATATCCAGGATTCTATAAAAATGCCATGTGTGTCCAGGACATGCCTTTAATCCCAGTAATGGAGAGGCAGAGTAGACCAGTGCCTGCCTGGTCTATGTAACAGGTTCTCAACCAACCAACTAGATCCTGTCTTAAAAGGACAAAATAAAACAAAAACAGTTCCTAAGAATGCCAAGAGATAACAGTAAACCCAGCCTTGGGGCGAGTATACGTTGTTCCCTGAGGCTGATTGGCCAGCCAGTCTAGCCTACTTGGTTAGTGTGAAAGACCTTGTTTCAAACAAACAAACAAACAAACAATGTGAACTATGCCTGGGGAACAATTCCCAAAGCTGACCTCTGATCTCCACATGTGTGTGCGAGACATACACACACACACACACACACACACACAGAGAGAGAGAGAGAGAGAGAGAGAGAGAGAGAGAGAGAGAGAGAGAGAGAGAGAGAGATGAGAGAATTGCAGTTGATTTGCAAGCCCTCTTTTGGAATCTGAATGTTCTACAGGAGACACTTTACCTCGCTTTGCCCTCCTGTTCTTGACTCCCTTTACCTTGAGCAGTGTCCAATGACTATCAGTTGAATGAGTGAAAGAATAAATTTTCATCCTAAATCACTTAAGTCATTGTAATTTTAGCATTGGAAAGATATAGACTTCAATTTTACAGAACAAACTCTGTAACTCTGATATTAATTAAAACTATTTCAGTACAGTCAAATGAGTCTGTTTCATTTTAGACTTTGGAGTGGTACCGTGCCTATGGTTTCTGTAGAGCTGCTGCTTGCTAAATGGAAGGAAACAGGCTATGCTTCCTTCTTGCCTCTTCCAGAAGTGAGCAAAATTCCCCAGACCTCAGGGAAAGCCCAGGTCTTGCTTTGCTCAACCACAGAGTTCAGTAAGCATCCTGTAAATAGAATGAGACTGAGACTGACCAGAGTCAAAGCTGTTTACTTCTTGGTGGCTTATGGAGAGGATCCATACACATTGTTCTGGGATGATTGGAATGATGATCGTATTTTCCAGTCGTGTGTGTGTGTGTGTGTGTGTGTGTGTGTATGTAGCCATGTGAGTACACACATTCATTCACACAGAGACTGGCTTCCTCTACAGTTTCTTTGAGCCAGAGTCTCTCACTGCATCTGAAGCTATTTCCATTGGGTTTGCAGTCAGAGACCTCTCAGGATCTGATAGTCTCTCCTCTGCAATGCTGGAGTTACAGACATACTGCAGCCATCTTGGCCTTTCATATGATGCCAGAGCCTCCTGTTTGCAGAGCAAGCACTCTTCTCAACAAGCCATCTCCCTAACTCCCCACCTTTTCCTGATTCTGTAATAATCCACAGGAGGTGCTGACTAGGTACTACCACAGGCGCTCACCTTTGTTCCAATGTAAGACCAGTGTGAATAAAGATTTTTTTTCAGCTCCTCTATCATTGTTCTTCTGTGTTTCTTTCTTAAAACTCAACAATACTTAATATATCCCCAAATATGCCGTTGTCTGCCATTTGTATTTTCATTTTCACTTTGTGAGTATGGGTGGCTCACTTTTGCTTGTCCATATGTGCACGTGCTGAGTGCCAATAGTTGTAGAGAACGGTGTCAGATCTGGAGTTGCCCATGGGTGTGAGCTGTGAGGTGCTTGGAATTGAACCTGGTGCCTTTGGAAGTGCATCCGGAGTTCTTAACTGTTAAGCTGTCTCTTCAGCCTCTTATTATTACTTTAATTTTGTTTTCTTTTTTGTTTAAAACCTAGGAAGTTGATGACCCTGTTCCCTCTTACTAAAATATTTTACTTTTCCTTTCTTCCTTTCTTTCTTTTCTTTCCTTTCTTTCCCTCCCTCCCTCCCTCCCTCCCTCCCTCCCTCCCTCCCTGCCTTTCTTTTAAATAAAAGAAGATGATTTCAGTTGGTATTCGTAAAGATATTGAAGCTGAGGCCCCCTAATATGGCACTTACCTGCCGTTTCATTCTGTGCTGGCCAGAATGGAAGCTACATCTCTGGATACGGCATTACACAGCCTCTTGTTCTGTTGTACACAGCAGACCATAAAATCCCATTTCATTTCTGTTGCATAAACATAGGATCACAAATAGTGTGATTATTTCTGGCAGCCTTGGGCATCTTAGCTAAGAGGAAGATGTAGGAGAATATGAATACTTAAATATATTATAAGCTTCCCTGCATGAGCTGACCAAGTACCTTTTGCTCTAGCCTTTAAAAATCCAATATATAAGCATCTAATGCTGCCTATTGCTGAGTTCTTACTGTGTGAGTTATGTTAATCATAGCTAGCCTGGAAACCACGGTTATAATGTGTATGTAGTGTTCTTACTTAACAGGGAATGGGCACATGGATGTTCATAATGCTTGGCCAACATGGACAGTATGCCAGTTAGATTTATGTCAGTTGACACAAGCTGGTGTCATTTTAGAGGAGGGAACTTCAATTGAGAAAACGCCCCTACCAGATTCGTCTACAGAAAAGCCTGTAATTTTCTGACTGGTGGTTGATAACTGATGTGGGATGTACCACCCCTACATAGCTGATGGTCCCGAATACTAAAAGAGAACAGGTAAAGCAAGCCATGAGGAGCAAGCCAGTGAGCATTACGCTTTCATGGCCTCTGCATCAGCTCCTGCCTCCCAGATCCTGCCCTGACTTCTCTGAATGAAGGACTCTACGCTGTAAAATAAAATAAACCCTTTCCTCCCTAAGTTATTTTTGATCATGTTTTTTTTCACAGCAACAGAAACCCTAACTAAGGCACAGCCACAGTAAATAAGAAGAAAGCATAGGGACCCTCACTCTTTATTAAGAAATGAAGACACCAACTGCTTTGCTTATCTGCTATTACTGTATCACTGATGGAGGGGCGGTGGTTTTAAGTTGCATTTGGATATAAACAGGTGAGAGTACATGATGTGCACATATGCACAGAAGAGGCCAGTGCTTTGCCAGTCTCTCTCTACCTTATTTTTTGACACAGGGTTCTTGACTTGCATGGCTTGCCAACTCCGGTAGCCTGACTGGCAGGCAACTCCCAGGAATCTTTCCGTCCTTTCTTCACAGTGCTGGGATTAAACGTGTAGCTGCTATGTGCAGCCCTGGTCTTTGGTTTTGCCTTGGTATTCTGTTTCAGACCTTTTGGGCATAGTTGGCCTCTCCTTTCCTTCGGTCTCTGTAGGTCTTTAACATCAGGTAGTCCCTCAGACCTAGCAGTAGGCTATTCTTGACCAAGAGGAGGGAAAGAATTCCACTAATTTTAGCTAATGATGGTAAAGTCCAGAATGGCTCTAATGGCCGTCTGGAGAAGGACAACCAATTAAGAAACCCATATGGCTGAAAATTTGTGGTCAGACAAGGAAAAGTTTTTGAATACAGCCTCTGCTGTGATGCTATAATTGGGGTCCTGAAGCATTATAAATATGTAAACCAGGAGAGGTGTGAGACAGACGGCAATGGTTGTGCCTTGGTCTACATGGAAGGTCTACATACTTTCTTCAATGTCAGGTTTAAAAAAAAGGCCAATACTAACAAAGTCCTGTAAACTTGGAGACTAGTTATAATGTTGCTAGGTTACCTTCTGTAGTTAGAATGTAGGTCTTTGAAGACAGACCTTATCTTAAGTAATTGTTCTAGTTCTCAGCTAAACAGACACTCATTAAGTATGTTAGAATTGATAGGTTTGGTGCTGCTTGGATGAATCCCAGCACCTGCAAGGAGGAAGCTAAAGGTCAGCAGTCCAAATATAAAAATAATTAAGGTAAGTAAATGAAAGAATCAATCTGTCTGTCAATCTCAGTTCTTTCTCTAAAATGGCCACTCTTACAATTCACAGGTCAGAGGATAAGATGAGTCTAAGCAGTCTCTGGTGCACATAAATCATAGCAGAAAAGTGTGAAGCTAGTTATAGTTTCCATTAACTGATTGTTACTGTACCATTCCTTATACTCTCCTTGGGAGCAACATATGTTTGGAAAAGAAAAGATCCTTTGAAATTAACAACTTGATTCCACTGACATTAATAACAGTCCCCTATGGTGCCCTCCCCCCTCCATGCCTAACTCCTTGTCTCCGCCCTCCCTGTAATGCAAAGCCTTGTGCAGTCTGGATAAGTGCTGTACACTGAGCTCCACCCCCAGCCAGCGTCTGCTTCATCAAGCCTATTTTGTGTTTATAGATTCTGGGTGATATTGTAGAATCTGCATCTCATCATAGAAAATGACATGATCGTGCAATTGACTGCTTCTCCTCTCCTCAATGATACATATGGTCCTTTCCTTTCTTTGACATGCATATCAAACATATAATCAGTAAATTATCAAGTTTGAAAATAGTCTCCCCTGAAAAACTTACCCCAGTCAGTTTCTTTGCCATTAAGGCTAGGGAAAGCTAATGCGCTCCCAGTAAGGGAGCCACATGTGGGTCATCCAGGCCTACTCTCATTTCTGCACCTGTGTTTTTGTGTCTGAATATTTTATGGGTTTGTATTGTGAGAGCATTTAGCATGTTCTCCTGGATGCTTGGCTTCTTAGGGGTTGGAAGGATTTGTATGTAAATTACAACCTAGGAAGAGCAAGAAGGGAGGTATCCGCTTTGTGAATAATCTCCATCACATCACTGTACAGACATATGTGTAGAAATGTCACACACACACACACATGTTTTTATATATGTAGTAAATGAATTAGAGCCAGTGACACTACAGACTTTAATGAATGTCAGAATGTCTCAGCTGTAGATGGATATTTAAATTATGTGCAAAATGGGATATATTCTCCTATTTGCCCCAAATTGGATATTGGTTAATATTGATGCTTTCATTCACAAGATAAAAATCTCTTTTGTTCATGTGTGTTAGGATCCATTCTGCTGTAAGAAAACGAGGATCCTATAACTTTGTGATATTCATTCATTCATTCATTCATTCATTCATTCATTCATTCATTCGTATCCAGACAGTGTTTCTCTGTGTAGCTCTGGCTGTCCTGGAACTCACTTGTTAGACTCAAGAGATCCACCTGCCTGGGATTAAAGGTGTTGTGCAACTCCCCCTGGGCTTGCTACCTTTCATTTGTAGGTGCAGGCTGTTCCAAGCAATCAAGAGTTCCTTCGGGAATCTCGAGTATCTTATTATGCTGTCATCTCCAGGTCTTCATTACAGCCGCTATTCCCACCTCTATGTTTGCTCCAGCCAGCTGGAGGCTTTAATACTCCTCCCATTCTTGTGTTGCTGTTCAAAATTTTGTTACATACAGGTACATAGACTGCTGCACGTGTATCTGGGAAATGTAGGCTTAAGTCTTGGTGGCCATTAGCACTGGCAGAATGTCTGTTACTTTTCTCAGATGGGTTAATGGAATGTTCTGTACTCCCTTCTCCCTGACAGTTTTGTCCTATTGAGTCTCTTTTTCCAGATGCTCAAAAGAGTGACAATAAGTCATGAACACATGGCTTAAGCAATGAAATGGTGTCCCTCTCCCTGAGACTGAGCGTGGCTTTCCTGAAAGATCCTGATGTTAACTCTATTCCATTGTTCTTTCCATCCTGTGGGCTCACAGACCACTTATTCTCCGTTTCCCATGTACTTCTCTTGGTCTTCAGACAGTGGCCATGATCCTTCCTCCCCCTCCCCTTCTCCCTCACCCTCCCGGGCCTAACACCCGTGGTCCCTTAGGAAAGTACACTTTCCTAACCTCAGGTCCTCCCCCGACCCTCGTCTGCCGCCTCCAAACACATTCCAGTTTGCTCATTTCTCTTGCAAGTGTGATGTTCAGAACAGGCTTAGCTTCTGAGCTTTGCACGTAACAGATGGACAGACACTGCTCTGCCTGCTGTGAGTCTGATGGATGGCCTGTCTTTCAGACATTTTTTGACTGTAGCTTCGTTTTCGGTGTCACAGAGAGGGGCCAAGATAGGGATGTTCACACATCCCTGGCTACACCCTCGGACTCACTGAAACATGGACTAGTTCGAGATAAATCCTTCTCTGGAAGTAGGAGGGGCCCACCTAAGAAGTACAAAATCTAGGTTTGATTGGAGCTGCTTGCTGGTGTGTTTTCTGCCCTGTTAGCATGCTAGTGTCTGGTCTGGGTTTCATATTTATACACACACACACACACACACACACACACACAACCGGATCCAGCCACCAGTTTTTTTCTAAGACATGCTCTTATTATGTAGCCTGGTTTGCCAAAACATTCACTGTAAGCCAAGCAGGCTTTGAACCCATAGAGGTCCAGCTGCCTCTTGCTGGGATCAATAACTTCACCTCTTTGCCCAGGCCTTTATTTATCCTTTTCTTTCCCTCTAAATTCACATTTTCATGTTCTCATTGTCAGAGGCCCTTGCCGTTTCTCAGTGGTTTAAGTAAACCTTCTCCATAATCCGATACTGCCTCAGCCCCAGGGAAAGGTTTTTTATAGTTAAATGTGCACATCTTAGAATTGGTTTCATATCAACCACCTTAGCACACCCTCCATGTGTTCTGGGCACTGCTCTTGGCAGTTAATGGTTATTTAACATGTGTGTTGTGCAGATCTCCTTTGTGTCCTCTGCAGAACATGGAGGCACTTCATCCCCTTTTCTTTTTCCAAGATGAGATTCAGTACTGGGTGCTCCCATTCCAGAGCTGATCCTGCGTGAGCAATCATTCTGCCCTAATAGCAGCATTCATGACCTTGAAGTTCAGCTGTTGACATAGCCAACTACATTAAATGTTTAATAAATGAAAGCCTGAAATAGGAACAGTACTGGTCATGTGCATATGTGTGTATGTGCACTCTATGATCACACACACACACACACACACACACACACACACACACACACACACGGGCTGGCTCCCATTGTCCTCTGAGCCTTTAAGCTTCCTCGGCTTTACCTAGTGGACTTACTTCGAGGAGGAAATAATCAATTGCTTTCCAGTTCCAGCAGTGTGGAAGATTTTGGATTACATCTCACTCACCTTCTGGTTATGAAATTTGTCTGTTACTTATAGCTAAAGAATGAATTACAAATGACCAGACACAATTGGGAGAAAGAAATGCCCTCTGCAGTAACTTCATCAAAAACAATGGCTGTCAAGTACATCTTTATGGAAGCCGTCCTCATGGAAGAGACATTGGCCTAAGTCTCGCCTCAAACCTCAAAATGTAGGAAAATGGCACACATTTAAGGAATGCTGTTTAAGCTAGATGTGGTGACCTGCACCAGGACCCCAGCACTTGGAGATGGCAGGGCTTTACATTCACATTTGAAGACCATCCCCATATATGTTTGAAACTAACATTTGTTACAGGAGACTCTGTCCCCACTCGCACCCACAAACACACACACACACACACACACACACACACACACACACACACACACAAAGGCAAACAGAAACCTTAGAAATGACACTTGCTGCCAAGTCTAACAGCCTAGGTTTGCTCTCCTGAACCCACACAGTGGAAGGTTAGAATTCATTCACAAGAGTCCTCTCCTCTCTACAAGTCAATGGGCACACTCACACAAAACTCAATGAAAGAAATGAACACAACATTAAAGAAACATCATTTAGGAGAAAAGAAAGAAACGATTTTAGTCTGACAACACATTGTAATCTCAGCATTTGTTGGTTCAATTCTAAACTCATCAGTATTTTAGGTTTCAGGCCTACCCAAGCTCAGTGAAGACCCTGCCTCAGATAGGTAGGTATAGTTAAGTTGGTCAGTCAATAGATGGATACTTTTGATCCAGGCACTGTGGCCCATTTCTGTTGTCCTACCAACTTGAGGGTCTAAGTCAGAGTGGTTTGGAAAACAGCCTCCCCAGTTTAGTGAGAACTTGTAATAGAAATACTGAGGAAATGTAAGCTGGGACTGCAGCTTAGGGTGCAGTGCTTGTCTCTTGTCCTGGATGTAATCCTGTTTTTTTATTATTATTATTATTATTATTATTATTATTATTATTATTATTATTATTTTAAAGGTAGCCAGGTGTGGTTGTTCATGCCTTTAATCCCAGCACTCAGGCTCAGGCAGGATCTCTGAGATGGAGGCCAGCCTGGTCTACAGAGCAAGTTCCAGGACAGCCAGGACTATACAGAGAAGCCCTGTCTCTGAAAAGCAAAACAACCCAACCAAACCAAAAAAAGGTGAAAAACAGGAATGTTTGTTTGCAAATTCAGTGAACAGACAGACAGATGTCTCTTTCAGCCACCTCTCCAATGCTGTGACCTACAGTAGGGACGCATCTTTTCTGCAGTACGCCATTGCTCAGCCATCTAGATGAATGCGGAATCTCGGTGGCTAAGCATTTTGCTGGGCAGTTGAACACCTTGGAGGTATTAAATTGATTGATACAAGGCTTTCCGGTCAGTCCATCCTAGAGGATGTGATTGAAGGTGCTGACCTGGTTGGCTCTCCTGCTGGTTCATTTTAAAGTGAGGACCACTGGTCTCCCATAATGACCCAGGTCCCCGTGCTGGGACAGTCAGGCCATCCTTTTGAACTTCAGTAGCTTCCGTGGCATTTGCTATGTTCTTTCCCATCCTGAACTTTAGCAGTCGCAGTCCCTTAGACAACAAAGCCAGGTTTGGGGCCCCGATTTGGAGTCTGTGCAGCTTCTTTTGAAACCTTGAGTGAAAGCAGATCAGACTGCAGTTATCCAGCACAAACCTTTAAAACTGGGATGCCAACTTGTCGCGGAGGCAACCGTGCTTCCTGCATTCCCTGCTGTCTTGGTGGAGGCCTGGAAACTTGGAAACATTTTTCACAGCTTCCTGCTTATTTTAGAGGCAAGAAACATGCGGGCCAGAGTGATGACAGCTTTAGGTTTATAGCAGGTGACGACGAGAGAGAACACCGCGTGTCGAACTGTTAGTGCCGCTTCCAAGGCCTGGCTCCGGTGTATTTATTAACATCTTTTTAGTAAAGTCTTAAAATTATCTATTAAGCACAATTTTTCACCCTTTCTGACAGTTGAGTGGTGGTGCCAGGAAGCTCTTAGGCTGTAAATGAAAACGAGAAATAATTCCTCATTTCCATCTTGAATTTCTTTCCTTTCTCCATCCTCTTTCTCAGTGAGTTAATTTTAAGGTAGAGTCGTGGCTTCATAGGAGCGTAGCCTCTCGTGCCACTGGCACTTCCTCTCTGGATGCCAGGTTTCCCACTTCTCGGGAGCTCTACCTGCCTTATATGAGAAAAGGTTTTTTAAAAAACTCTCCTTTTGCATTTAGACTTTTCTCTGTCCTTAACCAATTCTGACTGACTGACGTTTTATGCATTCCTACTTCTTTTTCATTTTTTCCTGCCTTTTCCTCTAGTTTTTTACCTCCTCGATGCTTCCCAGATGTGGCTGGGTTTATCAAGTTTTCTATGCAACCCTAAACTTCAAAAATGGGTTTTAAGAAAGCAGTTGAACCATGCTTGCCCCGCAAATGAGAAAGGTTTTGGTTTGGAAAAGGACTTTGGGCATGCTTCATCTACTTTATGGACTTCTGTGTAAATGGATGTTTATTGTGAATCAAATTCTACTGTAGGTGTTCTTGAGGAATCTGAAAATGCCAACAGAGGAGTAGAATTGACTTAGCGATTGGTAGTCTGTGATGAGGGTCACTGTTTGAAGAGGGTAAGCCTTCTACCTATGTTCCTTGGTTTTCCTGATAATCTTGCAGAGGAGCCTGCTAACTGCTGTTCCCTGTTTCTGGATTTCTTGTTTCATTTTCCTTTTCCTTTAGTATAAAGCCTGCTCGGTGTTAGCCATGGCTTTTCTCTCCTTATGCAGAACTGATCCTAGTGTGTAAATAATGAGTTCTTTCTTACAGGTTTTGTTTTTGTTTTTGTTTTTTTATGTATAGTTCTTACAGACGTCCGTTTCTGTAGAAGTGATCAGCACGTGTATGTTCTGGAGTAGGAAGGAGAATCTGCATTGCCCAACATTTTTATCATTAGTCTCTCATCACTTTCTGATCTCTCCTTTGGGAGAAAATGGTTCTTACATGGCCTGCCACAGTGCAGAGTAAACGTGTTGTCATTTGCTCGGATGTGGAAATTGCTAAAACATTTGGGATATCAGCCCCTGGTACAGTAGCTGCTGCTCCTCCATTTCCACATTAGAGGTTGTCTGGATGCTCCGCTAGTGAGAATAAAATGGGGGTCACACTTACACCGTATTTGGAGCAGGTTTTGAACATATTAAAGAAGGAAACTTTAAAAACTAAGATGCTGTCTTTTGGTCCAAAGCTGTTCTGTATTTCCTCTCTGTGAGGACTTAGGGAACACAGAGGGATAACTTGACATCACGGGTCTGCTAGAGAAGCTCAGACATGCTCCTTAGTGCTAAACGTGGAAAGGATGCTTGCACAGCAAAATTGAACAAACACTCGTCAGACTGGTAAACAGCTGTCTGTGATGGAGGCCAGTGCAGAAGGCAGTGTTATTGAAATCTCTGTGGTCCGTTGTCATAGGAAGGTGCTCAGCAAATACTGAGAAATTGCCTACGATTTTATAAAGTTGTGTGAGTTTTACCTATTCAGAAGCATTAAGGCCACACATTTTGAAGAACACAATCTAATTCTGCTCTTGACGTCACGAGCTATGGCTTTTTATGTTAATGCAGGAAGTGGATTGGGAGACAAGGTTGGTTTAAATTTCTTGTGTTACAAAGAGTTCAATGATGTGCTGAATTTTATCCAAAAAAATAAAAAATAAAAATATTGAGCCGGCGTGATGGTGCACACCTTTAATCTCAGTACTCGGGAGGCAGAGGCAGGTGGATTTCTGAGTTTGAGGCCAGCCTGGTCTACAAAGTGAGTTCCAGGACAGCCAGGGCTATACAGAGAAACCCTGTCTCGAAAAACAAACAAACAAACAAACAAACAAATAGTAATCTCTGTCGACAAACCAAATAGAAACCCTAGTGGTATGTCCTTTGGTTAAGAGTTTAGCCATCAGAACCTAGATCTGCATATCTGACTTGGTTCGCAGACTCTAGCCCATAATGCACTTGGTGGGTGTCTACTCGTGCTAGCCTCAGAAAGTAAAGAGGATCCCAAGGCCTTCTGAGCTGGTGGAAAGCTGAGTTTGTATCTCGACTTCATGACCGACTTGTCTTTGGTGGAGTGGTGTCCTTTAATTTCTCTGTGCATGTTTAATGTTATGAGAGCACTCAGTTCCTGGAAAAACACTGGATTAACAGCCAGTCATTTCATCAGTAGAACACACCAATTGCAAGGGTCATGCCTGAGGAAAGGACATAAAGGAAACAGTGGACTTCGAACTTCTGATCTCAGAACTGTGTGAACATTCTAGAAAAAATATCTCCTTTGTCTATCCACACACTACGTTCTGCTCTGGGTGTTTCTGATGTGGCCTGTGCTCCTGTGTATGTTGTGGTAACCTTTACTTCTGGTCTGTCAGTAGGATTTTATAGTATTCTAGGAGAGGTACCAAACTGTGTGCAGTTTTAATGGAGTCCTGAGTGTTCAATTGGTGCTTATTATCAGGTGGTTAATTGTAGTTTGGTGAAATGAGTTCCATAATTGGAGTTGTACAAATTGATATTGTGGTCTCAACAAAATGATAGCTGCAATCTTTCTTCCTTATGAACTAAATGAGGAACAAAAGCCTGCCTCTCAAATGTGTTCAGCAGATCAGAGACGATAGTCCCCGATGACTCCACAGCTGCTGGCATGCGTGCTTCCTCTCAGCCTGGAGTCTGGAAGCTCTGACTTAGAAGGGGATTATCTCATGGACTTTGAATAGTCAGTAAGAGATCAGTGATTCATGCTTTACCATAAAATATGACTTTTTGGTCACCCTTAAAATTTTCCTCCAGACAGCCTCCTTTAAATCACCATTTTATAAGAGGTTCTGGTCTTCTAAATTGTTAGTATTGTCGTTGTTATTATTACTGCTCTCTCTCTCTCTCTCTCTCTCTCTCTCTCTCTCTCTCTCTCTCTCTCTCTCTCTCTCTCTCTCTCTGTGTGTGTGTGTGTGTGTGTGTGAAGTACAGTGCCACTAGAGGCCAGAAGAGGGCATCAATAGCCCTGGCTGTCCTGGAACTCACTTTGTAGACAAGGCTGGCCTCAAACTCAGAAATCCGCCTGCCTCTGCCTCCCGAGTGCTGGGATTAAAGGCGTGCGCCACCACGCCCGGCGAGTTATAGGTGGCTTAAAGCCACCTAATGTATGTGCTGAGAACTGATTCCTCTGGAAGAGCATTGAGCTCCTAAGCACTAAGCTGTGTATTAGCCTTCTAGAAGAGTTCTTAACCATCCTGCCTACATAAATAGTTCTTAAGTGAATTGAGAGTACTCTGTTGCTTTATATATCATTAAGAAGGATTCCTCTTTTTTTAAGGATTTATGTATTTTATGTACGTGAGCATACTGTCCTCTTCAGGCAGATTCTTCAGAAGAATCCCATTACATATGGTTGTGAGCCGCCATGTGGCTGCTGGGAATTGAACTCAGGACCTCTGGAAGAGCAGTCAGTGCTCTTAACCACTGAGCCATCTCTCCACTCCCCTGAAAAGAATGTTTTACTATGCTAAACAATGTGTAAAAGTGGGGGGTGGTGTTTGTGTTATGTTTTCTTTTGTTCTGTTGCCTTATTGGTATAACATAACTTTATGGCAGCAGCCATTCTAGTCACAGTGGGCCTTGCTTTGGGTGTGGCCCTGCTGTGGTATTCTCCACCCTCCAGGTCTGACTCCAACCCTCTACCCTCCTCCCATCTGCTACCTGACACTGCTCATCTGCAGAGTCATGAGAAGCCAGAGCAGACATTTTCTTCATGTGCTTTCTAGATAAGTGAAAATTAAAATTAACCTCAAGGCACCCAGTCCTTCCCTGGCCCTGTTCACGCATGGAAGTTTAGCATCAGCTGGTATTTGCCATTTTACTTTATTGCTCTCTCATATTCAGGCCAAACAAACACTCATTACCCATTTCATGTTTAAAACTGTGAATGCTGCTGTTCGTTCTCAGATCCCTGAATTAGCCAATGGTGATACTCAGTGCCTGACTGGCTCTTTGAGATGAAGAAGCTATGGTTGCTGGCCTCTTGCTCTATTGCCCTTAGCCAGAAGCAGTGAGCCTCATACCTAGATAACCACCAGTTATTCTTACCTTTGCTTCTGTACAGAAAGTCTATTCAATGTTTTGAAATAAAAATATTACTTCTCCACTAACTCTTTAAAAAAACACACACACACACACAAAACAATTTAGGGATTGGCATTGTGGCTTTTATGTAAAACCTGGAACAAACTTTCTTCCCATCTCTAAGTCAAAATTGGAAATAAGTAGATTCCTCAAGTTGGCATCTCAAGACTCGGAGGTATCAGTCGCTGATATGATGGCCAAGGGCTGGTGTGTGCATGTTCTTGTCGTCCATGAGGGTACAGATGTGCACATGTGTAAATGTTCCTTTGCTTAGCAATGTTATACTCAGCTGTGCCAACAAATGGTTCCACGGTAGAAGTGAATAGAATTGTTGTTTCTCATTAGTTTCCCTCTTGTGTTACAATATTAGGTGTTAAAAAAAAAAATCCTGTATCCTAAATACAAATTGAAAATCGCTGTTTTAAAATATGCTAGAAATTAGGGTCGGGGTTGGCATTTGCGGACATGTATGCCTGTGGCTTTAAGTATTCCACTGTATTGTAAACTTACTATGTAACAATGCTAATACATAAGTATAGTAAGGATGTAAACACTGCACCTTATCTTGTATGGTTATAAAGCCTCTTTCATGACAAAGCACACACTGAACCACAGAGTTTCTCACACAAGGGACCGTTCATGTCCTGTAATGTCAAAATCCTCCTTATAATGTGCTTGGAAATTTTGAGTTCTGCTCTCTTCATATGCATCTTTGAATGAAGTGTGATTGGGCGGTCTGGAGTTCCTGCCACAGGAGATGGGCTAGCTGCTGTTTAGCACAAGCTTTTCAGACTAACGACCTATCACGAGCAGCAGGACAGTAGGCAGCAGCCTCTTCTCTAGCACTGTCTCCCTACTCTGTTTTCTTTCTTTCCTGCATGCTGAAAGATGCTCTTCTCTATTCAGTAGCTATTAAACAGCTGTGCCGTACTTGAGCTCCAGAGGGGACAAAATTTCAAGAGTTGTGTTCAGAATTCTCATTCGGAGAGGTAATGACTTCTGGGACTTGGTAGTTACTTTGTGTGGAGGGGCCTAAGCAAGAGTCATCGCATGCATCCCAGGGGTCACCCCCTGTATCACCTTTCTTCTGGTTATGACAGTCAAACCTCTCAGACATAGTCTAAATGTTCCATGGAAATCACACCCAGGTGAGTCCTGCTGATGCCCCACTTTCACATGATTGTGACCTCGTAATTGGACTGTGTCCTACGTCTCAGTACTGAGGTAGTTTATTTCCTACCCTTCATCCCACTCTCGATGCTCAGGAGCATGTGAGTTTGGTAAGCATCTGGGGATGCTTATAGACTGAGGTGAACTTAAGTCCCCTTCTCAGCTCGCACAACTCTGCAGCCCCTTCACAGTCTGAAGCTCCTTTTTCCACTGGACCAGAGAGCTTCATGCAATGCAGCAATCAGACGGTGAGTGTGAGAGTAGTCAGTTCTCCAGGGACAGGCTAGAAAAGTCGTCAGTCTCTGCCTTGTCAAAGTACGGCATTCGTGTTTTAATAGTCATGTGTTTTATTTAATGAATATTTCTCCTGCTTGTATGTATGTGCACCATTTACATGCAGTGCCTGCAGTGGTCAGAAGAGGGAAGAAGAACATCTGAAACTAGAATTACAGTAGGTTTGAGACCCCACCCCCACATGGGTGCTGCAAACTGAACCCTGGTCCTTTTTGCATGAACAGCAAGAGCTCTTAACAACTGAGCCTTTTCTCCATCCACTCAAAGGACAATCTTAAGAAAGACTTGGCTCTGTGTGTGTATGTGTGCTTGTGTTAGTTTTGAATATCCTCACAGTCTAACATTGATGCACATCTTTCAAGCTGATTATTCAGTGGTTTTGGGACTCCAAAGATCTGGCATCCAAACCAGCTGGCTTCTCCCTTGTTACCCAGGCTGCTCTACACAGCACCGGTGGTGTCGCATAAGTCCTTGAAGGCTTTGCTGAGAATGAATGAAAACTCGCCTGACCTATCCTGCAGGCCTATATATATATATATATATATAGTACTGCAGCACCTGCTGTGGACAACGCTGGGGCGAACCAGGTTTGTAGGGGCCTAAAATTTACTGTCTAGCCTAACCTGCGTTCAAAATAGTGGGCCATACTCCTGCCTCAGCTTCCCGAGTCCTAAGATGACGACAGGCCTGCAAGCAAATACGTGTCATGACTAGCATACTTAAACATAGAACCAGGGCCTCTTTAATGTACAGGGCCTCTTTAATGCAGTAGATTTTTTTGACTCTTCCTGAAAAGATCTTAGGCTCCTGCTGTCATTGAAAGTCCTTAAACAGAAAACAAAACAAAACAAAACAAAACCAAAACAGAATATCAGAGCAGCTGGAAGATTTTGTGTGAACTCACCTAAGCCAGAAAAGATAGGCCTACAAATCATGAAATTGGATTTCAGCAAACACATGGGTTTTTTCTGCATGTTGATGCACACAAGCATTTGGTACCTCTGTCACACTGCTTCTGTGGATTTGTAGCTTCATCAAAGGCTGTTAGAGCGCACTCAGTGTTTGCATAGGCCCTTTCTGTGAATTGTGAATGACGTAGGACTGAGGGCATTATCCATGAGGACAGGCAGAGCAAGCTGTATTATTAATTACATTCTTGGTGCTCTGATAAAATACACCGAGCTTTAAGAACTAGAGTTTCGGTTGGTTCCCAGTTTGAGGGCACAAAGTCAGCCCATTCTGGTAGGGAGGGGCCCAAATCTGCTCCTAGTGTTGAGCTTGAATTGGGAAGCAGAGCAGAGAATGCAGGCTCACAGTTTACACTGCCTTCTTGATCTTTTTAATTCGGCCTGGGTGGGTCTTCCCTTAAGCCTCTCTGGAATGCTCTCACATATATACCCAAAAGGTTGCCCACTAGGTCATTCTAAAAGGCAGATTGAGTATCACAGCTGGATACATGGTTGCCTTTCTTGCCCCTTAGGGAAGAGAACTGAACAGATCTTATTAACCATCACTGTTGGAATGTACGTGTCTCCATCCAGCCCAGGCTTCTTGGTTGATATATTTACTGCTTAATTGATTTGTTTATTTCTGTATTTGCTGGTGCATTTTTCACTTTTGTTTCTGTTTGTATCACATGGAAACCATATTGAACTTGATAACTTGGATACACTAGGTGCCAGCAGGAGGTAGGTGTCTTTTATCTGCTTCTCCTGGTCTCAGTGGTGATTCAGTCCTGCATTCATACCACAGAGAATAGTAAACTCTATCACATATATGACCAGGGAAGTGTTCTGCAGAGGACTTGATGGTTGTCAGAAGTGGCAAAAAGAGCACACACTTTGAATTTGGTCGATAAACACAGTTCATTCTTGTCACACCCATGAGGTTTCCCATGGTTCATAGCGAGGGCCTGCGTTCATTGGAAGCTTGTGTTAGACTTTAAGAAAAGGGAAGCTCATTAAAAGTGCCTGTTGGTTTTGGGCTAATATCCACTTATCAGTGAGTACATATTGTGTGAGTTCCTTTGTGAATGTGTTACCTCACTCAGGATGATGCCCTCCAGGTCCATCCATTTGGCCAGGAATTTCATAAATTCATTCTTTTTAATAGCTGAGTAGTACTCCATTGTGTAGATGTACCACATCTTCTGTATCCATTCCTCTGTTGAGGGGCATCTGGGTTCCTTCCAGCTTCTGGCTATTATAAATAAGGCTGCTATGAACATAGTGGAGCATGTGTCCTTCTTACCAGTTGGGGCATCTTCTGGATATATGCCCAGGAGAGGTATTGCTGGATCCTCCGGTAGTACTATATCCAGTTTTCTGAGGAACCGCCAGACTGATCTCCAGAGTGGTTGTACAAGCCTGCAATCCCACCAACAATGGAGGAGTGTTCCTCTTTCTCCACATCCTCGCCAGCATCTGCTGTCACCTGAATTTTTGATCTTAGCCATTCTGACTGGTGTGAGGTGGAATCTCAGGGTTAGCCCAAAACCTAAGATACCCAAGATATAAGATACAATTTCCTAAACACATGAAACTCAAGAAAAATGAAGACTGAAGTGTGAACACTATGCCCCTCCTTAGAAGTGGGAGCAAAACACCCTTGGAAGGAGTTACAGAGACAAAGTTTGGAGTTGAGATAAAAGGATGGACCATGTAGACACTACCATATCCGGGGATCCATCCCATAATCAGCTTCCAAATGCGGACACCATTGCATACACTAGCAAGATTATGCTGAAAGGACCCTGATATAGCTGTCTCTTGTCAGAGTATGCCTGGGCCTAGCAAACATAGAAGTGGATGCTCACAGTCGGCTATTGGATGGATCACATGGCCCCCAATGAAGGAGCTAGAGAAAGTACCAAAGAAGCTAAAGGGATCTGCAACCCTATAGGTGGAACAACATTATGAACTAACCAGTACCCCGGAGCTCTTGACTCTAGCTGCATATGCATCAAAAGATGGCCTAGTCGGCCATCACTGGAAAGAGAGGCCCATTGGACACGCAAACTTTATATGCCCCAGTACAGGGGAACGCCAGGGCCATAAAAGGGGAGTGGGTGGGTAGGGGAGAAGGGGTGGGTGGCTATGGGGGACTTTTGGTATAGCATTGCAAATGTAAATGAGCGAAATACCTAATAAAAAATGGAAAAAAAAAAAAAAAAAAAAAAAAAAAAAAAAAAAAAGTGCCTGTTGGGATTGTTGACCTGTGAGTGTGCTCCCGCCTTCAGAAGACATCCTTTGGTACCTGTGCATGGCCGAGAGTATGTTGCAAACCAGATGGGACACACCCACAGGTTGGCATAGCTGAGGCATGAGGTACCGCGGCTATAGATTCAGCCATCTTGATTTTGTAAATGAGAGGCCCAAAATACCTGTGCTGGGTAATTAGTGTCATGCTCTGCATCGGTGTGCTATTTTGGCATCACTCTCTTCTATTGCAGAAATTTGAAGACATCTGTTTACTTTCAACTCTCAAAGACCTTGTCAAGCACAGAGTCTGTAGGACACGAGCCTGTTCCTCCATTAGGGATCTTTGCGGTATCTTCTCTCTGCTAGAACATTTTTACCCAATTGTTGAAAATTAGTGAAAACATTTGAGCAAATTTAGACATAGCATGATGCGAAATGACAGCTTCTAATAAAAGAAACCGTTCTGCTCGAATCCCTTCATGGGGGCTGTGAGCTTGGGGTTAAGTAAGGAAGGTTCTCTCAGGTTTTAGCAGAGGTTTGCAGAAAAGGCCCTGGTTCCTTTTAAGAATCACCAGAGTGGACCAACCAGGGTGACAGCGCTTTTATTAGCAATGTTAATTAGCTCAACTAATCAGGGCTACATTTAGGCTTTTGATCCCATGCTAATTTGCAGGCCTGCAGAAAGAGATAAACTCAGGTGGAAGAAAGGTCAGTGCTGTGGTTGCCTACGGACTGAGCATCTGTCTCAAGTGGAGAAAGTCCTTAAAAATGAGAGAGGGTTTAGGAGCCCAGTGGGAAGGAAGCCTTCCCATTCACTGGGTTTGCGCCAGAGGAATTACATGCTGGGAACTGGAGATTTCAGGAGGAGTCTTAACCGCAGTGCCCTGTGGTGCCCTGGGGAGGACTGAGGAAGAGCACAGGGGTCCTTGATTATGTGGGAGACGCTGGAGTTTGCTCCTTTGAAGGTGAGGAGGAGTGTGTAAGAGTGTAGCAGGAGTGGTCTCAGGTTTGTAACAGATCTGGGGAAATCAGGGCCGAAGTGAACTCTGGAATTCACTGAACTGCTCACGCCCTGGCCAGTGTGCCTCTGGCTTTGGCTATATCTGCTGACTTTTCATACTATATCTGCCTGACTTTTCTTCCTTTCCAAATGGGAAGTTTTCTGCTGATGTTCTCCAGCATCTTGGGTGAATCATCCTGTAACTCTCCAGGCCCTGCTTTAAGATTTCCTGCAAGACTTATCCCTAGAGCATCCATTCCCTGCTTGCAGAGTGGTGTGTGTGTGTGTGTGTGTGTGTGTGTGTGTGTGTGTGTGTTTTCAGAGGGGCTCCCAAACACAACCCTTGGCATGCAGTTCAAAAAGACGTGCTATGGACCAAGGACGTAGTTTTCAGAAGTGACACTTTTGCACATCCCCAGCAGGGGATGAGAACTCATGCAAGCACAGCACTTGTTGGAAAGGGAACAACAAAGCAATCCACCATTCACCCAACCTTTCAGCGATGAATAAATGAGCACCTACTATCCAGATGTTGTTCTAGGTACTGAAAGTTCAGTAGGGCACCGAATGTCTGTAATTGTTTTTCATCTTGGAAACTCCAGCATTTTTATACTGTGTTGGGGCTCTATTGTGGGGGAATGCTCTCCAGATATGGAGTGGTTGGTTGCTATAGCTACAGCAAAGGGCAGAGGGGTGGACCAATTCTGGGAACTGCAATCAAGGGAACTGGAGATGAGGTTTGCGGAGAGAGAAAGGGTGGAGAGGGGTTGAGTGCATCTGAATGGGCAGCCTGTGGTGTAGCTAGTCCATATTTTCATCTAGCACAGAGGGCTTCAGCCTAGGTGGACAGAAGCCTTTTTATTAATTGGGAGTGGGAGAGTTAATGCATTTACTTCTGAGAATGTGGCCAGGAGACTGCGTTATTTTAAGTCTTAGCCCTCCCTGGAAGAAGCAAGGAGTTGGTGATCTAATAGCGTGTTACCACAGCTAATGTCTATGATTATCTTTGTCACAGTGGGAATATAGCTGTCAGGAAGAAAGAAGGCATTTCTCTTTCACTATCAGTGATGCAGCTTATACTCCAAAGAGAGGGAGAGCATTTAGCAGAATATATACATATATATATGCAAAAAAACGCCATGGGACCTTTCCATATGAAGAGTTTTAATGGTCTTGCCAGTGACTTGAATATCTTCCCCTAAAAGATTTCATTCTTTAGAGTATGATTTGATTAATTAGTAATCAACAGATGAACAAAAATCAAAGCTGGGGGAAGGGTGAAGGTGGCAGGGCGTTGAAAACTGAACGGGGATGGCTTTAGATGGACAGATAGGAATTAAAGGAAACACACCCTTCCTGTTGGGGGGGCATAAACATTCAGGAAGGGTCTTCGGGGACCTCCACACCTATCACCAGACCCAGGGCTAATGCTGCCCCTGCTTCATGGGCAGAAATCTCTTGGTTTTTGGTTTTTGGGTTTTGGCTTAAAATGTATTGGCTTTTATTGTTACACTAGGTGTTTATAGTTTGGGATTGTTCTAATCCTTCAAAGTCAATAAGTGACCAGAGGTAATTTTGTGAGAACTATGATAAAAACTGTAATAAATATGTATACCCAGTGCCAAATCTTACGGTAGGATATACACTTCATAAAATCTATCTGAACATTTATAATAGAAAGAGTAACTAGAAAATAAAAGCTGTGACAAGTACAATTTCTTCTGGGGAATTTTAGATTACCCTCCTTTGACCTGATTTTTATTGTAATTGGGTCCGTAAGAAGACCCCATCTGATTCCAGATGTTACACTTCTCTTTAGGTAAACTTGTTGGATCTGGTGTTGCCAAGTTAATCTCATTTTTTTCTTTATTTTATTTTATTCATTTGTTTCTGATGATTTTGAGAATTTAGAAAGGTGCTATTTATTTACACTAATGTCAGATCTTTTCAGTCATATGTCCCTCATACCTGCTTGTGATAATGCATTATCCATACCAATTCAGGAAGAGTCTGCGGAGGCCTTCACACCCATCACCAGGCCCAGGACTAATGGTGTCCTTGCTTCATGGGCAGAAATCTCAATTTTGTTTTGTTTGGTTTTTAAAGTTAAGGGCATGTTTGTACCTTTGACTGGGACATTTAATCCAATTTTTAAAACAATATTCTTAATCTTTGCGATTGTATTCCACATTCTTCTTTGCTCTTTGGTCTTCTTTTCCCTTTGTATTTCTGTCAACACCTTTAATGTCCCTTGGTACCCAGGTTGAGTTGGTTACAGGCCCTCCTGTGGATGCCAATTGCAAGAATATGCAAGTGTGCGTATAGACACATCCTCTTGCTTATTAATAATTATTTCTAGATGACCCAGGACTGTTAATACAATGGAAATACTTTGTAGATAGTTGTTTGGTGGCTGACTAAGGAGAAGTGACAACGAAAGCCGTGGTCTTTTTCTATCAAGTGCAGGAGGGCACATAAGTGCCATGACATGTGTTAGGAAGGCAACCTGAAATGCTGGGTGTTTTCTTCAACTTTGTTTTCAGGCAGGGTCTGTTCTCCTTCACTGCGCCTTAAGCCCAGGCTAGCTGCCTGTGAGCCTTTGTGGGTACTCTGGTCTCAGTCTTGCTCCTGGCTTTTCAGCAGTCCTGAGGATGCATATCCAGGTCCTCACAATGACAGCCCCAGATGCTAGTTTCTGAGAATGTGAAACCTGTGGGTATAAGAGGACTACAGTTCAGATGATCTGGGAAGCACAGCAGAGGTGATCAGATCTTTCCTGCAGAGAAACCTGAGTGGTCTTTTACTACGGGGAATTTGAATGGGTTTCAGCTTGCACAGACTGCAGGCCTCTTTCTGAGCCTGTCCTGTAGATGACTGCCCTGCTTCCTCTGCCCTCTCAACTCCAGCCTCTCTTCCCTCTTCACCCTGCCACCATCTTCCTGTCTCTCAATTCTTCCCCAGTCTTGCCTACATGTCTGTGATTTCATTTCTGAGCATTTGGCTGAGGAAGTTCCTGTAGCTCCAGCCTTACTCTCTGGCTTCTGGCTCTCTGCTTTCATACAGTAGATGTACAATAAAGCCAACATTGAAAGGAAGATTCTAAACGTAGTGGGATTTCTTTCTGTATCCAAGTCCCAAGTCAAACCTTGGGAATAGCAACCAGGACTTAAGTGGTTTCTATTACTATTTAATATCTTCATAGCAGCCTTATTTATAGAAGCCAGAGCTGGAAAGAGCCCAGATGCCCCTCAACAGAGGAATGGATACAGAAAATGTGGTACGTTTACACAATGGAGTACTACTCAGCTATTAAAAACAACGACTTCATGAAATTCGTAGACAAATGGATCTGGAGGATATTATCCTAAATTAGGTAACCCAATCAAAAAAGAACGCACATGATATGCACTGACTGATAAGTGGATATTAGCTCAAAAGCTCAGAATACCCAAGATGCAATTTGCAAAACACATGGAACTCAAGAAGGAAGACCAAAGTATGGATACTTCGATCTTTCTTAGAAGGGGGAACAAAATACCCATGGAAGGAGTTACAGAGACAAAGTTTGGAGCAGAAACTAAAGGTGTGACCATCGAGACTGTCCCACCTAGGGATCCATCCTATAAACAACCACCAAACCCAGACACTATTGTGGATGCCAACAAGAGTTTGCTGAAAGAAGCCTGATAAAGCTGTCTCCTGAGAGGCTCTGCCAGTGCCTAACTAATACAGAAGTGGATGCTCACAGCCATCCATTGGACTGAGCACAGGGTCCCCAATGAAGGAGCTAGAGAAAGTACCCAAGGAGCTGAAGGGGTTTGCAACTCCCTAGGAGGAACAACAATATGAACTAACCAGTAACCCCCAGAGCTCCCTGGGACTAAACCACCATTCAAAGAAAACACATGGTGGGACTCAAGTCTCTAGCTGCATATGTAGCAGAGGATGGAATAGTCGGTCATCAATGGGAGGAGAGGTCCTTGGTCCTGTGAGGGTTCTATGCCCCAGTATAGGAAAATGCCAGGGCCAGGAGGCAAGAGTGGGTGGGTTGGTTAGCAGGGGGAGGGGAGAGGGGAATAGGAGATTTTCAGAGGGGGAAACTAGGAAACGGAATAACATTTGAAATGTAAATAATATCTAAGAAAAATAATTAAAAAATAAAATAAAATTATCGGCTCTATGTTCTAAGCGGCTATATTATGGGAAGATTGTCTCTCCCTTCTTTTTGCCTCTAGTAATTACATGAAGAAGTCTTCATTTTCCTAGGAAGTCTTGATTCTTAGCTGAACTGCCTGATTCAAGCCCCTTAATTATTTTACCATATTTATGCCTGCCACAGGAAATGTGGAAGTGGTTATTTTTAGATCCTTAGTTTTAAATTATTAATATAAGGAGTCAAAACTGGGAAGAGAGCTGTGTTGCCGCATGGATTGCTGGATTTGTGCATTCTTCTACTGCAGATCCGAATTCGTAGACTAAATCTCGGCGGCTGTGCAGTTATCCCCTTTCCTGTGATGGGGAGACAGCTTCTTCCTGTGTCGATGAGCCCGGGACCCTCTGCGCTATCCTGTCTCTCCCTTTCTGTCCATTGCATTTGCAGAATTTCCAGTAGGGATTTGGAACTAAGCTAAAAGGAATTAATGATAATTTTCTTTTGGAGCGCAGGAGGCCAAGGGTGTTCACTCTGAAAGTCTGCTGCCAGTGTTAAATGTGGTGGTACTTAGTCCTTGCGCGGTGCTGACTGGAGGATGCTCAGTCTTTACAGTTGCTCCTGCTAGTCTTGCTCATATTGGAAAAGGCCCCGTTGAGCCTTTTCTCTTGGTTACTCTAATTGGAAATGGCAAGTGCTTCCTTTTGTGTTGTGTCTGTCTCAGGTGAACTGTGGTCAGATGCCAAGGCCTTGCATGCTAGGCAGGCAGGCAGGCATGCAGGCAGGCATGCAGGCAGGCAGGCAGGCAGGCAGGCAGGCAGGAATCAGGCAAGCAGGCAGGCAGGCAGGCATGCAGGCAGGCAGGCAGGCAAGCAGGCATGCAGGCAGGCAGATGTTTTACTATTAAGCCCTACTTCTAGCCTATGCTTCTGATTCCCATGTTCTGCGTTTTCTATTGAAAGCTTTAGAAAGTGGGATATTCTTTCTAACCAGACCTGGTGACTTGCTTCTTACAGTCACTTGATCCCCTACTCTTTAGACAATGTGCTTAGAATCGACCGTTCTTTCATGTATGCCACACTATCCATATCTTCACATACATTTATGAAGATAATCTTTAATTGACTGTGGTAAGCACAGTATTTAGATTGTATATTGATTGCAGCAAGGTGTTTGGGAAGCAGATTTGGTCATTGTGTGTGTGGCTACAGAAAGGAGCTCTCCATGTTTAGGTCTGAATGACTCCGTTACAGGATGGCTTCAGCTCTGCCCGGGTCCTGAGGGTTCATCTGATTTTTCTGGGTATTCCCATTGTCCTCCTCTGTCTCCCTTGGATGAGGGTTACAGAAAATATGCAGGTAAAGTATAAAGCTTTCTTCTTGATATTAAAAGTAGGCTGGTGACCTAGGTTGCACACAGTCCACAAAGGGTGTATGTGATTGGAGTCCTGTGGATCTGTGAAGTCCTTTTCATCTGAATGGTATTAAAACATCAATTCCAAATCCATTGTGGTAGACTTGACTCCCACAGTGGTTCCCGCTGAGATGTATAACCAGCGTATGCTGAGGAGGACTGGTGCACTCTACATGTCTAATATCCCTGAGAGCCACTGCCTAGTGCAGATAGGCACCTAGCCTCTGAGACAGTTTTATGGGCAGTTTTGCTTCCTTGCTTAAGCACTGAAGAAGGGTCTTTGGCCATTTGTGATCTGGGAGTAAGAATCTACCATTTTAACCACATCAAAGCCAGAGATGTTGAGAAAAGCTGGAGCTGCTGCCGTTCATTAAATTTGTTAGCAGTAGAAATTCTCTCCTGTACCATCTGGAGGCTGCTTCTCTTTGTACGATCTCCCTAGCACCCTGATATAATAGCTAAAATACTATCTGTCCTCACATCACTCTGAAGTGCCCGTTTATAGCAGAGATCTCCCTTTTTGGTTTAAAACTGGGTAGCCTACTTTCTGCTTGACAGTGGGGTTCTCAGAGCATCTCAAAACTGAGATTGATGTGTCTCCCCTTGTTTTCTGCTTCCTTAGCCCCGCCAGTTCACTTTCTACTCTTTCCCATTCTCTCGGATCACTCAGAGTTCATTTCCATTAGCCACAATCCTCTCCCCGTCTTAAAACCTTGCTCACTGTGTTTTACTGTGTCTTGTATCCACTCTTTCTTCCCACATTTACTGCTGTCATCCCATAGCAATTGCTTGTCTCAGAATATCTCTCCAGTTCCTCTCTTGTCATTTTCCTGCTATCTGCAGGGAGATCTGAAGTATCTCTTAGAAACAGGTGGATTCCTGGGTTAGTAACCTTTTAAGGCAAAACAAAACAGAGTAACACACACAAAGACCTTTCATTGGCTCTGGCATCTCAGGACACACTCCTAGAGGACCTGGCCTATCTTTTCTGCAAGCCATAGATTCCCCTAAGTCAGTCCATGTAACCTCTTAACCCCACTCCCTGCCTTGTTTTCTCAAGTGCCAACCTAGGGAAAAAACTCTCCTTCATTCTCTTTCTTATGCCAGGAAGCTAACAGTGGGTGGGGCTCTTGATGCCCCTAGTAAGGCTCAAGCCTGCCTGCTATCCCCCAAAGCCTGCTCCACTTTGAAAGAGACGGTACTAGAAAAAAAAAGAAATTGTGCCATTCTGGCCTGAAAAGAGGTTAGAAAAGGAAGAGAGCTACTGTGCCTTTGTCCCTCAGAGTGAGCTTTCTTGTAAGGAATCCTTCACAGCAGTGTCGTTGCGGGCAGGCACATCTCTGTAGACCAAGCAGCACACTGAGGGTCTGTCAGTATCACATATGTATCACAGAGGCAGTGGTTGCATGACCAACACAGCCTGCTTTTGCCAAAAGCACTGGTTCTTAGGCCTGCAAATGCACAATGGGCAGATAGGCTCAGTTAAGAAGGGCCTCTTGGCATCCATCTTGCATCTCTCTCCTTGGCACCTTTTCTCCTGCACTCACCTTGGATTTCAGAAACAGTGACCTGATAGACAGACATCTTCAGACAAGACTTGTGCCACCTTTCCCCAAAGCAATGACTTCCTGTGACCAAGGCCCTCTGACCAACCTTGAAACCACTGTAGCCTTTACTGTCTTAGTCAGGGTTTCTATTCCTGCACAAACATCATGACCAAGAAGCAAGTTGAGGAGGAAAGGGTTTATTCAGCTTACACTTCCATACTGCTGTTTATCACCAAGGAAGTCAGGACTGGAACTCAAACAGGTCAGGAAGCAGGAGCTGATGCAGAGGCCATGGAGGGATGTTCTTTACTGGCTTGCTTCCCCTGGCTTGCTCAGCCTGCTCTCTTATAGAACCCAAGACTACCAGCCCAGAGATGGTCCCACCCACAAGGGGCCTTTCCCCCTTGATCACTAATTGAGAAAATGCCTTACAGTTGGATCTCATGGAGGCATTTCCTCAACTGAAGCTCCTTTCTCTGTGGTAACTCCAGCTGTGTCAAGTTGACACAAAACTAGCCAGTACACTTACCGACTGGTGAACCACACAAGCTTTTGTCTCCCCTCATGTCATCTCAGGGTCAAAGTCCCCAGATACCTTTGCCTTCTGGTACATCTGTGTTAAATGAGGATTTTTTATTGCTTTTCATCATTGTTCTTGAAGTGAGTTCCCCAGACCTATTTTGTTGGGGGGGGCCTTCCCCACACCCACCCCCCCGACAATGCTTTTGTGGCTCAGGGGAGACTCTTCCCACAGGCTGACCTCCTTCTCCACTGCTCATGTGGTGGTATTTCCAGTGCTTCTCTCTGAAGCATGCATGCTCAGAGAAAATACCAAAGGTTGATGGTAGGCCCTGCTACTCTGCTAATGCCTCAGCCTGGCCACACTGCAGTTACCCTTTCATTCATACGGCCATGCTTCAGAGCCAGCTTGGGCACAGAGTAGTCCTTAGACAGAGCACTGAGCTGGAAAGCTGGAGAGGAGAGCGTTAATGAAGGGTTTGCTTATATGGTGCTTGATTTTCTATTGTGTGAGCACATGAATACCACCTGTGCTCAGCTGCCCTGGCTTAGTGTAGAGGTTTGAGTGTACATTGAGGTCCCTGGCAAACTCTCTTGGGCCAAGGTCATTGCTTAGAAACTTCTGTGCTGGGATATCAGGAAGCATAGAACTCCTGAGCGCATGTGTTTTCCCAGGTGAGAGGTGTTAGCAGAATCTGGGCAGGTGGGAGTGGTGCATCCCAGGCTCCCAGGCTGTGAGGCTCAGAAAAGCTGTAAATACTGTCTGCTCACATTGCCTTGGTGATCTGTAAAAGATAAAGTGAGAGATGAAGACAGGGTTGGCCTGTAGAGCTACCCTAGTTAATGAAGTAAGTAGTAGAGAGTGAGGAGATTCATGGCATCTGTTCAGCTCTGAAAAACCCAAGATGGGGAGGGGGGGGGCTAGATTTAAGAGAAAAGAAGGGACGAATTAAGGTGAAGATTTTTCACATTACAACACAGGTAGGATGCTTTCCTTTGTTCTTTATAAGATTCCAAACTGCATTCATTATTCTTCTTGGAGCTGAGTGATAGCATTGGCCCCTGAGAATATTTAGAGGTGAAATTATGTAAATCCAGTGGCATTAAAAAAAAGAAAGATACAGAGGTCCTAACGAAAACATCTCAGTGAGACTTGGGATGAAGAACTTAACACATCAGGTGGGAAAGAGATGTGGGAGAGAAACCAGTTTGGAAAGAGGGAATTATATACTTCTAACTTTAATTGAACAATGTATCTGGTGAGGGAGTGGGGGTGACTACCTAATAATTCTAGGGTGGAGTCAACTGATGGTAAATTGTTAAAGTCATCGAGTTGTCTCATTTGAAGATCTCACAGAATGTCCTCCATCAGCCATTAATCTAACACTAGCTCCCAGGTTGGCTCTAAGATTCGAACTGAGGTTTAAGCTGGGCATGACTGTGTGGTCTTCGAGGACCTGGGTGTAGTATATCATATCATTGAGCATTACACTGCTTCAGTCTGTGTTAAGACTTCATTTCCGAGGCTAAATGTTTATTATTTTGGCCCAGTAGAAAAATGCTAGATCTTTGAAAATGGAAATGGTTAATGGGTCCCCCCTCCGTTATGGGAAATAAATGTTAGATAAATTGAATTTTAATGCTCAAGGAATCCCAGAGGGTGATGAACACCATTAGCTAATGACAATAGGTTGGTACGTTCAAACTGTCTTTAATTGAAAAGCAGTATTTATAACCTGCAATGCCATGCTGTACCACAGGATGGTTAGGAGGAAGTTTTGAACATTCCATGACTGCGTGTGAATTGAGCATCAAGCATGGAATGGCCCAGATGTACTTGTATGGCTAAAGTCTATTTATATGGAAGACTGTTTGCCAAACAATACCAGAATCTGCCTAGAACCCTGCTTGCTCAGCTATAATGAAGTGTCATATTGCCCCACAGTTCCCCATTATTAAAAAAGTCCTTTCCTTAAATTTACTTTGGCATAGGAGTGAGCTGGGCAATTATCATACTGTGTACCCTAGGGAGCTAAAGACATATGTTATGTGTCAGTTTCACTGAAATAACAGCATCCAGAGTCATATACACATCCATGTGTATATTCAGCAAGACTTTAACAAGAGATGATTTTAATAGTGTTGAAATAAAATAAGAAACCAGTGTTCAGGAATTATTATTTTTTTCTGTCATGCCCCAAACAGGTAAAATGGTAAGATATGTTGTACTTATTAAAGAACAGAAGTCCCTAGTTAGACGTTGAATTGTCAAGTTCATTATTTCTGGTGACTGTGTCCTTATGTAAACCCAGAAAGGAAAGAGCACAGGGAGAAATTAAATGTGTTTATTGAAAGCCAGAATGTTCTATATGTGAGCTGTATTACATTTCTATTTTTTCTTCCTCCTCCAAACTGGGCTAAGAAATTAATTTTAATTTAGTGCATTAATTACTGACCTGCAGTACGTCACTTCATTGCCCACCCCACTACTATGCACATACACCCCTGCATAACCTCAAGATATACTGGTATTTATTATACAGGAAGAAAAGCATGAGACAGAGGATTAATATTCCAACTGTATGCAGAATCATTCCAGAACCTTCCATCTGAGTCATCATAATACTGTTGTCTCTCAACCACTATGATTCATGGGTCGAAAATATCTAAGAAGACTGTCTTCTAATTTCTGTTCTAAATTCCAGCCAACATGGAACTTCATAGATACAGCAGTTACTAAACTGAGAGGTTAAATGTAAGGAGACTGAAGGAAAATAAGGAAGGAAAAACTAGATAGGATTGCGCTGAGCTGGGTATTGTTTGTGTACTTTGGAGCTACCACTACTTGGGAGGAGGATGGCTTGAGCCTAGGAGTTCAAGGCCAGCCTAGGCAACATAGTGAGTGAGCATCTGCCTCTTTGGAAAACAAAAAGTTTAGGGCTTGGGGTTTGGTTTAGAGAACTATGCATAAGGTTCAGCTCTCATTGTTGATGTTGAGGGAGGATTGTACTGATGTGTTGAACTAAATGCTCTTCCTATATCTTCCTAGGGGCACATGTTAAGAGTTCTAACTACCCACAACAGAGGGGCACTTATATGTGCCTTCCTTTCTCAAGAGTCACTCTGGCTTTCTTGTCATTTCTCTTTGGACAGACAGTGACATCCAGGAGGAGCCTCTCTGACTGGGTATTTGTCTAGGATTTTCATTCTAGAATAGGGCCACAGTGTGTCTCGCACCTCTTTAATGTGCTACTCAATGAACATGGGTTCGTTTTATTATCATTTTCATCTTGAGCATTGCTTGATGTTAACAGAAAGTTGGGTTGAAGATGTGTTAATATTTCCCATGACTATTAGCTTAAAGTCTCTCCCTTATATCACTAAATCACTACAAATAAAAACTGGTACTGTGATCCCTGTTGCTGTCTATAAATATCACCTGACAAAGAGCAAAGAAAGCGGTGTATGTTTAACAGGGAACAGTTGAGAATTAATGCTGAGTTAAAATGTTGTCACACAGATTAGTCAAGGCATACCCACACAAACAGTCGGTCTCTGATGCTTTTCTCTTTACTGTGAACACTGAATAATAATTATTTTATGAAGGTAGTGCATTGTAAATATTTATAAACAGAAATGTAAAACAGTGAGACCACAGTGAATAAATTATTTTGAAATATTTTAAAAATCTCACTTTTATATGCTTTTTAGTAAAAATTATTCATGGTGATCAATATTTCTTTCTCACTTGCCATCTGCTCCTTCTCCTTGGCGGTGCGGTTCTAGGTGAATGATGCTGTGTGCTGTGCTCCCAGATTTATGCACTCGGATGCAGCGTGTGTGGAGGGCAGGCATACGTGTAATCGCCAAACATCGGTTTTCTGGTGTCAGTAATTACCAGTTCTTGCCCCTCCACTAGAGCAATTATGGGACTGTGGTGTCATCTCCACACTTTCAGGTCTATTGTCTTTGAGCAGCTTCCCTGTCTCTGATGTGGAAGGAATTCATCCCACATAGTTCTGGAGTGACTGGTCTAGAATTGGATCTTGGAAGCTGCAGGCACTTTTAGCTTATTTCTTTCACATCTGAAATGGGCATGCAGAGAGCTCCTCCTTCTCTTCCTTGCCCCTCTTTTCTCTCAAAGGCTTGGTCATTTGCACACATGGTGCCCAGTGGGTGGTACTCTTTGGAGAAGTGGTAGGGTAGTGCAGCTTTGCTGGAGGAAGTACAGCACTGGGAGCAGACTTGGAGACTTGAAAACTTCACGGCCACTTAATTTTGTACTTGTCATGGCACTGATTATTTACATAGAAAGTGTCAGCTTAGATGCAGCTCATACACACATGCTCATAGATCCACACTCCCTTGCCACACACACGTTTATTATATGGAATCTCATGGAGCCAAAGCTAGCCAGGAACTTACTATGTAGCCAAAGACAATTTTGAACTTGTGATTTTCCAACCTCCTGAGTGCTAGCAGTGGGGTAGTTTGAGCAAGCCTTTCCTAACCTGAGAGCAGCAGTCTATAGCCAGTGAAGAGTCCTTTTTTTTGTCACTTGTTGTGGGGGAAGAGGTGTAGTGAATTTGGTGTAGTCTGCTGTTTGGTTTGACACATTTCCATCTCCTAACAATCGGCTGTTGTTGACTCTAGGATCATTTTAATTTCTGCCTGAATTTGAGCTGGTTGCAAATATTCAGGAAAGTTTTCTAGATAGTAATAATAGTAAAAAAAATATTATTAAAGTGATTTTTCCCCTTTGTTTAAGAATGGAGTGGGTCAACCTTTGCCTTTTCCAAAAAAAGAATTAATTCTCTTAGTGTACACTAACCACATAGGTTTGTGTGCTTTCACAGCTATGGGTGTGCTCATGTGCTCTCTTTTATGAGTCTGCCTCACATAAGTTGTCTTTAAGACCAGCTTTCCTGTTGGATGGCCAAGTCTGAATTGATGCTCCAGCCATCACCTCACTCTGCCTAACACAGAATATACAGTTAATAATTACTTGTTAAATTGGAGATCACCAAATTTTTCTTATCTAATACCCTCCAAACTCTCATTGTATCAGTCAAGGACCATTTAGAGGTAAGAACTGGATTATCACCATTTCTTTAAGAAAAGTGGGGCTTTGTTTGAAGAATATGAGAGTTGTGTACAAGACTGCCCAGCATCCCTTGTCAGGACATGAGGAAAATGGTCCATTTATGAGCAATACGACATCCCCACTCTATCCTGTGCTTCCTCTAGCTGTCACTCAATACTGTTTGCATGGTCTCAGCATGTCCATTGCTAGGCTGATATCTGTCAGGGTTTTTGGTTTTTTTAATTCATTTTTATTTGGGGAGGGGGGTTGAGCCTGAATTTCTCTATGTAGCCCTGGCTCTGCTAGAACTAGCTCTGTAGACAAGGTTAACCTCCAACTCAGAGATCTGCCTGCTGCTGCTTCTCCAGTGCTGGAATTAAAGATGTTTGTCACCACACCTGTCTTGCCATTGTTAATAAAGCATTTTATCCTCTTCTGTGTGATAACTGGCTCATGTATGCTTCTATATTTCCTCCTGGTCCCACAAATTCAAGGCCACACTGTGACTGATATTGTGCTTCCCATTCAAATTCTGATATCAACAATATTGGGTATCTTTAGGTCACAAATCAATTCACAATTACCCTAGAAAAAGTGAAACATCATAGAAAAGGTTACCCTGTTCTCAGGTTCTCAGGCCATTTTGTGTTAGAGGTGGATTACAAGGGACAGAAATGATTTCCAGAGACATGAGGTAGATATCTACAGTATATTATTGTACTGGACTTGGGGTCACACCCCACTAGCCAGATTTGATAGGGATTGGTTGTTCATCTTTGTGTCCTTTCACAGATTGGGCACACCTAACCTCCCTCTTCTGTTTCTCACTATTAATTTGACTCCTAATCAGCTTTGAAAGACACGTGGCTGGTCCTGGATTGCAGGGGCACAGGATGTAACACTGAGTCCAATAGCATTCATTGCAACCATGGATGGACAAAAGACACATTTTGGGGACTCTGCCACATGAACACATTGACCCCAGATGGAGAGGAAACACTGAAGGTCTCAACAGCTGCTGCAATTATTTTCTTCCAGGAACATTTTTTCAATCTCCCCACTTCAGGAGACAACAGCTGCTTAAAACAAACAAACAAACAAACAAACAAACCAACAAACCAACAAACCAACAAACCCAGCATTTGGTAGAGCACAAGCATTAGTGCTTAACCTCCATTTTGGATTCCTGAGAACAATCTGACCCTTTGTAAGGCTCACCCTCATCCTGCAGCTTGTCTGTCATTTTCCTATTTGCTTTTGGACTTTTTTGAGCGCATTGGGCTTCCTTTGCATCAGTGTTGTCAGCTGCCATTCGATGATGGGCTTTGCTTTGTCTTTTGTTGTGTTCAACTGATTTGGATTATTGTTTGCTTTCAAGTCTCATTAAATCTTTGAGAAGTTCATACAATATATTTTGATCATGTTTGTTTTACTGCCCCCTGCCCTGTTTCCATCCAACTTACTTGCCACTGCCCCCTCTCCCAAAAACCTATTTAAATTCAATCTGAGTTGGCAAACTACTCTTGGGTATGAGTCCTGCCTTGTAGTGGAACTGACCTACCAGAGGTCACACCAGTAGAAAAAACCTGACCTCCTTCTCCCCCACCACCTCACTATGAAATTTTGGTACTTCCTCAGCTAGGGGCAGTATGTCATTCTCATCTGTCCTCCCAACCCCCCTCATTTCATGGTGGAATTTTGTCTGGCTTGAGATTACCCATTTTTTTAGTATGCTACCCCAGTCACTCTGAGTTCCTGTGCCCTACTGTATCTAGAACATACTATTCCTTGAAGCATTCTACTTCCTCTACCTCAGAATCTTTGTACCCTTCCTTCTGAGAAGATGCCTGAGCCTTGTGCAGAAGAACATGGTAGGTTAGAGGTAATCCCTCCACAGTGTCTTGTTCTCTGCACTAGGGCAGCTTTGGGCCCCGTGTCAGTTACCATTTTGCTGCAAGAAGAAGCTTCTCTGGTGAGTGCAGGCATGGACTTCCTACAACAAATATGAACTTTTAGGAGTCATTTTAATACTATGCTTTTTAGTAGAATAACAAGAGTTTCTTCTACAGGGCCTACAAAGGCTTCCAAGAAGTCTTCAGCTTCTTGGTTCCATTAATCATGCAAACTATGGATTCTGCCCTGAGGATTGAGTTTTAGACCTAATCAGAAGTTGGTTGGTTACTTCCATAACCTTTTTGGCACCGTTGGACCAGTGGGAATTTCTTGCCAGACCCATCATTCGGTATAGCTCTGAGGGTTTGCAGATGGGTGAGACTGATGACTGTTGCCTCCCCGTTGGTGGTATGTACATACATAGCCCCTCCCGGCACCATGACAACCAGTACAGATGAAGACTCCCAACTGATTGCTCCCTGCTTTATGACTCAAGTATGTGGACCCTGTTACTGAAGTTGTAGAGGGTCGCAAAGAAAACTGACAGCAGTGTTCAATGTTCAGTTTGTCCATGGTACACTATTGGTTGACAACTTACAGGGAGGAAACATGTTCTCTGTAGTTGGGTTTTTATTTACTTTATTTGCTAACATGTGTTGCCTATTCCCTTGAGATAGTCCCTCCTCCCTCACCACCTTTACTACTCTGCTAACCTCTCTGGGCATCCAAATGAAGCACACATATCTAAAGAGTCAATGCTGACATGAGCATAGGAGAAGAGGAACCATGAGATGTTTGTCTTTCTGGGTCATTACCTCACTTGACTTGACTGTTTCCTGCTTTATCCATTTCCCTACCAACTTTATTAACCTGTGAATAATTTATTATTCACAAATGGGTGAGGTTGGACATTAAATAATACCCGATACCCTCCTATTAGGGGAAGAAACTAAGGGACATACTTGAACTTGTAAGCACAGGAAAAGCCTTTCTGAACAGCACCTTAGCGTTCTAGGCATTAAGACAAATAAATGATAAAAGGGACCACATGAAACTCAGAGCTTCTCTAAAGCAGTGGCCAGCATCATGTCAAAAGGCAGGCAGCCTATAGATGGGAAGAAATCCTTATCAACTCTGTATCTGAAAGAGAGTTTGTATGTCGACTAAAGGAAGAACTCAATGAAATGAATGCTAAGAAGAAACCAGAGAGAAGGCTGCTAAGAAGAAACCAGAGAGAAGGCTCTCAAAAGATAAAATATAAATGGCTGAGAAACATTTTTTAAAAAATGTTCAGCATCCTCAGCTCTCGGGAATGCTGATTAAAACTATCTTGAAATTTTGTTTTACTGTCATCAGAATGGCCAAGATCAGAGCAGTAAATGACTATAGATGCTGCTGTGGAACTGGGGGAAATGGAATGCTCCTTTCCTGCTGATGGAAATGCAAATTGATGTGGCCTCTGTGATAATTAATGTGTGATTGCTGCGAAAGCTAGCGCAGCTGAGGCTAGACCACTCATATTCACAAAGGACACTCTCTGTGTGCTTATCCATGTTCATTTGCTACCCCATTCACTGTAGCCAGGAAGTAGAAACATCGTAAATGTCTATCAGCCCATGAATGGAAAATAAAAATGGGCTATTATCTTTAAATAGAAGAACACAGTGACCTTGTTAGTGTTGGCAAACGAGATCTCTCCAAGGCACTGGACCTGAACATAAGTCCAGATCAATGACTGCAGGCGTCGGGTAGACAAGGCTGTCGTCTGGACTTCGGGAAGGGTATGGTTTAGTCTTCTTTGTCAATGGACTTGTATATTTTTATCCTCCCAGCAGGGCCTGGTCAGCTTGTGCTATCTGGCTTCCTAGAGTGACTAGTGTCTTAAATGGACTGGGCCATAGTGCCATTTGTAGGACAGCCTTTGTCAATTTAAAAGCAAATTTCAAGTTCTGTTGAACTGTTTGGGGCATCTGTCATGTCGTGGAAAGGACTGGGGGCTCCATGAGCAATGTTGTTTATGTTCAACCATGTGATAGGGAAACAAGGATGCTGAGTAGATTTTTAGTTTGTTTGTGCACCCATGAGAACATTATGTCTTTAGTACTCTGGTACCCCAGGGCAAACAAAAACAAAAAGAAGACAAATAAAAACAACAAAAATACCTGTATACTTAGTGGTCCTGACGGTAACTGAATGAGAATCTTCTGTTCACTTCACTGAAAATTGTGATTGGCATGCCTTTTTCCTCATGCTTATGAGTGTGTGTGTGTGTGTGTGTGTGTGTGTGTGTGTGTGTGTGAGAGAGAGACTCCCAGGAATGCAGCAAGGCCTTGACTTAAACTAAAAGTTTAGTAGGTTGAAGAGTTTAAACATTTTTAATTCCTTTGCATGAAAGTTTTACAAGGTAGGGATATATCAAAGGAATGCGTATGTGGCCGAGTAGCCACCTTTAATAGAAAAAAAAGTGTTTTTCTTAAGAGCAATTACTTTATTGTATATGTGCTTTAAATATTTATTTCTATTTTATGTGTATGAGCATTTTCCCTGCTTGCATGTATGTACGCCATATGTATGTATAGTGCATTTGAAGGCCAAAAGAGGGTGATGGGTCCCTTTGCACTATAGATGAGCATTGCTGTAAGCTACCGTGTGGGTGTTGAACTTAACCTGGACTGAGGAGTAATTCTCTTAGTCACTGGGTCATCATCACTCCTGCACCTAGAGCTGGTTTTTGAAGCCAGGTAAAATGCCACAACTTAGATACAATTTTAATTTGAGCCCCCCCCCACACACACACACACACTTCCACTCCAAAAGGGGAAGGTAGGTTTTGCTAGACTTTCCCTTTGGCAGTCTTCTCTGTAATACTAGTTGGAATGTTAACTGTTAGCTTACTTTTTGAATTTGATATTTGATGCTTTCAAATATTAATTTGGGAAACTAAGACTGAAGAAATACTCAATTCCTGGATGTTGCATAGGTATCTTCATAATGGTTGAAAACATTAAATGCTTTGCACATTTCTAAACTGTTTTTGCTAGGCAAGCTTAAAGTGTAAAATTAAAAATTGACCTGTATGCTGAATACTTTTACCTTGGGCTCTTTAAAATATGTATTCAGTTTGCCATCTTGAAGTGGGCTAGTTCCATCTAGGGATAGCTACTGAAAGCTAATACACTGTGTCTTTAATGGTGTAGTGATGCTGGAGGTAAGAAGACACACCTTTAATTCCAGCACTTGCTCAGCAGCAATAGGCAGGTTTCTTTCTCTGAGTTGGGAACAGACATAGCTCTCTCCTGAGAGGGAACTTAAGATTATGTGCTTTTGACCGAGGAAGTAGCTCTTCTATATTGCGCCTTGCAGCAAGCTCTGCATTGTCTTTCCTTTCTTCTGTAGTTTGGATTGCAGGAAAGGGCAATTGTGGTACAGATACACAGCAAATCATGAGATGGAGTTCTAACGTGACCGTGAAGGGGACAGTCCATCTCCAGCAGCCTAGAACCTGTTAATGACTGTCTTCTATGACTCACAAAAGTAAATCTTTCTCTATGAGAAAACTATCTTCCTTGGCTGCTCTCCGGCTTCAGGCCTTTCTTCTTCAGCAAGAGTGTCCTAGTGTAACTGTAATTTCTTGGAGTCCTTCTTTTCAATAACATGATGTTTAGAGAAAGCCCAGGCATCTTTAAATATTGCCATTTCTGCCAGGCAGGCCTGGTACACTGCTTCCACATATGTGTATAGAGGAAAGCATTGCCCATGACCATGGCTAGCTGCAGTGTTAGCTGCAGTTACTTTAACCATAGTATCTGTATTTACTCTTCTCACCCACACCACATCGACCTCCTTCCCTGATCACCAGAGCCTTGTTCCTCACAGGCGTGGAGAAGCAGACATGCCACACACCTCCCATCTGTGAGGCTCTGCACCTTTCTCGACTGTGTTTCGGCTTTTATTCATGGCTTTCCTGCTGCCAGAACCACTACTGCTTACCTCTAGACAGTCACCAGGACGCGGCTGAGGGTTCCTCTCCAGCACCCTGTCCTGGAGCATCAGCTCCAGTTGCACCTCCTGCGACCTCACTGTATTCCTCCTGAGTTTCAACCATCCTCTTCCGCTTCACTTGCTCATTGCCTTTCTGCTCTAGAATGTACCCTGAATTTGGCATTTCAGCCTTGTTCCCAGCAGATCTGTCGCTTTGCAGACAGTGGGAGCCCTGTATATGTCTTCAACACGCTGTCTCAGGGTGTCATATTTATCTTGGACATGTGACTCAGTTTCTTTGTGAACAGTTGGAACTGAAGTCTTTGTCTCACCTTGTCTCCAACGATAAATTTTCTGCTCATACAGTCAGCTGTCTTGCCATGAACGTGAATTCCCATAGTGTGCACGATATAGTCCTTTAGCATTTGTGGTTGTTTTTCTGCATCATTTGATCAAGTCATAAACCTAAGTCATGAAGCCTGCCCTACAGACTGAGTCTAAGTAAATCAAATCAACAGGTTCTATCTCAGGCATAAAAATTTAATGTGCCATTGCTTGCTTGCCAGCTGATTGGAGGCAACTGCCTCTGCTCCACGGCTTCCGGACTCAATGTCTACATGTTACGTGTGGGTTTTTGATGCTCAAGTTAGATAATTTGAGTTCCTCTACTTTTGCATCAGAGCACAAGATGATCTTAGACTTCCTGCTTTGGGAAGTGAGACATCTTTACAAGGAGACTTAGGAGGTGTCAACCACCCCCAGGTGCCAACCTCTGTGCAGGTACCTAAGCTTCTAACCCTATAATTAAAGACAGCTGATGGCGTCATGGGGAACCTTGAGTATAAGATAGTCATCCAAATCCTTGGGCAGCTCCATTACCCAGGGCCAGTTACTTCGCTTGTGCACCTTTAGTCTTCATTTATAAAGATATGTGCAGCTTGTCTGAGGAAGGAGCTGGTAGAGGTTCATCACAAAACAATGGCCTCACTATTACCAACATCATCTTCATCATCTGAGGTTGATCAGTAAGCTATAGGCTCCACTGTAACCATATGCAACCTTTAGTAAGATAAGCTCTGCGGCTGGACAGATGACTGAGTGGTTAAGAGGACCAACTGCTCTTGCAGAAGACCAGGGTTCTTGTTCCAGAATACACAGGCACACTAGACCTAAATACCCAGACACACATACGCATCTACAAATAAGATCTTTTTAAAACAATTGGTAGATTGGGAAAGGATCTTTACCTATCTTAAATCAGATAGGGGACTAATATCCAATATATATAAAGAACTCAAGAGGGTGGACTCCAGAAAATCAAATAGCCCCCTTAAAAGATGGGGCTCAGAGCTGAACAAAGAATTCTCACCCGAGGAATACCGAAAGGCTGAGAAACACCTGAAAAAATGTTCAACATCCTTAATCATCAGGGAAATGCAAATCAAAACAACCCTGAGATTCCACCTCATACCAGTCAGAATGGCTAAGATCAAAAACTCAGGTGACAGCAGATGCTGGCGAGGATGTGGAGAAAGAGGAACACTCCTCCATTGTTGGTGGGATTGCAAGCTTGTACAACCACTCTGGAAATCAGTCTGGCGGTTCCTCCGAAAATTGGACATAGTACTACCGGAGGATCCCGCAATACCTCTCCTGGGCATATATCCAGAAGATGTCCCAACCGGTAAGAAGGACACATGCTCCACTATGTTCATAGCAGCCTTATTTATAATAGCCAAAAGCTAGAAAGAACCCAGATGTCCCTCAACAGAGGAATGGATACAAAAAATGTGGTACATTTACACAATGGAGTACTACTCAGCTATTAAAAAGAATGAATTCACGAAATTCCTAGGCAAATGGTTGGACCTGGAGGGCATCATCCTGAGTGAGGTAACCCAATCACAAAAGAAGTCAAATGAAATGTACTCACTGATAAGTGGATATTAACCCAGAAACTTAGTATAGCGAGATATAAGGTACAATATGTAAAACATATGAAACTGAAGAAGAACGAAGACCAAAGTGTGGACACTTTGCTCATTCTTAGAATTGGAAACAATCACCCATGGAAGGAGTTACAGAGACAAAGTTTGGAGCTGAGACAAAAGGATGGTCCATCTAGAGACTGCCATATCCAGGGATCCATCCCATAATTAGCCTCCAAGCGATGACACCATTGCATACACTAGCAAGCCTTTGTTGCAAGGACGGTGATATAGCTGTCCCTTGTGAGACTAGGCCGGGGCCTAGCAAACACAGAAGTGGATGCTTACAGTCAACTATTGGATGGATCACAGGGCCCCCAATGGAGGAGCTAGAGAAAGTATCCAAGGAGCTAAAGAGATCTGCAACCCTATCGGAGGAACAACATTATGAACTAACCAGTAACCCAGAGCTCTTGACTCTAGCTGCATATGTATCAAAAGATGGCCTAGTCGGCCATCACTGGAAAGAGAGGCCCATTGGTCAGGCAAACGTTATATGCCCCAGTACAGGGGAATGCCAGGGCCAAAAATTGGGAATGGGTGGGGAGGGGAGGGGGGGGACTTTTGGGATAGCATTGGAAATGTAATTGAAGAAAATACGTAATTAAAAAAAAATAAACAATTGGTAATCTCTATAAACATTGTTGTGTGTGCCGTAAATCACTTTGGATCTTGTCTTTGTTCCCTGTTTCTGGACAATCCTTTTAAGGCTTTAGGAGTCTTTGGGAGAATACATACGTGCAAATTTCCCTCAGCAGTGGGGTGAGCCCTGTGTTGTGGTATTGTGTGGGCACATTAATAGTTGACCCAAACCAAATGATTTTCCTCATAACTTAATATTTGTTTAACACATTTTTTTTGAGACAGGGTTTGTCTGTGTATCCCTGGCTGTCCTGGAACTCACTTTGTAGACCAGGCTGGCCTCGAACTCAGAAATCCACCTGTCTCTGCCTCCCGAGTGCTGCGATTAAAGGCATGTGCCACCACACCCGGCACATCATCCCTTTAATAAGAAAAATTAGGTACACTGTTCTTCAATGATAGACACTCAGGTTCTAAAGTCCAGTTGTGTGATCATGAGGACCTGAGTTCGAGACCCCAACAGGTATGTAGAAGCCAGAGTTTCTACCGGGCCTGCGGCAGGAGAGAGTTGAGAAATAAGTGATCCCAGGATATCACTTTGCTTGCCAGTTAAGCCAAAATAGTGGTTTTCATGTTCAGGAAGAGACCTAGATCAAAAAAATAAGATGAGGGCTATATATTGGAGGTAAACCCAGATATACCAATGCATAGGTGCTTCTGCAACCTCCTCTGCAAACACACGTACACACACACACACACACGCTTAGATTTGATTGCATAATATTCTTTAAAATAGACTTTATTCTTGACTAATAGGTTTGAAAATTCTTAAATATTTTCTGAATTTCTTTTTCTTTTTTTTTTTTTTTTATTTTGGTTTTTCAAGACAGGGTTTCTCTATATAGTCCTGGCTGTCCTGGAACTCACTTTGTAGACCAGGCTGGCCTCAAACTCAGAAATCCACCTGCCTCTGCCTCCCAAGTGCTGGGATTAAAGGCGTGCGCCACCAGGCCTGCCTTTTTTTTTTTTTTTTTTAAGCACTACATAAATAATTATGTCCTGGGGATGGAGAGATGGTTCAGTAGTTATGAACACTGACTACTCTTCCAGAGGTCCTGAGTTCAGTTTGCAGCAGCCATATCGTGACTCACAACCATCTGTATTGTAATCCGATGCCCTCTTCTTAGATGCAGGTGTACACACAGCTAGAGCACGCATATACATTAAATAAACAAATCTTTAAAAATTACTATGTTCATATTTATTCGTTGTGTGTGAGAGGGAGGTTAGGCAGTGGGAGAAACCAGCTTAGTGGCAGGTGCATCTACCCATTGACACTACCAGAGCTGTGTCTACTCAGAGCTCTGAGTGTCTTGTTTCTTACCTCCTGAAGCTATGGACTGTGTGCTCTTGTTTTCAAAGTGCAGTCCACAGCCTGGACTCATCAGAAATGCCCATTTTCCTTCTTGGTTCACATCTAAAAGACCCCCGCGATTCTGAAACCAGTGTACCACCACTATTGTGAGTTACAAGCCAGTCTGAGCAAGTATCAGATCATAATTAACAAAAATAAAACAGAAAGACAAAGCTCTCCATTTCCACACGCCATCCTTCCCACCTCAGGGCATTTAAATGACACAAATGGGACTCACGGGAGTGGATGGGGCCACCTCCACCTTGTGTCTGAGATTGGAAAACTCCTTGAGATGGAGTCTGCTTGGAAGTTCTCCACAGACCACACCCTGCCCTGCTGCCTGCACACAATCCTCTCAGTGAGTTAAACTGAATTTTCCTCATGCCTAGAGGCATTGTTGTGTGGGGGTTTTAGGGCTGGGCTGTGTGATTTGTGTTCAGCCTCAGTGGGTCAGACACTTTAAGCTCCTTTAAGCCCCTTAAGCTCTTCTGAGCCTGAGGAGAAATAGTTGTTGATGGGGACACATCTCTAAGAGTGTGTTTAACATTGCGGGAGGTTGTTGACAGCTGTGTTGACTCTCCAGACAGGCCAAGAATATTAGACTATACAAAAGCCAATGTATTATATAAAGAACGAAACTTTTCCTGAGCACACTAGAAAACGGATTTAGCAACCAGTGTCTCCAATTGCTTTGTTCCTGAAGTTGCTTGTATTGAGTGGAAATCTTTTACTTCTCTGAGTTCTCTTTCCTATCTGTAACACAGCACACAACAGGGCTCTAGAAATGTCCATAGAGGAACCTTGTATTTATTTGATTTGTATATATACAATTATGGTTTTCTAGTCATTTCTAAAGAACAATTATGCACCTTAGGTGGCATAGTTAAAATTTGAGGGACTTACTTATGGGAAATAAGTGAGAGCTGGAGAGATGGCTCCTGGCGAGAAGCACTGACTGCTCTTCTCCAGGACGTGAGTTCAATTCCCGGTACCCACATGACAGCTCAAAACCTATCCATAACCATCGTCTCACAGGAATAATGCCCGCTTCTCATGTGTAGAATATGTGCAGACCAAGCACCCATCTACGCCAAATGCATAAACAAATAAACCTTTTAGAATAGAAAAGGTAATAAGTCAGGTTATGTTTCCAACGCCTTGGGTTTCTCTATCTGATCTAAAGCAATGCTCCTCAAACCTTCTCTACTCCAAATTCTCTTAACCCCAAGAACTTTGTTGCAACCCCAGTGGTAGAGGCATATAAAAATGGATTTTAAAATCAGACATTCACTGTTAATACATTATAGAGAAAGTTATCTAAATCGAGTTTGAAGGTACATTTAATTTTAGTATTCATTAATGGTGACATTGAGTCTGCATACGATAAAGTACACGTGCTTGTTTACTTTATAAAAAATTAAGTCTTGGATGAACATTTGGTATCATAAGACATAGGCCCTTTCAACACTTTTCACATTTACTAGACATTTTGATTTTTATAGTTGTCAATACTACAAACTTCTTTTCACAAAATGGCAGATATATATTAGGATCTTTCAAGAAATCATCAGAAATTTGTCCCTGTCACAAGTCAAAACTCACTGAGTACCTTTAAAGATGAAACTCAAGCTTAGAACTTAAAAGCACAATCCAAGAACATACTGGTTTGATACTTTTGAGGACTGGTGGTAAGAAACTATTAACAGTCTTTGTTTTCTATAAATTAGCCTCTCATATTTCTGTAAGAGTAGAAAACGCGCTGGACAGTGGTGGTGCACGCCTTTAATCCCAACACTTGGGAGGCAGAGGCAGGTGGATTTCTGAGTTCAAGGACAGCCAGGGCTACACAGAGAAACCCTGTTTCGAAAAAACAAAAACAAACAAACAAAAAAGAGTAGAAAACGCGTTTTCAATGAAAATGCTCTAATTTGGAACACGGTAGTCTCAGATGTGAGCTGAGTTGTACTAGGCGGCAGCCTTTGGTGTATAGATTATGTGTAAAGTGCACCTGTTAAGTTTTGGGTAACCTAGATCGCAGGGAGAACATCGCAGGATCACAGGATGGGTGACTGCGACGCCAACATCTCTGACTTACTATGCATTCAAGCTGGAATTAGTTCCTGGTCACTGCAGAGGTCACACCCTGCCATGTAGTCACAGTTGCACAGCACAGATGATCTAAGATCTAAGAATTTATATCTATCCTTGCTATTTCGGTGCTCAGTTTAGAGACAGAAAGTAGTGACCAGCGAACAAGCCTGTGAATGATCGAATGTCATTATTCCCTGTGTTCTTTCAATGACGTCTGTATAGTACCCCAGCAACACTTGTCTAGTTCAGCTTTTCATGGCTTATAACAGCCACAGAAGTGTGAATAGGCTCTAGAATCCCAGGCTCTAATGGTCCTTGTTCAGAGGTGCGTAATTAGGTTGAGGGGGCAGAGAACAGTGTTATGCTGTCATTACTAGTGGAGTTTGGAGATGTTCCCAATGGTATTGGCATAACTTGAAGAGGATAAAAATAATATTCCCTGGAAGAGGAAGTGCTGGTCAGGGTAGGAAGTGTCCTGGGAAGGACAATCCTAAATTCTGCACTGAGGAGATTTCTTGGGTGGCTCCTGCTTTCTTGTCAACACTTGCAGACACTGTGCGCTCATTCTTCGTGGGTTTGTAAGGCCAGGACCCACCCCGACCCCTGCTGTCAGTGCAGAAGGTACATTGGGGATGTAAACCCTCTATCAAACACTGTAGAGTTTCGTCCTTTCAGACTGCCCTTCCCTGGAAAGGAGGCAGTCCAGCCCCTTCTGCAGGCCTCTAGGCAGGCACCCATTGACACAGTGCTCCTCCTCACAAGTCTCCCCTGTCTCTCAGCCACAGTTCCTTGTTTTGGAATGGCTTTGCTTGTTTGACTCAACTTAAAATATCAGGCTTGGTGGTGGTGGTTTCTCAGTGTAATAACTCTGGCCCCTGGCTGTTCTATATATCAGGCTGACCTTGAACTCACTGAGATGACTGGGATTAAAGGCCTGCTCCACCACGCCCAGTTTGCTTGTTTTGTTCTGTTTTTCTGTGTATCCCAAGCTCTTTGATAAGTTACTAGATCGTAAAATTCTCATTGCTGTTATTTGACCACATATCTTTTCTCATTGACCTAGAATTTTAGAAACAATTCAGTATATAATAGCATTTATAGCAATGTATAACTCAATTATACAGTCCTCTTTATTTTAGGAAGGCCAGTGAAAATCAAATAACTGTGTAGTTAGTAAAGAATGTTGAATAATGATTAAGTTTGGAGGCAATAGTATTAATGATGAGCAAGCTTTTGGGTTATCTAATTTTGTACTTTTGGAGTACCAGCAAAAATAGTTTTGTGTGTGCTCAGTCATATAGCTATTTTTATAGCCCTGCTATGTGTTCAGTATCAGGGAGTAATGATGATCAAATCATAATAGCATACAATAACATATAATGTGCCATTGGTGTGGTAGTAATAAAAGCACTTAACTTGCATGAGTTAACATATGAGTCTTTCATAGTCATGTTCAAAATGCATATAAGAAACAGCTTAAGTAAAGGAAGGTTTTATTTTGGCTTATAATTTCTGGAATTCCTTATAGTGTCTTAGGGTTCATTTTGCTGCAGCCTGTAAGGTTTGGTAGAACACAGTTCTTCGCATCATAATGGCCAGAAAGTAAAGAAAGGGAAGAGACCCCCTTCTACCATCCATGGCCACCTATCTACCAGTATTGCCTTCAGCTTCTGAATCTGTCAAAGAATGAATCCACTCTCTAGACACAGCCCTGAAGAGTCTCTGGACACACCCAGAAGTGTGTTTTCATTTTGTTTTGCAATTTATTGACTTCATGTTACAAGGAACAGAAGGTCTAGGTAGTTTAGTTAAGGTGCCCAGCTTGTGTGATGCATTCATGGCCCTTAGATCTATGCCAGGCTACCTAATGCCATGGTATTTGTCTTTATTGACCTGACCTAATTGAACCTGGTCTACAGAGTTTATTTTTAGTATTCTAAAAGAAGTCCTTGTTTCCATAGGCAGAAGCAGATCCTGATAGTGACTTTGTATTTATCACTATGAAATCCAGATTAATGGAGTTTGGAGCCGGGAGACCCAGTACTCCCAGTCCTGTCAACCAGAGCCCCAATGTTGACTGGCAGTTCCCTGAGATATTTGCTTGCAGAGTTTAACTTGGACAGCACCTTGAAGCTTAACTCCCAGCTTTAGATGTGCTTTTTGCCCCCCTTTGATGTCATGAAATATCTCAGAGCCAGCAGAGCAGTGCAAGTTAATTACTTGTGTGCACAGCAGGAGACTCTGGAAACAGGCAGTCACCAGCAGCTCATGGATGAGAAGTTACTTGAGACATCCGAAATCAGGCCATTAATGAGCCATCTTGATGAGCAGGGAATGAGGACTGTGAAGCAAGGCCGAGCTGCACTCTGTCTAAGGGTGTGTGGGTCTCATGTCATGACAGTGGACTATGACCCAGACCTTAGTCTTAAGCTGAGGTACGCTGCTGTGAGGTTGTCTTTGGGGCACCAGTAGAATTGTATCACAGAGATTTAGTATTTATATGATGCTACTTTAATTTGGAAAACACATTAAGCGGATTAGACCAAATGAGGGGCATTTATTTATTCATTAATTTTTCTCATAGCATGAATTCAAAAAGAAGTATTTGGATGCCTATTTTGTACCAAGTGTTTCTTATACTTTATGAAAACCGAGCACAGTAGGCTTTTAAATTTGTAAGATTCAGTCCATTCCAGAGAGATGGCTCAGCAGGTAAGAATGCTTGCTTAGTAAGCACAAAGATCTGGAACCCAAGAGAGAAAAATAACCCAGATGTGTTGGGTGCCATTTGTAATTCTAGCCCTCACCCAATGAATGGGAGGTTGAAAAGGATCCAATAAAAGCTTGAATAAGTAGCTCAAAAAAATGGCAGAAATAACAAAAGAGACCCCTCCAAAAAACAAGCTGAAAGAAGTATTTACTGGAATAGTAATTATTCTTTTAAAATATTTACTTATTTATTTTATGTGTTTGAGAGTTTTGTCTGTCTGTATGTTCACCATATGTGAGCTAGAAGATGTGTGTGTGACTAGAAGATGTTATATCTTACATCTCTTGGGACTTACAGGTGGTTGTGAGCTACCACATGGGTACTGGGAATTGAACCTGGGTCCTCTGGAAGAGAACATCCAATGCTCTTAACTACTGAGCCATTTCTCCAGACTGGGTGATTATACCTGTGGCTCACCTACTTCACATGCTGTGAGCATCCATTTCCTTGCCAATGTGTAGGGAATGCGGTCCTTTATTCAGCACAGAATGATGGAGGCACATGATAGCAGTGTGGACCCGCTGCCTGCCTTGATGACCAGGTTATTGCTTGTGGGGTAGTGGTGACTTTGGCAAGGGTGGCAGTAGGTCTGTGCACCACAGTGTGTTCTTGGAGCTGGAGAGATAGCTCAGTGGTTGCTCAGTACTGGTCTTTTTGCAGAGGACCCATGTTGGAGTCCCAGCACCCACGTTGTGACTTTAAGCACCTGTAACCCTAGTTCCAGAGCATCAGATGGCCTCTTCTCGTTTCTGTGCACACCAGGTGCACAGTGTCTTGACTCACATGTAGACCAAAATAATCAGCACATAAAATAAACAAATTTTCAAAAAAATGTTTTTTTAAAATGTGCAGAAAATGGGGCAGACTCCACTGTGTTTCTGGTGCAGATTCTATGTCTCTGGCATGCGACTTGGAGTCCGTTCCCACCTCTACTTTATTCAGCAAACAGGATGCCCAGGGAAGTTGGCAGAGAGGGAGTGAACACAGTGTCCCAGTTGAATTTTGTATAGTGGGCTCAAGAAAAGCCCAAGATACACCAGTGTGGGACTTCTAAATAACCTAAGGGGTCACAGACCTTGTGGCCCATGGCCGACTATCTCCTTCCCTTTCTCTTTCTTTCTTGATAAAATGTCTCTATTTCTAATTGTGTGTCTTCAGTTCTTTTCCGTCTGACATAAGAACCTAGGTACTTGGGCAAATTGGCTGGGACTCAGATCCACACTGATAATGAATACATGGAGCCTGGGGATGGGGAAAAACTGTGAATGGAACTTTGCATTCCAAATGTATAATAGAAGTAGGATTTCTTAGGAAAACAGAGATGCTACCCAGGGAGGCAGGAATAGGGTGCAGTGGGGAGTGGGGAAAGCCAGGGAATGAAAGGAATTATTGTTATCTGAAGTGGGGCCTGTTTTGTGAGGTTTTGCTCTTCTGGAATCCAAGGTGACTCCAGATTTAGGGCATGGCTATTGTGTTTTTAGTCTTAGGGGAGACAGGTTGGTTATGCACACAGCCACTCCTTAAGTGACTTACAAAGTCAAGCAGGTGTCTGACTAGATGAAGACCCAGATGCCAGGCCCATCTCCTCCTTTCATATGCCTAGTGAGCCCAAGTGAGTGTTCAGTGCTTTGTGACAAAGGTGGTTTCTAAGTGCCCGGTAGGCTATGTTCCTTTGACTTTGGTCATAAATAATCCGAGAACCAGGGAGGGAAAGCCACTCTCTGGAACCATGTGAGATAGCTTTTTTCCTATTTTCTGTGTTCTAGCATCAGCTTGTGGGATTCAGATCATGAGCATAGGATACCTACATGGCTTTGGGATGGTACTGAAAAAAATCTGTACCCAGCAAGAAAAGAAAAGAATATTCTTAACCCCTTCATCACTGACTGAATTCTGTCTGTCTTTACTGTCACACGGCAGACATTTCATCACTGACTGAATTCTGTCTGTCTTTACTGTCACACGGCAGACATTTCATCACTGACTGGATTCCGTCTGTGCTTTAGTGTTACATGGCAGACATTCTCAAGGAGTTTTGCTTTCTTCCTCTTTTTGCTCTGTTACCAGCAAAGAAATACAGAAAACCAAGGGAACCATTATGGAGACCTGAAGAAGCCCACTACCTTTTCAAATTAAGTAATGCTTTTTGTTTTAATTTTGGAAACTCTTTTAGTGTTGAAGACAATATTGCTCTTTGCTTTGAGCCTGAAGACACCACTTTTGTATTTATAAAAGATCCTGTAGCCAGTGCTCAGGAGTGCCACTCCTTAGACTAGTGGCAGATACAGGAACCACAGGTGCTTTCCTATGGATGCTGACAGCCCCTGGAATGCCCTGACTGTTTTTTCTTCCCATCATGCAATTTACTTCCCTTTGGGGTCTTATTCAAAGAGAGGAAAACGTTATCATTGGATTTATTCAAAAGAAAATACCAAACAGAATATAAGATATTAAGTGTTGTTCAGGCCCACAATGTTTGGATATCTGTTTACATGAACTCGCTCAGCAGGCATGCTCACGAGCCTCCAGCTTAAAGAAAGCCCTGCTCCTGATCAAAAGATCTTTTTTGTTTTTTGGAGCTGCATGTTTATGGAGGGATATGAGGAAGCAGCTTAGTGCTAATAAATAGAAACAGCATCTCTAAATTTCCATCCTCCGGCTCCCTGCTGCAGAGAGAATGGCAGCTGATTGCCTCTGCCTCTTCCTTTGTCCAGCTCTCCTGAATGTGCCTCTGTCACACTGTAGCGTTGTAACCATTAGCTCTTCTATCTGTAGGGAAAGGACTTCTCATTTCCTGATTAGACCACTTGTTTTTCAGAGCGAGGATCCAACTGTTTTGGAATCACTTAGCGTTTTCCTGGGGTGCGAGTACCCAGACTCAAGAATTCGGCAGTGTGGTGGACTCCCATTGTAGTATGCTTGCTGGCTTAATGCTGTCTTCTAGAATTGGGAGGGCAACATGACTGTGCTGTCCTCTACTTAATCACAGTCCCTAGACATGGACTCTCCTATGAATGCTCTGATTTTAATTAACATTTCCTCCCGTTTTTCTGTCCATCCTAATCTCATTCTGTAGATGGCATTAGTGTTTTGAAATGTAGAATAGTACCAAATTAGATATTTTTCTACTAATAAAATGTCATGGACAGAAGAACTTTAAGGAAAAAAGTTTCTTTGGGACAGCATCTACAATGGCAGGGCTGACTTGGCAGCCGGGGTCAGGAGTGGGAAGCTGGGTGGTCATACTGTATCTGCACACAGGAAGCAGAGAGCAAACTGGAACTGGGATGAGGCTATGAACTCCTGAGGCCTGGCGAGGCCTGGCCCTGTGACACGCTTGCCTCTAGCAAGGTTCCACAGTTTTCAAAGTCCTATAACCTTGAGCAGGCGTTCTAACCCAGAGCCTGCGGGGGACTTCTCACTGAGAGCACAACAGGCTCTTAGGGCCTGATTCCTTTTGACTAGCTGTCTTCAGGCAACAGAGACAGTTGTATGTACTCCTCGTTGCCTTTGGTTTGTTTGCTTAATTTTACACACTATTCACAAATACAAGGTTTTATTTAAAATGTCATGGGTAATTTATGGTAATAAACTATTTTCTGTAGGCATTATAGAGAGTCATGGTCAAAGGTAACCAGCAAGTCAGCAACCTCAACCTGCAATGTTGGCCAAGTGCAGCTAAGCTCAACTCTTGGGCCTGTACGTAGAAGAAAAGTTCAGACTGACCTCTCGATGGTGGTTCCCATCCGAACAGAACTGCCAAGAAGTACTTACCTTTTTAAGAGATTAGGGCAGAATGCTTAGGTCAGAGATAGGAACCATCTGGTAAGAGTGTGAATCTTTCCTCTACTCTTTGCTTAATGCTTCTATCCAAGTGCCAGAGAACTACATCTCCTCAGACTTCTCTTTCTCTATTCCTTCAATGGCAATAGTATCTTATACCTGTGGATGTTGGAAGGTGACTGGTGGCTGTGAATGATACCTGTTAATAAGGGATGGATGAGGTGTATAAGGGAACTGTGACTGTCCTCTTCCTCTCACGTGCTTCACCATAGCAGAGTATATTTCAAAATAAGGACATGGCTGTCGTGAGGTACTTAGGGAAGTCTGTTGATGGGTTACTGGGTATGTGTTGTAGCCTGTTTTTGTTCTAGAACATGTTGTATGTGATTCTTTATACTATAATCCTGCTATGCAAGAGGCAGAGGCTGAAGGATTACTGTGAGTTTGAGATCAGCATTGGGTTAGAATCCAAGCTCTAGCCAACCTGCGTAAAAGGAAGAGGTCCTGTCTTTCGGGGTGGGAGAGGGAGGGAGGGAGGGAGGGAGGGAGGGAGGGAGGGAGGGGAAAAAAGAAAGAATGAACAATCACAATAGAAACAAAATCTCAACAACATTTTCCCCAGAGACACTCATTTAGGTGCTAAAGAATATACAACTTTACTGTTAGTAACATTAAGACTGTCTTTTATTGTCCTGTTATAGTTTAACTTTATTTTGTACTTCTGATCATTTCTTGTCTATGAGTTTTCATGGTACATGTGCCTCAGCACATGTGTGCAGGTCAAAGTATAATGGTGGATTATACTTGCTCATCCTTAGATGGTTTGAGGGACTGAAGTCATGTGTCAAGCTGTGAGACCTGCTCCTTTACCTGTTGAAGAGGAAACATCTCCACCGCTGGTCTTTTTGTCAGGGGACCCCTGTCTTCCTTATGCATACGTAGAGTGAATGTTGGCCACCTCTTGCCATCCTAAAGCTGAAAAGCATGTGTGTTTCATTCCCAATAGCATGCTGGCTATTTTTCTATTGGATACTTTTGAGGTAGTAATGTTGTGTCCTGTTAATAGTATATCATTTCTGTAATTCCTACCATTTTTTGTTCTCCACCAGTAGTCTACTTTAGCCCTTAAAACAGTCATACTGATTCTCCTGGTTTCATGAAGATCTTCAAGAAACATTCACACTGATGACAAACTTAGACATACTGGAAAGCAAGAATACTAGCCTTATTTTGTTTGGCTTTTTGAGACAGGGTTTCTGTAATCCAGGTAGGCCTCTAGCTCACTATGTATGCTTAGGATGACCTTGAACCCATCATCGTTCTCTGCCCACCTCTGAAAGGCAGCCCTGTACCACCATATTGGTTTATGGTGTTCTGGGAATAGAACTCAGGTGTTGTGTTGTGAGCAAGATGCATCACAGCCTCAGCTCCTGCTCTTTTGTTCTTTGTTGGGTTTATCTAGAAAGCCCTTGTATGTCCAGTAACTCATTCATCAGATGCCTTCTTTATTATGGATGGGTCTACACTGCTCCCTTGTATGTCTAGTAACTCATTCATCAGATGCCTTCTTTATTATGGGTGAGTCTACACAGCTGAAGAGACCAAAGTGCGCCCTGCCTTTGGAGAACTATATTCTGGAATTACTCAGAGAAGTTCTCTGGTTAATCCTGCTGTGTTACCATTATATACACTGAAAACATGAGCTGATTTTCACAGGCATGTAGCCCATGTGTATACCTGGATGGCAAAAGCCTTGGGGATTCCTGACGAAAAGAAGAGAAAAAAAAAGAAAAGAAAAGAAAAGAAAAGAAAAGAAAAGAAGAGAAAAGAAAAGGAAAAAGAAAAAGAAAAAGAAAAAGAAAAAGAAAAAGAAAAAGAAAAAGAAAAAAATCCCTTTTTGGGACTCCTACCTAATATGCCATTACAGTGATGGAAAGATCTGCCCTAGCCTTTTGAGCATTTTTATCAAAGAATTTGACAAGGGAGGTGGATGTATTAAATTTGTGAATGGCATGTTGCCAGAAGGCATGGATCAGAATGGGAGGGGAAAAACCCCATCAGGATCTCCCCAGTTCTCAAGAGGTGAGATCAGAGAGTGAAAATGAAGTATCCTGATGAGAAAAGCCACAGGCATGCAGTGCAGTGACGGAGAGCCTTGGGCTTTGCTGCGGATGGCTTCACCGGGTCTTTGCAACCCGGGAATGAGTCTCACCATCCACCTGCAGCAGTTAGAATATTTGTATCTTATAGGACATCACATGGGGTGAAAGCATTGAGCCACAGTGAAGACTATTCTGACTTCTCAAAAGTAGGGGGCTTTTATAGTTGTGCCACTTTAAGGATAAAATACAACATCTGGTTTGATAAGAAGCCAACTTAATCCATGGAAAGACTGGACTTATTCCAGGAGGAATCTGCCAGTCTTAGTCTATTGTTTGAAATTATTGCCAGGAATCTTAGCAGCCCGTTTTCCCTCTTAACTAACCCCCTTAGTCCCTGAAGTTTGAATGCCATATATAGCTTTTATATAAGATTCTATACTTTCTGAATGCTTTAAAGAGCTAAAGAGTAACAGCGCACTTGTAACTGGAGTCCGTAACTCTACCACGAAAGTACCTGCCTCATGGACCAAAGACCTCCAGAGAGGAGAAGTTACTGGGATCTTTTTTTTTTTTTCTGCATCTTTTACTTGTATCTTGGTTAATTACAGAAGTGGTGCTCATATTCTCAAATATATCAAATCGTGAGCATCTGTCTTTTCCTAGATGGAGCTAGTGTCTTTTTACCCCAGGTAATCATTTCACAGGCTGTCCTTTCGCCTTTGGGTGATCTGTTCCTGGATTTGATGTATATTTATTTTCCTCATATGCTATGATACAATCACAAAGTCACAACTCTGCGACGAGCTTCTTTTCCCCACTGAATGGTGTGAGATGCTCTTGCCTCTTAAACTTCTTTTTTTTTTTTAAAGAATTATTTATTTATTATATGTGAGTACACTGTAGCTGTCTTCAGACACTCCAGAAGAAGGAGTCAGATCTCATTATGGATGGTTCTGAGCCACCATGTGGCTGCTGGGAATTGAACTCAGGACCTTGGGGAGAGCAGTCAATGCTCTTAACCAATGAGCCATCTCTCCAGCCCAGCCTCTTAAACTTCTGTGCACCTTTCATGCTTACCTTCTAGATCAATAGTGTAATATATAATTTGATATTTCAAGCATACAATTGCTGAAAATTCAGCTTTCCTAGTGTGTTAGTGCTTTATTGTCTTATGTATCCATGCATGGATATTCCGTGTACACACAAATAGACACATAAATCACTTACTTTTCTTCCTTCCTCTGCAGTGGGAGGGGTGGAATCCAGGGCCTTACAATTGTTAGGTCATTGCTGTGCTACTGATGAGGCCTGGTTTTCTGTGTTGTAAAATAAGTGGTAGTATATCAGAATGCACATTGGCTTTTCCACTTAGAAATGCAACTAGGAGTCTGTTCTTAGCTTAAAGAGCTCTCCTTTCCTTCTTCCCTGCCTCCTACTCCATTCATGATTACTGTTTCTTCTACTGTATTGATTTGACATACTCTACTTAACTAGCCCTTCAGTAACATGTACATATTGTGATGTTAATCGTGGATGTTGGCTGATGCTGCTACCACAACCAACTTTATGCTTTTAACAGTTGCAAAATGTGTCTGTGGAATTAACAACTGAGCAAAGGAGTGCACTTTTACAATTTTAACAGTCAGTGCCTCCCGTGTAGTTTGTATGGTTATAGTCCAGATGGTCCAGAGGCAGGCGGATTTCTGAGTTCGAGGCCAGCCTGGTCTACAAAGTGATTTCCAGGACAGCCAGGGATATACAGAAAAACCCTGTCTCGAAAAACAAAACAAACAAACAAAAAAAAACCAAAGAACATGGTCCACTCCCATAGGCCTGGAGCTGACTTAGATCTCTCACTCTCTATGAGGACAAGTTTCCTAGCTTCTAAGCATCAATTGCCTTATCTCTAACACAAAGAAACTAAAATGTACTTGACACAAGTTGTTGAAAGGGTCAAAGATGGCAAACTGTAGGAAGTTTTCATCACCCTGAATATAATGAATATTCTCCAGAAAACAGTGTTGTTCTATCGCTTCTACTCCATGCCACTCTGTCATTTGATACCTGGGATAAGAATAGTTTCAAACAGTAAACAAAAGAAATTGTGTAAGTGTGTGTGTGTGTATATGCATGTGTGGGAATGTGTGTGGAGGTTTATAAGTATATGAGTATATGTGTGTGCTTGATGTGTGTGTGTGTGAGTGTGTGTGTGTGTGTGTGTGTGTGTGTGTGTGTGTGTGTGTATTACTGTGTAGATGTGCTGAAGTTTGTCATGAGCTCAAACAACTAACATAAAACACTGCAGAGCCAAATTCTGCCACTGAGAACTGCGCAGATGTCTTCCCTTCCCAAGACAGGAAGTGCAGCCATGTTTAAATCAGACTTCAATACAGGGGCTTTTTTTTACTCTCTGAGATGCAACGACGACCTTCCAGAGTAGTTCGTGATCACACCAGCAAGTCATCCCCACATAATAACCTGAGCAGGCAGGTCTCTAAGGCAGAACACTTTCCGTGAGCCGTTAGTGATCACTTTAAATCTTTCTTGGACTCTTATCTGTGACCTCGGTGTTACTAGAATAAAAATTTACAGCAAAGAACTCCAGACCTTGTTTCCTCTCCTTCTGTCTAAATGAGATCTTTAAATCCTAGCCCAGGTTTATGTTTCCCTTACAGGGAAAATAAATGTAGGAAGAACAGGAAAAAGAAAGAAGGGATGGAGAGTTGTCCCTGTGTGTGCCAGCCGGCATGCACTGCTGATTTTTATCTTTGTCAGTTGACAGTTTTGTCTTCACTGGTCTGTAGAATGCCCTGAATCATTGAACTGGTAGTTTTAAACAAGCCTTTGGTTTATAGCATTAGTTGCAATTAGCAGGAAGCCTGCCCAGTCTTAAATACAAAGGCACTTGAAATGAAAGTATCTAAAGATATAATTTACATTCTAAGTGTGCTTTGTTTAGGGACCTGACCTCTTATTTCTTTTCTCTCCCTCTTGGTTCTGCTTTCTGATTTTCCTATTATCTTCGGTTTGTAGGGCATGTCCCTCCCTTCCTTCTTCAGTCAGGTTTGGGGAAGAGCCAGGTTCCTCCCACAGGGTCACGAACACAAAGGCTCTGCCTCCCTTTATGAATAGCATCAACCTAAATCAAACCCTCTGTTTAGGAAACCCCATAGCATAATCCATGTTGGCCTTGGCCAAAACACTTCCTGACACATGCTGTTGAAGAAGGTTTGGCATCTTTGCCTTGCCCGATTTCTAGTTGGGTCTTGTCCCAGTTAGGGTTACTATTGCTGCAGTGAGACACCATGTCCAAAGCTACTCGAGGAGAAAAGGGTTTATTCCGTTCACCCTTCCACAGTGTGGCCTATCATGAAGGCAATCAGGGCAGGAACTCAGGTGCAACAGGAACCTGGAGCAGAAGCCGATGCAGAGGCCATGGAGGACTGCTGCTTATTGGCTTACTTTCCCTGGTTTACTCAGAACCCAGGAGTAGCCCCACTCACAATGGGCTGGCCCCTCTTCCATCCATCACTAATTAGGAGCACACCTTACAATCTGGTCTGTAGCCTGTTCTTATGGGGTTGTTTTCTTAATTGAGGTTCCCCCTTTTCAGATGACTTTTTCCAGATGTCATTTCTGAAGCTGGGTCAGAGTCCACAACAGTGGGTTCAGGTGTGGTTTCTTAAGAAGAGTTACCACCCTCAGTCATGTTTTTTACTTTGTGCCTGTTCTCTCTCTGTCTCTGTCTCTGTCTCTGTCTCTCTCGGTGTGTGTGTGTGTGTGTGTGTGTGTGTGTGAATGTGTCTGGTGTGGCATAGAGGCTGACTGGAGATTGTAAACAAAGATAAGAGAGAGAGGGTAATGCTTGCCTATTACAGTGGCTGGGGGTGGTGGACAGAGGAAGAACCTGGTCCATGAGATCAAAGCCAGCTTGGTATACATAGTGAGTTATAGGCTATCATTCAGACCCTTTCTTCTGAAAACAAAACAAAAAACAAGACAAATGTGTCCATAAAGTTGTTTTATGTATTGTCAGAAGTGCTTGTACTGAGCTTAGAAACCTTTTGGAATTTCGAACTTTGTCTGATATAAGAGAAATAATTCTTGATTAAACAGGATTAGTTTTCAACTCTACTTTCCCCAGCTATATTGTGAGTGGAAAGAGCAAATCTGTAATTCAGCTATTATCTCCTTCCTTGGCTGCAACCTTTCCAGACATTGCTAATGGATCTCAGCTTCTCGAATAAGCACACAGTAGTAATCAAGCAGTCTGGTTCTAATACATCACTTTTGGATAACTCCCTTGTACTGCACACCCGGCTTCTCAGTTCTTTGTGTAGCATTGTTCCCCTCACTCTGTGATGGTCTCTGTTGAGTCTGTGAGGAAAAATGTCAAAAGATCATAGACTTTTGTCTAGTAATGATCATTGGCAGCTAGAGATGTACCTCATTTGAATACATGGTAAACTTCAGGCCTAGAATCAGTTTCTCTCCATCTTATAAGCCTGTAAGATGTTGTAAAACAAAACACTAAAAGTTTAGATAAATACAGTGACTGACCCTATGCAGTGTCTGTAAGAGCCCTGACTTGAAACCATACCAAGGAGATTTGGAGGTATTAAATGATCTCAGTTAGAGTTAGACATTTGTGTTGAATATTGAGTAGATTCTAACTGTGACTTGGAGGTTTTTCATCTAAGATACCTTTGAATATGCATAGTTACAGACTGGACTTTGAAAGACCTTTGCTTTTTTTTTTTTTTAAAGATTTATTTATTTATTATTATATGTAAGTGCACTGTAGCTGTCTTCAGACACACCAGAAGAGGGAGTCAGATCTTGTTACGGATGGTTGTGAGCCACCATGTGGTTGCTGGGATTTGAACTCTGGACCTTCGGAAGAGCAGTCGGGTGCTCTTACCCACTGAGCCATCTCACCAGCCCCAAGACCTTTGCTTTTGTCCATTGCTCCCGTTATACACACCCTGGTTTTCTCTGCTGTTTCTCTTGCATGTACCACACTATCCACTTGTGAGTGCCCCTGCATTGCCATACCTCTATGGCTCAGGCCCCCTGGATGAAATTATTTGCCGTTTCAGAAAAGTAGAGAGACTATCCAGGGGCTGGAGAGATAAACTAGTGGCTAAGAGCAATTGTGGTTCTTTCAGAGGCATTGGGTTCTCCTTATGGTGGCTCACGACCATCTGTAACTCTAGTTCTAGGGGGATCTGATATCGTCTCTGGTGTCCAAAGTCACTATCATATGCACATGGTGCACGGCCTGCAGGGAAAACACCCAGACACATAAAATAGACTTTAATATCTATCTATCTATCTATCTATCTATCTATCTATCTATCTATCTATCTATCTGTGTGTGTGTATTTGAGAGAGAGAGAAAGAGAGCACGCATGGGACAGTGGACAGTGGACAGTTAGAAATGCACAGTCAGTTGCACTTCTGCTCCTGTGTCTGGTGGTATTTATGGGGTCCCAGCTGGTTATTGATAGTTCCCATCAGCGATAGGAAATAGGAACATAATGCTCTTATGCTTCAAATTTACAAACAAAAATGTAGAGCCCGTTTTATTATCTATAAAGCCATTGTTCACTTCTGCACTGACTTAGGAGCTGAACTATTTCTCCTAACACAGATGAACAACTCTGTAATTATACATTAATTAATAAAAGCAGCAGTAAGCATTCCAAGTGCTTTTTAGCCCCTTTTCCATTTTTTCACATGTATAACAATAAATGCATAAATAGTAATTAAGTTACTAGTTCTGGTGTGAGCAAACACATTGAAGCTGAATCTCACAAAGTGTTTTTAATTAAAAATGGGATAATTTAAAGATGTATATTAGATTGGGAAAAAAGCATTAATTATACTTTGTAAAAAAAATGAACACATGCATTTTGGATTTTTGCTGTTGGTAAAAAGTGGGCAACAAGATGCAGAGTAATAAGCCTAGATTCAGGTAATGTTTTTAATAAAAGTTCCTTGAGGGGGGCATTAATAAACATATTGGACCGGAAACAGCACATAACATGTATATTAGATTTAATTTTAATTAGATTCAGACAGAATTCATTATTTTTAATGGCTTTTCATTAGTGGATGGAAACCGTTATTTGAATCTTTTGTGGAACAATAATTTCAAGATGCAAATTTATTTATTTATTTTATTTTTATTATTATTATTATTTTAGTTTTTTTCGAGACAGGGTTTCTCTGTGTAGTACTGGCTGTCCTGGAACTCACTCTATAGGCCAGGCTGGCCTCAAACTCAGAAATTCGCCTGCCTCTGCCTCCCAAGGGTTGGTATTAAAGGCGTATGCCACCACTGCCCAGCCATATTTATTTTTTGAAAAATACTATGTATGTATTTAAGGAAACCATAGTTTGGAATAAGGATTTTGTGGATTTTATGTGCTACAAGTAAATCTCCTGTCTTTATCTTAGGTCAGTTATTAAGAGAGAACTGTATTGAAATGGGGTGGTTTGTTTAAGGTGTAGAAAAGTACATTTGTCTTATCTCAACTTTTAAGTCGTGTTTCTGATTGTGGGTCATGTTGACCATGGACAAACATTAAGAGAGTTTTCTCTCTCCCTCCCTCTCCCTGTCTGTCTCTTTCTCTCTCTCCATTCTATTTGCATTTTGTTTGAATAATAGAATAGCTATTTTTGCCTTAAAATTGATACCTGTGGACCAGCTCCTTGAAGAGCTGTCTGCCTGAAAAAGAAGCGCTGAGTTTCTAAGAAGCTCTGAGATAGCCACCTGGATTTGCAGGACTTGCAGCTATGTCTTTGAAGGGAATTCTGTCTGCAGAGAGCAGACAGGCTGAAATGAATCTCCACTTGTGTGATTTATTCTCCATACTGCGAGGATCCATCTTCCTGAAGCTTATATCCTGAACCATAGTGACCCACAATGAGAAAAATACAGTGACTTGTTAATGGCCCACTAAGGATGAGTTTGTTATTTTAAGGCACAGATGATCCATAAATTAAGCTAATAATGTTGTTTCTTAACTACAGTTTTTAAAGGTGAATTTCTCCAACTTTATAAGTCAAAAGGCTTTTTTTTTTTTTTTTTTTTTAATGACCGTAAATAATGAAACTTCACCCTTAAGCTTGCTGAAGACCCTACCCCCTCTTCTTTAGCCCAGCTTTTCTTTCCTGGTTCTTTGCTCTGTGTAAATACTGTCCATGCCTAAAAGATGTGCCAGCCATTATCCAGATTGTTGGTGTTTGTATAACCTGCTAGGTCATAGACAGGTTCCAAATACACTCAAAAATACTGATAATTGAACCTGTTTAACAAAGCTTATAGTTTTGTCTAGCTTCTGTGCAAGTTTAGAAATATTTTCTCTTTTGTATTGGCAGACATCCACAAAAGAATGGTTTCTGGCGGGGCATGGACGTACACACCTGTAGTTGTAGAACGTGGGTATCTGATGCTGGAGAGTAGTAATTTAGAGGCAGCCTGAGCGACATAGTCAGACTCTGTCTTAAAACAAAGGCAGTACCATGTTACAGTGATGCTTAGGACTCTTTTTCTGTGGTCTGTGATGAGGTTTTACTCTCTCATGGTTAGTTGTTATTGGGGTGTGTATGAGTCTGTGTGTTTGTGTGTCTTCATTTTATATTGTTTTCTGACCTTGATGTTTTTTGGGTGTGTTGATCAAATATTAAATAGAATGTTACTCATCTTGGATTTTGCCCAATGTATTCTTCCTAGTAAGATAGACAGTAATAGAAGTGTTTGAAGAAGCTACTACAGAGGTGAAAGGCCATCCTTATAAAAACCAGTCAGAATGTCCCCAATATTACCAGGTCATGTAATAAGTGATTGTCACCAGCTGTGGTGATGTTTTTTTCTGGCTTTCCATTGTGAAGTTACTTTTCTAAATTCCCTCCTCCCTCTCCTCCTTTGCAGATTTTAGGGGCAAGTGGTGGAAGGATAGGTGTCATATAACTCAGGCTAGTCTTGGATTCGAACTCTCAAATGATTGTAAACTTCTGACCTCCCTCTCTCATCTGCAAAGTGCTTCGGTTACTGATAGGAACCACACACTCACTTTTAGGCCATGACAGAAATCCATTCTGTGGTGCATATTAAGCACTAGACCAACTGAATCACATCTCCAACCTCAGCTTTGTCTTCAAGCAAGTGACCAAACCAGCTACAGCTATTATTAAACCCCGTTTCCTATAGAGATTGATCTGATGTGTCAAGTAAGAAACCTGAAGCAGATGACCTTAGCCAAGTCAATGTGTGTGAGCCGCCTGCGGCCATGCGAACGGGGCTGAAAGGCAGGCTGGGGCTGAAAGAGACTAGACAGCAAGAGAAAAAAAAACGAGGCCAAGGCAATTTTTTCTCTGCTTAAAGCCAGCGAGTTTACTAAGAGACTGTGCTTATAAAGAGGGGAGGCCCATATCCCACCCCCCCCTCCCCCATCAGTCCATTCTTGGTGCCTGGAGCCAGCCTGTAGGCGTTGTGCAGGATAGGATGTGTCTCTGGAACTTCTATCTAGGAGAGGGACAGCAGTAGTTGACATAACAATATAGCCATCTAAGTCTGTGTTTGGAGGCTAAACCCTGGTGATCTCATACTCAGTGGCAGCACAGTCCTAATCAGCCTGCTTCTAGGCTGAGGGAGGCCACAAATGTGTGCTTAAGGAAGTGATGTCATGCATCTGTCCCCTCCCTTGCAAGTCCTTGGGAGATCAGGGTCTCTTCCATAGTTCCATACTATAAAATAGATGTGTCCACCTCCTTTGGCTAGCCTCTGTGCTTGGTTTTCTGATTCTGAGGCCTATTTTGTAACCCAATAACAAAGCCAGTTGTAGCATCCACCCCTTAAAAAGCTTTCATAGACTGCTATTGTTCTAGATTCGTGGCATGGAAGATCTCATAGAGTTCAGCTGACTACCTTTCGGTACGAGCAGCACATCACACAGATAAGACAGCGGAGCCACAGGAGTTTATGTTGGCTAAGAGAACTCCAGGGAGTCTGAGGCATCCCTTCTCCTGAGCACCCGTCTCTCATCACTGTGCCCAGCACTGAGCAAGTGTTATGGTCCTGTTTAAATATGTCCTAAGAAGGTTAGAGCTTCATCATCCTTTGCTGTCTTTGAACTGAGAAGTTTGTTAAAAGTATACATTATGGTAGGAGGTCCAATAGGAACTAACCATGCTTCCTGGAGGGCGTAAAAGCTTGGGTCCTGTTACCCTCCTACTTTCAAAACCACCGTCCTGACTTTGGCTGTTCTGTTTGCTCCTAGATTCCTTCTTACTTATCATAGTTTTACAGCACATCTTACCTCGTCACAGTTCATACTAATTTGGTGAATTAATGAAGCTAAAGAGTATTAACCTCTGAAATTGGCATCCCCCGGCTCTGCAGACACAGAAGGTGACGAAGATTCCGTAAATAGTCAGAAGATAGATGTACAAAATTAAAGTTAACTCCCGGCCAAGAACAGGCAGGGTGTCATACAAGACACTTTTCTACCCCTTTGTTTCTTCCAACTTACTTGTTTTCATCTTAAAATATGCTTTAAGACTTACTTGAAGAGCTCATGTTACAAGATGGGGAGGTAAAGGTGAGGCGCGAAGATTTGACCTTTTAGGTGACGAACATTGCTTTACTTAGGATTTTTTGTTGCTGTGATAGAATACAATGACCAGCAGAAACTTGTGTGAAAGGGCTTGGAGTCTCCCATCCAGGGAAGGCAGGGCAGGAGCTAAAGGCAGTCATCTTGAATCAGGTACTGAATCGGAAGGTATGTAGGAGTGCTGCTCACTAGACTGTGCCTCGTGGCTTGTCCAGTTTTCTTTCTTGTAGCACCCAGCCACCTGCCCAGGGAGGGCACCACCCACAAGGGGCTGGGCCCTTCCACCTCAGTCATTAATCCAGACAATGCCCTACAAACTTGCCTACAAGCAAATCTTATATGAAGGCATTTTCTTGATTGAGAATCACTCTCCCCTAATTCCTCTAGCATGTTTCAAGTTGACATAAAATCTTTAATAATGTTGGCTATACAGCAAGATCTGAGCTAGCTTCAGTCCCACCTAAGTGCAGATCTCTGTTCTTACAAGGTGCTTTGTGAAGGAAACAGGAAGTGGGGAGATGGTGTGCCACAGGAAATGTGTCCAAGGTGACTGACATCACCTGCCTAAGAGACATTGTGTTTTCTTGCAGTTTTACCTGATGCAGGGATTTGCAAAGTCCCAAGGACATCTTTTTTGACAGGGGGCATTTGCAAGAACAGTAGCCTTGGTCAGTATGGGACATGACAGTGATCATATGTCCTGCCTATGGCCATTCTCTTTCAGGACTTTGCTATCTGGAAGGGCCCATTATTTGGGGGTGCAGAGAGGACACAGGTACTCTGCCAGTGTGATCTGAGGCTATTCAGTGGTGTAAAGATGAAGCCTAGAACCTTGTCCTACAGCTATAATCAGTAGTGGGGAAGGTAGATGTTTAGGAGTGAGTAGTAAGTTAGCAATGGTAACAATGAGGCCCAAAGGAAACTGAAAAGACTGTTTCTAGGTGAAGGCCATGTTTATGAACTTACAGCCATTGGCTTCAGGTGTACTCACTACATTCATTAAAAAGAAAGTATTTTTCCTCCTAGGCTGAGTGAGGAATGCTGTTAGATTCTCTTGGTGTTTAAAGGTTGGCAGAGTCTCTCCATGCACATCTCATTTGTGCCGTTTTAACAGGTGAATGGGTAGTTACTTTGGGCAAGGAAAAATGAGCCTGTGGGCTCTCCTGTCCAGCTCTCCCTGTTTGAGAAGGTGAGCTTGTTCATGAAGATGTCTTCTCAGAAGGGTAAGGTGTTTGGAATAGATTGAGCTACCGAAATGCAAATATCCTACTCATTCGGAGAGTTCTTAAGAGACAGCCTGCAAATGAGTTTTTCTTGGGTAATTTTAGATGGGTAATATCATAGCCATGAAAGGCTTTGTTGCTGGTGGGTTGGTTGGGTTTGGTTTTTCTCAGCAAGCTAGGTGTCTAATAACTAGTCTGTATTAAATGCCATTTTGTTGCTGTTTTCTTTTTTTTTAATTTTTTAAAATTTAACTTTCAAGTATTTATTCAAAATTTTAAAAAACCAAAAACCCTTCAACATGTTGAGACCGTCCAGCTGTGAATGATTAAGGGTGTGAACTTTTATGAAGTGTCAACCCCAGAAAGCTCTATATAGTATGGAATGGCAACAGTGCTTCGAAGTGAGGATAGGTAATCGATACCTGCAAGCCTGGGAAAGTGTTCCATTGCCTCCACTAATGACACGGGGGCTTTGCAAAGCAAGGGTGTCTGGAGCATGAAGCACTCCAAAGGAGAATTAATTTAAAATCTGAAGTGGAAGATCAGTTTCAATTAAAACTGCCCTTGAATATATATTGGCTGGAAGTGTGGTAGCAAGCACGCAGTCAGCCTGAAATCTAAGATCATAATGAACGGACCCCACCAGACTGAGCACTAATTATTTTTTATAATCTCCTAAATTATATTTCACCCATCTAATGTGGATGGTAAATACCCTGCTGACCTTAGGGTTTTTTTATTATCGTCACAATAATTGTTATTAGTGTGATAGTGGTAGTTTAGTAGGATAATTGTCAAGTGTCAGGTTCGCGGTGATAGCTTGCCTTCATTATTTCCTGGGTGTTGTATGTATCCAGCCTTAATTCCCTTTGCCCATAGCATTGGTTATTACTTTATTCCAATTAGAGGTTTTTACAAGGCATTTTATTTGTAGATGCCAATATACAACGCTCCATGTTTTGGACATGCCAGCCTGTTTGTAGGTGACCAGAATCCATATTTTGGTTCCCGTTCTGTGTACCAGCAGTTGGTTCACTCAGTCTTCAAATGTATTTTTGTGGCATTTGAGAGAACATGGAGACAGTGGAAAGAGGCTAGTGGAGTTGTTTATTATCCCACCCCCACACCGAACCCCTCAGACATGTAGAGGATGAAAATAAAGTTTGGCCAAAATGTTTGTGGAAATACACTGCTTCTCTTTGTGGCTCATGTTAGCCTTGGGGAACTTAAACAAGAGGTGCAGTGTTCTGAGTGAAAAGCCCTTGACATTGCCTTGCCCTCTCACCCGAAAGGAAACAGCAATGTTGACTTTTTCTAGAAAGTAGTAAACACTTGCAAATGACTCAAAAGTGCCCCTGGCTTATTCCACCTTTTCCAGTGTGTGAATGAGTCCTTTCTGATAGTCTGGCTTTTCCTTTACTGTTAGGGATGTGTATTTGGGAGAATGACCCAGCATTATCACTGAGCTGAAGTATTTTCCAGAGAGTGAGACTATGAATCATTTTAAGGACCTATTCCAATTGCTCTTGCAGCTACAATATGTCCACTTTCTTGACAGAGAAGATGTCTGTGGCTGTCCGTTTTTTTCCCTTGATGTCGTTGTTTGTGTCTGCTTTGAGCTGCATTAGACATAAGGGACAATGCAATGATTGCCTGGTGGTAGGATCAACACAGATTGGGGCTCTTGTTGACTAGCAGGGAGACTTAGGGTCTTTCTGCATCTTCCTTCACACAGGGTGGTTATGTGGGTAGGCAAAAAAATTGCTAATTTGCTTTTCTATTCACCTTTTTTCATGTGCTATTGAAACAGCTGGAAGCTAAAAAATGCAAAGGGGTGTGTGTTTGTGCGCGTGTGTGTGTGTGTGTGTGTGTGTGTGTGTGTGTATGCGTGTGTACATGTGTGTATTGTTTATGTGTTTGTGCATTGAGTGTATGTATATTTGTGTGTGCATATATATGTATATGAGTGTGTGTGCACATGCGATGTCTGTACACATGTGTATGTGTGTATTATGTATGTGTATCTGTGTATTGTATGCATGTGTGTTGTGTGTGCATGTATATGTATGTGTGTATATGAATGTATGTGTGTTATGTTTGTGCACATGTTGGTGTATGTACATATGTGTATATGTGTGTGAGTGAGTATGTGTATATGAGTGTGTGTGTCAGAGTAAGTGTGTGTATGTGTGTGTGTGTGTTTGTGTGTGTGGTGAGAGCATATATACAGGGCAGGGGTCAGCATCAGGTAGTATTCTAATGTTTTCTATCTTAGTGTTTGAGAGGTTTTGTTTTGTTTTGTTTTGTTTTGTTTCCTTTAACTTTGAGCTCACTCAAGGTTTCGCTAGACTGCCTAGACAGTGAGCATGCCTGTCTTCTAATGCTAAGATTGCAAGCATGGACCACCATGCCGGGTTTGACACAGATGCTAAGGATCTGAACCTGGGTCCTCATGCTTACTTACAAGCATTCTACCCACTAACCCACCTTCTCATCTCCCTTAGCTTCATGTCTGCTTTTTGTCGTTTAAGATTTATGTATTTAATATGAGTTCACTGTAGCTGCCTTCAGACACACCAGAAGAGGGGATCAGATCCCATTACAGATGGCTGTGAGCCACCATGCAGTTGCTGGGTATTGAACTCAGGACCTCTGGGAGAGCGATCATTGATCTTAACCACTGTGCCATCTCTCTCCAGCCTCCTAGCTTCATGTCTTGTTTGTTCAAACCCAGATTTTTGAATCTTGAGGACTAAAGTGTTGCTTTTCGTTCAACAGGTGCCTATGGTCCTGAGCACTGGGTCACATCTAGTGTCAGCTGCGGGGGCAGCCATCAGTCTCCTATAGACATTTTAGACCACCATGCTCGCGTTGGCGATGAATACCAGGAGCTTCAACTTGATGGGTTTGACAACGAGTCCTCTAACAAAACCTGGATGAAAAATACAGGGAAAACAGGTAGAGTGGGTTATTTATTTTCTCATCTTTGTTTACCAGCAACAAAAACTACTTTATTCTAGCGTGCTTTTTTTTTTTTTTTTTTTTTTTTTTTTTTTGGGTTTTCAAGACAGGGTTTCTCTGTATAACCCTGGCTGTCCTGGAACTCACTTTGTAAACCAAGCTGGCCTCAAACTCAGAAATCCACCTGCCTCTGCCTCCCAAATGCTGGGATTAAAGGCATGTAACGTGCTTCTTAAATAATATCTACTGCTGTAAGGAGTCTTTGGTTTGACAGCCAACCAGTGTGTGACTTCAGGCAAATACCGAACCATTTGTCTCAGTTTTTTACAAATATATAAAATATGTGACATAAAATAATACCAGGCACATAAGTTTGCAGTAATTCAGTGAATTAATATGTTAGGTTCATAGACTGGACCTGAAGAATACACTCAGTATGTCTAACTATCTGATATTGCAGACACTAACTACTGGGAGTTTCATTTAAATTTAAGTTTCAATTACAAAAATAAAAGCTGAGCATGGTGACATGCACTTTTAACGTCAGCACTCAGGAGGCAGAGGCAGGCTAATCTGTAACTTTGAAGTCAACAGAGTAAGTTCCAGGATAGTCAGTAATACACAGTGAGATCCTGTCTCAGAAAAACAAACAACAAAAAACTGTAATGACATGAAACTGAACCCACATAGAGTCAGTGGTTGCCATACTGAGTCTTGCAGAGACAGAAATGGAAATATCCCCTATCTTCTTTGACAACATGCTTCATACAGAATTGTTAAACTATCAGAGAGGCATGAAGGGCCTCATCACTTTATGTATCAGGCCTTCGGCTTGAACTGCCTCCCTTCTTCCTAACAGTCTTGTCATCTGCAGCAGTAAAAGTGTCCTGGTTAGTTACTCCCGTGCAACTAAGGGTTTCTGGAGTGTTCACAGATGTCACAGAGAATGCGTGCTGTACCTTCGTCTCTGATCTCCCTGGAAGCTCTGGGGTCTGTATTGTATAACTGTGTTCTATAGTCAAGGATTAAGTTCCTATCTAAAGAGATTTATATCATCATCATTATCATCTATATATGATGCATGCATATATATATATATGTGTGTGTGTGTATATATATATACATATATATACACACATACATACAATAACTTGAATCTATTAAAATAAATGTCCTTACTCTCTCCCTTTTTTTTTCCTTCATATCAATGAATCCTTTGCAACCAATCAAGTCACTCTTAGTAATATACAGGACCCTTATGTCCTAAGGCTCTGTATTGGCCTAAAATGCGATTATTATCTGCCTTGGCCCCATGTGTGTCAATGGACCTCAGACTTGTGTTTTCTTTAAACCTCCTTGTTACATCGCAGCTTTAGGGACCTATTTTCTTTCTGCAGACTGGCATCTGTCTGAATCTGCTCTCTGCTCTGACCTGGCCTGACTTGGTCACACACCTATTTGCCACACACACCTTACAGTGATTCTTGGCCTCTTTCTCTTAAGGCCCTGTGTACAGTTCAGCTTCTGCTCTTCAGTAGTTACTGTTCTGTTACTGTGATAAGACTATAAACAAGCCAGCTTGCCAAATAAAGAGCTTATTTGGGTGTATGTTCCAGAAGGATTCCATCATGGCAGCAGGCACGCATGGTGCAGGCGCTGAGAGCTCACATCCTCCCTCGTCTGCAATCATGAAGTCGAGGGCAAAGTAGCAGTTACATGAAGCTATGACTTCTCACATCCTGCCCTCAATGCCATACTTCCTCCAGTGATGCCACACTGCCTCCCCAAACAGCACCACCAACCAGTATTCCAATGCCTGAACCTGTGTGAGAGAAACAGCTCTCATTCAAACTGCTACAGGGGCCACGGAGCAGGCAACCCTGTCCTGTACCTTGATTTTACTCATTTGTGTTCAAGATAAACTGGTGACCTCTAATGTTACTTATGATATCAGTGCACGAGTTTTGTGTGTGTGTACATGTGCAAGCATGTTCTGGAGAGAGGGAGAGAGAGGAAGAGAGAGGGAGAGAGAGGGAGGGAGGGAGAGAGAGAGAGAGGAAGAGAGAGAGAGAGAGAGAGAGAGAGAGAGAGAGAGAGAGAGAGAGATTGGGTGTTGATGAGGGCTGTGTGCCACAGCATGGGTGGTAAGGTAGAGCTCAGAGCACAAATTTTCATGTTGGTTCTCTCTTCTCTGATTTTGTACCAGCTGAACCATGTCATATGCCCGTACCAAGTTGCTTCTTACCAGCTGACCCATGTCACATGCCCATACAGAGTTGTTTCTTACCAGCTGAACCATGTCACATGCCCGTACAGAGTTGTTTCTTACCAGCTGACCCATGTCACATGCCCGTACAGTTGTTTCTAGATGACTTTCTATCTCCTCTCTTCACCTCCAATGCAAGTCATGGGTTTACCATTATGTTCCACTCCTAGGCCTTGGTCAAGTTTTGCATATCAAATGTAGGTGTCCTTTGGAAAACTGCGAAGCCATCTGAATATAGTGGGTGAGAGCTTTGTCATGCTTGGTGTAACCAGAGATTGGAGCAGGTGCCACTTGAGTGCCTCCTTCTAGAAGCCAGCCAGAGGCAGCACAGCAGGCTCCCTGCTACGGTTTTCTGCTTGACTTGCAATGCTTGACAGCCTTCTGCAGAGATAACATGTTTCAGTGACAGCTTTCAGCTTGGTATCACCAGTGAAAGGTTTTAGACATGTGCAGGGTTCGCTCAGTGTAAGTTGATTCATGACCTTGGCCTTCTAGAAGCTGATTATCAATCCCTGTCACTCTCTAGAGTGATGTGCTACCTGTTGCTTCAGAGTGGGCTCCTGATTTTGGAGCACAGCCAGTAGCATGGGGCTACATCTGTCTGCTCTACAGAAGTGAGGCAGTAGAGAAGCAGGACTCAACCCCCTGCACTGCTTAAACTCTCTGTATGACTCTGACATTCACTGGAGACTTTGGTGACCTGTGAATTCACTAGGATGATTGGAAGGGTTGCAGTATCAAAGTGACAGCTACTGCCTGCTATGTGACAGAACATATAGTAATTTTCTTGAGCTTGTAAAAGTTTCAGCATATAGTGTTATAGAAACTTTGGCACAGAAACCAACTTGTAGTCTTTGAACATGGTAAACCTAGGTTCTTTAAAATCTGTTCATGTTGTATTTAATTCCACAGATTTAATAATGTGTGGAAGAAATACACAGCCAGAGAGGGGTCTGTTTGGATCATCTCAATTCATACAATTCATATGAATCCAGTACATGTCAGATAAGAGGCCTCTATAGCTTCTTAACATGAGACACTAATTTCCAGTGACTCATACTGAGATGTAACCTGGAGCACTCAAGGAATTTGGGGGTATATTTTGAGTACATGTTGTGAGTTTCGAAATATTGTTTTGGGGGATGTAGGGAAAGGAGGCGTGTTATCTTTACATATTTCTTAAAACTAGATGTGCACGATAATTATCAGAAAAAGTTATAAGCCATGCGGTCTATCCTTGCTGTAGCCATATCTGTCTTTCATACCTAGATAATGAAAACAATCTTAACTTTCTTAAATCATTAATTTTCCCCTATTTATTTATTTATTTATTTATTTATTTATTTATTGTGATGTAAGGGATATAATTCAGGTCTTTGTGCACTACTAGGCAGGCTGTCTCCCACTGACTTATATTCCTAACTTATAAATCATTACTTTTAAGCATATTTTATCTTCTCTAGAAGTATTTTTACAAACCTTGTATTTCCAGAAAGTAGACTTTGAGGTCACTTATCTGTAAAATAGATTGTCTCTGGATATTGAAATATGAATACAGGAAGTTAATATTTAAAGCTGCCTACTACATAGAAACAGTAGCTTCCTATAAAACAGTCTTAGTCTTTGGATCTGGCTTTGCTCCTGTGATCACCATATATAAGTCTTATCCAGTGTAGTCATATGGCATCTGGGTAGCGCCTTGCTCACTTCAGACAAGTTGTCTAATATCCTTTGTAAGACAGAGTGCCTCTGTTTCTTCCCCAGGAGCTATGGCTGTCTGAGTTACAGCCCTGCTATGCCATCCCTGAGATGAAAAGACATTGCTCCTATCAGTGCTGCTTCAGTGCGATCTTGCTGCTCTGGCATTAATGTCACAGTGATTGGTTTTAAAGCTTCCATGAGATTTCTGAAATATACTAATAAGTCTCTTCCTCCTGTGAGTTTTAACTATGGGAGGACTTTTGTATCGTTTTAAGCCACTGCACCAGGGGCACATAGCAAATGTGTTTGACGTAGAGGGTGCTTTTTACAATTTCCATACTATTTTTCATCTACTGGCTTTGCCTGCCTGTATTCTTTCCTGCAACTGAAAAATACCATTACACCTATTTCTGTTATCTTCAAGAAATGCCTGTAAGGGGCTGGAGAGCTGACTCAGTAGTTGAAAGCACCAGCTGCTCTTGCAGAGGGCCCAGGTTTGCTTCCCAGAACCATGCTGGCAGCTCAAACCCATCTGTACTCCAGGAAATCCCACACCCTCTTCTGGCTCCTTCAGGTACCAACAGAGTGCTCATGCATACTTGTAGGCAAACACCCATACATATAAAGTAACAGTAGATCTTCTTTAAGCATCATTTTATCTGAGTAAAGATACTGGTGGCAGTGAACACATTTGTAAATGCATAGTTCACATCAACTCATGACAAGGGGCAGAGGCCATTCTGCTCACTAGAGTTTTCCTAGCCTTGGTGCTTTAATTGTAGTCACATCGTAGGAATTTTAGACTTCAGAGCACACAAATGACGCACTGGATTCTTATCCACAGCTCTCCCTGTCTGACTGCATGATGCCCAGGATATTGCACGGGAGGTTGCAGCTCCCTGCAAAGCCCCCAGAGCTTCTTGTCCATTTAGTGACACTAAGATACACTATCTGCTCTGTGTAGATTACACCTTAGACATTGGTTCTACATCGTCCCAAAGAGGCACTGTGCCTGCTGTGGCGGAGGCAGACCTTAACCTTAGAGTTCAGAGCAAGGCTCTGGGAGAGCTGCTGGTGTGGACCTGGGCCTTGAATTCCAGGTTGTCAAAAGCATTGGATGTGAAGCCCTTGGACATGTGCTTCTTCCCTTAATGAGTTTTGATTGCTTCACAATCCATGTTAGCAATTGATTCACATAAGGGGAAAGTTTTAAGAGGTTCACTCCCGTGTGTGTTCCTTCCAGCCCCATCTGTCCTGTTATTTTTGTGAATTCACGCTGTGTTACTATACATGACACCAAGAGTAGCTTACACATTTCTCACAGCTGTGGAGACTGGAAGTCAAACTTCTGGCATCTGAGGAGCCCATTCCCAGCTGAAACTTTCATTTCTGGTTCCTAGAGGGTCTCTTCTCACTATGTCCTCCATGGGTGGAAAGGGTCAGGCTCTCTCCCCTGCTCATTCTTTCCATGCCTGAAAACTCCAGTATTATGATCTCAACACCTTCCAAAGGCCCCAACATCTAATAAAGAACACTGGGAATTGGGATTTCAATGGCCACGTTTTCTGCCCTCACAGACTTTCCATTTTAAACCATTGTCTTCTGGTATTGACCTTTCATCCCGTAACGTCTGTTTCCTGTGTTGGTGTGCATTTCCTTTTCAGTCTTGTGGTATTCTTTAGTTCTCTTCTTTAAGTTCACTAATTTTATTTTGATAGAATATGGTGATCTTTCAAAGAAAGTGTTGTATTCAAATCATAAATGGAAAACCCAGGGGTTCGACACAGAATTACTGTTAAAATTAAGCCTATAATCCATGAAAATAAATCAAAGATTCCTATGTTATTAAATTCTAGTTTAATACTTCCCTTTGAAACAAAGAGTGGCATGGATAAGTAACAGGGATTTTCTTTTCAAAGAAAACGAGTGCATTGAAATAATTTGTAAAAGAAAGTGTCATTTTTTTTCATCTGTGTTGGAGCAAACTGAAAATGACCATTCAGCCCCCAAGTTTAGCACGCAGGGCCCCAGGGCCCTTGGCTTCACATTTAAATTCTGCTAGTCCTGCAGTGACCTGAGGTGTCAGGGTTGCTTCCCTGGGAGGGAGCTCCCCCTTCTCTGAGGTGAAGGAGAGGGTGTTAGTGGAAGGGGCCATGTAAGGAGGGGCTGGGAGGAGAGGGGAGATTCCCTCAGGATGTTAAGTGAGTGAGTGAATGAATGAATGAAACAAGTTTTAATTCTGTCATGTGTGTTTTGCTAGTAGTTAAACCCATGTCCTGGAACATGCTAGCAAGTGCGCTCGCTACCACTGAGTCATATGCAGCCTGAATGAGCTCTGCGTGATCAGGTAGAGCCACATTTATGTGGCTCCAGTTCCCGCTCTGTACCTTACCTGCTCTCCAACCTTGATTCCTGAAATGATTGACAGCATTGACCATATCCATGCCTGGCACCTAGCGCTGCATATGGTGCTTTTGGAAAGTGATGCCCTTTAGCCTCAAGGGGTTGATACTGTGGTCATACCCTTGTGAGCAGTGAAGGAAACTGAGGCACAGAGAATTTGGGAACTTGCTTGAGGTCACACCACTCTGTCATAAGACTTCTTGTGGTCCATGAAAATACCTTTTCTTCCCTGTTTCGAAATACTGCTGTCATCCATCACTGGCCCTTTTAAAAGTTGTTTCAAGATACCTGGGGAAGCTTTCTCTTCCCTGTTTCATTAAATGTAAACAAAATATAAGCTATTTTTGGATGGGCATATGTACACGGGCATGCTGTGTGTCTGGTGAGAAATTCCATAAAATGAAAACTGAGATTAATGTTTCAGATTATACAGTTCCCTAATTATACCTTAATTATTCATATAAAACAAGTAAAATGACCCCTGACAGAGACATAAATGATTTAGGTAGAATCAAATATTCATGAGATGATGCTGAGTCCCTGGGTGTGTCCTAAAAGATACACTCGAAATCTTTGCTTCCATGCTTCTTAAGCAAGATTGTGTCTGTAGAAATCATACCGGGCTAGAATAATCGACAGCACTTAAGACACTGCTGGGGGGTGCCTGTGTGTTTCTGCACTGACCTGAAAGGCACGTGGAGGTGTTGTATAGCACTTTAGAAAGTATTTTATTATAGCTTTATACCCATCAATTTGAGTACATAGCTTTATATATGTGCTCAACTTTGTAATAATTTTGATAATATTCTTCCATGTAGTGGCAGGCCATCTTCCTGTCTTAATATTTTTAAATGGCTAAAACATAGAAGGCAGCTGGAGAAGTGTCTCACTGGGGAAAATGTTTGCCTCACAAAGTGAGGAGCTGACTTTGGGTTCCCAGTACCTGTATAAAGGCTGATCGAGATTGTACCTTCTTGTAATCTCAGTGCTGGGAGATTGACGAAGAGGACTCAGGGCTCACTGACCTGCTAGCCTAGCCAATCAATGAACATCAGGTTCAGCGAGAGGATCTTTCTCTCAAAATAAGCTAAAGGGCTGCTATTGAGGAAGACACCTGACATGGACCTCTGACTTCTATACTGATGCTCACAGTATATACACATGCTCACGGGAATACACGCACACGTGCGTGCACGCATGCACACACACACACACACACAATCAGAGGAATAATACTTTATGATGCATAAAAATTCCATTGAGTTCAAGTTTCAATGTGATTAAATAACGTTTTTGTACAATGTAGTCTCATTTGTTCATTTGCATATGGTCTCTTTCTGCTTCTATCCTACCAAGTCTCCACCAGAGGCTCAATGCTCTCAAATCCTAAAATATTTACTAATGGCCATTAAAGGGAAAGTGTGCCGACCTCTATTCTAAAGCATGCCCCAAACAGAGCAGCACTGGAGCGATGCCATAGCTTGTTTAATTGGCACAAGAAACGCTTGCTTTTACTTCATTTTATCCTTTAATGCACTGTCCCAGTAATTGAACGTTTGCTGTGTATTTTTCAAAAGTTGGTGAACAAGTGCCTTTTGAATGCAATAAAGGGGGATTGATGTGATCAGGGCTCCTTCTCTCCCCACTAATGCTTCCTTTCCATAGCAAAGCACTGAGACTAATTGCCCTGTTCCAGAAATGGGTCATTAGTCTAGTCCCTATCTTTTATTCGGACCTAATTCTCATGCAGGATTCCTCTGCACGGCTGTGACTGGGACCTTTTTAGGAAGAGGAGACAATGAGAACCCGAGTGCTTCCCTTCTCCAACACAGGCTTGCCTTTGGTCCTAAGCCAATCAGTGTATCGATTGGCAGCTTCCGTGTATTTAGCAGCCAATAAGAATTTGTTAAATGAATGAATGAATCAACTTTAGAGGGAACAAAAAGGAGAGTGAGCCTGGAGCAGTTTAAAAGAGAAACTTTTGTATGAATTTAGATAATCACATTCCCCTTGCAAAAACTAAAGCTTTATTGGAATGGAAATCCAAATGATTCTTGAATTCCTCATCTTGGGTTTGAGGAAGAGAGCTACTTTTTTAGTATTTGGGTTTTGAATTGGTTCATGTCTTTATGTTGTGGATGTTTTGATGGGTTGTCATGAACTGAGCATAATTTTCTTATGCATGGAGTTAAAGAAAGCAGGAGAGGAAATGGAATTATGGGCCAATATTTTCGTGAATTACCATTGATGAGGTTGTGCGCTGCACTGCTGGGCATGGGAAGTACTGATGAAGATGGCCGTCCACAGCTCTGGCTGGCTGGCCACTGTTGATGCCTCAATAGAGAACAAGACTCCAAAACCTTTTTGGTGCTCAGTTGCCTAAGGTTTTGTTGTTATTGTCTTGTAGTTTGTTGTTTGTTTTTATTTTGTTTTGTTTTAGTCAAAGAGACATGCCTGTCACATGTGGCTTATTGTATGTTTCTCATCTGATTTCTTGAATCCTGGGGCAGCTTCAAGAACCAGTGTTTCAGAAGTATCTTGCTTTCTGGAAATATCTCCATTTTCTCCTATATATTAAATGGGATGTCTCAGTCTTAAAATTATTGTGGTGACTCTTTGCCACAATAGGGAGATGTAACCAAATTTCTGTCTCCCTCCTTCAAGGACACAAGTGACAAACCAAAATCAATCCTACCAGAGGCCAAATTGGGGAATTGGGGCATTTATTAGGCTTCTTTACAAAGCATGGGGGATTGGTTACTTGAAGGATTGTGAGCAACCTCCACGTGTCTACATGGTGACTTTTCACAACTGTGCACAGCTGTAATTCCCACTTCCGTTACTCTTGAATTCACTGTGCTCTAGTACCTTTTGAGACCAGGGAGTCATGCGTCATTGGGGCTGAATGACATACCATACAGGTTGCTGGCTCAGAAAGGATAGACTGGGATCATGAAGTCCAATGATCCTCCCCTCCCTCTTCTTCCCCAGTGGCCTGCAAACCCAACGTCTGGAGTCTCTTGTAAGCAGTCACAGCTTACAAGAGACTCCAGAAGTGGTGATGAAGGTGGCTCTGTAAGGCTCATAACAAGAACCAATCAGTGCTCCAGGAGCCCGCTATAGCACCACCTTATTTACTGAAACCACTGGTTTTGACCTGTATTATAGGAATGTGAGAAAGTGATCCACACCTTGGCAATCATGAACTTGACTGAAAGAATCAACGAACAAAAACAAAACAGCAAAACTTAACGTTTGTGTTTGAAACTCACTTTTCTTTCCTTCTCTTCCTTCCCATTTGACAGTTGCCATCCTGCTGAAAGACGATTATTTTGTGAGTGGTGCCGGACTGCCGGGCAGATTCAAAGCTGAGAAGGTGGAGTTTCACTGGGGCCACAGCAATGGCTCCGCTGGCTCAGAGCATAGTGTCAATGGCCGGAGGTTTCCTGTGGAGGTGAGAAAAACTGGGGATCACGGGGATTCTTGTTGTTGGAGGCTGTGTCCTTACCTCAGTCATTCTGCAGGCTAAATGGACGTTCCCTGCATTCCTCTCAGGAAACCCTATGTGGAGAGCACAGCAAAGAGCTTCCCACAGTCTCTTCTTTGCTATAGAGGAAAGCCGTAAAGTGTCCACAGGCACTCTGACTTTTGCCTGCTTAGGGATCCTTCATTCCCTTTGACACAGTCTCTCTTTTCAATCTGCTTCTCAGGCCCTCTTTTCTGTGAAGGTGACATTTTATGTGATGCTTAGAGACTTTCTTGTCACTCTTTAGAAAATGAAAAGGCTGGTGATATGGAAAGAAGTCTCAGAATCTTCTCTGAGGTGTGACCTTCTTTGAAGAGTTTGTTTTGGGTTTTGGTCCCTTCCAGCTGGATGTGACTATTGATGGTCTGAGCCACTGTCATCTTTTCTTAGAACTGATGGTAACTCTATTTCATTCCTCAAGCATTGTGAGGCCATCTTTTCACAAAGCCAGGCTGGCAATCGGAAGGCCATGGTACTGATATATAGAATTGACAAAGGAGTCCTGTGGAAACCATACCTTCATTAGTATCACCTGGCATATGACATGTATTGTGAGCCCCTTTTGCTTTATTCGTGTGTTTTAGTTTTATTCTGTTAGGATAACCCGTGCTGATTGGCTAGATGCCTATATGCTAAGCCTGACTGGTTTGTGGCCGATCTCAGTAGATATGCAGGTAGTCTTTGGTTGGATAAAACAGGGAGTCCCTAGGGAATGCTGGACTGTTCTAACCACAGAATCAGATAACAGTATCATTTCAGCAACAAATGTTTCTCAGTTTGTGTCCTGCTTTGATAGTCTGATAAATGTTTGGGATCCTCTTCATAATGAAAATACATGTATTTCACATGTATGTATGACGTACAGAGCATTAGGTCTATTACCTAGCTCTTGCAGCCTGTTGATGACCCTTGTGTGAGAACTCATGTAAGTTGGAACAGGCGCTGGTATCTCTGCTCTGGAGTGCTTTTGAACTCAATGGGACAGTCTTTCCGCCTCAGCATTTCCGCCTGTACTCTCACGACACAGACCACTTTAGATCCAAGAATGTGTGGAGCTTTTACCCCAGCAGTGTGCTGAAAGTTCCATGCACGGCTCTGCCTGTCTGTTCCTTCCCGCACTACCTCTGTGTGGAGATTATGTAGATCCTGCAGACAGCCTCACTGCTACCAGACTGCTGCAGAAGAACCTCAATTGGGCCCTCGATCTGCAGGAAAATGGGGTTCCGGTGGTTATAGGCGGGCAAGGAATTGGCGAGAAGGGGGTGACAAACAAATATGAACACAAGGGAGTGTGGTATCTGAATGTAATTGTCGAAGTCCGTCTTTTATATTACAGGAAACAAAGAAATTAAGTGATACATTAAGGCCATTCAAGGTACATTGAAGTTATCTGATGCAAAATTACTTTTACTACAAAACAGAGGAGTGCGTACTTAAAAGCTAATGGGGGGCTGGTGAGATGGCTCAGTGGGTAAGAGCACCCGACTGCTCTTCCGAAGGTCCAGAGTTCAAATTCCAGCAACCACATGGTGGCTCACAACCATCTGTAACAAAATCTGACGCCCTCTTCTGGTGTGTCTGAAGACAGCTACAGTGTACTTACATGTAATAAATAAATAAATCTTTAAAAAAAAAAAAAAAGCTAATGGGAACCAACTGGGATAAAATCAGTGTTAACAATTGGGATCCATAGTAACCCCACCTAAGGTGGGGTTAATTTTAGAAGCCAGGGGCAAGGGCTTCACACCCTTGCCATTGTTCCTACTCTAGTCTATTGTATACTCCACCTTCCCCCTAGGCCATTGTAAATACCTGTGTATGGGTGTAACTCAGCTATCTATAGTTCTAAGTTTTTACTCTAGTTCCTTCTTAGACCACAACCTTCCTTCTTCCTAGATAATTGTAAATTCTTGCATATGAGAGTAGCTCAGCTATTATTCTAAGTGATTGTGTGTGTGTTGGGGGGGGGGGCTTTCTACTAATAAGTAATGTAGTCTGCCATCCATGACTATAATGAAGATTCTAAGTATACTTTGCTAAGCTTGCCCTGAGATTTCTAACTCTTATCCAGTAAAATATTTTAAGAAAGCGTGCAAGACCCCCCACACTATCCCAGGGACAAATCTGGGTCATTCTAGCCAAATTTCCAGGAGACTAAGTTTTCGTGAACTTTTCATCTCAGGACTGCGTCCAGGTTTTTGGGGCCTGTCATGCGTGTCACTACTGGAGTGGTTGTAGCACCGGACAACCTCTACTTCCATCACAAGTTTCTGCCTGTGAGACTCCGGATACCCCTATTCATTATTAGTTTTCTGATATAGCTCACAGACCTTAGTCACATCCACATCTCCCAAGTTTGTTGCAATGGATATTTGAAAGGTTCCAGACAATGTAATTAGAGAAGAGGAAACGTGATTAGGTCTGGAGATCCTGGGTACAGGAGCTTGTGAGGTTCCCACAAGTCAGTTCTTACTCATTTAAGTGTGGACTGTGGAAGCATGTACAGTAATGTCTGGGCTAGTGCTGGTAGCTGGGGCAGGGCAGCTTACTCAGACCTGTTCCTTCAAATTCTTTTGGGCTTGGGCTGGCTGTAGCATTTTTTTCCCTGTATAGAGAGCAGGTGGTAAGGCTAGTTACACTATCAGACAAAGTAACACAAATCATTTCTTTATAGGCAATCCCAAGACACAATGTTGGGGCAGGGTGGTGTTTCTGAACTGGCCTTACGGACAGTTTATTTTCTCTTGAGAAGGATTCTCTAGTTTCTTGAAGGATCAGACGACAAAACCTATGGATGAAAACATATACATGCATGAATGTATATCTGCATGCATTTATACACACGCTCACATGTATCATAGTATCACCTACACTGAAATAGATCTCTCTCTTACATACTGGTCCTAGAGACACCAGAAGTAACTACTCTGAAAAAGTGATTCATGTTTTCTGTGATTTGTTTAATTTAACATCGCCCCTGTACACCCTTGTCTGTAGGACTTCCTCTCCTGGTCACACTAATTATATGATTCTGAGGGGAGTTTCAACTTAATGGGCCCTCCTGCCCTGAGAATAGAATGAGTCACTTCTTAGAAGTCTTACCTTTATTTATACATGGCAAACTTGCTTCCTAGAATCAAAGTTCCATGGTGTTTGTAAGTGTGGGCTTTCTCTTCTGGTCTCACCCCACCTCCACTTCCAAAGGGCAGTGCACGTTGAAGGGCTGGTATTCTACCAGCTTTGCTCTGAAACCTCCTTATTCAGAACAAAAGAACTGTGCTCTGGAGCAGGATGGGGAGGCGGGGCTTGTTCTTCATATGCAATCACAGCCTCTACCTCGAGGGCGGTTCATCGTGCACACTCTGTATACAGCTGAGACCTATGTTTTCTTTGAAGCTTTGAGTTTTGAAAGCTGTTTGACTTTTCTATTGCTTAAAGAGTGCCATCAGTTGATGGCACTAATACACTGTGGTACTGGTGATGCCCAGGCTTACTGTCTGGTCAAGCTGCTTGGGTTCTTGGCTTTAGGATGGCATTATAGAGTAAACCTGCCTGTGTGAAGCTGATTCCTCATGCCCAGCTGGTTCATAACTTGCTTTCATAAACTGTGATAACATGTTGATGTTCTTAGTGGTATATTTGGAGGTACTTAAGTTGCAGGGATTAAAGGCAATTGGATCCAATTTAACTGTAAAATATGCACATGAAAGTTGCTCACTTCTGTCTCAAATGTGTATGTAAAACTTTGCGATAGCTTGCGTTACTGAAGTTCTTTATTTACACTAGCTCTTCCTGGTAATCCTGTCATCTCAGAGTCAGCTTATTTCTTTTCATATGGAATGAAACATGAGGACACGACTGCTCCTGGGTAAGGGTTCAGGAGAAGGTTTATTGTAGACAAGAGGGAGGAAACAGCCAAAGCCATCTGGAAGGGTCCTGACTGAGCATGGCCAGCAAACGGAACTGGGCCATAAGAGGAGGGAACAGAGATAAAGAGAGGAAGTCAAAGAGAGAAAATGGAGAGGAGAGGGAACTAGGAGACAAGAGGCCAGGAGTGAGCCCAGAGACCAGGAGGCAGAGAACAGAAGAGTACAGTGGATCAGCAGGGTACTTAGTCAAAATGGCTGAATTATATAAGGAAGAGAAATTGGGGACCAGAAGTGAAGCCCATCCACTGGGAGCGAGGGGTTTTGGGTGAGGGACAGGTGAGAAGTTCTGGGAGGAACCACAGGTACTGTGTGATGCTGGGTGAGCTGGCCAGAGGCCTCTTTGATATGTTAACGGGTACCTCAGCTCACCATTTGTCCAGGGTTTCTTTGAGACCTAACACGTATCTACATTATATTCCAAGAAAAGTTTCAGTTTATTGTGGAAAAATAGCTCTGCATCCCCGGTACCATTTTTGTATGTGCCATGTATAAATGTGACTCTGTGTTATTGGAATGTTAAGGTCAGAGCCAAGGCTCTGGCAGCCCTAAGAAGGTAGACTGGGCCATTTGTCCTCAAAAGGCCTATTAAATATATTTTATAAAGTGTAGCCCCATTGGGAAATAGAACAAAGAGGCCTGATCAGTTCCATTGTGAGAGTTCTGACATGAAGTTTATGCTCAAGTAGAGGGAAGAAGACCTCCTAGCTAAGCTGTCCTGGTTCATCTATGGCCCCACCCACCACCACCACCTTCCAGGCTTCAGTCTCTTTTTCCACTGTGGAGCTTCGGAGCTGCAGAGCTGTAGAGATGGCTCAGTTGATATAGTATGTGCAGCCTGAGTTTGGTCCCTCATACCCTTGTGAAAAAGCCAGCTATGTTGACATATAAGTCCTCATCTTGTGTAGCCTGCAGACAATGGGAGCCCTTGTATCAAAAGAAATAGGGTGATTAGTTTCTGAGCAGTGACATCTTTGGTTGTCTGGACTCCACAAGTGGAGATACATAGCTTACTGGCAGAGAAATCTCTTTTTGGGAAATAGACTTCCTCTCTGGCTCACCAGGTTCCAGCCTTTTCCTTCTCCCTGCAAGTAGTTCCTGAGCAAATTCCAGCCTGGGGAGGGCATTGTTTTAATAGTCTGGTGACAAAAGGGGGGAGGGGGGCACAGTGTACCTTCATTCCTGCCATTGCAGTTAGAAAGAGGCATTGTTGAGGATGTCACTGAGATTGGTGGAGTGGGACCAATGGGACCACCCTCCCTACAACCTCTCCGAGAACAACAATCATCTTTTCTGATGGTTTGGCGGCCATTGTCACTGTTGCCAGTGGTAAGCTACTGGTTTCTAGTTGAGTTCAGGATCCTGGTAATGTGCCAGTGTATGTAATAACCCTCTGTACAAGAAGCCATCCAGCCCACAGATGTCACTAGTGTCACATGTGTGAGCCGCCAGAGCAAAAAAAAAAAAAAAAAAAAAGCATGCATTTAGTGGGATTAAGCCCCCTTCATCTTGGGGACAGACACCACCATAAACACTTTAAATACTGAGAACCTTGTTTCCTGTGCAGTAACTGTGGCCTCTTGTGTTGGTTACAAAAGCAATATACCTTGTGGTTTGACATATAGCACAACCCCATAATTTCAGCGACTGTGACAGGCTTCTGCCCTGCAGGCTGAATTTTAAGCATGTGTCTCATCAGAACCTGGTCCTGCTCCCTGAGGGTAAACTGCAACAAAGCCAACCTTGTAGATTTTGCTCCTTCCCATGAATCCTTTGAAAATACCTATGGCTTTTTAGCCATCCACAGTTTAGACCTGTCTCCATTTTCCTGGTTGAAATGGTCTTATAGTAGATTGGATCCAGTCTAATTGTTAACTAGAAAGTCACTATACAGTCCACGCAAAGTCAGTGCTTTTCAAAAGCCAGTTATTTTTCTTTCTTTCCTTTTTTCCTTCCTTCCTTTTTCCTTCCTTTCTGCTTCTCTTCTGCTTCTCCTCCTCCTCCTCCTCCTCCTCCTCCTCCTCCTCCTCCTCCTCCTCCTCCTCCTCCTCCTCTTCTTCTTCTTCTTCTTCTTCTTCTTCTTCTTCTTCTTCTTCTCCTTCTTCTTCTTCCTTCTTCTTTCTTCCTCCTCTTCCTCTTCCTCTTCCTCTTCCTCTTCCTCTTCCTCTTCCTCTTCCTCTTCCTCTTCCTCTTCCTCTTCCTCTTCCTCTTCCTCTCCTCTCCTCTCCTCTCCTCTCCTCTCCTCTCCTCTCCTCTCCTCTTCTCTTCTCTTCTCTTCTCTTCTCTTCTCTTCTCTTCTCTTCTCTTCTCTTCCCTTTTTTTCCTGCAAAATCAAACTCAGAAAAGTAATTAGGAGTGACTGCAGTGTCCTGTTGTAGGACAGACCCGTCCTTGGGTATCCTCTGCTGCCCTGCATCAGTTTCCCTGCTGACTGAAGGTTTCTTTGCATGTTCTGCCTTACAGATGTTAGTGACACACAAGTAGAACTGGAAGCCACTTGCCTGCCTCCAGATGTTTGTGTTCTGGAGGTGACACTGCAGGAGACCAATTGCTGAGTCATAGTGCCTTTTCAGTTGTTATAGATGGACTCTGAAGCAGAGGGACATGGCGCCAAGATGGGAAGGATCTTGGAGATAGTGATGGAGATAAAGATTAAGGGATAACTCTGATCCTGCTGTGAGAACAGAACTATGCAAAGGTCCCAAGGTTGGTGACATTGTGTAAGACCATGAGTGTTGTCATAGGCAAAGGGGACTTTGCTTATGTGAGGTAGTATAGGTTCAAACTATTCTGGTGAAAGGGACAGTAGTGTTAGAATGGCTCAGTCTTTGTTTCGTGGCTCTGGATGTCATTGCTTCTGCAGTTCTCCTAAGAATGTTACCTTTCCTTGTATCATACTCCTTCCTTGGCCTGTGGTTGATCCTGTAACTGACAATTCCTAACACACAAACAGGAATGGAATCATGGCACGTTTCTACTAATAATTGAAGTTGGAGTGAATTCAAAGAAAACCTCTAGACAGAACATCCGAGAGCTCCATTAAAGTGGAGGTTCATCGCGTGCTTATTGTCTGAGGTAATTAAAATCGTATTTATTACAATAAGAGATTACAGGAGTTGTTGATTCAGACTTTTTATGAGTTGAAGTCTTCAATAAGCTTAAATGATCCAAATTGATTGTCTGTGCCCTTCCCAGCTAGACTCACAGCTGGTTTGCTTCAGCTCTAGTTAGGGCATCTTAGCAAGTACCGAGAAACAAAGACTTCCTTCTTACTACGTTTCATGTACACATTACCATATGTTACAGGGTGGCAATTCCTTATCTCAGACTCTGGAGGCCAGATGTTTTAGAATCTGCAATCTTTTTTAAGAAAGGCTCCTGTGTGTGTCTGTAAATAGCTTCATGTCTCTTCACATCAGGTTTCATCACCAAATAAGTCTCTACCAGAAAAATAAATAAACAAACAAACAAATAATTGCAGCAGATTTCTTTTGATCTTGGAGAAATGTGCCATCATGTGGTTCTTGTGTCCCATGTATGGCTTCATTGTTTTATTACAGAGAGTCCTGGTCACTGTAGCCCTGATGCAACATATTGACTGTTTTTCTGTCTGCAAGACTGAATGTTTTTTCTTGTTCTTCTGAACCTCTTCTGACAGTATGCTATGAACATTCTGGGTCAGGGTGAGGGACTGTCCAGTTCTCGGCTGACTTCTTTTCCTGTTCCCTTCTCCCATATTCGGTTTGGCCTTGTATCTGCCTTTTCTCCCTCTTTCCCCAGCCATGCCCAGGAGAGCCCTATCTGCTCAGAGCCTGCCTGCCCACACAGAGCAAGACCCACAGCTTCCCTTTGATGAAACATATCTTGCATATGCCTTGGAGTACCTCTGCCTCTCTCTGGCAAGATAGTGTGTGCCATGACCCCTAGGTTCTGGCTCAGGAGATCCACGCCCACCTTCCGTCTGCTAAGCCTGAGCACAACTGACCCATGGTATCACCCTCTCCACCTACTGCATGCATGATAGTGTCTTTACAGTTCAAATAATTGTCAGAGCATCTGTACATGTCCCACTTTGATCTCTGGCCTCCATAGTTTGATATGGCCTTAATGTTAGCTCCACTCCTTTCTGCATTCTGCTGAGAGTAAATTTAAGCACATGCATGCCTTCCTAAAGGTTTATGCCATTTGCTAGCATATTAAGGGATTTGAAGCATCTTCCACTTTAAAAATTAAACTGCTCACTTATGTATGTGTGTATGTATGTATGAAAATGCCACAATGATGGCTATCACTTTGTATAGCAACAATAAATAATAAAGGAGAAATCAGTTCAGCTTTATTTAACAATATCTTTTTAAATTTTTTCTTTCATTTGGTATGTATGTTTAGAGCACATGTGGAAGTCAGAAGGCAACCTGCAAGACTAGTTTCTCTCTTTGACCATGTAAATCTTTAGTGTTTTATCTTAGGTTGTCAAGCTTGGCCAAGGCAAGAGCCTTTACCCACAGAGCCATTTCACTGGCCCCTAACACAGTATCTTTTTAAACTTATATGAGAATTACCCTTGTCTTTTATTTGTATGGCAGTATTTCCTTTCCTTTTAGAAATGTTGGTTTAAGTATTTCTACTCTCTGGTTGACAGTTCAAATGTACATATGTCCTCAGAGGACACAAGGACTGTTTTGACATTTCTGTCATCTTGAAAATAATACTGTCACCTTGGCTTATTCAAAACTAATTGTTTAAGGTCCTTATGACCTTGGTAGCATCTTGATTTGTCACCAGAGAAAATATCCCTTAAGGGAGTACTGAACCATGTTCTCTTAATGATAATGCTATCTCTCCCCCCTACCCCATCTCCCACTTTTCTATATATAACAAAATCCTTATAATCCTTCTGAAACAAACTTTCTTTACAGATTCCATTGTCTTGCTTGCCTTTCTATTGGATGTTGAGGGCACTGTAGGGCTAGTTCTATGCTTTCCTGGTGTCTGTTGGTTATTTGCTCTGAAGTGACGTCTGTCAAATGTCCATGGGTCTTCCTGAAACTTAGATGTTGACTTTCTTACCATAAAGAGTCTATTTAAAAGTCTAGTGTTCCCCTGGGCTGAGCTGGCCTTTGTCTGTCATATATAAGAGTCTTCTCAGTGGTTCTGTTGATGTGGATTGTTACAGAGGTTTCGTGAGGGGAAGGAACCTGTTCCCTGTGCAGTCAACAGCCATCCTTAGATGTAGACTAGGCTGAGGGCTCCTTGGAGATGTATCACCCACATGTTGTCCCATGTTGCTAGTAGCTGGCTCATTTTGAGACTTTTAACCAAGGAGATGACAAACCTTGAAAACTAGACCAGAAGACCTAGTAGAATTGGAGTCCTACTTCAAGAAGAAGCCTGGTGACCCGGGGCCTTCAGACAGCCATGGAGAAGACCGGGAATGTAGCGAATGATGGGTGTGGAGAAATCATGTTGTAAACAAATGTATTGAATACTGTGTGTGCTGAGACATTTTCAGATGTTTCTTCACTTGATTCCATATTGGGCTGTAGGGAAGCTGTAGTCCCACGCCCATCTTAATCTCAGAATGCCTGAACTCATGCAACAGTGAGAGGTGTGACCCATGCCATGTTGATGCTTAAGAGCCGTGGTTCTCAACTTTCCCAATGCTGCCACCCTTTAATACAGTTCCTCATGTTGGGGTGACCCCAACCACGAAATTACTTTTATTGCTACTTCATACTATAAATTTGGTACTCTTGTGAATCACAATGTAAATATCTGATATAAAGGAAGTCTGAGGAGCTACCCTACCCCCCACAGGGTTAAGACCCACAGATTGAGATGTGCTCAGGAGTCTGGGAAATGTAAGCTGTGCTTGTTTGTATTTTATGCATGATTCCTCTCTTCTCCCCTCCCCCCCTTTTCTCTCTTTCTCTTTTGGCATTGCTTTGGTCAGTTTTTAAAATTATCCAAGAAATACTGTTGGATTCTTCATCTATAGTATAATAGGAAAGAAAAAAGCAGAGGGGCTTCTAATGGTCGCAGATGAACCAGAGAGACCATATAAACGGTACAATGTCTGTGGAGAATGTCATAGTGTATGCCTAGACTGACCAGTTCTGTCTAGCCCATGAGAGCTGCACCAGCTTAGAGCAATTGTCAGAGGAACCACATATTACTCTTCAGAGTTTTTATAATCCACACTAAAAGAGATAAGGGGAAACAGGTGGTTTGATTTACATCAAACCATTTATTTTATACAGATTATTTTATTATTATTTATCATAAAGGTTACTATAATTTTATTGATTTTAATAATCTGTTATATTTGCCCTAATATTATTCCAACATAAAACCCACTATAAAAAGTTATGGCTGAGATCTCTTGCATTCTGTTTTTAATACTAAATCTTTAAAACTCAGTTTTTCTTATTAAATTTCTTTTATGGCAGGTGGAGCACACTGCCAGAGCCTGTGGGTAGAGGTCCGAGGACAACTTGAGAGAACCATGCTCCTTCTGCCATCTGGGTTCCTGGGTTCACACTATCTCACCAGGCTTGGCAGCAAGGTTCATTACCTACAGAGCCATCTCTCTGGCCAGTTCATGAACAGCTTAGTTCTGTGTGGACAAACCACATTCGTATCTCATGTGCTCACTAGCCACGTGCAAGTTATGCCTCCAATATAGAAACATGGAGGCTTACAGGCTCCAGACCATAATAATGGAGTTAGGTAATGAGTTAACAAGAAACTAATGGAAGTTATTCAAGAGGGGTTTCTGTCATGTTTGCTCTTTTAATAAGAACAAAAGAGGTCAAAGTAAATAAAGTAACTAATGATGTAGGATGAACAACTTGAAGGGTCTAATTCACAACCTAACAACTATAGGTCATAGTGAGATGCCTCCTAAACGATTATGCTGTAGCTGCTGTAACCACTAGGGGTGAATGCAGGTTTGTATCTGTGTGATGTTTCGGGTAAGTTACTCCTGTATGATGTATCAGATAAGTGATCGTTTCACTGTAGTAACCATTTAGCATTGTCTCAAGCCTCATATACTCACTCTTAACTCTGAACAATAAAGTATGTTAAAATACCAATAGGTTTTTACAGATCTTCTGTTTCATCTTGGGGTATACTGTCTTTATTATAGATACTTCAGCTGCATGTATCACAACATTTATTTCTTCATAAGCTTTCTGGTTTTTCTCTCTTTTTCCCCTTTGTAATGTTTATTGCCAGAACTCTGAGCTCTGTTCTTTTCAGAATCCTTTTCCAACCTGAAGAACTCAAATAAAGCTGGCTGGCGAGACCTTTCTGCTCTAATGGCCGAGACCTCAGGCAGCCTGGTCACGTGGATTGTGAGTTCAAGTCCAGAGGATTTACTGGCTTGAGGCTCACCACCCCCCCCCCCTCTTTTATTGTGTCCTGTCAAAACTTGAGCACAAAGGTTTCAAGCTACCTTAAATCTAAAGCCTTTAGCTCCTTCTTTAGTGCCACCGCCTTTCAGAAGGGAGGGTCAGTCAGAAAGATTTATAAGGAATAGAAAGAAGTCAAGTTTGAAAGAAAGTCTATTTGCTCTTACTCCTTTAAATCCCTGGCAGAGAAATTCATAGCATCCCTGAATAGGACAGGAAGGACATTCTGAAGGCTTCCGAACTGGATTGTATGCCTGGCACTGTGTTCAAAGACCACTGTGTTCTGGAAACATCTATGGGAATCTATGAGCAGTAGCTAGACAAATTCAGCAAAACTGAATTTTATGTAAAAAAAAAAAAAAGAAAGAAAGAAATGTTCTCTCTTGAGTTGTTGATTATTTCTTAAATGACAGGACTTTAAAACTCAGATTAATATGTGGAGAATAACTTATAAACCCCAGCTCTTACCATTTACATATACCTCTCACGTCTGACTTTCTCCATTAAAGCCTGGCAGCTTTACTGTAGCACAGCCAGTCTTTCAGATACAGTTCTTAGTTGTCTGTCAATATTTAGCATTCCAAGATCACAGGTGACTTGGGATAAACAAAAGTTCCAGTCCTCAGTCACCCCTGGGTTTGCTTCTCCCATTGAGTTTGCCTCTGCAATTCTGTTTCTCTGTCACTTCTTATCTCGAGTATCAACAGGATGCCTGTGGGTTCAAATACCGTAACTGGATGTGAAACACACTATGTGTATATGCCCTGCATCCTTGTCTTAAATCTTTACTGTAAAAAGTGAGCTTTGATCTAGTATATTTACAAAACCCTATCAAATGTATTCTTCTCTTAATAGTTTGGTAACCAGTAAATGTGGGCAATGTCTATAATGGTCCAGCACAGTGACCTGATTGGTTTTCCTTTAGCCATTTAACTGAGGAGCGCTCCAAATCAGGCCCCTAGGCCTGAATATTTGCATATCTGTGGTATGGGAAGAGAACCTGCTGGGACCTTCAGGATGGAGCTCTCGTTCCCTCATTCTCTGTGTGGAAGGTTTGGGTGTGTGCATTGTGCTCTTCTCTAGTTTCTAGACTTCAGTGAATTGGTGCCTTTGGAGGTTTCCCCATCTCATCTTGGGAATTTTACTTCTCTAGGTCCTAAGGTAGGTGTGTGCCTGGAATATTTGTGGTACAGCTTGGAGTTTTGCATCCTCAGAAGAGAGGACAAAAGGGCCATGACTCAGGAAACAGTCATCTTCCCAAGGGAACCAACCTCTGGCCTTGTAGCACAGACGAGATGCAAAGCTGTTGCTATGTGGCTCTCATCAGAGAAGCAGTAAGAGTTTAAGAATTCCTAGCTGCTCTGGAAAGTAAGACACCTGGATGCCCGAGCTTGTTGAGAAGTTGAGGTTTCTACTTCCCGGGAGATTACTGCTTGGAACAGAGGTAATGGAAGCAGCCAGTTCTGACTTGCTGAGAAGCAAATACACCCACCTCTGGGGAGGCAGGATAGCAATGCTCATTTGGGTGATAAAGGTTGTATTTCTTGTTTTTTTGTTTTTTAAATAGGAAAAAATTAAGGAGAAAATCATGAATAACTACCCAATATAGCCCTTAGGTCTTTTAAGGGAAAAAAATCTTTAAAATGTCTGATGATATAGTATTCACGTTCCAGTTTTCATTGCATAATAAATGTGATATGCTGAAGAACAGCAGAGCACAGAGAAGTGGCTGTTAAACCTAGCATTAATAAAAGAAGCTCCGTTCAGTGTAGATTTAAGTTGATAGACTTGCCGTATGTGGAGCTGGACCTGGCTTGTTCTGAAGCGTCTTTTCAACACCCAACTTAAGGTGGATTTCCTCAAACATTTTAATCCAGTGAGGATATGAAAACGCGAGGCATTTGTTATCAAGCATGCTGCAAGTCTGTTTGGTCCTTGGGCAGCTCTTGGTGTGCAGTGTGGTCCTTTCCATGATGGACATAACATCCATGCTGTGCAAAGATCCCCAAATCTGCCCTTGAGAAGCTGGTAGGAGAAGCCAGAATGTTTGGCATCTTAGGTGTGGCAAGTACATACCCTGCCTACAGTGGTCTATTAGAAGGGAATCTATTATCATATCATCCAATCCTAAGGGACAATGTGAGTTCATGCCATTGTTTTAGTTTCATCCTCACATGAACTGGCTTATCTTGAGTCTCTTTTTGTAAAGATTCATTTGATTTATTGTCATTCTTTCTCTTATCAGGCATCTGTGCCTATGTGTGTGCTCATTGCATGTGGATCTTGTAGAAGAACCTTGTTTTGTTTTTTTAATTTTTGAGACAGTCTTACTATGTAGCCCAGCTGGCCTGGAATTCACTAAAGTAGACCAACCTCTTAGATAGAGATCCTCCTGCTTCTGCCTCCCTCCCAAATGCTGCATTAAAGGGGTGCATCACCACTCCTAGACAACACCTTGATTTTATTTTCAACAAGGTCTGTTACTGTATGCCAATTACAGTGGGTTGTCTAGCTGTCTTTGCGCCACCATGCTGGGATTCAGTGGTGAGCCACCTCACCTGGCTTTAGGCTGGAACTCCGGCTTTAAAGCTCCCACAGGACTCCCACAGGAACATTTTCCTGAATGAACTGTATTCCCTGTCCCTGAAGCCCTTGAACTACACCTCATTGTCTCTTTTGCTTTCAAACCTTCCATTGTTAGTTTCCAGCTATATCGTAAATAAATCCAAAAAAAACCCTCTCCTTACCTTCTGAGATCCGACATCACCAGACTCCTGTTCCCTCTCCCCATCTAAGAGTCTTCTCCACTTTGCCTTTTTCAGTGGTTGTCTGAGTGTTCTCCGCCTGCCATGTTGCTCGTGGCTGGCATTTCTCCCACTCACAGCATCGTGTGCGCTCTCCTCTCAGCCCTGCTGCTTTCTTTCCTGTTGCATGCTTCCTCTGCTATACCCATCACTTTCTGAAATTACTTATTGATTTGTTTACTTGTTTATTAACTCCCTCCAATATCTGTACCAGCTGCATGTATACTTTGGGGGACAAGAGGACTGTCTGTAGGTTTCTGCATCTTGGTACCCATAAGGTATCCCATAGCAGGATAAGCAATAGTACCTGCTAAGAAAATAACATTTTCTTATCGTAGCCTCTACTGGTAGGCTCCCTAATTTGGAAAGCAGGACTCTAATTCCTGAGAGTGGAATTTTTTAATTCATTCATTTAAAAGATGTTTAAAGAAGCAAACCCTCCCTCCAACCTGCCTCGTATATGAAAGATGAGAAAGCCCCAAATAAATTAGTTATTCCCTAGTAAGCACATTCATCCACTTGCCTCCTGCTTCGAGGTGGGGGCTAGTCCTGTAGCCCAGAAAGTGTTCTTTTAGAAACCTGTTCTTCCAGAGCATGGCTCTTCTATTAACCACCATCACATCTATGCATCAAGACAGATTGTTCCAATTAGTCGGTGAGGTCCAGGTTTTTGAGAGCTATTAATATGTACATGAGCAATTACTGTCGTAGAATTAAAGTGTGTGCCTGTGGGAATTTTAGACTGAGATTAGCCGATTCTTTCAGGAACTTGAGCAAAAGCCACGAGAATGGCGCCCTGCTTGTCTTTGAAGGTGCCCTCACTGGGAGGGTCAGGAAGCTGCAGTTCCCTCTGCTTAGCTCCACCTCATGTGCTTGCTGTCTCTGCCTTCCTATGGTTTCACTTGGCACCAGACCTGGTACAAAGCCCTTGGGCATGTCAAATCACCAAACCTGCAATCCATTTGAGGTCTAAGCTCGCAAAATCCAATAGAAGGAAAGATAAAGTACTCAGAATTTACACCAAAAGGAAGCAAGCATTGTTTATCTTGTAAAGAAACTCGAGGGGCCTGTGGGGTCATTTATGCACTTGCTTGGCAAGGGTAGGAGGATTTGGGAGTTTGAGTCCATGTCAGCTTGGCACCAGCTGAGGTCCTCTGAGAGGAAGGAACCCCAATTTAGAAAATGCCTCTATAAGATCAGACTGTAGGCAGACAAGCCTGTAGCGCACTTTCCTCATTGGTGATTGGTGGAGGGAGGGCCCAGCCCATTGTGGGTGGTGCCATCCCTGGACTGGTGGTTCTGGTTCTATAAGACAGCAGGCTGGACAAGCCATGGAGAGCAAGCCAGTAAGCAGCACTCCTCTGTGACTTCAGTTCTTGTTTCCAGATTCCTTCCCTGCTTGATTCCTATCCTGGCTTCCTTCAGAGATGAACTGTGATACAGAACTGTAAGAACAATAAACCCTTTATCCCAAGTCGGTCATGGTGTTTCATTAGAGAATCGTAACCCTACGACGTCGTCCTCAAAACAAACAAGAAGGAACAAGGAGGAAACAGGAAAGAAAAAAAAAAACGTAAAATCTGAGTGTCCTGGTTACCTTTCCTGTTGCCATGATAAAATATCCTCTGATAAAAGCAACTCAGGGATGTGTGGTTTATTGGAGATCGCAGTTCCCAACTTCAGTTCATTGTTACAAGGAAGACAGGTGTCGCGTCCGCTCTCAACCAGCAAGAAGGACAGGACCACCAGTTCTTCTAACAGCAGTTTATTCAGCAAGCTTCAGTTTTCATCTCTCTCGCTTCATCTTTTTCTCCTCAACCCCTGGCCTCTCACTCTTATATACTCTCAGCCCCCATCCACTCATGGCAGGCCACGTCACCTCACCAGGCACGCAGCTTCAGCCAATCAGGGCGGCAGGGGCTCATCTCCACCAAATATGGACTTGTTTACACCACCAGCATCATGGTGCACCTGCGCAGCTCTCATGATGGTCGTGGCTTATTTTCAGGTGTATGAGGAAGTCAGGTGCAAGTCATAAGACTTAGCTGCAGTCCCGGGCACCATCTTGGGACTGCTGCCACACTCGCTCCTCACAGACAGGCAGCAGGAGCCAAGAAGGGTGGTCAGAAAATAGTGGGCAATGAACACTTGAACTCGGCTCCCTTCCCTTTTAGGGCCCAGGATCCCAGCATAGGGAGCAGTGTTCTCCACAGTGAGCAGCAGGTCTTCCCATCTTAATTAGCATAGCCAAGATTAAAGGCCCCAAATTCTAGATTCAGAGTTAATACACCCCACCCATTTCTCATTAATGAAAAAACGAAGGGGAAAGCACTCGTGCTTGGTTTTTCCTGAACCTTCATAGGCATACTGTTCCTTTTCAATGTACTTGGGTTACTATTTCCAGAGGTTACTCCAGTGTCACAATAAGAGTAGGGGCTGGATTCAAATGATAAAAAGGTTTATAGACTGTGGAACCCACACCTTTCTTTCCAGTAGGACAGTTCCTGAATTATTTAAGTGAATCGTAGAAGTACTCTAACTTCCACCATTTCAGCTGAGATATCTCTCCCCTTTCGAAAACCAATCTAAAAAAGACCAAAACTAAGACTGTAGTTCCAGGATGTTATAGCTGTATTGAGTGCCTTTGTAGAACTCACCAGATAGTGTTTCTATGGTATAAAGAGTTTAGGTTCATGGCCATTCCTCTGTGTTCAGGCACAGTGTGGGCAATCCTTGGGAAGGAGGCCCCATAATTTTTATGAGTGAGGATATGGACCAAGGACAGCAGGTGTTAGCTCAGTAGATACAAGGGTTTTATTTCTGATAGCTTGTGGGCTTGCCTCATTTCCTGAGCTAATTATCAGAATAGACTGTACTGGACATCTTAACAGATTTGAGGAGCTTTTCTTAAAACAAAGCAACTTTGTCTTAGGCATATGCGATGGCTAATCTTTTGTCAGCTGGACATACCTGGGAAGAACAATGTTCAGTTAACAAACTGTCTCTATTAGAGTGGCCTATAGATACATCTGTAGGGCATTTTCTTGATTGCCCGCTGTGGGCAGTACCATCCCTAGGTAGATAGGTCTGAGCTGTTTAAAGATAGTAGAGCTAATGTGAGCCTAGAAGTATGCCACTCAGCCGCATTCTTCCATGATTTCTGCTTCAGATTCCTGCCTTGGGACCCCTCAATCATGGACTGTAACCTGTAAGGTAATAAAGAAAAGCAACCAAAAAACCCATTCCACCGCAAGTTTTCCATCAGAGTTTTATCACGATAGCACACAGCAGACAAAACCAGCAGCCTTAGTGGGAGGAGGTCTTACAAAAGCAGATCATACTGAGGAATCTAGTTCCAGCTTGTCATGTGGTAGCCAGGACAGTGCATGTTCTAGTCCTGAGTCCGGGTCCTCTGGAAACAAGACTCCGATGTCACAGGTAATAGAGAGAAAGTTTAAATCTGGTGTAAGGCACAGTAACAACTGAAATGTTTGAGAAAGTAGACTTGGTTTTCTGCTGGCTGCCTTGTTGATTTTGCTAATTTATTGTTGTTACTTGTTTGTTTTATTTTGTTGCAGTTTTTGTTTGGGAGGGTGGTGAGTAATCAGTGACCAACTATTACTTGGCTCTACCACAGCAACACTCAAAGTCTTTAGAGTGTACATTTTAAAATGTTCCAACCAAGAAAAATGGTAAGCGAAGTGACAGTTTTGTTAATTAGCTTGTAGTCATTCCACAGTGATATCCGTATGTCAGAATATCAGGGTATATTCCACAAACACAAGTTTTGTAAATTAAAACAATACCTAGACATGGTAGTTTATATTGTACTATCAAGCATTCAAGAGGTGAGACAGGACCAGGAGTTCACTCTCAGACTACAGAGCCATGTTTCCAGGACAACCAGAGCTGCAGAGTCTGAGTCTGTCTCAAACAAATAAACAAACAAACAAACAAGTAATGAATGCTAAAAGCACCTACCTCGCATAATAACAATTGAGTTTTGACTGTTTTGTCTCAGAGCAGTGTATATATGTTGTTCTTTAATTATCATTTTTTTAAATTCTACTAAAGCATCTATTAATTACTATCTGCTATTTCCATTTTTCATTCAAGACTAACCTGAGCTGAGCGAGGTCATTCTGACGGAAATCTCCATAGAGCCTAAAGTAGATGTGATTCACACCAGTGAAGGAGACTAGTAGTCTAGTCTGCCTTTAGGGTCTTCTTTCATTGATCACGGAGTGCCTGGCTGATGCTGAGACATACTTGCATTGCTTCAGTGATTGTGAGAGAGGCCAGACACTACCAAAGTGAGTATGCTCGGAACCAGCCTTATGACTTCCAAAGATTCTGAATTCTTCCTGAACTGTCATTCTGAGACCTTCTTTTGTAGTCACAAATGAATAGAAAAGTGGCCATGTGAGAACATAAATTTTTCAAACCCTTTATGGTCTTTTTATTAACAAATGCATATCTAACGTGAATTTAAGGGAGTATGTTTTTCTTGAAAGCAATATAGAAATGTCAGCATGCCATACATAATTTTCTAAGCCCCCCTTTGTTAGTAGATAGAGTCTCTCATTGGGGGCACAGAGCTACCTGCACCCAGGCAGGGAGGGCCCAGGACAGCATCTGGGGTTTACTGGGCGGTTATTACAAACAGATAAGGCTCTACTGCTTGACGAGAGTGTGAGTCTGGACAACTCTTTAACATCTTTCCCCTTCTGTGAACTGACATCCAGCACTAATGGCTTATCTGGTGGGAGTTTTTATGGGAATTATTACAGTGCATTGTGGAGTGTCACATAAAAGGCCATGTGTAAATGTTGTTGTTTCTGCTTCTGTGTTGTCGATGCCACAGAATTTATTTTGGCTCTCCATCATCGGTTGTCACTTTGCCTCTTCCCTTGGTCGCTGTTAATAGCACCCAGCTAAGTAGATCGTATATCTGGGTTTAGTGCTGGTGATCTGGAGCCAGGCACACATATGTTGTGAAGGTAAAAGGGACAGTATTCCCCACTGATGGTGCTTGTGGTGTGCAGGGATATAAGCCAGCCTCAGTCAGGGTGTCTGACAACTTCTGTTGGAAAAGCCAAGGTGCATTGTTCTGTGGACAGCATATTCTCTACATTTGTTGTGTTGGCCAGCCTGGTTTATATAGCAAGTTCCAGGCCTTACACAATGAGAGCCTGTCTCAAAACTGCAAACAAAAACTTCCCAGTAAAAGCTTCCATGCTTAACTGTGTGTGTGAGCAGCATCCATATGCAGGGAGTACTTGCTCTGTTTTAATTTCTGGGACCTCTATGCCAAATATAGAGCCATGGGTTCTTAGATGACATACTGTTTTTTTTTTTTTTTTTAAATAAAGGAATGGAGCCCTGTTCTTACTCCTATCAACTGAACACATGAAGGATCTTCCATAATAGATTTAGCAGACCTAGATAATAATAACAGGTGAAGATCTTTCAGTGAGGAGGGCACTAGACATCAGCACCTACGTGAATGGCCACTTCTCCCTGTCATAATTGAATAGCACAATCAATGCTTGTGTATACTGACTCAGGAGAAAATGGAAAGTTCAGCAGGATTTACCCAGCAGGCTTTGTTCAGTGTAAGTAGATTATGGCACAAATGGCAAAAGTTGCAATCAGAACTGGCAGTGAACAGGGATTTGAATAGGTACTTCAATTTACTTGACACATCTAATGTTCTTATGCATGGGTCTGGAACCCTGGTTTTTGGTGATAGGTAGAAAGATTGGCTTCAGGATTGATAGACTCCTGGGTGGATTAGTAAATCGATTTGCTAAGAGCTGCAGTTCTATGCCTTTGGGGTCTGAAACTCACCTAACAGCAGCTTAAGATAACAAACCTAGAGAAGCTTGCATTTCAGGGTCATTTTGTGTATGTGCTATAAGTGGCTTTTTTTGTGTGGGGGGGACTATCACTTCTACTGAAAACAAAGCTATCATCTCCCCCTAACAAAATATGTAATTAATTTCTTGGTGATATGGTATCTCAGTCCTTTTTTTCCCCCTGGGCTGTTCATCTTTTAAAATGGCATCAATCTTCCTGTCTCTATATTAAAATAATGTAATAAATAAATTCAAAAATGAATTCATTATTTAATAACATTCTAATTAACTTAGATTAAAATAAAAAAGCCGCAGCTTAACTGTACTGCCACATGTTATCATTAAATTACCTGCTCTATGTATTGAATAAGCCGGAGCAAAGCAGGAGTGGGACCTATTATTATGTCAGTCAGCCACACTGACAAAGCCTCGGCTCCACCTCGGATGCTGACAAAGCCTCGGCTCCACCTCGGATGCTGTAAATACGTCAGTAAGCATGCAGTGCAGAAATTACCTGCTGCTGAGGAACCCACAGCTCCGCCCATTGAGGAAACCCAGCAAGATTTCTATGGACATTTCCATATAGCCCTTCAGTGCTCCTGATACAGAGATGTTCGTCTTGGTTTCCTTTATCCTGTTCCCCAGATATCCAGTCCCAGTTTAGTAGCTGTGGCCAATTGGCCAGTTGGTTCTCTCTGCAGCCTTTTTCTCCTGGCTTCACAGTTTCTTCTCCGTTGTGGCAATCAGGGTTTTTTGAAGAAATGAGATTTTGGACTTGCGCATCTGACGAATATTTCAGAGTAGAATTCATAGCAGAGAGGTTGGGCCTGCCGGAGACGTTTGTATTCGCAGCTTGGCCTTGAGATGCTCCAGTACAGCAGATGCTGAGAGGTTATTACCTCCTCTCTGTAGTAATCTGTCTTGTTAACTAGCCCTAGTAGTTTCTTTTTAGCATGAGTTCTTTTCATAGCCTGAAAGCCATACTGTGACCCCAGTTAGAAGGGATCTGTTACTGCAGTAGGGTAAGCGTGGACCAGTACGTCTTCCTGTGTGGGCAGGAAGTCAAGAGTTGGAAACTATAAGAGTGGGATGGCAACTTGAGACTTTAGCACGAGGTGTCTGTCCCGCCCCCCATTGTAATGCCTTTATTTCATAATAACCAGAGGGTGGTATTTCATAGCTCTAACTCACAATAAAACTGAATTTAAAACACTTTATACTGTATATGTATAAAAGGGATTTCCATTTGGATTTTAATCCATATTGGTTTCACATTATCGAGTAGAATACATATGAAAATACAAACACAGCTGGGAAAATAAGGGTTTGTACATCAAGAGAAATGAGCCTGAGCAATATCTCACTTGAAGTCACAGTCTGAGATCTGTGGCTGAAAGCAGGAAATAGTAAGGCAGATAAGTCACTGAAACAATTCCCCAGGGCCTGACAGCCGAGCTCATTCATTTCAATGTGACCAAGGCCTCTCACAGCCTTATCAGATACTGTTCACTGCTACTTGACACAACCTGTGTTGTCACATGACTTCCCAGTCCGGGGAGAAAGAGAGGAAGGCTACTGGAGGCCAACACAGAAATGGTGGCAGGAAATGGAGAGGAAAAGACACCTCAGAAGAGACTCTAGGATCCAAAGAGCAAAGAGTCTGTCAACAGACGCTTTCAGAAACCTGGGAGGGTCCCAGAGAGTTAGAATACAATGATGGCCCTGAGAATCTTCCATAAAGTTTTCTTTTCTCTCCTTTCCTTTCCTTTCCTTTCCTTTCCTTTCCTTTCCTTTCCTTTCCTTTCCTTTCCTTTCCTTTCTCTCTCTCTTTCTTTTTTTCATTTTTCTTAAGATGCTGAGAAAGCATTTGACAAAATCCAACACCCATTCATGATAAAAGTCTTGGAAAGATCAGGAATTCAAGGCCCATACCTAAACATGATAAAAGCAATCTACAGCAAACCAATAGCCAACATCAAAGTAAATGGTGAGAAGCTGGAAGCAATCCCACTAAAATCAGGGACTAGACAAGGCTGTCCACTCTCACCCTACCTATTCAACATTGTACTTGAAGTCCTAGCCAGAGCAATTAGACAACAAAAGGAGATCAAGGGGATACAAATTGGAAAGGAAAAAGTCTTTCTTTTTTTCTTTCTCTCTCTTTTTTTGTTCTTTCTGAGACAGGGTTTCTCTGTGTAGCCCTGGCTGTCCTGGAACTCACTTCGTAGACCAGGCTGGCCTTGAACTCAGAAATCTGCCTGCCTCTGCCTCCCAAGAGCTGGGATTAAAGGTGTGTGCCACCACGCCCGGATAAATTTCTTTTACAAAAGTGAGAAATATATACAAAATGATGAGGGCAAAATTGCCTATACAAAGTAATCCATATGAAAAGAACATGGTGTCTTTTCTTTCCACTAAAGACTGAAAAGATAAGCACCCTCCCTGGTGAAAGCATTAAGTCACCCAGAAAGCCCTCAAGCCAGCCTCCTTCCTTACAGGCACCTTATACTACACTCTGAGCAGTGGCCTGCACTGATCAAAGGGGACTCAAAACTATTACTACTACTACTACTACTACTACTACTACTACTACTTCTTCTTCTTCTTCTTCTTCTTCTTCTTCTTCTTCTTCTTCTTCTTCTTCTTCTTCTGTTTTTTTTAAATTAGATATTTTCTTTATTTATATTTCAAATGTTATCCCCTTTCCTAGTTTCTATCCCCTCCCCCTTCACCTTGCTCCCCAACCCACCCACTCCTGCTTCCTGGACTTGGCATTCCCCTAAACTGGAGCATAGAACCTTCACAAGACCAATGGCCTCTACTCCCATTGATGACAGACTAGGCCATCCTCTGCTACATATACTGCTAGAGCCAGGAGTCCCACCATGTGTGCTCTTTGATTGGTGGTCTAGTCCCAGGGAACTCTGGGGGTACTGGTTAGTTCATATTGTTGTTCTTCCTATAGGGCGGCAAACCCCTTCAGCTCCTTGGGTATTTTCTCTAGCTCCTTTCTTGGGGACCCTGTGCTCAGTCCAATGGATAGCTGTAGCACGTGGTATCTTAGCTGTCACTACCCACCTGTGAGATGAAGAAATCAACTTATTATTAAAAAAAGATAGGTCTGAGTTTATTATATATAGCACCATATTCCCCTCCCTCTCCCTCTTCTTCCCTCTCTCCCTTCCTCTATCCCTCTTAATTTCCCTAGAAATTGGAACCAGGACCTTGTTCACAGTAGGCAAACACCTTCTCCAACATGTTGTGTTGACCCTGGAAAAGTCATAGTGTTCTTCTTATTTTCTATTTAACCGTATAGTCTTATGATCTAGGCAAAAGGCTGGGAGGTGCCCTGACACTGCTTCTGCTTGCTATAATTTGTTTTCAGAAATGTTTTCTTTTTCTTTCTTTCTTTTTTTTTTTTTTTTTTTTTTTTCTTTTTTAGGACAGATTTTCTCTATAGGGCCCTGGCTATCTTAGAACTTGCTCTGTAGATCAGGCTGACTGCAAACTCACCGAGGTCCACCTGCCTTTCTTCTTCTTTTTCTTCTTCCTTCTTCCTTCTTCCTTCTTCTTCTTCTTCTTCTTCTTCTTCTTCTTCTTCTTCTTCTTCCTTCTTCCTTCTTCCTTCTTCCTTCTTCCTTCTTCCTTCTTCCTTCTTCCTTCTTCCTCTCCTTCTCCTCCTCCTCCTCCTCCTCCTCCTCCTCCTCCTCCTCCTCCTCCTCCTCCTCCTCCTCCTTCTCCTCCTCCTCCTCCTCCTCCTCCTCCTCCTCCTCCTCCTCCTTCTTCTTCTTCTTCTTCTTCTTCTTCTTCTTCTTCTTTTGCCTTTATTTTATTTTTTTATTAGTTATTTTGTTCATTTACATTTCAAATGCTATCCTGAAAGTCCCCCATACCTTCTCCACGCCCTGCTCCCCTACCCACCCACTCCCACTTCTTGACCCTGGTGTTCCCCTGTACTGGGGCATATAAAGTTTTCAAGACCAAGGGGCCTCTCTTCCCTCTACCTGCCTTTCTAGTGCTGGGATTAAAGGTGTGCATCACTGCCTGGCTTCAAAACTATTTTTTATAGAAACTGGATTTGTTTTTTAAGTTGAATTGACAATCCCAGTAATGTCCTAAGGTTTTCTTAGCTTACAACTATAAAGATCTGTCTCTTTGAATTCTTTTCATGTGACTTCAATTATTAACATTTTTCACAAAGATCTATGTGTCTTTAAAAATTCCCAGGGTTCAAAAAATGGTCTTTTCTGCTAATGTAAAATTATAATCACTTTTGTACAATGCTATAATAAGTTGTCCGATTAAAGAAAACCATTGGGGTGTGTTGAGCATGGTGGAATTCTCAATAATGACATTGCTAATGTTTACCAGACTTAGGGAACAAAATTGCTGTGTGACTTCTATCCTCACTGGCTCATAGAGGGGGAGGCAAGTTTTATATTCTTTTTCATATTGTACTGATACATTTCTAATCACAAGTTTTTGAGAAGGTTAATAGAAATTGTAGTGCCTTATTGTCATGATGCGTAAATGATTTCTTTTTCAATAAAGGGTATGTTATTAAAGAGAAAAATGATTTTGCAAGCCATGCATTAGAGTTTGTAAATGCCATCTGTCTTAAGCCTGAGCAATCAATGGAGTAAGTGAGGCCAGTTTATTTCTCGCAGATTTACTACCCCTATTGCATAAATAGCCATAATGGGATTGATTTCCTAGGCTGAAACAGCTTTTATCACATACAAGTGTTTGGCGATGACTATATTAAGTGCTGCTGTGGTTAGTCTTGGATTTTCTTACATACAAGAGTTTCAAAAAATTCTAAAGTTTTGAAAATACAGTACTTTGTCATCTGCAAAAATTCCACTTATCCTGTGTGTGTGTGTGTGTGCGTGCGCGCACATGTGCATGTGTGTGTCCCTGTATGTGAGGATGCTTGTCCCCATGCACATGTTTATGAAGGCTAGAAGAGGTCTTGGGTATCATGGTCTCCTACTGAACCTGGAGCATGAGGTTAACGTGTGCTGGAGTCACAGGTGTGGTGTGCATGGGTCCATGGGCTGCTTTTCTACATGGCTGTTGTGAATCTAACTCAGGTCCTCATGTCTGTGCAGAAGGGCATGCCCACTAAGCCATCTCCCCAGCCCTTGACTTTAGTATTAACCATGTGTCTTGATTTTTCTGCATCTCAGTAAATTACGCTAGTTACCACGGGCACCTCCTTTGTGCTCATTTAGAGACACAGGGAGATCCTAGTCGGGTAGTGTGAGCGATTTATATTCCCATGTATGCCTAGGTGTGAATCACAGCCTTTATTCTTTCCTGCAGGCCCCAGGCCCATGACTTTACTTTGACAAGCCTCACTTTTCTCATCTCAGTAGTAGGTATATAAAAACACCGTAAAGTATATAGTACATGACAAGGTGCCCTACACAGCCAGTGGATGGATGGGAGCCATGTTTCCATTGGCTACTCTACCATTGTCAAAACTGCTCAGTCAAAGTATTATTCATCCCAAGTAGTTATGTAGAAGCACTCAGGAGAAGAACCTTTTTATGTCTGCCCCCTTTTTTCATAGTCTTCCTCCCAGTGGCAATTGAATAGAGCAAATCATGGATAGGGTTTACCAGATTAATTACAAATTTTCCAGCCAGTTTTAAAAAATATTAATTAGTATAAGAAAGGACCTACCACTTGGACTACTCCAACTCAGGGAAACCTTGAGAGTGACAGTGTTTTTTTTTTTTTTTCAGTGTCCCCACAGCTCCAGGGGCTGCCTCCTTAGCCGACTTTCTCTCCACTGGTTGTGGTAAATAGGAGGCCACCAGTGGCTTTTCTTCTCCCACAGAGCCCTTTTCTTCCACGTGTTTCCCTGCCCGTGTGCAGGTCCATCACCTTTCCCACCCCAGCGACCAGGACCTCAAATCTTCCTGGTCTTAGCTGAAGCAAGAGTCTGCATAAAAATTGCTTGCTCCCTTCCTGAAAAAGCCAGTGTGCTGTGCTCTCTCTCTCTCATTCCTCTCAAGTTTTCCAAGTGTCGACTTGTGTTTTAAGCTAAGCAGTTAACAAAAATTTACCTGTAGGCAAGCTTAATCAGATTTTACTCTAGTCGGAAGCCTAGCAAAAGAAATAAACTTCCTTCATGAACACAGCTTTCCAAATCCATCAAAAAATGTGCCCCAGAGCCAACATGAAGGGGGTGAAGGAAAGAATTGGCTAAATGATCATCCAGGAAATGTGTGTGCTCATGTGTAAGACGAGGCTAGGAGTTAGAAATGAAAGCACTTTTTTTGTGTGTGTTTCAGTGAATAATTTTCCTTGTTACAGTAAAAAATTGCATTGCTTGCTGGAAGTCTGGAGTGCGTTGGGTGCTCCAGGCAACTGTTTCTTCTCCTGATTATTTACTCCATGGATCTTTGGGGATGTGCTGCATATGACTCAGCCTAGCCTGCATTTAAGGCTTGAGAAATATTCTTTAGGGCTCCTGGGTAGCACAGCATCTATTAATTACTGAGAGGGTGAGGCCCAGGTTTCCTGGAAGTTGGAATCTACTTGTTCTTTGTATAAAAGAGTCCTCTGTAGAAAGAAAGACTGTTAGAAACAGTCCTTAAAAGGCAGATAGTTCCATTGCTAAAGGGTTTGCTGTGTAAACAGGAGGATCTGATTTTTGAGTTTGCCAGACCCAAGGCAATGCATACCTGTAATCTCTTTGGGAGATGCAGACAGAAGGACGCCTGGGCAGTGCTGGACAGTCACCCTAGCTGATGTAGTGAGTTCCAGCTACTGAAAGACCCCATCTCACAAGATAAGTCATAGATCAATGGGACAAAATACCTCATGTCAACCTCTGTCCTTCACCTGCATGTACATATATGTGTGCCCATGTACATGTACAGCCAAACATGCCCTTTTTAATATTGTATTGAAAGTCAGGCACTTTTTGCCCTGAAAAAGCCCTTTTAAATTGACCTTTTTGTTTGTTTGTTTGTTTGTTTTTGTTTTTGTTTTTCTTTTGAGACAGGGTTTCTCTGTATAGCTCTGGCTGTCCTGGAACTCACTTTGTAGACCAGGCTGGCCTCGAACTCAGAAATCCGCCTGCCTTTGCCTCCCAAATGCTGGGATTAAAGGCATGTGCCACCACGCCCAGCTTAAATTGATCTTTTTGAGGTGACATAGACATAACATGGGGAAATATTCTTGTGTTCCTGGCATCTGTACACTAATTACTACCTATACATTTTTAATAATTTAATCTGTCACATTTTAGAAGAGGAAGGATTTTGATTCCAAACAAAACTGAAATGCATGACCAAACACATTATGAAATGTGTGGTTTCATTAAATCCTGTTGTTAATTCAACCAGAAGGAAATCACTTCAATCAAACTGGGAGCAGGAGTTTGCCTTGGTATTTCATATCCCTACCTCATCAAGCCTCACCACACATTAGGCATGTTGTATGTACATCCAGAGAAATTTTAGGTCATGGTCAGAAGGCCAAATACTGCTGGCTTTGATGGTACTTCTACTCTGAAGACAAGGAAGAAAAGCTGGCTTAGATCAGCTTCGAAATTAACAGCTTGGTTACAAAGACATATTTTATGCAGCATGGATCCAAATGTGGAGAGAAGCAAGCTAGAGAGCAGCCTGGCTTAGTGGCATCAGTCTCCATCAGTGCCTTCACGGCCTCTTCCCCTGCTCTTAATAGGTCAGGTGTCTGGTCCACCCTGAGCATACCCGTCAGGGCATGATGCTCACATTCAGCTCCTTATAGTCAATACCAAAGGCCCTGTTTGTCCTTAGTGTAGTGACACCTGGTCCATAGAGTATAGAACAAAGATGGCTGTCACAAACTTAAACCTGTGTGCATGATACCAGAAGAGAAGAAACAGGAAAGATTCCCAGCCTATTCCCTTGATCATCCAAGGAGAATTTTTCATGGTAGCTTCTGATAGCCACACAGGGTCAGCACCAATCTCAGAGACTCCAAAGCTTCTTGTGAACCTCTGGGCAGTGTATTGCATAAAGCCAGTCCAGAGATCCCCTTCAGCTCTCACAAGTGTGAGAGCTCCTTCTCACAAGTGTGCCTCACAGTTTACAGGCTTCAGGTTTGCCTCTGAACAGAAAGGTGTATGTTGGTTTTTGTTTGGTTGGTTTTTTGTTGTTGTTGTTGTTGTTGTTGTTTGGTTGGTTGGTTTTTCAGATCTGATGACCGAACCCAGGGCCTTGAACTTGCTAAGCACTCTACCACTGAGCTAAATCCCCAACCCTGTATATGTTGGTTTTTAAAGACACTAATTATTAAAAGGTAACCAGGAGTTCCATCCTCAATTGCATATTCCTAGTATGCCCTTAAAAATGACTAAGACACTAGATGTTATTTATGAACAAGTCAAACTAGCAGCATGTCCTCTGATGAGATGCTTGGGTTATTTATTAATTTATTTCTCTCCATTGGAAAACTTACCATCTGGATGCTGTCCACATTTTAAAAACACATAAATCAAGATGCAAGGCAAGTTGACGAGTCCACAGGTGACCTTCAGGCCTCCTCTGATCACAGCCAGCAGCTTCCGTTCTGACTGTGTTGGAATGTGGGAGAAGAAAGGGAACCAAACACAAATACTGCTCCTCTTCATTCAGTGAGCTCAGGTCTTCTTTCATGAGACCTTGCTTTTCCTTTAATCTTTGTATCACAAGTGATGATAAAATGTGAATTATGGATCTATACAAGACTAACATTCCTAAAATAAAGTTGAGTATTTCCTATTGTCTGGCCACCTTCTACCTGTCACCAGGCATTGTCCAACATAATTTTCCAACTCGCATTTTCTGGCTGTGGTTGAATGACTTCATAAATTACTTTCATGATCATCCCCGTGTTCTATTGAAAGAGATGGGTTTGACGAATAAATATATTGTTTACAATTTGCCACTATCATTCGAACGTCCTGAGTTACTCAAGTTTTAAATTGCACGAGGCTTTTAGTGAAATGCCATGTATCCAAGCATAAGCTGGTATGTTTATGCAGTTACATCTTATATATACATAAAATTTTCCAATGATGAAAACATTTTCACTGCATTTTTAATCTTATACTTTCTGCATTTTTAAAAAGAGTTGTAATGTCAGATTCCCGAGGACACAAGACCTGCATGAATTCTTGGGTATCTGGGGCATCCTTTCTCATGCTGGCATTTATCTGGTGTCTATAAAGTCAGCCCGTCAAATTTCTCACAAATGCGTTGTTCTCACAAATGATGTAATTGAAATATTGCTTTAAGTAATTTTTAAACATAAGGAAGTAGACAATATATACATAAGACTAATTAATATTTTTAATAGATGATAGAACATTTCTAAGAATTAGAAGTTCCAGCCTGGGGATTTATAGGAGACTTTGTGGTTAAATAGGTTTTAGTCAGCTTGTGCATACTCCTTAATTACGGGTAAAGGGACTCAGGCTTTTACTGGAAATGTCACCATTGATCAGTCAGTTGACCAGCAAGGGACGGTTGAGGAGGCGGGTTCCTTGGAGTGGAAGAGGACTCATAAATCATGGTGTGGGGGTGGGGTAAAGAAGCATTCTCAATAAGCAACAAGCAATATCAAATGAAGAACTGGGTTGCAGACAAGTCTGAGGATATGATGTGAGCCTCAATTAAGGAATTAGTTGTGGAAAACACGGACAAGAGAAGGAGTTGCCCTTGACTTTGTTTGGAAGGACGGCAGATTCGCCTCCAGAATGGACAGGAACTGTAACTGACTCAGCTGCTACTAAAGCATCTAGTTCCCATATAGGGATTTAGGACTTCTGTGTCCTAGTCTGTGTACCAACCGGTGACTTGTGGTCTGTAGCCGATGAGATGACAAACCTGCCTTGCTTGGAAGCTTTGGGGAGTACTTCCGAGGAGGAACTTGGTTCCTTCAAGCATTGAAAGTACAGAGGAGTGTCTGTCTAGAAGGGTGTGATAGAAAAGCCTAAGGAAAGAGCTCAGGAAACACTGGGTAGAACCAACGGGAAGTGCTGGCCAGATGGCTAATGGACAGTGCGCTGTCAGACTGACCTCACTAGAGCGATGGCCAGAAGGATCTACAAGGTCACTACATTGATAAGCTTAGAATTTACAAGGAGGGGAACAAGAATCCTTTCCAATATCCTGAAGTGGGAACTGGCATGCTTAGGTGTATCTCTTTGGAAGATAACTGAGGTAGCAGTGTAGACAGTGGAAGGGACTGAGGAGGCTGGCATCCTGACTAAGTGACTTTGGGGGGCTAAGGGGCAGGACACAGCTAAGTGATGATGCTTGTTTATCTCCACCAGACTGGAGGCTGGCCCAGGGAAAGCATTAGTAATGAACTTGGTAGGTCCTGGTAATGAATATGTGGGAGAAATGCGGGGATCATGGTTGGGGAGAGAAGCTGTCAAGACTTTGGGTTGACCAACTGTGTTGAAGGTGGTGCTGTATTGAGAAGGTTAGCTCTGGGAGGTAAGGCCTGATAAGAGTGGCTTTGTTCTCTCTCTCTCTCTCTCTCTCTCTCTCTCTCTCTCTCTCTCTCTCTCTCTCTCTCTCTCTCTCTCTCTCCACCCTACCCACTCTCTCTCTGTCTGTCTTTATATTTCCCTCTCCATCCCCAGGATCTTACTCTGTGGCCTTGGCTATCCTAAGACAACTTCTGTAGACAAAGCTGGCCTGAAAGTCACAGAGATTTGCCTTTCTCTGCTTCTCACTGCTGGGATTAAAGGAGTGCACCACTATATCTGGCTGTATTCTGCTTTTCACATCCATGTGCATACATTTGGGGATGTCTGAGAAATTAGTAGTTCCATTAGATCTGCCATTCATAAATTCATCAAACCTGGAATAAAATAAAAACACCTGAAATTTTGGGAGTGAGTTTCTCCGTGTATTGCTCCACTGGTGTTTCCTGACTTCCAGTGAACTGTAGGAGACACACAGGGGACATAAGAATCTGCCAAGAACAGTGAGCTGGAATAGGCATTTAAAAAGGAAGTCTGAGGGACTGGAGAGATGACTCAGTGGTTAAGAGCACCAACTGATCTTCCAGATGACCTAAGTTCAATTCCCAGCAACCACATGGTGGCTCACAACCATTTGTCATGGGATTGATGCCCTCTTCTGGAGTGCCTGAAGACAGCCACAGTGTACTCATATAAATAATATAGTAAATCTTAAAAAAAAAAGAAGGAGAAGGGGGAGGAGGTGGTGGTGGTCTGGGGCTAGAGAGATAGCTCAGTGGTTAAGAGCACTGACTGCTCTTCCAGAGGTCCTGAGTTCAATTCCCAGCAACCACGTGGTAGCTCACAACCATCTGTCATGGGATCTGATTCCCTCTTCTGGTGTGTCTGAAGACAGTGACAGTGTACTCATATGTATAAAATAAATACATCTTTTAAAAGGAAGGAGAAGGGGGCTGGTGAGATGGCTCAGTGGGTAAGAGCACCCGACTGCTCTTCCAAAGGTCCGGAGTTCAAATCCCAGCAACCACATGGTGGCTCGCAACCATCCGTAACAAGATCTGACGCCCTCTTCTGGTGTGTCTGAAGACAGCTACAGTGTACTTACATATAATAAATAAATAAATCTTTAAAAAAAAAAAAGGAAGGAGAAGAGGAATAGGAGGAGAAGGAGGAATTTGTGCTTATAGACACCAAAGGGCACATTAGTAACCATATCAGCATACCACTTGGTTGAGCAAGCCCAATTTCATGGTATAGAATTATAGGCAACTCCAGGAAGAGCCCAGTACTGAACTGGTAATCACAACAGAAACTTTGTGGTCAGGGAAGAAGGAAACAACTGGATTCTAGTGTAGAGCATTCCAGTTTTTACAAAACTATTGGAAGAAGGAGGGAAGCCACAAATCTGATTTAGTGAAGATGTTGTCCCTGACAGCAAGATTTACTCCTGGGTTATAAATTTTTCTGTGATCGAGACTAAACTGCAGTGAAAGTTAAATTTCACCTATATCTCATTCAACGCCTAACGTGATTTAAATGACAAGTTTTCAGAAGTGACATGGAGCCTTGGATCTAAATATATTTTTTATGGTTGGAAATTTTAATTTCAGATCAGTGAAAAATCATGACGCCTCCTCATGTGTAAGAGACTTAGTAGAGTTTTCAGCTGGTACAGATGGTTTTGTCAGGCAAAACTATTAATGTTAAGAGGAGTCGGATGGCAAAATTTGCACAGGCTTTGTCTATGAAATTGCTCCCTCACAACATTATTGAAATGGTTGAATGACTGGCCTACTTCTGAGATCGAGGCGTGATGAGTTCATCTTGTTTAATCTCACAAAGGTTGTTCAGTTTGCCTGTGACATGCCTGTGAGGATGCACCATGAGGCGATGGTTTGTGAGTCCTGGCAGCTTCCTGCTCTCTCAGTCAGCTGCATCTGGAAATATTCGTCCCCATGTCCTGTCTGCAGTGATCTTGCTTCAGAAGGCTTTGACCTCTTTTTACCTTTGCACTGCACTCACAGCTTCAAGTGTGTACATACAGAAGAAATACATGACTTACTTACTGTTTCTTTTTTTTTTCGTGTATGTGTGTGTGTGTGTCTGTCTGTATGTCTTGCCTGTCTATCTGTATGACTTTAACCAAAGTTCTACAGGGCATCAGATCTTTGAAATTGTAGTTGCAGGGATGATTGTAGTTCACTTGATATGGGTGATGGGATTTGAACTCATGTCCTCTGCAAGAACAGCCTGTGCTTTATCTCCTGAGGCATCTCTCTAGTCCCTTAGCAACTTTGCTGGAGTGTCCAGAAACCCTAATTAGGGTATGATTTTCATAAGGATGTGATGAGATGAGTTAGTGTTCTATTCAGAGACCACCAAATGTGTGAGCCACCAATCATTACTGCTCTTTTTTTAAAATTAATTATTAGTGTGTGCATGAGTGTGTGTGTATGTATTATGACGTGGGTTGCACACATGTAAATCATTGGTGTGTGGGGGTCAGAGAGAACATTGTGAAGCCAGTGCTCTCCTTCCTCCATTCCTCAGATTCCCGGGCTTCGTCCCATGAGGTGGGCCTCTGTGACAAGTGCCTTTGCTGGCTGAGGCATCTTGCAGTTCCCAAAACCTTTCTTATTTTTTCAAAAGAAAAAAACTCTCAGAAATAAAATCCTTCTTCTATTTTTTTATTTTCTATGTGTTTGGGTGCTTGGCCTGCTTGTTTGTCCGTGCAGGACATACACCCTGGGCCTGTGAAGGCCAGAAGAGGGTTTCCGGTGGAATTATAGTTAAAGAGGTTGTGAGCCACCATGTGGGTGCTGGGAATCAAGCCCAAGGCCTCTAGAGAGCATTCAGTGCTCACAATCACCGAGATGTGTTTCCAGCCTAATTTGAATGTTCCTGTGAGATTTACACAGGAAACCTGAGCTAACAGTTTTCTCTAAGCATGTCATATAGGCAGCTGAGGCACAAGGTGATTTAAAAAAAATTAATATATGGTAATGTAATCCAGCCGCTCTGGATTGTGTTTTTATTGTTTTGTTTTATTTTCCTGCCTCTGCCTTCCCAGTGCTGGGATTAAAGGTGTACATCTCCATGCTGCGCCCTGGGAGGGTATTTAAGGAGAGCAGTGTCACCCTGTGTTGATTGTGCTGTTAGCCTGACTTTCAGACCTGATTCTTTTGTGATCTTCTCACTTGTCAGTTGCCCTTCCTTCAAGGTGTATGTCCATTGAGATTCTCAGCAGCTGCTCTGCAGGATGACAAGAACAGAAGAGTGATGAGACAGACAGTGAGAAAGGAACGCAGTAGTCTGTCAGCATGCGCATGAGCACCCTCTGAAAAAAAAAGTTTTAAGATATCGACAGTAGCAGAAGAAAACCATGCATGATTAAAATATAAATAAAATCTAAGCCGTAGCACTGATGGTTTTTCACGTGAGTCCCTGCCATAGACTTGGCTGCCAGTGCAGCCAGCCACTGGAGGGCCAGTTCGATAAATGTAATGGGAGCAATCTCACTCTATTACTTTTAAATTAACTAGGTTCGTGTGGCTGTCCTCATCCACGGCTCCTCCTTGGGGAACAGGACTGTGCCACATTGATTGGGATGATAGTTGAGAATATTAAGTGTTTAGAGGCTGGGCAGGTGCCCACAAGAAAGACCCCACCCCCCATGTCTTTGAGGATGTTAGCCCTACTGGGTCAGGGACCACATACCCCACCCCCACCCCAACCCTGTACATTTAAAGTTAATCTGTGAGCGCTAATGATCAGCAAGGCTTTTGGGGTTCTAGAGTGGTTTTGGTTTGGTAGCCCTATTTCTAAGCAGGGGCCTCTTCAATAAAAAGTTGCCATAAATCTGTGGTGATCTGGCACCACTAGTGTCTCAGAAACCTTAACATCACCTGTAAAGCAGGGACCTCACAGCACAAAGCCACCTAGGGTGGCTGTAGTTCAGCTGTCCGCCCTGAGAAATTGATGTGACGGACTAGGGTTGAGAAGGTGTGCATATTCTTCTTGACCGTTTTAGAGAGTGTGCACCCATAGTGCATTAGCATGTCTGTAGCAAAGTGATTAATTGGGTTTGCCTTCATTGGGATCATTTATTTGTTTTCCATCCTGTCCTCGACGTCCACCATTTAAAAAATACAGCCAGTACTGTTCGGCCCAGTCCCTGGAGCTCTCTCTCAAGTCCTTTATTATTGCAAAGTGACATATGGGAAACCTTGCCACTGACATTCATAGACTTATAATCCAACTCCTTCAATCGCTTTATTAATGCTTTGGCTTTCAGCGTAAAAGCCAGCACATTGAAAACCACAGAAAAATTTTGATTATGACAGTGGCATTTATCATTCTCTAATGGAGAAGCTGGAACTTCCAGCTGGGAAGTTGGCGGGCACATCCAGTGTGATATTCTTCATCCTGGATGCGGTCCTAGCTGAGAGCTGTTCTCTAGGGCGCTGGATCATACTTCACCTCAGACAGATGTAGGCCTAGGTCCAGCATTTGGTAGGGACGTTGTTAGTCCTTACCTGTAGGTTTTATGAGTAAGGGATTAATGTCATGTTGGTTCAGTGATTTATTCACCCCACCCAGTGCCTTCTTTATGGCAGGCACTACTTTATGCACAGAAAAAAATATCCTTACCAGCCAGAGTACGTGTTCTGTCTATCAAAGGGTAGATGAGCTGACTCACTTGGCAGATACTTAGTGGAGAAAGTGAAAACTGCTTTGGAAAAAGAAACCAAAAGTGTTCTTTGAGGGAAGCCATTTGAACTCTGTATTTTGTTAGAGGTATAGTTTAGCATGTCATTGGGAGATACTTAAGCAAAACTTCTATTCAGTGATTCGCTACGGTTTAGATACCTCAAAAAGGAATTCCACGTTAGGTTAAGAAAACAACAACTTGTAGTATACTAAAATTGCTTCCTCACCTTCTTTCAACTTCTGAGTTTTCTTTCCTTGTATCTGAACGTGTCATTATTTGGGGACACTAGACAACACTTCCACTTCTTTACTATTGTAAGAATCGGGTCAAATTGGAAGAAATTAGGATATGCTAATGGTGTGTTCTGAATTCCATTCAGGAATTTAGTGTTAGAGGGTCACACTACAGGCATGCTCGTCCTTCCTTTGCTTGGTGTTCAGTGCTTTGAATCCTTTTTAATGGTTCATTTATGCACGTAACTTCTTGAGGGTGGGGGTGGAGAGATAAAATTGTCCCTAGAGCAGTTTTACTGAGATTTTGTTCAAAGAAGAAACAGTATAAATAAACAGTAAGAAAAGCAGTTGCTAAAGCTACATGCTCCAGAACAAGCCAGAAGACAAATGCTGGGTAATTTGTACCCTGCTCTGATTAAATGGCCTCCAGGGCACACTCCATTGCGCTTTGTTGTGGCTGGGCATGACAGGAGCCTGTGCCTAGCTCTGTACTCAGATAACTCGCGCCAATTGTCAGTGCTTCTTCTCCACCTTCACTCCTGACATCCATAGTGTCCTGACATCCATAGTGCCCAGACCCAGCACCAGGTACGATCTAAGGACTTGTTGTTTTTTCTCCCTTATTAGCCAAGTGCTCATTTTATCTGATGTTTATACATATGGAAAGTTGGTCCTGGGGTGATTAATGATACCAGAAACATGGAGCCAGGAAGAGGTCAATGTGGGTGTGAGTTACACAGTAATGCATCTAGGCTTATATAGATAAGTCATTTCTGTTACCTTAATGACATACTGTAGGATGGTATGGAACTTATCCTAACATTGTCCCTTCCACCGTGCCCCATCCCCACTGGATTTCTGGAGGTTGAACCAGGACACAGTGCATGCTGGGTACCATGAGCTATGTTCCTAGCAAAACATTGTCCTTCCTAATAGGTTGCCTTCTTCAGCTCTCACTTTCTGCTACTGCCTTCTCCTGTGTGATAGGTGGCATCCTTGGGTCCTGTATACTCTGTGCCAAGCAGTCATGGTGCCTCTAGACATTGCTAATGTCCCTAGCAGGGAAGAAGAGAATCACCCCCTTTTGAAGGCTTGTATTCTATACTCTCAGGTTATTTGTGGCTGGTATAGATCATGGAACCATTCACCATGTTTCTGCTAGTTTGCTCAGACTGTCTCAGCAGAAGACCACAACCCATGGCCGAGTGGTTTAACAACTTATTTATTTCTCTGTGACTCTGGACGTGGGAAAATATCTAGGGCCAGTGTGTGGGTGTCCCTGTGAGGCATCTTCTCCACTGTGTACAGGCGGGGTGGAAACAGGCTTTCTTGTCTCTTCTTATAAGGTTAAAGATTACATCTTGAGGGTCTCATTTGTCATGACTTCATGTAACAGAAAGATCTATTTCTCCAAATGCTGTGCAGCCTGGGCTTCAGTATGTAAAGGAAGGATTGGTCATAAACATTCATTTCATAATGCTTGATGTGGTGTTTTTAAAAATAAAAGAAAAAACAGAACAAACAAACAAGTCAAATGGACCTGCATTTGATCCCGGCCCAGTTCTGACAGTCTCAGCACGTTGCTGTAGCCCATTTCCTGAACTGCTCATTATTTGCTTCATGGGATGGACTTGAAGACCAAATGAAATAATCTGTCTCAAGATTTCTGTTTTATAACAGGAAAGAACATTTTATTGCTTCTTCTGTTTCTTCTAAAATCTCTCTACATGGACTCTAAGTGGGTGACACAAATGGACTTTCAGGTTGGAAAGATACTCTAACTCTGTAGCAATGGTAGAGCTGGCTCACTGCAATCCATCCAATGAACAATTATATGGCTAGACATGCCTCCTGCGTCTTTCTTTCTCTCTCTTCTTTTTGTAGCATTAGGGATCAAACTCAGGGCCCCGTTGGTTTTGTATATATAGGTCACATCTTAAAAATTGTAAAGCCATTAAGAAGTACTTGGAAACTTGCTCACCATCACTGGTATAAATTAATTGTTTGCACCCAGTAGGGGTAAGAAAAGGCTGCCATAAAATAGACATGTTGGGTGGTCATTACAAAGGCTTTGCCTGTTTTCCGCATAGATATGTGGGTCTCTACACTTGTCTTCTTTTAATGACAATGCTTGTTTTCTAACTAACTGTAAATCTCAAATCTCAGTTTTTGATGGATCTAAAGAGAATCCATGTACAGTATTATTACTTTTCATTTTGAGGAGTTAATTTCATAGCTGATGGGTTTAAGCAAATGTGGCTGTATGCTGAACTTAACAATGTTGTTAGATTGCTGAGCATGGTGGTTTCTGTCTGAAGTCCCACCGGGTAGGAATCAAAGCCAGGAAGATTATAAATTTGAAGCTAGCCTGAACCACATAGGTCAACCCTGTGTGTCAGAGGGATGTGGTGGGGAGATCAGTCATGCACATATTGCTGTGGCTAGTTGCTTTATACTGGCTTCATAGGGCTGACAACTGAGGTAGAGACAGCTACAGACAGACACTGGCTGTTTGTTCTGAAATGGTTACAGCTCTTTTCTACTTCTCCTACCCAGCATTAGAGTATGTTTAATACACTCATCATTAAGTATGTTTAATAAAAAATATTTTCTCCACTTACAAGTGACTCCATGTTAAATATTTTAGAAAGTTACTCCACTTACTGAGCAGTCTTGACGTTAAATAGATTGAATAAGGAAGTGCTGGTTTCTGATGGTTCTCAGTGCTAAGCGTTTTGTATAGGTAGTTACTTTAGCAGCCAACAACAAGCTCAAAGTCTTTAATATTTAAAAAGTTGTCTTTATAGCTGCTTGGTGCATCTGTGTATAAAATATCACACTTGAATTGCCTCTCCATTTCGAAAGGCTCTTCCTAATGAACAGAAGAGGAAAGCGTTTTCATTTCTTCAACGTATTTATATTTCACACACCAAAGTAGATTCTAAGTTTCACAAATTGGAGACAGTTTTACCCCCAAACAACAGTTTTTAATGCCTTGTAAGACACCAAATAACATGGCTCCCTTGAAGAGATGTATTTATCCAGCATTAAACACCTGTGGGGACTGCGCCCACCCTAGTGATGAAGATGTATGAGGTCATGTTTATTAACCCTCTGAGACTACTGAAAAGTCAACTGGTCTTCAAAGGCCTGAACTGAACTCAGATGTTCTTCTCATGAGCAGAATCTTTAGTACGACAGAGCAGTAGAGGCCTGGCTGGAAAGAGGCCAGTGCTGGGCCTTAGGTGTGTGTCTAAACCCTTGATCCCAAGTCAAGGCACTACTGTGCTGTAGAAACTCTAGGAGGTGGGACCTACATGATAGAAATAGATCACTAGAGGAAAGGCTATAAATGTTATTTAAAGGCCCTCGGTCCTCACCTGTGATGTCTGGTCCACTGTGATGTAAGGAGCCTCTGCCACATGATCCAGTCACTGCAAACTCTACTCTTCCTCCCCTGCTATACAAATAGAGGCCCTCTGAAACTGGGAGTCCAAATAAGTTTCCTTCCTTCCTCCATCCGTCCCTCCGTCCCTCCATCCCTCCCTCCCTCTTCTCTTCTTCCCTCCCTTTCTTTCTCTCTCCCTCTCCTTCCTTCCTTTCTCCCTTCCTTTCTCCCTTCCTCCCTCCCTCCCTCCCTCCCTCCCTCCCTCCCTCCCTCCCTCCCTCCCTTCCTTCCTTCCTTCCCTCTCTCCCTTCTTCCATCTCTTTCTCTCTCCCTCTCCTTCCCCTCTTCCTTCCTTCTTTCTTTCGTTTCTTCCTTCCCTCCTTTTTTTTTTAAATTTCTTTCTTGTTTGTGTTTAGTCTGTCTCACTGTAGATCAGGCTAGCCGTAAAGTCATAGAGATCTGTCTGGGGTGGGTATCCTGCAGGATGCAAATATGAAAGTAGTTACATTGAACTACATAAGCTGGAGTACTTCTCCTATCTATTCTTTTCAGTGACTCTCCATGTGTTCTGTACATTTTAGGTTGTAATAACTGATTCTTACAGTGTTGAGATCTAAATGCACTGACGTGTTGAAGAAATAGCATTCCTGCATCTGAGCTCTCCCATCTCCTCTCCTCTTTCCCTTCTTTCCTTTCTATATTCCTCCTTCCCTCTCTTCCCTCATTTTTTTTATTCAGTATTCAGGGTAGTATATCCTATGCTTGGAAATTATGCCATCTTGGTTTAACTATAAAGAACAAACCTTTGCTATGGGACAGATTTTTTTTTCTCAAGTTTTTCTGGTTTTGTGATTAGACCATGTTACTCTTTCTTAGGTTCTAAGAAATTAGAACACGGAATCTTTATCAAAGTAATGTTATAATCTTGTTAGTCAGGAAGAACATCGAGAAAGGAAGGAAAGAATGGAGAAAGATAGAGAAAAAGAAAGAACAAAAGAAAGAGAGGAAGGATGGACGTAAGAAGGAAGGAAGGAAGAAAACTAGCTCAATAAAGTGCAAAGAATTTGAGCTCTATAATCTTAGGACCGAATAGTTAGGAATAGGAGGATGTAGGAGACCCCGCAGCCTAGCCTACTTCTGAGTTCCAGGATAGTGAATGCCCATGTGCCAAAACGAAACCACCTAACACAGTACCTAAAAAATAATATTGTGGATCATCCCGGCTTCCTCAAATGTTTACACACATGTACATGCAAGAGCAAACACACATATGCACTCACACATACAGAGTGGTTAAAGTTTAAAATCATGCTGAGAAAGCATCAGATCAGCTGATCACAAAATGGTCATAGCCCAGTCCATGCCCTTAGTGCTCATAAACTAGAACAAATGCAGAATGTGAAGGTGATAGTTTTCAGTTTTCCTGAGCTGGGCGCTGGGAGGATATGTTCTGGTCCCAGTAGGCATCACTTCTGGCCAGGTGCCATATCTTCCTATCATTTCAGAACATATCTCCCTTCTCACCACCTTTCAGTGATTAGCTGCAGAGGAAGGCCCAGGATTACAGAAATGTGTCCCACTACTACAGAGACTCAACTTTCCCTCTCTCCAGCTTTTAGGTATTCAACAACACATTTAACCCCTCTGTCTTTAAAACGGAGTACTGGTGATGCGTAGCTCATGTGATTACTGTTTGAGAGTCAGTGAACTATTGCACCCCAGCAGATAGTTCAGTCTGGCACAGTAAACACAACTGAATCCTTGGCTGTGGCTATTAATATGAAATAAAAATAATCAATAGCATATGCAGCATGGTGCGTTGCCATCCTTATTAATATCCTTCTGATGTCAGATGTCACTGTTCAAACCAAATGCCAGCTCTTCCATTAAGCTCTCCATCTCCCCCCATTGGAATTAATTATCCTTCTATATTCTTATTTACTTTCCCTGATGTTTATTATAGCCCTTAATACTTAATGGATTTTAGTATGTAAGTTCTGGAAACTTGGGGCCATTTCTCACCTACCCCTTTAATCTAGCCTGAACATAGTAATCATTTTAAATTGAACAGCATAATGATGGAGGAGAAAGTAAAATTGTGTGACCGGGCAAATGTTTTAATTTGCTTTCATTGTAAGAACCCATAATGGTTGTCCCACGATGCTATGTGGATGCTAGCTGTGCTTAGAAAGTCAGCTAAGATGCAAGTTGCTTTTTACATGCTGCAGACTGTCGTAGGTCGAATATCCGTTATCCAATTCAGATAGAAGTTTCCCCAGATGGAAAGCCTTGAATTATTTATGCAGTGTTTATCTCTGAGTTTACTTCCCATCACAACCAATTAAGGCTATTTGGTTTCATTAAAAATAGCATTTTCTCATTTGGGAAAACATTTATCTGAAGGAAATTTAAATTTACCCACTTAGAGGCTGGTGCTGAGCTAGCTGAGCCAACCTTAGCCAAGAAACAGAGAAGGAAGCCCGGGGTGGTTTCTCCTTACTGGACATTTTTTCCCTTCTAAAATCTTCCACAGACATGAACTATTAGACTCTAACTTCATTTTTTGCCAGCTTTTTAAATTTCAAGTTCTGTACATCAGAAACATGCCCACCCTTGTCTTCAAGGCGTCTGTTTCCTGCCACCATGACAGATGCCTTTAGGATTCACTGAAATAGCCAAGACAACGTGGGCCGGCTATAGTCACTAGTTTCCAGCAATTCTCTGAATAAAATGTTCTTCATCTTTTCCTCATAGTTCTGATGTATCTCCTTCTGCCACATCTCATGATGTGCTATGTGTTGGTACCAAGCTTTGCCCTTGCTCATGAAGGTGTTGTTGTTGGAATGAGACTGATCCCTTTGGGTAGAGAAAAACGGAGACAAACTGGAAAGCCATTGAGCCTGATTCCTCAAAATACTGCTCTCGACAGGACAGGACATTCACAGATTCATCACAAGAGGTGTCAGCTTCTCGGCCTACGCTCCATTGCTTTCTTTCCTTTTAGAAGGAGGTTGCAATCACCAGTTATCTTAGTGGGTTTTCTATTGCTGTGAAGAAACACAATGACCAAGGTGATTCTTATAAAAGAAAGTATTTCATTGGAGGTGGCTTAAATTTCAAAGGTTTGTTCTATTATCATCATGTCAGGAACCATGGGCAGCACACAGGCAGACATGGTGCTGGAAAAGTAGCTGAGAGTCCTACATCTGAATCCACAGACAGTAGATAGAAAAAGATACAGAGCCAACCTGGCATAGGCTTTTGTTTGTTTGTTTTTTAAAGATTTATTTATTTTATTAAATGAGAACACGGTAGCTTTCTTCAGACACACCAGAAGAGGGCATCTGATCCCATTAGAGATGGCTGTGAGCCATGATGAGAATTGTACTCAGGACCTCTAGAAGAACAGTCAGTGCTCTTAACTGCTGAGCCATCTCTCCAGCCAGGCATAGGCTTTGAAACCTCAAAACCTGCCCCCAGTGACACACTTCCTCAAACAAGGCTATACCTCCAAGTCCTTCTCAATTAGTGCTACTGCTCCCTGATGTCTATGAGCCTATGGAGGCCATTCTTATTCAAACCACCACAGCAGTCAAGAGTGATAGTTAGGACTTAAACTACAGATCTGATCTCACCATGGTACCCTCTGCCTACTCTTGAGTTTCACCAAAACCAACAGTAACCTCTGAGCAAAAGAGCTGAAAATGAGCACATGATGTGTAATGAGAGTATGTTTGCATATTGGCCATAGCACACTCCCACTCATGCGTTGATAGACCCTCAGATTTTTTTATTTATTTCCCTTGCCTGTGCCAACTCATCATGCCTTTTCTTTGCTCTTTTCCTTCTCCATGGAGGATAACTGCAGATGATGGAGGAAGAGTTGAATACCTATGTATTACCTAGACACTAGACCTAGACCTACCTAGAATTCACACTAGACATCACTAATTGATCACAGATCCTTAGTGATTGACGGCATTTCCTGATCTTCCCCCAAGGTCAGAGCCAAGCAGCCATCCCCAATTAGTCAACATCTGCATGCTAGATTAAACCTATTTGCTACCTTCGATTTAAGTTAAGGTCTTATTTGTCTGTGTTCAGCCTGGGGAATAGTTCTGTCTCTTACTATTATATGCTGATTTTTTTAATCCACCCTTCAAAATTCTTGCTTCCCCTTTCATCTGACCTAGTCTCTATGCAAAAAGAAAATTTACAATCAAAGCAAGACTATTGAAATGTCTTTTGTAAAAACTATCCTTAAACTTAGCAGGAGATGTTTGTTACTTAGCTGGATTGTTTTGACTGTTTTCTAAAAGGATAGATGTTTGAAACCTGCAGTGTGCATGGAAAAAAAATGTGTGAACAGCTATTACATTTAACTGGGCCTTTTCAGGTTATGAATCGTACCCTGAGATAATTATAAACATGATGTCACCTAATTCTCACAAGCGTGCTAAGTAGGTGATATTACCCTTGGTGTTACAGAAGATGTAAGTGGGGCTTGGAGAGGGTCATTTGAATATAAGTATTACAGCTGTAAGTGGAGTATAGAAGAGAGCCCATCTTTGCCAGGCTTTCAGGCTTCATTTCCAATTTCAGTCATATTCTTTCCGCTTCAAACATGCTGCCAGCATAACCCCAAATACTCTGTCTCGTTGCCCAGTGGTGCATTTGCAAGCAGCATCCAGAAGGCAAAGATGATCTGCATCCATTAATTCTCATGCCCAAATTCCGATGATTTAAATAGTGTCCCTGAATGCCTTACCCATAGACCCAGACTTGTATGGAGTTACGATTTTGTATAAGCTACCGTGCCCCATTCAGCCATCATCTTATGCAACAGGTTCCTTTTCCTCTTAGAGTGCTTGGCTGACAGCTCTGACTTCCTCTGATGCAGTGTGAAGTGATGCAGGATGGAGGGGCCCTTCATCCTCTGATAGAAATCATTCCAACAGACCTTTGTGTTTATAAATGCAAGGAGCTTGTCTCATTTTCTCTGTTTCATAACCTCCTCCCTGGTCTTTTCAAAGATACCTTTCAGGTTTAGATTTACACAAATGTAAAAAGCCCACACGGTTATTTAGCCCCAGTTTGCTAATTTTTCTCATTCTTTTAAATGTGCATTACCAACTTGACACTCCATTAATTATTATATTTCTTATTGAGAGGCTTAACTTAGATGCCTGCTAAGATCTCCAAGTGTTTCATATTAAATGAACATGTTAACATTAGAATGTTACTTTATAAAGAAAAGAGGACACTTTTTTTTGCTGATTTAAAAAGCATGCATATATGGGCTGGTGAGATCACTCAGTGGGTAAGAGCACTGACTGCTTTTCCAAAGGTCTTGAGTTCAAATCCCAGCAATGACATGGTGGCCCATAACCACCCGTAATCCCTTAATAAGATCTGACGCCCTCTTCTGGCTCATCTGAAGACAGCTACAGTGTACTTATGTATAATAATAAATAAATCTTTTTAAAAAGCATGCATATATATATATATATATATATATATATATATATATATATATCCAGTATATATATGTATATGTATGTGTGTATACACACACACACACACACACACACACAAAAGACAGGGCAAAGCAAACAACAACAACAAAATCAAGGGGGCAATTAATGGTGCCCTTTCCAGAGTTAGAAAAAAGTACCCATATACCCAGAGGCAGTGTCTGCTGATTCTGGGGTTGGGGGTTCGTGGGGACTATTCAGTTTCTGATGAGTAGCTTTACTATCTAATAGTTTTGAAGATTTAGAAATACTTTTTTACTATTACTTTGAATTTCAGTGCATCTAAACAAAAACTAAAATATATCTGTACCAATGAGCTCAATGACTTCAAGGCTAGCCTGGTCTATACAAAGAGTTCCAAGCTAGCCAGAACTATACAGAAAAAGCCTGTCTCCAATAAAGAAACAAACAAACAAATTAATTAATGAATTAAATGTTAAAGGGGGTGGTCCACTTGTCCTTTTCTTACCTGTAGTAGCTGCTAGGAATAGATTTTTCTCTCTTTACCTTTCAATGTGTGAAGACACTATCGTTACCAACAAGAAGGGTGATTAATCATCTCCATTAAACTTTTCTTTGTCTTTTTACCATCTTCGTAGCTTACCCCTCTTGCTTTTCCACACTGAAAGACCCCAGGAACACTTGTACTCTGAAGTCAAAGTGAGTTACATTACCTGTGGGATGTTTCTGTCTTCACAGTGTCAGTGTGCTCTCTTCTCTACCTGGAACACTGTAGCCAATCATGTTGTTGCCTTGCTTTACCCTCACTCTGTATTTAGCCTGTAAAGGTGACCATATTCTTTCCCCCTACATGGAACAAAACTGGTGAATGTATGTCATTCAGAATCTGCAGGAAAGCCCATCACTTTCATTTAATTAAAGGCGCTGAGCTAAAGGAGTCTTAGGTAAGCTGGGAAGAGTGGCTTGCTGCCCATTTCCCTGTGGCCTTTTCAAAAGGTACACAATATAGAAACGAACACATCATAAATGACATGAGAAAACAGTGATGGGGAAATGACTTTGACACAAATTGGAAGCTGATAACCTTAACTTGGAGTGAGAAGGTGAAGATCCTAAGTGAATTTTAATAATAATAAAATGCAGTTTTAAATTATAATGCCTTGTTGACTTAGTGTCTGTATAACCTGAGGAGGATATTGCTGTTTTTAGCGTCAGCCTTAGATTATATAGGCCTTTGACTCTTTAAATATTGGTTCTTTTGAAGAATTTTCCATTTCCTAGTAAATTGAGGAGGTATTTAGCCATTTGGTATACTGGATTGAGAAGTGTTTCTTTAGAAGCAAATTTGTTACATCATTGTCAGGTGAGGACATGTCTTTCCTGCTTTGGTACTTAAATGACATTGCATACTTTGTTCTGAGTGGTGCTTGCTGCCTCCTGTACTCAGATACATCTTTCAGTAAATTCCACATCCTGTGTAAAGGGTTTGTGGTCCTGTGCCTGAGCCATCTCGTAGCGTGAACAGCTAGGTAAGTTGGGAAGGTTTGGAATATTGGAACACGTAGATAGAAAGTTCTGGAGAATTCACATGTAGAACGTTCTATTGGTCCTGCAATGCTCACTCTACCTGGTAGGTAACAGGGAATTCAGAGGAGAACAGAAAGAAGTCACTTAAGCTGTTGAGTCAATGACCTTCAGTTGTGCTGGGTGTCATTTCCCTGTGGGAATATGTAGAATTTCTCCTGGACCCTAAAAACTATCAAAATGGAGAGTTAAATGGGAAAAATAAAGTAGAAGTAATTGAATCCATGATACAGATAACATCAAGGAGCCTTTGACAGCTCACGTTGGGTTGGGGAGTTAAGATGGCTGAGAGCCTTTGACAAGATGCCAGGGATATCAGAAAAGGGCTAGCATCTCAACAGAGAAATTGTTAGAAGATAGATAGCAGGCAAAACTGAAAAATCTATTGTGCAAAAGAGAGCGTTTGATATATGTGAGAGAAACATAGGTGTGGTTGGCAGGGGCTTCTTAGGCAGCCCCATACAGGCTTGTAAATCAGGAAAGTAAGAAATACTGGGCTAGCCTTGTCCAGAGGAACACAACCAATGCAGTGTGTGTCAGCATGGATTTATTAGATCCTTTGATGTGATCAGAGGCTCAGTAGTCCGTCAGTGTCCATTTTCAAGTCAGAGATCCCTAGACCGCAAAGCTGGAAACCTCAGTACCAAACCAACCAGTGGTGCAGCTCCCAGCCATGGCTGGAAGTGTCAAAGCCTTTCCAGGACTGGTACATGTCTAATTTGAAGGCTAAAAATCTGATGGAGATGTGAATTTCAGGACATAGAAATGCACCTGCAATAGAAAAGTCCAGCTTAGAGCAAAGATGGGTCCTCCTTTTTGTGTTTGTTCAGCCTGTTTTTCCAGCCTGATAGATAGTGCCACTTACATTCAGGGAGCAACTTCCCCTCCATTGGCTGATGCACATGCCAATCATCTCTGAAAACACTCATGGATTTGTCCAGAAGTGTGCTTTACCAGGTTCCTAAACATATCTCAATCCTGTAGTCAGCAGACATGAAAACCATCACCGAGATACTTAGTCTACAAGGTTCAGTTAATATTAGTTTGGTACAAAACTACAGAATCCATCACAAGCAAACTGAAAAAGTATTGTGAGCCCATAGCAAGTCACATAACTGAAAAACCCAAGGACAGGATTAGTTTGCAAATGTGAAGCCCGGTAACCAAGTCCAGATTGCCCTCAGATGACATCACAGCAGGCCTGACAAGTGTGTCCTGATTCGGCCTCACCTTCTGGTTTTGCATTTGGGACATTGATAAAGCACTGAATGCTAAGTACCTTCTGTGATGAGATAGAGAGAAAGCAGGAGGCGTCCCAGCTGAATTACTGCACTGTAAACTGGAGGGGCATCAGGTCTCAGTGGACAAACCAGGTCTGTGGGAACCATTTCTCATGACTGTCCTAGAACTACTTGCTCAACATTTCTGGCTCAAGGAACTCAGAGATCTGATCTTCATTTTGTGTTCTTGGGGTGATGGTGTCCGTTCAAGCTCTGCTCCACAAGAGAAGAGTTTACAGAAAGCATTTGCCCATCCTTTCTTCCCCCCTTACATACCGAGCTGGAGCTCCTCAGAGCTGGCTGCATTCTCTCTAAGCTACTCAGATGAAATCACCCTCCTATGGGAGGGGATGCACTGAACTATTAAAGCTCAGAGGGGAAAGGAGATGCTAGAATGCTACTAGTTCTATGATATTTTTCAATTAAAAGTCATTATTAATTTTCAATATATTCTTTACAGCTGGAATGCTCATGTAATTTGTGAGCCACAAGGTCACATGCATTATTTGATAGATATTCTACAGATATTATATTCTATAGACATAATAACAAAATCTATGACTATTCCCTGCTTTCACCATGCTGCAATCAATTGCATTTTATGTATGCCATTACAGATAAATCTATGTGCTAATATTACACATATAACTAAACTGCCACTCTCTAAACAGACAAATGGCTCAATCAACATGCATTTCCTTGCCCATTCTTCTGGGGGGGGGGGGTGGGGAGCTTACAAAGAAACAAAACAAGGAGGATGTAACAAAATTTGATATAAAGATAGTCATGAAAGTTATAAATCACCTATATATTTAATACATGTTTTTATCATTCCCTGCCATAATCTTGAAACTAACCTTAGATATATTTTGTACATTAGTACCTGATTATAATATAAATATTAGCATGCTTCTTTGAAATAATGTTTTTATTACTTTTACCATATCCGATATTCTATTTTTGCTTTAGTATATATTTTGAGAGTGAGTATACTACTGCTAATACTGTCACATTTAATTTATCAAGAAACAAAAGTATAGAATTGTATGTACATGCAAAATTTGCAACAGTTTTGATGGGCACGCTCTGAAAAGAGAAGGTGGGAAAGAGGAAAGGAGAGATGAATGGAGGGAGGGAAGGAAAGGCAGTTAGGCAGGTGTGCAGGCAAGCAGGCACACAGAGGAGCACACAGGCAGATGAGCACACAGGCAGACAAGCACACAGGCAGGCTTGCTCAGTGTTTAGAATTATCATGCTTATATTTTAGCATGTTTGCTTAGCCTTTTAGTCCCTTGTCATTTGAAATCTAAAAGTGGAAAGGGGAGCTCGTTTTATAGCTATTTCTAGATGCTCTAACCTGACAAAGCCCTGTAAAAATAAAAGGAAAAAAGAAAAGGAGACGAAGAAGACTCTTAGAAAGAATGATATCCTATTTGGTGTTAGATTCAAGCCCTAAGGAAAATATCTCTTATGTGTTCATGTTAGTAGATCTTTTTTTTTTTTTTTTTTTTTTTTGTTGTTTTTTGTGTTTTTTTTTCCTGGTGTTCAGATTAATTTACATATTGCTTTATTGACATAAAAGAGGGAGACCTCAAAGTAGCCAGTGTTCAGTTCACATCATGCATCAGCTTTTAAACTACCCCTAAGTCTCTTCAATCCATTTGCTTTTCCCATTTTAATACACTTTGACAAAAGAAATATGTTAGTGTGCATTCATCTAAGTTTGAAAAAAATTCGCCTAAGGGTATGTCAAACTCTTGACAGATATTTGAGTGTCATTTTTCATGGTTTAATATAGACTGTATTCATATTTATAAATGTAATTGCACTCCAAAGGAAATCAGTAATTTGTAAGCGATTATCTATATTTTGAACTTCAGTGCCTTGCTTTTAATACATTTCAAACTTCTCTGGCTGGTGCTTAGCATTCTGAATGCATGACTGTTTGCTGTGAGACAGATAAGCGCTGGCATCTGCTTCACACCTGTGGTGCTAAGGATAAGGGATGTGCAGCCAGCTCGAGCCAGCACACTTCACAGGATCCTCAAGGAACTGTGTGTGCTCTGAGGTTTCTCCCCATCTAAATGTAAACTAAAATATGGACTTCTTTTTCCCATTGCTGCTCTTTCGGGGTCAGGAGTCTCACACTGGTAGTCAGATCCCTCAACTTCCTAGCCACCCCATACGGAGTGTTCTTTAGCTCCTGTTGCCACTAGCTTCAAGCACGATAAGATGCACATGTGTATACATCCTTGTAGACCCCATTCCAAACCAGGTATGTCAGCATAACCTACTGCCCAGCATAACATCTTACATTTACTTAAACTACTATGAGAGTTACATGCAAGTTTGATTTGTAAATTGACTGGACCTTTCTCCAACTTTTATTTTGTACAAGTCAAATGGTTGGGCACACTTGATTTCAGAGCAAGATGGGAAAGAGGTTGTTTTCCCCTTAACGTTCTCCCTAACTGTAACTAGGAATTCAGTGTCTAGCTGATCGAAATCCTATTTTTGGTCCCCTGCTACCTGTTCATTATCCATGACAGATGCTGCTGCTGTCATAGCCAGTACTATGTAAGAATATTTTTTCCTGGAAAGTATACAAGATAAGCCTAAATTTTCCATAGCTCCCTGTGAAAGGAAAAACCTACATGTCTGCAGATTCTTCTGGAATCCTCACAGTAAGAGTCAACTCCACAGTTAATTAGGCACTGTTCGAAATAATTACCTTGTATTTCCATTTGGCCCTTCCTCTACTTGGTCTTTATAAATCATCTGTTCAGAATAGCTTGCTCAGATATTATTGTCTCTAGACCCGTTCATAAAGATCAATTGATTTGATTAGCTTTCTATTTCCTAACAGTTTGTGGGCCTCCAAAGAAAGATACTCAGGCTGATTGATTTGGTGCAGAGAAGCAATAAGGAACATTGATATCACCTTGGCCTGACTGCTATGAGAAACATATGTAAAAAGCAAGGTCAACAACAGTAATGATGACTGGTCATGGGACATGATAGTTCTTTCATGTTTAGAAATGAATTGCAAATATGAGACTATATTATATCTGTTCTTTTTAGAGTCCTGTTTCTTGACTTGACAGGAACATTTAATTCCTTCTTTTATTTGAGAGCCCCTCAAAGACTATATAGTTTGCACGTGGCAAAGCGATGCATGCTATTGCGTGAGTATATATGGTATTCAGAAAGACAAAATTATAGGCCCTATTGGAAAAAAAAGGGCTGCCAGAGCTCTGGAATTTACTGGGAAGACAGGCCAGGGCAGTGATGGCTGATGGGTAGGAAATACTTCTTCCAGCATGTAGACCCAAATTTGAGTTTTGGAAGATTGTGCGTAGGAGTTTTTCAGGTAGAATTATATCTTAAGCTTTTCTGGTTTTGGCTGTTCTGAATTGATATACTCACATCATAAATTGCTATTATGGTTAATATTGTAATTAAGGCTCAATTATCTTTCAAGTATTAGCAGAATTGAGCCCACACTTCTACCACATTGCAAAATTTAAAGTAGTAATTATTATTGTGCTATTATTATAGTACACACATTTTAAAAATGACACCTGACTCCCTTCTTTCGCATTCTGGATTACAGCTGCAAAGTGTTTTAGGAGAGATGGGGAGGTACCAGAGAGGTGACAAGTCTGCTGAGGAATGAGCTGCTCCTGTCTGTTGGGCTTCTTCCTCTGCCTTTTCAGGTCCTTGCCAAAGAGTTGAGCACTAGGTGCTGTCACACTCAATCCTGTCTTACAGACAGAAGACTAAGACAAGTCCTATCCCTTCAGCTGTCTTCACAAAGCACTACCCAGGAGCCAAGTAAGAACAGATTTCCCTTTTCTGATTCTAGAAGCCAGCAGTCCAAGATAAGAGTATCATCAGGGTTAGCTTTTTGGGCTAGCTGTGAGCAATACCTTTTGATAACTTCTGGCACTGTGCTGGCAACCCTTGATACCCATGGATCCTACACACATCACCTACTTTTTGCATTCCACAGCATTATACCTGTGTCTGTCTCTGAGCCCAAGTTTCTCCTAGTTAAAAGAACACTATCCTATTGAACTCTCATGACTTCATCTTAGCTCAGTCAGCTTCAAAGACCCAATTTCCCAGTAAGAGAATGGTCAGCTGTTTGAAAGGGCAGAAGGAAGGCAGGATTCAAACCATAACATTTCTTAATCCAATTCCCCAGTGAACAAAGGAGGCAGAATTAATCTAAAGTCTATGTGATTCACATCTGGAGATCTGAACAGCCATTCCATCATACGTGGGAGATACATTCATATCCAAGTATTGTGCATATCCTCATCCAGCCATGGATAGATGGGAGCTGTGATATCAAGGTTGTTTACACAGGACTGACTTGGGGTCAGCTCCTGGTAAGGAGTGTTAGCTGGCTTGTAGAGTGAGAGCCTCTATATATACTTGCCTTGTTCTGTGTGCAGAGGGCAGGCATTCCAATAGTATTCTTTTTAGTCTAACAGGAATAGGATCTAGGCCTCAGCACTGATATTTGGGGCTGTATAATCCTTATTTTATTGTAGGATATTTAAAAGCATCTTTGGCATACTGTCTCTAGGTGGCATATCCCCAAACATTTTCAAAGGCCCCCCAGAGTGACAGAGCCAGCCTGCTTAACAACCCCTGGGTTAGAAAGGCAGGGAGGCACAGTGGTGGCTGCTCTGGGCTCACATGGCGTGTGCTACATTTTCCCTGGATTTCACATCTGTTCCCATCATGTGCAGTGGGGTGTGAGGAAGACTTCTTGTGGTTCTGTGAGTCCCATGGGTGTGGGAAAGTGATCCTTAGCTAAGATGGAGACTATGTGAAGATGGAAACCCATTATGCATTCTCCAAGCAACTTGATTTGTTCAAGGCAAGAATGTAATGAACAGCAAAAGATATAAACTCCTCCTCAGACCAATAAGGGATCATTCCTATTTTCACTAAAAAACAAAGAAGTCAGGTAATTCATTTGGGAAATATTTGTCATTTACACCAAAAATCTAATGTGCCTTTGGCCTTAGGGAAAGGATATGGTTACCATGGTCACACCTGCAGGACAGTTTGCAAGACCAGTGATGGTTTGTGGGTTTTTTATGTTGTTTGTTTTGTTGTTGTTTTTGGTTTTGCTTTTGTATTTTGAGACAGGTTTCTATGTATATCCCTGGCTGTCTTGGAACTCACTCTGTAGACCAGGCTGGCCTCAAATTCAGCAATCCACCTGCCTCTGCCTCCCAAGTGCTGGGATTAAAGGCTTGTGCTACCACTGCCTGACCAACCAGTGATGTTTTACACTGAGAAGCCACAGCAGGCCACAGGTGGCTTCTGGAGTGTTGTTGAGAAGTATGGAGTTCTGCTGTTTTCTACTGTGCACCAAGGTGGAGGAGTGTCACCCTTCGTGGAGGAAGTGTCCCTTTCCTGAGTCATGCCCACTTATCTACATTGTCCACAGTGGTGTTGTATCCTTACACCAGCCAGTGTGCTGGCCCTGGCCCTGATCATTCATGTGGTTATGTACACTGATCACAGCTAAAAGATCTGAAAACTGAATGTCAACTAAGGAAAAAAAGTGTGTATCCAGTACCAGGACAGGGTTACACTCTGAGAGCCATAGTACCAATGGCCTGGAAGGCCTGTAGAATGGTTAAAAGGAAAGGAAGGGCCAGGGTCAGGGAGGTGGCTCAGTTGGTAAAGTGTACCCTCATTCAAAACTAAAGACTTGAGTTCAGTCCCCAGCACCCACATAAAGGTAGGTTTGGTGGCACATTCCTGAAGTCCCATCCTTGGGGAGGTAGAGAAGGGTAGATTCCCGGGGCCATGTGGCCAACCAGCTCAGCCTAATAATCAGTAGTTTTAGGTCAAATGAGGCCCTGACTCAAACAGGAACAAGATAAAAGATGGTTTCTGAGGAGGAATGGCATCTGCAGTTGACCTCTGCCTTCTGTCTGCCTGGGTATCCATGCGCCCCATCCAGACATGACCACACACCACAGGAAAACTCTCTTGTTTGTTTATTTGATTAACATCCCTAAACCTTAAAGCCCAAGACCTTCAGATGAGTATGATATGTCTTTTAGAACTCAGAAAATCCAGACAGCTCTAAGTTTACTCCAAATCTACACTCAGTGCAGGGTAGGGAACATGGTGTCTCAATGCAGTGCACATAGCCCGGCATGTGGCAGCATCTGTTGGTAGGAATTACTAAGCCATCTCATTAAACACACTTGTGAGAAGGCTCAGCCCACCCACCTGAAAGGTGAGACATTAAAGTTCAATGCTTTGAATAGAAGTGGAACCCCTGCCAGAAAGCTCTTGGAAACCACAGCAATGTATATGTGGATGTGTTTCCTCTTTCATACAGTTCCCCATGGACAAGACTTTATTTCCTGTCTCAGCTCAATTCAAAAAGCAGGTTGAGAAATCATGTTTACCCAGTCACATTCTCCACAAAAGTTATGTGTCTTCATTGTGTGGCATCTGGTGTATCCCATTGCCAGCCCTCCATAATTGTTTGATAATATAAAGTTTTAAATGGTTGGATAAAAAAAATCACATAGGTCAGTACCATGTGATATTTGTAGCACACTGTACAGTACAATTTGCTACAAATGTAACTACCATATGTAACTGTAAATGTCATAGTGAACTGTGCCTTGTTGTATGTGAGAGAGCTGAATGTATGTTCACTTGGTGTCAATTCCATGAGAATAGCCTGTCTCCCTTGCCCACATTCTGTTCATGCTCAAGTCATATCTCCGATGGACTCTGTCTAGCGCTGCTCCTGCCCTGTGATTGATAGTCTGTGGAGTTGAGGTGTTCTCTGTCACAGTGAGTTCATCCTGGGTACAGTTGGTCAGTGTGATCCTGGTACGGTAGAGGGAACAGGGCAAAATCAGGGTTGGTATTAGTAACCATTAGGTAGGCACAGCTGATTCTGCACAAAGCAGCTGTCAAGACAAAGCCAGAGAGGAAGGGCATGGCTGATGGCCACTGTCCTGGTCTGTTTTCTGTCACTGTGCTCTCCTCTGCTACCTTTCTCATATGTGCCAGGACCATCTGCCTGGCGCAGGAACTCCCCATAATGGGCTAGGCCCTTCCATATCAATCAGCAATCAGGAAAATGCAAGTCTATCTCACAGTGGGGGATGGAGAGGAGTTTCTTCAGTTGAAGTTCCCACCTTCCACAGGCCTCCAACTCCATTCAGTCAGCCCAGCAGCTTACGACCAGAACTGACCTTGATCCCAGGGCACGAGTTTTTTCTTCCTGAACTGGATCTGGGCATCTGCCAGTCATCATAATGTGAAGAGATGGGGACTCCACAGTAAATGTCCCACAATGTGTGGTGAAGGGGTGTCCCAGGGGTCAGATCTGCTAGGGAGAAGCAGATCTTGTCTGCTTGCCAGCTGTATGCATTTTAGTTATTGGAGAATTTCATATGATGTTATGAAATGCTTTGATTACCCCTTCCCTTTTGTCTCCCTCCATACTCCATAACCACTCTTCCTTCCCAATATTGTGTGCTAATTTCCTTTTAAGCCTGAGTCCAGGTAGTGCTTCCAATATGTGCGTGGGGTTGGCCCATTCTTTGGAGCATGGACAGCCTATGGGGCCACATCTGAAGAAAACTGATTCTTTCTCATCCCAACAGCCGTCAATTACCAATAGTTCCTCAGCGAAGGGTGGGATCTTGTGAGCCCCTCCTATATCCATTGGCATCTTGGCTGATGTGACAGTGTGTAGCTCTTGTTGATGTAGTCTCAGCTTCTGCTGAGCTCATATGAGCAAAGGCCCTGACATGTGCGGGAATCACTATTTCACAACTGCCCTCCTCTACCTGGCTCTGGCAAACTTTTCTGCTGAGTATTGTCGGGACGGTTTATGATGTAAATGTCCCATTTAAGTGTTAAGAGTTCCACAGTCTCTTCTTGTACTCCAACCAATAGAGAGCCTCCGTATTCACCACCCTTAACAGTAAGAAGACAATACTGTGGAGAGAGGTGTGCTTTAATCTGTTGCTATAAATGTAACCATTTAGGAATGGTTTAATGCTGTGTCAACTTAGCAGAATGAAAGTAATAAAATCTTCCTTTGAGCCCATGGCCTACAGGACCTTGGCTCAGTTAGCTGTGCCAAGCATGAGCCCCGTCCCATGGAGTGGGTCTTAAATGCAACCAGAAAGAAACGGGCAACTCTAAGACCACCCAGTCCACATTGTACCCCTGAGTGTATCTTGCTAGGCCAGTCCTTAGGTAGCTTTCAGAGTTTACATCTGGGTACAAACTCGGTACCTTTCTTTGCCGATTACCTTTCTTTTAGCATGCATAGGCCCTCCTGACTATCAAGGCTAGCATGAAATAAAGGGTCCAGATCAGTGCCAGCTCAATTCTCTTCATGTCCTGTTACTTAAGAATGAGTACGCTGACTCAAACACCCATCCAGTCCAGTAGGGTAACCAGAGCACAGGCCATTGGCTGTATTGTTTTGGGGGTCTCCATGACCTTCTGCCTAACAGCTGGAAAGAAAGTAACCCATACTTGGCACTGAGCATTTTATTTGATAGACTCTAGCGTCAGAGAGCAGCATACTCCCTGTATATGGTACCTTCATTTAAACTCTTTTTATGTGTACGTACATGCCAGGAAGCTTCTAGAATGGTACATTTCTATACATGTTTCAGTGCACTTAGGTGTTAGGTCCCCCTCCCCCAACACTGCCTTCCCCACCTTCCACCCTGTTTCATCCCTCTATTCCTTTATGCTACTTTCCCATTCATACCTCTTTTGTTCTACTTTCTCCCCTGATCCCAGTCTGAATGGCTAAGGCCGAGAAAACAAATGGCAAACTTTGGCATGAATCTAGGGAAAGGGGAACAATTATTTGCTGCTGGTGGAAGTACAGGCTGGTGTAGCCACTGTAGAAATCAGTGCGGATGCCGTGAAGAAAACGACCATGTGGAACATCAGTAGCCATCATAGGCTTATTCCAAAAGACAGTATGTCCTTCCTACTGCAGAGATATGTACTCATCTATGTTCAGTCCTGTTCTGTTGACAGTAGTTAGAAAATGGAAACAGCCTACGTGTCCACCAGCTGATGAATAGAACATACATATGACCCATGATCTCAATAGGATATTATTCAGCTATAAAAATGGAATCATGATATTTGCAGGTAAATGGATGGAGATGAAAATAATTATTTCGAGTTGGATAAGCCAAATTCAGACAAATGCCAAATGTTCTCTCTCATATGTAGATCGTATCTCTGAACCTTTAGAAGTGTGTGTTTAAATTGGTTCATCTGTAGAAGTCAGCAAGCCAGCTGTGTCCTTGAAGTAATTCCTCATCTGTCCAAACCTCCCTTTCTAGTCTTTAAAATGATTGTAAAACAGCCCCTCTTTCAGTGAGTTGTCTGAAGGTCAAATTCTCTGTAAAGTGTTTATACTGCATTTTTAAGAACAGAGGAGTTCACATGTGTCTAGATAACTCCTAGGTGACCGACCATTCACAGTAACCACATGAGCATGCTCTGTGATTCTGGGAGACAGTAAGCCCCTGTGTCTTCCTAGAAATACTGTTTACATGAATGTACTCACTCTGAGACTGCCCCAAGGTTACTCAGAAGCTCTATGGGAACTCTGCACTGGTCTGCAGTTATGTCTGTATCTAGTTCTGTCTGACCGTGCATCCTATGACCGTGTGCGGCTGGGCTCCACTTCATCTCCCTTTGAGGTTGTTGTCTTGTGCTTGTCCATTCAAATATTTATGAAGAGAGGTTTTATTGATGTGGTAAAAAGTACAGAATCTATCTTATGAAAGTCATTTCTTCATTTCAACCCTGTATTTTCAGATCTCAGAAGAAGCAACAGTTAAGTCTCTCATCAGTCATCTCTCTCGCTCTGTATTTCTGTCTTTTCCCCTTTAGTTGAAAAGTATAGATTAGATCATTCTTTTACATTTCTGCTTAATACTCCACAGTACAAATGCCCTTCAATTGATCTAGTCATTCTCTTAGTAATTGGCAGCAAACCTGGCTATAGTCTTTTGTTACTATTGCTGGTCCTTTTTTGAACTCTGTAACATCAGCAAGTACTTCAATCCCAGTGAAGGCAGCCAGTTTTAAACATCTGTCCATTTTAACTCCCCTGTGCACTACAGTGTTGGTCAGGAGGTTTTGCGAGCACAGTTGTCAGTGGTAGCCGATTGCTGAGTTCAGAGATTCTGAACCAGCCTTGCTGTACAGACCTCTGGGAGTTAGGTTCTATATGACTGATCTGAGACAAGCTGAGGACACATGTGTTTGAGCACAATTATCTTTAGCGTCTAGTCTCTCTGGACACTTTATATATCAATCAGCTCTTCAGGATAGATAATGAAAGCAGCAGTTGACAGCGGGACGAATGGCTGTCTGTGTACTGTGCATTCTTGTCTTCATAAAGCAATACTTTGGCACCTTGTTGTTTTTAACAGCCTTAAACTTTATTCCAAATTAGTAGCAACTACCACTGGGATGTTCCCTTTGGAGCAGTGGTTCTCAGCCTTCCTAATGCTGTGACCCTTTAATACAGTTCCTTGTGACCCCCCCCCACCATATAATTATTTCATTGATACTTCACAACTGTAATTTTGTTACTGTTGTGAATTGTGATATAAATATTTGATATGCAGGATATCTGATAAGTGACCCCCAAAGGGGTGGCATCTCACAGGTTGAGAACCACTGCTCCAAGGTCTCACAATGTTCTAGCCAGGACATCTACTAGAACCTGGGGACCCCTGAGTTTGGCAGTGACTGAGCATCAGAGAATGCCAGTGGGGTTCAGCCTTCATTGTCTGACCATATGGTGGATAGTGGGGTAAAGTGTCTGAAGAAAATTCTACTGGAAAGTTGGAGGTAGTATAGAGGTCTTCACAACAGTGCTGTTCCATTTCTGATCCTTGTTTAAAATGTTTCATATAAAACTTAGGGCATGGAGAATATGGACTAGAATGAGATTAGAGAAGCCATCCATAAAAGACTTGAGATGAAACAATAAATGGTTCAGAATTAAGTAGGAGGAAGAGAAGAATGAGAAGAAAATTGTTTGCAACATTTTTGAAGGCTTTGTTGTTGTTGTTGTTTTGTTTTGTTTTGTTTTTTAACATTTCTATTTTCCCTATAGTGTTAAAGCATAACTCCAAACTTTTGAAAAAGAAAAAAAGTATTATATCTTAGGGTTTCCATGGTTGTGAAGAGACACCATGACCATGACAACTCTTATAAGGACAATGTTTGGGGGTTGAGAGGGCTGGCTTAACAGTTTCAGGGGTTTAGTCCATTATCATTATGGTGGGAAACATGGCAGTTTCCAGGCAAATGTGGTGCTGGAGGAGCTGAGAGTTCTACATCTTGATCTGCAAGCAGGAGAAGGGGACTTCATCAATGGGAGCACTTTGAGCATTGTTGATCTCAGAGCCTGCCCCCACAGTGACACACTTCCTCCAACAATGCCACACCTCGTTCAACAAAGCACCACATGGTAATAGTGCCATTTCCTCTGAGCCAGGCATCCTAACACAAAAGTCTATAGGGACCATATTTAAGCCACCACATATGGAATCTCAAATCCTGCTGAAGCTACTATCGCATTCAGTCTGAGCATCATGTTAGTGTCCACTCAGAAACAGGAAATGTAATGAAATGCTCGTGATCATAATGCACCGTGGTGTGGAACTTGTGCTGAGACGATCATTTTGTGTTTACTTTTTTCTAGTGGCTCTGTCTTAACTTTTTATTAAAGTAAGTTGCAATGTAATAAAAGATTTACCATTTCAATTGTTATTTTATCATTCCATTTTTTATTAGGTATTTTCCTCGTTTACATTTTCAATGCTATCCCAAAGGTCCCCCATACCCACCCCCCCAATCCCCTACCCACCCACTCCCCCTTTTTGGCCCTGGCGTTCCCTGGTACTGGGGCATATAAACTTTGCAAGTCCAATGGGCCTCTCTTTGCAGTGATGGCCGACTAGGCCATCTTTTGATACATATGCAGCTAGAGACAAGAGCTCCAGGGTACTGGTTATTTCATATTGTTGTTCCACCTATAGGGTTGCAGTTCCCTTTAGCTCCTTGGTAATTTCTCTAGCTCCTCCATTGGGGGCCGTGTGACCCATCCAATAGCTGACTGTGATCATCCACTTCTGTGTTTGCTAGGCCCGGCATAGTCTCACAAGAGAGAGCTATATCTGGGTCCTTTCAGCAAAATCTTGCTAGTGTATGCAATGGTGTCAGCATTTGGAAGCTGATTATGGGAGTGATGTTCCCTCCATTCAGAATATTATGTGAGTGTCACCACCATCCATCTCTAGAACATTCCTGTCATGTCAGACTGGAATTCTGTCCCAATGGACACTAATACCTCCCCAGTCCCTTCACCCTAGCCCCAGCCGTGTGCACTAGGCTGGCTTGCTGCTTCTCTGGATTTGACTGCTCAGAGAATGGCATCTAAGTGGTGGAGAACTTGCATTTCCTAATGTTGTCTTATCTTCTCTGTCATTGTTATCCCTGATGATGAGATTCTGAAACCCAGTGTTAGCGTCTGGGAAATTGATGGAAAGGAGAGGTACTGAGCCCAGCACACTGTGAAATCTCTCTCTAAGACCATGCTGTGCTCTTCCCTGCCCAGCGTGGGACAGCCTTGCTTCCCCATCAAGTTCTCAAAGATGGCTTGGTATAGTGTCTTTTAATAGCCAGATTGGTAACTCAGCAAATAAACTCACCATCAGAGGTGCTGAGGTAAGTCAGTTAAGAGCTGTATTATCACAACGGAGACATGCTCTTTTCTTTATGTGTGCCTCCTTCGAAGCGTTGGCGAGCGAGAGCCATTGCCTGACATTCAGACATGGCAAGTGAGAGGGGCAATAAGAAACTGGTGCCATGGTGTGGCTTAGCACCTCACAGCAGCTGGCTGAGGAGGCTGCTGCCACTCAGCATTTAGCCCCCAGATCCATTGATTAGTTCTCTCCACTTGCCCCAGAGCTGAGGGAACAATTTCAGGTCTATCCTTTTTCAATTTTCCTTTGTCCTTTTTTCTCCCTCATTGAATTGTTTCTGCCTATATGGGCTGTTACAAACCCAGCAAGGGGCTTAGGTTATCCTAATAACAAATACCTCTCTGGGTCCTTACCCCAGTCTCGCTCCTGGGAAAACCCCTCTAGTATTTCCCCTAGCTGATCTTGCTCACATCATTCCTAAGCCCCTGTATACACATATGTGCTACATGACACGTTCTGAAAATAGAATGTGGCCCTAGTGTATTTAATTTCCTAACTGGCTTTCTCCATTGAGAATGTACATTTGAGAACGTTCAGTGAGCATTGATCACTTTCTCGCCCCTCCTCAGTGAACTGTTTTATTAATTCTCCAACACATTATGCAGAACAAGGGCTTTTTCTTTATATCAACAGATGTAAGGCGAAGGTACACATGCATTTGCCTTTCAGTCTATAGGGCCTGCAGGAGAGCATTGATTTGTCTAAATAAAAAGCCTCACCAAGTAATGAAAAGGCCATCCGTAGGGAAAGGTATTGTGGTAAATATTAATTGGGGGTTTCTACCCTACCTTAGATCATTTAGTTCCTAAATAAAAGACACAAACCTTTAATTTATAATAAGCCTTAAAGCAGTAGAGCTGGGCAGATATCAACCCTCTATGATATTTTGTGTACTTTCCTGTCAATAACCCCAAGATATCACTTGCCATGTTCTGCTTGGGCTGTGCCTACTCCCTCATGGCCATGTGCTCACAATCTATCTGCCCCATGGTGCCTTCTTCCTTCTCCTCTTCCCTCTCCTTGTGATTTCAGCCTCAGACCCCAAGCCTTGGAACCTAAGCCCCACCAACCTCTCTTAGGCTCAGCTACAGGCTGTAGGCATCTTTATTTAACCAGTAATTTTAAATTAAGGAGCAAGGCTTATACAACGAAAGCTGACATACATGAGGATTTGCTGGTTTTGAGGTAACTAGACCTTGGGATGGCAGAATTTAGAATTACAGTACATAGCAACAGACCAAACATGAGTGATTCCCCCTTTTTGTTTAATGGCACAGTCTTATTTTAAATGCCTATTATGGCAATACTAAATGAAATTAGAAGTGTCCATCCAGTGGTTAGTAGCTAAGAAAGTGCATGGGTTCAAATCAACAATAGTGTGAGGAGTTGTCATGCTTTCTCTATCTCTGTGTGTGTCTGTGGTGGTACTTACAGGTGTGTGTGGTGGCCAGGGCTTGACTGGTGTCCTCTTCAGTTGCTTTCCACATTTTCTTTGGAGATAGGTTCTCTCACTGAACCCAGAGCTCAGTAGTTGAATAGACTGCTGTGCCTTTCTGTGCTTCCTGCCACTGGGGTCACAGATGTGCACAACAATGCTCTACTTTTCCATAGTTGCTAGGGTTGCAAATCCATGTCTCCATGCTCTCAGGGAAGGCACTGTACCAAGTGGCCATATCTCCAAGCCCTTTCCTCAGTCCTTTGGGAAGAGTGAAAGGCGCACATTGTTCTCTAGGGATGGGTTGAGCCACTTGCAGGGCTTGTGAAGCAGCGACCGTTGCTCATCTTGGCATGTTCATAGAGGTTTTGGAGTATTGCGTCTTAACCGTTTTGGTTTTTTAAGCCCTTGAAGATTCCAATGAAAGCCTTGGACTGTGTAATACCAGGACTGAACATTTATATTAACGAGTCTGTGTGAGCTTTTCATCCCTGCTACCAGAACCAACAAGAGGGGAAGAGTTTCCTTGGGTGTCACATTGTTTTGTGTGTTTGTATGTATATATGTGTTCTTGTGTGTATAAGCTAAAGGACAACTTCACATGTCATCCTCGGGAGCCATGTATCTATCCTGATACAGAGGATGTGGCATCCAGGAAGCAGAGAAAGGGCATGACTGTGCTGTGCTCACTGTCTCCTTTGGTCATCTGTTTCATCTGAGTCCCCCACTTACAGGACAGGACTGACCACATTTAGAACAGTTATTTACCATTTACTTAACCCTCTCTGGAAATGGACTCACACATACCCCAACAGGTCACTTTACTAATCAGCTAGATGCTTCAAAAAGGGCTATGAGCTCACAGTCCTAAGATGGAGGCATCAAAGCCCAAGTGGTGAGAAGTGATGGACATGGGTCAGTGCCCTCCACAGCCTTGAGCGGTGTGGTGTGCCTTGGCATGTGAAGCCTTGCTGGAAGGTAGATCTCGAGCCTTAGAGACCCTTCTCCCACTCCCCACTATCTCTCTACTGCTGTTGTTTATAATGAGTTTGGAGCATCAAGAAAAGGTCTGGATGGAGAAAGAAAACATGTTTCCTGTCATGTGGGAGGGAACAGTCTGCCTTCACCCAATAAGTACATGCTGCATGCTTGGCCCTGACACCAGGGCCACCCACCCAGTGCTCAGAGAGCTTGCAAAGTTTCTTCTTCAGATGATACTGTTTTAAGCGACCTTCTGCTATAGGTGGTCTGGACTGGTCAATGTTCCTTGTCTTAAATGCACCACAGTAAATGCATATCTATAGGAAATGGTTTGGACTTACAGAACTCTAACTTTTGAGAAGTCACAAGGATATCTTATCCATATGTCCTCAGAAATATTTTGCACAAAACATTGTTTTGTGTGTTTGTATGTATATATGTATATATGTGTTCTTGTGTGTATAAGCTAAAGGACAACTTCACATGTCATCCTCGGGAGCCCTGTCCAGCTTTAATTTTAAAGAGTATGCCTTATCAATCAGGCTAGGCTTGACTGACCAGTGAGCCCAAATGAGGCCAAGCAGAGCCTCCCTCTGTTTCTTCAATATTGTTATTACAAGCATTTACCACTGCCTGTGACAGCTTTTACATAAGCTCTCAGGAGCAAACTCAGGTTCTAATACTTGTGCCCAGAGCAGTTTCCCAACTGAGCCATCCCCTCTTCCCATAGCCTTACCTTATGGAGACTCTGAGTGTTGATATCATGCTTCATGGGGGTAGTGGATAACGGCCTTGCTCATCTTTGCACACCACTCATGGAGAGGCCTTGAGATGGGATCAGGGAAGGAGTCACAACCACTGCCCGACCTGTACTAATTTTGCTTAGCTTAATTGCAGTTTTACAGCCTCATGATATCACCGGAAACCCATTATGGGGTAGAGAGTGCAAAGTGAGAAGTAAGGAGTAAAGTCTAACGGGAAACTGGGGCGAGTGAGTAACAACCTGAACTCTGGGCTCCTCACACTTCGAGACGGGAGACATATTGCCAATTTCTAGTTGGTGTTGAATGATTTATAACTTTTTATTTGTAGTTGAGTGTTGCAGCCTGTGTTGTCATGGAAATTCTATTGAATTTATAGGCCCATTTATCCAAAATGATTTTCCAGACTTCATTTCATGGTGAATCATGTGGCTGTTACTCCCAAGTACAAAGCGATTTCGACAAAGTTTCACTTTACAAGGAGCACAAACACCAGTGGTGATTTTCATGTTTCTGAAATACAAATGAGTTCCACATGCACCCGGGGACTCTCCCTGTCCTCTGTGCCCAAAGCAGTGAGTTCCAGAGCTAACCTTGTGTACGTACACACACACACGCGCGCGTGCACTGCCTTGTTTTTGTTTTAGTTTGCTTTTCTGAGAAGGGTCTAAAAATTGAATTTGAGGTAATCCTCCTGCCTCAGCACACGAAGTGCTAGGAATTCAGGTGTGTGCCATCTTGCCTTTTTATTTTGTTAATTGTAGTTATCCTTTTTAAAATTATTTACTCAGTAGGGAGCAGGGACAGATGTGAGCCCCTTCTGGTCACATGTACTGAACTGCATTGTGTATTAGCTGATCCCTTACCACACATTCTGTCAGCTCTGCAGCATGATTTCTGGCCTTTAAGTGGTGGGACAGTCCTCTTGCCTGGGTCTCCCTGGTGCTGGGATTATAGGCGCGGGCATCATAGACTCTGTGGAGTCAGATTGTGTCCATCCCAGGTCCAGCCACACAACTATTCAGGAAATGTTTTTCTAGTCACCACTGAGCCTCGTATACAAGGAGGAAAGTCCATACCAAATCCACAAATTCACATGCAGCTGAGGTCCTCTGATGACTGCTGCTCAGGCCAGAGAGAGAATTCAACTTCCCATGGGCCTCTTGGAGGCTCTGCCCTAGGGGGAGCCACTGTGCTGCCTGTAAGCTGCAGAGTGGGGTTTTCTTCCCTCTGCGCCCTCTTTCTATGGACAGGGTGTGTGTGGCTCTTCTTGACTGTGGCTGCAGTGAACCTGTCTCGTGTATCTATCTGTTACGTCCTTGGATGTTGGATCACAGAGTTCTTTGCATTTTCTCTCCTCCTTCCCTTTAACTACAGTTAAAGCTGTGGACAGCTGTGGCTTCCAGTGTGTAAGACTCGTGAGCAGGCGCCTCACTCCGCTGACCTTATCTGCTATTCCCTGATTCCCTGTGGAGTGGCGCTGGGCTCCTTCCATAGCGTACCCTTGGGTACATACTTCCTGTGTCACACAGGGTTAAGTGGAGGGCTGCAGCTTATGGCCAGCTCCCCTAAGGGGGTGATAAGGGGTTAGAGCATGATACAGTTCCGAATGTGCAGTGCAGAATCTACCTCACACCTTTCCACACTTTTGTTTAACTCCAAGTCAAAACTTCATAAAACCTACAGAGTGAATTCCTGGGAAACACAACTTTGCTTAGTCACCAAGGGTCCAAATTCTTCCCTGACAGAGGAGAGATGCAAAGATGTGTGCCTGGTCCGGGAGTTCTGACAGCCACTTATGCAGGAGTGTGAGAAGGACTAAAGAAGTTATAGAGAGAATTCACAATAGACCCTCAGTTGGCCTGTCTTCTGTTCTTATGGCCCTTAGACCTGGTGTGCACTTCGGGCTCATCTACTCCAAAAAGTAGAACTCCAGGTACAAAGATGTTGGAAGCATCTTTGCATTAATTGCAGAAAGCAATGAATAAAGATCCGGGTATTGTGTGCTAAACAGTATGGTATTAAACAAGCCCTCTGGGATGTTTATTTGAATGTCGCGTTGCTGACAGAGATGCTGAATATCCATTCCTCTTCACAACTTAGTTCTTCTAAAACTACTCTTTCAATGAAAGCTGACTGAGCCTATACCTTGGGAGTGACTCACTGGGAAACTGGCTGGCATGTGGAAAAGATCGATGTCACCGTAATGGACACATCCCTCTGCTCGTGCAGATTCACAATGGGAAATGTAAGCTGTCTCCTTCACCCCGACTTTCCCAAAGCAGTGCTTAGCGTATGGAGCTGAGAGTGGCCTCTGGTTTCCAGATGGGAACCCTGAGCCAAGGGTCTCATGTGGCCCTGCCTGTCTTTATGGATCTACAGGTAGTTAATGGGTACTGGGAGAGAAAGATTTTCTCCAGCCATGCAGTCACTAGTAAGCTGCCCGTTTTCCTGTGACTAACCCCACACCCAAGTAACCCTAATTAAACTGACTGGATCACCAAGTAGGGACATGAGAGGTAATAGGTAGAATACTTTGAAAGAAAAAGCAGATCAGCAAGAAATAGAGAGATGAGAGGGTGGTGGTTGTGTGTGTGAAGAGGATCCAAGTACATTATTACACACGAAATTTCATAATGAAATCCATATTGTATATAGTTGATATGTACTAAAAAGAGATACACAAGTCCAAAACCTTCCATCAGTAATTGAGCTCTGACTCCTCAAACCTCAGGTCTTTATCTCAGAGTACCCACTTCTAGGACAGTTTCCTCTCAGGTACAAGAGGGTGAGCTGGGCTGGGACTGGGACTCCATTCCTTCAGGAAGAGGCTGATGAATAAGGATGTGGTGGTCAGGTCACTGGGCCAGATTGATTTCATCATGTGACATATACAGGGCTATGTGATTTAGTCTGGAGTTCTTTGTTGCAATCTGGTGTCTGAAGGTGGACATTACAGGGACCTCATACCTTTGATTAGGAAAAAAAATCTGTCTACATCACAGAGGTGAATCTAGTAGACTCTTAATCTGAAGCTTAAGCACATGAAAATAAAACTTTCTGATAGTAATACCACAAAATATACTTCTAAAAATTCCTACAAGAGCTAGAATGGTGGCTCAGGGTTTAAGAACACACACTGCTCTTGCAGATGATGTAACTGTGGTCCCCAGCACTCTCATTGCCTGGCTAACAACCACATGTAACTCTAGTTACAGGAGACCCAGTGGCTCTTCTGGTCTGCTCCAGTATCTGAACTCATATACACACACACATATGCCCATGCCCAGAATGGTATTCATAGAAATAAATCTTCATAAAATGTAAGTGCCCTCGATCACAGCAAACCCTGTTTGTATTATAAATTATTGTATAATATATGTAGTGCAATTGTTTACCATTTTCTCCATAATTAAAAATGAATAAAACCTTTTTTCCTTGAGTATCATAGTCACAGTCCAGAGTCGGGTAAAAAATGGTTCAGTGTCTTGTGCATGAAAGAGAATTTAATGCATGTAATCTGTGGTTAACAGAACCACACCTGGGGCTACTTAGCCACTTTGTAGGAACTTTAAAGACTTTGGATACCAGAAGCTTAAATCTCTTTATTCTTTCAGTGTCCTCATCCCACTTTGCCTCTCGAGATTTATTTCTAGAAATATCAAAGGCTTTGTGAACTTGTTGATGACTTTGTCATCTGGGCATCTTCACTCAAGCTGCAGAGTACCCCTACTCATTTATCCTTTCACAAACAAACTAGTAGTATTTGTAGTGACCAACACTGTGCCAGGCACATCCTTGAGCCAAGCTGCCTTATGTTCTGCCTGCATAGACCTTTCTGGCTAATGGCATTGGTAGAATTCAAGAATTGGATTCTTTGATGGCATGTGATTGAGATATGTGATGGTTAATGTGATTGGATCTGGAGTCACCTGGGGGACAGTTCTGTGGGCATATCTGTAATTTTCTACCTTGTACTGACTAGGGTAGAAGATCCATACTGTGTATGTGTGGTACCATTCTAGGGACTGGGATCCCAGGTTGAATTAAAAAAAAAGAATAGTCAGTTGAGCACATGCACACAGTATTTGTCTGTGCCCTAGAGGAGAATGGAATGCGAGAGCCTGCCTTAAGCTCTGCTGTCAAGTTAAAACCCTCCACCGTGGGGCACTGTGCTTTACAACTGATAGTCAAATAAATCCTCTCTTCCTTAAGTTGGTTCTTAAGTTTGGCTTGTTTTTGCATATGCAGTCTGGCTTAACAAATGCAGTAGTACACTGTAAGAACTCAGATTATACTTCTGTGTTCACATTACCCAGTACAAGTTATGCAGAAAGTGGACCAAAAAGAGCCTTCAGTGTGTTTAGATTTTTCCCTCTGCCCTCTTGAGACAATTTTAGTCTTAGGCACCTTTGTCTTGCCCACTGCTGCATCGCAGCTGGCTCTCTGCAGATTATCCCCAGCCATGATTGAAAGCCAACCTGCATTTCACCTCCTCTTCCTGTGCTGCCTCTGTCTAGGTCCTTCTCCACACTGCTGCTGCCTGGATGGACTTCACATGTCATTTTATTTTATCCCCCTCAAGATTTAATTCATCTTCCTCGTTGTGTTCATTTGTGTCTGTCTTGGTTGGAGGCACACACACATGAATGTATGTACCAGGCGTTGCCAGGAGAGGGCACCAAATCCTCCAGTGATGGAGTTGCAGGCATTTCTGGGCTGCTGAGGATCCTTGACAGGTTCAGGATAGTAGACCCAAGTCCTTAGCAATAGCTTTATGCATTTGTAGCCACTAAGCAATCTTCCGAGCTCCTCTAACTCTTTCATCCTGCAGCTTTTATCTATGTATGCTTTCCTGTATGGGAACTTCCCAGCAGGCCCAGTTAGCCACTGACCTTTCCTCTGAGCTGCCTGGGCACCGTTTCCTTCTTTAGTTCACTGTGATCCTCTGCCCCCCCCCTGCGCCCCTCCCCCCCGCCTTGGATGAGAGTGGTGTGTAAGGGGAGCAGAGTTTTCTAAGAGATACTCTAACTGCAGCACTTGAGCATCTGAAGAGAAGATCTGCACTTGAGGGTTTCCTCTCTTTGAGTTGAGGCAGTTTCCATTTTTTTTTTAAAATTTCATTTGTAATTCATTTTTTACACTCCATATTCCATTTCCCACCCCTCCCCATCTACCCTTTGACTGTTCTACACCCCACATCTCGTCCCCACCCCATCTCTTCGTGGATGGCCCCACCCTTCATCCCACCTGACCTCTAAACTCCTTGGAGCCTCCAGTCTCTTGAGGGTTAGGTGCATCATCTCTAAAAGAACACAGACCCTGCAGTCCTCTACTGTGTGTGTGTGTTGGGGGCCTCATATCAGCTGGTGTATGCTGTCTTTTTGGTGGTCCAGTGTTTGAAAGATCTCAAGGGTCCAAATTAATTAAGACTGCTGGTTCTCCTACAGAATCACCCTTCTCCTCAGCTTCTTTCAGCCTTCCCTAATTCAACAACAGGGGTTAGCTGCTTCTGTCCATTGGTTGGGTACAAATCACTGCATCTGACTCTTTCAGCTGCTTGTTGAGTCTTTTGGAGAGCAGTCATGATAGATCTCTTTTTGTGAGCTCACCATAGCCTTAGTAATAGTGTCAGGCCTTGGGACCACCTCTTGAGATGGATCCCTTTGGGCCTGTCACTGGACCTTCTTTTCCTCAGGTTCCTCTCCATTTCCATCCCTGTAATTCTTACAGACAGAAACAATTATGGGTCAGAGGTGTGACTGTGGGATGGCAACCCTTTTTCTCACTTGATGTCCTGTCTTCCTGCTGTAGGTGGGTGAGTTCTATAAGTTCCCTCTCCCTACTGTTGGACATTTCATCAAAGGTTCCTCCCTATGAGTCCTGGGAGTCTCTCACCTCCCAAGTCTCTGGTGCATTCTGGGGGGGAGGGGTTGCTCTGACCTCCTATTTCCTGAGGTTGCCTGTTTGCATTCTTGCTGCTGGTCCTCAGGGCTTCAGTCCTGTTCCCTAACCCAATACCAGATCAGGTTCCTCTCTAACCCCACTACGCCCCCTCCCAACTTGTCCACTTTCCCTCCCAAGTCCCTCCCTCCCTCCCACTTGTGATTGCTTTCTTCTCTCTCCCAAGTGGGACTGAGGCATCCTCATTGGGCATTTCAGCTTGTTGAGCCTTTTGAATTCTGTGGACTGTATCTTGTGTAGTCTGTATGGGTTTGTTTGTTTGTTTGTTTGTTTATTGGCTAATATCCACTTATTAGTGAGTACATACCAGGTATGTCCTTTGGGTCTGAGTTACCTCACTCAGGATGATATTTTCTAGTTCCATCCATTTACCTGCAAAAGGCAGAATGTCCCCATTCTTAATAGCTGAGTAGTATTCCATTGTGTAAATGAACTACGTTTTCTGTATCCATTCTTCTGTCATGGGACATCTAGGTTGCTTCCAGCTTCTGGCTATCACAAATAAGGCTGCTATGAACATAGTGGAACACATGCCGCTGTGGCATGGTGGACCATCTTTTGGGTATATTCCCAAGAGTGGTATTGCTGGGTCTTCAGGTAGATCTATTTCTAATTCTCTGAGGAACCTCCAGACTGATTTCCAGAGTGGTTGTACCAGTTTGCAATCCCAGCAGCAGTGGAGGAGTGTTCCTCTTTCTCCAAATCCTCTCCAACATGTGTTGTCACCTCAGGTTTTGATCTTAGCCATTCTGACTGGTGTGAGGTGGAATCTCAGGGTTGTTTTGATTTGCATTCCTCTGATCACTAAGGACTTTGAACATTTCTTTAGGTGTTTCTCAGCCATTAGAGATTACTAAGTTGTGAATTCTCAGTTTAGTTCTATACTCCATTTTTTGATTGGGTCATTTGGTTTTGTGGTGATTTAACTTCTCGAATTCCTTATATATTTTGGATGTTAGCCCTCTATTGGATGTGGGGTTAGTGAATATTTTTTCCCAATCAGTAGGTTGCTGATTTGTCTTATCAACTATGTCCTTTGCCTTACAGAAGCTATCCAGTTTGATGAGGTCCCATTTATCAATTCTTGATCTTAGAGCATGAACCATTGGAGTTGCGTTTAGGAAATTTCCCCCTGTGCTCATGTCCATAGTCACAGTCACCTGAGAACTGAGTTGGGCACACACACATAACATTAAACATTGGAGAAGGAGTTCACATTTATGAAGCTGTCCTTTCCTTCCCCTGGATGATCTGAGTTAGGTTTATTAACATGTACTTCTCTTGACCACCATCCATCTGTCTTAAGCTCTTTTTCCATGTATCTGCCTAAGTTTGACATTCTAAGAAAACAGTAGTCTTGTCTCATTAATGGTACTCCGTCTTTTAAGCATTGACTGTGTCTTCATCTGTCACCACGTCTTACACAGCATCACCATTAAGCAGACATTCTTGCCAGGTGTAAGGAAACCCAATGATGAAGACCTTGATCTCTGAGGGGAATGGTCACTTTTCTATAGTAATATAGTCTTCTTTTTTCAGAAGACTATATTATTTTTTCTTCTTCTTTGAAAGTGTTGGACATTGGAGATCTTGCAAAGGCTTGCTTCTTTTGCCTTACACTCATGGCAATATCTTATACACAGAGTGGTAATGGCTGATAACACAAAATTCGATATACTGTAGGTGGTCAATAAATGTGTGAAAAATGACAATAATAATGATAAGCCTCTTCTTTCAGATTGATCATTTGTGGTTCACTCAACTTTACATGCACAGTGATGCAAACTGAAATACATACACACACCCAACCACAGTGCACTGAGAATTTAAATGAGAGCAAAACTGAGCAGTGTAAGAAGGCAGGGAGTATCTTAGTGTCCTTTGCACCCAAGGCCATGCAGTATTGCCAGTTGTTGGTGCCATCACTGTACCTACCCCACATTGCCCAGGGCTTGTGCGAGCATCTCTCCACATGTATTAGCACTGTGCCTGGCCGGTGATGGGACTCCCTTTCCAAGTATCCTATGATGTCATATGGTGTTCTTGGTAAGGCATACCCTGGCCTGGCTAGATGGAGGATTGTCTAGTTTTTCCACTCTACTTGGTAGGCATGATTAGACCCTTCCTCATCACCCTGGCTTTGAAAAGTTGACACAACAGGTCTCATGACTTTGTCCCACAATGCACTCATTCACAATGCACTATTCAGATGGTACATTCTGTGGAATCTGCCATACAATACTACTACCTCTATTCAGTGTACCAGGTCAGCGTCACTATGACATGGGTTTATCCCAATACTAGGGCACAGTCATACAATCATAAAGGGAGTGTGAAGCCTTTCATCTTCTTTTGGAAGTGGAAAACTGATAGAACAGACTGATAACTGAGTGCAGAGTTAATCCTGGATTGCATCCTGCACCCAGAACTGTAAGATGATCTGTAATGGGCTTTTATTGGGCACTTACTAAATTTGAAAGTGAACCGAGAATTGGATAATATGATCACATGAATGTGAAATGTCCTTAGTATAACAATTACGCAGTGATCATGTAAGAGGATATCGTTATTCTTAGAAATTACATACTTAACTATTCAGTAGCTGGGACCCACTATCTTCCTCTTCCTTCAAGTGATTGAGTGAAAGATGAAGGTATAGTAGCAGAGATGTGTCTGCAGAGACAGTGCCAGGGCCAGTGGGATGGAATGTAAGGTATTATGGAGCCTGGTGGTAAGGATGTGGCATTGTTAGCAGACGTCTCTGTCACTGGCCTTTCCAGGCCTTTCCCTCAGCTTATTGCAGCATTTGTCTTTGGTAGAAATTACTATACAGCAACTATTCTTCATGTTTATGGAGTCTTTGGTGGATTTTGGTGGTTGCTGTTATTGCTGTTGTTTTGTTTGATGCAGTCAAAATTTTCTATGCAACCATGTGCCTTAACCACCCAAATTTGAGGATTACATGTGTATATCACCAACCATAGTTTGGGTGTGGCTTTTGAAAATAAATGCAGAAACCTTGCAGGCCACTGGAGATCTTGGGGATCTGACATTGGAATGATAAATAGCCAGAAGGCAAAGTTAAGTCAGAGGGACTAGGTATAAGCCAAAACCAGAGTCATGAAGACTGAGTTAACCAAAAACCTTTGTCAGAGATGTCTTTGCAAAAGTAATTGCCGGTCTCTACCCCAGTATTTTTCTCTTCATAACAGGTTGCTAGAGCCCAGTTAATACAGCAAAACTTTGTTCCTTTATTTACTTTATCTTTAGATAGCTCCACATGTGAACATAATTCAGTAAACTGCAACTTGAAAGCAATAGCAAGGGAAATTGATATTTCTGACCTGCACTGACTCTTTAAAAGACATTTTATTATCCAGGTGGGTGGAGCCTCGACTCAAGCATTGTTATCCAAAACTGCATTTCCTTCCCAAGCTGTAAATGAATGCACCCTTGAACAGATCTTAGAATGTTTTCTATCTCATGCTTTATATTCAGGTGCTACATTAAACACTACTGCCCCTGTTCCAGGGCTGAAGCACAAGAGCTTTCTGGAACGTACTTACTTCGAGAGTCTGAGTGTTAAAAGGAAACTGAAGTGTAATTTTCTGAATAGACTTGTGTGAGGATTTTTTTCCCTTGATTTAACAGCTTTGAACCTGAAGCCACTGACCCAATATTAAATGGTTTGAATCTATACCTCAAGTAGTGGATTTTTCTAAGTGTAAATTCATGATGTCCAAGGCTGTCCAAACCACCAGCATTAGTAAGAATTCAAGAAGATGAATTTGTGTTAAAAGAGAAGATGTCCCAAAAGTGTCTCTTTCTTCCTCCCATGGATTCCTGAATTTCCCTAGAAATTGGTTTGTTGCCTCGGCCTCAAAACACCCTGCAGACATGAACTTTTTCGGTACTATCTTAGTTCATTTTGTCATGGCAGCTCCATTCACCTTTGGCCTATTCTTCAATATCAACCTCTCCAAGCTCCCAGCTGGGATGTGAACATCCTTTCCATTAGAGGCTGTTTTGGCTCGGCATTTAGGAGCTGGGGAGAGCACTATAGAGAAAGATAAGATTCACCATAGAGTAGCTGAGTGTTTTGAAGACCCAGGGTTGTCCTCAGAGACTGAGTCCAAGGAATCCTTGTTAAGATTATGGTTTACCTTTACAGTTTTTATTCTATGTGTGCGAGTGTTTTGCCAGCAAGTAGATCTGTATATGGCTTGTGTGCCTGGAGGCCAAGAGCTGTCAGATCTAGAGTTACAGGTGGTTGTGACTCTGTGGGTCCTGGGAATCAAACCTGATTTCCCTAGAAGAACATCCAGTGTTCTTAACCACTGAGCCATCTCTCCAGCCCTCTCCCTAGGACTTTTAAGAAGTCTGCTGGTGTTAGCATGTGGTGGTGTTGCCGGGTGGAATGGGGATGAGATCTGACACTGTGCAGTATGTTGTCCTCATGGTTTTTATCCGTATGACCATCCTGCCAAGTAGAAACGCTTGACTCTACGTCGCGAAGCTGCTGGAGAAAATCATCCGCTCCCTGAGGGCCGCCTAGACAAGGAGGCAGGGCTGCTGGAGTAATAATATATGCAGGCTCAGGAGGCTTCTGTCATCCTTCAGTGCTTAGTCTTTTTAAATATCAGGGTGCACTGAAGTATTCAGACTGTGTGGTGACAACAAGGTGAGGTACCTGGGTTTTGTCTCTTTAGTAAGAAACTAAGTACAGAAGAGGGTGCTTCAAGTTGCCCTGAGAGCACGTGGAGTTCAGAGTCCCTGTGATGCAGTTTGAAGTGACTTGACAGACACGCCCTGAAGCACTTCCCTTGCCTTTACTAAATTCCATCTTCCTAGAGCTTTTGAAGTACATTCAATGATGTAATGTATGGAATAGCTCTAATGCACACAATAAACGATAACACTTATTTCATGGTTTTTATCATTATACTTGTTTCTTGACGAAATTTCTGACATACACCCTCCAGGTGTTTCCCGTAATCTGAGATATGGCTTAAAATCTTCTGTGTTCAACTCACCTATCATGTGTTGATAATGTAACGTTCAGGCTACGCCTCACAGGCTTAAGTTTTCTACTTGACTGTGGTGAACTATGTTCAAGCTTTGACTCTTGGGAAGGGTTCATCGTGGCTCTGGGTAAAGGCCAGAGGAATGCTCAGGAGTAGTTAGTGTTCTGGGCAGTGCGATACAGTCAATTGGGTATTCTGAGGTAAATGGCAGGCTATGTGGGATGCGCTCTCACAGGCTCTAGCCAAGGAGAGCTGTGGATTTGAGAATAGGCAGGGCGTGGCCTTAGAATGTGGAAAAGAGGTCCTCTGCACTATTCCCTACTTTTCCACAGGTTGGAATTTTTTTCTAATACATTTTTTAAACTATTTTCCAGATGCAGATTTTCTTTTACAACCCAGACGACTTTGACAGCTTTCAAACGGCAATTTCTGAGAACAGAATAATTGGAGCTATGGCCATATTTTTCCAAGTAAGTTAACGGTGGCTGAAGTACTTCAACCAGAGAGTTCTTTGAAATTTTTCCCTTAATTTGCCGAATTGTTCCATGTTTAATGAATGCATCTGTTTTCTAGTTCACACCTGTCTAAATGGAAGATATTTCATATTGTCTAATGCGTGATTTAAAATGTAAATAAGTATGTTTAGAAACATAATGAAAATTTTTGCATGAATTATTCTGATTTTATTGCTACTTGACTGTCGTGCAGATTGGGGAGCACATTTATCATCTAACTTACTTTGTGGCTGAAGTGTTTCGAACAGGTTCCTTTAGAATAATAAGAGGCAGATGAAAGGGAGGTGGCTTTCTTTCCAGCCACTTTGAAATTCAACATTACCTGAAGAAGCATCAATAAACAGCATCAGACACTTACTGGGAAAGACCCTTTCTTTCCATCCCTGAACTCCATGGTAACTTGTCCTTCCTGAGACTCTGTCCAAGTTGGTTCACTTATGAAAGGCGGTTCTCCATCTCTTGTTTTATTTAAGATAGAGTTTCACAGTGTAATGCAGACAAGTCTGAAACTCAGTAATCCCCCTGCTTTAGCTTTTCTGCGCTGGGACTGCAGGTGTGAGCCACGGTACATTCTTTTTTCTCTTCTCATGTATCATATTGATTACTGCTCATAGCTCTTATATCAGCTTTTAGTGAAAGGTGCAAACCTTTTGTTCTGTTTTAGATAATGCCTCTCAGGTATATTCATTCTCTCTCTTTCCCTATCTCTCTCTCTCTCTCACATACACACCCCCCAACCCCGTCCGTTCGTGTGTGTGTGTGTGTGTGTGTGTGTGTGTGTGTGTGTGTGTGTGTGTGTGTTTAAGAGCACATGTGGAAGTCAGAAGGCAACTTACAGGACTAGTTTCTCTCTTTGACCATGATCCTTAGTTTTTTTTATCTGACGTTGTCAAGCTTGGCCAAGGCAAGTGCCTTTACCCACTGAGCCATGCTCCTCTCTGCAACTGACAGAGGCTGGAATGCCTTTGACAACAGTGACAGCTCACTCTCAAGCAATTTCCACCTGGCTGTTAACCCATTGTTTTCTGACCTTACCTTCCAACAAGATGCTTTTTAAATAGCTGGCTGTTACCTCCCACCCTCCTTCAAAGCCACTGTGAGCAACCAGGCCCTGTTCTGGGGGGCGGGAGTGGGGGTGGGTAGGTGAGTGGGTGCTGTTTGTATAGGAAAGGATACTTTGTAAAATGCTTTGAATATTGATTTAGATGCATGCCTCACCAAACTATTTGAATTCTTTTCTTTCCTTTCCTTTCCTTTCCTTTCCTTTCCTTTCCTTTCCTTTCCTTTCCTTTCCTTTCCTTTCCTTTTCTTCTTGATTCTTCCACAAACATTGATAAATGTAGAACCAATTACAGTCTTGGGCAGGCAAGCCATCAAAACCCTTACCTGTAAAATCTAGGTTTTGAGTATTTGAAATGGCTCTAGGACACAGCTCCTACTTCATGTATGAAGAAGTTGAATGTACATTTCATTGGTTTTTAGTTTACAATGAGTCTCAGCTTGCTGTCCTAGAGACAAAACTATATAGGGCATATAATAAAAAGAACAGAATTGTGTTGGACACATCTGTACTGAGCTGCCTCCTTCTCTTCTGGGTCAGGGCACCTGTGTGCTGAGACATTGGAGCTTACTTTGTGTCTACAGCAGAAAGAGAAGTTCAGTGTGGTTATTTTCTGTTTTGAATCTCCTTGTAAAATGAACCATACTTGCAGAGGACCTGGAGTCCCATGTCAGGTGACTCACAAGTGCCTATAACTCCAGCTTTAGGGGATATGACCTCTTCTAGCCTCCAAAGAGCACTGTTCTCAGGTGCATACATTGACACACAAACACACACATACACATAATTTAAAATAAACCAAAAATCCTTTAAAAAGGAATAATAAGTATGAAAATTTGTTATTTGTCTGAAGTATAGAGAGGTGAAGGTGGTTGCTGTGCAAGTTTGACCTGAGCTCCCCTGAGAACCCACATAAACATGTGAGGAGAGAGTTATTCTCTGACGTTCACACATGCATATTCCCCCACCCCACACACACACATCACGTGTGCATACGTGCGCGCACATGCACACAAACCTGTATACACACTCATCATGTGCACACACATACACATCATGACACACACATGTGCCCACACTTGCATGCACATGCATGTGAACACACATGTATACACACATCTAAATAGACACACTCCTCACTCTTACCTTGTCCTTGGCTATTATGGTTTCATAGTCCAGGGTGACATGGTACAAGTAACAAGGCCAAGTTCTGTGTAGATTTTCAGGTTCAAAGGAAACTCCATTTCCCCAAATTCTGGAGGTTAAATAAAAGCTAGCATCCCTTAGGAACTCGTGAAACTGGTTCTTTACCAAAAAAAGAGCCTTTTTCCTTATCTGTGACAGAAAGGACAGATGGCGAAGGTGGTGCCTGTTAGCACATTCCTGTCTCCAGGCTCCCTCAGCATCACAAACCCCATTAAGCATTTCAGTATCCACCAGCATCCTTGCTCTTCTGGCTTCCTCCCCATCCTGAACTTCTTGTGCTCATGAGCTCTTTATAACTCTGTTTGGCTATGCTCTCTCTTTAGCCAGCACGCTCTATGTCCCACTCCTATCTCCCTCCTCCCCTCTCTCTATTTTCCTACTCTCCCCCTCTCTCTATGTCCCCTTTCTCTCACTGACCTGCTCCTGCTTCTCTCAAGGCCAAGTTCAGTCCACTACTTTTTCTCTCTGCTCTGGATTCTTCCAGATACTCTGGCTGTTCTCTCTCCTTTATCTACAACAAAACCTTCCTCTTTACCATACCATGGAGTGGTCCTGTTAGGTTTGTATATAGGCGTTGGTCCTCCAGTTGACAAACCCTGTTGTTCTGAGTAATCCTGGTACTTTCTCTGCCTTCACTGTGGTTAGACCTGTAGGGTTCATAATGTTGTCAGAGCATTGTATTGAGCACAGGCCCAGCAGATTGACCAAAGAGTCTTGTTTTGATTAAATTTAGTTTCATAATTTGCTTTACTGTAGATCATAGACATGATTTGTTGAAACTTTCAAGTGTTTAAAAGTTTAAATATGGGAAGGTTTACATAAACTGCCTTGCTGTTATCAAGGTGAGGAGTGTCTGCCTTGGAGGGAAGTGTCTTCCCATTGTAACATGGCGTATTTCCGGTGTGATGGAAGCATCTGCTCTCAAGTCCACATACTCTTAGCGTTGCTTTCCTGTCCACGAACTGCAGAAACTTTGAGCGGCAGCTGGCATCTTTTCGTAACAGGTTAACTTGAGAATCCATCTTAGTATTAAAAGTTAGCAAGTGTTCCCTGTGAGCCCAGATGAACCACTTCCATGTGCAGACACATGTGACTGCAGTGCTGGTCCACAAAGCTGAGAGCCACTTGCCGTGAAGTTGCTGGTAATCAGGCAGGAATGTATCCAGATTATGCCCCATCATCTCCAAGTCACACAGACCACCTTTGGGCTCACAGGCCTTAGGAGAAAAAAAAAAAAAAGTAAAACTAAAGTTCCATTTTAAAGGACTTAAAAATTTATTTTTCAAGTAAACACTTGGCAAAGGATAAAGGAATTTGTTGTTAAATCATTCCAGAGAATAAATGATTAGTGTAGTACAAAAATTAAAATAATTATCTTGTTTTTTAGAATAGAACTTTGAATATTCTCTATTGTTAACCTTGTTTGAATGCTGATAAAAACGTAAAACGCTCTGAGAATTATTAAAGTAGTCTTTTAAGCCATTCTCTTATTGTAATGCCTTCCATGGGTTACCTGGTTAAACAAATAAGGACATACTGATACTTGTGTGAGCTATGATCAGGAGAATAATTAGGCAATTTGTGGAATGATATTTTGCTTTTAAAATAATAAAATAAAAGACTGAATTGGCTTCCCTTGAAGTTTTGAGGGGAGAATATCTCATATTCAGGGTAACCACACTTTGTGTAGGGTTGTATTTTTTTATCACACACCACCACCCCCCCCAATTAGATTTGCCTTTTCTTTACTTCTCATGTATACACTGTTTCTTCATTGTGCTTTATTCTTCACTCATTCCATACTTTCCTGTTTCCCACCAGGACTGAGTGGGAAACCATGGAAAACCTGAGCGCTTCCGATCTGGCAAGCAGAAGTTTGCCGACAGCATCCTATGGCCTCTATTACTGCTGCGTTTGCCCAGAACACCAGAGGACTATTGAGTTCATTGACTCTCAGTGCAGTGTCCCAGGCATAGGCATTCCCCACTGCCTTCCCCCGACTGCCTTCCACGTGCATGTGTGACATTTCCTCAGCTTATCATTGAGTCTAGGGAACTTCAAGGTTGTGAATGCAGAAGGCCTTGAGAGTCAAGTACAGTTAGATACCTCTCCCTCCTGTTTCAGTCTGTGTGGAATCACTTCTAAATCTGCTCTGAATGCAAAGATATGAAATGGCTTCCATGACAGGAGGGGTGCAGCCAGTTAGTGTGGCTCTAAGAAGTCAATACCCTGTGTTGTACTTGATATTAATATTAGAGTAGAAATTTTGAAATATTTTTCTTTTTTGAACATGTTTTTTACGATTTTAAATTTATACTATGTGTGTGCCATGTTGGCATAGGAATCTGGAGAGGCTAGAAAAGGTTGTCTACCCCCAACCTCCCACAGAAAGCCCGAGTTACAACTGCTTGTGAGCTGCCTGATGTGGACCAGCGCTGTTTCATTTGGAAGGAACTTGAGTCCTCTGGAAGAGCAATTGCCCGTAGCTGCTGAGCCATCTCTCTAGGCCCCCTGAAGTATTTCTTCATGACAGCCCATCTTCAGGAACCCTTGGTGCACTCTGTGCATCTCATCTGAGCCGTTCTGTTTTCACCAGCGGAACTACACCCTGTCTCTCCACTTTCCCGTTCTGTTTCAAGTCTACCTAGGGTTCAGCTGTACACGACTGGGTTTCCCTGAGGTCTGTGAAGTCATACACCCCTTTTCCTTTCTGCCCTTACTTCATAGTTGAAAGGAAATATTAGAATTCAGAGTTGCTAACCTATTCTTTCTATCATGTCGGCACTGCAGACTGCTTAATTATTTTTCTCCATCTGGAGAGGCTTAGTAATTAAATGAGATGGCAGCACCTGGGATTATTTATAGACATGGAGAAGGCAGAAGAAGTTCTTGGTGACTCATTGATCCAGAGCTGGCTCCAATGTTTCTCCAGCCCCTGCCTTTCACCTTCCACTTCTGCACCCATCAGAGGCAGATAGGACTTGTCTTTTTTTGACCTGCTGTGACTCCCAGCCTCACATCTTATGTAGAAGCTGTTTTGTTTCATGTCTCCTCTGGCCTCTGTGCCATGAGCTCATTGTGGGCCCGAGGCCCTATTCATCATTGCATCTTTTATATAACTTGCATGTGCAAATACTTAGTTGACCTTAATATTGAGGTTCTTCAGGACTGATTGCAGTTGGGTATCCTTACAGTCTGTCAGTGAGCAAGTATTTGAAATGCTCACTGGGAGGTGTGGTACCTGGGAAGTGGGGTGTAAACTCTGAAACAGAAGTCTATGGCTGTTCTTCTTCCTGTTTCTAACCTTACCCACCTTCCCAGGGCCTCATACCAACATTCTGCCTCAGTTGTTGCTCAATAGGATTAAATTAGAGGAACCCCCTTAGAAGTTTCTCACACCATCCGTGTGTTTGAGAAAAGGCATTGTCCAGGTGGCTCTTAGTGCTTGGCCCATAAAGATGCTCGTTATATCAGAAGTGCATGATTCTTGATAGGTAAGGAACATGAATGTGTCTTGTGTTCACGTAAACTGATGGTTTCCAATCTGGGTGTCACTAAGCCATCTAAGGTTATATAGTATTAGTAAAGATGCCTTTCTACATTTGTCTGCAATCCTGAAGGAGCAACAGGTCTCAAAATTTTTCAATATTGAATTCAGAATCCTAAAGGAATATTTATTACCAAGGCTGAATGAGATCTATGTATCTGTGCCTGAGAATTGTTTTGCAATGCTTCCTACCAAAGTGCTTTTATGTTTGTCAACAATAGATGAAGAATATGTGAGTCCCGTTGCTGATGGGCGATCTCTTGGGCTTGTCTTGCTGTCTCTTCATTATCTGCTCCTGAAGGTCTTGCTGTGATCCTTGATGGCTGGCTTCTGTTTCCATGCATCTGGAATTTCCTTGGTTTTCCCTGCAGTTATTTGTGTCTGTTTTTCTCCTTCAGATTCGCTTCAGGTTTTTTCTCCCTTTTTCATTCATTCACTTGCTGTCTTGTTCACTCCACAGTGTTTATCAGACAATTTCCCTGTGCCAGGCTCCATGAAAATGTCGAAGGGAACCTAACATTGTGTCCTCCTCTCAGTGGAATCAGGAGCAATAATATCACAGGTGACCATATGTCATTCTGTCCTTAGAATGAAGGAAAGATAAAACAGGTCAGGTAGATTATACTATCAAGAGAAAAATACATTATTTTGTGTAATTTCACAGTGATGAATATTTCATTTCAAAAGCATGCAGTTTCCAGTTGTGGATTTTGGGATTGGCCCCCTGTTTTTCTTTTGTTCCACTCTTTTTTAAACCACCAGTACCAAAGCATAAATCAGGCTTTTGTTCATGGTGACCTAAATAGGTATTTTTGAAAAATATATTCCCAAGGAATTTTCTCTGCCTTTTTTATTGACAATAAATTATTTATCACAGTTGTAGATAGCTCTGATTTCATCCTCACCAGTTCTGCAAAGTAGGAGGCAAGGGTATGAATCAGTAATTGTATTCAACTGCCAAAATTTTCCCCACCATTATTTGTCTGTCTGTCTGGTGTGTATATTTGGTGTGTGTGCATGTGTATGTATGTGTGTATATGTATGTACACATGCCTGTGCACAAGTCTATGATGGGTATTGAGCCAGAGGACAACTTTCAGAAAGCCTTTTTCTCCTTCCACTCAGAGCTGTATTCCTAGTGGGGTGCTTCCACCTTCCAGCACGCATCTCTACCTGTGGAGTGTCCTCACTGCCCCCCAGGAACTGTTCTTAGTTCTGGAAACATGCACTTGTGGTGAAGAACTTAGATTGCTTTTCCCACGATCACATTAAACCCATACAGTCTTGCCGTCCTCCGTGTGAGCTGCTGTTGTCTGACTGTGCCCTCCACCGTTTTCCACATCCTTGCTCTGAGCCTGTCATAAGTTCAATTCTTTCACTACATTACATACAAGTGCAATTTCAACATGTTTTGGGTTGATTAAGAAGACTTTTTTTATATACACACAAAAATTAAAATATGTATGTTCCAGTTAAGCTATTTTAACAGTTAATTGATTTCATATAACTTACCATTAAGTAAAAGCCAGAGTCATTCTTAATATTCAGATGTAATTTTAGAGCTGATCTATGGATGTACAACATGGAATTTATAGCCTTATCGGGTGTTTTCAGCACATCGCCTGTCTGCAAATAGCCCGTGATTCACATTCCCTCCTAGTGGATGCTACAGAAGACCATTTAATTATGGGCAGAGCATTACATAATTAAGAGACTTGAGTTCTTTGAATGTGACCATGTGAAAATCTATTCTAATTAAATCATTGTACTTCAAGAACGGTTACCAAGTCTTTTGCTTTTGCACATTAAGTGGTAGTTTGGCATTGCTGTCACCATTTGCTCTCATACATGGCACAGAGTCTTCTTGTCTTAGAGCTAGAGATCTAGTCACTCCATGGCAACTGCGTAGTGATGACCAATAACCAAAGACAGGTCTGGCTCTCTGGAAGGATGAGTGAATACCACTGTCTCCTGTAACTCTCAGGAGTCCTCCAAGCCAGGAGTGTGAGTTTTATGACTGAATCCCAATGTTTTTCCCTAGATGGAACTCTCTGGAGTATGCTTGTGTAGGGTGTCTTCATGGATCAGATTCCCACACAGGGAAGTTTACACCCAAAGCTTAAAAGCCAGTGGCAACTCCTCACCCTCTCCTACCTCAGATAAACTAGTTCAAAAGCTGCTTCTTTATGGCATTAAATATTACAGGCTGGCTACCACTGAGGGACAGTGCTAATATATATAATATTATAATATTCGATAATAATATTAGATAGGCAGCAATTGTGGAGCCAACATTTCTACAAATGAAGTCTATCTTCACTGATGGTGCTCTTTGTCAGAACCAAATCGTTAAGTTGGGTTTCCATTGCAGAGGTACAAGAGATGTGTTTGCCATCAGTCAGTTATCATCGTGGTCTACAAATGCTCAAGGTCTCTCTTCATTTTGCAAATACTTAAATAGTTGCTTTCTGGTCCTTTGTCCTGAAGCCTTCGATTCTACATTTTCTTACACTCACTAGGCATACCATTATGATTTTGATAGCTACCATTTTCTTTAGTGTTTGTTTGTTTGTTTGTTTGTTTGTTTGTTTTACGAGACAGTGTTTCTCTGTGTAGCCCTGGCTGTCCTGGAACTCACTCTGTAGACCAGGCTGGCCTCGAACTCAGAAATTCACCTGCCTCTGCCTCCCAAGTGCTGGGATTAAAGGTGTGCGCCACCAGGCCCGGCTTTTTTTTTTTTTTTTTTTTTTTTAAGCTCTACATAAACAAAACGTTTTAAAGCTCTGAATAAACATGGCCTGTGAGGTGTGGCTGAACAAGATTAAGATGCCATTGGTCATTCTGGAACATCTTTTAAGGGAAATGGGGGCGGGGAATATATAGGGGATTTTGCTCCCCAGGGGACATGCAGGCTTGTGTGAATATAACTTCACTTGTGACAACTGAGGTAGTATTGGAATCCTGGGGCATCGAATGGTTAGAAATCTTGGATGCTGCTGCAAAGATCCTCAATGCATAGTGGAGGTCCTGAAACAAAGCCAGGCCACTTATGTGCCTTCAGGTTGAGAAATTCTGCAAAGTGACTGAGAACAGTAATGTTTAATCTCAAGGAGCTACTCAGGGAGGGCTGATGGTGTCATGGTACAGGTTGATGGAATTTTTGGAATGATTAGCAATCTCAGGCTCAACAGACCCAGTTCTGGCTGGCATAATCCTGGATATCTGAGATTCTAACATAAAGTATAAGCAGTTAACAGGCAAGATCCTTGTTTCTGTTGTATTTCTAAGTATTATGGCCTTCTTAAGAGCTCCTGTGGGTATTTCTTCTCAGACAGCAGTGTTAGAAACAAGCACCAATTTAATAGAACACTCACTGAGATAGGGAAAAGTAAACACAGGTAAGTGTGTGCAGATTCCTTTGAACTTAAATCAGTAAGCAGTATTTGAAACCTCAGTGAATGAAGATAAGGCATGTTTAGAAATGGCTGAGTGGATAAAACATTTATCGCACATGCTTGTGGATAGGAGTTCAGATCTCAGAACCAGGTAAGACCAGAGTAGGTACGATGGTGGCTGCCTGTATTCCCAGTACCCCTGAGGAGAAACAGAGAATCCCCAGGCCAATGTGGCAAAGCTAGACCAGCAGCAACTATCGTCAGACAGACCCTATCTTAAGAAGGAAGAGCCTCTGAGCACACATACACACATGTTCACGCATGTCCACTCACACGCAGTAAGTGAGTGAATGAGTGAGCAGTAGAAAATTAACCTTTCTCTTGTGAGGGTTGCAAGAGTTTCCCTTCACAAACCACAGCAGGAGTACTCTTGCCATAGCAGCAAGGGATTGTCCCAGGGCAGAGGTGTGTGTGTGTGTGTGTGTGTGTGTGTGTGTGTGTGTGTGTGCGCGCGCGCCTGCCTGTCTATCTGTCTGTCTGTCTATCTTTGTTTCTCTGTGTGTGTCTCTTTCTCTCTGGAAGAAAGTTCTCACTCTGTAGTTCTTGCTGTCCTGGAACTGCTTATGTAAACCAGGTTGGTCTCAAACTCAAAACTCATAGAGATCTGCCTGCCCCTGCCTACTGAGTGCTACTGAGTGTTACTGAGTGCTACTGAGTGCTAGGATTAAACTCTTATACCCCAAACCTAGCGCTTGAGGTAGGATTTTTATTCTTGAGGCATTTGTTTTATTTTATAGATGTGGAAGGAGAGGCATGTATATTTTGGTGTAAATTATGCCAAAATTACACAGCCTGGTGCATTGCAAAGTCAACATTTTGGTAAGCACAGTCTGTCTCAATTCTTTGTAGAAAACAGAATCAGAAAGTAGGGTTTTCCCTTGAAGGGGTAGATGAAGAGGAATATACACTTTCAGGTCACTGTTACTTTCTCTCTTTCCCTCCTTCCCTCCTCCTCCCTCCCTCTTCTGCCCCCTCTGCCCCACCCTGATTTATCTAGTTCAAAATCATAAAATAGTTTCATGTATAGATACAGTTAGTGTTTAGCTTTTGGAATCCTCACTGCCTGGCCCTGGTGTGTTTGAAGAATCATTAACTCGGTGTAGCTGGGTCCTGGTGATCTTGTCTGTGCCGCTGTGTAGCACGCACAGCCCAAGAAGAAATGCAAGGTTCTCCTTGGGTCTTGTATGTAGAGTTTCCATTGTCAATACTCTATTTTCTCTGTAGACCAGGTATCTGGTTGTCTGAACCCAGCCGTAGCCCAAGGCTTTCATTTCATTCTGTTGTGGATGACATCAGTCCCAGTGTCTCTGTGATCTGCTTTCCCAAGACCAATGTCCCAACATAGCAGGGGTTCTCATATTTTAAGAGACCGATTTACACTGACCTTTTCTAGTTTGGTAGAAATCTAGTCAACTATATTTTTTTAATATTATGATAATGATCAAGGGAAGCTTGTAATTTTTTTGACAATAAAAATATACTTTGAGCACAGTCGCACCCACTTCTCTGTTCCTTCTAGGCTTCCTTTCCCCTCCCACTCCTAGCAATCCACTTTGTTCCCCGAGACAGTCTTCTTTAATCCATACACACACGATTTTGTGTGACTACATGAGATTCAGGAACTACAAGAGATTGAAGCATGTTTGTCTTTGGAGACTGCTTTTTTGTTGTTGTTGTTTGTTTGTTTAACCTTTTTTTAAAAAGTTAGATATTTTCTTTATTTACATTTCAAATGTTATCCCCTTTCCTGGCTTCCCCTCCAAAAACCCCCTATCCATTTCCCCCTCCCCCTGATTACCAACCCACCCACTCCCACTTCCTGGCCCAGGCATTCCCCTACATTTGGGCATAGAACCTTCACAGGACCAAGGGCCTCTCTTCCCATTGATGACTGATTAGGCCATCTCTGCTACATATGCAGCTGGAGCCATAAGCCCCACCATGTGTACTCTTTGGTTGGTGGTTTAGTCCCTGGGAGCTCTGGGGGTACGGTTAGTTCATATTTTTTGTTCTTCCTATGGGGCTGCAAACCCCTTCAGCTCCTTGGGTCTCTAGCTCCTTCATTGTTGACCCTGTGCTCAGACCAATGGATGACTGTGAGCATCCACTTCTGTATTTGTCAGGCACTGGCAGAGCCTCTCAGGAGACAGCTATATCAGGCTTCTGTCAGCAAGCACTTGTTGGCATTCACAATAGTGTCTGTATATGGGATGGATCCCCAGGTGGGGCAGTCTCTGGATGGTCTGACCTTCAGGCTCTGCTCTACACTTTGTCTCTGTATCTCCTCCCATGAGTATTTTGTTCTCCCTTCTAAGAAGGACTGAATTATTCATATTTTGGTCTTCCTTCTTCTTGAGCTTCATTTGATCTGTGAATTGTATCTTGGGTATTCTGAGCTTCTGGGCTAGTATCCACTTATCAGTGAGTGTATACCATGTTTGTTCTTTTGTGATTGGGTTAGCTCACTCAGGATGATATTTTCTAGTTCCATCAATTTGCCTAAGAATTTCATGAATTCATTGTTTTTAATAGCTGAGTAGTACTCCATTGTGTAAATGTACCACATTTTCTGTATCCATTCCTCTGTTGAGGGACATCTAGGTTCTTTCCAGCTTCTGACTATTATAAATTAGACTTCTATAAAGGTAGTGAAACATATGTCCTTATTACATATTGGAGCATCTTCTGGGTATATGCCCAGGAGAGGTACTTTGGGATCCTCCGGTAGTACTATGTCCAATTTTCTGAGGAACCACCAAACTGATTTCCAGAGTGGTTGTACCAGCTTGCAATCCCACCAACAATGGAGGAGTGTTCCTCTTTCTCCACATGCTCGCCAGCATCTACTGTCACCTGAGTTTTTGATCTTAGCCATTCTGACTGATGTAAGATGGAATCTCAGGGTTGTTTTGATTTGCATTTCCCTGATAACTAAGATTGTTGAACATTTCTTTTTTTTTTTTTCTTAGCGACTTCATATTTTTTTTATTTTATTAGATATTTTCTTTATTTACATTTCAAATGCTATCCCGAAAGTTCCCTATACCTCCCCCCACCCCCTGCCCTGCTCACTCCCACTTCTTGGCCCTGGCGTTCCCTTGTACTGGGGCATATAAAGTTTGCAAGACCTAGGGGCCTCTCTTCCCAATGATAGCAGACTTGGCCATCTTCTGCTACATATGCAGCTAGAGACAAGTGCTCTGGGATTACTGGTTAGTTCATATTGTTGTTCCACCTATAGGGTTGCAGACCCCTTCAACTCCTTGGGTCCTTTCTCTAGCTTCTCCATTGGGGGCCCTGTGATCCATCCTATAGATGACTATGAGAGCATCCACTTCTGTATTTGCCAGGCACTGGCATAGCCTCATGAGACAGCTATATCAGGGTCTCCCTTCAGCAAAATCTTGCTGGCATATGCAATAGTGTCTGGGTTTGGTGGCTGATTATGGGATGGATCCCCGGGTGGGGTAGTCTCTGGATGGTCCATCCTTTCATCTTAGCTCCAAACTTTGTCTCTGTAATTCCTTCCATGGGTATTTTGTTCCCTATTCTAAAGAGGAATGAAGTATCCACACATTGGTCTTCCTTCTTCTTGGACATTTCTTTAGGTACTTCTCAGCCATTCAGTATTCCTCAGTTAAGAATTTTTTGTTTAGCTTTTTTATCCCATTTCTAATAGGGTTATTTGGTTCTCTGGAGTCTAACTTCTTGAGTTCTTTGTATATATTGGATATTAGCCCTCTATCAGAAAAGAACTTCTGATGGAATCACCATCCCTGACCTCAAACTGTACTATAGAGTAATTGTGATAAAAACTGCATGGTGTTGGTACAGTGACAGGCAGGTAGATCAGTGGAATAGAATTGAAGACCCAGAAATGAACCCACACACTTATGGCCACTTGATCTTTGACAAAGGAGCTAAAACCATCCCATGGAAAATAGACAGCATTTTCAACAAATGGTGCTGGCTCAACTGGCCGTTAGCATGTAGAAGAATTCAAATTGATCTATTCTTATCTCCTTGTACAAAGCTCAAGTCTAAGTGGGTCAATGATGTCCACATAAACCCAGATACACTGACTCTAAAAGAAAAGAAAGTGGGGAAGAGCCTCATGCACATAAGCACAGGGGAAAATTTTCTGAACAGAACACCAATAGCTTATGCTCTAAGATCAAGAATTGACAAATGGGACCTCATAGAATTACAAAGCTTCTATAAGGCAAAGGGCACTGTCAATGGGACAAAACGGCAACCAACAGATTGGAGGCTGCTTTAGTTTGCTTCATATGGTTGTCTCCAGTTGTGTCTCCCTTCCTGAAGATGATATAACTTTGTTTTTCTTTACTGACACGCTTCGATTGTGCCACATTTTCCTTGCCTGTTCTGCTTTGAGACATGCAGATTGAGTCTATGACTTAGCTATGGTGAATAATGCTGCAGGAATATTATTCTGGTATCTTAGTCTGTTCTGTGACCCTGTAACCAAATACCTGTCAGTGGGCAATGTATAAAGAAAAGGAGTTTCTTTGCCTGGTGATTTACTGACTGCAGGATCCGAGTAAGGTGAACTAATGTGTCCCTGATCTGGGCTATATTGTGGGGGGTGGCATCAGATGGTCAGAGGAAGGTGTAGGCAAGAACGTTGAAGAATATACTGAAGTGGTCGCAGAGTGAAAAGAAGCCAACATTAAAAAAATAAATAAATAAATAAACACTCATTCCTGTGGAAACTCTCCTATCCCTGTGATACTAGCATTCATCCCTCTTTGTGAACATGGTCACGTGCAGTGATCTCCTGACTGACTCTGCCTCTTATATGTTTGTCTTTCAGTGCAGTTACATAGGGACCAGGTTTCCTGCCTGTGCACTTTTTGAGCATAAACCATACCAAACTACAGTACCATGTGAGCCTTTCTGTGTTTGTTTGTTTATTCTCAACTTTCCTCTTTCTATAACCCTTGATCTTGGCCACAGTGATTTGCCAACTGTGGTGTTTTTCAAGCTGCACCTCTTGTTTGTGATGTATTAGGAGGCAGTCTGTAGGGAGAACTTCCATCTTAAAAATAGCTAGATTCTTCCAGGTATTTACCCTGCCATGGGTAAGCATCTCAATGTGACAGTCTAATAAGCATGGTATTTAGAGTTCACATTATTTCTTTGTTATTAGTACAGGTGTCTGTTCAGAAAATGGCTAGCATTAAATCAACAACACCACCCCCCTTGAGTGTGGAGAGCACTGTAACACATAGCTGTGCATTAACATTCTGAATATATTTGTACATGGGCTCTCCTTTTCTTAGCTTATGTTTTCTTGGAAGAAGTAAATATTGAGATACATGATATTTGTACATACACACAAATTCCTAGGTATTTGTATATAGAACAGGAATACAATATCCCTCACTTGAGGTATATGTAGGTCAGGGTCTGCTGGAAGTTTAACATGAACCAGACCCTTGCTCAACTCTTAGCATTTAAGGAAAACATTTTAAAAAATATCAAAATAATAGAACTAATGAACTTAGAGCTTGCTTATTTGGAATTAGGACTTCTTCAAAGTTTTAGCAAGCAAAACCTTACTTTGCATTGTGAGAACACATTAATTAATCACCCACTACTGTGAATAAAATTGCAGTTGAAGGGTAGTTGGCTTCTGTATCAACTAGACAGTGACAATCCATTTTCTTAGTATTTTCCTAGCCTTACTTCTTTGGTTATAATAGAGGTTCCATATGTGACCATACAAGTGAACTTAGTAAGGGTCACTCCTGAAAGTCAGTGCCCTGTGGTTGGCTTGACTCATATTGTAGTATTTTCATCTGAAACAAGTCTTGAATCCAAGTCTTTGATCATTCATATCTGGGGACTCATTGATGCATCTTGATGAGGCCCTGCTTAGTGTTGTGAGTTGCAACTCCACCAGTCTAGCATCTCCAAAAACCTCTACTGAGCCTATGGGTTTTCTGTGAATTATTTCTAATTCTAAAGGCTTTTTTTTCCTCAAAAGGTCACTCTGTTTTTCTGAGGGTAGAACATGACTTTGTTCCACTAATCAGACATGACAGGTGAAACCCTAAGTCCTTTGGAGAGAGACTTCCGGTATCATTCACTATACATAACACTGTTAACAATAGCAGTTGGTGACACGTATGAGCTCTGTTCCACCAAACATCTGTGTAATGCTCTGAACTCCCCACTAAGAAGATTCTGATTCCAGAACCTTTCCAAAGGCTAGGAGCTCTTTTGATTATGAAATCAGTGTCTAAGATTTGGAGTGAGATATTCTATGTTAAAAGTCTAAATTTCCATTTACTGCCATAATCTTGTAATGGATGTGGCCTTCATTTCTTTTGTCTACACAATGGAAACATTACTTTCTGATTGATTTTGTTATAAGTTTAACATGTGATCATGTATTAAATAACTATGGAGAAATCTTTGTACCTCACAAAATAATAATAGTTTTGTATCTAATATTTACTTCCAGTGTGTATGAACAGCAGAACAAAATGATTGCATGTTATAAAAGCAAATAATAAGGGTGAAAATAATAATAGTTTTGATGATGCTAATTTGTAATGAGCAGAGGTAAAATACGGAAGTGACAGAGGCCACATCAAATGGTTACTTTCTGCAGTTACCACTGAGCATACAGTCAAGGGGACTCATCGTCTCAGCTCATCACCACAGCAGATCCTCCAGCCTGCTTGAATTTGGCAGATGCCTCTCCTGAATGCTTTGGCTGTGAGTCAAGGTCTTAAGGAGTTGCTATTGGTGCTGGAACTTGGTAATTCAAGAGGAGTTAACCAAATTCAAATTTCTTCAAGGAGCATCTCCATGTCTCTCTTACTACTGTCAAGTAGGGCTAATGTAATTATCAGTACGCTTTGGGTAGTGAAATAAGCAGTATTGAACTGAATCATGCAATTGGCTGGTAGAGAGACAAGGAACAAGGTACTCTGGACACAGATGCCTGCATGTTGGTTGGGGAGGACCATTGGAAGTCACAAGCCTCATCAGCTATCTCCCATCCCTAAGGGATTCCTTATTTTTTAGGAGTGAGTTTTCCCCCAGGTTCAAGAACATAAAAAACAGGTTTGCTCTGTGGCCTTATCGGGATGGGAATAGAATGCATCCTCTTCTGTGAGATGGTTGGTCATAGGCAGTGCAGCAGTAAGGTGAGTCCCAGGAAGTGTTAAATACTGTCTAATGGCCTTGCTGCCTGCTCTAATGATATGTGTCCTTAGTCCCAATGTGGATCCAGGTACAAGGTTGGTGTGAGAACCATGGCTCCCGTCATCACTGACACATGCACTTTCTGTGGGTGTCCTTTCCCTTGCCTCAACTTATTCCCTTTGCAGAGTTATAAGGTCACTATGGTGTGCCATATACAGTAACCAGTATGAATATTAAAGAATTGGGTAAACAATTTTAATAAAAAATGTTATCATGTATTATGCCTTGTGTGCATTGCTGATCGTACTCTCAATCCCAGAGGCACTGAGGTAAAATTAGAGCTAAGAATCAGTTTGATGAAGGTCTATATTGCTCAATTAAATCTAACTTCTGGCAATTACTAGCTGTAAGTTCTAGAAACTCTACCTAGCATGTTGTAGTCTTGAAAATAGGGCTGGTGATAACAATTCAACCTTGGACAGTTGCTTTAAAGTTTATATTAGAGCTTATAAAAAATATTGGACATATACTAAAACATAGTGAGTCTTCAGGAAATATCAGCTATTACTACAGTATAAAGTAGCAGCACCTATCATGTGCTTGTATTGTGTGACACAGGAAGGCACTGCTACGGAATGTGCCTTGACTCCTGATTTTGTTTTCCTCCAAGTTCCTTGGCCTGATGATGTGGAGTACAGTTGTCCTCAACAGTGGCTGCATGCCGGGTTCACTGAGCAGATTCTAAATGGCAGCGATGCTGGAATCCCATCCCAAGATGGAAATGCATAGCTGGCTCTCCATGTTAGCCTGGGTTGCATCTGAACCAACTATGCATTCAATATGCCCTCAGATCTAATCTTTAAAAATATCAAAGTCACATCTGTCCTTAACATGAAGCCCTGTTTTTTATCATTATTCCCTGATTGAGTATGACAGCTGTGTTTGCAGAATTTCTGTTGTGTTATATGTGATATATGAACTGGAGCTGATTGAAAATACAGGGTACTTCACAGACTATAGGCAAACCCTACATTTCAAAGAAGGGACTAGGGCCTATGGATTTTGTCATCGTTAGATGGTTTCGGTGGCTGATAGTCACCAAGAGGTGTGGCTTGAGCATAGCTGTATTTATTAGCTTCTTGAATAATTTCAAAGTGTGGTACAGATTGAGAGCTGTTGGCCTTAGCCTATTAAATGACCTCTCTTGGGGTTCTTTGATTGCCCTTTACCCCTCTGCTCTCTGCCCAGCCTTCCTTTGGGGTTGCACTTTTCTTAGCATCTTCTCAAGTCTTGAGATGCAGATGATCATCCTCCTAATGTCAGAAGAAAGTGGAATCACCTCTTTCTCCTAAAAATAACACCCTCCAGTTTAGATTTTCTTTTCATTTTGACCTGTGATCAGGAAGCCCTATGTTAGCAAGTGTCCTTGTCAGTGGGTGACCTTCTTCTTGCTCTGAGCTAGAACCAAGTTAGACCTGAGAGCCACTTGCAGTGCTAAAGCAGATTAGGGGCCAGGATGGGGCACGGGCTTCGCACCAACCTGCCTGTTCTTCACTTGTTCACGATGAGCAGGCAAGCAGGGCAGATCCCACTAGTCCTATTGGCTTCAAGCAAATGTGAGGATCAGGGAACTTGGTCTTGAGTCTGCATAACACTGGGGCCAGGGCAAGGCCTTCTTACCTCAGGCTTGGATGTGGCTCTGAAATCCAGAGGCAACTTCAGAGGAAAAGGCTGGGTTTATTTATCCTTTGTGTAACTCTGTTCCAGGATGGATACAGGGGCTTGTGAAGAGAACTGGGAGATGAGACATGGAAGAAAGGGTGTGTGTGTGTGTGTGTGTGTGTGTGTGTATGTGTGTGTGTGTGTGTGTGTGTGTGTAAGTCTCCTACGTCTTTAGAATAAGTTAATGTGAGCAGCACTTCCCACTTCTTGTATCCCAGGCTAGTGCAGACAGAATGGCAATCTTCTTCCTCCCCTTCTCTTCTTTCTCCTACTCATCTGTCTCCTTTCCTTCCTCCTATCCTTTCCGGCTTCCTCCTGATCTCTTATTCCCCCACTTCCACTTAACTCCTCCTCCTCCCTGTGAAGAAACACAGATATCAGTGATGTGGCCTGAAAACTGGATGATGGTCAGATCTGACCCAGGTCTTTCTTACTCTGCAGGCACTTGGTCTTGTCTCAGTCTCAACATTATTCTGGGTCTCATCCTTTGCTTTACCTGCCACCTTTCTGCCTGCCGTGCTATGTATGTGTAGGGCTGATACCCCCAACAAGGTTCTCACTCCACCTTAGGCTGAGCACCCTGGTGATTCTACTCAGTACCCAAGGCAGTTAACTGACTTGGGGGATAAGAAATCTTTTATGAACGCCTCCAGCCAGTTCTTACTCCTCAGATGGCATTGGTACTAAGGCTGCGAGTTGCTTAGCTTTCTGTGGACTGGCATTTGAGTTTAGTGAGCTGCCTGTGTGATTTCACCAGAGATCACGTGGCTTTCTGTGATCGTGCACTTGACTTCAGTTGGCTGCCTATGGGACCACACCAAGGCTAGTAATTACTTAGCTGTGTTGGATTTGGACAGACAGTCCTGTTGCTTCAGTGGAGGATCCTGGGATATCTCAGGCACCTGTGGCACAGGCTGAAGAGGTTATTGCCTAAAGCTAAGGTCCCCAGCCGTTGTCCTCACCATGGCCACCCAGGCCCAGTGCTGAGAATTTATTTATGAAGCAGGCTGAGAAGATTTCGATGTGGGGAGTCTTGGAGGTGATTACACATAGCAAACAGGGCTTTCCACTGCATTAACAGCTTCTTGGGAAATACAGAAATGGGTCTGCCCCATTTCTCATGACGAGAATGTCAGGTAACATTCTCCTCATGAGAGGACTTTTTGGGCATTGTCACAGAAGGAAGGCTGAGACCTGCCACAGGCCAAACAAAATAATCTAACCTGGGTGTCTTAATCTCCCTAGCTTAGTGTGTTCATCCCTGGCTTTGTGTATGTTGAGCTGTTACAGTGTTTTCCTGTCAAGTGAACATGAAATATCAGGCCAGATACCCAGCAGAGAGCTGGGCCTTCAATTACCTCGTTGGTGTAAAGCTTCATTCACGAGCACGTGGGTCATAAAACAAAGTGAGACGGTGACTTACCATTCACAGTTGTTTGTCAGCAATCATGATGTCAGAGGGGACCCTGTTGCACAGAGCTGTTGTTCTTGAAGGACACAGGCCCCTTGTGTGGCCTACAATGAGGTGGAAGAAGAGTGCCTGGAAGGAGATTTATGTGCTGTGGCCTCACTGGGGAGGCACAAAGCAATTGATTCACACCAATTCAGGAGCTCCTGTGTTGTCCTTTTCAAGTATGGGCATAATTGAGGCTCTTTTGATATCTAGCCACCACATATTTCTTGAGGACAAGAATGTATGCCTGTGAGGCCTGGATTCTGCTCTGGTAAGGATTCTGGTAAGGATGCTCTGGTCATTGGCTGTAACCTTGTGCTGTACTCTTTGTGGCCATCCAAGCCTACTGGGGAATGCGTATTAATAAAATAAATGTGGTAATGGGGTCCAAGAAGAAGCTCAGTTAGAGACAGCAGAGACAGTGTTTGCTGGACAACCAGCCTAGTCGATTTGAAGGGCTTCAGGCCACCCCATCTTAAAAAGCAAGGTGAACAATAGGTAAGGGATCAGTGACTCCAGTGTCCACTAGAAGGTGAGCTCTGCCTCCCCCCACATGTTTCATATCAGCATGTGCATACGTATGCACCCATACACAGATGAATATGGTCACATACATACACATACATAACTAAATGTAACAGTGGTCATACAAGCTTAATTAGGTCTTGAAAGGAAAGAGTGCTTTGAGAGCCTGTGATGTCAACAGGTCTAGTTTAGCATCAGGAAACAGTTCCCTGAAGAAAACAGTACTGAGCTGAGGTCAGCTAAAAGGGAAGTACAAACAGATTGTTGTGGGATTGTATCTGAAAGGCTACAGCTTACTGATGGCCTCTCAGCAGAACTGTGGGTACCCAGGGGGTGTATAAAACCACAAGTGCTGGAGGCGATCCTGACATTGCTGGAATCTCAACAATGTGCCTAGAGTCTGGAAGGCCACCAATTCTGGACTTTGTCAGTGAGCCATGTCAAGAGGTAGGACACCTAACCTCTTTAGCATTTTAAGCAAGTGTCAGTGAGTGTGTCCTATGTGTGCGCCCTCTGCAGAGAGGCAGGGATAATGCACTGAAGTGGTTTGGCTGTAAAGAAAAGAGATGGTGACCTCTGGAAACTTGGGAAAAACAATCTTTCTATTACCAAGATTGAAAGCAAATTTATGTTCTTATTCAGGAGACAGAAAGATTAATTTCAGGCTCTTGGAGCCTGTATTTGAAGCAACTCATTAAAATAGCACTTTTGGAGCAGGGATGCCAGTCACTGCTCCTGGAGTAGGGGCGGGGCTTGAAGAGCAGTGCTCCCAGCTGGGCTTGTTGAAACACCCTTATTGTTCTAACACTTCCAATTTATCCAAGCTCAGCTCGTGCCACTTCCCTCCTTGGATGTTCACTCCTATAGCACCTGTTTCTCTCCTTGTCTGTGTGCACCGGGTATTGAATGAACCCTTTGCCTTGTTGAGGCCGTGTTTTTATTTTTGGTGAGCTTTTTTGGCAAACCTGGCAGAAAAGATGGTGATGATCAGTTCGTGTGCTGGTGCTGTAGTGTGTTTTATCTTCGGATACAACGGGCCTCTTCTCATTGCATGAGTTAATCTTGCTCCTGTCTCATAAAGCATGTGAAACCATGGATTGAGTTAGTGTATTTGTACAAGATAATCTGTAGGTTTCCTGTGTAAAAATGACTGTCCCCACTCACAGGAACATATTACCTCTCCACCCTTGTGTGTGAGGCCAGGTTGATGACCAAGCAGAAGCCCAATTACAATTATCTGAACAAAAGAACAAATTATGTGGCTGGCCTCTGTCTGCACTGCCCTTTATACCAGTCATATTGTACTCACTTACAATTTACAGTTCCCAAGGCCTTCCATTCCTATTCCACTTTTAGTAACACATAAGAATTTTAAAATATATAGTTTAGTAGCTTATCTTAAAAGCACAAAGCAAAAAAACCAACCACCTTAAAACGAAATTATGGGCCGGACTCACTTAAGATGACACCATTAGAAACTCACTATTAGAGACAACAAAGAAGCCGTTAGCCAACTTCCCTATCATCATGCACTTAAGTGAAGGGCAAACCCCTATTCTCTTTGTAAGTGATTGCCTCCTGCCACTTAGTGCTATAAAGGAGACATTGGTTGTAAAATTCTAATGCTATAAAATAGGCTTGGTACAGGACGGCCTGTGCAGTTCCCTTAGATCTTACTCATGCAATCTTCTGGCTGAGAAGGGAGACTATGCCTCCCGTCAAATGTAGTTCAGGATGTTCTGCCAAAGGCGATGTAACTCCAGACCTGTGTCTAGTCCAGCAAATACAAACCAAAGCGGCCCACAGCAGCTCTTGTGGGTTTTAGAGGACTGTTGATCTGAACGTACAGTGAGTCACGGTGCATCGTGACACACCTTTTCTTCTTAGGTCAGAAGAAGATGTTTCTTCTACCTTCACCCAAATTAGAAAATTCTGGAGCATATTGGGATCTGTCAGAAATCAACCTTATCACAGTTTCCCTGGTAGGAAGAAAACGTCACTCTCACATAGTTTAAAAATAGAGCTTCAGAAATCCCAACAGTTGAGTTGTTTAAATACACTGTAGCATGTGTATTAAATACCAGTGAGAATAACTTTAAGTTGTATATGGATAAACATAGACTAATGTTCAGAAGCCATAAAAGCTAGAGATTTGATTTTCTAAAAGATGTCATGCATGCAATTTCCATTCTTCTACTCCGTTTTCTTACTCTCAGGCGTTTGACCAGATCAGACAGTGTGAGGATTTTACTCTTGAGTCCTCATTTAGTTTTCTACTACAAGGTACGCAGAGTGTGCTGCTCATGTTGAAAGAATGTTTTTGTGAGGTGAGAAGCGTAGCCAAACATTAGGTCACAGCATCTGTTTTAGGAGAGGCAGCATTTGAGATTTTCAAAAGTACTTTTTTTAGTGAAATGTTTTAAAACTATATTAAAGCAAAGCAGTGAGTCCCTCTGAATAGTAATAACCCACACCACCTTGCTCAGGTTTGAGTGGTCGCTGCCTCAGAATAAGGTCACTGCCTCTTTGCTTTTGAGGAATCACGGAACTGTTAAAAAGGCCTTGCAAAATATTTAGTATCACTCTGCTTTTCTGTAATTCTTGAAATTTTATTAAGTGTTCTTAACTGCATTATATTATTTGATACTTAAGTAGATGAGTAGGTATTCTGAATATCTTCTACACTCTTCCTTGGCTTTAAGAGTTTTCATGCTCACCTAGTCTTTAATAAGCCTTGGGGAAAGGGCCAGGCATCCATCGACATGCCTGACATCACAGAGTTGGATCAAGCCCCCAAGCCTGTCAGCATGATCCCTGTTTCTATCTCTGCTTTCCAGGAAACCTGGGGTTTTTCCAGCTATTGACGTTCTCTTGGGTTTTTCCTGAGACAGGGTCAGAGGATTTTCTAAAATATATGGTAAGTGTTTTGTACTTAATCTCAGGAAGACAGACAGCAGAGTTTGGTAGGACCTCACCTTTCATGCTTGAAGTGATAGAAATTGAACTAGAAAGCTCCCAGCCAAAGGCTGTGCTGGCACTGTATAGCTGGGGCCTGCGTATAGAGCTCCGTCTCACGGGTGACTTTCCCATGATGCCCCCAGTGCCAGAGCCACACATGCAGCACCCTCTCTATTTGCTCCGACAGTCCCTGCATTTAAGAAACCTCCTGGGCCAGTGGGATGGCACAGCTGCTGAAGGCATTTGCCACCAAGGCTGACAACGTGAGTTATATGCTCTGGACCCACATGGAAGGAGAGAACAGCCTCCCACAGTTTGCCCTCTGACACACGTCCACATACATGAATTAGCATGCATAGGAAATAAGTACATATAATACAAGTCCTAACAAAAAGGAGGAGTGTTCTCAGGGGAGCTGTACTGGGCACTTTTTCTGAGGTCTGCCTCTGTATGGAGGCTATGCCTGAACACATGAACCAGAGTGGAGCCCTGGGCTCCAAGGCTGCTTTCACTCAGGATACTCAGCAGCACCAGTGTCCACTTTCCCAGCACAGAATGGCTGAAGCATGCCCTCACTGCATGTTAAAAAAATAATCCTTCAAAATGGTATTTTATAATAAGACTAAAAATTAATTGTATAAAAATTGTTGAAGCTTCAGTTGGATCTAGGGTTGTGTACCTGTAATTCCAGCAATCAAGAGGTAGGAGTGAGGGAGGGTAGGTGTGTGTGTTGGGGGGGGAGGCTGTGGGTTGAAAACTTTTGTGCACATGTGTCAGGCTCTGGCAACTTGGGATAGCACTCCAATGCACAACATGTTGGAACCTATTGAGAAGTTAGGCCAGTACTAAGTAGTTGTTGATATGGTGCTTCATGGAGACTTTTGATGGCATGAGTCACATTATCAATTAATTTGATCACTGATGAAATGTTAATGTCATAGGCAAACTGCCAGGGACTCTGGTGGAGTCAGCTTGACAAAGCGAAAGCTGGGAAGCTGGTTCATGAAGCAAAGAGTTTCAAGGAAACTCCCTTCCTGGGGGGCCTGGCATTTTCTCCCTAATCTATATAAACCATAAAATTAATTTTTCCATTCCCACATTAGTCTAGTGTATAGATCCACGTGCACTCTATATAGTATTACCTTATAGTAAATGCCTTTTAAGATTGTATTCTAACATAGCTAAAGCCTTTTTCCAGTGTTCTTAGATTCCAGATAGCAGCAAGGAGCTTAACCCATTCAGTAAACAATTAAGCACTTGCCATTTTACTCAGCTGTTTACAGATAGAGACTAAAAGTCTCACTGAGATAGAAATCTTTTACTACAGGCTACTTCCATGTCAAGTATAAGTTGATATACTACCCTGATAAGGGGAAACTCTCCAGACAAGATAAGTTTTACTAGACCTAAGAATTTAGAGCTCTGTGATAGCCCATTACTCTTAAGGCCTGTCAAGAGTTAACAACCCCCTGATGCTTTTAACCTTAAAGTGTGAAATTCTTGCCTGGCATTAGGCTGATCCTAGGCAGGGCTTGTTATCCCTAATGTAAACATTTAATTAGTCCCTGTAAATTCCTTTCTGCTGTAACTGGTGAATTTCAGTGTATCTTGTCTTTTTGTGATTTGTATCTTCTGATAATTCGTTGTTATATAAGTCTGAAGCTCAACCAGAACATTACATTCAGATCCAACACCATTCTCCGTGTTCGACTGTCTGTCACTACATCTTATCTCTGCCCATCTACTCTAGAGACCCTTTCTTACACAGGCACAGGGGACCAGAGGGCCTGTGGCAGCAAACATAGCAATTAGTGGCTCTATGCATGTTGGCCCTACCAGGTTTCCATCAAGGCACGGGCATCAGGTGACTGAAGCAAGCATAAGTGAATGAAATGCACCAAAGAGGCTTCATGTGAAGCTGACATCCAGCTCTTAATTCATGCGGCCAGTAAGCGGGTGAGCATCCAGTCGCCATAATACAGCAAATGCTTGCACTCCCAGGATACATGTTTCATGTGAAGATTTGGAAGGGCTTGTGGCAGGCTCTCCCCTCCCCTCCCCTGCCCACCCACCTCCCTTCCTATGTGACAGGAATTGGGTGTTTATTTCTGATCCCATCATCTGAGGATGCTTTTGTCCTTTGAAGATAATGTGATTTCAGACAAGGAAATGGGAGCCTCCTGTCTACCTCTGTAATTTCCTTCCCACTGAGTGAACACCCAGCCCTCTGCTAGCATTGCTGTCTCTTCCCGTGTCTGGTGTCCCAAGAACAAACAGCGGTAGCTTCCTTCCTCACCTGTGACCTGGCACCACATCTATCAGAGAGTGGGTCTAGACACGGTGCAGATATGCCTGGGAGGCTCTCTGTTCTCCTGTCAGAAATATGTCATGAGAGGAACATGGGACAGAATCTGTGTCTCTTAAGTTCTCCTATCATTAGTTTTTAGCTGATTTGGCTAAATGCATGAGCATTTTAGGCATGGAGATATTATGGGATGAATACTGGAAAGCGTTTCAGTGGTGCACGCTTGGTGGAGAGCTGTGGACAGATGGGTTGTTTCTATGCTAGCTCAAGTGTGGCACCTCTTTGGAGATTGCGGGGGAGGGGAATTCCTTTTTCATTGTTGCTTTTTTCAATCCCTCTGCTAAATTTTTCTGCCCTGGTTAAATGTTTGCTATAATTAAAATGGTACAGAAAAGTACCGAGGGAACCTCTTAAGAGGTTTTTGAGGAGACCCCTTCTTATTAGAGAGCTATGTGGGGAAACATTGGCTTGTGCAGTTGAGAACTTTTGCCTGGGAGAGGGAGAGAAGGGAACACTCGTGAGGCTGAGCCATGGGCACACAGAAGGACGCTGTCATGCTTACTCTTTCCGTGATATATGTTGACAAATTACCTTCGTGAAAAAAAACCACAGATGCTTCATGATATTCTAGCAATTCATACAACTAGCTGGGGTTCCAAGCATGGTTCAAGAAAGGTATATGAGACCTCAGTTCATACCTTGCCCGGCCATTGCTGTGTGGAAATTTCCCATAGTCCACCAGTGTGATGTACATCTTTAATCCTAGTACTTGAGAGGCAGAGGCAGGTGGGTCTTTGTGACTTCAATGACATCAGTGAATTCCAGATAAGCCACAGTTATGTGAAGAAACGGTCTTAAAAAAAAAATCACAGTTCATGAGTGCATCCTTTGGATATAGGATCAGGACCAAAGCAGAATTTGGTTATTTCTTCAAGAGTTTTACAATGGTCTTAGTGGGTTTTGCTATGTTTGATTTAACCATGGACTTTAAGCATGAGGCGTCTTATACATTGTTACTGTCCCACACTCAGTCATTGGTCAGGTGTCTGAAATGCTCATGGAAGGTGTAGGCTTTGAGCCCAGTGCTCTGTCCATGCTGGTAGTGTGTATCATATCCTCATCTAGAAGGTGGCAGTTGCTCACCAGGGTCCTGTGAATGAAATGTAGATGTTTTAGTCTGGCCCCAAACCATCCTTGCAGGTGGATCTTTTCCTACCATAAACATCCCCCTCAGTGGATTCACATCACCGTGAGACAATGAACTACTTAAAATGCCCCGTCTTTAATGCTAACACTATTCTGAAATGAGTCTGTTCTTCCACCAAGTGCACAAACCAGTTTCTCCATAGTAAACCTCGTCACTGTTCAAAGCTATCTTCTGAAGGGTAGACTGCACACTAGGCCATCTCTTTTCTTTCTTTCTTTCTTTTTTTAAAGATTTATTTATTTATTATATGTAAGTACACTGTAGCTGTCTTCAGACACTCCAGAAGAGGGCATCAGATTTTGTTACGGATGGTTGAGAGCCACCATGTGGTTGCTGGGATTTGAACTCTGGACCTTCAGAAGAGTAGTTGGCGCTCTTAACCACTGAGCCATCTCGCCAGCCCCCGGCCATCTCTTTTCTTGAAGGAGTCATTGGAGGTGGACACTAACCCACATATTCATTGATTTCCCCCCCCGCCCCCGTCCCCCGGTATGTTTAAAATTTATTTGTTCCTAAGCTCCCTGCTTTTTTATTGTTTATTCTAAAGTGTTTTGTTTTTCTAGCTCATCCTCCATTGTCTAATGCCAAGAGGCCAATATTAGTCCATCATTTTTCTCATCCTTAGTTACTGGTCGGGTGCTTAGCTATGCATATATACCTAAGCAGTTATGCCACATTTTAAAAGCTTTCTAAAAATAAAATTTAAATGTAAAAGAGAAAAAATGAATAGAATACTTTTTCTGTTGTTGTTGCTGCTGTTCTTCCTCCTCCTCTTTCTCTTCCTCCTCCTCGTCTTCTTTCTCTTGTATTAGGAGCCACATGTGAGTCTTCCTGCTAGAAGGCACACCACTAAAGATTACTTCCAGCCCAATAATAACTTCTGTCAAGTGATAGCTTCTGATACTCATTGCTAGGAAATCATTTTTAGGAAATCTACAGAGTGAATTTATTGCTGTTTTCCACCAGTGTCCCTTGGGGAGGCCTGTGGACAGTGGCTCCAGTATAGGACTGATCATCCTGACCAGGAGGGTTATGAAGGAAATAGACAACATAGTGAATAGAAATGTATGGCAGGAACCAGTAGTTTCTCAAGCCATTGTCCAAGTGGACAAAAGTGTCACAGCAAGTTCCAGGACGATATCTTTTACTCTGGCTAATGCCCTAGAATGTTTTAGTGACCTTTCCCCTCTTTTACCCAAAGCAGCAAAGAAACCCACAGGCTTCCTGGTCCTCCCCTGCACTACCTTTTGTAGGACTCTGCTGTTCTGCACACCATGATGTTTGTTCCTATAAGATCACTTTTAAAAACAGACATCTGTCCTTATTACCAGTTGGAACATCTTCTGGGTATATGCCCTCTCATTTCTTTAGTGTTTTAAATGCTATGTATGTGAGTGTTTTGACCACATGTATGTTCATACACCACATGAGAGCCACAGAGACCAAAAGAGAACATCTGATCTCCAGGAACAGGAGTTCCAGATGGTTGTGAGACACTACATTGGTGCTAGAACTCTAACTCGGGTCCTCTCGGAGAACAGTGCACTCCCTTAACTGCTGAGCCATCTCTTCAACTCCTTATTTTGATTTTCTGAGACAAAGTAGCCCAGTCTGACCTAGAGCTACTGTAAATTCTCTGCCTCTGCTTCCCGAGTACTAGGATTGAGTAATAAGTCTGAGGCATCACACCAGACATTTGTTTTTACCCTGCCCTTCCTTTCTCTCCTCTCCCCTCCCCTTTCCTCTTTTCTTCTCTTCTCTTCCTTGGCAACTAGCTCTCTCCCTTTGCTCTAGTCTCAGGTGTGCCTGGAAGGGCCAGCCCTAGAATGGAATGTGCAATAGTTTCTTCCATCTCTTTGATTCCCACAAGGCAAGCCCCTGCAGTCTCCTGCCTGTCCCCTTCTCTTCATCCTCTTGCTTTGTCATGACACAGAGAACCTAAGCACACAGGCTGAGATGGATTCCCGGGTGAGGCAGGAGTGCAGCCTGGAGAGCACATGTCCCCAGAGCTGCATTGCTTCTCAGCAGCACATAGAGGTTTGATGTAGCTGTTCAGGAAGATGAGAAATCGTTAGCAAACTCACATTTTACAGATTTGTTCATTCTTTGAATCCAGTTTCCTCTCACCCTTGGTGTAGAATCCGATTGCAATAGAGTCATAAATAAAAAATAATCAATGTCTCCAATCCCATTCCAATTGTCTAGCATGTTAACGTTAAGTCTGGGTTCTAGACTATCAGGTTCATTTTTGGTGTTTCATTGATTCTTCAATATCAGAGGCAAGTTTTAGCCACAGAAGAGGTTGTAATATTTGGTCCATATGGACCTGCTACCAATCCTGCATATCAATTTCAAATCATTTGCCTGTCCAGCCTAGTGATCCATTAGCCACATTCTTTTTCCAGCTTGCCAAGTTGATGCTCTATGGAAGACAGTAAGAGTAGGTAGGAGGCCACTGCTACCCCAGGCCTTTTCAACAGGGGCCCATTGGACTGAAAGACATTCTTCCGAATTCTCTGAAGCCACCAGAGATTTGAAGTCTTTCTCCCTAACATTCCTCACTCCTATTTCTCTCCTTCTTCCCATGTACACATGGCATGAATGAATATTTGTATCTGTCCAATTATGATTCAGGCTCCTTAAATTCTCTTAAATGTCATTAGTTGAGTTAGTTAGCTTCTCTGCTGTAATTAAACACCCAAGATAATTATCTTATGAAGACTAAACGTTTCTTGGGGCTCAGAGTTTTGGAGGCTCAGGTCTGTAATTGATTGGCTCTGCTTTGGGAAGCCTGTGGTGAAATGGTTCATCCTCACAGAAGTATATGGCAGACAGCAGCTGCCCAATTCATTTCAGGAATAAACAGAATGGAGGTCAGAGTCATGCTCTCTCTTTCCAGAGCACAGCTCCAGTGGCATGAGCATGCTTGCAGGGCACCCACATCCTCAAGGTTCTGTCCCCAGTGACACAGGCATGCCCATACAGCACCCACGTCCTCAAGGCTCTGTCCTAAGTGACACAGGCATGCCCACACAGCACCCACGTCCTCAAGGCTCTGTCCCCAGTGACACAGGCATGCCCACACAGTACCTACCTCCTTAAGGCTCTGTTGCCTTCCATAGCACCATCCTGAGGGCTCTTAACAGGTAGGCCTTTAGGTTACTTCAGGATACAAACTATAAAGTGGCATGGTATAACATATCTTTAATCCCAGCTCTGGGAGCAATGACAAGTAGGCCAGTGTTACTTCAAGGTCAGCCTGGACTCCATAGAGAGTTCTAGAACAGCTAAGGCTACATAGAGAGACCCTACCTCACGAAAAAGAAATCCAAATTAAAAAGCCATTTGTGTCCTGAGCCCCTAAGGCTGCTTGTGCTAACAGAGCTAGATCTTGCCTGCTCCTGGTTACTACGTTGTATGACTTGGACATCTCCTCTTCAGCTCTCAGATTCAGACTGTCGTCTTGAGACAGGATGTACAACATCCATCCACAGCACAGCTTTCAGCCATGGGGGAAGAAGATCCTGCAGGAGCTCAAAGTGTTGCTGTGGCAATGTTTGTTTAGAACTTTGTAAGGATTTTTAAAATTATAAATAACACCAGACATTGTGGTGAGGCTGTTTCTCGCCACTCTCAGACTCGGGCACAGTGTCCCGGTGAGATTGGAGAGCGCAGTTGTATTCATCTTCCCCTCAGAGCTACTTCCTTGATTGGCATATATTCTCTTCTTTTGCTTTGTTTTGTCAGTCAAGTGTGAGATTTAGAGATGACATCCTACAGGGTTAGAAATTCCAGAAAACAATAATAGAGAAAATGAAGCCAAAACGCTCTTGGATAGTAAGAAGGGCTTTCTGTCCTGTTCCCTGGGAATTGCTTTTCTCTTGGCAGTGTCCTGGGCTTTCCTTGTGTGTTGAAGCAGTCATTTGCTTGGGAGATGATGATAAAGTCCCCAGGATTCACAAGGCCCTGTGAAGACATTGGGATGTCAGTGCCTGTGCTCTCTGGATCTTGTAGAATTGAAGATTTGAGCGTCTTTCTTGCTTTCCTGTGATCACTTTGGTAAGGACTAGAATCCACTTCAGCCTTTTCATAAGCTGTTGGGAAGCAAGAAAGATTGACTTGGGAAAACTATAAGGTCATGTGTGACAGACCATGTCAAAACTGAGACCTTGTTTAACAGAATTATTATCTAATTATCATTCATATTACACTAGGTTAATTTCTTAAAAAGCAAACAGAAACATCACCACCCACAGCAACCTAAAGGTAGATTTTTTAACAAACTGACAAGGTTTCTCTATGGAAAATGGAATACATTTTTATTTTTCATAGTTTTCCCTACTGATATTTTGTAATTTTTTTTCAGTTAGCATGCTTTACTTATAAATAGTCTTCATTACTTAAACATCTCAATTGAAGAAACAAGGTTATCTTCGAGTTGTGAATGGCTGGATGTTTTATTAGTGGGTCTGCATGGATCTTGGGGGATGAACAAGTTAGTTCTCACAAGGACAATGGAGCAAACCTGGCTCCTGTGGGTCTATGCCTGTCCTCTCTCCTTTCTTCCCCCCATTCTCCAGAGAAGCTCATGTCAGCGCCATGCTCTTAGTCTCTAGAATTGAACTAAATAAGCCTCATTTCTCTGCAAATTAAAAAAAAAGAGGATATAGAAGTAATTGATGAATTTCATGTCTAAATCTGAGTCCTATTTGTATCACAAATATACAAGTCTTCCAAAATCCAGGCAAACATTTAATCTGAAACACTTCTGGCTTCAGATGTTTTGGGTAAGACACTCTCAGCCTATTTAATCTCTTTAGAGGAAATTTTATTGTCTATAGAAAAATTGGAAAGGGGATAGTGTGGAAGAATGTTTGAAAATTACATAGTTTTGTCTTTAAGCAATCAATGGGGTCCTAACAGGATCCGGGTAGTGTCACTGGTACTCAGTGGTTTTTGTTGATGGTACTTGAATCTAGGTGCAGAGTTACATAACATGTCATGGAACATCTCAGCAGATTAAGCAGGGAGGTCCTGGTGTGTTCCTGACTAGCCAGAGAAGCAGGGGAGAGGGGGAGAGCCCTCCATCAATTGTCTAGCTACATGGTGTTGCCTTTTCTAGACAGTGTGTATAATTCTCTTCTAGTCTTAACCCTGGGTTTTTGTTGTGACTCTTTTAATCCTACCCGCTTCCTGTGGCAGTGCCAGGAATCAGTCCTAGGGCTGCTTTCTTGCTAGGCAGGTGTTCTACCTCTAAGCTACACCCCCAGATTCCTATCACCTTTTACCTTACAGTGCCTTTGGCAAAACTGCTCTTTCCACTGGGGAAAACAGCAAGAGGTAGGTCTTGTATTTCATGTAACATTGTAGCTTCATTGTAATTTTATCCTTTTGTAAGTCTGAAAATCTTTGGATGTTTGTCTTCTTTGCAGTCTGCTTCATAAGCTATCTTTTGGTTCCCATATGATGAATCAAATCATTCATATCAACACGAGAACCTTATTGAAGAGAGTCGTAGCTGCCTGTGCTGGATTACCCTCACTGGGGATTATCGAGGTTGAGCTACTCTTGACATTAGGAACTTGATTTTCTTCGTTAAACCACAGTCTTCTTACCTATAAGTTAGAAGCCTGGAAGGCGTTCCTGTGAAGACTGAGAACAAAGCGAAATGTGAGGGCTGTAGAAGGGTGTCTTTCTCACTCATACAGCTGGCACGCCTGTGATTGCTTATGTCTTCATTTGAATTGTCGGTAGGCTCAGAATCTCAGCTTTGTCATGAGCGCTGAGCGATACTGAGATCTGTGTGGGAACTCACTCGGAAAAGCTTGCTTGACGATGGTGCTTGTCCTGGGAAGGGAGAGATGCGTGGATCCTGAAGCTTGCTCACCAGCGTGGACATGGCTTTAAGAAAGATCTCTAGGGTTGTCTTCTGGCATCTAAAGATAACACATACACACATGTGTAGCTGTTCACTTGTGTATACACATGCACAAGCATGCACGCACGCACTTACTCGCACTCTCAGGTGCCTCCTATACAAAAATAAAGTGCAGCAGCAACAAAGCACCTTTTACATATGTATTCAGTCATTCCCTCATTATTTTTTATTCACCTGAGCCACTAGGATTACCAACTATTTCTTCCTTTTTCATTCTTCTGAGGGTGGGAAAATGTAATAATTTCCTTATAGAATTGTTGGTGACTGCTGGTGATGAGCCAGTGGGTATCTCTCCATTCTCACTGAAGCGCTCCAGAGTGGATTTTGTCATTTGGCAGCTGTTTCCTTCCAGTTACAAACTCACCCACCTGCCCACCTAGAGCTGCCCTGATGAAGGACTCTTTGCTTTTTGTTGGTGATCATGCACTGGTAGGACTCTTAGCAGCTCTTCCCAGCTCCACTCCTATGATTTGCTGTGGCCTGTACTTCCTGGTAAACTTCTCCACGACCTCCATGGCCAGCACCCCTCTTAGCATCTCTTTACTTTTGAAGGGGCCATTTCTGTGCTGCAGCAGGAGCTTGCCTCCTGGCCACTGCCTTGCTTTAGGCTGAATATTCCTTCTGTGTAGCTCAGTAGCCCAGGCTTGGGGGAAGGTGCTGCTTCATGTATTGAATTCCTCCCATGTTTCTCCTCTCTTTCTTCCAGAGGTAGTAACTCCTCTCTGCTCTAACTTCCACATCCCTTCAGGGCCCTCTCTCATCCCGCCCATTTTCAATAGTTAACTATGTTTTTACTTGCTAGCAATTCTTTGTATTAAAATTTCCACATTCAAATTACTGGTGTGGTTTCTGTCTCCTGATGGGACCCCGGCTGGAAGAAAAAGGGTAAGAGAAAGCCACTCACAAGAAGGAATTAATTGCCATAGAATTACCAACTCATGACTGGTGCCCTATTTTTCTCAACATGCTCAATCACTGATTTTACTTTAGTCTGGATTACATCAGACATTCTGTAATCAGGTGCCAAATATTTTCACCAGCATGACTGCATCGAGTGCAAAATAAGTAAATATCCTTTTATGACTCAGTAATACGAAGCCATTTGTCTGCTCAGCAGAGAGTTATTCAACAGCGTCTGCAAACTGGCAATAGAGAAGGTGCTTAAAAAAAAATCAAGACTCAGGCCTTGCTTTGCCTTGCAAGTTTCTTAAGGAGCTAGGACCTGTGTGTATGGACAGCTACCCAAGGAGGCAGCTGAGTCTGCATGCAGCCTGCATTACATTTGCATGGCCTCGTATTTCTAGACTAAGTGATGTCGCAGGCGGTACTCTGTCCTGTAGGATCCACTTGCATTTCTAAGTGCCTGGGCATTTACTTGTCTTTTTGGTTGTTTCCCATTTTCTCTACATTCATAAAACTTGCTTCTGAGAAATTCAAGAGCTATAAATTTTGGTGATCAATGAAAAGATATAGTTTATAGGCTTCTAGAATAGTGTCTGAATATTGTATGCTCTGAGGCTTGAGGCCACACCCCTTGGACTCTGGGGATTACTAGAAGCCAGCTGATCAGAGTGAGGGCTTTGGAGTATGGTATAGTGTGGAGATCGGAAGATTCAAAGGGGAAATGGTTCTTGTGTGGACAAATTTTGTGTAGCTATGTTGACAGTGTCTTCTATCTCTTAATACACACAAACTCTATATAATAATATTTAGGCAGCCACCACCCTAGAATTGTTCTGGCCAGTCTCTGCCGCGGTTCTCCATGCTGTCAAGAAGTTAAATCACTCTGACACGCTCAGTCCTCCAAGCTATGAACCATTGCTGGAGGTGGCGCTCTGGACTGCCCCAGCTCTAGTCTTCTTAGAAATATTCTTCGAACCTGGTTGACCTTGATCAGCTGCTGAGAAATGCTGTCTAATCTAGTGTATCTTCCTAGAGACTGGCTGCTTTAGTGGAATAAAAGCTCTCCGAAAAATGCTGCAGGAAAGGAAAACTGTCATTTAAAATCAGTACCCTGAGCTGGTATTCATGGGTCCTTTGCGTCCCCTGCATACCAGCTGTCCCTGTACTTAACTGAAACAACAAATACCAGGGACCTGACTGTTGTCTCCACCTGTGCCCTTCCACACCACTACCTGATGGTGAGTATGAAAATTTAAGAGTATTTCTCATGTCTCTGTGGTCCTTGAGGATTTGAAGAACTAAATAAATGGCTGTCAGCCTTAGATGGAAACTGTGGATATAGGCCGTAGGAGACTTGTGATGAAGATTCGCAGTAGCTCAAGTTACTGGCCATGATGTTAGATTGCAGCCCACTGCTACCACATGTTTGTGATTATGGTGAAGTGTCTCGCTCTGGCTCTGTTTGCAGGAACTGCAGCATGAGGAGAACTGCTAGTTCTACATGGAGAATTGCTTGTTTCACATGGAGGCTCTTTGTTGGTGCTTGGTGTAGTGTAGTGTATGGGCCTTCAAAGCTTCACTGAGCTGTTAAGTGTTACTTGTCAAAGAGTTAGTACCATCAGGGAATGATGCCAACCAGGTGTGTAAAGGCCCATCTGGTGTCCTTGGAGAGAATGACTAACTACAAGGTTAAGTGGGAAACATAGCCCTGAGATGTAAGCATACAGCCACCCATGCCTGTGGGCAGAGGTCATGTCAGAGTGAGAAAGAAAAACAGCAACTCAGACCTCTAGTTTGACACCAGATGTCGACCTTTCACTTTTTCTCTGAGTCCATTCTTGCAGTGGTCACATCGGAATCTCTGTTTTCAGGTCTGTCTGCCTGTCAGCATAGCTGAAGGCGCCTAAAATCTCATGAAGAATTATGTGGATGAAAATAAAGATTCCTGACAGAGAGCTCATGGACTCTGCATCTATTTGAGAAAATGGTTCTTGTTCTTAGAGTCCAGGTCAGGGTAAGGCTAGGTTCCCCATAGTCCAAGAGATTCAGTGTTGTCCCCTTTTTCCTCTATCCTGTTGCATGTGATAGCACACAGGAAGGAGTGTAATCCTATTGTCACGAGAAGCTCTGCTTTTCTATCACCTGACAGGGAATTTGAACCACAGAGACAGCTGGACACTGAGGTGCCTTGTTAACCCCCTTGGTCCTGGGTTGGTCTTTACTGAAACACATTTGCTGTCACAGGGGTGTGGATAAACTCAATCCTTTTAAATTCATACATGTTCTAGTTTCCTTTCTGTTGTGAGAACACCTTGACAAGAAAATGCTTGGGTTAGGAAAGGGTTTCTTGACTTACAGTTGCAGGTTATAGTCATTATGCACACAGCTCATCTCTACTTCACATCCATAGTTAAGAGCAGAGCGAAATGAGTGCTGTGCTCATTTAGCCTTGTCTACTCTCATAGAGTCCAGGATCCCATGTCAGATAATAGTGCCACCCACAAGGAGCTGTGTCATTCTGCAGCAATTAACAATCAAGGCAATTCCCAAGAGACAAATCTACCGTCCAACAGGATCTAGACAATCTCTCAATTATAAAACTCTCTTCCCAAGTGATTCTAGATCAGCACTTCTTAACTTGTGGGTCACACCCCCTTGTGCATTGCACATATCAGATATTTACATTATGATTCATTACTAACAAAGTCACAGCTATGAAGTAGCAACAAAATAATTTTATTGGTGGGGTCACTATAACACGAGGAATGGTATTAGCAGTGTTAAATGTCATTAGGAAGGTTAAGAAACACTGTTCTAGATTGTTGTAGATTATGTTTGTTGACAGTTACAACTAAACAGTACAGTCCACATGGGTCCATAATGAGTCTATGACAGCCAGAACTTTGTAGAGAACCTGTCTGTAAAATAAATAAATAACCAGGGTGGGTAGCTGCTGGTTAATGAGTCCTAAGGTTAATCTCTGGAATACATGTCTGAGAACCTGTCTGTAAAATAAATAAATAACCAGGGTGGGTAGCTGCTGGTTAATGAGTCCTAAGGTTAATCTCTTGAATACATGTCTGTAGCTACTCAAAAACACACAATAATTGTGTCTGTAGACATTTCAGGTAACATGAAAGTCTGTTAAGGAAAAAATGGAATGCTTCAATCCTGCCATAAAAAGGGAACCACTTATATTTGATCTTTCCTCTATTAGGTATTTTAAAGCATATTTATGAACCCATGTTACCTATGTAAGGTGAAACTCACCTGCTTTGACCCTAGCCATATATGATGGCCATGTTTGAATGTTTACATATGTCACTTTTCCTTAACCTTTTTTAGCCACTGGATAGTGTCACTCTAAATGCTATTACCTACACTTATGTAAGTAGTAGGCAATTGGTGGACTGTTTGTTGTTTGGGTTTTTTCCTATAATGAGCAGCACAGAAACAGAAGTGCCACATTCATGTTTGTACCACTACTCAATTTCCAGGTGTTTTTCCCTTTATCTTAATTCTTAGAAGAAAATGTCAATCAGAATACTCAGATTCTAAATATACCTGGCACACATCACAGTACACTGAACAAGTATGCCGGCACGCACTCGGTCACTCCGTGGGGATGCCTTAAGTTCAGGAGGAGCTCATTGTTGTCCCTCACAAGGTTCTTGTGCTATAACCCTATCATCTCTTTTTCATTCCCACCTGTCACAAACGTTCAGTGTGTGAAGGCCGGAAAGTCAGAGCAGACTAAGGAATGCTGACCTCCAGAAAGTTAATTTTTACAGTGATTTTTTTTCAAACTCAAATTACCTATGGTAATTTAATACTCTTGGGCTGCTTTAGTTGTACGGAGGCCTAGTCAGAGTTTATATAACAGATTTCCAAGGAATTCACAAAGTAAAGATTTTTCAGGCTATCATCATGTTAGCTTCATTGCCTGACATTCTACCCCCTGATTATTCTGAACCCTAATTGCGTGACTACCAACCAACCAGCAGTTTAATCTCCATCAGGTTCCACTAGAGATGCTATGGAGAATATCTGAAATTCATAGATAACCTTCCTCTTGCCTTATCTCTTGACATGAATGCAGATGACTAAAAATCTCATGCAGAAAATGCACCCCCCTACCCCTTGGGGGAAGATTAAAGATTATCTCTGGTTCAGACTCTCAAGTAGGTTGTGGTCTCTACTATGAATCAACCGGTTTCTAAGTGGTAGAGATATAAACCGATAGAGACCTCTGAAATGACTTATGAAAGAGACCATGAGACTCATGCTTGCTTTCTCAGAACTAAACCCAAGACCATTATTAATTTTTGTTTACTGTTTAGAATTTGATTAGATAAGAGAGCGTACCAGGCACAGCACTGATTGGCCAGAGGCATTTTCTAATGATTGGAGAAGGTGCAAATAGGAGGTTAATCAAAAGGAGTTTATGAGCTGGGGTATAATAACTCAGTGGTAGAGTCCATGCCCGTGCACTGAGCTGACTCCTCAGTACCAGTGGAAGGTGGCGCTTAGTCTGATATCTGTCTTACTTACCCAGTCAAGCATTCTGTATATTGTAAGCAACTTTCCCAATTACAATAATAGCCAGTGTCATGAGGGGCTTATTCTATAAATGGATTATTGCATCAATTCTCATGACAGCCATTAAAGGGTTTACTGTTGATATTATATTTCCAAGTTAAGGGAATTAAGTCTTGAGGAGGTTAAGTGGTTTGGCCAGCCCAACTCAAGTCCTTATTTTTGACCATGATGTTCTGGCAGTTTTTGTGGTGTTGAGGCAAATTCTGGATCTGTTTTGGTACTGGACATAGGCCTTTTCGTACCTTGGGATAGGGTTGAAGTTGAGCCTCATTGCTATGCTGCCTCCCTTCTTACATCCTGCTCAGATTTCTTTGCTGTTGAAAACTCTTCCATAAACTGCATCAAGCTCGTGGCTATTTCTGCCATAGAGAGAGAATTTCCACCACCAATGCCCATACTTGATAAATAGTAGTCATGGTGTTTCTCTGTGATGGGATTCTCTATAGCACTGATAAGTGCCCCTGTCCCCTGAACGCTGGGGTCAAAGGTGTGTGCCTCCACACTTGTATAAACTAAGGGCCATTGTATCTTTGTGTTGTTTCTTAGTAAAACTACGTATTGCTACCAACATAAATGCGCTGCTTACCTGAAAACCTTGAGAAGGGCATAAGCAGTTACTTTAAAATAGCATTTCAGATTCAGCACATCAATTTATGTCACTGAATCCAGCACACTCAGTCCATGAGACCTCCCAGGGTTGTAATTGTTCTCACCCGCTGTGCCACTAAGCATGGGAACCTACACCCCAAGACTCTAGTTTTATTAGAGGCTGATCCCCCATGGATTACTCAAGAAGCCCTTTGCAGAGCTTTAATTTGTTTGTGAAGTCAAGAAAACTTATGATGTGCTTACAAAGGTTGCCTCCAAAACAATAGAACTGGAGAGATTAAAGGGAGTGATCCCAGGAGGTTGAGCATCTGCCTTGATGGGGTGAATTCTCCACACTGTCCTATGCACAGAAGACCTGCACTGTACAAATGTCACAATCCTCTTCACTCACTATGCAGCCTTTCCGAATCACTTGGCAGCAAAACAACACTCCCATGAAAAGCTGTTGTAGGTATGGGTATGGTGTTCATGTGATGCTTACAAATAGGCACAAAGTATTGTGACTTTGGTGGTTTCCCTTGTCATGGTTGGGAGATGCCTTGTGCACTAGGCAAACCCTCTAGAATGACCATCTGTCAGTCATTCCTCAAAGAAGTTTGGAAGTGGGGAGGCACTGGGATTCCTACTTCAGGGTATCATCAAATCAAACAAATTCAGTCTGGCTGATCTGCTAATGCTGCATCTGCCAGTGTTTACATCACTGTTGGGAACTGTTTCCATCACTGTTTTTAAAACCTTGCAATAGGAAGAAAAATCTCCCTTTTGTGGGCTGTGGATTTGGCTCAGTTTGTAGAGTGCTTGCCTAGCACATAGGAGGCCCAGGGTTTCAATCTTAAGCTCTCCAGTTATATTCACCTGTACAGTCTGGAGGGTCAGAAGTTCAAGGGCATTTTCCACTGTGTATCGAATTCCTGGCCAGCCTGTGTACCAGATCCTGTCTTCAGCAGTCAGGGTAGTAGAGTTGGGGGTGTACATAATCTTTCAGGTTTTGGGCTTTGTTTGGTTTTTGCTTTTGTTCCCCTCTTAGTATTTTGGGTGTTTAGATTCTTTTGCTCTTATCCAAAGAATTGAAGATAAGGGTTCACACAGATTTGCAAGTGTAACAAAATAACTTTACTTAGAGAAAAGGGATAGATAGTACAGAGTGGGAGAGATAGCTGTCGGGATTGATTGCAGGCCGCAGAAGCGAGAGTACTCTAGGGTCCTGGCTACAGTCCCAGGCCAGTGTGAGCAGTGTTGTGTCATGCTGTGCTTCTCCTCCTGGTGCTTGTCCTGAGCCGAGAGGGAATGATTCCAGCAGAGGATGCGTGTGAGAACCTGGTCTGTTACTCAGGGTTGATATTACTGAGAGCACGTGCAGAAGCCCGGCTGGCAGATTATTTTCAATCAGGTTAGGCTAGAGACAGATCACTTTATTAGTGACCTCTCTCATTGTTGTGATGAACACCTGATATAGATGACCCCAGGAAGGAAGGCTTCTTCTGCTTGCTGTGGGAAGGCTTCAGCCCACGGTCTTTGGCTCCATTGGTGCTGGGCCCATGGTGAGGCTGAATAGCAGAGTGATGGAGGAATTTGGAAGAAACCCTCACCTCAAGGCAGGGAGCAGAGTACTACAGGAGGGGGCCAAGGTATGGCAGCTCCCCAAGTACCATACCATGGTGACTTGTGCCATGTTACAGTTTCTCCACTTCCAAATAGTCTGTGTGGTACCTGAATCCATGAGAGCCCAAACCTTGTCATTGCCTCAGGAAATGCAATCGCACACCTAGAAGTATGATTTAATGTCACCTCAGCATTGGCAATTGTATTAGTCAGGGTTCTCTAGAGTCACAGAACTTAAGGAATTTATGTATTGAGGGAACTAATTGTAATGATTTACAGTCTGTAGTCCAACTAACCCAACAATGGGCAGCTGTGGATGGGAAGTCCAAGGATCTAGTAGTTGCTCAGTCCCAAGAGGCAAGGTGTCTCAGCTGGTCACCTGTCTAAGCTGGAATCCTGAAGAAGCAGGTTCCAACAGATGTGTGGACAGGTAAGTGCAAACAGTCAAAGAGTGAGTCTTCCTTCTTCCAGTGTCCTTCTGTAGGCCTCCAGCAGAAGGTATGCTCAGATTAAATGTGTGCACCACAATGCCTTGATCTGGGACTTGCTTTGCCCTAGGATGACTTGAATTTGCAGATCTCCTTGCCTTAGTCTCCTAGGATTAAAGGTGTGTACTACCTTGCCTGGGCCTAAGCTTTTCATGGCCACTGTGCCTCAAGATCTTCATGCCAAGATCCAGGTCAGAAACTTGTGTCTTCCAGCCTTAAGATCTGGATCACAGGTGAACCCTCCAATTCTGATTTGCAGTTCATTACAGAGACAGTCAAGGTGATAACCAGGAATACAGCAATGAAGTCAGTCACCACAGCAACCTAGGCTGGAGACAGAAGTGAGGAGCCTTGGACTCATCCAAGTCAGACCCAAGGTGTGCTCAGCAGGCAGGATTAGCTGGAATGAGCATTCCACCCAGGTCCCCTGGGTAGAAAGCTGCTAACATTTTCTTGAAGTGCAGGGTTGGAAGATAAAAAGACTAAGGGAGTAGTGATTGAATTGTAACTGACTTACTCTATCTCAGGACCCCAAACAGTAGGTCTGTGTGTACCTAGAAGCAGAATAGATATAGATTTCCGTGTGTGTGTGTGTGTGTGTGTGTGTGTGTGTGTGTGTGAAGAGCAAACCCTGATTTTGAATCTGTATCTACCAAACTGGTTTCAAAATCTTTACACTAGGTATGAGAAGATGGATCATTCAGCAAAGTGCTTGCCATTGCAAGCTTAAGAACCTGGATTCAGAGCCACACAACCATGTCAAAAGCCAAGTGTGATGGTGTGGCCTATAGGGCCAGTGCTGGGAGGCAGAGACAGAGAGGTGCCTGGGGCTTGCTGGGCAATCCATGCAATGCAGCCAGTAGCAAGCACTAGGTTCAATAAGAGACCTTGTCTCAAAAAATACAGCCATTAGTGATTGAGAAAGACACTTACTGTCTTTCTGGCATGCAGAAACACATTCCAACATGAGCACATACACACAAACACACATAAGATAAATTAATTTAAAAATCCCTGCACTTAATCATGAACTGGCCTTACATACCAACTAGCTGTTTTAGTGGGCTTGTTGCATTCAGCTTAGGAGATCCATCTGGTGTGTGCTAAGTAATTTCTGCTTCTAGGCTCTTGTTAATGACAGTTTTATAAGCCAAGTCTCTGAATGTTGCTCGAATTCTCTCCTCCCCATGGCGAGTCCTCCGCCCACCCCCATTGAACAGATGTAAAGTGCTGGAGTCCTGGTACCCGAGTGAGTGACTTTATGCTCTGTGGAGAAAGTCATACTATTTTCTCAAAGGAGAGAAAGTTGCCCCAGCGAGGCAGTGATAACTGGGAACAAACTGTGGTTTTCCATTCCGTTCTGCTACAAATGGCATGTCCTATCAATCACAGCCTGCTGGGAACAATTCTGTCTTTCCTTGTTGCAATTTAATTTTATCCTCTGCTGAACTCAGGTACATTTTAAATACAAAGCTGAAGTGCGCGGCTCACATTCATCCAAGTCCTCTCTGAGACAGGGCTGGACTCATTTACAGGACCACTTAAGAGCCAGGAGTTCTTCTAATTAGTGGATGTAGATATGTTTACCCACTTAAATAATCCAATTGTAATGTCCAGGGCATTGCTTAACTAAGGCTCTTAAATCGAGTGCTGAGACAGATTTAATAGTGGCCCTGATGCAGTTGTCACTGTTTGTGAATGAAGATGACTGGGCAGGTTTATTTCAGAGGATGGCAACAGGGAGACCGTGTCTCTCTTAGAGTGGCAGGCAGCAAGCCTGTTATGTGGGAGAGCCGTTTGAAGCAGGGGGTAGCCTATGAGGTATTGCTCAGGAGAGTGAATTGATACTTAATCCATCTTCAGAGACTGCATTAATGGAGCAATCATTCAGTCCTGAAAGGAAGCTGGAGTAGAAATAACCTCTGTGAAAGAAGGCTGCGGTGTGTAATGAGCTGCACTCAATTGCTGGGATTCTCATCAGCTGCTCCTGCTGCCACACTGTGCCCTGTACTGTGCCCAGGGACACTTTTCATGATGATGGCCTCAGATTCCATGCTGCCATTTATTGCTTGCCTATGTTTGGCTAAACATAAAAGCTGCTGAAATATCTGTCTCAGAATTGATTATTGATGCTTAATTGCTCTGCTGGCTGACCTTTTTCACTACTGCTGCTCTGTTTTCCTGACTGGAAGCTGACTTAGAATTGCATTGCCCCACCCCCACAGCTAGCAGCTAAGGTTGGCAAAGGGGCAAGACAAGAAGGATGGAAACTACCAAGTCTCAAGTACCTTTAATGAATTAGTATCACAGGGTAAGGGAGATGGCAGTGTGATAGTAAGGTCCCTCTTGTACTCTTTCAGACAGAACAAGATTGTCAACTATACAAGCAGAGTGCCATAGCTTGTTCAGTGGCATATCCTAGTTAACACTCCAGTTTTGTCATATGGTTGTCTGTTGTGACATAACACATTACTACAAGTCTAACAGCTTAAATACATGACACACACCCATTGTGAAGGTTCTTACTTGTCCAGGTGACAGCTGGGGCTACAAGGTCACCTGACATGTCACTTTCAAAATGATCTACTTCTAAGCTTGCCGTGGTTGTTGGCCAAGGTTGCGCCTTCAGGAGAACTTCACTTCTGCTCTTAGCCAATGGCAGAGTTTACCTGTGTTTCCTGGTGGTGTAGGCTTCTCCAACATGACTATGAAGAAAGTACCGATGCCAGACATCTAGCTGGGGTTAGTATCTTTTCTAACCACATCAGAGAAGCACCCCAGTTGCTTTGCTTCATACTGTTGCATCAGTGTAAGCCACTCTAAGAACCAAGGTACCGGGAATTAGGGATTACTGCAGGTCTTCCTAGAGCAGTCCCAACCCAGCCGCCCATGGCTGTTCAGTACTCATTTGAATGAATAAGAGTAGAGAGCTGGGTCCATGTAAGCAGGTAAAGAACAGTGCCCATCCATTCACCTGTCAGCTCTAAATACTACAGCAGGCACATCCAACCCTTTCACGTTGTGCCACAACATTGGCACCTACAAAGTTTATATATGAGAACTTTACACAGGGTTTAAGAAAAGTCACAAGGCTAGAGAGATGGCTCAGTGGATAAGAGGCCATGGAGGGACAGAGTTCAGATGCCCGGCAACCTCACAACAAGCTAGACATGGCCGTGTGTGCCTCTAGCCTGAGCCCTGTGGAGAGTGCAGACAGGAAGATCTCTGGGACGTTTTGAACACTGCCCTTATGAAAAATATCAGCAAGAGACCAGTATTGGAATAATGCAGAGAACACAGAGACAGAGGAAGTTATCCAATGCCTCACAAACGCATGCTTGTGCACACACACACTCTACCCCCCCCCACCCCCACACACAGACATGCATGTACGCGCTTCTATGCCTCATGTGCACACAAACAGGTGCAGACGCCAGCACACATACCATCAAAGAACAGGCATACACCAGATAGATAGATAGATAGATAGATAGATAGATAGATAGATAGATAGATAGATAGATAGAAGAAATGAAAAAGCAAAGGTGAATGGTCACATCTAATGTGTTTTGGTTGAAGTTGATATATGTAATACAATGTTTTTTAAATACCAATAAAAAATCTGTAGTATTTTGTTTGCAATTTTGTGTCGGGCCCCATTCATAGCTATCCTGGGGTTGCATGCAGCCTGCAGGCCATGACTTGTGGCTCCAAGTCATGTCATTTTAATATCTTATTTACCTTCTTCTTTTCTCACCCAGTGCTAAAGGCACTAAACTCAAGGAGTTCTCCATACAGCAAGTGCTGTACCAGAAAGCTACCCCCAGGCCCCACTTAAATAATTTAGCCATGCCACCTCTCAGCTAGTTCCCTAGTCTGCCTGCCTTCCTAATGCAAGCAGTGGCGATTTCTGCTCATGGAAAAGGATTTTCTCTTACCCAAGGATCAGTCTGGCATCCCTTTGATCCAGTATGCCTTGTGTCTTGTACTTTTCATGCTGCATACATGGCAGGGATTTACAGCAGTCCCTACACAGCCCTGTCTGGATGCTAAGTCTTTTGTAAATGCAGTGCCTGGAGCAGCTTTTTGCTTGGAGGGAATGAAAAAGCAAAGGTGAAAGGTCACATCTAATGTGTTTTGGTTGAAGTCTCTCGCTATGCTGGGAAACAGCTGGCCCTGCTCTCTCCCCGAAGCTTTTACTATTGTTGGGGCATTGTGGTGCATCGTGGGGGTATTGCCAAGGGAGAGTAGGAGCTGTTCAACACTGCCACACAGAGTAGAGAGAAACTTCCAGGCCAGGCACTGAGCTCACAGTACACTGTTCTTTTGCCCCAGGCTCCCCCAGATAACATACGTTTTTCTCTCTCTTTTATTTCAAAGGTCATGATAATGTTACTGTGAGACTGAGCATTGTAGCTTAAGACTCCAGGTGGAGCTTTATGGGTTTAGAATTTCACCTGTGCTTTTGTTCCAAGAGCCTGCACCCCTTGCAGAGGGCTAGCTTAGATGGAGCAGGTGGTATCGTACCATCAGCTGCTAGGAGACACATTTCAAGGCACAGAAGCCCATGTGACCCTTGGTAGTATAATTTGCAGAATGCCTACTCTGCTAACATTCTCCTCCACTTCTGTGGAGGAGTGAGATGAACTGAAAGCCACAGAAATGGACTTGACCACCACACTGAAGACACTGGAATGCCCATGAACACAGGTCACTGCCTATGTGAACAGTAAGAAAGCCCATCTTGGCACAGTCTGATGTCCGGTAGATCTGTGCCTTTTTCTGAAGATAAATAACTCATAAATTAACTAGTAACCATCAAGAATGCCAGTTACCAATAATAAAGTCATGACAGGGGAGTTCAAATTCTGTTAGCACTTATGTCTGTATTTCCTTTTTGCATAGATTCTTCCCTGGGGGCTGCTGCAAAAAGGAATTTTCCATCTGCCCATGGCAGCTAGTCCTAGAGGTCTATCTTACATGTGCTGAAAGTGAGATGAGGACCAAGGGCCAAAGCCTTCCCCTTGGACAAGGGCTTCTGTAACCCAAAGATATGGCGACACTGTGTAGAAAGCCATTAAGTCAGACTGAAACTCTCACACGACAGTGTGTCTTCTTTGCAAACATGTTTTGGGTACATTTTATTCATTCATGTATGTAGGTTTACATGCCTATGTGAGTGTCTGGCTCTGTTATTCTTCACCTTATTCCCTCAGAGTGGTGTCTCTCACTGGGCCTGAAACTAGGCTGCTAGTCAGCAAACCACCGATCCTCATGTCCATATTCAGCCCAATGCTGAGGCTAGAAGCCCAAGCAGCCATGCCAGGCTTTTGTTACGTGGGTTCTTAGACTTGAGCTAAGATCCTTCTGGTTACAGGTATTCTTGTCAGTGAGCCTTGTCTTCAGCTCTTAAGAGTTTTGATAGTTCCACTTCTGAACTGGAATCTACTCTTAAACCACATGTCAGGAAAAGTCCTATAGCTTTGCCATACCCTCCCCCAATCCCCCTTCCCTGAGCCTTGTGCTTTGCCTCCTTCTGAAGCTTGTCCCCGTTTTCCTTCTTGATTTCCTTGTGATGTAGGGTGCTAAAATGTCTCAGCACCTCTGATCCCACATTTCATAATCCCATTACAGCAGTGACAGCCAGCAGACAACATGATGTAGAGATGCCAAAAGTGAAGAAAGACACCTGAGCACCCAGAACCGAGGCTTTAGGCTGTATCCTAGAAACATGGTATTTCTGAGTCCTGAATGAAAGACTACGGAAAGGAAGGGCAGTTGGGCCATAGCGTTCAGAAACTGATGGGGAAGAAGAACCCCCTTCTTGACCCCCTTCATGAATTTCTGGCAAGAGTTTAATACTGCAGACTGAGCGGAGACTGAGTTCAAATCCCCTACATAAAAATCCAGGTGTAGCTCTGCACGCCCATAACCCTACCACTGGAGAGCAGAGACAGGAGGATTGCAGGGACTTGCTGGCTGACATCTGTCCTAGTTAAGTCTCTTTTGTTGTGGTGTGGTAAAGACCATAAGCAAAGCAGCATGGGAAGTCAGGGTTTATCCGGCTTAGCAGGCCAGTCAGTCTGTCACTGAGGGGAGTGGGGGAGGGACAGAGGCAAAGCCATGGAGGGATGATGCTTATTTGGCTTGCTCAGCGTAGTTTTTTCTATACAACCCAAGACTACCTCCTCAGGGGTGGTGCCCCAACAGGACTGGGCCCTCCCACATCAGTCATTAATCAAGAAAATGCCCACAGACTTGCCTCCAGGCTGATGAAGACATCTCAGTTGAGGCTCCCTCTTCTTAGATGACCCTGACTAGTATCTGGTTGACAAAACCAAACCAAGCAACCAACCAAACACACAGAAAGATGCGCACGCTAACCAGCACATCACTCTAGCTCCAAGTTTAGTGTCAGATTATATCTGAAGGGAACAAAGAGAAACAGAATGCTGAGCATCCTCTGGCTTCTGCCCAGCACACACAGAGTCTAAATCGACCCTTAGGTGAGGCAGGTAAGGGCTCCCAGCAGTGCAGTAGTGAAGAAGAGGCCTGGATGAAAATGGTTTGTGCCAGGAAGCTCTTAACAACAAGAGATGCCAAAGTGCAGTGAAAGGAAGCCAAGCCGTTGTAGTCAGAATGAAAGAAGCTAGTCTCCTTGCTGTGTGGCTCTTAGGTGAGAGAAACTGAAGAAGAGGAGTCTGATGTGGAACTGGACCTCATGGGAAGCTCTTGCCCTCTTCCTGATCAAGTGTGTTAGCCTCTGAATGCACAGTTATCTGCTACCCCTTGGGCTTGATGGATCGTTTCTGCATTTCAGGAAGGTTGTGCAACCTTCCCCTGCTGTTTGACACGTTCTCCTGCAGCCCTGATTCATAGTATAGCTCTACCCTCTGCAAGCATAAATCTTTTTTTCCCCAAGAGGCTGGTTATTGGCTAGATATGAGGTTTGTGGTAGTAGAGCAGCAGCTGGCAATGTTGGATTTGGGGCAAGGAAGTTGTCTTGGCCATCCTATCTACCAGATGGCCAGGACTTGAAAGATTGAAAATTACTAGAATCTGAAACAAGGGCCAAATGGCACAGGGTTCGGGAAAAGGCGATGGGAGTCTATCTGAGTGTGACACATGGTCTGCCGGGGCTCTTCTGTCTTGTTAGATTTTGCTCCAATTTAGAAATAAGCACAACCCTGTCCTGTAGTACCTGGATGATGAACACACATATAGCAACAACTGAGACCCTGCCCACTAACGTAATAATAGGACTAACCCATGTGGTAAGTGATCACTTGCAAAGAAAATTTGGTGGTTTATATTTCCATAGCTTGTGCCTGAAGTTAGTCTATAATCCCAAACTCGCTATCAGTTTCCTGTATCGGCAATGTCTCTATGTATTGGAGATATATCTAAAGACAACTGAAAGGCACTGACTAAGAGTCCTCCGTCATGTTTATGTGCCATCCCTTTGAAGATGACTAATGCTACAAAGCTGCTCAAAATTGGAAGTGCCAGGAGCTAAGTTTTTCAATTCAAGCACAAAGTGTGGGGAAGGGAGAGCGTGTCCCCCCTCCCCATCCTTTTAGAGCTCATTTGTGGACGTGCTGGCTTCTCTGTATTACCATGCAACTTCTTTGATCTTAAAGTAGAAGGAAGCAAGTTTGAGGAGCCAGGAATCCTCCTTGTGTGGTTCTGAAATGAGCAGTGTATTACAAAATTGAGTGGATGTCAAGCAAACCATGAATCTTTTGAAATTTGAACTCAAAGAGGTATTTCTTATAGTGAGCACACAGATGCTCGGGGAAGGAATGCTGCTTGCTGTTGGGCATCCTTTGAAAGATTAAGAGAGGTTAAGGCTACTTTCTGTCCAGTAGGACCCAGACAGACACTGTCCATGGTGAGTGTGAGGCTCTGTGCTTTCTACTTGTAGTCCCTAGAGCACATTCTGAAAACATGTCCCCCTGTAAGTATGTAGACACTGAAGCTGTGAGGTTCATGCCTGACTCGGTTCCACTTTCTCACCCTCCCTCTTGGCCTCTTTTAGCTGGAACGGAATCCAGAATGTAAACACAGGTTGCTAAAGCAGCCTTGTTCACTGCCGACACATTGAAAAGCTGCCCACATTGCTTAGCTGACATCCACAATTTTGCTTAAGTGGCAAATTGATTGAAACAGTCAGTGTAAGGGATTATTTCAGTGAGGGCTTTGCCTTCCTGGAACAAATCCACTTATTAGCATGCAGTTTAGATTCCCGCCCATGGACTGGCGAATGAGCTCAGTGTTATTAGGAAGTTTTGTTGACTACCCAACAGCTCCATTTTTCCCCCTCTTTTCCTTGTCCGTCTTCTCGCCGGCAGCTGAAATGGACTATATAGAGACTTTGAATTGTAGGGTTGCTTTGAATCTGGGGTCAGGCCTTTGAGTTCAGAGGAGCCCAGGTTTGAGTGTTGAACTTAGAGGTTCAGTAATCACAAGTGAACAGAAATTGAGCTTGGATTAGTTTGCCTGGTTATTTTCTACTTGTATGTTATCAGTGGGTGTCAGTCATGGAGGATTAGGAATACCTCCTTTGAGCCTTCATACCATCAGACAAGACAAAATGCACTGAAGGGCCCCTGGACTGTAAAACATCCCTTCTCATCTTGGATGGAGCTTCATGGTACAGTGATCATCCTTATCTACCAGGCATGCATTCCAAGGCCTATATATAGCAAATGCTGAAACCTACCCGTGACCCCAGACCCACAATAAGTTAGTTATTTTTTTCTATCCATGCATACCTACAGTAAAGTTCAATTGATAGATTAATTAATTGGTATACACATCAGAAAATTAACAATAGCCAATTAGAAAGCAGCATTTGGGAAGTAGAGGCAGGAGGATCAGAGTTCAAAGTCAGCCTCAGTCATATAGCAAGTTCAAGGCCAGCATGGGTTACATTAGAACTTGTTTTCAAGCAAACAGAGAAAAAGCCAATCATAAAATAATTATAACAATAAAATTGCTGGCATTGGGGACATTAGTTAGTAAAATAAGAGCTACTTGAACCTAAGCACTACGGGTGCATCTGATCTGACAAGTGAGATGGCAGGACGGAAGGAACCTGATTGGATGTGGGCACACAGAGCAATGGGCTTACTTATGTTCTAGACATTGGAAGATTTCTGTACTGGCTAGTTTTGTGTCAACTTGACACAGCTGGAGTTATCACAGAGAAAGGAGCTTCAGTTGAGGAAATGCCTCCATGAGATGCAATTGTAAGGCATTTTCTCAATTAGTGATCAAGGGGGAAAGGCCCCTTGTGGGTGGGACCATCTCTGGGCTGGTAGTCTTGGTTCTATAATAGAGCAGGCTGAGCAAGCCAGGGGAGGCAAGCCAGTAAAGAACATCCCTCCATGGTCTCTGCATCAGCTCCTGCTTCCTGACCCGCTTGAGTTCCAGTCCTGGCTTCCTTGGTGATGAACAGCAGTATGGAAGTGTAAGCCGAATAAACCCTTTCCTCCCCAACTTGTTTCTTGGTCATGATGTTTGTGCAGGAATAGAAACCCTGACTAAGACAATTTCATCACTGGACTCCAGATAGTGTTCAATGTAAAACTTAGGAATTATTTCTTTCTCTCTTAAGGATCTCCTCCTTCTCCTCTTCCTCCTCCTCCTTTCCTCCCTCTTCCTCCTCCCCTTCCTCCTCCTCTTCCTTCTCCTCCTCCTCTCCCTACTCTCCCCACTCCTCTTCCCACTCCTCTCCCTTCCTCCTCCTATTGCCCCTCCTCTTCACCCTCCTCTTCTCCCTCCTCCTTCTCTTCCTCCTCCTTCTCCTTGCTTGCTTGCTTTTTGAGTCTTACACAGCCCAGGCTTTCTTTGAACTCCTTATATAACTAAGGATAATCGTGAACTCCTGACCCTCTTGCCACCGTCTCTCAGTGCTAGGATGCCATACATGCACCACCTACTGCTGGGTCTTTTCTGTTTCGTCTGTTCGGATCACAGTTGGCTGTAGGTAAATGAAGTGTAAACAGTGTAAACCTTTGGGCACTGTTTCTAGAAGGTTGCCGTGATCAGCAGCAGAGGAAGAGCAGCATTTGGAAGTCAGCTGAATTGACCTGATCAGGAATCTTATCCAGAAACCTTTAGGATACAGCATGAGCAACACATATTGGTGGGGGGAATCATTGACATCATAGCTGTCCCTCCAACCTCAGCCTCGGCGTGCACTCACAGAAGCTGCTGAAAGAAAAATGACCCCGAGTGGTTGAAATGTCAGTCACATTATTATTCCTGGACTCTATGCTTTAGTTAGTGAATCCTGGCGGCATGAGCTCAACATCTCTCCATGAGTTGTAGGCGCTCAACAGAGGCCATGTGGCTTTCAGTGGCCTTGCTCACCTTTTGCTACTTGGCAAACTAGAAGGACGCCAGCTGGGATTGTCCATGTTCATTCTCGCCTCCCTTCTAGCCTGTGATGGGCCAGTGTGGGTTCCTCTCGTGGTGGCCTTAAGGCCCCAATGCCTCGTGAGCATCTGCCTTTGTCACATTCACCAGATTCCCCTTATCCCAAACAATGAGATAGACATTTTGTTTTAAAAGTAGGGAAATGTGATAAACACTCTTGATGAGGAATACAAACTCCAACTCTAGAGTTGAGCGTGGCAAGGAGGGCAGGGATTAGACCGCTTCACCATCTCCTCACAGACTTCAGGAGTTTAAGTAATTTGACTCACATAAACATTTCTATTCCCCTGAATCAAAGAAACCACCTCTCTGTTACCCTCTTGTTGCATACAAAAATGCATGAGATAACTGACTTAGGAAACATTTCTTTTGGCTTACATTTTTGTATTTTCCAATCTATGATTGATTGCCTCCCCCCTTACTTTGGACCTGAGGTGGGCATTACATGGTGGGGTGAAGAGTAGTGCCAACCTCTAACATCATCACTCAGCACGATAAAGAAAAAGGGTGTGCCTAGGGTCCCACCAGGGCATGTCCCCAGTGACTGAGAACCTCCCAACCAGGCCCTAAGCCTTAAGTGTTCCACCACTTCCTATATATAACACTGCCTCGAAAACAGATGAGTAGAGGACACTCATCCAAATCTTCCTTCTACCTAGAGCCTGTGACATGGATTTCTCTATAGGCTTTTAAAATGTGATCACATTTACTGAGAGTCTCTCAGTCCTCCGTTGTGATAGGGGGGAGGGGATTAATTTCAGATCAATTACTTGTAATTCATCTGTACATGTAATTTTAATTCATCTGTAATGTTTACAGAAATTGGATGTATGGATGATGGAAATACAATATTTCTTCAAGTATACTTTTGATTAGGTATATCCTGTGAGTATTTGCCATATGTTGGCTTTTTAAGAGTGTTTTACATTTTAATCTTTACATAGCCCTGGTCTGGACTTCCTGTCAGATGACTTGGAGGCTCAGTTATGCCAACATTCAGATTTTTACCTGTGTGATCTAAGACTCTGAGTTTCAGTTCATGGCTTTCCCCTCCTCTCCCATTTTCCTTCCTTCCTTCCTTCCTCCCTCCCTCCCTCCCTCCCTCCCTCCCTTCCTTTTTTTTTCTTTTGTAGTATTTACACTGCAGTGTCAATTTCTACTTTATGTTCTTCTGTTCTTAGTCTGTAAACAGAAGACTACATAATAGTCCTGTATGCTGAAGATACACACACACACACACACACACACACACACACACACACACACACGACTCCAAACATGAAAATATTGTCATTTCCCCCAGGAAACTCCTTAAAATGCTTCTTCAACTCACCCCTGCACACTGACCTCTGACACCAGGCAGTTCTTTGTTACAGGGCACAGCTGTGAGCATCATGGGATGTTTAACAGCACTCCTATTTTGTCCTATACTCACTAGGTGTCTGGGGTTCTGTGGAATTGCCCTCCCTGCACTCTAGTGGTGACAACTAGAAATATATGATCACATGTTCCCTTAGGAGGGCAGAGGTGCCTCCCTTTAAAGCCTTTACTGTGCCCTAGAGATGCTGGAGCAGGGAAGGGAAAGAAATGTGTTAAGTGTAGATTATTCTCCAAGAGAGCAAGTCAGGAATGGCTTGTCAACAGGGGTGGGGACATCTGCTGAACCTGAAAGTAGTGTGTATCCTCTGTAGTTCCTAGAAGTTCAGCATAGGGCTGGCCCCAGAGTCCTCTGAGTTAACTTGAAACAGCAAATTGGGTCTTGCCGCACATTGAAAGGTTCATCAATATCTCAACTTCATTATGTTGGAAGTGGATTAATAGGAATTGCAGCCCCTGAAGGGGAAAAAAATGCAGGAACTTTGCTAACCACAGATAATAGATTTTAAAACACTCTTTATTTTTAGGGGAGGAAAAGGACATGCATAGACATAGAAAGAACATATCATGACCCCTCCTGTACCTATCACCCAAGACCCTAAATGATTGGGCCATGGTCAGTACCATGTCGCCCCATTCTCCAGCTGGTACCCACTCCTGGACTATTTTAAGCACATTCTAGACATTGTTATACTTCATTTGTAAATAATTATAACTATAGCATGCTGGGAAAATTTTAATCTAAAGTACTATCTAAATAGTATCTGAAAAGTTGCAGGAATGAGCCAGTGGGCTTGGTTTGGAGAAACCTCAACTCCAGAAGAAAGGTGAAGGTAGAGACACAATCTCCCGAAAGCTGCCCTTTCTCTGTCATCCTGCTTTAAGTGGCTCTTACAAATGTGCATAAAGAGTATGCATTTTCCCGGGGAACTGGGGTCTTTACAGAGGAGAATGAGCTGGCAGGGAACTGGTACATTTTCTAAGAAGAAAGGAAAACCACAATCAACAGAAGGTGCTGAAGTACTCAGCCAATGATGGATTGTTCTCTGACGAATTTCAATGACTTTTCAGCCTATTGGAATTGCTTTTAATAAAACGGAGCAGTAGCTTTTTAAGATTGCACTATGGAGGTGGTGTTTCCTCTCCTGTTATAATGTATTCTGAGAAGTTTCTTTGTTGTGATTTAGACTTCCTCCCTTGATTTTATTGTGTCATAAATCTCTGGTGTTTGGTATGTGTGAGACCTCACCAGCTTGCTAGACACATCCCGTTACCCCTTCTCTCTAGAAGATTAAACTGAGGCAGTAGAAGCTGATGCCAGGACAGATTTAACCAATCGTGTTTCCTTTACATGTAGGTCAGTCCGAGGGACAATTCTGCACTGGATCCTATTATCCACGGGCTGAAGGGCGTCGTACATCACGGTGAGTAAACTCCATCTTCTTCCTTTAGCTAGAATGTGAAGGGCCTGGATCTGTACCTGAAGGAATCAGGTTATCTCGAAGAGGACCGAGGGTGATACCATTCCTTGCCCTCAGATGCTGAAGGGCTTTAAAGTCATTATCTGATGGATATAGAGTACCTGCATATATAACCTGCAAATGGGCCTGGGTTAACAGTGAGCCATTTGTTTCCCCTCAGGTGTTACTGTGAATGCATGTGTTGTAAATCAAAATGCTCTAAGATATATGATTCTTAGGGGTTGAATCTGCCATTCGTCTCATTTTACTCCTAAAATTATTCCTTTTCCAAGTGCTATGTCACTTGTAAATATTTTTGATTTGCCTCTCAGATTTAAGGGGAAAATATAAGTAGCCAGGACAAGCCATTAAACTTCACAGTCTGTGAGCCAGCACCATGCAGCTGCTGAGATGGAAGGGCGAGGCTGATGTTCTGTGTGGCAGACATCATATCCTCAGGCATAAACCTGGGAGAGAAAGTAAGATGAATGGTTCTGTCTCTTCCAACTGGTTTTATTGGCAGAATTTCCCTGCAACTTTATTATCAGCCAATGCATCATTACCTGGGGCACCAGGATACTCTCGTTTCAGAGGCACCCTTGTTGCAGGAAGGTGTTGAGTCTGGATCTCGGGTAATGATTTGTAAAGTTTTAATAATCTAATTAGAATTCCAAAGACATTGACAAAAATAGCATTGGTAACCATGATAAATCTCCCTCTGTTCCCGCAACTGTGATAAAATGTCTTCACACCTTTTGCAAGGATTGTCTTCTGACATGAGCCAATTCTGTAGAGCTTAACAAATACCTCTTCCAGGGAAACTAAACTCGTTATCAGAGTTCGATTAAGGTGGATTGAGCATTAATTGTTCAGTTCAGTCGTGCGGCAGGTAACAAGAATAAACGTAGTGAAAACAGAATGCTGAGGAGATGGCTCAGTCGGTAAAGTGCTCACCTCACCAGCACGAGGCCTGAGCTCAGATCTCCAGCACAAACATAAAAGCAGCCCCACCCAGGCTCAAATCCAGGAATTATACTCAGAGCCTTGCTGTTAGGAACACTCTAGCATTGAGCTGCCTCCCCAGAGCTACACAGTCTGTGAGGACCCTTTCCTCGTGACCTGATTACCTTCCCCAAACCCCACCTAATGCCATCGTTTTGGACACGAGTCAATCAGAAAGGGGTGCAAACAATTCCACACTGGAGCGCTGTGTGATGTAAGGAGGGGTGTGGTGATGCCAGGTTCCCCCCCTGCTCTATGACTGGATAGAGAGTTGCAAACAATGTTTGCTTCCAAGAAGAGCTCATGTATTTCTTCAGTAAAACCAAGATGTGTGCCTGATTACAGGCAGCTCTGGCTTTGGTCATAGATAAAGATGGTCCCACCCCGCTCTTGTGGGGAGGGAATGGAAGGGAAACATTGCCCTTTTCTTCTGAAGTCTTTGCTGTTTCCTCTGTTGGCACCTTCTCTTTCCCCCTTGCATGTACCCCAAGGGTGTTTCCACAAATATGCTCAGGAGTCGGAGTTCAGATCTCACCTGTCGAATGACCCATCCTTACCCACTACCATCACCCCTGTGGCATCATCCACGTTTTCTTCTCAGACGTGCCTGGAATACCTTTGTTGTTTATCTGCTCATGCAATACCTCCCCGCGCTTCAATAAATGCGGAAGGATGACACACTACACCTGGCAACAGTAGCTGCTCAGTAAATCACACCTAAATGTCTAAATCAGATCCAACGTACATGCGTACAAGGGAAAATATCAACATATAAAAATAGAAAAGGGGCTGGAGAGATGGCTCAGCGGTTAAGAGCCCCGACTGCTCTTCTGAAGATCGTGAGTTCAAATCCCAGCAACCACATGATGGCTCACAACCATCCGTAATGAAATCTAATACCCTCTTCTGGGATGTCTGAAGACAGCTACAGCAAGGCAATGGGGCCAGAGCAAGAACGAAAAAAAAATAGAAAAAAGGGGTAGGGAGGGACTAAAAACCTCTGAGTCTTGTTTCTGACTAAGAGAGAAAGTAAGCGGCAGGCAGGGTCAGACAGACATCTTGAAGAGTTGAAAAGACTTTGTTGAAGCTAACTGTACTTTTCCTATGAGTGATTTTTGTGATCTGCTGATTTGAAGGAGCATAAATAATTATGCCTTTCACAGATTCTCTGGCTAGGGAATGATGTTGCAGAAGTGTGAAGTGCAAAAAATTCGCTGTGGATTTCTGAGGCGGCTTTTCCTTCCTGACCTCTATGGGTCATATCTTAGAACGTTAATTTCTTATTAACTGGCTGCTCTGCTGTTAGAGAGAGGGATCATCTTGGTCCTTCGGCAGAGATGCGATGAGTTATCTGGTGCTGGCTCAGATGCCAACGTGGAATTCTAGTGAAAGAGAGGTTTCCCGTAGGGAAGAATGGCCTGGGAAGAATGAGGAGAGTGTTCATTCCGAGAGAAAGGAGAAAAGCATGAAGCTGGAAGAGGCTCTGAAAAGTGTTGACCAGGACATCAAAGAACTCCAGAGCCAAGCCTGCGCCTGCATGGAGCCTGCATTGGGTGGTCAGGGACCTGTGTGATTACCTGCTGGGTGCTCATAGGCTGGTTCACTATGGTAGGGGTATTCCATTAAGACACAGAGAGAATCTGGAATGTGTGACCTCACCTCAGCTTGTCTCTAGAAAGAGTGTCTGTCCCAAGGGCCACTCTCACAGATAGCTCAGGCCTCCTCTGCTTCTGTTTGGAGTTGTCCACCTGATCCCCACCCTCCACCCCGACCCCTGCAGTGGATTCTCTAGTCGTGAATCCTTTCTTCTGAAATGTTCAGTGAATCTTATGAGTGGTGTCTTTCTTTCTTCCTGTAGTGAGTGACCGCACTGAGCTAGACGCAGTATGTGGAGCTGTCCGTGGGGACCATCCTCTTGGGGGGAACCTATGGTCAAGTAGGCCATGGCTTGAAGAGTAGCCAGTTTCACTTAGACTTGGAAATATGGAGATGTCAAGACTAAGGCCTGAAGAGTTCTGAGAGAGAGAGCTGCTCCAGGCTGGGAGCAAGCTTAGATTCAGTGCAGTGACCTTAGATGGACAGACGATATGGTTCCTTGGCGACTCTGAGCACGGTGACATTTTTCTCCATTGCTACAGAGATAAACTCTAGAAGCTCATAAGCCACACTAAGCACTGTTTCTTATGCCTACCTTTGTGATGTCAAAATACAGTGTGCATCTAACAGCTGTATAGAGATGTTGGCATGTAATTCATTTTATAAAACTGCTGACTGATGAGAAACGTGCATTTAGTTTCATGCTAAAAGTATGTATTTTTCCTACTTGTTCTTTATTTGCCCTTAAAGAACCAACCCGGACAGAGAGGAACCCTGCTGATGCCAGTTGCCTGGTTGTTGAGCCTTGTCTGTTTGCCCCTTCTTTCCAAACCCCCAACTCACCATCATTTTGTTCTTCCTGATTCTGATGAGCACACATTCAGATAGCTGAAGCACACTTCTAATAATGTCCCCAAATGAGGCTTTGGAGAGCTTCTCATGGCATGGATTTTAGGAAAGGGAGGAGATGCAAACACGTCTCACAGGAGAGCTCCAGCTGACCTGGCAAACAATAGTGTGGCAGACTTTGTTGGGAGAGATGCAGCACTCACGTACACTCACCCCAGAATGGGAGCCCATGACAGACGGTTGTGCCAGTGTGCAATTTGGTGGACCCATGAGTTTGTATTGGGGTTACCAACAGGAATATAAGTGAGGGTTTCCTTACAGTGTACAGGGATAACAAGCTTACGTATAAAGTCCTGACCAATGCAGCTACAGCATCAGAAAGCCAGCTCCAGCCACCACTCCACTGACTCCTGAAGGCTGGGACCCTGGAGGTCACTCTGCTTCTTACAGACAGCTCCCAGGGTTTGGCTTGTCAGTGTCTCCAGCCCCAGCAAGTAGTACTCCCTTCATACTGTTAATAGTTGCCCTCATGAATCTACTGTCTCTTCTCCCAGATGTGTAACCTCTGCTTACCTGCCATTTACCCCCCCCCCAAGGCTCCCTCCCTCCAAAGGGATGTCATAATTCAGAGGAACATGCCATGCAGCACCTGTAAATCTCCTGGCACATCTGCATTACACTCCTCCCTCTTCTCCTCTTGCACCGAGATGCATCTCCCCAATCTGTGGACAAAATCCTGTGCTGGCTGGAGTTGTTCTGAGCCCCTCACAGAGTGAAGCAAGCGAGGAGTATTGTGTAAGTCGGCTGCTTCCAGCCAACCTTGCCATGTGGCAGAGCAGGTGCCAGCCTATCCATCCTTCCTTACGTACCACACCTGACTCAAATGATGCTTCTTCAATAAAGAAGGAATTCTAGACATACCGCAGAGTCCTTCTGAAAACAAAGTCTGTCACACTATTGTTGGCCAGGTCAGCTGGAGCTCTCCTGTGAGATGTGTTTGCATCTCCTCCCTTTCCTAACATCCATGCCATGAGAAGCTCTCCAAAGCCTTATTTGGGGACATTATTAGAAGTGTGCTTCAGCAGGTAGGCTTCATCTCACAAGATTATGATCTCATAGCTGGACTGGTTGAGAAAGCCTCCCTCAGAAAGCCATATTGCACAAGTAGTCTGCTACCTCATGCTAAAGTGTATACACAAAGTCACTTAAAATACTTGTAAACAGGAGTTTTGTTTTTAATAGCTATTGATTAAAAATACCGAATGTTCACCAGTGGGAGCATAGGTTCCAGCCATGATATATGAGACTGTAGCCTATTATATGCAGCAGTTAAAAAAAATGGCAGCCTACAACCTACTTGGAAGAACCCATACTTTGTGGTTCTATTTATGTTAAGTGCAAGAATAAGCCAAATCAGTCCATGGTGCTACAAGCCAGAATGGCAGAATGAGGTGACAGTGAAGCTCAGCCTTTCCTGGCTGTAAAGTGCTGTTTTAACCTATTTCTCTGGGTATGTTTAATAGCTTAGAAGTGAGAAATGATGTTATCACACGCAAAGTTCATACCTGAGAATCACTGATGGAGTTTACAAGAGCAAATTACCAAAACCCCACGCAGTGTTTGGAGTACATTTGTGACTTTGTGTTGGGACATTGTATTAGTCAGGGTTCTCTAGAGTCACAGAACTTATGGATAGTCTCTAGATAATAAAGGAATTTATTGATGACTTACAGTCGGCAGCTCAATTCCCAACAATTGTTCAGTCGCAGCTGTGAATGGAAGTCCAAGGATCTAGCAGTTACTCAGTCTCACGCAGCAAGCAGGCGAAGGAGCAAGAGCAAGAGCTAGAGCTAGACTCCCTTCTTCCAATGTCCTTATATTGTCTCCAGCAGAAGGTGTAGCCCAGATTAAAGGTGTGTTCCACCACACCTTTAATCCCAGATGAAAGGCGTAGCCCAGATTAAGGGTGTGTTCCTTAAACTCGGAGATTCAATCTTCTGGAATCCATAGCCACTATGGCTCAAGATCTTCAAACCAAGATCCAGATAAGGATCTCCAAGCCTCCAGATAAGGGTCACTGGTGAGCCTTCCAATTCCGGATTGTAGTTCATTCCAAATATTGTCAAATTGACAACCAGGAATAGCCACTACAGACATATTCACACCTATGGTTGACCACACCTCACGGAGGGTGATGCCATAGTATACTACAGTTTCACCTGGGTGTCCGTGCTGATTTGTACATTCTCTGAAAATTAAGAGTAGCTCCAGTGTTTCAGACACTAATTTCATCAATAGGTCCTATCTACCAAGCTTTAAGCAACAAGAAAATCCTATCAGCATGCATAGATAGTTTAAACTTATTAAAATTGCCAAAAGTATTGAATATTGGCTATGGTGCAAATACCAAGGACTGTGTACGTGCTGTGAGATAAGTTAGCACAGCCACTCTGGAGAAACACTGAGTACAATCTAACAGAGAGAACGCAGGCATATGCCTGGCAAGAGAAGGGTACAGGAGTGTCTATGACATTGCTTCTTCCAGTTACCCCAATGCAGAATAGCCCATCCCTTAGCAGGTTAGGTGAAGACAACTCAGCATAATCATACAGTAAAGCATTGGTATTGAGTGAAAAGGACTGGACCACCAAGCAACATGTTGTATTTGAGAGCCAGAAAGTTGAGAAGTTGAGAAAGATTAGAGCAAGGCTTTACAAGATTGTGATGGTAAGCCTGAAACAAAAGCATTATTGTTGTTTGATTATTTCAAAGTGGAAGTTATGCTCACTTCTTGGGTAGAGGGGGATAGTGATGATGTCACTAGAGCGAGTGCAGGTGCCACACCGGCACTGTTTTAGGGTGCTTGGCATTTTGGCCTTGTGCGCTGTTGTGTTGCATTCTACAGTCAAAGCATATGATGATTAGAACTCAAAAGTAGGAGCTTCAGACTCTTGTACCAGAGACCTCACAGCAAGCCAAGAGGGGATGACAGCGCTCTGCTCAAACCTTTTTTCTGTAATCACCCTTGACAGACCGTTTCTTCTATATGTGAATTGGTTCAAGACCATGAAAGAACTGAGTCTGCCTCGGGGGTCTTATCTTTAAAGAGCTAACTTTAGATGCAATATCTGCTCTGCTCTTAGGGTTTAGGAAAAGGGGGGGGGGGGAGCAACAAAGTAGGGCAGGTGCCAGTCTCAAAACAAAAAGCTCCGTGCTTCAGTGTTGCTGCATGATCAGTGCACAACCAGGAAAGGTCAAACTAGCCCAGGAGGCATCACGGAGTCTTCTTGACATCCAACTGCTTGATCCACCTGACACAAGCAAGTGATGCAGGCACTGCTGGGAAGCTGATCCAAGGCCACGCCTTGAGAGAAGTGGTCCAACTTTAAGGTCCTGTTTCTCCCTGGCTGTCTGTTGCCACTCGTGTGTGTGTGTGTGTGTGTGTGTGTGTGTGTGTGTGTGTGTGTGTGTCCATCTGCAGGTCTCAGTCTTGACAGAGTCCTACCAAATAGGTTTTGTTGAAAGAGCAAGTTAAGTATTTCAGACTCTAGTCTGCAGCTATTGCTCTCTCACTGAGAGGACTATGGCTCATCTCTTAAAGGGAAAAGAAAAAGAGAAACTATCTAGGGCCACATGGCTAAACGTTCTGAAAATATCTGCATGAATTCTGGAAGCACAGCACAAAATCTAGGAAATAAGACTTTGCTGGGGGGAGGGGGGCTAATAAGGACAGAAATAGTTACCCATGTCATTATGTACCAGCAAAACATCACAGAAATGAGCTGGATTGGTCGGAGGCATCTTGCCTGGTTTTTACCCATGAACTTTAAGCATCTTTGCGTTCATTCTTCCTTTCACCTTCAGAGTGTCTGGGAAACACAAGTCAAGGCAGTGAGATGAAAGGAGCAAGCTGACCCTTGCATGTGCAAACATTTTCTTTCTACACATGCCATTCTTGCTGCTACAGAGACTGGTATTTCACTTGCCTGCAAAGCTTCATGGTGTCCAAACATAAACGTGTGTTTTCTTATTTTCCACTTGAAATTTGATTTAGGAGCCCAGCTGACACGGAGAATATTATTGAAGAGCCTGTTAGTTCAGGCTGCCCTGGATTTGAATTCTGGCTCTCCAGCTTGGAAGCTGTGTGATCCTGTGCAAAGGGCCAGGTCTCTCACCAATATTTCCATTTGGAAAAACTGAGCTTCCTCTGCCTTGGGTAAATGTGTTGAGGCTGGGGAGACATGGAAGTGGTGTGCACTCTGTGCCCAGAACACTCTAGCTTAGGGCTCAAGGGACCAAAATCTGTAGACCAAATCAAGCCTCCTTCTTGCTTGTTCAAAGTTTTATTAGGTTAAACAAATAGTGGCCCACTGCTTGTCGTTACAAATAAAGTTTTATCACTCAGCCATACTCATTTGCTTGCATATTATCTGTGGCTGCTTTTGTTGTACACTGACTGTAGTTGTCACCAACAATACATAACAGTCTAATAAAGCTTTAACTACTTGCTCTCTGGCCTTTCTCAGAGAAAGTTTGCCAGCCTCGCCTTAGTGGTAGCTGGTGTTTTGTTTGTTTTATTCGTAGCACTGCCCCTATGCAGTGTGTGTGTGTCCCTGTGTGTGTTTCTGTGTGTATGTGCATGTCTCTGTGTGTGTGTGTCCCTATGTGTGTGTGTGTATGTTCGTGTGTGTGTGTGTGTGTGTGTGTGTGTGTGTGTATGACCAGATAATATAAATACTTAGTTGGGTCATTTCCTCACTATGTAACAGGATAAGCTTTGGTTTTGGGCTTGCCCCCAGATGTGTTTCTAGTGAATTAATGAGGGTTCTATTGGAATGTTTACCTTGAAGCAGTTGCTCGAATGATTTTCCCTCTTTTGAATGAAGAAACCTGTGCTGTACTGTCTGTGACTCACTGATAATTCTGAACATTTACAGCTCACTGGTGATTTCGAGCATCGTAACATGAGGCAAAATTTCCCGTTTGAGGTTTATGTTTCCAGCACTTAATTACATGGAACTTTCCTGAAGTGCGCTATAAATGTGCGGCAGCCAGCTTCTGGCTAATTGGCGCCTGTCTTTTTATGGATCCAGGAAGGACTGATGCTTATCTGAATGCCTTTGATCTCAAAATCTTCTAGAAACAGACAGGCTTAATCCATTTCCAGTTTCCTAGATTTGGGTTTATCAAAACCTCCACCATAGATGTGAGTCATTTCCGTTACTTTTCTTAGTTAAGTCCAGGAAGTAGGATGCGGTGTGAGTGCTGTTTTATCACTGAATGGCATTGTTAACAATAGTGTTAGGTCATAAAAAGAGGCCTCAGAAGTTCTCATCCCACCACCCTTCTCTGTGGATGTTTAATCATTTGAACAGGACTATAGGAGTTTAGGGGAACATGCTTAACCTTGTGAAATATGAAGAACAAAGGCTTTAAGAAAAACCACCAATGATCCACTGACTTCCCTTGGCTGACTTTATACCATGTTTTTTCTGCTGTGCATAGGTCACCTTAAGACAGGAGAAGTACTGTCATCTCTGGGCTAAGAGCACAGGATTTGGCTTTGAATATTATTCCTCCCTTTGAGCAGATGTACAAACAAATTACTTGCTCTCCCAAAGTTCAGTTTTCTCTACTGCATGGTGGGAGTGAGGCCTTTGGTTTATCATAAAGACACATTATGTTACAGCACACAGTGTGCCCGGCAGGTGGTGAGCACTCAACAGGATCTGGGATCCCTCCTGCACCATCTCGCCTGTTGATTTGCACATAGGGGCTGTAGACAGCTGGTAACTATGCATTCACAACTACCTGGCTTTTGAAGTATGATGTTTGACCTTGCTAGGGCATACAAAACTTAAAGGAAATGAAGTCAGGCATAGTGATGATGCCTGTGGTCCGAGCACTCACTGGACTGGAAGATCATAAGGATAAGGGTAGTCTGAGCTTAAAAAAGATTTGCAAAGAAAATAAAGGAAATAATTGATTATAGTAATAATTGATAATTAAGATAATTTGCAGTGACCAGCACTGTTTTGATTAGGGTAATGAAACAAAAGATGGAAAAAGGAAAAAAGAAAATACCTCTTAGCTATCCTACCTGCTGGACTGAGCCCTGCCTTAGTGCTTTCTGCATGTAGCATTGTGTCATCGCTATAGTAGCCCAAGGAGATTTCAGTGCTGTGACAGAGAGGAGAGCTGGGGCTTCCTAGGGATGAGCCGAGCTGTCCCAACTCCTGGAGCAGAGCCCCTAAGTGAGCCCAGGTGCACTGATTCTCAGATGCTTCTCGCTCTGCTGACTTTCACTTTATCCCTCATTCTCTCTTTTCTTTTCTTTAACAGGATCTCACTTTGTCGTCCCAGCTGGCCTTAGACTCACAGAGATCTGCCCATCTCTGTCTCTGGAGTGCTTAGATTAAAGTTATATGTCACTCTGCCCAGTCTGAGATGCCTTTCATCCCACTTACCTTCTGGCACTAACAACTTTCTTGTTTATTGTCAAAACCACTTAATTCTTGTGTACCTCGGTCCCCATTTATGAATTAGCTCTTTGACCTGGTGAAAAGAAAGCCCCAGGGATGTATCATCATGTCAGCTGTGATCTCCAGGGCCTTACAAGTAGAGACAAGCCCTAGAACAGCTCTGGATGGTCCCGGGTGTTGTCATTATGTATCTCCCGTAATTTCAGTGCCACATCCATTTCTCTAATTGTGATCTTCATATAATTTGTGTTTGAAAAGATTAATGTCAATGTGTTTTATTTGAACATCAACTTTAGATAAAAATGGCCTGTTTATTCAGCTGAAACCATTAACATAGTCAAGGAAGATGAGTGGCTTTGCATTAGGGTTGTGGGACAATGTCATTCTCTGGGCCTCTCTGTGTGTTTGCATATGGTGATCTGGATTCTTCATCCAATAAGCCTATTTCACTTAGGTGGCACAACCGCACTAGCTAATTATCCCATTATTGAGGTTTCTGGGAATTCTCTAGGAAGACAGAAATAAGTGATGTTGCCTCTTTCTTGCTTCTGTTGAGAATCCCATTCTTCTCTGTGGCAAGCAGTGTATGCCACCTTGCTTGGTGAATCCCACAGCTCTTAATGACATCACTGCTATCTTCTATATGTTGACTATTCAGCATATTTTCTAAAGAGACTTCTTTGTCCCTATGTAACCAAAGCATTGCAAATATTAAGTTATTAACACACTGAAAAATGCAATCAATCAGATGATTATCATCTAATGTTTTAATGATCACATTTTTAATCCAATTATGCATGTTTGAATCTTTCAAATTTTCTTTAATTAAAACTTGCCTCTTGGCACTGCTATCAGAAAGGAGAAATTGAACAGAATGAGCCAGATATAATTTAGTGTTGAGAGGAAGCTGCAAGGATAACTGCGCTGGGTTGAACTTAATGGCTGACCATGACTTTAAGACCCTCATACAAAATTTCCTAATTGATAAGGAAAATTTAATCATCTTCAAATATACTTCATTTGCATTCAAATAAGGTATTCCTTTTTCCAAACAAACCTCCCCTAACTGATTATTCATATTGTCGTTCAAAATGCTTAAAAAATGAAAGACAGAGTTTGGTGAAATGTAGACTACTTAATACAGTGTGTATTTAATATAAAAGTCATGCATTATTCATTTCTGCAATTTGAATAACTTTGAATTTGGCATCCCTGTTCCTCATCTTTTTCTTTGATGAACAATTAATTATTAAAATATAATATTGTCTGCATACAGCACCCGGGATCCTAGTGAGTGGGGCAGGAGGCTCGTCCCCTCTCGGTCCTTTCACCTAGTATTGCCCAGCAGCTGCTTGTTGTGGCAATGCAGTGCATGGAGGGAGAAATACAGTGTTCCCTGTGTGCTGCTTAACTGGTTGCTGGCTGAAACAGAAGTGCTTCGGACTTAAGTTACTCATTAGGCTAGACGTTGGGGGAAGGATGCACTTTTGAGATCGGTGTGGAACAACACAGTCTCAAGAAACTTGTCACAAGACAGACTAGTTTTATTGAACAGTACTTCTGGGCACTCTCAATGACAAGCACTTTCAGTGCCGAGTAACTAGTTAATAATAAACAGTATTAACTAGTTACTAGTTAATAATAAACAGTATTAACTAGTTACTGCTCAGACGCCAACATCAGGCACTCTTACTATTGTGTCTCAGAGAAGCATGGTAACTTGCCTGGAGAAGCTGAGTTGTAATTCTAGCCTACATGGCTTGGCTGTGGCAAAGCTCCCTTCCTTCTAATATCTCCATTACTAAGACCTTCATGAAGAGCTACATCGTGAGCTGGGTCACACCTTCTTTCATCTTCCCCATGCCTGTCTCACGAGTGGGTTCTGTCAATTCAGTACCTGTGGCTGAAGCAGATGCTGTGGCTGAAGCAGATGCTGTGGCTGAAGCAGATGCTGTGGCTGAAGCAGATGCTGTGGCTGAAGCAGATGCTGTGGCTGAAGCAGATGCTGTGGCTGAAGCAGATGCTGTGGCTGAAGCAGATGGGACAGTATCGAAAGTTCTGCTAACTTAGGCATTGAGCAGAAAACTATGTTCAAGACTATCCTGTATTACACAGCAAAACCCTGTCTCAAAAAAAAAAATAATGCTAGTATGTATTGTTAACACATATCATGTCTTCCTGACCCTCTCGCAAGTCTGCCTATGACTTAGAATGAAATTTGTGTCACATTGTATGGGAGCCCCTTATGGAACTTAGGTTAAGGTAGAGGTCGGCAAATTTTGGACAGAAGGCCCTGTCCTTTCCACTGCCAATTTTGGCACAGCTTCTGAGTTTTTATACGGCCTCTCGGATTATACAAAATGTTATTCTGAATATGGGATCCTTCCTTCTCATTAATGCAGACATATTTTGAAGGGTGTATGCAGTTATTATTAAATTTAAAATGTCCTTAATAGGATTGTGGATGGTGATTCTGTTACGTGAGTTTGAACATGATATCTTTGATGTTATCTATTGCCCTGCAAAACCTAAAATATTTACTCTCTGGTGATAGGTAAATATTTAGGTAAATATTCTAGCTTTATAGAGAATACTTGCTATCCCTGCTTAAAAACACAGCAAAAGCCAGCCTAGGAATCTTCTGTGCTTGCCCTCGGCCAGGGGCTGCTGTGAAATGAAGGTTTACAGTGGCTCAGACACTGGGTTTAGTCCCTTGTTCCAAGTCACTTTTAGTAGTCATAGCAACTCTAAAGGATATAAGATCTCATGATGACCATTTTACAGATTATAGACACAGCCCAGAGATGATAAGGCTTTTGCCTACAGTTGCACAGCTTTTCAATATCATTTCATTCCAAAGCCCAGGTTAGAGCCTTGGCACAGACAGCATGTGCCCTGAAGGCACTAGTATTCAAGTTGAAAAAGGAAAAGCGAGGTGTAGGTCCTGAATTTCATTTCCAAATACTAGGGAGAGATTGCACTTGAGTCTCTGCTTGCCTCAAGCTTTTGACCCCAGAAATGTTATGCAATATTAACAGACTAGACTAAGTCAGAGGTTCTGAGAGTGACCTTTGGTCTCTATGTCAGCTCTGGACATAATGGCTATGGTTTGTGGTGTTAGAGTTGCTGAAAGAAATGGTGTTCTCACTCGTGAAGCTCCTACCTAGGGCAGTCTCAAGCCTTCTAGGTTGGTAGAGAGGTGGTGACAGAGAAATGGAATCCAGCCCCTAACTATGTCGGCCAACTCTGTCCCAGAACTGTTCACACATCCTAGATTTTCGAGGTCAGCCCCGTCACAGCAAGGCTCACACTTGGAGCTCTCATGAGACCGTACTGGAACTCACGGACGCTTGGATCTTGCTCCAGCTGAACCAGCGTTCTCTTTCACTAGGGTGTCACTGCACCCTGTTTGTAGGCCAGGGTGCTGCTTCATCTTTTCATGTTTGTTAGAGCAATCACCTCTTCCTGGAGTCTGGGACAATATCAGCTGTCAGGGATTGATTATCTTGTTTCTCCCAGAGGTTATACACACAGCCTGCTCACCTATAACCCTGACGTGGATCGTTCCCTTAGAGAAAAACTACAGGGTTTCTGATTTTCATTTTTGAGCCTCTGATCCCAGCACAGGCCACTTAGTGTGATGCCAACTTCATCTGCTGCCCAAGGGAGACAGGAAAGTGGCAGCTCTGTTGCCCGTGATGCCAAGCCCTGAACACACCCTCTGGGTGTTCCGGCTTTGTGTTGGCTGCTGTGTGGCCAGGAAAACACAGGGGCCGCAAGCAAAGGCCAAAGCACACTTTGATAGGTGTCCTGTGATTTGACTCCCTGGTAACTAGGTAAAATTAAAGCCCAGACTTGCCAGGGGGTGGAGAGGCAAGCCCTTTAGTTTCCACTTTCATTCAACTGGGATCAGTGGATGTGAGCTTTTGGTTGCAAAACCTATGATTTAAAGCTTTTGCATTTTTTCCTTTAAAAAATTAATCTAAAACTTCTAGGAGCCTGGGCTTTTGTTGTAGTTCCTCAGTAAGAGACCACTGTACTCTGTCTTCTTATAACCGTAAGAGTTGTAGTTAGCTTCTCTATGCCTTGATTTTTATATGGGCCAAGCATGTTAAAGTCACTTCTAGGTTGTGGAGAGAACTCTGTCAGGGAAGTAAGTGCTTGCTGTACAAGCATGAGGGACTGAAAATGATCCCCAAAACCCATGCTAAAAACAAAATATCGGGTGTGAGAGAATGTGTTTGTAATCAAAGTGCACAGGTGGCAAAGGCAGGCATCCATGCTGGGCTTTACTGACTAGCCAGTCTGTCTAACTGTGAGTTTCAGGCCAGGAAGAGTCCCTGTTTCATAAAACAAGATGAATGTTGCCTAATGAGTGACATCAAGACTGACATCAAGCCTCTACATGCAAACATTCACAGACATCCACAGAAACATAAACACACGTACACACACAAATATAAAAAAGGGCATACTTTGTTGAACTGTCTACTGCTAGGAAATTAGGATGACTTGTTTCTTAACTCCCTGGTTCGACATTCTAGACTCTGGGAATTGGGTCCATATAATGGACCTAACGTGATAGAGTTATTTTAAGGATCAAATCACTTAAAGTTGCAACAGGACCTCTGCATGTATTGAATGCTGTGAAAGTGTTTTGGTGTGTAAATAGGATATTGTGTAACATAAAATATAGCCCAGGATGTCTTTTTTAGAATCTCTTGTAGAAGATACTGTAGTTTTGTTGACTTTAGTACATTTACTTTCTACTGGGATTCTTGTAGTTTCTGCCAGGTACCTAGACTTCTGATATATGGAAGTTATGCTGTGTCTACACTGAATATTCTGTGTGAGTAGTGTAAGACGGTCAAACTGTGGGAAGAATGTGGCTCCAGGCATATAGCTGTGTCTGGTGGGTGGCTCAAAGCCTTGAAGGCCACCAGCAATGTCTTGGGAGCTGTGGTGGAAGCTACTGAGGAAATGAGGCAAATCAATAGCAAGACCTCGATAGCTTTAAGATATCTGTAAGTGCAATGAAGAGGGCTGTCTCCATTTTAAGTTCAGGTCTTCTCTGAAGATGCAGATAAAAGCTAGAACCCTCTCTGATTTATAAAGAAAGGCTTATAATCTTAGAAGTCTGGTAGGGTGGATAATAAGATGATTCCATTTAGTCCAGAGAATGACATTCATTTGCTGTATTTTCAGTTTTAAATGAGTATGTTTATTAAATATACAGTAAGCCAAAGTAACAGAACAAATAGCAAGTGATAGAAGGCAGATGATAGCTAGATGGTTAAGTGCTCAATAAATTGATAGATGATTGGTAGGTAGGTAGATAGATAGATAGCTGATAGATAGATAATAGGTAGCTGATAGATAGTTAAGTAGATAGATACTGACCTAGACGATAATGACAGGTAATTATAGATAGGTGACTGATAGGTAGATGATAGATAGTTAAATGTTAGATAGATTGATACATGATTGATAAATAGATGATAGATAATTAAGTATAATTATAAATGGGTGATTATATGATGATAGCTAGCTAGGTGATGGATAGTTAGAAAGAAAGGAAAGAAGAAAGAGAGAGAAAGAAGGTAGTTACATGATAATAGATGAATAGATAGACAGATACATAGATAGCAAAACATTGTCAGTCAGGTACATAAAAACATGCAGCATAGCTGACTGAGGAAGCCCCCATTGAAGCAGTCAGCTGGAGTTCCTAACAGAGAGTGTCTGGCAGAACAGAGTGGTCCCTTATTTTTTATTTTTTATTTTATTTTTTTCTAAATTCTCGGGGCTGGAGAAATATCTCAGTGGTTAAGAGTACTGACTTCCAAAGGTCCTGAGTCAATTCCCAGCAACCACATGGTGGCTCATTGTTGCGAGCCATCCAGCGGCTCACAAGGCAGGTACACCTGAATAGCAGGCCGCCGCTGAAAAAGAGGGAAACTAGGGAAAAAGATGAAACCAAGACAGTGTTCTGATCAAGGTTCAAATTTTTAATGGCAGACACGCTTTATAAAAGAGTGGGGGGCAGGGGAGGGGGTCCATTCCCGCCAATTCATCCTTGGAGCCTGGAATCAGCTGCAGGTGATGACTACCGATAGGGCGTAGTCTCCGGAATAGCTCCAGGGCCTCTCAGCAGGTAGCAGTACCTTGAAGTAGAACAGCAGCAGTGGCAGAACAATAGAGTGATCTAGGGAGGAAGGCTCCACCCAGGTCAAGTTCCGGCTTAGCCTGCTTCAGGCTTATAGGAGGCTACAGCTCATAACCTTCTGTAACAGGATCTGACGCCCTTGACTGCTGTAGCTGGAGACAATTTTACTTACATAAAACAAATAAGTAAATCTAAATTTTAAAAGATAAAGAGAGAAGGGGTACTAAAAAAAAAGAGGAAAGGATAATAAAAATTTTCTCCTAGGAGATATTACTGTTATAGTGATTTTACAGTTTAGAGGCATCCAAGAAAAAGAACAAATAACAACAGAAAGGCAACATCATCAGCTTAGACCCTCTTAGCATCTAACAGAAACCATCGGGGTAGGCTGAGGCAGGGTAGGAGTTCTCAGATGAACATTTTACCCACAGGTGATCTTTCCCTAACTGAACATACCCTGGCTAGACTTCCATCTGTCTTCTCTCCCCCACAGTTATGCTGTAGGATAGACACTGGTGTCCTCCACGACACAGTGCATGTACAAATAAGAAGGCTTAGAGGACACTTGATCAACACATGAGCCGGAAGGGGGCAACACCCAGCCCACGTCTACAGCCAGCTTCCTTCTTCGTGAGCTGAAGCAGCACTCTGCAGTTTTCTCGTTTGCTTTTCTGTGCTACCCAAAAGCAACTTAGGGGAGGAAAGAGTTCATTTGGCCTACACTGTAGATCATAATTCATCGTTGCAGGAAGTCAGGGCAGAAACCTTGGAGGACCACTGCTGCTGGGCTGGGTTACTCTTCCTCATGTGTACTGGTTTTCTTGTATAGTCTAGACCTACCTGGCCTCCCATAGCTGTAATCAGTCAAAAAACAGCACCTCACAGACATGGCCACAATTCATCCACTACATTCTTCCTGCCTACCTCAGCATCTATAGGGCAGCTTTGCATGCCCTAAAATGTCCCATCCCTCCAGTTTTCATCTAATTTGTTTTAGGTCCTGCAGTTGGTCGGAGCTGAGTCGTTCCTGGCATTCAGATGCCTGGCTTCACTTCCCAGGACAGCTTCTTTGAAGCTGTTTAACCGCAGATAGATTCCACCTTGCAGCATGCACTACATTCTACACAGAGCTATTGTCTGGATCATTGTATCAGTTTATTGTTACTCTTTATTCCAGGATCATTGTATCAGTTTATTGTTACTCTTTATTTGAGTACGGGTCCTCTCACCTCTTTTCTCTCTACTCCATCTGTCCCTGTCTCTGTCTCTCTCTCTGTCTCTCTCTCTCTCTCTCTCTCTCTCTCTCTCTCTCTCTGTGTGTGTGTGTGTGTGTGTGTGTGTGTGTGTGTGTGTGTGTGTGAGACACTTGTTCTCTCTCTCCCTTTCTTTCTTCCTTCTAAGCCTCTTTCTATGGCCAATATTTTTAGGTTCAGAGGCATGCCCTGTCAAGGTTCCACTTGGAACTGGATAGGTCTTGAATGATACCACCTTTCCCTTTCTTCTGACCAGATCTCTGACTGGCAAGGAAAGAAGGTTTATCTAGCTCACAGTTTGAAGGTACAGTACATTATATTAGGGATGTCGTTACAGTAGGGGCTGCTCACAGCTGTGGCAGTCATGAGATTGCTTGTCTTAGCTGACTAGGTAGGAAACAGGGATGGGTGAGATACCAACACTCAGCGGGCTTTCTTCTTTCACCCTTCCCTCTTTTTATTCAGTACTGACCTCCAGCTACCCACATTTAGGGTAGGTAGGGTCTTCCCTTCCCTAGTCACACCTCTCTAGAAACACTCTCAGTGACACATCCACAGGTGCGCTACAGTAACTGCCCTAGGTGTCTCTTAATTCAGTCAAGGTGACTGTGGAAGCTAAGCGTTGTTCCTACCCTGAAATCATCATGAAGAATGTGGCCCATTTGGGAGGTGAGCATCATATTAGCTCACTGGTGGTTTGATGAGGTCTTTTGGTTTGTTTGTTTGTTTGTTTGTTTGCTGTAGCAGTTGTCTCATTTCGTTCCAAGCTTTCTGTACTCATTATCAGTTCATAGGGGCTACACAGAGAAGGCCAGGCTGGTAAATAAGGCAAGATTGGGATGGGGTTTCCTGCAGGGCATGCCAGTCGTCACTGTCAGGGAGTTCTGACTCCTTGGAAGCAGGGAGGGACTGCTGCACCTAGCTGATTGGGGAACCTTGCCCTCTCCACCACACATCTGGGACTTGCTGCCTTGTTTTCTGAGGCCTTCTTGCCACCAGATGCCAGTGCATCTGAGGAAAGGCCTGGGCTGGGGGCTGGGGTTTGAGCTGTGTGTCTGAGGCATGATACTGACATTCTCTGAGGACCTTCTCACCTCTCTTCCCAAACAGAGAAGGAGACTTTCCTGGATCCTTTCATTCTCCGAGACCTCCTGCCCGCATCCCTGGGGAGTTATTACAGGTACACAGGCTCCTTGACTACGCCACCCTGTAGTGAAATAGTGGAGTGGATTGTCTTCCGGAGGCCCGTTCCCATCTCCTATCACCAGGTAAGCAGTCTGCTCTCATTTGTGCTTTCTGTCTTGACTAGGTTTGTGTTGAGTATTTACTGTTGCTAGATATGGTTAATATGGGTTTTTGTTTAACTCTGCTTTTTATTGATTTCTTTACTGTTTCCAACATATAGTTTTAAATCCAAGAATAGCAGAATATAAAATAGGATTTCTCAATGCTCTTCTTCTGGGTATAACATAGCCAGTTTAATCAGGATCCCATAACATCCACGGCTTCAAGCACTGTGTCTGCACTGACTGGGCCTATCAGCAGTCAGTCATGGATCCAGGAGAGGTTTAGAGGGTCCCGCCCATCGTACTGAAGCATTGGCTGCTGATGGATTCTGGAGATAGGACAGTCAATGTATTCAGCCCTGCAAGGAGCTCAGCTCAAGAAACAGTTCCAAACCCATGGTCACAGAGAGAGTCCTGGCTAAACTCAGTGGCTTTAAAGTAAATAGGTAAAAAGAAAGGAATGTGGCAAAGGAATCTGTAGGGAGGAGAGAGAATACTAGGGATGAAAGTGATACTAGAGAGTATGCAGGGTTACAATATTCAGAATCCATATTATGCACGTATGAGCATGTCAAAGAACAAATTCTGTAAAACAATTCTATAAACAATAAGCTTTAGACTTGGAAAAAATATTTCTCAGATGAAGATTACCCAACTGAGAATTGCAGACATGAAGTGAGGTATTGCTTGGGATTTGGTCTTGAGGAAATAATAGCTAGTCCACAGTGGTAGCTTGTGTCCGAGGCATATCAGTTCCTCCTGTGTGATTCTCCAGTCATGGTCTTAGGTCAGTATTGTTTATACACTATTTTATGGTAGCAATGAAGAGAGTGTGGAATGTAGGTGCCTTCAAGGATTGATCACACATCTGGGAATCAAGCCACATGTCTATCTTCAGGATCATAGTCTGAGCACTCGGCCTACAACAGTTGAGAAAAGAGATCCGTATGCACAAAGTGGAGCAAACCACCTCCCTGCCTGGGCTTTCCAACCCCACTCCTCCTCACTGTCAGAATATCCAGACAGTCAATGGGAAGGACAGAAGTTTCCCTTTGACGCAGTTCCTGAGGGTTTAGTCCCTGCTTGTCTGGATTCACTGCTCTGGTCCTGGGAGGCAAGATGTGATGAGCTGGGAGCAGCAGGCAGCAAGAACAAGTGGGGACAGGATATCAAAGCAGTATTACTTGTGACCTCCCTGGGGCAAGCCTTAGAGAAATTGGCATCCACTTGATCCTGTCTCCCATTTCTCAGTAGTGCCACCAGCTGGGACATGGTACATGTGAGCTTTCCTGGGCACTGAATATCTAAGGCAATCAAGCTGTTTCGGAACAGGCTCCTTACATGTATCAACTGGATCAGTGATGCAAAAGCATTAAGAGATAGATGGTGCCCTAGCATGGCCCACACAGGGCATCAGGGTATGGACGGAGGCATTGGGTGCTGTACGGGGACCCGCAGTTTTCATATAAGATCACAAACCAAGTGTTTCTAACCCACTGCTGCCCTCCTTTCTTCTGACTTGGGTCTGAGATGGCCTCCTTGAAAGGTAGGATTCAGGCCAAGCAGTTAATCACAGGAAGAAACTGGTAAAACTGGAGTGGTATTGGTACCCTGGCTGAGGAGTCAGCCACTTGTGGCCTGAGGGCCCTTCAGCTGCCCCCTGAGCAGTGACAGAATAAAGGAGCACGTTTTGGAAAGTACACGTTCTTTATCAAGAGTTCAGCCTACAGACTGTAAAGGAGTTAGTGGGAAAGCCGATTGCAGCTACACCTAATGACATGAGTTCAGTCCCCAGGGTCCATGTGATGAAAGGAGAGAAGCAACTCCCACACACTGGCCACTGCCTCCACATGCACAGCCCTTCAGAGTAAACAAGTAAATGTAATCTTAAAAAAGACCTCGGCTTGCACTGGGAAAAAATAGTAAGAGGCCTTATGTGTAGGGCCAAGAGCAATGGATAAGATAGAAAGATACTAGGAAGGAGCCACTAACCAGCACTATCTGAAGTGAGGGATTCCTGTAAGGCTCTTCTGTTTATATGGCCCCTTCCCTACCCAGCCAAACTTACAGCTTTAGGAAACAGTGGGGGGGGGGGAGTTCTAGAATAGAGTAACAATACCAGTACTTAACTAAGAACATAGGTAATAAAGCTTTGATCTTGGGGGATGGTCCAGAGATTCTCCTAAGCAAGGCAGAGGGTAGAGAATAGGGAGTAGTCAGTCAGATGATGCTCTGCTTGGACATTGTCGTGGCTACAGCAAACAGAGATGACCACTTCAGTACATCCAAGCAGACAGTGTACCTGGAGAAGCAATAGTCAGGGTGTTTCAAGGTGAGGCTGTGTGAGCCTTCCTGCACTGGACTGACTTCTAACTAGACAGTGAAGCCTGGTGTTTCATCTGTCTTGCATCCAGAGGTCTCTCCAATCAGAAAGCTTCTTACATGGCTTTGGAACTGACCTTGTACTCTGGCAGAGCTCAGCTCCCTGCTTGTTTGGTCTGGTTCCATGGTCCACTATGATCGCACTAGTCCTAGTTGACCCTTGAGGTCAAGAGCTGTCAATAGCTGGCTAAAGCCAGTTCTTCTATCAAGAAAGGATTCCTGAAGATGTTTCTGAGAACTCAGCCAACCAAAGTCTGGCCTTGTGTCACATGCCCATCCTTAAACAAATCAGAGGAGATGCTGAGTAGTGCCCAAAGACATCCAGTGTTGACCTTTCTCGGGTTACATGGAGCAGGAACTGTAGAAGGAGACCAGGCAGGGCAGCCCTTTATCCTCTGGGCAAAGCTAGGTGGCATGGTGCCAGGCTATTCTGAATTTTTCTGCTGAGAGCAGTCATTTTCCTTTGAGCATGTTTTTCTTTTTAATTCACACTCTGACAGAAAAGGTAGGGCTAGCAATTTGGTTCCTGAACAGGATCTGCCAGCTGTGAGGAGAAAATGAAATAGAGACGAATTTTCTTCCTAATGGCGAAGCCAACATTGTTTTGTTTTTAAAGAAATTAGTCCAAATATTTATTTCTGTAGGGTTGAGGAAAAAGTGTAGTTGATTTTCAAAAGGGTTCTTTTTTTTTACTTAAGATAAATGCTTCTGTCTTCAAATATTTAAATGCTTGAGCTATTGAAATTAAGATTTGCCCACTTTTTTTTTTCTTCTTCTTCTTGTAGTGAGGGGTGGACGTTGGCGAGCTCAGGGATTTGAAGGCCATCAACATACTGTGTTGTTTTGGCAGCTACAGCTATCTAATAGACTCCAATAAAACACACACTTTCGAGGAGTGGATGTCTGCAGAAGTGTTTGTGGATTCCAAGCATTTTGACATTTGGAAACTGGAGCTTTTAGAAAGTGCTTTGTCATGCCTTTGTGCTTGTCAGCGCTCTAGAGCAAGGACACAAGGAGAAGAATGCAGGTGTTTGCCTTCCCTGGAAGGGACCAAACAGAGAAAAAGAACCCCGACTTGCTTTCTAATTCATTACAAGCTGCCTGCAGAGGGCTGCACTTTTATCAGACCCTGCACCCTACATTGCTGTTTATTCCCAGGGAAGGGACAGGTTCCTGTTTCTGTGGCTTCACTGGCTCCTTGCTAGCCATCGTACAGAGGCCGCAGTTGCATCACACACACACCCCGCCACACACAGACACCACACCCCAGGAGAAAAGTGTCCATCTATGTATTAATGCTTCAAAACTTCAGATTCCAGTGTTCTTTCTGAAGCTAGCAGAGAGCACTGATTTCAGGGGCACAAGGGCCAATTTGGAAAAGCTGAGTGGTTAGGAATTCCACAACTGCCTCTGTCAGAAAAAAAACAGCCCAGTATTTCAGGTCCTGGTCCGCTGTTTCTCAGAAGCCTCCCTCTCTTATCTTTTCTCTCATCAGTAAGGGCAAGCAGTGAGCAAGTGAGGTCTCTGTAAGTTGTGCCGATCAACCCAGTCGTCGGAGCTGGGGAGATGGATTTCCTTAAAGGCTTTCAGGGCACACAAGCAGGTTCTTAACTTGCCTCTTTTACTCTTCCCTGTGAACCTACACTGGCATTCTAACCAGCTCTTAGCCAGTGACCTTGGCCTCTCTCTTGTATGATAATGTAGATTCAAATGTGTTCAGTTTGGGTGGAGTCTAGACACCTGGGCTGACCAGTAGTCAGTATAGGTTATGAGACTCCAGTCGACATCCATCGTAAATACTAGGCAAAGCCATGGGCCTGGGAAGAAATGTGATTCAACAGTAAAAACACTCGCTGCACAAGCATGAGAATCAAAGTTTGCATCTCTGGAAACAAAAATACTGAGTGAGTGCAGTGGCCCGCTTGTAATTAGCAACCATGTAAGGCTGGAACAGGCCGTCCTCAGGCAAGCTGGTCCTCAAAACTAGCTATACTTGGGGTTTGACTGAGGGAGATTGTCCTGGTGAGTATGATGCAAAGAGATAGAGAATGATCAATGCCTGACATCAGCCTCAGATTCCCCAGTGAGTGGGTATGCACACACGCACACACACACACACACACACACACACACACACATCAGGGGATAAGAGGAGAGAAAATGGGAAATAAAATGCTGCCATCTCCTTATCATCCATACAGAATTGCAGCCTGGGTCTGGCAGTACCAAGGAATGGAAGTAGTGCCTGGAGTCAGGTGTCTGCAGTCTTTCCTTAAGCGTCCATACATATGTATATCTTGTTCAGCACTTTCTCTGGAGCTGAGTCCAGAAGGCATTATTCTAATGTGGATTCAGTTCATCCTGCAGGAGAATTTTACAAACGCTGCTTCTTTGCCCATTGTCACCACTGGAGTGGATCCTCCTATCCATTAAAATGCGGCATTACCTATGGTTTTTCTCCAGCATGATCTTGTCTTAATAGTTAAATTTTATATGTGTGGGTATTTTGCCTACACATATGTCTCTGTACTAGACGAACAGGATTCCTAGTACCTGGGAAAACCAGAAGATGGCAATGAATCTCCTCGAACTGGAGTTACAGACTAGAATGAGACACTGGGTGTGCTCGGAATTGAACTCAGGACCTCTGTAAGGGTGATGAGTGCTCTTAACCACTGAGCCATCCCTCCAGCCCTTTACCATGAGTATAATTTTTGGGTGTATGCTCTCCACTATGCAGCAATATACCGATTTATGCAATAAATCTAAATGTCTTAATTAGTCTGCTTTGAACATTTGGTTTTATTATTATTATTATTATTATTATTATTATTATTTTAATCAGTGAGACAGGTTGGAAAGGGAAGGTTTATCTGCATTGCCCTTCTTTGGCAAGTCTGTCACATAACTAACGACGTCTGTCTGTCTGTCTGTCACAGTAACTAAGCATGACTTTGCAGTTAAAGCTGGGCTTTAGAGGCACACTGCCTCTAAACTGAGAGTTCTCTTCCTGCCCCATTTCTCAGATAACTTTCTCTACTTTGTCCTCTGTTTCCACATCATAAAATGATGAAGATAAAATGATAATCGAGGTGAAATGTGCAGACCTGTGCTTGACATGAGAGGAAGCAGCTTAAGGATCATTAGTCGTCTTCCTAATTTCCTTATTAATTGATTACCATACCCAAGTGACAGCCCTATCCCATAGAAATAAAGCAAGCCCTGTATCTTGTTTAAGTTCTATAGTGGGTTATATTTAAAATAGAAACAAGAACAGAAAAATCGATTTTAATATAGAATTTAACCTGAAATGTTATCGCAGTATGTGTGAGCTAAGGGACATGCATGCGTAGCTCCTGGCTGCTATGGTGAAGACGTCATGAGAACTAGTATGTCAGTTATCCAGGAGCATCCTTTCCAACACCATGTGCTGCCCAAAGATGTCATCATTAGCCCAAAAGAGAGTGCTTTCCTAGTTAATTATCTGAAGGCGTTTTCTTTATGGAGAAGGCCTTTCTGTACCTGCCTTGCTGTAAAAAAGTGTCTGAGCCGCGGGAAGGATGTGGCCTGGCATATAGCTAGTGAGTCTCAGTTTCATTTTCTGCAGCGGTGGTTCAAAAGTACAACCTGAGATGCTCAGGGCTATCGGGCATAATATTTAATTGCCACTGTCTGCTCTATAATGAGGCAACAAAGCAGGGCCCACCCTGTTCCCTGGGTTTTAGTTGTGTTAACCATGTGCTTGTTTTGAATTTCTGCTGTACACCCACCCCTTCAAATACTGCTCCGACCAGTGTCTAATGGCTTTTATTTCTATTACTTTCTATTTTCACTAATCTCTCCCCTTCAGCTTCATGCCCCCCTCCCCACATCTTGTGGACCAAGAGCCCTGGTTGCACACACATGGAATGAATAGATTTCAACTTTTCCTTTGATTCGAGCTGACAGATTAAAAACTAATTATTCTCTGAAATACTTTTATAATAAAAACGAAGCTGAAATGATTTATATACACCTCCAGCCAACACATTTGCGATTCAAGGTTAAAATTGTTCTTGTAGCAGTACCAGTTAAAATGCAATTATAGTTCCCCAAGCAGGGATAAAAGAAAGAAGTATTTTACACACTCACTTCAAAAGTTAAAAAGTCAGTTTGATATTATAGAAATAAAAACTTTCATTTATTTTTACTAAATGATAAAGACTTCATTAGTTACATTAAGGTAAGATAAAGCCAAGCCTCCTCCAGGAAATGGCTCAGGTGAGTAGAAGTGAGGGCTTTGGAATGTGCAGAGGATTTCCCTTCTTGGCTGACATCTTGTTCATGCCACCCAGTTGGCCCTATGTGGTTTCCTTTCAGAACACAAAAGAGGACAGATAGATGACGTTGGGTCCCCTGACTGAATTGGCGTTGGACTTAGTAAGCAGGAATTACTGGGAACGTATTGGTACTACCCCCACCACTGGCTTCTCATTTGATGAATCGTGCTATGGGCCTGTTGAGTGTGACATGTATGGTTGAGAGAAGCTGAGTCACTCAGTCATGGCTTTCTAATCCTTACTTTACCTTTTGTGACCTTGGGGCAGTTGTAATGTCTCAAGGACCAGTTTCCTTATTGGTTTCAGTAACACACAGGCAGACTGTGAACAATGACCATACTCCCAACCTCACAGGGCCTCTCTGATGACTAAGTCACCAAGCACCTGCTCCTTTTTGTGTGGTCCTTTACATATCATAAGAGCTTAGAAAGTCTTAGCTGCTGGTGTCAGTGCTTGTCTTAGTTATTGTCCTGTTGCAGTGGAGAGATGCCATGACCAAGGCAACTTACACAAAGAAAGTACTTAATTGTGGGCCTGCAGTTTTAGAGGCTTAGTCTATGATCATCATGGGAGGGAGCATGGCAGCAGACAGACAGGCCTGGTGCTGAAGCATAGCACAGGGCTTACATTTTAAACATAAGTCTGAGGAAGTGACCTCGAGCTGGCTTGTGAAACCTCCAAGCTCACCTCAAATGATGCAACTCCTCTAACAAGGCCATACCTCCTAACCTTCCCAAACAGTCCACCCACTGAAAACCAAACATTCAAATATGAGCCTATGGAGGCCATTCTCATTCAAACCACCACACTATTATAACAATATTGCTATTATTAATATTGTTTTTTAGGCCAAAGGTGAGTTTAAAATCAATCTTTTTAGGTGTTTAATGAACTACCTTGTATAAAGTAAGTTTTATAAGATAAAGAATAGATAAGCTATATTCTATTGCTATAATCACATACTACAGTTATCATTAGCTACAGTCCTTAAAAGATAAAATAATTACAGTGACAACAATATTTATTGAATATTTTCTTTTGTCAGAAACTATTTCAAGCACTTTATATAGAGAAACCCATTAAAGAGGAAAACCATATGACATGAATGGCGTTGTTATCTCTGTTGTACTGTAAAGACTCAGAAGTACAGAATGCTTGGGGAAGAGGCAAGACAGGTTGTAAGTGAAATGCTTGAAAGCATGAGGACCCAAATTTGGATCCCCAGTAACGTTTCAGGAAGCCAGATACAGCAGCACACGCTTGTGATCCCAACACCGAGGAGGCAGAGACAGGATTGCTAAGCATTGCTTGCCACCCAGTCTAGCAGAATTGGTGACCTCCAGGCTTTAGAGATGCTTCTCAAAAAAAGAAGTGGAGAATGGTCAAAGAAGGCCCCTGACATCAACCACTGGCCTCTCCCTTTACCTGCATGCAGACACACGTGCACATACATTTATACATACACATGATGCACACAAACAAAGGAAGAGTATGTAAGATGTCCATGACCGCACCTTTGTCAAACAGGTGCTGAAAACAAGTTTCAAGTATTAAGAATGGAAGCTTTTGCCGGGCGTGGTGGTGCACGCCTTTAATCCCAGCACTTGGGAGGGAGAGGCAGGCGGATTTCTGAGTTCGAGGCCAGCCTGGTCTACAAAGTACAATTCCAGGACAGCCAAGGCTACACAGAGAAACTCTGTCTCGAAAAACCTAAAAAAAAAAAAAAAAAAAAAAAGAATGGAAGCTTTAAAGATGGAAAATGGGGCATAGGCCTGATCCCTGGCACACCCTCACCCACATTAAGAGTGAGAGATTGAGGTGGTATGGAACCAGTGGTGTATGTTGATCAAGTGTACAACTGTTTTACTTAAGATTTATTTTTAGTTTATACGTATGAGTGTTTTGTCTGCATATGTGTATTTGCACCACATTTATTCCTGGTGCTCATGGAGGCCAGAAGAAAGTGCTGGGTCTTATGAAACTCAATCATAGATGGTTGTGAACTTGCATGTGGTGCTTGGATCTGAACCTAGATCTTCTGCAAGGATAACGAGGGTCATGACTGCTGAGCCATCTTCTCCCGAGCCCCATTGTACATTTTAAAAGGATCACTGTTTCACTTCTAACCAGATCTGGAAAGTTCCAACAAATCAAGCATCAAACATGCGCACTGGTCAAAGACCGAGAGGAACATGTCCTCTGGCTTGGGTGTAACTGGAGACTGCCCTGTCATCCAGCTCCATAGCCTCTGGCCTTATGGCATTCCCTGGACAATCTAAAATATATGTGAAGGATGGGTCAGGAGAGTTCTAGCCCAGGTGATTTCTTTCTCTCCTGGCAAAGTGAAACATGCAGACTTTCCCCCAATCCAAAAATTAGGTAGGTTTTTACTCGCTCACCAACTGTGGCCATTACCAAAAGGATGGACCACCAGCAATTTCCATTCCTTTCAGAGGAAAGACAGCATTTAACAAATGCTGCCAAACTACTAAAGGCATTTGATAAGCCTGCTCCGCCTGTCCTCTTGCGTGAACCCTTTTGTGTGACTGTCAAGTGAAGCTATGATCCAGTTGACAATATAATATCACCCAGGTCATCAGTTCACTCAGCGCCGTCACAGCCTTCCTTCAATGTCTGCCAGGAGAGCTGAGTTAATGGCAGGGACGCATCTTGAGCTTTTAAGCCATAGCATGTCATTAAGCTGTAAGAGCAATTTAAACGGAGGCACTTTTGCGCTTAATTCACAACCTGCCTCTTTTTACAGTTGTGTGACTAATTCTTTCCCCGAAGCTTCAGAAGTAAACTTTTTAGAACGAAGTACTAGCCAAGAAGGAAACACATACTCTAGAGAACAAACAAGGTGCGGTGCTGGGTGGCTGAAAGTCTCCTAGGTTCTTTTCTTTTGGTTCCTCAAAGCTTAATGCTTTTCCCAACAGACAACTGTCTCTTCCACACTGCCTGTTTGACTTGGTGTGAGAGCCCAGTTCATGTTTAAAAAGAAAAAAGTCTAGAATCCAAAACTACCCTGAACATGAAGAGTCCTTGCCTTTATTCAACTCATATCTCTGTGAATTGAATTTAAGCCACGTTCCTGTTATTTGGCCTTCTCTGGACATGGAGAGGAGCTGGCTAACAGCTTTAAGGTGTAAGGCCTTTAGTCGGATTGTGCAGTGCTTGCCCTTTCTTCAGGTTGGACAGCTCTCCTTCCTACAGCCTTTCCTCCTGGGACTGATTCTCCAGTCTTCATCGTTAGGATTGGTCTTTACCTGGAGGTTGGTTAATTCCATTTATAAAGTTTTAGGAAGTCATTTTCTCTGAGAAAATCAGAAACCCATATGTTCCCGCCCCCTCCTTTGTGTGTATATGTGTATGTTTTTTATGTGTGTTTGTGTCTGTGTGTATTTGTATTGTATATGTGTGTATGTCTGTGTGTGTCTCTGTGTGTGTGTGTGTGTGTGTGTGTGTGTGTGTGTGTGTGTGTGTGTGTGTCTGATTTGGTCATCCTGTCAAGCCTGTGGCATCATTGGTCTGTAGGGTTTCAGCCTCTTTAATTGTTTGCAGTGTAATGGCTCACACCTCCACAGAACAGAGTCTAGTAAATGGTTGGTTGGCTGCACTCTCTCTGGGAGGGCCGCACTTTCTCAGCAAAGGATGCAAGCCTCTGGTTCTCAGCAGCTGGCCATTGTCTGGGTTGGTCTCTGAGCTAAGAGTGTTCAGTCCAGGCTTGTAGATGGCCCCCTTCTCAGAATCTACAAAGCTCCAGAGAGCATTAATAGTTTTATTTTTGTATGTATTTATTATTTATATAATATGTGTGGGTGTTTTGCTTCCATGTGTCAGTGCAACCAGTACATGTGATGCCTGCAGAGTACAGATCCTCTGGAACTGGAGTTATAGGCGTTCTTATCAGACCTGAGAGTGCTAAGAATTGAACTAGGGTCCTGTGGAAGAGCATCTAGTGCTCTGAATGACAGAGCATCTCTCGAGCCCATGATTGTTAAAAAAAAAAAATTACATACTAGTATTGATTGCCACCCACCTGGCTCCCTGAAACGGGCAGCAGCTTCTAGCCCTCTGCTTATCATCTTTCTTTGTGACAAGATTATCTTTGTGGTCTGATGAGAGCAATTGTGACAGCCAGTCAATGCTCCATCCTTGTGAACAGAACAATGACCTTTCTTAATGATGCAGTGCTCAGGGCTACAAAGACGCCCTCTTGATGGTCAGTATATGGTTCCGGGATGCTGAAGTTTTCTTCTTTGCTTTTCTTAAAAAGTTTCATCAGTGTTTTGTGGAAGATGTTTTTTCATACTGATCATGGCAATAGGTGATCTTTGTTAAATGTCTATTGTGTTCTATGTAACCCATATAGATTTTATCTTTTCAGGAATCCTAGACAATAGAGCCCATATTTATAGGCATTTGACTGATAAGGAAGCTTGAGTTTTTACAAGGCTTGAGTAATTTGTCTGTGACTAGCCATCTGGTGAATTTAGAACTGGGCAATTGAACTTAGCCACACATTTAGCATTGAGCATCTTCATAAGTTGGCTAAATTTGATTTGCAGAGGCTGTGAATAAGAAAGAATGAAATGACCACTACTCTTGTTAGTGTGTACTTTGAATGCTATACAAGGAGAAAGTGTTCAAATGTCACAAATCCTGTTGTTCAAAACCTCATCGGGTGAGCATGATTACAATGGCCACCATTTTATACAAGGAGGGTGGAGGCTCGGGAGAGTGGAGCAGCTTCTAGACGTCCAGGGCAGCATGCACAGGACTGTAGTTCATACCTAGGTACTTTACCTCCAGGATTCACCACAAGCCAGTGCTCTTTCCCACAGTACTGAAAGTATTGCTGGAGAAATCTGCAGGCAGCACAGAGGGCTGAGAGTCCTTACCCTCAGAGGAGAACGGCCCCATTAGCAGCCAAGACAGAGAGTTCGGCCACTGGTGCTGATTCCAGAAGGGCGTGTGTGTGTGTGTGTGTGTGTGTGTGTGTGTGTGTGTGTGTGTGTAGGCCTCCCACCAGGTAGAAGGTCAGCTCCGGCCTAGCCGCCTCTGGTCTGATCACAGAGCCTTACTAATTGAAATTTTCTCCTTTTCCCTCTGGTTCTTTGTTCAGCTTGAGGCTTTTTATTCTATCTTCACCACGGAGCAGCAAGACCATGTCAAGTCAGTGGAGTACCTGAGAAATAACTTCCGACCACAACAAGCTCTGAATGACAGAGTGGTGTCAAAGTCTGCTGTCCGGGATGCCTGGAACCATGACCTGGCAGACTTCTTGGACAACCCACTAGGCACAGAAGCCTCTAAAGGTAAATTCTAATTGCGTGTTCCAGCCTGAAGAAGGGAGGTTCTTTATCATGATTTTAAATTAAAAAGAGAATTTTGTTCTTCGCACTCACATAAAATCCAGACTTGGTAGCGTGCACCTGTGAGCTAGTTCTGGGAGTAGATCTGGCTTACGGAGACATGTAGCGTGTCCAGAGCTCACTGAGCAGCTGGTATTTCCTAGTCAGGGAGCTCCACGCTCAGGGAGAGACCCTATCTCAGAGAAAAATTGAAGGAGACACCGTTTGTCAACCCCTACACACACACACATAGATACACAAACACATACAGACACACACAGAGATACACAGACAGACACACACAGATACACAGACACACACACAGATACACAGATATACAGACAGACAGGTAGATACACACAGATACATAGACACACACATACATAACACACAGATACACAGACAGATATACAGATACACAGGCATGTTGTACACAGACACACACAGGTACACACACACACACAAATTTGAAGAAATAGTTCACAGTCAGCCAAAAATTAGGACTTGGTGTTAAGAACATATGTTTCTCTGCTAAAAGAAATTTGTCTAGACAATAAATAGAAATGATGTGGGAATAACTTTGGTTAGATTTACTTAAAATTGCCCTTTTGACTAGCAGGAATAGATCAGTCATTCTCTCTATTTTTATTCTATACTTCCAAACGAATTAATAATGTCTAAATGAAACTCTTGTTAAATCAAACTCGTGTCTTACTTGTGTATTTTATGTTGTGTGTTTTTGAAGCAGGGTCTCTTGTAGTCAAAGCCGGCCTCAGGTTTGCAAAGCAGGCAGAGATGACCTTGAACTCCCATCTTCCTGTCTCTGCCTCCTACGGGCTGAGATTATAAGCCATCGTGCTTTCAGTTTATGCAGTGCTGGAGATGGAGCTCAAGGCTTTGTGCATATTGCGTTGAAGCACACTACAGCTGAGCCACATCCCCAGTCCTATCCTACCTGTTGGGCGTTTCCCTGAACTGAAACCCCAGCATCTTTGAAGTCCTTGGAGCATGTAGCCTTCCAGCTTGCTCCCATCCTAAGCAAGGGGTGCAACGCAGCTTTGAACGGCCCCCAGAAACCACTAGCTTCTTAAACCATTGAAGAGGTGGTCGTAGTAACTGGTAAGGATGTGTACATCACTTGCTGACATCTTACATCTCTGCTTTCTTATGTGAAATCTACATGTGTTCCTCTCCCAGGAGCCACCTTCTTCCTCTCAGCCTTATTATAATTGTGACTTGCTTCTTACAAAGCACATCGAGAAATATGTCTGCTCAAAGCCCTAGTCCTGGAGGTGGTAAAGGGGGCAACAAAATATTTATTTGTGCTGGTGTGAGGACATGGCTGTTTCCCAACTGAGTGTCCTGGGAGAGTTCATGTGTGGAAAGCAGCATGGGAGTTTGGTCTAAGAATGTCCCTAGGACCAGTATTAGCACATGAGCTTGGCAGGTCCAGAAGCATGAGATTAGAGACCACGAACTCCTGTACTTGTTAACGCTTAATAAGCCTGTTTTCTGAGTTCCTAAACCAATCAAGGACCTGAAAGAAGGTGGCTGTGATTGTGGAACAAGGCCCTGACATCAGTCTTTAGCACACCATTGTGAGGGTAGGAACAGGAAGAAGCAAGGATGTCTGTCTGTGGTTCATTAAAGATGCTGATCGGGCCAGGGGTCCCCACGAAAGGCTTGAGTCTCTAGCTACTGCTAGTAGCAGGACAATTTAGATGCCCACAAACCTATGAGATGCCTCAGGCTGGGTTGTCATTGCAAAATCCTCACATGGGCTGACTTTTTAAACTTAGCTAAAAATAACTGAACTTGAAGGCTTTTCCACAGAGAACTTTGGGAAAGGAGACTGCTCCTAGGCCCACTCTTGGTGAGAAGTCTGTACAAAGGTCCTGCAAGGGATGGGCAATTTGGATCAAGAGGAGCACACAGTCGCTAACTCAGAACTGCTGAGAACAGGGCAGTAAGTTTTCCCTGGAGACTGTGCTGAGCGTGTGAGTGACAGACTGTATGGCAGCTGTCACTGAAGAAAGTTGGAGGGTGGTGGTCCATTTACATGTCAAAGTAAACAAGGCCCTCCACTGACTGTGGCCAACACCTTAAATGTAGGATGTGGACAGTCAGTTCCTCATTCTCCAAAGCCTACTGCAAATATCATGTCCGTTGTTAACTCTTACAATGTGTAAATCGTTAAAGGATTTCTGGTATTTTTAGAGTAGCCATAGTGAGAGAGGAAACAAGAGAGGGAGGGGAGGGGTGTAGTGAGATCTGCAATCCTGTCTAGATTTTCAGCATTACAGAAGAGTGAAGTCCTTCTGTTTCCCATCTGAGTGTCTGGTAACTCAGCCTGTACAGAACACTTGTCATAGGCAGGGGTCTGAGTCCATAGGGCTTCTGTTGAAATTTACAAGTTCTGGTATCAGAGATCAAAGCAGGGGACCCGGGACACAGGGACAATGGTGGATATGGAGACTGCTGACTAAGAAAGGTACTTTTGGGAATGTAAGTGGACTAGTAAGAGGGAACAGCAATGAGACCCCAAAGTGCTACTCACCAATGTCATGACCCCCTTTGTGTCATTACATATCTCCCATCTGTCTTCCCCATTCAGAAATGTGGCTTTCTTTGCACAGATTCTGTTGTGTCCCATGTGAGTCCAGTAGGGAGAGGTCTCCAGTCTTCCTGCCTGCTGACTTCCTTCCTGTGTTAGTCACTCTGTCCTTTGTCCACGCCCCTCCCTCCTGCTGCATTCTCATTGAATACAGAAGGGCCTAAAAATGAAGTATGTGTACCCTATAGGCCATCGCCTATAAGAAGGGAGAACTTAAGTCCCAGATCTTCGCACTTGTACACCATCCTTATGAGGAAGAGAAGAGAGAGAATACTACTCCCTCTCAGGTGGTACAAGTGGCTCTTCCCTAATTTCTGAGTTTCTGGGAGGAGCTTTGTCACCACTGAGGAAAGCCCCCCCACACACACACACTTGCATTTCACAGACCCCTTTAATTTGAAGTCTAAACAGCATATTTTGACATAATAGCCCTGAAATCACTGTAAATACTGTTTATACACATCCGGAGAAATACCTATGTAATACAGGCACAGTGTGATACATCTCCACAAACTAAGGACAGCTGAGTAATGAGCATTTAGATGGAGGAACAAACATCCCCATTATCCCAGGATGCTTCCCACCCCCCTTTAGATCTGCATTCCCATGGTCACCCCTGCCAGAAAGTGGCTTTGTCCTGGTGTGCTTGTGGAGTCAGCTGACTAGCGATCTTTAGTGTCTTTACTCCACACTGGTATTGGGAGTGTTTCATGGAATGGTTTGTTCATTCTTAGGACTATATTTCATGTATGACTATTCCAGAAAACATGTACTGTATACAAGATTGCGTGATCCATTTCTAAATTTCAATGAGTAAAAGCTCCTTAGGCGTGCTTCTTAATGGCAGTCTGTAAGTAGACACTGTCCACTGGAGAAATGCGTAGTTTCACTTAGACGTTATCAGTTCCCGAGAGTGATGGTATTCTTTTTTCCTCTTCTGCCCACTATTTATGAGTGATGCTGGAGATGGAATCCAGAGCCCCACACATGCTAAGCAGGTTCTCTGCTGCTGAGCTTCACCCCAGCACTCCATTTTTCCCCCCAACATTTAAAAAAAGATCTGGGCTTGGTCTGCCCGTCAACCCCACCACTGCAAATGGTTATAAATTTGGTTATCTTCGGAAGATTCATAGTTGCAGGACTATGACTCACTGCAGTCCAGCAGTAGAAGATTTCCTTCACCATGGACTCATACACACTTCTCTTCCCATCCACAACCCAGGCAACCGTAATGTTTTCCTCTCTCCTATGGTGTTTGGATGAGGATTTATCTCTGCGCTTACAGGCATCTCTTGATGATTCCTTTTTATTGCTGAGTTGACTCTCTATTTTTTTTTTTGGCTTGTTAAGTGTGTGTGCATGTATGTGCTCATGTCTGCTTGCCTGTATATGTCCAGTGTGTATGCAGGTGACCCCAGAGCCCAGAGGAGAGCATCAGGTCCTCTAGAACTGGAGTTGAAGGTGGTTATGAGCCACCATGTTGGTGCTAGGAATTGAGTCTGGATCCCTTCGGAGATCAGCAGATGCTCTTAACCACTGAACTATCTCTCCAGGCACTTTGTTTTTAATAAAATTAAAAATTAATCTCAATTAAACATTAATTGAGATTTAATTAATATACCATACGGTTTATTACCTTTAAGTGTCCACATCATTGGCTTTGGCATGATCAGAAAGTTGTACAACCATCTCTGCTGTCTGCTTCTAGAGCGCTTCCATTGTTCTAAAAACAAACTGCACCACCTTCACCTAGTCCCCTTTCTGTAATTTCCCACCCACTTGTTTTTTCTCCCTGCTAACCACAAATTTTCTTTCTGTCTGTCTAGATAGACTTATTCTGGGCATTTCATATTCTGGACATTTCATATCAGAGAGCATCTCTGGGTTCTTCCACTTTTCATAATATGTCTGGGAGCATGAGTCAGAAATAAATGCTGCTATATGGTCAAATAATATAGTACCATGTGGGTGTACTACAGTTTGTATATTCACCCATTGCTTCCTGGACATTTAGAGCTTTCTGTTGTGGGGTTATAAGGAATGCAGCTGCTCTCACATCTGGGCGTAAGTCTCAGATACAGAGCCAATCATTCATACCAGATCTGTAGGTGTGGAGGTGAGAGGACCAGCTTTGCGTTTTCCACATTAGCAGCACCCATTTGCCTTGTCATTAACCGTGTATAGAGTGGGTACAGTGTCTTCTCATCCTTGAAAACACTTGTTATTATGCACCTTTTATATTTTGGCCACACTAATTTAGTGAATGTATTTTCCCTTTGGACTTTGTTTTCAGTTCCTTAATGACGAAGGAGGCTTTCTTTTATTTGTATATGTACATGCCATGGCTTTCTAGGTGGCAAATGCTCCTCTGTTTCTACCTGAGCTGACTGGTATATGCAAGAGCATCATAGGTAGAAGCCACCGGAGGTTGCTCATAGTCATCACGCAGCCCAAGGAACTGACATGGTTGGTCTTAGGGATACTTAGGAATGACGTGATGCAAGGGAGAGGCAGTCCCTTTCACCATTCATCTGCATACTCTGGATCCTACCAGAGTAGAGGAAGGTGCCTGGAAGATTCAGGAAGGACAGACAGAGCCTGTCTGATTAGCACTCTCTTGCAGCTCGCCATCAGAAGCTCTGAGTTCTCATGAAGGAGGCAATGCTTCATGCATCTGCTGTAGCACTGTTACAGAAGAAAGAAAAGTAAGTTAATTATATGAGTCAGGAGTCGTCATTAACCGTTTTTGGCTGAGTGTCTGATAGTGAATACTCTTGACTCTGTAGGCCAAAAGATCCTAATTACAACTCTTCACATCCACCAGGCAGCCATGAGAGGAGCCATAGTCAATATGTAAATGAGCGGACATAGAAAATATCTCCCAGTGACTCTTTATTTAACACAAAAAGTCTAGGACAGGTTTGTCCTGGGAACTTAGTTTTGGTCCCTGCTTTAGGGAATATATCACAGTAAGATAGAGAAAGTATATGTTTTTTTTAAAGGTAAATAATGAATATCTCAAGACTAGGGATATAGTTAAGTGGTAGAGCATGTGTAGAAAATGCACAAGACACAGGTATTTCCATCCCCGGTTGCCTCTCCACCAATGGTAGCAGTAGTAACTATGGATTGTTTGGTTTTTACATTCTACTTAGAGATTAGGAACCTGGTTGTCAGCGACTTACACTATTTCAACTGGCCATCTTTCACATCAGAGGTGTAACGAGAGCCTCAGTTTGGTGCATGTAGTCCCTCATTATCCCTGCTTCCATAGCTGTGATCTTTAATGAGGACAGTGCTGGTTGGGTGCCAGGGAAGGCATCCCATCTCTCCTGTCAGTCCTCTTGTCAGGATGATTGGTTATACCAGCAGGGAGACAACAGAATGCAGCCTGTTACCGCCCCAACATGGTCATGCAAGATACCAAAGAAGAGGGAGGAATGGTCACTCCAATCCTGCACTGTTGCTCAAGAAAGACACAACTGATGCCATAGAGAAAAAACACAAAGCCTTGATTCCAGAAAATGGAGACAATATTTAGGATCTGCGAATTGTTCGAGGGATGGCCTACTGGCTACTCTGCCCTTTATCGGTAAATAACATGGATAGACTTTAGGATTTAATGGGCTGTCATTTCAGTTACTCTTCAGCCCATTCCGGGACCCTGGAAGAGCATCCTCTGATTAAGTGCTGAACACACTGTATTGTGAAGAAATTTGGGATGGTGATTGAAGGAAAATAACTTTGCTTCCAGCAGCACAAAACATATGGTTTATTAATTTAACGAAACCTGTTCACCCCGCAGTGGAATCGAAGCCACTTGATCTGATAATTTGATTTGATGGCTTAATTAAAGTGACACTGTATAATGTAATAAAATCAGAGGAAATAGAGAGGACACTGACTGACTGTGTACCCTTCAGTGTCACAGACTCACACCTTGGTTTGTAGAAAGTGTGTTGCTCTTCTGCTGAGCTGGGTTTTTTCAGCTGCAGTCTCCCCGCAAAGGATGACTTCCTGTTTTGGTTAAAAGTTGTTTTAAAAGACATATCCATAAGTAACTAGCTGGTTTTAAACCCGAACACATTGAGGCAGAACATCACATTTTCTGCCAAAATGAGCAAACAAAGGAGAAAATCCGTGATTGCTGTAGAGTTTGACATTGGAATGTTTTCTGATATTTTTGGAGAAAATATTAATGTTGTTCTATTTTCAGTTCAGTCATCTCCACACAGCACATTAATGAGCTTTGCTTTATCTTAGTAAAGAGAAGCTCTAGTCGTTACATTTTATTCCGTTGGAGGCAGCTGCTCCTCCCAGAAACCCTTCTAGAAACCCTTCTCTTGTTGCTTCCAGAAACTCTCAGGGCAGGTACTTGTTAAATAAAAGCACATGTTCCATGCAGCTCCACGGGGAGTTGGTAGTTAACTGTCTTCTTCTGAAGACAATGTAGGTTTGCTGTTGATTTTAACCTGAGAGTGAGTATGAGGAAAGCAAGGTATAGGCTCGATTTAAAACTCAGAACATGCTAGGGTCAAATTAGATAAATGGCCAATATTCCATAACTCCTCTCATAGAAAGTAAATGTATAAGTCCGTGTTGAGTGCCTTTGATTGCTTGGCACAATGTTACTGTTCTGGCAACCTGTTGTATTGCCTGTTTCCTTTTGCTGTAGCACAATAGTCAAGAGTGGGTAATTGTTTAAAACCGGCAGTAAGGCGCGTGTAACCTTACCCAGCCTCTGGTAAGGGACTCCAGAAGTTCCAGTTCAAGAACTTCAGAAAGAGAGTATGCTGAGAGGAGAGAAGACAAAAAGATGGCCCACCCTCTAACAGCCCGCTTTCCCAAAAACTCATTCATTATCCTGGGGAGCTACATTGGTTCCTTATTGAGGGTGGAGCCTCTCTCTCTTAATTCTCACCTGCGTGTATTTAATTGAGGAACATGCTCCAACATGAGTTTGGTTGGAGACAAGGCGTATTCAAACCATATCTGCCATTGCCTGTTTTACCCACTGTTTTGCAACCAGTAGATTGATCTTCATGTGTCTTTTCAGCTGCCTTGGGAAAGGTTACCAAGGAGAGTGGCTGTCCCCAGGAAGAGGTTGGTGATGGCCAGATGCTGTGCTGGCTCTCTACATTCACATATGTTTTATTTAATTTCCAGAATGCCTTCAGCCAGACCTTATCACATATTTGTTGGGTATCACTAGGTACTAGAAGGAAAGACAAGGGGCTGGAGAGATGGCTTAACTAAGAACACTGACTGTTCTTCTGAAGGTCCTAAGTTCAAATCTCAGCAACCACATGGTGGCTTACAACCATCTGTAATGGGATCTGACACCCTTTTCTGGTGTCTCTGAAGCAGCTACAGTGTACTTACATATAATAAATAAATAAATCTTTTTTAAAAAATGAAAAAAGGAGAGGCGAGCGTCTGGGCACACATCTATGATCACATAGGAGGATTCCTTGAGTTCATTAGCTGGCTGGTCTTGCTCCAGGTTTAGCAAGAGATCTCATTTCAAAATCCTAGGTGATGGAAGAAGACATCTGTCTGTTGACCTTTGACTTCCATGTGCACACATAACCAAACCCCTATCCCAACCCTATGCTGCCCCTGTGCACATGTACATGCACACACACACACCCCATCTAATTGCCTTCCTTCTTACATATAGACAGATACACAGACATTTTACATTGTGAATGGAAGAAATAAACAAGACATGAATGGGCCTTCATACTCAGGTATTATTGGTTTTACAGGAAGTCAGTCATGTACTAAGAGGAGGGGAGGTCTTCCTTGAGCAGGACAGTCCAGCATTCTTTATGTGCTTGGTGTTATTTGTTCTGCCAAGTTATCTTGGGTGTTCCATGTGTAGACTACCAAGTCCCTGATTATGGGATCAGCCACTGGGGGCGCAGGAGGTAATCCTGAAGAGATCTAGAGGTAAAGGTTATTTGCAGAGACCCTTGGGTATGGGAAGCATCATCAAACAGTGGACAAAGGGAAACAAGATCAGATAGGGCAGGGAAGATGGGCCTATGCTGAGTCAGGAGGCTGCTAGGAATTTTTGAGGTCAGGTAAAGTGATCTGGAGTTAGAAGTGTCCAGTTATGGATGGCAGTCCCCTACAGGATGGATGGATGAGAGAGAGAGAGAGAGAGAGAGAGAGAGAGAGAGAGAGAGAGAGAGAGAGAGAGAGAGAGAGAGAGAGAGAGAGAGAGGATAGATAGATAGATAGATGACAGATAGAATTATAGATGATAGATAGATAGATAGATAGATAGATAGACAAAAGGATTTTTTTTATAAATCAGCTTATACAATATAATTAAAATAGCCTCCCAGCAGCTGTGGCTGGCACAGTTTCTTAGTTCATGCAGTTGCTTTGTGCATTCACCAGTTCCAATCTGGTGCCAAAGGCCTAAAGCAGAGATTCCTACCCTGTGGGTTTTTTGTTGTTGTTGTTGTTGTTGTTTAGGGTTTTTTTGTTGTTTTGCTTTTGCTTTTCGAGACAGGGTTTCTCTGTATAGCCCTGGCTGTCCTGGAACTCACTTTGTAGACCGGACTGGCCTCAAACTCAGAAATCCACCTGCCTCTGCCTCCCAAGTGCTGGGATTAAAGGTGTGTGCCACCACCGCCTGGCTCCTACCCTGTGGTTTACACCCCCCTCCAAGGTTGCATATCAGATATTTGCATCGTGACTCATAACTTCTAAATAGAGGGTCATGTGCATGAGTGGAACTTCACACACTATCTAGCATCATAGCAGGGTCACAGCCATTCCTTGTTCACTGGGCCGATGGGACAGCCTGAGGCAGTGTTAGACACTAGGCTTGAGAGTCCATCACCCAAGGCTCAGGCTTATGGCCTGTAAATGTATCCTTGTGTACAGTCATCATTCCCCTAGTCTGCCTGTGACCTTTTAAATGTGACAGTCTGCGGAACAAATAATATAAAGCCAGAGATATGGAAGGTGCTGTGCAGATACTGGTACTTGTGGTGTAGAGGTGAGCAGTGAGTTCTGTGTACATCTGGGTGAGCATGTTATCTGTGACATGGTCACTGAAGCTCACATTTCAGAGTAAGGGGTTATGCTTCCTGGAAGAAGTGTGAAGCTGAGCTGTTTGCAACGGTTAAAACCCTTCTGGGAAAGTTACTGTTACTGTGTGTGATGGTTAGTGTCAACTTGACAGAATATAGAATCAGCTTGGAGATGGGCCTGTGGGAATGCGTGTAGAGATTATCTTTATTACATCAGCTGACGTGGGAAGAGCCATCTTAATTGTGGACAGGACCATTCTCTGGATTTGAGGCTTAGGCTGAATATAAAGGGGAAAGCAAGCTAAGTACATGCACCCAGTGCCCTGTTTCCTGACTGTGGCTGCAGTGGGACTAAGTTCTTCAGGCTCCTGATGCCTTGACTTCCCAGCCATGATGGATGGTACCTTAAACTGTGAGCTAAAATAAGCTCTGCCTCCCTTAAATTATCTTTATCAGAGTATCTCATCAAAGCAACAGGAAGAGAAATGTAGATACTGTGATCCATGAGCCCTGCCTCCTCCCCTGACCTATCTTGCATGTCACTTCCTTTGACGTCAACTCACTAATGTGCTCCAGCCCCAGCAGCCCGCACCTTCTGGCTCGGGACACTTGACCTCCCTCTGCACCAAACTGATGCTTCTCAACGTTCATAGCTCTGACTAAAATGCCCTTCCAAAGGAAGTCTCTTGGCTGCTCCGGTCTGACTGCTTGGGAGTGGCAAGGCCACTCTTGACATTTGTTTTAGACTATATCTCTCTTTTACTACCTACAAGTACCATGGTGTGATGAGACTCTGTATCTCCTGGGTAGGTGGCACTCTCACCATTGCTAACTCTGCAGTGAGTATGAGGATGGAGGGATGGAGCGATGGATGGAGTATGATACATGGCCAGGAAAAAGAGCCTTGCTAGAGAGTTAGCCCAGGCAGAGCATTTGCCGTTTATCCAGGCTAGGTTCTCGTACAGCAAGAACATAACTAAGCATTTATAGAATAGGGATACTTCACTCACAGTACCTGTAGCCAGAGGGCTTCTTCTACTGTAGACAGAATTCTCCTAAATGTAACTGTTCATTTCAAAACAGCCACGATGAGAGGGCTTGCTTGTTTCACTGTCTAGGAGATCAACCTAACGGCATAGAAAGTGCTTAGACTGGCAGGTGCTGGCTGGAGTCAAGATGTTCCTGGGTACCACTGCTGCCTAGGCTTGGGAGCTATTGAGCCAATTCCGGTAGCAGGTGCCAGGGGCTGTCAATCGTTTTCACACGTTATAAATATTACCTAATTACTTAATCTTCTCTGTCTCCAGGCAGGTAGGCAGAATTTGAGCTTCAAGGCCAACTTAGCTTCCCTCCCACAGCTTCTACTTTCTTTTCCTCACCAGATAAATCTGTTCTGACATTGGACTTATTCATGTGGGCACAGTGGTGCTTATGAACAACCATGTGGAAATTAATAAAGACTAACAGTGTCCTTCCTCCCAGCACAATATACTTCCTCTTTCTTGCTAAACAGCAGTCATTGCTCATGACGCGTGGAGTGCTAAGATTGCAGGCATCTCTCTGCAGAGGAATAGAGCCCAGAGTCAGTGGATCTCCCCATTCTTCCCACCAATTATTTCTCTAGCCTCCTTGTGGGTGCTCTTCTTTTAACTACCGTCCAAGGATATGGGCCTGACCCTCATTTTCTCATGACCTGAGAAACAGCCACTTCCCCTGCTGCTTATAAATAGAAAGAGCCATGAATACAGCTTGGGGAACCTTGGTAGACCGACTCTACATTCATCCTTAGCTTTTTACCTCTCAGCACCAGGGGCCTTATGGTTTTGCCACTGATCTTGGGTGGATATCCTGTATGTGCCTGCCTGCCTGCGTGCATATATGCATGCGTGCGTGCATGGGTGTGGAGTGTTGTAATTCCAATGCATTGTCTTGGATTGAGATTCATGTCTTGACGCTGCCTAGCTGAGGGCAGGCGGCTGTTATTAAGTGCTCAGGGCAATGTTTCTTGGCTGGCACCAGAAGAAGCATCTCCAAAGAGGAGCCTTCTCAGAGAGGAATAGGCTGGCCACTTAAAGCTGTTGCCAGCCACAAAGCCCCAGCTCCTTGGAGTGTACGGACCCAGTTGTTAGAAACAGAGCTGGCTCCTTCTCCTGCATGGATAAGACTGGTATTTAATAGGTCTAGGCACAGGGTTTTCTAGAGCTCACTGCCCAGCCCTCATCTTGTCTATACTTCCTAACCCTAACTTATTTCAATGAACGCCTAGCTAACCTGACTGTGGGGGACACGTGTAAGTTTGTTTTTTACCATGTCTGTTGAGATAGTTTAAAAAGACAGCTTATAGACTGTTACACTGTTTTACAGAGCTCATCCCTTCCTTGCCGAAGGTGTCTTTGGGCCTCTCTCTTTTATGTGACACTGCTGGGTTTTTTTTGTTTTTTGTTTTTTATAGTTGTAAAATCATCCTAGCAGTCAGAAATATGACTTTGCACTTCAGGAAACCCCACCACAGGGCTGGGTACTGGGTCTCTGACACATCTCCTGTTATCAGTTCTATCAGACCTAGGCACGTGAGATGAAAGCCCCACTTTGAAGGACTGCTCAGGTAAGGTGGAGCCAGTCCACTTGGTTCTTTTGACTCAGTATCACTGTGTGTTCAAGGTAAGGCAAAACAGTATCCCAGAGAATGTGGAAGAAATCTGGTCTTCCACTCAGGACTCAAGGCCTAGCTGTTTTCATTAAGTGTGGCCTGGAAGATGGACCCTTCTGAACTCTGCCACCTCCCTTAGTGTCAAGCCAAACAATGCTCCTTCCTGTACAGGATGTGGACACCTCCCAGGCCATTAGCCCTCAGAAGATGAGAGACATCATGAATAAAACAGACTCCAGAGTGGTCTGAGGGGCTGGGAAAGTCCAGAATGCACACTCAGAGCTCTGACACGGAATTTGTGTTCTGCCTCCTCAGGCGGCCTGTTTGCTGAGCATGGAGCACACTACAGAAATACCACCAGTACCGCTTCAGAGCTTCCGAGCTCGTTGCAACTAGCTCTGACTCTTGTTTGCTGAAAAGCACTGCAGTTCAGAGCTTCTGACAGCAGAGGAGCAGGTAGCCCTGCATTAGTGGGACAGTCGCAAGGCAGTCCAGAAGGGACGGCCTGAAGTAATCAGCCCATGTTCAGCAGAACTTAGGGCCACTGCAGCCAGAGTCCCCATAGCGACCCCAGGAGCTAGCTAATCTGTCACCTTCCCCACTGCCCACTAAACACCTGCTCATCACTTAGGATTCAGCACAGCCTCTCTGCGCAGCAGGTCTCCCCACCGATCTGCTCTACCAATCCAGGTCCAGGTGATGGTACTGTAATATAATGCTGTCGTTAAAAGTGCACCACTGTGTTCCTTAGCGCTGCGAGTGTGAGTGCTGTGAGTGGGCTGACATTAATTCTAACCCCCAGTTTATCCATCTGGGAAATATCCACCCATAGGCCTCAGATTTATTAGTAGTTTTAGATGTGATGCAATAAAGTATAAATGATTATTTAAAAGTCAGGTATCTATAGATAATATGACAATATTTTTAACTTGTGTTTATACTGTACACACACATACACTATTTTTTTTTTAATCAACTCTTCTGTTGATGTGATAAAACACCTTGATCAAGGTAACTTATAGAAGAGAGAGTTTATTTGAGCTTACGTTTCCACAGGGTTAGAGGTCATAACAGCAGGGTAAGGTAGTAGGCTATGATGGCTGTCGCAGAATGCTGAGAGCTCACATCTTGAACCACAAAAACAAAGCAGAGATGACATTGGGGGCATGGTGAGGCCTTAAGCTTTCAACGCCCACCCCAGTGATAGACTTCCTCCAGCAAGGCCACACCTCCTAAATCTACCCAAAGTGCACTATCAATTATGGGCCACATATTCAGGTAGCATGAATTGGGGTAGGATAGGGCAGGGCATTCTAATTCAAACCACTACACTTCTTTGCTTTCTAGTGAGACCACTTGGTAGCCCTCATGCCATGGTCTTTGGAAAATGGGATTGCAGATCATGCCAGGGTCACTTTAAATTGTTCTCTAGTTCCTATACTTTCTTCAGAGTAGTGTGTCCTTCATGAGCTCTTAGACATGGAAGAAAGGGAGGTGACATTCTGAGGCACCAAGATTTCTAGAGTTTGAGTTTTTTGTCCTGTCTGGTCTGCTGTGGGGACTCTGATGCAATAAGAGACCTCTCTCCTCACATCAGGTCTCTGGAAAGTTCCCTGCATTAAGGGCTCTGAAGCTGAGCTGGGGTGATCCCTCGCCACCCTGGCATGGCTTCTGTTGCTATGGATAGGATGTGAAATAGTTAAGCCTGTGCCTAAGTGCTATGCTTGTACAGTCTGTGTTTCACATTGATCCACAGTTGGCCCCTTGCCCCAAGTGGAGGGTCTAAGTGGAAGTCCCTGGAGTAGCTGCTTACTCTGACAGCCTAAGACACTTGGGGGTCACACTGGCTTTCATCAGAGCATATCCCAGTACCTCACCTAAATCCCAAAATGAGAAGGGTCAGGGGAGACTGAGATTGGCTCTTAGAACCTCTGAGAAAATATCCTTGACATTGATGTAAAATCAGAGGACCTCGGGTGCTCAGTTAGAAGGCTCTTCATTATTTAACGGAAGCTGGGCTCATAATTAAAGGTGGTTGAGAGAAAAAGCAGAGATTCTCAGTGCTGCTAGGGAACGTTACCCTGCATATCTGTGAGAAGCAATCAGGCCCTGGGAAGGGAAGGACTGATGTCAGAGCCACCTCACAGGGGCTGTTTGTTCAGCAAGCAGGGTGAGGCACCTCCTGCATGGTTAAAAGGCTTCGGTTTATACAAAAGGAAGTGTCAAAATGTCCCCGATGTCAGGGTTGCAGTGGCCATCACTAGGGAAGGAAGGATGTAAAATTAGGCGGCTGCCCCTGCACTCCTGACCTGGGCAGGGGGGTGGTCAGGCTGTGGATAAGGAGACTGTAAGGGCAATGGGGTGTGGTGGAAACTGTGGTAAGGATGGTCATAACCCAGTCTAAAGGAGATCCTTGCTCTGCTGTTCTAGCTGACCTGATTTAAACATCCAGACTTGTGAATAAAAGCTATTGAGCCTGAATGTCCAGTGGGCCCAAGGCCCACAACCTGTTCTTTACATACAATGTGCCTGTTACATTCACGCCAATCCTATGAGGAAGCCATTACATGCAGCAAGCAGCCCATCATACAGATGAGAAGGCACGAGGCCATAAGATCCCAAGTCCCACACTTGGACACACCAGCTTTCTGAAACCCTTCCATAAAACTGTGCACTTTTTCTGGTTTCTTTCTTACTGGGCTTGAAAGGAGGATCTTATTTGGTGCCGTGGTTTCCTAACTGCACATATCAGCAGAACCCCAGGCACTGGCTCAAGCTGGCCTCTCACGCTCTCCAGCCTGGAGTAGCACTTGCACCTTCTGGAGACCGGATGTGTTTCTTGAGTCACACACATCCCCTTGCTGAGAGGGGTGACATAGAGAACATAGACAAGGTTTCTACATAAACAGAAGTCCCTGAAAGTGTCAGCCAGAGTGAGCTGGGTGCTCTGACTGTGTGGATGGCGTCTTTCTCAGTGGAGTGAAAGAGCAAAATCGTTTCTAAGGATGATGTCTCTGACTGTATACAGGGTGTTAGTGATCAGTGGTGTAGTCCCTTCATGAAGGTCCTCACAGCCCAGGCAGAGCAGATATTGAAGGCATGATATCGAAGGCAGATCACCAGCTGAGGGAGAGCTGGCAGATACAGGTGACTAAGGAGCAAGGTGGGAACCTGGGACTTTGGAAACAGAAGGAGTCACATCCCACAGGCCTGCGCACCAGGGAATGGCCAAGGATCTTACACCAGTGTCATCAGCTTGCTTGCTGTTCAAATGCACACGCATGTCAGCCTCCGCTGTGGACTCGAGCACTGCGCAGAACACAGCCAAAGAATTACCATCTGCACCTGACTCAGGCGCGGGAGGTGCATTGTTCCAGATAGCCAGTGAAGCAGCAAGTGACTGAGGGTGAGTGTTGGGAAGGGTCTCAGCTCCCTGGAGAAGCTGCCTGTGAGCTGTGCGCAGGGGCTGGATTCTGTGCTGAGAATATAAACACACATGTTCCTTTTCATCATGGAAACCTCACCCACCATCAGTTTTTGTTTTATATGAACTGGGATGCTCATATCTTTAAACAATACAAAAAAGATCCAAGTTCAAGACCCACAGGAATCATATAGAACTGAGATTCAGCATCAGTGTGTAAGTTCTGGGCACACTCACTCTCACAAGCATCAGTGTGTAAGTTCTGGGCACACTCACTCTCACAAGCATCAGTGTGTAAGTTCTGGGCACACTCACTCTCACAAGCATCAGTGTGTAAGTTCTGGGCACACTCACTCTCACAAGCATCAGTGTGTAAGTTCTGGGCACACTCACTCTCACAAGCATCAGTGTGTAAGTTCTGGGCACACTCACTCTCACAAGCATCAGTGTGTAAGTTCTGGGCACACTCACTCTCATAAGCATCAGTGTGTAAGTTCTGGGCACACTCACTCTCACAAGCATCAGTGTGTAAGTTCTGGGCACACTCACTCTCAAAAGCATCAGTGTGTAAGTTCTGGGCACACCTACTCTCACAAGCATCAGTGTGTAAGTTCTGGGCACACCCACTCTCACAAGCATCAGTGTGTAAGTTCTGGGCACACTCACTCTCACAAGCATCAGTGTGTAAGTTCTGGGCACACTCACTCTCACAAGCATCAGTGTGTAATTTCTGGGCACACCCACTCTCACAAGCATCAGTGTGTAAGTTCTGGGCACACCCACTCTCACAAGCATCAGTGTGTAAGTTCTGGGCACACCCACTCTCACAAGCATCAGTGTGTAAGTTCTGGGCACACCCACTCTCACAAGCATCAGTGTGTAACTTCTGGGCACACCCACTCTCACAAGCATCAGTGTGTAAGTTCTGGGCACACTCAGTCTCACAAGCATCAGTGTGTAAGTTCTGGGCACACTCACTCTCACAAGCTCATTGCCTCTGCGGCTCTGTGCTTTGAAGGCAAGAGAGACCACGTGACTCTCAAAGTCAAAAATATTTCCTTTGTGCACTTTTTATTTCTATAAATGCCAGAGGCTTTTCTGGTACAGAATCCTGCAAAGGCCTCTTCCACATTACCCCAGTGTTCAGAAGCCCACTGTCTGGGAAGATGAGAGACAAGCTGGGGATAGATCAGGAAGAGACTTCTTTCCTATTGTACTTCTCAACTAGGACGCATGTGAGGAGGCCTTCTTGGTACCTCTGGCCTGGTCCAGGGAATCTGAGGCAAGTATGGGCCTTAGTTACAGTCTCCTTCCCCAGCAGGTGGTCCTATCCCCAGAGGCTTTAACTCTGCACTTGCCATTCAAAGTGATGGCGCTATTTATTATAGGCACGGCCTCCTGACTCCATCATTAACTTACCTACAGACCTTATGCCTCCATTGTTCTTGTTGGTTTGTTTGGGGTTTTGATTTATTGGTTTCTGAGTCAGGGTCTCACCATGTCACTTAGCCTGGGCTCAGATTTAAGAACCTCCTGCCTCAGCCTGAGAGCATCTGTGATTTTTGGCATTGAACCACCACATCCAGCCTGTTTTTATTTTATTTTTTTTCTATATCAAATTGTATGTAATCCTATTTCACATATATAGGAAGAGGTAGATCATATGTCAATATTGGATCCTGAAATGTTTGCAGCCGCTGTCTATGATCACAGCGACATTTCGGGTGAAATCGTTTTAACTTTCTTCTTGCTTTTTTGTACTATATGAATCATCTTACTCTGCATAGAAGAGCCCAGCCATTTTCATTTCAAAAAATAAATAAGGATGGTGCATCTGCATGTGGGTGCTAAGATTATTTATGTGGTTGTGATGTAACTGCTGGAGGAATGTGTCCCTCAGGGCCACCGCTGATTGCGGCAGGAGAGGGAATGGTTTCAGGAAACACAAGGAAAGAAAGAACGTGGTGGGAGGTGAGAGCTGAGGACGGTAGGTCATCATCGCAGAGTATAGCACGTTGCCGATATATGAAGCTGCCCCACTGCCAGTGTTAAAAAGGATGCGATCGCCTGTGGATCTCTGCTCACTTTTCCATCCCTCCCTCGGTGCTGTCTGGAGAAGCCTAGCAAATTGGACTATTTAAAAATAGTACATTGTCGCCCCCTAGTGTTTCTTCTGTTATGTCACATTTGGCCATTCCAGAGTTCTTCATAGTCTTTGAAGGCAAATATGTGGCAGCTTGATGCCCACCCCTTGCATTGGGGCGCTCTGAAAGGCAAGGAGCATGCCTCACCAGTCCCCACATCTTCCTGTTGAAGCCACAGAAAGCACATTTCTCCAACAGACGCAAAGGAGCCTCTTGCCAGGCAGGGCCGCTCTCCCTCACAGCTGCAGCCTGAGTGCTTCTCTGCAGGAGTGTGGCCAGAGACTCTTAGAAACTGCCTTAGGTTTGGTAGTCTGGGTCTGGAAAAGAGGTGTGTGTCTCTTGGGGGCTTCTGGAAGGTTCTGTGCTGTTCCCAAGAATGGCTGCGGTGTGAGCTCACCTCTCACTTAGCTCCTTACCTGACAGAGCCAGCAGGTGTTCTATTACCCCCCACCACTCGTAAGTCCCTCCCCCTGCCCTGCCCGACATCTCAGTTTTGCATTGTTTGTTCTAGAACTTGCCATCTTCCTAGTCCGAGTCCTTGGCTTAGTGTGCAGACAGTGCTGCGGACACCTGGACAAGCCTCCTCCTCCTCCACCTTGGGGGCACAGGAGTCTGTCAGACAAGCTCATCCAAACACTCCGGGCTTACTTTTGTATTGGTTTCCAGAGGCTTCAGGAAGAAAGGCCAGAATTTTAACCTGGCCTCTAGGCTTCCCAGTCCTGGCTTACCCATCTTCCTGCTTTGGTCCCATCACGGTCCTGTACAGACCCTGGAATACTGCTCCTGTGTCCCTTCTTCTGCCTCCACTTCTTCCCCAACCTCTACCCATGTAGACTTGGCTCAGCTCTCAATTGAAAGAGCCTTCCACAAGGGAGTCAGCCCCCAATAGAGTCGGATTCTTCTCTGAAGTGCTCCTGCAGGATGTGACGTCCTCCCTCCTGACGTCTATCCAGGCCTTGCGCTCAGTATCAGCTTAACATGGGTGGTTCCTTCCAAAATCTGCATTTCTCCTTGGAGACTGAGGGACATGGGCTCTGTGGAGACATTTGTTTGTGTCTAGAGACAGGTTTGGCTGTCTTAGGAAGATAGGAGAGTGGCACACTTGATCATCCAGACTGTACATAGCAAACATTTGCCATACCCACCACCCTACAGGCTGATCCGGAGCCTTCAGTACCACGGGGAGTTGGCCCTGGACAGCTGTGGCTCTGCTGTGTCTCCTTAAGCTCCTGAGCTGCAGGGATGGGCAGACAGATTAGCCTGACTGTCCCTTACTACCCAGGGTACCACCAGTTCAGAGGAAGCCATCCTTTCTCTGGGTGCCTCTGCTTTAGCATTATTGGAAGACGCATTGCATTTATGCTTTGATCTGCCTGCAATAAAATTTCATCTGCAAATTTAGCTAGTTGTCTGGTCCTCCAGTCAAAGAGTCTGTCTTGAGGAAAAGTCAGAGGAGAAAGCTTCATCAGCACAGGGTCAGGTGAGGAGGGCAACAGCCATAAGTTGTCTTGAAAACAAGGGGGCAAATTTGAATATGGATATTGTACGAGAATCCTATTGAGTCACTGTGTGTTTTCTTAGGTAGGGTAATGGTAGTGAGGCTAGATGAGGGAATGTTCTTGTTCTGAAAAGTTGCAGGTATGAGTATTTAGGGCTGAAGTACAGAGTGTCTACTAAGCTAAAACGTAGGGAGCAGGGCAGGGCTAAGCATGGTGGCACATGACTTCAACCCTGAGGCTTAGGGCATTAAGGCAGTAGTACCATAACCTTAGAGCAAGCCTGGGCTATATAGCAAAACTATGTCTCAGAAAATAAAGAGAGAGCTGGGAAGATGGCTCAGTAAGCAATCACAAGAATCTGTGTTTGATCTTCAGAAATGTGTGTGTATGTATGTGTGTGTGTATATATAAATATATATGTATGTATATGTATATACGTATATGTATATGTATGCGCGCCAGGTGTAAAATGAAACCCCAGAGGGAGCATGTGACCTCAGCACCAAGTAGGCGACCTGTCCTTGGGAAGTTCCAGGCCAGTGGCTTCCTCCTGAGAAATGACACTCTACATTACCATCCTCTTCCACACTGTGGCACTTGTGGATGCATACTTGTGTGCACATGTGCATACTATGCATAAATAGATGACGAGAGGAAGGAGAACTGGTGTGGAACACTGCTAATGGGCCTTGGATGGCCAGAGTTGGGATCTTACCGTAGATCCATTTCCTGAAGTCAGAGGGCACACATGTGAGCGGCAGGTAGCTGATACCCTTTAACCTTACCCATGTCTTCAGTTTGCAGCTCTCCGCCCATCCACATGAAGGTGCAGCCTCTGAACCAGACAGCTCTGCAGGTGTCCTGGAGCCAACCTGAAACCATCTACCACCCGCCCATCATGAATTACATGATCTCCTATAGCTGGACCAAGAATGAGGACGAGAAGGAGAAGACATTTACAAAAGACAGTGACAAGGACTTGGTAAGGCCCCTTGGACTGAAACTGGTGCATATTCCTTGTACAGTGCCTAGGGAGTATATCTCCTCCTATAGGGAGGTAGGGGTTGTGAGAAAAAGATCCATGGAAGCAGGCAGGCCAGCTAGCCAGGACAAGATTGTGTCTCAAGCAAGATGGAAGCAAAGACCACACCTGATATGGTCCTCTTACTTCCACGCAGGTGATGTAGCATATGGATGCTCATGCTCACACACTCTTACACACTCTTACACACTCATACCACCCCCCCCCCATGCACGCATACACACAGATTTTTCTCTTTCAATTCATTGCAAACAAGCCCCTTTCTTTTGATGAGGTTGTTATAGTACTATATGTTATGTAAGATCTAATGTAATGGAAGGTCACACAGCTAGGGAACACTGTGTGTTATCTCTTACACGTACCTCACCTCTGCTGCTACCTCCTCATATTTCCTGCCACAACTATGCCTGCTGCTGTCCACAGTCCCCACCACCCCTTGTCTCACATGACAGTAAACATTGCCTGCTAGACTCCAGGGGCCAGGGCTAGAGTCCTGAGCTGTTGTAGATGCCATGACATATCTGCCCTCAGTCTCTACCTTTTGGTGACCACACAGACCCCAGGCCAACATTTCTGTTTAAAATATATGTAAGTATCTATCATCAGACCCTCAGCCCAGCCCTTTGAGTAGTACATGTAGAAGCATTCTTCTTCCCTTATCATCGTAAACCTCCCACAAGCACTAGGCTTTAAGACTTTACACAGAAACTCCAAGTGACACATTTGGGTTTGAAAGCCTCGATGCTTTATTGTTAATCAAAGGAGGCCCCGGAATAATGAAGCCTGTAATTGTATATGCACATGAAAAATGTTTCGGCTCTGAGTGCGCCTCTTAATGACTTACCACTTTTTTCTCTCCCAATAGAAAGTCCTCAGGGCCCATTCAATCAGTTATAGAATAATACTTTTCATATTCCTTTAGATGAGGATTCCTTTACTTCATTTCCATTTATATTTTCAATTCCCCCACTAGACATTGTTATCTGGGTCACATTAGGGAGCAGAGGCCTTCATGAAAGGAGAGAAGGCTGCATTGAAAGGCACCCAAGGTTACGGTGTGTTTGAACCTTTCTCTTTCTCAGTGGAAGTCCATCAGGGGTCTCTCCCTGAGTTGAGCTCACATTAATCAGCAGAAACCATCTAGGCGCTTCTTCTGTTTCTTGTTCTAAGTGGAAAATAATTAAATATGCAGAGATAAAGAGACACTGGCATGGAGTGAATTCTCCTAAATTCCCACAGAGATGGAGTGAAGATTTTACTCTGAATAGAAGATGGGGGCAGAGGTTTGCCGAACAGGGAGTGAATTGGATTCTGAGAAGGAGACAGGCAGAAGGGCCTGCTTTGACAGCACATTCCATTTCCTAAGAATTTCTAGAGGCTTTTCTTTCCTTTTGAGGCATACAAAATTCATTTATTATTTCTGCCACATGTCAGGAGCGCTGACTCAGGACAGCGCCCATCTCTACCTTTTGGTGACCACAAGGCATTTTCCAGCTGTGTCTCTCAGTCCACACTGTCGTCACAGCCCCGTGGGTGGTATTCATTGTTTTTTTTCTAAGAGAAATTCATGAAGCCTGTAGCTCAGTGACATGACCTTAACTCTCTGTTCCCGTGAGGAAGCTGTTCCCAGTTGTAGCAACCAGTGTTGCCATGGTCACATGCTAATACCAGTATAGGGAGGGGATTATGGTCGCTATACAAGGAAAATCCTCTTGATAGTTGAGTTTAGATTGGCCCAGGGTACACATGTCTGCAAGAAGATCAGGGATCTCTTAGAAAGATCCCCTGGAGACCAGTGGAAGCGTCCGCTGCTTGTTTCTCCAGAAGCAGCCTGCTCTGTAGCTATGTTCTGTTTCCTCAGTGTTAATGTCTGTTGAAGTGAAGCATCAAGGAATGGTGACCTGGATGTGGGCAATGGTGTCCGATGACAGTTAGCAAGCGATAATCTAGGAAGGGCCAGACAGTGGGTATTTTGGGCTTTCAGGCCATGTGGCCTGTCATAACTTCTTAACCTTGTCAGTAATTGAGTGAAAGTATATAGAGCACACGCGTGAGCGTGCACACACACACACACACACACACCACCACCACCACCAACATTTATGCCTATGTGCCAGTAAAACTGTATTTCTACTAGTTGTTAGCCGTCCTGGTCTATCATGCAGGCTCTAGCTTGCTGACCCTTGCTGCTGCTAGGTTCACTGTTCCTGTGAGCAGAGTTTGAGTGGCCTGTGTTACACAGCCTTGTTACATGGCTATGCCTGTTGACACAGCATATTTGAAAGTAGCAGAAGATGGAGACATGAGCAACTGTTGCAGACTCTCACAGCTAGAAAGTCATATGGCAAAGTTATGTCTTAGAACTCTATTGATTTTTATTCTTTGTAAGGAGGCCTTAAGACAACAAGAAGAAAACTGTATAGGCAGAGAATCTCTTCTTGATTTTTTAAAGTGGACATGGCTCAGGTGATCTTTTATCGAATAACTGGGAAGGCTGTTGTGGATAATAATTACAGTTTCTAAGGGCACAGTGATTATGACAGAAATCTAGGCTTTGAGAACAGGAAGGCTGAGGACATGTTCCAAGCTGTGGACTAGTGCTGGTATATTTTCAGTGTCGAAAACAGATTCTAAGTACTCCTTCTCTCCAGAGGAAGCCTGCCGCTGCAACTCCCAGCATGCCCAGGTTTGTTCTCAGTTACACCACACCTGTGAGCCTTCAAAAGCCTCTCTTTCTTCCCCCACAGAAAGCCACCATCAGCCATGTCTCACCCGATAGCCTTTACCTATTCCGAGTACAGGCTGTGTGTAGGAATGACATGCGGAGTGACTTCAGCCAGACAATGCTCTTTCAAGGTAAGTCTGCTTCACCTCTCTGTGATCCTTGTGTACCTCGGGCTGCCTGTCCCTTAGGGGCTTGGTCCATATAGGGTATAAGCCATATTCAGTGAGCTCTGGTCATGGAGCTACCAGGAGAGGAAAGGGAGAGTAAGGCTACTTTTCAGTGTCTTAGTGATATTTTCCAGCCGTGCCTCCTGTTTAAGAATATGTCATATGGTGGGATCTCCCCCAAGTCCTGCCATAGCCTCTTTCTTAGATATCTAGCACGACTGATCTTCATTGCCTTTTAAGAACTAGAGCCCAGGACATAAAATTTGTCCTTCCAGTTTGCAAGGCACACAGAAAAGTCTGTGTGTGCCGGGTCTTCAGGGTTCCCAGTCGGGACATCTGTGTTCTGTGCTGACTGGGGACTTGTAGGGGGATCTAGGATCAAATTGAGGGTGAAGCAAATAAAACTTGGCTTGGTCGCATATTAATGGGATGATTGTTTTAAAAAAGCAAAGTCAGCCCAAAGATTTCATAAATGAAATATTGGAATTTTATTTATTACCTTATTTTATGGGTATGAGTATTGTAGCTTCCTATGTGTGCATGTACCACATACATGCAGTACTCATGGAGTCCAGAGGAGGGCAGAAGATACCCTGGAACTACAATTACAGACAGTTAGAGGCTGCCAAAAATGAAACAAACCCAGCTCTTCTGCAAGAGCAGCAAGTGCTTTTGACAGCTGAGCCATCTCTGGCTCCAGAAACACCAGAACTTTAAATAGATACATTGGAGATCAGCATGTGCTTAGCATATACAAGGCGTGAGTTTACTCTCTATCGAAGAAATGATAAGATGTAGTCTCTTACATAGCACAACCTAATCCTGGTTCTAGTATTATTTACAGAAATCAGCAGTCAACTGTGGTCCAGTTTCATAACAGACACCAAATCCATCGTGAAACTAAAGGCCAGGGCCTTGGGCTCCACACCGAGATGCTGGCTACTCAAGCTGCTTGCTTCTTCAAGGGTCTCCACTTTACTGTCTATAAACTGAAATGCCTGTTCACCAGTCCACTCTTAACCCCGTTTTTGTTTCCTATGTCTTTTTGTAACAGAGCGTCACTGGGTTTATTTGATGGCACTCAACTGATTCTTAACTTTTGAGTTGTGGATCTAATTAAACAAGATCTTTCTCCTGGAAGCTGCCAGGGGTGTGGACAGGTTGAAGCAGCAGCCTCTGGAAGCCCGAGAGCTCTGCGCACTCATACGGCCCTCTCTAACCAACTGCCTCCAAATCTTGGCAGTGCAGCCTAGGAATGTGAGCCCTAGCAAGATGGCCCTGGTGACTGGCAAGCCCACTGAGTGCTGAAGAATGCCAGGTTGGAGCTGGTCTCTGCCGAACGGTGCTTGGTACGAGTACTGGCTGCTAATCATCAGCTGTGCCGTGCTGAGAAAATACGTTATCTATCTTCCCAGAGCTGCTATTCGCCACTCCAAAAACTGGTAGCATTTACAGGGCCATCCACGGCGGCCATTGTACAGTAACACCAGATGACATTCATTAAATAATTAGTGTAAGCAAAAATCACAGGACTGTGAACCAGCAACACCTTCTATGTTGCTGTGAAGTATTTGCCTAGACTCTACCAGTTGAACCTTTGCAATCCAGGAATTGTGACATCCAGATGCCCCAGTTTTAGGATTGCATTACATTATAGACCTTTCGTTTCTCAGTGGTCACAAAGTTTCAGCCGTTGTGAGGTTTGCTTGGAAAGTAGTAAATGGTGAGTCCATAGAGGAAGTTCTCCAGCAGAGATTTCTTCCTAGGAACTAGAATTTACATGTGGCATTTAAAAATGCTTCGCTAATGATTTCATCCATTCTTTTAAAATTAACTGAAATTTACCACAGTTGCATCTTCTCGTAAATAAATCTGTGTCCACATATAGCTAGAATGTATTATTTCATGTGTTGAGCAAGAACCTGGAGCCACGGCAGGTCTGTGTGGCAAAGGGAATGAGAAGGTAGATCAGTCAGGGAACCTGCGGCCAGGCCTGGGAACTTCAGACCCATAAATCATGATTAGGCCTCCCTGCCTGGCCCAGGAGCCTGAGAGTTACAGAACTGCCTCCATTGATTAATGGCCCTGGATGGCCTGGCTTCTGCATAGACTTTGAAAAATTAAAGGTTTATAGTATAATGCAATTCTAAAAAGGCCCCATCAGCTAGAAATTCAAAGCAGGGAGCATTTTAAATGTCTGGTCACAGTGGCTTGTTGAAAATGGCTGGTGTCTTCAGGTGTTCTCTCCTGTTTCTGCTCAGAGACGGGCAGGAGGTGGCTCCTTGTATGGATAAAGAAACAGATCCTCTGGCCACACCTCCCCACACAGGCAAAGTGGTTTTCTCGAAACACCCATGCTATCCCCATGCCAACCTGGACCTTCAGCAATGTCTGCTCTTTCCTATCCAGCTGTCTCTTACTACTTAGGAACTAGAGAGAGCAAGGTCCAAAACTCACCTCCTATGCAGACTCAAGTTTTCATAAAGAAAACAAGACCTTCAAGCATTCCAGAGACACTTTCCTTATAGTAACTGGTTTTCGAGATAAATGTGCATCAGCTCTGGGAGCCTGGGAGCCCACATGGAGGACTACATAGAGTGGCTGTAAGGATATTTCTGATCTATATAATAGACTAAATCATCAGACTGGTGAGGCAGCTCTGCAGGGAAACACCTGCTCATCGTGCCCGATTTCAGTCCTCAGGATCCACATGGGGAAGGAGAAAACTGACTCCGCAGGGTTGACCTCTGACCTCCAAGGTCATATACATGCTGTGATAGGTATACACAGGCACACGGCAATGAGCAAGTAAGTTAATACAATGGAGTCAAGACTAAGATACCAATGAATATACCTAGCTGCCACGACACACAATAGCAGGAGACACTTAGATTGTGGCTCCCATTACATCGCAGTGTAATGGGAGTACATCGCAGAGCTGATCTCTCTATGTAGGGTCTTCTTTGGGGTTTTGTTTGTGTGTTTGTTTTGTTGTTGGGGACGGGTTGTTTGGTTTGGTTTGGTTTGGTTTGGTTTTACAAATGGGCAAATTATGCTCAGCGTGCAAGGAACTTGAGGTAAATCTCTTAGCTATTGAACAGAGTTTGTGTTCTTATTCTAAGGCTCCATGGCCCATAGACAGCAGTGGACACTGTAGACTACACGTCACTCACTGCACCAGGTCTTCAACCTTGAGAAGAGGCCTGATGGGCGTGCAGTGTTCTGGACGTGAGACAAGGCTTCTGGGGCCTTCTTTCTGAACGGAAATTCATCAGGCAGATCCTTCCCGAGGAACTAAAAGACATCACAGGGAATCAGTTGTCGCACGCAGCTTAAGCAAGTTGGAGCCGCGGTGTTTGTTTTATGAAAGCCCCAAGTGACTGACAGGTCCTGGAGCTGCTGTAATTCCTGAGAGTGATCACCATCAGCACTTCCTGAAGTCACTAAGACTGACAGGAGAAAGGACTCAGATCTCAAAGTCAAAGCCACACGCCCAGAGAACGCAGCCATGACTGCTCCTTACACCCCCTGGAAGGAGACGGGCTATAGCAGCATTTGCTTGGGTCCCTTGAGCCTAAGGAAAGGGCTCATAGTCTGAAAGGTCCATGTAAGACTACCTAGGCAGAAACTGTTCAAGACTAATAAAAAGCCAGCAGACTCGAAATGGCTACTGAGTCTATCGGCCTTCTTCAAATCCCTTTAAAGAACATAGAAGGCAGAGCTCCTGGGAGCCATTTGTCTTTTATTAAGGAGACAAGATATGCACATCTGTGCGAATAGCTCAGTGATCATGGAGGCTGTATGTTGTCTCAGGTTAGATTCACTTCCCTAGCTGCCTTGTTTGACCCATGTCTTAGTTGGGGTTTTACTGCTGTGAACAGACTCCATGACCAAGGCAAGTCTTATAAAAACATTTAATTGGGGCTGGCTTACAGGTTCAGAGGTTCAGTACATTATCATCAAGATGGGAGCATGGCAGCATCCAGGCAGGCATGGTGCAGGCAGAGCTGAGAGTTCTATGTCTTCATCCAAAGGCTGCTAGTGGAAGACTAATTTCTCAGGCAACTAGGGTGAGGATCTTAAGCCCACACCCACAGTGACACACCTACTCCAAGCAGGTCACCTATTCCAGCAAGGCCACACCTCCAAATGGTGTCACACCCTGGTCAAAGAATATACAAACCATGACAACCCATAATCTAACAGTTGTATTGACTGTAGATCCGTCTCCGAGGTTCTCTCTGTGCACATTGTACTTAAACAAAATGAGTACACCATTAGGCAAGAGATTGTGAACTCAGGTGTCCATGGCACCAGTCAAGGACATGTGTGATAAAACAGACACCATTCGTCCAAGAAGAGGAACAGTTGACTCTCTGAAGTTAATAACAAAGACAGGGTGGTTTGGGATTTGGGAGTTGTTGTTTTGTTTTGTTTTAAATTTGTAGGGCAAACAGAAATGTGTGTAGGTTCCTTGCCATTTCTAGATTAGGAGAAAAGCATAGCAAATGTTAACTGGCATTTTTTTCAGTGTTTTGATTCTGTGTGTATATGAGGCAGATCTTTAGTTTTTAAAATGCCCCTATTAGCCACAAAAAAGGATTTTGTTCCTTTTATAAGTTATGATGTTTAGCATTATTTAGGAGCAAATTGTCCATCAAGAGGTGAATATCTAAACAGGTGTGATAGAGACAATTATTGAGCATTTAAAAATTTTTTTTTAATTCTGGTCTATGCCTTCATTACAGTGGTGACTTTAAGGACATTATGCCAAGTGAAATACATCAGTCACAAAATACAAATATGCATGATCACATGTATATGCAGTTCTAGAGTAGTCACACACACAAAAATAGAAAACACCACTACATGGTGGTCCCCAGAGATCATGTAAAAGGAAATGAGTTGGTGAGTTTGTACCTGGAGTTTCATTTTACAAGATAAGGAAGTTCTGGAGATAGATGGTGGAGAGGTCAGTTACACAGTAAAGCAAATACACAGAACATTACTGGTGCAGACACTAAAAATGACTAATATGATAAATTTCATATTCTTTGCCTCTTCATACAACTTGATAGACACCAAGGTGGCATTGCTTAAGAACACCCACATAGGAAAGCAGAGCTGTAAGAAGCATGAACACCAGATAGGGCAACAAGCATTGAAGATAAACTCATGTGACCATGTAAAACTTATGTAGAGACTATCAGATACAAGCAGGAAGAGAGTACCCAGCAGTACACAATGAGAGGAGCAATAGAGGCGTTGCTGGGAAAGTAAAAGGATTAATTCAAGATAGACTATAGGGCTGGCAAAATGGCCCCATTTGTGAAGGCACTTACAGCCAGACCTGATGAGCTGAGCTCAGTCCTCAGGACCCACGTGATTTACTGAGAGAACCAACTTCGCCAAGTTGCTCCACCGTGTGCACCCCCCTCTCCCACATACATCCCATTCCCAGCCTTCTAATAAATATATACATAAATGTAATACAGATTTAGAAAACTGTAAAGTGCCTGGTATGGTGGCACACGCCTTTAATCCCAGCACTTGGGAGGCAGAGGCAGGCGGATTTCTGAGTTTGAGGCCAGCCTGGTCTAAAGAGTGAGTTCCAGGACAGCCAGGGCTACACAGAGAAACCCTGTCCTGAAGAAAAAAAAAAAAAGGAAGGAAGGAAGGAAGGAGAGAGAGAGAGAGAGAGAGAGAGAGAGAGAGAGAGAGAGAGAGAGAGAGAGAGAGAAAGAAAGAAAAAGGAAGGAAGGAAGAAAGAAAGAAAGAAAGAAAGAAAGAAAGAAAGAAAGAAAAGAAAGAAAGAAAATAGTAAATTGTTGTAAGTTAAAGATACATGTTAGAGTCATTGAAAGGATGAGAAATAGTGAACAAAGGGGCAATAGAGAAAAAACACTGGAGTGATATAATCCCATTTAAATAAAAATATATGAAACCCAGAAACCCAACAGTACTTGAAAATGCTTCCTGGGCTGGAGAAATGGCTCAGAGGTTTAAGAGCACTGGTTGCTCTTCCAGAGGTCCTGAGTTCAATTCCCAGCAACCACATGGTGGCTCACAACCGTCTGTAATGAGATCTGGTGCCCTCTTCTGCCCTACGGGCATACCTGCAGGCAAAATTATGTATACATAATAAATAAATCATTTTTAAAAAGAAAGAAAATGCACCTTAATGTAGTTGCTCAGGTGTTAGATGTAATCGAATCCTGGGCATCTCACTGTTGTTGAAGTTCTATCTCAATGAAACAAAACCTTAATAATTACAGAGTTTAGGTGAATTGCTTGGCAGAAACAGTTGGCTAGATCCCAGTCATCTGAATATGTCTGTATGACTTGGAGGGGGAATGGTTGGAAAGAGTACAAAGAAATAATATTTGTAACATGAAAATTATGTGTAGTTTAGATTTGTGTGTCCATTGGAAGGTTTTATTGGGAGCACATCTGAGCATTGTGTGTTGTTTACATCATAACTTCTTTGTTTCTCAGCTAATACTACCCGGATCTTCCAAGGGACCAGGATTGTGAAAACAGGAGTGGTAAGTGGAGAACGCTGGCTGCTCTGTTACAAGTGGTAATTTGGATGCAGTCAAAGCTGTGACCACAAGGTGTCAGCATAATGTTGTTGAACTGCACACATACAGCCCTTCAGAGATAAGCATGCATTTTGCTGTATAATTTACTGTGCCATGGAGGAATATTGGTGGCTTCTGATGTATAATTTTGTCAAAATAAAAATATTTCAGATATGTAATTATGAATGACCGCCAGAATCAAGTGATACAGGAGTTCATCCACTCAGAGCCCTTCACTCACCTTATGGTGCAATGAAGAGGTTGTCGCCCACATCTACTCATAAGAAATGACCAGCGCTGGGATAATTGTAGCCTGAAACTCACTAAGTACATCCCAGTTTTCAGACACAAGTTATTCTGTTTGCATCTTCAAAGACCTTAGGGTGAAGGTGAAGAAACTGAGTTAAACAGATGGGCCCATCATCACACAGTGAGGCAAGGAGTCAACTCAACATTCAGTTGAAGGGCTTTTCTGTGTTTGGCGCTTAGTCTTATGTGAGAGTTGATTTTTGGTACTCATGGCTATCCTTAAACTGTAAGGTTTCCATGTGAAGTTGAATGAAGTTCCAAAATGTGTCTTGCTCTGATTAACTGTTTATACTAGTATAAGTAGTGAGGTATAGTTTGGGGTTTTCTGTGCCTGCTTGTAAGGGCTGAACTTGTGCTGTTATCCCCGAACACATCCTGGTTTGGGTAGAAGATGCCGTATATGAGTATGCCCCTGTTCAGCATAAGGAAAGGATGAGCTGAGGTTTGTCCACGTGCAGCCCTGCCACCGAGGCTTCACAGTCATGCACTTTGAATAAGCTCCCTATCCCCTACACACCTCAGTTTCCCTACCCAGAGAATGGGTAGCATGGTGAGCCCCAGCACAGGGGTGGCACATCCTAAGAGGAGTGCCTGTTGTCACCCTGAGTGTTGCAGGCGCAGAGGCAGAGTCTGTACTGTGGAGAAATGCAGACACTCCAAAGGCTCTATAGCTGGGCTGCATGCAACCAGAAGCTGCAGAGACAGGAACTACGTCTTCAATCCCATGTCCAGAGTATGCCTGCCGCTTCTGCCACTGCCATTGCTGACCTGGGCTGGCTACCCTCCCTCTGGCTTTGTTGACTTCCTTGCTGTATGACAGTGGCCTTGACTCTGTCTGCTGATTTTCCACATCTCAGAGCTAGGCAGTCACCTGCAAAACAGCACACATTGACTCCTGCCTCTCACCACCCCCTCCCCATGATGGGTTGACCTGGACATTTTATGACTTACTCGTAATGCTTCTGTTTCCCCATCTAGGCCAGCCCTGAGCCACATCAGAGAACACCTGAGTTCGATACACTAGTTAAGGTTTCAATTCAAAGTAATTTTAAAGCCACTGAAGTAAGACTTGGTCACCCTGGGCCAGCACTGGTCAGCTTTCACACTGTAGCTTATGAAAACTCATAACAGAGGAGACTACAATCTGGGTGTTTGCAGAACAGGGCCTCGAGTTGATTCTTGGTTACTGATACACTCTACATTTTTTCTTCATCTCCTTTTCTCCACACCCTGGGTGGCCCTTTCAGCCGACAGCCTCTCCTGCCTCTTCAGCAGACATGGCCCCCATCAGCTCTGGCTCTTCCACTTGGACATCCTCCGGCATCCCCTTCTCATTTGTTTCCATGGCAACTGGGATGGGCCCTTCCTCCAGTGGCAGCCAAGCTACAGTGGCCTCTGTGGTCACCAGCACACTGTTGGCAGGCCTGGGCTTCGGTGGTGGTGGCATCTCCTCCTTCCCCAGTACCGTGTGGCCCACGCGCCTTCCCACCGCATCTGCAGCCAGCAAGCAGGCAGGGAGGACAGTTCTTGCCACCACCGAGGCCTTAGCTTCCCCTGGGCCGGATGTCGACTCGGCACCGACGAAGGACAGCGAGGGTACAGAGGAGGGAGAGAAGGAGGAGAAAAGCGAGAGCGAGGATGGTGAGCGAGAGCATGAGGAGGAAGAGAAGGACTCTGAGAAGAAGGAGAAGAGTGAGGCTACTCACACAGCCGCAGAGAGTGACCGGACTGCACCTGCCCCCACCCCCTCTTCCCCTCATAGGACTGCAGCGGAGGGAGGACATCAGACTATACCTGGGCGCAGGCAGGACCACTCTGCCCCTGCCACAGACCAGCCGGGCCACGTTGCCCCAGACTTGGATCCCCTTGTGGACACAGCCACCCAAGTGCCCCCAACAGCCACAGAGGAACATTATTCAGGGAGTGATCCCAGGAGGCCCGAAATGCCATCTAAAAAGCCTATGTCCCGAGGGGACCGATTTTCTGAGGATAGCAAATTCATCACAGTTAACCCAGGTAAGTGGGGTTGGTCCACATGTGAGGTTTGGGGCTGCTGTGAACAGGCTGGACCTATTTCTAAACGTTGGGGACCTGGAGAATGAGGACTGGGGAAGTAGTTAGCTCCTTGGGGTTATCCGTGTCCCTGGTGTTCTATGCATGAAACCACCTCTTTTTGTGTCACCCTAATGAGATGCATTCTCTCACTGGAACAAGTCTTTCTCTATCTTTCTGTCTATTTCAGAAGAAGCCAAGGCCTCAGACAGATCTAAATGAAGAAAGTAGGCACTGGATCTAAGTTTGCTCACTCTGACTTTATTCCTGCGGGTGGGGAGGGTAATAGCCAAAGGAAACTCCCTGGGATCCTCAGGGAGTTGACACCACTGTGGATCACTTGCCTCAAAAGCATGAAGTTGGAGCCCCAATCCTATGTTTTGTTTTGTTTTTTAAAGCAAAGCACAGTTACATGCACTTGTAACTGCTGCAGTTGGTGGACAGAGTCAAGCAGATTCCTGGGACTCAGTGGCCAGATAGCCAGCTTTGTGAGTTTTATGTTAGTGAAAGAACCTGTCTCAAAAGCCAAGATGGGTGGCTCTTGAGGGTCAGCATCCAAAGTTGTTCTCCAGTTTTCACATGCATGTATACATGATACACAAACTTGAGTGCTCACACACGTACATGCACACATAAACACCCCACACACCCACATACACAAATGTACACTCACACCCACATATACACATGCACACAAATACACACACTCACACATACACTCACATGCACACACACTCACACATGCATACACACATGCACACATACAGTCACACACACACACATGCTTTTATTCCTTAATCATTTATTAAATACAAACAATTTATTTCCTGGTAGCTATTGTTGTGCTAGGCACTAGGCTGGATAATCTGCCAGGGGAACTCCTTACCTGCATCCTGGCAGAGGGGGATGACAGAAAGATGACTGATGGCAGCTTGCTAGAGTACATTCCAAGGAGTTAGGTAGCAGGGATGTTGGAGAACAAGCTGCTGACATGTGTGTTTTTGGCAAGACAGGAAACTACCCAACTGGGATGTTTGCTTATGAAAGAATGATAAAAGATATAGTTAGGATGTTGTGACTGACAGTTATGAGGAGGATAGAGACCCACCCTAAATGAGAAAAAGTGACATGTCCAATCTGGAGCCTCCTGGCTTTAGTAGTCCATGATCATACCTCATCAGTAAGGGTAGCTGTGACAAGTCACGGGTAGCCTTATGAATGACCCCATCTATAGCAGGGGAAGTAGACGTGGCTGGAAAGCTGGCTGTCCTTAAGCCCCAGGTGGCTACATGCAATTCCCCATTTCCAGCTGGGGAAGCAGACGTGGCCGGCTTGGCCCCCACTCCCTGGGATCCTCAGGTAGTTGACACCATTGTGGATGTCACATGCTCAGATCTTAATGAACCATCCTGACGCTTGTGCTATGGCATGAGGGGCTGTGACTGTTGTGAGGGCTTTTCTTAATAAGAAACCCTTCGTGTTGCCAGACTGCAAGACATTTAGCAACAATGTTTTTTTCATTTAAGCTGTTGTGGAATTATGAGTGCAAAAAAAAAAGGCAACTGGTAAATATTTATTTGCTTTTGCACTTGTAAACATTAAAATTCATCTAAAGCTGAGATCTCGTATGTTAACATACAACTTAGAATACATTTTCATGTGTTGAATTACTTTCCCTCAGAGCTGCTATGAACTAATTTTTTTCCTAAGAAGGGGTCTCCCATGGGTATTGTTAAGTGTGGGGCAGTTTGATGGAAAGGCACAGGAGCCTTGTATGGATGAAGGAAATGTGGAGCCATGGATGGTGCTGTTGTGTAAACTAGACATTTCCCTGAGAAACTGCTGGGTAACAGTTGAATTTCTTGCAGTTAAATATAATAAATAAGGAGTTCCTTTTTACTGGATGCCAGGCTCTAGACAAGGCATTAGGAAAAGACCATTGATGGAGACTTCTATTCTCTTGGGGGTACATGTTCATGGGAAAGGTTTAGGATCCCGCAGCAAAAACTGAGTGACCTTAAATAGCATTTGCAGTGGGACCAGTGTAGGTAGTTAGCCACTCACAGACCCATGGAAGAACATTCTAGGCTGCTGGAATGGCAGGAGGAGAGAACCTAAACCAGGAGTGAGTTTGGATGGCTTTAGAAGCCGAAGTGGACCACAGAGAGGAAGAAGCAGTAATAAGGATGGAGTTCAAACACTGGGAAAGCCAAGATAGTGAAGGGAGCGTTAGCTAGGCTGAGGGTAAGATTTTAACTGAAATGGCAAACCCAGGGATAAATACCAGCAAGAGAAGTGACTTGTGCCATTAACTTTTCCTGTGTGTACAGATGGGCATAGTGGTGTGGCATGAGCCAGTGTGTTTCCTCTTTTAAGAGAAGGGGTGGAGTTGGACTGCATGCATTCAGCCAGCTTCTGAGAAACATTTCTTTTACAGAGTGTCAGAAAACAGTGTCTGTTATGTGCTTGAACTGGGAAGCTGAAAGGTGGGGTTCCAAGACTGATTCTTGTAAGAGGAAGCAGGAGGTGGACCCCAGACTCCAGGAAAAGGGAGAAGAGAGTAGAGCTTCCATCCCTCTGGTCAGAACACATTTAAAGTTTGTAGGAGTAGCTACAACTCAGTAGCTCCCTCTCTGCCCCGTTCACTAGACCTTCAAGCAAGTTTCGGCTTCTCTGCAGAATAAAGTTGATAAGTGCCTCTCAGTTGGGCAGAAGGCCATGCTGATAAAGCTCTGGTCTTATTAGTGCTGAGAAGAAGGGAGTGCCTGCAGCCAAAGTAACAATGGGAGCTTTGAGGTGGCACCAGGAGGTCTATTTGTAGTCTGGATGAACACTAAGGAGTAGCTCCAAGTACCTGGAGTTAAAATGACCTACAGGTTTGATAATGTAGCTACTTTGACCGAGTACTTCTTTTTGTGCCAAAAGCCCTTTCAAGCCTCAGCATCACACATACCATACAGGCATGGTGGCCCAGACCAGTAACCCAGCACTCAGAGGGTGAGAGGAGAAGATCAGAAGTTCAAGGCCAGCCTGGGATACATGAGCCCTGCCCCCACCCCCACTCTGGAGCACTCGTCTGCCTGGTGATCTCTGTAGTCAGAGCAGAAAGGACAAGTTCTCCCTAAAACCGCAGAGATAGTTCTGAGTTTTGGCGATTTGAATTTAAAAGTGGCTCTGTGTTATAATTGTGAGTCACAAACCTTTGGAAGAGAGTGAGCAGATTTCACAGGCCACGATTCTCAGCCTTACAGCACCAAGCAGCCACAGACAGAAAGTCAGTTGTGCGGATGTGGCTGTGCATTAAGCAGTTCTGTTTATAAGACAGGCAGTTGCCTGATTTGGTCCACAATATCTCATTTTCCAGCCTCTGGTATAAAATGCAAACATGTGCCTGTTGTTTAATAAAGGATTCGAGTAACTCCAGGTGGGGAGACCAGCAAAGCCTCATTGGTGTGGAGTTCCAGGACCTCATTCTTTCCCATCCATCCCACCATGTCGTCCTTCTGGGTCTTACAGCTTGGGTTTTGTTTTGTGTCAACTGAAACAATTATCATTGTCAATGTTAGTGATGATTGGTCTTAGAGACTTTGAGTATACGTTGTTTATTCCACAGTTATATTTTCTTCCCATGAAGTAAAAAAGCAGTCACTGAGTCGACCTTCAGTGTCCTTGAAGAATCAGCAATGCCTAAAATGAGGAAAGTGTGTTACGTTTCAGCCAGTATCCCCAAGGCTTGCTTAGAGTCCTTCCATGATGGTGACCTCACTGTACTTCCTTTGAGGAAAGCTTTAGTGCTGTCTCCTAGGGAGTGGGAAAGAAATCCTTCTGTGAAGTACTGGTAAACTCAAACAGGCAAAAATCAGATGAGGCATTTAAGTGAGGGAGGGACCAGGCCATCAGGGAGAGTAGAGGACCACAGAGAACTCTAGACAACCTACCTTTTCTCAATATTGGCCATCTCCACTCTGACCATTGCCACTGGAAACTCCTTGCGGGTCAGAAATACTAGTTTTTATGCCGAGTACCCCAGGTTTTAAATCTTAAAAAGCAAATTGCTTTGGCATAAGCCAAATGTTTTCCTAGGCTGGGGGGTGGTGCAGGGGAAGGAGGGCGGGCACTTAGCATTTATCCACCACTAGAGTGACCATTGCCTTCATAGGTCACTGTAGTAGCCCGGATTGTGGGGTCTGGAGATGTTTGTGTGTGTCTGTGTGTCTGTGTGTCTCTCTGTGTGTTCTTTATCAAACCTTTTTCTACCACCCTTTAGTGCCCAGGTCTCCTCTGGTTAAGTGCTGCATGGAGATGGCCCATCATTAGGATTCACAGCCTGCAATGTAGAGGCAGATTTGAAGCCGGCTGAGGAAGTTCTGAGTAGTGTGTGGGAACAGCATGCACGGGCAGAAATGTTTCAGGGTCCATGTCAGCTACAAGCTCATGATTTAGGGCAAGGCTACTATGTCTCCTTAGGAGAGAATGTTTTCATGTTCTCCTTCGGTGTGAGATGTTTTCAAATCACAGCTTGCTTAGAACAGCTCACTGTCTCTCCAGGCCTGTCCTGAGCTGGGTGCTGAAGGTGATGGTCTGGGTCAGGGGTGCCAGATGACACCTGTATCCTGGTGTTATGTGGCCCATGAGCTTCCAGTGCAAGAAGGGACATGGGCAGTTCCTGAATTTCTGCTCTGCTGTAAGCTGAGTCAGAATGGGGGATGCTGAGGTCTAGACACACCACTCCTTTGAAGATGTGTTGAGAACCTCAAGCTCTCTGGCACCCAACTTTAACAAGTTACTTTTTGAAATAAAAGCATCCTGGATTCCCATTTGTACCTTGAGAGCTCTCCTTGTGCTGTGGCCACTTTCTTATGTCACTCACCCTAAGGTACTCCCTTGAGGGCTTCGCTGCCACAGTTAAGCATCAAGCTCATGAGGAAATGGTTTAGGAGGGTAAGCAGCAGGTCACAGCATGTGGTGGGACCAGGCACAAGACAGGCTTTGTTAGTCTCAGGTGTCCCTGGGCCTCTTTGTGTGTTCTGGTACTAGTTCCCAGAGTAAGCAGCGTGAGGCGTTTGGAGATGACATAGGTCAATAACATTGTCATATGCATTCTTCCAAAGTTGACACTTCTCCATTTAGAGCAGAGGTTCTCCATCAGGTGTTCAGTTCCTCCATGGAGGGCCATGGAGCGGGTACTCCTAGTATCTATTGGGTAAAGGCCAGGGATGCTGCCCAGGAATAGCACACACAGAGCTCCACAGTGAGAAGATATCTGGCCCTAAGTATCTACAGTGCCAAAGCTGATAGACTCTACCTTGTTTCCTTTGAAGGAAGATTCCTAGGGGAGAGGAGAGTAGTCGTTAATTTAAAGGCCAAAGCCAGTAAAATGGCTCAGCTACTAAAGGTACCCACCATGAAGACTGACAACTCCAGGATACATGATGGAAGGAGAAAACCAACTCTTACAAGTTGTCCTCTGGCTTTTTTTTTTTTTTTTTTAAAGATTTATTTATTTATTACATGTAAGTACACTGTAGCTGTCTTCAGACACACCAGAAGAGGGCGTCAGATCTCGTTACAGATGGTTGTGAGCCCCCATGTGGTTGCTGGGATTTGAACTCTGGACCTTCGGAAGAGCAGTCGGGTGCTCTTACCCACTGAGCCATCTCACCAGCCCTGTCCTCTGGCTTTTATACTTACAAATTCAGTACACACACACACACACACACACACACATACACACACAAAATAAAAACAATACTTAAAAAATATTAGTATCAGAGTCAGTTCTCCAGGATAAGGAAGAAGACAGGAATACAGTACTGAGCTCGCCATAGGTTAGGACCAATATTATGTATTTCATTTAAAATACATGACATGATACTTGTAGATGTACCACGAGTAATATTCAGCCAGGGCCGATTACATGGCCTGCATCCTTTTGTGAGCTACATCCTGTGCACTTGTTTGCTGTTTTCCTGAGTGTCATGGTAAATACTAGCTCTGGGTAGCTGAAGCAGTGTTCTGACTGCCAAACATGGTTTAGTTTCCTTTCAAAAAGTATTTGGCTCCTCAAAACTTTCTCCTCCCATCCTACATGTAATCTTTGAACTAGGAAACGCTGTGTAACTCTTAATGTGAAAAGCAAACCCTAAAACGGAGGATGAAATTGGAGTGGGGTGGGGATGGGGCAGAGTAGTTGATGTAAGGTTGTATGTGGCTTTTGTCTCTAACTAATTTCAGTACCACATGGTAGGTCTGGTGTCCTTCCTGCAGCCATTGGTAGCCATTCCAGTTGCTTCCCCATCTTGGCTGTTGTACATAATGTGACTGGCAGGTTAGCGACAGCTATCTTGGGAGACTTTGGATTAAGTTGGGAATGACTCCACACCCTCAACATTCCAAGCTCTACCAGAGGTAGATCATCTTTTGTCAAAATCTCGAAATACAGGCATTTTTGGAGTTGGGAATTTTACTAATGAGAACTTTGGGCATGGGTACAACTGGAGACAAATGGTACTCTAGTGTGGTTCACACATGTCAATTAGACTCTGTGTGTGTGTGTGTGTGTGTGTGTGTGTGTGTGTGTGTGTGTGTGTGTGTGTGTGTGTAAAACTAATCAGCAACTCCTAGTGTGAAAAACTAAACCCTAAAAGGAGGCTAGAACCAGGGTGAGGTGGGGGTGGCTGTTTAAAAACATTGGAATAGAATGAGCATAAGGACTCAGTGAGCCCACATCTGGGTGTGCGTTCTGAAGAGTTCCCCGCAGCAGCTGGAGGGGCATCTGCAGATGCTCCTAGCCACATTGTGCACAGAGTAGCCAAGACATGGAACAACTGGAATGCCCATCAGTGAAGGAAAGAACAAAGTGCCGCATTACTGAGGAATTACTGAGAATTGAGAAGGACCCCTTTAGGTGGTCAGGGAGTAGGAGGGGCAAACAAACAGAAACCCTGCCACACACCCCCATTCATGAACGCACACACACACACCCTGGATCAGCCTTCAACGACATTATGCTAAGTGAAATAAGCCAATCACTAATACAAATCCAGTGTGGCTCCCCTGAAAGACCTTAGACCTGACAGTTCCTGTGTGGAACAGAGTCTGGGAGAGCGGATGGTAGAGTGTGACTTAGTAAGTGCAGTTCTCATCTTTGTAAGATGAAAATGTTGGGAAGATGAGCTTACCAACAGGCTCAACACCGAACCCTACTTATATATACTTACTATATACTTAGAAATGCTTAAGTGGTACATTTTCTATTATGTGCTTATACATACACAAGTGTGCATGCACATGTGCGCATACGCGCGCGCGCACACACACACGTGCGCGCGCCTGGGAGAGGGAGAGAGAGGGGGAAGAGCAGCCTCCTTTATTCACAGTGGGTGGATTTTAATGAGACAACACTCAGGACGTTAGTGAGGTCACCCTTGATGAGAACAGGCTGTATATTGGTGAGTGTGCAAACCCCCCTTCCATGGCTCTCTTTTCTCTGTCCTGGGCTCTCACAGGCAATCTGGTCTCAGTCATTCCTGACCTACGGCTGGATCCGAGTCCTTCCATGAGGCAGGAAGCACTTCAGCTGGGTCCATCTGATGTCTCTCTGCCTGTAGCATTTATAGTACATTGTACTCGTTTTTATTTGCTTCTACTGGGATGAGAGCCAAGCCAGTAAAAGGCAAACAGCATTAATTCAGTGATGACATATGCCACTGAAAACTGTTTTTCTTTTCTTTTTTTGAATTTTTTTTTTAAGCAGAATGAAGGCACTGTACTCAGTTGCTGCTGGATGGGAAAATGAATACTGAGAGGAAGGGAGGTGGCTATGCTTTCCCTGCCTCCTTCCTTCATAGCCCAGAGCCGGCTAGCCAGAGCTCAGTTCCATTTGTCAGGAGATTCTGAAGCGAGTGCATCCTGAGAGCCCAAGACCTTCCTCTGTATGAGGTGGGATTGGTGGCATCAGCCACTGGTGCCCTTGGTTAGAAGCAGCAGCTTTGTGAGCATCCAAGGTGGACACTCAGAGGACCTGTGCTCAGAACAGCACGTGCCTGCAGTCACATTACTGGGCTCCCTCTGGAAACTCCTCTGTGAACTTTGAACAAGGGGCCTCATGGCTTCCTTTGCATTTGACTGGTGAATTATACAGGCATAAATTAGCATCGGCTTACATGGTGTCTTACAGGCCAGGCTGGTGGCAGTTAGGTAGGCAGAACCCTGTGCTCGGGCCATGTCTGTCTGAAGTACTATGTGACCCACACACTCGGGTCTTAAGAGGGAGGAGTCAGATTCAGCAGCCACCCAGGCAGTGTTCCCATCCCCTTGGTGATGCTCTGGGCTGCAAGGGAAGACACTAGCAGTGCAGCTGATGTGGCCATGCTAGTTCAGGTATCAGGAGTGATGGTGACAGGCACAACAGCTAATGGTAGCCGGGGCAAGGACCAGGCAACTCTAAATGCCGTGTACACATTTCCTCCACAATGCACAGGACTGTATTACATCCTCCTTTTACAGAGGAAGAAACTGAGGCATAGAGAAATGGACCATAGTAATTATTAACAGTATTCACTTACCCAGAGTTGCATACAGATGGAAGTCAGCCCTGCCTTAGGGAGCCTGTGGGGACGCAGAAAGCATGTATGTGACCTGTGCTGTGAGGGCCACAGGGGTGGCGGTGGACTGTGCTTTGCACTTGCCCGGTGTGGGTACACTTCCAGCCATTCTGCACATATCTTCTCAGTGAGAGTCTCTGTTCGTCAAGGTTCTCCAGAGAAATAGACCTGACAGCATGAATCTATAATGTGTAAAACTGGATGTATTAGAGGCTATGGTCTGACCAGTCCAACAATGGCTGTCTCCTGATGGAAAGTCCCTGAGTCTGGATGTCTCAGCTGGTCTTCAGTATGAGCTGGAATCCAAATGCAGTAGGCTTTGGGATGATGCCAGGGAAAATGGGCTTGCCAGCACGAGTGAGGAGGCAAAACAGGCAAAGAGCAAGCCCTTCCTTCTCCCACGTTCTTTAAATAAGCTGTCACTAGACGGTGTGGCCCAGATTTAAGGGGCAACTTTCTACCTCAGAAGGTCCAGGTTAAAGGTGAGTCTTTCTACTTGAAGTAACTTGAAAATCCTTCACAGTTGTAGCCAGACACTTGAATTTTTCTTAATCCCAGACCTAGACAAGCTGACAACCAGCACGGCCCCTAGTACTCCTGTGTAGCAGGTGCTCTGTATCCTGTTTTATAGATGAAGTAGTCCAGGTACAAGCAGGCTTAGTAGGTTATTGGGTAAAGGCTACACATGAGGTGGCAGAGCCAAGATTTGATCCTGTGATCTTAACCCTGCTCATGTTCCAGAGGTACCAAAGCTTAGACATGGCTATAGTTCAGCAGGCTGGCTAGCTGGCACTCTGTCTATTCTCTGGAGCAGGAATCCATGGTTCAGGAGAGTAACATTCTGGGATTTTTAATGGGAAATGGAACCACTTACAGGTCCCCAGTACCCAAGACAAGATAGCTCTGTGAGGTTGGCAATGGGGCTGACTGTCTTTCACCTCATTTGGAAATCTAGTAGCACCCCCCATCTTAGACCTTCAGAGAAAGACTGCCATGGGCCACAGATGGGCCGTCAGTGTCAGGATGCTGCAGGTGGCTGCAGATTGAGGTCTTCTGCACAATGCTGCCTTTGGGGACAGTGTCACACAGCACCACGCAATGCTAGGATGATGTAACTCAGTCTAACTCTACCAGAGTTGGCTATGAATTTACAACCTTCCCCACTCAGACATGGAGGAGTCTTTGCATCACTATCCTGTTTGGCCTAGGGCTTATGTGAAGATTGTATACAGACCTTCATCTTGTGAAGGACATGGAAGGGGCAGACAGAAACCCCAGCATAGATGCACACTCCGTTTCAGGGACAGTTAGTGTGTCACTGATCCTCACAACCACAGGGCTACTCCAGTAGCCTCCTAAAGCCAGGAAAACTCTGCAGTAGTCTTAGAGGTTCTAGGATGGCAGCAGCGCCAGAGCCTGTCTAGGAATGAGTGGGGAGCACAGGGAAGAGTTCGGTTCCTGTAAGGTTCCTGTAAGGTGTGGGAGAAGAAAACAGACACTAGGCATCCCTAATACCTGATGGCATCCCAGGGTAAAAACAGAGTTACTTGGTGTAGTGGCTATTCCTGGTTGTCAACTTGACAATATTTGGAATGAACTACAATCCGGAATTGGAAGGCTCACCAGCGACCCTTATCTGGAGGCTTGGAGATCCTTATCTGGATCTTGGTATGGAGATCTTGAGCCATAGTGGCTATGGATTCCAGAAGATTGAATCTCCGAGTTTAAGGAACACACCTTTAATCTGAGCTACACCTTCTGCTGGAGACAATATAAGGACATTGGAAGAAGGGAGTCTAGCTCTTGCTCTTGCTCCTTCGCCTGCTTGCTGCGTGAGACTGAGTAACTGCTAGATCCTTGGACTTCCATTCACAGCTGCGACTGAACAATTGTTGGGAATTGGGCTGCCGACTGTAAGTCATCAATAAAATTCCTTTACTATCTAGAGACTATCCATAAGTTCTGTGACTCTAGAGAACCTTGACTAATACACTTGGTCATGTGGCTTCTGCTGTCAAACCTCCTGACACTTCTGCCATTGGCAGGACCTCCAGGTCTTTGAGATGCCCATACCAGCACCCATATAATTACCTGACTCCTAATGGAGCCCTGAAAAATTATCATCATTTGTAACTCTGGTTCCTCTGGGCGGTTGCCCCTGCTTTGCTATTAAAACAGTGTGTAGAGGAGAGAATGAGTGTGTGAAGTTTGTCTACCTCTACTTCAACTTACACCATTAGGACGAAAATGCATGTCCTCGATTCAGCCTGCAAGACCCTGGTTGATCTGATTTCTAGTTTTCTATCCTGGTCCCCCCCACACACACACACACATAAGTTATGCTTCCACAATACCTCTGTCCAGAACACACTCGTAATGGGGTCCCACTTCTGGTTCAGAACACACTTCACCCTTCAGACCCTGCCCCAAACTCCCCTTCCTTGGGTTAATGTTAGTACTGGCCTTAGGTATTTTCCCCAGCCCAAGCCCTTGCACTTTCCCTGGTAGCACATTAGTTCCACTGAGATTAGTTCTCCACAGGTCTGCCTCTGCTCCTCCTAATTTATCATCTAGGCAAAGAATGGTGAGGAGGAACAACCCCAGCCATTCCCAGCACCTGTCCCATAGTTTTAGACAGGCTCACCTGTCCTGCAGAGGCATCTGGAGACCTCTGAAGATATTAGATGCTGAAGAAAGATCTGCTGGGGTGAGAAGTATTGGGTGACCAGGAGGAGGGCTCCACCAGTTAGCAGATTTCTACACTGAACCTCAGGCTGCCATTTAGAGGCAGGAACGTGCTATAGTGGGGCTGGGAGGCTGATTCCCTGACCTTAGTCATCTGGGCTTTTGCAGAGAATGAGGGTCGGTGATGGGTGGAAGGAGAAGCAGGCCTTCTGGGGATCTGCATGGCAGGTGCTGCTAGGCAGGTCTATGGTGCTAAGACCGGGAGACACTACCATCTGGTTACTCTTTATCTTTAAGATTTATTTATTTTGTACGAGTTCACTGTAGCTGTCTTCAAATCCACCAGAAGAGGGCATCAGATCCCATTACAGATGCCCATGTGGTTGCTAGGATTTGAATTCAGGACCTCTGGAAAGCAGTCTGTGCTCTTAGCACTGAGCCAGCTCCCCAGCCTGCTAGTATCTGTTTTTATGGGCTTCTAGATACTGGGATAAGACCATCATTGTTCTAATGTGTGTCCCAGGGCCACTCTAGCCAGCAAAGCAGGAGTCTCACATGGATGACCAGCCATGGCTATATCTATTAGCAAGAGGTGCTTTCCCAGAACCGTCTGCTGGCCAAGGTAAGACAGAGCGATGAGTGAGAAGCAAGCAACACCAGAGACCACTGCAGTTCCACCAAGCTTATCCTGGTTCCTGCATCTAGGAAACCCTTTTTGAATACATCCAAGAGAACATCCTTAGAGTAAAACTGAAGTCCGTCTTTCACAGTGCTCTCCTTAGAAATATCTTGAATCTCACAGGCAAATCTATCCTTTGGCCACTGGAAAGCACCATCGGCAGGAGCGCAGTATTTGGGTTTGGACAGCCCTTTGCCCCTCTTGCCCTCGGGTGGCTCAGTACAGCCTGGTTCTATAGGAAGTGGAGCTCAGCACGTGCTCCAGGGCTCACTCTCACCTGTCCACTGACTGAGGTGTCTGTCTGTCTTGCAGCTGAGAAGAACACCTCTGGCATGCTAAGCCGCCCCTCCCCCGGGAGGATGGAGTGGATCATCCCCCTGATTGTGGTCTCAGCCTTGACCTTCGTGTGCCTCGTCCTCCTCATTGCCGTGCTGGTGTACTGGAGGTGAGTACACGGGGTGGGTGGCCAGGCACCGATTCCCGATCCTGGGGAGTTGACTGCATGGTTTCCATGCTCAGGACACTGAAGCAGTACACAGTCCCTTACCTTGTGTCTCACACCTGGAGACGTTTTTGTCTCAGGAAGGTGACACGGGCAGATCTGCCTCTGGGATCCCAGCACTTAGGTAATCCAGAGATTGATATTCTCCCAGGCTCTGCTACTTAATGGATTCAAATTCCTGTTCTGTTTTGAATTTTAGTCATCCAGACCTACAAAAGGACCTGGCAAGCTCCCCAGCTCTTCCAGCCTGTCAGACCAAACCTTTAGTTTGCAGTATCCATGCAGTACATTAAGTAGCCTTTATCTTTCAAATACTTCATAGCTTTTTGGTGAAAGTTAAATTGGGTAATCACAAAACAGTTACTGTATCACGTGGCATTTAGTATGGGGGAGTTAAGGAGGCCGGCTTGTGGCCAGCCTTTCGTCATCATTGTTGCCTAGAAAGTTCTCACTAAAAGTCCCATGAGGGGGTTATGGCTCTGTGTAGAAGTTCCAGAGTGTTCAACTGTAGAGAGAGGCCCAGCCACTTCAATTTAATGAGTCAGATTAAACCAGATGTGGGGCCAGGCTGCCATCATCATTCAAACATCCAGGTGTTCTCCTGATTATCTAGCAAGACTTAGCAGTGTGCTCCTTAGTTTTCATTACGTGATACAAATTATAGTGTCCTGGGAAGAAGGAGCCTCAACTGAGGAATTGTCTCCATTAGACCATGCACACGCTCAGGGGCAGGGGTGGGGGCTTTGATGCAGGCGGGCCCAGCCCACTGTGGGCAGTGCTGTCTCTCAGCAGGTGACTTGGACTGTACAGGAGAAGTAATTAAGAAAACCAGGGGAGTAAGGCAGAAAGCAGCGTTTCTTCCTGGTTCCCACCTTTGCCCTGGTTTAGTTCCTGCCTGATTTCCCTCAAACCTTCCCCGCCCCCTGACCCCAGACACAAGTCTCTTGGTCAAGGTATTCACCACAGCCGTAGAAAGCAAACTAGGACAGCCAGTGTAACGGTTAATTTTGATTGTCAGCTGGATTGTCCGAAGTCCTTAGGAAAGATCCACTCTGGAAGTGGACAGCACCACCCATGAGCTGCTGATGTGTGGAGATGAAGTCGCTTTATCCTTGGCCATCTTCCTACACTGAAGGACAATGCCCAAGCTGGGAGCCTCAGTAATTCTTCATCCCTCACGCCGCAGCGGGCTGGCTCCTCATCCTCTTTCCCTCGTTTCTGTTAAGTTTGAGTCAGAGCATCTTGTGGAGACACGCGAAACAGATGTGAGGATGCAGGAGCTCTGCTCTCACGGCCTTGTGCTTCCACAAGGCAGGTGAGACAGCAATGCCTAAGCTCATGTTTAATGTCTAAGAGAGCTCATGTGTGAAAGGAGAACACGACATGCAGACATCCAGAGAGAGCTTTGTCACACTGGGGCCTGCAAGTGAGCATTCTGAGTGCCCAGAGTGGCCATAAACATCCTGATTGGGCGATCATTTGAAGGCAAACACCCAAAAGCTGGACTCCATTCTAGCCTAACCAAATGCTAGTATATAGGAGGCAGGATATGAAAAGTAACTGAGGCAGGAGCATGCTTGAATTGTTCAGAAACAACCAGGAAGTGAGTATGATTGGAGTAGAGAGAGTGTCTGGGAGACACAGGCCTAGACAGCTTTTGGACTTCTTTGGTTTCAGGTTTTTGAGGTAGGGTTTTTCTGTGTAGCCCTGGCTGTCCAGAAACTCACTCTGTAGACCAGGCTGGCCTCAAACTTGGAAATTGCCCACCTCTGCCTCCCTCATGCTGGGATTAAAAGTACACACCACCTCCACCTTGCCCTTGACACTGATATAAATGGGGGTCTAACTTTAGAATTGCATGCTGTGTATGAAGCAGAGGTTAGGGGAAAGCCGAAGTTAGAGTGGGGATCAGAGGATGAGCATTCAGAGGCAGGGGAGATGTGTCTGGCCCCGAGGAAGCCTTAGTGCTGAGTGTTCATTACCACAGGTGGGCTCTGAGGGAAGGCTCAACACAAAGCATTTGCTGATCAGCAGTATAGTGTCAGGTCTGTTCTCAGCCGAGGACAGGATACTGTGGTCATTTCAGCCTTCCCCAAGTATGTAACAATAACTCCCCACATAGGAACATAGCACAGTGGCTCTCAACCTTACTAACACTGTGACCCTTTATCACAGCTCCTCATGTTGTGGTGACTGACCTCCAACCCTAAAATTATCTTCCTTGCTACTTCATAACTGTAATTTTGCTACTATTATGAACTGTAATGTAAATAAATATCTGACATGTAGGATATCTGATATGAGGCCCCTGTGAAAGGGTTATTCAACCCCCCTAAGTGGTAGAGATTTACAAACTGAGACCTGCTGGAGTGCCTCTGTATAGCTGCCACTCTGCTGACCGTGGCTTCTAATCCTGCCATGAAGAACCATCTGAGCTGGGTGATGGTGGCACACACCTTTAATCCCAGCACTTGGGAGGAGGCAGGCGGATAACTGAGTTTGAAGACAGCCAGGGATACTCAGAGAAACTCTGTCTTGAAGAAAAGAACCATCAACAGTAACATCCAGTAGGGTTCCTCATGGCTTGCACAGCAAGTTTACAGCAGCCTGGGCTACACAGAAAAGAGTCATGGGGACGAGGGTGGTAAACTTGTACCAAGCAATTCTGAAACAAAACAAAACAAAAGCCAGCCAGCCAATCTCCTACACTGTACCATCTCACAGATCACAAAGACTGAGACAGGGAACAGTGTGGCAGGACAGGCAGAGACCCCAGGCAGCTAAGGGCACTCAGATCGGTGCAGTCAGATTCAGCAGAGACTGGGTACATAGGACAGGCAGCTCTGAACCCTCTGTGGTTTGAGGCACTTCATCTTAAGACTGAAATGACAGCTCTTTATGTTTCTGAAAAACTCCATTAGTCCAAATGGAAACTATAGTAGTGGTCATGCCAGAATATTGTTATTTTCCCCTAAAGCTTAGTTCAACATGCGCAGAGTCTTAGGCTTCATCCTGTAGATGGAGCCTACATTCAATGGCAGTGCACAAAAAATGTCTGTAAAGGAAAAGACAATTCTGACAGCAGGAAAAATAAACCGAGTTCCTGTTAAGACGGGTATGTTGGCAAAGCATGAGACCATGCAGGAGGGACAAGGGCCTTTTCTCTGTCCAACATTTTCCCTGTGATTAACATGAAAGGGGGCAGCACAGGGAAGCTTACATAGAGAACTGACAAGTCCCCGCGGTGGTGTGGCTTTGAAGCTAGAGTAGCAATGTCCTGAGGCACAGAGGCAGCGAGTGGCTGAGATAGCAGACAGAGGGACTTGACAGAAGCCATGCAGGTTCATCCAAACCTCAGGGGTTGTGTCCACAGACGGCAAGGTGCCCCCCCGCAGTGCTTGTGCACGGTGGCAGCAGTCTTCTGCAGCCAGCTTTGTAGAATCTGAGCGTGTTCACCTGGAGCTGGCAACGCTGCAATGGAATCAGTCATGAAAAGGTGGAGAAATCAAACCCAGGGTCTCTGAGTTCTCTCCTGCCTGTTTCCTGCTTGAGAGTGTGATCATGTTCAACAGGTCGGCCACCAGTGCCAGGCACTGTTCCAAACACTTGGGTGGCACCATCTCCTGGGGCACCATCTATGTGGTAGGTACTTTTCTTTCTTTGACCTGGGGAGAAAAAGGGACCTGACTTTTGTTAAATTGCTGCTGTGAGCCAGGCAAAATGCAATGTTATCAGAGCACATTTTTCGTTGTATTTAACACACAAATCAAGTTCCCTTAAGCACCTCCCCCCAAAAAACCCCTAGTACTGACTCACTACACTGAAAGGTCCAGGGGCATCAGGTGTGGCTGCTCTTGGAAGATAGAACAAGGACATAGGGACATGGCTGGCTGGCATGGTTTGTTCTTCATGGGCTCCCACTGGCCTGTGTTAGACTTATATCACTCCATCCCAGCAGAAAGGGACCTTGTAATTGAACAGTTCCAGTGAGACCTCAAAATGGTGATTCCACCTCCAGAGGAGTTTGTGGTTGGAAGGATGGAATATGCCCACTACGCCTGGGTTTCACTCAGGAGCCCAAACTTCGTGTCACCACTGTAATCATCAAAAATATGAACTGAGCCAGACGGTGGTGATGCACGCCTTTAATCCCAGCACTTGGGAGGCAGAGGCAGGCGGATTTCTGAGTTCGAGGCCAACCTGCTCTACAAAGTGAGTGCCAGGACAGCCAGGGCTACACAGAGAAACCCTGTCTCGAAGAAACAAAAAAAAAAAAAAAAAAAAAAAAAAAAAAAGAAAGAAAGAAAAGAACTGAAAGCCAGCAAGTGGTATTTCTGAGGGGACTGTCCAGACTTAGAAAGACAGCTAGTTTAGAAGATTTGGCTAAGTATTCCCTTATTTATGAAATTATGAAGCCATTTCTGTCATTGCATAGACTGGTCTTGTATGCCAGTTCCTGCTGTTTATACAGTGCTTATGGACTTGGTCCCATTGTGATATGCTTGGTGATTCAGATGCAAAGCCCTGTAGTCCCCAGGATTCATTAAAGAAATGGGTGAGTAACATAACGGAGTATAAAGACTATTTAAAGAAGGGTAAGGGTATATTGTGCTTCAACCTAGCCTGAAAGAGAAGTAAGGTCCAGGAAGAACCCGTGGGAAGCTGACAGCTAAACAGTGAGAAATCAGGGGAGGAACAAGCAGAGAGAGAGAGAGAGAGAGAGAGAGAGAGGAGGGGAAGGAAGGAGGAGGAAGAGGAGAAGGAGAGAGAAAGGGGGGGAGAGAGAGAGAGAGACAGATATAGTACATGTCAGTGGTATAAAAGCTGTGTTGGGTTTAGAAATTAGCTCCAGTCAATAACAGGAACTGGAGACCTACCAGGGTGGGGCCAGTTATCTTCAGTGAAGAGTCATCTTCCAGCCTCAGTTTCCTTACCTATAAAGTAGTTAGAAAACATGTACTGAGTGCATATGGGCAGGCAATATAGGCTGTGAGAAATGTCTGCCCTGTGTAACAGATGGGGACTAAGTACACATGTGCCACAATGTTCTACCAGATCTGACTGTAAGGAAAAATAGAAATGTAATTCTGGGTCCTTGCATACCTGAAATGTTTGCAAGTGAGAGAATGAAATCTATAGATAAACACCTTTTAAATGTAGTCACATTGTATAGCTGTACATAATTTCCAGCAATCTTACCATGGCATAAGATGGTATTTGAAAAAAAAAATAGTTAGGAATCTCCTTCTAGAGTTTATTCTTTGGAATGATCTCATTATGCACAGTAGCCTAGAAATAGCTCAGTCATCAATTTAGAGCTAAGTATAGGATAAATGTAGGTTAACCAACTGAGCAGAGCTACTTTGAGCCAAAAACAAAAGGGTGACTATAAAGTTAATAAAATCACTTGGGATGCTGCTCCTAATGGGCCTAATTCCAGATGAGGGCTTCCCTGTGTAGGAGCAGGGTAGGGACTGGCCCCACACCCACATCCCCAGTGCAAAAGCTTTGAGGCCTTCGAGCCATCTCCGCTCTCCCGGGGCTGGCTGTGCTCTCTAAGCCTTATTAGTAGCTGCAGCAGACTCATGGCCTAACAACAGAGGCAGGTTTACTTCTCACCCCCACAAAGTCTGACAGGGTAACCCCACTTTGTGGAATTGCTGCATAAGAACTTGACCTAGCCCCTGAGGACACACGGTGAGGTAGACAAGCATACCTGTATCTGTGAAGCACCTCCACACGTGTCCTTGGATATCTAGGTTCATTGACGTCATCATATCAGCATATGTGTCTAAAAAGGGACAAATTCGTTACTTCAGATTTGCTCAAGCAAAAGAAATGTGAGCACAAACTTCAGATATCTGAGAGATCCGGAACTGAGTCCACTAGGGGCTATTGAGTAAAAGCAGGTGGCAGTGTAGGTCTACAGAGGGAAATGTACTTTGTAATGCTTTTAGTTGAGGTGTTGGGAATAAGATGTGTACTGGCTGATTTTGTGTGTCAACTTGACACAGACTGGAGTTATCACAGGGAAAGGATCTCCATGAGATCCAGCTGTAAGGCATTTTCTCAATTAGTGATCAAGGGGGGAGGGCCCCTTGTGGATGGTGCCATCCCTGGGCTGGTAGTCTTGGGTTCTGTAAGCGAGCAAGCTGAGCAAGCCAGGGGAAGCAAGCCAGTAAAGAACATTCCTCCATGGCCTCTGCATCAGCTCCTGCTTCCTGGCCTGAGTTCCAGTCCTGACTTCCTTTGGTGATGAATAGCAGCATGGAAGTGTAAGCTGAATAAACCCTTTCCTCCCCAACTTGCTTCTTGGTCATGATGTTTGTGCAGGAATAGAAACCCTGACTAAGACAGGATGCTACAAATTTATTCTTCACTGGCCTTGCAGAGAAGGAAAACCCCAAATCTGTAACAGTATAGGACGTACACTGAGGACAGAACTATGTCCACAGGGAAGAGGACAGGGTGCTAGGGCAGGTCATAGAAAGGAAACACCCAATGATATGCTTGCCCCCCTTCAACAAATGGCACCCAGCTGTGTGCATGATATTTCATATATGCAGTCTGTTTCAGTGGTTCAGAGCTATTTCAAATGAGTCAGAACAACTGGGGAGAAAATCAGAGCTCTTGAAGATGCTGAAAGAGAAGAGTGTGCCATTTTGCTCTTACTGCTCTAGATGGTAGAAGCACTGGCTTTGAATTACTACTGAGGAAGCTCTCTGCAGGATCCATGGATCCTTGCTTTACAACAGCAAGCTGCTTAGATAGCATCAGTGCCCAGAAAAAATGTGCAAGAGCCCAGCTGCTGCCACTCAAAAGACAGACATTTTTGGATGGTACCTTTTTGATTTGTGTAATTTGAGGTGGATGCTAGGAGAGGTGCCAGGTGTTCTGGGGTGTGGCACTTGTTGAACCTCTGGGCTATATAAAGCACAGGTTAGCTACCTTGAGCCAGGCATCAGTGTACAACCTAGAATTGTGATGATTGTTATGAAGGCAGATTTTGTTTTATGTTCCTTGGAGCCTGGATAGCTCAGAACACACCACACACACACACAGACACACAGACACACACACACACACAAACACACACTATTTTACCATCTCTGGCATGTGCTTAGCCCAGGTTATAGTACAAATAGATCTTTAGTGAGTAGAGCCTTGATTTTAATCCAAATAACTTGACTTCATAGCCCACCATTATATGTACTATATATGTGGGAGGGAGGGGTATGTACATGCAGAGACCAGAGGAGGGCACTGGATATCCTGCTTTTCCTTTTGAAATATGGTCTTTCCAGGAGCCTAAAGCTAGGCAAGCAAGCCCCAACAATCCTCATGTCTCCATCCTGAATAGCACTGGTATTAGTCTCGAGTTGAGGGGTTTGGTTTTATACTGGTGCTGGGCTAAGAACCAGGCCTTCATGTTTACCCAACAGGTATTCTTGCCCACTGATCTATTTATCCACCCACCAGCCCCCTGCCATGGCCCACCATTTTAACTATCATATTGTGCTGCCCCAGATAGGGGAATACCATACATGGTGGGAATAGTTAGTCATTTCTATGTAGTCTGCTTTCGTGTTTCAGGTCAGATAGACACTGCAGGCAAAGAAACCACTTGGCTACTATTGCATGATGTTTTCACAGTAATGGCCACCTGACCTGGAGGTCCAGATAAGAACCAACTTGAGCTCTGATAATGATGAATATATTCAGTTATCTCGTTATTAGTTTGAGAATTCAATGTTGAGTAATATCACCTACTTCGCTTTAGTCCCAGTTGATTAGTGTTAATGTCCTTAGTTTAGTGTCTTACTGAACATAATCATAGCTTGGGAAGGGTTTTGAAGACATACAAGGCAGCCTCACTTCTCAGATAGGCCTAAGATAACTTCAAGGGTTCTGGATCATAGGCTGGTAAGCTTCGTAAATAGAAACTGTAGCCTCCGACCCTAGGCTTACTAAAGTTTGTTATTGCTCTACTCTGGTAAATCCATGTCCCTCTTGATCATATGACCAAGCCTTTTGTAAACTTTATGGCAAGTCAGCTCACATCAGTGAGTCACATCTGCATGTGGGAAAAGGTTTCTCTTTTACTGAGTTCCGTCTTTCTATGTGTTGATATCTGCTCCTGAAGAATGGTATTCATCAGGCACACGCCTTTAATCCCAGCACTCAGTAGGCATCAGCAGGAAGATCTCTGTGAGTTCAAGATCAGCCTAGTCTACAGAGCAAATTCCTGCACAGCTGGGGCTACGCAGAGAAACTCTTGAAAAAACAAACAAACAAACAAGTTCATCATGAACACAAGTGAGTTTTGTTGACACTGCAATTTTTTCTTCCCTGGATGTTCAGAGGGAGACAGAGTGAAGTGACTATGAAAGCATACAGATGTGTAGGGATTTGTACTGGCATTAACAGGGGCTTAGGCAAACAGAAACACATGGGCATGGGGTGTGGGCACGTGACAATATGCCATGTGTACTCATAGTGTGATTGACCACATGTGCATCTCTGGAACGTGGGCTCTTCCTCCAGTTGCACAGCAGTGACAATGACAATCAGAGCAGCTGTGAGCAGGTATACAAGAGATATTCTGCATGCAACTGCTCTGTCAGCCAGCCTTTCTTTGCTTGCTGGCTATGGCTTTAGATTAGCCTGCTTTCTACCCTGGCAGAATCATAAAGGAAACAGTGTACTAAGAACTTGCTTTTGCTTTTTCCTAAGTAGGTGGCAGAAGGGATTCTAAATTTCATATTACTAATTTCATTCTACTGTTAGTAGAAGCCACCGGGAAAGTAATTGTTGAATAAAAGAAAGCCCATGTTACGTGTTTCCCCTGTGAGGTGCTGGAGATTGAAGCCAGGGCCTTGTATACTAGTCAAGTACTCCTACCACTGAGCCAAAACACTTTTTAGAGATTTCTCAATAGGCATAAAAAATGTTGCCCAGCTTAGCCTCAGATGGGCATTCCTCTATTGCGCTCCCTAAGAACCTGGGGCAGAAGTGTGTTCTACCATTCTCTGCGTGTATGTGCTTCTGATTCTAGAGAGGCCTACCTGGCAGTTAGGATATCAGGGGTTGCTCCAAGAGAGGAAACAGTTTCCAGAAAGGAAGACTGGCCAGGATCACTTACGTTATAATGTTTGTTTATCCTATCTAGTGTTCTGCATTGCTGAACGAAGGCCTTTGTGGCTGGCCCATTTATTCCTTCCATTGTTGATTCTTTTACCACTTCTCACACATCTACAGGGCCATGGAGAATTGTGTAGGAGACAGAATTCCTGCTTTGCACACGCCTTTAATCCCAACACTTGGGAGGCAGAGGCAGGTGGATTTCTGAGTTCAAGGCCATGTCTTGGTGGAGATGAATAAGTAAATAAAGGTTATATAAAGTGCACACTCTTTTTAAAATTCTGTGCTATTTGAAAATAATGCCTGTCATAATCCCCAGCTGGCTGTCTCATTTGCATGGTTAACTGGAAACCCAGCTGTACTGATCTTACCTTCCCCAGTGGGAGCACTGAGCAGGACAGAGCCAATGCTATGGCTCCTTTGTGATGGCCACTGATGTTAGCATCTGTCCTCACTGCTCTTCTGTCTGCTTCCAGGTTGGTTTTGTGGCCTCCTTGGATACCAGCTATGCCAAAGGGGAACAGTGAGTTCTTTAAGAAACTTAAGCACTCGGGCAATGGTGGCACACGCCTTTAATCCCAACACTTGGGAGGCAGAGGCAGACGGATTTCTGAGTTCTAGGCCAGCCTGGTCTGCAGAGTGAGTTCTAGGACAGCCAGGGCTACACAGAGGAACTCTGTCTCGGGAAAAACAAACAAACAACAAAAAAAAAAACCTAAAGCATGGCTAGGGTACAGGGGAACAGAGTGAGAGCCAAGGAGAACTTCTTTGAGAAGATATTTGAGCTGTGACTGCAGAGAAAAAGTAGAGGGTGCATGTTCAGGGGCAGCCTTATGGACGCTGGTCATAGTGCATTCAGCATGGCCATAGTTTTCTCCCTCAAACCACACTTCCTTTGTGTCAAGCAAAGTCCACTGTCTTGGCCTCTCAGAGGCTTTTCCCAGAGACTTCTGCATGTACAAAACAGCACATTCAATCCCAGAGCCAAAAGGTAGAAAAACTGGAGCTTCAATGTCATTTTTGGTGGCTTTGTTCTTTCTAAAAGCAGACCATTCATGGGTGTTTTGTGTATTTTTGTTGTTTGGTTTTTGTCTTTTTCTAAATTAATCATTGCTAGTATAATTCATCTGTACTTAGAACTTCTCTTTTTGGCTATATTCCGAGATTTTTAGCCATTAGAAATAATTTTTACCATTCAGCTCTCCAAACCCTGAAAATGTGTCAAACCTGTGGGGAGAGCAAAGACACATTTCATGTTGCCAAAATAGGACTTGCCTTGGAGGTTTGGGATTATGATAACTCTGGTGTTAAACTGTCTTGCACTGAGAATCTGAAAGGTATGGGGGTAGGGGACATTTGGAGGTCCCCAGGGGTTCCAGGAGATGGGCACTTTTCTCTCCCTTTTTCTTCCCAACTGTTTAGGGAGAGCTGAGTCACGTGGTAGCTAATGCCTCAGATCCCGGGCAACTTTTTGCTCAATAACTGTTTCCCAAATGGCTACTCAGGGGCCTTTCAGAATTCGTGAGAGCTGTCAGTTGTTATAGTAACCGGCCCCTGCTGTCGAGTTGGCCCTGAGATGCCAGTTGAAGCTCTTGGAACAGGCTAACTCACAGTCATTAGACAAAAGTGGGGAGGGAGGCACAGCCAAAGGTTGCCATTTAAACATGTTCCTTGATACTTGCAACCCAGCACAGGTTGTACTGTGCAAGTGCTGGCTGATACAGTTTTAAACTCATTGCTTAGAAAACAGAAGGCTGCCTCCTTGGGTGTTCGTTCTAGGCTTGCTAACCCATTTTGTCCCAGATTCTCAGAAATCCCTGCTTTCTCTCCCAGGGTTACTTGTGCTTGATCAGGTTACCCCTTGGTTGTCGGGGATATTAGTTACTGATTTATGGCATTTGCTTCTCACGAAAGTGTTGTCAGTTTACGGGTGGGAGTCTCAAGAGCCTGTGATTGTGCGTGAGGAAAAACTGCGGAAGATAGCCGGCTCTGCTCCAAAATTCCTGAAAGAGTAAATCTGGCAGAATTCAGAGCAGGGCTAAGGGTTGAGAAAAAGTCTAAATATTTTAGGAAGCTGCAAATTTCAAGTTTTTATGAAAATTTATAAAAACATTCCAACATACTTGTGATTTCTTCAGATTAGTGTTCGCAGCCACACAACATATCTGTGATGTTTGGGGGGACAGTCATTGTAGTGACAGTAGTTTCAACAGAGGGAGACAGGAAGTTCTGAACTACAACAGTCCCTCCCCCTTTCAACCTTGTTGCCAATCAAGTTCTCCTTTCTCTAAAGGTGAGCTGGTATGACAAGCACTTGTGTATAATAGTGTAATTGCACTAGTAATGAAAAAAAAAAAGGAACTTAAAGCTTATTTATGACAGGAGAAAAGAAACATGAACACTAAAAAGCTAGAGGTACTGGTCCCCAGAAGGAAGCAGTCCTACATTTCTGTGCAGGATTCAGCAAGGAGCCTGAAAGGGGAAAAAAAAAAAAAAAAAAAAAAAAAAAGGTTATATATTAGGTGGTGGTTGTTGTTTTTTTCCAGTTCTATGAACAAGACTTAGAATAAGATCATTTCACTGTGAAATCCTATAGCCCAAGTAGCTTGGACAATCAAATCTAAGCAGCCACCCACAAGTGTCTGCATTTGTCAGAACATGCATCCTTCGCATGGACAGGCAAGTCTGGGGTGCTAAGGTATTTAGTGTTTAAGAGACTCTACATAGAGCAATAACTTGCCAAGTGCTGGCCCTGTCTGTCTGAGGCATTTTCTATATTTATCCAGAAGTGACAAGAATGCATTCAGAAAAGACTAAACCCCTGCTCTGTCCAATGCAGAGAATTGACAGGCACTGGGCAGTGGAGACCCAGCAAGCTCTTCAGAGCTGTCTGCTTGCTGGGACAGTGTGCCTGCAGAGGTAAAGAGCAGCCCAACCTTAGACTAATGCCACCTTCTGATATGTAAAACATTGCTTTGGGAAACAAGCCTACTTTGTGTCTCTTACCTCAGCACCAGAGACCTCTCTAACGCTAGCCATTTTTGCATATGTGTGCCCTTTTTGAAAACGCTGTATATGAAGTCGTGATAGCAGGGATGTCTGGGTGGAGGGCATCAGTGTGCAACGCTGGGGGACCAAGTGAAATACTGTCTTCTACACATGTTCTCTTTTGTCTTTTGTCCATTTAGAGGGTGTAACAAAATAAAGTCCAAGGGCTTTCCCCGACGTTCCCGTGAAGTGCCTTCTTCTGGGGAGAGAGGAGAGAAGGGGAGCAGGTGAGGGCGGCCCAGCTTAACGGGGGAGTCTCAATGGCTGGGACTTAATGGGGGAGTCTCAGTGGCTGGGGGAGTCTCAATGGCTGGGGGATTCTCAATGGCTGGGACTGGCTTGCAGAACTTTTGTTTTGTTGCTATGGGGATGGAAGTCTTCTAAACAGAAAATGCTGATGTTCACCTGTTCCATGGCAGCTAGTAATGTTTGCAAAGACCAGTTGAGCCTCCAGGTAGCTGCTGCCCATGGTAGAAGCTCCAGCGCGTGCTTGCTTTGCTTTCATCTGTGGGCTGGGCTGTATTTTCTGTCTTTTTTGGTAACACTGTGGACACGCTGTGTTTGCGCATCTGGTGTATGCTGCATCCATTTTCTTTTAAAAAGTCAATTAAGTTGTTGCATGCTTGTTTAGAGCTTTGTTTTTCAAATAAGCATAATTCTTATAAATGAAAATAATTTATACATAAGGGGTTAAAACCAAGAACAAGACAGAAAATGAACAAATGTGGCTATAACATGTGCTTTTCCATAAAAAAAATATGTGGTTATAACATGTGCATGAATTCTTAATATTCTGAAAAAGTCTAACCTGAAGAGTTTTATATGAAACAATTAGAAGTTGTGCATATAGTCCTAATTACTGCACTTGAACCTCTTGAGAATATTTATATAAGACTTATCTCACATGTAAACTGTTTAAAATTCATAATCTTTTAATACTAAATCATTAAGTAGGGTAGTTAATTAATGTTGTAAGTAGTTCCTTTTTACTTTCAGTAAACCAACTTATACAATTTATATCTAACCTTTTCCATGGAATGGCTTGTCTCTGTTATCTGATTATTGAGATGAAATTTCACTTATATCCCCAGGAAACAGTTTTGATTCATGAGGAGTGATCTTGACAGGGTAATGAGGAAGGTCATGGCTGGCCCATTCTTACGCTGTACAGTTCTGGCCGTGTGCATGGCTCACTGACTGGTGATGTCATTTTTTCCTTTCTAGGATCTTTTTTTTTTTTTTTTTAAACCTGTTGAAGTTTTCGATTCCTAGTATACTTTCAAAACAGCTTTTCAAATATGGGACTAGAAACCTCTCTTTATTGTTTTAAACCTAAAGCTCTTCTCTGAGAGGGGTCTGTGACCATCCTGTGAACAGTTCTTATGCCCAGTCCATGACGACATTTCTTTCTGCAGTACTTTAAAGGACCAGCATGACTCATGTCCAACACTAAGGTAAATGCCGTCCATGGTCAGACACTCAGACACTATTCAGCCTGTGTATGTGCTTAGCTCTTAGTATGGCGTGGACTTGCCACAGGCCCAGTGTGCGTCACCCAGGAGATGCCTCGTGTCTGCAGTTGCTTACAAGGAATCTGAGAACTTCTTTGCTTAGGACTGAGGGAAACATATCAGGTCTACCTAAGTTGAGATCATCCTAAGGAACTGCAGGTATTTGTCGACTCTAAGTGTGAGTTACGCAGTATCAAATGCATATTTTATAGTGTGGCTACAAACCTTGACTCAGGAACATGTGGATTGTCACATTAGCTCTACCACTTCCTGGCTCTTTGGCATGGGATCCATTTGAGACTCAATTTCCTCATCTAGGAAATGGGTCTTTTGAGAAGTCTTCTTTATAGAATACCCATTCTATAAAGATTAAATTAGACAGTATATATGGAATTCTTTGTTCACACCTGAGAAGAAGGAGACATGGAGACTCTGAGAAGGGAAGTGGCATGGTCAGACAGTCCTGCTGAAGTAGGGCCTCCACTCTAGGCAGCTAGCTCTTCAGCAGGTACTTTTTCTCCTGCTCTGCTATGCTCGGCAGTCTACAAGGAGGAGCTGAGCCTGATAGACTCAATGTGGAGTCTCTGTCCACACAGGTCTCAAGGCTTCCTGCTCTTCCCTACAGAGCTGCCCAGACTATGTGATTCCTCCAAAGCTTACGGTTGCCCACTGATCTGTGTATTCTGTATGCCTAAGGTCTGCAGCTCACAATGTTCCACATTGTACCCACCCACCTTTTCTGCTAACCCAGCTCCGTCCTGAATGGTTTTCTGGTGCACAGGCTGCCAGGTCTTCTAAGCTTCTAGTGCAGGCTGACAAGCAGCCTCACCAGCCTCCATGTCTACCTTTGTCTCTTTCTTTCTCCTCTCCTCCCATGGCCTGAAGGAAGAGAAGCCTCCACAGATGCTGAAAGAGCAGCATCCCACACGGCTGCAGTAGCTGGGCATGCACCTAATGTAACCTCTGCCTTCTACCCCTGCTCTTTATGATCCTTTCCTTAGCTGTCCCTTTGTGGACACAAGGTAGGACCATGCCTCTGGGGGCCCCAAATCATGAAAGGTGTGAGCTAAGGACAAAACTATAAAAACCATACTTAAGTATTAACAGTTTTTTTTAAAGTCCACTTAAATTGTGAATAAGTAGGATCAGACATCATTCATGATAATAAAGTTTAAAATCATATATAACCTGAGAATTCCATCTACCCACCCTATTCCCCACCTACTCACAAACATGTGCTCATTTTTCTAAAGTTATACATTATTGGACAATTGTTATATATCTAAACAAATTCGGTATCTCTGTCTCTTTTTACATAGTGAAGAACTACCTGTTTTACCCATGTGCTTGGCTTTGAGATAACACAGTTTTTCTCTAGGCATCTATAGTTCCCTATTGAGTTAATTATATATTATAGGAGTGTTAAATAGATATGCCATGATTTATTTAAGCAGTCCTCTAAGGCTATCAATTTTGTGACAGCACAGTACTATGCTGAATAGCCTTGTTAATGTGTCGTTTTGCACATGGATAAATACAGCTGCAGAATAAATTCAGTAAAGTGGCAGCAAGGCAGGGTTCATGGATGGTGCCCTCCTCTGCCACTGATTTTGAGGTCTTTCCTTGGTGATGTGTGTATGTATCTGCTTCCCTACAGCCCTCTAGTGCTGGGCACCGTGGCTCACTGTTCATTCACCAGCGATGTGGGAATAGAGTCAGTGTGTTCCCAGTGTGTTCCCATCTTATTATAAACTATTTCTTTAAAATAGTGGTTCTCAACCCTTCTAGTGCTGCAACCGTTTAATACAGTTCTTTGTGTTATGGTGGACTCAGTCAAAAAATTAGTTTCATTATTACTTCATACCTGTAATTTTGCTGCTGTTATAAATTTGAATATAAATATGACATGCAGGCTGTCTGTTATGTGACTCTGTGAAAGGGTCATTCAATCCCCCAAAGGAATCATAACCCATAAGTTGAGAGCCACTGTGTCAGACAGTCTCTCCATTCTGAGAGATTTGTTCCAAAGTTCTTGTGTGGGTACCTTAATTTTTCTTTTAATAGTCAATTCTTGATTATTGGAAATATCACGTGGATGACACTGGGGTGCCTTTTGGGAACCTCACCCCAAGTTTTACAAGCATTGCTACAATGGTATTCAGTAAAAAAGCACATAGATCTTTCCGAGATCCTGAAGATCACTTAAGGCTATTAACCATATTACAACAAGCCAGACACGGTGCTGCGTACCTTTGATCTCAGCACTAGGGGGGCAAAGGCAGGCAGATCTCTATGAGTTCGAGGCCAGCCTAGTCTATAGAGTGAGATCTAGGGCAGCCAGGGATATGTAGAGAGACTCTGTTTCAAACAAAACACAAAACAAAAACAAAACTAGTACAACAAAATAGTCATTATGTTTAGGAAATAGGTAGGTTCTAGACCATTTTCGATGGTAATTCTGAGAGATATGTGTTTCCTCTCCTCCTTGAACTCACTGAGACTTGCATGGCTCTGTTAACTGCCTCAAGTCAGTGGGGTTGGGTGAGTGGTGAGTACCGTATGCTAGAGTACAAAGTGTGACAACTGTCTCAAAGATCCTGGTGTCAGACCTTTCCCAGGTCTCCACTGAGTCCTGGGATGAACTGTGAGGGTTTTATCTCCTTGGAACTAGCTGAAATATTGACGAGAGCACCTTTGAGCTACCGAACGTGACATAGGAAGTGACCTCTGCTGTCCACTTCCCAGGAAAGGCCCACACAGTCATCCCTGTGGATCTGTTAGAATTTCTTAGCAAAAACAAATGTTGATCAAGAAAGATTATCTCGGACCTACTTCTATGCATGCAGTTTGCTTGTCTTCGCCCATTTAAAGGAAGTTACTACGGGCAACCTGACTTATCCAGTACCATGCTTACCATGGAAATCACACCTTTCTCTGTCACTTTAGCTATAGCAAGAGTGAATTAGGATATTGTTGCTACCTACAGGAAATCCCAAATATCAAATATCTGGGAGCCCCTTCTCTTCTCATAATGTCTGCATTCCATCTCCTGTTCGTCCCATCTATCCAGCCTTCAGGTGATTTTTTTCTCTTTTCTCTCCCCTTCTTTCCCTCCCTTTCATACTCCGTCCTCTGCTTGTCCAGAGTATGACAACCACATGCCCAGGAAGCCCAGAAGTCCCGATGCAAAACATGCCACTTTATTATCCCCCAAAGCACACTTGGATTTGTCAGATTTTTGTGTCCCCTTTCATGACTTGGAAAATATGCCAACCAGAAGCATATTTTGATGTCTGAGTCTTTCATTCTGGAGGAGCCCTTCCGGAGACTGCACTGTATAAACTTAGCTACATAAACCAGATCGCTTAACAGGCAGTAAGGACAACTTAGCAGTGAGTGAGTTGTTGTGTATGAAAAAATCTCAACTTAGAATTGAATCGGGCCACCTTCCAAGTGGGACCCAGAGTAGCTTCAGGCAAACACTCCTGAGGGAAAGCCCAGAGATATCCACAGTCTTTCTCTTCTATTGTTTGTCACTTCCTTTTCTAGAAACATTTTGCCCTCATAAATCAATCGGAGACTTTTTAGCACAACTCTCAATCTCTTTCTTTGATGGCCTGTTAGTGTTTGCAGCTTTCCATTAATAAATGGCTCTCACTCAAAGTTCACTACAACATACCCACTTACAAAAGTAAATATTAGTGGGATGTCTGTTCTTGACAACATGAAAATAAATGAGATTATTAGTGGGTATGGCACTGTAAATTCAAATGAGGGCAGCCTATGAATCGTTTAAGATTGCTTAATTAATATTCAGTAGTAGCTGAGCCAACTGCCCACTATAGTCTGCAATTAGAATTTTGCCTCCACACAGCTAAGAAACTCCTTCACACTCTGGTGTAATTATAAAACCATTGTGCTTAATTTGAAGAGAGTGACTTGATTTCTAGTTTTTGTATGTCAACATTTGTTTAGTATGTAATTTTGAGTTTTTATCTAAGTCTGAAAACCTTGTTAGGATTCCACTCCAACCCACAGCCCATCATCCACAGCACAAGACAAACTGTTGTAATAATAAGCCTAAAACTGAGGATGGAAACAAGCTTGTCAAAAGGACGGACATGCTAAGACAAATGTCAGTCCATCTCAGAAGCCCCTGCCTGCCGTTGGAGAGCCCTTTTTATAGACAAGTGTCTCTTTAGACATTTCTAGACTTCAGTGTCAGCCCTTTGTTCCAGGGAAGTATTGGTTGCCTGCACAAATCCTTGTCAGGCAAGCAGAAAGAGACAGAAATAAGAAAAATCATAAGCCCACACCAAAGGCTGTCTAACCAGGTACCTGGGAAGAAACAGCAGAATTGGAGGGGGTTGTGGAGAAGCTCAGGCCTCCTGGGGGTTCTGCCTTACAACTATCTATGTCAGATTCCTGGAAGGAAGTAGGGAAGGGTGTTAAAAATCTAGAGTTCTCCTGCTCATCTTTGTAGTTCACTCTGCATTGTTGGCAGAGCAGGGCTCTCTGACTGGATTATGCCATCGGAGCAGCTGTTTGTGTGTGTGTCATTAGTCATGAGGGCCAATTAAAACCAGCAGAGCCTGCCATGTGCTGGCACCATGTGTGCTTCAGTGGGAGCTCGAAGACTGAGAGCTGACAGCTGATGCAGGTCAGTGTCTGCTGCATCCCGATGACAGATAGCTTCTGCTGTCACAACAGTGGAGTGCTTGAGTCTTGACGAAATCTCTATTCTCAAAATAGGTCCTCAAAATATTTGAAAGAATTGAGAGTTATTTTTAGAGATGTAGCTAAAGAACAGTGATTGATGACCCATCCGCCTCAAGTGTCCTCTGGAGTTTTAAAAAGTTAGACCCACACTTGTACAAAAGAACAAAAACAAGAACCAGACATCCCATCGTCTGGACCACAGTGGTGGGACTTGGACTTGAGATTAGGGAACTGCTAAGCAGAATCCACACAGACTAGGAGAACTGGTAGAGAAGATACCCCCATGGTACTCTTTTGGGTTTCAATGAAACCATCCTTAGAAATCATTCTAAAATGTATAAGTTCATGTTAGCTTTTCAAAGAGGACAGTAATACAGAAGAATATAGGAGAGCTGGTCCCACCTGGCTACAGAGCTTCTTGAAAGCAATCATCGTTGGCCAATCTTGGTCCAGCATCAGATGCGTTTGGAGACATGTTTACCTTTGGGGTGTAGCTTTTAGTTGGAGATTGGTTCATTATGGCAGGTTGCTTACTGTAGGAGAGACATACCAGAATCATGGCCAAATGAAGAAACAACACACACATATCTCTCATTCCATCTCATGTCATGCACATGGGGCTGACTCTTTCCTGCTCCCATCTGGAAGTGTTCAGTCTAGTGCTTCATAGTACTTCTTCACCAATGGAGTTGTATCATGACAAGTCAGACTTGCTTGTCTGGATTTTGACATTCTTACTCAAGTATATGTTGTACAAAAGTCCTTTGTGCACTTAACACCCTTGATGCCATAGTGACAATTTCCCATGCTACATGGGAAACTCACTATAATTTCTATGGGCAAATACTATGGTACTGCCCACCTTCCATTGAAGGCTGTTTCCTTTTTAGTGGCTTCTTAGTGACAGCACCAGAGAGTATCTGTAACTGCTGTCCCCTTGTCACAGGAAGTCTTAACTAGGAACACTGCAAACTAGCTCCTCAGGGAGAAGGTTCAGAATACATAAGTCTGTGTCCCATCTAGGCCTCAGGTGGTTGTCACCAGGTATGGGCTTTGTCCTGCGTGGCTTACTAAAACCAAAGAGGTCTGAACATCTGTTGATAACCACCATTGACTAACATGTTGCTTGAAGGGCGATAGAGCAGCCAGGTACAGAGAGGACAGGTAGTTTATATTTGAGAACCTCAAAACTTCAAAGAGAAGGCTGAGTACCCTGGGGGAAAGGAAGTGGGAAAAAAAAGCATAAAATGTATGGGGTTGGTGACCTAGGTTATAGTTTGTAACCAAAATTATAAATACACTTCCTCATTGTTCTAAACATGTTCTACTTTGTTTTCCATTTTTATAATAATACTCGTGTAAATATATTCAGGGTAAAGCAATTTTGGGAAAGACGTTTCATATCCTAGAAATCTGTTCATTCAAGGAGGCAAGATTAGCCTCTGTTGGTTGAAAGAGAATTGGAACTACAAAGAAAACTGAAATTGCACACTCAGTGACGTACCTGAGAACACTCTGAGAACGTCTGTCCTCGATCCCCTGGGCTCAAACTCAGAGGCAACCCTGCCAATCGAGAACAAAGCCGATCGAGAACTTTAGAGGATCTGACTCGTGGGTATTTTCCCATTTCTCAAAAATCTCTGCCTTTGCTTTTTATTTTTCATATTTTGCTTAACATTAAGAAAAGAAAACCTTTTTCATGGGACTTTTCAGAAATGAATAAATTAAAAAACAATGCCATACAATATCCTTCTGCCTTACTGGAAAGTTAAAACCAAAGTGTAGGATTTGCACACAAGAAAAGATCATCGCCTGTGGGGAATAAGTGGCAGCCTGGCCCCAGATAGATGCTCAGTAAGTGTTCCTTAAAGCAGTGGTTCTAACAATGCAGTGAAATTTAGGGAAACACTAGTAACTGGGATATCATCTATATTTCTTAGAAGGGCTATATGTCTATGCTAAGGTTGTAGATGGAAAGGTAGCCCAATGGTAGAGCATTTACCATGTGTGAAGCTGTAGGGTCAGTTCCCAGTACCACCACATGTTTACACACACACACACACACACACACACACACACACACACACACACACACACCAACTACCTACCTACCTCAGTTTTGGAGTGATTACAACAGTAGCCCTTGGTTGATGTTCTTGTTACCTTGATGTTCTATGGACAATCTGTCACACAGCAGCCCAAGTGAGCTTGTTCAGAGAGAGAGCTAAAAGTGTGTCACAGCATGGGCTAGAGTCCTTAGGCTTTGCCTGGCTCTTAGACTTCAACAAAAGCCAACAAAGGCCTCCTGGGTCTTATATTCAGGGGAGCGGGGAGGAAGGGTTGCCATTCTATCCAGCATTGCAGACCAGCACCTGCCAGGTTCACTCTGTTCTAAGATACTTTAGCTGCTGTGTCTGCCTGGAATGCTCTTCCCACTACCACTGTCCCTGACCTTTGCTTTTGGGTCTCAGTTCAAATGCCACACCATCCCTTCTTAAACCTTCATCAGTTAATCACAACCCTCAAAACTATTGCCATATTTGTGGTTCCCTTTCCTATGAGAACTTAAGTAGAAAGAAAAACTTAACAATTATCAAGAAATACTAAATAAACAAATGAGTATGGAAGGATTGCCCCCCCCCCCCCAATGGCGATGGTGATTGGAGGAAGGAAGAGGGTTTCGGGTGATTTTAACTGCTCTTCCCTCTTGTTCATTTGTATTCACTTATATTTCTGAAAGGGTCCTCTGTCCCAGTGCTTAGCAAGGCTCTAGAAATTGGTTTTGAGGATGCAGAACTGGTTTTGCCAGTTGCAGAGAACGTGTAATTTGCATGTGTGATGCTGCAGCTAGGTCCTGAATTAATATCTGCCATATACCTTAAAACTTCCACTCAAAGGGAGAAGGTTTCTCGATGTTCTGTACTGATTTGTTGACCCATGTCTCTGTGTGGGGTAAAAGCATGTGCTATGCAGCAAGGCACAGATGTACATAGCTTTATCTCGCAGGTTCCTGACCCCCCACCTCACTTGCCAGCTTTGTTCTGGCAATCACAGAGTTACTTTGCTCCAGGGAAAAATCCATTATATACAGCAATACATGAGATTTGCTTCAGTACACACTGTGTTTTTGTAAAGATAATATGCAGCTGTTAGTTCTACATTAACAGCAAGACTGGCTGGACTGTGTGCCTGTTTTCTGGAAAATAATAATTCACACCATGGCTTGTTCGTTTCTGAGTTGTCTGGCTTTGTTGTGTAACTTAGCCAGTAATGGAATCCCATATGCTAACTGCTTCCTGTTCTAAAAGTTAATAGGCATAGGAATTTGCAGTCTTAAAACTCCAACGTTTTTGGAGACTCGTCTCACACTGCTAGCCTAAGCTGATCTTGAACTTAGGATCCCAGTTTTAGATGCTGGGATTACACATTTTCTGCTCTTCCCAGCCCAGAAGTTCCTAGGTGGTTATTATTTCTGTTGTTGCTGTTGCTGTTCATTTGTTCTTCTGTGTTTTAAAGCTGAGCGGGCACACTGGATGGGATTTATGAGTAACTTTGAGAACTTGTTCAGGCTGCTAAGTAAATCAAAAAGTAGAATTCCAACAGCTATGGCCCTGAACAAGCAAGGCTCACGTTCACTCGCAGTGTCCAGGACCCATGTTGCAACCTCAGCATTGCACCCTAGAAATCTGTGCACACAGGATTATGAGAGGGAAGAAGAAACAGACAGACAAACAAACAAAAACCCAGAGGGAAAATTTAACAACTAATTTAAAAACAGAAAGAAGTTGGCATTTTAAAACTGGTAGTCGTATTTCTTTGTGTGGATTTGGCATCAGGTGGTCAGGGTCAGAGCCCCACGGCATACGCATCTTCCCCAAGCTGTGTCAAGGCCAGTAATAAAGTCCCGTTTCTATCGCTTATGTCAGGCACTTGCAGAAAGTGCTAACCTTTCTTGGTGTTCTTCAAAGCCTCCCCTATAGTACATGTGAGCTTAGTCACTTATGTTGAGGAAGCTCTATGGCTTGGAAGAGCAGTCCATGTGAGAACAGGGAGAGTTTAAAGGGGAAGTCTACATTCTGGGACCAGTGCTTATTTCTAATGGCATTGATGAGAGCAGGTCTACAGCATCCTGCTGCAGGAAAGCTTTGTGACACTGAGGTCTCCTTCTCACAGGGATCTTATTTGGCTTGTTAGTTATCGATCCCCCCACCCCCGCCCCCAACATCCCCACCTTCTTTGGCTTTCTAAAAACACACCAGGATTTTTTCCCCACTAGATGAGAAAAGACACCCTGAAAGTAAAGTTGACTTATCCCTAGTAATTGGAATACAGACCCAGAAAAATGCAAAGCCACAGCGTGTAAATGTTGCTTGGCATGAAACACATGAGTGGGACTCAGCCTGGTGACGGGGAGCACTAGAAGATGCCGTCTGCCCAGCTAAAAGACCCAGCAGTAGGGCCAGCTATTGTAAAGCCCCTCCGCCAGATGAACAGGGACCCTTCTCTGGTCACAATAGCCATTCACACTGAGCACTCTCATTAAATATTCAGTCCGTGCTTCCGGCAGCTCATTAAGGGCCCCAGCAAGCAGTGACGTGGATGCTGGAAAGCTGAGGGCTGGCCAGCATCTCAGGCAGAGGCTGCGTGAACTGCTCATAGCCTTTCTGTTCACTGCCTGTCCTATGATGACCACTGTGTGCTCCCTGCTTTGCTTGAAGTACAGGTAAAAACAAAGCTGAACTAAAGGCAAGCAGAAATCACCTGCAGGCTGAGCTGTCGTCCGGAAAGGGCCTCTGATTTGGGCATGCTTTTCCTATTGAAGCCCCCTTACCCCTTTAAAAGCCGTCTGAGGATTTGGGGCCTTAGCTAAGCACAGACAATGTGGTGCTATTGTACAGTTGGGCTGTTTGATGACTATATTGGAAGGGATTCAAGGTGAGGTTTTGAACTTGGTACTTGGGGGCTGTTAGTCAGAAGCTCAGACAGTCCCTCTGTAATGATCCAGCTGTAGAGATATTGGGTAGAATCCTCGTGTCTTGTACAGGAGTTTACTCTGTGCCAAATTCTCACTTATTTGAGTAGTTTGGAGCTCTGGGGTTGGAGTTGGCTGTAATAAGAGATGGCTATTCAGACATTTGGGGTTGCTCCAGTGTGCTAAACGCTGTGCTTGCATTTGTTCTATTTTTCCTTGGGTTTGCCATCAGCATCAGTGCTATGTGATGTTTCAAGCTGGGAAAAACTGTTAAAGAAGGATCTTGAAATGATAAACTTAGACAAAGTGTACTTCTTTCTGTGCTCACTGTTGGCATCTTTTTCTTTTCCACACAGAAAATGTTTTCAGACTGCTCATTTCTATGTGGAAGACAGCAGTTCACCTCGGGTGGTCCCCAACGAAAGTGTTCCTATTATTCCCATCCCGGGTAAGTGAGGCACCACGGGACCCCCACGGTTGCTTTCTCTTTTGTTCTCTGTTTTATGTGATGCCTGTGACAAAATATTACTGTCATGGCTGTGTGACGCTCGCCTGGTCTATACTAAGATATTCAGTCTAAGACTAAAAGGTAATAAAAATGTTCGTCCCTTTGCCCATCTACAAAGTAAAATCCTTGTTGAAGAAGCAAATACCTCAGGGTTAGTGTAGGGCAGCATCAGCATTAGGCGAGAGAGCCACAGCAGTGGAGTAGAGAATTCTAACAATTTTAAGTCACAATTTGTGAACATATTTTCAAAGGTGACTTTTCCTGCAAGAGTCTGTACTCAGTTCTTCTTTTAGAGTAGTGGACACTTTGGTGATGATATTTGTGCGAGAGTCCAGGGGTGGCTACCATACTGCTCTGCTGCAGCGCAAGCCTAGAAGAGTTACAGTGTGTGTGTGAGGATTGGTAGGACAGACTGTCCTTAGTGCAAGCAAATGCTGCAGACACTTGGCAGCTCGGAAGGGGACTGGCGGTCATAAGTACGATGTGCGACTTCAAGATCTTAAACACCCACCCTTTGTCCATTTGTGTTAGCATCCTTTTCCTGTTGTCAGATATGAACTTTGTTCTGCTGAGTTTTGTCATGTGTGTGTATGTGTGTGAGTGTGTGTGTTTATGTGTATGTTTGTGTGTGTAAATACAGATTCTAATGTCTTATGCAGAGACTACTTTTAATAGTGTATCCCTCTGTGCCTGCAGCTCTAATAATCTGATGGAGTGCTTACCAGCTAACCTATGTTACTTTTCTGAGATCATTTTACCTTGAATGGGAACTGTATAAGGGCAAATGGACAAATTCTCAGGGATACAACACTAGCTACCACACAGTAGGCAATTTTAAACTATTAGGTGGATACATGGATGTCAGGAAAACATTTAAAAATTCACAAAAGCCATTGTATGCAGCTCAAGGTTACAATCATTTTCTGGCTATCAAAAAGCAAATTTGTTTGCAGAGTTATCACTAGGTGTGGTTATGGTTGGGGACTTAATTGTCACTTTATGTGTCAATAAAAGTTGTCATTAAATATTGCTGGAATTGGTTATATTCTAGGCAGCTTTTTCTCACTAAAAGTTGTGAAAGAAACAGGAAGGGTAACAGAATGGCCTTGCTGGTTCCTGCTAGACAGCCAGCTGAAGAGTTTAATGCAGGTGGGGACAGGTTCTGTGACAGCCTGGGTTCCTCCTAGGAACTTTTATCCTTGGTGAAGGAGCTGCACCCTAATGAAGTAGTAGCAGAAAGGACTGAACAGGCTTCTCACTATGGATGCTCCATCTTCTGGCCTCAAAGGAGCACTGTGCACACCCGCTTTCCCCCCTGCATTGCCTAGGGTATGTCTTTACTGCATCAGTAAAGCCAGCTTTCACGAAGAGCCATCATTGTCTGGGATCTCTGTTAAAATTCTCTCTGGTGTGACTCATATCCACAGTGTGAACTGTGTCCACACACTGCTGTTTCTTTGAGTGTTAGGACTTCCATTCAGTAGAATCCTTTCAAGATCCCACCATAGTGCTGCCTCGATTTACCTTTCAGTAGGTCTCTTAGACCAGAAGTTGCTTCTAAATGTTTTCTGCCTTGTGGGTGACCTTTTAAATCACTGCATTGCACACTCAGCCCAAAAGCAACTCTTCAAAAACTTAATATATCTGAAAGGCAGAAATACATGTTTTTCTTTTTGTTGGGATGGGGCTTTCTTGTTCTGTATCCCAGGCTGGACCAGCATTAAAAAACCTTCTGGTTTAGTCACTTGGGTGTGGTGACTCTAAGTCTGTATCATCATACATGGCTACTGTGCTGATTTTTGTTAAACCCTAAAGCATTAATAGAATCAGTAAGATGTGCCAACTTTCAGAGAAAATTATTTTTTAACCTTTCTACTGTATCCTTTGAGTATAGGAATTTATACAAAGTTTTAAATTTCTATTTATCAGTTTTACTAATTCTAACTGGAATGCAGGAATTTGAGATCTTCGGTGTGTTCTGGTGTGATATAGAAAAGGCAGTCTTTTATAAGGTCTCTAAAGCGTAAAGACACTCTTGTAACCCCACTGTCACCCCATCTCACCTGGTATGCTGACGTATAAATTGAAGATGGATGATGTCGGCATGCTAGGACTCCAGCTACAAGAGCATTTTCCACATTACTATAGCAAATGCCGTGTGTGTGTGTGTGTGTGTGTGTGTGTGTGTGTGTGTGTGTGTGTGTGTGTTGTATGGGGCCAGTGGTGGGGGCCTAGTTAAAGTGTGAAAGCCCCAGCAGTATGGAAAGGAGTTGACTCCAAGTTTTCACTGTTGGGTTTTCAAAATCAAATGTTCCATGGTTTCTAGTTTCTTGTTCTGATGGGAGTATAAAGCCTGGTGGAATGTGGCAATCCAGCAGTCAGTCGCTGTGTAGACTTTGTATCTTCTAAGATATTAATGTAGAGACAGGGTTCTGCCTTTCAGATATATTAAGTTTTTGAAGCAAACCTGCTAGAACCATGTTATTATTAACAACAATACAAATTGCACTTTTAAAAGTCCCAGCTACTAGATATGCTAGAATATTCGTGGAAGCTCACCAGTAAAGATCCAGAGGAAGAGGCTCATGAGTTTAAGGCTAGCCCATGCTATGCAGCAAAGCATGCCCTCCCAAAGCTCCACAGCAAGACTAATTGGGGACATGTTACTTGGTAACAAGAATACTTGGGTAGAATGCTTACCCACATTCCTGATACCTGTAGTTCAGTCTCAGCACCACACAATGTTGATGATTAGGTCGCTTTGTGTGTGTGTATGTGTGTGTGTGTGTGTGTGTGTGTGCGCGCGCACATATGTGTGAATGTTTGTATGAATGTGTGTGTGTATATATGTATGTACACATGTATGTACATAAGTATATATGTGAATATGCATGCATGTATGTATGCATATGTATGTATCTAAGATGCCAGGCATTTCCTAGGCAAACATTCTGCCCATGTACTATACTCCTTGCCAGATGCTATTCTTCTGAAACAACAAATGTGAATAAAATTTTCATTAGTTATTAATGAAGCATTAGCAATGTATATTATATCAAGAGTGTATTTACTATCGTTTATCATTGTTATAGATTTTTTTTGTAGATACACTTTTTAAAATTAGAAGTTAGTTCTTAAAACCTGCTAATAGAAAACACTGGAAGATAGATAGCACTGTGTAACGTGTCAAAACCAAACGTCCTTAAAAATACTTTTTCCAGATATTAGAAAACCTAAGAAAATGTGGGGGCTGCCCGTAGCCTAGGAATCCAGCAATGATTCACACCTTCCCAGAAGTTAAAATACAGTCTAATAATTTGAAGGTCACCAGTTTCAGCTGGGTGCCAGTGTATAAAAACCTTGGAATTAAATCAACCTTGTTGGCATATTTTATTTATACAAAGATTATCTCCAAAGGAGATTCATTGGCCTTTTGACTATAAAGAACCCCTTTCTCCATTGACTTCATTGTGTCAAAAGATTTCTTTTATGTCAGGAAATAAAATGCTCTCATTTCCAAACACTCCCTATATCCCAAGTTTGATTGAGACAAAACTCTATTTATTGTGCTCTAACTTGAGAACTACAATCTTGATAGCATTCTTTTCTTTTGTGTTTATTTTATCTTCCTAAGTTGACATGGACTAAACCTGGAGACCTGAAACTGTTCTCTGGGAGGCTAGACAGGCAGTCAGAAGGAACTAGACTCTTGGGATTGAGATCTGTCCACTAGAGATGTGCTTATCAGGACCAGGTCCTGTCTCAGGGGAACACTGGGGAAGCGTTTCAGCAGCAGCAATGTAAGTGAGCCCTGTACTAGAGTTGTGTATGTTCTCCCTGCCCATAGGCGGAATCAACTGGAATTTGGGGTACGGTTTAGAAATTTGCTGAGGGTTAAGTGAACCTTGCACAAGAATTTTTTTTTAAAGAGTGGGTGTCGTGAGGACATCAGATTTTTTTTTTTTTCAAGACAGGGTTTCTCTGTGTAGCCCTGGCTGTCCTGGAACTCATTCTGTAGACCAGGCTGGCCTCAAACTCAGAAATCTGCCTGCCTCTGCCTCCCAAGTGCTGGGATCAAGGGTGTGTGCCACCACTGCCCATCGATGTCTGAAATCTTAATGCTATTTATTTACATACATGCCCGGCCACGTCCCAAGTCAGCAAGGGGGATATTTTCTTGAATAGATCTTTATTCAGTGAGATCAGCAGCTAGCACCTTGGCATCAGCAATGTAAGCTTTTCAGGCAGTGAAGCAGGCATATCATTTTGATTCTTTTGTTGTGAGAAAAATCTGTTCAACTGTCAGGTCTGTACTAAGAAGGAACTTGACTCTGGAAACAGCCTGGTCCCAGCAGAGGGCTGATGGACACTGGGCAAGTACCTTCATTTCTCTAGATCATGTGTTTTCTCTCCTGGGTTATATGGTCCAGAGAGAGCAAGTAGTACCTAATGACAACTCACAGTTATTTAAGGCCTCACTTGGTATCTCTGCTAGCACTCAGTGAACTAGGCATTGTCATTGCTGCCACTTCCCCCAGATAGGAGAAGAGAATTCCGGGGAGGCAGCCACAGCCGAGGCAACATGGCTCTGGCTTTTCTGCTCATGCTATTGAGCATACATGCCTGATTGATAGAAGCTGTTGATTCAACAGGGCTGATGAAAAAAGAACAGGGTTCTCCTGATGGCTGGGTTAAGTGCTGCAGTTGGGACTATCCTTTGCTATTGACTTTTTTCTTCTTTGGTGTCAAACCACAGATGATAGCAAGAAAGTTGACTCTTTTTATCAGTTTTCCTTTTAAGAGAGACATTGACTCTAGCATGGGTAGAGTAGGTTGGAGAAGCCTAAGGTATTGGTGACTTACTGCTTATCATTCTAAAGATGCAAGGACTTACTGTGGATCTGTGAAGGGGATTTTCTTCATGACCAGAAGCACTGGCCCTCACTCCTAGCAGTGGCATGTGAGCTCCCCATCATCTAAGCTTTGATGCCTTCATCTGGGCAAACGTTGCTTTATTCCCTTCATCCTCTCCTGCCCTGCTGTTGGCACCTACAAGGAGGTTTTCTTGTGGCTTAGTCCACGGGAAAGGACTGCCATTTTCATGGTGTAATTCTCATCACAAAAAGCTAAACCTTTGGAGCTAAGAACGAACCATCATATTTGATAACAGAAGTTCATACTTCGTAATCTGATCCTCAACTGATTATATCAAACTTTTTTTTATATAATCAGTGGCTTTAGTGATAACACGAGGTGGCCTCCTTTTCACCTAACAGATATTCTATAGCAGAAAATTCTGCAAATGAGAATCCTGGCACAGTGTGACCGTTATTTATCAGTGTAACCGAGGTATTCTACTCAATGCCATGTTCTTAACCTCTTCTAACTTTAAGAATGAAGACAGTACATTGCAACCCAGGCTCTGACTTGGCCAAAGCTCAGCTCAGCCATTCACTTTAGATAAGTGGCCTCAAGTGTCCTTATGTGTATCACAACGATACTTTGTTTCCCTACACCTGGATCCTGTAAAGCAGACTGCATTCAAAGTGTTGTCCTAGGCTTTGGCAATCGGGACAGGTTTAATGATGTCTCTCTCCGAATTATACCAACTCCATCTTTATACTGTTTCCCTGTCTATCCCAGTAATTGATTTTTAAGTCTGGAGTTTCCACAGAATATACCTTCAGTTCTAGCCTACCCCTTTTCTTCATGCCTCTGCAACTATTGCATCCATCAGTGGTTTCCTGATCACATCTAACATGTTCATGGCAACAGCCCTGTTCAATATGCAGATTACATCCTGGTTTTTCCCCCTCACTTTCTTATGTGGATTTGAGTTCTGACACAAATGTTGCCCATGAACAGGGACCATCTTCACAATATCTGGCTGATGCCAGGTGCCTAGTCAGTGATTTATATAGCTGTTACCCACTGCGGGCTTTCCCTGAGTTGGAACACACTCTGATGGATCAACACCCAACTTTCTGTGCCATACCCAACTGTGATGGCTAATCTTGGTTGTCAACTTGACACACTCTGAAAAGGGAATTGCCTTCACTTGATTAGCCTGTGGGCACATCTGTGAAGCATTTTCTTGATTGCCAATTGATGTAAGAGGCCTTAGCCATTGTAGAGGGCACCATCCACTGGGCACGTGGGCCTGGGCAGTATAAGAAAACCTGGAGCAACTAATAAGCAGTGCTTCGTTCTGCTTTCTGCTCTGGGTTCCCTCTTAAGCTCCTGCTTTGGCTTCCTACCTTTCCTATCCAAGATGTCCTTACCCAGAGTGTTTCATCACAGCAATGGGAAACCAAACCAGAACACCATCCATCCTTCGGTTCATCTTCAGGAAATTGTTTTCTTGTAAGAGGAGGAGGCATGTATTACCTATACCAGGGCACATTCTGATACAGAGTGGGTGTATGCAAAGCAATGGTCATTAATTAGTTCTGCTATGATCTGTAATCGAACTTGGTTAGGAAGAAATAACATCTTGTAGATGGACATTTTCCTACACCAAGAGGGATCTTTCCAGGTCAAAACTAAGCAGACCAGGCTTGTAGTACTGTTCAAAATCGTTGAGAAAACTTACTAGAAAATTTATCCAAGAAATAGTTGACCAGAGCTTCTCCTTTATTGCTGTGTTATATTTATCTTATGACAGAAAAGATATATGGCCCCTGTACTGTTTATCTTGAGTGAAGGACAAGTGATGTGTTATCTGAGCAGTTGGCAGTCGTCTATATAGCATGCCTCTGTGTGCACATCTGCCCATGTAATGCTCGAATGATGGTTTTGATGGTACCCATGATTCCAGAGTGTATGGATTGGGTATGGCTTAGTTTCCTTGGATAAAAATGCAAATGAAAGATTTAGTGCATCATATGTTTCCATGGTGACCATACTGAGTGCTACTTAGGTTAACTGCATATCATCATGGGTTAACAAGCAGTTTGATTTTTGCAGTTGCTCACAGTCTAGAAGAAAAGGAGTGTACTTTGAACTTGAAAGCATTTCTTTTCAGGACTTGCTATGGGCTGTGTCCTTCAAATGCTATGGTTTTTTACCTTTGCATTTTGATGTCTTGAAAACCTTTTATGTTACCCATAAAATATCTGAATGTAACAAAGTTTTTTTTTTTTCCATTTTTGAACAAAGCTCCATGTCCTTCATCCCAGTGCCATAAATTTCTGGGACTTAGAAATTCCAAACAGTGACCATAGAATAAAATATTGGTGTCACCCAATAATTAACTGTGCTACTCTGCCCTTGCAAACTGTTATAAAGTCCAAAGATGTGTTTATCCTTGGACACTTAGGTTTTTGAGATTTCCCCAACTATGTGCATATTAATCCTTTTTTGAGTCAGCCTGAGGACCCTTCATTGCCATATGACTCTAGTTATAAAATTCACTTACTTCTAAACATCTTAAGTGATCAGATAATTTTGGAAACTTTTCTTGAATAGCATTCTGCTAAATATTCTGGGCAAACATTTTGGCTCTTCATAGTTTGCTAATGCTGGTTAGATCGTGGAAGCTATAGATGTCTTGGGCGTACAGAGTGATTGCATATTCATGAACATATTCAATCCTGAAATATTTGTAAATAACTTGGCAATTTTTTCATAAAGTTTACTATTAAAGCAATTAGGGCTTTAATTGTTCACACAGAGAGAGAATCTGTGTTTGCCGAGTACCAGCAATTCTGTTTAAATAATGTTTCAATGCTGAATGATTTAGATTATGGACATATAAATCACCTTTCTTAAACAAAGTATAAGAGTTGCTATTTTCCACTGAAGAATGATTCAAGTTTGAAAATGTCAATAGATGCAAAAGCCACCCTAGAGCATTGCTCTCTCAAAAGGAAGTGGAGAAAGAATGACAGAGTCAATGTTAACTGTCACCAGATGAAGAGAAATCAGATTGTCAGGCCTGCATCTATAAAATTCTTGCCAAAGTAGGACCTCGTTTACACATACAGATCTTCATACCCTTCGCTAAGAAAAGCATCTGCGGCAGTTTAGATGTTTGTGCGTTTGCCAAAGATCTTTCACTCTGAATAAAGTAAATGTCATGTCTGTTGTTTATCTCAAATTCAGCCGAGTATTTTTTAAAGGAAATATTTGTGGGGGAGGGCTGAGGAAGGAGGAGTTCCGAGTGGCAGTGAGGGGGTGGGTGTGGCCATTTAGCAGAAACAGTCAGGGATCCGACTGGCTTTCTGTAAATAAACCTAAAACATGTATTAGGTTCCTTTCAAAGTGACAAAATAAACTGGGGTATGTGGAGTATTCTAGTATCTACATCTAGGCTGTCATTACCTCTCCCCCCCCCTCCAAATCCAGTTAATTATATCAAATTGATTATTTGGCACCATATAGACACCGCTGCCTTGAACTAAGATTCTGAACACTTAAAGATAGATGGTTTTGTACAGCTGTTACGAGGACATTTATCGGAGTGAAAAAGATTATGTACATTTCAGAGACTAAGTAAACTTAGGTGCTGTGTGTTCAAGCCCCAGCCACTGAGTAATAATTGAAAAATTTAAAGCACATGAATTAGCAAACCTTCCTGACAAATGAGTACCCTTGGTAAGACAAGAATTTTAGCTACAGTATGATGTATTCCCTTAACTATATACATTGTCTTCAGAATAAGAGGTATGTGTATGGTTTTTGAAATGCCTTATTTAGCTGGTAAGCAATTCGACATCCTAACTACACCTCGGTGCAAAATGAAGTCTAAGGCCTTTCCTCAGAAACTTATTTCACTTGGTACAATTTAATCATTTTTCAGCAGATATTTAAGTCACATTTGCTTTCTAAATGCCATTTGTTTTATGAGTGTATTCTGTGTGACCCTGAGTATTATTTCATTTCTCCAGATGACATGGAAGCCATTCCTGTCAAACAGTTTGGTAAACACATCGGTGAGCTCTATTCCAATAGCCAGCATGGCTTCTCGGAAGATTTTGAGGTATGTCTCAAACTGAAAACTAATTTCTAGAAAGTTTATTTTTATCTCATAAGAGTTTTTGAAAGTGTGAACTGCATTTATTCTAAGCCTCTCAGGACAATAACTCTGCCAACTGGAGATGTCTTTCTCTTTTTACTGATGTTCTTATAAACATTTCCCCAAGAAGATGCAGAGAGAGGGAGTTGGCTTCGAGTGTTCTGCATGTGCACGTCTGGGGAGGATGGTCAGTGAGGATGGGTCCTCTGCTTCTTAACTCTAAGGAAGAGCACAGCCACACTGCCAGCTCCCTGATTCCATGTCATTTCTGGGATGTACATGGTATCGTAGAGACAGGAGGTTTGGCATCAGAGAAAGTGCCGGCTCTGCCAGAAGTGAGCTTCCTAAGTTCTTGGGCCAATTACTTCATCTCTGATCTCCAGTTTCCTCATCCTTAAAAATGGTGCTAACGTCACCCACATTATGAAGTTGTTAGGTTAAAAAATAAACATCTAGAAAGTGCTGGATTAATTATTAATTGACTGTTGTTGTTTTTGTGAGTATTAATCCTTGGAGAGGCGATGTGGGTTAACACAGCCTTCTGATTTTAAGAGCTGGTGTGTAGGAAACAAGGTAGAGAGATGGCAGGTCCCTCGCTGCCAGCTCTGGGTCCCGTGCCAGTTCAGCAGTGACAGGGTGTCAATGAGGAGCTATTAAACAGACTGCCCTTTTCGTCACTGAAGCGCATCCCTGGCAGCAGGGCCTGTGTGGAGCAGGGCAGGCTTTTATGGCAGCTCAGCTGTCTTCTAGCTGTAGGGGTGAGTGGGTTTCTCTTTCCATTTCTACAGTGTAATGGAAATGATGGTAAAGATCCTTTCTCACCCCACCTCTTCTCGCACAATTGGATATGGGGCTCAAATAAAGGAATGGGAAGTCATCACGTGGGGACCATGAAGGATACAGCTCTGAGGTGCAATTATCTCGCATGAACAATGAGAAAAATGGGACTAGAGCCCCTGCCTCTATGCAAATTTGGGATCTCCATGGGCCATCAGAAAGGCAATTATATTGACATCCCAGGTTAAATTAAAGTTTTTCTCTGAGGTTCTTTGTTATTAGTTTTGTGCTGTTTTTGTTTTGTTTTGTTGGTTGGTTTGGCTTGGCTTTAGGTTTTTATTGGGAACAGTGATAGCAACGGTGGTAGAGAGAAAGAACTTGGCTTTTGTGGAATGAACGGATGCTTGTCAAGTATCTAATGCTGCTATTGGATGCTGACCTCAAAAGGTGCCTGTTCTATGACAAAGAACATGGCTTAAGTCAAATATTTTGTATTCATGAGGACAGCAAATGTGTGCGCTGTTAAAGTGATTTAGTTCAATTGGCTGTTGGCTGGATGACTGAGCAACAATATTGAGGCATTTAACAATGTTGATGGTATTCAGGACAAACATTTATCCTCTAGAGAACAGAATTTGATCAGGATGATCAAATGCAACTCCGGTTTCTCAATTATTTATGATTTGAGACCCCAGTGCTATTCATCACAGCTGGTTTTGACACCATTTAATTATTCAAAATAATCAGCTACACCTCTGTATACTTGATCTGACTTAAAGATGGGCTTTGCTGTATCAAAATCCTGCCTGGGAACAAATCCTGGGCATTTATTTGTGCTCTATTTCTATCCTAGAAACACTAATCTGCTGGGTTAAGGGTTTAATCACCTAGCATCAGTACTGTGCGCTGGGGAAGCTAAGCAGACACGGCCAGGAAACTTCCATTAGCGCCTCCTGACTCCACCTGGGGAAACTGAACGCTGAGTTACTTCAATCAGAAGACTTCTAAGAAAACTAGAAGGCAGTGACAGAGAGTGGAGAATCATGGGGCCGATATACTGTGACCTTTAAAATTTACCAAAGCTTTGAAGGATTTGTAAACAAAAGCATTTTCTATTTTAGTAACCTTGCTAAAAGGGAAATGTGGTAACAAGCCATGTGAGAGAATAAGGCTATTTTATAAACAGAGGTAGTAACTGACGGTGTAAGGGCCAAAAAAGAAGTTTTGTGTAATAGGAAGAATAAATAAGTAATTAAAATGAACCCATTATTATGGTCAGGGAGTATAAGCTCGTCACAGATTTCCACCCACTGTGAGGACATCCACAGTCACTGCTTGCTTAGCACAGTGGATTATGTTGCTCATTTCTTAGATCTCATTTCTCAACGACCTCACTATAAAGTTGAAAAACTTTATCCATACAAAAAGCAAGATATTAGGTGGCCAGGTTTTGAAATGGCAGCAGCAGGGGGTTGAGACCATTGCTGTCAAACTCCATTTGGTGAGCCCCAGTAGCTTCCAGACTCGTGAAAGTAGTGTCCTGTAATGAGCTGGAGGCAAGAAAAAGAAACAAGGGTGTCCTTGACTGCCGTGTATTTGTGCCTTGGAAAAAAATAAAATAAGACACGTGTTTGGGGGCCTCTCCTGCATGTGTAGGTAAGGAGTACATGATCTTTCCGTTACACAACCTTTTTAGTCCCAAATTTGGCTTACAGAAAGCCTATTCAGCATCTAAACAGAAGCCTCCAGTTAGCAAATCACTGATCTTCGTGAGAATACCCCCTCATGCTCAGAGTTAGTGAGGCGAGGTAAAATAAGTGATTATTAACTAGTCCTTGTCTGTGTGCAAGGTACAGTGACGAATTAGAACCGTTCCATTTGGTGGTGCTGGGAGGCGACCAGAGAGAAATGAAAAGGAAATGGTCTAAAACCAATCCGCTCTAGCACTTCTGAGCCTCTCCAGTTACGTCTAGAGAGGCCCTGTGAGCTTTGACTGGCTAGTTCAGTACCAGTTCCCCTTGCCTCTGCTGGGTTTTGAATCTTGGGGTTTAAAAAAAAAAATGGAGTGAGTAACTGTCATATTTTAAGGATGCAATTGCTGGTGGGGGGAGGGGGGGCGGTGGTTGGAAACAGCCCACTTGAATAATTTTGAGTCTCTGTCCAGAGGTGAAGCTGCAAACCAGTGTTTCATCTTCTCCAGATAAATCGTGAACAGTCTCCAAAGATGGGGACATTGCATCTCTCAAAGGTTCTCTAGACTGTGAAAATCATAGTGTGTCTTGTCCACTGGGCTTCCTGGAGAGTGGCTTTCCCAGAGTGGCTTGATTTTCTTTTTGGTTGTTTTGGTTTGTTTTGTTTGTTTTGTTTAATATCAGAACCTCTTTCCCAGCTCCTAAAATCACAAAGCAGAAGGCTTCTTAAAGTACAGTGCTGGCTAATACACAGGGGTTAGAGGGATCAGAAGTTTAAAGGCTGGACATGGAGATGAGGCCAGAGGCCCAAGGCCCTTGCCACAATCCTTTGGGGATGGACTCTGCTCCAATTAACTGCTGAGCTAAATGTGGACCGGTTGTTCATCTTAAATTGAGAACACAAATCTTGGCCACCTGAGCCCATGCGCTGAGGGACTAGTGGCCCCATTGTTTTGTGTCACGAATGGAGACTTCAGTGACTGCTGCTGATGTGGAACAGGGAAGTCCCTGGAAAGATACATCATGCTGCACAAGGACTGAGCGGTGGCAGGATCTGACCTTGGGGGAGCTGTGTGTTCGGTCTTGAATGTTAAAGAAACGTGTGTTTGTTTGGTTAGTTTGGTTTGGTTTCTCAAGACGGGGTTTTTTGTTTTGTTTTTGTTTTTGTTTTTGTTTTCTGTGTAGCCCTGGTTCTCCTGGAATTCACTGTGCAGACCAAGCTGGCCTCAAACTCAGAGATCTACTTACCTCTGCCTCCCTAGTGCAGGGATTAAAGGTGTTTGTCACCACCACCACCTGGCTAAGAAATGTGCTTTCAATCCTTATCAAGAAAAGCAACTGTTAGCCGGGCGATGGTGGTACACTCCTTTAATCCCAGCACTTGGGAGGCAGAGGCAGGCGGATTTCTGTGTTAGAGGCCAGCCTGGTCTACACAGTGAGTTCCAGGACAGCCAGGACTACACAGAGAAACCCTGCCTCGAAAAAACAAAGAAAGAAAGAATGAAAGAGAGAGAGGGAAAGAGAGAGAGAGAGAAAGAAAGGAAGGAAGGAAGGAAGGAAGGAAGGAAGGAAGGAAGGAAGGAAGGAAGGTAACTTTAAGTAAATCCTTTTATAAAAGGGGTTGAGCGATTTTTTTTAAACTTTATGACCCTGTGCCTGAAATGAATTTTATTGTACAGGCCAACTGTGGGGTGGTAGGAAGGGGCTCTGAGCAAAGGCCATGGGTTTGGATAGTGGGGGAACGTGTTGCCTTTCTGAAGAGCACAGGTTTAAGGCTGAGATGAGAACAGGAGCTGGTAGAAGATAAGAGCCTGAAAGTGTGGCAAAGGAATTCTACAGGTTCCTGCATTGAAAGAAAGTCAGATTTAATGGCCAAAGACAAGATGGTGATGGCACAGCTTAGCAAACCTCTGTTGAGGACCAGCTTTCTGTTGGATTGTAACAGCTCTGGACTAGTCATGACTTAATGCATTGCACTGTCTGTAGGTCAGTCCCCTTAACATACCAGGTTCAAAGGATTTTTCTTCCGGAGTTCTTTGTTGGGTTAACTGAAGGACATGTAGGTAGTATTTCTTTGGATGGTACCACAGAAAGACAGGCTGGCGGGCCTTCCCATGCCCTCTAGATGGCCTCTCCCCCAAAAACTCCGAGGAGGAGATTCAGCCCAGTACATCTCCTGAGGACTCTGCCAGTAGCAAATGATAGTATTTTCATGTCTTATTACTAACTTTAGTTTTAACTTTCAAGCCGACTATTTTCTCTTGTGCTCCCCAACCCTCGTGGATGTATATCTGTTAATATTCAGAATATCCACTTTTAGAATTCTAGATTTGTTACATAGACAAAGACAAATAAGCTTAAAATTCTCATCAAAGTGCTAATTAAATAAGTAAATTTCCCATGCACACACCACTGGCCAGGATCACTTTAAAAGGATGGAGCACCTATTAAAATCACACTAACTTTGAAATGTCAGTTCTGTTAGAGAGGGTATTATCAGCATCTGAATCAGCCAGGACACAATGCAGTGACTCACAGGTGACATTATTATCCATAAAGCAAAATCAGAAGGCCTTAGCCAAACCCGCGGGTTCTATTAAAGCAGATCTAGGAGTACTTACAATTCTTTATTTTATGTCATTCACATGATTGGAAATGCGCAGTAGAGACAACACCTCAGACCAGAGGCTTTAAAAGACAAAAAAGATTTGATTGGCTGTCTCAATTGTGCTTTATAAATGCAGCCCTAGTCAATTGCAGTCTGTTGTAACAGAGGCCCAGCTCTGTCCATGGCTAGGGTAGTCAGAGCCACAGAACAGGGGAGAGAAGAAAAATCAATAGACAGTGAATCTCAAACTAAAGAACTCAAGGCTAAGATCTCAGTATGAAATATCTGACCATCTCAGCTTTAAAGGGTACCTGCCAAAAAGGATGGCTTTTGCCCAGCAGCAACAGGGTGTTGACTTGTCTCTGAGGTTTGTGTACAGAGTGAATTGATGCTATTCAGGATGCAAACCCATTTGTGAAATGTTTTGCCTTAAACTGCCCTCAAGCTTTTAAAGCAATTCCAAAAAGCAAGTGCCAGTATTCCCAAGTATAATTAGCATGGCTGTGTTTTGGCCAGTGTTGAGATAGTAGACTCGTGATCTTGGACACATACTTTTTTTCATTTTAGAGAAAAGAGCCAAAGGCAGCCCTGTGGCCCTTTAAACCACTTTTTATAAAACTGAGTCAGAAACTAGAATAGAACAGAAGATAGCAGAATTTATTCCACTTAGTAGTGGTAGGAAACAGGTGAGAACCAGTAAACACTTACTCCTGAAGAGATGGATCATGCTGATGCCTATGGAGTCTTTTCTTCAGGGACAGCTGGGAAGATGTACAGTTATGAAAAACTGAATGTAGGCTCCCCAGTATTGGAGACTCAATAATATGGCTCCCTTGAAAAGATCACAACCCTTTATACCTTGTTACTTTAGCTCAGAGATGCTCTTCGTGGAAAGGGGCTCCTCCCTAGGAAGTATGTTGTGGTTCTCTAAGATGTTAGCTGCAAATGCTGTTAACTGCATAGACGCTATAATGGAACTGCTTTGTGGAACTAAATCATCTGCCATGTATAAACCATTCTCCTGGTGAGCTCGTGACGTTGTTCCTGGTCTTAGCAGCAGCTACGCACTGCTAATGACTTCCCGATTGGTTAGCTCTGTATCTCTTTGTGTTGGACGCATTCAGGGCACAAGAGTTTAGCTTTTCAGCTACTTCATATTGGGCCAATGGATGTTTATATCTGGAACTAAGGTAGTGAAGCAGTCTTGCTCCTGACACCACTGTTTCTAATGAAAGTTCAGTTGACTAAAACTAGAGTTCACAAACAGTTAATCAAGGCCAACTGTGTCTGAGCCAGTCCAGAGAATTAGTTGGGCTAAACATGACTGTTATTTCAAACAGACTTTTTAGCTTGTGGAGTTCTGTCTGTGAAATGAGGCCAGGCAGCCTGCAAGCACGTTGCAAATCCTGCTGTATTGTCCTTCTTGGAAGTTCCCGTGCATCCTGTAAGACTCCAGTGAATTGCCACATCCTATTTTAAGCCTCCCTTGGTTCCTCTATTTTTATTCCCATATTTTTTCCTCAGGCCTCTTCTCTGTTGATCACATTTGGCTAACAGGTTTTTTTTTTTTTTTGTTATAGACTATGATTTATTTAAAAAGAGAGTCTTTTGTATTTCAGACTCTAAAGGAGATATTGTCTTGTACCACTCAAATACCAGGTCACAAGTGGATGAATGATAAAATAATAGGGAACGAAGCCAAATTCACATTATCCCCATACCTGCTATGGTTATAGCAATGCTCAGATCTGACTGAATTGGAGGAAACAGTGGCCCTGCAGGGGCCGAGTAGACCCTGATGCTATATAGCTTTATCTGTACGTATAGGTGTGTGCACAGCGGAGGGGGGAGTCATACCACGTAAGATGACGCCAGATAATGAGATCTGCTACCTTAGGTGGTTTCACCATAATACCAGTGCCATAAAATGTACTTAGACAAACCTAGACAGACGAGGCCAGTCACTCCACATAACCTTATGATGCAGTCAAGATACATGGAAGACATGCAGATATAAAGTTGTTTCCAGTATAAAGGACATTCTGTTGTACAGGATTGTGTAATGAATCTCTGGGTCACTGTAAAATGACAGTATTAAATATTGTCCTCTGTTTAATGTGCTGTACCTTACTTGATTGGCAGTACTCTAGGTCCATTCATTTCAACATAGGGATTAATGTGTGCATTAAGATATACTCTAGGTTCCCTGGCAGTTGTCGCTGAGCATGCTTCAGCCACAGTGTGGTCTTAGAGAACTACTATCATGTATGTAGTCTATGCTGATGGCATGTTGTAGGATGCACGGTGGCAGTGCCTCTCAATTTCTAGTGTGTCTAAAACCTTGTTTTTCTTCATCAGGAAGTCCAGCGCTGTACAGCTGATATGAACATCACTGCAGAGCATTCCAATCATCCGGATAACAAGCACAAAAACAGATACATCAACATTTTAGCATGTGAGTAATAACCTTTAGATTATCTTCTACTGTGAGAAAAATTAAGTCTTCACGCTGTATCAAAAGCCAGACAGAACCAGAGTGCTGAGAAAGGCTGACAACTGGAAGTTAATTTATCATGAGGAGTATGCGCTGTGGGATCATTTCCTGCCCCTGTGATGGGATGAAGTGAGAGCCAGAGGATGTATGTTCCTAGCGACTGCCTGGATGGCCAGGAGAGTGCGATAGTTTTCTACGTGCTCACTGACCATCTGTACATCTTCTTGCGAAAAATTCTGTTCTCATCTTTTACTCTACCACATTTTCTTAGCTGAATTTTATCTCTTTACCATTGAACTTTATATATGGCGGGGTTCTCCATGTTCTGCTCATTCTTTGCCATTTCTTTTTTGTTTTTGTTTTTGTTTTTGTTTTTGTTTTTGTTTTTGTTTTGGTGTTTTGAGACAGGATTTCTCTGTGTAGCCCTGGCTGTCCTGGCACTCACTTTGTAGACCAGGCTGGCCTTGAACTCAGAAATCTGCCTGCCTCTGCCTCCCAAGTGCTGCCATTAAAGGCGTGCATCATCACTGCCCGGCTCTTTGCCATTTCTTAATGGCGCCCTCTAAAGCAACTCTTCAAAAGTCTGTTAGCATCCATCCTCACCTGTTTTTTTTATTGTTGGTGCTGTTTTTAAGATCACACCTTAGAAAGGAAGACCATACCAAGTTTAATTTTGTGCTTTTGTCTTTAGAGTTTTGTGGGTTTAGCATTCTTGTTTAGGTCTTTGATCCATCTGGATTAATTTTTCTATGTGTTCTGTATCAACTTACTATGGCTTAAGATGTAAAGAATTGTCCTCCACTGAGCTGGATTGGCACTGTTGTTGACAGTCATCTTACTGTATGGCCATGAGTACCTCCTGATCCTGGACTCTGGGTTTTCCGATGTCTGTGTGGGTTCTCTTGCCAGCACCACACTGCTGTAATTATTGGCAGCTTTGTAGCAAAGGTTGAAATTGGAAACTGAGATTCTCCTGTTCACACGGTTTTATCCCTTTGCATTTCCATATGAACTTTAGCACCAGCTAGACTCGTACTACATAATACTGAGCTAGGGTTCTGACAAGGATTGTACTAATGCAAGATTAACCCAGAACCACTGGCATTTTAATGCTGTCTTTGGGCTGTAAAGGTGAATGTCTTTTTACTTAGGTCTTGTTTCTTTCAACTGTGGGTTAACTTGCACTGCCTAAGCTTTTGCTTCCTTTGGGAAAAATATTCCTGTTTGATTGTTTGTTTTCTGAGATTTATGTATGAGCATGGGCATTTTGCCTGCATGGATGTCTGTGTACCATGTACATGCAGTGCCCATAGAGACCACAAGAGGGCATGAGATCCTTTTGGAACTGAAGTCACAGACAGGTGTTACCTGCCTTGTGGGTACTTGGAATGGAACCCCAGTCCTCTGCAAGAGCAGAAGGTGCTCTCGACTGTCTCTCACTTCACTCTCTCGGATTCTTGTTGCAAAGGAAAATGTTCAGTGAAAAGAAGTACAGATGATTTTTATATGTTGATTTAGCTCATACAGGTCTATCAGACCCATTCATTCTAAAATATAACTCTTGTGAACTCCTTTGAGCTTCTGCATATTGGATCATATTGTGTATGAATAGAGATTGTTTTATTTGTCCTGATTTCTAAAAGAACATCAAGTTGTTTTTGAGTAAGGACTATTGGTTTCGTCTATATGAGTGGGTAAAGAGGAGGTGAGGAGGTGTAAGAAAAGTCGATTCTTTCCCTTCTGGGCTTTGGGTGGGTGAGAGTGACCAGTATTTGTTGGCTGACCCAAACAGGGGTCATCGTCCTTTGACTGTGAGCCTTTGTCCATAGACATACCTTCTTACCATGAGTCCAGCAAGGGCACACGGACATCACTCTTCCCCCACAGCAACCAGAAAGTACATGCAAAAACAGGGCAAAAAAGAAATCAATGCATCACTTGTATAATTCATACAGGAATCGTGTCGTTCATTGAGACAGAGCCCCTCTGTATAATCCTGTCCAGCTTAGAACTTGCTGTATTGTCTAGGCTGGTTTTGAATTCACAAAGATCTGCCTGCTTCTGCCCCCCGTGAGTTCTGGGATTAAATGTGGCACCATCATACCCAGCTGGAAGTATGACTGTCATTTCTGCTTCACAGGTTCAGAGAGTTGGGTTCTTGTAGCCACTCCTATTCTGTACATAGTCTGTCACGGTCATCTCTCCCTTGGGTCATGACTTTATATAGCAAAGGACACCAAAGCAGTGCCACATAAACCGCTGCAATCAGATCCTGGATGTGCCAGAATCATGGTATAGGCAAAGCTCTGGTTCCTTCCAAGCCTTTGGTTCTGGAAAAGCGGCTGGAATCCGTCCTCACAGGGCAGGGAGATACCCTACAGACATGGGCAGCATAGAAATCTACCTTATCAGAAACATTATTTAAACCTTTTTTTCCAGTATATATTGATCATATGGTTTCCCTCCCTCAACTCTCCCCAATATCCTTACCCATCCAACTTTATGCATTCTTATTCATGTTTGTGTTCTTATTCCCCCTCCCCCCATTTATAATACTATCAGGGAGTGAAGGCCTGGATAATTAAAGGCCTTTGAGTCTGGTTTTAAAATAGAAAATGAAATTTTAGAGGATTGCAGAATTTCTAGCAGTTTTATAAAAACTAGTAAAAGCCACAATTTGTACTCCTTGGGCCCTGTCTGGAGTAGCAGCAGCCATGCAGTGCTGGGATGGCTTTGAAGTTGTCCTTAGTAGCTGCTTGTCTTGGCACCAGCTTGCCTTGAGTTAAGGATGCCACCAAGTGCTACTGTTTTCAATCACATTTTTGTTTTTGTCTTTTCCTCTCTGTAGATGATCACAGTAGGGTGAAGTTAAGACCTTTACCAGGAAAGGACTCTAAGCACAGCGACTACATTAATGCAAACTATGTCGATGTAAGTCAGAAACATTCTTAAACCTGCTTTGGAAAATGAAGCCTGCAGCAGAGGTGGTTGGGGATATTTTAGCAGCACATAGAAATGTCACTGAGAACCAAGCCTGCTCAGTGCGGAGGGTACTTGAATTACTAACCCATCTGCTATGCTAAAACTGTGATCTCACTCTGTGCTCTGCCCTCTTTGAAGGGTTACAACAAAGCGAAAGCCTACATTGCCACCCAGGGACCTTTAAAATCCACCTTTGAAGACTTCTGGAGGATGATCTGGGAACAAAACACGGGAATCATCATCATGATCACGAACCTCGTGGAGAAAGGAAGGGTAGGAGCCTCTTGCCTCACTGTCTGCATTTTGTGAATGAATGTGACCTAAGCACCTGCTGAGGGTAGGGAAGGAAGCCGAGCAGGTGTGAAGAAACAGATGTGTTCTCTTCAGGTGGGTTTGTGTTCTCTGAAAGAGCCGAGGAGTCCCGAGTGCAAACTAAATATGGTAACACGGGCTTGTGTTAGGGCATGCAGTGAGGCAAGCGAATGCTTCCTCTAGTGTGGAGGTTTTTAGAGACTCTCATACCTGAGGTGAGGAACAGACTCAAAGGAGGAACACAGAAGAATAGGATACAGCCAGCAACAAACGGGGATGCTGGGAAATGTGGTGTCAGGAGGAAACTGAGCGGAAAGCAAAGCGAAACCTCACTGACATCGTGAAGAGTGTAGCAGAATGAGCTGTATTTTCGACATCTATGAGATCCCCGTTTTGTTGGCAGTGACCTCAGGTAGACTTCAGCAAAAACAGCCCAAATCGTACTTAAAACTGTTTTATAACACATTCTGGCCAGATTTTGTATAGGGTTCCTTCTTAGTGCACATTCTCTCTCTCTCTCTCTCTCTCTCTCTCTCTCTCTCTCTCTCTCTCTCTGTCTCTCTGTCTCTCTCTCTCCCCCCTCTCCCTCGCCCCCCTCTCTCTCCCTCCCTCCTTTGCTCCCTTTCTCTCTGTCTCTGTCTCTCTCTGTCTCTTTCTCTGTCTCTCTCTCTCTCTCTCTCTCTCTCTCTCTCTCTCTGTGTTGATCATAAACATTAGCCCATTTTTCAGGTAATGTTTGCAAACTTATCCCAAATCATGACCTTCTTCAGAGGCCACACAGCCGTTAAGCACATCAGCCCATGCACCTCTTTAGTAATCATATCTGTGTCTTGATCCTGTTGTGTGAAAATGCTACCTTTTCCCTCTGCAGAGAAAGTGTGATCAGTATTGGCCAACGGAGAACACTGAGGAGTACGGGAACATTATTGTCACACTGAAGAGCACAAAAGTACATGCCTGCTACACCGTCCGTCGTCTTTCAGTTAGAAACACAAAAGTGAAAAAGGTGTGTGAGCGCTGGGAGAGCCGGGTGCACACTGCACACTGAGTGTGCACTGGGAGAGCCGGGTGCATGCTGCACACTGAGGTGTGTGTGTGCTGGGAGAGCTGGAGTGCACACTGCACACTGAGGTGTGTGTGTGCTGGGAGAGCTGGAGTGCACACTGCACACTGAGGTGTGTGCGCTGGGAGAGCTGGAGTGCATACTGCTTACTGACATGTGTGTGCTGGAAGAGCTGGGTGCACACTGCACACTGAGAGCAGACCCAAGCTTGGAGAGCCGGGGTGCATACTGCACACTGAGGTGTGTGCGCACTGGGAGAGCGGGGTGCATACTGCACACTAAGAGCAGACCCAAGCTTGTAAAACATTTTTCACAACTTTTTTTTTTTTTGAGATAGGGGCTCATAGAGCTCAGACTGGCCTCTAACTGGCTGTGTATCTAAGATTGGTGAGTTAGTCCTCCCATCTGTACCACCTGAGTACTGGATTACAGGTGTGAACATACCAGGTTCATACAGTGCTAGGAGTAGAACCCAGAGCACTGCCCACTGAAATATCCAGCCCCTAACATTTTGCCTGATATGAGTGCACCCTGTGAAAGGTATTGACAAAGTGCAGGAGACCAGTTAGGTGGCCTGACTGGCTTTTTTCCTCTACCCGAACCTGGCTTTCTAAGTGTTGTCTAAAGTTGAGAACACACAGCATGTACAGTGGCATCTATTTGTGAATTGCTTTTTGAAAGTTTCAATGCTGTGTTTCCCAGAGTATCCCAAGGACTTCTGGCCTACAAGACAGCTATTGAAAACTCATATTCTGCTTTTCAGTAAGAATGGGAAGTGGCTGCTCCATGCAATAGACCATGAATACACGTGCACATGGTGATTGAGCTCGTGTTCTGTCACGTGACTTAACCGTAACATGGTATTTTATAAACTAGTCGTACCCTGAGACTCACAGTGTAGAAATGCTGCTTTCAAGTAATCTCAGTTTTTATACCTGCTCCCTCTGCCCCCATGGAGTCCTCTGCCACGACAAGATTCACCACAGCAATATTTTGGGATCTAAATAGCAGCTCAGTGAGAAAGTGCACTTATGACAGCCTTGAGTGTGGCAGCTGTCTGAAGCAGAGCTATTTGGTCTTTATGTAGCCAAATGGAGACCCCCACACTTACTCAGCTCTAAGGCTCCGCTATACCCTCAGGTTAACAGCCCTTCCTCCGTACAGTTATGATTAGAGTAAGCCACACTGTTCTAAATCAGCATCGAAGTGTTCTGTCATGTTCAGCTTCTGGATGGTTCTGGCAAATCAATAATCACTCTAAAATTCACAGAGCTCATGGAGTCCAAGTACTCAAACGGGCCCAGTTGCCCTTCTTTGATAGTAGCTTGAGTGAAAGAACGCAGTAGGTGTTCTGTGTGAAATGATGCATAGGTTGGGTCAGTGAAACTGTAAAAAGTTGGCTCCTGAATGGAAACCAGTCTGTAAACAGTCATATGTGAGAGAGACAGAGAGCAAGGTGTGGCCCTGACTCTAGTCCTTCGTGTGGAATGCTTGCAATGGCAGGCAGTAAGGAACCCTACTATAGGTGCTCCAGGGGAGTGGTGGAGAAGAAACAAGAATGGCAAAGCGGATGAAAGCATAGCGCCCAGGAAGGAAGCAGGTCAGGAACGGGAGACCTCCGGAGACTTCAAACTCTGGAGGTGTTGAGTGTTCATTGTTGCAATGATTTTATTCTTCCCTTCTGAGAGATGTGGATGTTACCATGTAACAACATGTATGTTGATCCCCAAAAGGAAATAATTTAGCCCCCAAACAGTAGTTTAAAGAATGAGATCCAAGGTTGTTTCCTGAGACTTTTGTACTACTAACCATTTTGCTAACCCTAGGGGTTCAAGGTGCCTTTTTGCATGTTTCTAGGGCCAGAAGGGCAACCCCAAAGGTCGTCAGAATGAGCGGACGGTGATCCAGTACCACTACACACAGTGGCCTGACATGGGTGTCCCTGAGTACGCCCTCCCAGTCCTGACCTTCGTGAGGAGGTCATCTGCGGCCCGCATGCCAGACATGGGGCCCGTGTTGGTGCACTGCAGGTAGGATCAGAATTCGGAGGGGGATGACTGGGGAATTGGAGCCTTGTGAACTTGGCCTGTGCTCAAAGCACAGATAGTTCCCGTGGCTCAAGTCCTGTCTGAGAGTCGGGTAAGCTTGGTGCACTTATGAAGAACTTCACTTCTGTCTCAGGAAAACTTTATCTGGAAAAAAAAAACAAAAGGAGATAGAAATCTGTGGCTTTGGGGGAAACATCTGTTTGACTGACTATCTAGTTTTTATGAAATGGTCTTAGTAAGGTCCCTACTACTGTACGGGAATTGTGGGCTCAGCCTAATAAAATTTGAACATATACAAGAGTCCCATGACAGAGATTCTAATCTTTCTCTAAATGGACTTTCTGAGGGATCCTGTAAATGATAATAATAATTAATAATAATAATAATAGTAATAAAATGGTTCTTTTCATTTCTAACTGTATGTGCTACATAAACCAACTCTTATAAAAACTCCTGGAAAAGTCTCTGAACTCACTGAAACAACTCTAGATGGTTGTGTAAATGCCGTTGTTATGTTTTACTTATGATTGCATTCATGGCTTGCCCCTGCTTTAGCATTCAAGTTATTTATTCTGTAGCTAATATTGCATAGCTACTTAGCGTTTCCTAAGCACTTTTGCAGGACTGTTCTTATAATGTTTTCACAAAATAAGACATTTGCAGAGTTGAGATACGGCCTATGTTTAAAGCCTTAGGAAAACTGTACCTTTTTGCTAATCCATTCTGCAACCAGCAGTGGAAATCTGTCTGTCACACAACCTGGGTACTGTGCTAAATGAGGAACCTCATGGAAACATTCTGCACAAACAAGCTTGCCATGTGATATTAGAGAGTCAGATCTTGGATATCTTTTAAAACAGGAATTATGAAAATAACAAAAAAAAGCTGAATGTTCTGGACATACCATTCTTGTGCCCCTTTTAGTAGGATTTTTCTACTATTGAGACCATTAGTTGGTTTCTTGGTTGCATGAGCCAGAGGCAGGCTGGGAGAGTTATACCAAAAGGGATTTAATGAAAGAGCCAGAGAACCCTGGGCGAGAGAGAGCAGCCTGCCCGGGCCTCAGCTGCCTGCTTCTGTGTGAAGGTGGTTACTGCAAGACACTTCCAGACTCATGCCTTTGTTTGAGCTGCAGGGAAAGCCACGAAGGCAGCTGTGGCAGATTGTCATCCAACAGTAAAAAAGCAGTCTGTGTTCTTCTCGAGTCTACATGGGAAGTGTTCAGGTTATCCCCACGAAGAGCCTATGACTTTCTAGTAGGCTCTCTGGGAGCGGGCTGTTTCTTAGTGCATGCGTATTTGCTTGTATTTTGGTAGGGATGCCACGGGTTAATGGTCAGGCTGAGTACTTGCATCTCTTACAGCGCTGGTGTGGGCAGGACAGGCACCTACATTGTAATAGACAGCATGCTGCAGCAGATCAAAGACAAAAGCACAGTTAATGTCCTGGGCTTCCTGAAGCATATCAGGACACAGAGGAACTACCTCGTCCAGACTGAGGTAAGAAGTGGCCAAAGGATGGCCCAGAAAGATGAAAGCAAACTGAGGGGGAAGATTCATTCCCTTAGAACTTGAAGGAATATATGTGGGTTTGGACTTGAGATATCTGAGGGCCCACTCTTCTCCAGATCACAGCTTTCCATCTGTGTCTTAAAGTCTGGACACTCAGGAATCAGCGACAGCTCTACCAAGTCATGCTCTAGGTCCCAGGGACTTAAGCATGCTGTGTTTCCCACATGTTTAAATGTGTGGGAAAGGTTGGTTCTTAAACTCTTTATTGAACATGTGTTTGTAGCTGTGTGCTATTACTGAACCACCTGGTCTAGCCGTGGTGGGAAAACACAGAGCTAAACTTAGCACAGGTCTCTACTCCAAAATATGTTATAACAGATCAGCAATCGAGTCCTGGGGTCATCATCTAGCTATAAACGCTTGAGGTCAGTCTCTGTTCAGAGCAGTGTTAACCCCAAGTCAGCTCTATGAATGGGTGCGTGTCTCCTGGCAGACCCCTCACTGTCCACTACTGTGTACTTTTCAGGAGCAGTACATTTTCATCCATGATGCCTTGTTGGAAGCCATTCTCGGGAAGGAAACTGAAGTATCTTCAAGTCAGCTGCATAGCTATGTTAACAGCATCCTCATACCAGGAGTAGGAGGAAAGACACGGCTGGAAAAGCAGTTTAAGGTAGTGCTCTGAATGGCGTCTTTAAGAACAACAAGGAATTAAGATGCTCTGAATTTGGGTCATATTTGTGTAGATGCTGAAATGGGGTATTGTTTTTACTTCTTAAATGTAATGTGAAAGCAAGGTCTGGCCATGTGTACATGCAGAGTACATGATGTGTGCAAGTAGATGCGGCAATGCAGAGGGAGGTTTTTACTGAGTGTATCCACTCATATACAAGTAGATGTGGCACAGAGCTCTATTGTCTTTTGAGCTGCTGCTGACTCTATCTCAATGTATCCTCTAGCCACAAGGACATAAGACTTTCAGTCAGCTGTCGCTTTGGGTTTTTTTCTTCCTCAGAAGCATTCAGTAATACGTTTATTGAGGGTGAGCATTTGATCCAGGAGTGGTAGCACATGCCTGCATTCCCAGAATTCAGGCCTAGCTAGAAGGATCACAAGTTCAAGATCAGCCTGTTACTGAGGAAGAACTTGTCAGGAAGAGGGAGGGAAGAGAGGGGCGCGACCACCTGTGTACATATTGTGGTCAAAATACACTTCTTTGAAAGATCAGCACAGAAGGCTATTGGAAAAGAAAAGGGTGTTACTGCACAGGAGAGATAAGCTTTGCTTGTTTTAAGAGAACAGAAAGTCCAGTGGTAGTGGAGGGTTGTGTAGTTGAAGTCACTGGCTGGAGCTTTCAAACACCAGTGAGCGAGCGCTTTCCTCTTTCTTAGCCTCTCAGTTCAGCACAGTGTTCTGTGTGTAGCCTCCTCACTCCATATCAGAATGGAAAGGATGAGTATAGTCAAACTTTTCATGGAAAACTTGATGCAGAAATCCTCCTTGGCATCTCAGCTGAAGACACGAGACATCCAAATAAATGATACCAAATGGTAGGAAATGAGAAACAAGTTCATTTGACTGAGTTCCATCATAGCACCAATTCCAAATTTCTAGTTCTCCCCTCAACAGCCTCATTACTATGAAACCACTCGAGGCAATGAATAGACGGCACTGCTTTCTTTTGATTATGGGTCACTACAAAACATTAAGTACCAAAATTTTTCAGAATTTTCCTGTTTTATATTTCCAATATATTTGAAGATTTTAGAGTCTGGTAAAGGTTTGAATGTGAAAGCTAAAAGTGAACAAATCCATCTCATTTTGTCTATCTTGACACAAATGAAAAACTGTCTACATATAGGCAAAAAAAATAGGATCCGTGAATAATAAGAACATCCTTACATTAAATATCTGATATCCAAAATGCTTTAGACTCCAAACTTTTCTGATTGCCATACACGGAATGATGTCATACAGGGAATTTCATGATATCATACAGGGAATTTCCATACTGCATAATTTCATGCACAAAAGATATGTGAAATTACCATTAATCTATAAATGTGAACGATAAATAAATTTCATATCTAGACTTGATTCCAGTCCCTAACATATCTAATAGATACATAGGTGATAGTAAGACAGACAGACAGACAGGGTACTTCCAGGCATTAACTCTCAATCTGTGTTTCTTTACAATTAACCAAACAAACCGGTCTTTTCAAATATTGGGAAAACACCTATGCCGGGGCCTAGCAAACACAGAAGTGGATGCTCACAGTCAGCTATTGGATGGATCACAGGGCCCCCAATGGAGGAGCTAGAGAAAGTACCCAAGGAACTAAAGGGATCTGCAACCCTATAGGTGGAACAACAATATGAACTAACGAGTAACCCCCAGAGCTCGTGTCTTTAGCTGCATATGTAGCAGAAGATGGCCTAGTCGGCCATCAGTGAAAAGAGAGGCCCATTGTTCGTGCAAACTTTATATGCCTCAGTACGGGGGAACGACACGGCCAAGAAGTGGGATTGGGTGGGTGGGGTTGTGTGTGTGTGGGGGGCTTTTGGTATAGCATTGGAAATGTAAATGAAATAAATACCCAATTTAAAAAAAAGGGGGGGGGGAATGCCAGACAATTGGGTCTTTTAAGACACTAGCCATTTGCAGAAACTCAAAACTGAAAATAACCTTCAAGGCCCAGGACAGTGGTCGTAACGCAGCTGGAGAGAGTGTTCTCATGTATCTTATTCAGACAGAATCCCTGCTCTCCTTTCAGCTGATCACACCATGTCATGCACACATGTGCCCACACACCAGACATTTTCTTCAGTGGTGTAGTCACTGGTACATCGCACAGACCCTAGGAAATAACCTACCACTCATGATTATGTGAGTAACTCTAATTAAACTCAGGAGCTCGCTCGCTCTCTCCCTCTCCCTCTCCCTCTCCCTCTCCCTCTCCCTCTCCCTCTCCCTCTCCCTCTCCCTCTCTCTCTCTCTCTCCCACACACATACACACACACACACACACACACACACACACAGGGAATTTGTTGTGAAGAAGAAAAGATTCAACAGCACCGGGAGTGAAAATGACCAAAGTATATTCCAGTCATGTAAGAAACTGTCAGAGAATTGGAAACAAAACAGAACTAAGAAAGTGTCTCATAACAAGAATAATCACACTACAGGGCTGTAAGATAAAAATCCGCTGTCTACAGAAATGTGCAGAGAATTGGCCTATGGTCTTTATCTCCAAGATGTATGCGTAGATTAAGTAGTAGTGTAATGTAGATCTGAATCATATACGCTACTGAGCAATCAGAGAAATTCCCAACGGCAGTGACATCATACACCAGAAAAACCCAGTGTTTAGTACTGCCACATACTCAGTGCCTTCATTCCAGACCCCTAGGGCCTGGCAGCAGACACAAGCCAGGCGACTGAGCGAGCGGAGGCTTCATGGAAAGCACGAGCGTTCTTTGGGAGTACAAAAGTCTCACATTGTTTCAGTCTGGCTAGTGATTGACATTCTTGCAGTTTCAAGCAGGTAGTAATGAGTGTGCCATTGAACAATGCCAAAAAGCAATGCTCTTTTCCAGCTGATCACGCAGTGTAATGCAAAGTATGTGGAGTGCTTCAGTGCCCAGAAGGAGTGCAACAAAGAGAAGAACAGGAACTCGTCTGTTGTGCCAGGTAAGACGTCGGCTTAGCTGCTAAGTGTGCGAGGAGTTCTAAAATTCACTGTACATGATGTGAAAGGACACAATACTTATCCGAGTTCAACCGAGGCAGTTTAAGGCAAATGGACATGGTAGGTTTGGACACCAGCAAGTCAGGTGACCTATCTGACATGAAACCCGGTTTTGATTTGCCTCAAAATGCCACAGTATTCCAGCTTTAAAAATGAGGCTGGAGAGATGGCTCAGTGGTTAAGAGCATTGGCTGCTCTTACAGAGGACCTGAATTCAATTCCCAGCACCCACATGGCAGCCCACAACTGTTTATAACTCCAGTCTCTGACACCCTTACACGTAGGCCAAACACCAAATGCACATTCAATAAATAAACTATTTAAGAATGATCATAATGCTACTATCCCTGTGGCACTACAAATTTGGGTCTTAGATTAATCTGGACCAATTATATTGATTGGAACTGCATCATTGAATTATTCTGGATCTGGGCCCTCTTGACTTGTGGCAACCTTTGTATACATAACTCAGGACTTAGCAGAGAAGACTTTGTGTACCCTATAAATACAGGCATTTGTTGATCACAAGAATGGTCTAGCTCTATTGAAAAGGGTCAGTGCTCTCTAAGGCCTTCATGGAGAGAAGGGCACGTAGGGGTTAAAAAGGAAGAACAAATGCAGTGGGCTGCTGTAACTGTAGAAATATAACAAGCCAGGGTCAGGTTATCTGAAACACTTCTCCACATTTTACTCTAATAGGCTGTGAAATCTTTTCCTACAGTTAAATTTTTATCCTACACTGTCTTGACTACCCAGGGAAATTTTCATTCAATACCCTTCTTACTGGATAACACTTTAGCTTGTTTAAATCTGTAAGTCTTAGAAGGAGCCAGGGAGTCAAAGGTAAAGGCCAGGAAGAATTGCCAGCCTGTGAACAATAAGGCAAATGTGGTGTTATTGTTTCTTTCCATATGATAGCTGAGCGTGCTCGAGTGGGACTTGCACCGTTGCCCGGGATGAAAGGAACAGATTACATTAATGCTTCTTACATCATGGTGAGAGTCACCCGTTAACACCTTTCAGTTTAATTGGCTGTACTTATGATTAAGGAGTACATACCACCCCTGTGACTGATTTCATTTTTGAAGTAATTTTTCAACGCATAACATCAAAAGTATAGAAATTTCTGTGTCTTGAAACTTTTAACAAAAGCTGCCTGAAGGGTGGGAATGCAAAGAATACTGAAATTAAGCCAAATGCTTCTTAAGGAAATAATTTTATTGTTAATTTCACCCATCTAGCTTTTAAATAAATGTTGAAATTGCTGTTAAGTAAAAACAGCAGGGGTAACTTGAAGTGAATTGCATGTGGAGAGGAAATTGTCTGCACAGTGCTCACAGAAGTACAACTTAAAATTAGCAAATGCACTGAATGCCTTTCTTAATTTTTGTTTTTTACGGCAGCCAAATAATGTTGTCTTGTTTCACAAAGTACTCACTTCCACAGACGTATAATGCCATGTACATAGCCACTAACTGCTCCTCTCTCTCTCTAACTGTAGGGGTATTATAGAAGCAACGAGTTCATCATAACCCAGCATCCTCTGCCACACACTACGAAAGATTTCTGGAGAATGATTTGGGATCATAATGCACAGATCATTGTCATGCTGCCAGACAACCAGAGCCTGGTAAGGCAAGCACATCTGCTGTGTATTAATGAGCCCGTGAGGCTACAGACATGATTCTCTGGGCTGCCTTGCCACGGGCTGAGCCTGTGTATGCTACGGAGGCTGTTTTCCTAAATGCTGTCCTCCTCGCTTCCACACTTGATCCTGCAGTGCTGCTTCTGCGGCTCCTCAAGCACACGGACAGGGTAAAGGCTTTGAAGAGTGTCCTTTTAGTAAAGTCCTTAGGAGTTCACATAACCACAATGGCCTCTCAGTCACTGTAGGCCTCTTTTGGAAATAGCATATTACATTAATGGTGTATGTAAACTGTGTTTATCTTCTCTGAACTAACTTATTTAATCTCAGATGAAACTGAAGGAGTGGCCTTGTTCAAGAGTGTACAGTAATAATTAAACTTGGAGTTGTATGTAAGTCATCTGTCAGTCTGATGTCCAAACTTAATTATTTTCCCTGTGTGTCCCATCCCACCACATCATAGGAATAGGTACTAATAACGTTTTCCGATTCATTAGGGTTCACAGCAGAGAGAAGCTAGGAGATGCCATTTAGGTCTATCCTACAGAGGGGAATCTAAGTCTCTAGTTCTTTTCCCTCCCTTAGTCCTTGTCTGTTAAAGATTCTATATAGAAGATGAGTAAACACATTTAAAAACTAGAATTACATGTTTCTGCTTAGATATTCTGTGCATGTACATTTCAGAATTAGCTAAGTCTTAAAAAGTGATTTTGTGAACATGATGCCTACAAGATAAAACAAAAAACAATGGGGAACTAACTGCCTCTGACTGTCAGATTAATGAGTTTTTTAATTAAGAAAGAACAGCCTGTGGTTGACCCCCCTAGTCTGGATGGCAGTATTTGACTATGTGCCCAGTCAGTAGGGGCTTCTTCACTCTGTCCCAGTTTGCTCCTGCTTCAGAATTCCAAGGCTGCTTCAGTATGATGGAATGGCAGCAAGGTTAAGCTGAAAACGGGAGTGTTCATTTTCAAATTAGCAACAGGTGCCCATTCTGATTTGCATGTGGAAATGGGAGGCGTTGAGGGTTGAAGGGGGTGGGTGGGGTTGTTGTTGGATGAGTCAGTATTTCATTACTGTCAGTTAACAGGCCATTCGCCACCAAGATTCTTCCCACAATTCATTTGTATAGGAAAGCTAGGGAACGATTAGACCCAATAAGGAGATCCCTGCTCTCCAGATTGCATACGGTGCCTGATGGGGAGGGCTGACAGCTCCAGGTCTCTCTGCAGCCAGACAAGAAGACTGCCTAAAGCTGTTATCATTTGGTTATATTTCTACTATTACCACTGTAACTGTACAACAGTCTAATTTTTAATTGACTTAAAAGCCACTAGACTCTAATTTCAAAAATGGTATCACCAGTACCTTTATATTTAGATAATCTCATAGCTAGATAATCTCTAGAACTCTGGAAGTAGAAACAACAGGATCAAGAATCCGAGGTTATCATCAGCTATAAAGGAAATCAGAGTCCATCCTGTTTTACCAAGGCACAATCTGAAAATACAGTAGTAGTAGTAGTAGTAGTAGTAGTAATAATAATAATAATAATAATAATAATAATAATAATAATAATAATAAAAAATGTGTCAGTGAGAAGGGAAGTGAGATGGTGGACTGGGCAGTTTGAAATGCTGTGGCCTTTACTTGTTGAGAAAACCTGCAGAGAAGCTCTCTGTAATACAGAGTTGGCCTGCCTTACTCCTAGAGGCTGAGGTAGTTACAGGGCATGGGGAGGAGGGACGGACAAGGTGGTAAAGTTTCCTTTGGAGGTGCAAAGTTGGCCAGTGCTAGGTTAGCCAGGGCGTTGTCAATTAAAGAATGTCAGAGGTCAATAGAGATTTCTTGTGGTGGCCATTATTGGGGTACCTGGAGCACAATGGTCAAAAGCTAGAAAAATAAGTTATTTTACTTCTAGGAACCAAATTACCATTGCTAAGGGATTTTCTCACAATTTAATAGAAATGGAGAAGCTTTAAAAAATAGCATGGCCCTACCTAACATATACAGTATATATACAAATATGTGAGTGTGTGAATACACACACACACACACACACACACACACACACCTACCTGTAACCAAAATGTCAACTGAATTAAGAAGTTTCACTTGAAGCTGGGACTGTAGTTCAGTTGTAGTGCTTGCCTAGCATGCATGAAGCCCTGGGTTTAATCCCCAGTACCACAGAAAACTGGTTGTGACATTAGCCTGTAATCTCAGCACTTGGGGAGGGAGAGGCAGGAGGATCAGGAGGTCAAGGTCAGCCTTGGCTTTGTGGCAAGCTCTAGTCCACCCTGGGCTACATGAGCTTCTGCCTCCAAAAGGAAAAAAGGAAGGAAGGAAAGAAGGAAAAAAGGAAGGAAGGAAGGAAGGAAAAAAGGAAGGAAGGAAGGAAGGAAGGAAGGAAGGAAGGAAAGATAAACTAAATTATTTTAATGTTTCAAAGTCAGTAATTACTCCCAAGATTTCTTTCCTGCCTTTGATTTCTTTAAGCTAACTGGATCATAAACTATTCCTAGTATATCGTTTGAGAATACAGACATATATTGTTCTCATTTTTAAAATATGGAAATAAAGGCTTGGAGATATGAAGCATGGGGTAAACAGAATACTAGATAAATTAATGTCTGCATCGTTATGATATCCTGCAATCTTAACTATATATCCTGAATCTGTTTGCAGGGTCATACTTCCATCTCCTTGAACAAAGCACACTCAAACTCACGGCAGTTCCAGGCTTCTTTTGTATAGACTAAACCCAATTGCTAATCTGCTTCCCCTTCTGCTGAGCTTTAAAAATAAAAACGCACTTGGCAATAATCTATATTGAAACTTGAAAGGGTGATAAGTCTCATTGGACGGCTGGCTCATTTCTAATGCAACAGTGTAAGCTTAAACAAAGCCCTCTTTGTTGTGAACATTACTCCTGACTTCCACAATTGTAAATAGGCATTCTCAGTCAAATGTTCATAAAAATCTTTATACCTCAGGCAAATGGGAGTTTCTCATTTGAACTCATTAGAAAAAAAAAGGAAAAGGAGAAATATATACACCATCATAATTCCATTTCTTATAGTCTTCAACCATTAACCTTTTCTTAGGAAGCCATAATTTTCAGGAATAGAATTCAAGTACTGACCCTGAATTTCTAGTTTTAAACTTTAAATAGAAGAACATGTAAAGCTCTCCTGCTTCGAAGCTGAATGGTCCCTGTGTTACCCCTCTTGAAGTCTGAGGCCAATGGGATAACTTACCTGTTTAAAGTGCCTGTAAGATAGCCAGCCTGCTTACTTCTGCTCAGCTTCCTCTCTGGGAGGTGCTGCCCTTTCTTCCTCAGTAGCAATGTAACTCAGACACTTCACAGGCATCCTCATTTGTCAGGACAGATGGTACGAATCCCATATCTAGCTGCTATCATCCAAAATTTATAAAGAACTCTAAAAAGTGGGCAAAAATATGTCTACAAGTGTGACAGAAATGACTAGCAGGTATGTGAAAAGGTACTCTCTGTCTATCAATTTCTTATAAAATAGCAGCACCTACCAATTAGGGCGGCTATTGTTAAAAAAAAAAATCAACAAATCACAAATGTTGGTATGAAGGAATAAGAATTCTTGCTGGTGTGGTCTAACATGACTATAACCCCATATGTAGCATTTAAGGGCTACATAGCAATACCCCATCTTTAAAAAAAGAATTGAAAGAAAACTCTATCCATTGGAGTATTGACTAATACAACCACATGGAAAACAGTGTTCAGGTTTCTAAAGAAATATAAAACACCACTAACCCTCTGCTGGGCATACACCCCCCCCATAAGATAAATAGCCTGTGAAATTTCTACACTTCAGTGTTCTCTGCAACCTGTACACAACAGCCAAGTATAGAAGCAACCAAGGAAACACACGTTGCACATTTTCTGGCTCTAAGAAACAACGAGATCTAGTTTTTGCCACCAGTGGAGAATACCACACTATGTCAGCCACACATAGTAAGAAAATATCCTATAACATCACTAAGGAAAAACAATTCCAAGATATGCAATGAACAAGATGGTAATTGGGGGTGGGGAGTAGGCCCCAGAACATAAAGCACAGGTATGCGTGTAAAATGAATAAATCTAGAGATCATGTGCCATCTAAGAACTAGAAGTAAAAAACTGAACATATTAGCATTTATAATTTAATCTAAATTATATTGTAACTATTCACAAAAGTAAATATATATATATATTTCTGTATGTGTGTGTGTGTGTGAAATGATAACATGTTCATTTAGTTGACTATAGTAAATTTTACTGTTTATGTGTTTTACTTCAAAAATACACAATACAACTTATTTTTAACACATTCATTTACTAATCAAGTATAAAGTAAAGTAGCTGTAAAATAACAACCAGATTACTACGATTGATCTCCAGTTCTGCTACGTCTCTTATAACTCAGAACACCTGTCAACTAGGGGAATTGCATGCTCTATGGAGAAGCATCTTGGGTGGTTATGACAAGAGAGAGGTCCAATGAGATGGTTATTGTCAATGTACATTTTATAATAGACAATAATAACATTGTAAATAACTAGATGGGGTGTTAGTAAGTCTATAAAATCAACTTACAAGGTAACTTGAGTGGCTTGGGAGATGCTAACATGAGGAGTCAGTTTGTAAGAAAAGTGAAAAACCAAGATTTGGTTACACGGTAAAATAATGTGTTTTCTTGGTTCCCAAAGGCAGAAGATGAGTTTGTGTACTGGCCGAGTCGTGAGGAATCCATGAACTGTGAGGCCTTTACTGTCACCCTCATCAGCAAAGACAGGCTATGCCTCTCGAATGAAGAACAAATTATCATCCATGACTTCATCCTTGAAGCTACACAGGTAACTTAAACCACACTCCCTCCCCGACCGCCCAACCTGGACCCTTTATCATCCTTGTAAGTAATAATAGTGATTTCTCTACCTTGGAGATAGGCTCCACTGTTTGAATAAGACTTAATTTTAAGTAAATGCATTTCTTTCCTTCAAATATTTGCTTTTTGTCAACTGGGTAGATGACATGTAACAGTCTCTGGCTAAGCATGCATACAAGTAGGTCTTCTGGCTTAAAGATAAAGATATTATCTCATAATGAATAATGGGATAATATTCAATGTACCAGAGAAAGACTGCTTGCTTTGACATCAGAAACAAGCCTTGTAATGTGTTATAAAGACGACACTTTAATAGACACTGTTTACACATATACTAATGGACTTCTTGTGAGAAAGATTAGAGATATCAGCAGTTTAAATGGTACCTCATCCCCTCCCTCATTCCCTTTTCTAGTATAAGTCAAAGTTAGAGTAGTGGGCCATAATATCCCTTACAGGTGTTTTGGTTTGGTTTGGTTGTTTGCCTGATTAAAAAGATCTACTGTTCACAAGTATGGTGTGTTTTAATGACAAGTAGGTCTTCTGTAATCTGGGCAACCCAACACTGTTCAGTTTCCTGTGATGCGTGCTTTCTAGGGAACAGGCATTTGATTATAGACATGAATTACAGGAAGACCTATGATTGTGTCTTGTCCATTGCAGGATGACTACGTACTAGAGGTTCGGCACTTTCAGTGTCCCAAATGGCCTAACCCAGATGCCCCTATAAGTAGTACCTTCGAACTGATCAATGTCATCAAGGAAGAGGCCTTAACCCGGGATGGCCCCACCATTGTTCATGATGAGTAAGTACCTGGTCCTGTGTTAGACTTGGGTGCTGTTCTTACGAGACTCATATAAAAGTCCAAAGGGAACACTGTCTTCTCTCTGATCCATGTTACTTGTAGTGTGGACATACATGTGCAAAAGGGTTGTGGTTGTGTTTTAATTGGTCAAACTTTGCTGGGCTCCAAGTATTCCTAGAGAGTATGTTCTAGAAGGGGAAAATATTGCACTTCCTTTCCTCACCAAAAAGTATGCAGCTCTTCTCTGAGGACAGGCACACCTTAACCTTAATATGCGTCATCCTCAGCATGCCGTGCTCACCTGCACAAGTCTATTCTAGTCCAAGGCTAGTCTGTTTCTACCACAGTCTTTTCAGATGGTTGTATGCTTTTCCCAAATAATGACCGCTAGTTTCCTGTGTAACTAAGCTAAAGTCATTTAATAATTCTCAAAGTGTGGTCTGAGAACCCTGTGGGTTGTATCTCCAAGGCCCTTCCAGAGATCAAGAAAGTCAGGTTTTTAAATATATGTGTGTGCATATGTAAGCATGTATATGTACATATTACAGCATATATTACAATATGTTTATATATCACAAGACTATCTGCCTTGTTCATTCTCTGTCATGAGTATATAGCTTTTCAGAGCTACTTGACATGTTATGAAACTGTCACACAAGACTAGTAGAAGGCATGGGTTTCTGTTGTACACTTTCTGTTTTAATTCCTAATACCTGAAATTTCCTAAGGAAGTAAAAGTTTAGCCATGATTATAATCTGGTCTTGTGAATGAAAACGTTAGGCTGTCAAGAAATCCTGTAATAAATGTCAATTGACTGTCCTCTGCTCCAACAGCTGCGAGACACCCACAAGTCACAACTGTTAAGAATCACAAGAAAATAATTTTATGATACTGACTGTGTGTTTGGGGAAGCAGACACAGGATGAAAGTTGCATGGAACCTGGGTAGATTTATATATAGTGTCAGCTAGAATCAGCCTCTCAATTTATGGGATCTAGGGTAAAGTGCAAATGTAGGCCTCTCTGTGAAAAGACACTAAATTTCCCGATGGCAACTTTGAAGCGCTAAAGTCGTCAGGCTTGCCCTGAGTTAGCAAGTCCACTGAGACATAGGAGACAAGTCCCTGAGATGCAAACCACCTCCATCTCAGACTGCGCTCTAATTCATTGATTAAAATGCTTTCCTGCTTTCTATCGTCATTCATTCCCCATACTTTCATTTGATTTTGAGTTTGTTTGTTTGTTTGTTTGTTTGCCTAGGTTTTGACGTTATTGATGTTGTTTGAGGCCGGTCTCATTACCTAAGCCCAGGCTGGCCATAGCATACAACCTGGCAGTCTTCTTTGCCTTGGCCTCCCCAGTACTCGGATTACACCATGCTTGGCTATAAGCTAATTTTAATTTTAATTTTTCATTGCTACTCTTCCCTGAAGAGCAGCATTTCCTTCTTGCCCTACTGACTTCTAAATGAAATGTTTCCTTCTTCACACTGACACCACTGTAACTCTGGATGGCATTCCCAGCTATGGTCCCTTTCTTATTTTTACTAAAAATAGATTTTTTTTCATACAGTTATATTCTGATCATGTCTTCTTCTTCCTCAACTTCTCCAAGTTCTTTTTTACTTCCCCTTTTCCTTAGGGGAAAAATAGGTATCTAAGGAAAAAAAAAAGAAAATATGATAAAGTAAAAACAAATTAGAATAGACAAAACAAACATACAGAAAAAAAAAAAAAGGCCAAAGAAAAAGCAAGAGAAACACATATAGACACTGATATACACATTCATACACATAGGAATCTCATAGAAACACAAAACCAGAAGCCATGATATAGACACACAAAGAAACTTTAAGGGAAAAAAGGAAAAGAAAAATGTTCCTGACACATATTATGAGACAAAGAACCTCAAAAGAAGCCATTTAGTTTTTTCTTGGCCATCTACTCCTGGCCATGGGGCCTATCCTTATTTTTTTTTATTAGATATTTTCTTTATTTACATTTCAAATGTTATCCCCTTTCCTAGTCCCTCCTCCCCGAAAATCCCTTCTCCCCTCCCCTCTCTGCCTTCTCACCAACCCACCCACTCCTACTTCCTGGCCTTGGCATTCTCCTATACTGGGGCATAGAACCTTCACAGGACCAAGGGCCTCTCCTCCCACTGATGATCAACTAGGCCATCCTCTGCTGCATATGCAGCTGGAGCCATGAGTCCCACCATGTGTTTTCTTTGATTGGCGGTTTAGTCCCAGGGAGCTCTGGGGATACTGGTTAGTTCATATTGTTGTTCCTCCTATGGGGCTGCAAACTCCTTCAGCTCCTTGGGTACTTTCTCTGGCTCCTTCCTTGGGGACCCTGTGCTCCATCCAATGGATGGCTGTGAGCATCCACTTCTGTATTTGCCAGGCACTGGCATAGCCTCTCAGGAGACAGCTTTTTTTTTTTCAGGCTCCTGTCAGCAAGCTCTTGTTGCCGTCTACAATAGTGTCTGAGTTTGGTGGCTGTTTATGGGATGTATCCCCAGGTGGGGCAGTTTCTGGATGGTCATGCCTTCAGTCTCTGCTCCAAACTTAGTCTCTGTAACTCCTTCCATGGATATTTTGTTCCCCCTGCTAAGAAGGATCGAAATGTCCACACTTTGGTCTTCCTTCTTCTTGAGTTTCATGTGTTGCAAATTATATCTTGGGTGTTCTGAGCTTCTAGACTAATATCCACTTATCAGTGAGTGCATATCATGTGTGTTCTTTTGTGATTGGGTAACCTCACTTAAGCTGATATCCTTCAGATCCATCCATTTGCCTGCGAATTTCATTAAGTCATTGTTTTTGATTGCTGAATAGTACTCCATGTAGCCCCTTGGTCTTGCAAACTTTATATGACACAGAACAGGGGTATGCCAGGGCCAAGAAGTGGGAATGGGTGGGTAGGGGGGCAGGGTGGTAGGGTATAGGGGACTTTCGGGATAGCATTTGAAATGTAAATGAAGTAAATAACTAATAAAAATTGGGAAAAAAATGAAAGATGTGGGCTGTGGTGGGATGGGGGGAGGGCTGAAATAGAACTAGCAGAAGATAGACACAGGATCTCTAATTGGTCAAAGAGGTAGTGCACGAAACCCCAAGACGAACAACAGTTAAAGGTTTCAGACACAGTGAAGAATCCAGTTCCAAAAATGAACTAGCCAGGAGACTTTTTAAAAGTAGCAACTAGAGAGAACTTAAACGGCTGAGCTTTCCCTCGTGTTGGGGCAGACACACATGCACCCACGGGGTGCTTCGTGAGAGGCAGTCTGTGGAAATAATGGCTTGTTTATATAAATTGACCAAGAATTGAATTTCAATAAATCACTACAAAAGGTATACAAAGCCACACTCCTTTGTCACAACAAATTAATATTAGAAACTTAGTTAAATAAGATTCTAGATCCTAATTAATGGAAACTGAAATTCCTATATTTAAAATTATTTATAAATAATTTGTGGCTTAAAGAGGTAATCAAGATCGAAACTGCAAAATAAAAGAAATGATCAAAGCATTAACTTTCAAACTATACATCCTCTAAAAAGCCATAGCCTCACTACATTTACTGAAGTTCAAAATGGAACTTGGCTCTTAGCTTAAAAAACTAGGGGGAAAACCAGATAAAACTGCTAAATTACAGGTAGTTAACAGATAAACGCAAAAAAAAAAAAAAAAAAAAAAAAGAAGGGAAATAAAGGTAGGATACATAAGCAAGAGATAAGGCCTGGCCTAAGAGAAGGTGCAGTTACAGAATCAGGGAGGTGGCATGCTTCTACAGCCCCAGTTTCCAGGAGCCTGCACAGGATCACTGCTGCCTGGGCTCCACAGTGACAGCTTCTCCTGAGAGGTAGGGAGGGAGGGTGAGAGTGGTGATGGATACTGTAACGAAGGAAACCATTACTGAGGCATAAATCAAGGAAAAACCTCTTCCATTTTTACATGTTTTTAAAATAATCCTCAAACACCTTAAAGTTTGTTCTTCTAGGCTCTTGCCTCTTATAAATTATTTACATTAAGCTGATTATAAATAATGTGCCTGAGGAGGAGACAGATGAATGAAGACTATCCATGGGATGCTGGTTTTTGTAGTGGAATGGTCGGTCACTATCACTCAGAGAGGTCATTGAGCTCATGTACCGTTGCATAGGTCCAACATGCTCTCTGATAAACAGTCAGAAATAATACATTTTGAGAGAAATAATGTGAGCATTTGAGACTGTGTACTTATAGTTTTATGTTACTAAACTTGAAGCATAGGTAATAGATGGTATTTACATGATATGTGCTCATCCCTCTTCTAAGCCATATTCATTTACAAGATGAAATTTACCCATAGTCTCACTGTAAGAGTGTGGGGCCAAGGAACCAAGGAGCAGACTGGGGCAGGATCCTTCTGGTTTCCATCTGCTCCCAGAGCTGACCCTGTGCCACAGCTCTCCATTCCTAGGTCCTGCCAGGAGAGAGACGCTTTCCCAAGAGTGTTGATGCATCTGTGAGCACAGATTAGACCACCACTTCTGCTCAAATACCTGGCCCAAGAGGGACCTGCCCAGAGCCATTAGAACACAGGAACCAAGGAATGTCGAAGACAGGATCCTTCAGGTTTCCGTCTGAGCCCCGAACTGACCCTGTGCCACAGCTCTCCATACCCAAATTCTGCCCAGAGAGAGCTGGTCTTTCAGGAGTTCTGATACACAGGCTTACAGGAGGGACAAGTCACAGTCGGAGACAGCAAAACCAGCTAACACCAAGGATAACCAGATGTCAAGAGGCAAGGTCAAGAACATAAGCAGCAGAAACCAAGGCTACTTGGCATCATCAGAACCCAGTTCTCCCACCACAGTGAGCCTTGGATACCCTAACCCACCAGAAAAGCAAGACTCTGATTTAAAATCACATCTCATGATGATGATAGAGGACTTTATGAAGGACATAAATAAATAACTCCCTTAAAGAAAAACAGGAGAACACAGGTAAACAGGTAGACGCCTTTAAAAAGGAAACACAAAAATCCCTTAAAGAATTACAGGAAAACACAAACAAACAGGTGAAGGAATTGAACAAAACCATCCAGGATCTAAAAATAGAATGAGAAACAATAAGGAAATCACAAAGGGAGACAATTCTGGAGATAACTTCCCTAACCTAAAGAAAGAGATGCCCATGAACATACAAGAAGCCTACAGGACTCCAAATAGATTGGACTAGAAAAGAAATTCCTCCTGTCAAATAATAATCAAAAGACCAAATGCACAAAACAAAGAAAGAATATTAAAAGCAGTCAGGAAAAAAGGTCAAGTAACATATAAAGGCAGACCTATCAGAATTACACCTGACTTTTCCCCAGAGACTATGAAATCCAGAAGATTCTGGGCAGATGTCATACAGACCCTAAGAGAATACAAATGCCAGCCCAGGCTACTATACCCAGCAAAACTCTCAATTACCATAGGTGGAGAAACAAGATATTCCATGACAAAACCAAATTTACACAATACCTTTCCACAAATCTAGCCCCACAAAGGATAATAGATGGAAAACTCGAACACAGGGAGGGAAACTACACCCTAGAAAAAACAAGAAAGTAATCTTCTTTCAACAAATCCAAAAGAAGATAGCCACACAATCATAATTCTACCTCTAACAACAAAAATAACAAGAAGCAACAATCACTATTCCTTAATATCTCTTAACATCAATGCTCAATTCCCCAACAAAAAGACATAGACTAACAGTCTGGCTGTAAGGCAAAAAAAAAAAAAAAAAAAAAAAAAAAACTGCCAATAGGACAAAACAGCAATCAACAGATTGGGAAAAGATCTTTACCAATCCTACATCCGATAGAGGGCTAAATATCCAATATATACAAAGAAATCAAGAACTTGGACTCCAGAGAACTAAATAACCCTATTTAAAAAGGGGGGAAAGAGCTAAACAGATAATTCTCAACTGAGGAAACTCAAATGGCCTAGAAACACCTAAAGAAATGTTCAACATCCTTAGTCATCAGGGAAATGCAAATCAGAATTCCATTTCCACCTGAGATTCCACCTCACACTAGTCAGAATGGCTAAGATCAAAAACTCAGGTGACAGCAGATGCTGGTGAGGATGTGGAGAAAGAGGAGCACTCCTTCATTGTTGGTGGGATTGCACTCTGGTAATCAATCTCGAGATTCCTCAGAAAATTGACACTAGATCTACCTGAAGACCTAGCAAGACAGTCTTGGGTATATACCCAATGATGCTCCACCATGCCACAAGGGCCCATGTTCCTCTATGTTCATAGCAGCTTTGTTTGTGGTAGCCAGAAGCTAAAGACAACCCAGATGTGCCATGACAGAAGAATGGATACAGAAAATGTGGTACATTTACACAATGCAGTACTACTCAGCTATTAAAAACAATGACTTCATGAAATTCGCAGGCAAATGAATGGATCTAGACAATATCATCCTGAGTGAGGTAATTCAGTCAAAAAAAGAACACACATGGTATTGTACTCACTGATAAGTGGATATTAGGCAAAGCGTATGGAATACCCATGATACAACTCATGGACCACATGAAGCTCAAAGGAAGGAAGACCAAAGAGTGGGTACTTCAGTCCTATTTAGAAGGGGGAACAATATAATCAAGGGAAGTAGAGGGTAAGAAGCAGTTGGGAAAGGAATACAGGAGGGAAAAAGGAAAAAAAGGGGCAAAATCAGGTATGGGAGGAGATGTAGGAGATGTACAGAGGGTCAGGAAACTGAACAGTGGTGTGTAGCAATGGGGGATGGGGAACTGGGATAGCAACCAGAAAATACCAGATGCCAGGAAATCAAGAGCCTCCCAGGACCTCACAGGGATGACATTAGTTTAAATACCCCACAAAGGGGAGCAAGAACCTGTCAAGACCATATCCAGAGGTTAGGCATGGCCCCCAGGTTAAGGGATGGGGCTACCCCCCATCTCCAAAATTTTTACCCAGAATTGCTCCTGTCTAAAGGAAATACAGAGACAAAGAATGAAATAGAGACTGAAGGAAAGGCCATCCAAAGACTACCCCACCTGGGGATCCATCCCACATGCAGACACTATTGTGGAGGCCAAGAAGTGCTTGCTGACAGGAGCCTGATTCAGCTGTCTCCTGAGAGGCTCTGCCAGATCCTGACCAATACTATGTAGATGCTCAAAGCCAGCCATCAGCCTGAGCACAGGGACCCCAATGGAGGAGTTAGGGAAAGAACTGAAGGAACTGAAGGGGCCTTACTTGGCATCAGTGGGAGGAGAGGCTCTTGGTCCTGTGAAGAAGAATGCCCCTGTGTAGAGGAATGCTAGGGAGGTGAGGTAGAAGTGGGTTCGGGGTGAGGGTGGGGGTTAGGGGAGCACCCTCATAGAAACAAGGTAAGAGGGGATGGGATAGTGGGTTTGCAGAGGGGAAACCAGGAAAGGGGATAACATTTGAAATGTAAATAAATAAAATATCCAAGTAAAAAAAGAGTGTGGAGCCAGTCACTTCACCTGAATATGCCTCTTTGATATCAAATGAAGACAACAGCAGGATAGGTTCATTGGGAAGGGTTAACTCCTTGTATGTGGTTATCTAGAAGAGATCACAGCACACAAGAGTGTTGCCAAGAAGTGAGGAAGAGAGACAGCTCTCCGAGGGCCTGGGCCCCAAATCTCTCTGTGAACAGCATTGAAACAATCACAGTCATAGTGAGACTGTGGAGCACGGACAATTGTCCATGTCTGTTTAATTAAACAGAGAAGGCTGGCACCAGAATTGCAGTGTACAGGCTAGTCCTGAATATTCTAAACATCAGGAGTAAAATACGGTCTAACAAAATCTAGTGTATAAAGTTGCATATTATGAGAAAATACGCTTTATCCTAGCAATCATACTAACCATTACCAAAATGTATGAATGAATTCAAGACATTTTCAAAGGAATATTTTTTAAATCAACATAATGATAAAAATCAGTAGAAAACCTCCATAATAAATAATAGAATAAATTAGCATCGATTCATACCCCCACCAATGCCTTCAGCAAGCAAAACAAAGAAAATAAGCCACTATCCTTAACCTGATACTGTTTACAAGAAGCCCATGGCACATGGTTTTATTTGTATTCAGATCTTTAATAGCTTGACCATAAAAAGTATTCCTGCTTCCAGTGATGGTACATTAATCAGTTCAGGGTCTAACTGAGATAGCAAACACAAAAATAAGAATAAAACATAAAGAGGCAGTGCTCACATCATATGCCTGCCACACAGAGAACCTTCAAAGATGTAGCCCACTGCCCAGAGAACCTACAAATTAATAGAGTTTCTTCAAGAGTTGTGCCTTGTGCCTGTATACAAGTTTACCAAGTCAACATCAACTGAAGGCAAACAGACAGTGCCACTAGAAGAGGCCATTTGGAGGAGAAGCAGAGACTCTATGAACTTAGGAATTAACCAAAAATACAGTGTGTGAAGATCTAAACAACAACAACAAAAAACAAATGCTGAAACCCAGCCTACCTGAATAAAGGGAGAAAAGGCATGGTTTTGTGAAGAAGAAACTTCAAAGCTGGAAAGACGTGCCTTCCCTTGAACTTATCTGTATATTTATACAGGGTTGTAAACATCCTAACATCATCTTCTGTTCCTTGATAGTCTGGTTCCAAAATCCTTATAAAATAGGATAGGATGGAGCAGAAGTTTATAAGTGTTCTGAGAAGAATATGAAATGAAAACGTGCAGTGCGTGGGCTTTGGGCTATAGCAGCAGAATGTGTTTATAATCTGTTCTTGGAACATGACAAACACAGATTAGAAGGTATAAAAGAAAATCTTTATAAAAACACTGGACTGCTGAAGCCGGGCGGTGGTGGCACACGCCTTTAATCCCAGCACTCGGGAGGCAGAGGCAGGTGGATTTCTGAGTTCGAGGCCAGCCTGGTCTACAGAGTGAGTTCCAGGACAGCCAGGACTACACAGAGAAACCCTGTCTCAAAAAAACAAACAAAAACAAAAAAACAAAAAACAAAAAAAAAAAAAACAAACAAACAAACAACCAAAAAACACTGGGCTGCAGACAGCATTCTCAAGATCAATCTCTTCCCCCACAATCAAGGGTAACCTTGCTTTACATCTAAACTGCACTGTATTCCAGAGAAACAAAAATGATCATAAACAATGTTTATAAAAACTGGAGAAGGGGAAAACACTTGAAACATGTACTAGGAACACTATAACATCATTCATAAAACCATTTGAAAGCAACAAACCTAACAGATGTTACCCAAAGTTTATTAGTGAAAGAAGTTTAGAAGAGTAAATACAGATGGTCAAAAAATATATTAAGAACTTTCTTCACACTCAAGGAAATCACCCGTCAGCTTCACAAAGGCGTTTACGTTTTAAAGTGAGAAGTCTGACCAGGTAGCAATCAGTTTGAAGGAGGGCTATCTTTGAAACTTAAAATGTAATAACTATACAGCTTAAACTGTCTATGACTGACATCAAGGCCTGCTGAAACCAGCATTACCATAAACAGAGGTGCTGCTACACTGGGATGCTTCTCTGTTATGATGTCACTGGCAATAGGAATTCCCAGCTGCATTGTAATCTTACAGGAACATCATAAGTGTAGCCTGTGGTTAGCCAAAACATCATTCATTATATAGTAAGATGTTTTCAAAGTTCAGTTTATCTGCCTGAGTGTTGGAGAGAAGGCTTGGCTATCAAAGGCTAGGGTCACAAGAGAATGGACATTTTGTATTTTTAAGAACATTGGAAAATGAGGGCCCTGTAGTGCTTTCTATTTATGTGATAGGAAATAGTCAAGGTTGGCTTTCTCTTTTCCCACCTATTGTAATACCTGTGTATTAGAATACCTGCCTAATACTGCTACCTGCTCATAATCTTCCCAGGTAGGTTATCCAACACCAAATCTGTAATATTTCCAAGTCTGTTTTAAACCTTTTGTTTCTGATTAGATATCAAGTTAAGTTTCTATTGGAGCAGTTTGGCAGATTTTATATTCATAAAAATGTCTTTTTTTAATGAGCTATAAAATTTTTTATTACTTTTATTTTTTACAGGCCACCTTCCCACAGTTCCTCATCCCTTCTTCCTTCCCTCTGGCTCCAAGAGGATCCCCACCCCCACCCCTCATGCCAGGCCTCCCCACTCCCTGAGGCCTCAAGTCTCTTGAGGATTAGATGCATATTCTCCCACTAAGGCCAGATCAGGCAGTCCTCTGCTATATGTGTCGGAGACCTCAGACCAGCTAGGGTATGCTGCCTGGTTGGTATCTAAGAAATCCCAGGGGTCCTGGTTAGTTGAGATTGCAGGTCTTCCTATGGGGTCACCCTCCTCTTCAGCTTCTTCCAGCCTTTCCCCTGAATATAAACTTCTAAATCCCTCCCCCTGTTTAACTTTTAATTTATTCTGTCTTCTGGAATGGACACCAATGCAGCCTACCTAATTCCTAAGGAAGTACAAGAAGTAATTTCTTTCTACTACATGCACCCCATTAATAGATCTGGAATCACAGCTTTCTTTTCTCCTCCTCAGGTATGGAGCAGTTTCTGCAGGAATGTTGTGTGCCCTTACCACCTTGTCCCAGCAGCTAGAGAATGAAAATGCTGTGGATGTGTTCCAGGTGGCAAAAATGATCAATCTTATGAGACCTGGAGTATTCACAGACATTGTAAGTAGTTTGCATATGCATCATACCTTCAGAGCATCACATGATGGTCAGATTTGTACTCTGGCCCCGGGGTTCTTAACCAGGGTATGTCTAGCAGGAGACATCGGGCAGTATCTGGAGACTTGCTGGGTTTCACAACTGGACATCTCTGGCATTTAGTGTGTAAAGGCCAAAGCTACTGGAAAACACCCTACAATACACAGGCAACCCTTGCCAACACAGAATTATCTAGCCCAGAATATCAGTAATGTTGTACTTAAAAGGTAAAAAAAAAACCCTCTGCTTAATAGTAGTGTGTGGTCTAGTTTCAAAATAAGGATATTCCGTTATCTTAGGGAGTCACCAACACTGCAACAGATTCCATGCTAACAGACCAGCAGGACATGAAATGCTGTAGAACTCAGTGATTAAGGCTTCAAGTGGTTGCTTTTAAAGTTTCTTAGATACAATTTCTGCTCTTCTTGTCTTTTGGGGAGTGTTTTTTTTAGAAGTATATTTTTGAGTAGTCTTTCCATCTTAGATTCAATCAATGTCTAACCAACTCTTTCCTCTTGTCTTCCAGGAACAATACCAGTTTGTCTACAAAGCAATGCTCAGCTTGATCAGTACTAAAGAAAATGGAAATGGTCCCATGACCGGGGACAAAAACGGTGCTGTGCTAACTGCAGAGGAATCAGACCCTGCAGAGAGCATGGAGTCTCTGGTGTGACTAGTCCCCTGGAAGGGCACTTCATTTGTAAACTTCTGAGACTTGTAAAGACAGAAATTTTTTGAGGCCTTTTTTGCCAGACTCTAGGTTATACAATAACCCAGTTACTTTTTTACACTGATAAAAGTTTTGATATTTATTTTTTGCCATTTTCTGTCTTAATGGTATCCTACTGAGCATTTGCGCCTGTTCTTCATTTCACACAGTGAAACGCAACTTTACCTAGTTTGCACTATATGATCAGTGTTAACTGCCTATAATCTAATACTACAGAAACCCTGATGTGACATTCCATGACCACATACATGCTATTTTTTAGTTCCGTGCAGTGAAGGTCTTTGTTATGACAGTGAATCTCAGTTTTACTATTATTCTAAAGCAACTACAATTTCTTAGCAGGCAACAGTGTACTTTTCTCAGTCCCCTCTATTTTTTAGGCACTGTTCAATACTACATGCCTTCTGTTTTAATGGAGTGGATGGGCGTTGTCTCCTTTTGCAGGACAGCAGGTGACTGGGAGCCCTATAGATCTGTTGGCATCAGTTCCATTTGTAATGGTTGAGGGACCACTAAGAAGTTAAGAGGGCTTCAGAGTTACTTCATGTGAACATCTCTTATTAGTTACCAAGTTATATTCACAGTTGAAATGTGTCAAAATAAAGAATCATTCTGTATTACAGATTTCACAGTAGCTATGTGGACAGTGTGTGTTATTTCTATGTTGACTCTCTGAAGTAGCAAACCCTAAAATCAGGGCTGTCTTTTACAATGGGAAGATGGCCTTATTTTACACAATTTACTTATGACACTCTTTAGTTAACTCAACTATAGCTTTTTGGTAAATAGTACCATAGTAGCTACAACCACAAAATAGGTATTGACATTTAAACGTAGTCTTTGAAAAGTCCCTACTAACTACTCCTATAGCAATCTAATAAACACTACCTATAGACAGCATTTTTTTTGCCAAATGTTTCATAATAAATCTCTTAATTACATCCAACTCTACTTAAGATTGAATTGGAAATATATTTGGGAGTCAATTTTTATAGGTCTTACTTTGAGAAAGAAATAGGAATCTTAAAGAGAAAATCCAGTTCTTGAATGAAAGATGGCATCTCCATTTTAGACTGGGTTTTAAGGAAGAGATGCGGATGCTCACAAACAAATGTACATTTATAAAAGATGGCAGTAGTCATTAGGAAGCCCAGAGGCCAGTGTCTGGAGCTACTTTCAGCACGTAGTACATATGGGCAAACTGGAAGCATTATTTCGAAATTTCACTTGAGTTTGTTTAAAACAAAACAAAATCCACTAAGCTATTAATCAGGATCTGTATCTTCCTTCTCCTCTTTGCTTTTGAAAGTCAACTTCTGCCAGAATTGAAATCCCCCAAGATTGGTTTCTTCTTTATGACAAAAGCTTTCTGAAGAGGAGGGCAGCATCTCAGTGTGAATGCGGCTTTATTGTTCGTGGGTTGTTTTTTGGAACTAGTCACAGAAGTGCTGGAGAGCCAGAGCTGGTAAGGAGAGAGTCACAGGCCAAGCCCAGAGCTTTCAACGCATGGACCAGGCCAATAGAGCCCCATGAAGATAGTGTGTGCACAAAGACCTAAGAGAACACACAGAGAATTGGGAGGCTGGCTTTCAAAACTGGTGAGCAGCTGAGCCGAATCCACTAACATATCTGTGCTAGATGGATTTACCAACCCCTGCAGCCCCACCAGAGGGGTCACCTCTGCACAATACAAAGGATTGACCATAAGAAACATAACTCTTAGAGGCTGTGGGAAATAAGGAAGGAAAAGGTTTCAGATTGTGGTATGAGCTTCCCAGTCAATCGAGCAGATTCTTTTTGCTGTGCACAGATCTGATCTTAGCTAATGCTTTTCAGTTAGATGCTCAGTGGAATTAACATTTGAATTGGAGTTCAGTCTCTCAATTGTCTCGTAGTAAAAATAACATTGTCTAGAAGACAAATGGCAAGTATTACTTCTGTGCTGTTTACACAAGATTCAATTCATGAAAATGCATACTCTACAGTTCTGGGGCTCTCTCTTACACGAGTGAAAGAAGAATGGGAGAAAGGGAGAAAGAAGTACAACAGAAGTACAATCAAGGCGGGGGAGAGGCTTCCTGTGGGCAGCCTACATGTCTACAGCAGGCTTGAGCCAAAGCCTACAGATGCCAGCCTACTGGACTACATGCAGTTGCTATGTGCCCATTTTGCCAAAGTGGTCCACACGCCCTTTACTGGGGGTGATAGTTACCTTCAGCTCTCTTCAGTCCTCACATTCACCACAATTTGTATGTTCACTATTCTTTGCTATTGGCAAAAATGTTTTTGCATCTTTCCAGAGGCAAAGAGTTCCAAAGATGTTTTCTTTGAGACATAAGCACGTGGCTTAAGTATATAAGGTTAGTACTATTTACAGTCGAGGGAAAAGATATAACTATTGGTAAAGCTAGTGTGAAAGTTTATGAGATATGCTGGTTTTATGAATTTACCTCTAGGGAAATGAAATATACAAACCAAATGAAGCGGAATTGTTATAATTTGATCAGGTGGATGTGCAGGATATCACAGATGTATTAGAGACACCCGAAAAGTTTCTTGTACCTCAAACCATAATATCATCTTTGATAGTTCATATATATATAAATATATATATATATATATATATATATATCCTTCTGAGTTTCAAGAATAAGTACAGCTTAGTTTGGTGGTTTTCCTAAACTTTATATGAGCTTTGAGAGCCTGTGTTAAATAGAAGAGTCCAGCAAGGTCAAAAACCCCAAAAGTTATATATAGTGTTCAAGGTAAAAAGAAGGGTTCTGGTGTTGAAAGTCTGGTTTGTAGCTTTTACCCCAGAGTGACAGTGAAGCCAGTGAGTAACCATCATTGTTTTATAATAACATAGCACAACTGCCTTCTCATGACCTTTTCATAAATGCATATATACTATGTTTAAAATATAGATACCACTTTACCAAAGATACACATTACTAATTCTAAGCAAAAAAAGAAAAAAAAAGATATTAAAAAAAACCTCGAACTCATAATACTTTTAAAAAGTAATCAAAATGTAGTTCTGTTATCGCTTTGCAGTTATGCTGGTGAATGCCTTCTCAACCCCGGTGTTCTAAAGTTTCTGTTCAAACGGTGCCAGTACATTTTTATATGAAGGGAATGCCTGCTTTTTTCCTCCATAGCAGCTGTAATTCATGTAGCCCTTTGTACTTTCCCTTAGTCCCCACTTAACACACAGCATTGGCTTTATTTATCTCTATAAAGAAGGCATGGTAAAAAAAAATAACTAATAAAAAATTATAATGACATTTGGCCTCTACTTTTGTCTTAGCTGTTAAAATGTTTTTAGTATTTTTGTTAAATATTTGCAAAGGGAAGAATTTTCTACAGAGGATAATTAATTTCAAGAAAAATATCTTGAGTTTTAAGGAATAAACATCTCCAGAAAAGGAGACAGTCAATTTTATAAAATGTCGTAACTCTCCAACATTTGGGGTAGTGACTCCTTTTTTGTTAGGACATTTGAAACTAGCAAGTAGCCGTTGTTTCTAAAGAGCCCCACTTCATGTCAACTCCTGTTTCTTTAACTTCATTTTCAAACAGTTTAAAACATTAAACCTGTAAATATTTTGTTGCTTGAGTAAGCATCTTCTGGAAGCTTTGTATCTATGGTATATAATCATAGAATTTTATATTTTCATATAAAGCTAATTTTTTTCTAGTTTCAACTATGTCATAGTTCTTTTAGTTGTTGGTGCCCCTCTCCCCCGTGGTGGATATGTGAACTTCTGTGTATTGAAGTAGCAAGAACCATCTTTGCATTCCAAAAGAATCCGTGTGTTCTTCCTTTGGGGTAGTGATTGTGAAAATCGGGTGTTCTTTTTAATTCCATTGATCATTAGTGCAATAGCAATTAGACATCACTAGTCACTGAATACATTTGTCACATGGACCCATTTTGGAAAAAGTGATTTTTTTTTTTAAAGAATTGTTCTGTGGGGGGAGGGGTTTTATAACCTGAAATTTTTTCCCTTTTTCCTTCTGTTTAAAACTATATCAAATCATTCTATTATAGTGTTATTTAATATGTAAATTGTATTGCTATACATAAAATAAAGTATGGTTTTTGATGTACTTGATAGTATTGGGCATTTCTATGAAATGAGGTTCTCTTTCCCCTTTAGGTCGCATTAACACTCAGCAGCCCTCTATCACCATGTTAATTGTAGTAAATGAACGTTAGTAATCATTTTTATTTATCAAAGGACATGCACTTAGCATGCTGGCTTGTTGCTATTCTTCCTCCTTCTATGAGTAAGCAAGACGAAGGGCCACAGGTGACTCCCTCCAAGATTTCAACCACAGTGGGAGCAACTTCTCCCTCTTAACCTCCTGTCTAGGATGAAGAGTGACTCACCACCACCAACACATTGGCAGAGTCATGAAGTAGACATAGGATCAGAACAAGTGCCTCGTGTGTGTGTGTGTGTGTGTGTGTGTGTGTGTGTGTGTGTGTGTGTGTGTGTCACTGTAAGAATGCATCTCTTTCTTTCTCAAGTTTTACTCTTGGTGACCCTAGTGTTCTGAATCAGAGAATTATAAATTAATACTCTATATAGATCCTAGTCAGGCAACAGATATATTTTAATTGGCCTCTAATTTTTATAACCCCATATTCGTTACCTACATTTAAAAATAAGATTCTCAGGACTCAAAGGACCTTAGATGAAATGCCCTACATTGGGGAAAGGGAATTTGTAGATCCCATCTCCAGCAGAAGGACAGGACATCAAGTAAGGGATGGTGTTGCCATCCCACAGTCCAAACTCTGACCCATAATTGTTCCTGTCTGAAAGAACAGCAGGGATGGAAATGGAGAGGAACCTGAGGAGAAGAAGGTACAGTGACAGGCCCAAAAGTGGGATCCAGCTCAAGGGGAGACCCCAAGACCTGATAGTATTACAGAGGCTATAGAGAGTTCACAAAAAAAAAAAAACCTATCATGACTGCCCTCCAAAAGACCCAACAAGCAGCTGAAAGAGCCAGATGCAGATATTTGCACCCAACCAATGGTCAGAAGCTGCTGACTCCTGTGGTTGAATTAGGGGAAAGCTGAAGAAGCAGAGGAGGAGGGCAACCCTGTAGGAGGACCAGCAGTCTCAATTAACCTGGACCCTTCAGATCTCTCAGACATTGGACCACCAACCAGGCAGCATACACCAGCTGAGATAAGGCCCCCAACACATATACAGCAGAAAACTGCTGGGTCTGGGTTTAGTCAGAAGATGCACCTAACCCTCAAGAGACTGGAGGCCCCAGGGAGTTTAGAGGTCTGGTAAGGTGGGGGTGGGTGTGGGGAGGAGGCATGGGATGTAGATCAGTCAGAGGGTGGTCTAGGAGGAGAATAAATCTGGAGTTTAAATATATATACTTTTTGCATTCAGATTCAAAACTGGATTGTGGTATGCTAACAGTCTCCCACAGCAATCATGTCTGATCACCATTTAACTAACCCTTCTAGGGCCATTGTCTCTGAAATGAGCAGTTGTCTCTGAAATATGCAGTTAGGATCTCAGGGCCATGTCCCCCCTCAGGTTGGCAAGCCAACAAACCAAGAGCAGCAGGAGAATCATTTATGTTGACCTCCTCATCACCCACATTCTGCCAGCCAGAGCACAGCACCTTGACTCCTCTGGAATCAACCAAGATGATACCACTAAGTGAGACATTATGACCAGATATAATAAAGTCAACTGTCCAACTCCATGGCTTTGACTATACAGAATATATAGACAAAGAAGTTTCATTTCTGTTACAGAGAATAGGGGAGGGGAAACCACACTAAAACTCTACCGTTTTACACACCAAAAGTGAAACTTTAGTGAGATTTAGGAACAAGTCACTGATGGCCACACCCTGGTTGAAAGATGGGACTAAAGAGATAGGTTCAAGTCGGGTGTCATAGATGATAATCCTAGCTCTTGGGAGGAAGAGAGAGGAGGCTCCAGAGTATGTTAAAGGTGAAAGCTAACAAGTTAAAAATAGCTTTTGTGGTTACGAGGTTTCATTTGGCAAGGAGTACAGTCAGAGCTGCATTTTCTCTCACATGCTGCTTAAAAGCTGAGAAAGAAGAAATTAACATTACCTTACGTGGCCTTGAAAGTAATTATTTTCCCTCCCCACACCTGCATCTGCAAAGTGTGAGGTCAGACTTTGCACAACACTCCAGTCACCTTTTCAAGTTTGTTTTAAACTGTAGATATCATCCCCATCATATTAGAGTTTATCTCACAAGCAGCTGCTGGAATGCAACATAACCCTAATCCACCAACTGCACAGTAGCTTTACTCTTAACATGTAAAGTTGCTAACAGAGGCCTTAACACTTTAGTCTTTTTTTTAATTAGGTATTTTCCTCATTTACATTTTCAATGCTATCCTAAAAGTCCCCCATACCCTCCTCCACTCCCCTTCCCACCCACTCCCAATTTTTGGCCCTGGCGTTCACCTGTACTGGGGCATATAAAGTTTGTGTTCCAATGGGCCTCTCTTTCCAGTGATGGCCGACTAGGCCATCTTTTGATACATATGCAGCTAGAGTCAAGAGCTCCGGGGTACTGGTTAGTTCATAATGTTGTTGCACCTACAGGGTTGCAGATCCCTTTAACTCCTTGGGTAATTTCTCTAGCTACGTTGGGGGCCCTGTGATCCATCCAATAGCTGACTGTGAGCATCCAGTTATGTGTTGGCTAGGCCCCTGCGTACTCTCACAAGAGAGAGCTATATCAGAGTCCTTTCAGCAAAATCTTGCTACTGTATGCAATGGTGTCAGCGTTTGGAGGCTAATTATGGGATGGATACCTGGATATGGCAGTCTACATGGTCCATCCTTTTGTCTCAGCTCCAAACTTTGTCTCTGTAACTCCTTCCATGGGAGTTTTGTTCCCAATTCTAAGAAGGGGCAAAGTGTCCACACTTTGGTCTTCGTTCTTCTTGAGTTTCATGTGTTTTGCAAATTGTAACTTATATCTTGGGTATTCTAAGTATCTGGGCTAATATCCACTTATCAGTGAGTACATATCATTTGAATTCTTTTGTGATTGTGTTACCTCACTCAGGATAATGCCCTCCAGGTCCAACTATTTGCCTAGGAATATCATAAATTCATTCTTTTTAATAGCTGAGTAGTACTCCATTGTGTAAATGTACCACATTTTTTGTATCCATTCCTCTGTTGAGGGGCATCTGGGTTCTTCCTGGCTTGTGGCTATTATAAATAAGGCTGCTATGAACATAGTGGAGCATGTTTCTTTCTTATTAGTTGGAACATCTTCTGGATATATGCCCAGGAGAGGTATTGCGGGATCCTCCGGTAGTACCATGTCCAATTTTCTGAGGAACCACTAGATTGATTTCCAGGGTGGTTGTACAAGCTTGCAATCCCACCAAAAATGGAGGAGTGTTCCTCTTTCTCCACATCCTCAGCAGCATCTGCTGTCACCTGAATTTTTGATCTTAGCCATTTTGACTGGTGTGAGGTGGAATCTCAGGATTGTTTTGATTTGCATTTCCCTGATGATTAAGGATGCTGAACATTTTTTCAGGTGTTTCTCAGGCATTCGGTATTCCTCAGGTGAGAATTCTTTGTTTAGCTCTGAGCCCCATTTTTTAATGGGGTTATTTGATTTTCTGGAGTCCACCTTCTTGAGTTCTTTATATATATTGGATATTACTCCTCTATCTGATTTAGGATAGGTAAAGATCCTTTCCCAATCTGTTGGTGGCCTTTTATCTTATTGATGGTGTCTTTTGCCTTACAGAATGCTTTGCAGTTTCATGAGGTCCCATTTGTCAATTCTCGATCTTACAGCACAAGCCATTGCTGTTCTATTCAGCAATTTTTCCCCTGTGCCAGTATCTTAGAGGCTTTTCCCCACTTTCTCCTCTATAAGTTTCACTGTCTCTGGTTTTATGAGGAGCTCCTTGATCCACTTAGATTCGACCTTAGTACGAGGAGATAGGAATGGATCAATTCGCATTCTTCTACAGGATAACCACCAGTTGTGCCCGCACCATTTGTTGAAAATGCTGTCTTTTTTTCCACTGGATGGTTTTGGCTCCCTTGTCAAAGATCAAGTGCCCAGAGGAGTGTGGGCTCATTTCTGGGTCTTCAATTCTATTTAATTGGTCTACTTGTCTGTCACTATACCAGTACCATGCAGTTTTTATCACAATTGCTCTGTAGTAAAGCTTTAGGTCAGGCATGGTGATTCCACCAGAGGTTCTTTTATCCTTGAGAAAAGTTTTTGCTATCCTAGGTTTTTTGTTATTCCTGATGAATTTTCAGATTGCTCTTTCTAATTCTTTGAAGAATTGAGTTGGAATTTTGATGGGGATTGCATTGAATCTGTAGATTGCTTTTGGCAAGATAGCCATTTTTACAATGTTGATCCTGCCAATCCATGAGCATGGGAGATCTTTCCATCTTCTGAGATCTTCTTTAATTTCTTTCTTCAGAGACTTGAAGTTCTTATCATACAGATCTTTCACTTCTTTAGTTAGTCACGCCAAAATATTTTATATTATGACTATTGAGAAGGGTGTTGTTTCCCTAATTTCTTTCTCAGCCTGTTTATTCTTTGTGTAGAGAAAGGCCATTGAGTCCTTTGAGTTAATTTTATATCCAGCTACTTCACCAAAGCTGTTTATCAGGTTTAGGAGTTCTCTGGTGGAATTTTTAGGGTCACTTATATATACTATCATATCATCTGCAAAAAGTGATATTTTGACTTCTTCCTTTCGAATTTGTATCCCCTTGATCTCCTTTTGTTGTCGAATTGCACTGGCTAGGACTTCAAGTACAATGTTGAATAGGTAGGGAGAAAGTGGGCAGCCTTGTCTAGTCCCTGATTTTAGTGGGATTGCTTCCAGCTTCTCACCATTTACTTTGATGTTGGCTACTGGTTTATTGTAGATTGCTTTTATCATGGTTAGGTATGGGCCTTGAATTCCTGATCTTTCCAAGACTTTTATCATGAATGGGTGTTAGATTTTGAAAATGCTTTCTCTGCATCTAAGGAGATGATCTTTTGTTTTTTGTCTTTTAGTTTGTTTATATAATGGATTACATTGATGGATTTCCATATATTAAACCATCCCTGCATCCGTGGAATAAAACCTACTTGGTCAGGATGGATGATTGTTTTTTTTTTTTTTCCATTTTTTATTAGGTATTTAACTCATTTACATTTCCAATGCTATACCAAAAGTCCCCCATATCCACCCACCCCCACTCCCCTGCCCACCCACTCCCCCTTTTTGGCCCTGGAATTCCCCTGTACTGGGGCATATAAAGTTTGCAAGTCCTATGGGCCTCTCTTTCCAGTGATGGCCGACTAGGCCATCTTTTGATATATATGCAGCTAGAGTCAAGAGCTCCGGGGTACTGGTTAGCTCATAATGTTGTTCCACCTATAGGGTTGCAGATCCCTTTAGCTCCTTGGCTACTTTCTCTAGCACCTCCATTGGGAGCCCTATGATCCATCCATTAGCTGACTGTGAGCATCCACTTCTGTGTTTGCTGGGCCCCGGCATAGTCTCACAAGAGACAGCTACATCTGCGTCCTTTCAATAAAATCTTGCTAGTGTATGCAATGGTGTCAGCGTTTGGATGCTGATTATGGGGTGGATCCCTGGCTATGGCAGTCTCTACATGGTCCATCCTTTCATCTCAGCTCCAAACTCCGTCTCTGTAACTCCTTCCATGGGTGTTTTGTTCCCAAATCTAAGGAGGGGCATAGTGTCCACACTTCAGTCTTCATTCTCCTTGAGTTTCATGTGTTTAGCAAATTATATCTTATATCTTGGGTATCCTAGGTTTGGGGCTAATATCCACTTATCAGTGAATACATATTGTGTGAGTTTCTTTGTGAATGTGTTACCTCACTCAGGATGATGCCCTCCAGGTCCATCCATTTGGCTAGGAATTTCATAAATTCATTCTTTTTAATAGCTGAGTAGTACTCCATTGTGTAGATGTACCACATTTTCTGTATCCATTCCTCTGTTGAGGGGCATCTAGGTTCTTTCCAGCTTCTGGCTATTATAAATAAGGCTGCTATGAACATAGTGGAGCATGTGTCCTTCTTACCTGTTGGGGCATCTTCTGGATATATGCCCAGGAGAGGTATTGCTGGATCCTCCGGTAGTACTATGTCCAGTTTTCTGAGGAACCGCCAGACTGATTTCCAGAGTGGTTGTACAAGCCTGCACTCCCACCAACAATGGAGGAGTGTTCCTCTTTCTCCACATCCTCGCCAGCATCTGCTGTCACCTGAATTTTTGATCTTAGCCATTCTGACTGGTGTGAGGTGGAATCTCAGGGTTGTTTTGATTTGCATTTCCCTGATGATTAAGGATGTTGAACATTTTTTCAAGTGCTTCTCTGCCATTCGGTATTCCTCAGGTGAGAATTCTTTGTTCAGTTCTGAGCCCCATTTTTTAATGGGGTTATTTGATTTTCTGAAGTCCACCTTCTTGAGTTCTTTATATATGTTGGATATTAGTCCCCTATCTGATTTAGGATAGGTAAAGATCCTTTCCCAATCTGTTGGTGGTCTTTTTGTCTTATTGACGGTGTCTTTTGCCTTGCAGAAACTTTGGAGTTTCATTAGGTCCCATTTGTCGATTCTCGATCTTACAGCACAAGCCATTGCTGTTCTGTTCAGGAATTTTTCCCCTGTGCCCATATCTTCAAGGCTTTTCCCCACTTTCTCCTCTATAAGTTTCAGTGTCTCTGGTTTTATGTGAAGTTCCTTGATCCACTTAGATTTGACCTTAGTACAAGGAGATAAGTATGGATCGATTCGCATTCTTCTACACAATAACAACCAGTTGTGCCAGCACCAATTGTTGAAAATGCTGTCTTTCTTCCACTGGATGGTTTTAGCTCCCTTGTCGAAGATCAAGTGACCATAGGTGTGTGGGTTCATTTCTGGATCTTCAATTCTATTCCATTGGTCTACTTGTCTGTCTCTATACCAGTACCATGCAGTTTTTATTACAATTGCTCTGTAGTAAAGCTTTAGGTCTGGCATGGTGATTCCGCCAGAAGTTCTTTTATCCTTGAGAAGACTTTTTGCTATCCTAGGTTTTTTGTTATTCCAGACAAATTTGCAAATTGCTCCTTCTAATTCGTTGAAGAATTGAGTTGGAATTTTGATGGGGATTGCATTGAATCTGTAGATTGCTTTTGGCAAGATAGCCATTTTTACAATGTTGATCCTGCCAATCCATGAGCATGGGAGATCTTTCCATCTTCTGAGATCTTCTTTAATTTCTTTCTTCAGAGATTTGAAGTTTTTATCATACAGATCTTTCACCTCCTTAGTTAGAGTCACGCCAAGATATTTTATATTATTTGTGACTATTGAGAAGGGTGTTGTTTCCCTTATTTCTTTCTCAGCCTGTTTATTCTTTGTATAGAGAAAGGCCATTGACTTGTTTGAGTTTATTTTATATCCAGCTACTTCACCGAAGCTGTTTATCAGGTTTAGGAGTTCTCTGGTAGAATTTTTAGGGTCACTTATATATACTATCATATCATCTGCAAAAAGTGATATTTTGACTTCCTCTTTTCCAATTTGTATCCCCTTGATCTCCTTTTGTTGTCGAATTGCTCTGGCTAATACTTCAAGTACTATGTTGAAAAGGTAGGGAGAAAGTGGGCAGCCTTGTCTAGTCCCTGATTTTAGTGGGATTGCTTCCAGCTTCTCTCCATTTACTTTGATGTTGGCTACTGGTTTGCTGTAGATTGCTTTTATCATGTTTAGGTATGGGCCTTGAATTCCTGATCTTTCCAAAACTTTTATCATGAATGGGTGTTGGATCTTGTCAAATGCTTTTTCTGCATCTAACGAGATGATCATGTGGTTTTTGTCTTTGAGTTTGTTTATATAATGGATTACATTGATGGATTTTCGTATATTAAACCATCCCTGCATCCCTGGAATAAAACCTACTTGGTCAGGATGGATGATTGCTTTAATGTGTTCTTGGATTCGGTTAGCGAGAATTTTATTGAGGATTTTTGCATCGATATTCATAAGAGAAATTGGTCTGAAGTTCTCTATCTTTGTTGGATCTTTCTGTGGTTTAGGTATCAGAGTAATAGTGGCTTCATAAAATGAGTTGGGTAGAGTACCTTCTACTTCTATTTTGTGAAATAGTTTGTGCAGAATTGGAATTAGATCTTCTTTGAAGGTCTGATAGAACTCTGCACTAAACCCATCTGGTCCTGGGCTTTTTTTGGTTGGGAGACTATTAATAACTGCTTCTATTTCTTTAGGTGATATGGGACTGTTTAGATGGTCAACTTGATCCTGATTCAACTTTGGTACCTGGTATCTGTCCAGAAATTTGTCCATTTCGTCCAGGTTTTCCAGTTTTGTTGAGTATAGCCTTTTGTAGAAGGATCTGATGGTGTTTTGGATTTCTTCAGGATCTGTTGTTATGTCTCCCTTTTCATTTCTGATTTTGTTAATTAGGATGCTGTCCCTGTGCCCTTTAGTGAGTCTAGCTAAGGGTTTATCTATCTTGTTGATTTTCTCAAAGAACCAACTCCTCGTTTGGTTAATTCTTTGAATAGTTCTTCTTGTTTCCACTTGGTTGATTTCACCCCTGAGTTTGATTATTTCCTGCCGTCTACTCCTCTTGGGTGAATTTGCTTCCTTTTTTTCTAGGGCTTTTAGATGTGTTGTCAAGCTGCTAGTATGTGCTGTCTCCCGTTTCTTCTTGGAGGCACTCAGCGCTATGAGTTTCCCTCTTAGAAATGCTTTCATTGTGTCCCATAGGTTTGGGTACGTTGTGGCTTCATTTTCATTAAACTCTAAAAAGTCTTTAATTTCTTTCTTTAATCCTTCCTTTACCAAGGTATCATTGAGAAGAGTGTTATTCAGTTTCCACGTGAATGTTGGCTTTCCATTATTTATGTTGTTATTGAAGATCAGTCTTAGGCCATGGTGGTCTGATAGGATACATGGGACAATTTCAATATTTTTGTATCTATTGAGGCCTGTTTTGTGACCAATTATATGGTCAATTTTGGAGAAGGTCCCGTGAGGTGCTGAGAAGAAGGTATATCCTTTTGTTTTAGGATAAAATGTTCTGTAGATATCTGTCAGGTCCATTTGTTTCATAACTTCTGTTAGTTTCACTGTGTCCCTGTTTAGTTTCTGTTTCCACGATCTGTCCTTTGAAGAAAGTGGTGTGTTGAAGTCTCCCACTATTATTGTGTGAGGTGCAATGTATGCTTTGAGCTTTACTAACGTGTCTCTAATGAATGTGGCTGCCCTGGCATTTGGTGCGTAGATATTCAGAATTGAGAGTTCCTCTTGGAGGATTTTACCTTTGATGAGTATGAAGTGTCCCTCCTTGTCTTTTTTGATAACTTTGGGTTGGAAGTCGATTTTATCCGATATTAAAATGGCTACTCCAGCTTGTTTCTTCAGTCCATTTGCTTGAAAAATTGTTTTCCAGCCTTTCACTCTGAGGTAGTGTCTGTCTTTTTCCCTGAGATGGGTTTCCTGTAAGCAGCAGAATGTTGGGTCCTGTTTGTGTAGCCAGTCTGTTAGTCTATGTCTTTTTATTGGGGAATTGAGTCCATTGATATTAAGAGATATTAAGGAAAAGTAATTGTTGCTCCCTTTTATTTTTGTTGTTAGAGTTGGCATTCTGTTCTTGTGGCTGTCTTCTTTTTGGTTTGTTGAATGATTACTTTCTTGGTTGTTCTAGGGCGTGATTTCCGTCCTTGTATTGCTTCTTTTCTGTTATTATCCTTTGAAGGGCTGGATTCGTGGAAAGATATTGTGTGAACTTGGTTTTGTCGTGGAATACTTTGGTTTCTCCATCTATGGTAATTGAGAGTTTGGCCGGGTATAGTAGCCTGGGCTGGCATTTGTGTTCTCTTAGTGTCTGTATAACATCTGTCCAGGCTCTTCTGGCTTTCATAGTCTCTGGTGAAAAGTCTGGTGTAATTCTGATAGGCCTTCCTTTATATGTTACTTGACCTTTCTCCCTTACTGCTTTTAATATTCTATCTTTATTTAGTGCATTTGTTGTTCTGATTATTATGTGTCGGGAGGAATTTCTTTTCTGGTCCAGTCTATTTGGAGTTCTGTATGCTTCTTGTATGATCATGGGCATCTCTTTTTTTATGTTTGGGAAGTTTTCTTCTATTATTTTGTTGAAGATATTAGCTGGCCCTTTAAGTTGAAAATCTTCATTCTCATCAATTCCTATTATCCGTAGGTTTGGTCTTCTCATTGTGTCCTGGATTACCTGGATGTTTTGAGTTAGGATCCTTTTGCATTTTGTATTTTCTTTGACTGTTGTGTCGATGTTCTCTATGGAATCTTCTGCACCTGAGATTCTCTCTTCCATTTCTTGTATTCTGTTGCTGATGCTCGCATCTATGGTTCCAGATCTCTTTCCTAGGGTTTCTATCTCCAGCGTTGCCTCGCTTTGGGTTTTCTTTATTGTGTCTACTTCCCCTTTTAGTTCTAGTATGGTTTTGTTCATTTCCATCACCTGTTTGGCTGTGTTTTCCTGCTTTTCTTTAAGAGCTTGTAACTCTTTAGCAGTGCTCTCCTGTAAATCTTTAAGTGACTTATGAAAGTCCTTCTTGATGTCCTCTATCATCATCATGAGAAATGTTTTTAAATCTGGGTCTAGATTTTCGGTTGTGTTGGGGTGCCCAGGACTAGGTGGGGTGGGAGTGCTGCGTTCTGATGATGGTGAGTGGTCTTGATTTCTGTTAGTAGGATTCTTACGTTTGCCTTTCGCCATCTGGTAATCTCTGAAGCTAGCTGTTTTAGTTGTCACTGTTAAGAGCTTGTTCTTCAGGTGACTCTGTTAGCCTCTATGAGCAGACCTGGTGGGTAGCACTCTCCTTAGTTTCAGTGGGCAGAGTATTCTCTGCAGGCAAGCTCTCTTCTTGCAAGGCAGGTACCCAGATATCTGGTGTTCGAACCAGACTCCTGGCAGAAGTTGTGTTCCACTCACTAGAGGTCTTAGGATCACGTGTGGAATCCTGTGTGGGCCCTTGCGGGTGTCAGGCGACTCAGCTGGCAAGGTAGCCGGGGCTCGAGTGGAGTGGAAGGGGTTTGTGCCCCAGATCAAGCCCGGGTAGCCTGCTTCCCTATGTACCGCAGTCTCAAGTTCCACGCGATTGGATTGGGGTAGGCGCTGTGTTCCACTCACCAGAGGTCTTAGGGTCCCGTGGGGAGTCCCGTGTGGGCCCTTGCGGGTGTTGGGCAAGACTCTGCTGGCAAGGTAGCCCGGGGCTCGAGTCTCGAGTCGAGCGGAAGGGACTTGTGCCCCAGATCAGGCCTGGGTAGCCTGCTTCCCTATGTACCGCAGTCTCAAGTTCCGTGCGATTGGATTGGGGCAGGCACTGTGGTCCACTCACCAGAGGTCTTAGGGTCCCGTGGGGAGTCCCGTGTGGACCCTTGCGGGTGTTGGGCAAGACTCTGCTGGCAAGGTAGCCCGGGGCTCGAGTCTCGAGTCGAGCGGAAGGGACTTGTGCCCCAGATCAGGCCTGGGTATCCTGCTTCCCTATGTACCGCAGTCTCAAGTTCCGTGCGATTGGATTGGGGCAGGCACTGTGATCCACTCACCAGAGGTCTTAGGGTCCCGTGGGGAGTCCTGTGTGGACTCTTGCGGGTGTTGGGCAAGACTCTGCTGGCAAGGTAGCCCGGGGCTCGAGTCACGAGTCGAGCGGAAGGGACTTGTGCCCCAGATCAGGCCCGGGTAGCCTGCTTCCCTATGTACCGCAGTCTCAAGTTCCGCGCGATTGGATTGGGGCAGGCACTGTGGTCCACTCACCAGAGGTCTTAGGGTCCCGTGGGAGTCCCGTGTGGGCCCTTGCAGGTGTTGGGCAAGACTCTGCTGGCAAGGTAGCCCGGGGCTCGAGTCTCGAGTCGAGCGGAAGGGACTTGTGCCCCAGATCAGGCCCGGGTAGCCTGCTTCCCTATGTACCGCAGTCTCAAGTTCCGCGCGATTGGATTGGGGCAGGCACTGTGATCCACTCACCAGAGGTCTTAGGGTCCCGTGGGGAGTCCTGTGTGGACTCTTGCGGGTGTTGGGCAAGACTCTGCTGGCAAGGTATCCCCGGATGATTGTTTTTTTTTTTTTTTTTTTTTTTTCATTTTTTATTAGGTATTTAGCTCATTTACATTTCCAATGCTATACCAAAAGTCCCCCTTACCCACCCACCCCCACTCCCCTACCCACCCACTCCCCCCCTTTGGCCCTGGCGTTCCCCTGTGCCGGGGCACACAAAGTCTGCGTGTCCAAAGGGCCTCTCTTTCCAGTGATGGCCGACTAGGCCATCTTTTGATACATATGCAGCTAGAGTCAAGAGCTCAGGGGTAATGGTTAGTTCATAATGTTGTTCCACCTATAGGGTTGAAGATCCCTTTAGCTCCTTGGGTACTTTCTCTAGCTCCTCCATTGGGAGCCCTGTGATCCATCCATTAGCTGACTGTGAGCATCCACTTCTGTGTTTGCTAGGCCCCGGCATAGTCTCACAAGAGACAGCTACATCTGGGTCCTTTCGATAAAATCTTGCTAGTATATGCAATGGTGTCAGCGTTTGGATGCTGATTATGGGGTGGATCCCTGGATATGGCAGTCTCTACATGGTCCATCCTTTCATCTCAGCTCCAAACTTTGTTTCTGTAACTCCTTCCATGGGTGTTTTGTTCCCACTTCTAAGGAGGGGCATAGTGTCCACACTTCAGTCTTCATTTTTCTTGAGTTTCATGTGTTTAGGAAATTGTATCTTTTTTTTTTTTTTCCATTTTTTATTAGGTATTTAGCTCATTTACATTTCCAATGCTATACCAAAAGTCCCCCTTACCCACCCACCCCCACTCCCCTACCCACCCACTCCCCCCCTTTGGCCCTGGCGTTCCCCTGTACCGGGGCACACAAAGTCTGCGTGTCCAATGGGCCTCTCTTTCCAGTGATGGCCGACTAGGCCATCTTTTGATACATATGCAGCTAGAGTCAAGAGCTCAGGGGTACTGGTTAGTTCATAATGTTGTTCCACCTATAGGGTTGAAGATCCCTTTAGCTCCTTGGGTACTTTCTCTAGCTCCTCCATTGGGAGCCCTGTGATCCATCCATTAGCTGACTGTGAGCATCCACTTCTGTGTTTGCTAGGCCCCGGCATAGTCTCACAAGAGACAGCTACATCTGGGTCCTTTCGATAAAATCTTGCTAGTATATGCAATGGTGTCAGCGTTTGGATGCTGATTATGGGGTGGATCCCTGGATATGGCAGTCTCTACATGGTCCATCCTTTCATCTCAGCTCCAAACTTTGTTTCTGTAACTCCTTCCATGGGTGTTTTGTTCCCACTTCTAAGGAGGGGCATAGTGTCCACACTTCAGTCTTCATTTTTCTTGAGTTTCATGTGTTTAGGAAATTGTATCTTATATCGTGGGTATCCTAGGTTTTGGGCTAGTATCCACTTATCAGTGAGTACATATTGTGTGAGTTCCTTTGTGATTGTGTTACCTCACTCAGGATGATGCTCTCCAGGTCCATCCATTTGGCTAGGAATTTCATAAATTCATTCTTTTTAATAGCTGAGTAGTACTCCATTGTGTAGATGTACCACATTTTCTGTATCCATTCCTCTGTTGAGGGGCATCTGGGTTCTTTCCAGTTTCTGGCTATTATAAATAAGGCTGCTATGAACATAGTGGAGCATGTGTCCTTCTTACCAGTTGGGGCTTCTTCTGGATATATGCCCAGGAGAGGTATTGCTGGATCCTCCGGTAGTACTATGTCCAATTTTCTGAGGAACCGCCAGACTGATTTCCAGAGTGGTTGTACAAGCCTGCAATCCCACCAACAATGGAGGAGTGTTCCTCTTTCTCCACATCCTCGCCAGCATCTGCTGTCACCTGAATTTTTGATCTTAGCCATTCTCACTGGTGTGAGGTGGAATCTCAGGGTTGTTTTGATTTGCATTTCCCTGATGATTAAGGATGTTGAACATTTTTTCAGGTGCTTCTCTGCCATTCGGTATTCCTCAGGTGAGAATTCTTTGTTCAGTTCTGAGCCCCATTTTTTAAGGGGGTTATTTGATTTTCTGAGGTCCACCTTCTTGAGTTCTTTATATATGTTGGATATTAGTCCCCTATCTGATTTAGGATAGGTAAAGATCCTTTCCCAGTCTGTTGGTGGTCTTTTTGTCTTATAGACAGTGTCTTTTGCCTTGCAGAAACTTTGGAGTTTCATTAGGTCCCATTTGTCAATTCTCGATCTTACAGCACAAGCCATTGCTGTTCTGTTCAGGAATTTTTCCCCTGTGCCCATATCTTCAAGGCTTTTCCCCACTTTCTCCTCTATAAGTTTCAGTGTCTCTGGTTTTATGTGAAGTTCCTTGATCCACTTAGATTTGACCTTAGTACAAGGAGATAAGTATGGATCGATTCGCATTCTTCTACATGATAACAACCAGTTGTGCCAGCACCAATTGTTGAAAATGCTGTCTTTCTTCCACTGGATGGTTTTGGCTCCCTTGTCGAAGATCAAGTGACCATAGGTGTGTGGGTTCATTTCTGGGTCTTCAATTCTATTCCATTGGTCCACTTGTCTGTGTCTATACCAGTACCATGCAGTTTTTATCACAATTGCTCTGTAGTAAAGCTTTAGGTCAGGCATGGTGATTCCACCAGAGGTTCTTTTATCCTTGAGAAGAGTTTTTGCTATCCTAGGTTTTTTGTTATTCCAGATGAATTTGCAAATTGCTCCTTCTAATTCGTTGAAGAATTGAGTTGGAATTTTAATGGGGATTGCATTGAATCTGTAGATTGCTTTTGGCAAGATAGCCATTTTTACAATGTTGGTCCTGCCAATCCATGAGCATGGGAGATCTTTCCATCTTCTGAGATCTTCTTTAATTTCTTTCTTCAGGGACTTGAAGTTTTTATCATACAGATCTTTCACTTCCTTCGTTAGAGTCACGCCGAGATATTTTATATTATTTGTGACTATTGAGAAGGGTGTTGTTTCCCTAATTTCTTTCTCAGTCTGTTTATTCTTTGTATAAAGAAAGGCCATTGACTTGTTTGAGTTTATTTTATATCCAGCTACTTCACCGAAGCTGTTTATCAGGTTTAGGAGTTCTCTGGTGGAGTTTTTGGGGTCACTTATATATACTATCATATCATCTGCAAAAAGTGATATTTTGACTTCCTCTTTTCCAATTTGTATCCCCTTGATCTCCTTTTGTTGTCAGATTGCTCCGGCTAATACTTCAAGTACTATGTTGAAAAGGTAGGGGGAAAGTGGGCATCCTTGTCTAGTCCCTGATTTTAGTGGGATTGCTTCCAGCTTCTCTCCATTTACTTTGATGTTGGCTACTGGTTTGCTGTAGATTGCTTTTATCATGTTTATGTATGGGCCTTGAATTCCCGATCTTTCCAGAACTTTTATCATGAATGGGTGTTGGATCTTGTCAAATGCTTTTTCTGCATCTAACGAGATGATCATGTGGTTTTTGTCTTTGAGTTTGTTTATATAATGGATTACATTGATGGATTTTCGTATATTAAACCATCCCTGCATCCCTGGAATAAAACCTACTTGGTCAGGATGGATGATTGCTTTAATATGTTCTTGGATTCAGTTAGCGAGAATTTTATTGAGGATTTTTGCATCGATATTCATAAGAGAAATTGGCCTGAAGTTCTCTATCTTTGTTGGATCTTTCTGTGGTTTAGGTATCAGAGTAATAGTGGCTTCATAAAATGAGTTGGGTAGAGTACCTTCTACTTCTATCTTGTGAAAAAGTTTGTGCAGAACTGGAATTAGATCTTCTTTGATGGTCTGATAGAACTCTGCACTAAACCCCTCTGGTCCTGGGCTTTTTTTAGCTGGGAGACTATTTATAACTGCTTCTATTTCTTTAGGGGATATGGGACTGTTTAGAAGGTCAACTTGATCCTGATTCAACTTTGGTACCTGGTATCTGTCCAGAAATTTGTCCATTTCGTCCAGGTTTTCCAGTTTTGTTGAGTATAGCCTTACCAGATGGCGAAAGGTAAACGGAGGAATCTTACTAACAGGAACCAAGACCACTCACCATCACCAGAACCCAGCACACCCACTTCGCCCAGTCCAGGGAACCCCAACACACCTGAGAACCTAGACCTAGATTTAAAAGCATATCTCATGATGATGGTAGAGGACATCAAGAAGGACTTTAATAAATCACTTAAAGAAATACAGGAGAACACTGCTAAAGAGTTACAAGTCCTTAAAGAAAAACAGGAAAACACAATCAAACAGGTAGAAGTCCTTACAGAAAAAGAGGAAAAAACATACAAACAGGTGATGGAAATGAACAAAACCATACTAGACCTAAAAAGGGAAGTAGACACAATAAAGAAAACTCAAAGCGAGGCAACACTAGAGATAGAAACCCTAGGAAAGAAATCTGGAACCATAGATTTGAGCATCAGCAACAGAATACAAGAGATGGAAGAGAGAATCTCAGGTGCAGAAGATTCCATAGAGAACATCGGCACAACAATCAAAGAAAATGGAAAATGCAAAAAGATCCTAACTCAAAATATCCAGGAAATCCAGGACACAATAAGAAGACCAAACGTACGGATAATAGGAGTGGATGAGAATGAAGATTTTCAACTAAAAGGTCCAGCAAACATCTTCAACAAAATTATTGAAGAAAACTTCCCAAATCTAAAGAATGAGATGCATATGAACATACAAGAAGCCTACAGAACTCCAAATAGACTGGACCAGAAAAGAAATTCCTCCCGACACATAATAATCAGAACATCAAATGCACTAAATAAAGATAGAATACTAAAAGCAGTAAGGGAAAAAGGTCAAGTAACATATAAAGGCAAGCCTATCAGAATTACACCAGATTTTTCACCAGAGACTATGAAAGCCAGAAGAGCCTGGACAGATGTTATACAGACACTAAGAGAACACAAACTGCAGCCCAGGCTACTATACCCAGCCAAACTCTCAATTATCATAGAGGGAGAAACCAAAGTATTCCACGACAAAACCAAATTCACGCATTATCTCTCCACGAATCCAGCCCTTCAAAGGATAATAACAGAAAAAAACCAATACAAGAACGGGAACAACGCCCTAGAAAAAACAAGAAGGTAATCCCTCAACAAACCTAAAAGAAGACAGCCACAAGAACAGAATGCCACCTTTAACAACTAAAATAACAGGAAGCAACAATTACTTTTCCTTAATATCTCTTAACATCAATGGTCTCAACTCGCCAATAAAAAGACATAGACTAACAAACTGGCTACACAAACAAGACCCAACATTTTGCTGCTTACAGGAAACTCATCTCAGAGAAAAAGATAGACACTACCTCAGAATGAAAGGCTGGAAAACAATTTTCCAAGCAAATGGTATGAAGAAACAAGCAGGAGTAGCCATCCTAATATCTGATAAGATTGACTTCCAACCCAAAGTCATCAAAAAAGACAAGGAGGGACACTTCATTCTCATCAAAGGTAAAATCCTCCAAGAGGAACTCTCAATTCTGAATATCTATGCTCCAAATACAAGAGCAGCCACATTCACTAAAGAAACTTTAGTAAAGCTCAAAGCACACATTGCGCCTCACACAATAATAGTGGGAGACTTCAACACACCACTTTCACCAATGGACAGATCATGGAAACAGAAACTAAACAGGGACACACTGAAACTAACAGAAGTGATGAAACAAATGGATCTGACAGATATCTACAGAACATTTTATCCTAAAACAAAAGGATATACCTTCTTCTCAGCACCTCATGGTACCTTCTCCAAAATTGACCACATAATAGGTCACAAATCAGGCCTCAACAGATTCAAAAATATTGAAATTGTCCCATGTATCCTATCAGATCACCATGCACTAAGGCTGATCTTCAATAACAAAATAAATAACAGAAAGCCAACATTCACATGGAAACTGAACAACACTCTTCTCAATGATACCTTGGTCAAGGAAGGAATAAAGAAAGAAATTAAAGACTTTTTAGAGTTTAATGAAAATGAAGCCACAACGTACCCAAACCTTTGGGACACAATGAAAGCATTTCTAAGAGGGAAACTCATAGCTCTGAGTGCCTCCATGAAGAAACGGGAGAGAGCACATACTAGCAGCTTGACAACGGATGATTGTTTTAATGTGTTCTTGGATTCATATAGCGAGAATTTTATTGAGTATTTTTGCATCAATATTCATAAAGGAAATTGGTCTGAAGTTCTCTATCTTTGTTGGATCTTTCTGTGGTTTAGGTATCAGAGTAATTGTGGCTTCATAGAATGAATTGGGTAGAGTACCTTCTGTTTCTATTTTGTGGAATAGTTTGTGAAGAACTGGAATTAGATCTTCTTTGAAGGTCTGATAGAACTCTGCATTGAACCCATCTCGTCCTGGGCTTTTTTGGTTGGCAGACTATTAATGACTGCTTCTATTTCTTATGGGATATAGGACTGTTTAGATCATTAACCTGATCCTGATTTAACTTTAGTATCTGGTATCTGTCTAGAAATTTTTCCATTTCGTCCAGGTTTTCCAGTTTTGTTGAGTATAGCCTTTTGTAGAAGGATCTGATGGTGTTTTGGATTTCTTCAGGATCTGTTGTTATGTCTCCCTTTCCATTTCTGATTTTGTTAATTAGGATGCTGTCCCTGTGCCCTCTAGTGAGTCTGGCTAAGGGTTTAATCTATCTTGTTGATTTTCTCAAAGAACCAGCTCCTCATTTGGTTGATTCTTTGAATAGTTCTTCTTGTTTCCACTTGGTTGATTTCGCACCTGAGTTTGATTATTTCCTCCTGTCTACTCCTCTTGGATGAATTTGCTTCCCTTTTTTTTCTAGAGCTTTTAGGTGTGTTGTCAAGCTGCTAGTGTGTGCTCTCTCTAGTTTCTTTTTGGAGGCACTCAGAGCTTTGAGTTTCCCTCTTAGAAATACTTTCATAGTGTCCCATAAGTTTGGGTATGTTGTGGCTTCATTTTCATTAAACTCTAAAAAGTATTTAATTTCTTTCTTTAATCCTTCCTTGACCAAGGTATCATTGAGAAGAGTGTTGTTCAGTTTCCACGTGAATGTTGGCTTTCTATTATTTATGTTGTTATTGAAGATCAGCCTTAGCCCATGGTGGTCTGATAGGATGCATGGGACGATTTCAAAGTTTTGTATCTGTTGAGGCCTGTTTTGTGATCAATTATATGGTCAATATTGGAGAAGGTACCATGAGGTACTGAGAAGAAGGTATATCCTTTTGTTTTAGGATAAAATGTTCTGTAGATATCTGTTAAGTCCATTTGTTTCATCACTTCTGTTAGCTTCACTGTGTCCCTGTTTAGTTTCTGTTTCCACGATCTGTCCATTGATGAAAGTGGTGTGTTGAAGTCTCCCACTATTATTGTGTAAGGTGCAATATGTGCTTTGAGCTTTACTGAAGTTTCTTTAATGAATGTGGCTGACCTTGCATTTGGAGCATAGATATTCAGAATTGATAGTTCCTCTTGGAGGATTTTACCTTTGATGAGTATGAAGTGTCCCTCCTTGTCTTTTTTGATAACTTTAGGTTGGAAGTCAATTTTATTCGATATTAGAATGGTTACTCCAGCTTGTTTCTTTAGACCATTTGCTTGGAAAATTTTTTTCCAGCCTAAACTCTGAGGTAGTGTCTGTCATTTTCCATGAGATGGGTTTCCTCTAAGCAGCAGAATGTTGGGTCCTGTTTGTGTAGTCAGTCTGTTTATGTCTTTTTATTGGGGAATTGAGTCCATTAATATTAAGAGATATTAAGGAAAAGTAATTGTTGCTTCCTATTATTTTTGTTTTTAGAGTTGGCATTTTGTTCTTGTGGCTGTCTTCTTTTTGGTTTGTTGAGGGATTACTTTCTTCCTTTTTCTAGGGCGTGGTTTCCAACCTTGTATTTTTTTTTCTGTTATTATTCTTTGAAGGGCTGGATTCGTGGAAAGATAATGTGTGAATTTGGTTTTGTCGTGGAATACTTTGGTTTCTCCATCTATGGTAATTGAAAGTTTGGTTGGGTATAGTAGCCTGGGCTGGCATTTGTGTTTTCTTAGTGTCTGTATAACATCTGTCCAGGATCTTCTGGCTTTCATAGTCTCTGGTGAAAAGTCTGGCGTAATTCTGATAGGCCTGCCTTTATATGTTACTTGACCTTTTTCCCTTACTGCTTTTAATATTCTATCTTTATTTAGTGCATTTGTTGTTCTGATTATTATGTGTCTGGAGGAATTTCTTTTCTGATCCAGTCTATTTGGAGCTCTGTAGGCTTCTTTTACGTTCATGAGCATCTCTTTCTTTAGGTTTGCGAAGTTTTCTTCTATAATTTTGTTGAAGATATTTGCTGGCCCTTTAAGTTGAAAATCTTCATTCCCATCTACTCCTATTATCCATAGGTTTGGTCTTCTCATTGTGTCCTGGATTTCCTGGATGTTTTGAGTTAGGATCTTTTTGCATTTTCTTTGATTGTTGTGCCCATGTTCTCTATGGAATCTTCAGCACCTGAGATTCTCTCTTCCATCTCTTGTATTCTGTTACTGATGCTTGCATCTATGGTTCCAGATTTTTTTCCCCTAGGGTTTCTATCTCCAGCGTTGCATCACTTTGGGTTTTCTTCATTGTGTCTACTTCCCTTTTTAGGTATTGGATGGTTTTATTCAATTCCATCACCTGTTTGGTCGTGTTTTTCTGCAATTCTTTAAGGGATTTTTGTGCTTCCTCTTTAAGGTCTTCTACCTGTTTAGCAGTGTTCTTCTGTATTTCTTTGAGTGAGTTATTAAAGTCCTTCTTGATGTCCTCTACCATCATCATGAGATACACTTTTAAATCAGGAACTATCTTTTTGGGTGTGTTGGGGTGCCCAGGACTGGGTGAGGTGGGAGTGCTGTGTTCTGTTGATGGTGAGTGGTCTTGGTTTCTGTTAGTAAGATTCTTAATTTTGCCTTTCGCCATCTGGTAATCCCTGGAGTTAGTTGTTGTAGTTGTCTCTGGTTAGATCTTGTTCCTCATGTGTTTATGTTAGCCTCTATCAGCAGACCTGGGAGACTAGATCTCTCCTGAGTTTCAGTGTTCAGAGTACACTCTGCAGGCAAGCTCTCCTCTTGCAGGGAAGGTGCCCAGATACCTGGTGTTCGAACCTGCCTCCTGGCAGAAGTTGTGAACCACTCACAGAGGTCTTAAGAGCTCGTGGAGGGTCCTGTGTGTACCTTGCGGTTGTCCTCAGACTCCGCGCCCAAGGTACCCCAGTACTGGCGTGGACTGGAAGGGACTTGTGCCCCTGATCAGGCCGGGTTTTCTGCTTCCCTAATTAATGCAGTCTCAGGTCCCGCACAATTGGATTGGAGCAGCAGCTGTGTTCCACTCACCAGAGGTCTTAAGATCCTGTGGAGGGACATGTGGGTAGCTTGTAGGTGTCTGTAGACTCCGCGCCCAAGCTACCCCGGTGCTGGCGGGGACTAGTAGGCTGCACTTTAGTCTTAAAAAGGAGTCTGATGGCCTCAGTGGTAGACGATTTGCCTAGATAGAATGCATGAGGACTTGATTCAATCTACAACACTGAAACAAAAGTTCAGTTTATTCATAATTACTTGCAGGGCTCAGGAGGTGGTTCTGAAGGTAAAGAGCTTACTACAAAGCATAAGACCCTGAGTTGGGTTCTCCAACACTATGTAGCAACTGGACATCATGGCATACTACATTTGTAACTCTAGAGCTAGAGGAATGGGGTGAAGAAGAATCTCTGTGGCTTGCTGGCAGTTCAACTAAATCATTATGTTCCAGATGTAGTACAAGATGTCATCTCAAAATACTTGATGGAGACCACAGAAGAAAATACCAACATTACACAAAACCACACACACACATATTTCAGTAGAGATTGATTTAAGGCAAAGAATCAAAAGGACAATTGTGTACCACTGTGAGCAAGTAAGCAAACCCATTCAGCACAGATGCTGCTTCTGAGTGCATACTGTGCTCCCAAAATTTCTTTTATTCTACATTACACTAGTTATTGGAACAACATTTGCCAGAGGGTAGAGAGAACTATGGAGTCAAACAGCCATGAGTCTAGTCAATTTTGTCACTTTGAGATCTAGGGAAAATACTCCACCCCTTGCCAAGTGCCATTTTCATCTTCTATAAAACACAGTAACTAATGTTTACCTAATTACACAGCTGGGCGAACTAAAGAAGATGATTCGTGCAAAATTCTGATACACTGCACAGGAAATACTTGATATCAATTACTGAGATCTTATAGTTTTGTTTTATTTAATTATTTAGCATATCTATGATCAATCATGAAACAAAATTTAGCTTGTTCATCTTAATAACAATGCTAAGAAATCTATACTCAGAAGGCTTCCCCATCCTTCTTTTCCCCCTTCTGTTTTCCTTCTCCCTGTACTGGAGATTGAACCTAGGATCTTGTGTATGCTACTCAAGCCTCTAATGCCTCCTAACATCCTTAGCCCTTTAAAAACAGGGTCTAGCTAAGTTACTCATGCTGGTGTTGAGCACATTCTGTGGTCTAGGCAGGTCTTGAATGTTCAGTGTTCCCGCTGCAGCCTGTAAAGAAACTAGATCATTTCTAATAGATTAAATCTTATTCTCTCTCTCTCTCTCTCTCTCTCTCTCTCTCTCTCTCTCTCTCTCTCTCTCTCTCTGGATTCCAGGAACATAGTCTTAATTCCTTCTTCTCTCATACAATAAATCCCAACTGCAGTTTCTTCTCCCTCCATTCCTTTGAAGTTTCCCTGCCCACATCACCTCTCCCCTAGATGCACTCCTTCTTTATTTCCTTTCAGACAGGAACTCTTCCATAACTTCCAAGAAGTGAAATAGAATGCTTCACAATGCCTGTTACTCTTGAGCACCAACTACAGATTACTGTACAGTATTTCACTGAACAATACGGTAAAACGGAGAGGCCACATTTCTGTCTCTACCTCCTTCTCAAAGGCTTGCAGTGCTAATTCCTTTCTCCTTGCCTGAATTGTAAAGAATATCTGCTTTATTTATTTATTTATGTATTTAGAGTACATGCAGTGTGGGCATGCTACCACACACATGTGGAGGCAGGAGGAGTGTTGAAAGACATATGTATACTTCACAGATTCTAGGACATGAACTCATGTCATCACCCTTGGCAGCAAGTGTTCCTGCTGAGGCATACTGCCACTTATTCAACTGATAACCACTGCAATTCTTGCTATTGCCTACACATTAATGATCATAGTCTCATTTATCAGCCACTGTAGACACAGTTGGCCTCTTTGGTCACTTATTATCATGAGTGTACCTAAGTCAGAGCCATTTCCTCTTTTTGTAACATTCCTTAACTCCATGAAGTACATACCTTTAGTGTATAACATATCCCCACACAAATAAGACCATTTGTCTCTCAAACAAAAACTTAGTGATTGAAGGGAGAAACATTATATAAGTTATAGTCAGTTGTCTTATAACTCTTGGCATTTTAACAATACATCTTACAATGCATTCCAATAAATCACATGATATGAATCATGACAATGTTTCAAAACTTGAAAACTAATATGGGGTGAGACTTTACAACAAAAGATTTAACACAGTTTTCCTGGAAAGCTGAATTATAAGCATGTAAATCTAAATAGAATTAATCACTAATACTCACACTGCTAAATGTTCATATTGGCTTAATTTATGTGAACTGGACTTTGTTGCCATCATAAATGGCTAATCAACTACTTTAAGATTCTTCAGTGCTGCCTTCTGGTCTATGCCAGTACTGTGTCACCTTCGGTGCGGAGTCGGCGGACACCCACAAGGTCCCTAGAGGACTCTCCATGCAATCTTAGGACCTCTGGTGAGTGTAACACAACTTTTGTTCCAATCCAATCGCACGGGACCTGAGACAGCATTAGGGAAGCAGAAAACCCGGCCTGACCAGCGTCACAGTTCCCTTCTGGTCTGTGCCAGCACCTGATCACCTTGGGTGCGGAGTTGGAGGACACCCCCAAAGTCCCTAGAGGACAGCTTCTGAGGCAGATCCTGTTTCATGCTCCAGACATCTGGGTACCTTCCCTACCAGAGGAGAGGTGTCCACCCTGCCCGGGAGGGCTTTGCTGGAGCACCTGGGGGAGCCATCTTAGTTTCTGGATCCCTCTGAGACTAGTCTGCGCAGGTGAGAGTGTAGAATACAGAAGCTAACAGCTTCTGGGACAGGCCCTTTTTTCGGGCCTTTATCTTCTGCCAGAGGCAGGTCCAAACGCCAGATATCTGTGCACCTTCCCTGCAAGAGGAGAGCTTGACGAAACTCAGGAGAGAGCTAGTCTCCCAGGTCTGCTGATAGAGGCTAACAGAATCACAGGAGGAACAAGCTCTAACCAGAGACAACTATAACAACTAACTCCAGGGATTACCAGATGGCTAAAGGCAAACATAAGAATCTTACTAACAGAAACCAAGACCACTCTCCATCATCAGAACGCAGCACTCCCAACCCACCCAGTCCTGGACACCCCAACACACCCAAAAAGCTAGACCCGGATTTAAAAGCATATCACATGATGATGGTAGAGGACATCAAGAAGTACATTAATAACTCACTTAAAGAAATATAGGAGAACACTGCTAAAGAGGTACAAGTCCTTAAAGAAAAACAGGAAAACACAACCAAACAGGTGATGGAAATGAACAAAACCATACTAGACCTAAAAAGGGAAGTAGACACAATAAAGAAAACATAAAGTGAGGCATCGCTGAAGATAGAAAGCCTAAGAAAGAAATCTGGAACCATAGATGCGAGCATCAGCAATAGAATACAAGAGATGGAAGAGAGAATCTCAGGTGCAGAAGATTCAATTGAGAACATGGGCACAACAATCAAAGAAAATGCAAAAAGATCCTAACTCAAAACATCCAGGAAATCCAGGACACAATGAGAAGACCAAACTTACGAGCAAGAAAGTAATCCTTCAACAAACCTAAAAGAAGACAGCCACAAGAACAGAATGCCAACCCTAACAACAAAAATAATAGGAAACAACAATTTCTTTTCCTTAGTATCTCTTAATATCAATGGACTCAATTCCACAATAAAAAGACATAGACTAAGAGGCTGACTACAAAAACAGGACCCAACATTTTGCTGCTTAAAGGAAACCCATCTCAGGGAAAAGGACAGACACTACCTCAGAGTGAAAGGCTGGAAAACAATTTTCCAAGCAAATGGTCTAAAGAAACAAGCTGGGGTAGCCATTATAATATCGAATAAAATTGACTTCCAAAACAAAGTTATCAAAAAACAAAAAACAAAAAACAAGGAGGGGCACTTCATACTCATCAAAGGTAAAATCTTCCAAGAGGAACACTCAATTCTGAACATCTATGCTCCAAATGCAAGGTCAGCCACATTCATTAAAGAAACTTCAGTAAAGCTCAAAGCACACACTGCATCTCACACAATAATAGTGGGAGATTTCAACACACCACATTCATCAATGGACAGATCCTGGAAACAGAAACTAAACAGGGACACAGTGAAACTAACAGAAGTGATGAAACAAATGGATCTGACAGATATCTACAGAATATTTTATCTTAAAACAAAAGGATATACCTTCTTCTCAGCACCTCATGGTACCTTCTCCAATATTGACCATATATTTAGTCACAATACAGGCCTCAACAGAAAAAAAAATATTGAAATCGTCCCATGCATCCTATCAGATCATCATGGACTTAGGCTAATCTTCAATAACAACATAAATACTAGAAAACCAGCTATCATGTGGAAACCGAACAACACTCTACTCAATAATATCTTGGTCAAGGAAGAAATAAAGAAAGAAATTAAAGACTTTTTAGAGTTTAATGAAAATGAAACCACAACATACCCAAACTTATGGGACACTATGAAAGCATTTCTAAGAGGAAAACTCATAGCTCTGAATGCCTCCAAAAAGAAACTAGAGAGAGCACACACTAGCAGCTTGACAACACATCTAAAAGCTCTAGAACAAAAGAAAGCAAATTCACCCAAGAGGAGTAGATGGCAGGAAATAGTCACACTCAGGGGCAAAATCAACCAAGTGGAAACAAGAAGAACTATTCAAAGAATCAACCAAAGGAAGAGCTGCTTCTTTGAGAAAATTAACAAAACAGAAAAACCCTTAGCCAGACTCACTAGAGGGCACAGGGACAGCATCCTAATTAACAAAATCAGAAATGGAAAGGGAGACATAACAACAGATCCTGAAGAAATCCAAAACACCATCAGATCCTTCTACAAAAGGCTATACTCAACAAAACTGGAAAACCTGGACGAAATGGACAAATTTCTGGACAGATACCAGGTACCAAAGTTGAATCAGGATCAGGTTAATGATCTAAACAGTCCTATATCCCATAAGAAATAGAAGCAGTCATTAATAGTCTGCCAACCAAAAAAGCCCAGGACGAGATGGGTTCAATGCAGAGTTCTATCAGACCTTCAAAGAAGATCTAATTCCAGTTCTTCACAAACTATTCCACAAAATAGAAACAGAAGGTACTCTACCCAATTCATTCTATGAAGCCACAATTACTCTGATACCTAAAACACAGAAAGATCCAACAAAGATAGAGAACTTCAGACCAATTTCCTTTATGAATATTGATGCAAAAATACTCAATAAAATTCTCGCTATATGAATCCAAGAACACATTAAAACAATCATCCATCCTGACCAAGTAGGTTTTATTCCACGGATGCAGGGATGGTTTAATATATGGAAATCCATCAACGTAATCCATTATATAAACAAACTAAAAGACAAAAAACAAAAGACCATCTCCTTAGATGCAGAGAAAGCATTTTCAAAATCCAACACCCATTCATGATAAAAGTCTTGGAAAGATCAGGAATTCAAGGCCCATACCTAACCATGATAAAAGCAATCTACAATAAACCAGTAGCCAACATCAAAGTAAATGGTGAGAAGCTGGAAGCAATCCCACTAAAATCAGGGACTAGACAAGGCTGCCCACTTTCTCCCTACCTATTCAACATTGTACTTGAAGTCCTAGCCAGTGCAATTAGACAACAAAATGAGATCAAAGGATACATATTGGAAAGGAAGAAGTCAAAATATCACTTTTTGCAGATGATATGATAATATATATAAGTGACCCTAAAAATTACACCAGAGAACTCCTAAACCTGTTAAAAGGCTTCAATGAAGTAGCTGGATATTAAATTAACTCAAAGGACTCAATGGCCTTTCTCTACACAAAGGATAAACAGCCTGAAAAAGAAATTAGGGAAACAACACCCTTCTCAATAGTCACAAATAAAATAAAATTCCTTGGCATGACTCTAACTAAGGAAGTGAAAGATCTATATTATAAGAACTTCAAGTCTCTAAAGAAAGAAATTAAAGAAGATCTCAGAAGATGGAAAGATCTCCCATGCTCATGGATTGGCAGGATCAAAATAGTAAAAATGGCTATCTTGCCAAAAGCTATCTACCGATTCAATGCAATCCCCATCAAAATTCCAACTCAATTCTTCAATGAGTTAGAAAGGGCAATTTGCAAATTCATCTGGAATAATAAAAAACTTAGGAAAGCAAAACCTATTCTCAATGATAAAAGAACCTCTGGTGGAATCACCATGCCTGACTTCAAGCTAAAACAGAGCAATTGTGATAAAAACTGCATGGTACTGGTATGGTGACAGATAGGTAGACTAATGGAATAGAACTGAAGACCCAGAAATGAGCCCATACTCCTCTGGGCACTTGATCTTTGACAAGGGAGCTAAAACCATCCAGTGGAAAAAAGACAGCATTTTCAACAAATGGTGCTGGCACAACTGGCATTTATCATGTAGAAGAATGCGAATTGATCCATTCTTATCTCCTTGTACTAAGGTCAAATCTAGGTGGATCAAGGAACTCCACATAAAACCAGAGACAGTGAAACTTATAGAGGAGAAAGTGGGGGAAAGCCTGGAAGATATGGGCACAGGGGGAAAAAATTGCTGAACAGAACAGCAATGGCTTGTGCTGTAATATCAAGAATTGACAATTGGGACCTCATAAAACTGCAAAGCTTCTATAAGGCAAAAGACACTATCAATAAGACAAAAAGGCCACCAATGGACTGAGAAAGAATCTTTACCAATCCTAAATCAGATAGGGGACTAATATCTAATATATATAAAGAAGTCAAGAAGCTGGACTCCAGAAAATCAAATAACCCCATTAAATATGGGGTACAGAGTTAAAGAAAGAATTCTCAACTGAGGAATACAGAATGGCTAAGAAGCACCTGAAAAAATGCTCAACATCCTTAATCATCAGGGAAATGCAAATCAAAACAATCCTGAGATTCCACCTCACACCAGTCAGAATGGCTAAGATCAAAAATTCAGGTGACAGCAGATGCTGGCAAAGATGTGGGGAAAGAGGAACACTCCTCCATTTTTGGTGAGATTGCAAGCTTGTACAACCACTCTGGAAATCAGTCTGGCAGTTCCTCAGAAAATTGGACATAGTACTACCGGAGGATCCAGCAATACCTCTCCTGGGCATATACCCAGAAGATGTCCCAACTGGTAATAAGGACACACGTTCCACTATGTTCATAGCAGCCTTATTTATAATAGCCAGAAGCTGGAAAGAACTGAGATGTCTCTCAACAGAGGAATGGATACCGAAAATGTGGTATATTTACACAATGGAGTACTACTCAGCCATTAAAAACAATGAATTCATGAAATCCTTAAGGCAAATGGATGTATCTGGAGGATATCATCCTTAGTGAGGTAACCCAATCACAAAAGAACAAACATGATATGCACTCACTGATAAGCAGATATTAGCCCAGAAACTTAGAATATCTAAGATACAATTTGCAAAACACATGAAGCTCAAGAAGAAGGAAGACCAAAGAGTGGATACTTCGCTCCTTCTTAGAATGGGTAACAAAATATCCATGAAAGGAGTTACAGAGACAAAGTTCCAAGCTGTGACAGAAGGAAAGATCATCCAGAGACTGCCCCACCCAGAGATCCATCCCATATACAACCACCAAACCCAGACACTATTGCATATGCCAGAAAGGTTTTGCTGACAGGACAGTGACATAACTCTCTCTTGTGAGCTATGCCAATGCCTGGCAAATACAGAAGTGGATGCTCACAGTCATATATTGGATGGAACACAGGGCCCCTAATGAAGGAGCTAGAGAAAGTACCCAAGGAGCTAAAGGGGTCTGCAACCCTATAGGAGGAACAACAATATGAACTAACCAGTATCCTCCAGAGCTGTGTCTCTAGTTGCATATGCAGCTAGTCGGCCATCAATGGGAGGAGAGGCCCTTGGTCTTGGGAAGATCATATGCCCTAGTACAGGGGAATGCCAGGGCCAGGGCCAGGGCCAGGAAGCAGGAGTGGGTGGGTTGTGGGGAGGGTATAGCAGTCTTTGCGGATAGCATTTGAAATGTAAATGAAGAAAATATCTAATTAAAAAATGCCTTTAAAAAAAAAGAAAGCAGCCCTAAGAGAGACAATGATTACCAGCGAGTAGTTGGTTTTCCTTTTAACACAAGAGTCTGACATAATATTTTGAACATGAGCACATAAAGTGATGGCTTTCAATAACTAGGAACTCCTTAACAACAGTTTATAAGGACAAAGCATGGTTCCATTTCCAAGTGCATGTTTAGACAGTTTTGTCAAGAGTTTTTCAACTTGAGAGTTTTGTTTTGCAGGGAAGAAAAATGCACTTAAGGTAAAGGGTCTGGGTCTTGGTTTGAGGAGTGAATGAAAGCTGGCTTCCGATGAATAACTGCAATGCTAGAGAATGCAACTGTCAGGACTATTTTAACCAATAAGGATACTTTACATATATGCCTTACCTTCTATTGCAGACGGGAACTATGGAAACATATATAGTGTTTGTATGTACATTAATACACACATAAAATATTTTCTTTATTGTGTGAGTCTCCACTGAACCTGGAGTTCATTGATTCAGCTACACTGGCTGAGCAGCTGGTTGCTGGTGCCCTGTCTGCTTCCTTTATAGGAACTTAAAGATGTGACAATCAAATTCAGGCCCTCATGTTTGTGTGGCTTGCACTTTGCCAAATGAGCCATGCTAACTGTTCTCTAGATCTGAAATTAATCTAGAAAGTTTTATATGTTTTATTTACTTTATGTGTATGAATATTTTTGCCTTCAATCATATCTATGCACTACATGTGTGTCTGTTGGGTCCCCTGGAACCATGTGAGGTGCTGGGAATTGAACTTGGGTCATCTGCCAGAATGAGTTCTCTTAACCACTGAACCATCTCTCCAGGCCCCAGACAAAAACTTTAATAAGAGCACATGGAAGTTTATTATTTGGCCACAGATGGATTTGTATAAACAGAAAGAAGTGACACAGAGTTCAGAGGAAAGCTCCAAGAACAGGATACTTTAGCTAGGCATCAAAAGATGGGTAAATCTTAAAGGTAATAAACAATATTCTATGTGTTAGAAAAAAAACTTGTAAAACAGCATTTTCATCTTTAAAAGTGGGATAATCTTGGAAAAGTAGGGGGAGGTCTAGATCACAGAAGACCTTCCTTGCCACCTGAAAGAGTTTGGACTTGATTTGGCCTGCTGATAAGAACCACTAAGTATACCACTGTTTTCAAACAGTGACTATGAAACGCAGTCATGTGTAACCCTAAAGACCTTAAGTATCTAGGTTTAAAGGCTATAAAAAAAAAATACAGACACATTAAAGGGCAGAAACAGCACAATTATATCATTTTTCTTTGCTTTGTTCGACTTTTGTTTTTGCTTTGTAGATTTTAATTTAAATGAGTTCTTTTGGGGTTTGGTAGTTGTTGATTGGTTAGGTTTTTATTTGTTTTAAGGGGGTTTTAAGATGATTTGTCTTTATTTTATGTGCATTGGTGTTTTGTCAACATTTGCATGAGGGTGTCAGATCCCCTGTAACAGGAGTTACAGACAATTGTGAGATGCCATGTGGATTCTTGGAATTGAACCTGCTGGAAGAGCAGTCACTGCTCCTATCTGCTGGGCCATCTCTCCAGCTCCTGGGTTTTATTTTATTGTGAGAATTGGTCTCATATATTCCAGGCTGATCTTTACAGCAAACAGTAGCCTTGAATTCAGGCTCCTTTTCTCCAGTGCTGGAATTATATTCATCCCCTGCCCCCGTAATCCTCATTTATGAAGTACCGGGGATGGATCCCATGAGGAGATTGAGCCCATGACAGTGTGCATGACAGGCAAACATAACATCAAAAGAAACTACATACCTAGCATGAATGAGTTATTAAAACTAATATAAGATAATTTCCTTGGGATTCTAGATTTTTGCCTTTAACTGAAAAAGAAATGAAAAACCTTGCCACCTTTTTCTGTTAGAAGCAACAAGCTGTTGTGAGTGAGCATGGGCTTTATTTTTATTTTACCATTTAAAAATTCTAGCAGAATCATTCCATACAGAAAAACCAACTAAGAAAACAAGAGAGAGAGAGAGAGAGAGAGAGAGAGAGAGAGAGAGAGAGAGTCAAGCTCATAGTAGCCACACTCAACTGTGCCATCCCAAGACCCCTTGGGTTCTTGTAATGTTACCCTGTATAGAGACCTCCCGAAGCCTGTCGACCATCCTACCAACCAATATGTTCCAGGATCCCCTAGTGTCCTTCTCCCAAACAGAGCCTGACCTCTACCAGACTCACCTCCACCCGAGTATGCTATGGCACCTTGTGCCCTACCACTGTGGATTATCTTCTGATACTGGCCCGTGATGCCCCACAATGGCCTGTAGAACCTGCTGTGCCCTCCACAGACTTCTGAAGCTTAGCAGTGAAAATCTTCTAAGCCTGGAAAAGATTTGCTCTTGGGCTCAGAATTTGCACATACCCTAGCTGGGCTGAGATCACTTGTGATACTTCATTCATACATCAACATAGAGTGACTCCAAGACTGGACTTGAGGCATCATTCATCTGGTCCACAACCTGACAAGTTAGGGTAACAGTAAACAAAGACATTTTATAAAAGCACAACTGGATATCCATAGGAAGAAACACTACAACAAATTCAAATACCTAGGTCCCATTATAAAAACACAAAAGAACCATATCCAAAACTATATATATCCTCTAGAAATCAGCACTCCTCTCTCACATTTGTTGGGTAAAGCCACTTAGCTGATAGGCAAAGCAACAGTTTCAAAATAGCAATTATAAATATGTTCAAGGAAATCAGGGGATATGAATAAATGCCTATATTAAGGTAATAAAACCTAAAAAGGTTTAGTGAAACAATGGAAACAGTTCAAAACATGAAGATAGAACTCAATAAAGAGTTATAACCTCTGAAGAAAAGCTAAACTGGAATAAATGTTGAAAATGTCAGAAAGGGAGATGAAAGGTTCAGAGAAAAGCTGTAGCAATAAATTATATCAAGTAGAATAGAGAATTCCAGGTCTCTAAGAAAAGAGCTGGATCACTCGAAGGAAATGTTAAATCTAAAAACCCAAGTGATGGAACAGGAAGGAACTCTGAAACATAATAAAAGAACAAGCCTGTGAATAGTAGGTATAAAAGGAGGAGGAGAAATCAAATCTATGTGAATCCTAACATTCTACATTCTGTATGGAATAAGGTTAGATATCAACAACAAAGAGATAACAGAAAGTACACAAACTCATGGACACTGAACAGCACACTGCTTAATGAAAAGGGGGTAAAGAAAGAAATGAGGAAGGCAATTTTAAAAATTTTTAAATTGAATGAAAATAAAAAACAACACTATGATAGAATAAATACAATAAAATTAAAAAAAACATAATCTATGAGACACAATAAAGGTATTCTAAAGCAATGTTTACAGCTCTAAGTAGTTACACCAATACAAAACCTCGTATTAATAACTTAATGCTGCATCTGAAGACTTTGGAAAAAGAACAAAAAACATCCATAAGAAGACAAGAAGAAATAATCAAAATTACTGAAACGGAAATGAAAAAAGGATGCAAACAATTAATAAAGTGAAAATCGGTTCTTTGAAAAGTTGCCAAACCTTTACCAAAAGAGAGAGAAGACCTAAATAATAAAATTAGAGATGTAAAGGAAAGTATTAAAACAGATTGTAAAGAAATTCAGAGAATCATAATGATCTTTTTTTAAATATACATTCTACTAAACTGAAAATCTTAAGGAAATTAATAAATCTAAAGATTTACATGAGGTTGGAGAGATGGCTCAGTGGTTAAGAGCACTGACTGCTCTGTCCTGAGTTCAAATCCGGTCAACCACATGGTGGCTCACAATCATCTGTAATGAGATCTGACATCCTCTTCTGGTGTGCCTGAAGACAGCTACAGTGCACTTAGATATAATAATAAACAAATCTCTGGGCTGGAGCGAGCAAGGTCGGAGCAAGTGGGGTCAACTGGAGCGAGTGGGACCAACCAGAGCGAGCAGAGGTCCTGAATTCGGTTCCCACCAACTACATCATCACAACCATCTGTACCACTACAGTATACTCACATACATAAAATAAGTATATCTAAAGATTTACATGACCTACATAAATTAAATAAAGATGAAGTAATTAATATAGTAATTAGATTCATAAAAAAAATCAAATGAGATAGAAGCAGTAATTAAAAATCTCCTAACTAAAAAGAAAGCCTACTATCAGATGAATACAGTACAGGCTTACACCAGATCTTCAAAGAACAAAATATGCTTCAAATTATTCATAAAAATGAAAAGGAACACTCCTAAATTCTTTTTATAGAACCACTACTCCCCAGATACTAAAACTACACAATGGTCCAACAAAAAAGAAAATTATGGGGCAATTTTTCCTCTAACGAACATAGATAAAAATATTGTCAATACTTATAACCAAATTCAAGAGCACACAAAAAAGATTATCCATGCCAGAAACGCTAAGACAGAAATTGGCTCCAGGCCATGGGGCATTGCTGTGACAGACCTTACCTGACATGTGTTGTGTGACAAAGATTGTGTTGGCATTTTAACTTTGGTTTGGAAAATCCATTGAAGGCTTGGAGTTCAGTGTGCTCTTCTACCGATTTGGAAGATGAGAATGTAGAGAGCAACACAGACAATGGACTTGGGTGTGTAGGAGGTGGGTCTGATGCTAAGGTCCTGCTCTCTAATTGGTTCTTGATCTGTCAGTAAAGAAGGCATGGGCCAATTGCTGGGCAGAAGAGACAGGCAAGACTTCCGGGTCTTTGGAAGAGGAGAAAGGAACACAGGAATAAGAACAGGGATCACCATGCTTTGGAGAGAGGAGAACCAGGCAACCATGTGAGGTCTCAGGAGGAGCTAGGGCCTGTGGCTACTACTACAGGCGGGTGGCCAGGGATGTTTGACAGGGGATAGATGGACCTAGCATCTATCTAACTAGCTCCTCATCTGACAAGGGTTTATTATCCAGAATACACACAAGTTTAGGGCAGGTGGTAGAGGCAGAGAATGTGAGATCTTAAAACAGAGTGGCCACACTGGCTGCTCCTACAAGCGGGTGGTCTTGGAAGTTTAGCCACTGAAATTTAGGGCAGGTGGGAAAGGCAGAGATAAGAAATTGATAAGGACATGCTTTTCCAGGTGGGAGATAGTGGTGCCCAGCAATTGTGCCAAGAAGGCAAGTTGAAAACAAACAACTGTGTGTCTGTGTCTTTTATTTGAGGGTTTAAGGGAAGCTGTGAGGGGGGTGGTAACACAGTCACTTCCTAGAGCTAAAGGCAGGTAGAGCATAACACTAATCAAAACACTTGGCTGTCAGGATGCTGACATACAGACACATTAATCAATGAAATAGAATTGAGGAGTTGGATGTAATTGAAGAGTAGAAAGACAATCTACACAGTGGGAGAAATTTTCACTAGCTCCTCATCTGACAAGGGTTTATTATGCAGAATACACGCAAAATTAAAGACAAAAACAACATTACAGCTAGAGATGGCTAAGTGGTTAGAAGCACATTCTATTCCTCCTGAAGAGGACTCGAGTTTGGTTCCCAGCTCCTAGTTTGAGTCCTGCTCATCCATATTTACTGCAGCACTATTCACAGACAGAGAGGTTATAGAATTAGTCTATGGCTCTGTCAACAGATGAGTAAGTTAAATGTACTATGTATACGCAATGCAGTTTCATCTGACCACAAAGAAAAGTGAAATCATGTCAAATACAGGAAATATATAGAACTAGAGGTCACATTAAGCAAAATAAAGCAGACTTAGACAACAAAAATATTGCATGTTTTCTCCTCTCTACAGAATCCATACTTTTAAATAATAACATAAAAACCAGAAGAGGGACTATGTAAGAAGGGACCAGAAGGAGGAAAGAGTGAAGGACACGGCAGGCTGGAAGGAGGGAGTATGAGCAAAATGCCTAATACACAAAATAAAGATGTAACAATGAAACCACTCTAGCAGAGCAAATAAACAGGCTAATAAGAGAGGAAGCACAAAAAGCTCTAGTAGAAATTTCTCTAAAATAAATGTGTAACTTACACACGACTTCGTGTGGCTTTTAATGTAGAAAAGGCATTTATTCTTATGCCACCTGAAATACATTAAACTGGCAATATCAAGAACCTGTCACAAACCAGTACCTACTGTCAGGAGTTTGGAGAGAACTCCAAAGGAAGTTGCTGCAACATGACCACATAACTTTCTGGACCTTACTGAACATTTATTCTATAAGCAATCCAAACAGCAAATGCTGATTCCAGCACCTGAGGTGTTCAGTGAGGTCCAAGATTCAAGTGGGCATACCTGCACCAACATGCATTTGAATCTTGACTGCAACATTCCTTCCAACTCCATTAGGCCTGTAGGTATGTGGTGAGCAGGATCAGGGTCTGCATAACCATTCATCAGACTCTGCATGAACTGCTAAACACCAGAAGTGAGAAACAAATCAAACAACTCCGTTCAAGATGCATCTGTTTTCATTTTTAAATGCAATTAAATGTTTTAAAGCCACCACAACCTTTCCTTGCTAGCTGGCTGACAAGTTGGATGAAACTTTTCAGCTCTGTCTTGTGTAAGAACCTTTTGTACCACTAGTTAGACATCCTAACACTCAGGAGAGGGTTGTTCATAACTCTCTCCAAGTCCACTAACACACAGTCCACACAAAGGGCAAGAGAAAAGCATGCTCTCACAAGGTTTTCTGTCCCTCTATAAAGTTCTGAGAAACATTCCAATCATCAAAAATGCAGTACTTTTACCAATATTGCAATGGTGAAATGGTGACTTATTAAATAACTGTACATAAAATAAACTAGACTGAGCTAAAATTACAAAACAAAATACAATATAAATCAGTGCATGCCATGATTCCAGATTTAAAAAAAAAACACATACCTTGCCATGGTAGGATTCCACTATATATTTAACATGTGCACAATCACATTTTATACACATCTGTTTAGTAATATCAACTCAGAACTTCATGTGGATAATATATTAACTAGATGGCAGGAACAGAATGTGTGCTTTACTATTTTTATATTAAAAAAAGATCTTTGTTAGTTGTGTTTAACTGCCATCTAGAGTTAAAATGAATCCATTTCTTTTCTCTGTTACTAATTTCCAAATTTTAGGAATACAAGCAGTGGTGTTTAACCCTGGTTTGATGTTGAGCAAATTCTCAAGACTCCAGATTTTCAAGGGCTAACTAATTATTCAACTTGCTAACCATGGTGAACATCCCCACCTGTTGCAATCATCATAGGTTGACTAACAGGTGAGATTTACATTTAATCTAGCTAATATTCTATTTGCTGTATAAGCTTGTGGATGAGCAACCTGGCATGTATTAAGACTAAGAGAGCTATATAAAAAATTATGTATGTTACAGTCTTTCTATTGTCTACAATTTCCACTTTTCTCAGAATTTAAGAAAATCAGACTAAACAAAGACATTAAAAAGTGATTTCGCGTCAGGCAGTGGTGGCGTACACCTTTAAACCTAGCACTTGAGAGACAGAGGCAGGTGGATTTCTGAGTTTAAGGCCAGCCTAGTCTACAGAGTGAGTTCCAGGACAGCCAGCTATCCAGAGAAACCCTGTCTTAAACCACCCCCCGCCCCCAAAAAGTGATTTCACTTTAACCTCTGAAGAATATGACTATAAAAATTACAGGCTGACAAGATGGCTCAGTAAGTAAATGTACTTGCTGCCAAACTTGGTCACCTGTGTTCAAGTCCCAGTACTCAGATAATGGAAGAAAAAAAAATACTCACAAGTCACCTTCTGACCCCCACACATGTGCCACACATATGTATGTAGATGCTTACATGCACGTGCATGCACACACACACACAAACGCACACACACCACACTAAATTGATGAAAAAAATTAAAGTTCCAATTTAATTGAATTTTAATGCTATTATGCTGAGTGACATTTGTTCAAAAATTTGAAGAGTTTATAAGATTTAACCACGTGTGCAATTCACTTCAAAATTCTTATTTAAAAGAGGGGAAAGATACACATAACAGTAAAATCAAATTTGAAAGTTTAACTCAATGCACCACCAAAAAAGGGAGTATATTCACATGAAATCTTAATTCATCTAAAACATTTGTTTTCATATAAATAAATGACACAGGATTTTTTCAGCTACTCCAAATGCATCATACTATGATAGTCTTTCTAACAAATTTTTATTGTATCATTAGGTCATAAATAAACTGAAATGTGGTAAATTGCATTTCCTGTGGTTTTGTTGTTTAAGAAAATAAGCAGGAAAATTTTCAAGTGGATGCATACAGTAAATAATATTGTTTAAAAACAAACAAACAGAAACAGACCAAAACAAAATTATTTCTCAATTACTCAGAGCCTTGAATGTTCTCATTGAACTTAACTGCAGAAGACAATGCATACCAACTCCTCAAGCACCAGCTAAGTGGGTTCTCAATTGCCTGCTCTGTGGTGAACTAATGATGAGGTTTCCATGGGGCTGCAAAATAGAAAACTTCAAGGAAAGAAACAAGCAGGAAGGCGAGAAGTAGAAAATACCCACTTTAGGGAGATCCTGTACCAGCATTCGTAGACTAGGAGAGAGGTATGAGGAGCCAGTGGAAAATCAAGGTCCCAGGACTGGAAAATGTTCAGCGATTATAGACAGTTAGAAGGCTATCAGAATAAGACAGACAGACGGAGCTTTAAATGAATGGATTTGGGGAGTGGGAAGTATACATACTTAACAAGTTTAAATATACAAATGAGTCACTAAGATTTGTCACATATGCATTAAAAATCTTAATGCTTTCTTCAACCGGCTATAGAACTGATGTGATTTTCAGTTCCATTTCCTAAGAAAGAAAGGGGCACATGCAAACTCTCACCAGAACTCTCCCAAGGGAAATGTGGTCCTGTCAGCAAGATCGGATCATCTCAGCCAAGAATGTCTACAACACAGGTACCTGCTGTCTCACAAAATTAACCTGTAAGTCCCACCTGCCCAGGAACCAGGTAACTTCCTGGAATGCTGGGAATTGTAGTTCTTTAAAAATAAATAAATAAATTTTAAAAAAGCCTCGTGAGAAAGTACTGTGACTTAAGAGTTTGTCCTCATAACCCCTGCAACATGCAACATTCTCCGGTGGGAAATTCCAGGGAACGGTCCTGACTGAAGTCTATCTCTTAGTGTTTAATATTTAATAAAGCTTGCTTTAAATTTGGCCGAAAATGGTGGAGTTGTTTTTTTGTGATGAATCTCAAGATTAATATGCACACTAGTTTCCTGTCAGTCCCTTGGGATGTTGGAAAAGGTCAATTTCCCTTTTTTTCCTCCATGAAGTTCTTGCTCTGCCATTTTCATCAGTTTCTCCTGTTCTCTTGGTCCTCTAGACTCACCTTCTCTAATAATCTTTCTATTGTTGCCATGCTTCTGAAAGTCCTCTAGCACCAGAAATACAATCTACAAGACCGGTAGAAATAGAAGAAAGAATTCCTCTCAATGTTTTCTATGCCTTGAGTATTAGCCAAGATGCATTACACACACACACACACACACACACACACACACACACACACACACACTTCTGTGCAAAATGTTCCTTCCACCTAGAAAACCCACTACTATTTCTATACTCTTTCACAGCATATATATACTTCATATATAAGTATATGAAGTATACATATATACTTCAACATTCAACCTCAGAGAGAGACTACTAAAGCTCCAAGTCTACCTCAGTTTTCCAAAATGTCCAGATTACTCAGCTCAAAGCTCAAAGCACTCTCTTATCTATGACCAACCATAATGCTTAGTTACACATATTCTCTCTCTCTCTCTCTCTCTCTCTCTCTCTCTCTCTCTCTCTCTCCTTTTTCTTATCTCTGTCTCTCTTTAATTCATGGTTCCATAGAACAGATTCTTTTGCCATGTGTTTTCATCATAATGCATTGTTTCACCACAGACCCAAACATCACAAAAGTCTACTGCACTGTACTGAAACTGCCAAAAATGACTACAATAGTCATCTTGTGATCATGAGGAAAAGCAAGAAATTTCAAATGTCCTCATAACTGCTGATCAATACCAGAAACAGTCTAACTTTTAAAACTTTTCATTCTATTAGAGAAATAGATTGTTGTTTATGGGAAACGTTTTTAACAAGCATGCTGATTATTTGCAATGAGTGTGATTATGAACCAATCATTTCTGCGAGTCTCAGTTACTTCAGTAGATTAGGTGGAATCCATGTTCACTGCCCACTATAGAATGAACATGTAATAAATATTAGTCATTTTATACTATCAGCTGCTATCCTCTGGCATTTTTGTGTATATTTTGAGAGCTCAGCTAATCAGTAGGCTCTTAAGGGCACATTATGTTATATTAGATATACCTTTACAGAATATACAACTTAAAACGCAATACTTCAGGATCTGGAGAGATGGCTCAGTGGCTAAAATGCTTACTGCTCTTCCAGAGAGCCTAGGTCCAGTTCCCAGCCACTATGCCCCGTCACAACCACCTATAACTCCAGCTGCAGGGAATTTAATGCCCTCGTCTGATCTCCATGGACACATAAATCTCCCCCCCCCAATTTTTTTTCCTATACAGCAAAAATAAGGCAAAAATAGTAAGCTAGGGCAAGCAAGAATCAGCACTAGGAAACATTATCTTCACTACACATGTACAGAAGAATACCACACAATGGGCCAGTTGCTATTTAGACAATGATGGTGATTTGCAGTATAGGGCAGGAGTATCTCACTCTAAAAAACACCCAGATTTAACTAACAAAATGCAGGCTATAAGAACTGATGCACTATGCGGTTGCCAGAGATTTGTCCTCATCAGCTAGTTGTCTCATGGAAAGGATCACAAATGTGATTTGTCATGAGAGGAGTTATGACAGCTAATCTTTAAGCTGAGAGGAAGAACTTTTATGGGTAACTATACATGATCAAAATATATCTAGATAATCTTTAAGTTTCTGTGATATATTCCTGGTTACTATTTTCCTAAAGATTGCAAAATTTATATACTATCTCTTGGTTTGACAGTAAGGCAGACAATGACTCAAAAAGGAGAGGCTCTGAGGAAAATTTGTAGTTTCTCCCAATTGTACTGCTATGCAAACATGCCCAAAGCATGAGGGTACATAAAGTTTGTCTTAATAAACATGAAAACATTTTAATAGTTAGATTGTCTGTTCACATAGTCCAAAAATAGTTAAAATTTATTTTGAAATTCTATAAAACAAACAAGAATGCTTTGTGACTATGCAAAGGCTATTTTATTCATGGGAGAGCCCAGAACACAGAACCATTCAAGGGTCTATTTTTAAAGAGGGAGGGTGTGAAGCAGTTTAACAACAGATCTGCCAAGCACAGGTTACAGTGCTTCAAAATCAGGAGAAATTTCACTCATCCAGTTAGAAAATGCACAATAGGAAACCAAAGTCAAAAATATTTTTCTTGATGCTGGAGAGAGATGGATCCAGCAGTTATGAGTTCTGGCTGTTCTTACAGAGGACAAGAGTTCTCATCACAACAATCAAATAAAGAGTCTCAAGGGGATCTAAATCTCTATTCTGCCCTTTGAGGACACCTATATACATTGTAGCATACCATCCCAACACACACACACACACACACTCACACACAAACACATACCAAAATTTAAAGGGAACTTTACAAAACACAAAATGTTCTTTTGTTGTGGAAAAAAAAAATGTGGCTGGGGAAGTGGGAAGTCCCACACTGAGAATGAAATAATACCTCTATTGAGAGAGTAGCATTATAAGATAGGAAGAGCCAAGTATCATAGTCCATGCCTTTACTCCCAGGACCAGAGGCAGAGAGGCAGAGAGGGGGAGAGGCAGAGAGGCAGAGAGGCAGAGAGGCAGAGGTATGTCCTGTGATTTAAAGGACTAGCCAGGTCTACATAGTGAGACCTTGCCCTAGAAGTAAAGAAGTGAAGATACCTAAGTGTGTAGAAAAGAGGCTTTCAAAATAAAGGACACACTGAGTTCAAAGTGTCTAAATTCGGTGCTACATTTAATGTAGGTAACCTAGGAGGAAAAACTCACTTAAATGTGTTCTGTTTACCCTTTACCAGCTGTGCAACTCTTAGTTAAGACTTTATCACTCTTCCATATCTCTATCTATAAGCAAAGAATAAACAGAACTACTCGCTCACAAAGTTATTTCAAGGAATAAAATGAAGCGTAAGGGTACACTTCTGCACATGGGAGGAGTGCTGTGGGCTAAACAACACAAGGCTGTGAACTTGCTGTGTTGATCTGTGTGCGACCTAGAGGCTGCTCTGCAGGCCTCGGATGAACAAACTTAATGACAAGTCTTTGGATAGTCCCCACAACACTCACGCCTTCCCCCCCCCCCCCCCCCACTGGAACATTCCAAAGGAGGAATATGTTACAGGGAGGAAGCCAACTGTACTCCCCGAAGACTTTATAACATATGCAGAGACCACTTTTTAAAAGCTTGAGCTATCACCACATCTTCTTCCAGGTTTCTAAGGCCCCTTTTGGGGAATCTTCCACAGTCTCATCTCCCTGAGGTGCTCGAACCCGCGCCAGAGCCAAGCCAAGCCAAGTAGCTGGGACTCTGACTGACGTCAGGAGCGTAAAGTACGCAAACATGGCTGCCTGACCACGCCCAGGTCTTGCGCAGGCGTCGTCCATGGCGCGTTCCCGGAAGAGCTCAGAGGTGGGCGCAGTGTGGTCACAGCCCGTAGCCCCTGAGGCAAGGGGGGGATGAGGAGGAAGCTAATGAGGGGAGCCAGGTGACCAGAAAGGTTTTCCAGAGTTTTCTGGGACGAAAGGCGGGACTTGGGGTGGCCGTTGGGCGCTTCCTCGCTTCAAAAGGCAGAGTTTTTCTTGAACTGCTCCCGAAGGAGAGGAAGAGAGGCGGCAGGAGTGGCTTTCCAGGGGCGCCTGGACGCTGCCCTGGTCGGCTGCAAACCTCGCCGGGAGGAAGGCGAGGAAGCCGGGCGTGAGGTGGGCCCTGGGCGGAGAAGGAGCCTGCTGAAGGGCCGGGCAGGCCCCTGTGCAGTGTGCGGAGCACCCAGAGCTCGGGCGTCCGGTCGCCATCCGATCCTGAGCGAGCGGCGTTTAATTTCAGAAAGTTTAGGGAAGTCTCCTTCACGGAATGTCAGTGTTGGATGTGTCTCCCTTTGGTGGGGCACCTTTAGCTTGTGTGCTCAGCCTAGCGCGTTCAGAGCACGTCATTAGCCCACCATCTATACTTGTGCAAGTACTTTAGCCAAGGGGAGTGGTGCCTGGTGTAGTGTGCCATAGGAAGTCTCCAAACGCGAGTGCTGACTTGCTAGAACGCGGCGGGCAGACTTAATCGACTTTTTCCTAAGTTACACATGTAAAAATACTTCCCCTGTTTGGAAGGGTCATGGTAGCACTGAGCAGTCTTCCGCTAAAGGCAAGACCATGAGTTCCCAGTTGGTCCTCAGACGTGTTTGCCTTTCTGTCTATGAGTGTGTGTTGAATTTTTAGGTTTTTTTTTTTCTTTCTGTTAAAATGTCCATTAGTCTTAGTGCCGGCTGTTTGTTTGTTGAAATTCTGTTTAAGATTAGAGCTTGGGTGGAGGTAGCAGATATGAAGCGTCTTGAGTTTACCTGATCCATGGTGTTTTGAGTGAATTTGACAAATGCAAAAAAAAAAAAAAAAATTAATAAAAATGTGCTTGAGTGCATTCTTTCACATTACACATAAAATTGTCAGTTTTCTCTTTTGAGAGAATTAATGTATTGTTTCAGTACTAAAACCAAATCGCACAGTTGAACACATGGGTAAAGATAACTAAATGTTTTTATTATTTAGCAGAAAACTTATAGCCCAGCTTTGATTAAAGATGGCTTCCTTGTTTACTCAAGAAATTCACCTTTCTAAAAGACATGAAGAAATGTAAGTTTTTGAAAAAGATACTTCAAATACAGAGTGTATGTTACCTTTATTAGTGAAACATGCACAGGAAGACAAAAATGTGAAAGTATCATTTTCTGACAGGACATTTTATTGTAGATAACTTCATTGTCTCTTAAGAATGAGAGTAAACGACACAATTATGTTCTAAACATCCACATAGCTATTTATTTTTATATATTAATATCAAAATGTTCCCTTCCTTCACCCTTTCTAAAGTTCAAATTAGATTTTAATAGAAACTTTGTGGTTGTAAGGGTTCTGAGACAGGGTCTCCTGTAACCCAGACTGGTTTTGAACGTTCTTCACAACTAAAACTGTTCTTGAACCCCTGATTTTACTGCTTCTGTCTCATGAGTGCTTGGAGTAAGGATAGTTACCACCATTCTTGGCTCTTATTTTTCTTTAAGTAAAAATTTTAAACCTTTATTAAATACTTTCAATTAAATAATTGTGTGTGTGTGTACGCGTGTGTTGTGTGTGTGTGTGTGTGACTACAGATGGCCAGGCAGCTCAGAAGAGGGTGAGAGGGCACCAGAATCCCTGGAGCTAAGACTAACAGGCAGTTGATTGCTGCTTTATGTGGATGCTAAGAACTAAACTCAAGTCCTTAAGAAAAGCAGCAAGAACCTGTAACTTCTGAGCCATATTTCCAACTCCATGTTTGGCTTTCAGTAGACTTCTTGAAATTCCTTATCCAGAGCCGGCTTTATGCTCATGGAGTGTGACCTGTATAGTTATGGGCCTTGCACTTGACTAGAATGTTCTAATGCCATTGTCTTTCATCATTTTGCACTCAATCCAGCACACTGTATAGGGAGCCATGATCTTATAGTTAATATTAATCTTCATCTATTTGTGGGCTCTCAGATTTTCCTCTTGTTTAATTACTTACCAGGCTCTCTGGCTATCTAATACACTATTTTCATAAAAACAAAAACAACGCAAATGTTCATTGACCTTTTTAGTTCTATATTCAAGACACCCCTATAAAACAGTTATTATTTATTTATTTATTATTTTATTTAATTATATTGTTTTCTGTATACCACTAATATATTTTTCATTGTTGTACATAATTTTCATCCTTTAGGGAACCAAACCAGTTCTAAAAATGAACAAAAAAATTTTCAAGTGTGTTCTATATAATGAAATGGTTAAAGGATTTACTCATAGCTTTTCCTCTCTTTCTAAACACTGGTTTACCTTGTAAGCATGCATACATACATACTGCCTCTCACTCATATCAAACCATCATCTTTCTCTTGGAAAAAGAGATAAAAAATATTTTTATTGCTTCTTCAAACATATGGAAGTTTAGCACAATTCTAAATGTGTAACATGAGATTCAGGGGTACTGAAGTGTTAAGCAGAAGGTTTCCTATAGCAAGTTATAGCAATGTATATGTGTGGGGAGGTATATATAACTATGTGTACAAGGAGATATGTATTACAGTTTGCATTTTCACCAAAAATTACATATCTTCAACACTCTACAATAATTTCAAAAGACCGCAGTGGCTAAAAACCAGAGGCATATACTTATGGCATTTGGGGAAGTATATGTTAATGAAAACAAAAATAATTTTACCCATACTGACTTAAGACACAGTAAACTATCTACTCTTTTCATTTTCTCATTGGTTGATATAATGATTGGCTTCAAATAATAGGTCATTGCTGAAGTTAGATGCAATTAAGAAAGAAATGTTAAGTATTGGTCAAGCAATAAAATATTTGCTTTTCAATTTTTCTTCTGCATATAATCTTCACTTTTTTCCAGATTATCACAAAGATTAATGTTACTTCAGAAAATGAAAAACAAATTTGGAGATGAAAACACAGAAAGGGCATCTCTCCTCCAAGCCACTGAGACTGCTTCTAGAAGAAACCTCCGACTCTTGAAGGTAATTCTCATGACTTGGGTGTGGACGTTTTCCCCGGTCCTAAGGTATTTACATGTGTCTCACAATTTTGACTCACATCATTTCTTTGTTTTTAGTAACTAGCAGAATTAATGAGCCAATGTCTTTTTCAAGCCCATGTTAGTTAGGCAAATAGCATATGGATTCTTGCTTTTTGAAAGTGAAAAAAAGTGAAGTTTACATAAGCTAGATTTTGTTCTGTCAACCAAAAAAATTCAATGACGACAGGAAGAATATTAAGGTCACCTTTGTGCAAGAAGCAGCGGAAATCATATCTTTACGTTTTTTCATACTCTCCCTTTCAAGAAAGGACCGCAAAGATGTGTGTGTGTGATGTGTTTAGACCCAACTCAAATACTAAGCAGCACAAAAATGTGAACCATTTGATTTTTCCCAACTAATTCCACAGTAAACATGTAGAATTCATTGTGTGAGAGCTCATTTCCCAGACTCCTTTGGGTGGTTGTGGAATAGGTGGTCAAAGTGTATGACTGCATAGGGCCTCACCATTTGGCCAATGTGCCCATTTGGAATAAAATCATATGTGTAACATTTTTGGCTGCTTGCTATACTGTGCTTCCAGAATTGTGTGGCTTCATCCATAATTAAAACCCTAGAGTTTGCTTCCATTCAAGCTTCCAAGAGATCCTATGACTAAAACATTTGGTAGTAAGACTATATTATTTAAGTTATAAAGCAGTGTTTTCAGTTTTTATTGTTAAATATTTTCATCGATAGGCATGATACAGCTATCTTCTATCCTCACTACAGGATAAAGGGAGAGGAAAATTCAGTTATCTTCTCAGCTTCTGGCAGTTTGATCCACAGTAATTTAAGTCACAGCCATAGTGCTACCAAAGCATTCTATATTGCCATATGTCTTACTTGCCCAATGGTGTTAACAATATTTATTTTTAAATGGAAATATATAGGATACTCTGGAAATTGCTGTGAAAAGTTAGAGAAACTAAATTGGAAGACTTGATCGCTACTACCTGGAGCAAGTGGTGTGCTGTTTGGTTTTCAAGGGTTTTTCTTTTAATGAGCAAGCATCTGATGAATGCCTGGAGCTGAAAGTAGAGATAACAGAGGAAGGCTCCATCAAAGTTCTTTCTTGAGGGAGGTTACAGATTAGAGAGCATCAGACCTCTCTAAGCTCCTTATGACCAAAGACCCATAGTCTAGATGAGCAGATGCTAAGTTAAACGAGGTAAAATGGAGACTGTGAGGATTAAGACTGAAAATGTACTTGAGGGCTATTTTAGGATATTTTCTGCACCTTTCTAAAACATTTTGCGTGAATTTATGATTCTGGTGTGATTTCTTTGTTCTGAATATTAGACATAATTAATGAGACAGAACTAATGTAAAAATATTAGTAAAGACCTCTGAGGTGAAGCTGAAGCTCACCTGTATTTAAATAATTGAAACATTCTACTGGATTCTTAAGTTAAAAAAAATAGTCAAGAGCAAAAAGATGAGTGGCCCTATTGATGTTAGTGGAATTATGAGCTAACTAGCTTGAAAATTCACAAGACACAAAGTTGTGTTTGTTCAGCGACTGTAATGGTTTGAATAAAAAAATGTTCCCCATAGTTTACAGGTTTGAACACATAGTCTCCAGTTCGTGGTGCTGCTTGGGAAGAGTCTATACTCTTCCTATACCTTTAGGAGGTCTGGCTTTGCTGGAGGAAGTATCTCACTGGAAGTGGACTTTAAGAGGTTATAGCCTCACCTCACTTCCAGTTTGCATTCCCTGCTTCCTGAATGTAATTGGTATGTGATCTCTAAGCTTCCTGCTACACATACACACACACACACACACACACACACACACACACACATACACAGACTTAAAGAAGATTGACTTTCTCCTTAGATGATTCAGGAATAGTGAAATAGGCTGGAGAGAAGGCTCAGCGGTGCGGGTGCAGTACAGGCTGCTCTTCCAGTGGACCAAATTTGATCCTCAGTTCCCACATGCTTGCTCACCACCATCCATAACTCCAGTATGAGGGAATCGGACACCTCTTTTGACCCCAGAGGGTTCTTGTACACACATAGCACACAGTCATACACTCAGAAACACACACATACATCTAAGAATTTTTTAAAATGAATAGAGAAACTATTCTTTAATAGTGGTAAGGCTAGAAGCTAAAAAATAAAAATAAAAAAATAAAAAGCCATCAAGCCAGTCTTATATTTTCTTTTATATTTTATATAAAATTCAATTTTATATAAAGTTCTGTTTGTATACATACATGTTTGTGTGTGTATGTCTGTGTAAAGTTCAGTTTTATATTTTATAAAGTTCTATAGATTGGATATAGTAAATGCAGTCCAAATAAGGATCCCTGGATATAATCCATCATAGATTCAGGAACATCAGAGTATAAAGAAGGGAATGGACTGGCCTCCATAACTGAAAGAAAAGTTTAGTGTGCTGGGATTTCCCAGACTGTCATAGTGAAAAGAAACTGAAAGGACAAACTGCCTGTCTTCATAGTATCCTACTCATATAGTGAACACTTCCTGCATTGCAGGACAAACTGCCTGTCTTCATAGTATCCTACTCATATAGTGAACACTTCCTGCATTGCAGGACAAACTGCCTGTTTTCATAGTATCCTACTCATATAATGAACACTTCCTGCATTGCAGGACAAACTGCCTGTCTTCATAGTATCCTACTCATATAATGAACACTTCCTGCATTGCAGGCACAGTGATTGTTGCTAGGCATGATCTTTTCCCTGCCTTTGTTTGATACATTTAATTACATATGCACTTTTAAATCCTGTGTTGCTTTCATTTTTAAAAAACTTTCAAAGCAGCATTAATGGTACTACTATAGAAATCACTGTAAAAGTAAGATGAAGAGAATTTGAATCTTTGAGAATTTTGTGTTGAGAGATATTTTCTGGGGAGATAGGGTGCTAGAGAATAGACCCAGGCCCTCATGTATGCTATGTGCACAGTCTACCAAAGAACTACTTTCTGTTTCCCAAGAGAGATATTGTGTAGAGGAGGGGTCTGGGAGAGTAGATTAAACCCTAAGCAAGCATTCCACTACTGGACTATATCCTCAGACCTTATTTTACTTTTGATTTGTATATTGGGGAAGAGGGTGCCACAGATTTTTGTGAGGGTCAGAGGATAATTTATGGAAGACATTTCTTTGTGCTCCATGTGGGTTCTAGAGATTGACTCAGGGTCTCCCCTTTCGTCAAGCACACTTCCCCATGAGCTTGCTTTTCCTTCTGAAAAAAGGGCTGAGTTTCCCAGACTGCTCTTCAACTTACTTGGTTGCCTTGACAGGAAGTGAATGTACAAACAATAATCCTCCTGCCTCAGTCTCCTGAGAAGCTGTGATTATAGGCCTGTGCCACAAGGCATAGCTTATGGGAAAAACATTAAATAGCATGTCTACTACATTAACTGAAAGGTTAAAAATTATTTTTAACATTAAATGTTTTTCAAAGGTTTAGAAATAGATAAAAGTGAACTTGAGCTGCCTTTGCTCATTCTCACAGAGGAGACTCTCATTTACCTACACTCGGCACAGAGTTATTTACACATAGAGTTTGATCCTAACAAAATGTCCTGTGAATGTGATAACGTGCCTGTGAATCATTTGTGAAAGACAAACTAGTATGAATAGGTAAGATGAAAACAGAAGTGAAGCAGGTGGGAGGGGACCAGCAAGAGGGAGGAGAGGGAGTGCGAAGGAAAGGGATGGGTACGCACAGAAGGTAGGGACACTCGCGCACACGTGGGAATGCCCTAACAACGTCCATTAGTTTGTATGGTAACTTTAAAATTATTTTTTAAAGCAGTATCAAATGCAGGAATTTTTTAAAAGGAGACATAAGGAAAAGATTAATCCCATGAAATATTTGACATCTTAGTTAATTAATTGAACCTGAAGCAAGACAATTCTGAGTCAAATTTCAGTCAATAATTGCCATAAAGAGATCATGCACTTAAAAAAATGCGAGCTGACTGACTTTTCCCTATTAGTATCCAGAATATCAGTCTTAAGAAACAATCATCATGGTTGTGCAGTTAGAGGAGAGAGAGGATTTTGTTCACATAAATACTTCTGTGCTATAAAATGTGATCTCTCCCTGCTCCCCTCCCAGAAAACTCAGCCTCACACAGCAAGACCTTTCGATCTCACAGGGAAGCCGTATGAACCCTGCAGGCAAAGACAGGACAGGAAAGCATTACCATCAGCAGCAGAATGGGGGTCTGTCTCTACTGAGATCAGCCTGGGAGCAGTCATGGGGCAGGCAGTGGTTGAGCAGGGACTTAGCAAACTGTCATCTGGGTGGCCCGTGACAGGTACAAACGACTTTTTGGGTTTTTTTTGTTTGTTTGTTTGTTTGTTTTCAAGACACGGTTTCTCTGTGTAGCCTTGGCTGTCCTGGAACTCACTTTGTAGATCAGGCTGGCCTCGAACTCAGAAATCCGCCTGCCTCTGCCTCCCAACTGCTGAGATTAAAGGCCTGAGCCACCACACCCGGCTACAAACTACTTTTAACAAAGACAAAGGAGACAGCTGAACATACATGCACAAGGCCTGGGCTGGAGTCCCAGAACCATAAAATCCAACATGAGAGTAAGTTAATTTTTGAAGTAATTATAAAATATTGTAAATGTTTGCTTTAAATTTTTTTTCTCTCTTGCCTTCAAATTTTGGATTGTATTTTATACCTAAGTACATTGTAACTAACAACTGCCCCGCTTCAAGCCCTGGTAGGTTAGGTTACTGGGTAAGAGTAATATTAATCCATCCCATAATCAGCAACCAAACGCAGACACTATTGCATATGCCCGCAAGATTTTGCTGAAAGGACCCTGATATAGCTGTCTCTTGTGAGGCTATGCCAGTGCCTGGCAAACACAGAAGTAGATGCTCACAGTCAGCTATTGGATGGAACACAGGGCCCCCAATGGAGGAGCTAGAGAAAGTACCCCAGCATCTGAAGGGGTCTGCAACCCTATAGGTGGAACAACAATATGAACTAACCAGTACCCCCAGAGCTCGTGTCTCTAGCTGCATATGTAGCAGAAGATGGCCTAGCCAGCCATCATTGGGAAGAGAGACCCCTTGGTATTGCAAACTTTATATGCCCCAGTACAGAGGAATGCCGGGGCCAAGAAGTGGGAGTGGGTGGGTAGGGGAGCAGGGCAGGGGAGGGTATAGGGAACTTTTGGGATAGCATTTGAAATGTAAATAAAGAAAATATATAATAATAATAATAATAATAATAATAATAATAATAATAGAATGGAAACAGAGGAAGGTTTGAGTTTGATGTTTGGGGCAAGAGCACATCAGCGTTGGTGATCACTGTCTGGAAATATTCTAAAGGCTGCAGGCAGCAGCAGGGGCTTGGTGTGAGTTACAAACCAGTCTCCTCAGTAAGGCAAGCTTAGGCTAGCCGAATGTAACACAGCAATACTCAAGTTTAGAAAGGAAAAACAAGTCAACCTTGTGTTCCAGTTATTTTACTCCTTCTCATTTGACTTCTGATTTGTATTTGTTTAAAGAGAATCTGCTCTATGTCAGTGACCTTGTTGTGTGTAGTTAATGGCGGAAACAGTACACTGAATGCTTGATTCCTTTTGTAAATTTAGTTGTTCTTGTTTTTCACAACTAGATATCAAATCTAAGCCCTTGAACATGTTAGGCAACTACTAAGTCACAATTCCTGCCCTTTATTTAGTTATTTCATAAAGATTTGGTTTTAGTTATGTGTTATGCACAGGAGGCAGGTGCCTGTGAAGGCCAGAAGCGGGCATCTGATCTCCTGGAGCTGGAGTTTCAGGACCTTGTGAGGTACCTGATATGGGTACTGGGAACCAAGCCACTGAGTCATCTCTTCAGCCCCTTCACTGAGTTTTTAAAACAAGCCAGTTTCCCACCATTCCTCCAGGGTGACTTATCAGTCGTTGCTTTATCTGAGATTGGCAATGTTTCAGCTCTTTGTGACTTTTTATTCCTCATACTGGGATTAGGCCATTATTACCAAACGGAAGGCTCTCCAAGGCAGCCCCAGATGCCTCTACCATATAGTAACAGTCTCTGGTAGTTTCCTCTCTTTCTGACCTGATGGGTTCTTGCAGGCTCCCTGTATCTGCCAGCCAGACTTGGAATTGGTCATTGCTTCAAGGAGCTTTGGCTCCTTTTGGCAGGAAATATATTTAGAGCTCTCAATCTGGGCACTGGGACTATTTATTGCAACTTCTTTGATTTTCCTTTTTGAGATAAGATACAACAAGAACTCCTATCAGTAATTCCAATTCAGTTAAAGTATTACAAGGTTTTTAACTTAAAACCATTGATTTTGTGCCCCTAATCCTCCCTCCCCCTATACGAGAAACCTCAGTTCTGAACGGAGCGGGATAGCTTACACCTGTAATCTTGGGAGGTGAAGGAGGATGGCTGTGAGTTTGACACAAGCCTGAGCCGCAGATTGAAACCTTATTTGAAAAACAAACCCAAACCCGTGGTCCTCAAAGAGCCCCCCAACATCACCTACCTGTATGCAGTAGTCCTCTTAATCTGTGGGGCTCCCAGATGCTCCAAGATGTCCCACCAGACATGCGGAACCGTGGAGAATGCCACATCCTATGTACAATGTTCACTCATATTTGCACACTTGTAATGAGGCTTAATGTATAAATAAGGCACAGAAAAGAATCAGCAACAATAAAGTATGGAGGTTATATTCTAATAAAAACTGGGTGGATGTGGTTTCAGAGGGATGTATTGTACTCCCCATTCCTGTGGTACAAATGAGTGCCTCAGTGATGGCATGAAAGTGAGGCAAGTGACCACAGACTTGCCAACCACCCAAGGGTCACTTAGACAAAAGCCCTGTTATACTTGAAAGACAGATGGGACAACCCAGACAACTGCCAAGTGACCAGTGTAGCATATTTACATACTGTGTACATAACTGACAGAGATGGTATGCAACCCAAGGTGTGAACCCAGGGGAAGTCATGAAATTTCACTATGCCACACAGAATGGTGCACAACTTAAAACTTATTAGTTGCTTTTTCTGATGTACATGTCCAAGCTGGATACTGATGCCAAGGCCCACATATGCTGTGTGCTAGCATGTACCATACTACTGAGATGCACCCCTAGTCCCCAACTTTCAATTTGCTATCTGCAGTCCACTGTCAACCGTGAAATCTGAAACTGGACATCAAAACTAAAGATAAGGACAATTGCTGCACTGACTGTCCTGTGATACAGGCATCACTACTGCCACCATTGTGACCATTGGAAGTCCTTTGTAGTAGGACACTTTGTTTCTAGGGCTTGTCCTACCAGGGAAGTTCAGTCAATACTATGTTCAAAGACCTGCTAATAGTTATGCCACTACCAAGACAGTACATCTGTTTTGCTTGGTTGCCAACTTCTGATGCTTGCTTTTTCATGTTCTTTAACTGCTCAGTCTTCTTTTTAATTAATTAATTTATTCCACATCTGCAGTTTCTCCTACCTCCTGTCCTCCCAGTCCTCTCCCCCTCCCCCACCCCATCCATTCCTTGTCTACCTCTCCTCAGAAAAGGTGAGGCCTCCCATGAATATCAAACAGCCCTGTCATATCAAGCTCTGTTCAGACTTTTAAGGGTCAAAGTGGCAGATCTGTAAGACAGAGTGATAGTTCATAGGCAGGTGAGTCCAGCTTGCTCCTGCTCTCTGCTCTAGACTTTTCCTTGCTCATCTTAGCACCATTTTTTTTTCTTTTTTAAGTTTCTGAGTTTGCTCAAGAAACTTTGCAATTGTGGTTATCCACTCAGTGACTATTTAAATGCATATAAAAGAGACGTGTACCATGGATACAGCTGTCATTGAGGGGATGTTGTGTAGCAGTATCAAGGGACATGTATACCATGACTACAGTTGTCATCGAGGGGGTGTTGTGTAGCAATATCAAGATATACCTTCTTACAGAATGTGCTCATCAAATTGTGGTCTTTTTGTTTGTTTTACTCCAGTCGGGCAAAGGAAGCCACATTTCACCCTGTTTACCTGGGCATCCATTTTTTCTGAGCCTAAGATATATGAGGATAGGTTTCAAGTGGTTGTTTAACCAACAAGTCGATCCTAGGACAATTATGAAATAAAACAAAGTATTCTCTCGGCCTGTTTCAAAGCAAATACTAGATGAGCGCTTGAATGAACGAATCAAGTCACACGACTGAGGCGCTGGGGATGAAGTGGGGACAGTGGAAGGCATCTGGAAAGGACAGTCTAGAGAGCTATGTGGTCATGCTAGCAAGGTGCCATGAAGATGGGTGCCACAGAAGCACCTGGCTGTCAGACGCCAGCCCCAAGCAGCCCACTCAATGAGGGGCTTTACCCAGTAGATCCATGAAAGGCGAGGTAGAAGTCTAGCCCTTCGCTACAATGGTGCTGGAAGCTGGGTAAGAGGCAGTCACGAGAGAAGAGAGTAAACATGGGAAGACAGACATCACACAGTTAAGAAAGCCATACTTAGAAGTAAAGGAAGAAAAGCAACCCAGCTGAAGAGGAGTGGTCACCTAAGTGCTCAGTTCAGGGATGTGGTAGTGCCGGTAGATGCTGTACCTGCCTCCGCTGGTGTCTGTGCATCTGCTTCTCTGTGCAATAGGAAGTGTCCTTATTTTCTGTCTTCAAGAAAAAACCCTGATAATATCAGAGCTAAGTGTCACCCAGATCTGCCCCTGACAGCAACAGTGGAGCTGTTCTCAGAATCCTGTCAGATCTGAGGCCACAAGTATTCTGTGTTTTGTTTGTAAGATTACTAACAATAAATTATTACTTTTACAAACCTTGTAAAATCTCAATAAAACAGTCACAGAATAGTCATACCTCTGCATCTGTCATGGCATCCGCATGTATCTTTAACATGCATCCTAGCTGTAAACTTCTGGTAGGGGATAGACATGCTAACATCAGTTTTTATATTCCTGAATTGTGTATTTTTCCTTCAAATCACCTTCCCCTAGACAGCAGGTGCATTAATGGTTGTGCAACTTTGGGGAGTCCCTTTAGGGAATTTCCTGTTTTTCCTTTTTACATTTCACACCCATCCCTTACTCCCGCCGCTACCATCTGCTATCTTTTTTCTCCTGTTCAGCATTGGCTTCTTCACACCCCACTCCCACGCCCTCTTCATTTCTCGCCGTCTGTCCAACAGCCCTCTACTTAGATTGCTCCGATGCGTGTGCATGGATCAAGAGAACTTTGTGCTAGCAATACACTAAGCTCAGAGGAGACACAGAATGTGCCAAGCCTTGCACCAGACCTCTGTGAACTTAACATAGTAAGTATGCTCTAGACAGCAGTGCTGCTGGTGTGGAGAGCATTTCTTAGCCAGACTCAAATGTTTCTGTAACAACATGCAGAGCCCCACATTTCTTTGCTTGTGTTTAAGGTGTGTAGGGAAGGAAAATTTATACCAGGTTAAGCTTAATTGCGCTGCTGTTTTTATAACCATAAAAATATGCTTATCTTGAAATTAAACTCCAAATTTAAGTATGGTTCTTAATGCCATCCACTAAGTAGTGTACTGCCTAGCAGTGACACTTCCTATTGGTAAATACCATCCTTTAAGTAGTGTACTGACCAGCAGTGACACTTCCCATTAAATTAACATGAAAATCCAGTCCTGAAGACCTGTAGGTGCTTTTACCACACAGCCTGAGGGCTGCCCATGGCCAAGGATAGCTAGTATACAGCCAAAGGCAGAATTGCAAACTTTTACTTAAACCATTATAAAATGGGAAGGAGTGTAACTTGATCATGTAGTTCTCAAACATGACCTCGGTAGATGTTTCAAAATGTCAAAAGGTGAAATAGAATATTTTTTAAAGCTCCTGTTACAAAGTAGTAAGATAAGTCATTAAGGAGCCATAAGAAATATTTACAGAAGTACCACCATGTTCTCAGGTTAAATGAAAAACCCTGCACTTGCAGTGGAAGTGGGTTACTTGATTTATAATAAAGGTCCCTACCTCTGTGTCCTCCATTACAGCGTGAATTCACTGAATCCAAAAAAGGGCAGAGGTGAGGCTTGGAGTACAGACACTGGGGGTGTAGGTGCCATTTCCATTACATATAAATACACTTTAGTTTTAAAATGCTGTGTCTGTTACAGGACATAGATGCTGCAGAGGAGGCTTTTCAGACCAAGCTTATCCCACACCCACAGCCTTCGATGCTTTCTCTTGAGGTAAGACCCTAAGTTAACTCTAACAAGAATAACAACTCTAAGTTCCCTGCAAGATAAACAAGGGCTTCCCAGCTATATTGCCCAGGTTTTAGTCAACAAGAAAAGTAATAAAGGATTGGTTAATATTTTTATGTCCACAGTACAATATTTTATATGTTGTTAGCAATTAAGGGATATCTTGATGAAAAAAATTATCTAATCAGAATTGATAATTTTAAAAATCTACATCCAGTTTGTGTTTATGAATGCATGTGTGCAGCACATATTCATACACAAGTGCCATGCATGCACACATGCTGTGGTACATATGTGGAGGTCAGAAGATAACCTGCAATCATTGTTTCTCTCCTCCCGTCATGTGGATTCTGGGACTCAAATTCAGATAATCAGGCTCAGTGGCAAGTGTCTTAACCTGCCAGCATCCTAGTTCTCTGATGGAATACAGATCATATCTATCTCTAGCCCCCATGTCCCTCCCCCTTTAAAATAACCTATTCAGTCCAGTTAGAGCTGCCCTACATGTGCATGGATGTGAGGGATTCACTGAAGCATGGCAAACTTACCAGTTACCACCTCAACAAAGAGTGAGTCTTGTCCCCCAGCAGTTACCCACTGCCAATAGCTCTTCATCTCTCCCCTCTCTGCTGGGCTTCTGGCTGCCTTGATCCTGTGTAGGTAACCACAGCAGCTGTGTGCTTATGACTGTGATAGCCATGCCATGTCCAGAAGACAGCATTTCAAGCACTCATCATCACCCTCTGACTTTCACATTCTTTTGGCCTCCTCTTCTAAATAGAATTGCCCTGCAGAGGTAGACAATGTCAATGACATGAGCTTTTAAATGAAAACTGGATGCTTCCTGTGAGTTATTGGTCAAGAAGCCTGCAAAGTCTCCAAGACAACAAAGCCTATTGCTGTTGCCATCATACTTGGTTACCTACCATAGTGCATGATAAGATGCTACTGCTGCAGACACCATACTCTTGGCTTCTAGATATGGAGAAGTGAATTTTAAACTGACTGGAAACTTCCTCCCTGCTGCCTAGGTTTCATAGTGTCAGGAGATGCTATGTAGGCTGCTGGAAGAGAAAAGACATCAGTGGTCTTACGTAGTACTAAACCCTATGTGCTCCACTGCCAGGCTGCCAGGAAAGACATGCCCCCTGCTATAATAATGTTACAACTGTTAATGGGGTAACTAACTGCTTTCTCATTGGATTTCAGACCTGCTTCACAGGGTGGAATTTCTTGTTTGATACTGGAATCTTGGTCAAAAGTCCATGGCTGTGGAGTCCATAGGCCCTAGAATATTGTTATTTTCCTAAATGGGCATGCTGTCAAAGTTGCCTTCCAAATATTTATGCCTATACCCATATACCCATATTGACTGCTGTCAGCCTCAGTCAGAGAAACTTCTTTCTGTAATGGGCAGTAGTCAGTGCAGCTGCAGAACTAACTGGTCACAGTGCTGAGGAGAGACTCGGTGCTCATCCTGAATGGGACATCAATATTCACCAAGGCTCAGGGAACAGAGAGCATAAATGTTATAAAAATCTTGTCTTGTCACATTGAAGCAGCTGTCCTAATGAACCAGGACTATAGGCTGACTCTTCACATTGACATATTGCCCAACCAAGGAGTGCTTGTTGGAAATGTAAGGAGGAACAATAGCATTCCTAGACCAGGCTGTGGCCAAAGCCATTCAGATGCAAACCACCAGTTACATGGTAGAAGGCTGAGACAGGAGACTGCTGTGAGTCTACATGTGGAGAAAACAAAAATGGAAGATAAAAGAAAGAAGAAAAAAATGTCTACCTCCATGCTTATCACCCAATACAAACAACTGTATTAGTCAGATTTCAAAAGCAGACTGGAAGAAGATTGGCCATACTTGGTACTTGGATGAGTTTGTGTGGATAGGAATTTACTACATGGAAAATAGTTTCATTTTCTACTTCTAATGAGCTTTCTCAGATGTAATTTTTCTTTTTGCCCAATCAGGGATAAGAATAGATTCAAAAGTCTGAGGCTGAGAATCTGCCCCTCAATTTTCTGTGTCATTTAGGGTAACAAGAAGAAGCAGTGATCCAATGCGGAAAAATCTCTGGCTCAAAGTTGTGCATTGGGTATGTCCTCCTTTGTTGAGTTCACCAATGCCTTATTTTAGCAAATACAGGGCACACAATAGTGGTTAATTCAGCCGTGAATGGCACAGAACCCCCCTCCCCCATCTCTGGCCTTGGATAGTATTCTGAGCTACTCTGGCACAGCAGGGTAACCTTTATCTTACGTATGTCAAGCCGTTTCTCAGACCACATGCACAGATGTATAGATATTTAGAATCTCTCACGCCATCTTCAAACATCAGAACCACTGTATCTTTGTCGTGCTCAGAATGAAAACTTATGTGTTCCTAGTGCTATCTGATTCAATGCTGAATTATCCTCCCCCAAGTACTGATTATGTTCATCCAATAGAAAATACCATCCCATGATGAAAACTTTGGCACCCCAAGCCCTCCTTTACACAGTGCAGCAGTAGACAGCCAACAGTCAGACATATACAGCATCTTAATTTGCAAGCAGTTTCCATCAAAATGGGTACATTAGTTATTTTCTCATTATAAAAATCTAAAGAGCTGGAGAGTTAACTGACTCAGCAGGTAAGAGGACTTGCTGATTAAGACCTGAAATTGGATCCCAGCACCCACTTAAAGAGCCAGACATGGCCCAAATGCCGTAAACCCCAGCTCTGTGGAGCAAAACACAGGAGGACTACTATTGCCAGGCTAGCTCCAGGATTAAAGGCACTGTCTCAAAGGAGTAAGGCAGAGCATGGTAGACGGGACTTCGCAGTATCCTAGTTTCCATGGACATGTGTGCACACACATGTGCACATGCACCACACATGGACACTAAATTTGTATACAAGCACATAAATTTAAGAAAAATGACAATTTGTCGTGTCAAGTGTTCTTTTAAAAGACTTGTGGATATTTAACACCCCACACACCTTGAGGCGCCAACTTACGTGTTATTGCATTCTTGATCTTAGGTCCAGGTCTCATTCTCTCCTGTTAATTCTAAGGAAATTGCTCATGTATAATCTTTTATAATCATTTCACTATGGATAACCCCAGTTATGGGATGTAGAATTGTAAACAAAAACATTTAATAACAGGTACCATAAGTGACAGTACTGATAATAATCACAAGGCTGGCCACAAGAGGGCGTGTAAAATCAAAATAAAATTTAAAACCTTAATTCTGCCAGGCTCTGGTTTGCTGAGAAATTTGAAAATTAACTCTAGTAAGTAGCCAGTTCTTTCCCCCAAAATTAACATAAAATATACTAAAGAGAAAATGCACTCTACATGTACGTGAGAGAGTGTGTACAGGTGCACACATACACACTGAAGATAATAAACATTTAGGCTGTTGTGAAGAACCAAATTCAACAGTTTGATATGCTTTCTTACTTTTTTTTTTCAGACTCGTTACTGGGCATCAGTAGAAGAACATATCCCCAAGTGGGAACTGTTTCTTTTAGGAAGAGCACCATATCCAATTGGTGCTGAAAATCAAAATGAGGTACCATTCGTTCAAACCGAGGCAAAGTTGTAACTTATTCATGTGCTCTTTGAAACTTTTTTTTTTTTATAAAACTATGTAAATCCATGGCGGGGACTTAGGGAAGAAGTTTCATTTTGTTATTGTTTTCTATTGTCTCATTGTTTCCTCAGCAGCAACGTCAGTTTGAGAGCCCTCTGAAAGGTCTCAGGTTAGATCCTTGCACAGTCATAGACTTGCCAAGAAAAGTGTAAAAATTAATGGTAAGACATAATGTTTGTTAAATATGGTATTAAACCAGTGTTATGTGTGCTTAAAACCCACACCCTCATTCCCAACTAAACAGGTTGGCTGCAGGTATCCTAAAGTTGCGATTTTTCATCATTCACTTTGGGAACAGAAGCAGGAACAAGGTGCTGCCTTCCTTACATGAAAGTCTGCCACGCTTAGCTGCTCTTGTTCAATACTAGTTATCAGAAAATAGATTCCTGGGGTTGTGTGCTTCCTACAGACTCCTCCAAGTCCTTAACTCGAAAGCATTCAATATGTGGCCAGTTTGGGACAGCGCGAGTGGTTTTGAAAAAAAAAAATCTATGAGAGCTGGGAATGGCTACTGAATTCTGACAGGCTTATTTGAAGATTACCAACGTTGTGAAAACAAATACCCCTTCCTAAATGTCATCTTTCAACTCGTCCTCCCCTCCTTTCTATTATTATCTCTAAAACTTAAGAATAAAACCCAGAAAGCTGTGGATCACGGCCCTCTTGAGTCTCCAGTTCCTTCCTGGCTGCCGAGCACTGGGGAGAAGACAGAGCGAGCTTTCCTAGCTGTGGAGACAGCTTCTAGTGAGGGGGAGCCTACACTGTTCCACAGTGGGGATTCCAGTCACAAATGTGCCTTCACTGTGGTAAAGGTTCTTCTTTTGTTTTTGTTTTTTGTTTTTATTGCCTTTAAGATAAAAATCTCACCCTGTAGACCAACCTGGCCTTGAAGTCACAGCCATTCTCCTGTTTTAGCCTCTGATAACTGAGATTACAGGTATGAGCCCCAATATTTAGGTCATTTGTATTTTTAAAAGAAAACAACAGAAAAAGTTAAAATGCATATAAGCCCTCACTACAACAAAAACTAGTAAATCATCCATTGTGTAACATGTTCCTGTTCACTGCCATCTTGGAAATGTCCTGTTGAGTGGGTGTTGGTGTGGGTAACAATAACATTGTTTTCATAATATGTGCTGGCAGATTAGCACACTTCTCTGCAGTGTTAACAGTTGTAATTAAGGAATAAACAGCACAAGGTGTCAGTCCGATGACAATTTCATCTATAGTGTCACAATACAAAATGTCACAAAATATTAGAGCTGTTACATACATAGCTATAAAAAGTATCGGCTTAAGAGCTGAAGGCATCTTTAAGAGAGGAGACAGAGAGGAGGCAATGGAACACTGACTTAGCGGCCAGAACAATTTTATACATTCTCAAGACTGTCATGAAAACAAATTGATAATTTTTTCTGTTACATTACAGTTTGGGCTCCAGCCATGCAGTTGATTTAGCAGGGAAATGCAGGTTTCTCAGCAACTCCAAATCAGTAAACAGATTTAGACGTAGACAGGAACACGAGGAAGGGCTCTTTTTAAACATCCAGTCTCCCAGCATATGCACATAAAAAGGTGAATGAAGCAACGTGAAACGTACTTCTCTTCAGTCAAGTGAAAAAGGCTAAACATTTGTTAGCTGGTAAAATATTGTGTCAAGTAAGCCGGAAGATTCCAAAATTAAACAGTGGTTGATATGTTAACGTCCTCAAATATTTGAGTGCACACTTCCTTTGAGATCTGTAAATTAAATCACCAGTAGGTTGAATTACAATACAAAATGAATGGCATTGTAACCTCTCAGAAAAAGCTTTGTGTTTTCTTTCTCCCCACACTGATTGACTCGCTAGCTTGGCTTGGGTATTTTTTAAGTATAATCTAATAAAGCTTACACAATTTTGGGCAAAGAGAAGGTGTTTAAAGGCTGCAGCTGAGCCATTTCTCCATTTTGGTTAATAATTCACAAATTCCCACAGATGACTTTATTCTTGGCCCCTGCCGAGACTACCCCACCCCATCCTGCCTTGTAGACTGTAACAGATTGCACCACATGGTGTCTGTTAAAAAAAAAAAATCCCATGGGCTCTGGATATCCCATTAAAGGGCTTTATATTTTTGTGGGCAAATTAACTTAACACAGGAATTTTCAAACATTGTTTAATGGAAGGAAGGAAGGTAAAAAGGAAGAAACAGAGGGAGGGAGGGAGGGAGGGAGGGAGGGAGGGAGGGAGGGAGGGAGGGATGGATGCTATATACAAAGTATATCTTTTCCTACTACTAGGAATTATAAGGAAACAGGAATTTCTACTACTAGGAATTATAAGGAAACACCTACTCATACCTTCTTCCTCCAAATCAATATTTTAAATTTTTTATTATTTTTAGTTATGTGTATGTTGTAGGGATACACACATGCAGGTGCCAAATAGGTCAGAGGCATTCAAGCTAGACTTAGAAGCACTTGTGAGCTGCCCAATGTGGGTGCTGGGAACAGAGCTCTGGAACTCTGCAAGAACAGTAGACCTCTGAGCTGCTGAGCTATATCTCAATCAACCCAATTAGTATCTTAATCAGAATATAATTCTCCATGAACATGACATAATGGATTTGGGTGTTTGTTTTTAAAGAATATATAGAGTTTGAAGGAAAAGTTTTTAAAGAATATATAGAGTTTGAAGGAAAACTGTTGGTCTTCATTTTGGGGATTTGTTTGTTTTTGTTTTTAAGATCAAAGATTTTCCTCCAAGGTCTTTCTGGGCTAGTTTAAAGCATAAATATTCAGAGCTCACTTTCTGCTGGAACATTTCTAGTTATGAAGTTATCAAACTATAAAATACTAAAATCAGAGACTGTAGTTTTCCTCACACTTAAAAAAAAAATGGAGCTAGCAAGATGGCTCAGCAACTTTCCTCTTGCATCAGACCTGGTTTGGATCCCCAGCATCCACACAGTAGTTCACTACCCTCCATGATTCAAGTTTCAGGGGCTCCAGTGCCCTCTCCTGACCTCCATAGACACCAGCCATGCCTTTGTGTAGGCAAAACACCCATACACAAAAATTAATAAATAAATCTAGAAGAAAACTCAGTGATTATAAATACCAAGGAAAAAGCTGCTTCTCTGAGTCCTCTGTAAGAGAGCAGTGGATGGAGGCGGAGTCTCACACACAGTCCTGCCTCTGCCTCAGGCCACAGTGCTTCAGTTTGTCAGCTTGGAGCTGCAGCGTAACTTCACTTACAATATTAGCATCTGTCTCTTCTTCTGACCCATTAGAATAAATAAAGTGAGCATGGGAGGATATTTATGTTTGGAAAAATTTTTAACTTCTATTTTATCACTTCTCGTGTGACTAGAGCTGTGTGTATATAAAGTTATCAACTTCAGAAGAAAGGACCAGACTTGAAAATCTGTGTGACACATATTCCAATACATAAAACTTAACATAGAAGACCATGAGGCTGGCTTCTTTACAAAACAGACTCTTTCATCTCCTTCACTGCTACATTAATTTACTCCAAGCCAACTCATAGCATTTTGTCTTTTCAAAGAAGTCTTTTACTTAAAACCATGTTTGTAGCCTACCCTACTGATTTCTCCTACTTTTGAAGAATTGCCCAAACCAAGCAGTTTTAAAACACTTTCTAGTAGTTACCTGTACGTCTTTAATTGGATGGAGATAGCTAAGAGTTACAGGCCTCCAGAGTAGGTAATAACCCAGTAGTGTCAACAAGAGTGGAAGAAACCAAGGAAACAGAAGAGGGGAAACACTTTTTGAGAAAGCTTCAGGCTTGGAATGAGATGGCTCCACCCTACCCCTCTGTGTATCGTTTGTTTTCCTTGTAGTTTAGAAGTTAATTTGTCTACATAGGAAATTTAATTCCTCGTTGCTAATAAAGAGTTTTTGAGACAAACCTGCAGGCATGTCAACCTCTGGCAATTCTGAGGAGGATTGATGTGGGAATTTGACAGCTGGCTTTGTGAACACCCTCTCTAATGGAACTGAATTATATATCCTTACCAAAATCCAAGAAAAGGAAAGCAGCTCAAAGCCAGAGGCTAAGAATACTTCCCGACGTCATCTAACCATAGACTTCAGTTTCCTGCTTTCTCTTAAGTTACAATGATGAGAGGCTCTTGCAGTTCTGAAAACTCAAACTCGCCTATCAGACAAAGGCAGACGTGGAGCTTCTGTGAAGGTATTAATAGCATATAGCTTAAGTGCAGTGAAAATCAACTGTGGTACCGAGAGAAAGCCCTAAACTACACCTCTTAGGAAGCGGCAACTTAACACTTCAGTTTTAGGAGAGCAATTATTTAACCTCTACTTTCAGGTTCAATGTTTTTCATTGTTCTTTGTTTGCTCTTGGTTTTCAATGTAGAAATTTTTCTGATATTTTACACAACACAGCTTTAGAAAAAATACAGCCAATGGAAAGTTAAAAAAAGATTCCATTTATGTCTTTCATTTAGCATACCACTATTTTATCTCTTCTCCCAATGCCATGTAATCATTTTTCATACCTGATTCCATATATTTAGAAAGTCTGTGACATATTTTTGTACTGGATGCAGGCAACAAACTACAAAGATGGAAGAAAAGCCAGATCTTGAGGCTTTAAAATGGCTAACTTGATTTGTAACCACCAAATACACCTAAGCAAGGGTCGTGCCTTCTAGAACTGAATATAGGCAGGTATTGCTCAACACAATTTCAGGTGGAAATTGGACCACAACCATGATGATAATCCCTTATCTAGTTCATGCTTACTACTCCTTATTGTTTCATTTGCTCATGGGCAAGATTAATCATGTCTTTTTTTGGTTGTGGTCATAGGCTACACTACACATGTACCACATAGCATAGAGGGTAGGAGACTAGATGTGTGCAGGTCCACTTCCCAATCTTCACACAACTAAACAGTCTAACACAGCACCATCACTGAGCAATGTATAAGTGATCCTGCTTTGTAAAGCCTGGTGTTATGGATATGCCTTAAAACTCCTTCAAAATCTCTTGTCCCAGGTCTGCAGCTTCTTGGCAAGCTGAGTTAGAGCCACAGTGTGGCTACAGTGCTGAGGATGCTAACCTCAGCTCTTCCCAGCACCCCAGAACCTGCTCTTATGTGGCTTCTGAGCACTGGAAATAAATCTAGTGCATCTGACTTTCAACTGTTATTTTAAGTATTATTAGTGCAAATTAGGTATATAAATCTACTTTTTCTGCTAAATTTTATGAAACCACTACTAATGAAGAAAAGCTGGCGTTTGATGCACATCTGCTACAAGTATGGAATACACAGTGAATTTCAAAAGCAATATAAACATGATACTGTGGCTAATTAATTTTTGTACTGATTGCATATTGAAATATTTCTAATGGAACAAATAATATAATTACTTTTACCTTCAAAAACCTTTTTATCAAATATCTACTAGAAAATTCAAGTGTTCATATATCTCACTGATCATTAAACTAGACCTTTCCTAAGTGCTTTTACAATTCTGAATTTTAACTTGGTAATTATTAAACCACTTTATTATATAATTATAAAGCCAATAATTGATAAATTTGGGGGAAAATAACAAATATTTGAGATTTTTCAATGTTCACTTCCAAAAGATTGGACAAGAAGAAAGGTGAATGCCTAATGGGTGGTAGTTTTATCTTTGGTATTTTATTTTTGTTTGGTTTGGTTATCTGAGAAGAGGGATCTCATGTATCCCAGGCTGGCTTCCAACTTGATGGGTAGCAAGTTCAGGGATGGCCTGTACATCTCCATAATTCTTGGATTACAGACACGCATCACAACGTCCCTTGTATGTGGGCCTGGGATCAAACCTGGGGTGTTGTGCCTGCTCAGCAAGTACTCTGAGTGTCCTTCCTAGCCGGGTAAGTAGTGGCTGCTTTGAAAAATTATTGTGTCTTTAGAGTTACATTCAGACCTGGGTTCATTTTTAGAATCCCAAGTCCAAGCTCAATGCAAAAAAAGGTATCAGATGCTCAGTAAATATTTATGGGTGAATAGTAGGAGGGTTTGTAATTTAAGCAGACTCTTGTTTTAAGAAAGAATCTTATCATGTAATTTTAGATGTCCTAGGACTCCATACCACGCTGTCCTTGAACATGTGATCAACCTCTTGTCTCTGCCTCTCAAGTGCTAGGAAAACAGGTATGTACTGCTACCATGTCCCTCTTGACAGTACATAAGAAAATCCATTAAAGATGACACAGCAGGAGAATGTAGCCATAGAAAAATATTTAGGTGTTTGTCTAATACACACAAGTTAAAAAGAAGCTGGGTAATAAAGTCAAAGGTTCGCTTTTCCTCCAAGAACCTTTGAACTCCCTGACGGTAATGCTAATGCTTGCTGGTAGCAAAATATCTTCCACAGGAAATGCATACTGTGGGTTTTAGCTTGTTTTTTTTTGTGGGGTGTGTGTGTGTGTGTGTGTGTGTGTGTGATGCTAGAAAGTAAACCTAGGACCTCCCACTTGCTAGACATGATGTACTGCTGAGCCCTAGATAAGACTAATCATGAAAGTGTAGATGGCAATATGGAAGCAGTGTGACTTTAAGTGACCGTGGAAGTCACAGCAGTGACTCATTCCCTTCTTATACCTGGGAACTCAGTGTTCTTAGTTTTTCTTCTCTCCGGTTCCCACTACCACACCAATCTGTGCTCCAGAGCAACCAGGGAGAAGCAATTACCACTTCAAACAGATTGAAAGGCTTTCACAAAGCCCTTTCTATCAGCCAGCAAAAAGACTCAGTACCCTCCTCCCCGCCCCCATGTGTGAGTACATGTGTAGATGGTGCATGCATGTGGGTATACAGGTCTCAGAAAGCCGGCATTTTCCTCTATCACTCTGCCTTACTACCTTGAAACAGGATCTTTCACTAAACAAGAGATGTGCTGTTTTGATAGGCTGGCTGCATCCTTTGTCCCACCTCCAATGCTGAGGTCATGGTCATGCACAGCCATGAAGGGTTTTTCTCATGAGTGCCAGGGATTCAATCACAAGCCCTCATGCTCAGAACAAGTGCACTTACCCACTGAGCTATCTCCCCAACCCCAACTGTCTGTCCATGCTCCCCTCACACTCCACCCTGTTTAACAAACACACTGCACCTTTAGAGTGTCCTACAGTTACTGTCAATTCAATGTCACGAAACTGGTGCTTTTCCCATTAATGGATGAAGGACTGTTCCTCTAATAGACCTCATTGCTGCCCTGCATGTTTGTCAAACTCAGAAACCCTTTCTCCCAGATCCTTTACAATAACTAAAAATAATGCATATTTAGATCCAGAATGGACTAGGGATTACAAGTGGAGATAAGCAGTATGCTTGCCTCTCATGGGCAGACTCATCTACATACACAAACAAAACAGTATCAAAACAGCAATTCCATCTTCCAAAAAATTAGTGTAGTGTTGGAATTGGGGCTCATGTCCAGACAGACCACATCAGGCCAATGCAGTTCCACATGAGAGAGGTTTATTGGGGGAGGAGCAAAAAGGGGGCGACGGAGACAAAGGGAGAAAAGAGAGAAGAAGAGAGAGCAAAATTCAAGAGCATCTGCCTTTTATTTAGGCTGTGACATAACCCCTTGAAGCTAAAGGTGGGAGGTGAGCCAAATGGACACTGGGAATGTATGGAAATTACCATGGCAACAGATGAGCAGATCCCTGTCACCTATGGGTGATGTCACGGTCATCAGTGGGTTTGGAGGCGATCTGCAAAGCCAGTTCCTGATACCAACAATTAGAATGAAAGTCAGGTATAGTAGTGAACACCTTAATCCTAACAGGTGAGAGAGAGGTAGCGGGGAGTGAAATTTAAGCTTAGGCTATACATATCAAGTCAGACTGTTTGGCACTCCTATTTGTATGGATGGAAGAGAGGGAGGAAGGGAGAGAGGAAGCAAAGGAGGGAGACAGAGAGGGAGGGAAAGAGGGAGGGAGGGAGAGAGGGAGGTAGGGAGAGAGGAAGGGAAGAAGGGAGAGAGGGAGGGAGGGAAAGCATGCATGCCACCAGCGGCCAGCCAGTCAAGGTAAGAATTCCAACTCAACCTGGGAAATGGATGTGAGTGGGTTGGGGAGATGAGGAAGTTTGGAAATAGGAGGGGAAAAAAAACCTCCACTCAACATTTATGAAATGAGAAGAGTGAAAAGCAGTCAAATGTCTTCCAAATTCCAAATGGCCAGTAAACTACACTGGCACTCTGACCCTACCCTAACAAATAAGACCCCTGCTTCTTCATCTCCTTCTGTCTTCACTGACATGCACCAATGGCAGCCACCAAATGTCATCTTCCTGACTACAGTATCTACCCTTCTGCTTCACTTTTCTCAGTCCTCAGCAGCACTCTTCCCGTGTGCTGTCACCTTCCGTGAGAGGCTGTCTCACTGGCTTGTAGTACCTGGACCGCTCCTCACCCAATGTCTCCTAATACCCAGCACTTCTTAGCTCTTGACCCTAGTCCCTTCTCCCTAATTTCTTCAGTGATGCCATCTGCTTGTGGTTTTAACCTAACTGTGGAGGAGAAACCTTCCTGGAATTATCTGGCCACTCCTTTTTTCTCATAGTAAACTAGTAAACACCTCAAAGTAAATGTCCCCAGACCAGAGCAAGTCACCACTACTTAATCCTGTCTTCCCTTAGTCTTCCCTAACAGCTGACATAGACATCCTGGAATTTTCCTCAAGCCTCCACCACCACCACCACCACCACCACCACCACCACCACCACCACCCACATTCATAGAATCATCAGCAAGTGGGGCTGCCTCTATCTTCAGAAAATCCCCAAGATCCTCATTGGTACCATCACATTGCCCTGCACACCCAGCACTACTAAATGACCTTGTTGACTGTAAAGCACCCCATCCCTATACCCTAAAATGCTATCATCTTCCTTGCACTGTGTCATAGTAAAGGGCATTCTAGCATGTGCCCATTTTATACTACATTGTCTATTTTTCCCTCTGAATCAAAAGCTCTTTAACAGGGAAAACTGTTATGTTACCACCACATCAGCCCCTCCACTGTCTAGCACACTAAGGGTGTTCACTAACTATATTTTAGATAAATTACACAAAGAAAAATCATGTGGAGAAATATCAGAGAGCCAAAAGGAGAGGGAACCAAGAAGCCACAGAAGTGGTCCAGCAACAAGCAAGGAGGAAGAAGAGAGATGGACCCAAGTCAGAAGATATCAGAAGCTGGTGAGATGGTCTCATCAGGAAAGTACTTGCTGTACAGCCATTGGGACCTGAGTTTGATTCTCACTACACAAATAAAAATTCAGGTGTGGTAGCATTTGCACATAAATACCAGCAATATAAGGGACAGGTGGATCCCTGAACTTGCTGGCTACCGAACTTAGCCTACTTGGTGAGTTTGAAGTCAGGGAGAGACCCCCATCTCAAAAACCAAGGAAGATAGTTGCTGAAGAATGAGACCCAAGGTTGTCCTCTGGCCTGCATGGACACATCCAAATGGGTATATGTATCCCTGTCTTAGGGTTTCTATTCCTGCACACACATCATGACCAAGAAACAAGTTGGGGAGGAAAGGGTTTATTCGGCTTACACTTCCATACTGCTGTTCATCACCAAAGGAAGTCAGGACTAGAACTCAGGCAGGCCAGGAAGCAGGAGCTGATGCAGAGGCCATGGAGGGATGTTACTTACTGGCTTGCTTCCCCTGGCTTGCTCAGCCTGCTCTCTTATAGAACCCAAGACTACAAGCCCAGAGATGGTCCCACCCACAAGGGGCCTTTCCCCCTTGATCACTAATTGAGGAAATGCCTTACAGTTGGATCTCATGGAGGCATTTCCTCAACTGAAGCTGCTTTCTCTGTGATAACTCCAGCTGTGTCAAGTTGACACAAAACTAGCCAGTACAATCCCATTCACACAAAAACACACAGGAGAAGCTACAGCAGCCAAACAAGGTAAGAAAGGGTACTAAGTCTTACAAATATCCAGGAAGATGGAAATGGGCTCCAGATATGGTTTTCCCATCAATTTAGGAAAAATGAACAACATGTAATATTATCAAGCATTGCGAAACCGACTGGGAAAATGCCCTTTCATAATTTCCTGGGAAAATACAAATGGGTACTATGTATTGAAGGATAAGCGTGTAGCACAGTGGTAGCCAGTTACCTGTGGTTCGAGTTTCACAATTGCAGTCGACAGCAGTCAAGAACTATCCCGTGAAAAGCCCTAGCACATCAGTTCTCAACCTGTGCGTTGCTATCCTTTGCAGGTTGAGCAACCCTTTTACAGGTATTTCCTAAGACCGTCAGAAAAGACAAATATTTAAATTATAATTCCTAACAAATTTTACAGCAAAATTGCAGTTATGAAGCAGCAATGGAAATAACTTTATGGTTGGGGGTCACAGAACATGAGGAACTGGAGTAAAAGGCCACAGCATCAGGGAGGCTGAGAACCACTGTTCTAGAAGCAAACAATTCATAGTGTTAATGATATGTTATTTTGAAGAGAATATTGAAATCTCATACCACCTCATTCCATCCTGCCTGAGATGTCAATCATCCCCATGTCCAGAATTATATGTACCACCTAGTGACCCACTTGGTTGTCAGATTGACTGTCATGCCACTGTAGTGTGATATGCAGGTATTCCTTACAGCCACACATGGTAGCGTGCCTGTGCCATTTACTCAGGGCCCCTACTCTGGCAAGTGTAACACTTTAAGGGAGCAGACGTACAAACAGACATTTCACACTTACGACCTTTACTATATCTTATGCTTTATTTTATTATTACATTTTGTTGTCAGCCTTATTTTGTCTAATATGCAAATTAAGCTTTATTATGACTGGATGGGAAGAAACATAACGTGTGTGTAGAGAGAGCTTAGAACTGTGTACAGTTTCAGACAGACCCTGGGACAATATGCTTCTGCAGAAAGCAGGGGTTGCCATGTCTACAAAGCCCGGAAGTTATTGTCACTGCAACCTAAAAGTGTCATTTATCCTAAAGAAATGTAACAGCTAATTGGCTGAGCAGACACAAGAATTTGTACAGAAGCTTGCTTCATAATATTTAAGAAATGTGAACTTGGATGTTCCCAGAAGAATGAGTAAAGCCTTCCTAAGCCACACAATGAGATGCTATAGAATTCTTCAAAGTTACCAAGCACATCTATCTGCATGTGATAATATAGACACCTCTCCAAGACATTTCTAAGTGACAATGAAAATTTACAAATAACTCAATTCTACAAGGTCTGTGTGTGTGTGTGTTTACAGCACTACTTCTGTATTTTTGAAGGTGAGACTATATATATGTGTGGAAGTTGGAGAGCACAGAAGCAGATGAGCTGTCAAGAGGGAACTCATCTTTATTTCCAACTCTAATATTTTACATGAGCACATGGGCTCATATGCAGTTTTTGTTTTCTTAACCTATAAGGGAATCCATTGAGAGCTCCGAGGTGAGACTTTTATTTAGAACAGAGCTCACAGCAAGAAAGCCTGAGACCAGTTAGCATATTTAAAGTGTAGATGAGTGTATATACCATAGAGGACACAGATTCACGGATGAGTGGCAGCAGTGGGAAGTGGACATGCTCCTGGACTGGAATATGACTGGCCAGTGTGCCCTTATCCAGAGAGTCCACACATTTACCAAAACCTAAAGTAAGCTTCAATTTGAGAGCCACAGGAGAGTTCTCAATAGCTAAGGATTAATTTATATTTTTTGTTCATGTTCCTTAAACCTTAAAAGTCCTTTAGAGTTTTGCAGAGCAGTCTCTACAAGCCAGTTTGATGGTTTATAAAAGTGGCTTCAAAAAAACCAGATTATTTTAAACATCATTTAAAAAGAGCCTGGTGTGATGGCATGTGCCTGTAATCTACAATTTCAGAGGCTGAGGAACAAAGATTCTGATTTAAAGGCAACCTTAACCACATAGTAGGGCCTTGTCTCAGAGGGAAAAAGAAAAGAAAAAAGAAACAAACCACTAAGAGCTGGAGATGAAGCTCATTGGTGAAGTGCTTGCCTAGCATATGTAGGACCTTGGGTTCCATCTCCAGAAGTAAATAGAGAAAAAACTGACTGTAATACCTAATACACAGCCCATACATCACCTCCTTGGGATTGCAGGATGAAAAATGAAATTTAAAGAATGAAAATATAATTAAAAAGATGTCTTTAGGCCAGGCAATGGTGGTGCTCAATTTTACTCCCAGCACTCAAGAGGCAGGGACAGCCTGGTCTACAGAGCAAGTTTCTGGACAGCCAGGGCTATACAGAGAAACCCTGCCTCAAAAAAAAAAAAAAAAGAGATGGTTTTAGCATGCATTTTAACCTTTTTATTATGCTGAATCATTAGTGTGTGTGTGTGTGTGTGTGTGTGTGTAGACAACATGTAGGAGTAGGCTTTCTCCTCCCACCACGTGGGCTTTGGAGATGGAACTCATATTGTCAGGCATGGCACCATGTGCCCCTACTCAGCAAGTCATCTCACCAGCCCTTATTATTTTTTTTCCTTTGGGACATGGTTTCACATAGCCCAGGCTGACCTCAAATTCATGAAGCAACCAAAGATGGCCCTGAACTGTTGACCCTCCTATCTCTGCTTCCAAAGCACTGAGAGCACAGAAGTGCATCCATACCAGACTCCCATCTTTAACATGTCAGATATGATTGCATTAGTCAGTCAATCACCTCATTCATAACCAACATTTGAGTTTAATATGTATTAGATGCAGAGGCTACGCTAGTAAGCAAAACCAGTTCCCTCGTTGGTAGAACTTCAGATCTTGGCAGAGAAACAGATTATGTGAGTTACTACATCAGAGGAAGTATGAAAACAAAGCTGTTGTGTTGTACTGCCTGTGGTGGTTTAGAAGTGTAGTGGAGGAATGTAACTTAGGGAGGGTAAGGAAGATTTGGCTATTGAAAAAGAAAGAAAGAAAGAAAGAAAGAAAGAAAGAAAGAAAGAAAGAAAGAGAGAGAGAGAGAGAGAGAGAGGGAGGGAGGGAGGGAAAGGAAAGGAAAGGAAAGGAAAGGAAAGGAAAGGAAAGGAAAGGAAAGGAAAGGAAAGGAAAGGAAAGGAAAGGAAAGGAAAGGAAAGGAAAGGAAAGGAAAGAAGAAAGAAAGAAAGAAAGAAAGAAAGAAAGAAGGAAAGAGAGAGAGAGAAAGAAAGAAAGAAAGGAAGGAAGGAAGGAAGAAAGAAAGAAAGAAAGAAAGAAGGAAAGAGAGAGAGAAAGAGAGAGAGAGAAAGAAAGAAAGAAAGAAAGAAAGAAAGAAAGAAAGAAAGAAAGAAAGAAAGAAAGGAAAGAAAGAAAGAAAGAAAAAGGAGCAGATTGAAATCTGGACATGATGGCTCACACCTGCAATCCTAGCAGCTGAGAGGCTGATGGTATGACACCCAGTTCCAGGTCTGCCTGTGGTACAGTGTGAAACATTATCTCAAAGAAAGAAAGAAAGAAAGAAAGAAAATAAGAAAGAAAGAAAGAAAGAAAGAAAGAAAGAAAGAAAGAAAGAAAGAAAGAAAGGAAAGTAAGTTAAGAAATAAGAGGTTGAATTTAAAGGATGAAAGGGCAAAATCAAATCAGAAAGGGCAGTGGAGGAAGAAACTGTTTTTGACAATTGGAAGAGCAAATACAAAATGCTTGTGCCTGGAAAGGCACAATACCAAATTTCCTTTTCTTTTCTATTTTACTTTTCTTCTCTTTTTTTTCTGGGCCTGTAAATTTTTCTTCATACCCCTGAAAACTCCAAGCAGAATCAGTTTTTTAAAAAATCAGTTAAAAACAATTAAATTTTCCCATTTTATTGAAAATAGATTATTTTCTCACATATGTTCTGATTAAAGTTTTCCTTCCTCTTTACTCCTCCCAGTTCCTCCTCACCTCCCCATCCCACAGGAATCCACTACCTTTTTGTCTCTCCCTGTATGCTGTCCCTCAACCCCTTCTCTGCTTCCTACCCGATCCTCCTGTTTCTGCTGCCCCCCCCCCCCAGGTCTACCCATAAAATCTATTCCATTTCCTCCTCAGAGGGAGATCCTCTAGCTCCTTCCTATATGCATAACCTCTAGAGAGGATATCATTTATTTAATGACTAATATCCATATATAAGTGAATATGTACCATATTTATTTTTGTATATCTATGTTACCTCAGTAAGGATGATTCTTTTTTGACTAGTTCCATTTATTGGCCTACAAATTTCATGATGTCATTTTTTAACAGCTGAATAATATACTCTATTATACAAATGTACCACATTTTCTTTAGTCATTGTTGGGTTGAGGGACATCTAGCTTGTTTCCAGTTTCAGGCTATTATGAATAGAACAGCAATAAAAATAGCTAAACAAGTGTCCTCCTAGTAGGATGGATCATCCTTTGGGTATATGCCCAAAATGGAATAGCTGGATCTTAGGTAGATTGGTCCCCATCTTTCTGAGGAGCTACACACTTTCCGTAGTGGTTGTATAGGTTTGCACTCCCATCAGCAGTGGATGAGTGTTCCCCTTATTCCATATTCTCACCAGCATGAGCTGTCACGTGAGTTACTGACCTGAGCCATTCTGACACATATAATTTGGAATGCCAAAGTAGTTTTTTGTTTTGTTTTGTTTTTGTTTTTATTTTTGATTTTTGTTTGTTTTTCATTTCCCTGATGGGTAAGGATATTGAACATTTCTTTAAGTGTTTTTCAACTGTTTGAATTTCATCTATTAAGAATTCTATTAGTTGGATTATTTGTTGTTTTTTTTTCCCTGATATTTAGTTTCTTGAGTTCTTTATATATTTGGATTAGTCTTCTATTGGACGTGAACTTGGTAAAATCTTTTCCCATTCTGTAGGCTGCTACTTTGTCTGAATAAATGTTGGCTTTTTTTTCTTTTTTGTATTTTATTGGGTTCTTATACCTCTACTTTCCAACCCTTACTTCACCCTTTTCCCTTCCAACCGCCGCTCCCCCAGCATAATGTAAGAGAGAAAGAAGGTTAGAGGGAGAAGGAGGGTATAGACAATCCTCTCTGGGAGTAAAATGAAAGAGAACCCAGTGGCAGCAGCCATAATAAACTTTTTTTTTCTGATATCCTGAAACAGTATATTCATCCCTTCATACCCTGCTATCTTCTCTATTGCATTAGAAACCGAGTTTTCCAGTTTTTCCTAGCCACACGTCTGGGAGCCAATTGTTGGGGCTATTTGGTGGGTGGGGGGCTACTTTATTGGTTTCTTAACCTACCACCCTTATCTACACTTATTCCACCCTAATCCCATCCAAACCCCCAAGACTAGGAAGAAGAGATGGGAGAGGTAATCAGAAGGGACTAACTCTAGGTAGTTAGGAGGAAAGGGGGCCATAAACCTCTTTAGACTAATTCCTGCTGATTAAGGACTTCAACTTTCTTGGGGCCATTCCAGTCTTCATAGTCAGGATATCTCCAACTTCTTGTCAAACCTCAACAACAGCAACCAAGAGCATCAGGAGGAACAGCAGTTGCTACAAGCCCTCTCATTTATACACCAGGCTCTTCCATTTATACCCTCTCCAGAGTTCCCAGAATTAAACTCTCCGCAGTTGACAAAGATCACCTCCCTGCTAGTGCATGAGCCAAATCATAATCACCTGCTGTAAAGCGGCCTCTTACTCCACACCTGGGATTAAAACAAAAACATATTCACAGAACATAACTGGATCTTTAAAGAAACCAAAATTCTCACTACAAAAGACAGTGTTCTTTGTCCTACAAAAGCTTTTCACTTTCACGAGGTCCCATTTATTAATTGTTTGTTTCTTTATGTAGCTACTTGTGCTATGAACTTATCTGTCAGAACTGGCTTCATTGTGTTCCATAAGTTTGATTGTGACGCGTATGTATTTTCATTCAATTATAGAAATTCTTTAATTTCTTTCTTAATTTCTGTCCTGACCCATTTTCCATTCAGTAGAGAGCTATTTAGTTTCCGTGAGTTGATAAGCTTTCTGTTGTTTCTGTTGTTGCTGATATCCAGCTTTAATCCCTGGTGGTCAAATATGATTTAGGGATTATTTCAATTTTCTTGTTATCTATTGAGCTTTCTTTGTGTCTAAACATATGGTCAATTTTGAAGAAGGTTCCATGAGGTGCTGAGATGAAGGTGTATTCTTTTGTGTTTGGGTGAAATGTTTTTGTAGATATTTGTTTCTCTGTTTACTTTTTGTTTAGATAGCCTGTCAGTTGGTAAGAGTTGGGTATTAAGTCTTCCACCATCAGTGTGTAAGGTCCAATATGTGATTTAAGCTGTAGGAGTTGTTTTGTTTTGTTTGTTTTATTTTTTTAAAAACTTGGTATCCTTATATGTGGAAAATAGGTGTTAACAATCGAAATGACATCTTGGTGAATTTTTCCTTTAGTGAGTATGTAGTGTCCTTCCTCGTCTCTTCTGATTAGTTTTGGTTTAAAGTTTACTTTATTAGATATTAAAATGGCTATACAAGCTTCATACTTAGGTCTATTTGCTTGGAAAATCTTTTTCTATCTTTTTACCCCAAGGTGAAGGCTATCCTTGATGTTAAGGTGTGTTTCTTGGATGCAGCAAAAGGATGGGTCCCTATTTTTTACATCTGTTCTGTTCTGTGCCTTTTATATTGGTTAATTGAGACCATTAATATTGAGAGATTACCAATGAGTATTATAATGACCAATGATTATTAATTGCTGTTATTTTGTTGTTGGTGGTGGTGGTGGTGGTACTGGTGATGGTAGTAGTGCTGCTGTTGGTATATGTGTGTGCGTCCCTTTTTTTGATTTTGCTGGACTATTCTAAGATTATATATTCCCTGTGTTTTCATGGTTTTAGTTAACATTCAGCTGGAGTTTTCCTTCTAGACCCTTCGGTAGGGCTAGATTTGTAGACAAATAATGCTTCAATTTGGTTTTATCATAGAATGTCTTATTTTCTAAATCTATGGTGATGGAAAGTTTTCCTGGGTATAGTACTCTGGGCTGGCATCTATAGTCTTTTAGAGTCTGCAGTCCACCTGTTCAGGCACTACTGGCTTTTAGAGTTTCCATCAAGAATTCGAATGTAACTCTAATATGTCTGCCTTTATGTGTTACTTAGTATTTTTCCTTTGCAGTTTTTAATATTCTTTGTTCTGTGTGTTTAGTGTTTTGACTATTATGTGCCAAGGGAATTCTTTTTCTGGTCCAGTGTATTTAGTATTCTGTTTGCTTCTTGTACTTTTATAGGAATCTCCTTTGGGTTAGGCAATTTTCTTCTGTGATTTTATTGAAAATATTTTCTGGGCCTTTGATCTGGGTTTCTTCTCCTTCCTCTATTCTTATTATTCTTAGATTTGGTCTTTTCATAGTGTTATAGATTTTCTGGATATTTTGCATTAGAAGTTTTTTTTAGATTTAATATTTCTCTGACTAATGTATCTATATTTTCTATCATATCTTTAATCTCCTCCATCTCTTATATTCTGTTGGTGTAGCTTGCCTCTGTTTAAATTCCTAAGTTGTTTGTTTCCAGAATTCCCTCAGTTTGGGTTTTCTTTACTGATTCTATTCCTATTTTCAGGCCTTCAATAGTTTTATCTATTCCATTCCACTGTTTGTTTCTGTTTTCCCAGATTCCTCTAAGGGACTTATTCATTTCTTCTTTAAGGACCTCTATCATCTTCATACAGGCGGTTTTAAGGTCTTTTTCTTGTCCTTCTGTTGGAGTATTCAGGGCACACTGCAGTAGGATTGCAGGGCTCTACTGGTGACATATTGTCCTGGCTGATAGTGTGTTTTTACACTGACATCTAGGCATCTGTTTCCCTGGCCTGCTCAGCTGGTGTGTTCCCTAGAAATGTCTGCTGGTGTTGGAGACTGGGATAACAGGATAAACTGGGGGAAGGATGGTTGAAGATCTTCGTGATCAGCCGGCGTTGGGGTGAGAGAGGGAGGAATGGGTTTTGCAACAGAGCTGGAGATGAGACTGGGGCATTAGATCTGGAGGAGCAGAAGGAGAGGTGAAGATCTACAGTCAGCCTACCTGCTTCCCTGTTAGGGCCTTTGAGCTAGCAGGGCATGCCTGCTAGAGTTGGGGCCTAGGACAAAGCAATAAGTTGAGGGGATAGAAGGGGAAGATCTATAAGATCCATAGGAATTGGGAGTGGGGGAGGAGGCTGCAGCAAGTGTGCTGTTGAAGACAGAACTAGGGGTGAGTCTGGGGATTTCATTTGAGGGAACAGAGGTAGAGGTGGAGATTTATTGTCAGACTTCCTACTTCCCTGCAGGAGCCTAAATACCAAGTTTTCAGTGAATCTTTGAAATAGTAATTGCAGCACTCATGCAGTACCCCAAGAGTCCAGAAGGGAGCATTGGATCCCCTAGGAATGGAGTTAAGAGAAGGCTGTAAATTGTCATGTGGGTGCTGGGAGTAGAAACCAGGCCATCAAACCATCTCTCCAGCACTAACTCGTGATTGTTTTTTACTTATACAAATATAGTATGAATTCATGTGTATGGAAATTCATGTCTCAAGTGTGAGTGTGGCCCCATGGAGGCCAGAAATGGGTGTTGGATTCCCTTGAGCTGGAGTTATGGGCAGTTGTGAGCTGCCCAGCAGGGGTGGGTGTTGAGAACTAAATTCTAGACCTCTTAGGCTAGCAAGCACTTATAATTGCTGAAACCATCTCTCCAGTAAAGTTTTCATACCACCATTTCATTTTTTACACATACAAAAACTTCCAGGGCTGGAGAGATGGCTCAGAAGTTAAGAGCACTGGTTGCCCTTCCAGAAGTCCCGAGTTCAATTCCCAGCAACCACATGGTGACTTGTAACAGTATATAATGAGATCTGGTGCCCTCTTCTGGCATCTAGGCATAGATGCAGGGGGAACACTATACATAATAAATAAACACATCTTAAAAAGCAAAAACCTCCCTGACTACAAGAAACGCTTAAGGAAACCTAGTGAGTGCCCTTGGCAGTGATCTTTCAATATGTTTCTGACTGAGACATTAAGAAATGAATGTGGGACTGGTAAGATGGTTCAGTGAATAAAGAGCTGGCCATGCAGCCTGACAACCTAGTACTAGAACACATATATAAAGGTGAAAGGTCAGGACTGATACTACAAAGTCATCATATGACTCCACATGTACACTGTGGCACACACATGCTCACACTGACACATACAGCACACACACACATATGCATGAATGCAATTTTTAAATTTAAAAATGTACTTCACATTGAGAGGTGAATATGGGAAAAGCACAATGCTATACAGGAATGAACAGATCATAATGAAACTCATTGAGTATGCTAACTAAAACCAGTTTTAGTGAATTTCAAGGCTGAGGCTATAATTCAGTGATAGAACACTTGAGTACTAGCTCCAAGAGCTGGGTTCACTTAACAGTACCAAAATGAATACCATTTCATACTATAAAGAACTGTGGAGATGGCTCAGTGAATAGGAACTCCTGCTCTGCAAGCTTGAGGACCCGAGTCCAATTCCTCAGCACTACAGCACAAAGCCAGCATGGTTGCACATACCTGTAACACCAGTGTGATGGGGTGGAGATAGGCAGATTCTGAGAACTTGCTGGTCAGACAGCTTAGCTGACCCTGAACTTCTAGTTCATCAAGAGACCCAGTCTCAAGGCAGTGAGATGGGGAGTCATAAAAGAAGACACCTCATGTCCTGCTCTGATATACACCACATGGGCACGTATGTATGTATGTATGTATGTATTGTAAATATATATGTGTGTACACACACAAATCTCATACAGACACATACAAATCACATATCAAAGGAGATGTGCAGACACATAAAACAAGATTTTGTTTCAAAGAAAAAATTATAAAAGGCTATTTTTTTAAATCAAATAAGGGAGTTGGAATATATGGATTTGCTATTGAATAACCTTACAAGTTTCTTACTGGTTTTGTGAGTGGTAATACTAAATTGCATATTAATTATATTTAAAGAAAAAACCTATAGCTTTTTAAAGATGTAATTCAAATTTCATAACTTTAAAGTAAATTTCAGGCACAGAGGTAGACACAAACTATGTGGAGTGTTCTACATGAGTAGAAAGCTTATGTTGAAACTGAAGGTCACAAGTGTACCTGAGCAAAATAAAGTAGTATCCTGAACTTACTTTAAGGTAGCTCTTCAGAGAGAACAGTAATCAGGATATAAAGTGAATAAATTAAAAAAAAAAAGATAGCTCTTCAACTAATGGCTGCTGCTCTGGTGAAAAGCCAGGGAAGGGCCAAGGCAGCCAGTCAGGATGCCAGTGCTGCATCTGGGCTTGGGCAGGCTCAGACTCCTGTCAGAGCTGGTGTAGACATTCCCACAGTGATGTCCTGTCAGCACCAGTTAGTTTTCCAAATCAGGGATGCTAGCCTGGTGTGTTCTTTATTGTTCTGTATGTTCTCCCCATAAAAACAGGATGAGCCAGGAACATAGCTCAGTGGGTAGTGTTTGCCTATTGTGCATGATGTTCTGGGTTCAATCCCCAGTACCCCGTAAGCCCACTTGGCGGCATTGCTTGCAATCCCAGTACCCCTCCCAGGAAGACCAGAAGTTCACGGTCATTCTTAGTTCCACAGAAAACCAAACCTCCCTGGGAGTTAGGAGATCCTTTCTGGAAAAAAAAAAAGTTCAAAATGCAGTTCAATTTTTAAAAACTAAACAATAGAAGGACATCCTCTAAATGAGGCTGTGCCCAAAGCTGAGTGATGATAGTTAAGCTTGGAATGTATGGAGTAAACCACCCGCTTCTGTCTTCTCTCTGCAGATTTGGAATCCTACTCATAAAACTCTTGCTGGTCACTTGAATGCACATTCAAAATGCAAAGCCTGGGCTTCCGACTTCCAAAAATGCAATGCTTCCTGACATTTCCTTGGTTGCCTCTTGAAGTTCAATGTGAATAGCTGCTGCTACTTCGAGAGTGCCTGATAATGTCTATCACTGTGCAAGGATGTATGTCTCTCTGGTGACATCTAAATGTTGATCGTGTAAATTCTGCGGCAACACATAATGTATTTCAAAGGCATTGCCAAGTAGCATCAAAATCATTTTCCCCCAAATCTGGGTTTAACCTAACTGTCACATCAAACTCAAAGGAAAACAAATTACAAAGTTTATTTAGATGACTTCAGCTAATTAATTTTCTCCACTGATAATATTTTGAACTTTAGGTACATAGAACATTAAGTGCTTAAATCCTGTTGTTACTTGTAGTGGCTAATTTACAAAGCAAGCTGACTGCATGCATGAAAAAAAATTAAGACAATTTCTATTTTTGTACTAAGTAGAAACTTCTAACATTAAATACATCTATACTGTTTTTACTATGCCAGTAAATATACATTTTAAATGTTGCCATCTGAAAGCTATATATCTCTCTCTACCTTCCTTTTGCTAACCTATGAGAAGATGCTAATCAACTCTGATACAGCTGTCTGATGTCGTGGCTTAAGGTCCTTTTGTTCCTTCACGGATCTTGTATAGCAGTCACCTCTGGCTACGCCCGTCATTTCTATCCCCTCTCCATGCTCCTCTTTCCAGTGCAGCTTGATTTTCAAGCAGGTATCATCTTTTAAAAACAACTATGCTTTCAGAGGAGTGGCCCCACACCTGCTAGTAACTAGATCTATTGTTGACCTAAATCAGCCATGCCACTGATTAGCTTTGAAATGAACATGTGACACAACCCTGGCCATAGGCAGCAGTTAAAGAAGTCAGCCAAGATCATTTCTGGGAAAAGGTTTCCAGCCCCAAAGAGATGCAGAGATTTTGCTCATCTGGACATTGCTGGAGCTGCACATGAGGCTGGGCCCTGAGGCAACTTTCTGTAGCCCAAAGGGAAACTATAGACCTGGGGGGGGGCATCACCTTAACCCAGTCTTATCAGACTTGAGGCCCCTGATCATGGTTTCTTAAAATGCTAAATACTCAATTTTGCAGTCTCAGCCCCTTGCAAGTTGCTTTCAGCTAAGAGCTCTCAACGTCACAATCTCTGGACAGAATTTCAGATGAGACTACCAATCTATTATTTATAAGCAATTTGTAACATTTAGAGCAGATAAGGTGACTCCCACACCCCAAACAGCCCGTCTTTTACATCAAGACTTCATTTACATCATCATTTATCATGCAAGACTTGATATGATGTCAAAGGATTCGAACAGTTCAGAGGTCTGAAGCCAGGGCTATTACAGTGAACGAGGTTAAACAGAGAAGAGCAAGGGATATAGATGGCTGATGTGTTGATCCCCAGTAGAAGAAGGGAGGGAGAGCCATCACACATCTCGCTTTCACACATCATTATCCCCAATGCATTTGGAGGCATGACTAGAAGATGTCAGCTGCTACCAGGAAAGATCTTCACATTCTGGCTAATTATAAGACAAGCTGCACTCTTAGAAAGGCTGTCCAAATGGCTGAAGTTGTAAACACATCCCCTAGATGGGCTAACCTATATATTTCACGGCATGGTCCTGCATGGTGTATAGAAGTCATCATTTGACTTTTGAATTTGGGTATTAGCAGAGATGCTGATCCAATTCCATGCCTGGAGGTGGGAGTAGAGGGGACTGCGTTTTGGCAGTAGAGCTTTTTATCATAAAGGGGAGAGTGAGCCCCTCTCATTCAACCATTGATGAGCAATTAGCGGACAAGGATGGGCTGTCCTTGCTGAGACACTTTTTTAAAAAATCTTTTTCCCACTTCGAGATTTTAGAAAATATAACTGGCCAAAGCAACGGTAGGTAGGAGCTGGTTTCCATTATCAGAATGGAGATGTGAAAACAATGTATTTTACTCTGAAAAACGTTTGAGCTCCTTGAAAGAAAGGGACTTTGTAACTCTTAAATGAGAATAATGATATATTTTATGTAAAAGAGTTATATGCTTGGCTTGTGATATTTAAAGCAAAATGATCACAGCATATGCTTGTTTTATGTGATCTGAAGGGTGACATTCGATTTTAGAACATTGCCTGGCACACAGTAGGCATGCAGATACTGGGTGAAGGAGTATTTGTTAACTAATTGCTGGGGTTGGTATTTAAAAGGATGGAGACATTCATATTTCATTCATCTGAATAAACTATTCTTTCTATCTTCTTAAAACTTCTAAATAAGTTTAAAATCCTTTTTGCATGAGACAACATTAGAATAAATTACTTCTATTATTGCCTTGCTTTTTTAAGCTAACTTTTTTTTTTTTGGACTGGCAAATATATTTTTAAGCAGTTTCTAAAGCTAAATTAAGCTTGATAATTACGTGTAAATTGAGATGTGAGTGGCAATTCTATTTAAACTCTGAAATCCATTCTCTACTTGCCAGTATTCTTAATACAACATCAGGATTTCAGGGGAAAATGAGTAGAGGTTGTTAGTCATAGCTGCTTGTCATGGAAGCTTTCTTGGGCTTATTTCATAGATGCTTTTGTTTCATTTTTTAAAATCTTATAGTAATTCTAATCACTCGACATATCTTTCATTAGTAGGCAAAGATGTTACAAGCCCCATCTGAAACCACACAAAGTATACACTCTGTTCTACTCTGACCAGCACATGTACTGTTTCCTAAAGGCTTATCAAATCCAAGTCTTTGAAAATGCATACACTGTAACAGATTTTTTTAAAGACATGATGGAAAATATATACCACCCAGCTAAACACTCTCTTGATTTAGAATCGAGGCCTATATGTTTCTATTTCCATAGTGACTATGGCTGTGGAATCGACATGTTTTAATTTAGATATGAGATTATAAACATCATTTGGAGACAGAATTTATTTTCTTCTCCTGCAATATCTGAAAATTGATCAGTCTAAGTGCTGAGCAGAAGCAAATTCTGGAGCCAGATTGTGCAAATATTGGCTTCAGGGTCACTTACAATGAACAAAAGGTCAGTTGTGTTTGTTTTTCAGAAAGTTACAGATTTATTTTTTAAAACTTAGAAATAACAGAATTTGCTGGCGGTGGTGACACAGGCTTTTAATCCCAGCTCTTGGGAGGCAGAGGCAGCAGCAGGTGTATCTCTGAATTCAAGGCTAGCCTGGTCTACAGAGTGAATTCCAGAACAGGCAAAGCTACACAGAAAAACCCTGTCTTGAAATACCAAACTAAACCACCACCAACAACAAAAGAACAGAATTTATATGCTTTATAAACTAAATAAAAATAAACTAAAGTAGTTTCCAAACAGAGGTCCTCTGAGATATTTTAGGTTACACTAACATCTGTCTGTAAAAGAAATCAGGATAATTAGTAACTACCATTTTTACTGACTTTTCTTTGCTATATTTCTTTAGAAAAAATGGAAATGAGACATTTCATGCATATTAAGTATGAACAAGTGTAGTTAGGGTATAATGGATATTTAGGTCAAAGAGAACTCTAATGGATAGGGACATAGTATTTTCACATTTTACTTTTTTCAATGAATTGTGTTGAGCTCTGCTTCCCATACACTGGTGTCAAGGAGAGGTGGGCAAGCAGAAGACAGCTTCTGAGCAGAAGGGTGGACTGAGGGGAAGGTCCTGGGGCCTCCACAGTAAGGAGGTTGTTATGTGCTCAATGCAGGGCTTCTTAAACAGAGGCAGACACATATCCAGTCCTCAGTAACCGGATAAACATGGTGGGATCACTGAGCCCAGCTGGCACAGAGGCAGCCATCATTCAACACCTTGCAACCTGTGAAAGCAAACAGCTGCACAGTCTGGGAAGGGCAGTTCCCACATGTGTCCTACCTCTAGGGGGTGGAGGGGGAGGAGCTAGGGCTTGAGGCCAGGCTGACACGGCATGACCTTAATTGTATACATATGTGTATATATACATACATATATATATATATATATATATATATATATATATATATATATATATATATATGTGTGTGTGTGTGTGTGTGTGTGTGTGTGTGTGTGTGTGTGTATGTATGTATAAATATAATGTGTGTGTATGACCTTAATTGTTTATGTGTGTGTGTGTGTATGTATATATGTATGTATAAATATAATGTGTGTGTATGTGTGTGTATGAGAGAGAGAGAGAGAGAGAGAGAGAGAGAGAATATAAAAGCAAGCCAGAGTCATTACCCTAACCTCTGAACTGCAGCTTTTGCTTTGGGTGAATAAGGTTGGAAAATCCTAATCAATTCAATCTTTCCAATTCTTTCTGATTTGCATTTTGATTTTCTTTCTTGAGAATGGAGATAAATGGAAGGTTTACACAGCTCAAGGATTTCTAGCACTGCCCTACTTTCAGAAGTTGGTTCCTTCGTCTGAGGAGAGAGACAAGACAAGAGAAGACATTAGTTTGTTGAATTGTTACATTCAGCAGCATCAGTATAAGGCTAAGCTGAGCAGGAGGTTTCTCTGGGGCAAGTTTCCCCTCAGAGTCCCCAAGTATCTACCACATGATAACAGGAGGCTAGAACACTTTTCAAAGGGTTGTAAAGAGCATGTGCTTTTAGGTCTTCTTTGCTGAGAGACTAAGTGGTGCTTGCTGGTACTCAAGAGCCTAGGAAAAGCAATGAATATCAGAAGAGATGACACAGGCATTTGTTCAGTACTTAATGCACACATACTATGGCATTCTGGGATCCAAGGAATGCAGTGGGGAAGGGGTATAGGAAGATCTTTGCCCTAATGAACCTTATGTATCAGTTTGATGCAGAGTGGAAGATAATGTGTAAAGCCACAGAGGGTGATGAGGAGTATTTGTGGGAGGCAGGAGCAGAGGAAAGGGGGAACGATGATTTATTTATTTTGTAGGAAAAAAGTGTCATAGTTCAGGCAGATTGACAGGGGAAGCCTTTCACAATCTCAGAGGGCAACATATAAGCAAACACCCAAAGGAAGAGGAGAAGGGGGGCCTGGAGGAAAGCATAGCACACACAAAGGTCCTGAGGCAGGAGCTTGCTTGCTACCAATGAGGCCAGAATAGTTGAAGTGAAGTAGATAGATGAACTCTGAAAAGTCGATGTGAAGGAATGGGGTGAGACTTTGTAAGGGACAGTGAGGGATCGCCCTGAGTGGTCGAGAGTAACTCAATGGAGAGTTTTGATCATTGAGTGAGGATATCCAAAGCTTTCCAACAACTATTTCTGAGCAACATATCCAAGAGGGAAAGAAGGAAAAACAAGAAAGAGGATAAGTACTTGCTCCCTAAAAGTTTAGGTGTGAAGAATGCACGGGGAAGTTTACATCCTGTAGGGTGTTCTGAGATATCACTTGATAGAAGCCTTAAAGGATGCCTTAAAGGAGGAGCTAAAGGCAAAGTCAGGTGGGGGTGGGAAGAGAACATCAGGCAAAAGCAAAGGGATAAATAAGGCTTGCAGCCAGGACTGCAGCCAACATAGAGGCTAATCTCCGTACAGATGAGGAGTGGGAGGCGAAGAGAGACTGGCCATGGGCTAGAGGCAGGCTAAGCTAAGCTGCTAAAGGGACTGAAATGTAAATCAGTGACCCAAGACAGAAAAACAAATGTCAGTCATCACAGACAGCATATAGATAGAAAGGCTTTCATTTTGGAGAAAAACGAGTCCCACTGAAAAGAAGCAGGACCAAATTCCACATCTGGCCAGGTTCACAAGGAGAGAAGTCATTGAGCACAGATGGAGTTCAGTGTCTCCAAGCGCTTGCTTAGCCTGTCACGACTCAGGACCAACAGGAGCCTTTGGGAGTTTGTTTCTCCTACTGCAACATGGCATGCGCCTAGCAGGTTGGAAAAATTAAAAATAACATTCATCAAGTCCATGAACATAGCAAATGCCAAGTAAACTATAATTATCACGATAAATATATATTCTGCTCATTTCGGTTTCTTCTCCCCAGTTGTGAGCACAGGACACACACCAGCTGCACTTTGAACTTTGGGTATCATTTACAACTCATAGTTTTGGTTTCCAAAGAAGAGAAGCTTCACTTTATTCACAGCTTAGAATTGGTGCATGCCTACAATGTGCCAGACATAGGACTTGGCACTTGACACTCTAACCTTACCCTACCATGAGTTACTTGGAGTGTTCTGGGGAGCAAAGTTGGAAGGAACAATGAGATACATGACATATGAGAGCACAAAACGAATGAAAGGAAGACATGGACATGACTGAGGCAGAGAAGGACCAAGGGAGTCCAGCTCAGATGGTAAGGGAGAGAGAGAAAGGCTCTCCCGAAAGATACTCATCTGTAAAAGCCAAATCTGGGCCAAGGGCGCTCACCAGTGTTACTGCACTCCCTCATTTCTAGGAAGGACTAAAGCAGGTTACACTTCCCGAGGAGCAGGCGACAGGCCCAAGAATGAAGCGGAGGAGAAGGAAGGGTGCTTGGGCAGAGTAAAGAAAATGATACATACAAAACACCAACAGTCAGTAGAAGCAAACTCAGTAGGAACATAGCCCTTAGCAGAGAACTCAGGGAGCCAGGCATGGATGGAAGCTGCTGTTTGTCTATCCAGCACTGAGGAAGCTGAGGTAGGAGATTCTGAAGTTTAAGGTCAGCAAGGGCTACATATTATAAAAGACCTTGTTTTAAAAAAAAATCATGGGAAATAAAGCAAACGTCTCCTGAGTAGCAAGTACATGCTGTCCCGGAAGCTGAGCCCACACCACTGACTTCCAATGCTATTCCTTTCCCACCATCTCCTCAGAAGTCATGCAAAGAAAATGTTGTAAGCTCCTCGCCACTTGTGAGTTCTACAAAGCTCCCCTCCTGGGATGTCATCGCAGACACAGTACATTCTTCCAACACAATATTCCTTTGTGGTAGACAGTCAGTAGTCTTATGTCAATTTTATAGATTTGAAAGAAAACCATAGAGACTCCGTGTATCTTCTCAGTATTAATCCTAGACCTACAATTTAAATCCCATGTTTACTCTACCTCACTCAGAACAGCTAGCTCTGCTCCGGCTCTCATCCCTAGAGAAACCCACACACTTTATTATAGATGTGTAAGATATGAGGAATTCATGTGAGAGAAAAGGACGGTCAAGAGGAAGATTCTCCTAAAGCCATGCATTTTTATGAGTCAGCCAGAGCCATCAGGCACCTTCAGCTTCCTGCATCTTTCCCCTGCAAGCCATGCTGGCAGTGAACTTACCAGCTCCTTCTAGCTGTTACTGCACAACCCAGCTGGTGCTAACCTGTAAGGAATGGATCCTGTATCTTAAGGTTTGTGAGCCCATCTGAAGAGGAATGAGCACACTTCAAGTTTGAAGAAGTAGCTTGAAAAAAAAAGTGCTGAAAGAAATCTGATTCAGGAAGCTGTGTTTATCTTCCAAGGTCTCTTGAATAATAGCAAGATGACATAGTGTGTTGTCCTCAATTTCATGCCTTAGCTATCAGGACTTTCAGGGTTTATGGAAGTATATTATTTCTCTTGGTAACCCCTGTAGCTAGTATATGTTTCTCCTATCTCTGCCTTTGATTTCCTCTTTGTACTGATAAGCTTACTGAATGTGTGGGGTTCCGAGTGGTACTGTAGGAATGCATTTTGGTAAAGGAAAAAGAATAAAGCTTCTTGCTCCAAATGTGTTGCATGAAGGTGCATGACTATCATCCCAGATATTTAGGAGACGGGAGTTAGTAAGAACATTACAAGTTCAAGGCCAGCCTGGGCAACTTAGCACAGTTTGGAAAAATAAAAGCAAAAAGTGTGGAGTGTAGCTCAGACACAGAGTGTGTTTTCTCAAACCATACAAGGCCCTGTAATCCATTCCTAGTGGCTCACCTTTTTAAAAAAGCAAAATAAAACAAACAGAAGTTTTTTAGTACCAACATTTGAAGCCAGACTTCAAGCCATTTCAGGGTTTGCTCTCATAACTGTTTCTAGAGTCTGTGCTGAGAGCCCCTCCCCCATTTCTATTTAACCTTATTTAACAAGTTGTTGCTATATCATGGGAGTGTTGGGTGGAAAAGGAACCACATTGCCCTAAGAGATCTTTCTATGCAAAACCATCTCCATTCCCATCATGACATGTCATTTGTAACCTCTCTTGTCTCTGAGACACTCACTCTACCTCCTGCAGATGACACTTTTATTTTAAATACAGGTTTGTTTTGTTTGAGTGGGTTTTTTTGTTTTGTTTTTGTTTTTGTTTTTGTCTTTGTTTGGGGGTTTTGAGACAAGGCTTTTCCAAGTAGCCCAGGCAGGCCTCTAACTCAATGCCCTGTTTCTGAGTGCTAACTCCTGGGATTGTAAGTGCAGGCTATGACTCCCAGTGTATGTTTTGCTGCTTGGAAGAAAAACACAAAACAACAAACAAATAAATAAAACAACCCTTTTAGAGGAAAAAAAAACAGCCAGGGCTACGTAAAGAGATCTCCCAAGTCCCCCCCCCCCCCAAAGTCAAAGACACACATGTAAGAAGCATAGAATGTATCGGTCCTGCATGTCTGAAGATCCCCAAACATGATATTCAGGTCAACTGAAAATGCTGGGGAGGAGAGGGGCAGGGAGAGTAGGGGGTGTCTACATGTGTATAAAGTGTGTGTAGAATGTGTGATGTATGCATGTAAGCATGAAGGTGCATGTGTCTGAACAAAGGCAAGTGGAAGCTGGAATAGGGCATTGGGTGGCTTCCTCTATCACTCTTTGCCTTATTCCCATCAGACATGTCCCTCACTGGACATGAGGCCCAACCTTTTAATTAGGTTGGCTGGCAAAGGATCATAGCAAAGCTTGGCTTTTATATGGATGCAAAGAGATTCAAACTCATGTCCTCTTGCTGGCACAGCAAGCTCTCCTATCTGTTGAGCCATTCCCCCAACCTAAAACCATCATCCTAAGTTTTACATGTTCATTTCAAAGGATGGTAACAAGCAGATGAGTCACAGCTATACCAATGACTGCTTCAAATCTTACATTTCAAGGAACAAAAATATAATTCATGCTAACTGTTCTGGAAAATTCGGTTGAACAGCATGCGGTTTCTTGAGAGGTCAAAGGGGAGGTAGAAATTACAGATTTGGAAGGGTATCCTGTAGGAGTGACAGGCTGCTTCACGTCGCCTTGGGACGCACGGCCGCCAGTTATCTGCAGTTTGATAACTCTACTCAAGGGTTCCAGTCCAGAGAAAACATCCACCTGACCTAGTTACAGCCCCATATCTATTCCCAGCCCATGAGACTGGAATACGAGGGCTTTGCCTCACAGTGGCAATGCTCTGTGCTCAGTGAGAAGGGCAGGAAAGCAAAACCAGAATGCTCTTAAGCCAGAAGAAAGGGTAGTAAAGGCTGGACAGGCAAAGGCAAACAATGGAGCCATCCTATCAGCCACTCTCCTCAGACACCCTGCAAGCCAGCATGAGGAGCTTGTGTAACAGTTCACTCTACCGTTCCCCTCCCCTGACACCAAGGCTAGGACTCTGACTTCTGTGACTGCAGGAAGTGTGATCGAAAGAGTGGTATCCTGGAAAGCTCTCACCCAAAAGTCTGTTAAGAGTCTCAAGTTCCTAAGACAAGCAACCACCTCCTTGTGGAAAATATGGCCTACCCAATATAACTGTTAAACAGTCACATTTAAGTCAAGGATGTGTTGCTTCGGTGATTCCATCTGGAGACTTGGCTGGGAAACGCACGGTTGGGAAACATGGCAGCAATATCTCTTTCTATAACATTTTTCACTTTGATCAATTACCATTCCATTTAATAGGAAAATTGTATGTGGGTCAAAGGCCTACGCTACCAGCTGCCCAGGAGTGTTCTTTGCTTCTTGTTGGAATTCCTTAAGGGGAAAAAATCCTTTTCTGGATTCCAAGAAAATTTAAGTTGGGCCAATCAATGGGCACACTGGGCTGTGGGGGAGGGAGAGTTGCTTTCAAAATGAAATGCAAGTGGGTCAATTTGAGGGGACAACTAGAAGTTGGTCTGATTGGACTTAGTTCTTGGGTGCACCCGAGAGTTTAACTGCGCCAGAATAGAAGGTACCAACTATCAAATAGCCTTTACCATGGCACATTCCATTTGGCCATCATATTCTATTTTTCTTCCTGGTGTTCATCGATCTCTGAAATTATTTCATGCATCTTGCTTTGTCACCCAGCTCCCGCCATTAGGATGACAACCAACAAGGATAAAATCAGTTTTGTCACCACAGGTGGACCTTTAATAAGTATTTGTTATATTCCTACAGGGTGACTGCTTACAACATGGCACTAGGTAAGCAACTAACTCCTAGGAAGGAAAAAATTCAGGTATGGGGTACGCTCATAATCCTAGCACTCTGGCAGGCCTACGTAATGAGTTCTAGGTCAGCCAGGGCTGCAGCACAGGCCGACATTTTCTTCTCGGTGCTATCTGCTCCCATAAGCACTGGGTCAGGCCAGTGATAGAGATCTACCCTGCAGTGCTTCTGGCATTTCGTTTGCTAAAGAGCACTGCAGTCCTACGTGCCTCAGTGACCAGGTTTTCCATCATTTGAGTGGTAATAATAGGAGTCATAATTAGCAGTGAGATTACAAGCCATGTACCAGTCACACGCCAGGCATTTCCCACATTTTATGCCAATTTAGTCATATTCCAAATATTTCTTTAACTTTTTATTGGTCCTTTGTGAATTTCACATCATGTACCCATCACGTACCCCAGTCCACTCCTATTCTCCTCCCCTTGTACCTGCTTTCCACCCGTGCAACCTCCTCCCCCCAAATGAGAAAAAATAAAACGCTGGTGGAAGCTGTAGTGTCAGTGTGGCCCACAGTATACCCTTTTGTCCATTGCTTCCTTGCTAGCAAATGTTCGTTGCACTGATTCATTGATCTGGTAAAACGGCCTCTGGCTTCTGCTACTCTATCAATACTGGAACCTCCCTGGGACTCCTCTCAGATATCCATCCCGTTATTGCCCTGTCTGGTGAAGATTCTGTAATTTTGGATCTGTAGGACTGGTTCTTTCACACACTCCAGCATGAGGTAGATGTTGACGTGGGCCAATTCAAAACCCTGGGTCTGGACCTAAGAGGTCTCTAAACTGCAGGACTATGGATCCAGACATGGCCACCAGTGGCATCGCAGGCCAGTACCTGTGACATCACCAACTAGTCACATCAGGTGTTCCATACTTCCCTCCAGTCTCCAGCTCTGGCTCCTTTCACTGTGGCCACATTCTTCTGTTTCACTTTCTCTTCTATTTCTGTGCCACTTACTTGTTCTTCTTGGTGGCACCAGAGGTCTCTGAGTGTCTGGTGTCATCTCAGGACTGGTCTCAGGAGTGCTATGCCCTGCTCATGTATGATGGCACCAGGCAGGTATCATCTTTGCTATGGTTTCCCCCGTCCCCTCTCCCCACACCCAGGCCTGCTGGTTGTGGGTCTGGTGCTCAGCTCAGGCTAGCTGCCTCTAGTTTCCTCTAGCTCCCTCTAGCTCTCTGCCCAGGGTGCCCTGGTGCTGGACTGGTGGCGGTCTCAGGCTCAATTTTTTTCAGAAAGAGTTAGGCTACTGACCATTCAGATGTTCATAGGTCAGAACACTGAGTGTTGACATAGCCTCTCTCCTCTCTGCCATCTACTGACGCACATGTGACACAGCAGCCACACCTGCCACGCTTCTATCATATTCTGAATATTAAAGATTGTAAAGACAAAGCAGCCAGATCTTTGGAGTGTTAAGAAAAATCACCTGAAGCCGGGCGGTGGTGGCACACGCCTTTAATCCCAGCACTTGGGAGGCAGAGGCAGACAGATTTCTGAGTTTGAGGCCAGCCTGGTCTACAAAGTGAGTTCCACGACAGCCAAGACTAGACAGAGAAATCCTGTTTCGAAAACAAACAAACAAACAAAAACAAAAACAAAGCACCTGAAGCTGATATAAGGAGGAGCTGATGATCGTTGAAATCAGCTGCTCCATGGAAGCCCACAGCCCAGGGCATTGCAACCTGTGTCTGGAAACAGTGTAGTCAGACTTCCACTGATAGGGCATGCCTTCTGGCCTTAAGATATCTCTAACTCAGGAAGACCACACCTTTAGACATTCTTGGAATCTTAAATACACAAGCCAGTCACTCCCACTGGAGTGATAATTGCATTCACTTTCCTCAATGTCTGTGACTGGTGGGTCAGGTGGGCTCTGTGTCTGTCGAGTCCTCTTACTGTCTGGTTTGGTGGATGTTGCCATATTCCTTACCCACAACAGAAACTCAAATCTTAAGAGCTGGCAAGCCTCTAGCACACAGTCCCATAGCTCCTCAGAAGAGCTGGACTTCACTGTTTGATCAATTGATATCAAGTTCCTTATACACAGCGGAACTGGGGGCCTCTGGCTCAGGTCTGCACTCTGGGTAAGTTTCTTTTTTCCTCCTTGCCTCCGGAGTTAACACCTGTTTCTCTTTGACACCTCAGGAACCAGTCTTCCCAGAGAAACATCTTGGTCTTCCCTATTTTCTGTGTCGTTATCACCAGGGGCTCTTAGGACTTACAGAAGCTATTAAAATAAACACTTGAGAAGTCTACAGTATACGGGGTTCAGTCACACCAGGGTCCCATAAGGTGAAGCATCAGATTTTGATTATCTGGCTTTCCTCTTTCAGCACTGTCAATATAGGAAGATCTTCTCTAACAATGCAGCAAACAGGCCCACTCCAGAACGGCTGACCACATTCAACCCAAATACAAAGTCTCTGCTGTGCCAAAAGTCCTGGATAAGACACTCCTTGGCCCCTTTTGGGTCAGCTGCTCAGTTTGAGCCATTGCCTGTGGGCTGCTGTGCTCTGATTGGCCAAGCCTGGGTCACATGCCAAGCGTGGCCGGATGGAATAGCTCCCACCTTAACCATATGGACTGAGAGTGGGGGGAGGGGTGACTTCTCCAAAGGAGATGTTGGATGTTGTTACCAGACGGGAGAATGACGATCAGCAGCAGAAATAACAGATGCCCACTACACACACCAACCCAGACTGGATTCAATGCCCAATTTTGTCTTCATAACCACGTATCGGGTGGGGATTTTTGTTGCATGTGTTTTTCTCTTCTACTAAACTATAAACTCCTCCAGGGCAGAGGGTGAACCCTCTTTGTAAATCTAGAACCCAGTAAAAAGCTTGACACTTAAGTAGTAATAAAACTGAATGAATAACCAAATGTATTGATTTAAAAAGAGCCAGTGATGCTACCTGTAGGCAGCATCAGGGTCAGGTGGGAAAAAGAGCACAGTTGTTAAGTCACTGTTTTTCAACGTGGAGTCTGGGAAGCCTCCTGCACCAGAACAGTTTGCAGATGCTGGGGCAGCAAGATGCTGGGGCAGCAAGATGCTGGGGCAGCAAGATGCTGGGGCAGCAAGATGCTGGGGCAGCAAGATGCTGGGGCAAGCAGCAAGACTGGTTTGCTGGGCAGCTCAGTAAATAAGGTGGAGGCAAGTTTAGCAAAACTTAATGCGATTTTTGTGCACATTTGTATTAAAATCGTGGCATTATAGGAGAGTAACTTTCCTCTCCATTGAGTTCCTGTTCTGTAGATGAAAGGTGGGTACGGTTATACTTGGCCAGCACCTCAGCTTGCTGTCCTTGAAGATGGGGTGAAGAAGTATGGTGTGCCCAAGGCCCTGTGTTTGATCTTCAGAAATAGATTAGTTAATAAACAAACAAGAGACTAAAGAAGCTACATGTCTAGGGAGGAATCAACTCAAGAATTCCAGTGGTTTTTCTCATAAAATGTTGGGCTTTTCCTACTGGAATTAGTTCTGGTAGTAGGGTCTTTAGAATGATTGTGCACACCTGCCAGTTGCTGTTCTGAAGACCCAGTTCTGTGTTTAATCATTCCCTCCTTACCACACGCCTGGGAGACAGGTATTCTTACCATGTCCATTTAAAGTTGTGTGTCAAATGTGTGTGTGCACACACTCACACGCACTTGGGTATGTTGGGGAGGTCAGAGGACAACTTGCAGGGTTCAGTTCTCTCTCCCCACAGGCACCATGCTGGGGCCAGCATCGTTGGCAGCCCCCAACATGCCCATTTTGCAGATACAGAAACAGATAAAAGTCCTTATCAGCTTGTGCAGCTAAGGCAGGATCTGAACTCAGCTTACTTCCATGTCAGTTCCATAGCTCCTAACACTATAGGGTAATTTCTCCTTACAAGTGGCTCATCTTCCCCTAGAAAATCAACCATTCAGGAGCCACAGTAAAAAGTAAAACTCCTTGAAGACAAAAAGCTCCAAATAAGACCTCGGATTAAAAAAAAAAAAATCAGACAGGAAGGATTCAAGGACCAATCGCTGGTCACATCTGCAGCTCAGAGAAAGAGAACACTGTTTACCAGAAAGCTGGTCTGCCTGCAGCAACGAAACTCAGGGCTCTTCCTCTCCTCCAGCACCTCTCTAGGTTCGGTAACACCTCTGTGCTTTGAGAACCAGGAGTCGTCTTTAATCTTAGATGTCTGTTTTTATTTTGAATTGCTGTATTTCTTTTTCCTTCCTTACTTCTAGACACCAATGTATTTCTCTCTGTGAAGCATGAGCAAAGCCCGAGGTGCAAGCCAAGCCCTCAGAAATGTGATAGCTGTTACCAAGGATCTGAGGAAAAGTAACAAACCTAGACTCAAAATCAAAACGCTCGACTCTACTGTCTGGGGTGGCACCCATCCTAATCAGAAATGGGAATCACAGGCTTTGTTCCGGGGTGCTTGGCTGCTGAGCCACTCTGAAACCCCCTTCTCACCTGTGGATTCTGTGCTGGCTTGGCTGAGCACTGTGTTAAAGAACCTTCAAACATTCTTGCTCTAAGGAGTGCCTGGATGTTTACAGTTAGTGAACACATGTATCCTGTCTTATTCAGATATATAATCTTGACCTACTTTGTTCAAACAAGGACATATTAAAATACAACAATTTCTTAGGCCTGATAAACAGGGATGAGATTTTAAATACGCCATGCCCTATTCCACCAAGCCAAGTGTGAACAAAGTCTTGCCTTTCTTGCCACTTCTTCCCCAACGCAGAATTGGGTTGAGAAATTTGAATGGCTACTGAAAGAAAGGCTAGTAGACCACCTTAGTATATGTTGGTAACATATGGTACCCCCCAGAGGCCAAGTGAGGTATTAAAGAGAAAGGGTAAATGTCAGGAACTAATTATCAAATTAAAAGAACTTTGGGAGGTTCCCCTCAAATGTTGGCCTGATGCGTTTCTTTCTCTCTTAGAACATCTCCAGGCTGTAGGATGGGCAGCAGGAGTTTCAGCTCAGCACCTGCAAAGGTCTGAGATGGGGAGGCTGTCCTCTGTGGAGAGCCTGCTTTTCATCTACTTTTCTAACTCTTGGCCTGTTGGGTTCTTCACACTGTCTGTCCACTGTCCAGCAAGGGGCCTGGCCATGGCTCCCTTTTCTTGAGCTACTTTCATCCAGTTTTGAGCAGCCCCGTTTCAGATTGGCCTTTTTATGTTTGATATAAAGAATAGTTGTTGGCCAATTTCATCTTTTCATCGCTGTTCTCTAGGCCTGAATCCAAGTAGTTTGTCAGCTGCTCATTAACTCCCCCTTTGGCTCTTTCTAGTGTGTCTCCTAAGCTCATTGTGCCAAGAACTAACGCTTTCTTTTACACGATTCTCTTTCTCTGCTCCATCAGGGAGACAAATTACTTTCCAAAAGGGATCGCCAGGGATGGTTTAATGAGAATTTCTTTGGGGCTAGGCATGGAACGCAATGTAGTTAACATTCGGTGGACTTAATTGGACTTTTCTTTTCTGCCTCTTTTTAAAAAAAATCTGAAGCTATCCTGTTAATCTCTCATTTGTAATCAATTGTGTTGACTAAACAAAAGTCTAGGTCGTCTTTTCTTCCTGTCCCAGACAATCCTTTGTTGCCTGTAAATGCCGAGTTCTTGAGTGATGCTGGTTCTGTGGATGGCCCGATTGTTGACAGTTCATTACTACGCTTTTGTCCAGTTAATCTTTCTCGCTGTGTTTTGCATGTGCATGCCTTAATGAGCTCCGCTGGCAATTAACATGTTTCTGGGAGCAAACTGGTTGCTCAGACGTTTGAGAGGGACGTGCAGGGAAAAGGGCAACGCAGCTGCCTTGAGGTTATTTATTTCCCAGCGTTTTCTCAAGACTCCCGTACCCTCTTTGGTAGCACCCCCTTCTCTTCCTGCCCCCTCCCCTCCCTCCAGCCCATTTACCGCCTGCTCACCTGACTTGTTACTGCTCTAACTCTAGGGTCTGGCTCAGGCAGCCCTCTACCTTTCTGTGAGCCAAATAGCAAAATGGGGCTCCATGTAAACCCATTTCTGCCGCCAAGGCAAGAGCATGCGGAGTACCCCCCAAAATGTATCTGGATGCTGGCACTTCTCTGTGTCGCTCTTTGTAGAGAGGAACCTCTAACCCGCCTAAGGCAATAGGACTGTGCAATCTGTTATGTACAAGGCTGTGGCTTTGGAAGGAGGGTTTTTCTCTTTTTTTCCTTTTCTTTTTTCTTTTCTTTCTTTCTTTCTTTTTTTTTTTTTTTTTTTTTTGAGTCTTGCTGGCAAGATTGCTGAAGTGTGAGCAGTCATGGACAGAACAAACATCTTGTAGGGGAAAAGATAATTGGAGTCTTTTTTGTGTCTATGATAGGATTCCCTTCCCCCGCAATTTGATTTTTTTTAAAAAAAATATTTTTTCAGGGTGGCCTCTTCAATTTAATCAAGGTTAGAATATTAATATGCAGCGGATGACTACCTTGTTTAAGTCATTTATTGATATTGCAAACTTCAAGTCATGCAAACAATTTAATATTATGGAGGAAAAAAAAAACGAGAGAAAACAGAGCCTTTCGCCCACGATTTCCATGCACGATGCTAAGGAGAAGGCAGGCTACAGTGGTTAAGGAGGGAGCTCGGTGCTGGCTGTGGAAAGTGCTGACTCTTTCCAGGAGAAGGCAGTCTTTCCTGGATTCCATCACCAAGATAACAGACCTCTTCAACCAGGGAATGGTGTCCAACCGGAGGAAGGCAGAGCTAAGCTGCCTAGGTTTGGAAGAACTGTTTATCTTCAATTACCTTCAGATGTGAAATAACACCTTCTCAGGTGCGCAAGATTGGCAGGAGCCTAGTGTGGAGGTTAAGTAACAATCAAGTTAAGAGAAACAACCTCAAGGCGGTGGGAACAGGAGGGAAACTGCAGAGGTCCATCCTAGTCAGAGCACCACTTCCTGGGAGCAGGGACAAGCAGGGGAGCCCCATCAGCTCCACCTGAGCTGGATTTTATTCACTTTGGAGTTTGCAAAGAAACAACCCCCTAGTACTTTACAACCGCCAACCTGAAGGCGCATATTTTCAGTTTGCAAGAGGGGGAGGTCCTTTTGTAAAAAAGTTACATGGAAAGTTACAACAGAAGACTTTCTCCGGGCTCTGTTGCTTGATAGTTAGAAGCTAGCCTTCTGGGTGGCATGCTCCCTCTTCCATGGAACAGATTTCCTTAAGAGAAGGGCACTTGACTGTAATTTCCTACAAGCCACTTCCCTTCGCACTCCGCAGCTCGGCATTCGCCTTTGTATAAATATCTTCCTGAGGTGTTTTAAGATGTGCTTGACATGGTAGGATCTCCAAGCAGCACACCTGAAAAGGTATGCTTGGGAGATGGTGCTAGTGGTGGTGGAGGAAGAGAAGGAAGAGGAGGAAAACGAGGAGGAGGAGGAGGAGCAGGAGCAGGAGGAGGAGGAGGAGGAGGAGGAGGAGGAGGAGGAGGAAGCTGATTGAAATGACTGATATAGAGTACTCAGGTGTTCTAGAACGGAGTGGGGTCTAAGAATGTCAAGCAAAGTTAATAAAATACTTTGAGAAGAAATGGAGAAGTGGAGGGATTGACCTGTCAAACTCATGCAGCCTCCAAGAGGGAAGTTCCTATTCTCTTTGGCCCTGTCCTCCTCACCCCTCCGGGGTTGCCTGGGTTTTATAGCATACATAGAGAGTTAAATCTGCCTGCTCCTTTGGGTCCCGATCTCTCCTCAGGGAACTGCAGCCAGAACAAGATAGCATTTAAATCCCCTCTGGCTTCCTCGCCCCCCTCCCCTGGCTACATCTTCCCAGACTTGGGGGAGGAGGAAGGAGAGGAATACAAAAAAACGAGGACGCTCTCCTTTCAGGAAATGGAATTCTAATGTACGCGTTCCTATTTCTGAATCGGAGGTACTAAAAATACCCCTGCGACAGCCTGAGGAAGCTGTCGCTGTCCTCTGTGCAAACAAAATCGACAATTCTCCTTCTCAACGCAATGGGTCTTCAGATTGGGAGGGGGCCCAGGACAGAAGGTTTGGCTGTGAGCAGGAGAGATCTTCCACCCTGGCCAGGAGCATCTCCAGGCCACAAGCCTGAGACTGCTTTCCATCAATGAAATCTGAAGGAAGCGATGGTCTCTTAGAAGCCCGGACTTTGGAGCTCTGCCCTTCGTAGCCGGGAAACTCTGGGCGTGTCATTTAGATGGTCTCTCTGCCTCTACTTTTTCTCTGCAGAGTGGGAATAATCACACACACACACACACACACACACACACACACACACACACACACACACACACAGCTTGCAAATTGTTGCTAAAGCCACAGTAAAGGTGTTGAGTGCCTGCCTGGGAAAGAGCTCTAGAAATAAGAGGATCTCTCTCTCTCTCTCTCTCTCTCTCTCTCTCTCTCTCTCTCTCTCTCTCTCTCTCTGGTGGAAGTCAGTGGCGCTCTCAGTAATGAGTGCCTACTGTATACAACGCGTTGGGCTAACCCTCACTAGTTACTGTCAAGAGTTACCTGGGATTGCCCTTTGCAGTAACCATCCTTCCCTCCAAATAGCCTCCACCCGCGGTGCAAATCCGGATGGGGTCAGCGCTCAGCAGTTCTCACCCCCTCAACTCGGAGGCTGCGTGGAAGAGCACTCCCGGGCCCCGCGCCGCGTTTCCTCTGGTGTAGAAGAACAATGTTCCAGAAGACGTGGGCTGAATCACCGCGCTGATATTAAAAGTGTGGAGGGGGTGGGGGTGGAGGGAGGAGGCCAGGCGCGACGCGCCAGTAATCCGAGCTCTTGATTATCTAGATTCGGATCAAACGGGGCGGCGGCAGCCGGCCCCCTCCTGGGAATGATTAGATGATTAATGTAATGCTGTTTGAAGGGTCTCTGTTTTCTCTCTTAATTTGGGTCATTACTTAGAAAGCAAGCGTGAGATCATTTCATCAGCGTGCACGGCGGCAGAGATAGCTATTGAGGAAGTGGGCTAACTGCGTGGTAATCACGACCAGGGAGGACACATCGGCCAGCTCCGGGAGCTGGGCGCGCCCTCCCGCGGCAGGGTGCCGCTTACCGATCAGCCAGCCCAGACCTGAAGTGCAGGCAAAGGACACCAAGAGCTCAACAGCACGGCCTAGGCTGGACAGCCTCTAGCTGTCTCTGTCAGAGGAGGCTAGGACCAGGGTTGCGCTCCTTAAACCCCAGCCTTTTTCCTAAATTGCATGCTGTTACGCTCGGGATACCCAAAGGCCATTCCACAGCATCCAGCCACTTTTGACCCTTAAATTTTTTTCTCACCCAAATAAGAATCCCAAGTATCTGCTCAGTCACCAAATCAAACCTTGGGCTATTGATGGAGCCGGATGGAAGTGTTTCGGCCCATGCTCCTGGGTGCTTTAATATACCAGCATACCAGGAGTACGGTTTAACCTTAGCTTGGCCCCGGTGTCCCAAGAAAGTTACATTTGGGAAAGGAAAAGCTATAAATGCTTAGTTCCACCTCCTTCTTTGGATTTGTTGAGCTGACCTCGTGGCGAGGGGATGGGGAAAAGAAGACGCGCACTAATGGTTCTATTTATTGAGTCATATATATGTAATATTCCGTGTTCGCTTGTACAGGAGAGATTACAAGGTTGAGTGAAGATGGCAGGGGCATCACGCTCTTCTGGGCGCTCACGGTGACAGGCTGGGATTAAAAGCCGGCTGCCTGAGGAGAAGCGGAGGCCTGGAATTAAATATGTTTCAGCGCACTGGATTTAAATACGTTTCCTGAATGTACAAAGGTGGGAGCCACGCGTTTGTGCCGGTCATCGAGGACACGTTTACATTTCCCCAAAAATATGCTGGTTTCGATAAATAGATTTTAGCCTCTCTGCTATAGTTTTTTTTTCTTTTAATTTTAGAAATAAGTTTATACGTGAGATCTGCTTGGGTTGGTACAGGGCAGGAAGAACGGACAAGGCAGTAGCTCTCAGCTCTGAACTGTCCTGGCTAGGTCCTTTGCTGAGGGGGTGGCGGTGGGACCCACGCTGTCATGAAGTTTGCGCACATGTTTCTTTAAGTCAAAGTTTCTGCAAAAACCTTTGCCGCAAGTGGCACACGTGAAAGGCTTCTTGTCGTTGTGGGTGTGCATGTGGAAGGTCAGATTGTAGACCTGATGGAAGGCCTTGTTACAGATAGTGCATTTGTACTGCTTCTCGCCGCTGTGGGTGAGCTTGTGATTCTTGTAGTTCCCTACGGAAGAGCAAAAACAACAACAACAAAAACAAAAACGTAGGGGTTTGTAGTGGAATAAGACCTCCCCCAAACCCTGCACCACCAGCCCTCAGTCCCTGCAGTAGCTCAGAAGGCGATGCTTGACTAGGCAGGCTTGACCTCTCCAAACTAAGAAGTTGTCAAACTTCGTCTGCATCAAGGCCGGAGCGCTCCTGAAAGGACGGTGGACCAGGTCTTACCCAGCCGACACAGGCCCTGCTCTGCCGGTGCAGAGGCCCACAAAGCGTTCCTCCTGCCGAGCTCTGCGGGCTGGGAAACTTTTGTGCAGCCTAAGAAGGCAGTGGGTTCTTAGAGCTGATGCCTCGCTCCAAGAAATCCGCAAAAATCTAGGCTCGGTAGCTCTGTTCTTAGAACCGACCCTCCCCGCCCCCCCCCCACATCCCCATTGCTATCTCAAGATACAAAATTACATTTGAAATTGAGTAGAGTCCCAGGGTCTGGGAGCACTGGTGACCTGCCCCCAACCCCCAAACCTCTCAATCTTAAATTCTTCCTATAGGAAGATACTGCTTAGATTAAAAAAAAAAAAAAAAAGGAAGTAGTGCTTACAAAGGGAAGCCATACTCTCTATGTTTCCTTTTTGCCCCTTTCCTTAATTCTCAGCTCCAAAATTCAGTGCTCCCGAGAGTCAAGCCTGAATCCAGCGAGGTCTACCAACCCAGCCAGGAAAGCGTCTACCTCTGTCTGCACAACCCTATTCCAAAGAATTGCTGCGCCCTAGCCTGCGGCTTTTGTGCTGCCTCTACCACACTCACCTCATTCTCAGCACACTCCCCCTCCCCTGCGACCCTCTGAACCCTAAAGATGAGATGAGGGAGTGCCTAGCTTAGTACCTTACCTTTTTGGTGAAAGCCTTTGCCACAAAACTCGCAGACGAAGGGCTTGTAGCCCGCGTGGATGCGGATGTGCGTGTTGAGCGTGGAGCTGCGATTGAAGGCTTTGCCGCACTGGTTACACTTATGTGGTTTTTCCTGCGAAGAGGGGCGTGCGTACAGTAAGGCTGAGACCTAGGCAAGGGACAGTAGAGCCCCCCACCAAGGTTAAGGAGAATCCAATACTACCGCTCAGACTAGGGCAGTGATGTTCGCCGACTGGGCCTGATCTAGGGGCCACGTACCTGGGTATGGATAATTTTGTGTCTGCAGAGAGTGCTGGCCTGGCGGAAGCCTTTGCCACAGACTTTGCACACAAACGGTCTAGCTCCGGTGTGGACAGGCATGTGGCGGGTGAGGTTATAGTGAGCATTGAACACCTATGGAAGGATGAGAGCGGAACTTAGGCTGAGTCTGCCAAGGGCCTAGAATCAGGCCCGGAGGCTACAATTTACCTCCCTTAACCAACCATCCCATCTGAAGCCAGCAAGTCCTTTTGTCAACTGTGTGGCGATTTTACAGCCCCATTTTACAGAATAGGAAACTGAGGCTCAACTGAGCATCGAACGGAGCGCGCAGCTATTGGGAAGCTCCTCTGCTTGAGAGAAAGGTGTACAAGGCAGCCCAAGAAAGTCAGGGGCTACTAGCTCCCTCCCCCCAGAACCGTAGGCCTCACCTTGCCGCACACTTCGCAGGTGAAGTTTTTGGGTTTGCTGTCAGTAGAGCCCCCCGGTAGTTTGCTGTGGCTCTTGACTCCCCCTCGTTCAGCTGTCAAGGCCGAGTTCTCCTTCAGCACCTGCTCCAGTGGCGCATGCAAGCGCTCCTTATGGGGATAGGAAGCTGGGTGGGGGAACTTGTCCGCAGCCAGGCTGGCCAGTTTGGCGTTCTCCAGCAGAAAAAGCTTGGGGTGAGCAGCCAGGGAAGTGGGGGCCTGTGCGTTGAGGAGGCCGGATGGGAAAAGGTGGCCTCCGAGGAGCTCCGAAGGTGGGTAAGCGGTGGAGTCCAGGTAGTTGAAGTAGTAGAGAGAGCCGCTGGCAGGCAGCCCCACAGCCTGGTTGATGACCTGCGGTTTGATGACCCTGCCGGCGGGCAGCGCAGAAGGCGCGAGGCCCAGTTCGGCCTTGCAGCACACGCCACAGTTGGTTTTGCACAAGCCGCTGGCGCCGCACACTGGGGCCCCCCCGCCGCTGCCTCCTCCTCCACCGCCGCCCGCCCGGAGGCTGCTCTTCCAGAACTCCGAGTAACTGAGCAGCGTCTTGGACGGCACCTCGTAGCCTAGAGGCTGGAGAGGGATCATACAGGGCAGCGGCGAGCAGAGGTTGAGCAGTTTCTTGCTCTGGCTGCTGTCTGCCTCTAACGCAGCAGGCCGGGGCTCGAAAGGCGCTCGGGGCTCGGACGTCTTGGCCATGATGCGCTCGATAGAGAAAGCTAGTGTTTTAGAAGTGGCCGGTGACGCTCCAGCGCGCGGGCAGGCCGGGGGCACCATGGTCTCCAGGGAAGCTGAGCTGGCCATGGCGCGCCAAGCTGGGCCAGGCTGGGCCAGGGCACAGCCTCTCTCCTCTAAGTCTGCATTCCGGAAAAGGCAGGGGGGAAACCGCAATTTAATAAGCACCTAGTCGGCCCGGTCACCCATTTGCATTCAAATGAACAGAAGCAGAACAAAGTGCACCCAAGGGTACCAAATTACCGCCCATTAACCCGGCGCGCAAAGGAACCCACCAGCTATTGCCCTGGGACTATGAAAGGGGGAAGAAGGGGGAGGCTGTACAAAGGAAAGGAGAAGGGGTAGAAGAAAGGAGTCTCAAATTAACACTCCCAGCCCTTCCCTGGACCCAGGCCTTCGCCACGCGTGCTGGGAACTGGGCACTGAAAGAGCAAAGTTAAAGAGGGCCGGAAGAACCACCTCGCTTTTACCTCTTTCCCCCACCGCCAAGGAGATGCGTTCCGAGCCATGCAGCGTGTCTCTTCTGTCACATTTTGATGGCAAACATCTTCCCCTCCGCGTGAGATCACTGTCTTTTACATTCAGCTGACATCACATGAAGTCACTTGAAGTGGAATGACATGGGCGGCGGCGCGACTCCCGTTGAGGACCCTGCGTTCCCCCGCGCCTGCCGGCCGCCGCCACCGCCCCTCAAACTTTAAAGGAGGCAACTAGCGCCCGCGCTCCCTTCGGGAAAGTGCGAGCGGTTTGCGAATCGGGAAGGAGGGAAGAGAGGGAGGGGGGAGGGGGAAGAATCGTGATGGTTTTGCCGGTGGAAGGAGGTGGGGGCCGCCCAAACCCAAACCTAGGCAGAGTTCCTTGGGTGATTCACAACTTTGGGGGGCCTACAGTTTTAGGGTACGCGGGGAAGGCGGGGTGTCCCCGACGCGCTACCTCAAAGGGCCCCTGGTGTCCGTCTAATCACCAAAGTATCCCTTAGCCCTGCGCAGCCGAACTGGGCACCGTGCTAATAAACTGCCATTTACCTACGGAGCCAGCGCCAGCCCCGAACACGCGCAAATGATAATTACCTCATTAGGATGTGGCGCATGGACGCGGGCGTCGCGTTTGGAGGGGGGAACTTGTTAATGGGGAAATATTAATTTATGCAAAAGCAACGAGCTCGCCTTGGCTGGCGTCGGAGGTCGAGAGAGAGCTCCCCGCCGCCTAAGGACGACCTCGAAGAGTCCGGGAGGGCAGGCGGCGTGCCGGGGTCCTGGGGACCTGGGGAAGGGTGGGTGCGCCTGCAGCTCTCTGGCCCACTTTTTCAGTAGGGCTGGGGGATTCTTGCCCTGAGAGGCCTAGGGCTCTTTGAGAAGCTAATCGATCCGAATTGCTGATTTGTGATCGGGTTTGAGAGGCAAAGGCAGGCTCTGCGCCTGGTTTAGGGCTGCGTGCGGGGAGGATTCGGAGGGCAGCTCTCCCGCTGTTGGGTACTTACTGTTTGTATAATTGAGAAGGTCCAATCTCCACCTGTTTAAGGAGCAGATTGAAACAGCAGAACCTCCCCTGGATCCTATTAAAACGTTTTTCCTCCTAAGGCCATTCAGTCGAACCAATTTTCCGAAGTGATTCATAGAGCTGAATTCTGCCAAGGCAGCTCTTTCACTTTTAGCCACTAAAGCACCGCGTGGAACCGGGTTTTGTGTTTTTCTAAAATAAAAAGAAGGATTATCAGAGGGGAGAAGGAGGGGGTCTGAAGGGGGGCGGGCAAAGACTTAGTGTGGCCAGAGGTACAAGCAGAGGGAAGAAAAGGCTCTTTTCTAGACAGGCCCCAAGTAAGTTCGGAGGAATTCAGCGTTTTTGTGCCGGGCGCACAAAAGCAGAGCGCTCGGCGCTGGGTTTGGAGGGGCTGAATTCATGTTTGCAGACCATTCCACCTGCGTATCACAACAAACTGCTCAAAGAAGCTCCAGCACTTTCAACAGGCCGGGTGCTCTTGGTGACAACAAAAGTGGTCGAGGCTGAGGGTTCTTATGGGGGGGGGGGGGCTAGCTAGAGAAGGAGAGAATTAGGTTTAGGGAAAAGAGGGGCTGTGCATGGGGTTTTTGAAAACTTTTGGCTGTTTTTGTTCGTCGGACAATTATATCTTGCCAGCCGGCTTTTGCAAGACCAAGAGCTTTGTAGCCGCAAAGGCAGTTTAAGAGGATTACGGTGGGTATAATATGAGCAAACAGGGTTGAGGGTTTGATAGTCAATTCCTTCTCCAGAGATATAGCATCAGCGGAGCCGGGGAAAGTGCCGGTGAAGGCAAACCCTCTTCTCCGTTTGCAGCTGAGTGTCCATCTGATCCCCGGCCCACTACTACCCATCCCAGGGAAAACTGTCCATCCAACGCCAGACGGACGAGCAAAGCTCTAGTTTGGACTGCAGCCGAACAACATCCTATCCTCGGCAAAACTCTTTCCTTCCATCCACCTATCTAGCTGTGTCTCCTCCGATGGCCATTTCAGATCAGGTGTGGATGGAGCAGGTAGAGAAAAGAAAAGTATAGCTGGGGAACGGGTGGGGGTGGGGGCCAACAGACAGAGATCTCCAAGGAGAAGTGACAGTGGAAATGGTCTATGATAGACTAATAATCTCATCCTGCCAAACTCTGAAACTGTCCTCAAATTCAGCAATTATGAGTCTGTCTCCTTAATATCCACCACCACACACACAAAGCTGAAACTTCCAGGTATCAAAGCTAGAGTCCTGCCCAACTGGAGAAGAATATTTTCACACCGCCCATTCAATTTAAGACATTCCCACGGGGGATGTAAGTCCACACCCAATGTCCCCCATCTCTATGTAAATGACAAACTTATAGATGACCCTTCTCTCCCACCAAATCTGAAGCAAACCACTCACCCAGCACTGACTGAGATAATATCAGTTCACCTGCATCCTCAAAACCTGAATTTCTATCCCGACTTTCCTGTGGAATCCTGCTTGCCACCAGCCTTGCACCCCAGCCCTTTCCCCACATTGGGCAATTATGGATCTCCGCGGCACCTGAAAGACATGCTGGTTTGAACACTCCATCAGGCTGATAGGCTTCCAAGGACTTTCTAAGAGCCTGCTTTACCATCCCTTCTGCTTTCTGTTAATCTCTCTCTCTCTCTCTCTCTCTCTCTCTCTCTCTCTCTCTCTCTCTCTCTCTCCCATCACAAAGCAGAACTACCTCCACAGAAAGAAAACATTTGGGTAAAAACAAGTTGCCCCTAATGTGCCTTTCTTTCCAAATGTTGGGTGAATACACTGGCTTTCATGAAAGTATTTAATTAGCTTCCACAAACTTCTTCCCTTGCCTGCAGATTATATTGAAGTGGAGGGTTGGAAACTATTTTACACCTTGCCACTCACATGTTAATTAATCTCTATCTAACCCTAATTGCAGTTTATTCAAGCGCCGCTCAACAGCTCACCCACACAATAAACACTGATCCTACTTTTATACATATTACTTCACGTTAACACATTGAGTAATTAGCTCCAGTACCAACTAATAGTGCAAACAAATATTTTCTGTAAACGAGATGATTTCAGGCAGGATAATAGAAGGCTGGGGAAAGTCATGCGTGCTGGAAGGTGTGCTGAGGTCCCCATTCCTTGCCCCCTCCTCCAAATTTATTTTCCCAGGACACACCGATTTTTAAAAGGCCAATTTCCTTTTAGGAAGGCTGAGACAACTATAGAAATTCAACTTTCAGAATTTTAGAGATTTGGTGGAGAGAGGTCTGTGAGATTAGGGGTGACCTTTTTAACCTACAGGTTTTCAGTGTAGGGAGGGTTCCCAAATAACTCCACAAGTGGTCTACTGGAGATATAAGCTGATCTCTCAAAGCATGTTGTTGTGTGCCAGAAAAAAAAAAAACAGTTTTGGGAAACTTCTTACTTTAAAAACCTTTCCTCTAAAACAGTTTCTCAGGAAGGGGTGACTTTCTGGGTTTTCAAATCCCAACAGGCCACAGGCTGCACTGCCAATCCAGGATGGACTGGTGCTAAGAGAGCAAGAGACTGAGAGATGGGCAGCAGACACCTGCCCAAGAGAAGCCTACAAGGAGACATCACTCTCATAGTCCCAGGGACAGAATTCACGGTGGTGGTGGTGGTGTGTGTGGGGCAATCAAGAGACCCACTGTCTATCAAGCACAGCCTTTTGATCAACAGGGTCTTGCCCAGTGGTAGGCCTCAGCTCCAGGTTGGTGCAAAAACAAGACTCTTGCTTCTTTGCCATCTGGTCTTGGCTTCGGACTACTAAGCAAACCAAGTGAAGCCTGAAGTGCCTCTGGATCCCAACACTTCCTGTTTTTCACAACCCAGTCCCGTAGCCCAGCATCTCTCTTGCTCTGTGGGCCCTGTCCTAGCCTGGACCTGTGTAATCTCAGGCCATGTGATACCACACCAGGGCCGAACTATGCAATGCGCACACCACTGAGTGGAGATGTGTGCCCAACTCCAAAGACCGAACACAGTGCTCTAATTGAAATCGCAGGCTTAAGCACAGCTGGCGGCTGCCTATTGATTTTACAGGAGCTTCTTTTGTAGGAAGCATATTAAATATGAGTGGCCACATCGGGGTTTTGCTTGTCTCTCTGCCCCTTCCCTCTGGCCATTATATGGTCACTAACTTGAACCACTGTAATAATGACTTCTGTGTAAGAAAAAAAAATCAGTTCCAGAAATCGCCCACACTTTAAGACAAATTACTTAGCAGATGCCTTCCCGGAATGCAGACAACCTCAGAGGAAAATCCCTTTCTTGTATAGAAGCTCACACGTTCGCACCGCTTCTGGCACCCGGAAAGAAAAGCAGGCATTTTGACTCCCAACTCCGAAAAGGTGCTGCAGTTCTAGCCTAGGTGACTGGTGTCAATTGGTTTTAATTTTTAAAATTATTGTTAATATTATTGCCTACAATGACTGCAAAACATAATAGATCATCATAAGCTATCTCACTCGGGGCAGCACACTGTGTGTGTGTGGGGGGGGGGGCGTCTTAGTTTGGGGAAACGCTGAGCAAATTTGGTGCAGTCACTGTTCCCCTCCCAGATTTATTTAGGGGTGGTTGGGGGAGCAAACCCAAACCTTAAAAATCTTTCAGCGTTTCTCTCCCTATTTCCTCACTCCTCTCTCTTCCCTTCATTCCCTTCCATTTAAAATATGATTTACGTAGGAACCACCTTTAGCCGCTGCTTAAAATTCATTAACTTTTGAAGAGAAATTGATCTGCTATCCTCCTTTCCACCCCAGGAAACATCCTACTGAAAACATTTGAACAGCCTTGCCGGTGCGCGAGGCTGTTCAAGACACAGGGGCCTCCGCTTTTGGTGAGCGTTATTTTCTGTGTGGAGAGACAAAGAGCCTCAGATACCCTGGCCCAACAAGGCAGGGCGCGTGTGCCTGGAGAGCTGTCCGGTTCCAGGTATCGCACAGTCCCAGGCCTAGACTACCAAGATAGATGGGCTGGTTGCGGTCTTTATCTGCTCGCAACCTTTGGGTGCTACGGTGCTGAGCTTGAATAGCACAAAGCCTGGCCCTCTGCACCAAGCAGATGTTTAGCAGCATTCCTAGCTTTCAAGGACTGGCAAATTTCAATGTACCAACAGACAGTTTCACCTTTAGACCAGGAGTCTCCAGGCCTTCAGCCTGAGGCAGATAGTGGGGGTGGGGCGGTGATACAAACCTATATGTGGATTTCCAGGATTCTTCTAACAACTGGGTGATCACAGCGGAGGACACTCTCTTTTCTTCAGAAATCTGAGCAGTGTAGACACTCCTAGGACAGAGGGAATCTCCCCAGAGTGCAGATCTGTAGTCTCTACCCTTGCAGGGTTGATGCACTCTCTTCTCTGCCCTAAATGCATATATAATCACAAACATATATATGCATATCGTATATATGCATATGCATGCATATCGTGTATATGCATGTGTGTGTATATTCTATCGACATTCTAGAAATGGCATTTGATTAGGAATCTAATCCAATACTTGGCACAGCATTTTGTAAGCGGACATGCCATTTTTCCGGGTGACGTGAAGGAGCGTTCCTTTACACCTGAGTTTTCTTAAGACTCAATTTTGGTATGCAATCTGAAAGAAGTTATTTATAAACAGCAACTATAATGTATTTTAAATGCAATATATATGTGCACAAACACATGAAATAAAAAGGCGCTTTGGTGAGTGATGGGCCTAGTGTAGACAGAAGATGTGGATTTGCACCCTGGGAAGATGGCTTAGGATCCTCCCAGTTATTTAACTTGGCAGCTGGTTAAACTCCTTGGTGAAGCCTGCCCAAAAGTATTAGCGTTAAGAACTAAGAGCAGGAGTTAAGCAACTTAAGAGAGCAAAGGGTAAGAGGAAGGGACTTCAGAGTCCCCCAAAGTTCTGTGGTGAACAGAACTGGATAGTGCGTTTCTTAAGGCCCTGAACTGTTGTATTTTCAGCTAGTGTATACCTGGCTACATTGTGTGTGTGTGTGTGTGTGTGTGTGTGTGTGTGTGTGTGTGTGTGTGTGTGTGTGAGAGAGAGAGAGAGAGAGAGAGAGAGAGAGAGAGAGAGAGAGAGAGCCTTTAACAAGAACTCCCTGTGTGCACATTCAAAAAGAAAAGTTCTTTTCGGTCTTTACCTTACCTAGAGGAAACTCAGCCTTTCACTCTGCTGGGAATTTGTGGTCTGGCTTAAGCAGACAGAAATTGGAAATTCCAGAAATGATGAATAGAGCTGCTCCCAGACTGAACCCATTTCTTCCTCCATCAGTGTCCCTGCTACATAGGGTGTGACTACTGGATAACAATGAGCAGATGGACTATTGTACTTAGCCAGATGTAGTACTAAGTGAAGCACCTATGCCATTCAGTTCTCAGAGCATCCGAAGTCAAAACCTTTAATCCTTATCCACCATAAAGATACCAAGGTTGAGATTCCTGGAGGATATGCAACACACACCAATTCACAGAGCTGGTTAAGAGGTTCTTTGCAGAGCTTGGACTCATAAATATCATGCAAAAACAAAACAAAACAAGATAAAACCACCACAACAAAACCAAAGCTAAGCAAATTGGTGCTGCTGGTGGAGTATTACTAGGGATAAACACTGGGGAAGTGTTTGTCAGGGTCTATTAAGGGTGGGTGTTTGTATTAAGTGTGGTCCATCAGTTGCATGCCTACTATGCACCCAACAGAAATGTGTATCTGAAGTCGCTAGGAGGCATGTACTACAAAGGTCCACAGCAGCATAATTGTTTGAAGCCCTAAACTGGCAACTGTGTGACTAACCACTACCAGAGGAACCAGGAGTTTAGTGGTGGCTTATTCACAACATGAAATTGTATACATCTTTGAGAATGACTGGCTACTGAAATATATAATAGCATGGATACAATGTTATGCAAAAGATGTTGGATCTAAACACAAAATATTTTGAAGGAAGCAAAATATGAAGAGAGTTCTTGAGCAAAGTGTTTGCAGGTTTATTCATGTTTATCAAGTAGTGTATTCTGCACTTTCTACTTCTCTCCATATATTTTATACTTAGATATATCTGTTAGATCCACGTATTAGATCCACGTGCTTATCATATTCTTGTGTCTGTTAATAAGTAAATAATCACCATGAATTTGTCTGATTGCTCGCAGCCCCCAATTTCCAAAAGAACACTGTTCCCTTCCTGCCTCTTGACTAATATTTCTTTAATTTCTTCCTCTGGATCAGTTAACTGAACCTTAGGTAAACTCATACAAATGAGTGATATTAAATTTCTACCATGGTTGTCTTTACAGTTGGGTGTTTGACCCATTATTAAGGGAACTACCTGGGTGATCAAGGATGCTAAATCGGGGGATCCACTTAAAGTGTTTCTCCCTTGCTCCTTGCTTCAGCAAAAGATGGCAGCCATGGACTTGAGCTCCCCCTTGCTCAGGGCTTCAGGTGTCAGCTTAGGCTAGGGACTACCTCTGACTTTCCAAAGACTCCGGAAGTTTGCCTTCTGAGGTAGAGGAGCTGGGTGAGTGCAAAAGAACACTGAATAGGGACTTTGTAGGAGCCAACATTAATAGAAAACCTTGACAAATCATTACAGCCCAACTCACTGGAGTTTGGCCCTACACAAGGCCAGAGAAAAGACAGACAGAATCTTGACTTTCTGGCAAGTGACCCAGTTAGCAGAATGAGCAGTTTTGCTCTCGGAAAGGGTGGGGAAGTTTATTTTAGGAAGGAAAAAAAAAAGCTTTGGAAAACAGAAACCAAACAAAGTACTCGATGAACAACCCACTCCTGTAGAGATTTATGGTGGATTCTGTCAGGTGTATGAGCTGCAAGTCTGATGTCATTTCAAAATTGGTATCAGTACTCACCCCCTATAGCACCCAGATGGGGACAAGGAGGCTGTAGTAAGTATAATATTCTCTTCTCCAGAGAAATTCAAAGGCAATAGAATTTATTTATTAGGTAGCCACGCACACTTGTCGGGGAACATTCCACCCTAGAAACACAGGAGTATCACAGGAATGATGCTCACTCACCAAGAGGACATGATCTTCTCCCTTCATAATGGTCTCTGTCATCCAAACAGCTAGCTTTTGTGCCTGAGGAATGAATGATAGGTGTGGCTAGATTGATACAAGACTCTGAAAGGGTGAAGTTGGCCAGGACAGGGCAACTAAAAATTCCCTAGCTGTGAAGAAAAATCATCTAAGAAATGTTTCCATTGAAAGTTACAGGCTTAGAGCTGACATAATCAAAAGCATTTTTTTCAGGCATTTTTTCTACGGAGAGGTAGATTCACCTTTCCTCAGCCCACTGCCTGGCTCTTTTTCTAGAGAAGAAGCCATGTTTTGGTTGGACTTGTGTTTCCTTGGACTAAATGAGAATTTGCACAGAAACCACCATAATAAGTGCTTGTGGTTTTATTATTTATTTATGTATGATTAATTAATTTACATCCCAAATGTTCCCCCACTCCTGGTCCCACCTCAGAGATCCCCCCCCCATCTCCCCTTCTCTTTGCCTCTGAAAGATTACCCCTCCCCTCATCAAGTCTCTACAGGATTAGGACATCCTCTTCCACTAAGGCTAGACAAGGCAGTCCTCTGTTATGCATGTGTGGGGGCAGGGCGGAAGGGGAGGCCTTAGACAAACCCGTGTTTGCTCTTTGGTTGGTGGCTTAGTCTCTGGGAGCTCCCAGAGGGTCCGGGTTAGTTGACACTGTCAGTCTTCTTTTTTGTTTGTTTGTTTTTTGAGAGAGGGTTTCTCTGTGTAGCCCTGGCGGTCCTGGAACTCACAGGCTGGCCTCGAACTCAGAAATCCGCCTGCCTCTGACTCCCGAGTGCTGGGGTTAAAGGCCTGCGCCACCACGCCTGGCGACACTGTCTGTCTTCCTATGGGGTTGCTATACGTCCTTCTGTCCTTCCCATATCTCTTCCATAGGGATCTCCGCCTCAGTCCAGTGCTTGGCTATGAGTATCTGCATCTGTCTCAGTCAGCTGCTGGGTAAAACCTCTCAGGACAGCCATGCTAGGCTCCTGGCTGCAATGTTTGTGTTTTTGTGATCAAGATGACTTGTTTCTCTGATTAAAAATTAATTGGTGATGTTTTTGGAAAAGTAGAGAGAAGAGAATTGAAACTGCACGTATTTTTACTACTCCAAAGTCTCTGAAAGTTCTTTGGTGTCTGTTCTTTCTATGCCTTTAAAAGATTGGCATCAGATGATATGTGCTTTTTCGTTTGACACAGCATGAACATTTTTCTATGTTTTAAATATGCTAATAAGACATTTTTAATGTCTCTAGAAGTTTACTATATGTCTTCTACATGAGTTAAATAGTCCTTTGCTTTTGGATATTTAGGTTATTTATAATTTTTTTTTCTGCAATAGTTCCATCAGGAACATTCTCACACACGAGTTCTATGCATATCTAATTCCTGTAGGATAAATTCCCAGAAGTAGAATTACTATGGTGAGCGATATCTATATTTTAAAAGCCTCAGATACCAACTGACAAGATGCCCTTCATTAAAGGGGTTACATATTTATCCGTGTTCCAACCATCAGGACATGACGATCCTTTCTTACAGAACCTTTATAAACACTCAGCACAATCATTTAAAACATCCTACCAATGTGATAGAAACCAAGCAGCATCGCATCTCATTGCTATTTCTTCCCGTGAGTTCTTGCCCAGGGACGGCTTGGTTGCCAAACCATGAAGATCTTGAAATGATGGTGCAGACCAGGGTGACAGAATAGAGGAAAACATATGGGAAAGGGTGTCCCAGAGAAAGCACAGTTCAGAACAAAGAGGAGACCACAGAGACATTTTATTTTTGACATCCACAAGATTCCAGGTTGCTATATATTTCAAACAGTTCTGGTGACGTGTCTCTAGTCCCTCGCTCACTAGAAATGGGCTGCTGAGTACTCTCCTCCATCCAGACCTTTGGTCCTAGGTCTTGCATGTATGTGCTGATATGTGTCTGAGTGGAGCCTGGTGAACAGGAGTCTCAGGCTGCTGAAGTCAAGATGGGCTGTGCTTCTTCCGGAGGGCGCCCAGCGATATTCCAGTTCAGCCAGACATTTACCAAATGCATTCTGGCTGGCCTGGAGGGGTGCAGTGGTAAGAAAAGCTGGGCTGGTTCAAGCCTCACACCATGGCTGAAAGGAGAACCAGAAAGAACAGGATTGAGAATCGACTCCTGCCCCTACTGCACAGATAGACGAAAGGGTACAAAGAGGAGCTTTCCTACAAGAGCTTGATGTCTTCCTGAATCTGAACTCCTCTCTAGCCAGAGACTGATGTGCTTTAGTGATATGCTTTCAGAATTCTGCCCAATCTCTCCTGCTAGTTACAAAAAAACAGCCAAACTGTATCAACATTCACCAAACAGTAGACAGTAATATAAAGAAGCCACAGTGTCATCCCAACCTAGTCAGAGCCACTCAGGCAATTCCGACTCATCCACACCCACTTTTGGCTCTCTCTTATTCTAACACAAGTTCCACACATGCTACTGTATTAACCAAATGCAGTTTAAGGACTCTTACTTAAAGTATTAGCAGTACTTTCTTTTTCAGACTTTTATTCACTTTACATCCAGCTCACTGCCCCCCAACAGTAATTCTTTAATACCATCAGTGTTCAGTTTCCCAATTTTCTTGTACACATATTTCAGACCCCTTTATCGTAATAAATTGTAATCCTCTTGGCTTTTAAGTTTGCCTGTCTGTCTATCTATCTATCTATCTATCAATCAATCTATCTATCTATCTATCTATCTATCATTTATCTATCATCGATCTAGCTTTTGGTGTTTCCTATTTTTTAAACAAATCTTTTTGTGTGTATATAGGATGCATGTTTAAATAATTTGTGTTTGTGTGCGTGTGTGCTGGCCTGTGTATATGAAAGTCAGTGAAAGTATTTGGATATTGTTCCTAACTTTTCTCCTTGTTTGAGATAGGGTCTCATTGTTGTTTGCCATTTTGAAAGCTTCTGGAGACTCCTGTGAGTCCATTTTCCATTTTCCTCCAGGAACCCTGGGATGATATGTGTTCCAATGCAATGCTTTGCTGTTCCTGGGCACTGGGGGTTTAAGCTCAGGTCACCACCCCTGAATGGGCAGAATTTTACCCATTCACCAAGCAACCTCTCCAGCTACCTACCTTTTTTTTTTTTTTTTTTTTGAGACAGGGCTTCAGACTATTGTCTAGACTGGCCCAGAACTCATAACAACCCTCCAGCCTTGACCATTTAGGGGCTGGGGATACAGCTGTGAGCCATCCTCTGACTGGCATTCACAGTAATTTCTAAATTAGAGGCTCATGCCCATTTTTTTTTTCTTTTCCCCTTTGCAGTTTACTTCTTTAAGGAATGGTGTGGGCTTTGCCATTGTTTGCGTCCACAGTATTTCCCACAGTCTGAGCTTTGCTTGCAGATTTCTTGTGGTGCAGGTGATTTTGGAGACCCACTTCTTAGGATGGGTCTTTAAGGCTCACTGGCCTATGAACGCTTGAAGAACAAGAGCTCTTCCTGTTCAGCCTTGGTCCCTGACGTCACACCCAACACCTGTGCAGCAAGTACTTGGCTGGCTGACAGATCGGATGATTGAAATAATTATGTTCTTTTCTGTTTGTCCAAGTACATATGTGTGCATGTGTGCATATACATGCATGTGAAGACCTGAAGACAACCTCGGCTGCTGTTCTGCAGGGGCCATCCACCCAATTGTTTTGAGACAGGATCTCTTACTGCACAGGGACTTACCAAGTACGCTAGGCTGAGCCTACTTATAAACACTTATAAGATAAAATATAATAAAATACATCATTTTAAAAATTGGAAAAAAAACCAATGCAGACTGAGAAAAGAACACACTCAATCTGCTCTGGTCGGAATGTGTGTATGGATACACACACATACATATATATCATACATCCCTGTTCCTTAAGTCAGACCGTTCCCCCAGACAATGCCTAGCACATGTTGAGATTCTCAGCGGTTGACTGGTGAACAGGTAGACTGACCTTTCATTTCCTAAAGTTCTGGAATGTATGATGGTGTGTTTCTTTCCTCCATAGTAGTTAAACAAAGTTTAAAAACAAACAAACGAAAAACCAACCAACATTTCAGACTATTCATTCCTTGCCATTGGGAATGCATCTGCCTTTAATGCCTCCTCTCCCTGCCACCTCTGCCGCCACAGATCACAGGGGTGGGGGTGGGGGTGTCAGTTGTAGTGTAAAGTAACATAGGGGTGGAACCTCGCACCCTACAAAAAAAGAGCTGGCTTGGGAGAGGAAGAGTGAAAGAGGACTGGCAGCAGTGAGATTCTATCTCTATTGTTAGGTTAAATCCAAGCATCTGCTCGGTTAGCATACCTGTGCATGGCTGGTATGCTTTTTGGCTTTGTGTTTGTGAAGTTTCCCACCCAGACAGCATAAAGGGTATAAGTAATTAATACTAGTCAATTACAGGCTTATGGGATCAGTGTTTTGTGTTGACTTTTTTGATGCAATAATCATAAATAACAACACTTAAGTTCAACAAGATACTATATAATATAGAGAAAAAAGTTAAGCTTTTCTCTCACATACATTTTTGGAATGTTCTTTTACAGAAAGTGTTATTACTATCATGTCAGCAATGTGGCCGTATAAGGTACATAGACCAGTTAGTTACATCTTCTGATAACTTGAACTCGACTAGGTGGGTATTAGTGATTTTTCCTTGGTCACTCATATAGTGAAATGGCATAGTGGAATCTTAAAGCCATGCCTTGGCTTTTAACTATCTTACCTTATCTCAAAATACAGAATTATAACCCATAATTATTTTCCAGAATAAATGGTAAACTGGTTTGTTGAAATAGTTGGGCCAGTTTGATGGTTGGTATTTTCTTATAGAAAAGCAAAGTATATAACTGATGTGTTTGGTACAAAAGGAAAAGATACCATCTTCATGTTACAGGTAAGGGCATTAAGAGCTGCTGAACAGAGCAGGGGCAGCAGTGAAGAAGAGAATGGTCTTTGATAGATGTTATCACGCTCTAGTGTGTGGGTGCGTGCATGTGTGTGTGTATGTGTGTGCATTTGTGTATGTATGTGTATATGTGTGTGTGCATTGTGTATGTATGTGTGTGCATGTGTATATGTATGTGTGTATGTATATATGTGTGTATGTATATATGTGTGTGTATGTGTGCATTTGTGTATGCATGTATGTGCATGTGTATATGTATGTGTGTATGTATATATGTGTGTATGTGTGCATTTGTGTATGTATGTATGTGCATGTGTATATGTATGTGTGTATATATGTTTATGTGTGTATGTATATGTGTGCATGTGTGTATGTATGTGTATGTATATGTGTGTGTATGTGTGTGTGAGAAGGTGCATGTGCATATATGTATGTGCATGTGTATATGTGTGTACATGTGTGTATATATATGTCTATGTGTGTATGTGTACATGTGTGTGAATGTACTTGTGTACGTGTGTGCATGCATAGTCATCTGTTAATTCATCATGGATCCCTTTGACAGACTGGTAAGACTATGGATTTCATCACTGAATAATATTGTAAAAGAATAAAATAGTAAAATTCTGAAAGATATCCATAATATTGATATAACCATTAAAATCTTGGAGAAATTAAAGTATGTGATACCAATCATATTGATATGGCTGCTAAATCAAAAACAATAAATGTGTGGCATAGTGGACAATGTGTGGCACATGAGTGTCTTTTTGAAAAAAAAATTAGACTTCGAGAATGTATTCATCACTTTTACCTAAACATTTTGAGCTCTTTGAATGACACCTCTTCACTTCCCCATCCTTGTTGTCAGTCATCTACTTTCATTTCCCATGAGTTTGAGTCTTTAGATTTAATATGTAATGAGGTTTAAGAATATTTCCCTAGCTTATTTTACTTAGCATCTATTCATTGTAGAAAATGACAAATTTTCCTTTAAAACGCACGCGCACACACAGCCATACACACACACACACGTGTACACACATGCACACATACACATCCATACACATGCACACAGACACACACAGACACACACACACTATATGTTCTTTAGCCACTGATGAGGACAAAGGTTGATTCCATATCTTGACTACTGTGAACTATGCTGAGCATGGCATACAGATATCTCTTTGGTATGCTTCTTCCCTTGTATAATAAATGAGATCTGGTGACAGGTATAGTGAAGAGAGTAACCAAGAAACACTAGTGAGTGCTAGGATACTACATCAAAGGTTATGCAGCAACTCTAATGTTCTAAAAAAAACCTGCAATTTTTATTACTACAAAAGTCATAAACACTAGAAGTACTTGTATGATATTTACTTCCCACACTCAAGCTCCAAGGCCTCCTAAGTGTTAACTAAGCCCTACAGGATAACACTGTTAAAAACAGAGGCCTCATACAGAGGATCACTTTTCTTCTTGTATTTGAATGCACCTCCAGATGTTATAGCTAAGGAGGAACTTTATTTTTTTAATTTTAATTCTTTACAAGATTTTATTTATTTATTTTGCGTATATGAGTACACGGTAGCTGTCTTCAGACACACCAGAAGAGGGCATCAGATCTCATTACAGATGGTTGTGAGCCACCATGTGGTTCCTGGGATTTGAACTCAGAACCTATGGAAGGGTAGTCAGTGCTCTTAACCACTGGGTCATCCCTCCATCCCTCCAGCCCCCTGGAGGAGCTTCAGTAATCAACATTTTTTCTTTGTTATGAGTTTTTTTTTTTTTTTTTTTGAGACATAGTCTTACTAAATTGCCCTGGTGATATAAAACTTGTTTTTTTATCTGGCTCTATTATATTCCATTGTTTTAAAGACCATAATTTATTATTTTACAACTCTAAAGAAGCTTCTAGGTTTAGTTGAAGGAGAAACGATGATATTTCTCTTGCTGTCCTCAGAAGGACACTGAGCATCGACTCTGTCCTGGGCTGTATAAGAGTGAATGTGTATGACAGCATCCTGCCTATCCTGACTGGCCTTGCACTGCTGTTCTTGTGGTTAGTCATTTGGGGTGTTGTTATCCATCTTCCTCACGAGCCAGAAGTGCCCTATACTTCCATTTCACCCACCCTGCTCTCTTCAAGCAATGGTAGAAAAGACTTGGATATAAATTTCCTTCTCTCTCCTCCTCTGGGAGGCAGACTCTGAAATGTGTATTCTCTCTTGTTCACAGATTTTGTCCTTGTAACTTAATATCACTTACCTTCAGTGGGTGTATTCTCTTCCCCACCTTTCTTTCTTCCCCATCTGCCATCAGTGTTTTTGTATTGCCCGCTAAGGGCACTGCTTGAGCCAGGCTCCTCATCTTCGAGCCCTATTCTGCTGAAGCACAAATTCAGGCAATGATGGGAATTAATGTCCTTTCATTAATTCAGTTCTTTCACTGTTACCCTGAGAGCCACACAAGAGGAAGTAAAGGACAATGGGAACCACTGAAGACTAGGGACAGAGTTTTCTTTTCTTAAAACACAGAAGAAAATACTAAAAGAAGAGGGAATAAGGACACTCTCCTTAACACCTTGCTGCTCAGGCCACAGAAGAGCATAATGAATTCCTTTGGGAAGAAACAGGTCAGCAGTAGAATAGTGGAGTCCAGTTCTTAAAGGTGGTGACTAACTGCGTCTGTGACCTAGGAGCCTGAAGCACCTGATGGGCTTTTGTGGTGTTTGAGTTAGAGTGGCCCCCATGGGCTCGGGTATATGAAAGCTCGGTCCAAAGTAGTTGGAACTGTTTGGGAAGGACTAGGAAGTGTGGCCTTGTTGGAGGAAGTGTGTCACTGGGGAGGTGGGCTTCGAGGTTCAACAGTCATGCCATTTGCAATTAGCTTTTCCTCTGTCTGTGTTTTGTTCTTATGGATTAGACAGAAGCTGGTGGTGATGGCTTCCTGTCCCTCTAAAACTGTAAGTCTCAGATAAACCTTTCCTTTTATAGGTTACCTTGGTCATGATGTTGCCCTCTCTGTGGTTCCTAACTTCCCTGTAACTCCTTTTTTGTCCCTCCCACCACTTTTCCTTCCCTACTCAATGTACTTTTTTATTTAAACACTCACTGAGTCTCCCTAGTACTGCTCTATTGCACATGGGTGTAGGACTATTTACTGGACCCTGGGAAGCTTTTTAGAAACCACATTCTTGAAGAAAGTTGACTTTCCACCCTGTAGGAGCCACCGTCTACCAATAGCTCCTCAGCTAGAGGTGGAACTTCATGACCTCCTGCCCCCCTGCCCTCTGTGCTGGATTCGGATCGGCTTGATCTTGTGGAGGTCTTGTGTATGCAGTTCTAGCTGTTGTGAGTTCATGAATGCTACTGTACTGTCATGTATAGCAAATACTGCTTCTCTCCTGGCAACCACTGCTTTTGGCTTTTCCAATCTTTCCACCCTTCTTTGTCAATGATACCTGCACCTTTGGTGAGAAGAATGTATCTTAGTTGTTTTTCTATTGCTGTAATAGAACACTATGACCAAGGCAATTTATAGAAGGAAGAGTTTACTTGACACTTTTACAGTTCCAGAGGACTAGAAGTTCATACCATCATGGCAGGGAGCATGGTAGGCAGGCAGGCAGGCAGGCAGGCAGGCAGGCAGGCAGGCAGGCAGGCAGGCAGGCAGGCAGGCAGGCAGTAATGGTGCAGGAACAGCAGCTGAAAGCTCACATTAGCTTCATAAGTAGGAGGCCGAGAGGGCACACAGGAAATTGTGCTAGTCTTTCAAAACCACAATGTCTGCTGCCAGTAACACACCTCTCTCAAACAAGGTTACAACTCCCAATCCTTCCCAAACAGTTCTCCAACTTGGGGACTAACTATTCAAATATATGAGCCTATGAGGGTGATTCTCATTCAAACTCCACAGGATGGAACACATCTCCTTTAGAGGTGCATGCCACCATTTCTTATTCTCTGCTTGTTGGTCAGTTCTGAGTCTTTGTTCTAATTGCCATCTACTGCAAAAGGAAGATTCTATGGTGCACACTGAGCTGTGGGTATAAAGACAAGAACTTAGGGGGAATGTTTAATATTTTGTCCACTCAGTAGAGTAACAGTATCAGTCTCTTCCATAGGGTCTATATCCTAGCCAGATGCCAATTTTTGGCCAAGTTAGTACAGGCATGAATTCTATCTTACAGAGCTAAATCCAATCAGAAAAGTGGTTGGTTAGTCGAGTCAGAGTGGCTATGACAAAAAATACAGTTATCAACAAGATGCCTTGGATTCGTTGGAAGGAGAACACTTAGTTCCCAATGGTGAAAGTGCAGAGTGGTGCAGTATCTATGGAAAGCAGTGTGGAGGTTCATCGAGAGCTAGAAATAGACCTAGCAGGTGATACAACTATATCACTCCTGGTCATGCTCCCAAGGATTCTATATCCTTCTACAGACTATGCTCATCTATAGCCATTGCTGCTCTAGTCATAATAGCCAGGAAATAGAAACAGTCTAGATGAATATGCAATGATGAGTGGGTGATAAAAGTGTGCTACATGCAGAATGGAATATCATCCAGCTGTAAAGAAAACAGACATTATGGATTTGTAGGTAAGTGGATGAGTGAGCTAACCCAGACCTGGAAAGACGAACGGTACATGTTCTGTTTCATGCTCAGATGCTGGCTTGGATCTTTAGATATATGTGCTCAGGTTGGCATACCCACAGAGGTCAGAAAACTACCAGAGCTTTCAGAGGGACTGCAAGGGAAGAGGGTGGTGGGAAGGAGGAAGGAAAGTAATGGGGCATGTCAAATCAGGTGAGGGAGGGGAGGGAAGAGTATAGGAGGGGACAAGGGGAGGGATAATTAACACTAAAGACCTTTGAATAAACCATATGAAGTCTTCTACTGTAGAAGACTCTTAAACATATACATATATAAAAGAAGTTTAAATGAGGTTACTCTATAATAGGAGGAGAGAGAAAAATAATATATTCCCCAGACATTATAAACTACTTAACCAAAAAAAAAAAAATTAAATCTAGTGCTGGGTGGGGGTTACCTCTTTTTCAGCTGTTGGTCAGTGGGTCTTATAGGTCCCATCCCAAACATTACAGGCATTGGCATTGCTCTTTTTTACCCTCCAGAAGTTAATGGCAAGACCCCATTGCTGAAGTCACCACACACCACATACCTGAGTCACAGGACACAGAGAAATCAAGCTGGCACTAACTAACCTTTCTGCTCAGTACTGGAGGGTTCTATGCATGCTGCTGAAGGAGGAAAGCCAATCAGTGGTCTTACCCAGGTGTGAACCACGTAAGCTACAGTAGTTACTGGCTGGGAAAGATATGCCTTCAGTGGTAACACAAGTATTGTTTGGGAGTTTTTCAAAAATTATGTGTGTGTGTGTGTGTGTGTGTGTGTGTGTGTGTATGAGTATATGCGCGTGTGCTTGCAGACGTGTGGGCACATGAGTATGGGTGCCCACTGAAGACAGAAGATAGGCTTTGAATCTCCTGGAGCTGGAGTTATAGGTGGCTGTGAGCTGCTGGATACGTCTGCTGAGGTCAGAACTCTGGTCCTCTGCAAGCGCTGTGAATACTCTTAACTGCTGAGCCTTTTTCCAACAGACAACACATAGGGCATGATTCTCGTTAGTTCTTTCTGATAGACGAGGAAACTGAGAACTAAACATGAAGTAATTCTTACAAGGTCATCATCCTACTGTCAATTAAGTGAAATCTAGATCTTATTATCTTTGCACGCAGGAGCATGTATGTGAGCATACGCATGCGCACATGCACACGTGCATGCACGTGGAGTTGGCAGAACGATCTCCATAGTTGTTCCCTGTCTTAGTTTGGGTTACTATTACTGTGATGGAACACCATGACCATTTTTGCGGAGGAAAGGGTTTATTTGGCTTAAATATCCATATCATTGAAGGAAGCCAGGACAGGAACTCAAATAGGGCAGGAACCTGGAGGCAGGAGCTGATGAAGAGGCCATGGATCAGTGCTGCTTGCTGGTTTACTCATCATGGCTTGCTTCAGCCTGCTTTCTTACAGAAGCCAGAACCATGAACCCAGGGATAACCCTTCCCATAATAGGCTGAGTCCACCTCTCTCTGTATCAATAACTAATTAAGAAAATACCCCCACGGGCTTGCTCTACAGCCCATCTTAGGGAGGTATTTTCTCAGTTGAGGATCCGTCATCTCTGATGACTTGGTGTTAGGTTAGCTTAGAACCATCCAGGACATCCCCTTTCAAGTACTAGCCACCTTGGGAGGATTGTTGTTGTTTGTTCTTTGTTTTTTGAGGCAGGACCTTTCACTTGGCCTATCCTCCAAGATTAGGCCAAGCTAGCTTGCCAGCACTAAGATCCTCCTGTCTCTACTTCCCCAGTACTGGGATTACAAATGGATGGCACAAAGCCTGACTTTCTATTCTGGGTTCCCAGAATCCAATTCCAGTTGTGCTTTCAGGGCAAGTACTGCTGTCAACTGAGGCATCTCCCTATCTCTATACCCTGGGAACTTAACCTTCTTCTAACTAACCCTATCTACACCTGCTACCCAATGCTCCATCTACACATCCTGGAGAGCCTCCCATCTTTACTTCACTATTTACATGGAGTGGTTTCTCCAGCCCCGCCTCTTCTCAGAGGTGAAGAACAGGTGTGTGTCTTCTGCTTCTGACCTCAGTTCACTTAAAGAAATATCTTCCCTGGAACACGCACATCCTTCTAAAATATTTTAAATATATATTTTAAAGGGAGCCTAAGACTGTGCACATTAACTTTGCCACATAGATTAGGGGGTGGCAGAGAGTAGATGCCAGTGTTTCCTTACAGTACATGGGCAAATTCCAGTTTCAGAGTTCTTAAAACTGCACATTTTGTATTATAATGAAGAAGATATAAGGAATTGATTTGACTCCTAGGAGGAGAACAAATGGGTCAGAGATATTTCAGTGGCTAACAATGCAGAAAGAAACCCATTTTCTGGATTTGGGAACTGAGAGTTGACCTTCATTTCTCCAGAATTCTTTGATCAGAATGATCTTAACACTTTGAGCTTTGGACATTGCCTTGCCCTGTCATAAACTACATAGAGATTCATTTCCAATACATTACAAAACCAGAAATTGTTTAGTGGAAGTTTTGAGGGGTCCAAGTGCTCACTTGTCTCATGACATGTTAGTCTATCATCTTGCTGATTGCTTTTTAATTTTAATCCAGACCTAACAACTGATATTTGAGCCAGAAATACTAAAGGGGAACTTGTGATGTTCAAAGGTGGGTTCCAAGACATATCTGAGGAGATGAGGTAAGGGGCATAGTCCATCTGTCTCTTTCACAATAATGTAGCAACACTGGGATTTGTGATACAGCCTTACCTTGCTCACGAATAGGGCTTCCATTTGCTCCAAAAAGCACCAGTGTTTACCATTGTATTTTTGCCTTTGCCTTTTCCATTAAATATATTTGCAAGCCCCAAACCCTGCTTCTGAAGTGTGCGCGGTCTCACTCACCCCCTTCCTGCTCTAAGCAGAGTGGTGCTTACTACTCCTCACCTAGAAAGCATAGACAGTTTCTCTCTGATGGACAGGCAGAAAAACACCAGCCTAATCGTGATTGCAACTGTCTTGCCCTCCCATCATCATTATAGGAGCTAAGAAAGTTTCTCTGTGCTCCTGCCGGACTGTGCCTTTGCGCTCTGTTCCTTTGGCATTGTGTAACTAGTAGTCATTGTTTTATCCCCTTGCTAGCTGATGGCTGTGATTAATTTGTTGCTCAGGGTTTTCCTTTGAGCTTCAATGTACTGTCGTTAGGGTAGAGAACTCTGCCGACAGACGGCACCCCAGCCACCCCTGTTCGCATGTTTTGCTTAGTTATAACAAAAGCAGATTTATAACTATGGATGAAATGCATGATTTCACTAAAAGGAAAACAAATGATAATTTTAGTATTTAGATGAAGGAGCAAAACAACCTTGAATAAAAGATGAATATTTATTTTGAAAAATTGTTTAACAAGTATTGCAAAAATATGCATAATTCGATTTCATTTCAGATTTGCTAATCATGTATTTGGTGGAAGCTAGCCACAAGGAACACACTTATTTTGGGTCTCATTCAAAAGAAATCAACTTATTAAACTTTGTGTTTAAGTAGTAATGATGTAACTCTGGTTGTTTGGTGGACTTTATAAAATTCATCTAGAAACACAAACTCCGACAGCATGGTTGTTCAATCCTCTATGGGAAATTCAAGTCACATTTGTGGTGAAATGCATAGTTTTCTGTCTTCTACCATGATACTTAAAGAAAACAAAAAGACCATGGTCCTGGGAAGACGTCTCAGTGGGTAAAATGCTTGCTATACAAACATGAAAGTCTGAGCTTGCACTGCCAGGACTTGCAAAAAGCCAGCCACAGCAGCTCATGCCTGTAATCCCAGTGCTTCTGAAGAAACATAGGATGCAGAGACAGAAGAACTCCTGGGGACCTATTGGTAAGTTAACCTGTCATACACTATGATGAGTGAACAACAAAGAAATCCTGTCTCAAGGTAGAAGGCAAGAACCCACATCAGGAGCTGTGGGGTACACATACATGCACACATAACACATATACATATGTCACACACCAAAAAACCCCATGACAATACATTTATGCTTTTAGGGTCATGATCATACTTAGGTCTGATGTTTGTTCCTTCAATCCAATCAACATGTATTGATTGCCTACTGAATTCTAGGCACCCAACTAGCATACACAGTCTCTGACCTCAAGTAGTTGGCAGTCTAGCAGAGACAGACACATAAACAGACAACTGTAATCCCGCAGTTAGACTGTGATTGGCTTTGGGGTATTTCACAAATTCTTTAGTCACACATTTTCAAACAGTTTCTTGGGTCACTCCCGCAGATGGCTCATTTCCTCCACTGTGTTTTGATCCATCCTAATCTTATTTTCATTTTGCCTTACTTGGATCCTGTCTCTTCTTTGACCAGAAAGTCTCCTTAAATGCAGTACAGCTGTTAGCAAAGTCTATAGAAAGTCTATATGGGTAGGCATGCTGAGGAGTCTATAAAGACAAGTGAAAAATGTGTTTTACAAAATTGAAAACTTAGGATGATTAACATTTATATAAATCTATGTCATATGTGTCAAATATATATCTAATATACTCGTATAATGTAGACATATTTGGGAGAGTATTTGACCATCTGTTAGCGATGGCTACTTTAGGGAAAGAGGCTGATAGGGATAAGATTGATTTTTTTCTTCATGTAATTCTGTTCTGTTTGCTCTCTCTCTCTCTCTCTCTCTCTCTCTCTCTCTCTCTCTCTCTCTCTCTCTCTCTCTTTCTCCCTGTGTGTGTATGTGTGTGTTTGTACGTGCACTCACATTTGTGTGTGTAAGTGCATGTAGAGCCCATTGTTTTCTTATGTGCCATCTACCTTGTATTTGTTATTGTGGGTTTTTTTTTGTCTTAAATGTATGTTTATGTGGTATGTATATTCACACATGTGGCCTCATATGTGTGTCTCTATGCGAGAGTGTGTATATGAGTGTGTGTGTGTGTGTGTGTGTGTGTGTGTGTGTGTGTGTGTGTGTGTGTGTATTGGACCACAATTGATGTTAAGAGTCTTACTTGATCTCTTTCATATTATTTATTGAGGCAAGGCCTCTCAATTGAATATGGAACTCAGTAATATCCCTAGTCTTGCTAGCCAACTTGCTCTGTGTCCCCTTGCACATCTCGAGAACACCAGAATTTCCACCTGAATTTAAATTGATTGTGGGAATGAGAAACTTCACTTTCATTTTCATATGGTGAGTGGTTTAATGATGATCTTCCCAGTCCCCACCTTGTTTTCTGACTTAAGGTCTTTCACTGGCTTCGAGGTTTACTTGTTTGGCCAGTAAGCCCCAAGGACTGACCTATTTCTACCCCCACCCCCAGCACTGGCATTGTAAGAACGTGCCATTATCCCTGGTGTTGGGAGTGGACTTCAGTTCATTGCAGGTGCAAGGCAAGGACTTTACAGATTGGGTTACCTCTCCAGTCCTCTATTTTATAAACATAAGTGTAAAAAAAATTAAAAGCACTGCTTAGCTGTTGGCGATCTAGATCAACAAATCCAAATTAAAGGATGCTAAACACCTTAATCTCCTCTTCTCAACCCAGTGTGTCCCAAGCTCCTACATACACCTTTCCACGAGGCAGGAGCCCCTAAACCATTAAGCATATTTTAAAAACTATACACTTTTTGGTAATTTCATGAAAATATTGTGTTTAGACCGTATCCATCTTCCATTCTCCTTCTCTAACTCATTCCAGAACCCAGTCACATCCTATTTCCAAATTTCCATGTCTTCTTTCTTGGCCGGTATTTTATTCTCTCCTCCTCCTTCTCCTCTTTATCTTCTTCCTTTATAGCACATGGAGTTAATATAATGCTGTCTATATGCACATGGATGTAGGGCCATCTACTGGAGCATGGGAAACCTACCATGGACCAAACCACTGAAGAAAATGGACTTTTCCTCCATAAGCAGCTATAGACTTTGAAAAGCTCCTTGATCAGAGGTAGGATCTTGTGAACCCCTCTCGTGTTCACAGTGGAGTGTTGACTGGCTTGATCTTGTGTAAGTCTTAAGCATGCAACCATTCCTACTTGAGTTCCTGAGGGCAATAGCCATGCCGTGTTCAGAAGACAATGTTTCATAGCAGTCATCCCTGACCTCTGTCTCATGCAATGTTTCTATTGCCGCCTTTGGTGTGTTCCTTGAGTAATGTGGGAAAGATGGTGCTATACAGATGTCCCGGTCAGGGCTGGGGGCAAGGCTCTTAATGCTTTGAGTAAACAGGTATTTGCTGAGTGGCAGCCATGAGTTCTGGGAACTCATCTCTGTAGAACAACAGACCTTATTACCCTGCTCCCTAGCTGTGTCTTCTCCTGCCCACCCCCAAACTGCTCTTCAAGTTGTACCTCTTCTATGAGCCCCAGTTTCCTTCTCCCTCCTCTGAGTCTTGAACTATTTACTCAATTGGAAGATTCCTACCACCCAAGGATTCTAAGAGAAGAGCAAGCAGGTCCTCTCTATCTGTATCCTTTCCCCCTTTGTTCAATAGTCTCTGCTTACAATGTTACTGGAGCTAGAGTAGGGAATCTGGTACAGACAAATCTTCCAGAAGTGGAGAAGCTAGGAAGCACACAGGAATGTATATAACCTACTCAGGAGTAGCCAGGGCACTACCAGGAGAGAGCAGCAGAGGGTGAAGAGCCGCACTAAGGATTCACACTGGAGATGAGTTTGGAAAGGCTTCCTTGGGAAGGTCTAATTTAGCTGAGGGTTGAAAAATGAGAAGAAACATCACTGGGTGGGAGCCTAGGTGGGAAGAAGGTTCAGAGTGGCAGTGAGAGGTGGCAAGGGTGGGTCATCCCAGAGAGTAGCAGGGCTAACACAGGCTGTGGGAGAGGCTCCCTCTGATGTGGCTTTGTGTGCTACTTTAAGGGGTTTGAGTTCTGAGAAGAAGGTTGGAGGTGATTGGGAACTTTAAATAGGGGAGGGCCCAAATTACACTTGCCTTTTCCAAAGATTCCCCCAACTGATAAGAGGAAATGGGTTAGAGAGTTGAGGTGGTTTCAGCAGTGGGAATGAGCAGAGTGGGCTCATGATGTGTGTATTGTGGTAAGAGAAGGACTGCTTTTCCATCAGCTTAATCACTCTTCGACATCTCCTTTATCTCCACAGCCTTCACTTGATTCTAGAATTTTCCCCTTTTATAAAAGGAAAGACTCAAACTTACACTGCATGAAAGAGGCTAACCAAATCACCAATAAATATACTCAAAGGAAATCAACTCCATTTTTAAAAGCCAGTGTTTTGAACCACTAGACCTCACTCAACAGAATGTTGAAAGATCATATACTGATATACTTAGCCTTGCCAAGGAGAAGGATAGGGATATTGACACACTGTTGGTGGGGTTGAAAGCTCGAAGCCTCTTCCAAAAATAAGCATATGTTTGCCCTGTGGCCTAACAACTGCCCCAGAGGCTATGTAATGGGCTTTACAGCAGCAATCCTTAGGACCATCCTCCATGGAAAATGACAGTTTGACATGGATAAATCCATTGTGGCATATTCATATATCAGAATGCCATGTGGCGATAAAATGACCCACAGCTATCTCAGCAATGGAAGGTCTATATGTGAGCAAATGTGTCCTCTGCCTGAGATTCCATAAAAGGTTAGAATAGAAAAGTCTTTCTCCACATTAGGAATCAGGGTGGGCCCCCTTTGGTCAGTGAGAGGAGGAGGGTGGCAGTGGGTCAGGGTCTTGTCCTGGACTGTGAGGTGCTTTCATCTTCTTGCTTGAATTTTTCTATGTGTTTGGTGAATGTGTTCATGCTGGGATAGATGACTGAGCTGCGTTTCAGGATTTGTTTTCTTCTGTGTGTTTGTTTTAAAGGAGAAGGAGAGGACTCAACCCACCGGAGCTCTTTCCCTTGATCTGTGCTTGTGGCAGGGGTAACCCGAGGGCTAAACTTGGCTAGTGTTTTATGTCTTGTCTCTTCTTGTGCCATTTTCTGCCCCACACCCTCTCTCTACACTGCTAAGCTGGGGGACTTTAAACAGTGTTCTCCCTGCTCTTTGAGAAGGAGTTTTATTTTTCATTTGACCCATGACTTTGGAGGGACAGTCCTTTCTAGCCCAGCCCTCTTCATACCCTGTGCTATTCACAGTTCCTCTTCAGTGATCCTTAGCAGCACCCCTGCACCCCTAGTTTTAAATGCCAGGATACTTCCTCTTTACTTTTCTCATTTTAGCATCATCCATAATTCTTTCATAAAATGTTTTGTAGTTTTGCAACCCTGAATAGAACAAAAACATTGTCTGAAATCATAGCCTTTCTCTTCCTACTGACATAAGTCTGAATCTTTGGGTAAATTAGCTGATCCTTTGTGCTTCTTTGGGATGGGGGTGATGCTGAGGCAGGGTCTCATGCTGCCTAGGATAGCCTTAATTTCAGTGTGTAGCTGAGGGTGGCCTTCATCTCCTGGTTGTCCTACTTCTGAATCCCAATTGCTGGGATTAGATGTGTGATCTGCCACATCTGGCCCGCACGCCCTTTGATCTTAATTTCTTCATTTATAATGAGGATAACAACAGTGCTCGACTCATATTTGTTAAGAGACTTGAGTGAGGTAAATTTTGGAAACCACCTCAGTGGTCAGTGATGAGAGCTCTTGTACACTCAGCAAGCCTTGTTCCTGCAGATCTGAAGAAGTAAACAGTGGGAGTGTGTCCTCTGGAGAGCTGCTCTGTTGAGAACAACTGGCAACCATTCTACCCGGTTTCCTTGGAAAAGCAGTCATTTCCTCTAAGTCTTAGCCCCAAAGAGAGGTCAGCCACGTTTGTGACAGACACAAATAAAGAAAGCAAGGGGACACATTTAATTTCTTTCAAACTCAGGTGATTATATTGTTGACAGGAGCTGGGGATGGAGAAGAATACTCCATGTCTTAGAGAATCTTGAAGGAAAAGGCTTTAACAAATACATAAGAATCATATATAATTGGCACACACTTTGTTTGAATGCAAACACTGCTGTTAAAGTAGTGCTTAAAAACAGTTTGTTGGCCTTCTCTCCATACAGGAGAAACATTCCTCTCGTTTACACTACTCACTTGCTTAGCAAACCCTTATTTATCCTAGGATGCAAAGCATAATATGCCCAACATCAGATCCTGAATTAGTGGAATGTGAATTAATGGAATTCTAGGCGGTCTCTCTTTGACAACAGTGTCAAGAATGCTCTAGAAAATTCCCTCTTACTCTCTCCCCCTGCCCGTTTCTTCCTGCCTCTTATACTTCAGTGGGCTTTCAAAGGAGATGGAAGAAGATGAGCTCACACACACACATTCTTAGGACATTTGAATAATTATTTATTGAGGAGCCACAGTTTCCCACACTTTTACAACTGTAGGCTTTTATATAAGGCAAAAAGCAAGATGGATCCACTACTTTCCACAGAAAGAAACAGCTCTATAGCAGACCCCAGGGTCGCTCAGTTACAGATCAAAGTGCAATGTACATGACAGATATAAAAAACAGTGTGGAACAAAATAATTGAAGTTATGGTTACAGTCTACTGAAGGAAATATCCATATCTTATTATAAATACATTTATAGTCTAGGGTTTTCATTTCAATAATTTTTTTTACATATACAGTTATTGAAACAGAAAAGCAAAATGTGACATTTACTAGGATAAACTTTCACAGAAGACAGTTGGTCTGAAACTTACTTGATGCTACTTCCTGATCACGTGGCCCCCTTGCTATGACAATGAAAATAATTAATCCATTGATATGTAACTTTTTTGGTAGGGGGAACTAAACTACATGGATAAATGCAAAGCTGGGTTTGCTGGGACACAAGTGGTCCATTGCTTTTAGTTTTAGGGGATGAGAAAAGCTAAAGTTGGTTTTTGGGACCATGCCTTTTCCCCTTCTCATAAAACAAGAACAAAACAGAGACCAAAACCAAGCAGCTCTATGCACTTAAATTAATTTATGTACTAATTTAAATACCTGGTACCCACATACATGAAACAGAGACATGGAAACACACTTGCTTCCATGTCCACTTCCAATCCGTGTATCTGTAGTACAGGATGAAGCATCATTTTGTTCTGCTAACAAAAGGGACACACCTAGCAGCTGAACTATGTATTCTTTCCATGAACAGTGTTTAAGAATGGTGTTCCATATTGCTTGTAAACATATAGACACAGAAATCAGGAAACCATTTGCTAATCTTGGTACCACGCAGCTAAAATGGTAATTGTATTGGTAAACATCTCATGGGGATGGTGGTTGACAGAAAATTACCTAATGGGGTTAACTAACAGACTAAAGACATGCATTGATTACAGGACTCCATCCCAATGGACTCTTGGACCCAGAGAATGGTCTAATCATCTTCTTCATCTTCCTCATCACTGTCCTTCATGCTGATACCTTGTAAGCCCCCACCCTCACTCACTGACGCTGTAGCTTCCTCCACAGTGAGACGGTTTCGGATGGTCTCATAGGTCTTGCTGTTTAAGGTGGAATCCAGGACCCCTTGCAATCGGAAATCTCTATAGGTTTTCTATGGAAACGAAAGATAAAGAGGTAAGAATGATCTCATCCCCAAGGTGAGGAGGGAGAGGATGCAAAGCAAGCACAAGTGCGAGGGAGAGTCATGGCTTTTGGTTAAGTGTCACATTTTATGAACTGAAAAGTAAAAGCCGCTTCATTCAGATTTCTCTTGGACTGAGAACTGAGACTCAACCAAATGACAGAAAATGAGAAACCGTGGCAGGATAAACTGTATTAGATGAGACAAAGCAAAGAACAGAAGCTTGTGTTTATTCAGCTCCACAAAGGGAAATGTTCCATGGTTGTTTGTCTCCTCCCCCGGTCTACTTCTTTCTCTTAGGTTATTATAACAATATGATCGACAGGATAAAGGGCCCTAACATACACATAATGAATGAATCAAGTGATTATGGTATTTTGTGATTTCTGTTGCAGTCAAATCTTTAGGATTTTTGCCTGTTATAATTGTGTGAGCCACGTCCCTCTGTCTCATCCACAAGATAGACATATGCATGTTGGTATATGAAACCTATTACAAGCAGCCACAATGATGGGCAAGATGGAGCGCTAATGCCTCATCAATATGTTGCAGGCATGTGACTCAGATCTCATCTCCTTGGGAAATATCTGTATCCATTTCGTTCACAACTTTATGTTCTCAGGGAAGAAACCTGGCTCCTTTTCAAGAATAACGGTTGGTATTGCAGCATCACAAGCCCCTTCGTTGTTCCTCCAGGCCATTTCTCTCGGATTTCCTCAGGTAACTAAGGACTGTTTCCTGGAGCCTCCTTGGCATGAACTGAGCATGCGCAGAAGCATCTGGCTTTGTCTAGTTCGTTTTTGTTATGGTCTTTCTAACTATGAGCTTCTTCATCACACTGCCTATCATTTCAGAGGCCAAGTCTCCACTCTGCTTCACCTGTTGATACAGGAAACTTAATAAAGAGGTGAGAGCAGAATGGTAATGTATTTCAACATCACATTAGTTGTATTTTTAATAGCTCATCTAATACAGTTACGGGATCAATAGGTCAATCCACTTTTAAAGTCACAGGTTGCAGTGACTGGGGAGTTTATCAGTGAATGCAGTGTGGTTCTATGAAGCCCTTGGATTTGAATGGCTACTCAGATTTCAATCCTTCCCTTGTTAGTATTCAGGAGAGCTCAGTTAACCTCTACCTAGGTTCGGGTGAAGGAGTACAGCTTTCTGGATGCGGAATGTATGTATGTATGAATGAATGAACGAATGGAGTGTCTATTGAAGCAGGAAAGAAAGTTGGAAACCCATGGGATTTGCCCTGCGTGGTTGCTGGAGGACTCTGGCTCAGTCCACTGGGAGGATGTAGTAAAGATGAGCATCATTCTGGAGAAAGTGAAAACTCTTTCTGTGGCTCGGGACTGCCCTGTGGCTCGGGACTGTGTATATGTTTGTTTGTTTTTGGCAGATGGCAAAAATTAAGCCTCCTCTCTTACATATTTTTATCTTCAAATATTGCTAGTTTTTGACACAGATCTGGAAATAGCAGTTATGAAAAGATAACCTGAAAATACTAAATTGTGATGTTTTTCTTTTTATGTGCACCTGGTCCGATAAAGGTCAAATAGAAATCATCTCCTATATTCTACACACATTAAGAAAAGAAAAGAAGAAAGGAAATATTTATACCAAGAAAAGGAATTCAGAGGGTCTGGCAGTGCTTAGTGAAACTTGCCTTAAGAAACTGACTTAAAAAAAAAAAACAAGAAAATTAAGCTGAGTGTGCCATTCAAGTGCAGATATTTCTTTTACAATAGCTGCAGCTACACACTGGCTATAACCTTCTGCTGGGTGGAGGCTTTGTGGGATCAAATGCAGATGATAATAACTCCTTAATTACACACAATGAAATGGTAATTGGGTTTTAGTCAGCACTGGGATATCGGGGCACCTTCAGGGGGATGGGACGAATCCAAAGGAGGCCTAGAAGCAGGGTAGGGGAGATTTTTGGCAAACTGTTAAGAGAATTCAGCTATGCTTATTAGTAAAATATTTTAATGGAGATTTCTGTGTGTTGAATAGGAGTTTTGCATACGAACATTTTTAAAAACGCTCTATGGTGAGGCATCAAATGGAAACTGAAATGATCAAAAAACGTATTTACCCCCTTCTGCGATCTTATTATTTCATGTAAACCACTGCGATTTCACGCTGAAATAATTATCATTAGTCCACAGCACACACATAAGAACAGGGGAAAGAGCTCCTCCCAGGGTATGTTATCTCACCTTTGTGATTCTTTACGTTTGATTGTGTACAGGCATTGTAAGAGAAACCACTTCAATTAACTATGAGAACAATATTGATTTGCATTCTGATAATGATCACAGAGCATGTTTAGAAATAGCTGGGGGTAAATATTTCCATGAAATTAATTGTGGCAAAATTTTATTTAATTAAACCATAAATGAAATTGGTGATTTAAGCAGTTAACATAATAGTGCCCAAAGCAAGCTTTCAAAAGTGCAATTCGAAGGCACAAGAGTCTCTGTGACATTTTGTGTGTGGCAAATGTATACAATAGTTTTCCTTTATAGACAAAGATACCAGTGCCCACCCCTCCCTTTAAAGTCTAAGCTTGCCGTTAGTTAATGTCTCAGTAAGAAATTAACTGCAATGCTGCCTTAGAAATCATCGTGTTGTGTATGCAGACAGGGGTTTGTGTGATCTGGACATTCTGCAGCTTGCCAGTGGCATGTGTCTCAGTTAGCTACTCTCGAGAGGACTGCCACCAGAGGACTGCCACCAGAGGACTGCCACCAGAGGACTACCTTGTCCTCTTACCTTTACCATCCTGATCAGGGTTTTCAGCTGGTAAATGTGGAGCTGCAGGTCCATCCTGTCGGTCAGCCACGTGCAGATGATGTTCATGGAGCTGTTGTACCATTGCTGAAAAAGAGACAAGAGTTCTCCAGGCCCTGCATCATGGAGCAACTAGAGGGCAGGGAGGGAACAGGTCCCATCTGAGCACCTATTTGGTTCCGGAGGAGAGAAGAGGGTCAAAGAGAACTGGAGAGCACAGAGACTGTCCACTCACACAAATGAGGTGCTGGCTCAGTCCACACTAGGGCAGTGTGGACTGGGGATGGAACCTGGGACTCTTGTGCTACACACAGCGTCCGTGGGGTCCATGTCTGAAGACTGTTTCTTATGCTCCTGATTCTTGTCTGAACTGGTCCACTTCACTAGGGTGTGACTTGAGGCTCTGTCCATTTTCTAATGCATTATCTCTAGGGCCAAAAGAGGGACAGGGATGCCCTCGTTGTCACCTAACCTTTGAGAATGATCCTCCCACCACCATGTGCAATTCAGAGAACCAGGTGGAGAGTCTGAGGAACCGAGGGGTGGAATTTATAACCATTTGTCTGACTGGGGCATTCCTAATATGGACAGCAAATGAGGCTTTCTCTTTAAGGGCCAAACTGTTCTGGGCATCGTTTAAGTGCCCTTGCATTAGCTGTGCAATCTGTTTTAATCTTAGCAGAAAAAATATGGAATATAAGAGGGGAAAAAAAAACTATCTACAAATGAGCTCATTTCAAGCTGTTGAAATCATACTTCCCCTTATGGGGGTTAAATTTTGCTTCTTGTCTGTGAAAAATGCTTGAAGCTGTGTCACTTTAGACTGCCACCCCTGTGGTGCAGGAAGTCTCTGGTGCAGTATAATTTTGCAGTACTGCTCATATATTCATAAATCTCACTCAGAGACATATGAACAGTGTTATGAAGTGTCAGTATGAAAAAAAAATCTAATCTTTTAAACTTCACCAGGTTTCATTACGCTCTGCCGCTTATACCAAACAATTTACAAATAAAATGAAAAGGTGTGGATGGACCTATACACTTATTTATGTGACATCTATATGAACTGTGCACAGGAAAGATGCAGAAAATAAGATGAAGATAAAGGAGAAGGCAGAGAACGGAGGCGATGCATACACTCACACTCACCAGCACACACAGGCACACACACATCGCACACCAGTGGGGATTCAAAAAGCATAAATAAAAACATGTTTCTGATGGTAACTCCACCCTTTCTCACCTAAAGATCATCCAAAATCAGTTTATGCCTAACACTCACAGTTTTTCTGAAGCCTTGTTTCTGACTTAATTTCTTTAAAAAAAAATTAATTTGGGGTTTTACTTGCAAGGTAGAACTGCCAAGTTGCACCTTGCTAGAAACTACAGAGTCGCAGCCATGGCGTATAGAAGCCCTCTTTGCATCTTTCTTATCTAGGCTCCTTCCTCATCAGAGCCAAGCATGGCTCTCCTTGGAGCCCAGCCGCAACAGGGACCACGCTACCCCAACGGAGGCAGCGTGCAGCCTCACAGCCAGCTCCTGCTCTTTTAAAGATCATGGAGGAGAAACTGTCAGTTGTAAGAACCTTCTGTCCCTCCGCGGGGAGCAGGCGGCTGGGGGTGGGGATTTCTTGCTGAGATGGGCAGTTCAGTCTCTAGAGGGTATTTGATTGGTAGGGTCAAGCTGCTTCAGGCATGGACAGGTTTTCCCTCTAGGGGTGAGAACGTTTTTTTTTCTGAAACTTTGTTTTTAGGGAGGGGTAGTGGTGGTTGTGTGTGGAGGGTGTTTTTGGCACCTCCTGCCTTGGGACTCTTCATTTGCTGCGACTGCATCTGGGTTTGTTAAGCAGCTCTGGGACAAGAATTGGATCACAGGTGAGCATGTGGCTTTAAACTGCTTCAGCAGCTAGGGGCTCTCCTGGGTTCGCCTAGGCCTCCAACTTAAACTCACTCTCTGTATCTGACATGTAATCCGCTTTACTCCAGGAATAATTTGTCCTTATCTGTCCTTCCAGGGGTTGGAGGGTGACCTTCAAACAGCTCAAGTGACTACATGTCCAAATACACGTGCTGAGAGCCCTGTGATGGATACATGTCTGGGACACAAAAGGGAAGTGTGGCACTCTGGCTTCTAGGCAGAGGTGGCATTTTTCTTTGGCTGTGACAACAGGCAAACCGGCGCTGGCTTCTATCACTGCCAGCAAGCCTGGTGCATCCTGCCTTTTTCTCTTCACTGAGAGACGTGCCACCTTTCAGGGAAAAATATAGCACCCCCTTCCATTTTACATAGGAAGTTCTCACTCTCATAAATGGCTTTAAAATAGCAAAATAAATAAATAAGAATTAAAAATACAGACAAAAAGGTCAACAGTCCTGCACCTTGAGGAAGGCGAGGGAGGGTGCGCATACAGAAGCGATCAATGCTTCGAAGCACATTCCCATCCCAGAAGCAAGAACACCCTGCAACATCCAATCTTCTCCTGAATCTCACATCTAGCAGGAGAAGTGTAAAAAAATGTATGATGCCCCATTGGCTACACATTCAAAGAGGCAAAAGGGAGAAAATGAGTTCTTTCCAAACCTTATGCTCAGTAGATGGAATCAGAGGCACTTTTAGATGAGGCCCAGCCAGTGCTAACTTGGTTCTCCAGCATGGGCGTCAAAAGGCATTTAGATATCAGGGAGAAAGAAGTAGGTATTGCCTTTTAGAACATTAAAATGTTAGGGGGTGAGGGGACTCTTCCTAGACATTGGAAAGGAGGAAACAAAGGCCCAGAGATGGGTAGTGACTTTTCGGTATCATACAGGCAGTGGGAATCTCCAGCATGGCAACTGTGCTGAAATAGATGCAGTCTCCCCTATCTGTGGGTCATGAGAGGTGAGTGGCTGCATCCCTCTCCAAGTCTCTAGCTGGTGATAGATAGCACATGAATTAGGAAAGCAGGTCCCAGAGGAGGGATCTCACCAGAGCTGTGTTTTATATCAATCCCAATGCAGCAGCAGATTTGTAATGATTCTTTGAAAGAGAAAATTTATAAAACAGCTGGAGTTTTCCCTATTTTTGTTTTGTCTTTCATACATATAGAACTCTTCTGGAACTATTTTAACACCTGAGCACTAGTGGTAACATGCTTTAGGTCCAAGGAAGGAGAATTAGGAATTGACAACACTCACTATTTTGAATATAGTCATGATCTGCTGTCCCTTAATTTAGGGCTACTGATTTGGAACGTCCCAAACAAGGCTACTTTAATCCTAAACACATGCCAGAGAAGGAAAATTGCCTGTAGACTGGACTCTTTTAAAATACATCTGCCATGTAGTCATTTGGGGGAAGGCTGGAACACAAAAAGATATTCATTTCAGCTCTGACCCGTGGGCTACCTGCAGCTGAGTCCAAGGCTCTATTTGGTAAGGGGCTAGAAGACCATTAGGATATTGCCTGCCTCCTCTTCCTCCTCTTCTTTCCTACCCACTACCAATCTATATATGAGCCAAGCTCTCACCAAATGGACCAGGCTGATCTGGAACTCACTCCTTCGCGCCAGCAGACTCCCAATTTGCAATCTTGTAGTCTGAGTAACCTGAACCACATGCCTGCCCCACCCAGCTTCGCAGCCATGATTTGTGTCATCACTTCTCAAAGTGGCCTGTTTGACCTTAAATCTCATGCTCAAGTGATCTTCCCACCTCAGCCTCCCAAATCCTGGGCTGCAGGTTTTTTCGATGATGTGGCTTCATGGCTTTCTAGCATGTAGTATTGAAGAGTACTGGTCCTAAGACACATCTGAACTCGAGACCTTGAGTAAGGACACTTTCATCCTTAGAGACTCAGTTTACTGATGAAAGTGGGGATTCATTTGTCTTTTATAGGATTCTTCTGATGAGTAACTAAAAGAATGCTTGTGACACACTCATGCATATACTTAGTAGATAGCAAAGCTGGTACCACCACTGCCTTCACCTCAGCCCCTGCCACCACCGATCATTACTATACCTCACCCCCAACTGTTCAATCTCTGTCTCTCAACCTAAAAGATAACAAAACACAGGGGCAGAGGGTTAGTTATTTGGGAAAGCCGTGCAGTGGAAGAAACGATCCGTAGGTCCTGGAATTGTGTGCATAAGCCTTGAAGCAACATATGGGGAGCTCTAAGCAATGTGATTCTACTTAAACTTAGGAAACTACCTTTTGTTCCCAAAGCACATTTTAAACCAACATTGATTCATGTTGAAGTCTTGACTTAAAAGGCCTCCCAGAATGAATGATTTTTCAGACCTTGTAGGCATAGACTCAGTATCAGCTTGTTTTGGCCACTTGTTAGCTGGATAGCCTCAAATTAACTGCTTAACTCTGTGACCTTCAGTTTTCTCTTTGGGTTAATGCCAGTACCAACTTCATAAGGTTGCCGTGAGCATTAGGAGATAATTTATGCACAGTGCCCACCAGAGCAAGTGCCACATAGTAAGTGCTCAATAAAATGGCATTCGCTTACAGAGACTTTATTAATGTGTAGAACAAAGTTATTGTCTTGCTTCACTTCTAGCAGAAGTGTAGGTCACTGGTACTCAGATCTCTCAAGCCACATATGCTGCCCTGAAGCATACTGACTTCTGTAGGGCAATTCTACCATGTAGCCTGTACCCACTACAACATGGGCTGTTATGGCCAGGATCAGGGTCCTGAGAGACCAGAATCACATACTAACATCATTGAAAAACATGATATTCATCAAGGATTTTGTTACTTTAATTTTGAGTTTTTGAATGTCTCAAATATTAAAGTGTATTGTTAGTTCCCCTCACTCCACTCCACAAGGACAAGAGACTCCACCATCTCTCTCTAGGTCTATACTCTACAAGGACAAGAGACTCCAACATCTCTCTCTAGGTCTCTCCTGTGGTTGGATGGATGGATGGGAAATTCATACCCTAAAAAACTGAAGAGGAAATTCATACCCTAAAAAACTGAAGAGTTGACAGGTAAGATGAATAATTGATGCCTGAGAAGGTAAAGCTCATGGAACCAGGCTTTCCTTAGAGCTGGCTAATCCCATTGAGTAATACAGACTGATGGTAGAGTGGTGTCTGCTGAGCTCATGGAACCAGGCTTTCCTCAGAGCTGGCTAATCCCATTGAGTAATACAGACTGATGGTGGAGTGGTGTCTGCTGAGCTCATGGAACCAGGCTTTCTCTCAGAGCTGGCTAATCCCATTGAGTAATACAGACTGATGGTGGAGTGGTGTCTGCTGAGGTGCTGCCACTGTAGCTGCCACACAGATTTTGCTATTTTTAATTTTTTAAAAAACGGATTTATTTTTATTTTATGTGCATTGGTGTTTGGCCTGCATGTGTGCCTGTGAGGGTACCAGATTTTGTGATTACAGACAGTTGTGAGCTGTCATGTGATTGCTGGGAATTGAACACAGGTCCTCTGGAAGAGCAGTCAGTGCTCTTAATTACTGAGCCATCTCTCCAGCTCCAATTTTTAATTTTTTTAAAGACAGAGTCTCTTCTTGTACTTCTGATTGCCCTGTACTTGCTAGACCAGGATGCTCTTTCTTGCAGCCATCCTCCTGCCTCTGCCTCCTGATGCTAGGATACTGGGATACATAGTAAGCACTGGCATGCCTGGCTATAAGTCTTAATTCTCATCTCAATTCTGGAATTCATTTGCTGTCCTATAGAGACTTTGCTGTTTGTGGTACACTTGTTTCTGGAATGAGCCACATGTCACAGATGAATGGTGGCAGAAACCAGGTACCTAGGCTGAAAGAGCATTTACACACTCACATAACACAAAGATCATTTATCTCTTTAACTTATGCAAACACCTTAACAAACCAGATGAGTCTATGTCTTACAGATACTTGTCTTTAGTACCTGTTGCCATCAAAGCACAATTTTGTGCAGAATAATGAGTATATAACCTCAGGCATGCACACAGATATTCCCATGAGCATGCACAGAGTTAGCAAAAACAATCAATGTTTATGGAGCATGGATTCCCCCACTCTGTGTGGATCCTAGACAGAATATACAAGCATGATACAATTTAATCGTTGAATTAAACAACTAATAGCAGCCCCATATATATGAAAAAAGGATGCACAACTAGTAAACGTTGAGGTAATTTGAAGGTGTTTTTTTTTCCCCCACCAAATCAGAATGAGTTGTTTTTATTCAATTTAATTCTGTTAAGAAGGAAAGGATTGGCTACATGGAGTCAGTGTCAGTTCTAGGTTCCAGGTGTCTTACAGCAAGCTGTGGAGTCCTGAAGCTCTCTCAGAAGTGCATGGCTAGGGCAATGCTGTTGAGCCTGTTTCTACTGAAGCCCAGTCTTGGCTGAGAGTAAAAAGAATGTCCATTTCTTGAGCTTAGAAAGTGGCTGCACAGATAATGGGGACCTGGGGATACTGCCATGGCAAGTTACTCAATGGCTTTAGAGCATTGGTCGGAAGAACAACTGTTGGCACAGGAGAAATAAATAGAAAACCCTGGGTGGTGTGAGGAATGCCATTTCTTAGCCTGAATGAGCATAACTTCCTTTATTCAGGGAGAAGCTCTTCATCCAGGGAAGTTTGTTTTCAAATGAAATATAACTAGAAAAACACAGTCTTGAATTTTGCTAGGAGTTTTATAGCTGGCAAAATTATAACACTAAACAAACGTTCAGCCCTGGAAATGCTATGTCACAAACTATAGAGTTTTCAGTGGAAAGAGAGAACGAAATAGAACTCTTGCATATCAGATGGACTTTATTTTTCCTCATGAGCGCTAAGGCATTGCCAGAATGCACTGAGGAGATTCACTTTCAGCACAAAAGTCCCAAGCCTGCTAAGACCAGCTCGGTACAAAGCCTGGGTAAGACCAGCTCGGTACAAAGCCTAGCCCTGCTGTTGCTTTTCCTGCTCTCTCTGTGGCCTACGCAGGCCTTGATCTTAGGGTCCTCCATAGTCAGCTTCCCAAAGAGCTGAGATAATAGGTTTACACTACTAGGTCCAGCTTGCTTTTTTCCTCTGAAGGAAATTTTACTGATGTATCCTCTGTTAACTGTAGTACATGGCTTTTATTAAAACACATGCACATATGTATTCATACAGACACACACATGCCACTCTGTGCTATAATTGAGGATAATGTTTAGTTCAGTATCGTAAAAAGGAAGCCAGAAAAATGATAGTATTTGGCCCAGGATTAATAAGCACATCTTCCCACATTTCCTTTGAATAAATACTTGTGATATTGTCAAATATATCCAGTATATTCTGTCTTAGTAATAATAAGAATAGCTCTCTGGTGTAAATTCATTTCTTTAAGCATGTACATCCTTTGGAATAGGCACACTTGAGACATTTATGCAGACAAGCAAACCACCGAAGGCTTGGGCAGATCAGAGCTGAACTGTCAACAGCATGGTAGTTAAGTTACTGCCACTCACTTCACCCTCAAGGTGACAAGAAGTGAGACTCGGTGAAATAAAGTGGCCTAGGTGCCTAGTGCAACCTGGCTGCTGACAGAACGCACTTGGTCCCAACCCTTCAGATCTGCCCTGAGAAAAATTCCCATTAATCTCCCCGAGCTTCAGTTTCCTCATCCTGGAAACAGAGAAAGAATACAACCTACAGAGTGCTTGGGGAGGCAGCTTTCAACAGTCCCAGATAGACTAGGCTTTGCTCAGTCTTATGTGAGCTGCGCTGTCTTACCCTGCTTGACACATAGGAAACCAAGTCACCCCAAGTGGGTCCCTTCTTCTGAGAATGCCTGAGTAAACAGATCAGTTGGTAACCAACCCGTGTCTTTGGACAGGAGAGGCACAGTGAAAATCTGGAGGATTTTGAACTTTTATCTGGAAAGTACCTTTCTCCAGCCACGCACAGCCATGCATAAGAGAAACCAGCCTAGCATCTCGTCTACTGAAGAAATGGCATTTTCTGTTGGCAAGGAGTCAAAGAGGAAGATGATACCTGACCACGCCTATGTGACTAAGCTCTTTGCTTTGTTTTTTTTGAGACAAAAGTGAGTTATTATTAGTTAGAACAAAACAAAGCCCCCACAACCTTTTTAAATTACTGTATTGAAATACTGTAATAAAATATTTTACAATGAAGTTTTCAATGCATATTTATTCCTTACAATTTGGGTAATTTAAGAACCTGTGAAACACATCATCCTGGCTTTCTTTAAATTCTACCCAAGTCCCCATGGCTTTGTTAAGCCACAGTACAGTGGGCTGCTTGGGTCTAACAGTCCTAGGATTTGGGTGTTATTCAGGATCTTAGTCAAAGATTCAGAGGGTAGGAGGAAGAAATCCAGCTTGTGCAAGCCATCTCTGCCAAGTGGGGAGAACACTAAAAGACTACATGTAGTTCATAGCAAGTTTTTGGATTTGTCAAAGCTCCCCAAAAGCTAAATCAACACGTTCTAAAAGGGCATATCATCCAAATACTTTCGGGAGTGGGGACACTGTTGAAAGATGCAGTCTTTTGCCACACTTGAGTGTTGCTGTAATTCAAGATCCAATCCTCCCAAACAACTGCTCTTAGAATGGGTATTTCCCAGCCATGGCTTTGGGACGCTTGGCTAAAAGCATAAAGCTATAATTGGACACCCAAGTTAGAGGTTACAGACCAGCGGCATGACCTCAGATGCTCAGTGTCCTCTGTAACCGAAGGTGGGTTGTGGTTTCCTCCTCCTCACTTGTGAAATTGTTTGGATGCATAAAAACCTACCTTGGTGCATCTTTACAAAGTTTATCACGACTCTTCAAGGTAGCCGTGTGTTCACCAGGCATTGCTGTGGGGCTCTCTGAGAAGGCTGACATTACAGCTTCAGGCAGAGGAGCAGAGAGGATCTGGTTCCTGGTTTGCTATCAGTATCTCCCCATGAGGAAGGGGTGATGCAAAATAAATAATTCTCTAAAAATGTATATTGCTACTGTATTTTCTATAGAATCTTACACATGGAGTCTAGTATTTGGGAGTAATATTATTTTGACTCCCTTTAAAGGGACCTACATGGTGCCAAGCATGGTGACACACACCTTGGATTTCAGCACTTGGGAGGCAGAGGCAGGAGGATCTCGGTGAGTTTGGGAACAAGTGAGTTCCAGGTCAGCCAGGGATGTTACAATTTATTCAAGAATAAATTTCAACTGTTTATACTCACTGCATAAAGAAATAGCCTACCTTAGGTAGTTTGTTAGCATCAGTATTACAACGGACTGATCAAAAGGAGGAGTGAGTTTAAATTAGCAGTCTTAACTTCACTGCCTGCTTCAAACTCCTCAGACCCATCAGTGTTAGCTGTGTAGAGAGAGCACAAAGAGAGCTCAGAGTCTACAGGAATTCTTCCTGGAAGCAACTAAGCAAGAGAGTTCAAAGCTCAACTTATGTGGGCAAATGTTTGTCTCATGGAGAGGGAGAGGGAGAGGGAGAGGGAGAGGGAGAGGGAGAGGGAGAGGGAGAGGGAGAGGGAGAGGGAGAGGGAGAGGGAGAGGGAGAGGGAGAGGGAGAGGGAGAGGGAGAGGGAGAGGGAGAGAATACAAGTGTGTGTGTGTATGTGTGTGTGTGTGTGTGTGTGTGTGTGTGTGGTCATGGTTTGGTTAACCTGTTGTCAGATTCAGTAAACTATATAAGTGAGTCAACACTAGACCATTAATGATTTTGTCGTTGCCAAATCAACCAGAATGTAATAAAACACAACATGTCACAAAACCTCTTTCTTGTCTTCCCTGTCTGCTATATCTCAGTAAGGTAGTATGGGTGGTCATCTGTAAGAATATGTGACTGCTCTGAAATTAGGTTTTGTTTCCTAATAAATGTGATATTGCTGGCCATTATTTGTCACCTTTGAATCAGAAAATGATGTCAAACATCAACTTTTAGATATCTCCTTAAAGACAAAAACACCTATGATGGGAAAGCAGAGGCTCGAAATGAAATTTTCAGTTGCAAATGCTTCTTCAGATAGAATGCAAATACCACTCTTCCACTCTTCCCCCCAAGCTGGGTAAGCGCTATTACAGATCGATAGACAGCTCAGCAAATACACTTCTGGGTAGTGATGTAAAAATCTGACAGCTAGGTCTCAAAGAGATGTTTGAGCACCTGTGATAGAGCGAGCTTCATTCACAATAGCCTAGAGGTCGATGCAGCCTACTGTGGGTCAGGGGGTGGGGTGGGGATACCAAGTGTGCTTGATTCCTGCAGCCTTGAAGGAGAGGGAGACCCTGTCAGATGTCACAGATGGATGCTCCCTTAGGACATTATGCAAAGTGAAACAAATCAGTCACTAGTCACAAAAGCCACTGTATGATTCACTTAGATGAGGGGGTCTAAAAACCAAGAGTAGTGTGGTGGTTGGCAGGGTCCGAGAAAAGGCAGTGACTGGAGGCTCATTAGTATGTGTAGAGTTCTAGCTGTAAAAGATGAAATGGGTCCTAGGAATCAAGGCAAAGTTCCAAATCCACATCATGCTGTGGAACTATACATGATGGAGCTCAAAACACTTATTATAGTGTACTCTGTGTAATGCACTTTACTATTAAAACACACACACAGAGACTTGGTTAAGAAAACTCAATACATATCAATGTACATAACCGTTTTTGAATAATTGTGTGCGTGTGTATGATATGTGTGTACAGGTGCACATGCCTGTGAGGAGAGAAGAGATCAGGTGTCCTCCTCTGTCAGTGTCTGCCTCAGTCCCTGAGACTCGGGACCTGCAGCTTCCGTTTTCAGCTAGGCTGGCAGCCAGCAAGCTCCAGGAAATCTTCCTTTCCCTCTCTCCCAAGCGCTGGTACTACAGTTGTGGGCTGCCATGCCTGCCTTTTCACTTGGGTACAGCAAGTGCTCTTATTCACTGAGTCGCCTTCTAGACACTCATGTACATGTTTGGAGCTGGAACACCTTCTTGTGCTTTGCCAAAAGGAAAATAATGCATCTAAGAGAAATACAGGGCATTTACTCTCAGGATGGAGACAGTTTCTCAAGGTTGAATTTTGAGATGGTGAATCACTAAGAACAAATCTGATAGCATTTGTTCAGTCATTTATTTGGTCTATTTAAAACGTGCCACAGGGCCAACATTTCTAAGTCTGTGAAACAGCAGTAACTGAAGTCCAGGCTGAGACTCTTTATCTAAGGCTATCCTTATTGAGGATTGGCAACCAAGCAACGGAAAAGGACCCTTTGAATTTTTTTTCCTCTCTTCGTTTGCAGTGTGTGCCATGTCATCTCATAGATTTTCGGAAAATCTCAGCATCCTTGTACTTCTGCCTGCCAAGTCCTACACTACCCAGCACAGGTTTGATCAAGCGGCTCACGGTCAGCACTGAGACCCTGGTTACCCAAAAGGGCAGTGCCTCCCCACCAAGCATCACTCACCACAACAGACTTATTAAGGCTTGGAATGTGTGCTCAGGAAGCCCTTATTTTAGGAAACAATTAAGTAGAATTAGGCTAATAATGAGAGGCAGGCAAAGCTTTTGCCCTTTACTGAGAACTAACCCTGCATGGAACATTTATACTAATAAACATCATGGATTTCTTAAATGCCTCCAATTGGTCTTTGCACCCAGCTTGGCAGTTAGCACTACCCTCTGAGGAGAATTTACTCCCCAGGCACAGGAGAGGTACCTCCCCTCTACCAATGTCTTCCTTCAGGAAGGTTCTGAGGTGGAGATGCACATTTCTGCCAGCAGGAATTTTACAGGAGACTTATTTCTCATTCATTGAGTCTTAGAGTGTGGTAAGGCAGAGCAGAAAGGCCTTGCCAGTCTAAATGTTGGCCACACCAGGGATTTTCTTGGGCCTCCCAGTTCATGCTCCCTAGGAAGATGGGTTTGGCCTCGTTTACCACAGAGATTGTTCTCAAAATTCCAAACCCACACTCATTCACCATGGCCATCAACTGGCCTTCTGGACCTCAAGCTCCCAGAGCCTAGCCTAGGCAGGAAGTGACTGCTGGGCAAAAGGGGACACAGACCCTCCACAGTGTGACACTCTGTCTCCTTGACAACACTCCAGCTGGTGGCCCGGGAACAGACTTAATTTCTTTTCTTTCTCTGCTCACCCTCCCAGTCCCATACCTCTTTCTTCCCTCTCTTTCTAGATGCAAACGTTATGACATCCAACATAAAGTTGCCGAAATAGCAATCTTGTCTCTGAATATATAAATTGCAAAAATTGATATGAATAAATCTGCAACTAGCACACTGATTGTGGCACATTTTATCAAAGAACGGCGCTCAGTTGCTCGGTGGCTTGGGGAGGGGGTGGTGTCATTACACATAGAGAAAACATCTGCAAATCTCAGTCTCTTTACTTAGAACTGAATGGAGACGTGACCTCCTGTTCCTTGCCATGAACCCTGAGTTCACACTCATATTTTACATGTTACAGGAAGCCACAGCTCGCCCCAGGGGTGCTGCAAACAGACACGCAGAAGCCAGATGTAGCCCCCCTGCTCCCTAATGCACCTGAAGAAGCCGGCAACTCAACATTCAAAAGCTGACGTGCTTGTAGCTTAAGGTCACTTCAGATTTTGTAAAGAAGAGGACAAAACCAGGAATGCTTCTAGGGCTGGGCTGTCAGCAGGGAGGCAGAAGGATTACAAGAAACCTGTGACTCTGCCTCTTTCTGCCTTTGCTGGTAGTTTTTTTGTGTGTGAACAAGTGCCATACAACAGATTGAGCCTCGTATAAAGGCCTGAGACTGTGCAAAGGCTTCCCGCTGGGCCTCAGCTGTGCTTGCAATTAGCAATAGGCACGCAGTGATTATTGTTGGGTAGCGGATGGCGATGCGAAGTGACAAGTTTCATGGGGGAAGTTGGGAGTGGGGATGCGCTGCAAGTTTCTTTCTTTCTTTTCTCTTTTCTTCTTCTGAAAAACAAAACAAAAAAAAAAAACCCAAAACCAAACCAAAACAAACAACAAACCCCAAACCCTACTCCTTTCCTTAGCTGGCTGAAACATCCACGAACCCTCTCCCCAATCATTCAAAAGGAGCCTTAACGAAATTGTTAAAAGAATATTTCAGTGTTCAGAATGTGCTTTTTCTAGGTCAGAGCTTCCTTGTTGCCATATTTAATGTCAGAAATACCCATTTGCCTCAAATTAGTAAAGAGCCTGGAGTTGAGGGCAGGAGATTAAGCATACAAAATCACTCAGCAGGTGACAGTAGGGTGGATTTGGGGCTTGAGAAGTCTTTAAAACTGACTACAAGACATCATATAGTTCTGACAAAAGAACACAGTAATCCTACCTGCTTGCTTTAACCACTGTTGTTTGCCTATTATTATGTGCTTTAATGCTCACGAGAGTAAAACTATTGCTGATACTACTCAATTACCATAGTAACTCACACCAGTGACCTCTTATCGGAGGGCTCCCAGCCCAGCTGAACTAATAATCCAAAGACTGTGTCTTTTTTATTTCAACGATGTCATATACTTGGACCAAGCATTCCAAACAGAAGCTATTCCTGTGCCTCAGATGAGAACTTGTTTCCAATTGTGGTAAATGTCTGCCTTTTGAATCTAAGGCGGTTTGGGGTCCATAGATCTGAGACTGTGTGACACATTCTGTGAAGACACAGAATAATACCCCATAAAGAGAAAAAAATATGTGTGCATCGAAGGCGAGAGCCACACAGCTGCTGGGACCCTTGGGATTCCCTTTAGGTCTCTGGCTATAGTGTCCCAGGTCTGGCAAGAGGCTTATGGGAGCTGATTCCCGGGGAAATGCTACCATTTTTTATCCTATTCTTGGGTATAAATAAATGCAAGACAGAACAAAATGACTACCAGAGAGATTTAACTGTCAGCTTGATAAAATAAAACCAAAGTAACATCAGCACGCACTTCCTGTTTCCTGTTTCCCAGGTTGGAAGTATGTGTTGCGGGTGCAGCACACATCAGACCTTCCATCTGACTGCTGCTAGGGATATAGACTCACCGAGGCAGCATACCAAATGGTCTGAGAAGTCCTACAGAAAAGAAAGCCGTTCAGCTTTGTGTTTTCCCAAATGGGTTTCTCCTAAGGGGCCACTTTTCATGAAGTACTTACTAGTTACCATATCTCAGGGTATTTGTGTGGCCATGAAGCCACCCTGGAGAGAAGGCACATCCTGACATCCTAACTACATTGAGAGTAAAACTAACAAAGTGGAAGCAAACATTTAGTGATTACTTATGTGACGGAGCCTCTCCAAAGCAGCGTATGTACATTAAACTGGTTGAATTCTAACAGCTTCAAGAAGTAGGCAAGTTTGAAATCTGCTCTTTGTATTTATACAGTATGTGATAATTACATGTAATCATTCTCTGTGAAGAAAGGAAATACAATAAGTGATATGTAATAAATTAGCTTTTAAGTTTTATTACATTTGTCCTGTGTCTGACTCTTAGAGAACCCAGAGCCCATGGGTTCCCTAAGTTGATATATTTTTTTCTATACTTTTGTGGTATTGTTTAACATAGGCTATATAGAGAGTAAGGCAGACTCCTTCACAGTCATCCCAGCTTTTGAACTCCAGCTACCCAACCTTTCCACTGTCTCTTCTGATTGGTGACCAAGTTCTACAACCCAAATAAAAGAATCCGGTTGAGCTACCGCAGTCCACTCTGCACTTGCCTGTGAGCACATGACTTCTAAGACAGCCGAGCGCCTTAGGAATTGAGCAAGATTCTGAATGGTGGAACAACCCTGAATGCAAGACAGAACATTGGCTCCAGCCCAGCTGTTCTAACCCATCCCCCAAGCAGATCAACAAGACCTGTCACAGAGAAATCAGGACACACTCCAGTGGGGCGTGTGCTGCTCAGACAAGTTTTTGTAGCAAATGTCAGAGGCTGACACCTCACTTTTGGCAAACAGACCAGACCATGGAGCGGTGTTATCTATGAGAAAACGGGCTGTTCTCTAATGTACCTGGAGAGTGGTCTCAGTTCAGACCACTTCCCACTTCACCACACATAAACAATGAGCCCAACATGATTAACATCAATCAGCATCTACCCAGGCCTTATCTGCCACCTGGGTCTTCCAGGGCAGGTGTGCACTTTGGGCATTAACAAACTGACCACTGTGAACAATACCTTTTTTCTGAGGCCTATTTTTCTCTGGATATGTTAGGGATTTAGTCACAGGCCTCACTATGTATTGAGAAAATGGACCCCCATGCTTTTAGCTTCTTTCCTCTCAAAGGAACCCACTGTTTTGAGAGAATGTATAGTTACAATCCGAATTCAGTCTCAATCATTTGAAGCTCAATTATGTCGAGAATGAAATTCTAGTTTTGGTGGCACATCCTGCTGCCTTTTATCCATGTGAGAAGTAGGAATAATTTATCTGAACACTACTCTGCTATGCATACACAAGGATTTAGGACTCAGCGCAGAAACCAAATTCAGATTATTCACGACCAACGTCTGCCCACACCTCTGATTGCTTCTTAGGTATGGAGACGAACTGCATTTAGAGTTAACTGCATTAATTTGCAGGCAGATTGACGTCAGCAACTGAAATGAAAATTTGCATACCATATAGCAATGATTATAGAAATCATACTCTAAAATAAGGACTGTAACTCATGTACAGAACAGAAAGATAAAGCCGGGTGCCAACTTTTGTCCTTTTTAAACAAGGATGGTTAATCACATTAGGGCTAATTTCATTATTTGCACATTAAACTTTCTATAGTCATGAGTCACTAGATTTTGTCAGCTAAAGCCAAAGTTCTTAGGAAAATTCACATTAACTTTAAAGAGTCGTGTGTCTGGGCTAAGGTGGTTTTAATCATCACTGTGAGGAAACAGCTTGCATATTGACATAATTTCCATACGATTACATGGGAAGAGGTCAGGTCTCGGCTAAGTATAGTCGTTCAGGTCAAACCACACAGTTAGTTTCTAAGCGAAATGATGAAAGCACACGGATACACCATCCAAAGTACCTCCCCAAACCCCTGAGTTCAAAGGCATCAGCACCCAGCAACTCTAACTGGATCCAGAACACTTCCCCAAAGTCCGACACAGTTTTAAAACAAGATCAATGTCAACTTGGTGAACACAAACTCTTTGGGGAAGTAATTTCTCATCTCAGAGATAGCCCAGTGGCTTCCAAACAGCAATTGACAAAGGATGACCAGAACTGCAGCTGGCTGAGAGGGTGGTCCCCGAGCCCAAGGGAGAGCTGGGATTTAGAAAAGAAGCCTGGCTAGAAGAATATTTACTTGGAAGAGTCAGCCGACGTCCTCCTTGGCATAAAGCCCCAGGAGGAGACCTTTGGGTGTCTAAGGTGCTGCCTGCATAAAGAATCCAGGAAACAAGTTCTGCCACTGTAGCTCAGGGAAGTGCAAAGTGCTTTTTAGAAGTTAACATGTGCTTTCACCAGCGCACACAGCTGGGCTCTGCCTCCAATGGCGCTCTTTCCTCTTGCTTTATTTTTAATCTCAGGAAACCATATTCTGTTCTTGCTTCTTCTCACTGCCTGTGACTCTAACCGCCCCCCTCCCGCCCCTTTCTGGGAGGGAGGAAAAGGGGGAAAAAAAAACCCAACCCAAACCAAACAGGTTTGCCAGACCTCTTACCCAAACTCTACCCTGGGGGTGCCAGTCATCCCTATTTCTGTCTAAGGCACAAACCTCAGACCATTGTCCTTATGTAAGATAAACATTCAACCTTTCAGGGTGCCCTCAATATCTACAGATGGTTTTGGATTCCTCAGCCAGGAGGCAGGAAGCCTGTGCCAGGTTCCCCATTGAAGTGTTCAGATGGGTCCAGGACACAGGCACAGAGAGTTAAACCATAAATTAGCCATGAGTTAATATATGCAGCCAGGATCACCCTGCCTGGTTGTCAATGCGTCCCTCCCCTAGTCTCTCTCCCCTTCTTCTTTACAACCCCCCCCCCCCCAGAGGCGACAGCATAAGAAATTAAACACTTGTGGGTTCATTCGAAAGAGTGAATGAAATTGAATAAGCTCTCAGCACTTGAGGCGCACCACAAGCGCCTGAATGGGGCAAGCCTCCTAAGTTGAATGGAGTGTCTTTTGGGACCAATTTGTCTCTTTTCACTCTTTATTCTTCTCTTTTTGCTGACAGATGCACAAAGGCGGAACCGCGCCGTGCAGCTTATCCGCATGCACCCGCAGCAGCTGTCACTTTTGTCGAGCAAGTTAATCAAGCAAATGCCACCATATCCCACTTTCTATAAGGAACAACATGTTATAGACAGTAGTCTTGCTAGAAAGAGACTTTATTTTAACTTTGATTGGCTTGGTCCTCCCGGGCCCACTCCCATGCAGCTTTTCCTCCCCCTACCCCAAGAAAAAAGGAAGTGGGGAGAGGAGAGAACCCGAGTCAACAATTTGGCTATAAAAAATGTTAGATTTAATAATAATATTGTACACAAGGCTAAAGACTCATTTGTTTTTTTTTTTGTTTTTTTTTTTTTTTTTTTTTGTTTTGTTTCACAATCAGAAATTGAGGGATATAATGGTCTGTGTTCGCTTGCTTTCTTTCTTTCTTTCTTTCTTTCTTTCTTTTTTTTCCTTTTTTCTTTTTTAAAAGCATGTAAGTAATTGTTAGTGCTAGACTATTGCGTTGTATGGCTCAAGTTATAAACAGAAAAGCAGAGGGCAAAAACTAGCACTATGCCATGGATGTCTTGGATTAATTTGGCTCTCTTTTCCTTTATAAAGCAGGTCGTGTTATTTACATATTTCTTTTCATACACCTCCTTGCCTGGCCAAGCTTACAAAGACCAGGCTAACTACATAATGATGTCTCTTTGTACATCTCTACTTAGCTAGTTCTTTAGATGAATGCCCAAATTTATTTCTAATGTGCACCAACAAATGTACACAGGCTCCATCTCTCCAATTCAGCGGAGCCAAGTGGGAAGCCTTTGAAAGAGTTCCCTCTTGTCTGTGCCACATCCCCCTCTCTGCAGTCAGTGTTATTTGGTGGCCTTGGGAAGCCACAGCAAGGAGAGAGCTCATAACTGCAGTGTTGACCTCAGCTGTCTCTTCCCCCACCCCCAACTCACTTGTAAGACTGAATGCTCAAAGCAGACATATTTTGAATAAACAAACTCTTTAGAAACAATGTATTTAGACCACTTTCCCCTGGCAGGGGGATTTGCCACATTCAAGCGTTGGCTGAGAGCTATCTATCTGGGAAGCTCATAAAAGCTACAAGACAAATCCCACACTCTCTGGTTCTCTCTCATTTTCCTCCTTTCTTCCTCCCCCACCTTCCATCACCTTGTCACATTGTTTACTGTAAGCTTTGGTTAGAAATAAATCAAGGCAGGACTTGGGTGACACCTGATCGCAAATTTTCACACTGCTGACATTGTAGGCATTATTGGATAATGGCCATGTAATGATTTAGTTGTAACCTCATTTGTATTATGCAGGGATTGTATAACCATAGTATTCTGTAATTTTGGATTACATTTTCCTGTCCTGCAAAGTACTGCTAATCTGTGAAACCTCATCTCACCATTGAACACTTAGTTATGTAGGTATGTTAAAAGAATCAACAAGGCCTTGTAGGAAAATCTTGGGTATTGTTGCTTAATAATACCACGGTGTCACGCTTTGCGTAGGGAACTCAAGCTGCTAGGGTAAACCACTTATCAACTGTCTAGGATGCAATGATATTGTGTTACCTTCACTCTTTCCCCAGTAACACACAGGACCTTATTCTTATGTTTTAAAAGCTCTCACACAGAATGCAGAGGGAGATACAGATTGAAAGCTGAGATCTACCCCTCTGCTGGGCCTGGGTAGAAGGGGTTTTGTAGCACATATGGTGTGAGATTTCTTACAGTGCTCAATCTTCCTTCAGCTCACTACAGTGGTCCTTTATGGAATCACCTATCTTTAGGACTGGATTTACTTCTGTTCATAGACTTGACCTTAGGGACAATGCCATCATATTTGTGAGGAAGCCGTCCCTGGTGGGAGTGAATTCTTTAAGGGGAGTCTCTCTGATTAGCTATACAGCTCTTATTAGTGTTATGGACAAACCATGATTAACAAGCCATGACTGCCCAGAGGGTCACTGAATTGCTATTTCTTTTTCTTTTTCTTTTTTTCTTTTTTTTTTTTTTTTTTTTGTGCTCTGCTGAAACACCATGTAAAAATCAGTGACCACAAGAACCCTAGCGGATGAATGCAGGAGAAAGAACTGGCAAGTGGTGAGCACGAGTGGGATGTGTAGCTTTTCCTTTTAAAATATAACTTATTGCTGTTGTTGTTATTATTATTAGTGTGTGGATATAGGCTACAGTGCATGTGCTGGAGTGCAGAGGACAGTGCTGTGGAGATGATTCTCCTCCTCCACCTTCACATGGCTTTCAGGAGCAATCTCAGGTTGCCAGGCTTGTCAGGAAACCTTGCTGAACCAACTTGCTTGTCCTTTTTTTTTTCTCATCCCACCTTTGGGTCTTTGGGTCAGAAAGGAAGGTGTTTGGTCTAGGATAGATCACTTGCCAAGTGTCTAAGTTTGGTAAAGTCAGTTCACCAATCAGGAGTCCAAATCCCTATCTATAAAAACCTATCGCACAAGGGAGCCACAGGGGAATCAAATGTAGTAAAGTCTCAGATTAGGGCTTGGTACAGAGCTAGCACCCAATAAACACTTGGCTATCATCTTCAATAAAATCAAATTACCCAAAATAGAGAGTACATGAAGGGGCCTCCCTCTAAGGGCTGTTAGAAGAAATGAAAAAAAAAAAAACTTTAACAAATAGTATGGTTATTTCCAACATACCATCAAGAAAATGCACATGAAAAGACCTCATGACATCATGTTATTGTCATTAAAGCAGTCATTCATTGTAACTTACTTGGACTCTTTCCCTTGTTTGCACTTGATCTTTTAGGAAAAGCCTGCAGATTTGTACCTACCCCCCTCAACATCCTGATGGAGACTGAATGAGTATTGAGAGTGTGATTTTCGCTTTTGATCCTGGTCTTGCTGAGGTGTCTAGAATGTGAGAGACTGTGTTCAGAGCCAGGGCCTCCTAGCACCAGTGCCTGCATAGTTTGCTGCTTGTCACAATTGGAGAGTGACACCCAGGCTGAGTATCAGGAAATCAGACTCAGAAGTGATTGAGCCAGAGAAGGTGGCCAACCCTGCTTCAAATGCACAGGTAGGTAGAAAACAGAACGAAGACACCTCAGAACATGATTTGAAAGTGCACAAAGCAGGAACAACTTTCCAAGGGTCCTTTTAATAACGAAAATCACGTGGGGGCTGGTGAGGCTGCTCAGAAGGCAAAGGTCTTGCTTCTAAACCTGATGTTATAGGTCCTGGAACTTGATGGACAGAGAACTGATATCTACAAGCTGTTCTCTGATTGTCACATGTGTGCACTCTCACAGTAACAAACAAACAAACAAAAAAAAAGGCTGAAAATTTATTTCACACAAAATTAACTAAAACACTGTATTTTGAATTCAAGTGATGATTGTGAGAACAGATCAATACTTATATCCTTGAAAGGCTTAATGACTATTTTCAAGTTAGGGTTGGAAACAGAATAGAACATATATTTGAAAGAAGACACAAGATTCTGGAAGCACGGCTTAGGCGGGGACTTGGGAGTCCCTGTCTAACCAATTAGTGCTGAAGGATTACATATTCTGGCACCTGAAGATGGCAGGATCGAGGCAGGAAACCATGGTGGTTCCAGAGCTAGGACCAAATACCCCCTGATTTAAGGCAAGGGGTCTAGCTTTCAGCTTCTGGGTCTTTGGCTAAGCTAATTCTGGACTTTGGATTTCCTGCTTCAAAATGAAAATATGGTACACTGTATCTCTTCCCAATGTCTGCTACAGGGGGAAAAAGATAAGAAATTGACTTATAGAATACAATGTATGGTTGGTATGAACAACAATTAGAAATAAATATGCCTTTCAGTATCTTTTGTCATAAAAACCTGGACCCATTAGCTCTAGAACTCTTAATATTTGCGAAATAAACCATGTTCTCTGGGGTGTGGTAGGGAGCCAGGGTGGGGGTGAGGTAGGAGGTGGGATGGGGAGACTGTGCATTGTAAGACTTTTACCATCTGCCCATTAGAGGGCAGTAGCATCCCTACCCCATACTATCCAGTGCATGCCAGGCAACAAGGTCATCAATGCTGGGGAACTGATTCTCAAAGCTAACTCTTCTTAGACAGACTCACCCTGACCCCACATCGGCCTAAGATCCATGGATACAGAATGCTCGGTAGAGAGCTGGGAAGAGGACTTTGCTAAGACAAGAGGCTATATAAGGCAGTCTAGTGCCCAGTCAGTCCTGGACAGGAAGTATAAGTCATAAGATAAAACAATGCCTTTGAACTGAAAAGCTAGGCCTAGAGGTTAATGGAACAGCCAGTGACACCAAAGCAGACATCTACAACCTTGGTCAGAGTCATCATAGCTCAGTGAAATTAGCTTGTGGATATTCTCAAAGTCAGTTTGACCTTAGACCTCAATATGCATGTGAGCACACATGCACATGCACTTACACACACACACACACACACACACACACACACACACTTTCTCTAAAGCCCAGTTTATAAGGCTTTTAAGATGCAGTGTGGGGCTGGGTGTGGTGGCACACACTTGCCATTGAGAAATGGAGGCAAGGCTAGGCTGGCCTAAATGGTGATGCCCTGTTTCACAAGACAGAAAATAAACAAGAAAACTGAAAAGTTACAGGAGGGGGGGGGGTCAGAGACACCCCAAATGAACAATGCTTCTATGTTTACTGTTTTAGCACAGTCTTCCACCTATCCTCTGCCCCTGTCCTAGGCATGTATAGATAGGTGTACAGGTCCAGCTCAGGTTCTGGGCCTTCTGTGGCTCCAGCCTCCTTCATGCAAATGGAATTGTTGTCATTGCTGGAGAGGAACCCAAGGCTTCCCATATACTATAGACAAGTGCTCTACTTGACTATCCCTTCAGCACGAGGGTGGGGTCCTGCAGCACAGCTGGGCTCTTTGTTACTTCCTGTTATGTCCTGTGACAATTTTTTTCATGTTTTTTTCAGATCCCATCCAACATAGAATTTATCCCTGCCTATCCTCCTTAACATCAGATAAGAGTATGGGCTGGTTTTAGGCTAATAACAACAACACCAAGAACAACTCACCGAGCTATTTCTGTGTGGTATACCCATTAATCTGTGCTTAACACATATTGTCTTGTTCAGCTCTCTGAATACAAAGAGTAGAAGTCCATTTATTCAAACTATACTTTTACAGAAAAGGAAATGAGCCTGGGGAAGGACCAGAACTGAACTTTGGGCTGTCTAACTGTAAAACTTGTGCTCTCAGTGTGTTTGTGATAAAACGGGACTAGCTCCTTCCAGAGGTAATGGATGGGAGAGGCAGTGAGCCTGGAACCAGGGAGTTTCTGAGTAACCCTCAGTGCTCTATGGGAACTGCACATGGGTGAGTACTAAATTTAAGCTGAGAAGGTTAGGTGCTAATGATTCTTAGCCATTTATTTTTTGTCTCTAGAAAGATGGTTTATGATGAAGCTTGTCAAAAGGACTTTGGAGACGAGTGTGTGAGCTATCTGCCAAGTAGAGCATTCTTCAGGGGCAGAGTCTTTAGATAAAGTCCTTCGGTGATGAAATGGCCAGGGGCAATGGTAATGATTTATATGAACTCAAAACTTCAACAGCCCACATTATTAAGACAAAGGATTTGTGTGAGTGGAGGCATAATTTAGAGCAGGCTTTTATTTTATTTTATTTTATTTTATTTTTCAGTCTCTGCACTGTGGACTTTACAGGGTAACTTTGTATTGTGGGGTGAAGCTGGGCTGTAGGTAACACAGATGTTTAGTTGCATCTTTGACCTATAACTTCTGGCCATACCAAATCATTACATTCCCAAACTCCAAGGTGAGATAGGAGAAAATGTCTCTGAAGAACTAACTCATACCATAAGAAAATGCTTATTTAGACTTCCCAAAAGAAGATGCCTTTAAGAGCAAGAATTTCTCCATCTCAGAATGACTTCCTAGGTCAAAGATATATTTTCTCAACCTAAAGAAGGGAGATTTCCCTAAAGGGAGATTTAGAGAATTTCAATAGAAAACAATACATGAGTTTAACTTTGATGATCTTCCATTTATTGTGTGCAGGTGTGTTCATGCATGTGAACTTGACACAATGTGTGTGTCTGTGTGTGTGTTTCTCCTTCTGCTATGTGAGATGTGAGGATTGGACTCAGGCAACAGTTACCTTTATCAGTTGAGCCATCTCACAGGTTTTTGACTTTGCTGATTTTACATATTATTTGTTCTTTTTTTTTTTTCAATGGGTTTTTGGAGATGAGATGTATTCAGTTGGTTGGGTGCTTGTCAAGAGATGGAAGCTGTGTTTAAGGTCATCATCAGCTTCATGATGAATTCAAAGCCAGTCTGAGCTATATGAGATCCTATTTAATTTTTTTTTTGTCTGTATGAAGTTAATGAGAGGGGTCTTTCTCTTTCATGGTTGGCACATACATTTGGTAATTAATAATAACCCTGTCTTGGATCAGACCTACAATTTTGTTGGCATGACTGGCTTTAGTCCAAGCATAGTCACAGTAAAACTTCTGCCAAAGGCAGGCAAGGCAAATCAAGATGGCGAGCGACACCGCCCTTGAAGGAGATTGACATGGGAATCTTCCTGCTGTGGGTGAACCCGCAGATTCCACTAACTGGACTCTGAGTCAACTTGGCAGGGGTTTAGCAGAACAGTTGGCCAAGAAGCATTCTCGTCTGAACTGGGAATTTGGTGTGAATGAAGAATGTGAGTTGAAACTTCTTTTTGGAGTTTTAGGCATGGGAAAATGTCCAGAATGCTACCTGATAGAAATAGCCATTTTTGTTTGTTTTTAATTTTTTCTTTTGAGATAGGATTTTACTGTGTAGCCCTGGCTACCCTGGAACTCATTCTGTAGACCATGCTGGTCTTGAACTCAAAGAGATCCACCTGCCTCATCCCCCTGAGTGCTGGCATTAAAGGTGCGTGCCACTGCCCGGCCATTTTTCTTTTCTTTTCTTTCTTTCCCTTTCCTTTCCTAGACAAGGTCCCTATATAACTTCAAAATGGAAAGAGAAACCATTGGGTAAAAGCATTTTGGCGACTTAACATACTTCCTCAGTGACTTCTCCTGGCTACTGACAAGACTATTCTAGAGGAAGCAAGCGAGAGAAGGAACACAGAGTCCAAACTCTCTCACAAGCTCTCCCTAGCATGGCTCTAAGTCCCTCAAGTGGAGTGTTTCTTGTAGCACAGCACGGACAGTTGAAATAACTTCTGGTGGACAATGGGCTTGGTGAGTAAGGATTCTGATGAGAAATCAGCTCATCATTGTTGTCATCACCAAAGCATCCTCGTAAACTCATGTGAGATCGTGGGGATGCAGAGGGAAGGTTGACCTTCCTCTAAGAGGTTATCCTGTATGACCTCTTTCCTTCCAGATCAGTGGCTCACAAACAGTAGTGATTTATTTTGCCCTGCCGGTGGAAATGTAGTCCTACCTGGAGACATTTGTTTTCACAGTTTGGGGGATGGCGATTGCTGCTAGCATCTCAAGCAGAAATCACCAATGTGACTTCATCCTTTAAAATATAGAATAGTTCCCACAACAAAGAATTACATAGCTCAAAATGTCAATATGATCAAGTATGAGAAACTTCATTCTAAATAATGTCTTAGAAACTGAAGAATGTAACCTGTTCAAGTGAAATTTTGTTATCATCAATATTTTTGAAAGGTGGAATGGAACATATCAGAGCCAATACATGCAATAATGGTAAATATTGGTTTAAAAGCTGTGTGTACGTGTGTATGTATGTGAGTATGTATGTATGCGTGTGTGTGCATTTGTACATACATATGTGTATGTGTGTATGTGCATGTGAGTATGTGTATTGTGTGTGAGTGTGTCCTAATGGTGCTTAAACTGAACTGCAGTTACGTTGGTTTTTTTTTTTAAGATCTATTTATTTGTGTATGTGAGTACACTGTAGCTGTCTTCACTCATAGCAGAAGACGGTATTGGATCCCATTACAGATGGTTGTGAGCCACCATGTAGTTGCTGGGAATTGAACTCAGGACCTCTGGAAGAGCAGTCAGTGCTTTTAACCTCTGAGACATCTCTCTAGCCCCCATTTGTTCTTTTTTAAAAATTATTTCTTAATGTGTATGTAAGATTCATGCATGCTAGTTGAGTATTCTATCACTGATATTAGTTTTACTTCTTCCAAGTAAGTTTGGAAATCACTGGGTTTGCTTAGTATCTTTTGAACTTTGGTTTATATTTGAAATGCCAGAGGATCCTGGTTGAGTGCAGCTAAGTCTAAGGCTAATACCATGCAGCTTCTACAATATCTCATTGATGATATGCTGGGGACCACTGACTATAGTCGGAGTGCCAGGAACTTGGAGATAATATTTTATAACCTATCATTAAGGACAAAATTAGAGAGTGGTATGGTGGTTCATATCTGTGGCAGAGACAGAAGAATTGCTGCAACTTAGAGGCCAGCCTGGTCTATGTAAGTTTCTGCTAGGGTAACACCAAACAACCCGCCCCACCCCAAAACCCCAAAGAATAACAAAATGCAGCAAGCTTTGAGTAAAAACTCTGGCTTAGGGCCTAGTAGTTGAAACCTTGAAAAAGTAGCCTTAGCCTTTATGGAGCAGAGACAGAAATAGTTTACTGGTTAATCAATGAGAAATATTAACAGTATATCTTATCTACTCTAACAGAATGTGATGATATTTGTTCCACAGAATGTACCTTGGATATTCCATGTGTTTGTGTGTGCATGTGTATGAACATGTGTGTGTGTGTGTGTGTGTGTGTGTGTGTGTGTGTATGTACATGCACAGTTGTGCATGAGTAACATGCTTAGGAATGTAACTTCCAGCTTCCATGGCACTAGTCTGCCATAAGAAAATTAGAGAAACCTTTTCTAAGACTCAAAAGTATTGTGCAGGTCAGGTTAACACGGATACTGTGACCCTAATGTAACAGAGAAATCATTCTAACTTCTTAGGATGATTAATAGAACATTCTCCTCTGGAAAAGAAAACAAATTAACTGTCTTTACCAAATGTCTCCTGGAATAGAGAAAGCTGTTCTCATAAAGACAATCAGTTAAACCCTTGGTAGCACACGGGCTCCAGAGAAAAAGAAAGGTTGGTTTTATAGAAGATTTATTTGCCCTAGAGTAAGCAAGATTTATTTAAATGGATGGATAGCCTTGGAAGGAAGTAGCTGGACCTAGAAAACCTATTTCAAGATATGTTACTGCAGTGTAAATCTGTCAGTGTGCTAGCAAGGAAAAAAAAAACCACTCAATTCCCCTTGAAGAGAGATCTCCCATTTTATATAATTAATCTGAATCTAGAAATGGTCTCCTATCTTTTCTTTGTCCAAGCCTGCTTAAACCTCAAGCCACCCAGCACAGAGAAAAGAATGCCCATGTCCAGGTGGGATAGAAATGTGCCTGTGAGGCTGGGCTGTAGGTAGTGGTAAAGTACTTGCCTCACACATACAAGGCTCTGGGCACCATCCCCAGAACAAAAAATAAATAACTTTCTATAGCTAAGATTCCAATTTCAAAGGAATTAATAACTATTATTTTATGTTATTGTCTATTGTGGAGGTCCCAGAGTAAGAGGTGACTTATATTTGCATAGCAATTAATTGCAACAGGAAACTAGAGGCATCAAAACATCCTCCAATCTTCTCCTTTCACCCCCATCTTAGTAAAGCTTACTTCTATCATCTTAAAAAAAAAATCTACCAGCAGAAGCTTATTCCATTGGCTAAAGACCTGGCCCAGACTACACACATGGCAAGAAGGGAAGTGAATACAACCAAATCTGTGCAAAGCACAAGTCCATAACGGGAGGTAAGCTCCAAGCCACTGAGTCTTTGGGTGGCTGGGAGGGTAGATAATTTGAAGATGAGCTGGATTGGTTTATAATTTAAATATGTGTAGTTAGTATTCTTTTTAAGCAATTATAACTCATTTCCTTTAAAGATAGAATGCATATGTCACGTTCTGTTTTTTGTATAGCACATATTACATGCATAGTCACACATTTACCTGTTGTATGTCTCTGTGTAACAGGAAAAATTAATTCCTAAGGAGAGAGGCATGTATAAAAACTCTCTTCTCATTCCTTCTCCTCTGCCTACTCCTGTATCCTTTCTGTCTCTTCTAAGTCCTGTCTCAGATCAAAATTTTAATACCAGAATTTATTTTGGGGCTCAAAGCCCCAAGTAGTGAAAGAATCAACTGTGTACCCTTCCTTGACTGGGCGGTTAGTCGACTTTCCAGTTTGTACATATATAGTCCCCTAGAGATGGAAGCGATAAGGTTACAGTTCAATTTAAATATGATCTGAAAGTATAAAAAAGTACAGCATCAGACTGACACAGACACTTCATTTTAGGTTGATAACATCAGCAACAACCTGAGAATTAACTCAGAAGTCTTCCTAATGGTATATATGTGCACATGTATGTCAAATTTGCCAAGCCCATGCTTCAGTCAAGCAGTCACAATAACTTAAGAAATACCGGAACACAGGGCAGGAAGGGGACTCACATGCTTGCTATTATGCAAGTGAGCTCAACCCCAGAAGCCACATGAAAAGGCTACGTATGCTGTTACTGATTTGTGTGATTCCAATAGTGGGGAGGGAAAAGGGGTGAGGATAACGGAGGCTCAAGGCTCACTGGCTAACAGTCTGGCTGAGCTGGAGAGCTGCAGGGTCAGCAGAGACCACATCTTAAAGAGTAAGAGGTGAGCCATTGTGGAAGATATCAAATACTGACCCGTGGTCTCTACACATGTGCACATACACATGCTGATCCCCTCCGCACAGATTCATTCATCCAGGCCAGGTGTAAGTATGTGTCCCATAAAACAGCCCTGTTCTCCTTACCTGGCTGACTTGGAAGGTGGCCTTTGCAGTTCTCTTTCAGTTTGCCTACCCTGCACCCCCACTTTGAAAACTAGCTTCAGAGATTCTCCTTATATGCAGAGAACAGCTTTTAAAAAAACCTGGTTTCTGCTAAGTTACTAATTATGCTTAAAAGAACTACTTGGTTGAATTCAGCTTGATTTTTTTCTTCTCAACAAATGAGTTCTATGTTTAGATGGTAATAAACCCCTCGAGTCTGCAAAGCAATTGGCACGGTGGTCCCTCTACCAAGTCAGGAGCGTGGAAAGAGGGCCAGTGCTAGCTGAGAGGAAATGTATGTGACATCACACCCTTGCCCACACATGTTGCTTGGCATGGGACCCTGGTTCTCACAAACTTCTTACAAAGAGTATTAGGGGACAAGTGGGAAGGTCTGAATACAGACAGCATATTAGGTGAACACTTATTGGCATGGAACTCAGAGACTGTCAACTGAAACAGCAATTCTTGCTTACTTCTTTTGGAAAAACACACACAATGAATCTAATTAGGAAAAAATTAAAAGAATAAATATCCAGTTCACCATTCTTGGGTTTTGGGAACATGACATCTCAATGTTCTTAGTTTTGCTTGGCTGTGTTTCCAAAATGTTTACAGTATACACATCGTGTATTCTAACAATTAGTTCTAACAATTAGGAGTTATCTATTACCCCTCTTTCTCAGGTCCCTGTTAAAACAACCTTCCTGGAGGCCGAGTTCTGTTTTTCTAATTGGCCACAGGTTTGTCAGGGCTTGATGCCAGCTCATTTCTGAATCACCTGAGTGAACAAGATTTGCCAGATGGTGCTCCCGACACAATGATAAAGTTTGCTCCAGGTTGGGGATGCAACTCAGCGGTAGGGCACTTGCCCAATGCGTACAAGGCTCTAGTTCAAAGGCTGGCATCCACCAGAAGTTGAATTTTAAACTATTACAAGTCTGTTTGTTTACCCAGGGGTGGGGGTGGGGGCAAAGGGTGGAGTTTGGGGTGGGAATAGGGGTTGAGGGTAAGGGGACCTGACAGACTAGGCTGAGCTTAGAGAAGCAACTAGAGGCTTCTATTCCATTCTGGCTTAATTCTAACTATCATTCTTAACACTGCTCTGGCTGCTTCTGAAATATGTTTTAGCAAAAGTAAGAGAAAACCAGGCTACCAAACAAGGAGGAATATAAGCAAGCTTGAGGTTACCACCTTAAGCACCAGAGAGGTGCTCACAGTCCTCAGAACAGGTATGGAGTTTCATTTAGCAAGACAAACCAGTCTTGAAAGGGCTTTCGTTCCAGTGTTAAGATGAGAATAAGGAGGGAGGTAGCTAACACTTACCGGATGAGTCCTTAGTTGCCGATGCTGCGCCTGGCGGTGACATCTCACTCTCCTAACAACGAAATGCCCGAAATGCCCCGAGGAAGGTCCTCTTATTATCATCCCTGTTACCTAGATGAATCAGCCAAGGCTCCAAGAGATTAAAAACCTCTAATGTCATGCAGATCTGATCTGATGGTCTAGGAGCAGTGCCTGTCATCATCACATTGGAAGTCCAGATACTGGGTATTCAAGGCGGCTACTGCTAAAGCAGAGAGAACTCAGGCTCCCAGGGTTTAGGATGGCACACTCTGTCCTGGAGACCTGCTCACCTTTCCCTGCTGCCTGCTTTCAGAGCAGCTCCCTCACCTGGAAGTTGGTGGCCTACCTTACAGATTTAGTAACACAACGTTCTCCTTGGATCCCATCTTCAGTCCTTACTTCCTGCAGCGGCGTGGTTCCTATTTTGATTGACATACATTCACGCACCAGGCCCTTATAATTTAATACGGCTATTAAAACAAGGTCATCAGTAGATTCGTATATAAAGCCAGGAAGCATATTTTAATAGGCAGAGGGTTCATGTTTCAAATTACCGTTTTAGAGGAAAATATTCACACCCAATTATTGTGCTGCCACGTAAAGTGAACAAATACTCGATTTGAAAATGGAACAGCAAATGGGAATCTGTGCAAGGCGGAGAATGCCAGGCGGCAGAGCCCCTGAATCTGTCCACACTGCCTGATTAAGCTCGCACAAGGCTGTGTGATAAGGGGCCTTTTCCTGATCTGATAACTGCCAGGGAGAAGCCAAATGCAGAGTCTATCTGTAAATGCTTAATCCTCCAGAAGGCAGATTAAGTGTATAATTGACCTAGATAATCCATGTATCATCTCTAGTCAAATGTTCCTGGGTCTGGTTCACAGTGACACGGGGCCGGCAGGAGAAAGCTGGAGCGGATGCGGCATTACCAGCAGCGTGGACTCCGGCCAAGTTTGAGATGGCTTTTTAATCATTCATCTTTGAGCCTGCGAGGTTTAAGCAGATGAATTCACCCTAAGCACATCTCTTTTAATCCCGATTTTCTTCTCAGTCTGTATCTTCAAGAAGTACAAGGAGGAAAGAAAATAAATTAATTTTTGCTTAGACCTTGAAATCTTAGGTGCTTCTCTTGATCTGATGTCTAATTTCAGAAAGCACCTTTCTTTCTTTCTCTCTCTCTCCCTTCCTTCCTTCTCTTCCTTCCTTCTCTCTCTTTCTTTCTTCCTTTCTTTCTTCCTTTCTCCCTTTCTTCCTTTCTCTCTCTCTCTCTCTCTCTCTCTCTCTCTCTCTCTCTCTCGCCTTTGTTTTGTTTTGTTTTGTTTTGTTTTGAGGGAGATGCTGAACTAATCACCAAAGGCGGAGGAAAGGCAAGCTATTACTCCAGCCTGAGCATCCTCCCTTAGCTGCTACTTTCAGAACACAAAGCTTATTGTGATCTCTGCTTTTTATTTTCTTTATAAAGCATCGATAATTGACAAGGAGGCAAAGCTTCCTCTCGAATCTTAGACTAATGCAATTTTCCTCTAAAAATTTAGCTCCTCTGAAATGATTTTAATCCACTGCTACACTTATTATGATATTCACTTCATTTAAATGTCTGAATATTTTGTGTCTAAATATTAAAATCTTATTTTTCAGCAAGTGAAAACAGTATAATTGTGCTTCATTCTTTTTCCCTGAAAAATAAAAAAAGCAGATAAGAATGTTTGTTTGGCATCTAAAAGTACCATGGGGAATGGTCCTGGGATTCGTCTTCATCAGACTATTATTTTAAATTGATGAAGTCAGTCTTAAAGATATATTATTGAATATATAATGTTGGTACTTTATAGAAAGAATATATAAAGCAACTATGTTACTAAACAGGGAAACTTTCACTGGAAAAAAAATCTGTTTAGGCAGTACTATATCTAAATGCATTTCTCCAAAATCCTACAGAATGCTTGATTTTTTAAAATGGTAGAGATTAATGTGGAAAGTCTGCTCTTAAGTTATATAATAAAGTAAATACACAATTCAGAGCATCACACACAGAGCCCGCACTGCTGCTCTGACAATCTCCCACAAACCCCCGCTCCCAGCCAAAATACAGCGATGAAGCAGAGGAGAAAAAAAGAACAAGCCCAGCTCAGAAATCACCGGCAAGCAACCTTGTTACAACATCAAACAAGCCAATACATGACCAGCTAGAATTCCAAATTTTTCTCACAAACATATATCAAAAGCCATCCAGCCTTCCTGCAAGGGTGCACAAAGTAATAGGGAGGGTGGAAAAAGATACCAAAGAACAAGATCTCAGGGGATTTATCAGGTAAACAAAGCTAAGACTGGAAACACGGAAACACACAACAAGGAGTCTCAGAACATGCTTCTCAAGTGACAGATGCCAGCAGGAAGAGAACCGGAGAGACACGGCAGTCAGAACCAACAACCCCCAAACCGCAAACAATCTCAGAGATCTATATTTTTTCATCATTCAAAATGCTAATTTGCTATTATTCATTTCTGCCATTTATCAAAATGCAACAATTTGGAAGAGAAATATCTCAGATCAACAAGTATTTCTCAATAGTTTTCTGCCAATTGTTTAGGAAGCCATCCCAGGACCCTATCATTAGAGAGCGGGGTAGAGAGCGTTAGTTCACTGTAATAAGAACTGTGGACTGGCAGCTTTCATGAGACCCCTTTTGCTTCGATATTCCCGTTACCAGTTCATCTCACTGGACACAAGAGTTTAACAGAGCATGTATGCAAAGGAGTAAACACCATGCTTGAGGAAACAGAAGCCGAAAATAATCAAACATGTTGGTAATCTGATGATTTGCCGCTAGATTATAGAAAAACAGTAAGTACTGAATTAAATTACCGAAGCTGCATGGTAATGAAGCTTTGGAGAAGCTCTGGGTTTTTAAATGACAAATGTTTTAAATCCATGACAGATTCAATAACTTTTTTTTTTTTTTTTTGTATCACAGTTAGGTTGCTTAGCACCGATAGAATCCGTAAATTAGGGGACCTGGTTATTTGGAGAATAAGGAAGTAAATGGCCAAGAAATTCAAGTCTGAATAAGCTTTTAAAAGAGTGATTTTTTTTTCTCTATATAAGGTTAGGGTGAAATGCATAGAAGAGTTATCATGGTTAGAGTGGCAAAATCATCCACTCAGAGGAGGAGAGTAAAGATTGTATTGGGAAAAGAAAATTGGGGCAATCTGAAATTAAACTCTGTATGTGTAATGTGTGCGTGTGTGTGGTTTCTCAGAGATTTACTGCTGCCATAGATGCTGGCTCAGTGGACTATTACTACTTGTGAATTTTTGAAAACCACTACCTCCCCACCACAAACACCCCAAAACAGAACTTGCTTCTGCAAAGTATATTAGGAATATTTCTTTTAATTATCGGTTCACACTAAAGCCCAGAGGGCTGGAATGTGCTTGTGTTCTCCTAGTTAGGAAGTCCATTTTCCCCATCTGTGCCAGATAAGGCTCCCTTTTAACTTCCAAGTGAAGATTTGATTGCAATTCCCATACAAAGAGCCACTCAAAAGACCATTTGCCTCACAGCCTTCGGCAGGAATACCTTCAAACAAAAATTCCTCCTTGTATTTATACTTTTAAAAAAGTAGTAGAAAGGTGGATCATTTGTCAGTGAAGAGCCAGGCTAAATCAGAGAGTAAGCTTCAGATTCTGTACTAGATGTTTTAAAGTTTCAGGGATCATAGGTTATTTGCACACAAATTCATAGAGGAATACACACACACACACACACACACACACACACACACACACACACACCATAAAGCTGAATACCAGAAGATACCATCAAAGAAAAACAGAAAACCAAGGCAACCTAGGCATTGAAAAGAGCCACCCACAAGCTTCTTGAAAATTTGTAGTTTGGACTTGGATTCAGTGGAGATGGGCAGAGTCTACACGTCTAGGCATAGACCTGAGGGTGCTGCTGCAGCTGTTTTCAATGCCTATTGGATGGGCAACAGTTCCCCCAGACTAACTGGGCTCAGGCCTTTGCTAGAGGCACGCATGCAGAGAGGGGGAGGCCCCACTGGTGAACTTTTTGCATGTATGAGGGGAGGCCCCACTGGTGAGTTTTATGCATGTATGAGGCATTCTCGGTGGATGTGGGCCATGCTAGAAGATGTACACAGGAAGATTATTTGATTCTAATTCATGCCACTTGATATAATGTGATAAAACATTTGACATGAGAGATAAGTTCCATTTTCATCTGAGAGAGGACAAGTGGGAATTAAAAAGTAAGAGGGGTTTTATCAAAGGAAGGTGCGACAGGGAGAGAGGGGTATAGGGCATGGAACAGAGGAGAGGAGAGAAGAGAAGAGAAGAGAAGAGAAGAGAAGAGAAGAGAAGAGAAGAGAAGAGAAGAGAAGAGAAGAGAAGAGGAGACAGAAAGAAGCCTTTTGAGCACACCAGGAAAGTCAATGAGCTGGAAGACAAAGCATAGAAATTCAGAATCAGAGAGCGGTGCCAACAATGAGCTCATTTAGCTACGGGACAAAAACATACAAAACGCAGCGTCAATTGGTGAACACAGTTACGGGAAAAATACAGAAACAAGGGTTCCACACTTGAGCAAGACAGTAATGTTCCGGCTGGCATTACAACGACGAAAGCCTGGACAGGAGGGCCCACGTTTCAGGGGGAGGAAGTAGACGAGGACGAGGACGTCATCTCCAGTGCACTCTGGCCAGGTCTTTGCAGGTAGATTTGGGGGAACCTAGAAGCAATGTACCTGGCTACATGAGGTAACTCTATCTGCAATGGCTTCAGATGGGCAGACAGTTTGAGATCGATGCCTTTTGATCTCAGTGGCTTACTTTGCAGTGGCAATAAGTCTTCCTGAGAGCTACTTCTGTGGGTGCAAGGAAGCCTGCATTTTCTGTGTTTTGGTTTGCATTGACATGGCACCCCCCGCGCCCCCTGCACCGCCGTGCATTTGGTTTTCACTGGACTTACTGAGGTAGGTGGATGGACAGGAAGCACCATGGATTACAAAAGGAACTGACCAAGTGACTCACATATAAGCCTTTGGCAACACCCAGGATGGAAGTTGTCTCGTTTTACAGAAGTTCTAACACGTTGGAAGACATAACAATGTGACATTTATTGCACATCTGCATACCACAGCTGGCATCAAGGAGGCACTACCCCCAGGAGAGGTGGTGCTGGTCTCAGCATCACCAGTGGGAACATGTCCTCTACAAACGGCCAGATTGCAAGGAGGAGAATGGGGATGGAAGAAGGCCTTTGCCAGTTCAAGGAGTCTGCCTCTACAGCTTCGTGCAGAATGTGCCTGCTTGCTGGGAGGCTGTGTACCGTCCACATATCACACAGACTGGGATGCAGACACAGCCACACCAGGATGCAGGATGCAGGATAACAGACACGGCAGAGACACAAGAGCCTAAGGCAGAGGGAGAGGAGAGATTCTCTTTGAATCAGGACCAATCAATTTTCTCAAAATGTGACTTATCCTCCTGTCTCTCATTTTGTCACATTTTGGAAGCTCCCCTCCTTGGGCTGCAAGGAGGGGAAGGCATTTACTTACATCAAATAACCTTTCTATATACATCTCCTCATTGACCTTATCACGAAGGACATCCTGAGAATGGCGGACGAAAGTCACGTAGGCGTCGGCCACGTCCATCCCGGGTTTCTGTAAAGAAACAAATATGCACATGGATCTTCAGATCTTGAGAGTTCCCAGTTAGCCCGCTCACCATCCCTCTTCCCATGGCTCCTGCGCTCTTCCCTCTGTTTTCATGACCACATCTGTCTAGTTCTGGATGAGGAGTTAATACTGCACCTTCATGCTTATCAGAAGATCTGAACACAATTTTATAGGGATCTCTCTCTCTCTCTCTAACTAGCCGATAGACACAATTCTTATGACCCAGGGGGCATTCTCTGGCTTTGTTTTAAATAGAAACTACTGTTAGAAAAATCCAAGTGTATTCTGTATTCTATTATCCTTTTCTCTGTGTAAAACAAAATATAAAATGTACTTCAGAAACCCTATTTCAGACAATTCCCTTCAATTCAAAGCCCACTGGAGGGCAGTTCAGTCTAAGAACAGCTGGTGAGTTTTTGTGGGTACTTAACTCAGAGAAGACGTTCGGCCACTTGCCTTTGCCTTCTATTGCAGCCTGGTAATTTTAGGCATGGAAAAATGAATGAATGAGTGAGTGAGTGAAAGAGAGAGGGGGAGAGAGAGAGAGAGAGAGAGAGAGAGAGAGAGAGAGAGAGAGAGAGAGAGAGAGGAAGAAAAGAAGAAAGGCAGGGAAAGGGGGGCTGTTTTTTAGATTAATTAGATTTTCTGGAGAGGTAGGCAGGTTGTGCATCCAGTAGGTAGGGAATGATTTATTTCGAAAAAATAACATACAAATAAAACCAAACCAGAATGTGCACTGCTTGAGATGTCAGAAATCAAAGTTATCTCCAAAGAAACCTATTAAAACACTGTAATATGGGTCATTAGGAGAGCTGCCATAGATCCCTTAAATGTCTACAGTAGAGATGTATGTTTGCTAATAACTCTAAGATTAGTTTTCATTACTATGATTTACCTTAGATCACAAAGTATCATTTCTCTACAAGACGTGACTGTCAGGCACTGCAAATTGAAGTTAGTTAACACTTCTGTGTAATTTCCAGGGTGAAAATGAGGAAGGGTTGGAAACAGTAGGACTGTATTTTTTTTTTCTCCTGATACAAAGCTTACAATTATCAAGCAAAGGGCCAATGCTTGGCCCCCAGGATACTAGTAACATTTCTTAACACATGCTGAAACAATGACAAGGTATTAATTTGAAAAACAATGAGGGACACCCCAAAGCCACAGTATCAAATGTTACACTTCTAAGCAATTTTCAGCAAATGCATGGAGCAGTTTCCATGATGGTCCTGTAATTGTACCAGTTTTATGATGCAAAACAACAGTAGTTCTCCAATGAGATGGAACCAGTTCTAAGCAGGTATATCTCTCCCATCTCTTTGGCAGCTGCACACCAAAAGATATTCTTAGGAATGGAATCCTTACCTGAGGAACCTGAGAAACTTATTATTAGTACTTCATATCTTCCTGGGGATACTTGCTATATAGCCTTTCTCTGGGTACATCTTAGAGACTAGATGAAATAAAAGTCAGGTTTAGCCACTCTTAGTAACTTACTATGTAGGGAACAGTGTTTTATAATGCTGAGATCTTCAGAATATCTTCTCTTTCAGGAAAACTCACTTCCTTAAGAGAGCATGTATTTGACATGTAGAACTCCTGATTAAAAAATCTGTTTGGTTTGACTCTTACTGATTTATTTATCTATCATTGCACCATTTACCAAGTGTTGATATTTCATCATGTGTTAAACTTTGGGATTTTATCTGGCTTTTCCTCTTAGAACAAAAGCTCCACAAAGAGCAGGGCTTTGGTTAATCTTTAATTATATTCTTAGCACACCGGAATAGAACAATGCCTGGTACCTCGTAGGTACTCAGTACATATTTGCTGGATGGACAAATTCATGAATGGATGACCAGATCCTCCAGAAACCTCCCTTTTAGAGCTCTTCATCCCACTGTGTGGATCCTTACCTCTTCCCAAATAATATGCAGACCATTTGACCATCTACAGACCCTAGTTATGGAGCCTCAGAGTGGGATTAGTATCTCTTTATCTGACCTTCAAGGACTATGACTGGCAGCTATAATAATGTATATAAAAATGTCTTGAAAATTACACATTGCAATATAGATTTATACTGCAATGATCCCCTCCCCTTGATATTAAATTTTACTATTAGCATCTACTTTTGACTTAGAAAGGAAAAGGAGACCTGATAGAGACAATAAACAGATACAAATGCAGTCTCTGCACAATTAGTTTTCTTTCTCCTGTTCACAACTGCCTTCCTTTGATGTGAGAACCACATCTGATTCAAACAAGTTGGGCTTCCATCTCTTGATGAACTAGAAATGGAGGAGACGGAAGAAAAAAATTGTCTGGGAATTGTGTACTAATGAGACAGTGCTATTCTGGGAGGACAGACTGCCTCATCAGACACTCATGCTCACCAACTGTTGGGACTCCTGGGGAAAAGAGCCTATACCCTGGAAAGACTTACAGGGAGCACTATGCTGGTACCATATCGAGGTGGTCATGGTGGTGAACATGAGTCCCTAAGACAAGATTCAGTTACAATCAGTACATCAATTAAAGTGACAGGGGTATAAAAGGCAGGAAAGACGTATAATAAATGCATTTTAAGTATTTGTTGTTAAGTATTATTAAGTATTAAACTAAAATCAAAAGTTCTGACAGATAAGAAAACTGACTTCTAAGTATTAGTTACAAGATAAACACAACACCTGACTGAACAACTAATGTCACTAGGTAAGTTAGGGATTGTATCAGTACTGTGTCTTCCTGCTTGGATCAGCCTTTAGGTGGTGGCTTTTAGATATGGCTGTGACAGATGGACAGACTAGAACACAGACTTCAGAAAGCATCTAAACAAATACACAAAAATTACTGTAGAGCTGACATTACCACATGCGGAAGACATAGTTTAGAAATAAAAACACCAATGGATTTGGTCAAATGGGACGTTTTCATCTTCAACAGTTCCTGCCAGATAGTTCTAGGCAGGGAATACAAACCCTGATTTTTGGCATCTTAAGTATGTCTTTAGTATGAATGCCAATTGTACAAGAAAGGATCAAACACTGTATCAAGAGGAAGAAATGTTCTGAGTTATGGGGAATAGTGCCACTTTCTGCTAGTGGGACTCAGTAAGCAAAAACTCATTGTGATAATAAACTTGTGGCTTACACATGGAAGTAAATCCAAACTGTGTCAGAAACCTTATAATATAAAACAAAGAGTTTACAGAGAGACGGGATTTAAGGTGATTGCATTTGGGCTTATAAGCCTGGCTGCAAATACCAAAGGGCCTACAAAACTTTACAGAAATGGTGCCTGGGCCCACAGAATCTGCCAAGCAACTAAAACAAAAACATCTAGGTGTTTTGGGTCAAGAATTACTGACTTAGCCCACAGGTTTTCATTCTTTTACAGAAGAATGGGAAACACATTTTAGAAAGATTTGAAAGGCTCCATCCCAGAGCCACTGAATCAGAACCACTTGCTATGAGAGTTAGAAATCTATGAAAATGTCATCAAACAATGCCCAAATTCTTGCCATGTCTTACTGCTGTACATCCTGGTATGGAAGTGAAGTGGTTCTTCAAAAACCCCAAATGACTCATCTACCCACCCACCCAACACCAACCTATCCACCATCTCCCTTATTTGCACTGCTTTGCTGTTTCCAAGGTGTAAACAGTACTAGAAGGTTGATTTTGTGCACATGGTATCTTGGAAACTAAAGTAGACAGGTTCTACCCCATGCTACTGACTCTTCCCTGCCTACTTCTTGCCCAGGTGACCCTGCGCATACTATTTAACCTTTTAGGTGCTTCAGTTTCCTCTTCTGATGAACAGGAGGAAATGAATGATGGCCCCTTACAGGACTGTCTTCAAAAGTAAATGATTACTTACTGTATGTAAACATGACATATTCATATGTGTATTGTGTGGAATCATTTTCTATGGAATTATTTATTTTCTGTAATACTTAGTATACTGCGACCAGCCATAAAAGTAAACATTTAATCCATTTGCTTTCAACATGTAGCATTGTCCTAAGCCATTAGCTTTTGGTACCATTATGGATTTGGTCTACTGATTACATTATTTTCTAATACTAGAATAATCACTCAACTATGTGTCTGTGCATTAACTAAACTCATCTTGTAGTGTGACAGTGTTTAAGAGCATAGTTTGTAGTATGAGCTGCACTGCTGTCAGCTGCCTGGCCCTCCCAGAGTGAGTAAGCCTCCATTTTCCTTTTCCCGTCTTTAAAATGGAGAAGTTCCAAAGAGTAAGTGTTGATGGTCCTAAAACAATGATGGGCACGTAGTGGGTGAGTCACAGGCTTGACTGAGATGGTTATAATTACACTCTGTGTCATCAATGGAAGATAAACCACATTGGGAGCTAAGCTTCCTCCAGAAGGAAACTCAGCAAAGTCATTTCTGTTCTTTCATAGCCTCAAATTTCTAGCATGGCACCATCCATGGACAAGTGTCTTTACAATTACTGACCTTAGAAAACACTCACTAGTATCAAGTCCATTTTACCCCTTCTTCAGAATAAAGCTAGACCTGGCCTGGGAAGCTATTAGGTTGAGGCATAAAACATTGCTAACATTGAGCTTTTTCTGACATTTCTAAAACGTGGCTCTCATGTGGTTTGATTGTTAACCCTGATGCTAAATCAAATTTCTTCATATATTGAGCCTCACTGAATAGAATAGCCTTGAACTACTGTTACTATCTGATCGCCTCTCTGGTTTGAGGCATAAGCTGAAGACATCAGATCTCTGTGCTGGGAGCTAGGCACTCTTGAAGCCCAGTGGAGGATAGTGCTAAGGCAGCGAGTGCATGCATCCTTTGCTCTGGGTATCGTCACACCCTGAAATGCCCTTCACTGCATGCACTTCTACGGAGGGCTAGGAAGTGCTGTGTGAGGGCCACACATGGGGCACACCTAGCTGTGAGGTGTCTTCATTTTAAAGATGGAATAGCATAGACAGAGACTTCACATAAAGGGAGAGTTTGTACTAAAGGAGCTTAAAGGAGTAAAATGCTCTCCTAGTTGTGGCTCTGTGAGCCTTTTCTGTTCCCCATTCTCCTGCTGATGGGAAGGAGTCAGGGCCCCTTGATGAGAGGTATTGTATAAATTCAAACATAATTATTGATTGTACATTCTTTCATTAAACAAACAAAATGCATGCTAATGCCACAGTCACTCCAATGTTCCATTTTGTCTTCCTTTGAGAAATAAGCCAATAAACCATTACACACTTAGCTTCCTGGGGAAATGAATTTAAATGTTAATATAAATCCTTTTAGAAAAAAACAAATTTTCACAAATAAGTATTTGAACAAGGAGGGTACTTAACCACGTTCAGAATGAGAACGGCTCAGGACCAGCCCCTCGGCGACTGTTGAGATAAGCTCCTAAATTTAATATTTTATAATAGACTCACACCACTTTTGTTAGAAATGGAGAAACAACTTCATTTTCTTTTCCCCTTTATAGGAATATATTTAAAAATCTCTCCAATTTTATTTTGCTAATAGGCAGGGCAAAGTCTGTCTATAAATGTCTTCTGATTTGTCTCAGGTAATCCCACACTTTAGCATTCATGTGCAGTACTTAACCTCAATTTAAATGTAAATTTGGGCAACTTCAAGTGCCTTCTCTGTGAACTTTGAGGGTTCTCTTCATTAATGAGGCCAGTACTAATTCTGGACAGTTTTGTAAGTTTTCCTTAAAACAATTGCGAGTTGACCCCCAAATGAACAAATTCAGAATTTATTTGTTTAAATCAAAAAAATACTGGAAACCTTGTTGAAATTTATAACTGAGGGCTGTAAGGGGTGCATTCTCTATGAGCAGAAAGAGTCACAGGGAAGCAGAGGAACAAAAGCAAGAGAGAGCTGGGTTAACCCACACATTGGTCCTTTCTTTCTGATACAGGAAACCATGCCTTCTTCTCAATGGAGAAAAATGGTCCCAATCTTTTACTTTGAGGGTCCATATAGAGCTTAGGGGCAAGGTATGAGGACAGCATCCGGTGTGAAGAAAGCAAAGCACAGAAACAGATACCATCAAACAAAACATGATGCTCACATACTCATGGGTGGAAGAAAAGCACAAAAGAGGACACAGTCTTTTAATCCCAGCACTGGGTACAGATACAGGCAGTCTCTGCATGTTCCAAGTTGGCCTGGTCTACATAGTTCTAGGCTGGCCAGAGATACAGAGAGACCCTGTCTCAAAAATCCCAAACAAACAAATCTCAGACAAGACCCCATGAAACCAGAAAAGTGAAACCAACCCAACCACAAGCAGTGCTGAATATTCAGATACTCACAGGCACGTCCACATACTTGGAAGCTGCCTTCACCTAAGGAAGACAGAAAGGAGGATATTAGGCAAGGGTTTGTGTTTCCTGTCCACAGCTCAGACACCATCTGAGTTCAGATGATGTGCCTATTCCAATTCACAAAGCTGACCAGGAAAAACAAAAGTCACTGAAAAGAAAATTACTCCATTTGTTTCAAGCCATGACCACTGTTTGGGGACAGTGAGCAGTTTTACAGTTTCAGGTTCTTTTGCTGGCACCGGTGTTTGGCATTTTCCTCCCTTCCTTTAAAATATAGAGAGGTGAGTGCCTAAACCTGGGCTTACTGGAAGAGTGCCCTTAAGTCTATATTAGTAATCAAGAGTGTCAGCATTCCTGGCACCTGGAGTCTTTATAATTTGGCTGCAGGTTGTCCTGAATTCTTCCAAGCTTGGTGTCTGATAGTTCAGACTTTTAAGTAGAAGGGATGTGGTAAGCCTTTTAGCATAAAAGTCATGCATGGTTTTCCACAAGGTTTTCAAGCAGAATTTTTTGGGCTAACAGCAAAGCTGTTGCCATATGACTTTTGGTTTTAGGCACTAAAAATCCGTATGAAAAATACAGGGAATGGTTATGAAATTCATTTTTGGGTGTCAGAGAGTAGTGTTGGAATAAGGAGTGTGGATTCAGTCCTGGGTTCCAGTCTAGCGCTACCACATGCACACTCTGTGACACACTTGAGACTTTATCTCTCTGAGCCTGAAAATGGAAGATAGTAATCATGAGAAGTCCAGTCGCTGAGATGGCATGAATTGCCACAAAGTCCAGGGATGCCCTAAGCATGGAACCATCTGGAATTAAGTTCTGATAAGCAAATCTGGTGAGTTCCAGGTGCTTGGGAAATCTATACTAGTGTAGAAAGACTTCTACCTTGAGATTCAAAATTTGCTTTTGCCATGGGGAAATCCTGCCAAGTCCTTCAGGCTGCTTTCTAGAGTTCTGGAACAGGGCAACAAAGCTGTGTACTCAGTATGACTGCTGGTCTGATGACATGAGGAAACATGAGAATGTGTGTGGTAAAGTGGGGGATACACACATCCATTGGCTACTTCATGGCAACCCATGCTTTCACTTCTCCACTAAGGTCACGGCACCTTGATGGTTCCAGTTTCTTCTTACTACAGCTTCTCTGAGAGTGACACTGATTGCAATTATAATTTGGTTTCTTTTGGATCAGCATCTGACCGCCACAAAATGTTACTTGAACAAAGACTAGTTCAGCCTTACTCTGCTGTCAGCAGCTAAGGCTGCCTGGCTTGGAAGGGGAAATCTGGACAGCAGGAACCAGAGGGAGAACATAAGAACAGCGCTGGCTTAACCTTTTCAGGGAGGCTAAGGAACAAACCCATAGACCCTGAACCTCTGCTGGGATCAATACAGTAGTGGTGAGGCTAAGGACAAACCCATAGACCCTGAACCTCTGCTGGGGTCAATACAGTAGTGGTTGGAGGTGAATTCTTTGTAAAAACTACTAGGAGAAGAGACACTTTTCTGGTACACACAGTGATTCCCTCTATAAATCTGTCCATTCCTATCCTATTCCAAACACTCGTAAATCAAGCACCCCCGACTCACACATGTTTCCCCCACATACAATGTTATCTACAAATTACTAGATGTTTTTCACTTTGCAAAATATCTTGATGGGCTCAAGTTTTAGGAATTTATGTGTCCATGTTCTCAGCCACAAGAGAGGGAAGCCAGGTAGCTATACACGCACATTTACTAAGCCCAGGCTACCACTCTGGAATTTCTCGTCTCTTCAGTGCTTGGGGAAAAGAAAGCCATAGGAGCAGAAGCATCAGTGGTCAGAGCAGGCGCTGGCTAAAGAGCTGTTCTCAGTGAGAAAGCACCTCCTTTGCTCGGTCAAGTTGATGCTTAGCAGTTGGTAGGAGTTTCGCTACAGCTGAAATGATCAACCTTTAAGCACGCCTTCTCACCATTTACCAGAGACTGACACCAGTCAAATTCTTTTCCTTACAAATTCTATTCCTTTGGGGAGGCCAGGCAAGCTTGTGACATGAATGAAAACTTCATGTACCCTTAGACTGTCCCAGTTTCCAGTCCCAGCTTATATATTCATGCACACATGTGCACACACACACACACACACACACACACACATACGTGTGTGTGTGTGTGTGTGTGTAGGCCAGAGATGAACACTAGGCACCTTTTGGATGCTTCTCCATGTACTTGCTTTTTGAATTTGGAGTTCAGTGGTCTGGCTAAGTTGGCTGGCATGTAAGCCCCAGGAATCTTTCTGTCTTTCCTTTTCCAGTACTGGGGCCATAGGAGGATATTGCTGAATCTGCCTTCCATGTGGGCAGTGGGGAGTGGACTCAGGTCATCAGGCTTTGTGAGCCATCTCCTTAGCTCTTTCTTGGCTTATCCTTCATCTGGTCATCCACCAGATCTTACAGACCTTTCCCTATCCACGTTAGAACAGAACAAACAATAGTTTAGGGGAAATTGTACTCCTATTGTGATTTGAGAGGTAGGTTACTGTCTTGGGCTGTGGCATTAAACTTTAGGAAAGATGCTGAGGGTAGAGTTGAAGGGAGGCTGGAGGTATAGTTTAGAGGGAGAGTAAAGCAGAAGACCCCTTGCTTGGGAAATGAGTGACAAGTATTAGAATCTAGAATCTTCTAGTAGTTTATTGAAAGCACATCCTTGTTGGCTTCAGATTCGTATGACAGTTCCAAATCACCAAATCAGGGCAAGGGAGGAGGAAAAGAGTGGGGTCCCAGAAGGCCTGCCCAGTGAGCATCATCCCAGCAGAGACTTGCCACCTCTGGGGGCTCATGTCTTCCCTCTCACTAGGAGTAAGGTTGCAGATCTGTTCTTTTACCTTTACAAAGCCTTTCCTTCTCTTATTTTAGCCTCTTCGTGAGGCAGGAAATGGTCAACAACCCCTCTTCTTTCTTCTCCTCAACTCTTCCTTCCCCCCCTTTTTAGAGCAGCAGGAGGAGAGACCCCCTTCCCTGTGTGATACCATAGAACAGTCTTAAGCACCAAAGTTCTTTTCAATTTCATGCCTTTAGGTCACTTGCATTCTGGGTAAAGAAGAATGACCAGATCTTCTCAGTCCCTAGGACCTTGGATTCATCTGCACAAACTCCAAGTCTGCAGGCTGTGGAGTGACTCAGTTGGTAACATTTTGTCTTGCAAAGCATGAAGGCTTGAGTCTGCTCTCCAAAGCCCGTGTCAAGAAAGAGGTGGAAACTGATGGAATCTCTGGTGCTCTCTGGTCAGCAAGCTGAGCCAATCAATGACTTCCATTTGCACCACTCCTACCCCATGTAGTCGACTGATGCACGTGCTCGTGTGCGCGCACGCACAGACACACACACAGACACACACACACAGACACACACACACACACACACACACACACACACACACACACACACACACCATATGATTATCTGAGAATGAACTAGGTACTGCCTCTGAATCAAATAAACGACAGCTATCCAAGTCTATTGTCTGTGATATATGATAAACATTCCTTAATGGGTAAAGAGATTGCTTTCCGAAGCAAACTTCTGTCTTTAAGGAGTTTTTCATCAGTGGTTATCAAAACTGTGTGTGTGTGTGTTTATGTGTGTGTGTGCGCACAATATCTTTAATATCTTTTCTTTTTTAACTCTGTAAGAAGTCTTCTCATTGTCTAAGAGTATGGGTTCAGGATTGTCTGGGTTAGAAATCTGGCTTTTAGCCCATTTTCTAGCTTGGTGCCTTTGAGCCTCCTTTGTAAGTGGACCAGTAATAATGTTACTCAAAGGGAAGCCAGAGACTGAGATGATCCAGCCAAGTCCATCCAATCATGTTAATAGTACTAAGAGCAGCTATTGTTACTGGACCTGCTGGGAACAGCAGCTTACTGCAGAGAGTGGGTACTCCCCACTCAGCTGGTAGTAGCTATTCCACGCCTCTATCCTATGGCAATTTCTCGCTATGAAAAGGAAGCTGGGATCTCCCCAGAGTACTATCAGGTATCTGAGCCAATTCTGAGGCTGGAGGACCCAGGCAGAATCCTGTTTCTTCTCAAAGCATATCTAAATATTTCCAAGTACTCTGGGTATTATCTCAGGGTTCTGCCTCAGTTATATGCTTAGTGAAGCTACCTTCCCTTCTCTGGGACCCAGTTGTGTGGAAACAGGGAAGAAGGACTTGCCCTCAGGCACTAGGTATGCATCATTTCCGAGCAGGGGTTCACTTGCCCTCAAAGGAGAGGCAGGAAGTTTAGCTTCATCTGGTCCTGTTTCCCTGGGACTCTTTCTGACCAGCCTTCTCATAGGACATCATCGTTCCCTTCTCTGGCATATTCCTTAGCTCGCTGGCCCTGACCCACAAGGTACAACCAGTCCTGGGAAATGAGAACAGAAAAGGAGATCTAAATCAAGAGAGGCTGTGGAAGTGGAGATACAGCCCACACATCCACAGGCCTGCAACTTAGTCACTATAGAACAAAGGCTGCAGCTAAAGAACAAAGGCCACAGCGATAGAACAAAGGCCATGAGTCCAACACTTCTTTGATGACATCCAAACACACAAAAGCTTCAAATACTCAGCTGCTTTTTAACAACTAACAATAAGTTAAAACCCAGTTTTGAGTGTTTACTTCTTATTAATGAGTTGGAATTGTTGAGTGTTGTGTATTTAATTCATGCATGAACCTTCTGAACAGGGACCTTATTAATATTCCCATTTTACAGTTGAAAAAACTAAGGCTAAGAGAATAAACAATAGGACTTGAAGTCACAGAAATTTGGACTTGTCATTCAGCTGTGTTCTCTCTCTCTCTCTCTCTCTCTCTCTCTCACACACACACACACACACACACACACATACACACACACACACATCTATGTTTATGTGTAGATACAAACTAAAATGCCTCTCCAGGAGAACACATAGAGGTTTAAATAATCATAGGGCTAACTTGGGCAGGGCAGAAGGTCCAAAAGTGTTTCTTAGGCCTCCGTGTTCCAGCTAATTCCCTCAACTCCCACCTGACTTGGTGTGTGTAGCCGGTTTAATGGTCCCTCTATTGAGCACTGCCATTATTTTTCAGGTGCCCAAGGTAATCTTTTCATTGAACACTCACCAATGCTGATGACTAAGGGATTTTCTTCAGTCCATTCCTAATAAGGGGACCTGAGTTAATCATTGTGTAGCTTTGACAGCGATCCCCGCAGGGGCTTAAACCACTTCTCCTGCTTCATTAGGGGAAAAAAGCAACCCAGGTGCAGACCATGAGGACCTCAGGGTTTGATACTATTAAATCAATGCACAGACCAGAAAAAAAAAAAAGAAGTGGATTAGGTCTTTTTTTTTTCATACAGAAATCTGGTGGACAAGACTCAAAGATGGAAGAAAAAAAGAAATCTGAACACAGACAACTGCATTAGCTATTGCCTAGGCTGTTCTTTCTCCCCACAGTCTCTGTGTGAGTGGACTCCACCCCTGCCTGTCAGGCTTCCTTTGCTTTGAAACTGCTGACCACCCTACCATCTCAAAGTTCGAGCACCATGGAGTGCCAGGGCTAGCTGCCAGGATTTGGTGCCTTCTTCTCATGTCTTCAAAACAGACCATCCGAGGGATGAGACTTAAGTAAAGGCAGTTCAGTAAAACAGTGCTTTGGTCAATCAACTCCATTCTTCAGCTAAGCTCTCTTCCTAGCTCAGTTTTCATCCATCATTTTCTTCGTCTATGGAATACAGGTTCTTTAAAAAAAAAACTTTTATTATATTGGTTGGTTCATTGAGTCTCTCTGTCTTTCTGTCTCTGTCTCTCTATCTCTCTGTCTCTCTCGCTCTTTGTGTGTGCCTGTGTGCATGCATGGTGCCAAGGTGCCTGTATACTCAGAGGATGACTTTCTGAGTCCGTTCTCTTTCTCCACTATGTATGTTCCAGGGATCAAACCCAGGTCCTTGGATTTGGCTGCAGTCTCTCTATTCCCTGAACCATCTCATTGGCCCTAGAAAATAGACCATGTCAAGGAACAGAATATCTCTTCTCTTTCCTCACCTCCAGGCACACAGTGTTGCCTGAAGAAAAAAAAAACTATCAGAAGGAATTTGGTATGATACACTTTACTTAAGCTAGAGGTTTCCTGAAGTTTTTAGAAGTGGGTGTTTGAGTCCCAGCATTCTGAGTGGATGATTAAGAAAAAAAAGAGGGTGTCTTAGATATAAGGGAGCTAGTACTCGCCACACATATGAGAAGGGGTTAGGGTCCCTGTTCCCTTAAAGTGGGGATCAGGAGGTTGATTGCCTTGGCTGTCATCTGGTTCTGTCCCTGCCCCGGTGGGCCAGACATCAATTTTCTCCCTGGTAAAGGAAGAGAAGTAATGGTAATACATAGCCCAGTTCATGTGTGAGTGTGTCCTGTGGTTTATTAATTTAAAAACATATTAACATGTGTATGGGCATGGGTGCACTTGCAGGTGCAGAGGTACATAGTCTGTCTGTCTGTCTGTCTGTCTGTCTGTCTCTGTATGTGTGTGTGTGTTTATGTGTGTATGTATATGTGTGAACATGTGTGCATGTGAGTGTATCCCAGTAGATAGAGGACAACTTTGGTTGTTGAAGGCATCTTCAAACCTTTTTGTTTGCCAGGTCTTTCATTGGCCTAGAATGTCATCATGTAGGTTAGGCTAGATGGCCTTTGAGCTTCAGGGTTCTGCCTCTGCCATCTCACTATGCTTGGGTTTATATGTACAAGACATTATGCCAGGCTCCTTATACAGGTTCTGAGGACTTGAACTCAGGACTCTTCATTTGAAGTCTCTACTGAGCCCTCTCTGCAGCCTAGGAGAGGGATTTCTTAAGTGCCTGGCACATGCAGGAAACGGTTGCAAGCATGTCACTTGCATCAATTCTCTTAGTTCAGGTAAAACATTAAAGAAGTAATGGAGGTGAGTTATTGGCACAGTTGGTTATGTGTGCTAGAGAACTGGATCATGGGCCCTTACATTGTCCTGTGCTGGAATGTGGTTGCTTCCAGCTCACAGTGAGAATATTTCAGGTATGAAAGGGGCCTGATTATCTCCCCCTTTCCACCAGCATACCCCAGGTTGAGGACTCGTCCTTCCCTCCGACTCTCCTCCTTGTGTATAAGCTCACAAAGGTTATACAGATTGGCTGACTGTAGATGGATCTTCACATTGGATCACAGTCCTGAGGTCCAGTTCACTTTGTGTTACTCCTTTTCAAACATTCCTGTCCCAGGTTCTGCTCCTCCCTCTCCATGGTCACTCCTCCTCCACTGAGAATTGGATTCTGTTCCCCTATTCTCCATGAGACCAGGCTGGCCGGTGACAGCATTGACAGACAGATTGTGATAGAGGTGGCACAGTGTCCTTTCTGATTGGAGGTGTCTGTGTTCTCACTCTAGAAAGCGAGCTGCCATTTAAATGAGTCGATCAGAAGGCTGCCACACTGTGGAGAAGCTCAAATCGCTTGGAAAAACCTGGCGGGGATGACATCCCTCACTAGGGGAAGGAAGCCCAATGAAGAAAGCGGCCACATTAGCAGACATCCAGTAGCAGCCCAGCTCAGCCACTGCCAAATGCAGCTAAGGGTACAACTCAGGGACAGAGCCAAACAACTTTCTGTCCCAGCTCTCCTGAGACTACAAACCCAACAAACTGTTAGCAAAATATATTAATTATTCTATTTCCTTTTGAGATAGGATCTAGCATACTCCAGGCTGGATTCAAACTTACTATGTTGTTAGTTAATCATGAACTCCCAGTCTTACCATCTCTACTTCCCAATTTCCAGGATTACAAGATGCACTTCAACATTTCTGGGTGCAATGATCACTTTAAATCAATGGTTCTGGCATAGGATGCTTTGCAATGATAGCTAACTAAGCCATTGAATAAAGTGCCACCTTTTGTTCTAGTTCCTCAATGCTATCCCTTGCACACATTCCCCAGAAGGACTATGGGAAAGGTCTGATAGTCTAGGATAGGATTTTGCAGTAGCATGTGGCTTTTGAAACATCTATACTTCCCCATGATATACTTCCTAAACACACCCAAACTCTGCTACTGACTGGGGACCAAGTATTCAAACACTCAAGACTATGGAGAGGTATCAACTACAGGTATCTGGGGGCATACTATAATACTATATACTATAATACTAGCCAGGGCACTTTATATCTAATTAATCCAATTAATTGTAGATTGGAATACTGAGGCTCAGAAAGCCTAAACAATTCTCAGCAGTTACTACAGGAAAATATATAGCTCGAACACCAACTACACTCATTAGTAGTTCCATGGCCTTTGAAATCACTTAGCCTTCCATAGTTTCTATGATCTCATCTTCAACTGTGAAACATGAGGACAAACAGTATCTTCTTCTGAGGGTGCTTGTGAGACTCAGCAGGTTGGCATCACACACGGTGCTAGCAGAGCACCTGGCATGCAGTAAGAACTCAAAACCATCTTTCTAAATTATTATTATGGTTTAACTCACTCATGCTTATCTGCAAGGGAATTGGCTATTCCAGATACATTTCCAATGGCTAAGATGGTCCATGGGCCAAATTGAGTCCACTGTCTGATTTTCACTGTTCAATAAGTTGAGATGGCTTTTTCATTTTTAAGTGGTTGAAAGAGAATAATACTATATTAGATGAAAATTATTGAAACTGATAATTCAACATCCAGAAATAAAGCTTTATTTGAACACATGTGTGTCTGTTTATCTACACATTATCCATTGCTGTATTTGTACTCAAAGGGGAGAGCTGAGTAGTTGTGGCAGAGGCCATGTAGCTTCCAAAGTCAGAAATACTTATTATGTTCCAATTTTCAGATGGAATTTTCCCTCTTGTAGATTAGGACAGACTTAAGGGGAAGATAGTTTAGTGTGTGAAAAGAATTAGAAAGCATCAATTTCCCATCCTGTGTTGACCATTAACTACTTGGTAGGCTTTGGCTAGCGGCCTAGTTTGTTGGCTTCATTTCCTTATCTATTACAATGAGGATCAGACTAGTTGCTTTCTTCTTAGAGTCCTTCCAGATTTGAAAAATGGGACTCTCAGAGGGCATATGACTCAGGTTCTAGTAAGAATGTGAGACAGGAAACATTTCTCAAACCTTGAAAGGGTTATAAATACTCTAGGGGTAAAAGAAAAATACTATTAATAGTTCAGTATTCATATAAGTTCTGGAAATAAGTATCTAGGAGAAACTATAGTAGCAGGGGAAGAAAATAGTTCAAGATAAAGAGCATCTAGTAGGAGCCAGACAATAAAGCATGACCAGTGGGGAGACTTCGCAAAGGCATAACGGAATTAGACACGCAGCCTATGTGGGGCACATGTTCCCAGCCAGGCAGAGATTTAGGTATCTATCTCTAAGGAGTCACCACATTGACTATCCTAGCAACCTTCTAGCTTCAAGCTACTCATCTAACCTCTTTTGTTATTTAGGGGTTGCTCAAAGGCTATTCCAAAGGGGCATGCTGACCTCTCATCACATCCTAGCTGCTCTTCCATCTCAGCACTATCCAGGTCCTATCCTGCTTGGCTTCCAAGACTGGCCGAGGCTAGATGCCTTCAGGATAGTATGGGTATAGAGGCATGCTGGCTGATGTCCCATTGCTGCTGGAATTACTAGCTCAAAGAAACAAGTTTCCTGTTTCCTAGGAAGCCCATCTGCTAATTTTTCAAGACTTCCTACATTTGTCCATATTCACCCCAATTTCCAGTTTTCATACTTTCACTTCAGGGCACAAACGGAATGGAAAGGGATGGCATATCCCTAAATATGGCTCCAATGATATGTACTTCTAAGGTCTGCACTCAGGCTTTCGGACTTGGCAGTAAAAGCTATGTTGCCAGCCTCCCTATTTTATTTTTTGAGATGTTTTTACCTTTATTTTATGATGAATTGTTAAAAAGGGTAAAATGAGTGTAGAATGGTTAACACTCCAGTGGAGAAAGGCCTTTTGTGGGAAGTGTGTCTCTTTCTGAAAGGCAACTTTCTTGGTGGATCTCTTCAACGGAGTCATGGTTTGGATGGAATGTATGCCCTCTTCTAAGGCTAAAGCAACACTTGGCCATCCCCCAGCCCTAGTCTGCATGCTCTTAGTGTGTCTTGGGAAGAGGAATGTGAGCTAAGTGCCAGCCGAGGATTGACTGGGTGAGACAGAATGTGCGAGTGGGCGGGTTGTACTGGGACTGTGTGTGCGGGTGAGCAGTTGAGCAAGTCTCAGTGGCTCCTGCCTGGGGCCAAGTGACAATGACAGTGAGAATCCCTTCCAATGCTTTCTGAGGACTGGAGGAAAAAAAAAAAAAACATTACCCTTGAAGTGTATGTGGAATCACAGACAGCAGGATGGATTCTCAGAACTGTGCCACCAGAGGGGATGAAATGTCTTTATTGCTTGCCAAAGATCAAGGGCATACTGGGCCAATTGTGAAGTGTTCTAGTCCATGTGATCCCTGAATCGAATGTGGCATAAAGGAGTGCGGAGCTGAGCTCTTCAAGATGAAAAGAGCTTTGCAGACAGAAAGGGAGATGGCTGCCTAACACCGTGAAAATCTTGCCATCCAATTGAATGCTTCAAAAGAGTTAAAATAGTACATTTGGTCATGTGTATCTGGCCACAATTAAAAAGAGGGAAAATCCTCTCATAGTGCTACTGGGTGCTGTTTTCACAGGTGTGGCAACTGTGAACATTGGCAGTTTCTCATAAGTAGCTCATGGCTCAAAAAAGTGATCAGTGACCTTTGGAATTGGTGCTTGAGAAGAGAGGTGAAGTATTGTATTGTTTTCAGAAAGTTTCCTGAAATGGCCTACATATGGGAAGTATCTTAAAAAGTTCAGATAATAGAAAAGAGAACAGTTGGCACATTTTCACTTCTGCTCCTGCTTTCTGCCACTCTGTCTTTTGGGGACAAGTTAGTTGCTGTTGTATCATAAGCAACATGGATGCACTGGGCACTGATACCTTGTCATACAGGAAATATGGACAGATTTACCTACATGTGTTTACCTGGATGCCTAATGTGCACGCTTAATTCTTGAGTTCCTGTTTCCTGATTTGGGGAATACGAGACCGGGCTCCAGGAAGCTAAGGCACTTCCACAGAAGCACAGCTGGGAAGGAAAAGAGGTGGGGTTGGAACTTCTCTGGTCTGGCAGCAAAGGATCTACTGCTGTAACATACTTCTGTGTAGACTGCTTCTCTAAGCACCGGTTTCCTTATCTGTGAGTGATGGTTATTAGTGTGGCCACTGTCATGTTTTCCTTGGGATAACTTGCAGGTAACCATTAAATGGTGACTGTGGTAACAGAAATCACTATTGTTTTATCCACCACAAATAGAACTTCATAAATAGTTGTGTAACTATCATGGACACTCTGAATTGCCCCATGGAGGATGACTGCAGATTTCTAGAGGGCCAGGGAAGGTAGGAGCACTTCCTGGCTTTCCCCACCTATCTGTAGACAAGAGCACCAAGTCCTGGCTACAGGACTGTCAGTGGTTGCTCGGCTTTTGTGCATGTTCATAAGATCGTCTGTGATTTAACTACTGTGCTGAATAGTTTTATGTCAATTTGATACATGCTGAAGTCATCTGAATGGAGGGACCTCAATTAAGAAAATGCCCCCATAAGATCTAGTTGTAGGCAAGCCTGTAGGGCATTTTCTTAATTAGTGATTATCAGTGGTAGCATCCCTGAGTCCTGGGTTCATAAGAAAGCATGCTGAGCAGGCTAAGAAGAGCAAAGCAGTAAGCAGTACCCCTACATGGCCTCTGCATCAATCACTCCTGCCTCTAGCTTCCTGTCCTGTCTGGCTTCCTTCAATGATGGACTACAATGTAGAAGTGTACGCCGAATAAACCTTTGCATCTCCAGTTTGCTTTTTGGTCCTAGTGTTTCACTGCAGCAATGCAAATACTAAGTCAACTGCTGTGGTGAGATAAAGGATACCAATGTGAGTGTACCACGGGCCATGCCAACAGACCACTCAGAGCCCCTGCCTTTCTTTAAGAAAAGGGCTGTAGCACTGCTGGAAAGCTGGGCAGATGGTAGGAAACCTTGTCTCTCCTTAAGCAGAAGCATCATGTTCCACGCCCTGCTCAGCAGCTGCATCCTCATTTGCTGGAGAATGGTTAGAACAGTTCTGTCTCCTTTGCTGGAATGCTGTGCTCAGAGACCTACATCTATGGAGAGTATGGTCTCAACCTTCTGAACAGACATCTGGTAAAAACTGGAAGTTTTCCTCACTTCTGTTCTAATCCTCTGTTCTGAGACAGGAATTTGACAAGCCTCAAGGATTCCTTTAGAGCCAGCCTGTCTCCATACCCCTAAGCCTGAAGGATGCTTGAATGCTTAGTCTATCCTAGTTGAGGCTGAGCACAGTGCCACTGCTGAGCTTGACAGACATCACACTGACAGATGAGGAGACCAGGCTCAGTGACATTCCTTAATGTCACTTCCTCAGAAGGCCCACAACTAGCCACAGTGTGGGCTGACCTAATGGCTTGCCCTCCTAAAGGTCACAGTGTACTGCTTCCCAGTTTGTTTGTTTATATGACATACTTGCATCTTTAGAGAAAACTCAGCTGTGAATTGCAAAGTTGTAATTATGAAGACTCTCCAGGCAAGCAGGCAAGCTCCTTTTGCTGCCCCTCACACCTGTGGGCCTTACTTTTCTGCCTTGAACATCTCTCAACAAGAAGTTGACCAGAACTCAAATTCCAAGAGGTCAATGCTTGCTCTTGCTCTAGTGCTGAGTGGCTACGGACTCTGTTGATGGACTCCAGTTGGGGATGTTATGTCCAAAGAGGGTTTTCCAAAATGGCAGTGCTGGTGACAATGTCCTAAACAAAAAGAACTCTGACTTGGCAAATAGAAGAATTGTAACTGGGTAAGCTGAAGAGTAAATTCAGTTTTCCTCAGGAGTATTATAAGGCAGATTTCTGTTTACCAAGACCCCACCTTAATACACACTTAAAAGCCAACAAGTCCTGCAAGGGCATCTAGTTCCTGGTTCAGCTCAAAGACTTCACCCTGATTGTCAAATAGAATCTACCTGCTTCCCCCCACCCCATTTTGTCCCTGCCCCACCCCGACAAGCCTTAGTAGTTTGAGCTCCAATAAACATTTTCTTTCTATCCATGGAGCATTCTAGTCCAGTGCTTTCACTGAGCTCTTGCGTATAGTCACCTTCTGAGTGAAGGGACCAACGTTGTCCCTGAAGTTTCCCTTCTTGCTAGGGTTTGTGATAAGTGCCAGAGATCAGCTATCTCACTGGGACTTGGAGTTCATTGATTAGGCTCTGCTTGTTGGTCAATGAACCCCAGAGATATCAATTCTCTGGAGCTGATAAGCGTGTGGACGCACCTCTGGCTTTTTTCATGGATCCTGGAGATTGAAAGCAGGTCCCCTCAGTACGGACTGAGCCATCTCCTCAGTCCTCAAGCAACGGACCATGTAAGCCATCACTGATGTGGATACCATATCAGTCTAGCTCTGTTGCGTAATGGAGCTTTTTTTTTTCTTTCCTCTTTTCAGGTAGGTAAAGAGACAGACAACTTGCGTGACTACATGGAAAATGCATTGTACCACTCTAGATAAGGGAAGGGATATATATAACAGGAATTTATTAAATCTAGGCAGACATGGTTACCTGTTGAGAGGGTTGAGCTGAGGCCCCCCAGGATACATGTCAGAAAGTACAAAATGTGGCCTAAATAGAAACATTATCCTTGATGTAAAAATAAAGATGAAAAGAGAGTTCAGAAAGAATGACCTTCTCCCATGTGGTTGGGTACTTAAAGCAGAATTTTTATAACATCTAACATTGACATCACCTTAGATACAATGTGGTTACATCCTATGCTTGACTCATTTCTGCCTCCCTCTAAAAAGACAACAGTAACAAACCCCTCAAACAACAAGAACCAATTTTCTTCTTGGTATGTTGGTTAAATTTGATAGTATAGAGAAACCCCACCACGATCAATTTCAAGCTCCTAACATATAATATAAACATGGAGATTTGGAAGCAAAACAGAGAACTGGATCTTACAGGCAATAGGAACCAACTAGACAATGCCAATCATTGAAAACACAAAGTCAGAAAGTCTCAAATGTTCCTTTTATTAATGTACTCTAGGTAGTAACTTATAGGATGTGTGTGTGTGTGTGTGTGTGTGTGTGTGTGTGTGTGTGAAATGATGTCAGATACATCATTTAGAAATTTTTTTTGAGACAGGTTCTATGTAGCTCTGACTATCTTGTAATTCGCTATGTAGAATAGGCTGGCCTTGAACTCACAGAAATACCCTTGTCTTTGCCTCTCATGTACTGGGAATAAAGACATATGCCACCATGCCTAGCTAAAAAGTCTTGTGTCTACATCTTTTGGTTCAGTAATTTACTTATAGCACTCATTCAAAACATGATGGCTGATTGAATAAGCGATGTCAATGTTAGACATGGTAATCTCTCTCTCTCTCTCTCCCTCTCCTCCCTCTCCCTCTCCCTCTCCCTCTCCCTCTCCCTCTCCCTCTCCCTCTCCCTCTCCCTCTCCCTCTCCCTCTCCCTCTCCCTCTCCCTCTCTCTCTCTCTCTCATCTCTTTTGGAGGATAAAACACAGGGTCACATACATGGTAGGCAAGACTTTTAACATTGAATCTATCTCATAGCCCTAACTAATATTCTAATGGACAAAGAAGCATCCTAAAGATTATGAGTAATAAAAGAGAAAATGCTAACTATGTAGTAAGTGTAATGAAAAGTATCTTTGGGGTCTAAATTCTGGACACAGAAATCTATCGAATCACTTGCTTCACCCTGTGTGCAGGTAAGTCTGGCCTTAGAGGAGAACTGGCTACTACACTAATGAAAGCTGTTTAAATGTTTAGATGGGGTCATTTCAACTTCCTCACTCTTCTGAGGAAACTGAGCTCAGCTCTAGAAGTGCTATTCACAGGGCACCTGCTACATACAAGATACCACAAAAAGTCCATGGTTCCTAGATCCAATACTGACGTCAGCAGCCTTACTCTGCAGATAACTGAACCGGATCTCAGAAGTGGCCAACAACCTGTCAAATTCTCTCAACCTGGGTTTCACCAGCTCTCTTTAAGTTTCTGTCAATAAGGGCCCACTGTGTCTGGTTGGAGGTCAAGGTGGACTCAACGACCTTTAATTATAGCTCATGTGAAACTGCATACAAATGTTGTAGGTATTTCTTTCACAATTGAGTTTCTGTGAGCAGCTTGATCAGCACCTGAGAGTCTGAACAAAATACTGTGTCTATCTCATGTTCGCTTTCAAAGATAGCTGTTTTTACAAAAGAACATTAAAGGAAACAGCTGATTTCAGATGCTTGTCTTTTTCTTCTCTATGTTGCTCTAGTCAGCAGGCATGTTAATTGTCATGGCAGCAATCTGAAATGAGGGTATCCAAATAGGTGATGAAATATTATATCACAGACCCCAAAGCCCATGCCACATTCTGAAATGTTTGGCGGTGGCTGATGAAAGAGACTAGCGCAGGCTAGAGACCAGTGCTTCTGAGCACAGGAACTTGGCTAGTTGGCTATGAGGAAAATGAATTAGGAAAATATGAAAGGCTCTTCAAGTCACCTTCTAATGGCAGCTCACAGCTTCAGTGTCAAAAGACCACAGCTTGCCACTGACTTATACCAGGGAGCTGGCCTCTCTGCCTTGTCTTAACCATATCCCTTCCTTGCCAGGTCAAATGCTAATTCTCCTGTAGGTCTAGTTTGAGTCACTTCTGGGGCTGGGGAGATGGCTTAAGAAGTGATGGAAGCATGGAGACCTAAGTTTGACCCCCATCATGCATATATACAAAGATGGGTGTGGTAGTGCTCATTCCTAACCCAATTGATAGAGAAGGCAGAGATAGTCATGTTTTGGCCAGCCTACCTAGGCACCTGCTTGTCTTGTGGCTTCCATATGTACATGCACATATGGGCATATTTATCTACAGACACAACTGTACACACAGGATCATGTCCACTCCCTCCAAGTAATTTTCTTCGCTGGCCTCTAGAGGAGGAGGTTGAGAATCTTTGCCCTGTAATTCCACTGCACTGACTAATTTCCTCTTTCTCTGAAAAGTAATGATGTTTCTAATTACTTGTTGGGAATATATCTCCAGCATGTAAACACAGAGTAAGAGCAATAGTTTCTCTTATTTAATACTGAGCCCCAGTACTTAGTGTGTTAGCATGTATTAAGAAATGTGTTTACGAAAGGACTAAAATAAAACTGGTAATTATGTAGAAGCACAAAGGCAGTGGGGAAATGGAAGTCTCTTGCCTGGGTGTTATTCCAAAATGGAATAATTAGGCTAAGTTATTCATAAAATAATTGTGCCTGTCATATTTTATTTTATTCATTTAGTGTGAGCATTGCATGTGGTATATGTATGCGTGTGTATGTGTGTGTAAAGGCATGGGATTTCCTTTTTCATTGTCTTATTTATTTGAAGCAGAGTCTCTCCATGAACCTAGAGGTCATGTTTCTTGGCTAAGATTTTATATAGCAAGCTCCAGAAATCCTCCTGTTTCTGTCCCCAGCCCATTCTGGGCTTGCTGCAAGGGTGCTGGGACATGAACTCACATCCTCCAGGTTGTGTAGCAAGTGTCCTTACTCACTAAGTATCTTTTCAGCCCCCCAAATAGTTATTTTTCCCACTTAGGAATAAAGTAACAGTGGATTGGTTTTAAAAGCATCACCAGGTGATTTCATTGATGAGTTCTGTACATGTAGGCAATTATACTGGCCATAATAAAAGAGTCATATGGCTTAGAGAGTAACTAAGTGTGCTTTATTTATAATATGAACTGAACCTATGGCAGAGTCTGGCTGTAAGGATGTCTCAAGAAAAATGCATAGAAATCATTTCATAGTGTCAGTAAGTTAGTCTTGACAGGCACGCCTGCTGCTACAGCATCTGAGGCAGGACTTTCCACTCAGAATGTATTAGCTAACTGGTTAGCACAGGAATCCAGCAGCCGATAGCCTGATGCTGTTAGCCTTTAATGATAGTCTCTGTCCTATCACCAGCTCACAACATAAAAACCTTTCCTCTCCTGGGTGCTTTCTAATGCCAAAGCAAAAACAGAATACTGTCCGGGGAAACATTAGCAAGCTATTCTAAAATCTCACCCTACTCTATGCCTCCAATTGCTTCTGCAACCACAGTTCCTTCTGGACAGAGGTTAACTCTTTGCTCCATTTCTGATCATTACCAAAGTGACAGACATGTTTCAGGGTGCTCTGGAAAAAAAAAGCAGAAAACAAAAAAGAAAAATGCAGTCACTGCTGACGATGTGAACTGGCTCTAGCCTTGGTCACAACTTTTAGAGGGATCAACCATTTCAACTTTGTTTCACTCTCAAGTGGAAAAACAACTATAATCTTGGTGAGGAGGAGGAGGAGGAGGAAGACGAGGAAGAGAGCTGACGATGACAATGACAATGATAATGACAACAGTCGATGTGAGCAATTAGAAACCCAGAAGACAGGACACACAGTAGGGATTAGGTTCCTGGAAGCCTTGACATGGGCTTTATTCCTCGTGTTCTGTAAGTAACAAATGATGTGTTTGGAAGGAGAACTGTAGCTGGCTGAAATCCTGATGCCTTGGAAGGGCTGCTGTTCCTGACCTGTGGGGGTGGGGTGAGAGTTAGACCTTCCCATGTCTGTCTTCACCCCACCGTGAAGGCTGTACAGGACTGCTCAGGTGGAGTTGAGGTGGAGCCCAACCTCTCTGAGCCTTGCTTCCAACATTTTCTAAACAGCGTTGGTAGAACGGAGCTGCTCTGAGAGTCCCAGAAACATACTTTCAGAGCATTTAGCTCTGTGCCAGGCACTCAGTGAGGACGTGAGGAACACAAGTTATGCCTTTGTACTTATTTTAGACGTTTGAATTTATTTACCACAGCAAAGGCAATTAAAATGTAGGGAATGGGACATTGCTCCAGGTCACCTAGGTCTATGCTAAGGGGCAGAGCTGAGCTTCCTTCCTATGTATTTAGGGTTGCCTTTCTTTCCGAATCTGAATTAAGCTTGGGACTCGTTTCCCTTAAAGTCTTCAGCACCACATACCACACCAAAGTTTCCCCTTTGACCTCTCCAAACCAATTTCCATCTCTAAAACCTCCCTACTCCACCTTACAGGGTCATGATGCAGAAATGTCTCTTGCTTCCCTGTTTTGTGGCCATTAGTGGCTGCTGCTGTCTCTGAAATAGTCCCTTCCCTTCCTCTTTGTTCACAGCTGGCCCCAGAAATCTCTGATCATGGTTCCCTGGAAGGATCTTGAGGGGTTGTCCTGGCTTAAATACTATCTCCTCAACCCTCCCTTTTTCTCCAGCTTATGTCCCAGGCAATGTTTCCTTCCACTTGATCATTCATTCTTTCTCTTTCTGATTGTCTGGCTCCTCGGATAAATGTAACCTCCCAAAGGGCAGAGAACATCCTTTGGAGCACTGCTGTGACCCCGGCACCATCACAACACCTGACATAGAGGTACTTTGTAAGGAATTTGGGGTGACTGACTGGGAAAATGAATTCATTTCAGGAGCAGCGCTCTTGCCAAACCCTGGACAAGGGTGAGTGATGCATTTAAATGCTATGGGAGAGGGACCTGGGCACCTGTTTGCCCTGCCTTTTGGCCTCCTAAAAGAACAGCATGAGACTACCCACAAGGCAGAGTCCTTTCCAAATAGTCATCCGCCATAAAAGCACATCTTGCAGGCAAGGAAAATGGGTGGATGGTTGCTAACTATATCTTCCAACTGGGCTGATCTTTGAAAAGTTCGAGAGGCGCCTGCCTCCCTCAGTCCCAGGCTGCTACTGCTGCTGAGGCCCCTGAGGGAGGAAAGGAGGGTGCGCTTGGGCGCCTCTTGGGCTGGCAGGAGAAGCCACATCTCATCCGCCCTCCTCCCCCAGCTCCTCTCCAAGAGAGGAAGCAATGCAGATGGAGATGAGAAATAAATATTCCTGCCTGCTCTGCGCCACTGCAGACGTTTTCCAAAATGTCTGGCTTGGACCACAAAATCAAGCCCACCCAGCAAAGGAGGCGCTCAGCAGGAGAAAGAGGGGGGACAGGGTGGCATATTTGTCGATATGCGTCAGCTTTCTGGGGGGCCGAGCACATGGCTCATCTTTGGCAGCCCTGCTGAGGTGGGGATGTGGTAAGTGCACAAAGAAAGGAATCAGAAAATAGGAGCAGAGTTAAAGGCAAGTATGCCAGACTCCGCACAGGCTGCGCACCTCTGTCCGAGCCCGAACACACTCCGCTGGTTCCTGTACTTGTTCTCACATATCTTGTTTACTCCACCCCTCACCACAGCCCCCACCCTTCCACCTCTATCCTCTTCCACCTCTATTCCGTTCCTGGGACGTTAACATCACCGGGCTGCCAGCATCCTTCAGAGGTCCTCTGCAATTTGGGCAGGAACTCAGAATCCATGTGTGGAGAGATTCTCACTACCCCTAAGTTCAGTTCTCATCTCTAATACTGGAATCCTGGCAGGCAATGAGATCATAGGCTGCAAATGAGAAGTGGGTGCTTGTGGCCATGAGGTGGCCAAGTGTGTGGGAGGAGTATCATAAGGAGGGAAGTTCCAGGCCCAGCAACAGAGCTGGAAGGCTCGGTATGGCGGCACCATTGCTGGGCATGCCTCTAGGCTGTACAATGTCGTAGGCTCGGTGAGAAAGATGGGAAGTCATCATGGGACACTTTGGTCTGGGTTTCTCACTCTCCCCGGGAATTCCTGGAATCCTGAATTCTTCATCTGGCTGCTGCTGGGCCAGTTGCTAACAAATCTTTTGGAGAGTTCATCCCAGAGGAGGGTCTTGCCAGGAACAAAAGTGGAATCCATAAACAAAAAAGGGGCCTTCTTGGGTCATGGGTTCAAGCACACTGCTGTGAAAACACTGGCTCAAAATGAAGTCTCAAAGCACTAGTCTCTGGGCACTCGGAGAAGTTTGCAGAGATAGTGCACTTTATCCCACCCACTTCCTTGTCATCTCCACTGTTGCAATGAAGAATGAGGCCTTGTCTGTCTCCAACTCATGTGCCCTGGATCCTTCTCTGTGAATCTTGCCCACTCACAAGCCCATCTGCCTTCCAGCATCAGGCATTTACCAGCAGAATCCCACTCTCTCCAGAGGCCACTCAGCGGTTGGAAACTGGCAGGGGAGTTGGCTTCTAGTCTCCACTCTACATATTGCGGTATCACCTCAGACAAATGACTCCCCGTCTCTGGGATACTTTCTTTGTCAAAGGAGTGGGCTAGATAGGTTTCTTTGCAGAGAATGACACATTACACATATGTTTTCAGAGTGAAATTGGATTCAATGTTTCTTTGCATTGTCCCCTTCCCAATCAACTCACTTTGTCAGTGAATAGCAGGCATGAAGGGCATCATACTTCTGGATTAAATTTATCTTTATATTTGGGAAGGTCAGAGTTAAACAGCATAACAAGCTGGGTGTGCTGAAGACGAACGCTATCTAGCAATGGCTTGAAATGTTATCAGCTAACATCTGCCTAAATAGAAGGAGAATCTATAGGCTGAGGAAAAGCCAAAATAGGGTATATTTGTTCATAAATTTACTCCTTTTTAGGACATGTCTGGAAAGAAGTTGTATGCATGTATGATTGTATCTTATCACAATCATATTCATTACTTGTAAAAGATGTTATTTAATTGAGTCCGACTACAAACTCAGACCATGAGGGTTTCATCTCATTCTATGGCATTGTGGGAGATATTATCCATCTCTCATACCCTTACAGGAGGAAACTTGGGCTCAGAGACCTACTCAGGCTCACATAGTTGGCTAGTGTTGTATCAGGATTTGAACTCAGCTCCTAGGGATTCCAAAGATAAGGATTTGTACCCATGATGCTGATGTTCTGGGCCTTGTCTGGCATCTGATTCTCACTGGGAGATTACTACAGACACAGGCTCCTAGGCTGCCTGCTGTTCTTGTACTGTTGTTAAAACAGCCTAGAACCAATACCACTTTTACTGTACCTACTTGGCAGGAACTGGGAGTGAAGCAGGATGAATGGCTCTCTCCTCTGACCACCCATCCACAGAAATCTGCTGCCTCCTGCTTTTCTTTTTCTTTTACCTTTGCCCTTGGTCTTACACAAGTTTAGCACTGAATTGGAGCTTCAAAGAATTTGGAAAGGACATGTCAACAGCTCAGGAAGCTATAAATGCAAACAGCTCCTGAGCTCAGGCAGGCAGAATGAGAGAATTCCTTTTCCTAAGGAGGCTCGCTAGCTGCAAGCACTTTCAGTCTATAAAGGCCCGGTACTTCAACTCCCAGCGCCTGAGGCTGTGTACCAAGCACACTCACTTAGAGATGGAGACTCCTTTCTCTATGAGGTTTCCTGGACTTGAACTGTATACAACTAACTCAGTTAAGAAAACCAGAACTTACGTAGAGTAAAGGCCATAAAAAAGGTATTTGCAGTTACAACTGACCTGAAGGTCACCATATACAATTACTAAAAGTATTTACTGGTAAAAATCGTGGCCCACACTACATTTCCTGTCATAGCCAAGGCAGTTGAAGGTAGGCTATTCACAAGTGCCGTGGAACTGGACAGCATACCGGCCTAATGGCAATGAATGCCCCGCCTCTTCTCCAGTGTTAACACGTTACACTAGCGCTTGAATGTAATTAACACACCTTGCCACTGCCGCGCAAAACCACACATTACCTCTCACCCAAGCAGAACCACAACTGAACCAGACCAACAACCGGGAGAGCAGGATACGCTTTACTCACCGTGAATGACAGAAACGAAGAAAACAAAGTCCCCTCGTCATATCTGGATAACTTTGCCAGTACGCCTTCCAATATAGTTACAAACTAGTAAAACAGCACAAAGGAAAAAGTATTATTTCAAATTGTAGTTGTTTACAAGAAAGAACAGCATGTCCCAGCCACCTAGAGGCTAGGACTCAGCCCCCTGTTCGTTTCTGCATTCCATCTTTTAAACTCTCACTTGGAGGAAGGAAAAGACTGCCGTTGTACGGCAATATTTGACTTATCCGGCTTTCTCTTCATTATTATGTGATTGCAAATACGGAGTGTTACAGAAGTGCAAAGTGACAAAATATTATTGAGTTGCATATAGCATGCGATAATATTAAATGCACTTTTCGAAATCCCAAACTGCGCAAAGCAGTCTTTACATTACATATTAGCACTACATTTAATCCAATCTATTTTTATTTGTATTTTATCAGTAATTTGGGAGAAACAGAAGTTTAGCACTGGCAAATATAAATGTCTTCCCATTCAGCATTACTTAGTTAAAATTCTATAATTCATGAGGGTGACTGAAATAGCTTTATCTGACTTTTCTGTGTTATTATGACTCTCACTGCATGTGAAACTAGAGGGAAAGGGGTTTTCAGGATGGCAGAATTCCTTATTACCGCTTCATTTTATGTATTTTAAAATCTAACTTTGTCAGTGCTGAGAAACAAAACAAACATTTCCCGCATAACCTAGTGCTGCGTTTAGGGACACATTCTTATTAAGTTAACATATGCCGCTTCATCAATTGATCTTCACACAGCTCACGCACATCAGAAAATCCTCGCAAGCTGGGGCTGGGTGATGTGCAGTCCTGTTCCTTGGGAGCTGTGAGTGTCCAGAGCAACTTTTTAGTGTGTTACATTTTAATGGAAAAGCAGACACAACAAAGCAACATTGACAGTGCCCCCTTCCACCTGAAGCTGAAGGTTACCTTTGCCACCAAAAGTGTGATCATTTCTTTAACGGTTTCTTCAATTAGTTCATCTATTTTTGAATGGTATTGATGCTAAAGAAGACAGAAAGACACACATTAGCATGTCAGGGAGTTGACAGTGGGCATTGTGTCCCTGGCTTTAGATCAGAATCTATAAATAAAGCCTGGCCTGCAGATCCAGTCTGTTTCCATAGTCCTAGAAGCAGCAATAAGATTCTGACTTCTCTTTGATAGAGAGACCCGAAGCACTTAAAAAATCAGCAGGCTCATTGTTTCTCGTCTAAGGCTTTAGATAGCCTTTGATGTATACACACACACACACACACACACACACACACACACACACACACACAAACACACATACACCCCAGCACACATGGCTGGCCTAATTGGCCTAGCAGTGTGTTGAACTGGATTATACAAAGCTTGATTCAATAGCAATCTAGTACACTGGGAGAGGAATGGTATTTCTGGGGATCTGATGGGGGATGTAGTTTAAACAGTGGGATCCCTCCAAAGGGAACTTGACTAAGACACCAATTTTATAAAAACCTGCTAAGTATTTTATTTTATTTATTTTATTTTATTTTTTGGTATATGCCTCAGAGCCCATCAGTTTTAGCTACAGTCTTGACCCAGAGGCCAGGTAGAGTCTCTTTCTGAACCATCGCTACAAGCCACACTTTTCCCCTTCCCTTTTATTCTGTTCATCAATAAGCAGACCCAGGTTCGACCTTCTGCTTAGACTGAAGCTAAGTTTTTCCAGTTTTTTCAAACTGGCACTGTCGATTAAATTTAAATAGTAATGTAAAAACACACCCCCACACAAACAAAAATCTGCTATAAATGCCAGGGGAGAAGGAAAAGCAATTTCAACACAAGTTATTATATGCCAGCTCCTTGACATTTATTAGAACATTTTAGTATCCATTTGAATTATTTTGTATTTCCGTTACACAAAAACAACAATACAAAAACATTGTTATTTGGAAAGAAAAATGCACTTACCCACTCTTTAGCAAACTTTCAGGAGGAGGATTAATTAGGAACAAAAAAGAAAAAGCAACAGTGCAAATAAAAATCAGGACAAAAGGACACACAGAAAGATGAAAATTAAATAAAGCATTACAAGGCTGTGCAGACATACAGAAATAAGACAGGAGGAATGTGCTGCAAACGTGCTTGCTGGCAAGCAGGGTGACTGGGCAGAAGCAAGCAGATGAGGCATTGTTTTAGACTTGGAAGAACTGGATAAAATCCTAGTGCAAGGGCCAGAAGCCATACTGCCTACATATTGAGCTCAGTTTCCTTATCTGTAAACAGGTAATAGCACTAAGACCTGAACCTGGGGGAGCCTGGGACCAATACAGATACTGATCTCCAGAAGAGGAGAGGCAAGTCCTGGTGAATATGTCTTTAGCTCCATGTCTCAAAATAACCAGGAGAGACAAGAGACATAGTTGAATGGCTCTCTCTCTCTCTCTCTTTCTCTCTTTCTCTCTCTCTCTCTCTCTCTCTCTCTCTCTCTCTCTCTCTCTCTCTCTCTCTCTCTCTCTGTGTGTGTGTGTGTGTTTAAAGCAGTGGACACATTAAGTGCCTCAACTTGACTATTCCATGTATTTCTCTATATCTTCACATATGAAGACATCCAGTGTATCAATAATGGGTCATAAAAATATGACAATAAAGAAGAAGGAAACTTAATGACAAGCTCTTTCCTGGTCTGTTGTTTGTTTTACTTATGTCCCTTAAGAACTAAGGGCCCAAGCCCCTTTCTGGCCCTGAGCACATCAGATTCGTACATTGACTTTGAAGATCTAGTGAGGATCTAGATGTGAAAACATTTTTTGCCTACTGTAAATGCAATGCAAACATTATCACGTATTCAAGTGCCTCAAGAAGTCACAAAGGGTAGAGAAGCAGAGGACACCATCACCAAGGCATCCTCCCCTCCTTCCAGTTGACTGGAGAAAAAGCAAAACAAATGGCCCAAGGCGTTTTGTCCTGACGAATCAGAACCCTTGTTGACCACATTGCTAGCTCCAAGACAGTTTACTAGTAAATAGCATAAACCAAAGCTGAATTTAAAAAAAAAAAAAAAGAAATTCACAGAATTCTGTACTAGAGTCACAAAGAAGAATGTTAAATCAAAAGAATACGGGAATACTGACAGGGTTCCAAATTCATTTTTAGCTATTGAAATAGGATCCAGAATCATATTCCTACTTTCTGTTGTCACGTGACAGAGTTGTTTCACTAGACTTTCTTTGGATTGCTGTAATTGAGTCACATTTATTAAAATAACTAGGATATTATGCTTATCCAGAAGAGCTGCTATATGAAAGTTAGCACAAGATGAAATACCACACAAGGGGCTTCTAACCAAGCAAAAAGTACCAATGAGATTAAACATGTTCTTTTAAAAACCTTGGTGGAGAGGGTAAAAACAGACTGCCTTGTTCTTTGTATATGAAGACAGGGTCAGGCCCGGGTTTTGTGTCTAAGGGGTCATTGGGGATAATCTGTCTCTTAAGAGGAACATGTCCTTCCGTTTGGACATGAGGCAGAGACCCTGTGACTTATTGAGGCACAGTATGCCTTCATGCATCGATTAGTATGTAGACCCACTATCTCTCCCTTTTGCTGTGCATAAATATTATGACCTCCATGGTATAAAAAATATCTTCACCTGCTTATAAAATAAAGTATGGTGTGTGTGTACCCTCATAAATGTTTGTTTGTGGAGGCCAGAGGACTACTTGGGTGTCATTTCTCAGGAGCTGTCCACAAGGTCTCTCATCAGTCTTGATTTGCTAAGAAGGCAAGTGTAGCCTCCTATGACTGCCTCCCTAGTGCTGGGATTACACACACACACACACACTCTCTCTCTCTCTCCTCTCTCTCTCTCTCTCTCACACACACACACTCTCTCTCACACAGACACACTCACACACACACATACTTGCACACACACATAAACACACAGACACACACACACACACAGACACACTTACATACACTCACAGGCACAGACACACACACTAACACACACATACTTGCACACACACATAAACACACAGACACACTTACATACACTCACAGGCACAGACACACACACTCATACACACACATAAATACACAGACACACACACACACACACACACGCACACAGACACACTTACATACACTCACAGGCACAGACACACACACTCATACACACACATAAACACACAGACACACACACACAGACACACACTCACACACACATACACACACATACACACAGATACACTCACACACACACTCCCAGACACACACACACACTCACAGACACACACACACTCACAGACAGAGACACACACACTCACAGACACACACACTCACAGACACACACACACTCACAGACAGACACAGATACACACACTCACAGACACACACACACTCACAGACAGACACAGATACACACACACACACAGACACACACAAATATCCAGCTTTTTATGTGGATAATGAGGATTGAATTTAGGTTCTTAGGCTTGCACAGCAACCACTCTCTGGCCTGAAGCATCCTCTACCCTAAAGTGAAGTGTTTTGTTATAGTTAGTCTGCCTCTCTTTTTCAGGGTTAACTTGAGCACAGTGTCTCTGCTGCTTAGCTACCCCACCATTGCAGTGGAATGAGAATTATATTCTGGATATAGAATTGACATAGACCTACCCAAACACTGGCATATTACATGAATATACATGAACACACAGTGTAGAAGCTAGGTAGAACTGGCCTGGTGGCTCATGCCTATAATCCTAACATTTGGTGGGAGAAGGTTAAGGCAATAGAATTTTTAGTCTGAGGATAGCCTGGGATATAGAGTAAGAATTTGACGAGAGAGAGAGAGAGAGAGAGAGAGAGAGAGAGAGAGAGAGAGAGAGAGAGGGAGAGAGAGAGGGAGAGAGACAGAGACAGAGAGAGAGACAGAGAGAGAGACAGAGAGAGAGAGAGAGAGAATTACAACATGGCCATATTACTATTTCCCGCAGGACTCGCATTAAAGTCCATTAGCATGTGGTCACATGGCTGTACACATTTTTCTAAACACATCTCAGCTCTATATACTGCACAGCAATTATGCCTTGATACTAGCTGTGTAAATCATGTTGCTAAGTGCTAGATATCAAAGAATTCCCCATTGCTATTTAGGTAATGACAAAATCCATCCTTGTTTTGCCAGAGTTTCCTGCCATAGGTGAATTATTTGACTAACTTGCTTTTCTGGAACCACAGTGAGCCTCCTCCATTACTCTGTTCTCTATGGGTAACTTATTGTTCTGGGCAAACAGGAAGCTTCATAACATGTGGGCACATGTGCATAGGGACTTTCTAAGTTCCCAATTCCCCGCTAGCTGTTGTCATGAAACCCATTGTAAATTGCCTCTTTATCCCATTCTACTTGCTACCTAGCAGATTTTGCATCTTTCAATTCTCTCTGTGGCTTCTTTGGTTTCACTTGGCCCACACCCTGAAGTCATGGCAGTAGTAACTAAGGGAAGCACAGGTTTTCAGTGGCATGAGAAGAATGGGGAGTTGGCTTTTGCATCGGATGGGCTTAAGTGACTGTGAATCCAGGCCTGCTACGGGAAAAGCATCCCACTTGACTTCCTGCGCTGCACATTTTGCCTTGTCATGGAACAGATTGTGTGTACGTTATCTTTCTGTTAAGACCATCTGACCTTGGAAACGAGATGAAAACACACTAGGCCAAGTGAGAAACTATTTAATACACAATTTCCTCTCTATTGGTATTTCACAAATTTTAATGAAAAAATAAATATTTAAGATGGAAAAGTATGGTGAACAAATGTCTCAACAGCTGCCTTTAGATGAGACTTTATCCCAGTGATGAAACTCAGGAAGTGATTGTAAAACTGGAGACTGTATCCGCTCACTAGTGCCTAGTCCAAAACAGGTTGAGGGAGACGGAATCCAGGTGGCAGCCAGAATTAGAAACTAGGTCTGTAATACAGGCTTAATGGTTGGTATTCCAGAGTGCACAGCACATGGGAATGGAAGTCAAATGGTTTCCAAGTATGCTTATCTCAGTTTTAGAATGTTGCCAGTCAATCTTTGCTCAAATCCTCCTTTCACTTTAAAGATAAGTGTTACCATTTTGTATACTATGGACCACTTCAGGCCACAGTTGACATATCAGACCATGGAGATGCAATAAAATTACAGATGGTTTCATCCTGACCATTTTGGGCTACACTAGGAGGCTTCACTTCCCACACACTGGTGACTTAGGTGCTGCTGGCTCATTATATTTAGAAGAAAATCCCGATAGGCCTTATTGTATGGGAGCAAATATCCTTAGGTAAAGAACAAAAGATTAGAATACAGTGTTAGATGGGTCTTTAATCTTGGGTATTTGCGTATTATTTCTGGGGAAAATATGTACAAACCAGTTATGATTTTCATCTAACAAGTGCTGAGTTAGAAAAAATGTGCAGTCTTTCCTGCTTTTAAACTCTATGCCTACAATAAATACATTCCAGTGTTTAACCGCTAAGTGTCACAACTTTTTAATCTTATACCTAGAAGTTGTGGGAATGGATCTCCACTGTCAAAAGCCGGAATAGTTTTAAATAGCAATGCATTGCATGCTGGATCCTATGTGTTACTCAATAAACAACGGTAACTGGTTTGTTCAAGAGTGCACAGTTTGAGAGATAAGCTGAAGGGTCATAGGATCTAGTGATTTAATCCCTGGACAATTGGTGAAAACAACACTCCAACATTAAGCCGAGATCATTTTAGTTTAGGCAAGAAATAATTCATGGTGATCATGAGAGTCAGAGTCTTTGTGACAAGGGTGAGCTTATTGTATTGTATCAACTGTCTTTATTGTATTGTATCAACTGTCTTTATCAAAGATTTATGGTTTGGACTAAGAAACTCTATCAGTTCCCTGAAACTGCACGGGAATATTGTTTATAAATGCTTCCTGGGAAATGGATCCATAGCTTTGATGAGATTCTTAGCAGAGTTTAAACAAACTCACCGTCTCCCCATTCTCTCAATTGTCCTGAGCTCAGAGTGACATGGCTTGTTTAGCTACCTGTTCAAGGAGTGTGGCACCTTAACAAGGCAGTAGCAAATAAACCTGGACCTTGGACCTCCTATGACTGCAGAGAGGTCAGACCTATGATATTCACTCTCTTCTCCTGTGGCGGTGGCGGGGGTGGGGGCGTCATTCTTGTGAATCTCAGACATGATGTATACTCAAAAGCTCTGAGATGAAATTTACAAATTGGACTCCAACCTTAAAAGAAAAAACCCTTTGCTTTCTTTTTGTTCTTGTTTTGAAGGATACTATAGCACACAGAAGATGTATATATTAAAAAATATTGAAACAGAATGGAAGAGAGGCAAATACATGTACATTATGCCTAGAAAAACTCTCTCTCTCTACATATATGTATATATATATATACCAAATAACCAAGCTAACAATTGGTCAAAGATATATATCCTGGAATATTATTTAATCACAAATAGAAAGAACAGTGCATGCTACAACATGCATGGATCTTGAAAATATTATGCTAAGTGAAAGAAGGCAGACACCTACCACCCACCTATTGCTTGGTTTTTATTATGTAAAAGGCAATAAACAGAAACAGGCACATCTGAAGAATATAGGTTGAAGATAACGTAGAACTGGGAATATAGGTAGAACACTGGCTATTGATGTATGATTGGTTTCTTTTTAAGACCATGAACATGGCATACAATTGACTGTGATGGCTGCTATGGGAAGACAGCTATGGGAATGTATACTTTTGAAGGATAAATCCTATATGAATGTGATTTATACCTCCATGATTTAAGAAGCAGTAGCAACAGTAATAGTAGTAGTAGTAGTAGTAGTAGTAGTAGTAGTAGTAGTAGTAGCAGCAGCAGCAGCAACAACAACAACAACACAAGCAGTGGAGGCTTTAAGGGGAGAGAGGTTCCAGAGTGATACCATCCCAGAAGCATAAACTGAAACGGTATCTTTAATGACTTAGAGAGATTTGATGATTTAGAGATCTCACAGTAAGATTTGCAAGGTGGACTCTGTGAAAACCATGAACTTCAGAATCCTTCAGGTAAACGTGGGCAAGTGATAGTGTGTAGAGGCTCTAGGGTGGAGAGGAAAGGTGACCCCCCCTCCAGATCAACTCTATTTCTATATTTTTATGTGTTATGCTTCTGCATAAAGTATGAAAAACTGATTCTGCAGCTAGAATAGGCCAGATAAAAGTACACCAGTGATATCATTTTACAGGTGGGAAAACTGAGGCTCAAAGAGGCTGCCAGGATTATCCAAGTCCAGTTTGCAGCACAACTCAAGACACTTTTCCAGGTGACTGGCAACCTAGGATACCCTTCCCATTGTTTCAACATCTCTCTCTCTGTGTCTCATTTTCAGACAACTGGGAGCCTCAGATCAGTGCTTCTAGGTTGTGTCTTCTAGGATTGCCACCAATGTGGGTATCCTCATCAGAGATAGCCACAGAAGCCTAAATTCCTGTGTGTAAGTGGGGTGTTTTTTTTTAATTTTGGTAACATGTGCATTTATGTATCTATGAAGGTGCATGTGTGTACGTGTGTGGTACATATGTGCTCATTTTTGTATCTGTGTGCTGGTGCATGCATGTGTGGGGGATGCCAGAGGATATCTTGGATGTCATTCCTCAAGAATTGTCCTCCAGAAGTTTAGATTCTTTTAACACAGCCCAGACAAGCTGAAATACTATGATATGAATCTCCAGGGAATTCTGGATGGTTGATGCACAATGAATTTGTAGAGAAGTTTTCTGACTCTTTTGCACAGGTGCTTTGGGAATGAGAACCCAGGGCTCTGTATTGACTCTGGTGCCTAGAGCTTTAACTTCATGGGGGAGGCTCAAAGGAAATCAGCTAGAGCAGAAGCTAGCAGGGGTGGCTGAGGAAGCTCACTTGTGGGGGAAACAAGGTTGGAGGAGATCTTGCCAGAAGAGAACACCACCAACCCACATATAAAATGGAAGGTGCCGAAAGAGAAAATAAATAACGAACAAGGAGCAAATATAATTTAGTAAAAATTCTGAGCATGTAAGGCTGGTATCGAAAGATCTGATTTAGGAGCAATTTATGCCAATTGGCAACAGTATAGAGTTGCCAGAAATGTTACTGAATTAATTCTAAATTGGTATATGAATATCTAGCTGGCTTAAGGCCATCGGAGGAAAATGATCATGATCGTCTTTGATCAAGTCCAAGTTGCTGCTTCCTTCTCCTTCACGTTTTAAATCTGACTTTAGAATCAGAAACTCTGCAAAGGAATAAACTTCTGGTCAGGGCAGATTCACAATCAATTCATTCTAGGGAAAACTGAAAGCCTGAAAATTGCTTTGGACTTGCAGAACCTACTGGCATAGCTTGGGAGTGGCTTGAAGTTGGTTGGATTTCTCCTGCTAGCCACATGTTCATGGGCTAAGATGTACTACTCATGGAAAGAGACTAGCATTCGGACACTCCCATATCTAGTACAGAGAATGGCCTAATAAATAAGGTCATCAAACATCCTTTAGCTTAGAGAAACCTTACAACCACTTGAACTCCAGCCAAGAACTACTTCCAAGTGACTGGCACGCTCATCAGCGCGTGCCTCAGAAATTGACTTGACAGATACTGAACACTTATCCATGGCTTAATCTGCAAATATTAAGAATGTATTTCTAAAACTAGCAGACTTGGGAAGAAATTTGTGAAGTTTTCTTGTATATGATCAATGGAGAGAGAAGAGGGGGGAGGAGTGAGGGAGGGGGAAGGATTTTATTATTATTATTATTTTTACCTCTTGGCCCATTTCCATGCTGCAAAGTTTTGTTGATTGAGCTTTGGCATCAACCATAACATTAAACATGGTGCATATTGACTGTGGGACTCGAAAATCTGTTGATCGACTGGTTTTTTGCAGCTTAACTTCAAATGCAATCCTGGTTCTATTAAAACAAAGGAGGGATAGAATAATTCAGCATTCAGATGGCAGGAGGTAGAGGAGACACTTCCTGAGAGGCTAGTGCAAAAGAAAGTTGAAGGTTGTAGTAAGTAACCCAAAATGACTCCATACACGTTCTTTTTCAAGTGACTTTCCCTTTCTTAGAAGGGCTTCTTTGTGTGGACAGATCTCTGTGCATCTAAGGAGGGCTTCTTTAAACCCACTCTTCCTCAGCAGTTCACAGAACACCTGTAGCTCTATGTGCTATCTATAGATTACATGGTATGGAGAGCCCTAATTGTAGGAGAATAAATGAATTAAAAAAAAAGCCCTGATTATAGCATTACAACATATGCAGCTTCTCTCACATTGGCAAGTGCCTACCTCGAGCACTTCACTTAAAAAACCAAACACAAGCAGGCAGTTTCTCATCTTCAAAACTCCAGTGTGGAGAAAAAGCTTAAATGACCCTTACTATTGTTTCCTTTTTCTTTTGGTTTTGAAAAGAAATTTAAAAATTCTTGAAGTCCAAAATTGTTATTATATTGGTTGAAAAAGTAGAAAAAAATAGATTGAGCTTGCTAAAGAATCATTAGAAGAAAATGTATCAATCCATGGAAACGGCTGCCTTTGGGGATGGATGGGAAGCCATGTCCATGGCCACTCACGGCGTAGCTTTTGGCTTTGTTTTGTTTTCGTTACCATTGTTACTATTTTTTAGTAAGTAGATATTCTTTTACATAATTAAATAGCAATAGTAATTTCTTTGGCATACAACTATATTACAGAAACTCCATGCGACCATTTTTTTTTTAACATAATGTTGATATAGGTCTTGGCACTGCTATTTCGCAAGGGGACCCAGCTCTGTTTTAAAGGTTTCAGAGAAGTGGGTCGCATCCTCGCATATCCTTTGGGAAAGCACTCAGTAAATAAGTGGCTTCATTAACGTCTGCCCGTTATCTAGCACATTGGTTGCTTCTCTGCATTGCCCACTGCTACCTTCCAGAGCTCATGCAGCCACCAGGATGGCATGGCTTTAAGAGGAATCAGGAGCTATTTTCTATTGGTGCATAGGAGGACCACACAGCTAGTTAGCTCAGGAAAGGATGCCAGCTCGCTAGCACACCCTGGGTGCATGTAGGGAAGCCAAGTATAATTTCTAAGGTTGGAAGCCCAGTTCCTAAGGGGAAAAAACACCCTCAAAACACCCCTATAGATTATATGATCATGTTAAAGTTAAATGTATCTTGGCTCCTAAAGACTCAGTGCACTGAAGTAGCTTTCTAATCATGATGATCATTTTAAGCTCTGCTGAAAATACATCATTTTCTAGCTCTGTGAAAAGGAGGCCTGATGGGTACTGAGTTGGACTGGGCCCTGTGCTGATCTTCTGAGGCTTATGTGCTAGTTCCGGCCCAATCTGAGAAATGGAAATGCTAAAGCTCTCCTTTCCAATGAAGCAAGCGTCTTCCCTTTTCACATTTCTCTTCACAGGAGAACTGTTCCTAGCCTGTAGAGTGCAGGGCTGTGAAAAGAGGAAGGCAGATGTGGAAAATGAATGTGACTGAGAGAGTTCTACGGGTCCACAAAGCCAGGAATAGAGACGTCACTTAACCCAATTGACTCCTTGAGGGTAGAGCGCCTATGCTTTGTTTTGCACCTAGACTGGATAGAGACCAGAGGCACTGTCACTGTCTGGTGAGTGTCAGAAAGCCATGGCCCACTGTCCTTACCATGTGGCTCTAGAACAAAGGTTATTTATTCTGTCCCAAAGAAATAATATGTTATTCCAACATATATTCTATGCCTTAAAAGCCAAGTCAGGGGATGTTTCCAGCAGCATTTGTGTTTATGTTTGGAGCCTTGACAGCAAGAAGCAGCAGGAATGTCTGAATGTTAGAGTTGCCCATACTTATGTGCCCATACTTAGATAGGAGTCCTGACATTGGAAGATGACTTAGCTACTATGTTCCTGGTAGACTTCTGTGGCTTGGGGGTGAGGAGTGTTCAGGGATTCAGGTCCATTGTCTGCCTCTTAGTCACCTACCTTCTTTCTATGCCTGAACATAACAATGATGTGGTCTGTGAGGAATGAGACCACTTCCCATCCTCAGATATTCTCTGTATTTCTCTTATTTCTCCCCTATTCAGCAGATTGGCTTCAGACTGACGGACATAAATACCTTTCTGAATAGATGGGGAACAAAGATCAAGAGAGGCAAGGTCTTAAACTAACTCACTTTGGCTCCTGTATGAGATAGTAGGAAGGAATAGATGGCCTCAAAAAGTTGCCCTGTGAAGAGATTTTGGTCACATGAACAGCAATTGCTTTGCCTAAAGTTAATACAGACTATTAGAGGTTATAGAATTAAAAACTGGAAAATTTTGACCATATAGTTGAAAATCAGACCTGTACTTGGTTCTACAGGTGGGCAGAAAAGAAGAAAATCTGCTGCCTGAATCGCACAGGCTTTCAATCTGCAGAAGGGCAAGTCCTGCTCAGTCTCCCCCAAGCTCAGGGCTCTTTCCTGGGTCCACTGAGTTGCTGGTTACCTACCTGCAGTCGTACTGCTCTCCTGCCTTGAGCGGTTTCAGGATTGATGCATTATTTCTCTTTTCTTCTTCCAGGGTATCAAATGCTGGATTCATAGCACTTTTAAGCAAGCCCAGCCACCACCACACACAACTTATTCATCAACTAAAGTACATAACATCTGGAGACCCGGGGAAGCCAAGATTGCTTACGGGTTAGTTTCTCCCTCCTTCCCCTTTCTTCCTCTAATTTTTCCCTTGTTCTTTTCTTTTTGGAAAGAGGAAAACAAATGGGATACTTTTAAACCAGAAAAGAAACTTGGATGTGTGTTGAGGGATAGGCAGGGTGGTGATGATATCAAATACAGATGTGAATTCTGCTGGTTTGACAGGTGTATTTCTTTCTCCATTATATGCCAAGGACTCAGCACTGGGCCTGCTCTATGATATCAGACCAGTGGATTTTGCTTAATGGATAAAGACTTTTTTAATCCTCTTCTCTTCTCCAGCTCACACCAGCCAGCTTCAGGCCTGCATGCAGAGGGATTCACTTTCTACCCTAAGCCCTAGTGGCAAAAAGGGAACTCTGTGGAGGCTAAAGCACATGTGCAGTGTCTCGTGACTTCATGATGATTCTTGGTTAGAATGAGGGCAAGAAAATTAACCCCTGGTGCACATGCCAGGTGCTCGGCTCACATGCACAGAGTGAATGATGATGCTTAGCTTTTGTTGGAAATTCAGTCACCTAGATTTCTAGAATTGCACATTTTTTCTCTTCCTGTCCATTTTCTTTTTTTCTCTGTGCATTCTCCATGCCCATTTACTTATAAATGTTTACTGTGTGGCTATTTTGTGGCAGACATGCTAGATGTCAGGAATATAGGAATGAAAAAGTATGGGTTTGAGCCTCCTTTCCTCATGGGACTTGCAATGGGACAAATTGGCAGCCAAACAGTTTTATTGCTGGATACAGAGCAGATTAGTAGATGTTCAGTGTGGGCAGCTAAGCATTCCAGCTAACTTTTTTTTTAATTAGGTATTTTCCTCATTTACATTTTCAATGCTATCCCAAAGGTCGCCCATACCCACCGCCCCCAATCCCCTACCCACCCACTCCCCCTTTTTGACCCTGGCGTTCCCCTGTACTGGGGCATATAAAGTTTGCAAGTCCAATGGGCCTCTCTTTGCAGTGATGGCCGACTAGGCCATCTTTTGATACATATGCAGCTAAAGACAAGAGCTCCCGGGTACTGGTTAGTTCATATTGTTGTTCCACCTATAGGGTTGCAGTTCCCTATAGCTCCTTGGGTAATTTCTCTAGCTCCTCCATTAGGGGGCGTGTGACCCATCCAATAGCTGACTGTGATCATCCACTTCTGTGTTTGCTAGGCCCTGGCATAGTCTCACAAGAGAGAGCTATAGCTGGGTCCTTTCAGCAAAATCTTGCTAGTGTATGCAATGGTGTCAGCATTTGGAAGCTGATTATGGGATGGATCCCTGCATATGGCAGTCACTTTTAAAAATTGTTCATATTTAAAGACAGGGTCTTGCTATGTAGCCCAGGCTTGCTTTGAACTTAGAGCCACCTCTGCCTCCTCAGTGCTGGGGTTACACTATACCCGTCTTTACGGGAGCTGACTTGGACTAGCGATTTCCTTCTCTAGAACTTTACAAATCACAGCCCATTGTCATGGGCTCACTGGTCTTTCCAGGGCTGCACAATGGGAAGGACAGACTGAGGCTTTCCAGCCACTCATTCCTACCTTTTGACGCAGGACTCAATCATGTCACTTGCCATCAGTTTTAGCCGCTGCTCTAAGTGTTTTCCAAACTCTTCCTCAGGCCAGTGTAGGTCACGGATGAAAGTCTGAAGGGCATCAAGTTTCCAGAACAAATCTTCTGATGTACCTGATCCATTACTGGTAGGATAAAAAAATTAGAAATAAAAAGTCACCCAGTTGTCTTGGGCTTGAGAGAAACTAACATAGAGACAACTTGGGGCTCCAGGCTTAAGGCAAACAGTGGCTTCCACATACGAAACAACGTGTGTTGGTGGCAGAAGGGGGGCAATCTCCACTGGCAGAACTTGAGTTTTACCATACAGGACCCAGTTCACTTTGCTCAGCCAATTGCTTCAGACCAGCGAGATGTCTGAAGAGGTTGTTGTCTCCTTATGAGTAGGAAGATATCGTATGGTAAAAATCAGCCTTCTTTTAATAACCACATTAGCATATGTGATGATTCAGACGAAGGCTATGGACCAGGGGGAGGAGTAAGTCTCCATGGGTAAGAACTACATGATAACATGCAGTTATTAGGATCCAGGGCTTCATGCATTTCCCCAGTTCTCCTCCAGAATGGAGACCTCTTGGAAATGGCACAAGACTTGGGTTTCAAAAGGACAGTGCTAACAAAGTGGTGAGCGAGGACCTTCTTTCTCTCTTGAAGAGCTGGAAAAAAACTGAGGAGACTCTGATAGAGACAGGGACACTTGGATACCTTGAATCCCAAAGTCCTGTCCAGTGGCTAGCCTTCCAATTTTCCTAGACCAGCCTGTTACATAGGCAGCTCTAGGATGAAGGGAGTTGGGGCAGACAAAGTGAGTAGACAGTGGATCTCTGATACTTCAGGTCTCCAAACCTGAGCGCTCTCCCCATTGTTCCCAGTCCTCTCTAGATCTGGGGAAATGGGATTTGATTCCTTTTTGTACTATGACTTCCAAGAGACTTTTACCTGGTACATCCATGGAAGGCCTGCACATGGGAAGTGTTCCACCTCTTCCATTCTGAGCCTTCTTGGGCTGGCTTTCTCCTTTGTAATCACCCCATTTGGAACTCTGAGGGGTGGCCAACCCCCTACCCCCTTCCTCGCATACCACTAATGCTAACACAGTAATTTATAAAGTGTCCAACACACCATGCATTACCACTTCTTCTGACATCGTCTATAGAAACAGACGAGAGTGGGTGTTTCTATTGTGACAGATGCCAGCTGCATTGAATTAATGCCTCAGAGAGAAATATAGCTAGTGCAGAGATGCATCCACAGCTACTGCAGGGTGGGGAGGGGACAAATTCCCAGCATGCCGAGAGGGAGCCAGAGCCTACGGCCTGCACCAACAGGGCAATGCTTTCAGAACAGACCAGTTCGAGGTCAGTACGGAGATGTATCTGACACGAAGGAGCAAGTGACATGGAAACACGTCCTTAAAATGAAAGGTGGCAGAGGAAAGAGCCAGGATCATGAAAAGATATCGAATCAGGCATTTCCTAGTGGGCGACTGAGGATCTATGACTTTTTTTTTTTTAGATACTACAGTGAACTTCATTTGAAAGTGGGGGAATGCACTCCTCTTCATGAAAGTTCAGCCTTCCTCCACCCCACCCCATGCTTGGGAAAAAAGAAACCCCAACTTTGTCTAGTCTAAGCCCCGTTTTGGAACTGCATGGTTTATGTTTTAAATCATTAAGTACATATGAATGCAATAATTGGTATTTATTACAACAACATTTTGACACCCATCTGGTTTCAGAGTTTCAAAAAATTCTTGTAGCATTTTTTTTCTTTGAAGAGCTTATTATTAAGTTTTGACATGAGGAAAAGAATATTTTCTTTTTATTTTTAAGATAAACTGTTAATGTTAAGGCAATAGCACCAAGATTATTTTGATTGCTGAGCAGTTACCAAAATGTGTTCCCACCCATGCCTTAATTAATTGAATGGAGGCTATTATCTGCTTTATCACAATGTCTTGATTCATATCTTTTCAAAAACAGTATCACAGAACATGCACGGGACAAGCTAAGAGAAGCTTTCATCTATTTGGTTTTAATTTGAAACAGACACTATCTAATCTAATAAACAGACACTAACTAATTGAACTTGTAATATTGTCATCTTAGCATGAATATGATGTATTTTTTTCAGGAAAATTTTTCCTCAAATATGAACAATTTGGAAGTTTGAATTTGTATCTAGAAGAGAATCAGACCCATTGGTCTCAAGATTTCACTTTGGGCTTTTGTGTGACTAGTTTTAAAAAATAGTAGGGAGCTTTTGGGGCACTGGGTTGAGAAGTCATTTTACTGTCCCATTCTCCTTCTGGATTAACTGTGGATCTGAAATGGCCAAGGGCCACCTTGATGAATGAGAACTGGAGATTTCAAAACATCCCTGCCAGTTTCAGGTCATTTTTTATTCCTTTGATAATAACACTTCCCTTTGAAAATGTGCCAATTTATTCTTCCAAGGAAAAGCTTATCTGGCCTATAATTAGCTGTGGTCAAAGCGGAGGATCAAAGGAAGGTGGAGAACTGGTAAACCTCATTTCACTTATTAAATCACCCACATGGTTTTCATTTCATCTCACCGAGGTAGAACTGAGGGGCACTGGATCTTCTTGCTAAGGAAAACGGAGAGAAGATTCACTTCCTAAGTGAGGAGAAATATCCACTCAATCCCAATGTCCTTTAAACCGCTTGTTTGGAAGAAGAGGCTCTAGGCAAAAATACCTCCCACATCCCTGACTTTCTATGAAGGAAGCAAAACATGAGTCTGTACTGAGAACGCAGACACATCGCTGCCCAACTGTAATTGTGAGTGGCTTGACTCTCACATTCAAGTTCAGAAGCCTTGCTGCCTAGATGTCAAAGCTTCCTACTGTACTTTGACTTTGGGAAATGTCTATACCTATAATATACCTAGTCTGGGAGGTCCATTCACAAATTTTCATGTGGCCCTGAACATTCCATTCGGATATTCTGCTATTTACTGGCACCAGGAAAATGCTTTATGGCTTTAATCAGCCTTGAAAAATATTTAAATATTAAACAAAACAAAACATGCTCTTAGGTCAGCAAGCTTCTTTTGTAGACTTGGTCCAGATCAGAAGTGACTGGTAAGCCCATCAAAGAATTTTCTTTGATTATTTGGGGATAAATAATTCCTAAAGTCCTACATTTGAAAAGCATAAAGTCCTGCATAAAGACCCCTGCATTGAAAACTGGGGGGTAGAAATTCTCTTACAAAGTAATTCAGGAAGTAAAACACAGTCCTCAAGTGTTCAGTGGGTGTTAGACAAATCGTTACTGCATATATATAGCAAATGTCTTATAAACACGATGAATGCCAGAAATAAACAATATTGTCTCTGCATGATCAGCAAAATATGTCTAATTATCCATCTCCGTCTCTGTTATATAGGATGTATAGAAATAAGCAATACATATCCATGCCAAGATCACTTAAATTTAAATGAGATCTAATGTGAACTGAATACACACTCAGCATCATATATAGCAGCCATCCATGACGGTGCCGAAAAAGTGGGCATCTGTGGGATGCCTAGAGGGATGTTAACTGGTAGATTTGGTACTTTGGGTAGGTTCACATTGGGTAGGTTCACATTGGGTAGGTTACTGGTTAAACTCCTGTGGAAGAAACAGACAGAAAGAAAAATACCATCACAGTGACAATGTAGATGCGGCAGAAGCACACAACAGCTGTAAATAAACTGGCTAAGTACACAGAAGACAATGGTGGAGACTTGAGCAACACACTTTGTAAGCAGGTTACAGGCTGGGATGGGACTTGGTATCCAGAGGGAATTAGTAAAGTGAATGGTAAACTTAAAAGTGCGGACACTGATGGAGCATGCGTGCACAATGATCACATAACCGAAATGTCTCAGAGAACTCTTGTCTTCAAGGCCACTTTCAAAAGAGTCTAGAGCTTGTCTTATCAGAAGAGTTGATGTTGGAGGAATTCTGGCTGACCATGGCTGGAACTGGGGTGCCATGAGACAGTGGGATTGATAGAATGGCGAGGCAGGAGAGGAGGTAAAGGGGTGCGGTGGACCAGCGCTCACGTTCATGCTGTAGTGCAGTGGATATAATTGATAATTTGTCACATTTCCCAATGGAAAGGAAAGGAGTGTGCTCATCAGAAAACACTGATCACAGTGAAAGATAGCTGACGCACTTGGTCCTCTGACCAATACACACATGAAGCCACATATTGTACAGCACCTTCTAAATGTGTGTACGTAGTAGATTGCAACCCAAAATACATTTATACAGTGTGTACATGTATGGAATTTTCAAAGAATAAAGATATTTAAGTAAAAACGAAAACTACCAAAATACTTAAGAATATAAGTGGTGCAGGGCATTAGCTGTGCCCACTTTTATTTGTAACTTACTGTCAAGGGAAGATTTCTTCAGGCAGACATTAGACACCAAATGGGAAAGGAAGGCTCACTGATTTGAATGTGTTGTAATAGTGATATATAGAAATTGAATGCCTTCCAACTGCTACTTCTAAAGACAGGAATTCATACAAGGGGTGTCAGAATGGATGGGAAACATGAAGAACTCATATAGAAGAATGATTATCCCCAGGGAATTTTGTGGAATGCTGAAGGAAAATGGATGCTTTCTTCCCCAAACTCAGACTTATTAAAATGGAAATATGCCACCACACAGAGACAGACACACATGGAAAGAAAAGGAGCCCAGATTGAGGTCTTTCTTAGAACCCTTGGGTCAAATAAATAGATTTACAGTATCATTTAATATTATAGTAGCTGCCCCGGGGAATGGAATACAGCCAGGAATAAATAATGCCTGACAGAGGCTTCTGGGAAGGCTATTTTTTCCTGTTGTTTTTTTTTTAAATACATATATGTGCATGGGAAAGGGAGAGAGAGAGAGAGAGAGAGAGAGAGAGAGAGAGAGAGAGAGAGAGAGAGAGAGAGAGAGAGAGAGAGAGAATGGTCAACCAAGGATTGCTGTCCAACGCCTTTGAAACAAACTCTCCCATTGGCTTGATGTTTACCAGTTAGATGAGAGCACTTAGCCTGCCAGTGCCATGGACTGACCCATGCTTTTCCACAGTGCTCCAGCATTTTTATGGGGATTCTAGGAACTGGACAAAAGCTCTGGGCTGGTGAAGCAGCCAGGCACCCTGACCCTTCTCCTCGGCATGGCTTTCACAGGACTGGGAGCTCCAGAGTGTGTGTGAAAATTTCATGAGCTGTTTATTTTTTTCTATAGAAAGTTTAAAATTTGTGAAAACAAATGAAATAGCGATGCTTTTATCAGTTTTTTGGTTTCTAAGGAGGTATAAAGTTCAATTGAGTGATGAATGAGAGATGGATGGTTGTATGAGGGGAGAGAGGCAGAGAGAAAGAGAGAGAGAGAGAGGGAGGGAGAGAGAGGGAGAGGGAGGGAGGGAGAGAGAGAGAGAGAGAGAGAGAGAGAGAGAGAGAGAGAGAGAGAGAGAGAGAACATGTTCAGAGATTTGAGTCAAATCAACTATATTTCTTTGGAGGGTCTGTGTCATGTACTGCTCCAAACACTGGCACTGAACATCTTGCAGAGGCTTTTGAAGGGTGTTCCATGCAGCCAAAGTCACTGGCATGGTAGAGCCCAGCCTAGCTCCGCATCTGAAAGGAGCCTTCCTGTTTAAGGGGGAATTGACAGCACTTTGGCAGAGGACTTGAGGTTCTCTTTTTGGATCTTGTAGGGAAGGAGGAAGTTTCGCCAAAGCAGCGCTGGGTGAGCTGTTTGCCTAGCAGGACTCCTGGAGGACAGGCTGCCTCTGGGCACGCTCTGCAGGGCAAAGCGGCAGCGAAGGCGCTGGCCCTGGTGAATGGCTTAGATGCCTGTCTTCCTCCACAAATAAGTCATTTAAATGTTCCCTATGGCAACTCAGCCCTGGATTATAAACTGAAAACCCTAGAATGCACGATTGCCAACCCACTATCCTCTTCTTTCAGGGAGATAGGTGTTTCACAGACCCATGACTTCCTGTGGTGGGACGATGCCTTGGGCGTGGGGGTGGGGAGAACTCAAGAGAAATGGAGCTAAATATTACTATTAAATAGAAGGGGGAAAAAAGGTACTTTCTCTTCCATGTGTCTCTGTTTAACTGGGGAATTTGCCTTTGAATTCAGTCCCTGGTGGTTCTCGGTCTTAAACACTGCCATGAAACAAATCCATGGGCGATTTCCACTGAGACATGTGTAAGCCTATATAAGCAAATGTGATCATTAAACGATACACACACTGAATAATGATCAAGGAATTAGGAGATCTTAGAGATGGCAGCCTGGAAAGTTAAAATGTCAATTCTGAGCAAATTATAAGTAGCTAGAAATGAATAACATACAAGTGTCTGCAAAAGCAACTTAATTTAAACATATTAGTGCATGGTGAGTACACAAATGGGAAGAGACTTTCGCTTTGCATACAAAATAAAAATACTCATAGTAATCAAAACAAATTGTTTCCTTGTAAAATACAGCATTTTGGCTGTGAACTTGGGCTTAAATAGACCTGTATCCTATATAGCACATATTATTAATGATTTAGTTTTAAAACGATAAAATAGGACATTTCTAGTTTTATCAGAATAATAAAGCATATTTTTAATGTTACTTATATTTTATCTGGGACACTAAAAGAGTAACAACCAGAGGTAATTTCTAAGCATAATATTTCACTATCACATATTTAAAGGAAGATTTTGCATAGCACTCAGTTACGATGCACTGCTCTGCGAGCTGCTGATAGCTATAATGAATCATTATTTTCAAAGAGAGCCCTCCAGTGACTGCTGGACAAGCAGCTAGCTATTCATGCTTTTCTGTAAGAACTCTAAGTAGATGTCTCTGGGTAGGACAAGAAGTGAGAATTAGAATCCTAGTAACTGATACACGTTAAAAATTATCCTCATCTAATCCAGGGACCTTAACGGAAAGGATTGCTTTCATTTAACTCTCTAGAGCTTGAGATTACAAAATTCTCACCTGCTCTCTCTCATGTCAATTTACGTTAGAGATATGTGTGCATCTTATTTCTACGATGGCAGTGAATATAGGTGAGGCCCTTTTCATAACATTGTTTTTAATCAAGACTGTTTCAATGTGGAAGGGATATGGTTACATCATCCCTCAAGTATTTCTGGTTTAAGCTTATGGATGGGGGTAGACTTTTAGATACAGAACATGTTCTACTTTTACAAGCCATTTGTTGCATGAATATATGAAGTACATCTGTCTTTTCCTGGTGGTCTCACATTGAAGCTCCTCTCTGTGTTTGCCCTTAGGTCTAATCCCACTCAGGGATACGGGTATTACTTGATACCTTCCTAGAGCCCAGAGTAATGTCTCCTAACCTGTTATTCATAACTGCCCAGCCTCAAACTTCCTTCTCTATGAATGTCTGTAGGCTCTTTTTTTTAAAAAAGATTTATTTATTTTATGTATATGAGTGCTCTATCTGCGTGTATGCCTGCATGTCAGAAGGGAGCATTAGAACCATCATAGATGGTTATAAGTCACCATGTGGTTACTGGGAATTGAACTCAGGACCTCTGGAAAAGCAGCTGGTGTTCTTAACTGCGGAGATATCATCTCTTTAACCTATCTCTATGAAAGTTTTAATGCCACAGATATACTATTTATCTACTTATGTATTGTATGTAGACCTACATTTTCTATATGACAACTGTAAGATCATTTACCACAGCTTTGGGACTATTAAGCCCCATTGAGAAAGCATCCTTTACAGAATAAACCCTAAATGTCCTAGGATTTGAGAACCCTCAAGCATCCTTGAGGCTTGCCCCATCACTGATAGCCCATGCTGGCCCACACCAAATACTCAGTATTGTGTTGTTGCGTTCTGCTCCCCTGTATGCTCCTGGGGAGCCCAGCCCCTTTTGAAATGCTACTCTTGAAGTCAGTTCGATCCCCACCCTTCAGTGGAAGCTCATGCCCCTACGACCCACATTCTTACAACTCTTTGTACGATTTGTGCATACATACTTTGGTAATATTTAAAGCCATTTTTCTTCTCTATATATTAATAGACCCATCTAGATATAAATCGCCAATCTGGAGATTGCATCTTTTCCTCACCCATCTCTATGGTTCTTTGCTCTTGTATTCTTATAATCCCTGGCCTGTACAGGTTGCCCACACTCTGCTGATACAGCTGAGCCTGGCTATGTGCCAAGCCCTGCTCTGTTCTAGATGCTGGAGAGAAGAGAGTGCGTAGTTGTGAGAGGGCATGCATAAGCATGTCCACATCCTATTACCACGAATCCTAGCAATGGAAATTTTATGGTTATCAAAAGCCATTGTTTTATAAAGGGGGGCACTGAGTCTTGGGAAAGTCAACTGAGAAAGGATCTTAATTCAGAGACACTTTTGAATTGAAGTATTGTCTTAAGACTTCTTTTTTAATTTTATTGTGATTATGATCAATATTTTGTGTCCCCTTGTACCAGGCAATGTGTCTGGAGATCAGGGAACAACTTTGTAGAACTAGCTCTCCTTCTGTCTTTCCCTGGGGTCTGGCCAACAAACTTTCTGGGTTCACAGGATCATATCTCCTGAGTCATTTCACTGGCCCCAGAGTCAAGAGATCTAGCTTCAATAATATCTGTCTGTATATTTGACAGCTAGTCCCCCACAAACTGCTGAAGTCCCTAGAGGAGGTACTTTCTGTTACTATCACATCTTCATTATTGGGAGTGGGTATTAATTAAAAGGTACTTTTAATTTGTATATCCCAGGCCCAGAGGAGCAGCAAGTATTTTGACTACTAGGAAACCAGAATTTATGGTATTTATCAAAAAGTAGCATTTGCTTTACTCTTCTTAGCCTCCCTAACCTGACACAAAAAAACCACAAAGCCCTACTCTTAGAAGAATCCAAGAAAAGACAGAGGGGTCACCCACACACAGAAAAGAATTCCTGGATTCTTCTACTTTGAAGACCTTTATGGCTTATTAGTAATGAGCTATCACTATATGGCTGGGTGAGGTGTTGCCCACCCATGTACAGAGATCAAACTTCACATCCAGGGCTGCCAGACTTGCAAACTACCCTCCCAACTCTAGATAATGACCCTATGGTATGCCCTGATGGGTGCTCAGGAAGGGCTATGGCTTGAGGTTCCATTGAACACTTGAGCGCATCTTGAAAGAGTCTTTGGGTATAGTTGGAAGCTGTGCAATGGGCTTCCACATCAGCATCCACAGAATAATAGAGTGAGTGAGTAAGATACAATCTCTCTCTTCTCAGTTTTCAAAGTAAACAAACTTAAGACTTAGCTATTTACCTATACTACCAAATAACTTCCATTATATTAAGCTCAGACAATTGTACTTAATTTTTTAAATAGGGAAATAGTTGCATACAAAGAAATATGAAAGATGAATACTGTTTGTCATGTATTTTCCTTTTATCTCTTGTATTCATTGTATGTGTGTATGCATGTTCATCTCTGTGTGTATGCATACGTGTGTGCACAAGTATGGATGTTTGTGTGTCTTATAGTCATGTGACAGGAACTGAGAAGACAGTTCTTAGTTTAGGAAGGAGCCTGATGGAGAGGATTCTGAAAGTTTTTGTTGGTATTACTTTTGACAAAACACCTAGTTGAAAGAGGCATCTTTGTTTAAGGAAGAGGGATGATCTTCTTCAAGTATCAAAGGTGTTCTCCCTGTTTTCTCTTTGCATTGTTAGAGGAATAGAGAGCTTTGTCTCTATATACCCATATGTCCTAATCTACCTTTACTCTTACTGCCATGCTCTGCATAAGAACTTCCACACAGCATCCATGCTGTCTAAAACTAAGCCAATTGGTGTGTGGTTAAAAGGAGTGTTAATCGAGCTTATGCTTCACACGGCCTTTTCAAACACCTCCAGGTACTCTCAAAGGACGACACGCTTGAATATGAGCTGAACAAACCACAGACTAACAATAGCACAATTTGGACAGTAAAACATTCACTTCCTTCCCCCTCAGCTCCCACCAACATCCACATCCACATCTGTCTCAGGTGATTATTCATAACACTTACTCTTTTGAAAGTTTCAGGCATTTAAATTATGGATCCATGAGTCCAATATCATCAGTTAAAAAAAATTCCAGACTATGACTCCAATTGTGAAAGTGATTTTAATTCTATCTCTACTGCTGGTAGTAAGTACTCAGAACACTGAATGCTTCCAAATGAATAGCAGTCATATGTTTGGCTTCTGAAGAAGTTAACAGATTATAAAATGACTTTAGTGACATTTTCACAGAAATTTATGACAAGTCTCAGGCCCTGGGTAGGAACTTTTTAAAGAATCAATTTTAATGATGAGAAAACACATTCCTAGAAGTCAACCCCTTGCCTTCCTGCTAGGGCAAGGCCCCAGATCTATGGCTCTTTAAGAGCCTAGGGTGATATCATTCCCCTCCTCTGGGTTGGCAATAGAACCTTCCACATTTCAACCCAAGCAAGGAAATGCTATTTCAAGACCATTGCTATTTTCAAAACACGGATATCACTCCTTTAAGCCTTTTTCTCTTCACAGCTCTTCTCCAAAGCACAATGGCCATGATTACTATGACCAATAAATAAATAAATTCCCCCTTGTGAATACCTTACCCGCTTAACCTAGTTTTAGACACCTGAGGTAAAAGTCACCAGAACCGTTACTTCTCTTTTCCTTCAAACCAAGAGCTTTGGGCTATTGACCTGCGTTCAGTTGGGGGCAAATCAAAGCAATTGTCCTGTGACTTAACTATGGGAGGGGACAAAAGGAACTGTGTCAGTCAGGGTTGCCTAGAGATTGACATTATAGGAATATTCATTTAAAAACCTACTTCAGAAAAGGATTCTGTATTGAGGAAAGTCTCTTGAGTTCTTTCCAATTGAGAGAAAAGGTCTGGGTTTCTTAAAAATTCTAGCATATATGCCTGTTTTGTTCTAGGTTGGTACATCTCAAAGATGTAAAGTGCTGCAGAGCACAAAATCATTTGTTAGAGAAGTGGTGGTGGTGGGTGCCCAAACAACTAGTGTCTACCAGGGCAAAGGCAGAGCCAGGGTTTACTAGAGCTTTTCAAACCATATCACACACCCTTCATATAGGGGTGTCATTTCCAGGATATTTGGACCGGCACTTGGAAGTCCACAGGCACAGCCTGCTCCTCTGTTCTCTGGGTCTGCCAAATACACTCAATAGCTGAGGTTGCCCAGCAGCAGTGGAAAGTAACAAGCTTACAACATACAGACTCTCTCATGATTTGTCCTGTGTGATGTGCAACCCATAAAAACTTGTATACTGTGGTCGGGGCTTCCTCTCTCCTGAGTACCTTGTGGAAAACACTGTGGGAAGTAGCGTTTGAGTAAGACGAACAGAATGAATAACACACCCATGGTTACATCTCTCAGTCCTCTGTATCTTTTGTGACACAAAGGTTTCAATTCATAAAAACATACTTCTACCCCTCTCCTTATCCCATTCAGTCAGGGAAGCCACCAGTACCATGTTAAGAAATAAAACAGTGCTTGCTTTCTATTCACACTAACAGTGATAGCCATGTGCCATCGTTAATCCATTTCTATATGGATTTGTACCCCAATTCCGATGGTATTAAAAGCAGTTTTCCTTACTTGACTGGCTCCCATGACTCCCGCTCAAAGCCCCTGTGGATAGATTGTGCAATGGAGGACTCCATCAGATCCACATATCTAACAACAAGTGGGGCGAACAGGTCCTGCAGGTGTTTGTGAAACTTTCCATTGCACAAATTATCTAGAACAGATAAGCAAAATCTCCGTCAGAACCCAGAGCAATTTTTTCGAAGTACAGTGTACACACAGAGAGTATTGTCTTCTATATACAACACCCTGCTTCAAAGGAGACTGAAAGAAACAAAAAGACAAAAGCAGGAAACAAATCGTACTTGAATCCACGTGGAAGGGAAATGTGAACCAAAGTCATGTTGCCCATGTGTGCATTTCTATGAAAAGCATCAACCCACAGCATTTGTAAATGGTTCCTCTTACTTCTCCTCTGCTGGCTAGGTACTAGAAAGAAAAAAACCGTTCCTTGTCTCCTCCCCTCCTTCATCATTCTCCCGTAAGAAGGACTGCTTTATGGTTGACATTGCTACAAGATGCTTGCAGTGTAATTTGGCCAGAGGTATCTTTTATCCAGGAAGTATCATCTGGTAAAAATTGAAAAGCTTAAAGAGGTTAAACTAACCAATTTTATGAAGAGTAAATAAAACACAAGAAATGAATACCTCTTCCCACACAGCTCTTGGATTCTTCTCAAAGACAGGCAAGAGAACTGCTATCCACAGTTAAGTCTCTCTCTCTCTCTCTCTCTCTCTCTCTCTCTCTCTCTCCGTATGTGTGTATAGTGTGTATGTATGTATGTGTATGTGGTGTGTGTACAAATGGTGTGTGTAGAGTGTAGTTTGTGTGTGTGTGTGTTTAGGATTTGTATGTATGTGGAGTATGTATGTATGTATGTATGTAAGTGGTGTGTGTGTGTGTTTGTGTGTGTACAGAGGGTGTGTGTGAAGTGTAGTTTGTGTGTGTATTTAGGGTTTGTGTGTGTCTGTGTGGAGTGTGTGTATGTATGTATGTATGTATGTGCATGTATATGTGTGTATGTGTGTGGAGTGTTTATGTGTATATGTATGTTTTTAACAGTAAAACAAAGAAGAGCTTGATCTAACCCACAGTTTATATGAAATAAAGATATCTTAGCAACAAGTTTATCTGCATACTATTCAGTAAAGGCCAGTAGTCCAGGGTGATACATACAGTCTGTACGGAGAAAGTCATTCAGCAGCTGGAAGAGTGGGAAACTGTCCCACGTGTCTGGGGGTTGCACCTCTAAGGCTGCATCCATGTCCACTGCAAAGAGTGACAGGAACGTCTCCGCATGCTCCACCATTAAGTCTGACCACCACGCAAAGGCCTTTGAAATGTGGCAGAAAAACAATAGACAGAGAGGGGTGAGTATCTCCCCAGGACGAAGGCTGTGTGCTCCAACCCTCACTCCTTAAGACTGGCTGGACACCCAGCGGGGCGTGGTCACTTTATTGTAAAGAGAACAGCAGTTTGGATATGAGTGGGCCTTTCAGTGTCCAAGGCACTACTCTGTGTAGAAAGCCTTGATCCTGACCCAGAGGTCAGAGGTCACGGATGAACTTCTGCTCAATTTACAATAACTCAGTAGGCTTGGGTCATGCTCTGTGTCATTGCTGCTGGCTGGTTCTTGCTCTAAGGTATAAAATTTGGGAGTTTCTTCACTGTGTTTATGGGTTTTCTGCTGGTCTAACTTGAAAATTTGTAATTACTGTACATTTCCATTTCTCTATCTGGGGATTAGTTGTCTGTGGTCTCTTCAAACCCCAGAAATTCCAGTTTTCCTATACCCTGAAACCATTAGTCCTCCCTCAAACTAAGTCAAAGCAAGCCATTATTAGAATTACTACAGAACTGTTGAGTAAAAAGTCTATCTCAGTAGGGAGCCTTTGCTTTTTGCTTCTGGTCGAGAGGAAATATCAGGCTTAGCCTAAGGAACATGGAAGAAAGTTAGAACTTACTTCTGTGGGGCTTAGACATATGTACATTGAAAACCAAAAAATATCAGTGAAGTAACTCATTTTCATGCACATGAGCCCTTGGAAATCACTGTGCAGGGTCTCAGGGGTGACATTCACATCAGCCTGGGCCAGATGTGAATGCAGTTCAAAGGCATGCATGCATGTCGTCTAATAATTTCTGGCAGGAGGCATGCAGAATGAGTGGTGGTGTCAATAGGCCCTGTTTTGCTGATTTCAAAGAGAGCAGAAAAACAAACATTGCCAGCCTTTTCTTGTCCCCCCCCCTCCCCCCCACTCAATGCTGTAAAGTATTCACACTGGAAACACTTTCCGGAGCATTCACCAAAAAAGATGGGAAAGTGTTTGGAAATATGAAGGATGATTATGGAAATAGTTCTATACATGGAAGGGTTTGTTCAATGGCCAAGCTCTTCAGTGAGAATCTATTCCTTATTTGAGGGGGGAGTCTAACAGCCACTAGGAGGCAGAGCAGAGGGTCTACCTCTCTTCTTTCATGAGATTTCATATTACTTACTTCTCCTTTATCAACATGTGGCTGGTTTGCAAATTAAATGGAAAAAATCAAGTCATGTACCATTCTTTAAGGATGGCTTGGTTGGAACTAGACACCTCCTGTTTCCAACGTAATATACAGTAAAACCTCACTGATTCAGAGCAATGGGAGTGGGCAGAAGCTGTTCCGTTAGCCAAAAAGCTCAAGTTGTTGGACTTTCTAGAGCTATTTTATTGCTTCTGAAGGAAGCCTGTGACTGGGTAGTAAAGTAGATGGCACTCACAGAGTGAGTTTAGTATGTGAATGTATCAGAATGCTTAAAAATTTTCCCAACTTCTAAGTATTTGTTGATAAACTGGCCTGTTACTTAAAAAGATGGGAAGTTTAACTTTGTAGGTCTAAGAACTGCATGGCTCCAAGTTATAAGAAACGACTTCTTAATTACCATAGTGTTGGTGTTATGCTAAATATTTTACTTAAGAATAATGAAAATAGCCATAGGTGCAACCAAGTCATCACAGATTCTAAGTATTTGTCCTGAATTAATGAGGTTTTATTGTAGCTTTACCACCTGGAGATGAGAGCCCTGGGGCATGGGCCTTGCTCTACTGATAGGCCAGTGGGGGAAGGAAGCCTTCCTCTCCCTGAGTCAGAGCTTTTGTAGCCTGTTGCCACTTAGGCAGAGAGTCCTGTCCACAGCCCTGAGCCTATACAGGGTGACTCCTCTCTCCTCATCCAGGGTATCTGTAACGTTCAGAAAGGCACAGCAAGTTGGCTGGCACTTATTCTTCAGTTGATTGATCAACATTACATCTTTAGGGCATGGCCAAGAAGATATGTTGGGGAAGACTGTATTATGTTCCCATATACAACTTTGTTCTAAGATGACAAGGAATAAAAACAGAAAGCCAAATCAAACCAAAACCCAGTCAAAATGTATGAAATTAAAAAAGATTCTTAACCCAACTGCAGTTGTGGCTCTTATGTTTTTAATTTAAAGAATTTGTAAGCAAGAGAGCACGGGGAGCGAAGTATCTCTCCGCTATAGAGAACCAGATTCTAAGTAATGTGTTACTGAGCAACTCTTAGTTTTTGCAATTGTAGTCATACAGGCTAGAGAGACTGGGAGCCCCACAAAGAGAAGTATTATCACTAGGGGGGCTGGTACAGTGAATGAAGAAATAAAAACCAACATCTTTCTTTTTAGCACTCTCTAAGAAGTGAATAAAGAGTTTAGATAGGTTAGGAATACTAAACAGTTAAAGGAAAATTCTGATCAGATGAACAATCTGAATAAGTGTGCTGATCAAAAGCTATTCTTTATTTTAGGTTGGCTCTGATAGGTGAGAACCACTTTTGCTCATGAAGTAATATATGCTAAAAGGCATCTAGAGGTTCAGTAAACTTTTCCCATAGAAAATATAGAGTTACACAGTAGAGTATTAATACTTACCAGATGTTTTTATTATTCAAAGACAAAAGCTGTGAGCTTTAGGGGGTACAATTCACTACACTGAACACATTATATATTTTGCACACAAACTAACATGTATATATGTACCCCTCTGTGCACCAAAATACATATATACATATACATACATATACATAGAGAGAGATTGAGAAGGGGGAGTACATGAAGATCAAATCTGTGTGACTATTAGTAGGTCATGTTCTGAGAAGAAAATTCTGTTGCATATGAGAGCAAAACGTGACACGAGCTTCCACACAAAGCATGTGTGAATGGGAAGGGAAGGATGGGCTCTTGCTTGAGAGACATTTCCATCTTGGGGCATTTACTATACTGGAACTTAAAACAGCTTTAAAAAAGATGAAGTTTTTTTTGGGGGGGGGGTGGTGGTGGTGGCAGGTGTATTGTTACTTTTATTTGTGATGTATCTATGAATAGTATGGCCACAAAAGTTAACATCTGTATTGAAGATTTAGTGCCTTTTTTAGTTGTTAAAGCTTAGGGAGCAACCAGAAAGTGAATTCTGGGTAAACAAATCCTCATCCTTTCGGGAAGAAAAAGTGTACAATGTGTTGCGTCAAGTCAACCTTTTTTATTACATCCTAGTCAGTGACTTGGCTACACATAGGAATTACCCGGGCAGCTTTTGAAAGAGAACAAGATTCTATAACTCCCTAGAGAGTCCAGTTAGGGGGCTGGCACCAAACAGGAGAATTCAAATATCTGTGAAATGCTTCAGGTATTATTATCTGTATGCAGCAACTGAGGGCAGGTGGGGTGTCTTTCAGGATGAGCCCACGCCTCCAAGAGAGGATCCCCTCTCCTTCCAACTCAGACCATTGGTTCTCAGACATTGTGTAGTTTTCACCTAGAAATCAGCTTTTTAAAAAAAAATTCATGAGATATTTTGACTTCTTGGGGATTATTTTCTTCATATAACAATAGCTAAACTTTGTAGAGCGCTTACCATGTGTCCGGCACAATATCATCTGAGCCCTTGCTTAATATCACCTTCCATCTAGCCAGTGATCATCCGTCCGGCTGGGTAAGTAACTGGACCATAGTCACGTGATGAACATGTTGGGGTAGAATTCAAGCCCAAACTTCTCTGCTCTGGATTCTAAGCTCTGGCTGCAACGTACTTTATTTATCCTTTATGGCCCAGGACATTTTATTTTTCATTGTCTTTCAAGGAGCACTGAATTCCTTGACTTAGAGCAGGAGATAGGAGAGGTCCAATGGGTAGGTCCAATGGGTAGGTTTGATTAAGTTGTAAGATCTCATGATGGGTAATCCTGTATATATACCTAAAATAATTTTTGGTCTTTGGGAATTTAAAATATGCTGAGGGTTTTTTTTCTCTTATTGGATATTTTCTTTATTTACATTTGAGGTTTTTTTTTTATTTCTAATTTCAAAAACCGGTGTTGAGAACAAGATTAAAGTCACCATGTTTGTTTACCCTGCCTGACTTCTAAATCTGTAAGATGAAAACATTGCTTATGAGAGATTATCATTTGGATGATGATTGACATTTGCCCAAACCCCAACTTTTGGGTAAGGTAAGAAGAAATGCCTTTTTTGGAAGTTGGGTTTCCAAAAATATATTTTTGTTGTGCAGTTCTGGGATTTCTTTGCTGTGGTGGTGCCTCTTTGGTGTGGCCAAGGAACATACACATTCTCTGTGATCTGGGAGTAGCCTTAGAGAGTAGCTTGATTACTAATCGAGTATGTCTGCCGTTTATTCCTTCTGTTATTCACTTAAACGCACAGCTGCATCCTCTTCATATCCATGGCTTCACAAATACGTGCACTTGGTCAAGCCTTTACCTCTCAAAGCCAGGAAAAGAAGGCCAGAATCCCCCAAGTCCCAGGAGATGGTTTGGAAGACACCCAGAAAGAAGAAAGTTGTCATCACTGGAACATCCAACCCCTCAATCTAAAAAGAATACCTTACAAAATAAAAGTAGAAGAAAAATGCAATCCAACTTCCTTGCATCTGTCTAGAAGTCACTCTTAAGTTTGTGTGGTAGGCGGGTGCTACTTGGCACCCCTTTTCCCTTCAGGCTGTGTGTCCATTGCTAAGCGCTATATGGGTTAGTAACACCCAGTCATGGGTCTTCCCCCCATTCATGAGGGTCTGCAGGGAATTCAGGAGTCTTCAACACTCTCTCTATATATAAATACTGTATATATGACTCACATACAGACAGCTGTAGAAAAAGGTTAGTATCACTCCAAGGGGCTACTGGTTACTAAGCTTGGAACTCCCCTTCTGTAATAAAGGTAAATACAGATGGGCACAGGAAACTACGACAGGCCAGGGGCAGAATCAAGGCAGGTGGGAGGCGTGTGTCAGGATGTAACCGCAGTCCTCGTAAGTCTATCAGTTGCCTCATGCACGCACAAGAGAATCACCCCACATTTACCCTGCTGTGGAGAGTCACCCATGTCACAAGCAGTCCACTCAAAGTTGCTGTTACATTCCTGGGGTCAGTGTTAGAAAGCAGGAGCACCAGGAAAATCCCATTAGAAGACATGGTACTACCAGGGCATGCACAGAGTATGAGAGCAGGTGGCCACTTCATTCGATTGAGTCACATACCTCTTTCCCCTGCCACGATCAGCCAAGGTTGACCGGAACAGTAGAGAAACAGGGAGGAAATTTCAATATGCAATCAGCATTAGTTGGGATGGCTGGGTTTACAGCGTATGCTCTATCATTTACCCATCTGTCACTGTTTTCTTAGTCATGGGAATGGTCAGTTTAGGGGTCTAAGAAATGACTTTTACAGAGCCCTTTCGTCCCCTTTCTGTAAACACCAATTTAAAGGGAGAATCAGCTTCATTTTAAAAACCAGATTATGTTGAGAGAAATGATTTTAAAGTTCGAATTTGGAACAGTTTCAGAGTTTAATCCTCTGCTCTTCCCTGGGAGATCTGGGGCATTTAGGTCCTTATAGGTTTGACATCTAGTTGGTTTGAAGCCCTTCCATTTATAATTCCTTCAAAATCATTTTAATAGAGGTTTGTCAAAATACAATGAAAGAAGCTGTATTTATCTGGGTTTGTGTCATGGAAATGCCAAGTCAAACAGCATAGACTTATTATTGTCTCTGTCACTGTGCTCAGCAAGCTGGGCAATCTAAGGTCATAAAGGGAGAGGGACTACATTATCAGAGTAAGATACAGAGAAAAACTCAAGCTTTAAAAAATAAAAAATAAAAAGATGACCTAGGGTCCACACACCAAAGAACCAATCAGAACAACAGTGCTGGCAACAAAACAACCACAAAAGACTGGAGAGTTTTCTGTTTCTCCGGATAATGGATCTGTGCTGCATGCTGGATGCCACAGAGCCTTGAGTTACACTCACCTCAGTCCCGCGTTCAGAGAAATGTCTGAAAACTTAGGCTGAAATGCACAACATACAACCACCTCTTGGTCACTTAGACAACTTTCTAAAGACGTCTCCTTCCAAAACTTCTACCTTCATTCCCTTCAGCCCAATTAAGAGAAAACTCAAGTTAAGGCATCTTGCTCACAGCAAGGCAGCTGCAGCCCGGGCTGGCACCTCAGCTAATGGACACTGTGCCATCTTCCCCTGCCTGCTCACCTCGGCGTGGTGCTCCTCGTTTTGTTGCAGTACTTCGATGACTAGTTCAGCAAGACGGATTGTGTCTTCGAGCTTTTTGGCGGGAGTGATTAAGCGGCCTACATTTTCTGGAGTATAAGAATTTGTGGTAAGATTCAACGAAAGCAGCAGGCTAGTTTTGTGGCCAATAGAACTAGTGGGTGAGAAATTCTGAATGGTTATCAAAATATATAAAAAAAAGTTTCATGCAAATGTTAAGTGAGCAAACCATAAAGCCACCTTGTCATTGTCATTATGAAACACTTACGAGAACAGTGCTCCAGCTCCCGAGTTGCAGATGAAGCTAATGTGAGGTCTACAATAGCCCATGCTAATTTAGTGGTGTTTTGTATACAATACACATTCTTTAAAGACAGCATACATGGACTACCTCAGATCACTCTCTACATTGTGCTCAGCCTACCTGGCATGGGGCAAGAGACTCCAGGCTTCATATTGATTGGCACGGTTTGTTTTCTATGTGGGCCACTAACTGTTCAACATGACAAAATTGTTTTTATTTCAGGCCTACGTGTTGACTGGGTACTTCGATGATCACTTTGGAGATGAACATTCAAGGCCTCTTTGTTTCAAGTCACCCGGGGAAAAGATGAGAAGAAAACAAAACATTCTTGGGTGCTTATGTAGAAGTTCAGGGCAGGTTATTAAAGGGTATTAAGGATAGGTTGTTACAGGGATGGCTATAACCTATATTTTAGCAGGAACAGAACTCTTGCCTTCGCCACACCTTGAGCTCACACCCGTGGACAGTGTCATTTCTTGACTGATTCAGCTTAGGGTGTTAGAATGTGCCTTGCTAAATATAATTTCTTTGCATTTTTTTTCCTTTTTATGGTGCTGGGAGGGTTGAACCAAGGGCTTCATACATGCTAGGCAATTTTATTATTATTAAACTATATCCCCAGCACTAAATAGAATTTCTTAATACTCCCTACACACTTGGTTGTATTTAAATATAAGGATAGAAAATAGCTACTTAAAAAGATAGGCATTTCTTAAGTGATACACGTCATTAGTATTTAGAATTTAATAATAGAAAACAAACTCCATAAAACACTATGCAAAGGGGAATGTTTTTATCCCCTGGGAGACAGACTGACAAATGGGACCAACTCAGATGACTAGGTTTTAAATTTCAGTTCAATTAGACAACTGCAGGTATGGAGATGGACTTTCTGTATGCAGTCAATATTATCATCTTTATCTTTACTGTAGCTAAATGGCAAGGTGAGTGGAACTAGTTGGAGCTAGAATGTAGGAGTTTGGGGGAGTTTTCAGGGTAGGTAAAGGACAGCCAACACCTAGTCAGCAGATGTGGGAGGATAGCTGGTAACAGCTGATGGCCTGGTCTAGAGAAAACATTCTTGGAAAAAAATGAGAAGCAAGATTGACTTGTCTATTTTGTTGACACTTGACCTATTTGTCATTTTTACAAGTAGACTATCAGAATTTCCTTAGTAGACTTTCTGGCATTTCTACAAACATACTGTGTATATATGTTTGGGTACTATACATAGAGTGAGGGATTTGCATTCTGATAGTAAATATGCACAGTGGCTACTTTTCATTAGTTGATATTCACATTTACACATCAATTTGCAAATTCCTTATCCTATGCTTATTACCCATTCAACACATACATCCACATATATACATCACACATGTACACACATTTTCTTATAACCAGACAAGCCTGCGCATTATACAGATCTGCAGGAAATCCCACTTGGACCACATCTTTGAAATCTCTCACTTTCAAAATAGAGAGCATTGTTCTTTTGGATGAAATACTCACCAAATTAAAGGGAATTCTGGCTGTACATGACATCAGAGATAGAAATAAAGTAATTTCCACCAGTATTTTTATTCAATTTACCTATGAAGTGCAAATGCTTTTTTTTTTTTAATGTTTTAAGAAATCTAAGATGCTTAAGTAAGGACTGCCTGAAGATTTGTGATTTTTTTTGAAATGCAAGACTTTTCGATTGACTACAATAAACAGCAATAGATACACATTATGTGTACATGTGCATGCAGTCATTGATGAGTGTGTGCAAATGTACACAGGTATGTGTATGTCTGGTATGTATTATATATACCAACAGTATGTTTAATAAACCTCGTATAATTTGACTTGAACATGTGACCACTGAAGTACATGGGCTATGAGTCTTTAATCTAGACTACTTGACTGCCAATTAACCCATGTAGCTCAACTTCTACTTATTGCTAATTAGTTGTGGCTCCATTATCTGTAGCTTAAGCCACTTTAGTGAGGCACAGCTACCTTTTCCCTACTTGCTCAAACAGCTGATTTGCTAACTCAATGGCAAAAACTATACTAGCCATGAATTCTGTAGGATGTTGTCTTTAAAGAAAATACTGTGTAAATGCCTTCAGCAACCCATTCCCCAAAGGGCGCAAAGAAGTTTTGTTTAGAAATGAGTCTGGCTCATTGATCACCTCTGCAGTCATAAAATGTACTGAGATATTCCTTCCCCTGACCCAATTTTGCAGTAGCTGGAGCACTGATGGAAAAAGAACCGAAAATACAGTATAGTTAGGAGACATTTCATTCAACAGAATTGAAGCTCATAACATAGGAAAAACCATCATGCAAAATGTTATGCAACAACAATGTTATTTTGTGCTGACATTGAGATTTGAAAATGTTGCATATGTCAGACATTGCTAGACAAAAAAAAAATGTGGACATTTGGAAATAAATGCTCTCTTCTGAGTATCTCAAAACCTACGACATCACACTTGAGAGCCTGTGCCTCAGCTTAGTATTCAAAACTAAAACAGAATTTCAAGAGTGAATAGAAAAGCCAACTAAGCTAGAAAGCTAGAAAGCTAGAAAGCTAGAAAGCCAAGTGACAGAAGATAGAAGGTTTACAGTACTTGATATTGGCCTAGGCATGCTTGCGAGCCTCTGAGATAACATGCTGGTCTGCAATTGTGTGAATAAAGAAGGAGGCTCAGGAGCTGGCTGGGGAGCTGTTCAGTTAGGAGAGAGGCAGAAAAAAAAAAGTAAAGAGACAAAGTGACTTTCACAAAGAGTGACAAGTGACAAGGAACTCTGAAAAGAACACCCCGACAAGCAAACGTGACAAACGACAACCAGAGATGCTGCTCCCTCAGCAGCTTTGGTGTCCTGGAGATGTGATGGGGTTTGATAAGGACTCTAACCAGCATCTCACCACACCCTACCCAGACACTCAGAGGCCAAATGCAAAAAAAATGCTCTATCAAGATGGACAAACACGAATGGCAGCTGCTGTATCAGCAACCGAAAGAAGATACACTTTTTTATCACGAAGAACAAGCACAGGTCATTAACAGATTCTCCCCTCCACGCGACCAGAGACAGAGTATGGTACATGAACGGTTGGTGATGTGGATTCTTATCTTTCATAGGCTACTTGCCTTTTAACTAATTTTGTACCCTCTGTAATTTGGTTTCTTATCATATGAATGAGACAGAGTCAAGAATTTTCCCTGTATTTGACAGGATTGCTGACTAGAACAAATCAAACAAGGCATGGGATAGGTCTTCCTCAAGTCAAAGTACCTACAAATGGCCACTGTTAGCTTCCGAATTGTGAGAAGGCTGAAGTTAATTTCTTTGCAAGCACAGATAAAAGGCCGTCATTAGTTCAAGTGAGCTAGGGAATATTCATGCTCCCTTTGTGGAATTTCAACATGTCAAAATCTGTCATTTGGGGGGAAAATGTGTGGTATCTGATTGTTTCCAGCTCATTTAATTATTTTCAATTTGGAATTCTCATGGCTTTTATATTGTGGGTTGAATCATATATAAAAACTTGCCAGCTTATCGAATATGTTACTCGCTATTCCAAATGTTAGAATACCGTAATCAGCACTTGACCCATCTGTCATGTGGTTTACAATATCAGTGCTTCAAACGTCCTTTGACAATAGTTTCTTCTTCCGCACAAGCACAGAGTACCAGCAGCTTCTACAATTCTCTCTTTGGTGAGTGTCTCATTAGCCTCAGACCTCTCCTTTCTAATAGTTCTGGGTTAGAGAGTGATCTGAGTGCTGAGGGACACACTCCTTTTCCAGGCTTGCTTCTGAGTTTGCGTGGATTTTCAGCTGGGCAAATGAATTTTACTGAGGTACAGAGAAAATACAATTATAGTCACATTGATAGAGAAAGGGAGCAAGGTCATGAATAAATGCCATGTTCCGGCAAAGCAAGACTTGTGGGGGTCTTCAAGACTGACCTTGCTGGACTCTCAGTGTTTTTGAGCACACAACCTGAAACAATCTTTATCAGTTAATTTGAATCCTTTGGGAAAGATCATATGACCACAGAATTAGTAGAAATCATTTAAAAATAAAGCTATTTAAAGAAAGGCTTATTTTTAAAAAGCACGTGGCTAAGAGCATTCTGTAAAGCTGGGAACATTTCAGGCATGCATGTTCATGGCTCATGTGGTGAATGTTTTATACCTTAGCATGTAATTCTCATGGAAACTATGCTCATTTACACCTAGAAACTGATTATATGTATCAAAGTGCTTGATCTGGGGCTCCCCACAACACAGAGCAGACTTGTGGTTGATCTGTAACCTGTGAGGCGTCAGACACATGTTTCATCTCAATGAGTCCTGGGGAGAAATTCATAAATTTCCTCTTGCCAACTCTCTGTCCAGAATTTTTACTGTAAGGTTTGCCACCATAGAAAAACAAGCTTCCCTTTCTGCTCCTCACAGAGCAAAACAAAAACATCATACCTTGGTTTCCAACTTCATTTACCCAATTACCATTGCTCATGTTTACACAATTAATTCCATTTGGCTTCCAGAAAGAGAGTTAAATGTGACTGCAGAAAAACAAAAAAGAGAATTCCTCTACAGGCATAGCTAAGCCAAGGAAGAGAAGCATCCAGGAGGGAGAGACACCCCAATTAGCCCTTAAATAACCTGACCATATTTGGTTCCAGCAAGCGAACTGCCAGCCCCTGAAATATCACACGAGGGATAGATATGACTGAGGGAAAACCCACTTATTACCAAGTTCCAGTCATTGATGTGTTGAGGAAGATGCCGGAGCCTGTAGTACGCTTTACTGAAAACACCCAGCCTGTAGATCGTTGCTAAGATTTGGGAGAAGGAGAGTGGATAAAGCCGGAGGGGGAACAGAGTTGATTGGTTAGACATACAGTGTTTTGTAAGGTACTTTGCCCCCTTATAGTGATGGATACATGAACTAATGACTGTGGGGTTAAAACATACTACTTTTTTAGTGGCAGTGCTCATTACATATAGTGGATCCCTTGAATCTCCATTTAACCCTCTTCAGAGGATTCCATGTCCTAACCAGTATGTTAACAAAGATTGACATGTATATCATGAATCATTTTCCCCATTTTTTTCCTTTGGAGACATGACTGTCTCTATTCTATATGACCTATGATGAGCCACTGAGAAACTCCTTTAAAATTTCACATGGTTGCTTAGAGAGGGAAACTGTTTCTTCTAGTGTTGGCAGCTAGGATAAAAGCCTTGTGGCCGTGTCTCTCTTCAGACTCATACCACCACAACTTATGTTAAAGCTTTCTGTCCCTATTTAGATGTAAGAAATATACTCAACATCTTCATCTCTAAGGCTATTTCCTTCAAAGTTTTTCCATATACACTGGCAAAAGTTTCTTTTTCTTACTTCTTATTTCACAAATATTTACTTGCTATAGGAAGACCATGGACTTAGTGGTACTATTAAGGACTTGTTAAGGCCCTTTTAGAATCTTTGTATATAGTCACAACTTTCTTGGACAGCATCTTGGAGAATGGGGGAGGGGGACTTCATTAATAGATGAAACACTGCAACAAAGCCAGACACACACCCCCAAGTCAGTTTATGGGGTTTCAGCTCTGTACTCCATGATGTCCTCCTCTGCTGCTTACCCTGACTCTGTGATGCATCGTAGACTCTGGCCTGGGCACACTCCTGTAGAGCTATATTCTTATAGCATCTTGAATCTCCTCTTTACTGTAGTCAATGGACTTCACTCGCTTGATCCACTCCCACGTTCTTTACTTAGTGATAGCTTCCTTTAGGATGGGAACTGGTTTTTACTATTGATTACTGCATAGTTCCCTGGTACCTGGCATAGCTCATGGAACTTCATAGATAGCTCACAGAATTGAAATTGTGGGTTTAGTTAACTTTAGACTAGGTTGTTATTCTTATTTAGAATTTTGACTAAAATATAATTTCTTCTAAATACCCATGTGAAGAATAATTCCTGGATTAGTAGCTGTAGCTTTGCTAGGGCACTCACTAGAAATATAGATTCCTAGGCTCTGCCTGCACTTCCTCAACCACAATCACATTTCAACAAGATTCCCAGGGATTCATTTTGATAGTTTTATGCAACACTGTTTTTACGTTCCATTGCTGAAAGCACAAGGAAGGCTGGGATTTAGATGCATAGCCCTTTAAATAATAATAAATAAGTTAATAGATATACATATGTAGTTCTCTGTATAACAACGAGTGGTTACTATGAAGCAGTGCTAAAATCCTTATTTGGAAATTGTGTGGGGCTATTGTGTGTGTGCATGTGTGTGTGTGTGTGTGTGTGTGTGTGTGCGCGCGCGCGCGCATGTGCATGTTTGCATTCATGTGGAGGCCAGAAATCAGCCTTGGTGTCATTCCTTAGAAGTGCCATTTATCTTTTATTTTCTTTGAGATAGGTTCTCTTGTTAGCCTGAAACTTGTCAAAAAGGCTAGGTTGGCTGTTTAGACAAGCCCTGGGGATCCATCTGTCCCTGCTTTTCTAGTGCTGGGATTATAAGAATGTGTCACTATGCCATTAGTTTTAAATGGAAGCTCTGAGGATTGAACTTACATTCTCATGCATATAAGTCAAGCCCTTTACTGGTTGAGCTAGCTTTCTGGAATCTCCTGTACTTTTTAAAAGTTATCTTCTGAGAGAGTAACTATGATTAGCATTTCCACCAGAAAATGAAAGTGACATCTTAGTCATCAAAGAGACATAATATCAACATGGGATTTAATGTCTACCTTGAATGAGTGTTCAGATTGGTTCTAGCCAGTGTTTTCTGAGATCTGCTATCCTGTGACTCAAATACTTGGCTGTAGGATAGCATCAGCAGGGTTGGAAGTGTAGGCTCATCAATGGACTGTGGACAGTGCCTTCCTCTCAAGTGAAAGGAAAGCGAGTGCCTGGGACATCAGACTTGAAGATGACCATTTCATTTGTTTGAAATCTAAGTGCTTTTCTCCAGGACTTGATTTCTTGTTTGTCAAATGAGGTTCAGGCTTACCTAATAATTTCCTATATTTTTATTTTTTCTTTGAGAAGCTACTTTGTGATCTTTCAATTTTATTGCTCATACATCACAAGCTCTTCGTGATGCAGAAACAGAAACCGTGAGCTGTGGGCACTAGAAAGACTCCAGATTAAGTCTGGATCATAGCTGTACCTGCCCAGTTTAATTCTGAGCATATTGCCCAGCAACTTTCTGCTTTAAGATTTCTATGAACAGGGCTTGAGAGATGGGACACACATCAAAGGCTAAAGCTCATAATGAAAAATATTTCTATGAACAAACGACCAATTTCTTATCTCAGTGCACAAAACACATGGACTGTTTCAGAAATCTGGATGCATTTGATGCATTTGAGGATTGAACTTACTTTGTAGTGATCAAATCACTACATTTGATGGCATGTCATCAGTTGACTGATACCAATACTATATTCTTCTTCTTTAATTAATACTATACCTTATGATCAATGGCCTAAATTTAGAGTCAATGAAATATGGCAATAAAACATTTATCTCCTAGAATTCTTAAGAGAGCTAAGCGAGATCTCCATGTAGCCACTAAGCATGTTTTAAACTTTCAGTGAAGATCAGTTACTACTGATAATGGCTTTTTTTCTGGTAGGAAAGATGGCTTTATGCCCATTGCTTCACAACATACTTTAGTATATCCTCTCTTCCTTCAAAATCCCCTTTGATAACAATCTGGGAAATAAATGTGTTTGTCCTTGTCTTCCTTACTGTTTGTATAGTATAAATGAAGAGCTACTCATAGAATAATTGGGACTTAGAAACTGGTTTATTTAGGCATCATTGAAACAAGAGAGATGGGAAGAGAGACATTTAACAACTAATGTATAAGACATGAAGCAAGAGATACTCATCACTCTACAACAGCATGGATCCTTGGACAATAGGATTCACCCTTACTTGCTCCTTGTGAGGAGACTGGAGGCCACTGGCTTTGCACAGTGGTCTGGTGAGACTGTAATCTTGGCTGTTTTTTTCTCTTTTAATAATTCACAGATCAGTGGGAAACTAAACTGGATATTGCAGAAGCACGGAATTACGGAACACACTCTAGAAGTCCTTATGTGAAGTAAGAGTGTGTGTGTGTGTGTGTGTGTGTGTGTGTGTGTGTGTGTGTGTGCATGTGTGTAAGAGGGAGGGAGGTAGGGAGGGGAGGAGGAAGAGAGAAAAAGAGGAGCCTTGGGCTGGTGAGATGGCTCAGTGGGTAAGAACACCTGACTGCTCTTCCGAAGGTCCAGAGTTCAAATCCCAGCAACCACATGGTGGCTCACAACCATCCGTAACAAGATCTGACTCCCTCTTCTGGAGTGTCTGAAGACAGCTACAGTGTATTTAAAAAAAAAAAGAGGAGCCTTGAAGTCAACCTTGGTGTCATTCCTTGGTCTTTTCTGCCTTCATTTTTGAGATGGGGTCTCTTAGTGGCTTGCAACTCATTGAAGAGGCTAGGCTGGCTGGCCAGCAAGACAATGATGTGAATGTTTCCACCTCCCCTACTGTGAAATTATGTTACTATGTGTAGCTTTTTACATGGATTCTGGGGGATCTGGAATTAGGCTCTTACATGTGTACATAAAGTACTTTACTATTTTCCCAGGTATCTTTCTTGGATTTGAGCTGCTCTAAAAGGCTTCTGTCAACCAAAGAGGAAAAATATCTACAAAAACTGCCATAAGAATTCACAATGTAAGGATTTGGCAACTGTCTGACCCTGCATGACACTTGTCTGCTATTTTGTATTCTTCCCATACTAAAGCTATAGGTGCCTCTATAGGTGCCTCTTCCCTCCTCACTGAATGGATAGTGTCCAAGTGCCCAGGATTTCTTGTGGTCTGCATAGTAAAAGGAGACAAAACATATCACTTGCACTTGCTTAGACATGAAGCCAAGTACTGCTTGAGAAAGCCACTCAACCTTATGAAACATAGCTTCCTGAGCTATAAATGGAGCAACAGTGAGGGCATGTTTATGAGTTTAAGGTAAAGATCCAGTTGAATCATTCATATAGTTCTCATCCCAGTGTCCAGGCAAAAATAATGCATTTTCCCCGCTTATCCATCTACTCACTATTCATACATGTAACTATCTAGCTATTTATGTCCCTTCCTTCTTTCCTCCCTCCCTTCTTTCCTCTCCTTTCTTCTTGTTTGTGTCTATTTTTCTTCCTGTCTTTTTTCTTCTTCCTTCTTTCCACTTACCTATTATTATATTTATCCCCATCTAAAAGATTATCTGTACAAAGCTTTGCAAATCCTTGGTACATTTAAAAGAAAAAGTTTTATTTAAATGTCTAGTGGAATCATTATGATGCTCTGAAAATTATGCAGGCATTCCAAGAGTGGAGGCAAAACAGCAATGATAATATTGAATTCCCCAGTGTTTGTTTGGTTTAGAATATGTGACAGTTTAATGGGAATGTTTAAAATAATAGAATTCTTTGATAGGATCACAGATTTTCTTTAATAGACTTTTGAAATCTTTTGAATTTCTATTTTTCTTTTGATACCGTAACTAAGCTGAACATTTAATTTCTAATATGGTCACAAGATAGAAAGCATGAAGTCAGCTAGGAAGCCATGGTCAGAGTCTTGTAGACTCTCCCAGAATGCTTTGAGCAAACACACCAGGAGATCTCTGTAATCTACTTCTAGCATCTTATTTACCGCATTCCAATTTGCACTCTTAACCCTGACAACTCCTTGCCACCACCTGCCACCTGCCTGTCTGTAATATCATCTGTCTATCTATCTATCTATCTATCTATCTATCTATCTATCTATCTATCTATCTATCTATCTATCTTATTCCCTAGGAAAATTGAAAAGGTAGGGTAATCATAACAGAAATAAGAATATTTAAAGGCCAGGGAAGAAGACAGTGAGACCTGCTTTCCTTAGAAGAGGGCTCAAGTATCCCAAGATTCATATTCATCTTCGCTTTCATATTATATTTAAAGTTCAGTTTTACTCTATTCCTGGACTTCAGACTTTCTTTACAACTCTAATATGGTTATTCTGGAGAGAATCTTTAATTTTGCTTAAGGAACCTTCAATGGCTGTCACCTGCAGAGATAATATGTGTTGGAATTATCCTTTGAAAAATCTATATGAATATAAAAGTCACAGAGATTCCTGGGTAAGGGACTTTGTACCAGGACAGAGTCATAACTTCTTTCTTTGTTAAAGTCAGGGTCTTGCTGCAATGGTGCTTTTTGCCTTAAAGTCACTCTGGTCCCAGTTGGGCTACTGTCTCCACCTCCTGAATACCAGGATTACAGGAGTGTGCCACCATTTCTAGCCAGATCTCTGTCTTTATGGCGTGTCCAGGCCACAGCTCTTGTACTGAATGTCTCGCCTTGCAATCTGACACTGTTTTACAGCCATGTTGAACTGAGTAGATAGGCATGTGGTCTCTGTGTAGGCTTCTAGATCGATGTGTTTGTTCATCATTTGTGTTTCTCTAATCTTTGTTTGTTCATCTGTAAAATGGGAGGAGCTACATAAGGTTTCTGAAGATTAAATACGTTAAATGCATACAAAACCACACCTAGTTGATGAAACTCATGTCATGAACATCTTATCTAAGAATATTATTTTTATCAGCTGTGTAGTTTGTTACATTTGTATATTTTGCTCTGTGTAGGCTATGTCCCCAAATCTCTAGCTTCCATGAACTGATTCCAATGTATCTCTTCCAATGTGCAAATGAAACCCAATATCTTGAATGTGTTTTTAGCTTTCTAACAATGTCATATTCCTCTGACACATAACCAGTGGGGATTTAGATGTATTGAATTTGAAATTTACACATATGCATTCATGTTTCGTGATGCTAATAGTTGTTTTTCCTCATTTGGATACTTCCTGGCTCTTCACACTGCACTTGCTTCAAGGTAGCCTCTGCCAAGTCCTTGCCTGGTGGGTGGGTGGATGGATGGATGGATGGATGAGTACCTTCTCTATTTGGGAGTACATATGTCTTGAGCATAGTTTTGAGTCTTGGAATATTTATTGCTAACCTGGTGCTTGGAACACATTAGAAATGCTCTCTGAATTGTTCTGAAATATGTTCAACTGCTGTGTGGGTCTAAATGAGAAATCCTTATGGAATCTTTTAACTCTTTAAGACACATTATACATTCATTAATATTTCATTTCAGAGCTCTCATCTAAATAGGCTCAGAAGACCTGAGAGGAAACAAGAAGAAAATTTCTAAAGTCAGAGAACTTTCTCACAAGAGCTCCTGCTTAGTCCCTCTGCCTATCACACACACACACACACACACACACACACACACACACACACACACACACTATGGACACCATTGCTTCCTCTTGACTATAAACACTCACCAAAGAACACAAACTTCTCCATAGGGCAGAAAACAGAAAAAAGAAGAAAGAAGAAAGAAAGAAAGTAAGAGAGAAAGAAGAAAGAAAGGAGAAAGAAAGAAAAAAAGTGAAAGGGAAGATTCATTTGGTTCAGTGTCTTTAAAACTACAAAACAAAACACCATACACTCATGAGGCCAAATTGTGAGACCCTGAAGCCAAGGGTAAAAGATGTTCTGCAGCAAACCAGAACGCTGTTCCTGAAGGAACAAACTTACACCTTTACGGAAGTGCCACTCTCTGAAGACCAACAGTGAGTGGGCATGAGATGCATTTAGACAGCACAAATTAACTCCTTAAGTATTACTGCGGCTCCACACTGCTCTCCGGGAGCGCATACTTTAAGGAGCTACTTAACAAAAACAGAAAACAAAAAACAAAACAAAACAAAAAAACAACTGAATATAACTCGACAGTCCTGGTAATTGATAAGGCATATACAATCAGTTCACCTGCATCCTTTTGATTCTCTATTTGAAAGAGAGAGCACAACGAGGAGAGAAGAGAAGGAGAAACAAGAACACATATGCAAGATTAATGAGCAAGTGGACCAAAATGCCCCCCACTTATGCGTGATACATGATATCAGACAGAAAAGCTTGCCCTTGGCTTCCCACCGCCCCAAAGTTTGGGGGCCAGCAAAAAAAGGGCTCCTTCACAGATGTGGAAAAGGCTGCACAAATAGAAAATTAGTAAATTAAGTTTAATGTGAAATCAAGCTATGAAACATACACAAACTCTTCGAATGACAATTAAGTCATGTGTTCTAGCAGAGCTTTGAGGACAAGGGCAAATACAGCTCTTCAGAGAGAAGGAGGAAAATTTCCCAGCTTGAGAGAGAATAGATAGGAAGCATAGAAGAACTAGCTTTCAGAGTATGGACCACCTTGCATGATCTCATACCCTTTATAGTTTGACATGTTAAACATGGATAAAGAAGGCATGACTTTGCCTCAAATGTCCTTTTTCTGACACCTAGTACATCACTCCCCAGCTTAGCTGACACCTTTTGATTGTGTACCAGTGACAAGTACTTTACAAATTAGGGTTACACACAAGCAAAGTAAAAATGCATTCAGGTCACAGACAGGGTAACTGAAAAAACTTACAGACAAATCTGAGTTTATCACAAACAAATGGCTTAATTGTCTAACCTGTTTTAGGCTGATACAAAGTGACTGGACTTCTCACACTGGGTTTCACAGACAGAACCAACAGACAAGCCAATGCTAAAAAACTTGAAGCAAGGAGAGTGAGTTGGTTTGGATCTGAGTTTCTTGAAATAATGGAACAGAGAGAGTGAAGGCAGCATGGCGAGGAGGGGGTGGGTACTCACGAATGGTTAAATCCATCACTTGGGAGGCCAAGCAGAAGACAGGATGCTCATACATTTCTCTCTTTTTCCCTACAAAAGAGGATTTGGGCATGCAAGAGGCTTAGGTCAGAGGTAAAGAGGTTCAAGGTCATAGGTTAGAGGAAAACGTTACATTAGCCCAAGGGAAAATAGCCACAGAGTATTTTGGGGTAAACACAGGATAAAAGAAAAAGGAGTTTTGAAATTTGGGAACTACTGGATTAACCATTCAGCATGCCATGAGCCACGAGAGAGATTGTGACCATGATTTTACACATCTCTTTAGAGTTGTTGGCAAGAATACAATGACCAAAAAACATCATGGGTAGAGAGAAACAGAATTTCATTGGTTTAAGGCTCCAAGATACTAAGGATTTCAGACTTTAGTATCTAAGGCTCTTGAGGTATTTCTTCATAAACATAGTCTCCCAGCAATATTACTACAACTTCTTTCCAAAATTCTCAGATGGATAATGTTCAGAGAGGCTCAAGTGTAAAAACAAACAAACAAACAAACAAAGAAACAAACAAAAAAACAAACAAAAAAGCATTTCTTTTCTGAGGGTAGGACCTGAGCCTTTTTCAAAGAAAGCTGTCTGGTAGTAATATCTTTGAAGCTGCAATATCCCAGCCTACAGTGGACTATGTTCATGGAAGAAAACCTGACACATGCAGCCAGAGAATGTGGGGTTGTCTGAATTAACAATCCCAGCATGCTTTGAAATTGGCGTCTCAGCCACTTTTGCAGAGGTTGTGTCAAAAAGTGGCTGAGCCAATCACGGACAAGGAAGGAGAAAAGCAGAAGAGAGCAAGTAGTGTGGAATGAGGTACTTCTCTGAAAAGAGAGTTGGAATAAAAAGATTGGTTTCTTCAAAGAATCCCCAGACCTAAAAGTCACAGTGCAAAAGATAATTAACACAACCAAGAAGAATTGAGGCACAGAAGGAGACTACAGACCAGCTGATCTACTTCAGAAATGAATGCATTTTTACTTACAGATCGCAAAGTTTTTTGTTTTTTGTTTTTATTTATTTTTTAAATTTACTTATCTGAAAGAAGAGAGCAGATCTTACCAAAAGACTAGTAATAGCTGGACCAAGACCCATGAGGCAGCAGTTGTGGAAACTGAACATTTCATTTCGTGATCCTATCCCATCTCTGGCTTTCGGATTAGTAATTACATGGTTGACTTTACCCAATCCAACCAACCATTATGTCCTGGGCTGGGAATGCTGGAACAATTATTTGTTAATAAAGCCCTTTAATCATTGATCTTCTCGTTCCTCTCTTTTTGTCACTTATTACCAAATCTAGAGTTGGTAAACACCCTTCTAGTGCCCAATTCTTAAGTGTTTCTCCCTCGATGCATAACAATGAACTCATTACCACTGGTACACAATTTGCATTGTCACACAGACAAAATCGAGAGGGGAGGAAGACATGTAATGTACAGAACATTGGGAATTTAACATGATTGTCAGCTAATTTTCTAAGGAAACAGGACATTGGCAGTATATGTGATGGCGTGTGTATGCTAGTCAGGTGTTCCCCTCACTGATGGCCCAAGGTGGACAGTGTGCCTTTGCTTGCTTTATTTGGATGTCATGTGTTTTGTGTGTGAGAGAACATGAGATTCCAGAGTGTGGACACATCAAGTCTTGCACACAGAACTTCCACATGAATACACTTACACCTCTGGTCAAGTTGGGTGTGGTTTTCAAATCACCCTATAGCAGCCAACAGGGGTAACAATGAAAAGTGATTAATGCCTTTGAGAGTGAATAGGTCCTAAAGAACCATAGCTTCTTGAATTTACTCAAAGTGCCTTCTAATTATGTAGTCATCAATGTCTGTTTCCCTGACATTTGAGATGGCAGGAGCAATGCACCTGCTACATCCCTGGAAACAAGAAAGAAGTCCAGAGTCAACTTGGAGCCCCTGAAGCTGGCTCCACACTATGCTGTCACCAAATTTGAAATGTTCCCTAAAGACAAAAGACTTCCAAGGCATCAGAAAGAGTTAAATAGAACCTGAATATTGCATTCTTCAACTCTTGTTTTACTTCCAATACTACTGGCAACAGACAGCAGACAGCTTCCTTTTTCTCTACTTAAAGAAGGTAACAATGCATCCCAGCTCTTTCATAGGTTAACATCATCCTTAGAGAAAATATCTGAGGGCAACACAAACTCTCAGAAGGATCCTGGTTACTACATAACGCCCCACATTTATTGTTGGTTTTCCTCTAAAGGCTGTCTTCTGAGATTTCTTCTATTTATTTGGCCACGACCAAGGCATTTTCCACAGTTGAAGTATATTTAGTCTAACGTAGTCAGATGGACCGCTGTTTTCTGGTGTCCATTAAGAAAAGAGATAGATTTTCCCAGGGAGGCATATCAAAATACAAATTCAAAACAAGTGACAGATAGAAGTCTTACCTTCAATTTTGGCATACTCAGATAGGCGTGAGTAGTTGACTAGAGCAGCCTGCTCTAGGCATTTACGGATGACAGTTTTGACCTCTTCTTGTGGTACTGGAGTGACAATATCTTTCATCAAAACCTTCAAGCAGAAGGAAAGGGGACTATTAAGTTCTAAATCAATGTGTTACTCATTTCTGCTTTCCAAAGACCTCAGGTGTAAAACCATTAATGCTGACTAATATGATAACAGTAGGTAGAAAGAAAACCACAGAGCAGCTGCGGTGACAAAGCTTGTGCAGGCATCAGAGAAGGGCCCCGAGTGACATTTGAATATAACTAGTTGGAAATCTGAAAACAAAACTTCCAAAATATTGGCAGTTTCCTCACTTTTATTCTGGTACTTCATGAGTGGTAAACAAACCCTTTGAAAATTACTGACTCGGTCGTCCAACTGTACTGTTTGATTGTAATAACTTGCAAGTCCCTTTACTTGTCTCACGTTCATTCTTACCCGTTCCAAGAGTGAGAGAGTAGCTTTCAAAGCACCTTCAGGTCGACCAAATGGAAAGCAGTACCTAGAAAAAATGCAAGGCTCAGGTTGCCCACACCATTACATTTTCACAGAAAGCATGCTGCAGTTTGATTCCTATAGCAACTTATACCGAGGAATGGAAAATGCTTTTTATTTTGTCACACTGTGTTATGCTAATCCTAGTTCACACCATATATGTATATATAACGTATATATGTATATGTGTGAATAATGACTGTAGAGGAACTCTGTAAATGTCTGCAACAGAACAGAATATTGAGAGTGGTGACACAGAGCTCAGCTTGGATTTCCATTGTGAGGGAAAACACTAGTTAGCAAAAACATGACCTCATGTGTTAGAGTAGGGGACAGCATGGAAAACTAGGAGTTAAACCAGCTGGAATGCAAACACACTTCTTTAGGTCCCTGAAGGGTTGAAGCATGAAGCAGGCATGCATTTGGGATAAGTTCCTGACTCTGCCTAATTTGCTTAGGATTTTTTCACTGTTACTGGATCTTTTCCTCTATTGGTGATACGTTTTGCTATAATGTATGGTCAGTTAAAGGACCATCATCAAATCTTATTCCATAAGGAGAATTCCAGTAGCACAGTCAGAAGCATGTCACTTACTGCTACAGGTGCCATCAATGGCTCTGGTGGCCAAGAGCCCTTCAAAACACTTCTCAAAAGTGTAGAGAATGGGATGGGCTGCTTAAACTCAGTCTACAGTGGGCAGCCAGGAGCACTTTCTGGAATCTCCCCCAGCCCCATTTTGCCCATTGTTTAACTGGAGGGTTACCTGTTTTACACAGTTGTTTAGACTCAAAACAAAAGTCAGTGCCTTTCCAGCCTCCAACCCTGTAACTAGTATATGGGAGCCATTAGGATCACACTTGCTCCCTTGGAGTTACTGCCTCAGAGTCTATGTGTGAAGCCAACATTATAGTATTAGAAACGTGCCATATGCTCTACAGGGGAAGTGGATTGCATAGTGTGAAGGTCCAGTGTGTGATCTGCTGCTGCTGCTGCTGCTGCTGCTGCTGCATGTCAAGTTTCCATCCCAAGCCCCAACAGGGCTCACCTAAATTTCCACTATTTTATGTACAGCTAGTAGGAAGGGAGAAAGGATGATTTATGAATGCCATTAATTTTGTCCACATTCATTCTGACTCAAATTGTAGGATTTTAAAAACTGTTTTATCTAGGAACCTTAAAGATTCTTCAACTTTTTATATGACATGAATTATCAGTCAGAACACATGAGGAAAGCTTTGTTCTTCTTCTTTTTTTAAAATATTTTTTATTACGTATTTTCCTCAATTACATTTCCAATGCTATCCCAAAAGTCCACCATACCCCCCCCCACTTCCCTACCCACCCATTCCCATTTTTTTGGCCCTGGCGTTCCCCTGTACTGGGGCATATAAAGTTTGCCTGTCCAATGGGCCTCTCTTTCCAGTGATGGCCGACTAGGCCATCTTTTGATACATATGCAGCTAGAGTCAAGAGCTCCGGGGTACTGGTTAGTTCATAATGTCGTTCCACCTATACGGTTGCAGATCCCTTTAGCTCCTTGGGTACTTTCTCTAGCTCCTCCATTGGGAGCCCTGTGATCCATCCACTAGCTGACTGTGAGCATCCACTTCTGTGTTTGCTAGGCCCCGGCATAGTCTCACAAGAGACAGCTATATCTGGGTCCTTTCAGCAAAATCTTGCTAGTGTATGCAATGGTGTCAGCATTTGGAAGCTGATTATGGGGTGGATCCCTGGATATGGCAGTCTCTAGATGGTCCATCGAAAGCTTTGTTCTTTAAGCAACTAAAATGCACTCTTGAATTTGAAATCCAGAGCTGGGATTACACCTCAGTTGGTAGAATGCCTTTCTTAGCGTTTCTGAAGTCCTGTGTTCAATTCCTAGCACAGCATGAAATCTGGTATGTGTTGGTACACACCTATAGTCCCAGTATTCAAGTTGTAGAGTTTGTAGTATTATGACTTCAAGATAACCTTTGGGTACATAGAGAATTTGAGGACAGCCTGGCCTATTTTAGACTCTTCCTTAACAAACACCAGACAAACAAAGAACACAAAGTCAGGTAGCAAATGAGAGCTGGAGCCAACTGGTTGGTTTTCTTCCTCTTCCTTTAGCTATTTTGCTTTAATGATCTTATGTGTCTCTGCTAGACTTAGAGTTTTGGGGAAACAAAGCCTTTTTGTGCAGCTTTGTTCTCAACCCAGTAGGCCCCTAAACCTAAATTCTTACCTGAAATGTGTAATTTGATTTTCCAGCAGAACTCGGAGTCTCTCTTTGATTTCTTCAAAGCGTTCTTTTTCTTCAACAGTCACAGTTCCGATTCCATCAGGCCTGAAAGAAGACACGTTGTAAAGTGACGGGAACCTCATATGCTGACACCACCAAATCAAATCTCTACCAGGAGGAAACTGTCTGCCTTAATGGCAAAAAGCATGATGATGGCTGTGACCACAGAAGCCCTGCTGTGCAGGGCTGGAGGTGGGGGGAGATGCTCAAGTGGAAGGTGGTCGGGGTTAGCATAGAACCGGATCGTGTTCTTGTGAGATAGTGAAACTGCTCACAGGTTAAGTTCCACTGGTTCTGATTGGTCATAAATTTTTTTTTTGCATCTAGCCAAAATTTTATTGTCATGCAAAACATTATCCATTTTTAAATCTCTTAATATCTTTGACAGTTACATTTGATTTCAGACTGTATTTATCATCAAGTCTGAGTAGTTGTAGCTGTATCTCTCAGAGGCACGCATTTCAGTTACATTTTTCTATATGGGAATTCAGACAACTGAACATTTTCTCAGATTTTTTTTTCTTTTTTTTATTAGGTATTTTCCTCATTTACATTTCCAACGCTATCCCAAAAGTCCCCCATACTCTCCCCCCCCAATTCCCTACCCACCCACTCCCACTTTTTGGCCCTGGCATTCCCCTGTACTGGGGCATATAAAGTTTGCAAGTCCAAAGGGCCTCTCTTTCCAGTGATGGCCGACTAGGCCATCTTTTGATACATATGCAGCTAGAGTCAAGAGCTCCGGGGTACTGGTTAGTTCATAATGTTGTTCCACCTATAGGGTTGCAGATCCCTTTACCTCCTTGGGTACTTTCTCTAGCTCCTCCATTGGGGGCCCTGTAATCCATCCAATAGCTGACTGTGAGCATCTACTTCTGTGTTTGCTAGGCCCCGGCGTAGTCTCACAGGTCTCACAAGAGACAGTGGAGAAAGAGGGACACTCCTCCATTGTTGGTGGGATTGCAAGCTTGTAGAACCACTCTGGAAATCAGTCTGGCAGTTCCTCAGAAAATTGGACATGGTACTACCGGAGGATCCTGCAATACCTCTCCTGGGCATATATCCAGAAGATGTTCCAACTAGTAAGAAAGAAACATGCTCCACTATGTTCATAGCATCCTTATTTTTAATAGCCAGAAGCTGGAAAGAACCCAGATGCCCCTCAACAGAGGAATGGATACAAAAAATGTGGTACATTTACACAATGGAGTACTACTCAGCTATTAAAAAGAATGAATTTATGACATTCCTAGGCAAATGGTTGGACTTGGAGGGCATTATCCTGAGTGAGGTAACCCAATCACAAAATAACTCAAATGATATGTACTCACTGATAAGTGGCTAGTAGCCCAGAAACTTAGAATACCCAAGATAAAAGTTACAATTTGCAAAACACATGAAACTCAAGAAGAATGAAGACCAAAGTGTGGACACTTTGCCCCTTCTTAGAATTGGGAACAAAACACCCATGGGAAGGAGTTACAGAGACAAAGTTTGGAGCTGAGACAAAAGGATGGACCATTTAGAGACTGCCATATCCAGGGATCCATTCCATAATCAGCCTCCAAACGCTGACACCATTGCAAACACTAGCAAGATTTTGCTGGTCATAGATTCTTAAAATATCTGAAGAAGTACCACTACTGTGTGCATGTGTGCATGTGTGTATGCCTGTGCATAAACACGCACATGCATGTTTATGCCTGCCAGAGATCAAATAGCAGGTATTTTTCCCAATTGCTCTCTACCTCAATTGTTTAGACAGCATTTCTCACTGAGTCAGAAGCTTGCTGGTTAGCAAGGCTCCTCCATCTCTGATTCCCCAGTGCTTGGGAGAACAGCTGCTCATTCCTACACCTTGCTTTTAAATGCAGGTTCTGGGGACAAAACCGGTCCAGTGCAGGAAACACTTTGCTGACTGAGCCATCTCTCCAGCCCTTTCATCATTTTTTAAATTAGGGAAGTTTTACAATGTAGTTTGGGTTTCTGGCCTCTTTTGGAAATTCAGAACATTAGTTGGTAGTTATCAACCAACACCTTTTTTTCTAACCTGAGGTGCTATTTACCTGATCATATCTCTAGCTTGTATTACCTGCCACACTAGCTCTGGGTTTGGAACTCTTCAGTTATGAAAATTCCTACAAAAATTAGGTACCATATAAGCATCTGTTTCACTCATTATTGAATCACTCAGTTTGTAAAAAATGTTCAGAGTAATGAAAGTATCTGTGGGCTTCTCTGCTAATTGTGTATTAAATCTATTAGTTTAGATCTAATTTAATCTAATAGATTTAATCTACAATTTAATCTAATAGATTTAATGCACAATCAAAAAGTGGGTGTACATGCCGATCACACTTTAGTAAGTTATTTTTGAAGTAAACAAGATTCAACAGCCAGAACTGAAGGAAATTTAAACTTCTAACCGAATCAATATGTAACATTATCAAGAACAGCCTAATAGGCATTCTGTGGGGGCTGACAAGTTTATCTTGGGATTTGAGGACCGAAATAGGGACATTTCTTACAAAACATTTTCAAAACAAACCTTGTGACTTGATCTTTGGCATCTGTCTAGAAGATTTGAAATTATGAGCGCACATCCCAGAGATGTTTGTCATTTTTGGTGATTTATTTACACACACATGCACGCACGCACGCACGGTGTGTGTGTGTGTGTGTGTGTGTGTGCGTGTGCGTGCGTGTGTGTGTGTGTATAATTCTCTCTCTGGTGCTGAGGACTGAGCAGGGCCTCATGCTTGCTTGGGAATTATTCTACTACTGAGGTACATCCCCAGCTATAAGTCTTCGGTCCTGAGATAAGCCTGTCTGTGAATCAAGTCATCTTTTGCCCAAGAAACCTTCTTGGACTCAGTATTTTTGCTTGAGGCTGAAATGATAGAAAACTGAATGATAAGATGTGTTTCACCTTCTTAGCTAATTCTTGGGATGAAGGGCACTACCACAAATGGAAACTGCTTTGCCTCCTACCTGCTGTTCTGGTGATGCATAGTAAGAGAATCAGAGGGCTCCTACTTCCTGGCCCCTCCACAGGAACACCAGCCAAGTAAATGTTTATTGTTATAGTCACTTTAATTTGCTTCTTAATCACGGAATGCTAGTGTGAACAGTTTCACTTTTAACATAAACAAAGCAAATGAACCTCATTAAGTCTGAAAAGCTCTCTTTGAGAGTTTACCTGCAAAATCAGGTGTTAAGACAATGCAATGTCTTGACAGCAAATCCAAACCTTCTTCCTTCCTTCCTTCCTTCCTTCCTTCCTTCCTTCCTTCCTTCCTTCCTTCCTTCCTTCCTTCCTTCCTTCTTTTCTTCTTTCTCTCTCTCTCTCTCTCTCTCTCTCTCTCTCTCTCTCTCTCTCTCTCTCTCTCCCTCCCTCCCTCCCTCCCTCTCTCCCTCCCTTCCTTTCTCTTTCTTTCTCCCTCCCCCTTTCCTTTCCTTTCCTTTCCTTTCCTTTCCTTTCCTTTCCTTTCCTTTCCTTTCCTTTCCTTTCCTTTCCTTTCCTTTCCTTTCCTTTCCTTTCCTTTCCTTTCCCTTCCCTTCCCTTCCCTTCCCTTCCCTTCCCTTCCCTTCCCTTCCCTTCCCTTCCCTTCCCATTCCTCTCTCTCTTTCTCTCCCTCTCTCTCATTTATAAACTGCCATATTTGTATTCTTAGGGTATTGGCAAACTTGGTGAAATATCCATTGGTTTTCAGCTCAATAAAGATCACAAGCTTAACATTAGATAAGAAGTCACTTTAGTTTATATTTAGCTCTGCGGGATACCATTTTCTTTTCCATTGACTTGCATAGTTCAGTGGTAACGACTGCACAGGTGGCATGCTCAGAGATGGGCATGTGAAGGTCAGAAGATAATTTCTGAGAGTCAGTTCTGTGGGTTCCCACCTTCTACTGTTGGTTCATGGGATTGAACTCGGGTTGTCATATTTGAGGTGAACACTTTGGTTCATTAAGCCATATTGTTGATCTAGGAGTTATGTTTTCTATAGAAGCAATATATGCTTTTAGCAGTCCTCAAATTTGACTATGCCTCAACATCACTTGGAAGCCTTGCAGAAACCTGGATTACATGGATTCATCCAGAATTCTTGAAATAATAGGTCTAGAATGAGTCTGAGTATACCCAGTGGGTTCTGTGGTGCCACTGGTTTGGGAATCATATGCTAAGAATCTATCTATCTATCTATCTATCTATCTATCTATCTATCTATCTATCATCGGTCTGTCTGTCTGTGTTTAGTAACAAATACAAACACAGAACCTCAGTGGAGGCTCTTCCAATGTCTGAAAGGATACTTTTATCTTGGTACATGGCTTTTGGTATTTGGCTGATGGATTTGAGTTGGGGGTGATCCTCAGTGTTGTCCACTTTATCCTTTGAGATGGAGAGTTTTCCCTGGACCTGCAGTTTGTCAGTTTACTTGGACTGGTTGGCCAGCAATCAAGCCCCAGGGAATTGCTCTGTCTCCTGTTTCCCAGTGCTAGCCCACCTCTGTTTGCAAAGTGTGCTTCATTGGCTGAGCCATCCCAGCAACCCCTTGACAGGAGACACACAAGGGGCTAATGTGTCACAAAGGACAGACTTTTATACTCCCCCCCCCGGAAACATGGAGAGTGTTCTTTAATTTTCATAATATAGCTCAGTGTCTTTTTTCCTTTCTCAATATTTAAGACTTTGTGAATCACAAAGAAGAAGAGAAAAGGAAAGATTTCTAAGTTTTTAATTAAAAAGTCCCAGGCTGGGATGTATCTTCATCTGGATGGGATGCATGTCCAGGAAACTGGCTGTCCCCTTTTTTATGCATGACTGTATATCCTCTACCTCAGAGCCTAGGTTCTGGCTTCTTAGGTATCTACTGCTCACTAACTGCTCTAGACTTGGGGGAAAGAAAAATAGATGTATTTACTACCCCATTATTAATGCTGAAGGGTTTCCTTGAAGGCAGCACCTACATTTCTCAGCCACTGCATGTCTCAGCTGGACTCTTCAGCTCAGATCCTCTCTGAAATCTCAATGGTAAATGAGCAGGGCAGATTGAGAAGAAGCAGATGGCATGTACTGATCTCAGCAGTTGGGTCATGACCACAGTTTTCATAGGCTAGGAATTCTTCATCTCGATTACCACTTCTCCTGATAGCTGTGATCAGCCTTGTGTAGTGGGGGCTTAGAGGGGCATGTTGGGAGCTCACAGGTGATTCAAATGCAGAGCCCAGGCTCTGACCTGGTTCCTACTCTTCTTTAGCTTTCTTGATTCCCTTTTCTTTTCTATTCTGTGTGTTCTCTACATCAGAGCTTACTTGATGATCATACATTGTAATTTCACGGAAGATACATTCCCTCCTTCCCCACACATCAGGTTTAAACAGAAGCTCGGAAGCTTGTAAATGATGCTTTAGGAACACACACTTGTACACAGACTTGTATGCAAACACACACACACACACACACACAGACACACACACACACACACACACACACACACACACACAGAGAGAGAGAGAGAGAGAGAGAGAGAGAGGGAGAGAGAGAGAGAGAGAGAGAGAGAGAGAGAGAGAGAGAGAGAGCCCCTGGCCTCTGATTCCACCTAACTGCACACTGGCTAGCTTCACTTCTTGTATATCATGATCCCGGAAACGTGAGACAATATGCAGGTCAAGTGTAGTCATTTTTGGAGCCTTGCCGAAGATCAGAAGCTCTCCCACCTGCAGGCCATCACTGGAGCCAGAAGTGGGTTTCTGCAGCCACAGCAGACTATATTGCATCTGACATGGCTGGCATCTCCGGAATCCACCTTTCAAGTTTTTGGCAAACCATTTTCTCACTGTCCTTCACAAAGCTGACATTCTCAGCAGCATGATAGGAAAGATGTCATGTCGGCTGCTCTTCAAGTCCTTATCACTGTGGTTAGCACCAGTTCTGTCATCTCTACTCTCCTCACGGTCTCCCATCTTGAGCCATGTCACAAATAATAATACATCCAGAGTCACATCAATCTCTTTTTCCTATTTCATTTTTTATCAAATCAAAGCTATCAAACCCAGCATTAATCTTTTGGGCTATCAGTTATATAAACTCTCTCCCCTTACCATGGTGTTTCCAAGCTAAAGATGATTAATTGATATCTCCTGGAGAATTAATTATTCATTAATTGCATGTACTGGGCTTGTAATGTAAAACCATCTTGGTAATTGACTGACCCCCCTATTAGCTAAACTGTCCCCGTCCACTCTGGTAAGCACCCAGATTACTAGCATTTAATTATCCCCAGGGCATGGCTCTATTCAGCATGTGGAAATCTGGATTGCAAAACCTTTCAAAAGTAAGGTGCCTTTTTCCAAAACGTCAGGATGAAAAGTTAATCCAAAGCATACAATGATTGATGTGATTTGGTGATTAAGTGCCAAATCCAGGTGTAAAGAGAAACATATGAATTCACCAGAAGAGGAAAGAGCGCCTGCTCCACAGCTCTGCATACAACAAGCTTTCAGCCTCCAATCAGTACCAACAAGGGGTAAAACTCCCGCTGAAGAAGGAATATACTTCATCTCCAAATGCAAATGTCCACATATGCTGGTACAGGCACTGTAAACACGATATAATCTTTCTCTCCAAATGGATGCATGCCTGCAGACCGCATTATGGATCCATGAAAATGTCCTTAAACAAGCATGATAACTGAATCTTACTTGCTACTAAATTGTTCCAGCCTAGAAACATGAGCATTTAAAGGAACAGAGCAGGACAGAGTGTGTTTGGCATTCCTTGCAAGGCTCCCTAAATAGGACAATTACATCAGATACTCTGATAAATTTTGACTTAAAAATATATTTGTAATATCTGGCACTCTTCATTTTTATAATTTTTAGATGTTACCCCAAAATTTGATTGGATTGTGGAGTATTTTCCTTTGTTTCTTTTGGGCAGTTAATAGATATAAATTCAAGATAGCCTCAAACCACCAGCAGTCTCTAAAAGCAGCCACTCCTGTCCCCCTGCTTGCTCCCTGGATGGCTTTTTATAATCCTAGCTTAATTATAATTTATAATTAGGCCCCTCATATCCCATAGCCTCTGCTTACTTATGAAAGCCAGCCTTACCCCTTCCCACTCCTTCCCTCCCAGCTCATGCCCTTTTCTAATTATGCCCTGATGCCCTGGGGCTCAGATATGCTGCTAAAACAAATATATAAAAATGTTTGTGTCACAAATGGCAAAACAGGAAGAAAAACAAGTAGTTTCTACACAATTACAAGTGGGCATTGTAACTTCTTAGGTTGGCTAATAGGCAATTTCAAAAAGAGTAGTATTGAAGAGGGCACTATTCCAAGGGGCTCTTTTATGACTTGCTTGCAGCCTGTCTCATCTGAAGTTATGACTCAACAATATAGAAGCTATTTTAAGCATGGGAGTGGTGAAGAAGCTTTCCCCACTGAACCGTCACCAGGAATATAGATGCTATTAGAATGTCGGCAATAGTAAGGAAGGCTCACATTGGATCTGGGTGTTGGATGAGCAAAGAACTCAAAGATGATTGAAGAAATAACGCAAGATATAGAAGAGCATGTGTTTCACCAAGAAAAGGACCAGAACTTCATAGATTCTCCCCTTGGAGGAATAGGAGCAGATTGATGAAGACTGAGAAGCTATGGATTTGGATTTGACATTGGAGACCCTACGTTAGACTTTGGACTGGTCACAACAGTAATGTATGTGAGGTTTTGTTGTTGTTGCTGCTGCTGCTTTGTTTGTTTGTTTGTTTGTTTGTTTGTTTTGTTTTCCGAGACAGGGTTTCTCTGTGTAGCCCTGGCTGTCCTGGAACTCACTCTGTAGACCAGGCTGGCCTCAAACTCAGAAACCCTCCTGCCTCTGCCTCCCAAGTGCTGGGATTAAAGGCGTGTGCCACCATGCCCGGCTTGTTGTTGTTTTTTTAAAAATTGTATCACATACATGCTCAAAGTGTGTGAAATCTGCAAATAGTTTGTACAAATAGCTTCAGTGACTCCAGGGTAAGGTCACACTGTGGAATTTTAGGTAAGAACTACCAACTACACAGATTTCTCAAGACTTCATGCTATTCCTATGGAAGCAAGCTTCCTCCAGGAAGATAGTCGAATGGTTTTAATGAAGGTGACAAGTCCAAAGGAAATTTTTCTTTAGCTGTGGGAGATGCTTACTTTCTTTTGAAACTTGTTTGTAATTTACCCTCTCTCTCTTATGATCACTTCCAGTTAGGTGAGTCTGGTGTTTAGAACATAAGGATGCTTCATCCTTGCACAAGGCCAATACCTGTACAGAGCTAGATGCAATCCAGTGACATGTTCATAAAAGTATCATTTCTCTCTGTAACATGAGACCAAGAATACATTTCACTGTTAGACTCTATCCATACTTGTTTGCTGCATAAAGCACTGTTTTCAGAGTTCTCTGTAAGGCAAATCTATACCCACTTAGTGCGATACTGTTTTTTTTTTGGGGGGGGGAGATAAAATATACTAAACATAATTGTGTGTGTGTGTGTGTGTGTGTGTGTGTGTGTGTGTGTGTGTGTGTGAAGAGGTAGAGATATGGTTGAAAGAAAGAAAAAAATATGTAACTCAGAACAAAATAAAGCAAAGCAAAACAAAATAAAATAACCACCATATGACACTAACTGAATGAGGCAAAGACACCATAAATAAGCCAAGTGTTCAGTCCCTGGGAGAGAAGACAGAGACTTCGACTATAGTAGTGGCTTCAATCAATGACAGAAATGGAAATACCTGAGATAAACTTAAGAGCATTGGTAGAGCCAGGAATTGATTTGTCACATGCTATGAAGGAAGGGGGAGTTCATGGCATGGCTGCTCAGCTTCTGTCTTGGGCAAGTGGGTGGATGATCTAGGGACCCTGCTGGATGAATGGAGAAGAATGAGTTCAAATCCGAACCCACAGGATGCACATGGGCTGTGAAGATGAACAGAACCTTGACTTCGAGCACATCTCCCCAGATGATCTTTGGACACATTTTCAGAGATGTTTTAGAATTCATGCCCTCTTACATCTGACTGCAGACTCATTAATCTATGCAGCGAGCTGTGGATTGAGGCGTTTGGCATTATGGATTTGTTAATTGCTGATACAATGTACTTTCTATGCAGGCCATATGTGAAAAGCAGCAGTGGCATTCAAGAAATGTTAAATAATAATGTAAATGAGAAAAATTTCCAATCTCAATAATAAAGGGATCCAAGGAACATTGACGCAACTTGCAATCGTCGGAGCTGTTTGATTGCCTTGTCACTGTGGGACAGTGACCAAAGTGATGCTAATCTAAATGTCATCTAGAAAGAATACTAAAAATATTATGGTGAAAATTAAGTACTGCAACCTTAGGAGCTGATTTAAAAATGAGAAGATATAGCAATTTACATCTGTGGATTTTGTGATCGCCAAATGCAACCAGCTGAACATGTTCACATTTTCCTTTAGTTTGCTCTCTCTCTCTCTCTTTTGAGAAAATGGGCTTAGTTATAAAGAGTTGGCCCAAACTAATATTCATTCAATTACTCTCAAAGTTTGATATGTATTAGAATCACTTGAGTTCTTTTATTCCTCGTGCTTAATTATCTCCTTATTAAACTTTAATGGTTCAGGTAAAAATTCCCCAGAGGGCTTTTGGCTGCAAATGGGGTTCAGGAATCAGAATTATTTTCATTTCCTTACCACAAGTGGTTCAAACATACAGTAATGAAACAACCAAGATCTTGGCTAGATGTGTTCTGAAGTCAGAATCACGGATGAGAGTATATTAGAAGAAGCTTTCTGGCTCCATGTAAGAACTGCTGAATTATTTGAGGGTAGGAACACATGCTCTATATTTTATTAGACTCTTCCATGTGACTCATGTGAACCCTAGAGGGGGAAGACTGCTGCTTTTGCAGAGCAACACATAGGTACAGCATCGACGTAAAAGAAACAACAACAAATCCAAGGGGGAAACATATCAGCCCATCATTTGGGAACATTATTTAACACGAGACTCCTGTACCTCAATGCCACTGGCATTTGGGCCTGAATGTTACTGGGTATTTAATACCACCCCCACGCCAATCAGAAATATCTCCAGACCTCACCAAAAGTCTTCTGGAGGGAAAACTCACCATGCTTAATCCCGTCAAATACACAGGAAAGCTCCCATTGGGTAGGAAAGCTCCATTGCATAGCTCTTTATATGCTAGGAAATGGGCCACAGTCCAGTGGGAGCTGCCTTTCAACAGGAACGACTTGCTCTGCTCTGTGTGGATGATGCCAGGTCGAAAAGCAGCACTCTGGACAGCTTCCACAGTGGCTTCTTGATCCTGACTGGAAGTTTCTGTTTTCTTGCAGGTGGATATGGACAGCAGAGCAAAACACAAGCAGGAACTCTGCCTCACCATCAGCCATATTCAGTGCCAGGAGGGAGGGGGTGACTCGGTGGTTCTGGGAGTTCTCTGCATGCTCACTAATAGCTCTGCCTACTATAAGGGACAGCCTGCTTCATTCTCCAGTGAGCAGAATTTCCCAGGTGCACTTGAAGCTTCTGTAAGTTCACTGCATACACAAGGCTTAGAAATGGCCAGTAGATAAATGAACATTAAAGCATACAGGATCCTTGCCTATGACCATCTATTTGGACAAGTCTGTCCAGAATTGCAGGCAAAGACAGAGGAAGAATATAAATAAGAAGAGAATGAAAAGAGTGAATAAAGGAAGTCTAAGGGGGAAGGCACCAATTTTCCAGTGAAAGAGGAGAGCATTGCTGACGGTCAACACAGGATAAGGTAGACAGAAGCTTAGAACTTCATGCCTTAAAGATGATCTCATTGTTTTTCTACTAGTAGCCGTTGGTTTAGTGATGGGCTTACTTTGTGCTTTATCATAATTCACTGTTTCAGCTGGGTTTCTTCTAAACAGATGAGTGTGAAAATTAGGAAGATTTGCTTAAGAAATTAGATCCATAATAAATGTATGGGCCTATCTTATCTAACATCAGTTAACCCATCTTATTTGCCTCTTGAACATTAGTTTAAAATTACCAAGCATACCTTTTTTTTTTTAATTACAAATGACTTGTAAGACATCAGACTAAAACTAGACATGAAGACAAAACAAAAGAACAAAACACAACAACACCACCTAAAACAATCTGACTCACTTCTGTTTGCTTATTGCTAGGTCAGTCTTTCCAATACAAACACCAAACACCTGGCTCAAACTTAGTCCCAATGCACATTTTCCCATTTTTAAGATCTTTTATGAAAAACTGCATGTTTGGAAAAGGATTCAGATTTAGGGGATTCACAAAGCTGTTGTTTGCAGACATGGACATGGTAGCATGCATGCAGGGACAGGTCAAAGGGGCTGAAAACAAAAGCTAACACAAATGGCTTCTTACCTTTTTTGTTCTTGACTTGGGTGAGGTTTAGACTCTTTTCTTTTTTTTGATTCTCTTCGTGAATCTTTTTTAATCTCTGGTTCAGGAGAAGGTGGAGATTTGCCCCCTTGAAAGTCTGTGTTTGATAGCAGCCCACTAAGATACACATGCATTTGTTGACTTTGGAGAGGGTGTGGTGGCAGGAGGCATGCATAGAGGGTGGCCAACCATAGGAAAACCAAGAGCACACACATGCGCAAACAAAAAGAAAGAAAAAGAAGGATGCATCAAAAAGCAAAGGCAAATGCATTCAAGCTAAAGTAATAAGCAAAAAAAAGATGCAAAATGCATAAGGAAAATCAAAACTGAAAAGGAAATAAGAAATCCCAAACTGTTCCCACGACAAGATGTATAAACCTAACTGTGAATCAAGTGGCAGTCTTACAATATGAAACCCAGACAATGTGTATCATAATTCATGATGATGTTTACGAGGGAGTTTACAAAAACATTTCATTATTTTATAACACTTTCCTATTCAGTAACATATGTAGAATACAGTGTGACAACCAAGAGAATATAATGCAACTTCTCTCTCTCCCTCTCTCTCTCTCTCTCTCTCTCTCTCTCTCTCTCTCTCTCTCTCTCTCTCTCTCTCACCCTCTATAAAAATTCAGTCCAAGAGGCTGTAACAGATAATCATCAAAGTGTACATATTTATAAAAGTGCAAATTAGGCATGCTTCAACCCAGGTATCACAGTCTTTATGAGTATCTTTTATGCGAATAAAAGGTCATGTGTTGGACTATGGAGCCATAACAATAGGAGATGAGAATAATCTTATTTTCTGTTAAAATATTCAAAGCTACAGTGTTATTACTACCTAGCTATAAATGATAGAGTCTCATTTCATAAAAGTCTATCAGTACTAGAGACAGGAAAAGCACAGAACAAATTCCATAGATATTCCAGGACCGTGTGGCTTGCAAAGATGAGGAAGGCTGACACAACCCTAGCTTCAAAGCCAGGTAGCCTGGACTGGCTTCTTCCCTGACGTGGATTTCTCCCGAGTGACAACTTGCTCATCTGAGGCTTGTTTTCCAAAGCCACCCAGCTGTCTTCTGCTGCCTCCCCTGGCTGTTGGCAGGGGTGCTTTGGAATATCGTAGACTTATCTTTATACTAACGTGTGGCTACATACATTGAGATGGTAAGCTGGCTGTGGCAGCGTGGAAATTTATTCCATGCCTCTAGAGCCAAATGGCAATGTTCTTAAATTATTTGCTTCTTTGCATTATTCAGAACATAGATGTTTTTTCCCCTTCAGGAGCTGGGCAAGGTCTAAAGAAATAGAATACTTAGTACAGAGTCAGGAGACTTGACATTCTGGTCTTGTTTGTGAAACCTACAAAGTGAGGGAGTTGGTTAGCTTGTGATCGCCAAAGTTCTTCCCACTTCTGAGGATATATTCAGTGTTCCTGGCATCTTGACTGCCAGCTTTACCTATCTTGCTTTAGCTCTAGCAATGTGCTTGGCTTCCGTTTTCACAGGACAGTAGTACATGCTGTTCCTTTTGCCTAGAGCCTCCACGAGTCAGTTCTCGGCTCCAGCACCATTTCCTCAGCCCCCTGCTGCTGCTCTGCCGCACTATCCGAGTCATGCTTCTTATTGAGTTCTACCCAGAATTGAATTCCTTTTCTTAATGTATCTTCCCTATTATTTTTTTTTGTTGTTGTTGTTGGTGGTGGTGGTGGTGGTTTTTTTTCAAGACAGGGTTTCTCTGTGTAGCCCTGGCTGTCCTGGAACTCACTCTGTAGACCAGGCTGGCCTCAAACTCAGAAATCTGCCTGCCTCTGCCTCTTGAGTGCTGGGATTAAAGGCTTGCGCCACCACGCCCGACTTCTCCCATGGTTTTTATTTTTCATCACGTACACAAAATGCAAGCAACCATCAAACACTCCTGAAATGAACGGTAGTATCAACAAAGGCAAAATAGCGATCAGTTTCTTGCCAAGTTGGGCTGAGGGTATATATATATATATATATATATATATATATATATATATACACACACACACACACACACACACACACACACATATATACACACATATATATGTGTGTTCACAAGTAGCCTCTCAACTCCATGAGAAAACTGTCATTCCCATTTTATAGACCAGAAAACTGTAATTTTGAGAATTTAATTACCAACCAAGGTCACCGATTAAAAAAACAAAAAAGGAAAAAGCAAATACAAAACCAAAGCCCACCACGGATAATGATTGCTACCCAGACTGATTTAACTCGGGGCTCCCCTAGAAGGGCTGTTTGGTATTTCTTCACAGTTGTCTAAGGAAAGGAAATTAGTTTAGCATGCCTCTCTCCTCTCTCCCACCCACCCCATGTGTAGTTCCTCCCCTCCTCCAGTCTGTTTGTGCACTACTGGGTAAATAGGGATATATTGTGAGTTAGGGTCACTCTTTCAGGCAGAACTAGTTACAAACCACTGGAAGTTTCTTTTTTATCCTTTAGGAATACCGCTAGACCCATGCTTACCTGTTACCATGGACATGGGACGCGCAGAAGGCAAAGCTGTAGTGAAGAAGCGTGGGGTCAATCATCGCGCCATTTTCTGCTCGTTCCAGCAAGTCTCTAAGGTAGCAGAGATGCCGGTGACATCCTCGGACTCCATTTCTGGCGCAATACTCATCTAACACAAACACCTGGCCAGGACTGAACCAGCCCTGTAGGGAAATAAAGGAGAGACTTTCTTTTAAATGTTGCTTTTTGGAGAGGTGCTAGTATCAAGAGTGGCTAGAGGAAGGGACTGATAAACAGCCAGTGTTAACTCTTTTGATTGCAGGTGGGTAAATTAACTGAGCTCAGGGATGCCATGGGATATCAACACAATTGGTAGAGCTGTATCAGCAAGCAGCATGCTTCTAGGAAAAGAGAACAAGCAGGGCTCTGACATGTACTATAGGGGGTGAAGCTGGGGCAGAGTCTGGCAAGGGAAAATTGGGATACAAATGCCTTCAGTTGGTAGACAACTTGTGCTTGACAAATAGCTTTCAGCTGAGCCTTCTAGTAAGCCCGTGAGGTAGACAGGACTGGCACAGAGTCTGGGTAAGGAACCTGCTATTCACACCAGACCCAGCCCAGCTTCTACTCTGGGTCCGTCTGTTTCCCTATCTTCAGGCATAAAGGAAATTTAAGCTGGTTTACACATAGACTAAACTTTGTAAATCATTACACCTTAGAAGAAATTTTCAGTGCATTTTGAAATGAAGGTAATAACATAGCATCTAAATGGCTAGAGTAAGTAAGTTGCCTCGGATTCAATTGAACAAAAGAGAGAGATTTCTCAGGACTGCATCTATAGTCCCACCCTACCCCCTGCAATTATTTGTTTTCCTGTTTATATTTGCTCACCATGAGACCAGCCAAACCTTGCTGCAAAAGAGAATCCAGATGGAGTCTCTGATAGTAATTCAGCATCGTGATGGATAGAAACCCGTGTCTCTCTTATGTAACTGGAAAGACAGGTCCCTAGCAAGGCCAAGTGACTTGGCATTGAGGGTCAGTATGGATAGAGTCTAAAATCAAACCATGTTGTCTCATTTCCATACTACCTGAAGCAAGCAATAAATCAGTCCAGGTGGCAGTTTCTAGATTGGACATTTGGGCTCTTTTTAACAAACTTCATTTTTCTTTGAGGGTCTCCTATGAGGTTTGTTTGTTTTTTTTTTTTAATATTACTGCAGCTTGGATCGAAGGGATGAGGGAGTCAGTGATGTGGAACAGGGAGAGGCCAAAGGAGTCTGGAAGGGAGGGCTTTGCAAGGCTCTCATCTTGTATTAGGATCTGGGGATCTTCAACTGGCAACGTGCAGCTCAGCGATGCATCCAACGAAAGACGGCATCTTTCCTATTTCAAATTATAAGTTCCTCCAGAGGGCGGGAGAGTAGTTGAGGCAGTGGGCTGCCCCTATAGGCAACTTCTTTGCCACTCCATCTGCTACCCCAAATGCTAAATCTTAGAGACAACACTGCTGTGAAAGATTAAAATATATTTTCTACGACTCAGATGACACCAAGTCTTTTGTAGATGCCAAAATAGCTGCTTTGAAAAGAGTTGAAGAAATATCAATTAGGAACTGAGTCGAAGACACAGAAAAATTTATGTATCCCTGCTGGTCGGTCTCCAAAACCAACTGAAAAAAAAAAGACTGTACTAATGAGAAAAATGGAATAGAGAGATAGGGGATAAGGCCCTTTACATTTCTGTTATTTTCTGAAACTCTGGCCTTAATTAATAGATCCAGGTATATAATCAGGAAAGGGAGTTGTTCTGGGTCACTCATAATTATTATTTTTAAATTTGGACTATGTAGTTAAGCGTATAGTGATTAATGGGGAACAGGCATCAGTCTGTCATCTCCGGTTATATCTTTAGAGGGCATATATTAATTCTCCTTCGTGGTAAATTTCAGAATGAAAAAAAATTGTTTTCAAACACTGACGTGAACAAAAGTCATAAAAGGTGAAACCGTCTCAAAGTGTAAACATGTCTCACAGTGTTCATCACGTGAGAAGAGTTCCTGCTGAAAGGGTGGCAGTGCTGAGGCACACCTCACGACGGTCATAAATGTAATTAGAGATACACAATAGTAGGAAATCTGAGAAAAATGGACTTGCAATGCAAGGTAAGGTGTTTTGTTTTATTTGTTTGATTTGTTTTTGTTTTTCAAGTCAGTGTGGTGTTCCTTTCCAACTTGGCAAAGTAAGAGTCTCCAATGACGAGATTCTAAATGAGATAATGTGTCACTGTGAGCCATAGATTAATAAATTATCTTACAGAATCCCACTTCTATTTTAAGATGATTTTAACCTCTTTAAAAAACACACAATATCTTCAAGCAGCAAAAAAGGGGAACTTAAAATAATCATTCAGAATAAGGGTTTATGCTAATGTCAGTTAATTATATAATATTAATGTTACATAAATATATTAACTTTCATGTTTGAAGTCAAGGAGAAGAACTGCTCTCTGCATAAAATCATTTGATCATCTCCCTCCTTCTTTTCTGTCTACAAAGTAGGATTAGTAAGTAATATTTACGCTTAAATAAATTCATCATTTAGAATCTGAAAACAGAAATGAGCTGAATCTTTGTCATAGTTTGGGGCTTGATAGTTGTAAACCAAAAATGTGTTTTCAAAAATTGGATAAATATGTAACAGCAGTCTTTAAACTGAACTAATTTGACTGAGGGTTTAAAATGAGATTTCAGGGTATGTAAAAAACCCTGCTGGGTAGCTGAGCTTCTAAATGCCTACTGCACCTTTAAAATTTTTTCCTCAAGGGTAAACATGATTCTGAGTATAACAGAGAAGGTGTCACCCAAATAAACAAACCCAAATCCATTACAGTGGCAGTGGAGTGTATTAGCAACTGTCTCGATCTTTAGAAGTGACAAAAGCATTGTATTGCTTAATGAGCTAGGAATAACAGGCACAGGACAAAGAGGGTGGGGTACCTACAATCAGGCAATATTTATAAGTTCATTTTGAGCAGGTGCCAAGTTCAACCACTTTTTTAGGAAGATTTCTCACGTAGCAGCTAAGATGGGGTGGCTAAGATAGGGTGGCTGGGGAATTGGCTATGTCTCTCATGAGCACTTCCTCCATCTCACATCGACTCTTGAGTAAATAAAACTTCTGCCATGCAGAAAATTAAAGACTTGCTTATAATTGTTAAAGGGGTTTTGTAGGGAGTGGGTAGAGTTCTGACATAAAGGTAGAGGGGTATTTGATGTTTTTCAGGAATGTCACGCTGCAATTGCTGTACATCAAAGGGTATACTTGCCAGGCAAGAATAGGAATCATTAAGTCTGTGATCCAAAGTCAGCCGCTGCACCATCTCAAAGAGGGAAGCGTGGTCAAAGTTACAGGGGTTGGAAGAGATAAATTCATCCATGCCATGCTTCTGAGCTCTATCTGCGTCTGTTCATTTACACATGTGGAGAGAGACACAATTTAGAGAAACACATCACAGGCTTTTTTTGACATTACAGATTCACAGGATTCACTAGGCATTGTGAACATCAGCTGCCTCCCTGCTGCCCCACCCCGCTACCCCGGAGATAGTCTTTGACCCCACCCCCCGCCCCCATTGTCAACTTGCATCACTTACTGGTAAGTTTACTGCATTTAGGCAAAAATATATTGGCATCAACATGTTTATCAAATGATCACAATTCCAGTGCTTCGTGTTGCTCTTTAAACCATGCATGAGACCGTAACTTCGCCTGCATCTCACCGAACACTGAAAGCAGATCGGATCTTTGCTGATAGCAGTCTAGCTAGGTTTTTGAGTTCGTAATAGATTCTGCCATTCCAGCGGTTGTGTTTAGAGTAATTTCTCTGTGCTTATTGGAATTATCTGGGGAAAGGCTTATGCTGGTTTTCAGCAGAGTGACAATATTTGTGTCATCCCCTTCCAAATTCTCATTGCCAATTTGGTGTCACAAAAGGTTTGATTCCCAACCCTCCAAAATTAAAAGTTTTTTTTTTAATTTAAATTTAAGATTTTCATTGAAACTGGGAGAATAAGTTTAGTGTGGGTTTAGTGTTGGATAGGCAAGGACTTTGCCTGTGGGGCACATACTCCATTAGTAAACAGAAACTACGCTGTGAGGGCTGCGGTCTGCCAGTTATTGTGAGTTAATAGTCTCCATGTATTCACACTTTTCCTTACAGGGTGAAGACTGTAGGCAAAACCTCCTAAGGGCTAACTAATTAATCTCAACGTGTGTAACTAAAATAGTCTATCCTTAGCTGGCAAAATAACTCAGAGAATTCAGCTCAAGTGCCACTAAGAAAAAAAAATCCTCAAAAGGTAGGAACAGGGGTATTTTTCAAGGATAAAGAGATCTGCTCAGTTGACCGAGTCATTTCCTCTCCAGATATCCAACTACGATAAGGTAGAATCTCAGAGGGAATCAAGCAAGGTTTTACTCATCTCTTCGAATGCAACATTTTACGGGATGCAGGGAGCTGCCAGGAGCCAGCGGAGCAATCAGGGCAAAGGAAACTTGATGTCTGACTTGAGAGGGTGTTTGAATAATATTTTCCTATGTGGCCTCTGTCCCAGGAAGGGTTTTTTTTTCTTTCTCTCCCTCACTTAGGGTATTGCTGTGAGCTTGTTTTTTGGTAGCTGTGGGACTTTAACACTATGAGTTTTCAGTGACTTCAGCTATCGTTTGAACAAAACTGTGCAGCTTGTCAGCTTCTACACTTTTAAAATCTTTGGCATTTTGCATAGGAGTAGTGAGTGGTCAGTGTTTGGTTATGATGTGTTGTTTATGCCCAAGACATACAAAACCATTGTCTCTAGAAGGCAAGTGGAAGAATAGTATTTTAACAGACAAATTGTCCATTAAAATGATAAAACAAAGGCTTTGGGAAGCGATACTACCTGTGCAGAAATTCTGTTAGAGGATCTATAAGAGGATCTATAAGCTTGCCATGGTAGTTGTCTCAGACTCATCCTTGGGGAAGTGCTTTGAAATCGAGCCTGCTGCACGGCCTTGGCTTTCCTTTGCTTTGCTTGCTAAGCTTGGGATCTTTGGGACCGTAAAGTCTGCAGGAAAAGCTTGCTTTTCTGGATGTTCTACTTGTGGCCAAAGGCAAGGAAGTATCTTCTGCTTTCTGGACCCCTGCCAGTAGAAAGACCCTTACAACAATTGGGTCGCCCTCCTCTATCTCCCGTCACAGATACTGCTCTCACCATCTTTCCTGTGACTACCAGGTCAATTCAGGAAGGAGTGAGCATGAGGAGAGCTTGAATTGCTCACCTGTTACTTCCTCATGGAGAGCCACACCCACTCCCCGCCTCTCAAGTTTAATGATATATCGGGCAGCTTGGCTAGCTTCAGTGTCTTGCTCTTGGATTATCCAGCAAAGGCTGTGAGCTGACAAGTTGGCCAGGACCTTACTTTGCCAGTTTGGCTCAGTTAACTCACTGCTCTTCAATTATGATAGTACAACCTAAGTCAGTCAGCTTGTGGAGAAGGGGGCTCTTCTAAGCATGGCATGGATTTCAAATGTTGTGTTTCTTATTTGTTGGAGCCTCTAGAATACTTTGATGTTGACCTGTCTTGCTTTTCTGGCCCCTCAGGAAATGGTCTGAAGAGACATTTTGGCCCTCTAGGGAGGTCTGGACACAGTCAGCCTCCCCGTCCCTAAGCTGTCACAGGGCTTTGCTGGCTGTGCTGATTGCTGATGTTGGCTGAGAGTACATCTAGAGATAGCTTCCTTCTCTACTGACAGTCTGAAGCTGGCTTATGGAAAAAATATAAATAAAGTCAGAAGTTTTCTCTTTGCAACAATAACCATAAAAATAAAACATCTTTTCCCTCCTTCATGTCTCTTCTTCTGTCTACATGAAGAATGATCCAGAACTGGGATTTATGTGGCTTGGAGTTGAGCTTAACATTTAGTGTGTGTGCATGTGAAGGTAGGAGGTTAACATGGATTACCTTCCTAAATGGTTTCCAATCTTGCTTATTTTGACTTTATAAACTGTTAAAACGATGGCATGGGTTTCAAGCATCATACTTTTCAGTTGTTTTAGTCTCTTGAACATTTTGCTGTTGATCTGTTTTGCTTTTCTGGCCACTCAGAAAATGGTCTGAAGAGAAAGTTTGGTCCTCTAGGGAGACCTGGACATAGACAGCCAGACATAGACAAGGTCTCTCACTAAAGCCAAAGCTCACTGAGTCACCAAGACTGGCTAGCCAGCATGCCTCAGGAATCTTGCTATCACTATCTTCAAGGTACTGGATGTGACTTGCTTCTCTGTGTGTCCTGGGGATCTGAACTCAGGTTCTCATGCTTGCATGGCCAGTACTTTACTGATTACGCCATCCTCCCAGCATCTGGCCTCCATTTTTAAATAGTCATGTGCTGGTGGGATTGTTTATCTCTAAGCTTCAGTTTCCATGTTTGACAGATGAGTTGACATTTCTGTTTCTTTTCTGCTATCTTGGACTACAGTTTAGTGATCTTTCGAATCTTTGTCTACCTATCCATGAGGGATGGTGCATAATGGAGTGAGCTCTAATAAGAAAGATAGCATTACCATCTACTCAGAAGTAAGCTCATTATGTTAATTGTTCTTATAACTCAAGAATGTGTATACGGCGCCTGATTCTTGGGACTAGTTTGAAAAGCTTCCCCAAGCTTATACTATGAAAAGAAAAAACAAAACAAAACAAAAAAAAATGAGCTGGGAGTGCTAACCTGAAGTATCAACTCAAAACATCTGAGTTTTAAGGAGGGATTCTAGGATTTTTCTGTCTTCTGCTATACTCCAAGTATCCAGCAAAGAACCCAGAACACAGAGAGTACTTGGTACAGACTTGTTAAAATATTAAGTTTATTTCATCAAAGTAAATAAACCCATGTTTTCAGGAAGTGTTTTCTATTTATTCTAAAATTACATTTATTCAATAATTTATTGTATCTTGTGTGAGTTCATCCATGTGCTCTGTGCACATGTGTAAATTCCTACCATGGCCAGCATATTGAATTTAAAAGCCAACTCTTGGGTCTTTCCTTCTATCATGTGGGTTCTGGGGATCAAACCAAGGTTGTTAGGCTTAGCAGCAATCAGCTCTATACACTGAGCCATCTCCCAGGCTCAGTGTCTGCTAGTTTTTGATCTGAGGAACACTCTTAGAGTGAGCTCTGGTTTATCTGTTAGTTAGAAGAGCAGAGAGTTCATCAGGGTGCTAGAATAGAATTTATATTAACTGGAATACCAGTTGTGTGGTATGAATTATATCCAAATGTTTAAAGTTCCATTGATTCATTGTCTTCAGTATTTACAGACCCTGTCATAGAACTGTTGACTGGATGTAATAACTGGCCAGAAAGGCATCTGCCATATAAACACTCAGTAGTTGTCTAGGAGTAAATGGGCAGATTTCATATGCCTACAAAGCCATAAGTGAGCCAAAGATGCCTCTGTATTTATAGCTAATGCGCCATATCTTCTTGCTTGCTTATATTATTTTAGGAAGCTATCAGCCCATCCCTGTCTCTCCACTTCATAACTCTGCCCTGTCCCTACATAACCAATTCCTATACTTGGCCTGGCTTTTCAAGGCTATGTTCTAATTTCTCTGGTGTCAGAATATACACAGCAGAATCTCTGAGCAGGTAATCTGCTCCTTGAGAGCATTCCCTGATCTGCTATTTCCTTGTTAGCCTCTGCAGGAACCAGATTCTTAGCAGGTGGCTATCAACTGAACGAATGACTCTGACACCTCCATCCTAGGCAGGTCCCCATGAGCTTTATTAAGGAGACACACACATGGGGATTCAGATGGCATCTCACAAATCCAAAAGTGGGAACATGTGTTCTTAGGGAAAAATCTTATAGAAGGAGACAGAATTCTAGTTGCAGGTGTCTTTGGATACCATTCAGATTGTCTGCTTGTGTCTCCATACATGTCTAGGACCATATGCATTACATATGTTGTCTATTTTAAAATAAAACACTGCAGTGGTCCAGCTGTTGTCAATTCTGTTTCAAAGAACTTGTGGGTGCTTCCCAAGCAACACCATGTAATCATTCTTACACTGGCCCAGTCTGGTCTCTTACAGCGCTGAGCACGAGAAACAACTCCCTTTCCCTTTGTGCAAACAATGAGAACTGGTAGATTAAAGAAAGCGAGAACTCCAATGTCGACATCACCAGAGGAAAACAGCTCAGAGTGAAAGTTCTAGAGAGTCGCTTCCTGAACTCAGGACACTGGGGTCACTTCCCCTGCGTGTGTCAGAGAATGAAAATGAATTCCAATGTTAGGTTGAGCAAAATAGCATCAAGAGGACAATGAAGCTTTGTGAAATCCCAGTGCTGTTTTGAATGCTGCTTGCTTTGGTTGATACATTTTAACCACCTTTGTTGCTGTGATTATTAATGTGAAATAATTTAAAGATATCTCGGATTTAGTAGACTTTGAGTATTAACTTCAACCCAGACTTGGCTTCAGGAAGTTCTCTCCAAGTGTTCATTAGTCTGTGAGGGTTTGTAGTATACTGAAAGTGGGTTATGTAGGCTATATGGCTAGGGTGGAATCCACACCTTTCAAATGATGCTTGGTCGTCTGACCTGTGAGGTTTAATTGTGTAAGGGTGTCTAAAGTCCTTTGTGGTATGGGATAGAAATGGACTTCAAGGTATACTTTAATGAATAAAGTTAAGAATGGCATTTCTACCATGTTAAGAATCTTAAATCCTATCATTGGTGCTCATACACAGAGACAAGGTGACGGAATCCACGCTTACAATAAGCGGATATATACTCATCAGATGAATCGTCATCAAAACTTTACCTGAGCGTGGCTGGAAACAACTGTGGTTTGACATTTAAGGAAATTAAAAAAAATACTGTTTTCTACAGTGCTATCATTTTATGGACTTTATATCCTCATTTAATCTCTTTTATTGAAATTCATGTGACTAGTGCCCAGGAGACTACCTGACATTTATGTCGCTCCTTAGGTGGTTATGATGTCTGGGAGCAGTTCAAGGTTGCTAATGTCTTTTTTTTTTTTTAGCTGATATGACTAGAAAATTATGTAATAGTTTTTCATAATACCTTCTATTATTAGAAAGCATATTATATGATCTTCTTTTAGAAAACTATATTTTAGGTACATTTAGAGTGTATACCAAATACATATACTTTGCTTGAATGGATAAAGTAGTTTTTAAATTTCTAATTTTTAATTTCTCCCCCCACTATTATCACAACAGCTTCGGGATTAAAAAAAGGTAAAAAAAATATCTTTATTTTGTAATGTTATGCTTTGGAACTTTATGTGAAAATGAGAAAGAATTATGCTGCTAAACATAATTCTGATAGCCTACTAATAAATTGTCTAAGAGGGCTCTTTTATCTCCGTGTCTCATTCTGCGACAAAGCAGCAGTAGCTGTTTTATTTCTGAAATTTGGAGCACACACCGGATGCTTGTTGCTCTGGATAGGCGCTGGAGGCAAGTGAATAGCTAATGTAACTCGAAAGTCATCTGTGAACTCAAACTGTAAATTAAAAGGTGACTTTGTGTCTTTCTTATATGGCAAATGTGCATGTCATATCTGCTTGACAGTACTGGAGTGAATGTATGCTCTGGACAGTAACGAACAATGACAGTCGTCAGCCTCATCAGAAGACATGACATCAAGAACTGACAATGACTGGTGGCAGCCGGCTGTTTACACATCTTTCTAGAAGTGCTTTCTTGTTATAGTCAGGGAACAAGGGAATGTTGTGCCCTGCCTGAGCTGTGCACAGCACAAGACTGGCTCTCCCGTGCCTGCTGCCCTGAGGTACAGTGTGGATCTCTTGCCTGGGAATGGCTTCACTTCTTGGTGTCTCTGACTAGAAGCACTCCATTGTGAATGGCTGGGAGAAGATGGCATCTTTGGAGGCCAAAGGTCACATGGCATTTGAAAACCACCACGGCAAAACGCCCAAAAGGGCAAACATGGACATTATTTCAGGGCTGACTTCCTCTAGTTCTTTGAAAGACAGTAGCTTTGAGTAAAAATCATATTACAACAGAGATTATTGTTTTGTCAATAATCCAAAGCCAAAATAACAAATGTTTTGTAATTTTCCCTATTGCAATTACTACATTTTCAATGAATTGTCCTCTTATAACTATTTAATTTTAATTAATTTTATATTTCTTCCTATATAAACAGAAATAAATGTTCTATAGCCAATTAATAATGTATCTTACTGACATGATAATACTCAAGTGATTAGGTAACAATCTGTTAAATATTAGTCAATAAGAATGAATCTTCATTTAATTTATTTTCTTTAGATTGGATTATGATATTTTGAAATATTTGGACCTCACTTACTATAGAGTCCTTTTAAAAGCCATTTAGTCTTAACAATAAGAGTAAGATTTATAGTGTGGTGGGGGGGGTCATACAAATTACATGGCTGTTGGAATAATTCTTTGGTATTGCATTCCTACAATGTAGCAATTGCAAGTTGACAATAGAAGATGTAGCAAAAATAAAACTGTAAGAAATAAGGCAAATGACTATTAGAAAATCTACTAGGACAGCAATGCATGTGAAAATACATGTCAATTCACTCAGAACAGAACCAGTCAGCCCTCTAGTCATCCGTCTTCTCATTCCGAAACCAAAGCAGAACAAAGTCCTACGTTCCCACTAACTTCTCCCCTACAGGAAGCTGCTAAGATGCCTCATCAGATATTCAAAAGAAGGAAAAGTTAAGAATCTTCTGGGAGTGGTGGAAAACATCAGTCTGCTAGCCAGGGGTACATGTATGCAAAATAAAAGAGAAAGAAAGGGAGAAAAAGCAAATTAAAATAAAACAACCGAACAAAAAAAAAGTAAGAAAAGGCTACTGTTAAATGATCAGGAGGAATGGTATGACCTACAGTTTTCTAAATTAGCATTCAGATAACTCAAATACATATTTGCCTGCTCTCTTGACCAAATTGTCTAGCTCTCTCTAATGTTACGTCTTCTTGCAACACACTTCATGTAGACAGCTTGATCCTATATGAATAAGGAAATTGTAAACTCTCTTTGGTTAAAAGTAGAATAGAGAAAGCTTTTCCTAAAGTTTTAAAGTATTGATTTTCTGTTTCTTAGGGGTTTATATTTAGAAAATTTAATAGAAATACAAATGAAGTTGACCAAGTTATTGTTGTCATTGTTCCTGGGGGAGGAACAGAATGGCGGAGAGCTGAAAACCCTCCTGGGCACTGTGAGATCCTGGACCAAAAACCTTTGTGAATAGAGCATATGGACTCATTCATGTCTTTAGCTTGCCATTGTTGTGGACGGACTATGTTTTACAGCTCTGCTTTCAAAATCAATCCTCAATGGGTTTTATTTGAGGATGTACCAGTAAGCCAAGTTGAATACGTTCTCTAAGGCTCAAATAATTTATTAATTGTAGCTTTTGATTCCAAATATTGCTCAGTTGAGATCAGTGGATTTCCTACCTCATCTTTCTATCTGCTACTGTATCGTATCCATGGTTACACCATTCGGAGCTGACCATTCTATCTTTTGAATGGGGCAGGGGACCAACAACAACAACAACAACACATCATTGTGTCAAAGTGCAAAATGATCTGTTTTCAGGCATCGAGCAGTCAGTTAACTGTGGATTCCATGAGACAGTGGCATTGCTGGCCATTGCGTTGTGATATTAATCAATATTCTTGGAATGAAAAACATCAGAAGTTCCTGGTTGGCTTTACTCAAAAGTTCATTTGATGCCAATATGAAAGCCAAGAAGAGGAGGCAATTATGCACACATGACATGCATCCTAGCTTCAGTATGGAAGCTTACGTTTCAAACCTAAGGCCAGGGAAAGAACACGAGAGTTGTACTACAAAGTCTAGACATGAGGGAGGTTGAAAAGGAGAGAGGAAGCACATCGCAGGTGTCAGATAATCGAGTCAGATTATCTGAGCTGTGCTAGCTATGGGGGAGCACTTACCCTTCAGTCCAGCTAGAAGTTAGCAGGGTAAGAAGGAACAAACCAGAATAACATAAAGACTAGCAACAAGGCTCAGGAAAGCAGACAGGAGTTCTAACCTAGCAGCTACAGTTCTTGGGTTTGAGCAAAGATTGAACGAGAAAACTTAAAATGAAACAAAACGACAACAACAACAACAAAAATCAACCTCCCCCAAACCAGCAGTCGTCAAAATCCCTCTAACTGTTGAAGATTATCTCAGTAGTGATAAAAATAGAGCAGTTCTCAGCAACATCCAACTCTGGGGTGCATGAGGTAGTTAACAGTTGTTAGTTGAGAAATAGACAATAAAACAAGTAAATGCAAGCACTATATGCAGCAATCGTTGACCAAATGGCAAAGCTTAACATACCTTCTTTTCCCACCCCACACAAAATGAGCACTATATTATTTCTCTGTAGGATTTCTCTAATACTCACAGACAGGGATAAGATGTCAGTGAGTAGCCACTCTGCACAGTGAACTGTGGCAATACTCAATTCCAAATTTGGACATATTCAAAGTGTGCAATATTGGCCTTAGAAAATGGAGAATTACAAGTATTTGTTCAAAAATTGTGGAACTAGGTACCAACTTATAAAAAAATAACTAAAATGGAAAAATTAAATCAACAGCACACATACAAATAAAAACCAGAGAAGAACAAAAGGTTTGCAAGGCTGATGGAACCCTCCCCAGACCTCTTCAGTCACAAACAAATGAATAGCAGGATCTATTTTCCCAGTTTTTTTTCCAATTCCACATAAATACTCCACTCCATTCTTCCTTAGACATGTCTTTTCATTTTGAAATTGAACTTTTGACATTGAAAAAAAATGCCAACTTCCCCCAAAAGTCAGTTAAACTGAATTTGGAAACATCCCAATCACAGATACCCTCAGCTCTCCCAACCTGCAGAATGTCCAGTTCCCAGGATGCCTCAGAACCGACAGCGACAGGACAAGATTGGAGTGTTTCTTATTTTTTTTTTCCCTCCGTCCCCAAAACATTCCTATGTGGCTTCCTTTTCTATGCAGCTTCTGTCATCTGTGTACAAACTAATGCAGCAATTACCAAGTGAAGTCATGGAAAAGTCATTGAGACCATCCCCTGGCAAGAATGGTAAGTGCTTTGAACAAATACTCAGAACCAAGATTTAATTAGGTGTGTGCACAGTCGAGTATGTAGCAATGACCCTGACCTTTTGGAACTTAAGGAAACCTTTTTAAAATGCAATACTTGATTTTCTTTTTCTTTCTCTCCTTTTAAAACCTTTTCTTCCTTTCCCTTTTTGCTTCTAGCTAGAAAATCTGTGCTTTCATTAGTTCTTGTGATGAGAAGTGGATGACCAAAGTTTGCTATTTAGAACTTCACTGGGACTGATCCTTCCTTTCCCCTGCTTTGTTGCCCTCAGTGACAACCGTAGTTCAGTTTGCCCTGTACAGAGGGGTTTCTGGGGTATTGGGCTTGCTTTCTACAAGTAAGGAAGCCTCAGGCAAATAAGGGCAGGTTTCCTATATCGAGTGTTTGACCTGTTCGACAGGGTTGGTTTAAGGCAGTATAGGCAGCTGTGACTGTGACAGAGCTATAGCACGTTCCAGTAAGACCCATGAGCCCCACTTAAAGCCATATTTTTCTGTGTGCTTGCCAGACATAATTGCCTTGTTATACCACTGAGTGCAGAACCCTGGTTTCCTTTTCTGGTCTTTCTGTGGGTTTCTTTATCCTTAACCATAAATGTTCAGGGTCTGAAGGAGCTGTTTACGTCTTCACTGGCATCCTCTGCTGGTTTCTAAGTTTGGGGAACAGAAGTATCCTGGTGGTACTGTGGTTGCAATAAACAGTCTAAAGCACCGTGGGGGGGTCGTCTGCTTCAGATGAAACAAAGCAACAGTGGGAACATGGAGATCAGTATTACTGGGTTGCATTAGTCATGGGGACATGATGTACATCTGTGAAGACTGGGCACTGCACAATCAAATGAGCGCCATTCATATTATTGTCTGTGAGAAAGGAGCCTCTTGTAGTGGGTAATTGGAATGGCTGGATGTGGCAGCCTTATTTTTTGAGAACCAGGTAGCTATGAAGGCACCTCACATTCTCTGAAGGTCCTTCCCTTCCATGCAGAGTTTAAGGGGTCACTAGAGAAGGTGAACAACCCGAGGTTCTGATAATTTTATAGCACATGCTATCACATTTGCTTTGTGATATAATCAACATAGCTTGTATAATCTACAAGGATGACCTTATCCTCCAATTCTACCTTCTAGGATTTTGCTGCACGACCCATCTAAGATGTTTCAAATAGCGTTGTTACATGTCTGACTCACAGAGCGTTCCGTTGAATGAAATAAATCCTGTCTACCTGTGGCCTTCATGTATTTCCATGAAAGGCTATCCCTCTTCAACAGCTTCTATCATGGGTCTTAGAAGTTCCTTTGTGGGGGTGATGCTAGAATCCGAGGACATGCTTCAAGTACATGCTCTATCACTGAGGGACACTCCCACCATTTCTCTACTCACTTTTACCCCTATTTGTCCTTTCTCTTTCCTCTATTAGTGAAGAAATGTAGGGCCAAGCACAAGTCAAGCAGCCATTTCTTACTGTGGGTGGATGGCAGAAGAGACACGAGATGCAAAGTGGAATGATCTTGGGAGAATAGGAGACCATTTGGAAAGAAGAGAATTTTCCAAATATCAGTTGAAATAGGTCTTTCATGAAGTTGATTTGAATGGTGATTATAATTAGGATTTTTCTCATCAAAGAGAATGCAGGAGGGTATGGTGGGTAATGCCTTTTCCAGATGTGCTAACTATAGGCTATCAGGAAGTGAGGGGGGCAGGGGACCTGTCACACAGATGCTCTTTATTTAGAAATTAAATAAATATTGGATATCCTATGTCAGTCAAGGGTAGTCACTGCAGGGCTGTCCACTCTACTCTAGTTCCAGCCTCATGTATTTTGTCTTCTTTCATAGTTTTCTGTGTGGAAGGCTACTGTATGGAGTTGTATGTCAGGTTCAACCAAAGAACACATCTTCCTTTAAGAAATCATTGGTATGGAACTGGGGGTTTTCCTTCCCCCCCAAAACCATACCTTTGCCAGATGGAAATATACACAGTAATGGGACTCATTGAAAACGTAATTTCCCTCTATAGTTTCTATAGCTGTAAAATCACTACATATACACTCGGGTTTGGCTCTAGAGCAACAGTGGAGCCATGAGCAAGCGTCCCAGGGAAGTGCAGCCTCTGCTTTGGACTCTCTGTTCTTGCAGAGACCTCTGCTCTCATATCCATGCCTTCTAGATCTGGGAGTCATAGCCCTAGCATTTGGACTTAAGGTCTGAGAAGCCTTCCTTGCCTGTCTATGTGCCTAATACCCTCTTGATCTAATGCCAGCTTGTTACATTTGTTCTATTTGTCAGTGTGTGAAGTGGTTGGCATTGGGGGAGGCTGATTTGGGGGTAACCTGAATGTTCACTTGGACGGAGAAGCCATAAGAGCAAGAGAGTCTCGTGTGACTTCCTCATTAATGTCTCCTTGCTAGACAAGTGCTCAGTAACCTATGCTGAAAGAGGGAACCTCCTACTAAAATAAGAGACCACCATGACAGTTCCGTGGATGGATACACACTTTAGTTATCTGTAGACAAAGCTGAAGGTCTCTGTGCAGAGTAAACAATGAATCTGCAGATCTCTTACTTTTTTTTTTCTTTTCTAAAAATAAAAAATATAGCTTTGGCTTTCACTGTATCCTGAATTTTGGAAGTATTGGGAGATCTGGGGCAAAAAGTGGCAATACAAAGAGTACGGAGACACAGAGGCAGAGGGAAACTGCAGATGAACTGGGGCTGCTTTCAGGTCTCTGATATCTCTGCTCAAAATGTGATTTTAGGTATCATGGGGTTTTTTTCCCACTGCATGTGATAATGTCATCATTTATTTTTAAATGGTTCTAAATTGCAGATTTAAGTTTATTTCAAATCATCCCTATTTTTAAATTCCTTTTAATAGGAGGAGACGGAGCACCGATATACGGAATCTACTATATTTCAGGGACTCAAACAAATATGCATTTGGCTGCGAATTCCAAACTCTCAGCAAAATCAAAAGATAGACATAGATATAAAATATACATTCCTTTGTTTAGTCCTTGGTAGAGAATCTCAAGTATTGCACTTTAAAATTACGTTCATCTAAGATTTTGCCCCAAGTTTCACCCTGCATTAGCTACATGCCCCTAGCAAATCTGATTTTCAAATCCTATATATAAAATTAACTAATTTTTCTCATTCAACTTTGGAAGACTTACTTTACAGAACTATTTAAAAGAAAGCAAGAAGGAAAGAAAGAAAGAAAGAAATGGCATATGTACTTACAAAATTGTGAGATGGGGGCATCCAGCTGAGGCACATTTCCGCCCTTGGCGTTGAGCTTCTGCACCTGGGTAGGGGGAACAGGTTTGTGCGACTGGCCAGTGGCCCTGTACATAGCTTGGACCCACAAAATTCGATCTTGTTCATCATCACTTGCAAATATCACCGTGTCTCCTTCTTTGACTGCATTGAAGAAGGCTCGGCCACCCTCCAAACCTGCAAGAAAATAAAGCCCACCATCTAAGCTGAGCTGTGAGGTCATCTCCAGGGAGCACTCCCTAGAAAGCAATTCCCACTGCTTTTCCTTGGGCCAGAATGGGGAGGAGCAATTTATGACTTCTGGATGAGGTGGCTGTAAACTAGCTGGCCACTGAGTAGGACCCGGTATTTAAGAAACATTTTAAGGCTGGCTCATATCTCTTTCTTTGTCTTGCTGGTGACAATATGCCAAAAGTTACATTAAACATCTACTTATAAACACAGTTCTTTCGTAAATCATCATTATCACCACCAGCACCACCATTATCACCAGTACTATCACCAGTATTATCACCAGTACTATCACCAGTACTATCACCAGCAGCATCACCACCACCATCACAACCATCACCACCACTGTCACAAAAAAACACTTCTCTTGGCCCCTTCTCCCTTCAGCTGCTCTTCTGTGCGTCTTCTCTTTCCAGTGAAAAGAACATAGCTACTGAGGCTTCTCCATTGCTTCTGCATAGGCAGCACACCTAGGCATTTGATCAAGTGCAGTCTCTGACCCCACAAGTCTGCCCTGAGGCCTGAGATCCAGAGCTTCCAACAAATTCTCTGAAGATGCTGATACTATAGGTCAGAGAATCATCTTTGAGCAGCAAGGAGCTCTCTCCGTTTGACCATCAAGCCTCTAATCCAGCTGCTGCCTGCCTAAAATCTTTGTTGTCAAAGCCATCAATGTTATTAACCTTGCCGCATCCAATGTTCAACGTGAAATCCTAACTCTGCTCACTGTATCACACGATCAGCAGCAATCCTCACTCTTTTCTGGCTGAAATTTTCTCTTTCAGGAAACCTTATGGCCCACTAACCTCTCAGCACGTGGTGGCTACTCTGTTTAGTTTACTGTCTACTTCTCCTCTTCCTCCTCCTGACCTTTTAAATGTGGAAGCTCCTGGGGTTCTGTCTTACACTCCTGTATTTATAGTTCCTGGTGTTAACTTTTATGTGTTAAGAATGTGCTGAGAGGTACTTTCCATTTTCCTCAGCACATTGGAGTCCCTCCTTCCACTCCACACCTAAACTAGGGGGGTTCTTGGGACTTGTGCACTTGGATGGATATCTCAAACATGTCAAACCCAATGTTGACATCCTGGGTTTTGTCTCAACCTCTTGCCACCTTAGGAGAGCTGAACCCATCCAGCTAGAAAGTGTCACATGCAATCTTGGGACTAGTTTAGAATCTTTCATGAATTTCTCCTATGGGTGTTGGTGCCATGGGTTACCAGAGCAGGGACCCTTCTTCTGCCACTGGTTCTGGCTCCTGAATCTGGCTATAATTAACTTGTGCAATCTCCTATCTCAACCAAGAACATCTACTCTTGTGTTCTTGTGACAGTTCTCTGTACTGAACCCAGCCAATGCCTAATCTAACAGGTCATGCTGTTTTTCTGCTTAGCTTACCGAGGCCCCATCCTATTGAAACGAGACCCCAGGTTCTGTCAAGGTTTGCAATCCACATCAATTGACTCTCTGCCACCTTCAGTCTCTCCTTTCTTCTCTAGTGTGTACACTTTATATCTGCATAATTCACAGAGGCTCCTTGCAGCTCTTGCAGAGAGATATGACCCTCCTCTACTTATCTTTAATTAGAAGTTACATTCTTATAAGGCCTTCTTTGACTTTTATCTCTGATAATTATCTCTGATAATCTCTCTTACCATGACTATTTTTTTATATTAGTCTTTTAACACAAATTTTATTTTGTTTTTATTTGTGTGAGTGTGTGTGTGTGTGTGTGTGTGTGTGTGTGTGTGTTTTGCCCCAAGTTTCACCCTGCATTAGCTACATGCCCCTAGCAAATCTGATTTTCAAATCCTATATATAAAAACAACTAATTTTTCTCATTTAACTTTGGAAGACTTACTTTACACACACACACACACACACACACACACACACACACACGCTCATGCAGACTGGAAAACAGAAGATGTCCGATCCCCCAAATCTGGAGTTGCAGGTGGTATGCTGACCAATGTGTGTTCTGGGAACCAAACTCTGGTTCTCTGCATGTACAGGAAGTGCTCTTAATTGCTAAGCCATCTCTCTAGTCATCTATTGTTCTTATTAACTTCTACTAAGCTTCCTAGTGGACTTTGCATTATATGGACCAAGGTTTTATCTGACTTAACTTCTTCCATTTCTTTGGTATCTAGCATAACTCAGCACAAAGTAGGTGTTCAAAAATATTTGTTGAAAAAATGGTCTCAGTTTTTTTCCGAATGTAGCTCTCAAGGTCAGCTTTTAAAACAAGGCCAAGTTAGCTCATATCTATCAACATATTCCAAAGCCTGCATTTTCAATGAGGTGGGATTTCTCTAGCTAGATATAAGGGTCATACCTTTGTCATATGTGTGTCATCTCCCCATTAGTTGAGAGCCAAGAGGTGCAGGAATGATTGATTAGCATCTCCAAGCTGCCAGCAAGGCCAGTCAGGAGTCTGTTTGCAGCAGAGCAGTGCTAGGCGTCATTGCAATGGTGTGAAGACTTCTACCCTGAGCTCATCATGTTAATCCAGGTATCTCTTTTACAAGTGACTACATATTGTGGAGATATTGCATTGATAATGGTCAGGGACTAGGCTCAATAAGTAGATACTTTCTTTTTATTTTTAAGTCACACACACACACACACACACACACACACACACACAAACACACCTGTGTGGTCATATGCATATGTGTGCCTGTGAAGACCAGAAGAGACCATCAATTCCCTGCAGCTGGAGTTACAATTGGTTGTGAGCCACTCATGTGGGTGCTGTCCCTCTGCAAGAGCAGCAGGGCCTTAAGTTAGGACAATCTCTCCAGCCCTGGCTACTTCTTTACAAAGAGGACCCAGTGATTTAGCATCAAAACAGCTTTAAGAAGAGATTTCTGGTGGCTTTCATTCTGAGGAGATATTTAAGTTGGTTTCTCATAACTTGTATAAAATGGATGCTCTAGCAAGGATAGTGCACACTTAACTTGAATGACACAAAAAGAAGGAAAATTTAGAAGTGGAGGAAGAGCTTTGAAGAATGCCTCAGTGAGCATCAAGGAGACAAGATGAAGAGTGAGTCAACAGATCATGTGCCTATGCTCACACAAACCTTGGAGATGTGCCACCTTGCTGCAATCAGTAGACACCAAGGACAGTCTCACGTGAGAGGTACTCCCCACTGCCTTAAGCCTTGCATCCAGTTACACCTTTCCTTAAGGTAAAAAAAAAAAAAAAAAAAAAAAAAAATAGGCTATGATGGTGCTGAGCCCACCAACTTTATAAAGCCTGCATAAGATTAAGAGGAGGACAGTGAAGACAGACTCTTTTGTCTTTTTTGACTAATAGACTCACTGTCCAAGAGCATCCCCTGATCTCTGAAGACATGACTATGTTGTTATTAATTTGTTTACACCTCCATAGATAAAGTTGGGCAAGTGCATAGTATACAGGCGCTCCACCCAATGCTTAGGAGAGTATGAAAATTTTGCCCCCACCTCTTTCTGGCTCCTTAGTAAGAACCAGAAATTTTTAACAATCAAATGCAGAGCTTAGAGGCTGGGGCATTAACTCAGTGGCTGAATGTTTGCCATATAAGACCCTAGTGTCCATCTCCAAGATCACAAGAAAGAAAAAAGAATCTGAGTTAGGACAATAGAAAATATTAAATATCCATTTTCAATTAAAAGTCACTTGGGAAATAAATGGGACAGGAAAAGTCAGAGAGAAGCAACTGCTTGTTACCTTCAAGACCACAGTCAATTAACTTTTTATTTACAATTCTCAGGAAGAAATTAAATCTCATCAGATCAACGTGGAAATAATAAATCAAGCTTTAAGAATATAAATGCAGAGACGGAACACTGGCTCGGTGGTTAAAAGCTCTTGATGCTCTTGTAGAGGACCTAGGTTCAGTTCTCAGCACTAAGTGCTCAGCACAGCAAATCACAACCACATCTAACCCTAGTTCCAGGGGATCTGAAACCCTCTTCTTACCTCTGTGAGTACTACAGCATGTGCTATACTTAACATACATGCAGGCAAATCACTCATAAACAGAAGGTGAAAATAAGCATAAACTTTAAAATGAGAATATTCAGGTGTTATTCCTGTATGTGGAATAGAACTCCCTGCCTCCATCTTCCTGCCATGGAAACCCTGATTTAATCTGTAAAGTCCATGGGTAGCTTTGCTGTGATTGTTCAGTGACAAGTGCAAGAGGGTGACATGGGTTGGTCCCAGGGTCTTATTCCATTGACAGATAGCCTGAGACCTCTCCAATCTGTTTCTTAATTTGAAAAAACAGAATGACATTTCTGATCCCGCTTGCTTGTGGGATTGTGACAAGGGTCCAGTGTAATCACACAGAAGAGAGAGAGTTGGCACTGACTTGGCAGGAGTTCCTGACATACAATAGCATTGGTGGGCATACAAAAGAGGGAGAGGGCATTGGCTCAGCAGGAATCCCAGGTATAGAATGGCCTTGGTTTATTTTGTCATATTGATCTTCTGGCCTCTGTCTCTAAGATATACATCTTAGGTACAACTGTTTTCCTTTGTAAAAAGAAACCCTAAGTGAGAAAAAAGAAACTTGAGAGAAATACAAACCACCTCACAGTGTCCCAATTGCTGGCTTTTAGTGCAGAATCCTGTCATTCTGACATGTTGCATAGAATGTTCATTTTGAACTCCTTCCTGTTCATTAGGAAAACTTCTGGGCAAAATTTGAATTCAGATCTCACGAACTCAGTGCCGTACAGTGGGTACTCTGGCAGGATGTAGTTACAAACAGAAATTGGAAAGAGTCTGACTTGCTTGAATCCCCTCAGGGCCAGGATTTAGGGAGGACAGATGACCCTAGGAAGGCAGGGACCAGGTCTTCTTTGTCGTACCTTTTTGGGTTAATACCCTATAATGCCCCATCTTCTCTCAAATTCTGCTTCCCCCCTCCCTCCTGTGTATTTTGTTGCACGTGGAAGAGCAATATGGGAGTTGAAAAAAAGGTTTTGGGCCAAATGATGCAGTGTGGTTGGAAAAGCCTAGTGCAGATTTGGCATAAAAATGAACTCCGGGAGAGGGCTGCTGGTGCTCGTTGTTCATTAATATGCTGAAATGATTTCGCACCCCCCACCCATTCTGAAGGTTCTTTGAAACTGATTTCTATTCAGTTTTCTGGGGAAAAAATAAAATGGGTATGGGGAGAGGTGTGAGGGGGCAGGATGTAGAATGTATGCAATGTAGAACTTACAAGAAATACCACCACTTGCAAGGCGCTCTTCGCTACTTAAGCCCAGGCGCATCAACGTTTCAATTCAGAGAGAGGCATCTTGTAAGGAATACAGTGGATAGGGTAGCACAAGTTTCTTTCTCTAGTTCCACCAGCTAACCTTGTGTAGTTTTGGACTCTGTCTAGGGGACAAGCGTGCTGGGAGGCAGCTTCTCTTGGACACCAAAACAATGACACACACTGAGGCTGAAGTCATGGCTTAGAGGCTGAAGAGTTGCCTCTGCTGGTAAAGTGCTTACCACGAAAGAGCGAGGGTCTCATTTCCAGCACCCATATAACAGTCGGGCTTATACCTGTCAGTCTACTGCTGGAGGGGGCAGAGACTTTGGCATTTGATAGTCATCACTCCAGCCTAGCCAATCACTGAGCTCCTGGTTCAATTATGAGAGCAATGGAATACACCTGATTCCAACTTGTGGTCTCCACATGCAACTCCATATGTATACACACACACACACACACACACACACACACACACACACACACACACACACCATAGTCCCATACAAATGCAGTTCCCTGGTAGGTATACAAGTATATATTCTTTCTTATGGATATCCTCAGCAGCGTATTGTAGAGTACATCATTGATGTCCCAGGTGCATAAATGACAAAGTATGTGTTTTCTTTTTGGCTTTGAACCAGAGACTCTCTGGTGTAACAGGTTATTGCCTAGCATAAACCATCTTGCTAACACGAGCTTGTCTTTTGTCAGTGCGTGGCCAAGGCAGAGGTGGGTACCTGGCTGAGGGTCGGTGTAATCCACGGTGTAGCCGTCCAGCTGTAGGAGTTCCTGAGGCTCTGCCTTCTTTTCTCGATAGCTGCACATGGCAAAAGTGTACTGGCTGACCTGCAGGACAGAAAATCAGACTGTGAGACTGTCCCACCAAGACTCATGCCCCCTTGGAAACCATCTACATTTAACTGAAGCCCCAGTTGCTCCATGGTCTCATTCACACTGGATATAGTATCTGACAGTGGCCCATGAGGTTAGAGTGGGTTCATGTGCAGAATGGAAGTAAGAATTTGTCCCTGTCAGTTAGTAGGTGATTAGGAACAGTCAGCTGTTTCTATCTTTATGGTTGTTTGACTTGTATTTTTGTCTAGTGTATGCATTTCATGTGGGTGCCCATGTAAACCTGTGCATGTGGCAGAGGTGAGGGTATATTTACATGAATGTGAACCTGTGTTTGAAGGCTAGAGGTTAGTTTCAGGTGACGTTCATCCACCCTGTTGTTTGAGACAGTGCTTCTCATCAGCCTGTAAATCACAGCTGCGCTGGCTGGCCAGCAAGTCCCTTTTGATGTGGTTTCTGGGCTGTCTCTCCAGCCTCCTATCTACTATTTTGAGACAGGTCTCCTTATGTCTCAGGTTGGCCTTGATTTTCTGATTCTCCTCCCCAATATTGTGGGTTCTGGGGTTACACTGTGCACTAGCTCAGCCCACATTGCTGTTCTTAACACCAACTGGGTTAAACACACACATTGCCACACTTTTGTGATACAAGGCTGACTGAATGGCAACAGTTCTACACGTGTTACCCAATATAATCTTGGCCAGCAGTTAGAGAACAAAAATTCTTTTCTTTGCAGTTGTTTAAAAGGCTTGGAAGATGACTTGGTGGGTAAGACACTAAGCAAGCACGAGGACCCGTGTTCACTTCCCTAGAACTCACATAAAGCCAAAATGGGTAGTGCAAATCTGCAATCACCATGCCCCATGGAGAGAAGAGAAGCAGAGATGGGAGATGCCCAGAAGCCCACAGGCTGGCCAAACTTCCATACACAGTGAAGAGCAACAAAAGATCCTGCCTCCAAACATGGTGGTAATCAAAGACTGACGCCCAAGGTTGGGTTTTAACCTGCTCTGTGGCATTTATGCACTTGAACTCACACAAAGCTATATCCCCCCCCCCCACATTCACATATAACAAGCTGTACTTGAACTCACACAAAGATATGGTCTCCTCTCATACACTTGAATTCACACAAAGCTATGCCCCCCCCCAACCTTGCATTCACATACAACAAGCGCTGCTTTTGTCAGTGTTGAGCTTCTCGTTTTGTTTTCTGGCTACTTGCTGCTATTGAGGGGGCACTTGCAGTGACTTGGTAGAGTCCCCCCTCCATCTTAGACAAGTGCCACAGTGACATGCTGTCACAAGCAATGAGCACTCGACTGCTAGGTGCCAGTCATAGCCAGGCAGCCCCAAGCCCCGATGGCATGGCCGTTGTCACTGGTGCCCTACATGGCAGCCCTCACTTTACTGATATTGGCATTCCATGGCAGTGCAGGGTGGTGCTCCAAGCTGCAGGCCTGCCTTCAGGACCCTGTTGTCACTGTGTATGCAGAACTGGCGACGATGCTTCCCTTTTCTACATCTGGCCTATTGGCAAGGAGCCTGTAGCAAAACAGGCCTACCCCCAGCTTCCAGCCAAGCTCACAGGCACATTTACCGTCATCCACGTATGTCAAATGCCTCGGTGAAGGACTGCCACATCCTTCACCCCTTACTTTCCTTTATTGAAAGAGACAATTCTAAGACTTTGAACCCAGCCAGGGACAGCTGTAGTCTCCTCCACAGTGAGACTGGTCTCTTTTTAAGGGCAAGTACGAGAAACTGGTGCTTTCAGGCTCTACAATAGGTTTCGCTGTCCCGCGTCCTGAAGGTTCAGAGTAAGAGGCAAGAGCGCATTCACGTGGCTGGTTTGTCTGCTGCTGCCCTCTGTTGGTTTCTCATGAGAATTTTCCTGCCCAGTTTGGGATTCTGAAGAATGCACTGTCTCACAGGCTAGACCAGAAGGAGAACTTTGATAAGAGAACACCATCTAGTTTCTTATAACAAGCAGAGCACCCAAGACTTCCCCTTCTCCTACAATGGATGTCGGAGTGCAAATGGGAGTGGTCATAGAAGCTGGGTTCCTGGCCAGGTCCAGTAAACTGTCATCTTCCAACCTCAAAGTTCTCGTCTGTGTTGTGCTCCCTTCCTCCTCCTCTCCCCTCATCCCTGTGCATCAGCTTGTTACTGGGTAGTTACTGAGGTACCCACATCATGTGAGAGGCCCATACAGCAATCACTCTATTGGTGTGCGTAACTAAGTAGTCCCTGTGCATCTGGCTCCATCATTCAGCTCAAAGAGGACTTCCCTGTAGGTGACCAGTCCTTTGAAGGAGTACTTTTGTTCTATTTACAGTTTCACAAGCAATAGGCATTTGTTAAATGAGTCTGACACATGGGGGACATATGTTTAATCCATGACACCCTTCTCCATGATTTACAGTGTCTCTCCACATATAGTACCAGGCCATTCCAACCTGTGGCTGATCCTACCCACAAAAAAAATCCTCCATGATGCCCTCACCACAAAACAATGACAGGAGACACTGCTAGATCTCTACTCTGGTGATTTGGATTAGTTCTTTCACCTGGCAACAGCAGACAGGGTAGAGTTTGTCAGTGAGGTCAGCCAGAAAGGCGCCAATATGCACTTGAGGTCCACATAAATACAACAGCCAAAGCATGTGATACTGAGAGGCATGCTTCTACTACTACTGAGCCCTTCACTTTTTTCTTCCCTGTTTTAGTGGCTTCCTCTCTGCAGTGCTGTCTGCTGCTGCCCTCTTCTGGAATTACTGATGACATGCCCTGCAGGCTGAGGCTGTGTGACTTGGTTAAAAAAAGAAACAAAATAAAATAAAACAACTCCCACCTCCCCACCCCACCCCCAAGCCCCCAAACCAAAGCAACAGCAACAGCAGCAGCAGCAGCAACAACAACAACAACAACAACAACAACAATAACAACAACAACACAAACTAGACAAACCTGAGTTGGCTCACTGGGAGTGTTTTTTCTTTAAGATCTGACAATTTACTTTAGGATTCAGAAGAGGGGAGAGTATCCTTGGAGTATTATCCTGAGTTATAGATGCATCTTAGTTTTCCCAGAATGCTTGGAGGTCACCAAGGAGCTGACAGAGATTTGGGAACTTTCCATTTTTAAAGCTGTCACATCTTATTAATAGAAAGCTATTCCCAGTGAAATGCAGGTTTCCCCCTAAACTGCCAATGTGTTCATTTTGACAAGTTTTGGGACTGGACTCAAGTTCTTGCACACTTTAGGCACGTGTTCTCCACGTGCTCCAGAGCCTGAGAGGTGATTTTTGAAGTCAGAGAGTACAAGCAATGCAGAGTAGAGGTTTAATAGTCACGAGTGATGGGCACAGGGCTTGCAGCATCCTGGTTTATGCCAAGCAGTGGCCCTCTGGGTAGAAGTGAGGATTGGCTCCTGGGATTCCCTAGGCTTTGATCAAAGTTTGATTTTACAGGTGACCAGACTTTTGCTACTTTAGCTCATTTTCTGCCGTTTTTAAAATAGAAAGGGGCTTATTTTTTTTTTATGTTATTACTTTTTTTTTCCATTTTTATTAGGTATTTAACTCATTTACATTTCCAATGCTATACCAAAAGTCCCCCATATCCACCCACCCCCACTCCCCTGCCCACCCACTCCCCCTTTTTGGCCCTGGTATTCCCCTGTACTGGGGCATATAAAGTTTGCAAGTCCAATGGGCCTCTCTAGAAAGGGGCTTATAATGGAGAGGGCAGCAGTTACCAACATCTCTGTGTGTATTGGGTCAGGGAAAAGTCCAAATAGGTAAGTTCTTTGAAATCAGACGAGTGAATCAGAGCCTTAGTTGAGAGGGCTGAAGTCTGAGTGCTCATCAGTAGAGCATGATAGTACAAGCTTAGGTACAGGACGCTTGTCTGATCCCCATAATTGAAAGCAAAGGTATAAGACAAAGCAAAACAAATCACGGTATTGGGTGTGGTGTTATACAACCTTAATCTCAACACTTGAGAGGCAGAAGCAAGAAGACCACCAGTTAAAAGGCAGACTATATGTGTGTGTGTGTGTGTGTGTGTGTGTGTGCATATATTCAGTAAGAGCCTGTGTGTATGGAGAGAGAGAGAGAGAGAGAGAGAGAGAGAGACAGAGAGAGACAGAGAGAGACAGAGAGACAGAGAGAGAGGATACAGAGATACAGAGATACAGAGCCTCTTAAAAAAACCCAAAAACTATTTGATCAATCAATCAAACAAACAAACAAGCAAACAAAAACAGACAATGAAGAGGGTAATCACTAGAGAGCCAGTTTGGCTGTTTCCTGTCATTTGTAATCAGAATGTAACTCTATGTACATCCTTCAGAACTGTGTGGAAACATTCTTACCACTTACATGTCTTACAACTCATTTTTTAAATAACAGTGAATCTGGATGGGTTGTTAAAATACTGCTTGACAAGTCATTTTATCTATGAATGCTATTTATCCTATTCAGCTTTAGTATCTGTTCTGAAAGCTGGAATAATGAGAAATTTCAGTCATGATGCCTGTAGGAAACCAGAAACAGAGAGTGTGGGTTTAGGGAACATACACTTCATGAATGAAAAGTAGATGAATCCTAGGAACTTTTGTGTGCATAAACTTCTCTGCGTATCAGACCCACCTAGGTGCTCAGTTGGATGAGACAGATGCAGCCTGAAGACCTGTGCTGAACTTCATAGTTAGCTGCTCATCAGTCACCATCTTTAATTTTTAAATTAATTTTATTTATGTGTATGTCCGTGAACCACATGGTTGTAGAGGCCAGAAGAGAGTATCAGTTCCCTGGAGCTGAAGTTACAACTGGGTGTGAACCACCAGATGGTTTCTGGGAATGAAACCTGGGTCTTCTCAAGACCACTGGACAACCTCTCTAGCTCCATCATGCTCTGTCTTTGAACAGGTCACATAAGCACACTGAGCCTCAGTTTTCCCTAATGTTAAATTTGGAGAAAATCTATATTCACTGTAGTATAGATATCTGCAAAGACCAATTTCTCAAGCACTTTGTGAACTTCACAGAACCATAGAAATATGCTATTATTAGCATTTTAGGGGACATTTAAAATACAATTTAGCAGTGCTGACATTGGGCTGAAATACTTTGAAGAAGTGGGAAACCAAACACCTCCCTTTTAAAAGTTGAAATAGTTTTCATATTGGAGAATAACAATACACTTTTTCAGACAGGTTCACGAGGTTCAAGGTTGGCCTTGAACTTGCTGCTTAGCCAAGACTGACCCTTAACTTCTGATCCTTCTGCCCCCACCTCCCAGGAATCCGTTAGAGTAGTTTGTTCATGATGTGTTGGGGGAGAGACTCCAAAGCCTCGTGCATGTTAGAGTTTGACTATACCAACTGAGCTATCCTCCCACCTCCAAGAAAATCAACTTTAAGACATGAATGGAGAAGAGATGAGACTTTATTATCTGGAATGGGCACACATTTCCCTTTGACTCTGCATTCGTATACCCAGGTCAGGGATTCTGACTACTGAATAGAGCTCAGTGTGGTCAGTCATAGTGATGAAGGCACATGTAGTCTTTGCCATGCTCCCACAGACTGACAGTGAGTCCCAAGGAACTCCCTGACCTAGGATGTCAAAGACCCCTGTCATTTCTGGGTTATAGGCTACAGCTAAACTTATAGGGCATGCATAGGGATTTCAGGGACCAGGGCTGAGGAGGCCTTGGTGTGCTGTTTGCATATAATTACCCAGTTAATTCCTTTGATCCTTGGTTCCATGAACAATAGGAACAGGCAGTCTATGGTCAATGCCATGAGACCAAGGCAGTACACTAGAGGCTTAGTGCTGGCTTCCCCATCACTGTGATAAAGGAGCTGACATGTCACCTTCAGAGGTTAGACTGGTAAGGGATGAAAGGTCTGATCTCAATGAGCCAGAGGCTTGATTAGTGTGTGGGTGTGCTACCAAAAAAGGCAGGCAGCACCTCTTAATCATGAGAAGCCTCTTGGCATCCTGCAATGCATCTCTCCTGCTCTCTAGGAATGCCACAGAGCCTCAGACAGCCTGTGCCCTTTTATGTTTTTTTCCAAAGTCAGTATACAGCTTTCTTTTTTAAAGCTATGGTGTGATTCTCATCTCCTCTTAAAGGAAGTCTGTGTGTGAAGGCCCCAAAACATCTGTGTTCCAGTTGCACAGCCCAGAAAAAGCCATTCTCTTCTTTTGGGTTCAGTACACAGCATGCAGAGACAGTTTCTCTTACATTTTTTCCAAATCTCCCCCTTCCCTGCCCACCCAGTTTCTTTCCCTAAAGCTTCTTTTTCTAAAGAGAGAGGCCAGCTACTTGTATGAGTGTGTATACGTGTGTGTGCACACACATGTGAACAGATGTGTACTATGTTCACACGTGAACCTGGAAGCCATTATTCTCCACTTTAGTTTTGGACATAAGGTCCTTTATAGAAACTGAAAAGGGATAATTCATTCAGACTGGCTATCCAGTGAGCCCCAGAGAACTTCCCATCTCTGCTTCCTTGACACTGGGATTTATAGCAGTGTCAATTATTTTAATTAATTTTTATATTAGTTCTAGGAATCAAATGCTTGAATGTCAAGCACTTTGCTGAAGGAATATTCTCTTAGCCTGAGATCAGCTGCTTCTAAACATCCTTTCATTTTCATCTTCACACTCATTCTCAGAGAAAAGCTACGTGTTGAGTGAAGAACTCTTGGGTGCTCAGAATGCAGAGGGACCCCATGTCCTGCCAAGAGAATGTTTGCTTACTCTGCTGGGAAGATGTCATCAACTACTGCCTAGACCCCGTGATCTGACTTCCTCAGAACCACGTGTCATTGCCAGGAATGGTTCCTCTCTTCCTTTATCTTCCCGCAGTTGTTGAAGGCATTTGTGGACACTTGGAAGGTGTGAGTGTGGTGTGGGCAACACAGAAGCACCTTAGGATGGATTGGAATGAATTTAGCCCCAAAGCAGTGAAAAAGCATCAAGGGTATACTTGAATATAGTTGTAGGCTTGACAAGTGTTGCCAGAAACTCCTGCAGTTACTTAGAACCAAGCGGGAGCTGCCACACAGTGAGAGTCAGTGCAGGCATGGCTCCAAAGAGAGGTGAAATAGCTCAGGAAGCACGATTACAAGGTGCCTCACTTTGAGATGTATTTCAGAGAGCACTGCAGTGAACATTTTGAAGATTGAGTTATGGCTTCTGTGCCCTGGTGGAGACTGTGTGTCAGATAGAGTTAAGGCAAATTTAATGGCCAACTGAAAAAAGTTGAAGCTCAAACCAACAGCAAAAGGGGTTGGAGAAGTGTTTTGAGGACATTTATTATAAGTCTGTAGGGAAATTTTTAGATGCATCTAGGAGAGTGAAGATATTATTTTAAACATTAGCAACACATTATTGGTCTCTGTGTTTGACTCTACTTCTGTGTATACATCTGTGTATCTACGGATTTTTTTTTTTTTTTTTTTTTGTGGTACTGTCAGCAATAGTCTAACTGTTGAAACCCAGAAGTCCATTGCAAAGGGAAGGTTTTACAGGTATGGGAGGAAGAGACCTCTGTGTGGTTCTGTGAGTTTATAATCTGGAAAGCAGCATGGAACTCAATGCTCAGGCTTCGTGGCCTCCATATGCCGTACCTCAGATCAAAAGCATGCATTCATACTGCCGAATCTGTAATACAGATAGCTCTTGAGACTGATGACAGAGTTGAAAAGTTACCTGCACCAACACAAAGAACCTCTTCTTCCACCTCTTCCACACATTCTTACCAATGGTCCATAAGTACCTGCAGGGAAAAGGAAGACCAGGGCTGCATTAGTGCCTGACTAATATGCCTGATGCACTTTACCATACTCCCCAGGAAACCTAGCCCTCATCTACCAAGAGGCTGCAACACACCCAGATAGTGTGAGGGGACGCCCCAGGCTCTAGACTTTCTCCTCTCAACATTCACAGCTCGTCCCACATTGACACAGCCTATGATACAATTGCTATTTTCTTTCAATTGTCTATGACATCATGAATCAAATCATTTTGAAAGAAACTTTATAACATGGGTTTGATATACTCATTACACAGAACACACTAAAATACATAATAATCCATGCTTGTGTGGAACACTGAAATGAAATTACTCATTTTATGAATACATTTGTGGCAGGCTTAGTCTATGGGGCAAAGACTAACATCTTGGACCATGATGGAACCTCTATCTGCTCTCCTTAGTCTTGGCCTCTGCTCCAGACATTACACAGAAGCCACAGGGTTTTCTAAAAGGTCAAATCAGCCCATAAGTTTCTCCTAAATAAGGTTAGGAAGCCGTTGGGCAGGGTACTTAGGCAAAGGTCCTATCTAAGATGTGCACACTTGCTGCAGGTAGAGAAGATGTTGCACATAGAAAGGGAGCAAGACAGTACGTGAGGAAGAGACGGTGGCTGGAGCACAACTGAGGCAGAGTGGCTGCCAGATCACCGGAGGCTTGGTGAGCCCTAGGTCACTGTGGCAGATGTCACCTCAGTCAGTAGTGCTTCTGTAAATCACTCAGTTGATCCTGTCAGCATTCTTGCACTATGTGCTAAGATCAGATATCAATATATTCATGGAATTTATGGACATAAAAGAGAGTCTCAGCTAGGGCTTGGGAGAGAGAGGGGGCCTGGCATGCATTGGCATTTAATCTTCTGGTTCTTGTTCTATCAATCATCCAGAGGGGGGCTGCAACTGGCTTCAATTTTGATGTTTGCTGCTGGAGGATTCTGTTAGACAAGGTTGTTGAAGTATAAACATGAGTCTTGACATTCGCTGGGAATGGTGCTCAGTTGTAGAGGGCTTGCTTAGCATTTGTGAAGTCCAGAACGTCACCTCCCACCCCGATGCCACAGTCAGCAAACAAGTAAACAAACAAATGACAAATGAATATATAAGTAAATAAACAAACAAACAAATGTAGTTTGAATGTGAAATGTTTACCACAGGCTCAAGGTTTCAATGCTAAGCTCCCAGTTGGTGATTTGGCAAGGCTGTGGAATTTTCAGGAGGAGTTTCACTGGAGGAACTGGATCACTGGGTGTAAGCCTTGATGCATTTTAGGGTTAGGGTTAGGGTTAGGGTTAGGGTTAGGGTTAGGGTTAGGGTTAGGGTTAGGGTTAGTGTCAATTTCTTGTTCACTCTCTGCTTAAGTGTAGATGCAATTTGACCAGCAAGGCTTCCATCCTGCTGTTATGCATCCTTTCATAAAAACCTGAAAACCTTTGAAACTGTAAATTGGTATACCCTGTCTTTCTTAAGTTGCTCTGGTCAGGGTATTTTATCAAAACTTTAAGGAAACAAGGACACCACCACCACCACCAACAACAACAAAAGAATAGATGTACATCAAGTGTGATCCTTGTAATAGAGCATCACTGCATTTAAAGAATGATTGCTCGGAAATTATGAGCATCGTTGTACTGACATACACAAGATACTGTATGTAACAAGAAAGTTGCAGCTTTTGTAGAAGTTCACTAGAATCCACAACAGGATTTGCTTTGAATGGTTAACTCTGCCTTCCTCCAGGCACTTGGCATGGATTTACTGTGACCCTGGAGAGGAATTGATACCTTGAATAAGGAACTCTACTGCATGGAGGGAGTTTGGAACCATTCTGCATGGAGTTCGCACCACCACTAAGTGACATGACCGAGATTTAAACTCAGACTCATCTCACTGTGGAACAGCTTTTCTCTGTGCCCTTCTAGGGTCTGCCTCCCCATCTAGGGCCAGTAAAGAATAAGAATCTATATAGGAGGGCTGGGGAGATTTAGTGAGGAACTACAGAGGGGAGGAAAAAGAGGTACTGCATGGTAAGGTCTCGAGAAACAATTGTTGTGTACCACACACTTCAAACAGTGAGAGCAAACATGTGTAAATGTTTTCATGTTGGAGAAATGATCGACGCTGGGGGAGATGGGTGTGTCTATCCTGATGTCAATTACAGTGTGGGCCTGAGGGATGGCTTAGTCAGTAAGGTGTCTGCCATCCAAGCATGAGGATCTGCGTTTGTTTCTGCTAGAAGCACATACAAAAGCAGGGTTTGGTGGCACATGCTTGTAACCCCAGCACTGGGGAGGCAGAGATGCACACATCCTTGGGCTTGCTAGCCAGCCAGCCCAACATAATGGGTAAGCTCCAGACTAATCAATGCAGATCCTGTCTTAAAATTAAAGCAAGGTAGAGAGCTCTAGAGGAATGACACCCGAGGATGGCCTCTGGCCTCTGCACCCATACATACCTACATCCTCTTTCACACACACACACACACACACACAATAATACAGTGTTTACATGCACTGGAGACTAACCTGGTATCCTGTAACTGTGCATATGTTTTTTATTTTACATATCCGTTAAATACATTTACATTTAAAGAGTGAGGAAACAAACTCCGTGAATTGCTTTTCTAACTGGAGAGGGGTTTCTGTTTGAAGGCATCTGAGAGTAAAAAGCTGGTGGGATCAGAGGAAATTCACAATTCTCCTTTGGTTTGTGTAAGGGTGGGGCTTTCCCTCCTAGGCTTTCCTCAGAAAGGATTACTAATGTGGCACATGCCAGAAGGTGTCAAAACTGAGACACTCTGAGGGCTGTGAGGCACCGTGTCTGTCTAGTGAGCCCGGAGTCGCTTCCTCCCGGAACAGAATGTACAGTACCTGGAGCAGATGGACGCCATGAGACTACAGACACACAGGTGGCTTCCCACTCTGAGCCCCACTCCCAGCACACTGATCAATGAGGCAGCATTAATGCTCTAGTGCTTTCTTCTTGCTGTCTGGAAGCCTGGGCTGACCATCAGATAAGTCAGCAGTCCAAGGTGTAGTGAGTGAAGGCACAGTCCAGTGCTTATGTCTGGGACTGAAGGTGATGCCTAAGAGGGGATTGTGGCACAGTCACCAACTATTCTTGAGTTAGTCTATGGGGATAACACCATGGACTGTAGAGACACACATCACCTATGCATAGCATGGAAAGAGCAGGTAGTGTCTGGTAAATGCTAGGTGCTCTTATGCTCACCACTACTAACAATAGCAAGAACAATGGTGATAAGGCCTGATCTGAATTTACATTTAGCTTTTGGGTACCTCTCTGATTAGGAAGAAATATCGAGGTGACACATCTGATGTTAGAACTCTGGGTCATTGCTATTCCTGTTATTTGTCGAAGGTGTCTGAGTTACAGGTGAGGCTGGAATGAGCTGCGAAGGACTAACCCCAAACAGAAGAGAGAGGTGTATGTGGTCTGTACTCATTGCAGTAATCCCCAAAACTAGACGTGTCACAGCCAAATCCCCTGGCCTCGGTGTCCCTCTGTCTTAAGGACTGTATGGGAGGGCAGCAGTGTGGCAATGCCTGCAACTGGCGAGTGTGTGTGTCTATCTGTGTCTCTGTCTGTCTGTCTGTCTGTCTCCTTCCCCCTCTATCCATCCCTCCCCTCCTTCTACCTCTCCTCTTTTTTTTAATCATCTCATATACATAAATTTTTACAGTAATAAGTAGCAGAATGCTGTATCTGCCACACCAGTTTTCATATTAAGTATCCATAGGCTAATATCTCAATTAAAAGGCTAGAATTAAGAGCCAGACCTAATTCTGTATTGTCAACAAGAAAAGATTGTTTTAGAGACAAAGTTTCATTTTGTAGCCCAGGCTAGCCTAGAGATTTCTATTTTCCTGCCTCAGACTCTTGAGTGCTAAGATTAGAGGTTTGTGCCACCACATCCAGCAAGCAAGAAATGCCTTTAAACTCAAAAGTAAGTTAAAAATAGAATGCTATAAAAGGGTGTACCTTGCCAATAGCCATCTTCTTTAAAGTGTTACTGTTCCACATTACTGTCACAGAAAGTAAATCTCAAGGCAGAAATATTGGCACACACACACACACACACACACACACACACACACACACACACACAGAGAGAGAGAGAGAGAGAGAGAGAGAGAGAGAGAGAGAGAGAGAGAGAGAGAGAGAGAGATTGTTCCATAGTAATGAGTGGCTTAATTCACCAAGTGGATATAATAATTTGAAATTTGCTGCATCTACTCAAAAAGTTTTAACACACATTGAACAAAACTGAGCAGACATGCGAGGAAAGCAAAGCTAAGGCGATCGCCAGAGTTTGGTATGACTAAATTACTGACAGGAAATCAGCAGTGAAGGCTGAGGAGTCCTTAACTGGCTCAGTGCTTATCTGATGTGTACAAAGCCCTAGGTCCCATTATATGCCCGCACACAGTGTGTGTGGTCCTGCATACCTGTGAGCCAGCAATATCGTAGGACGAGCAGAACATAGGATCATCTATGGCTACACAGTAGGCTCCATCCAGATCAGAGGGAGAGGGAGAGGGAGAGGGAGAGGGAGAGGGAGAGGGACAGGGACAGGGACAGGGACAGGGACAGGGACAGGGACAGGGACAGGGACAGGGACAGAGAAACAGAGGCAAGCTCGGTTGTGCTACAGAGCACCTGAGAAGCATCACACATCCCAACCTAATTGGCATAAGCTGTGAATGCAGGAGTTCTCAAAACAGAGCAAAGAAACTCAGAGTCCTGTGAGTACTCCAACAGCCCTGCCTGGCAGCATGGTGGACAGCCTGTGCTGGCAGGAATGGTGGTCGCCTTGGGGGACCCATGGATAGCAAAGAGCTGTGATGGGGTTGAAGAACAAGAGGGCTGTGCTGGCCCAAGCAAGACAATGAAAAGGAAAGGGGCCAATCTTAATGATTGGCTTTAAACCTCCACACTCCTTGCTAACTCAGTGGAGGGGCTGAGATGCTGTGGGTTATCCCTGGTGTCCTCAGTGGTTCTCTGGATAAATTCTGAGGTGGGCCATGCAGAGAAAGCCAAGGTTCAGGCCTTTTGTTGGGACTTAACTGAAAAAGAGTCTAAGCCCAGCTTCAATGCTTACTCGGACTTGGAAGGATTTTCTCCATGATGAGCCTCAGTTTCTCTGTCTATACAGTGAGATTCCAAACAATACATGAGGCTTTTATAAAACTTATGCTAGGTACTGTGATTGTAGAAGACAAGTGGCCGACTGGAAAAGAACTAACTTTTTAGAAGGGAAGACATGATATAAACAGATGAACAGGAAACCATGTACTATATCATGCAGAGTCTTATTTTGTGATGAAAACAGGAGGGAGAAGAAGAGGAGGAAGAAGCATTAAGTCATTGAAGAGAGAGAAGGAAGGCTTTCCCACAGGGATGGGGACATTCCAAGTCAGCTGGGTGGGCAGGAGGGCACAAGGCTCTGAGGTAGCCTGTACTTCTCTAACACCCAAGGAGGAGGCCAATGTGGCTGCAGCAGTACTCACGAGAATGCAGAGAGGTTACCATAGCAACAGCCAGGACATAGCTCTGAGTGAGGTGGAGGGTCACTGGATGTTTTCTAGCACTTGAGGAACAGGACCAAGTTTAAAAAGAAAATTTCAGGGGATGGAATAGGCTACAGGGAGGCAAAGAATGTGCGAGAGGTTATGAGGCAAGAGTAACAAGAGGGGAAAAGTAAGGGAGGCTTGGAGTCCAGCAGAGAGGAGTGGGACTGAGGAGCCGGAGTCAGGGTTTGGCTTGGAAACAGAGTAGAAGGAATTTGATGATGGGCTGTGTTCCTGGTTAAAAAGTGTGCGAGTGATGTTCAGCATGACTTCAGGGCTGTAGGTCTGAACACCTGGCTGAAGGGAGGGGCGGTCTGTTAACATGGGATGGGGGACCTTCTACTTCCTGTAGGGCTGTTTCAGAGATAAAATGGGGAGAGAGATGTGAAGTACTCGACCTTGAACTTCCACACGTGGAGGGACAGAAGGGTGATGAGAAGCCAAAAACTACCTGGAGTTGCTTAATTATCACACACGCACTAATGCTAATGCTCAAAATCAGAAGAAACAGTGTTGAGTTGAACTCGCTGGCATTTAGAAACAACTCTGTAGAGTTATTCTGCATGGCCCGGTAGCTCGTTCATGAAACCACAGCATCCAATCAAGATTCCCCAAGACTTCTGACTTTCTGCTCATATGCTAAAGCAGCTATAACCTAAGTCTCCACTGTGTATCTTCAAGGCTCTCCCCCCACTATTTAAGCTGTGACTTTACTCTGACTTCCATGCTATAGGGCTTAACATCCCTACTACCCGTGTTTAAATGGAAAAAAATGTCCATAAACATTGTGCATGCTCATGTGTAGCTGCATGCATGTGTGTGAGGTGTGTGGGCCTCTGGAGTTCAGATAGTCCCCCTGGATATATCATTTCTCAGGTGTTGTCCTTTTTTTATTTTTTAAGACAAGTTCTCAGTAGCCTGCAGCTCACCAAGGAGGCTGGCTGCAATTTCCTGAGACCGTGCTGTCTCTCTCACCCCACTACTGAGATTACCACAGTGTGTCACTTCACCAAGCCTGGTTATGTGGATATTGGTAATGAACTCAGTCCTTGTCCCTGCATGGCAAATCCTTTATAAAATGGGTCATCTCCCCAGCTCCCAACAGAAATGCTTTTACTGTTCCTGACTCATTCCTTATGCAGCTAAGGCCATTTGTCCCAGTTTGGGCCATGTTGGTTCTGACTTGATGTTAGTGAATCCTTTGTCTACTCTTTGAGGCTGTTCTAAATTCTCTTGGTATATTCTTGGCAAGGAGCAATTTTTGAATGGCAGCCTAGTGTTTCAATCATTGAGGAGCCTGATGGATATGAGCTAAGTATCTCCTCCATCATTCATACTGTGAAGGTAACCTAGAATATGCTAGCACACCCACCAGTGAGTCCACAGAGAGGTTCCTGAATGTAAGTCATGTAGAGCTCTCTCTACAGAGCATATGAGGAGAATGTGAGAAGCTGGGCTCTGTTCAATGCAGAGAACAATACTGTGTTGAGTATCTGCTTGGGAGTGACTGATAGTGTTTGGAAAGGGGTTTGAAGAAGCCTGGCCTGCAGGCTGAGGCACTAACTTCACCAAGGACGTTATAAAGGTCATGTGAGGATGGTGCTTCTGTTCGCTGACATCCTCTGGTCAGCTTCCTTCCCCACCTTCTTCTGCTTACTCACCCTCTGCTTCCTCTAATAGATATTTACTGTTTCTGAGTCAATGTTGTGGTAAAGATGGAGGATATTTCCTCAAATACTACAGGAGCCTGAAGATCAATCCTCAGTTCTTTTTAATAATAATCACTCTCCAGATTATTTTTTGAGACAGCTTTTTACATTGAACTTGGAGCTCACCCAACTGACTAGACTAGTTGAAATTAGACTTGAAACCAGGACTACGTAGCTTGGAGAGAGAAGGGATATTGGAGAAAAAAAATGTTCTTTATATTTCAGAAAAATGTACCGGGAGTGAGATAGGAAGGAGGAAAAACTGACCTTAATAACTGAAACTCAAAAAGAACAAAGACCAAAGTGTGGACACTTTGCCCCTTCTTAGAATTGGGAACAAAACACCCATCGAAGGAGATACAGAAACATAGTTTGGAGCTGAGACTGCCAAACACAGAAGTGGATGCTCACAGTCAGCTATTTGATGGATCACAGGGCCCCCAATGGAGGAGCTAAAGTAAGTAACCAAGGAGCTAAAGGGATCTGCAACCCTATAGGTGGAACAACAATATGAACTACCCAGTACCCCCCCCCCCAGAGCTCATGTCTCTAGCTGCATATGTATCAGAAGATGGCCTAGTCGGCCATCAGTGGAAAGAGAGGCCCATTGGTTGTGCAAACTTAATCTGCCTCAGTACAGGGGAACACCAGGGCCAAGAAGTGGGAGTGGGTGGGTGAGGGAGTGGGTGGGGGAGCATGTGGGGGACTTTTGGGATAGCATTGGAAATGTAAATGAAATAAATCCTAATAAAAAATACCTGTGAGTATGCATGTAGTATGTTTGTGTTGACACACGTGTGTGTTCATGTGCAGGTACTACTCTGTGTGTGTGTGTGTGTGTGTGTGTGTGTGTGTGTGTGCAAGAGGCATCTTCCTCAATCACTCTCCAGATTATTTTTTGAGACAGCTTTTTACATTGAACTTGGAGCTCACCCAACTGACTAGACTAGTTGCCCAGTAAGCTCCAGGAATCCACCTGTTTCTGCTTGCCCAATGTTGGGATTTCAGATGAATACTGCTTCAAGAAACGGTTTCTGTGGAGCCACAGTCTTCCAAATTATCTTTTAAGATGTGATCATGCTTGCAAAGCAAGCAATCAAACTCATACTTGCATAATAAGCACTTTATTGATATGGATATTTCCTCGATACAACTTTTTTGTTTTTTACATGGTTTGAACATTCAGCTCAGGTTGATTTTTGAACTTGTGCCTTAGCCATATGATAAGGTACCAAGTGAAATAAGGAAAACCTGGCTGCACTCACTAGTGATGGCTGAGTACAGACTAAGTGTTAAGTAGCTGGTATCTTTCCTCACAGGCTTCTCACACTTCAATCCCACCTCTGGCTTTGGGAATAGCCTGGTTTCAACAATATCATGTGTAGCTTGTACAGGTTTAAGTCATGGGTGACATTCATGGAGTGGTATCCAGCTTGTGAGCAGCCTTTGAAAGGCATCACAGGCAGCCACTGACCACATGATGTGGGCTCTGCTACTCTGCAAGGATGTCCACTTGCTGTCCTGGTTGTTTCCTTAGACGTCTTGCAGGCTTCTTTTCGACTGGCACCTATGGCTGGCTATCACTTAGCGTGGGGCTTCTTACTTCCATAGACTTCGAGGCCACAAATGCAATCTTGAGTTTTCAAGAGGGTGGAGGAAAGCTTCCTAGTCACTTGAAGGTCATGGAGAATGACAGCCAGTCGACAAATGGCACTTCAGAGCATTTGACAAAGAGCCCAGTTTCTTCTGCTGTCTAGACTCTTCCCTCTTCATAATTATACTGCCTTGCTCCTCTGCAAAGAATCACATCTTAAAAGATAATTTAGCAGGTGGTGGCTCCACAGAAAACCAGTCATTCACAACCCTTTTGGTTAAAAAAACAAAACAAAACAAAACAAAACAAAACAAAACAAAACAAACAAAGCAATGCTTTGTTTTGTAAAGTGAAACCACATTTCCCTATTCTTTTTGCTGTGCGTGGAGCTACTCAACTGATTATTCATGCAAACCTTCACAGAATGAAGGCCACACACATACTCCATTTTGGAGAGTTATTATTTCAGTCAACCTGACATCGCTTTTGACCTAGTTAGGCACTTGCTTAAACTTCATGAAGGTGGTTGTCCACACAGGTGAGAGGGAGGGACTCCTGAAGGCCTCTGGCAGGAACACAGAATCCAAAAGACCTCTCCAAGCACAAACCCCAACATGCTGTGTCCAGCATGTTTTAACTGTTTTGAGGGAGTCTGCTTAGAGGTAGCAGGAAGTTACTCTCTTGATGGTATAAATGGAGACACAATAACTGCAGCTGAAGAAGCCTATGGGAACTGTCAGCGCCATGGTCTTTAATTGCTGCTAGCAGGCACCTTCCAGCTCCTTTCATACAGTTCTCCAAATCCCTTTGGGTTTTGCTTAATTCATTTCTGCACTTCTAGAGATCCAAAACTGAGCCTTATATATGCCAGGCAAGTGATCTGTCCCCGAGGTATGTTCCCCTCTTCTGTTCTATTGCTGCCTCTGGAAATGAATGTACCCATATCTCAGATTGGGAAAGAAACACTTACCCAGAGTGCTTCATGTTTTGAGGCTTATCCATTCGGACAGCAAGTTTGATTTTGAGGTCTTGATCGGGGCAGTTTTTGGAGACTGTCATTTTGTGCCACTCAGATTGTTTGGGGCTATTTGGGGTGGGATGGAGGATCACCTGCAGGGAGAAAGCATACATTTCTGTCAGAAGACAAAAGCAACACACAGTCATGCTTGTTAGAGTTAGACACTTTGATGTGAAGCCATGCAACGCTAGCCCATGTTCCATTGCTGAGACTGCTCCTTTATGAACTGTGGGTGGTTGAGATCACACAGTCACATCGATGGGACAAAATGCCCTCTGCCTTCTTTCTTTTTCCTCACTGGCTAAGTCTGTAGGAGCGAGGACGGTGATGTCATGGTGACATCATGGTGATATCATGGTCCTACTTTTGTTTTTCTGAAATTCAGAAGTAGTAGAGTAACCTAAGAGAGAGAACATTGTCCATCTCCCACTAACCATGTCAGTTATTGAGAAGAGATGTGTTTGTAATAGCCAGCTCTTAGCTACTCCTTCCTTTTCCATTTCTACAGTTTCACATTACAAGAAGAGAAACACCTCAAAGCCTGTGGGGGACGATAGAATAATGGGAAATGAGAGACGTAGACAGGGCAGGAGTCTATGTTGGGTCCCATTTGGGTCAGAGGTCAGTAGCACCTGGACTGGGATTTTTCTCTTCCAGCTCCTCATTGTGCTTTGGGTTGAAGAAGCTCCAAGTAGCCTCCATCTACCCCTGGAAAATGCCTTTTGGCAGCATGTCAGATACGCTTTGCTGGGTGCTGCCTTAACTCTAGGGCTTGGAGGGTGGGTCAAAGATAGGAGGATACCGAGGGCTCCATCACACTCCACTGCTGGAAAGTATAGCCCAATACAGCATGCTAGAATTTTATATTGTATCTGTTACTTGACATAAGAGGAACCTACAGGTGATTTAAAGACTATGAGAAGACATGTGAGTACAGCGCCAATGTACATAATGGATGGAGCACCTGGGATTTGCGATCTGCAGGGCCTCCTGGCAGCAGTGGTGTTACTCAGCTATCTTTAGGGACAGGTGCCTAACCAGAGAGCTACAGGGCTCTATTACCCCATGCCTGACATTCTGACTGACAGTCCCTTTGAACTGAGGGCACAATGCTACCAGGCCAGGGGATGGTCCCAGTGTTTCCTTGCTATTTGCCAGGACTCAGCTTTCTAATGAAATCTACAGGCCAGTTCTGAGAGTGATGTCTAGAGAATTCTTTGAAACATTTTTAAAGTTTACTTATTTATTAATTATTTATGTGTGTGTGTGTGTGTATGTGTATACAGTATATGTGTAGTGTGTGTATATAGTACATATGTATGAGTGTATAGTGTGCGAGGTATGCATATTGTGTGTATGTGTGCATGTGTGGTGTGTATATACAGTGTATGTATACGGGCGTAGTGTGTGGTGTGTATGTGTGTGTAGTGTATATATGTGTAATGTGAGTAATGTGTGTTTGGTGTATATATGTGTATGTGGGGGTTATGTATGTGTATGTTTGTGCGTAGTGTGTATAATGTGTGTGCATGTGTGTGTGCATGCATAGGTCAGAAAAAACAGTGCAGAACTCAGTTCTCCCACTCTGTGAGATCTGAGGGTTGACATCTGGGTGTCAAGCTTGGTATTAAGTCCATCTCACTGATCTCTGCAGTGGAGCTCTGTAACTCCAAATGCATCCTTGTCCTTGTTTGGAGACAGAGGGAAGGGAGCTATCCATCCAGCTGTGTCCTCAGTCAGTCTGGTGGGAGAGAGGGTCGGGAGGAGCATGCTGGCAAGAGCACCATGACCATGCCAGTGGCAAGAAAGGCCTTGGCTTCCTTATGTTCCTGCTTGCCTGGTAAAGTCATAGCAGGAGCAGCACCTTGTACACGGGGAGCTGGTTAACAGCCCTCCACCACATAGATCTAGGTGCAGTTCCCACTGGCAATATGGTGTCCATTCAAAATGCAGATGGCCACTTCCTCACTGGCCATTCCACAGAGCCTTCTATTGGACTCCTTTGCATTCACTCTCTGGTGAAGCCTCTGCAGGGTGGTTGGAGAGATGAGGTTCTTCTGTCTCCACCTGCAGCCCGCCAAGTTCAAGATGGGATAGAGTCCCCCTCCTGTGTGTCAGCACCTTGGGAGGGCAAGGGCCCTTCTGGATGTGTGGGAGCCACAGGGTGACTTCTCCTCTTACCTGGGCATCCCAGGCTGCAGACTGAGCACTCTGTTTTCTTTGCTGAAGCCATATGTGATCTGCTTTGCTGTGTGGATGTGAACTGGCAGCCACAACCCAGCCCCTCAGGAGGCTGCTTGTAAGCCATCAGGACTTCTCCTCAGGCTGGGGCTGCCACGCCCTGGCTTTTTATCAGGCTGATTTCTGGCCTGGGCCTATCTCTCTCTCCCTATCTGTTTGCATCTCCTGAGAATGGCATCCCCACTTCACAGAGGGACCACCTCTTGCTGTGTGCTTTCCTCCCAGGACTTAGGCAGAACACTTCCCACACTGAGCTGTAACTTCTGGCTTTGATGCCTGTGTCCTGTAATGTTGCAGATGAGAGCTTTCTGCCTGAGTTTGCTTCTGTTTACCCTGTCTGCAGCACTAACGGTCAGACCCAGCAGGCCTGACACTGTGCCTGTTCTATTAAAAAGGGTATATACTCATATATAATCATATATAGCGTGATCTCTCTGAGTCTCTTGTTCACTTAGATAGGATTCATTTGGTTAAAACTGTGGAAAAATGTGTAAATCCTTCCCACACAGACACACTGGAGGCTGGAGCTGGAGGTGAGGGCAGGCCTGGGGTGGCAACCTCTTCTACCCTTAAGGGACCCTTCCTTTCTTTCTTTCTCTCTCTCTCTCTCTCTCTCTCTCTCTCTCTCTCTCTCTCTCTCTCTCTCTCTCTCTTTCTCTCTCTCTCTCTTTCAAGTATATTAAAAAAGATTCATTTTTTAAGAAAAATTTGATGTACATGAGACATAAATCAGGTGAATACATGAAATATGGCTAAAGGGATGAAGCTAACCCCAGGTCCCTGGAGAAAGGTTATGCTCAGCTTGGTAGAGTTGTCTCAATAGAGCACTCTATATGATCTACTGAATGGCTGAACTTGAAAAAGATGATGCCATCATGTCCCCCAGTTGCACCATCAGAGCTGTCACCTGCAGAGGGCACCAGCCCAACAGAACATGGCCAGTCAGTAGAGGTCCAGGCTGACCTACATTAGGAAGTAGAGAGTTCCTGAAGCATGAGGGAGGAAAAAGTGAATGTCTAGGCACCTAGATGCAAGTATCTGTGTGAAGAGCAACAAGCTCTAGGCCTCCATCACCCCAGCAGAGCCCTGCCATATTTATTTCTCCACAGAGGCAATGCGGCTGAAGATGACTGGTGAGCTGCCTATATGCCTTTTCTGACAAGTTACTTTATCCTTTATCATGTGGGCTTCATGAGTTTCTGCCTTGGGAACATGTATGAAGTCCCTGGAGGGCTGAGCCTAATAACATGCCTAGCTCAGCATCCTAGGGGCTGGTAATTGGGGTTGCTGGGCTCTCTGTGCCTCAGCAACTGAATGGATGGGGTGGGTGTGTTTAGCAGTGGCTAAGAAGGAAGAGTCCTTCTGAACAGGAGCACACTGTAGCCTGCTTTACTCTGTTATCTCCTCCTGATGTATATGTATATGTATGTGTATGTGTATGTGTATGTGTATGTGTATGTGTATGTATCTCTCTCCCTCTCTCTCTCTCTCTCTCCACACACACACACACACACACACACACACACACACACACACACGCACACACACACACACACACACACACACACACACATATGATGTATATGTATGTATATATTCATTCTACACCTAACTATGTGTGACATCTTAGAGCATTGCATTGTGGCCTGTTTCCAGGGCAGTAAAGAGGACTTTGCTTGTGGTTGTTAATGGATCAGTTGCTTGGTTCACTGATACCCAGGCTTGTGGGTCTGCCTCCAACAACAGGTCTCGAACCTGCCATTAACAAAATGTTCTCCACACTGGGGTAATCAGAACACTTCAATTATTTATATTCTGAATGTCCCTGTTAAAACATGGATTGATTTCTTTTTACTCCTCTTTTATCTTATTATGTTGATTTTAATGTTGTCAGGAGCTTAGACAGTTTAATAGCAATGAATTTCACGTTAAGCTAGTCAGCAGCATTGCACATCTTTGCTATAAATAATACCCAAGTGTGTAGTTCAGGAGTCTCCCCAGCCTGTCATCTGAATCACACTTGTTGTCCACAGTTTATGGAGGAGACCCTGTGGCTCAGAGAGGTTGAGAAACTGGTTCAAGGTCTCACAGCTAACAGCATAGTCCGGAACGTAGTTCCAAATGTCTGCCCCTCAGTACTTGTAGAGCTGCATCTTCATGACTTTGGGGCAGAAAGGTCACAGCAGATACCCTGGTCTGTGCTCTGTCCTGAGGCCCTTGTGCACTCACCCGCCCGAGTTCCTTGTCTTCCAAGGCCAGGACACCAGTGCTCTCTGTGAATAGTTTTACTTTAACAGCTGGCAGCGCATGGGTTGTGGAGAAGTCGCCTTGAGTGCCCCAGCTGTGGAGAGAATATTAGAGTCAGTGTAGACAGGCACCCCTCAACAACGGGTAGTTCTTCTCTGTCTCCCCAAGAAGAGCAAACGCAGGGTTAACCCAAGGCAGAGCAGACTGTCACACCCACTCCCAGTGCCCCCAAAGCTGCCAGAGCAAAGGAAAGTGTTGATTAACTTGTAAGATGAAAAAAAAAAAAAAAAAGAAGAGGCAGATGCTCTCGAAGCTGCCATGGGCCTTCCCAGAGTGCCTTGCACTCAGCACTGGAGGAAATCAGAATTTCCCACTGCAGCTCCCTTCTCAGCAAACAGCACACAGCACACATTCGCCAGCCTTTCAACTCGGCCCTGGAAAGCCAGCTTCATAGACAGTGGAATTTTGGACCTTACAGAGAGACTTGGGGATACATGGGTCACAGGTTGGAGCTACTCTCCAGGAAAAGTGGAAAACAGGACTGAGTGGAGCTCCACCTACAAGAAGCTCTGCAGAAGTACAGGGGTGCTCTTCCCTGCTCAGGATTTCTGTAGCCAAGTCTCAGCCACAGAAGAGAATCTGGTTTACTCAGCATGTGGGTGGAGCAAAGGGCGTGGCCTGCATTGGGGCGTGGTCTCTCAGTTGTGCTTTCTTTATTCACCTGCATCATGCTCAGAGACCATCCCCACTCCACCATCCCCGCCCCGCCTCCATCCATTATGTAGTTGCAAATGGAGTACCTTGTGGACTTGCTGTGATATGCACTGAGCCTGTCTTACCCTTCCACGGCACTCCAAGCACTGTTAAAAGGCACAACCCTGACCCTTCCCTGGTCCTCCTTCTCACCTGCTTCCTTCATGGGTCTTCGGTCTTTGCCACCTCTGTTCTGCTTGTCATTTTGATCTCACAGTCTAAGCTGGGCCCAGGTATCAACCTGTCTTCAGTACAGCAGGCATTCCAACCCACAGTGATGTGAGGTTAACCAACTCAGCCCTGTTTGTCTTTGGTTCTTTTAGCTCTGTGAGCACCGGGCCTCTGCTGTTCATTTATATCCCAGCCCTTAGAACTTAGCATGGTGCTTCATACATAGGAGGCATGGAATAAATATTTTTGAATGAATAAATAATGTCAAATATATGTTCTTTTAAAGGGCCAGAAAATAGTACAGACAACAGCTTTCATCTACAGATTGTTTTTGCATTATGTGATCAATTTCCCATACCGTCAGGCATTTGCTAATATCTAATTTTATTGACTACAGTGTTACGTTGCATAAGTACATTGAGGCTTACATAACTATTAGTCTATTATAGCAAACAAGTTGGTTAGAGGGTACTTTAAGAATTTGCCTCTGATTATTTCCTAGATTAAAGACTTAGATGGGAGATGGTTCTTCATCAGGAAACACCTTCATTACTTATGTACAGTGGTGAACATACTCAAGGTCTGTGATACCTACTCCACAGGCGTTTTATGCAAAAAGAGCAACCATCCTACATCTGGAGTTGAGTATAAGCCAAGGGTGTCGTCGTTACTTCCCACAGGACATTGCTTCTATGGCCTATGTGGGCATTATTGTTTTATGCGTAGTCTTTAAAAGGATTTCTATATTTTGGTTTCACGTGTACGAGTTCTTTGCCTGCATGTAAGCATGTGCCGTGCGGGTGTGTTTGGGGCATACACAAGCCAGAAGAGAGAGTTGGGTCCTTGAGAACTGTGTTAAGGATGGTTGTGAGCTGCCAAGGAGTGCTGGGAAGTGAACCTGGGTCCTCTGCTAGAACAATGGGTTTGTGGAGTGATGATCTATCTCTTCAGCCCTCAGGGGTATTTGTTTGACTATTAGGGCATGTCACATTTTACTCTGTGTCTTATGTCTGCTTTTGTTTCTTCTTTCATAAAACTGTAGAAACAGGACTGTTAGTCTCAGTTTTGTACTTCACAAATTAAATTCAATGCACTAAACTAAGAGGAACCGTGAACTAGGAAGAGTGGGTAAATCACCAGAGTAGTGGGAAGGAAGGACCTGGGTCTGGAAGATCAACGTGTGTGAAGCAAGTCTGGACACACACAGAAGCCTCAGGGAGATGATACAGGTGGGTATGAGAAGAGACAAAATAACCAGGTTTCAACAAAATAGAAAGCCGTTTACATCCAACCAGGAACTTCTGGCTGTGGTTCCCAGTGCCTTCATAAAGACCGAGGATGGGGGAATCTGCCCTAGCAAAGATGCCATGATAAAGTGAACCAGAATATTCCTGCTCAAACCCTGGCTAAGTCACATACAAAGCGTAGGGTTTGGGATGAGCTAACTAACATGCAAGTCCATCAAGCCCCTCAGATGTAAAGTAAGTTCATCTCACCATAACTTTAAATGTAATAGCTGCAGGCCTGGGACACAATGAGATCCCAGTAAATCCTGGCTCCTTTTCCATTCCCAAAGTAGGAAAATGTGTGGAATCATGGCTATTCCAACTCTACTAAGTAACTAAGAAAATGTTCACCTCAGCAGACATTTTACATACAAGAAAACTCAAGATAGAGTCCATTCATTTGCAGGATCCCACTAAGGTCCCTTCAACCTCATACGATGGGGATGCTGCCTGCACTGCTGCGCCAAGCTTGTCTGACACCTCCCTGGAGAGATTTTCTGGCTTATTTAACAGAGACTGACTCTGACCTAACCACTGCTGCCTAAGGGCCTGCCCCTCTTCCTTTTGCCTCCATTTCCTCCTCCTCCTCTTCTTGGTCTGTCTTTTCTAGACTGGGTGAACCAGGGTCTCTCACACATGCTGAGCAAAAAACCCATGCTGTTCTCCCACTGAGCTAGATCTCAAACTGTCTCTTTCCATTTCAGTTGGACTCAGATTTCTCCCTGACTTGCTCTGCGTGACAATGAGTTCATTGGTGGCCAGGGTGGCCATTGGTCTACAAAAGCTGCTGCTGCTTCAGCCTTCCCAGGAGCTCCATTTCAGGCCTGTCCCACCTGTGCAGCTGGACCTGACTGGGCCGTAGGGACATCCTAGGCTGTTTAGTAGAAAGCAACCCAGTTTGCCTGGACTTCTGAAGCTCCCCAAGGATGCCTTGTTCATTGGTGTGTAAAATAACCCAGACTGGGGGGCAGCATGGTGCTTAAGAGACCCAGAAGCTGAGTAACCGAATAAACCATTAGAGTCAACTGCTTTCCTACTGGGAGTTTTGGTAGTCAGGTCACAGATGAACCCCGATTTATTTATCAGGCTTTAAAAATAGTAACCTGGCCCAGTGAAGCAGAGGAAATAAAAGATTCTATTCTAACAAAGACTAGCTACATGATCTTCAGGGAGAAGTCTCTCTCTCTCTCTCTCTCTCTCTCTCTCTCTCTCTCTCTCTCTCTCTCTCTCTCTCAATCTCTCCCTCTCCCTCCTTCTCTCTCTTTCGTGCATGCACACACACTCACACACACAGAGAGCCAAACACAGACAGAGACACATATACACATGCACACATAGGCACACAAATACACACACACACACACACACACACACACACACACACACACACACACACAGGCACACATGGATAGACTCATAGACACACAAGCATAAACATGTTTAAAATGATGTGAAAACATCAAGGATTTTTTTTCCCTCAGTACTTTCTCTGCCCCACTCTGTTGGGGGACTTCATTTCACAAATACCTTCAGAGATAAAATCACCATGAACTGCAAGATGGCCACAGGAGAAGACTAAAGCAAAATATGCCCTTCCTGAGCCAAAGGCACTGCAGATTCCTTGCCCCAGGCCTCTGAAGCCAGCACTAAGTGAATCGCCCTGGGGTGGCAGATGGCTGTGCAGTGAGAATAGGCTATCCCAGGCTGTTGACAGGAAACTTCTGTGCTTCCTGAAGGAAGGATTGGGTTCAATGAAGGCTACTGCAGGCTCCTTCCTATCATGGAGGATTAATTCTCAGGCCCTTCCTAGAGTTATGAAAATGTCTACTTTTTGTCTTTTCCCAGCGTGGGCAAGGACTGGCTTTTTAAAATTACAATTGTTACCCAGACAGCCCCATGCATGTTACCTATTTTAGAAGCACTATAAGTTATATTTACATATTATCTTTTTTAAAAACCTGCTAGATAATCTATGAAGTGTCTATACTGATGAACCCATAGTCACATAGATTCTGTACTGCATGCCACGACACTCATAGGAAGTAAATGGAAGTCTAATTACACATGGCTATGTCCTGTCCTCCCTTCGATCCTCCACATACATTCTTGGGTACTTTAATCAATTATCCCTTTATCTTTGGGGAAGCTCCATTTGGAGACTCCTGGGATTTTGAGTCACCTTGAAGTGGCTCAGTTTCTTCCTCTGTAACTATGGGTTCATAAGTGTAGACATTTCACAGGATAGCTTACAGGCTTTTAAAAAAATGATATGCAAATATAACTCATAATGCTTCTAAATAGTTATCCTGGAGCTGTCTGGGTACCAATTATGATAAAGGAGCCAGTTCTTGCCAGAGCTGGAAAAAGACAAAGGGTAGACATTTTCATACTCCACCCACCACAGGATAGAGGCATAGGTCTGAGAATTAGGCCTTCTTGATAGAAGACAGCCTGCAGTAGCCATCACTGAATCGCCCTCGCTGAGCTGTAGCCTTGGATTTATTGCCCATGTTTAATGTACTTTTCCACAATGCTATATTTGACACATGGACAAATTAGCTGGTGGAGATGTGTTATAAACTTTTGTGTTCTAGTGGACCACACATCAATAACTGAGTCTATTTCTCTTTGCTGTTTTTTCTCTGTCCTTTTCCCTTGCTGTGCAATTGACTATAGCTGCTAAGATGAAAACCTTTTAAAAGCTTTCCAGAATGAAAATACCACTGCACTCTTATTTGGAAAGACCAGAGGCTGATAATATTTATCAAGCCAAGGTTGGGAAGGTTAACTGATTGACTTCCATCTGCACACAAGGTAGATAAAATTCAATGGGTAAGGTGTCCTTTCTCTGTGATTCTGTCACCAATGACACCATAGTGGCCTGTTCATTTAGCTTGCAAAAAATGATAAAGCCACCAATTACAGAGGGCTTATGTTTGCCAAGACCCTTGTCTAGTATTTTGTATGGATCAGCACATTTAAGCGTCCTGATAGATCACCCCAGTTGCATCACGATTTTATAGATAGGCCAAGTTACACTTGAGGATGTTATGTAACTGCACAAGAATATCAGGCCACTTCCAATAGAGGATTTAAACTCTTGAGGTTTTTTTTTCCCCTCAAATCCGCACTATTGAACCCAAAGGCCTCTATCTCTCAGGCACTCCTAATGCATTAATGCCCCATGGTCTGACAGGTACATCTGTGTCTTCCTCTCCACACACTGAGGTGTTAGGAGGAAAGTGACATTTTCAGTGCATCCTATTGCCTGCACCAAGAACAGTAGTAAGTCAACTGCTACAAATACATCCTTGATTTTTAACTAAAAAGGAAGGAGCAATGGGCTGGGAACCATCACCTTGTATGTTCAGGGGCTGTGGAGATGAGACAGGAGGTAACCTGTAGGAGCCTCCTTTACCTGGGTCTTCATCTCTTGTTGGAGATGGCAGTGTTTTGGAGCACAGTGACTGAGTGCCCATGATATCAGACAGCATGCAGAGCACAGCATATGACAGCTTTCTGGGGAGCCGGGCATGGGTGCTTGTAGGTCAAACAATGGTTGGCTCACACAGCTAAGGGCTGGAAGGAACACAGATACCAGTGACAGCAAGATTAGACAGTGCCACCAGCACATACTGAAGAGTGTAGAAAAGCTATCTCCTGTAGTTGTACTTCCATATGAAAGCTTGTGTGGTGGGACACCCACTCAAGTCCTTCTGTAGGGAGGCACAAGAGTCTAACTTGGAGGACAACCAAGGTGAGTAATTCCTAAGCTCCACAGCTTAGGGCCAGTGCCTAATTAATTCTTCTTTGGGGACATGATTTTTAAGTATCCAATTGCAGGCAAATTAGCACCATATCAGGTCTGTTAGGTACAGCACCAGTAGGCTATTTTCCCACGGGTGCCATGTTCTCCTTGGGGAGAGTCCAGATGCAAATGTGATTGAGATTCCATTTTACTACAGTCAGAAGGGTATCAGCATAAGCAAAGAACAACAGCCACCGAGGATTGGGGGATAGAGGACTCCTGCACACTGTTGCTTAGAATGTAAGTCAGTGTAGACCCTAGAGAAATCAGGGTTGGACTTTCTCCAAACAAACATCACAGGACCTAGTGTTAGCATAAGCCTGAAGGACCCCAAGTCCTTAATGTAAGGACACATCTATGTTTACTACTGTACTCTTCAGAGGAGCCAAGATATGGAACCAGCCTAGATGCCCGTTAGCAAAATAAAGAAAATACCTATAGTAGAAACACAGGGCCCCCAATGGAGGAGCTAGAGAAAGTACCCAAGGAGCTGAAGGGGTCTGCATCCCTATAGGTGGAACAACAATATGAACTAACCAGTACCCCCAGAGCTCGTGTCTATAGCTGCATATGTAGCAGAAGATGGCCTAGTTGGCCATCATTGGGAAGAGAGGTCCCTAGGTCTTGCAAACTTTATAAGCCCCAGTACACGGGAACACCAGGGCCAAGAAGTGGGAGTGGGTGGGTAGGGGAGCAGGGCGTGGGTGGGAAGGGTATAGGGAGCTTTCAGGATAGCATTTGAAATGTAAATAAAGAAAATATCTAGTAAAAAAAGAAAAAAGAAAAAGAAATACATATAGTAGAATTCTAAGTCAGCCATAAAAAAGAATGAAATTATGTCACTTGAAGGAAAATGGATAGGATTGAGATTATCATGTAAAGCAAAATAATCCAAGATCATAAACATGAATACCATATTTCTTTCATATGCATAATCTATGTGTATGTGTGTGTGTGAGAGAGAGAGAGAGTGAGAGAGACAGACAGACAGACAGACAGGGACAGAGAGAGACAGAGACAGAGACATGAAAGTAGAAGGTAAGAGGAGAGGTAAGAATCTAAAAGTTAGAAGGGGAACAAGAGAGGCTAAGGGAGGAAATTATATATATGATATATATACATACAGGACCAGGTACATATGTACATGTATGATACATGTATAATATATTATACAAATATGTGTATAAAACCAGTTGGGATATAAGTAAAGTACATAAATAAAAAATAATAATACAGAGAGCAGTCCTGACCCCAGAAGGCTAGTTAAGGGATTTACAGGAGAGAGATATTGAACATACTATGTTTAAGTCAATAGTGTGCATGCGAAGTGCACAAAGCCTTCACTTTAAGGATGCAGCCGTGGTTAAGGGTCAGTTCCAACTGTTTACTTGCTTATGTGTATATAGCTCATGAACCAAAATGGTTTTTACATATTCAAGAATTCTTCTGTGTATGCATATATGTGTTGTATGTTCACGTGTTGTGTGTATGAACACCTGTGTGATGGCTAGAGGAAGATGAAGTCCCATCTCCATACACCCCCTCACACTGTGGGAACTTATTACAGGTATACGTGGTTAGTGGACATGCTCAGCTTTTTACCTGGATTTGAATCCGAAAACAATTAAATAAAGATACTATTTTGTGATACATGAGGACTCCATTGAAATTCAAGTTTTAAAGCATAACAGCAGTGTTATTAGCACATACCTATGCTTATTCACTACAGGGTGTCCAAGGCTGCCCTTGTATCATAGTTAAGTAGCTATGGCTCAGATCATGTGACCCATGAGCCTGAAATATGTCCTCTTGGACCTTACTGAAAAGCCAAACCCTATTATAAGGGGTGGAGTTGCCTGCTCATTAATAGAACCATGTTTATTTTCATCAGTACCTTAAAGGTGTTCTCACCTAGCACACCCACCAGAGCAACTCTAAATGAACACTTGCCAGGACAGCTCAGTCCATGTCCTCCATTCCTCATGGAGTGCACTGGAAGATCAGACTCTGGGACAGACTGTCAGCTGGATAAGCATGAGGACCAGGACCCAAATCCAGGTAAAACCCGAGCGTGGCCCCTAACCACGTATACCTGTAATACCAGCAATGTGAGAAGTGAGGCTAGAGATGGAAGACAACTGCCACTTGCTTGCTAATTAGCCTAGCAGAAAACATCCAGCCAGTATAGTAAAAGACTCTGTCTCATTGGAATAAGGCAGCAAGTAATGGAGCAGGATACCCTTCCTCTTTCGCTAGCCTCCACCCGTGCACGCACAGGCATGCCTATGCACACAGCACATTTCAGACACATGGTACCCAAATGCTGCTTCAGATCAACCTGGACCTGCTGACTCACTTGCTCACACTACATTATTACTAATATCTAGCAAGAAGCATGAGTAGCAGACAATTCATATTTTAGGGGGCAGGAGTGACACTAAAGTCACAGCACATTACTTCTGCAAATGTACTGCATGGGGCCCGCTGCTTTGAAAATGGACACTTTGATCTAGGAAGAAAGGCAGTGCAGGGTGGGGAGGGTTCCCCAGTAAAGCAACCTCGTACTGTGTGTTTGCCAAGAGCATCTGCTCCGTCTCAGCCACATCTCTGTTTACTATTTAAAGCCTCTTATTTGCAGAAACCTCTTTAGACCATATGTTATCAACAAATGTTGCTAATCAAATACACACAGTAATTTTCATTAGAATTTCCCCCACATGAACAACAACAACAAAAAAACCCCACATTTGCCACAAAGGGAATATACCTCCCCAAATGACAGCAAACATCCACTACGAACCTTTGACAACAGTAATATTTATGAATGCACATGTAAGCCAAGAGCATACCTATGCCAGGCATATAAAGAACCTTGGGGAAATGGATTTTGTGCAGGTTGGTGTGGGGACTGAGGATGGGGGTGGGGTGATGTCATTAGTTGCCATGGTGATGCTCAGCATAAGGCCATAATTCATGCCACAGAGATTGGATTTCATTTATTCAAGGTATATGGCTCATGTGGGCTGGGTGTTAAATCAGTGTAGTTCATAAAATTACCTGGGCTTTAACAAGAGGGGAATATCATTTTGAGGAATAAAAGTACCCTGGTCCTGTTGCTAAGAGGGAATGTTAGTAACTGCCTGGAAGCAACTGCATTAAAATCTTTTGGCCTGCCTTTCAGCTGATTGTGTGATAACTTACTCCAGGCAAATCAATTGTGCCATCATAGTGTGTCCCATGGGGACTAATTGATAGGATGGATTTAGGGCCTTTGGAATACCAGGAAAGCTAACCTTAATTTACATAGAGAAGGCAAGAGTTCCGTCCACGTCCACAATGTTGGGAGGTGAAAGATGAAAGCTTTTTTTTGCCTCCTTGGCATTTCCCTTGCAGGGTCTCCTCTCTCAGGATCTGAGACTTACTGTATCCAAGCATCAGTGTGAACTTGGCTCCCTTACCTCTGTTCTTCTAAGACTTTCCCTGGCTTAACCAATCAGACTGTGCCAACCACCCACACATCTGTCTTGTTTTCTCCTTCAGACCTCTTGTGGACAGTGTGCTCATTGCTAGGAAGAAGAAAGCAGTGAAGGTGGGCTTGAGAGTGCTGGGTGGAGGGCAGGTCAGCAGAAGCCTTAACAGCTGGCTTTAATTCTGGCCTCATTTCTCTTGGTCTTTTTTGGGCTTGACTGAAGATTGGCAAGGGCAGGGTCTCCATCTGTTTCCTTCATCTCGGAATTCCCAGCACCTAGCACAGTGCCCCTCATACAGGCATACTCACAGGCATCAGGACTGGGAACTCAGTCACTAGCAGTAAATCCCCCACACGTGTAAATATATGGGTAGGATTGAAGGTATGAGCAAAATATAACAATACTCAGCTACCAATTAGATTCCTTTGGCATGGTTGCTGGAGTAAGAAAATCAACAAGTTCCCTAAGTGCAGAGACTGAGCCCACCCTTCCTACTGTGGTAATGCCAATACTGAGCTCTGTGCCCAGTGCCTAGGGATCACTGAATCAATGCCCATGTGACCAAGGCTGGAGGAGATAGTATACAGAACACTGCAAATACAAGAGACCTCACTAACAAGTGATTCAGCGTTTACTATACAACAGGAAAGGCACTACTAATTTTGTGAAAAAACAAACAAACAAACAAACAAACAACCCAAGTGCCTGGGTATTTGATTGCTAGAGATTTTTATTTATTTTTTTATTCCTTTTTAGTTAAAGTTTCTATCTATGCTACTATTAAATATCTCATCTTACCTATATCAACACTTCTCCACCACAGAAGTTACAACAAATGCTTTGGAAGCCGAAACTAGTATACGATGAAAATGCACTGAATATGTCAACTACCGAAGGCTATTGCTCAGCAGTGTGGTATACTATGGCTTCCTGATGGCTTTCCCTCAAGATCATGGCGCGGCCTGAGCCATAGAGTTCATCACTATTTCTGAGTGTCTTGAGAAAGAACTACAAATTAATAGCCCAGGCACTGGTGGACTGCCACAACTTGAGTGTCATTTCTGAGTGCATATTGAGTACATGCATGCTGCTTTCACACTGCTATGAAGTTGAAAACAGAGGCAACTTACGTTACATTGGGACTTAGAATTCTGAGTATGGGGATAGCATTTGAAATGTAAATGAAGAAAATACCTAATTAAAAAAATAAATTAAAAAAATTTGAAAAAAAATTCTGAATATGAACATTATAGTTAGGAATGCCTAGTCTGATAATTCCAACTTACCTGCCCTGTGTCTGGTTCTTAAGCTTTGTCTGTCTCTTTATGAAAAGGTTTTCCACAAGTTTGTCTTAGTATCACATGTAATTCCTCCTGGAAGCAAAGTTTGGTAATGTATTGGGGACAAGGAACTCAGTGCAAGCCTTGCTCCAACACAACTTCTGTCCCTAGCTGCCACCTCATCCTCCTCTCCCTTCTCCCTCAAGCCCTGAGTCTCTGAAGCTACAGTCAGGGTCAGAGCTTGCTGGCTTGCTGGCTTGCTGGCTTGCTGGCTTGCTGGCTTGCTGGCTTGCTGGCTTGCTGGCTTGCTGGCTTGCTGGCTTGCTGGCTTGCTGGCTTGCTGGCTTGCTGGCTTGCTGGCTTGCTGGCTTGCTGGCTTGCTGGCTTGCTGGCTTGCTGGCTTGCTGGCTTGCTGGCTTGCTGGCTTGCTATGGACCCAGAGCTCTGTGCTGATGCTCAGAGGAGTTGCTGAATATTTTGTTCAGCCTTTTCTCTTGTGAGGCTGAGAAGGATGCTTAGCTCCTCACATGCCACAGTGGAAACCACAATTTCCACCCAGCCTAGGTATCATGAAACTGTCTCCAGCTTTGAGAACTTAGGTCACATTGCTTACTCCCTGTAGGTTAACTCATGGGAAAGAACTTAGGTGGTCAACCTAAAATCCAAATTCCCCAAGGTCAGAGCAAAGAAGCAGGTTAGTATGGGGTGTGTGGGATAAGTAAGTCAATATTGTGAAGGAAAAGGTAGAATTGAGAGAGAGAGGCTCCACAGCCTCCTGCAACTCCTTGGAGATTCCTGATCTGCCTCACAAGGCATTAGCTCTAAGATGGCTCTTGACACACTAGTGAGACAGCAAAAAAGAACAGAGGTTAGGGCAGTGGCCACTTCCCCCATCTTTAAGGAAGTCCTCACAGGTGACAATATTCCCCTCATTCCTTCTTAGTTACCACATCAGGCATGGCTTTCATTGGAGCATGGTGATGGTGTGGGGAGATATGATTGGTCAAGGACTTAGGGGTTTGGGATTGGTTCAAACACTCTATATAAGCTTATGAACTAGGCAATAAACTCAGATCTGTACCCTGATGCTGGCCTCCAGAGTAAGATTTCCTGGGATTTGTCAAATGACTTCATCGCTGCTCATCCCCCATCTTTGGTCCTGTTCTCTTAATGGGGAAGAACAGTTGTATGGTCATGATCTGGACCACAGAGAGTGTTTTTACCATTGGTAATTACTGCTTCTTCTCCTTGATAGTTCAGGGAACTCCTGTTAATTGCTTTCCTGTAAACATGCTTGTGTTAAGTAAGTACTTACTAGGAAAAGAGAGAGAGAGAGAGAGAGAGAGAGAGAGAGAGAGAGAGAGAGAGAGAGAGAGAGAGAGAGAGAATGCATTCTGCAAGTAGCAGAGGCCAAGAAGTCAGACATAATTTTCTCCTCTTGATGTATCAGACAGCCACCCCCTTATGCATTCCTAACACTGGTTATTTTCCTAAGATGGCTTTTGTAAACTGAGCTAGTTATCATGGCTGCAGCCTGTAATTACTGGAAATAACTGGAAGATTCCACAGTTAGATGTGGAATCCAGAAGACTCAAGGCAATACAAAGCTCACTCTATTACAAGTTAGGCCAAGAGGGCATGGCTTCCTGAGAATTATAAATGCACCTTGGCTAGTCTGCTTATAAGCAAAGCAGGAAAAACAAAAGGGAGGGATGGAGACCCAGCGAATTTCTTCAGCCTTAGCTCTCTTTTACACATGAGGTGCAAAGCCAGAAGGTCCTATCTCTATCAGAAACCAGACAAATTTGTTAACCTCAACTCTCAGTTTTTATGTCTGAGATCATCTACCTTGACTTGCCTATCTGCTGGTCTCACAGACAAATGAGAGAAACACTTAGTACATATGTAAGTGCTTGTGCATAGATGTATAAACACGTTTATGATTCAAGGTGGTTATCATTTTCCATGGATTATAGAACCAAGAGTGCAGAGTATGGAGTCTGGTAACTTAGGTCTATACTCTGCTGCCTCATTTTCTTGCACGGCTTACTTTTCTTCTCTGTTGGATGAATTACTTTACTTCACTGACAAATTATTTACTGAATCAAATTATTATCGGGGGTTTAGTCTATGGTTGTTTTATCCTGTGCATTTGGACAGGACATCATGGTGGGGAAAAGTGTGGCAAAGGGGGTTTCCACTTCATAGGAAAGAGAAAGAACAGGGAGGGAGAGAGGGAGAAAGAGATGAAGAGGGAGAGGAAGTGAGAGGAAGAGAAGGAGGAGGAAGGGAGAGGGATAAGGAGAAGGAGATGGAGAAAGGCAGAGACTCCCAGAACATGAACCCAGAGACCTACTTCCTCCAGCTACACCCTGTTTTCCAAAATATGTCAAAACAAAAGCACCAGCAGGAAACAAACATTGATCACACAAGCTTGTGTGTGTGTGTGTGTGTGTGTGTGGTGTGAATTTCATATTTAAACCATAACTTCTGTAAACAAGGGTGTTTATGGATCATCTCTCTGAACTTTCTCTTACTTGGATTAGATGAAGAAATGCTTCCCAGATTTATTCTCAACAAAACATTCATATTTATTCTCAACAAAATGTTCATAACAAAGATTGTGGTGACAATCAGCTAGTGGCATCTCAAAGATATGCAATGAGCAAGTGCAAGAGCTACCTGTCAAGAGACACAGAACAGCAAGGTATGAGCTGACCTTACAAATCTTCCCAAACCATCTGAGCTTCTGTTTTTTCTCTGAGCAAAATAAAATTGGGGTTTGAAGTTACCCCAAGTTTTAGCAGTGAAGGCAAGGTCATGAGTCTCAGAACCATCTCCTTTTCTACAGTGTCTACCCTGAGCACCTGAATGCTTTCCCTTAGCACCAACTCTCTTACCTACCTTTGATGTGCTTTTCTGAAGTGGATCTGGGGTAGATCAAGATTACTGTTCAGAGAATTTCACACTTTCTTGGCTTCTCCAAAAGACACACTTCCTCCTCCCTGAATGTCAGCTCTGTCCATCTGGATGCTACCTTGTTCTCTTTCTGGCTGACCATGTACATCCCTGCACTGTGCCCTTGCCATTATCTTTGTTGACTTTCTTGGGCCATGGAGAATCAGCGGTGATACAAACATGGTCATTACATGCGCTTGAAATGTGGACTTGTTTCCCTGTGCTCATTGCCACAATAAACAAAGCTTCTTCCAGATAGCTGCTGGCCCCACAGACTTGATTCAGAATGGACTATTTAGTTAAGATTTGGGATCAACAGAAATCGAGGAGCCAAGCTAGCCAAGTTTACAAACTGAAGCAGAGCAAGACAGCTGAACCTATCTTGGATCAATTGACCTCAACTAATTGAAAAATAAGCAAATGCAGATAATGGCCATGTCTTTAAAGGGATAGTTTGTTACATAGAAATAGCTCATTGATACAGTCCTCTCTCTGATACTTAATCATGTCATCCTGTGTGCTGGCTAGTCTTATGTCAACTTGACATACAAACTGAGTTATCTGAAAGGATCTGGTATTTTCTTAACTAGTGATTAGTGGAGAAGGGCCCAGCTCATTGTGGGTGGTACTTTTCTTGGGCTGGTAGTCCTGGGTTCTACAAAAAGCAGAGTGATCAAGCCATGAGGATCAATCCAGTAAGAAGCACCCATTCACAGTCTTTGCATCATTTCCTGCCTCCAGGTGTCTGCCCTGTTTGAGTGTCCTGACTTCCTTTGATAGAGAACTGTGATATGGAAGCATATGCTGAATACCCTCCCCCCTGCCCCCCCGCAAGTTGCTTTGGTCATGGTGTTTCATCACAGCAATAGTAATCCTAATTAAGACATCTTGCTTCCATTCTATGCTCTGTAGATTGGTCTGGGTTGCCTCCATGAGAAAAACACATCCCATAGAATCCAGACACATCATAAGGTCCCTTCACTGTGATACAAATATCTGGTATCCACTCAAGGAACATCCACATAAAAAATGTTGTATTCAAAATGGCTTCTCTGTTTTATAATGTGGTAGAGTTGACCACCATATAAAGAACTAGACTGCAGCCTGACTACCCAGCTAAGGCTGCCTCAAGTATTGTGGAGGTTCCCTAATGACCAAGTGTATTGACACCATCCAGGGCTAAGACAGGTAACTTGGGTCTCTCAAACCTCAGGGTCCAGAGCTCACATAGGAACCTAATCACAGTAAAGACATTCATAACCAATCCTCCTACATGAAAGCAATAAGCACAGCATCACACATGGGACCCCAATATCTATCTATGGCTTTGTCCAAATAAAGGCCCAGGTAGAGGTAGATACACAGAGATGAAGCTCCTGGGAGGTACAGAACTGGCCATTCAGGACTTGGGCTGATCTCCAAACATCTTGCCTCATTTCATGAGACTTCCAAGTTGCCTCTGATGGAGGGAATTGTGAGAGTTTAGCACAATAAAAAGAGTCAACAAATATTACTCATGAAAGCTCTCAAAATCCATGGTCTTGGTTCTCAGGAAAAAGACACAGACTAATAGATTGGATAGGGAAGCAGGATCCATCCTTCTGATGCTTTCAAGAAACACATCTCATCATTAAATACAGACATCACCTTAAAATAAAACTGTGGAAGAGGATACTCCATGCAAATGGACACAGGAAGCAAGTTGAAGGGGCCATTTTATTATTTATTATTTAATATTGGACAGAGTATCTTGACACAACCCACATGTCTCAGTTGGTCAAAGGTCAGCCAAAGTTGTTCTTGACTTATGAAGCATGCCCAAATATACCAGAGGATGCCATGCTGAAAAAACAGCCAGAGTAAGAAGGGTGCTCTAGCTTCATGTCATTTTCTGTCTCACAATATTGTGACCAACAGATATGAGGATGGGGAACAGAGGGGAAGGGAAGGGACTGGAGAGGGAACAGAACATGGCAAGTAAAAAAAGTCATTTGTTGGGAATCAAGATCCTGTTCCCACTTGTATTTTATACCCTCCTCACATAATTTCCAGGCTATGAAACCAGCAGCTCTATGCATTCTGTGCACCGCCCCCTGGATTCACCTCTTATACGACATTCTGAACCACTTTCCCATTACACTTCAGCTTCCTCTCCCCTAAAGAAAAATGTGTGCCTACAAAAAAATTTTGTTTTTTGTTGCCTAAAACTCTTCTTCCTCTCTCCAAGCTGACTACCATAGCTTTGACTCCTGGCAGTCAGTTCATTATGAGCACAATAAAATCAAGTTTATTCTTCCCATCAACCATCCAAGAAAGCGCACCGAATTGTGGTCATTAGTCTCATCACTTTAAGCAGAGGATGATAATTTTATTACCAATTATGATCATTTGTACATTTTTATGAATATTTGCATCATTAAAGATTCAGTTTGTGTCTAACATGACAATTCAGAGCTGTTTGGGCAGACCTTTCCCACCTCCTTCTGCTTGTGTCAGGCACAATGTTAATGATATTTAGGGTGTTGAAGGAGTCTCTCCTTTATTAACAGAGGGCAGCATAAAATAAAGCTGTATCTCTGAGTGACAGAATGAGAAAAAAATTCCAAAAAAAAATCTGATGAGTGAGGCAAGGGTCTGACTGATGTATACTTAGCCTTTCTGCAGCAATGGGATTGAGGGAAAGTTGGACTTGCAATCACTATTTTCCATGGAGAATCATATTGTCATTTGGATGCCATGTCTAATGGCCTTGGGTTGATAGGTCTATAGTGATGGATCATGTTACAGTGTGTCTGAGATGTGTTTCTATATCTGTGCACAGTATTAACAGAAACTATATCCTATAGACAGATTCCAGCACTACACACATCTCCTTTTTGACTCCTTGCAACAACTTTGTGTCATAGGTCTGACTGTTCTTTACATGCTAATTAACATTTCTCAGTGTCATAGATTAACATGATGCATGGTCTGTAGATTGTTATGATGCTTAAATTTTATTAAAATGGAGTAAAATTGGACTCATTTTATAAGAAAAATGCGTGTTTTACTTAAATGTCCCTTTAACACTAAAATAGTAAAATCCTACAGGAAAAATGAGGCAGTGAGCAGCATTCCTCCATGGCTTCTACTTCCTGTGTTGGAGGCCAGGCTAGATGGAGGTTTCAGGGACAGGATAACCCCAGGGCTGCTCGAGGGTCAACACGGAGGTCAGAAGAGGGACAAGCATGTGCTTCACACTGGGATCTCCACTCAGCCATGGTGTCCTGACGTCTACCATATGTATTTTATCTTTTTCTTTTGGTTCTGAGATGGGGCTTTGCATGCAGCTTACATTAGAACTCAGGTCTTCTCCTCCTCCTTCCTGTATCCAATTCTTTATTGATTCTCCATATTTTACAATATTATGATACCCTGGTAACTCCAGGAAAAGATGTACTGTTCCATCTTTAATATTATTAATGTGACTGGATTGTCTACCATGTATAAGACATAACAAAGTTAAGAGGAAGTGCGTTATGTATACCTTACAGTTTCTCTCCTAGTTCATTTGAGAAATGGAGTAATCAGCTGAACAATTAAATCATTCCACAGAGCACCTTAACAGTTTAATATAGTTCCAGAAATGTCCCAAGGGTGCCTCCAATGGGCTGATAAATGAATGGTAGAGATAATGAGCACTGTGGCTCAGAGGAGAGCAGGATGGATGCAGTGGTGGTGGATAGTATGGGAATCCATCACCATGACACAACTCCAGCGGGTGGTAAGGATGGATACAATGGAAGCAATGAGTATAGAAAGGGAATTTCACCAGATGCATAATAGAAGTATTCCAGGAAGCCACTGAGCATCCTTCAGGACTCTCCTTTGCTTTTAGGATAATCTTAAGCTTTGCACTCAGTTTTTGAACCAGTAATCATGTATCAAGTGCCTCCTGTTCTTAGAGTTATTACAGGCGTGGGTGCTGCTCTCATAGAACATATTATCTGGTACAGAAGCTTCAGAGGGAACTAGGTGTGCACCATCTGATCCAAAAGAAGAGGATCAATGGGAACATAGAAGGTCATAGAAGAACATAGAAGGTCATAGGAGAACATAGAAAGTCATAGAAGAACATAGAAGGTCATAGAAGAACATAGAAGGTCATAGGAGAACATAGAAGAATATGAGGGGGGAAAAACCAAAACCTCAACATTCTTAGCCAATAGGAACATCCAAATCAAAACCACATTGAGATTCCATGTTACTCTAGCTAAATGGTCAACATCAAAGAAACAAATCAAGAAGCTGAGAATGGGGTGGGGTGGAGTGGGGGAAGGAACCCTAATACATCAGTGGGTGGTAGGGATGTTGTTTCTATAGCCAGAATGGAAATAAGTGTAGTTTTTCAAAAGACTAAAATCAGAACTACTACTCCTGCATAAAGACCAGCATGCATCATAGTCAACACAACACAGAGGTTGTCCCTTTCCACAACACACACACACACACACACTTGAATACGCACATACACACTTAAGTACACACACACTTGCCCATACACACAACACATATACTACACATACACACATTTGCACATATACAGTACAAATATACCACACATGCACATATGCACACACATATATACTTGCACATATACACTACATATACACTATACTACACATACACACATTTGCACATATACAGTACACATACACCACACTACACATACATACACTTGCACATATACACTATACATATACTACACTACACTACACTACACACACACACACACACACACACACACACACACACATTTGAACCCTTCCTCCCCCCACCCACACACCAGGAAGAGAAGGTAGACTGGCAGCAAGGCAGGGACAGAGAGACAAGGGAGGTTCATGGATGGAGGTGTCCATATGAACAAAAGATATGATATACATTTATGAAAATGTCATAGTGAAATCTTTCACTGTGTTCAATGAATGCATGCTGCTTTACAAAGCAAATGTATACCATGGGAGCCTACGAGATATCAGAATGAGAGGAAAGGCTGCTTAGGATCCCCACGTTAGCATCTGGTATCAGCTGCCCTCTCAGAAGTGTTGATGTCTGTAGAGGGAGGCCAGCTTAGTTACTGTATGCAGGGTAGAGATCCAAGTCTGTGAAGATGAATGGATCACTAGGAGGCAGGCAGTTGCCCAGGGCAACTTGATGACATGTTCATGGGCATCTGTTGTTGCTTGCTCTATGTTCTTGTGGGTACAGTATTCCAGAGCTTCCATGGGAATCTCCTCTTTTTACTTTACTCTGTGCATGTTTTAGGTAAAGATGATCTCATTCCTGGATTGAAAACTGGATGTTTTGGACACTGCATCCCCTAGGTTCCTAATTCAGTTCACTCAGTAAGATCAACCACAGGATGTCTGCAATCAGGGGGTAGGAGACTACTTCTGTTTGAGTCACTACATCATGAAATGTGATCCATGAAGTGCTAGGAGTAAGCATCTTGCTTCCAGAGGAAAGAGGGACCACACAGGGAACACAGCTCAGAGGAGAGATAGAAACCTTTTATAACACTATTGCTGTACACCAATGATTCTCACCCTAATGCTGCTACCCTTTAATACAGATCATAATGCTGGGGTGAACCTCTCTTCCCCAACCACAGATTATTTCATTGCTGCTTCATAACAGCCATTTTGTTACTATTTTGAATAGACATCTGATATTCCACCCCTGTAAAAGGGTTGTCTGATTATAAAGGGGTTGCCACTCACAGGCTGAGAACCACTGGTGTATGCTCCTTCAGCTATGCCTGTGGCCCTATGGCAGCCAATTCCATGACTGATGGGCTCGTTCATGTAGAGAAGGCCAGGTCTCTAAATATATAAGTTAGTGTGAGAGAAGAGGTTTTAGCAGGGCAGAGCTCTGTTTCTTCTTTCTTGCTCTCACCCTTTGTTTAAGGAACCACGGTTTCATGCACATACAGCTCTGCTGGAATTACTGAATTATCTGGAACTTACTTCCTTTTTTAAAATATGTATGTGTGTGTGTGTGTGTGTGTGTGTGTGTGTGTGTGTGTGTGTGCGCGTGCACGTGCGGGCATATAAGCACCATCAGAGGAAAATTTTTGTGAGTTGGTTTACTCCTTCCACTGGGGGTCACAGGCATTGACCTTAGGTCACCAGGCTTGTGTGGCCCTTCCATCCCCAGGCCATCTCCACCCCTGAACATTTCTTAGGAATTCTTAATTCATCATTGTCTCTCCCAGGTTCCTTTAGGCTCAACATAGAGCAAAAACTACGTGGAAAGTGTGATTTTTATTCCTCTAGTATTCGCTCACCTCATTTATTGGTACCCAACAAACCACCACACTAATTCAATTACTTTGGAGCTTACAGAGGAAGGGTCCCGGCTTACATCAGGTGATATCCCACACTGGTGTGCAGGACTCTAATATATTTGAAATGTATGATTGAGATCAGCTTAGCCTGAGAACTAGCAAACCAAGGGTTTGAGCAAAAATCCGTTTTATTGCCTGTTTTTGTTAGATACAAGTTTTCTGTACTGTGCCCATGCCTGCTCACTTATATCCTGCTGCACACACTGTCACACTGCCAAAATAGAGCTCAGTGCTTATGACAAGCTAAGGTTGATCTACAAAACTGAAGCATTTTCAACCTCGACTCTTCAGAAAGTCTGCTGGCACACCACGCCATCGGCTCTATAGTTTATGTAAGATCTGTATTTCTGCATGCAGGTATGTGCTGTGTAAGTTAAATCTTGCATTTTGTTTCATTTCTTAATGACAGGGCTGAATAAAGGGTGAACTTGAATTCTGAAGAGCCTAATGGCTCCTGGAAAATTCCACCCAGTAGAGCATTTATCAGAAGCAACTTATTAAAGAAAAGCCTACATCTTTTCAAGTCACAAATAGCGTGAATGTTTCAGAATGTGTCAGTTGATAAGCTGGCGAGAGAGGAAGATACTTCTGGATGAATCTGAGTCCTATCAGCACTTCGGAATGTCCAGCGCTAGACCTGTCTCCTGTTGATGGAAAGACAGAATAGGAGGCCAATATGGAAATCAGCAGGGAGGATCCTTAAACCTCTAACCAGATCCAGAGTGAGCCAGATCCAGCAGGACTGTTCCTGTATCTATAAAAGCAAATCAAAGTCAGTGCGCCACACTGCTACCTACACACCCATGCTCATCATGGCAACAGCCAGGGCATGGATCCTGTCTGTGTACCCAGACATGAGCGAACAAAGAAATGAAATACACAGACACAATGACATTTGACCCAGTCATCAAGATGGACAAAATCACATCAGTCAGGAAAATGGATGGGATAAAGCATCATAAGTGAAATGACCTAGATCCCAAATGATGACTATCATAGTGGCTTACACACACACACAAACACACACACACACACACGCACACACACACACACACACACTGAAATTATGTTATTTGCTGGAAGATGTATGCAATTGAAGATCACAATGTTAAGAAAAATAAACCAGACTCAGAAAAATAGCACATGTTTTCTCTCATTTACAGAATCTAAAAAGGGAAAAACACGTATAAAAGAGAAGCAGCCTACTGGAGGGGCCTGGGGAGGAGGACAAAGAAATGAAAGGCTGAGTGCTGTGGAAGCACACTGTATAAAGGTATAAAATTTCACAGTGGAGCCGAGTCTTTCATGGAATTCATGTAAAGAGAAAGAAGTAATGTATCTTTCCTGTGATGCTTTCCCAGCCAGTGCTTTCCCTGATACCTGCCACTCCTCTGTCTACCGCCAAAGAGAGGGCCTGTCATGGTTTGAATGCACGTCCCCAAGATTCATGTGCTGGAGCTGTAATTCCCAAACAGACCTTAAACATACTTGGAGGTGGGGTTTGGCAGATGGTTGGGATTTGATGAAATCATGAGGTGGGCTCCTATTGTGGCATTAGTGGTAGCTTTTTATTTGTTTGTTTGAGATAGGTCTCCCTGCGTAGGCCAGGAGACCTCAGACGTGCAGCTCTGCCGCAGGCTTCTGTCACCCTGGCTGCCTTATTAATGTCTTTTTAAGAAGAGGGAAGGAGACCGGAGCTAGCATGATTGTTTAGTGCTGCCTCGTGATGTGCTCTGCTGTGCTGCCTTCAGGGCTGAGGGCCTTGCAGGTTCCACCTCTTTCTGAATCACTTGAAACCAGACGCTTATTTTAAACAACAAAAGAACGCAGATGAACACAGCAGAATTAGCGAGGGCCGTTGTTCCTATGTGGTTTTTGGTTCTAGCATTCCCTAGGTCTAACTGCAATTTATAAGAGCCATAAAAGCATTTCAACGTGCACCTTATTGATGTTTTTGTTTCCTTATTCATAGTTGACACTATTCCAAGTCAATATCTGTGTTTCCTGTCCTTCTCTCTGGTTCTCTCTCTTTGAAGGGCTTTGCAGAAAGAGCCCATGAGCACATTACTGTAGTAAGAGACCGCTGAAGGATGTACCTCCTGGTTTGAGTTGGTGGATACGGAGTATTCTCTTGGCTTTGTTTCTTTGGTGTGTTCAGTGGCAGAAAACCTATGCTACCCAGTCAGAACGCTGCACTTGTTTTCTATGTAAAAAGAGCATTTATTATTTATTGGGGCTAGTGGCCTCTTTTAACTCTCTAGGGAACTGAGATATGTTCCTATCATTATGCTTTATTTAACCCCACTGGAAAGAAAACCCCTTAGCCAGACAAATCCAGACCCTCCTTTTGGCAGGACAAGATGTCAATCAGGGATGAAAGGTTTCCATCATTTCTCGGCTGCTAGAGAACATCCATGGAGGAGCATGTGTTAGTGCTTACTAGTGAGATCTTATTAAACCAGTGTTGGAAGGTGGAGTGTTTACTCCTGTCATGGAGACATTGAGATTTGGAGTCTAAATAACTTGGTCAAGGCCATTCACGTAAACAACAGCTAAGACAATGATTATAATATTACCGTACTTATTCAGTGATCGGCATAGTGGGAACCATTTTAAATACTTCACTATATTGTTTAACTGTCCTGACAAACTTATGGAGCAGAAATTAATACTACTTCCATATCATAGAACTGAAAAACAAGGTTCAAAGAAGTTAGGCAAAGGCTTCAGTGGGGTTGAAGTACAAGTCTGTGTTAATGTAGCTCCACCTACTTATTGGGGGTTGGCCTTGCATTTAGCAAATGCACCTTGCTTTGAAACACACATCTCTGGAGCTCCAGTTAGAGCTGGCTGCCGCCATCTGCTTTTGGATTGATCTCTCAGCTGTGGGCTTGGCTGGAATCCCTCATCCACTGCAGAAAGTCCAGACCAGGAGTGAAACTCGCCTCCCTTTGTCTCTTTCAGGAGGCATGCAATGGACTGTAGGGCATACTTGGCTGAGAACAAGGAAGCTCCAGTCCTATCCTCATTCCTATTTCTGTAACGCCGAGTAAGTCTGTCCCTCCTCTGATCTGCCACTGAGTCGGTAAAGCACCAACTATGGACTAGATGAATGAACATGCCCAGTGGCTTTATTCTGGTCACTTAATCTCTATCCATGGAATGGCAGATTCTTTTAGTGCAGTATGGATGAATGAAAGCTCTAGGCAGATCCACAGAGGTAGGGAAATCTGAGATGCCTCCCAGAAGTGAACTCTCAGTGGTGCATTCTGGGAGCTGCCTATTCCTGTTATCTAAGTGGAAGGACGGAGGGTGGAGAGAGGAGTATCAAGAGGTTGTTGGGGCAAACAACTGATCACAGGAAGCAGGGTTGTAGATGCCACGGAGTCCTTCCAAAACACTAATCTCAAAGCATGGAGGTGCTTCCCCAAACTCTCCCTTTTTGGCCTAAATGGTGTATTTATCATCTCTGGATGCCAAATTCTGCTCCTCATTGGTAATAGTTTTCCACTTTCATGTAAGTCCAACTTCCCCACCCACTGCATCTTTCTGGAAAATTCCAGACCTTATTCATCTCACTTTGGCAGTTATCTGTGTGATGCGGTTATTTCTCACTTGCCTATAATTAGGTCCCTGGTGCTGCCTTTGCCTGTCACATGGTCCATATCTCCAGGGAGTGTGGCTTTGCCCAGTAGGCCCTCCTCGTATCTCAGAAGACTTGGGACATGAAAGGCAGACAGCGTAAAATGACTGACTTTTCGAACACCCTGCACTTTCAACCACAAGTATTGGTTGTATTTCTTTTAATGTGGAATGCTCAGGACCGGGAATGTTACAGACAGCTAAATGATCTGAGCACTATTACTAGGGTACCAGACTCCCATTTCCCCTCAGCTCCCCTAAGTCCTGCTAAGAGAAAATCAAGCCCATATTCATAGGCAGGTCGAATTATTTTCCACAGCACGATGCTGACAGCAGCTCTTGCTTTAGCTAGGATTTTAAAAATAGATAATGGGTATTGCTTGAATTTTAAAATGCATTAAAATATCTTCTAAAGGACCAGTCACTGCGTACTGGTTATTATTATTATTATTATTATTATTATTATTATTATTATTATTATTTTAATGGATTCTGGCTCCTTCTTATATGATTTTTCACTACTTAAACCATAACGAAGGATGCATAAGTGCTGTGACTTGTGAATGATTTCATCTCTGTAAGAGAGTGTAAGACATATAAAAAGTTTGTGAAATGCAGAAAAACCAAACAAAAACAAAAAACAAAGCAAGAAATGGAAACCAGTGAGTTGTGACAGGATTTCGTCACTAGATGGCAGTCCTGGTCTGTAAATGCTTTTCCAGTTCTGCCCTTGGTCCACTTGCAGACAGTCTACAATTCAGCTGTGGTGCGCTTGAATTCCACACTGCCAAGTGTATTTCCATTTACTGCAGTGGCATTTTGGCTAAGAAAAAATTCAGCCCTTTAGAAATCTGTAAGGACACAGCAAGACTTCTGTATTCTTAGCTACTATTTGAATCCAGTGAGTTAATTGACTGATACAGGGGAATTGTACCTAAATTTCATGTGAGTCTTGATCTGTTTATTTAGAGCAGAACAGAATATAGAAAGCACATGTCCTTCTCTGAAGGAAAGCCCCACACATGGGTTTGTTGTGAAGTTGTTTCTGAGGATGCATCTACATGGCATGGCTCTGTCCCAGGCCCATGTCTTTGAACCCACAGAGACAGACACTAAGGCCACGCCAGGCCTTATTCTCCAGCACCTGGGCAGTTAGATGGGGATGCACAAGGCACCGAGAAGGAACTTGCTTTTTCCTTACAGGTGGCTGATAACTCCCTCACGGTGAATGAGAGCTGAGGCCCATACCCTACTTTTTGGATTGAAGCACTTTAATCAGAGTCTACTCCTGGATGTCCACAGGAATCAGCCTACACCAGAATGATTTTGTATTCATTTGGTCCCCTAAGATAATAGAAGCTGAGGGTCATCCGAGCTTGATTGGTCGTGCCTCACTAGGCCCCTTGCTCTTGGTTGTACCTCACTTGCCATCTTTTTTCAATTGGTTTTTTTTTTTTTTTGAGATTTTATTTTTTGTTTCATGTGTACAGGTGTTTGCATGACTGTATGTATGATGTATGTGTACCATGGGGGCCAGAAAAGGACATTGGACCCCCTGGGATGTTGTGAACTGTCATGAAAGTGCCTAGAATTAGACCTGTGTTGTCCAGAAAAATATCCAGGGTTGTTAATCACTGAGCCAACTCTGCACACATGCACGTGCGCGCGCGCACACACTCACACACACACACACACACACACACACACACACACACACACACACACACTCACACGTGCATATCATAATTCTCCCCTTAAAATATTGCCGTTACTGCTATTTTTGAGGAGTAAAAGGGCATCAGTACTAAAGTGATGGTTTTCTGAGTCACCCCTCAGGCATCCAGATCTGGTGACAAGGAATACACACTCTAACTTCTTATACAGCCATTTTCTGAGCTCCTGTTTCATCAGAAACATACAGTGCCTTGAAATAGCAGAGAACACAAATTATTGGCTAAGTATGACTTTCCAGGGAGGATGACTTTGTCCTTTGCTCTCTCTGGGGACATTTAGTGGGTCTGTTGACACATTCGGGTTGTCACCACTGGGGTGTACATTTTATTGGCATCCACTTAGCCTATGTTCTGGATTCATTTGTGTTTTGTCTTTCCTTTCTTATCTTCAAGAGCATTTTGGAACTTATTAAACTATGAAGGTGATGCTAACCTCCTTGCTATCAAGAATTAACTGCTCCCAAAATTGTGAGTCCTAGAGAGGCTGAGAAACCCTGGTCACCTTTTGAACCTCACCCACAGAGCTCCGGACACAATTAGGAGCTGCAGGTCTCGGCCAAGCTGCTAGGATAGCATGTCTGGCCCTGCATCTCTGAAGCCTGCCTTGCTCCCAGACCTCCCTCTCTGTACTTGCACACTCATCCCAGCTCCAGATGTTGGAAAATAAACATCAGAGCATCCATCTGTCTTAGGATGGGGGTAGTAATGACTCTTGTCTTGCTAGCATAGATTTCCATGGGACTATTTAAGACAGGTCTGGTAAGATTTCTTTAAAACCCATCCCAAGCATCTTCAGCCTCGGGAAGAGTGGGCTGTGGAGACTCGGCTGCTCTCCTTTTTTCAGATGCCCTTGCTTCCTGCTTTGTTGAGATCTTTGGATTCTAATGTACAAGCGTGTCTTCTTTCAATCTGCTCTTATTTCTTTTCTGTTCTCCAAGGCAGGTTAGCCATGGTCCTAACTCCATAGTCCTGATCCCCTCACCCACTCCCAAGGACATGTGGATTGTAGTAACTTTGTAGTCCACCTTTACTGTCAACTCAGTGGGATTCAGAGTCATAGTGGAAACAAATCTCTGAAAAAGTCTATGGAGAATCTTTGGATTTTCTAGATTAGGTTAACTGAGGCAGGGGCTACTCCCCTCTGTGTGGTGGCACCTTCCTATAGGCTGGAGTGCCACACTGGATAGGAGGGAGGGAGAGGAATGTGGAGGGAGCTGAGAAGCAATGTCCATCTCTCCGTGCCTCCTCACTGGATGTGACTGGCCACCTGAGGCTCTGGCTGCCATGACCTTTCCACAGTAATGCGTTGTGCCCTTGAACCATGACTCAACATTTTCTTCTTCATGCTGTTGATTATAGCAAAAAAGAAAACCAATGCCACTTCCTGTTGGTGACTGCTGTGTGTAGAGGTTATGCAGCCTGTGAACCAGGGCAACTCCTTCTCTGTACCCTGCTCCTATGTTCAGATGCACTGGTGTGGGCTGGCCTCCCATCATCAGAGTGTGAGATGTGAGTTTGCCATCCTGACTGTACATGTCTAATCCAGGGACAAGACCTGACATAGGACAAGCCAGTCTGGTTCTCACTCTAGAAAAAGGTGACCACAAGAGCTGGGTCATAGTCCTACAGAAACAGGAAGCCAATGGGGCCAGGTCATAATCCTTCCATGAAGGGGCTTTCTGTCCCTAGGTAGCATGTGTTCTCCTCTAAACACATTTGATGAAGTTTCTTCTCTGAGTTTCATTTCCAAGGTTCTGTTTTTCCCTCCTAGATGCAGTATATATTTATAGAGATGACTTTTTTCTTCTCTTCCTCCTCTTAGCAGCTCTTTGGAACTAATGTTTCCTGCATAGACCTGGACTTCAGAGGCAGGAGGTAGATGATTCTGTGGTAATGCCCTTCCCGCCCACTATACAGTTGTAAGGACTTCCTAGCTCAGTGCAGGACCATTTGCAAGCACTGTGTTCACTGGATACAATCCTGCTGTATATGTCCTTCCCCCACACAGAGAACTCTCCAGTTTTCCTTGGAATGAAATGGCAACTGTTTTAGATTTAGGGAGAATTCACAGTGCCCCCTCCCCCATGAATATTCATGTATCCTAAGAGCTTTCCTTGTCATCTGAGTTCACTTTCTTATGAAGTCATGCTATATATACATCAGAGATACTTCTCTGAAATTGATCAAGCTACTACTTTTTTTTTTTTAAATTGTGTCTCAGGACTGGTTCAGTAAGTAAGTCCTTTGATTTTCATACTGTACAAATGGGATATGGTGGTGCATTCTTGGAATTTCAGTACTGGGGAGGTGACTCAGGGTCAATAAGGTCATCCTGGGCTATACGGAACGTTCAGGGCCGGTCTGGGCTGTACAAAACCTTGTGTCAAACAACACCAAAACCAGAACCCTCTGCCCCTCCCCGCCCCAAACTCTATGGCTTGTTAAGTACTTTGATAATGATCATTTGATGTTCCCAAGGCTGTAATAAAATGCTCATGTCCATGCAAATAAAACTCTTGGCTTTGGTCTTCCTATCAGGAAGGCACCCTTGCATCTGTGATTCCATTCACATAACTGAAGGCAAAGCCTACTGTGGAAGAAGTTTCCTATCTTTTGTCATGAGTTCCATATCCCATGGTTAGTGCCTGTGTCTTGCTCATCCACATCACTGTATGAGCTGTCCTATGAAGACCTACCAAGAAGAAAGTCATGGAATACTCTACAAAACAATCATCCGAGAGAATGAATGTAAACATAGACATTTGGAGTAAAGTACTGTGCTTGTCAGAGTATACTCTTTTTCTTTTCTTTTTCTTTTTTTTAAATTGGGTATTTATTTCATTTACATTTCCAATGCTATTCCAAAAGTCCCCCACACGCTCCCCCACCCACTCCCACTTCTTGGCCCTGTCGTTCCCCTGTACTGAGGCATATAAGGTTTGCACGACTAATGGGCCTCTCTTTCCACTGATGGAGACACGAGCTCTGATGGGGGTGGGGGTGGGGTGGGGTATTTGTTAGTTCATATTGTTGTTCCACCTATAGGATTGCAGATCCCTTTAGCTCCTTGGGTACTTTCTCTAGCTCCTCCACTGGGGGCCCTGTGCTCCATCCAATAGCTGACTGTGAGCATCCACTTCTATGTTTGCTAGGCCCCGGCATAGTCTCACAAGAGACAGCTCTATCTGGGTCCTTTCAGTAAAATCTTGCTAGTGTATGCAATGGTGTCAGCGTTTGGAAGCTGATTATGGGATGGATTAAGGGACTTTGGGCAGCACAGGTCCCAGAGAGGCTCTCTTCTGTATTGAAATTCTTCAGAGAGTCTCAGTGTGTGTGATGAGCTCCTAAAAGAGAGTTTTTGTTTGCCTGTTTACAAAGAGGGTTGGTTTTTTTGGAGTTCTGAGAAGGGAACAGCTTCAGTGTTTGCTAACATTGTTTCTACTGAAATTACTTTATGGTTACTTCATTTGCCATTGGCTAGACCTGTAATATCTAACTTATGAGTGACAACAAGCTGGACCAGGCTGATAATTCCAGCTTCAAGGAGGCTGAGGTAGGAGGGTTACAAACTTAAGAATGGGCTGGATCTTGCCTTAAAATGAAATGTTACAAAAAAGGGACCAAGATAAAACTTAGGCTCTAGATATATAATTCAATCCTAGAACACTACAACACACACACACACACACACACACACACACACACACACACACGAATAAGAACACACACCACCACCTCCTTCACCATCACCACCAAAAAAAGGTAAAGAAAACTATAAAGTACTTAACAACCCGAAGCAGTGGTCCTTAGAGATGAAGGGATGATGATCCAAAATAACAGATGTTTTGGGGCAAATGTAGCCAGGACATTTGTCTGTGGTGATGTTAAAGATCTGTTGCATTTGAAAAGGGAGGATTCTTCCAAGCCGATCTCTCCTAATCCTGCTCAACATTGTATTTGGAATAGATTTTTCTATGAAATCTCATCATTAATATGTATATCTGAGGATTAATTCTTACGTAATATTGGGTTCTTAATTCCTCTGAATCATTTCCATTTTCCTTTCTGTGCAGTGTGTGTGTGTGTGTGTGTGTGTGTGTGTGTGTGTGTGTGTGTGGTTATGTGTGTGCATATGTGTATGAACATCCTGGTTTCAATATTACCTGTCATATTTCAATTCTGACAAATTTAGCAAACTTCTACCTAATCCAATTATTCTGTATAATTTAAACAGTTAAGTTTCAAATTACAACTGAGCATACTGTTAAGGGGAAAAATAAATCTCTCATCTCTCCTTTCAATTTTCTAGTGCTTTAGCTTTATCCAGCTTTGCAAACTGTGCTTATGGTCTGTCTATAAAAATAAACTTAAATGTAAATTATGATTTAAATCCCCATGGGCAAGCTGCTCTGCTTTATTTGTTAGAAAGCAAATGAGACCCACTTTATAGTCTGTTTACCAAACTGACGTTTCAAAGTTGGGGCTGTAAAACATTAACTCTATTGTTGCTGTAAACATAGAAACCAACGAATAGAGCAAAGCTCTCAGGACAGACAGCATGTGTAAGTTGATACAGGATTTACTGAGTGTTTGCCTGACCCACGGACTTGTTAGACAATCTCTCAGGTCAGGAGACATCGGTCTGTGAGCATAGTGGGTAATTCGATCTCAATCACTGAAGATCTCAAACACTGCAGAGTGTGCATTCCTCCCAGATACGAATGAATGCACAGGAGTTTAGGTCTAACGTATCTCTGTAGCTGCAGCCCCTGTCTCAGGGTCATAGCACAGATATTACGCATGCAGATTAAATGTGATGGCACCTGTGGGCCATCACAATTGTCATCCAGCTACAAAAAAATGCATAAGGCTTAAGCTTAAATGTTCAACTCTCTCTCTCCCTCTCCCCTTCTCTCTCTCCTTTTTGTTTTAGCATGGAAATCTAATGTGTGATTATTAGCACGATTCTTGCTGCTGTCCTTGGTTTGTCAGCCGTGGAGACACATGACTATAACTTGGGCGCTGGCTGTACAACAAGCTTCTGGCTCAACCGCTGCCCCAGGATGCTAATCCTGGTTTCCCTCTTGTTTGATGGCTCACTCTTTTCCACTGCACGCACACAGCTCACACTCAGTTGCCAGGCCCTTTGTGTCACTCTCTGAGCCACATCTGCTCTCTGCAGTCCTTCCCCTCTGGACCATGATCCATGGCTTGCTCAGATGATTCTAGTGAGCTCTCCTGCCCTTTGTCTCCTCTTTTAGGACCACAATCCATGTAGGACTCTCCCTTCAAGAATTTTTAAATAGCCTTTTACTGGGGTATAGTTAATACCATAAATCCTTCAATCCTAGGTCTATAAAGCCATGCTTTTTGGTATGTTTACAGTACTGTGCAGATTTTTTTCTGCTCCAGTATTGGAACATGACCTCACCCTCACCCTCAAATGTCTCTTGCAACTGTCTGAAGACAAACCCTACTTGTCATTTCAAGCAAGCACACTACTCTGTCTCCATGGACTTACTTGCATGCTCCTGAGAGTTTGTAAAAGCACCCAGCAGGTGGTGTTGCATCTGGCTGCTCTTGCTTGGCGATGTGTTTGAAGCTTATATGTGTGGTCTCGTCTGTGCAGTCTCATGTCTCAGAACATACCCTATGCGTTTGTTTTCTAAAAGCACACTGGAGACTATCACCGAACTCTGAATTAGAATACTGAAAAACTGCTCAGTGCTCCGCTTCTCCCCCAACCATGGTCTGCAAAGCATACAGCAGTTGGTCTCCATGAGATATTCTTAATATCACTGGGAAGAAAACCAAGTTCCAGCCCCGTCCCTGGTACATAGGCTTGTGTGACATGGCTTGTACCTTCTTTCATTTCCTACTTGCTCTCAGAAGCGATACAGTCACCCTTTGTGAACATGCATGAGAGTTTGCTCCCTTCTCTTGCTTGACCATGCTTTCTCCTCGGCATTGGACCTTGACAACTTGTAGTCACAACTCATGGGGCCTGTCCCTGACAAGCCAGTCTCAGGGAGACCTCCCCCACCCATCTTCAGTATCCTCTCACTCGGGTTATTGCTCTGAAGCCATACATGCTCCTATTGAATGATTTTTTTCTTACAGACTAGTGACATATTCCTTCTCACTGGAGTACAGTGCAGCTGGGATGAAGGACCGTAATAGGTTTAGAGTCAAGTCTGACTAACTACCTCCTGTGTTGTTGCATGTTTTTGAGTGTTTGCATGTGTGTTCCTGAGTGTATGTGTATGCGTGCACATGTGTGAGGGGTGTAGTTGTACATACACATAGATGTGCACTGTGCACAAAGGCCAGAGGTTGCCACCTTCCTCACGTGCTTGCCGTCTTACATACTGAGCCCAAAGCTCCCATGGACTCAGCCAGTCAGCCTATCCATTGGATAGTGTGCCTATCCAGCTTCCTTGGGATCCCCTGTCTCCTCCTCCCCATCCTGGGAGTGCATGTGTGGCTGCCACCCCACCAGTCATCCCGTACTTCATCAGCACCTTTCTATTTAGAGGGTCCAAAAGCTATTTCTTAAGTGTCAAAATATTTATTTTATAGGCCAGATGGTCTTCTTAGTATATTAAAAGAAAACATAATAAAAAGCAAAAGGTAAAAATTATACATATACATATATATACTCAATACATATATTTATGCACATAACACATATTTTTCTCTACCTACAAATGCATGTGAATGTGAGAAGCATTGAGGTGGTGGGTGATGAAGTTGGTAGGTGATCTTTCTTACACTCAATTGAATTAGTCTCAGTACTAAGACTTGTTTGGCAAACCTACTTTACCTGACACAACAGGTGTGATCTAAATTTGGTTTCCTGGTCAATGACTAAGAAAAAAACAAGACCCTATTTTAATTTTTATTGTACTTATTTATTTATTTACTTACTTTGTGTGTGCGTGTGTGTACATGTATAGGTACATGTCACATTTGTGTAAGTGCATGAGTCACACATGTCACATTGTGTGTGTGTAGGTAAAGGAACAACTAAGTCCTGGGACTCAGTTCACTCCATGTGGGTCCTGGGGCTTGAACGCAGGTCATTAGGCTTGGCGCTGAGTGTCTTTATCTGCTGAGCTGTCTTCTAGCCCTGACTGCCCTATTTTATAAAGGATTTAGACTGTGAATACTAATTGAGAGTAACCTGGAGATTATCTAGAATGTCCTGTTCATCTCCTGTGCATTGCTGCTCATAGGCTTTAATCCACAGCCAGCTTTTCCTCCTGTTTCTACCTGAGGTCCTGCACAAATATAACCAAGGCATTAATTGCTTTCCCTCCGTGTTCAAATATGCACTCCCTGTGCTTAGCTCCATGAAGCTTCACTCTGCTGTTAATACAATAATTCTAATCAGGCAGTTCTCTTCAGTAACCAGACAAATGGAGCGAATTGAGATTGTTCAGTGAGGCCAGGCGATGACCTTCATTTGAGCACAGCGATTTGCTTGCTGTTTGTACACAAACAGCTGAACTGCATCTTAATTCAGACTCAAACTTGAAAGCTGCAGTGAATCCTCTGAGGTTGCCAGACACAAGGATGGATTCCTGATGGGTAGACGCTGAAGGGACAGGGGTCTCCCCAAAACCAATTTCAGCAAATGCTTGTCAGACACTCACTGCCTTCCCCTTCAGGAGGTAAAAATAATGGAGGTTGGCTGGATGTGTCCATTTTAATCAAGTGACCAAATGTCCCCAGCTTGTTCTAAGATGTGGAACTCTCAGAACTCAGCCTAGAGAAGTTCAGGGTAAGCCAGGGTTAGTTAAAAGCCTTAGTTCTCAACATGTAAGAAACAACTAGTAATGAAGTAGTAATACTATCTTTACGAGTTTATGCAAAGTCACTATCGTCACTGACTTTACATCCATGTTAAAGGGTTCCATTACATCATTATCTATAAGTTGGCTGCATCTGCAGGTGGATAAAACATGGACACAGCCATAGACTGTGCCAATGACTAAGAAAAACCAAGACCCTAGTTTAATTTTTATTCTACTTATTTATTTATTTACTTACTTTGTGTGTGTGTGTGTGTGTGTGTGTGTATGTGTCTGTACATGTATAGGTACATGTCACATTTGTGTAAGTGTATGAGTTTGTGCACATGTATAAGTACATGCCACAGCCATAGACACAGCCAAGCAAACTGGAAAACGTCATCAAATCATTACAGTGATGCTCTCTGGGTATGGAGATGATGAGTGATGCTTAATTCTCTTTATATTTTCCCTACTCTGTACAACCAAAATATTAATATTTTGGTCAAAAAACATAACATCAAATTATATTTTTTAAAAATAGGGTAATGTGAAAAGCACACAGACTGCTTACACGGGTTACTCAGCAAATACACATTATTTCAAGTGTTTGTATAAAATGCACATTTTTCCTGCTTCAGACGCTTCACGGTTGCAGCTGCTAGAACTGTGGGTCCAGCTCAGTTTGTTTGCGTGTAATTAAATGTCATACGCAGCAGCTGTGACATTACATGCAGAGAGTGTCTCCTTCTTTGGGTGGGGCTGTATTCGCTGCAGGTTGTTTCTCAGAATCTTCTTTCATTAATGCCTGTATCAGCAGCAGGGAGTACTTCAGGCACAGCACAATCTGCCTTAAAGCCAATGGGAAGGAAAGCCAGACAGGGGGAGAGAACGTGTCTGCTTTCTTTGAATTTGGTGTCAGGAGTGCATAATGTCAGCATGTAGCATGCTGGGAATGGCATCTCTGCTAATATGGAGAAAGACCACATTTGGTGGTACTGAGCAGTGCTCTTTGAAGGGATAGGAAGAAAGACTCTGCTGGAGAACCCGCTGTATCCCCCACGACCTCTCACAAGGCTCTAAAATGACTTTAGCTCACTCAAGGTCATCTACCAAGAGGACAGAACTGCAACTTACAAGTAGGCAAAGGGTGTGTGAACAAGATTGGTGACAACCGTGGCTATAAATGCTTACTTGAAGAGCCAGGTGCTATTCAGTGCTGACTGTCCGGTGTTTGATGCTATGCTTGCAAGAGTGGCAAACTGAGGTCAGAGTTGTCCCTGTGTCCCAATGTTCCCTTCATTCCTCTGTCACTATGGCTACTACCCCTCTCATATGCTGGAATGAAATTGTAAGTAGGTGAGTCCCAGGATGAATATTTTGTACTAAAGCCTGAACTTCTTGCAGTGAGCCCTGACTCTGAGTCTGGTTCGAGCCATTCTTACTGCTTCACATTTCCCATTTACATTTCCCAGTGTTCCTTCACTGCCTTTTGGCAAGCTGGCTTCTCTTCTGCCCCTTAAACTCCTTTTAGTGCCTGTTTTCTGATTGTGTGATTTTTTTTCTCTTTCCACCATTCTCTGCTTATGACTGTCCTCTTCTTGTGTTACTCTGACTTCAACAGTCACATCTTTGGAAAACATTCCATCTGCTTACATTCAGATAGCTTCTCTCCACCTTGGCCAATCTCTGTGAAATAATAGCCTTTACCTGCACCCCAATACACACCAAATTTTGGCTAAATGTCCAAGGGTTTAAAACAGATGTATGGCTAAAGATGAGAATTAGTGTCCTCAAATTTCTAAGGATATAAGAATAAAATGGAGTTATCAGTAATTTAAGTATTTCACTTTAATCATTAGAATAGTCAAAGTGTAAGAGTTTTGTTGTTGCTTTTTTTTCTTCCTTCTACAGATGTGTGCACATGTGTGTGCTAGTGTACATGTACATATGGAAGCCAGACATAAAGCCTAGGTTTTCCTAATCTATCTCCATTCCAGTCTATTAATTTGTTTAGTTATAGATGACGTCTTATTGAACTTGGAACTTGCTGATTGGCTAGAATGGCTGTCCAGTGAGCCTCAGGGATCCTTTTCTCCCAGGCCTCAGGAGCACACGCATCCTCTACAGTGCTTGCGTTTTTTGAGTGAATACTGGGAAATAAACTAGGTCTCGTGGTTTTGCAACAAGAACTTGATCAGATGAGCCATTTCCTCATGCTCTGAAATGCAAACTTTTACTATCATGGTATAGAAATAAAACATTTGTTAGTATGGCAAAGTGAATATTTTCCATGGTGTCTCCATGGGAGACAGAAAAAAAAAGCATGTTTACTTTGACTTGGGCTTGATGGAGAAGTGACACAGTTTTGTCCAGTTTTGGAAATTTCTGATCATTGTGTCAGTGGGAAATAGTTAAGTTTTTCTTCTTTCTGCACAGGAATGGATGGGGGTGAGCCTTCTCCTGTGAATGAGATAGAAGAACACAAGCCTGTCAAACAGGTGTACCAAGAGTAGAGCTGTGATAACATCTAATCTCTGCTCTTCCATCTGGTGATATTTAAATTTGATTAAGATGTTTTTGCTGAACATGAATAGGATATTCTCCCTAAAGAAACTAAATTAGTGTATTCTTTTACTTACTTATTAGTTTGGTATCACAGAAATTGTTTCATAAGTCATTACAAGTATTAACCTTTTGGTTATATATATATATATAACCATATATATATATCTATATATATAAAACCATATATATATCTATATCTATATATAGACATAGAACACATGAAATAAAAGGATATTTTGATTCCAATATGCATTTGACTGCTCATCTGTATCTGAACATGAAAATTTATATTAACATTAATCAGAATGATATATCTTCCTTTTATACATTTTTTTCTGCCATTTGTTGTAATGCTTTTCTTTATAATTACATGGCCACAGAGCATGTCCTACATCAGAGATGACCTTGAAAAAATCATCTTCCAAAGGTAAGGCAGAAGCCACAGTCATGTACTTGATTTGACTGCATAAGGAGGTCAAAGTCACACCCTGGTATGTCTCTACTCAGGTTACTGTCTCTATTATACGCACCACAAGATTGGTTGTATGTATCCTAATGGCAGGAACTTTGCCTTCGTTCCTTCATTGTCTGTGTCACTCTTAGGCAATGGTATATTGTATGAGAGCAGACACTCAGATGCAGTGGATCCTTGAATGAAGGACCATCTGAATGGACAAAGGGGAGACCAATGAAGTCAGTGTGTACTCCTCTCTCACAGTCTGATTCATTCTTGATTCACCTTCTCTGGTGGAGTCAGCATAGAGTAGGCTCATAGCATGAGTCCATCCTGATCAGAGATGACCACAGGTGTGTGTGCCAGATCTTCCAGAGGCTTCCACTTTTAGAGATCAGGATGGCTGAGATTGTTTTGCATTGGGATATTGTTAAACAGGAAAGTAGGAAAGAAAGACAGTTTCCAGGGGCCCACATTGTGCTAAGTTTGACTAACAGAATATAATGTAGTGATGTTCTCTACTTAGAAACAGGATGTGTGAGTAGGCACAATAGAGAGGAAGGCAAGGTGGTGGCCCTGGCAGGGTGGGGCTGAAAGGTCAGGCTGGAAGATCAGACTGGGAGATCAGATTAAGAGATTACACCACGAGATCAACCTGGGAGTTCACACTGAGATATCAGACTGGAGGTCAGATCAAGGTACCAGACTGGGAGATCACACCAGGAGATCAGACTGGGAGTTCACACTAAGATAAAAGACTGGGAGATCACACCAGGAGATCAACCTGGGAGTTCACACTAAGATAAAAGACTGGGAGATCACACCAGGAGATCAACCTGGGAGTTCACACCGAGATATCAGACTGGAGGTCACATCAAGGTACCAGACTGGGAGATCACACCAGGAGATCAGACTGGGAGTTCACACTAAGATAAAAGACTGGGAGATCACACCAGGAGATCAACCTGGGAGTTCACACCGAGATATCAGACTGGAGGTCACACCGAGATATCAGACTGGAGGTCACATCAAGGTACCAGACTGGGAGATCACACCAGGAGATCAGACTGGGAGTTCACACCAAGATAAAAGACTGGGAGATCACATTACATTCAAGCCCTAAACAGCTAGTGTTAGTGCCATTAGTCTTGTTTTGTAAGGGAAGGAACTGAGTCCAGAGGGATCCAACAACTCACCATTCAACAGTGTTAGCAGCAAAGGTGGGATCTGAAACAAGTGGGTGTCTCTCTCCAAACATTGCTCTCAAGCCAGAGCTGAAGGTTTACCTCCTAATATGTGCCTAACATATTAGGCATGGTGTCCTTTAGAACAGACTACCAGGGCCAAGTGCTCTGAGCTGTATGTAAGGAAATGGAATGAGAGCCTTTCAGGCCTCCCTAGGGAACCAAGAGTTGCTGAAAGACTTAAGGGTTGAAGCACAAAAGGCCCAAGAGTCTCAAAGCATTTAGACCATTGGCATCAGACATCATGTTATGTTTTCCTCAGAGGCCCCACTCTGTCAGCAATAGTGCAGTGAGGTGAGTTCTAGATCACAGCACAGGGGAAACAAATCAAAGCAGCAGCTTAGGATGTATAGACTCAACTAGCTCTGCTTCATTCCAACCTCTCTCAAACACTGTCTCTGATCAGAAGGAAGATAGCCGAGTAGACAGTAGACAGTAGTCCTACTCATGGGGTTGTAGGACTCTGAGTAAGACTCAGGGAGGGGGTATGACTATAAGAAACAATGAGATGTTTCACTGTGGATTCCTCTTGCCTTTGAGAAGCAACTCTTGTACCATGAGATCAACCCACCTTAAGAGTCCCCTCCACTGCTCCAAAAACCCTGTGTTCATTTTTCCTTTTGCAGAATAAGCTCTTTGATTTCCAAAGGGTGGCTGGCGAATTGAGTAAGGTTCTGAGCTTAAGGTTCTAAGGTTTCTTCCTATTTAATGAGAAAGTACTAGATTCTTGTGTGTGTACACATGTGCTCAGGAATGTGTGTTCGTGTGTGTTCATGTGTGTGTGTATGTGTGTGTGTATGTGTGTGTGTGTGTGTGTGTGTGTGTGTGTGTATGTGTATGGGTTTGCATGAGTGTGGAGGTCAGAAACCAAGTTCAGGTGTGGTTGAGAGCCTCCACATTGCTTTATTGAGACAGGCTTTCTCAATGGGACCTGACCCTTGCCAATTAGGCTAGAGCTCTGGGGATCTGCCTTTAACTATCTTCTCACTCTGAGATCACATTTAGTGATGTGTGCCCACTTTTTACATGGATGTTGGGGGATGAACTCAGATTGCTGCAGCATGTACTCTGCCAATGGAGCTAAGTGTGACCGTAGTGGAATTTTGGCTGTTATCAGCACTACTCTCTGAGAGGCTGCAAAGTGCTGATGCTTCCACCTTCCACAGCCTGACATTTTTCAACAGTCCCACAGGCAGATTGCACTCCTATTTAGTATGGAGAAATTGGAGAAAAGAGAGGAACGTCTACTTGCTTAAGGCTACCCAGCTGATGAATGGTGAAGGTAGGACTTAGAGATAGGTTTCCCTGTTGATCATATGCCACCTACTAACTTTGTACCTGACAGGAATTTTAAAGCCATGGTAGAGCATTTGTGACTGTAATTGGTTCCATGAAGGTGGGCCTCATCGTATTTAGAGCTTTCCCAGGGCTTTCTGAGTAACTTTCAGTTCTCCGGCCATTCTTTGGAGACTGGAATGGTACTGGTGCTCATGTGCTGAGTTATACCTGCTGGATATACTGACCTGGACACCTGTGCTGTGTGAGTGACAGCGGGATCATTGCTTTTTTTTTTTTTTTTTCGATACAGGGTTTCGTGCTGGGATTAAAGGTGTGCACCACCACGCCTGGCAGGATTATTGCTTTTTAAATACCAGCAATATTTTACCCCACACAACAGCTGAATTTATGGAAAGGAAGTGATCCTTTTATAGTCTTCCCAAATGCCCAATTCTATTTAAAAGTCTTCCTTCCCTGGCTTGTTAGGAAGGCAAGATAACATGATAGTGAAAAGTACCGTATTCACATTACAATTTATAGCTGTATCAAAATTACAGCTATGAAGTAGCAAGAAAAATAATTTTATGGTTTGGGATCACCACAACATGAGGGAGTGTACTAAAAGGTTGCAGCATTTGGAAGGTTGGGAACCACTGGGTTAGAGTATCTGGCCTGAATCTCAATATACAGTAAGTGACTCCACAACATACCTTTCTATGCTGTTCTGATTATTAAATAACAATACTTTACAAAGCATGTCCTTAGTTCTCCATCTGCTCATGATTAAAGTATTCATGTGTACTGGCTAGTTTTGTGTCAACTTGACACAGCTGGAGTTATCACAGAGAAAGGAGTTTCAGTTGAGGAAATGCCTCCAAGAGATCCAGCTGTAAGGCATTTCCTCAATTAGTGATCAAGGGGGAAAGGCTCCTTGTGGGTGGGACCATCTCTGGGCTGGTAGTCTTGGGTTCTATAAGAGAGCAGGCTGAGCAAGTCAGGGGAGGCAAGCCAGTAAAGAACATCCCTCCATGGCCTCTGCATCAGCTCCTGCTTTCTGACCTGCTTGAGTTCCAGTCCTGACTTCCTTGTTGATGAACAGCAGTATGGAAGTGTAAGCCGAATAAACCCTTTTCTCCCCAACTTGCTTCTTGGTCATGATGTTTTGTCCAGGAATAGAAACCCTGAGTAAGACATCATGTAATTGGAGTTTACTTTTTTTTTTTTTTTTTTTTTTTAACATTCAGGGAGACAGTTCACACAATTCTGACATGCTGGACTATCTTGCAGAGACTGGAACACAGAAAACGACCAGAAATGTTTAGTTACACATAACTCTGACCATCAGGTCAGGAATGCAAAACTGGACATAGGGGTCACTGCATTTCTTTGGCCCTCTTCCCCATGTGACCACACTGAATATTTTTTTTCTGCTTTTCACTATTTGATTGCTCTGCTGAGGACAGGTAGCCGAGCCCAGCTTGCAGTACTACTAGGATACAAGCTCTGATCCTAACAACACTGGCAGCATCAGGATTTCTCATTTTAACACCAATGCCCCCAGCAGTATGTGCTTACTGGGTATTTGCAAACCAACATAGATGAGATTCTAAGTTTACTCTGATTTTTTTTTAATAAGTTCTGGGTTTTAAGATAGCAATCCAATCATCTGCTCTGTGGCCTAAAATCTCCCTAAGCTTTCTCCAGAGAAAACTTATGTCTCCTTGGAATAAACCCTTCTCTCATGGCTCAGATGGCCACACCATGTCTGGCCATGCTGTGGTTTTGGGCTTTCCTTAGGATGCTTACTGGCTAATATCTGGTGACATCGTTTTCCTGCTCACTATTTCCTTTGCACTCGCTCTTTCCTCTTCCTGGAATGCTTTTCCTGTGACTCTGACTTTTTCCTTCCTCATTCTTTGAATAGTAAACATTCTGTCATTCAAGCATACTGCAATTTAAAGGGCGTCATCTGGGACCTAAGTGACCTGAGCTCTCACCACTGTACTGCTGTAGCTGGTTCGTCCCCTCGGGGGCACAGATTAAACTCTGCTATTGTCTTATACACTGCTCTCGTATTCACCACTGATGCCCTCGTGCAGGACCTCTGCACAAAGTCCCAAAGCTGGGCCTATGTGCTTCACCATCGTGATGCCAGTGCTAGCTGAAAAGAAGGAAATGGTCCATGGAGGAAGGGCAGATAACCACACTCCACACTCTCTGCTTCAGTTGAGCCAAGCAGGAAAGATACTCAAGTCATTCCAAGACTCCAGTCACAAAATATTTGGTCAAAATGAAGAGAAGTACTATGTGGAGAAATGACTCCTGAGGCAAACAATAGGAGAAAGTAAGTGGTGTGACTCAGCAGAACTCCCATCTTTGTAGCAGGCTCATTGTGGGTGTGACTCAGCAGCAGAACTCCCTGTGTTTGTTGTAGGCTGACTATGGGCCTGACTCAGTAGAACTCCCCATCTTTGCATAACCTGGTCATGAGAGCCTGACTCTTTGTGTTGTGCTTTTGGAACACAGAATATTGTTCACAGAAGAAAAATGGTATAGAAAGCCACTGCTCTTTCTCTTGTTTTAAAATACTGTCTCAGAGGACAAGGTGCCATTGAAAAGAGACTAGCGCCATGGCAAGCTTTCTCAGCCAAGGCACATTACCTTCCCAGTCTCTTGGAAATAGCAGAAAAGAGTCTGATCTTAGAGCAACAATGGAATCTGCACTCCTTGGCTTGCTCTGGTGAAATGAACTTGGCAAGTGGAATCTTGGGTTTTATTCAGAGGAGTGTGGTTTCAGGTAAGCAAGAGAGACACTAGGCTATTACTCAAATGTTCTGTGAAAACGTTATTTAAATGCTCCAGTATTTAACCTTCTCAAGTCATTCATGCTATTTTAGAGCAGAAACTTACACTGTGCAAAATTCCCACAGAAAGAGTGATTTTGGACAATTTTATCTACTCAGGGAAATGTCATGTCCCCCCCTAGGTTAGAGGGGTTTGAAGCCAGCTTCCCACCCTCTATTTCTGTAGCTCCACATTCGTTCCTGTCAGCAGGATCACCTTTTATCCTGTCTAGGTGCCATCTGTGTTTTTATGCACCCAGTGCATTTTCTTTAAATTAATTCAGCCCTGAAATATTAACATATTTCTCTAAAAAGGGAAAGTGATTTCCCCTGCTGGCAAAGTGACAACGAGCATCAGCGGCCATGAGGAAGAGTAATTGTAGGAACACTGAGCAGAGTCAGTGCCAACTGCTCTTGTCTGCTGTAGAGGGCTCTGAGCCTCAGGCTTGAGGAGCTGCCAAAGGCCTTCTAGCACCTAATTAAAATTACCTCCTTGTTCTGGCCACAGGAATGGGCAGGCGAGAAGTGGAGAAGGAGTAGTTGATCCCATTTGCTTTGATGCCAGTCAACACCATGCTTTGGTAATACCTAAAGATCTCTTGTTACTCCAAAGGTAAGAACACCTGACAAATGATGTCCCTAACAGCTCTATCCCAAAGGAGATGAACAATTACACCTAGGCCCCTGAAACCACAAAGACTCTGCCTCCTCCTATGCTGTCCTAAGAGGATTCTGCGTATACAGGATTTCAGTTCCTTCTGCTTTCTCATCCGTGTTTTCCTGCTGGAAGCAGAAACAACCTGTAAATGGAAGATACCATTTCTAGTAAGTATAGCTCACAGCAGTTTTTGAGCATATATTGCTGACTCACAACCTGCAAACCCTAGGAGAGGAGGAAAGCAGAGCTGAGTGGATGCATGGGATGCTGGGAAATTATCCCTGTGCAGCAAGCAGTTGGATGAAAGGAAGAGTGAGCCACAAGTCAGCTCTGAACGGAAAAGGTCACCTCACCACATTCTTAACTATATGTCATGAAATACACTTAAGTCATGGACACGGGATACTTAGATTATGAAACTGATCCAATATGGCCTTGCTGAGCTGTGAAAGGTGCTCTGGGTGCACAGGAGGAGATACAGTTGATAAAAAGAAGTAGGAGAGAGGGCAGATTCTTGGTTACTATGGCTAAGTGATGCAGACCAGGGTTTACAATGACTGTTCAAAGGTATCAGTTCAAGTAAGCTGGACGCATAATTTAACTTTAAAAAAAATCACACAGATTTACTTGCTGCTGGGCTTTTTAGAACTCTAAACTGTGTGTGTATAGTGAGTGGTTCACCAACGATGTAACGTCTTCAGTTTCCCAGACATACTTAACTATGCTATTACAGTCCCTGTCTCTGCTCTTCCTATGTAAACTGTACAGAGAATACATTGTTGGGAAAAATGAGTTATGTCATATCCTCCTGAATGTGTAACTATACTTGGTTAAAAGTAATACAAGAGACAAATTCCTTGCAGACACATGATGGGCAAGATGCACTGGGAATGTTTAGTAGCTGGAAAGGTAGACTCTATAGTAACAAGACAAGCTTGATTAGGATTTTTGTTTGGGAATGTGTAAATGAGACATGGGCAACAGCTGTATGTAACAAAACAAGATGGAAAGGCTCCAGCAGGAATCAGCTAAGTAAGTTAGCTAGTAACCCTACTTAGGGTTACTAGCTAATAGGAGATACCATTTAGGATTACCAAAATCAAATGCCAGAAATAACACAGAGATCAGCAGTGGGAAAATTGCAAGGAGAAATGAAAGGGAAGAGGAGAAGAGGAAATAAAGAGCTTCCAAGGAAGGCAACGATGAAGACTCCCACTAAGTCCAAATGAAAGAGGAAGGGAGACAGCAGAGCTGCACAGACAAGGTCATTTATTTTTCCAGGTAAAAGCAGACAGAAGCAGAGCAAACCTGTCAGTCCTGAACTGTGATGAGGGAAAGAGAAAGAGGAGCTCTGTGCATTTAGGAGGAAAGGGGAGGATGAAAAGGAGGTGGATCACAGGAATAAAGAAAGAGACAGGAGGAAACTTGTGTGTTGAGAGATCTTAGACTCTGCTTATGTCTACAGCACTGCAGGTGTGGCTAGCTCAGAGCATCACACCCCTTCCTTTCTCATGGCAGACATTACAAGCTGTTCATGACACCTTCTTCCTTCTGGATACAGATTTATCTTGGAATCCTCAACACACCACACTAGGTAACTCCTAGCAGTTTGTTAGACTTGAGCTTGATTATGATGCCTGTGTTCTGTGTATATTAAACAATTCAGGATTCTGTCTGTGATGGTTTCGTCATATTCTCTGATGAAAGGAGACTCAAAAGAGCATCCTTGGCCACAAAAGCAAAGCATTTTGATATGAGGAGTTTATGTGCGTGGATACCATAACCTCTACAGATGTGAGCAGATAGGTTATTTCAGGCGTACCCTAACACTAAAATAAACATTTTATACTTGATATTCCCAAGGTCATAAAAATATATTTGTCATTCATATTCTCGCACCTAGTAAAGTGACATGAGTTACCTTGTAACAGCAGATGAGAAAAAGCAGAGCTTTCTTCCCTCCCTCTCTTGTAGCCCCATAAGGAGTCACTCCTTTAAAAGGTTTGGCAGAAGCATTGCAATGTCCCTAGTCACTCAGTTCCCCCAACCCCTGCCATGTAACACACAACGTTGAAAAAAGCTCCTGTAAACAAAGCAGCACAATGGTATTGACAAAGATCAGGCCACTCGAGGAAACTTTTATCAGTGGCAGTAAAAAGGAACTGTAGTATCATCATTGTGGAACAAGGATTTAAAAGAAGAGTGGGAGTGGGGAGGGGGCTTGGAGGTTGGGGATGTGGAGCGTGGGATAGCATGCAGCAAGTCACATTGGCCTCCATTCCCTCTTGTATGCTCATTAACATCCAGCTATACACACACACACACACACACACACACACACACTCTTACGGGCATCTGAGGCTTTGCCTATTCATACAAAGAACCACTTGAAGGTACACAATACCCTCAGCCCTTCTTCAGCCTGAGCAACATTCAATGCTTCCTTTGAGCTATTTTATTTGAACACCATGGTGAGTTATTTATGTTCTGCCAAACGGCTCCTAATGCTCTAAGAAGGAGTTGGGGAGGGTTACCTTCTGATGACTCTTATGGACTAATGCCAGCCACGAAGATGAAGATGCTCATTCTACTATGCAGGCATCACGGAAACTGAGAAAGAAAGGATGGGGGCAGTGGTGCTGGGGAAAGGGAGCAGATCTCTCACTGCTCTGTGAGGCTTGGGAAGCCTAGTCTCCAAAATAGATAATTCTTCACTGCTGTCAGCCATTGCTCCAGCAATGGACTGTCCCAGCAATGGACTGCCCCAGCAATGGACTGCCCCAGCAATGGACTGCCCCAGCAATGGACTGCCCCAGCAATGGACTGCCCCAGCAATGGACTGCCCCAGCAATGGACTGCCCCAGCAATGGACTGCCCCAGCAATGGACTGCCCCAGCAATGGACTGCCCCACCTTGGGCCCTTCTAAGGAAGCCAGAAGATGCCTTCCAACACATCTTTGTGTTCTTTTTTGCCACGGTGCCATTGCTAACCACAGCACCATTCACAAGCTCTTCACTCCCATGGGTGCTTCATAATATTAGAGCATATGTCTCCTGTATGCCAAGGAAGGCCATGCAGAAGCTGGTGTATGTCCCCCTGGTCTCTCATCTCAAGTCACCGTTCCCTCTATTTATAGCTGTATTTGTCTCCAAGTACCCATGGGATATTGGTTCTGACCTCCTCCACCCTTCATGGATACCTACTGATGTTCCAGTCCTTATATCAAATCACAGAGTACCTAAAAATAACCTATGGACATCCTTTATAGACTCAGAACCATGTGTAGATCAAAGGTACCTACTCTAGAAAGAGTTGCACTGTCATGTTTAGAGACTAATGACAACTCTATATACAATCTGTGTCCACACAATATTCTTTTTGTTTGTTTGCTTTTGTTTTTTGTTTTGTTGAGACTCGCTTTCTCTATGTAAGCTGCCTTTCCTACAACTTGCTATGCTTGCTCTGTAGACCAGGCTGACTTTGAACTGGCAGAGATCTGCCTGCAAGTTGAGGAATTAAAGGCAACACCTGGCCAATATTCCTTTTTTGTTTTGTCAAAAAGTTTTAACCCACAGTTGGTTGAATCTAAAGACATAGAAAATACAGGCAGACTGTATTTATGAATACACACTTGTGACTACTTCCCTGATGTCCTCACTAAACTGAGAGTGCTGCAAGGTTGCAGCAGTACAAGATCTTGCATGGATGCTCTCACGCGCGTGCGTGCACGCGCACACACACACACACACACCCCACAGTGACATGTGGCTAAAGGCTTCAGAAATGGGACTGTTGCCTCAACTCCCCATTATAGCTTTGAAAGAACTTGGATTCTTGTCATAGCTGTCAAATAAAACTGCTGTTGAGACTGCAGACGTAACCAAGTTGGTAGACTGCCTATCTCATATGTATGAAGTTCTGAGTTTGACTCCCTGTACTCCATAAACCAGGTGTATTGGCATATTGCTGAGATACCTGCACTTGCGAAGTGAAGGTATGGAGGAGGATCATAAACTCAAGGTCATCCTTGGCTACATAGCAAGTTTGAGGCCAGCCTGGGCTACATGGAATTCTGTTTTTTAAAAAATGGAGTCAAGTCACCTTGTATGATAACATTGGTATGGTTGGTTCTCCTGGGTTCTTCTGGGAAAACAGACCTTTCTTTTGGAATTAGCACAAACAAAAGCAATGTTGACAACCTCTGTGATATAAACCATCTACTTACGTTGGTTTAGAAGCCTCTGCTTGATCTGTCTGAAGTTTCTCTCCACCCTCCACCTCCATTGTGCAGTATACAATTCGATTTGGAGCCAAGGACTTAAGGCCTTGGACTTCCATGATCACCACCTGAAACAGAATCACATAAGATGGACTGAATCCCGAAACCAGGGACAGGATCAGAAACTATTTCTCTGTGGGCATTGGGCTATGCATAGACAGGCTGGTCTCCAGTCGAGCTGAGATGCTGATCCCCGGAACCTGGTGGTGATAATTTACCTACATGGGACGGAAGGAGTTCTCACATGTCTCCTGGAACTCTGGCTCCTGTCTAGTTACCACTCCCTCAGCCCCCACAAGAAAAGCATGGCTAGCAGTCACATAGACAATGTCCCAAGCTTCTGACTTTCAGGCTAAACTCCTCCCCAGTTACCTAGCAACAGTAGCCACGTACCATAAAACGGGCTTTTGGCCCCTCCTCACTCTCTCACTCCTCACTTCTCTTTTCCCCTCTCCTCTCTTCCACTCTCTCCCTCTTACTCTCTAGCCTTTCTTCTTCTTCTTCTTCTTCTTCTTCTTCTTCTTCTTCTTCTTCTTCTTCTTCTTCTTCTTCTTCTTCTTCTTCTTCTTCTTCTTCTTCTTCTTCTTCTTCTTCCTCCTCCTCCTCCTCCTCCTCCTCCTCCTTCTTCTCTCTCCCTCTCTCTCTCTCTCTCCCTTTCATCTTTGTCTCCTCTTAGCCATGGCCTCTCTCTCTCTCTCTCTTTCTCTTTCTACCTTCTCTCTTTCCCCCTGCATTTCTACAATAAAGCTCTAAAACCATAGACTATCTCTGTTCAGCTGTGCAAACTCTTGCCTGTGTGGGAACCTCTCTTCCCTATGCAGTCTCTCCCATAACCCCGGGGCTACAGAGTGTAACTCCAGGGCCCCTTTTGGTTTCGGGGGCTGCACCTTGTCCACCCACCACCCCACCACTCCCCACCCCCGGTCGAGTGGGTCAGAGGCTTGGATGCCCACCAGGGCTGAGTGGAAAGCGTCTGGCAGCCCTCCCACCTGTCCAGAGCATAGGTGGAACTCTGGCGGGACGTGGGCTATCCTCCCTCCCCCTCTTTCCCAGCCCCCTTTTTAGTTCCCACATTTCTCTTCTGCAGTGAAAGCAGACAGCAGGCAAGGATGGCGTTTCCCCTCTCCTCTCTTCCTCTCTCTCCCTCTTACTCTCTAGCCCTTCTTCTTCTTCTTCTTCTTCTTCTTCTTCTTCTTCTTCTTCTTCTTCTTCTTCTTCTTCTTCTTCTTCTTCTTCTTCTTCTTCTTCTTCTGTCAGACTTTTGTCAATGACTCAAGACCTTCTAGGGACATAGTTGCTTACAATGTAGCAGATTGCTGTTGAGAGGGAACAATGTGGCTCATTCCCTCACTCTGCAGAGTTGTGAATTATGTGGAGCCTTGCTGCTAAGTAAACATCTCACCTGAGATACACACTTCATCCTCCTTCCCCCTCCTGCCCCCTCCCTTCTTTCCTTCCCAACTTCCTCCTTCTACCCTCCTTTCTCTTTTTTTAAATATGCATTTTTTTCTTTTTGGTTTTTTGAGACAGGGTTTCTCTGTATAGCCCTCGTTGTCCTGGAAATAACTCTGTAGACCAGGCTGGCCTCAAACTCAGAAATCCACCTGCCTCTGTCTCCCAAGTGCTGGGATTAAAGGTGTGTACCACCACGCCCAGTGTCTCCCTCCTTTCTTTCATGTCCCCTTTCCTTTTTATCTCTCTCTTCTTTCCATGTCTCTGTCTCTTCCTACTTCCTCCCTCTCCCCATTTTCTCCTTCTCCTATTTTGTTCCCTTTCTCTCTCTCTCTCTCTCTCTCTCTCTCTCTCTCACATCAGTGTCTCACTTAGTTGTCTAAGCTTATTTTACATTAGCTGTATAGCCCAGGCCTTCAACTACTACTATGTAGCTAGGATTATAGGTCTGGGTCAGCAATTATCCCACCAGGCTTAGCAGAATTTGCTCACAGGATCAGAGTGGTAAAGTGACCTGGGCTACTCTTTTCATGTTAACCAAATAGGAAGCAAAGGCTTTCGCCCAGTTTCTTTAAGAATTCTAGCTTTTGGGTCAGCATATGCATTAGCTTTTCTCTGGATAGTAAGATAAGCAATAGTGAAGTCCTAAGATACAGAGCTAGCATCATGCAGCTTTAGGGCTGCAGATAAGGCAGGAAACAGCAGGAACTAAGGCAATCTGGAAAGCACAGGCTCCATCTACAGGGAACCTAACACTTCTCTGTCCCCAGTTCAATGACCTGATACTCTGCTTTTTCCTGCTTGAAGAGAGACGTCTCAGTCTAAATTATGATCAGAAATTTGATTTAGAAATGCTGACATTCTGAATAGAAAGAAATAAAATGTGCCAACTTTATGTACATCACTTTCACAGTTATGATCTTTGTGTGCCAAACTGAAACAGCTCTTGAGCACCATGTCTCCAGGCTAGCCTGAAGTCACTTCCAACTTCTAGAATTCCTTATCCCCATTCAATCACTTTCTATTCTGACAGTTAGCAATGCAGGGGGGTACTCTGCCACAGAAGCAAGAAGAAGAGAAAAGATGAGACCAACTTTAACCTTCAGAATAAAATGACATCTGTTAGTGACCTACACTGAGTAGCATTTGTGGAAAATCATTTTCTCTACAAAAGAGTAATAGCATTACAAAGGAAGAGAAGTGGATATTGGAAAAGACACATGCTTCTAATGGTTTTGATTCAAGGACGCACATTTGGGGTGCATAAGCCTTCATTTTGCTATGCAATAGTCTATGGATTCTCAATCAGAGTGTATAGGAATCACTTGTAAAGCAGAGGCCACAAGATTCCCCTTCTTGAGCATCTTCTGCTCAGTGGGTTGGCTTGAACCCAGGACTCCTCCTCTCAGATGGTGTCAGGTGATGCTGCTGCTGGTGCAGGGGCCATACTATGAGAGAACCCCTTAGCTGGGGTTTTGGAAAATTATCTCACACTTAAGTCCCTTCCATTTTTGTTTCTTTTGTTTTGTTTTTTTTTCAAATATGCAGAGGCTTCTTTTTATTATTTTCTTTCTTTCTTGAGAGTGTGTGGTACGCATGTGCAGATGCACATGTGGAAGTCAGAGGACAGCCTCAGGTGTTAGGCCTTGTCTTCCACCTTGTTCGAGATTGGGTCCTTTACTCGTTGCTGTGTACAGTCCTGCCTGCTTTCCACATCTCTGCAGGAGTGATGGGTACAAATGCTCACAGCAGCTTCAGGCTGGATTCGACAGGTGTAAACTGGGGACCCCACACTTGTGTGGCAAGCACTTTCCTTGGCCCCATCTTAGTGAATTTATCTGTGAAGTGGGGACATGATATGTACCGGTGGGGCTAGAAAGGCAATGTCCATAACCAAAAGTTTTCATACTGGAGAAGAAACACATGCATAGGAGAAAGGGGAATATGCCTTGGAAGGAGAACAATTTAGAATCTGAAAGACCTGGCCTTAAATCGGATTCTGAGCCTTCATTAACTGTGGCATTTGCAAGTGTTGGGCTTTGTTTGCACACCTGAAAACACCTCCAAGGCCCTTGTGAAGAAGGGTTCACACAGCTGCCTTCTGAGCATACCTGTTGCTTTTGGTGGCTTCACTCCCTTGCCCTCATTCACAGCACCATGGGCCTGTTTGTTTGTTTGTTTGTTTTGTTTTTTGTTTTTTTGTTGTTGTTTGTTTTTTTTTCCCTTGTCTTGTCACAAACTGAGCTTGTGCTCAGTCTCTTTAAGCCATTCAATTCTCTGCTTATTTGAAAAATATTACGCAGCAGTGTACAAATCTGAATGGTAGCCCGCCCTGATGCTAGGACAGTCCATCCCCACCTGCTCCTGTGTCCACTCACTGTGCTCTGCTTCCCAAACACATCCATGAATAGAGGTGTGAAGGCTTTGGCTGGCGGTTTTACTACAGTGTGCATTTAGTTTTCCAATTAAAAAGTATGTGGGGACTCAAGGGTATTGCAATCTGTGCTTGTATTTATAAGCCAAAGCCATTTGAATCCTGCATGCAGAGAGCATGGCTGAGGCCTCACCTACACCTATCTTCCAAGTAACCAGCTATTTAATATTGAGGTCTAATCATGAATTAGAAAGTTACATAGTTAAAAGCTTCATGACAGTAAATGGAATACTTTCTACCCTCCCATATGTTGGAAGACAAGAGTGGCTAGGAAATAAATTGCCACCTTTAACTGGCAGTAATCAAATCCAAAGGCACCAAAAGAACAGCACTCAGTACCTCGGTGGCAGTTCTTCAAAAAAAATGTAAAAAGACAAAGCTTCTGTGAGGTTACACTGGTGATTTTTCTCACCCAAAGGAAAGTATGTGGGGACTCAAGGGCATTGCAATCGAGACCCACCTCTTCTGACACTGTGATGTGAAGGTGGGCCGATTGGGGGAAAAATGACTTACCCACAGCATCCTTAATGACAGACCAGAAGGTAAGTTATCCTTTCCACACACTAATTAAATGTACAAAACTATCATCATGTCTCCTGGTCTTTCTAAATCTGAGATCATCAGACAATTCCTATGGGATCTAGGGCTCTCATAAAGCAATAATAAATGTTTGTGGGAATAAAGTCACATTGCTTGACTTGAACATTATAAAAATGTATCAAAATATTGCAGGGTCCTTTATAAACATGTATGTATCAGTTAAATGTGTATGTGTGTGTGTTCCTGGGCGGCCCATTTGGAGAGTTTTTATACAGTTTCTAGGGCAGAATAGAGCATCAGCAACAGGCACAATATGATTGGTGGAACAGTGCACTCTTTAAACTGATTGGTCTTTAGGGAATGAGGTAGTAGGGGCTTAATTAGCCTTTTCGTTCTGGTCTATGTGCTCTCTGACCTGTCTTTTCCAGGAGGGGAGGAGTGCCTGGTGGAATTTTCCAACATCTCTGAGCTGACTTCTTCACAACACCCCCACATAATTTGAATAGTTTGTTAAAGTACATCCCAGTCTGTCCTGCATCCACACAGCTTTTCTTGAGGCACAATTTTAGGAGCCATACAATTCTCCCACAGTGTATAGCTCTGTGACTTTTTAATAAGCTTACCAAGCTGTAACACAATCATCTGAAATTCCCTTAGGCCACACTCCCCAGCAATACATCTTATGCCTATTTCTACTTTCAACCTTATATCACATTGATACTAAACTCTCTAATCCTATAGATTAACCTTCTGTAGATTAGTGTTCGATATGAGTGGGGTCATACTATCATATCACTTGTGCAAGAAGCCAGCTTCTTGCAATAAGTATTATATTGATGAGGTTCATTCATATCAACATGTGCATCAGTAAGTGTTCTTTTTATAGTATTCTGCTATGCACACATGTTGCATTTTCCTTTTATCCATTCATCCATTGTGTAGGATTAAGGCTGTTACTGTTCTCTAAATATATTTGTGTGGACATGTGACTTCAGTTCTCTTGGGTTGGTATCTGAGCATAGCATAGCTAGATATCATCACAGTTGTATATTGAGCCTTTTGAGAAAAAAAATGCTAACTTAATTTCTAAAGAAGCTGTGTCATTTTATGCTCCATTTACCTATAGACTTGGGTTAGATGGGACCAAGTAGTTCTTAGCTGTCAGAACTAGTTTCCCAGTGAAGTCTGATGTTGGTGAATCAACATCATTCAAAAGGAAATACAATTGGAGCCAACATGGTTAGAGATATAAAGGAATGCATTGACTCTCCCAGAGCACTCTGTTGAGTTGGCCTGGGCCAAGTCTTACTCTGGGGGCTGAGATCAACAAAACAAAAAACAGAACAGAATGCTTCACAACGACTCTACCATATAGCCACCAGGAAAGACAATGGGGAAAAACAAAAAACAAAAACAAACAACTCTTTCTAACTGCTCTAGATCTCACATCTCAAATGATAATGTAGGTTTCTAAAATGTAAGCTTTCTAAATTGCCAAAAGCCTTTCCAGAATCCTTGAGACTGCCTTAAGACAGGGAAAATAATTCAAAATTACATTTGTTAGTTGTCTCTTCAGACCTCACTTCCTTAGGAGAGAGGTGGGCTTCAGGAGTGGGCGATGGTACTGCTGATTGGGTGACCCATCCTAGCAAGCTGTTAATTTAAAAACTATTCCAGGACCGAAGGGTGAAAGCAAGATTTGCTGGGCTAAGCACATGGGTCTCCTTGGCTATCTTACCATACCAGTACACTTTCAGAGATTTGGGACTTACCTCCAAGGAGAAGGACAGCAGGACATCTGACTTAGAAAGCTGGTTCTCACTCTCCTCACCCATGTCAATGATGGAAGCATTGTGACTGCGTTTCAGTTTCTGTAGCTTGAACTCTCCACCCTTGGACACCGGCATGCTCTCCAAGTTGGCCATGAGCAGGTTGACGGAGGACTTCAGCTCCTCAATGTACATGTTTTCCATTTCTTTGGATACGAACTTAGGAAATTTGCGTTCCTTGTAAGAGAAAGGGCAAAGTATAATCAGAGTAGAGACCTGACTCACATAGAAGGTTTGCACACCAGAGACAGATTTGACCATATCAACCACTAACAAATTTACCCTGGCATTAAGGAAGTGTGTTCGGAAGACATTCCATCTGGATGTGGAGCCAGCTTTTCTAGTTACTCATAATCTCTCCACAGGTAGGGAGACAGACATAGACATCTAGTAAGGAAGAAGAGTTTGATTATTTTACTCTTTGCCCTGGTTCTGTCCAGGAAACTAGATTTGTGGAAAGAAAAATGGGTGATTTTTTTTTGTTTGTTTGTTTTCAAATCTAATCCCAGTTTCAACATTTTTTTCCTTCTTTATCAAATGCAGCTGAGTTGTTTGTAAGTTATGTGAACAGAAGCACACCCCATTTCTGGATATCTGTACAGAATTTTCTCCCATTCATAATTCAAAAGTAGCTCATTTGAGATGTTTCAACCACAGCCTGTGGCTATTTCTAAGACAAATACTTAACTATCCTCAAGAAAAATTGAAAACATTAACAAAGTAAAGAAAAACATGATTGCAAGTGTTCAGGAAAGTAGTCACGGTGCGTAAGAATTGGCCACTGTCATTCTACCTCTCAGCTACAGCTTCTGTTGGGGAGGCAACACTCTAATCGTGCTACATGGTTGTCCACTCAGACCTCTAAGTTTCCTGAGTGCCTTGAATTGGATTGATGATCTTATCAAAGAGCCACTTCCAAGCTGGAAGATGAAATCTCCCATGAAACCCTACTCTACAGCCTTGTAATTGATAGGGTGAGAGGCAAGCCAAATCTTTTTGGCTTTCTTTTTATTTTATAAGTTATAGACAAATTCAGTTTAAACTGGTTTAAACAACTGGAGGAACTGATTAGCTTGGGAATATCCCAGGATAAACTCAGCTTCAAGCAAGGTTGAAACTAGAGTTCAAATGCTATAACCCCAAATAAGTGTTTCCCCAAAACCTTGCTTTTAAGATTCTCTGTATGATTTGTGTTTTTGATTGCTAACAGAACGAGAATAGTGTCTATCAGCATCGAAATAAACTCTGGGCACATCTGTGGGGGTGTTTCTGCATTAGTGTAATTAAAGAGCCACCTATTCCATGGGTATCAGGGACTGACTAAACCGAAGAAAGTGACTATTAACCTTCATTGCTCTCTGCTTCCTAACTGGACACAATGCCACCAGACACTTCCCACCACCTTCTGCTGATCCTTCACTGCCAATAGACTGCACTTTCGAAGTATGAATCAAAAGAATCCCTTCCTTCTTTAACTTCTTTAACTTGCTTCTGGTCAAATATTTGGGCCTAGAAACAAGAAAATTGCTCCAAACTTAGTGTGGTTCCACTCAATGTCCCTATAACATCGCTGAGGATCTACACATCATGATATCATATTAATTATCTATGGGAAAAATAAATACTTTGTCTCTATGAGAGATTAATGAATTGCCATATAGCTGGGATGGACCTTGATCTAGAGCACATGAGACGTGAATTGGTTTGATAATTCTTCAGGCCAAGGAGTAAGAGGTTGATTACATGGATGCTCAACTAAAGTCAACTAACCAGTTCTATTAAGTGACCGCTAATCAAGCATATTCACTATTTTAAGCAACCGAATTGAGAAGCATCAAGAATGCAATGGGTAGTTAGTTGTCAATGAAGCTGAAACAAAATGAACATTTCCCTGAGCGTTTGCTGCCATATTGAATCAATCCAGTAATGACTAAGCAAAGAGGAGTGAAAGAAAGGACAAGCAATAGAGAAGGAGGGCTAAAGAGAAGGGACTAGAGGAAAGTATACAGGAAGGAGAAAGCAGGAGAAAAGCAGGAGAACTTGTTCAGAATCGTGGAAATGAAGCTTGGCTTCTATCAACTTTCTAATTCACACATGGTCTAACATCGCCTCTTGAATGTCAATTCCTTGGAATTGTGATTTAAATATAAAATGTCCTCCATAGGGACATGTGTTTGAACACTTGATTCCCTAGTTGGCATCCTTCTGTTTGAGAAGGATATGGAACCATTACGAAGTGGAACCTTGCTTGAGGAACTAGGGCACTGGGAATGGATTTTGAGGTTTCATTTGCTGTTGTCTCTCTGTGTCCTGAATGTAGATGTGATGTCATCAACTTACTTCCTGATCCTGCCTGCTGTCATGCCTTCCTGACATGATGGATTCTGTCTGGGACTGTAAGCCTAACTAAGCTCTTTCTCCCTTAAGCTGCTTGTCAAGATTATTTTAATCACAGAAAGAGAGAGAGAGAGAGAGAGAGAGAGAGAGAGAGAGAGAGAGAGAAGAGAAGAGAAGAGAAGAGAAGAGAAGAGAAGAGAAGAGAAGAGAAGAGAAGAGAAGAGAAGAGAAGAGAAGAAAAAAAAGAAACTAATACACTTGGGAGTCTCCTCTTCCTTTTAGTAATTTCCCTGACCGCTAGTTAGCTAAGAGTGTTTTGTTCTTATGAGTCAGCAACTTCACTGCAATAGGTGCAGATCTTTCTCTTAGAGCTTCTGAGTGATGCCCGTGGGCTGGGCCAGGCTCTGGCCTTAGCCAGTGGTGTTTCCTAAGGGCTAGTCCCCCTTTTCTCTTGCTCCTTGGTCACTCTCAGCCTTTTGTCTTCTTCCACATTCAACTTCAACACGTCTCCTTGTCGGGTTACCACTACTTTCTACTTTATGGGTATCTGTTATTGAAATGGCCAGCTGTTTGTTTTCCTTTCAAACCCTGTATAAACCCTAACCCTTCAGTATGATGGCATTTATAATGAGACCTCAAGGATACAGCCCTTATGAACAAGATGATTGCCTTCCAGCAAGGCCACAGCTAATGTATTTGCTCTTCCTTCCATGCATGGACCTTGTGGAACGATGACTGTCTAGAGATCAAAGAAGGAGTTGAGGCTTTGCCGCTGCCTTAACCTTGATCTCCCAGTAGTATGGAACTATAGGAAACAAATTCTGGTTTTTTTTTTTTAAGCAGCCTGAATAGACTAAGATAGCATACTTAAAATCAACAAATCATTTATGAGTTGTATTTGCTTAGTGTCTGTCTTTCCTTCTGGGCTATGAATCAGGGTCACACAGTTTTGACATCCCACTAAAAAATCTTAACATCCACATAATGTGTAACACTTAGTAAGCATTCAGCATATATGAACTGAGTAGCTGTGTCAATGACTTATCAAAAAATCGATATTAAATATTAAAGTAGCTACCACTCAGCAGCGAGGAGAGGCAGGATGACCATGACTTAAGTCTGCTGTCCCATGGGAAATGAGTACAGGGGTCTGAACTTATGCAGCATCCTCAGTGTTCTGGTTCCTTTTAGAAGCTCTGAATTCAACCACTTCCTGCTTAAAGGTGGTACTCACACTGTGTGGGGTTTTCTACATACACTGTAGGCGGATGTGTAAGCAGCAGGCTGGAAATAATATACTCACAGTATTGACAGAAGTTAGTGGTGAGTCAATGAGAGAGGCTTCCCAACGCCTAATATCTCTAAACCTTCCCCTCATGCTTGAAATTCCTGATTCTTAAACTCCTTAAGGGTCACTGGGGAATCCGTAAAACTGGGACAAAGTTGGTGTAGAACCCTGAAGGTAAGGGAACTTGAGTGCTTGGCTGTCCTAACTTAGAAAACACACAAACCAATGAATACTGCGGCTGTCATTAGAAAGATTCTGGTAGGAGAATGCAATCATTTCTCCAAGGCTTCACTGTTATTTGGGGTGGGGGTGGGGGAAGATGTATACAGAATCATCAAAGTAAACATTTGAATAGACAACCAAGGGATATGGATGCTTCCTGAGAGAACCGGTGGGGCTTCACAGAGGACGTATATTTGGCTAGAGGTCTGATCAATTAAGAAGAGTTTGCCTTGAGGTTCAGTTAGCTGAGAACAGAGCTATTGCTTTTTTCCCCTTCAATGGAAGATGTAGATAACCATGAGTCCAAGAGGATTCAGATCACTAAACATAGTCCACATAGTGCTGCCCACTTTTTCTACACAGAGTCCATCTGGAGAGTGAAGAGAAGACAGAGGAAGACATGGTCTCAACAGTACCTATATCACAGAAAGACTACCAAATGACAAAGTTTATACCCCAAGAGTTTAAAGTGTGGTAATTTGTCTTTTCATCTTTATCTTTATTTTTTAAAAGTTGTGAAGTTCACATTAAGCACCCCAATCCCACTTATTTCCCTCACACCTTGTACCTGCCCTCCACCCTTGCAACCTTCCTCTCTAACAAAGGAAAACATATTTCATCATGGAAGCTGCAGTGTGTTAGTGTATCCCACAGTTTACCTTTTGTCCTCACTTCCCTGCTTGCCAATGTTCATTGCAATAACTTGTTGGTCTGGAACAAGGTCCCTTGTTTCTGCTACTCGATTAATACTGGATCCTCACTGGGACTCCCCTTGGATATCCTGCTGTTGCCCTGTATCATGGATATCCTGCAGCTTTGGATCTGTAGAACCAGCCTCTTATGCACTCTAGCATTTCATCAGTGGGGTAGTGGGCCAATTGAAATCCCTGGATCTGGTCCTGGAAGGTATCTGTGCTGGACAGTTGCCAGCTCTCCTGCCCCCACAGTATTGGGATGAATTATCCTGGCTAGCCCTGGCTGGCCCATCCAATGCCACCATCAAGGGGCAGAGCCAGTTTTTATGCTGTCCTGCTCTCAGGTCTGACTTACCCTCAACTCCTATAACCAGGGCTAGCCCTATTCTGCTGCCTAGGTGAGCTGCATGGCCCACTCTCCCATGTGTTTCAGTTGATTTGGGAGAGATAGCCCTTGAGTCATGAAAGCATGAGCGCTGGCCCTCATCTGCTATAGCATTTGGGAGAGTAGACCCTGCACCTTGTCTGGGCAGTACATCAGAGCTGGTCCTGGTCATGGGGATTGTGGGTGAGCTGGCCCTGTGGGTATGAGCTCAGGAGAGCCGACCCGGACTCTTGTCTGCTGTGAGGTGGCACAGACGAGGGAGAGTCGTCCTCCCTTCCTTGGCTCTTGCCACCCATGGTTGGTGGGAGAACTGGACAGGTCCTTTATCTTTATTTTAAAGCTCAAATATTAGTATAGATGGGGTATTTGAAAGGGAAGTTAGTAAATAGGATCTTGCAATTTTACTAATAGTTGTTGTCTTTTCCATGGGGAGAAAAAGAATAGCATTTATGAAATAGTTTGCCTTTTCCTAATCAGCTTTGAGAGAGTGCATCAAGTCTGGTATCTACTGTCACTTACTTGTGACTCACTTAAGGGTGTGTGTGTGTGTGTGTGTGTGTGTGTGTGTGGTGTATATGCTTACCTGCATGATGTCTCTGTGTGTGTGCATAAGATGCATATGCTTGCATACATAATGTCTATGTACACATGTGTGTATGTGTGTGTATATGATGTATATGCTTGTATTCATAATGACTCTTTCTTTCTCTCTCTGTGTGTGTATGTGTGTGAGTGTGTGTGTGTGTGCATGCTCATGTGAGTGCAGGCACACATGTAGAGGTTTGAAGGCAACTTTGGGTGCTGGTCCTTGCTTTCTGTCTTTTGAAATGGGGTCTCTTTGTTACTTGTTGTTGTGTATGCCAGGCTAACTGGCCCATGAGTTTTTGCCTGTGCCTTCCACTTTTTTATGAGAAGGTTGAGATCATAGGCATGCTCTACCACATTTGGCTCTATGTGGGTTTTGGCCTTTATGACCTCATATTTATATAGCAAATGCTACTGTGCCATCTCCCAGATCCACTTGATGCCTTTAATTCCTCTGTCTTGTCGTGTTTGAAGAAGACCCAGTGAATGGTCGCAGACTTCAACGTTCTGTCGCAGAGTTATTTCCCACCAAATTCTGCAGCAGAACACTGGGAAAACCCAAAGAATGATGACTCGTCCCAGAAGTTGGACAGTTTCAAATGGCATCATAAAAAGAACTCGATAAAACTGAAGCCTGTGAAGGAAAACAAAGCCATTCATTTTCTCCTCTGAGCACGGAGCCTTTGGAAGAAAGCATTTTGTCAGTCTAGGCTGTGATTCTTGAGAGGAAGTTTCAGTGGCAGACTCATTACAAGCACATTTCAAAGCCGCGGCTGTGCCCAATAAGAGAACTGTAGCTTTCCATCTCCATTGTCTTCTTTCCAGAGATAAAAATGACAAAAATTACTTTTTATTCATATTGCTTTATGAAAAAAGACAGGCACGGTGTGGGGTGGGATGGAGCCTCTAGACAAATCTTTGCTGACCACTCACTGTTGTTTTTGCTGGACAATATTGCTCAGTGGGGACAGTCACCAGGGCTAATCATGTCCAGCTACATTAACGGAATATTGTAATACTTTCAAAAAATAATAATACCTATAAGCACTATAAGACTTCCTAGCTATTGGCTTTTCCATACAAGTTTTGAATATTTATCTAGGAAGAAGGAATGGGTTGTGTGTGAAATCTGACAAGGCTATGCTCACTCAAAGAGAATAGCCTGAGATTCAAATGACATTCTCATGTGGGATTAGGAGGAAGGTGACAGAAAGGCAATAGGTAGGGGAGCTCACCAACAGTCTTGTAGCTGCTTCATCCGATTCCCCCAATCCTTCCCGGGTTCCTCCCTGCTTCAAGTGCTGTGGTTACCAGTGGGAAGTGAGGGAGCCAGCTGGAGGTAATGATCATGTGCACACATGACACAAAAGCCACCCATCAGATACCATGAAATTATAGACATCCACAGGCAACGCAGAAGATATCAAGGAACCTTATCTAGCATAGGGTGAAGCAGCTCGGTGTCCTGGGCTGATGCTTGCTGGCTTTGTGATGTTTTATAGCTAGTTGGGGTTTCATATTTGCAATATAGAAAATAAAATAAACCCCACAGGGTTCCCATGAAGAGTAAAAGACACTAAGAAACATGGAAACTTATTGACCACTGATTCAGTCTCATCCATCTCTGTTCATTTTTGTCTTTCTGTCTGTGTATATGTCTCCACACATATACCAACTGTTATACTGCCACCATCACCACCAGAATTACTGGTAAGAAAGATAGCCAGTGGCTGCAGTGAAGCTGATCAAGCTAGATCACATTACAGCATTCTATGTGCCACTTACGTGTCACACTGAATTGATGGTTCAGTTTAGGGCTCTGGGTGTGGTGGGAAGCTGACTTACTCTTGTCTTCCTTCTGTCTGAAGGAGAGAGGGCACACACGTGCTGATTCATCTGATGGTGAACATGTTTACAACAGAAACAGCATGGGCTGTACAGTCCCTTCCCTGAAGTCCAGATGTCCCTCGGCAAGCATTCTGAATCCAAGGAGACAGCTCTGCAAATCACCGCTACTTCACTTTTGCATCTATATAACTGAAGGGGATGCAGAAATGCTAATGGACGTTGGGTAGCTGTTTGCTGGAGTAACAGCGGACAGGGAGAGAGGGCAGGAGAGACCAGTCCTCCCATCCTGTCTTGGAGTCATTTCCTACTTTGAAGACAGGACTCTTCTTTCTGCTTTCTTGTTGAGTGAACCCAGGCATAGCAATTAAACCTTCTGATATAACTATTTTGGGAGAATTACTGTAATGCCAAAGATTGCTTGTAACTGGTCTAAGTGAGAAGAGCTGACTTGGGGGTTGAGTGAAATGAAGGTCCATATTTGGAAAGTAACTCAGTAAATCTAGAAGGCAAATTAGTCAAGAATATAGTTTTTAATCAAAGTAAACTTGATCAAATCTTCCAATATCTCTGCTTTGGGCTCTGTTCTGATAAAGCACAATTCTGTCCATAAGGCTCTGAGAGGGTTGAGGGGATTGTCATGTGAAACAGCTATAGGAGAGCCTGGCACTTAGGAAACACTACGTGAAAGGCGGTTAATAGTATTAGGTATATCTGGGACAACCTGCTTCAAAATGATCCTGAAGTAATACTGGTAAAGTACCTCCGCGCCCGAGGGGTATATGACCAGCACCCATGTGTCCAGTGAGGTCCTTACTTTTATCTGAGGAAGGTTCTTTAGCTCAAGCTGTCCTTGAACTGGATATATAGCTGAGGATAATTTTGAACCTCTGATTTTCCTGTCTTCACCTCCAGAATGCTGGGATTGCAGCATGCACCAGCAGGCCCTGTTTGTGAGATACTAGGTACTTCAGTCAGTATTCTATCCATGCTAAAGGCAGCATGCTTAGTTGGTTAACTGTACCAGAGTTAGCTACGAAGAAACTTGGGTTAACCATAGGCTGGATTCTTAGAACTGCAAATTTGAGGAAAGTAGGAGGACAAAGAGGTAAGGGGAAGGAAAGGGATGTTAAGAAGTAGGTGATGGCCGACTGGTTCCCTTTTTGTATATTTCAGAAGCTATCAAATAGCTAGACATCATATATGAAAAGCAAGGAGTGCTGCCTTATAGAATAAGAATGGTTAACCAATGTGATGCAGAGACAGCAGCAGGGTAGTCCTGGTCTTCTATGGCCTCTGCTTCTAGCTCTTGCCAGAGGTCTGGCTCTTATACACCCATCATCCCTATGCTTCTTGTCCCTTATGATCATCCTGGTTTTCATATAAGTTTGCTCTGGTTGGTGCCTCTAACCTGCAGTTAGAGGTGCTTAATCCATCTTGTTAATCCATCATAGGGGAGAACAGAGTGGACTGGACATCATGGATGGGCCAATATTCAGCAATTTCTGGTTATAACACATATAGGAACTGACCTTCAGGATATGAATTGAATTGCACATCCTCACTAAAACTCAATGTGATGTTGGTAATAGATAACCAGGGAACACCAAAGAAAGATAAACAGAGGTGCATCATTTAAGTTTGTCAAGAGCTGGAAGATAGGCAACATCTTCATGTTTTATCCTATGTTTGGTAGCTCCAACTAAGTTTAGGGAAAAGCAGTCACACAATTAAACCTCAGAAGTTCCTGATCTCACAAATGCAAGCATTGAGACTGTTCCTCAGTGCTGCAATGGAGTTTGTCTCTTCCCACACATTTGTTCTTGCAGCTTTATTCTGCAGACATTTTCCTACCAACATTACCATCATTATCCTGCAGTTCATTGTGCCTAGGAAAGAGCATCATCGGTTTGGTTTGCATCAGTTATCACCTGTTAGCCTGTTCATCATGACCAGGGAAGGTTAGGGGTCACATTTGGTTCCCTTTGAATGAAGGACTCCCTCTAGGGACCAGTGAGCTTGGACCTGGGGATGAAGCTCAACGGAAGAGCAATGAAGGTCAGGGCCAATGCCAACGAGTTATGATGAGGGTGCCACTGGAGTAGAAGAATACTCCATAAGACCACAGACAGCTTTGAGGAGAACAGATAATAGAAATGTGAAGAGGTCACTTGGAGTCCTTGGTACCTTTAGCTGTTTGGAGACCCTACATGGAGCCTCATCTGACTCTAGTCCTAGTAAATAAAGTCATCTGAATGGCCTTGTTCATTTTCTAGGAAAACTCAGCTCACTTTACTTTGTATGAAAATGTTTAAGATGGGGGCTCAGGGAGGGGTCTTTTGATTTTTTTTCAGAGATAAGTGTTATTGATTTACTATATAGCAATGTTATCTACAGTCTTGAAAAGTTAAAAATCAGCCTAACATTAGTTTCTTGAATTATAATACTAAGCTTCAAAGAAAATAAAACATAAGCAAGACGTGTAAGCATATTCATGGGGAGGTAATAGTTACCCGATAGGCAAATAAGTGCTCCAAGCTGCCCTTGTTTTCCAGGAAATCCACCGAAAGGAGACACTGAGTTTACCAAAGAGGTAAATTCTCAAACCTTAGTGATATTTACTCTCACTTTAAACAGATTTCAAAACACAAGAGTCTCCCACACTACCTTTAGCCAAATCTGTAGCTGCTCACTATTTATAGCCACCAGACTGACTTGACTATACGCCTTAAAGGTGTCTAAAAAAACAAGACGCAAACATTTCTGCAATACTAAGCACTAACAGAGTGTTTTCCATCCTGAAATCTTCCCTTGACTTTTCATCTAGCAAGACTCCTTTTTATACATTCAAACTGGGCTACTTCTTCCTGTGGTAGGGGCTTCAGCACAAGGCTCTCTCCTGCTCACCCCCACCCTGCCATTTCTGACAGCCTGTCACCTGTCCCCACAGCCAGAAGAGAAAAGTAGCTGTAGAAATGGTCAACACGTTGTCCTTAATGGCTCTTTAAAATCAATTATGCTTTTAAAGTATTCCATTAAATATTATTCATTTTAAATAGAAGTTTCTTGGGGGAACCCTTAAATTCTTTGCTAGGGTAACTGCCTCACCTATTGCCAGCCTGTTATTTCATGGCCTATTATGGTTTGGATATTAAAGTGTCTGTGTAAAAACTTAGAAATATTCAAGGCTTGGCTGTTGGCTTTTGAGGGGGTGATTGGATCATAAGGGTTTTGATTCATTAATGGACTAATTTGCTGATTAAGTTATTGCTGGGTGGATTGTGAGAGGTAGGGCCTGTTCATAGGAAGTAGGTCACTGGGGGCTGTAGTCTGAACTTTAAATGTCTCCTGTGGGAGCCTCAATCTGTGCTGCTGTCTGGGAAGGCAGTAGAACCTTCTGGAAGTGGAGCCTTGATTGAAAAAGTGAGATGCCAGGGGAAGTGAGACTACAGCCTTGCTTTACTTCCTGTTTGCTCTCTGCACTCAGAGTGTGAATACAATGTGAATGCCCAGCTTCCTGCTTCTGACCGTGTTTTTCCTGCCCACGGTCCCATCTTCCCTGCCATGATGGGCTGCATCTCTCTGAAAGTCCAAGGCAAAATAAACCCCTTCTTTTCTTAAGTTGCTTTGCTGGGTTGATTTATCATAGCAACAGAAAAAAGAAACAAAGACACAGTTTTGAAGGGTACACGCCCCTGAGCCCTTCTTGTCTGCTTCTGCTTCCTGGATGGCAGGAGGTGGCACATGCCCTTACTGCCTCACCTCAAACTCAAAGCACTGTTCCAAGGACTGACACCTCTGACATCATGTGGGAAACCAGGTTCTTCCTCCTCTAAGAACTTTCTGTGGGTATTTTGTCTTAGCTATAAGGACTTACTAACGTGAGACCTCAGCTGATCGTCCAGCACAGCTCCTGCATTAGTGCTTATCTTGCGTCAGCTACATACCTCACTCTCCAAAACAAAGATGATAAATACAATGTTCTTAGTGATATGCTTAATTATTGATTCAGAGGGAGCATACAAACAGAACATCTGGCAGAGTCAGGACCCGATAAATGCTACTGTCATGAAGACTAATTATCAAAACATAAATGTCAACAACAGAAATAAAATAGATGATACCAAGCTATAGGCATCAGCAATAAGGTATGATCCCAAACTTAGAAGAGGCCTAGTCACCAGGAGACTTGGTCAGCTAAGCAAGGGTCTGCATGTGGAATGCTGCAGAACGGAGGTGAGGAGGGAGGCTATCTGCTAAGGGCTCATGTACATGTTTGAGGTCAAATGCTGAAGAATGAGGGAGAAATTGGCTGAGTGGAAGGGAGAAGAAAGATCTCAGGCTGAGAAAGCAGTGGGTACAAAGCTTAGTCCAGGTCTGTGTCATCAGCAGGAGACATTCTGTGGTGGAGTCCTGTAGCTGTGGTGGCAAATTGTCATGTATGATGATACATGAAGAGGATACACTCCACTGCCTCGGAGCCTTGACTGTCATTGAAAAGTGGTTGTATTGTCCTGGAGCTATGTGGGCTGTGCTGAGGGATTCTGAGGCTCTTGCTCAGCTGGTCACATCTGAGGTTTAGAATGGCAACTGGGTTTTTGTCACAGTGAGACATATAATCACTAGTGGCTATTGCAAGAACCAAGGATTCGGACCCTCCCCTCCCCTCCCCTTCCTTTCTCCTTCCCTTATTTCCCTCTTCCCCTCCCCTCCCTTCACTTTCCTTCACTTCTCTTTTTTCTCCTTTCTTTTTCTTTCTACACAGTTTCATGAAGCCAAGGCTGGCCTCAAAGTTACTATGTAGCCAAGAATGACTCTGAACTCCTGGTCTTCCTGCCTCTGCCTCAGGACTGTTAGCGCTACAGGTGTGTGCTACTTTTTCTGGCTTGCTTACTCAGTTCTGAGGACTGCATACCAACTGAGCTATGTTGCCAGCCCCTCTAATTTATCTTCTGAAAGCCCTAATAGTCAGTGCACTTCGTGGGTGGGCGGTGGCCTGGTCCCAGGGAAGAGCCCATGAAGTCCCTTACCCTGGCTATTTGATCTGCCATTTGGAGACGTCCATCCAGCTCTCGTCTGATCTGGGCTGCCTGCTCATCTGGATTGTCCAGCTGTATAAAACACAATCATACAAACATGGAGACTATTAGTTTAGGGCATCAATGCCAAAAAAAACTTGTGACTTTTCATCTTATACAACTCTGTGCCCCCATCTTGATCTATGAACTAATTTCAATTTAAAAACAAATCTCATAACCAATGCATGCAGTCTGAGTGAAATTCCAGATAAATATTTTCCAGGTAGAGCATGTGAAGCTGGACATTTGAGTACATTGCACAGGATCTGTTAGTTACTTGAATTGTTCTAAAGAAATGTTCCTAATGAGGGTCTGATTAACACCTTTTGGGACCGATGACCAAGTTCTCACACAATGAACACTCAGGGAAGAACTAGCTTTATAGCTCTCGGAGACCCCTGGCACGGCACAGATGCGTGGTTCTCCTGTCCCGGTCCATGGAGGGCGTGGTTCTCCTGTCCCGGTCCATGGAGGGCGTGGTTCTCCTGTCCCGGTCCGTGGAGGATTAGTCAGTGCTCTTCTTCTTCTTCTTTTTTTTTTCTTTTTAAATATTTTTATTAGGTATTTTCCTCATTTACATTTCCAATGCTATCCCAAAAGTCCCCCATACCCTCCCCCCCACTCCCCTACCCACCCACTCCCACTTTTTGGCCCTGGCGTTCCCCTGTACTGGGGCATATAAAGTTTGCATGACCAATGGACCTCTCTTTCCAGTGATGGCCGACTAGGCCATCTTTTGATACATATGCAGCTAGAGACAAGAGCTCCTGGGTACTGGTTAGTTCATATTGTTGTTCCAACTATAGGGTTGCAGCTCTCTTTAGCTCCTTGGGTACTTTCTCTAGCTCCTCCATTGGGGGTCCTGTGATCCACCCGATAGCTGACTGTGAGCATCCACTTCTGTGTTTGCTAGGCCCCGGCATAGTCTCACTAGAGACAGCTACATCTGGGTCCTTTCAGCATAATCTTGCTAGTGTATGCAATGGTGTCAGCGTTTGGAAGCTGATTATGGGGTGGATCCCTGGATATGGCAGTCTCTAGTGGTCCATCCTTTTGTCTCAGTTCCAAACTTTGTTTCTGTAACTCTTTCCATGGGTGTTTTGTTCCCAATTCTAAGACGGGGCAAAGTGTTCACACTTTGGTCTTCGTTCTTCTTGAGTTTCATGTGTTTTGCAAATTGTATCTTATATTTTGGGTATTCTAAGTTTCTGGGCTAATATCCACTTATCAGTGAGAACATATCATGTGAGTTCTTTTGTGATTGGGTTACCTCACTCAGGATGATGCCCTTCAATAACAACATAAATAATGGAAAGCCAACATTCACATGGAAACTGAACAACACTCTTCTCAATGATACCTTGGTCAAGGAAGAAATAAAGAAAGAAATTAAAGACTTTTTAGAGTTTAATGAAAATGAAGCCACAACATACCCAAACTTATGGGACACTATGAAAGCATTTCTAAGAGGGAAACTCATAGCTCTGAGTGCCTCCAAAAAGAAACTAGAGAGAGCACACACTAGCAGCTTGACAACACACCTAAAAGCTCTAGAAAAAAAGGAAGCAAATTCATCCAAGAGGAGTAGACAGGAGGAAATAATCAAACTCAGGGGCGAAATCAAACAAGTGGAAACAAGAAGAACTATTCAAAGAATCAACCAATCGAGGAGCTGGTTCTTTGAGAAAATCAACAAGATAGATAAACCCTTAGCCAGACTCACTAGAGGGCACAGGGGCAGCATCCTAATTAACAAAATCAGAAATGAAAAGGGAGACATATCAACAGATCCTGAAGAAATCCAAAACACCATCAGATCCTTCTACAAAAGGCTATACTCAACAAAACTGGAAAACCTGGACAAAATGGACAAATTTCTAGACAGATACCAGGTACCAAAGTTAAGCCAGGATCAAGTTAACAATCTAAACAGTCCCATATCCCCTAAAGAAATAGAAGCAGTCATTAATAGTCTCCCAACCAAAAAAAGCCCAGGACCAGATGGGTTTAGTGCAGAGTTCTATCAGACCTTCAAAGAAGATCTAATTCCAGTTCTTCACAAACTATTCCACAAAATAGAAGTAGAAGGTACTCTACCCAACTCATTCTATGACGCCACAATTACTCTGATACCTAAACCACAGAAAGATCCAACAAAGAGAACTTCAGACCAATTTCCCTTATGAATATCGATGCAAAAATACTCAATAAAATTCTCGCTAACCGAATCCAAGAACACATTAAAACAATCATCTATCCTGACCAAGTAGGTTTTATTCCAGGGATGCAGGGATGGTTTAATATATGGAAATCCATCAACGTAATCCATTATATAAACAAACTCAAAGACAAAAACCACATGATCACCTCGTTAAATGCGGAGAAAGCATTTGACAAAATCCAACACCTGTTCATGATAAAAGTCTTGGAAAGATGAAGAATTCAAGGCCCATACCTAAACATAATAAAAGTCAGTGCTCTTCTTAGTAAGCACTGAGGGGCTCTTTCCTTTCACTGCTACAGCCATGGCTGCGTACAGCCGTGAGTGTGCTCAGGCTGCTGAAGACATTTCCTCTAGTGTCCTCTGCTGTGGGACAAAGAAGATCTGGTTGGACCCCGATGGGACCAATGAAATCGCCAATGCCAGCTCCCATCAGCAGATCAGGAAGCTGATCAAAGATAGGCTGATCACCAGGAAGCTTGTGACTGTCCATTCCCCGGCTCCTTGCCAGAAAAACACCTTGACCCAATGGAAGGGCAGGCATATGGGCATAAGGAAGACGAATGGTACTGCCAATGCTTGGATGCCCAAGAAAGTGACCTGGATGAGAAGGATGAGGATCCTGTGCTGGCTTCTCAGGAGATATCGGGAATCCAAGAAGATTGACCGCCATATGTATCATAGCCTGTGCCTGAAGGTCAAGGGGAATGCATTTAAAAACAAGCGGATTCTCATGGAGCACACCCACAAGCTGAAGGCAGACAAGGCCCACAAGAAGCAACTGGCTGACCAGGCTGAGGCTCGCAGGTCTAAGACCAAGGAAGCACGGAAGTGCCAGGAGGAGTGCCTCTAGGCCAAGAAGGAAGAGATCATCAAAACTCTGTCCAAGGAGGAGGAGACCAAGAAATAAAGCTTCCCTCGTGTCTGTACATAGTGGCCTGGCTGTGGCCTTACATGGATCAGTCATTAAAATAAAACAAGCCTATGTCTTTTGGGGAAAAAAAAGACACAGACATTCCCAACCATTCTCCAGATGGCTATTTCCAATTAGTTGCTCTTAGATCTACAATAAAAATCTTTCCTTATCTTCTCTTTCCAGGAGGACAACTAGTATATAAAGATCAGAAAAGTCAAGGCTCAGCTAATTCTCCAGCTTCTCTGGTTTCAGTGTGCCCATCCTTACCATGAAGGGTTCCGTTACGTAACCCTGGTTGCTCTCTACAAATCTATGGGGCAGCTCGGGAGACATTTCTATAGAGCACTATAAAGTTGTGATTTATGGTTTAGTGATGCATGAATTCTGTTGTATGATGTTGTATGATGTTGTATGATGCATGAGTTCTGTTGTATGAAAGCAGCCACAGATGGCTTCTAAATGAATGAGCACTGATGTGTTCTAATGAAATTGCATTTACAATAAGTGGTAGGCCATAGAAATCAATTCCTTTTTGAGAAGTTGGAGGTTTCCATTTATTTCTTAGCAAACCTAACAATAGGCTTCAGGCTATCCTTGGGTCTGCTTTCTTCAGTAAGTTATGTGACAGAAAATCTTGATAGGAAATAGTGCTATTCAAATAGGATGGTTGTCATTCCTCTTTTTAGTACATATAAACTATCCACTAACTAACCAACTAGTTAAATATTAAATTTCTTTCTAAGAACATGCATATGTGTGTGTGCACCTATATGCTGTGGTATGTATGTGTGTGTGCCTATATCCAGGTATGTACGTATATATACATACATGTGACTGTACTGGGATTTTTATGTGGGCACTGGGATCTTAGCTTAGATATTCAGACTCGAATGGCAGACATTTTATGGACTGTTGTCTCCCCACCAGACACTTGGTGCTGCTTTGTTTTCTCCGCTGCTTTGGGAGAGGTATTCCTACTTTGATCATGAGAACGGACTGAGACCTGTGGATGTGTCCTGAGGCAGCAATCCCACAGTAGCTGTGTAGAACAATTTTATTAGATATTCCAGAGAAGCCCCCAGAGCCTTGGGGCAGTGTGAAGTTGCAGTGCCAAACGCTCTGGAACAACTGTATAGGAAGGAAACCGGCCAGATATTGGCCATTCAACAACTTCTAACCTGGATCATAAATTTTTATTTTTGTTATGACACCCACAGACACCAGCTCGAAATCCTGTTCTAAATGAACACAGACTCACACCACAATTAGTAACCCCCACCTCCCATCACTGCCTCTGATTGGCACACATGAGGCATTCAGTGTCCCCAGCTGCCCCAAAGTTCCAAAGAGCTTCTTTTAATATTTTCCTCTGAACATTTTCATTTCTGATCCAGGTGCAACATCTACTTAGACTACTTAGAAACGTCTTGTTCCAAATCCGAGTGCAAAGGATATATCCAGTGCTGCAGAAGTAAAGCAGCAGAAGGAACTGTTTAGAGCGAAAGTTGAAAATTCTACTGGAAAGCAGGTGCTCATAGAGATGACACTACAGAACTGGAATCAGCCCTGAAGCTGAGTTGTACCAGGGCTCTGAAGTTCTCCAACCAGTCTAACGGAACCCAATGACAGAGAGGAAGATGAGCAGGCAAGGTTAGCCCTGAGCTTCATTCATATGTCAGTTCATTCATTCACACATTTGCCCTTTCATTTATGAAACTTTTAATACATCAATACAATAGAATACATAAAAGGCAGGTGGGAGAGAGAGAGAGAGAGAGAGAGAGAGAGAGAGATAGCTCGCTCAGTGGTTACAAGTGCTTGCTGTTCTTCTTTTTTTTTCCATTTTTATTAGGTATTTAGCTCATTTACATTTCCAATGCTATACCAAAAGTCCCCCATACCCACCCACCCCCACTCCCCTACCCACCCACTCCCCCTTTTTGGCCCTGGCGTTCCCCTGTACTGGGGCATATAAAGTTTGCGAGTCCAATGGGCCTCTCTTTCCAGTGATGGCCGACTAGGCCATCTTTTGATACATATGCAGCTAGAGTCAAGAGCTCCGGGGTACTGGTTAGTTCATAATGTTGTTCCACCTATACGGTTGCAGATCCCTTTAGCTCCTTGGGTACTTTCTCTAGCTCCTCCATTGGGAGCCCTGTGATCCATCCATTAGCTGACTGTGAGCATCCACTTCTGTGTTTGCTAGGCCCCGGCATAGTCTCACAAGAGACAGCTACATCTGGGTCCTTTCGATAAAATCTTGCTAGTGTATGCAATGGTGTCAGCGTTTGGAAGCTGATTATGGGGTGGATCCCTGGATATGGCAGTCTCTATATGGTCCATCCTTTCATCTCAGCTCCAAACTTTGTCTCTGTAACTCCTTCCATGGGTGTTTTGTTCCCAATTCTAAGGAGGGGCATAGTGTCCACACTTCAGTCTTCATTCTTCTTGAGTTTCATGTGTTTAGCAAATTGTATCTTATATCTTGGGTATCCTAGGTTTGGGGCTAATATCCACTTATCAGTGAGTACATATTGTGTGAGTTCCTTTGTGAATGTGTTACCTCACTCAGGATGATGCCCTCCAGGTCCATCCATTTGGCTAGGAATTTCATAAATTCATTCTTTTTAATAGCTGAGTAGTACTCCATTGTGTAGATGTACCACATTTTCTGTATCCATTCCTCTGTTGAGGGGCATCTGGGTTCTTTCCAGCTTCTGGCTATTATAAATAAGGCTGCTATGAACATAGTGGAGCATGTGTCCTTCTTACCAGTTGGGGCATCTTCTGGATATATGCCCAGGAGAGGTATTGCTGGATCCTCCGGTAGTACTATGTCCAATTTTCTGAGGAACCGCCAGACTGATTTCCAGAGTGGTTGTACAAGCCTGCAATCCCACCAACAATGGAGGAGTGTTCCTCTTTCTCCACATCCACGCCAGCATCTGCTGTCACCTGAATTTTTGATCTTAGCCATTCTGACTGGTGTGAGGTGGAATCTCAGGGTTGTTTTGATTTGCATTTCCCTGATGATTAAGGATGTTGAACATTTTTTCAGGTGCTTCTCTGCCATTCGGTATTCCTCAGGTGAGAATTCTTTGTTCAGTTCTGAGCCCCATTTTTTAATGGGGTTATTTGATTTTCTGAAGTCCACCTTCTTGAGTTCTTTATATATGTTGGATATTAGTCCCCTATCTCATTTAGGATAGGTAAAGATCCTTTCCCAATCTGTTGGTGGTCTTTTTGTCTTATTGACGGTGTCTTTTGCCTTGCAGAAACTTTGGAGTTTCATTAGGTCCCATTTGTCAATTCTCGATCTTACAGCACAAGCCATTGCTGTTCTGTTCAGGAATTTTTCCCCTGTGCCCATATTTTCAAGGCTTTTCCCCACTTTCTCCTCTATAAGTTTCAGTGTCTCTGGTTTTATGTGAAGCTCCTTGATCCACTTAGATTTGACCTTAGTACAAGGAGATAAGTATGGATCGATTCGCATTCTTCTACACGATAACAACCAGTTGTGCCAGCACCAATTGTTGAAAATGCTGTCTTTCTTCCACTGGATGCTTTTAGCTCCCTTGTCGAAGATCAAGTGACCATAGGTGTGTGGGTTCATTTCTGGGTCTTCAATTCTATTCCATTAGTCTACTTGTCTGTCTCTATACCAGTACCATGCAGTTTTTATCACAATTGCTCTGTAGTAAAGCTTTAGGTCAGGCATGGTGATTCCACCAGAGGTTCTTTTATCCTTGAGAAGACTTTTTGCAATCCTAGGTTTTTTTGTTATTCCAGATGAATTTGCAAATTGCTCCTTCTAATTCATTGAAGAATTGAGTTGGAATTTTGCTTGCTGTTCTTCTAGGGCACCTGGGTTTGGTCCCCAGCATGCGCATTGCACAGATACCTATGACGCCAGCTCCAGGGAATCTGCCACCCTCTTCTTGCCCTTGCCACACAGGACATACACTCACACAGTCACACACACATATACCAATAAAAAATAACAAAAATAAGTTTCTAGAGAAGGTCGCACAAAGGAACAGGACAGGGCAGGCCTCTGGTCCTTGGCCGGCCACTGTAGCAATACCAGGTACAGCTAAGGAGAGAGGATTGCTATTTACTGATGGCTGTTCAAGTCCCAGGACCTCCAACCCGTTTCACAACCTTTCATAAAGAAGCCAATAGACCTATGCTGATGCTATGAGGCATCTGCAGAGAAGGATCTGGGTTCAGGAGATTACTACTCAAAGTTAATAATCTGATTAGCATCATCAAAATCCAGGAAAGTTGCTCTACTCACTGCATTTGGGTGTTTGTTTGTTTTTATTTGCAAAACAGTTTCATTGAAGACAAGCCACCTCAGAAGTTCTGCACGTCTTAAAAGGGACACCCCAACTTTAAGAGGGAGTACACTAATCCCCACTCTACAGATGAACAAACTGAGCCTCAGGAAGGTAGAAGGACAGGTTGACATAGAGTACTGGGCACTCCAATTTCTTTTGGCTTACACAAGAATACATGCCCAGCAATATGTTGGCTTCTTTCATGTTTCATGTTGCCTGTGATACCGGAGATCAAATCCTGGCACGTGCTCTACCACTGAGCTGGATTTCCATCCTCTGCTGGTCTCCTTAAATGCTTGCTCTTGACAATGAACCCAACTCTGCACATGCACCATGTATCTTGTACCTCAGGTCCCCTCAGCACATACAACCATCCTTGGAAGCTGAAAAAATATTTGCCCTTCTTCCTTATAGTGATAGACAGATTTCTTCTGGGTAGGATGTAGCCTTAGATTGATAAGAATGAGTGTATATTTATCATGGTTCTGCCATTAGAAATCATGTGACCTTGGGAATGTTGTGTGTCCTCTCCATGCTTTTGGTCCCCTCATCTTAGTAGTCAGAGTAACTCCCCCTCAGTCTGCTTAGTGAATAAACAACAGGTAGAAAGTATTTAGCAGGCAGCAAACTTTGAGGAAATGGCGATTGAGTCCATTTGTGTTATTGTTATTTGTGTCTCTGGTCCTTGTCAGCTGCATTTCTGACAAGAGCCACCATGGGGCGGCAAAGGATCAGACAGAAAGGCTTCAGATGGGACAGTATTTCTCCTTGCTGTGACTGTGGGGCCTCAATCTATCTGTGGGCACCATCCTGACCACCATTGACAAGTTCTTCAGCCTTCTCTGAAGTCAAGTTCCTTTGCTCTGCTGGACTTTAATTAGTGGCAGTGGCCAGCAGGTGGACCCTGCTTCCCAGACAACTAACAACGATCTAAAGAACAGATAAAAAGGGCAATGTAACTGAAGCTCCCCAAAATAGCCTGGCATGATTGAGAAGGTCAGCCTCAACCACTGCATTATACCCAAAAATATAAAGAGAAATCCAATCATTACCTTTTTAAGTCCTGACAAGAAAAAGCCAGGGAGCACTCGCTGCCATGGAAACGGGTTCTGTTTACTGCGCTGGTCTTTTCCACTGAGGAAGGGAAAGATCTGCTTCAGAACTGAGCCAAGGGCAAACCTTTCATATCGACAGCTCATTAGAGTTCAAAATGTGCATGAGCATGGAAGCTCTTTGCCTAATTAGAGAAATCATCTGCCTACTCGTAGAGGTCAAGCAAGCTTCTGTTCTAACTCAGCCCTCTAGCAAAAACGACTACTTCCTTAGGCTCTGCTTCCAAAGCAATGCAGACTTGAGCACTGTGTGTGTCACTGCACACGGAAGTGCCTAAGCCATAGCTGCAAGCTACCTGAGCCCGCCATGTCTCTATCTGGATCCTGAGTGTCTCCTCATCAGTGGAGAGTGAACTCATCATGTACAGCCATTTACATGCAAACCCAAGATCTGACGGATGGAAGTTATACCCATCCATCTCTACCACTCTAGTGTATGACCATGGAAAGCTTCCAGACCTCTCCAAGCCTTTGTTTTCTCATCTGTCAAGTGGACATCTGTCTATTGCCCACAGGCACTAAAAGGAAAGAAGCAACAATCTCTACTGGACAAGAGAAGTAAGGGTAGCTTGGGTTCAAAATTAGCTTTTGCAGTTCTGTTATTGACAGGGATTCAACGCACCCCTGAGTCTTCTGAGTCTTGAAGTTCTTAGCTGCAGCACTGGGAAAAAGTGTTTTTGCCAGTGTGGTAGGAGGATTAAGGTAAATACCATGTGTCCCAAGCTACAATGCTGCCACACAGTAGTTCTCACAGCTGAGCAAATAGTTTCTCAGGCTACCCTACTCTAGAGTGGGAACTCACTGGATGCGAGCTCATTTCCCCCACCTTAACTGTTGGACCTTAGGCCAAAGTTATAATTTCTCTGTTCAATTCTGAGGAAATCTCTATGCCCAGGATTCTCTGAGGACCCTGTATTGGCATTTCCTCAGAGATATGTTTCGGGGAACGTTAATTTGCAGGTCCCCCAGCTCTACTGGGAGAAGGGAGGCCACAGTTACGTAAGGTTTGGAAACCCTGTCCTACTGCCTTCCTGGCTCCAACTGTGTTAATAAGTTTGCAGAAGCACATTGCTTCCCTAGGCTTCTGGATGCTTCACTTTTCTCATGCCCATGGGTGGGATTTTCATAGAAGGTTGGGAGAGGGGGGAAGCAATTTCACTACTCAGATACATCTTCTAAAAAATGATTTATTTTTATGTTTGTGTATGTGTGTATGAGAGAGACAGAGAGATAGAGAGACAGAGAAACACACCGACAGAGACGGACAAAAAGGGACAGAGAAAGCAAGACACAGAGAGAAAGCCACAAAGTCATATATGTGCAAATGCTTGTGGCAGCAAAAGGCACCAAATACCCTGGGGTTACAAGAGTCTGTGAGATGCCCAGCATGGGTGCTGGGAACCAGGTTCAGATCCACTGGGGCTATTTCTTCAGACCCAATGTGTCAATGTCTCAAAAAAGGGAGGGGGGCCTGATTGACCTCCAGAGGAATGAAGATGTCAGTCATGGAGCTACCTTGGCTGGGAACTTCCTCTGTAGCCTCAGGGGCCCCTGGGAGGACTAGCTGTGAACATTTTCCCCATGGGCGGCATCCTTGGCTTTAGTTTCTTTGGGCAGCCTTCAGTCAGGCAAGAGATGATGTGATTCAAATGTGCAGGACATGTAAGTGGGGAAAGGCAGAGGACTTCATGCCTTATGTAAATAACTGCTGTGCATTGTGGGAAGACATCCGTGCTTCTCAGTCTCAGAATAAATTGAGACGACTTCAGCCTCAGGAAACAAAGGGAAATGACCATGAGTTAAGACTAGAGAGAGGTTTAGTGATTTCTTTCTATCTTTGAGACAAGGTCTCATGTATCCTGTGCAACCTCAGTCACTATGTTGCTAAGGATGACCTTGAATATCTGACCTTTCTGCCTCTACAAGCATGAAGTTCCTGTGCTGCTAGGAGTAGAACCAGAGCTTTGTACTTGCTTGACAAGTACTCTACCAATTAAGCTATATCCCTAACTACAACCACAGGCTGGGGTGGCTTCATCAGGCTTAATGTTCTACTCCCAGTATGATTTGCTGGGAGCTTTGCTGAGAAGACATGACTTGTTCCTCACTTAGCATACTGTCTTTGTACACAGTGCCTGCATGCTAGAAGCAGTCTTTTCTGGCAGATAAACCTTATCCTTTATCCCATGTAGCCACCATGTCCTTGCGTATTACTTTACACACTGTGAACTTTCTTACACACTTGGGATCATTTGAAGCTCATCTACTGTTAAGCTCAAGAGATCAGCGATGGGTATGGTTCTGCTTGTCAGTGTGCCTGTGCCTTTACTAGGTAGGGAATAGACTGGTTGCTGTGTCCCTGGAGGGTGGAGAGAACCCCTGACCTGCCAATAACAGTTAGCCAATTGTGACCTAGACAGAGCAAGTATCTTGCCCATAGCCACCCATAAGCGCTAAGGAAGTTGTCTGTTAATTTCTTGTTTGTCATGTTTTGCTACTCAATGACTTGTGTTCCAGAAAGTGCTACCAGCTGAAACAAGTGAAGGATGTTCTTTGATGGCCTACAGTGTAACCCCAGGTCTGAGAACACATCCTCAATGCTGGGCTTTGAGGGCTGGACGAAGAACCCTTACAAAGCAGCTGGTGTGCAGGTGCCTGCTAGCCTGGGTGTCACTCTGCTCACTTGGCTCCTTTTCTACTTTATAGTATGGCTGCTGGGGTCCCAGGGACTCTTGCCTGAGAATGAGGCTGCTGAGTTCAGCAGTGGACAGAGGCAAGGAGGCGCTGCCCTTCAAACCACTGCTCTCGCTGGGCTGGACCCTCCTCTCCTCCATGTCTCTCATCCTCCTTCAGAGACAAGCTTCCTACTTGCCTTCTGCCTACTGGGCCCAGTGTGTCCTGGTTAAGTTACAGCTGTGACCCAGCTCTGAACCAGCAGATGCTGGCACTCCAAGAACATACTGTGGTTTGAGCTATAGCTGTAGTGTAAAACTATGTCCTTCCAATTCCTTTCTGCACATGGCCTGTTTGTCTCCCTTGATGGTGAGGCTGGAGAATGTGGTCAGCTGGCACCCCTGCTCCATTGTCCAGATTTATATTCTCCTCGTCCTTCTTCGGTTGAATGACCTTGGATAAGACGTTGGCCTCTCTGAGTTTTAGCTTTTATTTGTTTTAACTTTTTTAGCTCTAAAATGGAAATAAAGATGATAATAGCTACCTTTGGAAGATCAGAGGTTAAATTATGTGGCAAATATAAGGTGAAGCTTGGCAAATGGTCACTTTCTCTGACTGAATCTCAGCAGCCAGGACTTGGCATCACCCAGTCAGCTTCTCCCGTACAAAATTCTCATCCTAGGGCTTAGGGGTCCTGAGGTCTTGGGGAAATGGCTCAGTGAGTAAGAGTACTTGATATCCAAGCTTGAGAATCTGAGATCAAACACCTAGAACCCCATGTAAAGAGCTGGGCATGGTTGCCCACGCCTGCAATCCTGGGTAAGTATTAGCTTACAGACACCCATAAGGCTTGGGTGACAGAGATATGTGGATCCTGGCAGCTTGTTGGCCAGGCAGGCTTTCTGAAATGGAGACCCTCTCTACAGAGAATAAGGCAGAAGATGATTGAGGTAGATAACTAGCATCCTTGTTTGTCTTCCACAGTCTCTCTCACACACACACACACACACACACACACACACACACACACACACACACACACACGCACATGCACACACACATACACACACACCTTCTGCACGCATTCCCATTTAAACAATATTTAATGTGACAGACAGATCAGGATATTGCCTTTTAGGTAAGAAGCCAACCTGCAGATTGTTAGGTAGTTGTCTATAGTCTCAGAGAGCACTGAGAACCTCAGAAAACACAGCACAGATGCTAAGCCAGAGACCCGAGGTGAGATCACATTGCAACACTGCAGTCCTGTGTGATCAGGGCCAGGACACTTAACCGTTCTGAGTTTCTGTGGCTGCAGCTGCAAAGTAACAAGATCTGAGGACAAGTACAAGAACAGCGGTGTTAACTGCTTCCACACAGTGGGGCTGCCTACTTCTACATGGTGGAGTTGCCCACTATCACATAGTAGGGCTGTCCACTCTGGGTATACATTTCCCAACTGCTGTAACTGGAGAAGAATCTTGACTCCCAGTCAAGATATGAAAAAAGGCCTCCACTCTTCTTAGGAAAATCATGGGTCAGGATATCTCCTGAACATTAACTTACACCCAGTTTCATAAAAATTACCCAAGGAGGAATCAGTAGGCAGGAGCCTTGAAACCACACCAAGGAGGGATCAAAAGGCAGGAGCCTTGAAACCACACCAAGGAGGGATCAGCAGCCAGGAGCCTTGAAACCACACCACTCCTGTCTTTCTTTACCACATCTTATTTCCCTTTAGGGAGAAGACCTTGGGAGGTCAAATTTTCCATTAAAAGCCACAGTTCTCTTTGGTTGCAAAACACAGAGTTTAGCTCCTGGCTATTGCCAGCCAATGAGAATACTGCCTGCCTTCCTTTGAGTCATCAGATATGGATTTTGCTGGCTTCTTGTCAATTTGTTAAACATAATGTAAAAACTCCAAAATGCGATTCTCTGAGAGGGCAGGGCTTAGCAGCATTATATTGGGGGCATTTCTGCTTTTATTTTCTGCTTTCTAGAAGCACCTCATTCACCTGATGCCTGGGAGCTCTCTCCTTTTCTTGCATTTCAAGCTTCTGTCTCATTAAGTTTCCCTGGTCATCTTCTTCAAGAAGCCTGCTTTACTGTGGCAACTGGGCACTTTTAGAAGCATCACCAGCGAGCCCATAACCTATCTTAGGCAGAACCTGCCTTGTGTCCTAGGTTTCCTGCCCCTTTCAGAGCCATTGTAGGGATTTGATTTAAACAGGGTTTCAGTGTAAACAGTTACATCTGTCCTAAAAGCCTTGGTCTGGCACTAACAGCTCTGTAGCACTAGGCTATCTACTGAGCTGCCTGTTTAAATCTATTTTTCAGAGCAGGAGTCCTAAAATACCAACAGCACAGGCTTGTTACAAGAATGAAGGACAATTGTACTCCAAAAGCACTCAGCGCGATGCCCTGGATATGATGAGAAATCACAGTTACAGCTCTGAGGGTTTTGATCTATGCTATGGGGTTTGGATTCAGCACTTCTGGGGACAGCTTCAAGAGTCGGCCTTGTCACCGCTCCTGATGATGGCTTCAAGCACAGCAGTGTGCTCCTCTCTGTGTGGCACACATTTGCTCTGACCCCATACTCTCTAGTAATTTTCCATTCTCCATGGCGATAGAGAGACACTCACCAAAGCTTAGGGAATGGTCACCTTCCCCTCTGGCACCGATTTCCAGCCTTAGTTCATGCCCTCTGCCCTTCTCTCCAGGCTCCAGGTGATCTGTACTTCTAGGTTTTCAAATACTCCGTGTATCTTGACCCCTGGTTGGGGAGCCTGCTTTCCCTCCTCTCAGTTGTTGTCTTTGCCTAGCTAACATTAAATTGTTCACTCAAACCTCCATCTAGCTGGTCCTGGCCACTGTTGCTCTCTCTGAGTTCCTGACATCACATGCTTTCTTATTCATCTTTCTTATTCATCTTATTCATCTTATTCATCTATTCGTCTTTGCATGGTTTGTTTCTTGTCTTTTCTGTAAGACTGTAAGTACCTCAGAGGAAAAGGCACTGTCTTTCCTGTTCACTGTGCAAAGCACCAGGGACTGACACATGTGTGGCAGGCAAGCAGGAGATATTTCTGCAGTTAAACTTAAGATGGGGAGAAATACAATTTACTTAGGATTTGTGTCGGGGTTAATATGCTGTGAGACTGAACAGTAGGTGTGGCCTCTGACATCCCAAAATGTTTCTTAAGTGGCATTTGGAATGCAGATAGTCTACGCACATAATCCTTGTTGGATGGAATTTGAGTATTGCTGGGCAGAGGGACAGAGGATAACTGACTCATGATGCGAACAGAGTTATTAGAGGATAATTGGTGTGAACAGCAGAGGTGTGAGACTGTCTCCATGTCAGCAGGCTGGGAATATGACCATTTCAATTACTATTAAAACATAACCAAAGCAAGGCACAGTGATTCATGGCTGTAATAATCTTAGCACTTGAAAGCCTGGGTGGGGGCATCCTTATAAGTCTGAGGCTAGCCTGGGATACATAGTGAAATCCAGGTCAATGAGATCCTGTCCCAAAACTACTATCCCTGCCCTACACTGACCCCCCCAAACACATTCCCTTAACGCATGTGTTGTTTAGGGTATGGTGAGATCTGAGTACACAAGGATTCCTAAAGAAACAAATAACGAAGAATTGTCAAGAAGAAAAGCTTGTCTCTGAGACAAGGTCTCACCACATACGTGGCTGGTAGTGCTATGTAGACTGTGTTGGCCTCAAACTCACAGAAATCTACTGCCTCTGCCTCCTGAGTGTAGGAATTCCAGCTGTGTGCCATGATGCCCAGCAAGAGATACTCATGTTAAAAACCACTTTTATATTGTATAAATGTAAATTATTGTTTTTCTTTCTGTTAGGTTTTCGTGTGTATAAGTATGCATGTGCTGTGAACTCATATGTACTAAGTACAAGTTCTATCATTGTTTTACACCCTCCAGTAATTAATTTTCTAATTTTTTTGAGATTGTAATATAAGTACATCATTTTCCCTTTTTTCCTGCCCTTTACGACCTATTTACCTCTGCCCTTGCCCTCTTAAGTTCATGATCTCCTTTTCTTTAATTCTCTCTCTCTCTCTTTCTCTCTCTCTCTCTCTCTCTCTCTCTCTCTCACACACACACACACACACACACCTAAATATATAAATAGAATTGCTCAGTCTATATAACATTAATTGTATGGATATGTTTTCAGAGTTAATGATTTGGTATTGTATAACCAGGTAGTATGCTCTTCTCCTAGGAAGACTGTTTCCCCTACTCTCAGGATTCCTTCCTTGCCTGTTAGTCTTTGTAAGCTTCCCAGATCCACGTTAACATGTCTCTTAGTACTGTTCTTGATCTGATCATGCTCAGGGAGTCATGGATGTAGCTTCTGATGTTCCTAGGAGATCCAAACTTACATCAAAGTCTCTCTTACAATTTGTCTATCCCCTTTTCACAGAAATTCCTGAATCTTAGGACTCGGTGCTACAACTTTTTTGTTTGTTTGTTTTCGAGACAGGGTTTCTCTGTGTAGCCCTGGCTGTCCTGGAACTCACTTTGTAGACCAGGCTGGCCTTGTACTCAGAAATCCACCTGCCTCTGCCTCCCGAGTGCTGGGATTAAAGGCGTGCGTCACCACGCCCGGCTTTGGGTGCAACAACTTTAATTAAGCAATTAACTAATTTTTGTGGTATTGAGGATCAAACCAGGCATGCTAGGCAAGTCCCTTGCCACTAAGCCATAGCCTCAGCCCCAAATTGAGATTTCCCTAATTTCAGAGATTCTCTTTCAAAATATAGCCATCATTTTTTCAGAGTAAGTCAGAGATAATTTTATCTTCTGAAGAATTTGGTCATAATATTACAGGAAACAAATGACCTTTTCTGCAATGAGTAGTGTAGTATTTTCAGTAGCATCAAATTTTGATATAAAAAAATAAGTGACAAGAATAATGTATTCAACTGCAAGTCTAGAAAATATACCAGTGCTTAAAATAGCTCTAATGAAATGGATTGCATCTGCTACATCTGCTTGTTCTTTGAGCAGAAGGGCTTTTCATTCTACACATTGATGATGCAGAACCAGGCACTCACATGGTCAGAGTGAGGTTGAGCCCTTCAGTTTCTACACTTATAACTTAATCAGATGTGTATGCTTATAAGGTGAGAATGTGTCTCTGTGTTTGAAAGGTCACAAGCAGCAGCAAACAGTGAGTCCATAAATCATCAACCTGACCGTACCCATTTGAACTGGACTGAGGTGGTATCTGGCATTGTGCTGCATGCATGGCTGCTTCCTTTGGGTAGTGGGTCACAAATATCAAGCTCATTTCATGCCCACCCCCAGGCTGACTATTGTACAACTGCCTGCTAGAGACTGGGTCTACTCACATGTCTAGCAATATATTTCATTATCCTATTCTTGCTTGCCCCATGTACCCTCACACACACACACACACACACACACACACACACACACACACACACACAAAATCTTTTTTTTGAAGTATCTGGGTAAAAGGGGAGGAGATAATATGGTATCATTGTGGCTCAAAGTCAAACATGTGACATGGATTTCACCTTGGTTAGGACCAGCTAGGTGTAGCTGGGGAGTTATTTGGGAGAAGGTTTGAGGGACCCATAGAGGATAGGGACTCCACAGGAAGACCAACAGAGTCAACTAACTTGGACTCTTGGGGGCTCCCAGAGACTGAATCACCACCCAGAGAGTGAGTGCAGGCTGAACCTAAGCCCACTACATGTATGTAGCAGATGAGCACCTTGGTCTTCATGTGGGTCTTCCAAAAACTGGAGCTGGGACTGTCCCTGAGTCTGTTGCCTACCTGCCTGTGGATTTTGCTTCCTAAATGGACTGCCTTGTCTGACCTCAGTGGGAGAGGATATGCCTAGTTCTGCAATGACTTGATGTGTATGGGATGCTTAGTAGGGGAATGACACCCAGAGGGGAGCTTCCTCTTCTCAAAAGAGAAGGGTAAGGTGGAATGAGGGAGCACTTTCATGAGCGAGTACTGGGAAGAGAGGGTGGCATGTAAAGTGAATAAATAAATAAATTAGAAAAAAAAACCCAGCTAGTTGGATGTCAATCAGTTCCTGGTATCAAATTCATACCCAAACTGAGCATATATACCTTTTTAAACATTTATTTAATTATTTTATGAGTACACTGTAGCTGTCGCCAGACATACCAGAAGAGGGCAGTGATCCCATTATGGATAGTTGTGAGTGGTGGGAATTGAACTCAGGACTTCTGGAAGAACAGTCGGTGCTCTTAACCATGGAATCATCTCTCCAGCCCAATGAACCACTTATTGATTCTTGGACAAGTTTGGGGCTGGAGGCGTGGCTCAGTTGGTAAAGCCCTTGCCTTAAAGCATAAGGATCTAAATCCAGTCTCCAGAATCCACATTTTTTAAAAACCCAAATTGGATGGTTGTAGTGGCTATTCCTGGTTGTCAACTTGACAATATTTGGAATGAACTACAATCCGGAATCGGAAGGCTCACCAGTGACCCTTATCTGGAGGCTTGGAGATCCTTATCTGGATCTTGGTTTGAAGATCTTGAGCCATAGTGGCTATGGATTCCAGAAGATTGAATCTCCGTGTTTAAGGAACACACCTTTAATCTGGGCTACACCTTCTGCTGGAGACAATATAAGGACATTGGAAGAAGGGAGTCTAGCTCTTGCTCTTGCTCCTTCGCCTGCTTGCTGTGTGAGACTGAGTAACTGCTAGATCCTTGGACTTCCATTCACAGCTTCGACTGAACAATTGTTGGGAATTGAGCTGCCGACTGTAAGTCATCAATAAATTCCTTTACTATCTAGAGACTATCCATAAGTTCTGTGACTCTAAAGAACCCTGACTAATACAATGGTGCATGTTTATAATCCCAAAGCCGAGGAAACAGAGACAGGAGGATCCTTGCTGCTTGCTGCCCAGTCAGTTCTGAGTAATTGGTGAGTTCCAGAGTGTGAGAGATGCCATCTCAAAGGTGGTAGAGAGTGTTTCTGATGGTTGATCTTTGGTCTCCACAGTCACACATGTATACACATGCACCTTCACACACACACACACACACACACACACAATCTTTTTTGAAGTATCTGAGTAAAAGAGGAGGAGGTAATATGAAAGAACAAAATCCCAAGCTCACTTTTAGATGGTAGAAGAATAACTAATACCTCCGTCATAGATTATCAGCATTTGTTAAACACTTGCTGATTACAATAAGTGTGACACTAAAGACACAAGGAGCACATTCATCCGGACACAGTTGACAGCTCTTGTTTGTTAGAATAGGTCAACATCTAACTCTTGCCACATTGGAAGATTTTGCCAGGTTGGAAGATTTTGTAGTTGTAATGGAGCCATGGTCAATAATCCCACATCTGTCATAAGCACCAGTAATCAAGGCTGCACTGAGCACATCAGCACACACTGAGAGGGGAAAGTCAGAGCTCAATGAGCTAACAAGCAGTGGATAATTTACTCCTCTGTGCATTCAGCCTGGACTCTTAGTGATTTAACATGGAGGCTCATTTCTTATCTCTTCTACCTGTTGACTCCTGCTTACAGAATACTTTCTCAAAGGATCAGGGCAGGTGGGGACCTCATCTTATGCATTGTTTATGTCAGCATGTGGCTTCTAGGTTCATGAAAACAAGGACAAGGAGAATCTATAAATGGTTTGACATAGAGCAATCATGTGACATTGATCTTTCTGCAAAAGAAGCTAGACGATGTAAGGAGACATGTGTATATTATTTTATAAGCATTAAAGTCTCTGCTACAAAAGAACCACTTGTTAAAGTATCCATAAGTTAAAGCATTTTAAGACACAGACTCTGTTTTGAGTATTGGAGTATTTCCTTGCACTACCTGGCCTGTGCATACTGTTTTATGTCCACTCAAACTCAGGTAAACATGGTATCAAATAAGTAAACTTGCATCATGAATTGCAAGTACGACTTGGGCTTGTAGAGAATCTGAAGACAGCAGCAGTCTTCTTGGAGAGAGAAACCTGTGACAAGCAGTAATTTAAGCAGTGTAAATTAAAACAGTATCGACTGAACTGCACACACCTGCCACTGTGAAGTTCAATTCAAGATGGCCCTAGGGTCTTGCAGTCTTATTTCTTCCTAATGGATCTGTAAGTGTCCAGGCTGAGAAACACTTGAGTGATTGACCACCAGTAAAACAGATGGTCTCTCATCCCTTGCTGTTTCATTTGGAGTGTAGACCCCAGACTACTTCCGTTTGAAACCAGTTTAGGATCAGACAGCTCATTTGTCAGTGCTTCATGTCTGTAAAATACCTTAGCTAGGAGAATGCTTTTGAAAACTCTTTCAGAGACAAGGCTTTGAAGTCATTGTAGAAAATTCTTCTTCTCTTTCTTCTCCACAATACTGTAACATCTGGGATAAAAGTAATTATGGGCTGGGCGGTGGTGGCACACGCCTTTAATCCCAGCACTTGGGAGGCAGAGGCAGGCAGATTTCTGAGTTCAAGGCCAGCCTGGTTTACAGAGTGAATTCTAGGACAGCCAGGACTATACAGAGAAACCCTATCTTGAACCCCACCCCCCCAAAAAAAATAAATAAAAATAAATTTAAAAAGTAATTGTGGGCCCCATTAACTATCATTACAAAAAAGATTTCACCTGCACAAGGAAGGCAAATTCACATCTATAAACACACACACACACACACATACACACACACACACACACACACACACACACACACACACACACACACACCACGTTAAGGCCTTGCTCTTTCATGTAATAGGATTGATTTTTAGAATGATGTCTTGCAGCAAAATCCTTGTTGTTATGAAAATGAGGGAGAAAACATGTTATTGAAAAAGGCTTTTAGCATGAAGCAAAGCCCAAGTCCAAATGATTTTTATTTGTCCAGCTTAGTGCATGCCTAAGATGCAATAGAGGCTCCATCTGTATTTGCTGGGTGGACTCAGCATAACAAGGAACTCTCATTACTCTAAACTGGCTCTATGCTTTTACTTAATTGAAAAAAATTGCCCTTTGTGCCTCTTTCTTCTCTCCTGTGTGTCTGTTTGTCTGTCTCTGTCTTCTCTCTTTGTTTGCATGCATGTGTTCCTGTGTGATGCACATATGTGTGTGTATTAGGTGTATTAGTGTGTATGTGTTCCTGTGTGAATGTACATGTGTGTGTGTTCTTATGTGAATGCACATATGTGTGTGTGTGTGTGTGTGTGTGTGTGTGTGTGTGTAGGTGAGAGGTATATGGGTTGTTTCCCTCTGTTCTTCTCCATCTTACCTTTTGAGACAGGGTCGGTCTCTCACTGACCCCGGAGTTCACCAACTGGAAAAGACAAGCTGGTCAGCGAGCTCCAGGGATTCTCCTGTTTCTACCTCCCCATGACTAGGCTTGCAGGGCATGTGCAAGGAGGCTGGTGACCCAAACTCAGGCCCTCATGTTTACTCACCGAACACTTTACTGAGTGAGTCATCTCCTGACTCTTCCTCTGTGTTATTATCATTAAATGTAATGCTCATTATTGACAAGTATATTGATTAAGGTTAATTGAGACAGTTACCTATTGATTGTATCCGCTAACATACAGGATTGATGGAAGAAATTGAGATACTTAAATTGATACAAATTCTTCCAGATGTTGAAAGACTTCTTGTTGATGGCGTTCCCCTTTTGAATCCTGCAGGCATTTTGCTCATCTATCTTCAGAATGTATACTTTCTTAATGTCTTATTGGAAAATTCTCCTGTGGAAATATCAAATCATGATGACTTGAAGTCCTTGCTGGTTTCAGCCAGTGTCTAATGGATTCTGTCTCCACAGCTTGACATGTGCAGTTGAGTCGGGAAATGCCTGATTAAAAACTTCAGAGTCAACATACGCAGCCAGCCTGCACAGAACAAGATAACACCCTGGGTGACAGCCAGTGGCTTTGATGCAGAATGACTGGAAGGAATCTTATGCTCACTACAGGCAGTCAGACATGCACCCAAAGGAGAAAAAGTCTGAAAAATTAATAAGGTTCCCTATAATCAATAATTAATCTCTAAATCAACAAACCCTGGCAATTTTTACGGCCAACACTGGAGAGTGATGCGGATTGGGACTACCTCCCTCTGGAAATGCGCAGGAGTGATTAATCTCACGGGAACTTTCAAGTTCTTATCAGAAGAGCAGAGCTGCAGGAATTCAGAGGCAGGCTTCAGCACAAGCCATGACAGTAGTTGTCACAATTCGTAAGAGCACATCATATTTTGCTAATCAGTCTTTCTGCCTACACATCTTATACAGAAAGAAATCCTTAAATTTGCATGTGTATGTATGCATATGTGTGTGTATACACATGTACACAGAGGCCAGAGAACAACCTTAGGTATCATCTCTCTAGCTCTTTGATATGTATGTATGTATGTATGTATGCATGTATGTATATATGTATGTATTTAGACAGAGCTTCACACTGGCCTTCAGTTCGCAAAGTAGACCAGGGTGGCTGTCTAGCAAGTTCCTGGTATCTGCTGTTTTCCCTCCATAGAAACTAGATTCTAAGAATGTATCTTTGCACCTGGCTTCTTAAAAGCGTAGTTCTGAAAATCAAGCTTAGGTCGCCAGGTTTGGACAGCAAACTTTTTGCTAACAGATATTTTCTCAGTTCAAAATTGATACCAATGAAGGGTGGGGTTTCTCTCATAAAAATCTGCAATCTCCATATGTCCATAGTTTTCACTGGCTAGGGAATGGGAATCCCAGTCCAGGGATTACATGATAGCCTAGAGAAGTGTTTAGTGTCACAGTTGAGGGACAAAGAGCTAATACACTTCCTGTGAGAAAGGGCAAGTGTACTGTTCAACATCCCATGATTAATTCCCAGGCCAGACCCTTACAACAAGATATTAGCCAGTCCAAAATGTCAGTAGGGTAGCTCTGAGAGGCCCAGCTGCAGATGCTGACCTCAGAGAAGCAAGGATCCATTGCCCTTGTGACTCGTGTATATGGTGGCAAAGAGTAGTTGTAGACCGACAGGCTTAACTTCACTGTGTTAATCCTCCAGGTTAACTATCATCAGCTAGGCTGAGGTATGAAATAATTTGAGGCCAGAAAGAGGCAAGATTGGAAAACTTGAAAGTTTATTTCACAGTTAAGAAACTTGTTCAAGAATGCAACAAGGGAGCAAGAACAATCTTGACTGGTATCTGTGAGACTGCACATTTGAAACTTCTCTGAGATGTGTGAGACACAGGGATGCAAAACAATGCTTGCTGGGAGAGCTCTTAGTAGACAAGCCTCGACAGGTCACCCACATGTTCTTATTGAAAGCTCCACCACTCCAGGAGAAAGCACGCAGACTGACCTGATCAAGAGCACTTTTCCTCAGCGTCCATCACAAGTACCCTGACCAAGGTGCACTAACAGCCAAGGCCCCCACGCTGGGGCTCAGAGGAAAAGGATGATGGTGTGCAACACCAACCCATCCCAGAGTGAAAAGCTTGAGACAATGGCCAGAGTCAAATTAGAACAAGAGAAACAGAAAAAGGGGTGGAGAGCTGGGGTCAAACCAGGGCCAGAGCCTGAGACCCAGGTGCATGATCAGGCTACCTCATTACTGTGTTCATTTTAAATGTTGAAAAACCAATTCATTCTTAATAAAGAAAATTTATTGCTGTCCTATATCAAATTTCAATTTCAGTTTTTAGATGACTTCCTTTTTTGGTTGGTGTCTCTACTGTGTAACCATGGATAAAGATGGATGCTGGATTCTAACATCTGCTTCCCAGGATTCTTTCACACAAACCTTGCTGAGATGATAGCTTGCCAGGCTCATTTTATAGCAGAACCTCTTAAGTCAAGTCAGGTTCTCTTTCCTGACCAAGGCATTTTTGTAGTGAGAAAAAGGAGATTTTGAGGGCTCAGAGGTATATATCAGTCTTTGTAAAATTGGTTTAAACACTAATGGAAGCATAGTGCATTCATGTGTGTGCCCGCGCACGCATGCATATGTGCATGCATGTGTGCATGTATATTGTGGGTGGTGGTTCTGATGCTGTGATTAGTAATCTGTTTACTAACACTAAAGGTCCTCACCCCCAATTGGTTTATGATCTATCAATAAAGATGCTAGGTACTAATAATGGCTAGGCAGTATAAAAAGAGACTGAACTTCAAGGTTCCTGCAGGCTAGGAGAGAAGAATTGATATACATAGGAGAAAACAAAACAAAACAAAACAAACAAACAAACAGGACAGACTGAACGCTACAGGGGAGATCTTCTAAAATGCAGACGGTAAGGGAAAACAGTCTGAAATCATCTTAGGTTGCAAGACCAATGGGCTTCACAGAAGGTAACTGAGCAGATAAGCTGAGGGAAGGTGCAGAGGTGTTGAGCTGGGAGTGAAGGTAAGAGCATGTTAGCCACTGGAGGTTTAGAAGTACCTGACCATTGAGCTAAAAAACATATTAAAAATGAATGAGTGTGTGTGTGTGTGTATTCCATCCAAGGATCAGAGATAGCTCCTGGGTGGGTGCACATGTGTAACCAGCTGGGAATACAAAGTGGTGTAGATAAAACTACACGCTACATATGTATGTATGTGCATTTGTGTGCATGTGAGAGAGTGCATGTGTGTATGTATATATATATATGTGCTCAGGAACCATCCATCTTGATTTTTTTTTTTAAAAATGTTAATTGGTTATTTTAATTATTTACATTTCAAATGTTATCCTCCTTCCAGGTTTTCCCTCTGAAAGTCCCCTATCCCATAATCCTTCCCCCTTGCTTCTATGAGGGTGCTCCCCCACCCACTCACCCATTCCCACCTCCCTGCCCTAGCGTTCCCCTACACTGGGGCATCCATTGGGCCTTCACAGGACCAAGGACCTCTCCTCCCGTTGGTGCCTGACAAGGCCATCCTCTGCTACATATGTGGCTAGAGCCATGGGTTGCTCCATGTGTATTCTTTGGTTGGTGGTTTAGTCCCTGGGAGCTCTGGGGGGTCTGGTTGGTTGATATTACTTTTCTTCCTATGGGGTTGCAAACCCCTTCAGCTCCTTCAGTGCTTTCTTTAACTCTGTCTTGATTCTTACGACAGGTCTCTCACTGAGCTAAGGCTGACTAATTTAGCCAGGCTAGGAGAACTGGCCAGTGAGACTGAGATCCTCCTGTCTTTTCTTCCCCAGCCCCAGGATTTCAAGTGTGCACCTCTGCATCTGTTTTCTTACATGGGTGCTAGGAACTGAATTATGCACTTATGTTTGCATAGTGAATGTTCTCTCTCCCATACTGCTTCCCCATGGACGGAGCTGGGAAGGCCAAACTCCCATCTCCCCGAAGAGCTTCTGAAACAGTGTTCATATAGTTTCTTTCTGATGTTCAGGAGGTAGAGGCACGGAAATCTTACTGGAAAATACATACCCTCCCAGGATCATTATGAGAAAACCAGTTTGGACTTGCTATCTCCAGTCACCATCCCAGTGGCCTTTCTTACCAGGTATATAGAAAGAGAAAAACTGGACTGGAGCAGAGGGAGACGAATTGGAAAGAAGGAAGTCTGCCATGCTTCCTTGCATATATTAGCTGAGGAAGAGATTACTGTGGCTTTCCTCAGTCTTCTCTGTGGCTCTTCGTTAAGATTTCCCTTCAAGAACCACTGAGGGAACCTGGGATGTGTGTGAGAGGGTACTATCACATTTTTCCTGGTTTTCTTGAACAAGAACTTTGTAGATAACTGATTGAATCTTCCTTTATGCCTAGCCAGGCAGATCTAGAAGAAAAAGACAAGTGGAGAGCCATGGCATGCTAGAGAGGGGCCACCACAGGCACTTCTACCACCACTGTCACGATCTTTTGTGATAGATGCACACAGCTTCCAAGTGAGCCACGTTCCTACTGAGGAAGGGAGCTGAACTAGTGCCACCTTAACCAGAAGGTCAAGGCTGGTCTAGGTAAACTTAGCAAAAATTTTTCAATGGAGCCCCAGAAATGAGGCCTACATGTGACTGAGGACAGGAGCAGACAGACTCCTTGCATGAACCTCTCAGGAGCAACCAACATTAATTTGTTACCCATGGTCATCCCAACTAAAAGAGTGAAACAGTTATGACCACAGGCACCAGTTCAATTAAAGAAAGATACCCATGATTCCCTCCAGCATATCCACACATTCTCCACCTTCTACTCAGGGAAAGCTGGTCCAAGCAAAGGGGGGCACGGAGGAAAGACTTTTCCATGTGGTATGAAATTGATGGTTGAAAGCAGACTTGACTTTTGAAAGGAAGTAGAAAGCTAGTGATTTAAAGACATAGAGTCTTGCCCTGTGGCAGACTTGCCTGGCATGTACCAAAACAGAGCAATGAACCCCTTACCTCAAACCAAAGTCACCTACCAATATCAAAACAAACTTAATAAAACAAATAGAAAGTAACCAAAGTAAAAGCATCAAGGCAAAAACAAACCAGAGAGGGAGGGGAAGAGGGGGGCAGGGAGGGAGGGAGAGAAAGGGGCGGAGGGAGAGAGAGAGGGGGGGGAGAGAGAGAGAGAGAGAGAGAGAGAGAGAGAGAGAGAGAGAAAGAGAGAAAGAGAGAGAGAGAGATATTGAGGGAGAGGAGGAAATGCAGAGGAGAGGAGATAAGATGGGGAGTTGTTTTCATACAAGAAGGCTGGAAATAGCTGAAAACAAACTTATATATTATATCAACATGCTATCACACTAAGAACTCATCTCTGAAGACTGCTTGTGTCAGCCAGCTGCAGGACTTTCCAATTGGTCTGTGTTAATACTCTTCACTTTGTTATTCACTGGAGTTAGAAGAAAATGAGTTTAATATCTCAAAATTCTCAAGAAGAGGGGAGTAGAAGAGGGCTGATATTGGGATGTAAAGTGAATAAATAAATAAATTGTGTTAACTACTTATGTCCTGAATGTGTGTAAACCAAAGATGGTTTATTCTTTCCTTCTGTCTTGTCCATCATTCAAGCAAAATTTGCTAATCACAGGCTATGCTGCTAGGCAGTGCACTAGGGGAGAATGTGAACTGATGGGCCTTCTCTCCTGGAGTTGGTAATCTAGTGAGAAACAGAAGTGCCAGTGTCAATCAAGTAGCTACACACCATGGTGTGAACTTACAAAGAGAAAGGTGCTCAAAAGAAGCATGAGAAACTTTAAGACAGACATCTAGCCCAGCAGCTCTTGAAATAAGAAAGAATGAAAGTATAGATTGGCCCAGCTGCAGTGGTGAAGAACATCTTGGAGAAGAAGTGTGTCAAGGGTTCAGTGCAGGAAGCAGGGCAGGAGCTGGCCAAGGAGGCTGAAGCATCAAGGTAAAGGGAGATGTGTGCTGTAAGGGTGGGTGATACACAAGGATTAAACACAAATGGTGTTTTTTGGTTAACTGCATTCTCATGAACATCCAAAGTTGCTTTTTCTTGGGGGCAGGGCAATTGGAGTCAATATACATTGTAAAGCATGATATAAGTATGTGTGTGGGGAGTGCATACAGACAAGCAGAGAGCAATAAAAACCCTGTATTTTCTAGTGACACATGCTTAAAGATGAGTCATTTCCAATTTTCCTCTTAGGCTGTTTATAATGTCCTGTTTATGGAGGGGCATTCAATTGGCACCTTGGATCATCTGCTTCGGTAGTTCATCATAATAGCTAGCCAACTCATTTGTACTTAGGTCTGAGTTTAAAGTGACCACTTATTTAACGCTCTGTGCTTTGATAGAATTGCTTGTTCAGGAAGCTTCCCAGAATGCTCGAGGTAATTAGAAAGGCCTATACTTTAAGTCGTCAAGGACTAGAAACTTTGTCATTATGTATATATACCCTTTGTTCTCATATGCCTCCCCACACAGTAATGACCAGAAGATGCTGGCCTCATGCTAGGTCTTAATGATGTAATTATCATGTGGCACTGCTGGTAGAACTGTGCCAGCAGCCCAGAAGCACACTCGAAGAATGTGCTGCCTTGATGGCCTAAGGCCCAAGGCTCAGAACATGGCCGGCAGATTTGCTTATAGCAGAGGAGAGAGCTTGGCAGCCTTGGTATTACAAATTAGGGTTGAGGGGGACCATAGGAGGGTGATAGATCCCTCCCATCTGCTGCTATTTTTGAAAGGGCTGATATCAGAGAACAATTTTCAATGTTAAAAAACTCACCAAGCAAAGGAGAAACACCCCTCCACACACACCCAACACACACACACACACACACACACACACACACAATCATTTTCATAGTTGTGTTAAGATAGCATTGACCTGCCAGGGGAATTGTTGAGAAGCCAGCAAAGAAAGAAACAAAACATAGCAAAATGCCATGTGAACCAAGTAGAAAGAACTTCCAACAACTGGGGCATTGTATCTATGACTCTTAGTGAGTTCTAAGAAGATGCACTGAACTGTTGAAAGCTTAGCTTCTTGCTCTTCATGAATTGGTTTAAAGGTCAGGAAGGGAGGTCCTTAAGACCTCAGTGTGCTAGGGTCGCTGGCAGCGAATATTTTCAAAGCTAAGGTAATTATGACTCCTCCTTCCTGTTAATATTGTTTATTTTGTGTTTTGAGGTCTTGTCCATACATCTTCTTGTCATCACTGATTACCTGTTGCTTCTCAGTTGCCCTTCACGTTTTGCTTTCACTTCTATCCTAATCTGTCTACAGAGAGGTATTTTATTGTCACACATTTTATTTTTACAATTTGTAAAGAACATCAAAGACACAGTTCTATCTGAAGGGCATTCCTTCACAGTGATACAGGCAGAAATGAAATAAGCCATTTGCTGGAGAGGAACAGGGGAGGGGCTCAGAACAATAAGGACAAATCCTAAATAAGTCACTCGTCTAATCCCTTTGTTCATTCACTCAACAGCTGTTCATTGAACACATGATTTTGCTACTCATTTGCTCTGCACTGGCAAAATGGGAAGGTTCTTTAGGTAGGAGAATACATTTGGATAACGAGATATGAGGATTTATTAAAATCACTGGCTTTTAAAGGCTTCGAGGCTTGAGTGCTTCTTACAGGAAAGGGTATGTCTTTCTTCTAAGGCCCACAGGGCTTTTAGGATGTTTAGTGACATACCTGGCTTCTATCATTGGAAGCTTAGAGTTTCATGGCAATAACTAGACCCAACTCTAGACATTGACAAATGCCCCCTGTAGAACAGAATCAGCATTGTATTTACAGTTGACCACAGAGGTAACTGCAGTTCATGTTCCTAGGTTCCTGACTCTAAAATAAGTCCAACAGTTTCTACCTAATGGCATTGTGCTAGCTAGTGAATGAACTACAAGTGGCTGGAGAGTGAGGGAGGCCATCTCTATACTACTGCTTTTATTCAGGTCCCTCAATAATTCAAGAATACCTACTATTCGCCACTATAAATAGGAAGGTAGGGATAGATTCAGGTCCCAACTTTCAAATCAGGCACTCATCTGATCTTCCAGCTACCCACTCTTCTAAGCCTTCCTTCTCAGCAAATCTTATTTTATTCTTGCTATTGCCATGTGGAGACATCCATTATGTCTGTTCCTGCCGCCATCCTCTATCACCTACAGCACTGCGAACAGGTCAGATTTGGAAAAGACTTTCTCATATTGGTATTATAGATAGTGCCAGATGAGGATGCTATATGTGAGCCTTTTATCCTCAGGAGCAACCTGAAACATCTGTCACATGTTTGAGTGACAGGATGGTAATGGTGCATGGTGCTATATGGAGAGAAGCATTTGAAGGGAATTTGGAAAAAAGGAAGAGGAAAATTAAAATGATGTGGCCAGCAATTTTCTTGAGATGAGTTTTGTAAGGTGGAGGAACCCTTCCAGAATATGAATAAGAGCAACGGTGTTGATAAACGATGCCTCTTTTGATTTCCTTCATTAGTAGCTGTGGTTTGACAGCCTTTAAGATATTTATTTGTAGAAAAATCTCCTAGTCCTAGCAATGAATACGTCTTGAATAAGAGAAGGTTGACATTTGATATTCCCCAAGCAATAAAGCATTTCCTCTAGGCAAAACAATGCAATTAATTTTTCCCAGGCTGTGCCTGAGCTGAAAAAAAAAATGAATTTCCATATCCCACCACTCTGTTTTCTGTTATTACCTTAGATGGCTTATAAATATTCACCCTATAATAGGAAATATGCATCTAAGAGTTTTTATGCAATAAACTTTAAAATCATAATGCAAACATAATGCAAAAATAGAATGTCATCTTGAGGTAATGACCTCCAACTGCTCCTATGATGATGAAGGAGAAGCAGACCAGAAATCTAGATTGGGTGTTAGCCAAGACCTCCATTCAAATACCAATGCCCACGAATCGCCAAGTGATAACAGGATCATTGTTTTATAAAATGTAGTCTGTTAGCACTCCTTCATTCATGAGAGGAGAAGTTGTAGGGCATAAAAACATAGCTCATGTTTGGATAACATGTTTGTACAACTCTTTGGATTCACATGTTCTTGACATTATAGAATGGTTTTGTTTCTATCTGTCCGATCAGTTCACATCGATGTGCTAGTAACCTCTTGAGCCATCTTTCCAGGATACATGCCCTGTTACTAACTGCAAAAGCTTCTCTGTGTGGCTTTTCTTAAATGGGAGGATGAGAAAGACTTCAAAGAGGGCAGTGGGAATTCTCAATTTGAGCATGAACTGTCACATTAGATTGAGAAGTATGGAATACAAATCAGGAGGTGATTATTGTACAGAAGTGAGGAACCCCAAGACCCTGAATAGGGCTAGCAGCAGTGAGGTGCAAGGGTGAAGGTGGAATGACTCAGATGGAGAAAGAAGCCAGCGTCACAAGCGTTTTTATTATTCTCTAAGGTACAGCAAAAAAATTAAGAAGGAATCTTGATATGCTGAAAAAGTGATGAGTGACTTCAGCCTGTCTGAAATTAAAGAAGGAGGCAGAGCATGTGAAAATGTGAGATGAGGGAAAATGGGGAGGATGAAGAAGCCAAGGGAAGTCAGGTAGTGGGGCAGTGGGGCAGTGGGGAAGTGGGTAAGTTTACAGGCAGAAGGTGAAGGCAATGGGAATCGCTAAGAGACAATGAGGCTGAGAGGCCGGACAGAGTCAGGAAGATGCTCCTGTGAGAACTGTAGAGAGAGTCACATCCAAGAGCCATGAGGAAACAACAAGGGAGTCAGGGATTCAGGAATGGAAAGGGAGGGAGTGAGGAGAGGGAGAGAGGGAGAGAGGGGGAGAGGAGAGGGAGGAGAGGGAGAGAAGGAAGGGAAGGAGAGGATAGGGGAGAGAGGGAGAGAGGGAGAGAGGGGGAGAGAGAACTGAAGAACAGTCCATATGATGTATGTATGTATGTATGTATGTATGTATGTATGTATGTATGTATGTATGTACTGTGTTACATCCTAATCACTAAAGTTTCTAAGTCTGAAAGAATGGGCAGCCATCATGTTGCATGCTGGAGTCAATTCAGAGAATCGCTTGCCATGATTATTGTCATTTGCTTCAGTCACTGGTGCTTGGCAATTTTTAAATGCATGTGTAGGTGTTTCACAGACACATGCTGCTGTTTTATCACCTATAACTTGACCTTAAACACACTCACACTGGCTTGTTACAGAAATCTCAAGTTGGCTTTTCTCATAGCTATGGTCTTAGGCCTGCATGCATGTATGTGCATGTAAGTGGAGCCAGAGGTCTATGTTGGGTGTAATTCTCAGTTGCTTTCTCCTTCATGTCTCTAGAAAGGATGTCTTCCTGGAGCTGAAGTTTCACAGACTGGCTGGTCCCTTTTGAGTCCCAGGAATCCCATTGTCTCTGCTCCCCTAGAGATGTGGTTACAGATGTGTGCTGCTGCGCTGGCTTTTATGTGGGTACTGGGCATTGGAGTTCAGATCTTCATGCTTGGGCCTCAGGCACTTTACCAACTGAGTCACTCTGCCATTGTTGCAGCTCTTTTTTTCTGGCCTGCTGCATTCACTGTTCTTTCATAGAACCATCGCTCCGAGCTACCATCTTGTCCTGGTGGAATGTCAACCATGGGAATGTGTCACCTTCCAGACGACTCTCTACAGTCTTCCCTAAGCTAAGTAAGGTCAGAAGGACTAGTAAAGGCAACTGGACATCCTGTAAATAATCTGCATTGTAAGCAGAAGCATATGGGGGAGGAATGTTAGAGTTGGGATAATTGTATGGTGGATGCTGCCTGCAATGCCTGCTGCTGTTACATCCCAGGTCAGGTTCTTCATCTTTCTATTAAATTTTTAGATTGAATAGTTGCTTGTTACCCAAGTGTGCATAATGCTATCTACCTGTTTAAGAAAATGGAAACACTGTTGGTGAATTTTGTGATATGATGCATAGGTATCTACATGATTAATTATACTTACATGGAACAGTACCATTAACACTAATGGTGACTACAGAGCTTCTTGGATGTGGCCCCTTTTGTGCTCCACAGAAACTGGACCAATATTTGCTTCTTTCTTATAACTACAGTTCTAGAGCTTGGAACACAACCTGGCAGACAGCATATGCTCAATAAATGGGTAAGTTGCAAGGCTCAGAGGGAAGCTTCATGGCTAGCGTTGCAGCCACCCAGAAATGAACACTTCTTTCATGTAAAACTCATCTGAGGAGAACAGCAAGCTTCTGTTATGGACAGAGAGGCCTGTAGCCAAGACACTAAATAACTTTCCAAGTTCACAGGGGAAGAAAATGCCTGACATAGAAATGAAATTTTGCAGTTCACACGGCCATTCCCAACTCCTCTGCATAAACTAAAAGGAAGCATTTGGGCTGTCTCAATGCACTGCCGGTTTGTGGATAGGAGATCCCACCTACCAGTTAAGCTCAATACACACTAACTTCCTTGCTCACACATCTCAGAAGCTAAATTAATGGATAGATTGGTTTAGTATGATCTAGAGAGAGGCAGTGGGGGAGACATACCCATCTAGTGAAAGAATTTCTTAATTCGTCAGCACACAGAAGAAAGCATCAAAACTGATTTTTCCCAACTCCTTGGCAATTTGCCCAAAAGAATAAAAAAAATGTGGCCACAAAACATAAGTAATAGACAATCATAGATATTTATTCTAATTGTCCAAACTTGGGTGCAACCAGGGTGTCTTTCAGTAGGTGACTACAAAACAAACCCCAGCAATGAAATAATATTCAGGGTTGGCCAGATAATTCAATGCATAAACATACTTGCCACACAACCATGATAGTTTGAGTTAACTAATTAACCCATCACAGGAGGAGAGAATTGACTCCTGAAAGAGGTCCTCTTACATTATATATGTGCCTTGGCACATGTCCATTCCAGTTACACACACACACACACGCGCGCGCGCACACGCACACACACACACACGCGCGCGCGCACACGCGCACACACACACACACGCGCGCGCGCACACGCACATGCGCATGCACACACACACAAGGACACTGCAGAGTACTTTTATGGCAGGGACACTGGTCTATATGATCCCATATTGTAGATCCACGCCATGATATACTTATTCCAACACTCAGAATACACACAATCACAAGTAATTCTGAAGCAAAACATGGGCTCTGAGTGATAATGATGTAGGCTCATCATCTGTAACAAACCCTGGGGGTGTGCATGGGTGGTCTGGACATTCTGTTCAGTTGTACTATGAACATAAACTTGTGCAAATGGTAAGTTCTATTGAAAGAGAAGAAATATTCTTCCAGTAGTCACAGGCCTTGTTCTGGAAATGCTTTGGTGAACGCTATGGCTTCCACGTTTAAAGAGTATACTCTCAGCCTAGGAACCTGTTGGAAGGTGATGCAACCTTAAGTGGCTGGGTAGGTACTCATGAAGGAAAGGAAGTCCCTGGGGAAGTCTCCTGATGAGTCACTGTTCCCCAACAGTTTCTCATCTGTTTCCTGGCCACTGTGAGGTGAGAAGGTCTCTGCACTGATCTCTGCTCTGTGTTCTCAGTACACATAAAAATGCTAGGACAATGTTCTTTTCTTCTTATACATGTGTGTTTGTGCCTGTGTGTGTCTTGATGTGTATGTCTCTGGAGGCTGGAGGTTGACAATAGGTGCATTTCTTAGTTGTTCTCCACTTTATATTTTCAGACAGGGCCATTCACTAAATATAGAGCTCACAATTTGACAATATTAGCTGGCCTGCTGGCTTCAGGGATCCACCTATCTTAGTGCCCCATGTAGGGATTTGGATGCAGACTCTATGAGATTTATGTGGGCCCCCAGGATCAGAAATAAGATTCACAAGCTTGTACAACAAAAGCTTTACTGGTTGAACCATCTCCCTTTCCCCCAAAGATGAGAATCGGAGAAATGACCTTGCTAGGAAGCTAGGGTGTGGCCTTCGAGAAGAGATAATTCTGCACTGGTCTGAAGTCATGCCTTTGGCTGTTCAATTGATAGTTCTCTCTTGGCCAGGGACTAGAAGTACTTAGTGGCCCTGCTTTGTGTCTTTTGCTTTCATCTTTCTTCTCATTTCTCACAGTCTCCTAATGAACACAGATGCCTGGAAGCTATGTGTAATCAGAAACTTCACTGGTCTTTGAAAGTGCTCACCCAAACTCCAGTCCAGCGTGGGGAAGAAGTGCATAGATTCCTTGTGGGGATATCTGGTTGGGCCAGACAAACTGACCAGCCCAGCATCCATTATCTCAGCCCATTGAAACCTCCTTAACCCGCTGACTCCCAGTAAAGGGCACTGTAACAATCCACTTGGGACCTATTCTTTAGGAGCTCTTCTTACTTTCTGCTATAATACCTGCTTTAAGCTTTCTTTTATAACATTTTCTAAACCTCTCCCATCATTTGTGAAATTCATTCTTTGAAACACTGACTCCAAATGGCTTTAGTGGCTGTTGATTGTCTGATATTTTATTCTTCCGAGTGATGGTCACATGGGAAGAGAAGGTCACACTTAATCCCCATGTCCAGAGTGTGATCCTTGATTGAAATTTTGATGTTGACTTGTTTCTTTGTTTATATAGATTTTCCCCATGTTCCCTGGGAGAGTCTCAAATTCACAATTCTCCTAAGAATTCTGAATCAGTCTCCCAAGTACTAGGATTGTAAGTATGAACCATACTACTTGGCTCAAGGATAATGTAATCTTTTTATACCGTTTTCTCTTATAGAATGTATTTTTAACTCCAGGGGCATAGCATTTTGTTTCAAAACATTGTCACTTAACTAATTTGCATGTATCATTGGAACATCTCACCACCACCAAAAACACTGAAAAAAATTTATCAATGCAATCTACAAGAAAAATTTTTGTGTGTATGAGTGTTTTGGCTGTATGGATGTCTGTGTACCATGTGCATGCCTGATGCCCAGGAAGGTCAGAAGGGGGTGTAAAAATCTCTAGAACTGGCATTACAGATGGTGTGAGTCTCCATGTGGGTTCTGGGAATTGAACCAGGATCCTAGGCAATAGCAATTAGTAGTTTTAACGGATAAGCCCCCTCTCTAGTCCCAGTCTATTAGATATTCATGATGATATTTCAGTCGAGGTCTTCAAACATGGACAAATTACTTCAGAGTTTATAAAAATATAAATGCTCAGACCTCCTCCCAAATCTTTGGATCAGAATTACTAGGGGATGTGGTATGGGATCTCATTTCCATGGTGACTCTGTTCTGCAAAGCTTAAGAGCTATCCAGACAAGGCAAATCTCTAACCATGTTGCTCCCCCCAGACTATAGCAGAAGCCATGGTTCCTGGTTCCTCTCTTCTGTACTCTTCCATCCTCAGTCTCTTCAGATTCACCCTCCACCTTCACCTGGTTAAAACTGGCACAGGGGAAATAAGTCTATCAATTGTTTCCAGCCCAGTGGTAATAGCAGAGATGCATAAACCCGTGTCTGGTTGGCCCACCAAACACACAGATGCCTCTGTAACCTCACCCTGATGATGTCCTTCCTTTCAGTGTTCACCATTCCAGTCCAGTTCATGGTGGCCCACCAGGCCAACTGCAGTAACAGTCCACTTGTTCTCCCTGGCTTGATGTTTACCTATGTTACAGCTTCCTCACACACCCGGGGGCTGTTTTATTTATTTGTTTTAAACAGACCTAGGGGTATTTTTAGAATGAAGAACACATTGAATTATAAATAAATTCACAGAGAATTGATACCTTTATTGTATAAATGAGGTTGTGCCATGCTGATACTTAAAAAGTATCCACTTCTCTTTTCATTTGGTTCTATAATAATTATGGCTTCTTAATAATCACATTGCATCACTCACCTCTATCCATTCTCTTCCTCATTGACGTTAGCTTTGTCTTGCTACTTGAATGCAGTGTTTTGTGTATCAGAGAGACCCTGTGATTTCCCTTTATCAGGAATAGTCAAACTTTTCCCATTGGCATCCTGGCTGCTTTTCTACATGGAACTTCACTTTAAGGCCACTTCCTTGACAAGACCCTTCCTGACCGTGTTATTTCCATCACCACTGTGCTTTCTCCCATTAACCATCTCTTTGTCTCCCCATGGTCCTTCTGCCGAGTCTGCTTATTTTGTGTGTTCATTCTCCACCACACATTGAGTGTGATTCCCCAGGATCCATCTACCAACTCAGTTCATTTCTCTTGACAAGTTCTCCCATTGGCCTGGACCTTGCTGGTCTGGTCAGGTTGTCTGTCTGGTCATCTTCAGAGATCCACCTTCCTCTGATTCTCCAGTGCTGAGATAATAAACATACACCACTGTGCCTCACTATTTTATGTGGGTTCTCACTAATAGTAGAACACTTGAGCTTCGCCATTTACAGTTGTATGCCCCCACCACCACATTATGTTTATTAGTTCTAGCTCATTTCATCCCTGTTTCTTCTGAAGGTCCAGCAAAAGTTCATAGCAGTAGGGTGTGCACTGAATGAGGTGTGCCTCCTGTTCTCTCCTGCAGCTGTCAGTCATCTTCTTCCCTCCCTCCCTCCTCACTCGTTCCATGGTCCATGTACAATATTGCAGTGGTAAAAGGAATAGATGTGATATGTGGTTTAAAATGGACTTCCCATCTCCACTGCTCACCTGTCCAGGGCTACCTCTGAGTACCTCACCTGACAATACCAAGACCTACACTGAGTCTTTTACATGGTATTATATCTGGGAGGTAGCAGCTGGTAAGCTGGTAGCAGGCTGATTACAGTGATGTAGGGTGCAGTGTATCCCTAATTGAAATATTGTGGCTATGGGCATGTTTTCTTGGTGCATGGTATTTCTGAAAGCAGCATCTTTCAGGGATAGCCCAAGCCCCTGGTCAGAAGACAGAGCATCCCACATAGCACCACCTCTGTCAACTAACCATTTTCATAACGTACAACATGGGCCTCACTACAGAATTGCAGTTCTCCTTTCAAGCCTTATAACCACTAGAAAGTACACTAGTTTGAAGGTGGCATGGATGCTTTATAGGAAACAGTTATCCTGCTCATCAGAAGACAGGATCATTAACTGGGCTCTAACGTGAGCCAGTATATGCTCCACTAAGTCAGTCGTGTGGTATTCTTTCCTTAAGCATTAGACTTCATGAGTTTAGGACTCAATGGAGAAAGTGGGTAGATGTCTCTTCTTAGTGTTATTTGTAAGAGGTCAGTCATTGGATACCATTGCCCTAGCCTGTAATTGAACTCTGCTAGTTTCCAGGATGTAAGGAGCTCATTACATTATGCATAGGTTACATTTATAGTTTTATCTCTAGATATGTAAGACTCAGAGGTGACCTGTTGAATCTTACAGGAATTACACTCCATCATTGATACAGTGCCTGGTAGAATTTGTGATCCTGATATGAGCTGTTCTTGTGAGAACTGTGCCTCTTTCGTTCTAAGCCGGCATTTTGTAACTCTAAGTTGGCATTTTGTAAGGACAGGCCATGTTCAGCTCGAGCACCAAGACTGTGAAGTCCAATGGCGAGTCTGGCACTGCTTGAGCTGAAGAACTCAGATCTCAAGGGGCAGCTGCAGGAACTCAACATCACCACAGCCAAGGAAATTGAAGTTGGTGGTAGTCAGAAAGCTACAATAATTTTTGTACCAGTCCCTCAGCTTAAATCTTTCCACAAAATCCAAGTCTGGCTAGTTCGTGAATTGGAGAAAAAGTTCAGTAGGAAGCGTGTAGTCTTCATTGCTCAGAGGAGGATACTGCTCAAGCCAAGCTGAAAAAGTTGCATGAAAAAAGAGCAAAAGCGCCCCAGAAGCAGCACCCTGACAGCAGGGCATGACGCCATCCTTGAGGACTTGGTGTTGATAAGAGGATCCGAGTGAAACTCGGTGGCAGCAGGCTCGTGAAAGTTCATTTAGACAAAGCACAGCAGAACAAAGTGGAACACGAGGTTGAAACTTTTTCTGGTGTGTACAAGAAGCTCACAGGCAAGGATGTTAATTTTTAATTTCCAGAGTTTCAGTTTTAAAGAAAATGACTGAATAATGTGTCATTCATAGTAAAAAAAAAAATTGTGATCCTTATTTATTTATTTAGGAAACAGAAGATGCTTTTGCTCACAGGAAGACTGGTTTCAACTTGTGTGGAAGCAGAGGAGTGGCTTGCCTCTTACATGGAAATTAGATACGGATGGGGAAGTATATTCAAATGCACAGCAGCCAAAGGGCATGGAGCGATGAGGCCTGACTTAAGTCACTATTGCTCTCTTGCAAATCCATCCTTCACATCCAGCAATGTGTGTTTTGCCTATGTGTTTTGAAAACCTAGCTCTGCTAGACTCTGCACATAGGGAGCTCTAAGGGAGGTTGCAGGGTGGGAGAGAAAGCATTCGCTTCTTCCTGCTTGTTTCTTTAAATCCCATGTATACTTCCTTCTGAAGAGGTAGCATATCTCTTCACCAGCAGGTCCATCTGGGTTGCCTCTACAGCATTCGTTCTTACTAGTTTGAACTGCATTTCAGCATCTCCTGGGAACATTTGCTATGGATATCTGGTACCACATTCCCAAAAGGTTGCAGTTAATTTGAGCTGAAATGTGTTCTAGACATTGGCCATTTAGATGAAACCCCTCATGATAAAGCCTAAAAAAAAAAAAGCTAACTGAACATTTACAGAAAAGCTTGCCAACACTCTTCTTGAAATCTATAGAAATACATATTCTCACTATGAATCTAAGGTGCGTGCATGCATATACAGAGAGACCAGATGACAATCTTTGCATGCTGTTCTTCAGGCATCATCTAGGATCTTTCACTAGTAGGCTAAGCTGTCTGGACAGTGAGCCCTAGGGATCACCGCCTGTCTCTGCCTCCCTAGTGCTGAAACTAGAACTTGCACCACCAAGCCTGGCTTCTCTCTCATTGGTTCTGAAGATCAAACTCACTTCTTCACACTTGTGCAGCAACACTCTGCCACCTGAGATATATCTTCATTCCAAATGATTTTATCTGACAAGCTAGGTAAGAACATATAAACCAAATAAGCCTTTCAAGTTTGTTTAGAGCATTATCTACCATAAGGAATGTTTTACATGTGTGGTATGTCTACTAAGTTTTTGAAGAGATGGACTTTCATGCTTCCCTTGACCTGGTGCTGGTGATAGATGATGTTTCCAGAGAAGCATACTACTTCAGAGGAGGGACAGTTGGTTTCTTCAAAGAGTAAACTAAACACCATGGTTTTTGATTTCTCTGCGATCTCTTTCTTCTCCTCTCTCTCCCTCCTCTCTCTCTCTCTCTTCTCTCTCTCTCCTTTCTCTCTCCCCTCTGTCTCTCCTCTCCCTCTCTTCCATCTCTTCTCCCTCTCTCCTCTCTCTCTCTCCTCTTTACTTACTCTCTCCTCTTCTCTCTCTCTCTCTCTCTCTCTCTCTCTCTCTCTCTCTCTCTCTCTCTCTCTCTCTCTCTCTCTCCTTTCCCTCATCTCTCTAGGATTGTTGAGAAGCTGAATTAAGTGCTACAGGACAGGCATCGATCAGAGTGTCTGGCACACAGTAAGCATTGTACAAGTGCATATTATTAACTCTCATTATCCAGTGATGATCTCTGAGTCCCTAATCCTGGGCCATGCAGCCAGGGATGGTTCTGTATTTTAAGCACAGAACTGGGATCCTTTTTCTCTGACTTATTGAGTGGTCTCATTAAGTGTAGGATTCAGAGTCTAGCACTCCACCATTTCTCACCGTAATGAGGAGGATGTGCCTCAGTTCATAGTTAGGGAACTGAACAGAGGGTGTCTAAGTCCCCGAGCTACAGTAGTAGTGGGGGCAGTCAGTCAGTGGAAGCTGCTTTAACAGAATACCATGAGTGCCATGGCTCACACAAACACTGCTTACATTCTTGGAGACTGGAGGTTGAAGAGCAGCATTCCCTTACTGTTGGGTTCTGGTGAGGAACTCTTCCAGCTGCAGGTACTAATTTCTCCCTGCTTCTTTATATGGGTTAGGTGAGGGGGGCAGGAAGAGGTGCTTGCCTGAGAATATTCTCTCAGGAGTTCTAGTCTATAAGGGCATCAATCCTACTTATGAGTCTCTGTCCTCTATTGGCAAAATCCTGTCTCTGCTTAGCAAGAGATTAAGATTTCAACAGCAAATTCTTAGAGTGATCCTGAAACTGTAGCTGCCTGCATATAGATTCTTCTAGGATACTAGGGGTGCTGTTTAAAAAGAAAGATTTCCTTCTATTGTCGGTGGTTATCTTGAGTGATATCCCAGGACTAGGAGATTGTAGCGGGGAGCTAAGGGCCTCCTGGCATCACAGCACAGGCAAGAAAAGATTGCGGATGAGCTCACAAATGTTGATCTATGACAAGGGACCAAGACACCCCTGGAGAGGCTTCTGGAAAGCCCAAAGGCAACGTGATGCCTGAAAAAGATACCCCCTGGCATCTGGTCTCAGAGTAGCACCTACAGGCTCACACCTGTGAGCTTTGCCTCCGGGCATAGACATGCTTTAGAGAACAAGCAGGGGATTGCAGACTGATTCATAGAATTATTCATTCCTGCGAGCATCTGCATGCCTATTTCAAGCTGAGGATTATGGGAAAACACACATCATTGGAATGTGATCTCGGTCCTAAAAGGCTCTAGCCTGGCACCAGATGAATGATAAAGGATTTGGGGGTACAGCTTGGAAGTTCCATTAGTGACCTCAGAGAAGTCAAAATGTGAGAAGACCAAGATACAGCCTTGCCAAGGACAGCATGAATAGACGACTATGAGAACACAGAGGAAATAGAATGACTGTTTCCAGCTCACCAGGCTAGAGACCATAAAGTGCTTGCTGTGTAAGATGAGGACCTGAGTTCCCATCCCCAGAACCCACATGAAAAGACCAGACATTATGGCACATGCTTGTAATCTCATCCAGCACTGCGGAGGTGGGGATAGATAGGGGAATTCTTGGGGCTCATTGGTCAGCCAGTCTCTCTGTGTAAAGCTACAGGTCAATGAGAGCTGCCCATTTCAAAAAAACTAAGTGGAAAGTTCCAGAGGAATGATAACTGTAGGTGACTTTAGCTTCTATGTCTACACACACACACACAAACACACACACACACACACACACACACACACACCACCCAAATGGGGAAAAGTGCCAACTCAAGAACAGCTGGTAGCAGGGGTGGGAGGAGAAGAGTTCAGCAAATGCAGGAGTAACCATGTGAGTGCCAAGCTGTTTGTGGTAATCGTTTGCCTCATAGAGGTATAATTCCACCATAGGCCTCTCAGTGAAGGCTCAGAGGACTCAAATTCAGTCCCAGCAAACACATCAGCAGCTCACAAACACCTGTAACTCCAGGAGCTCCTATGCTGTCTTCTGTCCTCTAGGTATACGGAATGCACAGGCACATACTGCCTCACAGAAATACACAATTAAAAATAAAAACAAATTTAAAAAAGAATTTTATCCTATTGCATTGTTCAGAATGTAGCTACCAGCCATGTGCAGTCATCAAACACTTGAAATGTGGCTAGCAAAGCAGGATTGCACTTGTATCTGCTATCCTCGGTATGAGGAGGGATTACCATCCTGATCAGCATAGTCCACATGCAACAAGCCATCCCAAGGACCGGATGTAGGAGGTGTGGCTGTTAGTTAAGGAACCTGAGCTGCTGTGAGGAGAAGTCACTTGCCCAGGGTGACAGAGCTAGTCAGAGAGACCAAGCAGACATATCCTAGTCTCAGAGCTCATGTTCTCAGCTGCTGTGTGATTACGCCAGCATCCTGTTCACACACATCTGTTTGCAGAGATAAGTACCATTATGTAACAAACACATTATTAAGAGCTTGTGGGGCTGATGGGAGGAAGCCTTACTTCACAGGGTATGAGAGCGGCTTGCTCTTCAGATGAATTCATTTATGAAAATCCTGATTTGACTCTGGAAATTTTATGGGCATATGATTCACACCTCCAAATGAAATGACCTTACTTAATAAATTTTGGAAATGTGAGACATAGCTCCAAGGACTTGGAAGCTGTTCTAGAAGTTATTAAATCTAGCAAAGGATTTCTAGATAGCACTAGAGGACAGTCCTGCAGTGAATTTAAGGCAGTCTTTGACCTCCAATACAAGAAACTGTCTGTGCATGCTCCTGGCTGTGTGGGCTGGGGACTTCTCCCATAAAATCTTGCTGCATCCTCAGAGATTGCTGACATGTGACTTGTCCTGCCAGGAAGCTGAAATTGAATTCTAATGCCAGTGCTTTCTCTGGTGGGATTAAGGGTGATTTAAAGACAGAAATCTTGAAGTAGCAAGCTCCAGGGTGAGGGTTGGAATGAATGACAGCTCTCAGATTTGCAATGAAGCTTCCTCCAGTAGTGGGGCACAGCTTTGGGAGATGAGCAAAGACCATGTAACATTACTTTAAGAAAAAGGAAAGCAAAGCACAAAGGGATGAAACGCTTGGTTGCAAGCGAGCAGTATTGAAAGCTTTATAAAGATTTCCAATGAGACAGTGAGCACACCAACTGCAAAGTGCATTCCAGGTCTCTTGCTGACTTAAACAGGTATGATATACTGCAGGTTTTATGAATTGAAGCCCATGTCCTCAAGTAAATGCTTGGGAATGGAATGAACTGTTAGCTAAGTAAGGCCAAGTCATCCCACCACAGGACTAAATGCAATCTTCCTTCCTTTCTTTACAGGGCACCAGATATTCCATGCTAAATAAGATTTAGTGTTTTGAGGACATAGCATTGAATGGGTCAATCTGGGTCTCTCTTTGCTTAAGGTTTACATTCTAGTGATAGAAAAGAAGGCAATAAACAAGTCACTATATAACTTCAGTAGCTATAGACGAATCACTATGAGGTAGGGGCCAGCCAGAGATGCAGAATAAGAGCCTGGAGAGAGAGAGAGAGAGAGAGAGAGAGAGAGAGAGAGAGAGAGAGAGAGAGAGAGAGAGAGAGAGACAGAGAGACAGAGACAGAGACAGAGACAGAGACAGAGACAGAGACAGAGACAGACAGACAGACAGACACAGAGATATAGAGAGAATGAAAGTATTTTAGATAATTATATTGCTTAGAAAATGATGCTACATTTAGTTATTTATTTTGTACTTGGTATAAACAATGTCACTCTTTTACTGTGTGTGTGTGTGTGTGTGTGTCTGTACATGCACACAGACCCACTCATATGAGAGAGTGCAGGCATTCCTATGCCATCGCTCACATGTGGAGGTCAACAGAGGACAAGGTAGGACAATGTCAGTCCATGGCTTCCACCTTGTTTGAGATGAGGTTTCTTGTTTACCACTGTTTATACCAGGCTTAGCTGTCACATGAGCTTCTAGGGGCTTCCCTGTCTCCATTTCCAATCTTGCTGGATGATCTCTGGGATTACAGATGTATGCTCATATCCCTAGACTTAAATGAGTTCTGAGAATTCAAACTCAGGACCTAGGGCTTTCACTGAAAACCTGTTATCCACTGAACCCTAATCCCAGCCCTGTAACTTCATTCTTTGCTCTTAGAAAAACCTTCCATCTTGCTTTCTGAAACTGTCCCACACATCTCTTTTGGTAAATGGGAGTGGGAGATTCCTGTCTGTGTTGCACCCAACTAGGGTGAATATGACTTTTATATGACTTAATGGCAATGAAGGGCAGATGTAGGTCTCCTTTACTATAGGTGTAGATTACTATTCACTTCAATCACCATTCCTGTACTGTTGCTCTTAAGCAAACCCTTTAAGTTGTTCTTCCTGTTGCCTGGTATGTTCCCACTCATCTGCTCACTCTCAGTTTTTGTTAGTAAGGATTGTCCTGAGATTAAAGTTATCAGTGACACATGCTGAGGATCTCTGAGATGGCCAGTGAACAACATCTCTCAGACTCAGAATTTATGAATGCATATGACAGTACTATCAAATTGTAGCACACCCGGGAGGATCCAGTGTCAAATCACACTTGATAATTCACATTATTCCAGAAATCTTCAGCTGTTCTGTAAACTACCTGCCTATCAATCAATCAACACAATGTAGCAATGAAATATTCCATTTCCTTGCTTTTATTGGCCCACTTCTGGAAAGCCCCAAATGCGGTTATGTCCCTAATGGACTTAACAGAGGAAGAATATAGTTCAAGAAAAACCCACATTAGCTCACCCAGCTCAGAACTACTGGACTTGGCTGATGTTTGTGATTCCAGCTTCATGTTATAAATAATGTATAACTTGGATAATATTCACATGAATAAGTGGAGAGATTTTTTTTTCTGGGTGGGAACCAGAAAAGTCATTTTCCTTTCCTGTGTCTTCCTTCTTCACCTGATGATGGATTTGCATTGGTAGACTGTCACCCCTGTTTTAAACTTGTTGCTAGCAGGCTCAGGGAGCAAGGAGCTCCCCTGCCCTTGTCTAAATTTCAAGCATGTTTATTTCTAATGCCCTCCAAAACTACTTGTGGTGGCATGGGCTGCCCCCTCTGCAGCAAAGAGCAGAAAACATCAGATGGCTAAACGTATCTAATGCATCGCTCCCTGAAGAACAGCCAGAAGGTAAACCATCTCCAGCAGAGGTTACTATTGCTTATCTCATGGCATAGAAGTACCTCGGGCAGAAATGGGAAGCCAGAAACTCATCTTCGAGGAAGCCAGTCTTCCCTGGGGTGTCTCAGTCAGTGATTTCAGTATGGGGCTTTAGCATGGCTTCCCCAGTGCTTTCTGCCTGACGCTTGTCAGTGCCTGAGATGATGCTCAGTCGGCTGAATTGATGATCTGTTGTCCCTTATCTTATGCTTCCTGTTCTCTTCCTTTTGTTTGCTACATGCTTTATAAAGTCCTGAAATGGAAAGCACCTCTGTTCCTGTCATTCTCCATGCAGAGCTTCTCAACAGTTGGTAACATTCTAACTCAGGGAAACTGGAGCAAGGCCACCTGAGATTCTTCTTCTTGCCTCCTGCAGAGAACACCTTTATCCCACACACAGCTGCTTCAAGAGGCAATTGGGGAAGTCCTCTCCTTTGCCCCTAGCTACTTCTCTCTAGCTACTTTTTCTTTTCAGTTGTTCACATTTCCATACTGGCACCATGGAGAGGTCTTTTATAGCCAGGGATGCTTGCCTTTGAGAGCTTTGAAGAAGAGCACCTACATTGTCTTTATCTTCAGTGTGCTTTGGCTTACAGAATCAATACTCCAATGTTAATCTCTCTTTTCAAGTCTACTGTGTCTCTGTGTCTACTTTCCTTTTTTCATAATGGCACCATTCCAAGAGATTGGAAAATTTCCTGTGAGCATCATTTCAGCCTGACTGGCAGTAGGTGGATTCAAAATTCAACATGAGTTTTGGGGGAAAGAATATATATACCCACTAGCAAGAGCTACCTCTGTTTCCACCAACTAAGGACAGCACCTGCAGCATGGTAGACCTGAACACTGAACACATGAATGAGCAGAAGCTGCTAGTGAAGCCTGAAGGACTTGCTGGATCAGAATGTTCCCAGAGTAGTTAAGAGAACAGTGTTTATCACTGATCAGACAGCCATCTAGCACCAGAGGGTACCAAATCCTAAAACACAGCTCTTTCAACTTGAACTGCACTATGACCACAAAATACACACCAAATTTTAGCCTGAAAAACTTAAAACACAAGAAAACTTTGTTTTTCTGTCTGTTATATGTTGCAATTGAAAAGGTCAGCTTAGGAACTTTGGGAAGGTCATGAAACACTTGCCCCTCCAGAAGGGAGAGGCTAATTAGCATTTCTCAGACCACAGGGCTGGAACCAGTACACTGGAACAATAAATTCCTCTTGCTTTTTTCAACAAACCATGCTCCACGTGGTTCACTCAGGCGGTACCAGGTAAGCTAAGGCTCTCTTACACAATGGAGATATTTTAGGTATATTGGGAGAAGTAATATATTATTGAAATAAAATTTACCTGGTTTGTTATACCTTAAATAATTACTAGGGCATGTTAAGTGGCCTGTATTATATGTTCATTGGACAGGGCTGGTTAAAGAGAGCTTGGAGCATAGACAAAGTACAAAAGCCTGAGGAAGCCTCGTTCCCTTCCCCCAGCCTTGAGTTGGCTAAACAAACCTCTTCTGATACTGGAGCCAGGAGTCTGGCCTTGCTACACTTACCTTTACCTTTACCTTTACCTTTACCTTTACCTTTACCTTTACCTTTACCTTTACCTTTACCTTTACCTTTACCTTTACCTTTACCTTTACCTTTACCTTTCTTTACCTTTACATTTACATTTACATTTACATTTACATTTACATTTACATTTACATTTACATGCTGGAGACCTAAGAACTGAGGACTGCCCACCTGCCTGCCCCAGAGCTGCTGAAGAACTTACTTTGCAACTCACTCCAGCTGAAACAGCAACAGAACTCAGCCAAAACAAAGGGATGGGTCCTTGGGTTTTCACATATATATTGAGAGCTGTACATTAAAATTTGAGCCTTGATTAGAGAACTTTGCCTTGGCTCGTTATTTCTCTTGCCATCCTTCCCATCCATCCAGAGCTTTCCTTTCAGGAACCCAGTAACCCATGGCCACTGGTGGCTACAAAGCCTAAAAACAGCAATTTTATTTTGTGGGCATTCGTGTATGTACTTCTGTGTATACACATCAATAGTATGTGTACACACCATGCACATGCTTGCATTGTGCTGTGTGTAGGTGTCTTTCCATGTCTATAAGTTTCACTTTTGCAGGTCAGCTGAAGGTCAGAGCTCTTAGGGAAAAATGCATCTGTACTAACCAGAAACACACCTGCTTCTTGTCCCTATTCCTTAAAAATGGAGAATGTTATAAATAGTCTGGAGATGGTTGTACAAGAGGATTTGTAAGCATACAAGAGGATTTGTGTAGGTTACACATGAATGCCACATTTCTTTGGATAAGGGACTTGAACGTCCATGAATCTGATATACAAGGAAATCCTCTGTAGAAATGAAGGATGAATACTGTGCATAAACTTTTATGTAACCATATGATTCATCATATATGGATATTATTACTGTTGGAGTCAATACCTTAGTGCTTTATATCTATTGTATATAGGGAATATAATCCTGAGGAAATAATATAACCTTCTCAGCCTTACCAAGATGGAGCCTATAGAGACATAAGGAAGGAACCTGATGAATAACTGGTAACCCTGATGTAACTACCTGAAGTGTTGGATCAGTGATGGAGCAGAAAGCCCAGCTGCCATAGCATGGGCAGCAGAGGAACATGATAAAAGAGGCAGCAATGGTCAACCAGCACATTGTTATTTTCAGAGATGCTCTAGCGACTAGAATCAGGCAGAAAGTAACTACAGACATAAAACAATGAGCTAGGACCACTGGGTTCCAGAAAGACTGTCTGGAATATGAGGAAATAAAGTTTAATGCATGAACAACTTCCCTTTTACTGCAGAGGTAGTTGAAGAGCTAGCTCAAATCAAAGTTCTCAGGCTCTTCCTCTAGTCACTAGTGGTCAGCACTGGTTTGAGACCCTGCTCACACAGAGTGGTGTGCAGCTGTAACCTGAGGACCCTGGTGACTCCCTGTCTATCTATAGTCATTCACTTTCCCCAGGGAGGAAACAAAATACAACTCGGTCTCTCCAGGCAAAGTCTGACTTTAGACTTATGTATAGACTTCCGAAGCCCAGGCATTGTGTGGGCTGGAGCTTTGCTTTGGGCGGTTTACAAGGCTTGTCAGTCTCTACTCTACCTTCAGCTTACCAGCTGAGGAAGTCTAGATAGGTATAAAGTATGCAATCTGCAGAGTTTTTTTTTCCCTTGTGCTCAATTAAGTTTTATTTAGTATATATTCTCAGTTTCAGTATTAAATTAGGTATTGTATGTGCAGCACTTGTGGACAGTATCTATTGCTCTCTATTCTGTGTCAGGTACATACTTGCCCCATGCTAGATTTTAAAGATTCCTTAGACCCCAGCTAAGATGTACTGAATCTCACATTCTACACTGGAACTGGAGAACCATGTTTATTTCCTGCCTCTGTTTGCCTACCTCCCCCCCCCCCACTTTTCTTTGAAAGAGAGTTTTTCTTTTTTTCTTTTTTTTCCTTTTTTTAGAACTGGTTATATATGTGGCCCTGGAATTTACTGTCCATCTATTCAAAACTGGTCTCAAATTTGTGTTCTTCCTGCCTTATAGGAATTGGGAACCATATTTTCAACCTATGCCAAAGGCAACTGTTAGTGGGGAGATGGATACTGAAGATTGAGGACCTGGGTTACTTGCTAATACTTCAGTAGTGATAATTTTACTTTATAGTTCATGTAGTAAGAAGGGAAAGACAGTAAAAATTAGGAAGCAGAATGATCATTTCCCACATCTTCACTACTCAACAGTGTTCAGATATTTGTGGATTTAATGACTGGGAGAATAATGACATTTTGTGAAGTTTCTAGGTGATTCTCAATCCTGCCTGACCATGAGACTTCACAGACAAGGAAAAGCAGGAGATTGTAAGAACTACTGACTCTTGGACCATGTCTAGATCAATTACTCTCTGTTGTTGGAACCTAGAAAATTCTTTCTTAAAAGTCACAAGCACACAGATATGAAAACCCAGTGAAACTGGCATCTGTAGACATGTATATTCAACCACTGCCAAAATCAGGGCATAAATGGTTTCTAGCCTTCTAGAAAGATATCTTTCAGCTCTTCTAATTCATGTGCTTCCCACTGATGTGGATCTGAGGTGGACTGAGAATTACTACTACCTGAGCTCCTAGAACACTGAACATGTTACCTCTGTCACCTCCCACATCTGTGAATTTGGTTTTGAGCAATTCCTGCAAGAGGTGAAAGAGAATAGGGGACAATGACATGCATCTTAATTAAGCTAAGTGTGATGGTTGTTTGTATATTCTTGGGAGAGCACCATTTGGAGGTGTGGCCTTGTTGGAATAGGTTTGACCTGGTTGGAGTAGGTGTGTCACTGTAGGTGTGGGCATAAGATCCTCACTCTAGTTGCCTGGAAGTCAGTCTTCCACTAGCAGCCTTTGGATGAAGACATAGAACTCACAGCTCCTCCCGCACCATGCCTGCCTGGATGCTGCCATGCTCCCACCTTGATAATAATGGACTGAACCTTTGAACCTGTAAGCCAGCCCCAATTAAATGTTGTTTGTATAAGCCTTGCCTTGGTCATGGTGTCTGTTCACAGCAGTAAAACCCTAACTAAGACACTAAGTATCTAAGCAAAGAAAAAGTTATACACACATGTCCTACAAGCCTATCACCCTGCTTCCCATAGTTCCTCGCACTGTGTTTTGAGACAGGTCCTCTTAGCTATTTGCTTGGACTAACAGGCCAGCCAGTGCCAGGATCTTCCTGTGTCTGCCTCTCACGGTTGGTATTAAAAGAATAATGTTGACCATATAGAGGTAGAGAACAGGGATTTGCACAGCTGATGAAGAAGAGGGGTTAGACACAAAGTGGTCAATGGGTCCACCGCTGTAGTTGGGTTAGAGGGATTATTTGACATGCTCTTTAGCACAACATGAAATACTCATCAGCAACTAGACATATACAATAACAGAGACAAAGACGATTTTGAATGTTCCCAGCACAAAGGTTTACTAAGTGTTTCAGGTAATGCATGTGCCAATGAATATGCCTGAATATTACACAATACCTCATAACTGTATCATTCTATGGTCAATAAACCTACTAACCCCTCACTGAAATTCCATAACTATCTATCTATCTATCTATCTATCTATCTATCTATCTATCTATCTATCTATCTATCTATTATATTTAATTTCCTTATCCTAGCCAATCTGGAGACAAGGAGTTATTTCTGTATCAGACTTTGCCATGGGGAACGGATTGCTAATGAGTGTATGACTTTGCATTAGGGTTGAGTCACTGCTCATTGTCTCCTCATACTATCAGAATAATACTAGCCCTTATAGAGTATTTATCAAGTGTCAGTCCCTATGATGTATCATCTTCCTTAGTCTACATTAAAGGTCTGAGATAATGTAATGGGTTTTTTATCTACTTCCAACACCTTCAAAGAAGTAGACTCTTTTGCACCAAGTTTAACGTTGGCAGGACTTGTCAACTAAGGAACCTCCCTAGAGATAAAGACATGACCCCATAACACGTCTCAAGCAATGCACAACTCTTGGTGGAGTTGGAGCTTGTCAGGGGTGACACCATGGGGGCACCCCCCTTAGTTAGTCCCATTTCTTAGATCCTTATACACACCTTTATTTCTGTTTTTTTTCCTTTCCTTTCTTAAATTCTCTAAATTCACCATATTCTCTCAATATCTTTCTCTTTAATAAAGGTAACCATTGTAACAGGTTCTTTCTGGTTTCATTGAAATTAAATGAACTTACTCAGCTAGTAAGGTGGTAGAAACACCTCAAAATAGATACAATGCCAAAATTTTCTTATGTATATTCATAAGTATATACTATAGTTTAGTTGGCACTGAGGAAACACACATGCAAGCAAATATTAGAACATAACTTCTCTGACATAACGCTGTTCAAAGTCCTTTCCACCACAAAGGGGCTCCACCTCAGCATCCCCCAGCTTTGCAGTGTGGTTTGCTATCCGATGCAGCATAAGAGCACTATTTGTGGCCAGCTTTGGGCTGTAGCAGTGATGATGATCTCTTAGGAGCAGCTGTTTGAGTTTCATGGCTGGACGCTGGAAAATCTCAAGAAAACCAGTGGGCAGGAGGGTTCAAGGACAGAAGGAAGCAGGGGCTGGGAGGCCAGCAAGTGATTTCTAAAAGAAAGCTAACAACAGCATTACTTGTTTAGCATGGTGAAGAATATCAGGGACTCACTCAGATGTGTGGAGAAAATCAGCTAAAAATAGTAATACTCAGCAAAACACATAGATACAAAGATGTGATGGGTCACACAGCAGGGGCTTCCTGAGAAAGAAAGATTCTTGTCATTTTAAGTTTTTGTAGGTATAAAAATATCTTGCTACATATGGCATCAGGAAAACTTACTTTAAATAAATAAAGATCCTATTCCTTGTGTTGTGGATTTTGCTAGATTTTTGTCTACAGCTCTTGTGGGAAGCATTGTCAACCAAGGTGAGAAATTTTAATGTTTACTCTATGTGTAGACAGAGTTACATGATATTTTAGATAGATAATTATTACCCCTTTTGACTTTTTCAGACATCCTGACTTTGCTCTCCTGCCTCCTTCTCCATCCCTGCCTAATTAGCGACCACCCCCATTCCCCTTTGAAGTGATCTTGCAGTTCTTCTTTGTTAGCCACCTCATCCTTATCCAGTCACTTTTCTGGGTTTCTGAAGTTACTAGAGGTTATAGACTCATATCTGAAGATGTTGAGCTAGGTATCTCAGATGAGAGAGGACATGCAAGTTTGACTTTCTGGGCCTGAGTTACCTTACTTGATCCTATCTTTTCTGTCATGAACAGCATTATGTGGTGAATAAATCCAGAAGTGAACAGTATTCTGTGGTGTATAGATGCCACACTTCCTTGCCCTGCTTATCAGCTGAAGGACATTTAGTTTGCTTTCACTCTCTAGCTATTGTAAATAGAACAGCAACAAACATGGCTGAGCATGAAGATCTGAGGTGATCAATCTTTTGGGCTTCTTCTGCCAAGGAGGGGAATAGCTGGGAAATAAAGAATAATTATTTCTAGCTCTTTGACGGTTCTCTATGCTGATTTCCAGAGTGGCTGGACCAGTTTATACTCCCACCAGTGAATGAAGCTTCCGTTTCCCACATATCCTCTCCAGAATTGTCCATTGTTTTGTTGCTCTTCATGGCAGGGTGTGTGAAATCTGTTTCAAGGTAGCCTAAGGGTAGGGGCATGGGTGGAGAATCACCATGAAACAAAGGAGGTCATCTCAACTAGGTGACAGGTGGTAAAACATGAATGATAGTTCCGTAGGCCCATTCAGAAATCCTTTCTCATTTACATCTATGGGAAAAGTTAAACAAAACTCAATGTGTTTCATAATCCATATATAACCATTCATATTATCTGCTTTTAATTCCCTCTCTCTAATACACACACACACACACACACACACACACACACACACACACTGTTTTGCCAATGTCTATGTTTTCTTAGGCTTTAGATAGCCTTTATATAAGCTTCATATCTAGCATCTCAAATGTAGGGCCTTGACAAGGTATTTTACCTCTTAGTAACTTTGTTTACCATTATTTGGAAATGATAAAACATACTTTATAGAATTGTATATGTGGAAACATGTACACACATATGTATTTATGTATTGTATGTATGTGTGAGTGTGTGTGTGTCCGTGTATGTACGGATGCATGCATGTGAGTGTATAAGTGTGAAGGTCAGAGAGCCATATCTGGAGGCTTTGTAAATTGTCCCCAGTTTATTTTCTGATGCAAGGCACTGTCACTAAACCCATGTGTGGTCAGTGAGCTCCAGAGACCTCCCTGCACACTAGGGCCATAGAACCACACCAGTGCCCAGTTTCTTTATGTGGATTCAGGGATCTGAACTCAGGGCCTCATGCAAGCACTTGACCTTCTGAAGCATCTCCCAGCTCTAGAAATATTGTAAATATCAAATTAATAAACCATAAGAAGCACAAGGCATAAAAACCCAACCCGTGTCTACTCCTATTTTGCAGCTGCTATTGTCACTATGAAGAATATACTTAAATATTGGATTATTTTATTAGATCAACATTCATTGAATGCCTGATGTGCTATAACTTGAGGAGCTTATTCTTCCTTGAAATACTGTAATCTCTTGAGATTTAGGGTTGCCTTTTAAAACTGGGTCATCTCTATGAAGTCTTGCTTAATCCCTGGCATGAAAAAAAAAAAAGAATTAAAACTCTTTTTTTCTGGGTCTGGAGAGATTTCTCAGCGGTTAAAAGCACTTGCTGGGGCTGGAGAGATGGCTCAGCAGTTAAGAGCACTGACTGTTCTTCCAGAGGTCCTGAGTTCAATTCCCAGCAACCACATGGTGACTCACAACCATCTGTAATGGGATCTGGCACCCTCTTCTGGTGTGTCTGAAGACAACTATAGTTGTATTCATATATAAAATAAATAAATAAATCTTAAAAAAAAAAAGCACTTGCTATTCCTGAAGAGGACCCAGGTTGCATTCTCCAGCTACCACATGATGGCTTGCAACCATGTGTAACTCTAGGTCTAGGAGATAGCATGCCCTCTTCTGGCTTCTGTTGGTGTTGCATGAATGTGGTGAACAGCCATAAGTGAAGGTAAAATACCCATGTACATAAAATAAAAATAAGTAAATCTAAAATACATTTTTTTGGGGGGGGGGGAAACTAAGCATTGCACAATGTTGCATTCCACCGCAGGTTTGCAGGTAAATTAGGGCAGCACAGCCCATACTGACAAAATCACACGACACAGCAAAAATGCATTTGGAAGGTACAGAAGGAATTTAAAAATGAAATGCCAATACATTCTGCTCAGTTACTTAAAATATAGCAGAGCATGTGGATTTCTGCTATGTAAATTCACATTTATGTCCTACTTCTAGATTAAGAAAAATAATGGACTGTAAACCCTGGTATGTCATTTCAATGTGTGCATCCATACCTAGACTGTTAGGACACCATGTTGGGGATAGAGGTGGACTGTGTTCTTCAGAGGCTCGTATGTTGCAAGCTTAGTTCCCAGGATGTCAGGGTGAGAAGGTGGTGGAACCCATAGTGTATGGTAATTAGTTATGTGGGTGCCACGCTTGGAAGGTATTAATACAGTTCTTGCAGGGTCCTGTGTTAATTTCTGCTAGAGTTGGTTGTTGTAAAAAGGAGAGTTTAAATATTTGACTCTCCCTTTGGATTTCTGTCTCATCATATGTGATTCCCCTCCCCCATGTCCTCCAATCATGTTGTAATTTCTATGGTAACAAGGTTATGGGTGTCCTTACAAGCAGATGGGTCCACCAGTCTTGGAATTCTGCCTTACAAACTGGGCAATTTAATAAGCACCCAGTTTATTTTGTTATGGTAACAGAATGTACTAAGGACTATCTGGAAAACTCTAGAAAGCTTAAAGTTTAAATGCCTGATGATAGTTTCTTTAGACAACCGCAAAGTGTCCCAGATTGTGTGCCTGGGAATCAAAGCACTCGGCCAGTTCCCAACAGTGGCATCTCATGCTGTCACTCAAAGCAGACTATGCTGCCATTTGATCTCCTTTCTGTCCTCTCTTCTGAAACTGTCCTTAGAAGTAACTTGCAACCCTCCTGCCCCAGGCTTGCACATGGTAGGGCTATAGGCATATACTCCACCATGCTGCCATCTGCATTGCTATTTTCTATGTGTACTGATGGTTTCTACAACTTCTCAAATCTTTTAAAAGTCACCTAATTGGGACACAGAGATGGCACAATCTTTCTCCTTCAGATCAGCCTCATGTGCTATTGGGCAACTAACTTTAGAATATCCTGGCTTATCATCACTGGTTGCTGCTGACTGTCTAATTCTATCATGTTGTTTGATGGACATTTTTAGCTATATTAGTGGATATTCAAAGTCCTTTCTTAAAAAAAAGTATTTATAATTCAAATTGAACATTCTTTTCTCATCTCCCAGTGGTATAAAAGCAGGTTCTAGAAACATTAGTGTTCATAAGGCCAACTCTAGACAGACAGAGATAATCAAAAGACAAATGAGGTCCACAGTGCATAGCCTCAGCACAGCCATCATCTGAGCTTCCCAGAGGTCAGGTGATTTCCTCTTGTAGAGAAAGACTGAAAATCTGTACACTAGAATTGACTGATTTTGTGGGTTTCTTTTATATGCAAATATCTTAGCCATATTCAACATTTACTCAAGAGACCCACCACAGGGAAAGGCAGCCAGATAAATATATCAGTGACAAGCTGCATCACCCACTCACCAGCACCCAAGATGAGAAGAGACCTGCTGGGCTTCCCCAGATGCTCCCAGGTTGTTGTACTAAGCATGTGTTTGTTGAATGAAAGAACAGACAAATGCCAAATGTTGCTATAGCCTTTCAAATCAGTCTTGTGGTATTTGACATACAAGAGGACACTTCACTCAAATCCTTGTTCCCAAGTGCTATTCATATGTTACATACCCCTTAAGGCCACTGAATCGAGGAACAAAATTTCAAAGGTAACTTGAAAAAGGAAACACAGTAACATTTCCACCACTAACCTGGCTCCTCCATCTTTTTTGCTTTTCTAGAGATCGCCCCTATTTATAATATTCTCATATTAAAACTTGTTGAATCATTTGCGCGTTCACTTTCTCTCCTGGTCCAAATCCAGTCAACCAGTCACATTTATTATAATCATTGCCCTGTGTTTTGTTTGTTGGTTGTTTTGTGGTTTTGTTTGTTTTGTTTTTGTTTTTCCCTGAGAGGGAAAGAGGTTGTAACTCCAACCATAACCCCCACTCCTTTCTCGCACTTGACCATCAGATTCCTCCTGCCCAGTCAGTCATACCTGCTTATCCTAAAAGCTTCTACAGAACAGCAAAGGTGCTCTTCTTAAAGTAAAAATGAAATCTTAATACCTCGCTTATACTCCACAACTCAGTCAGGGCCATGAGAGACTATGATCTGCTTCTTTCCATCTTTGTGATTTCCTTTCTTTCTACCTCAATCCCTGTCTGGTGTGGTCAGCTATATCACACCACACTATGCCATGCTATGCTACAGCACACAGTGCCATGCCACACCATGCCACACCACACTACAACATTTTTGTCCTGCCTACCTGGAAGCTGGTCTCACAGATAGCTAACATTGCCTCCCTCTAAACACTTACTATTTAGGGTGAATCTCACACCTCTTGGAGAGATTTTTGCCTTCCGATCACCACACTAACGAGACAGCTCCTTCCCAGTCCATGTCATTATGTTTTAGTTTTTCTTAGCATTTACCAAGCTGTTCTAATCGTTTTTCCCTTTTATTTATTAGATATTTTCTTTATTTACATTTCACATGTAAATAGTTTCCTACTTTCCCCTATGAAAATCCCCTATGCTCTTCCCCCACCCCTGCTCCCAAACTCACCCACTCCTGCTTCCTGGCCCAGGCATTCCTCTATACTGGGGCATGGAACCTTCACAGGCCCAAGGACCTCTCCTCCCATTGATGACAGACTAGGATATCCTCTGCTACATAAGCAGCTAGAGCCATGAGTCCCTCTGTATGTTTTCTTTGATTGGTTTAGTCCCAGGGAGCTCTGGGGTTAATTCATATTGTTGCTCCTCCTAGGGGGCTGCAAACCCCATCAGATCCTTGGGTACTTTCCCTAGCTCCTTCACTTTCCTGTGCTCCATCTAATGGATGATTGTGAGCATCCATTTCTTTATTAGTCATGCACTGGCAGGGCCTCTCAACAGACAGCTATATCAGACTCCTGTCAGCAAGCTCTTGCTGGCATGTTTAATAATGTCTGGCTTTGGTGGTTGTTTATGGGATGGATCACCAGGTAGGGCAGTTTCTGGATGATCATTCCTTCAGCCCCTTTTCGGAACTTTGTCTCTGTAACTCCTTCCATGGGTATTTTGTTCCCCCTTCTAAGAAGGATCAAAGTATACATACTTCGACGTTCCTTCTTCTTGAGTTTCATGTATTTTGCAAATTGTATCTGGGGTATTCAGAGCTTCTCGACTAATATCCACTTACCAGTGAGGGCATATCATGTGTGTTCTTTTGTAATTGGGTTACATCACTTTGAATGATATCTTCCATATCCATCCATTTGTCTAATAATTTCATGAATTCATTGATTTTAATAGCTGAGTAGTAGTCCATTATGTAAATGTACCACATTTTCTGAATCCATTCCTCTGTTGAGGGACATCTGGGTTCTTTCCAGCTTCTGGCTATTATAAATAAGGCTGCTATGAACATAGTGGAACATGTGTATTTATTACAAATTGGAACATTTTCTGGGTATATACCCAGGAGAGGTATTGCTGGTTCTTTTGGTAGAACTATGTCCAATTTTCTGAGGAACCGCCAAACTGATTTCCAGAGTGGTTGTACCAGCTTGCAATCCCACCAACAATGGAGGAGTGTTCGTCTTTCTCCACATCCTCGCCAGCATATGCTGTCACCTGAGTTTTTATCTCAGCCATTCTGACTGGTATGAGGTGGAATCTCAGGGTTGTTTTGATTTGCATTTGCCTGATGATTAAGGATGTTGAACATTTTTTCAGGTGCTTCTCAGCCATTCCATATTCCTAACTTGAGAATTCTTTGTTTAGATCTATACCCTATTTTTTAGTAGGGTTATTTGGTTTTCTGGAGTCCAACTTCTTGGGTTCTTTATATATATTGGATATTAGCTCCCTATCTGATTTAGGATTGGTGAAGATCTTTTCCCAATGTGTTGGTTGCTGTTTTGTCTTATTGACCGTGTCCTTTGCCTTACAGAATCTTTGCAATTTTTTGAGTTCCCATTTGTCAATTCTTGATCTTACAGCAAAATTTGTACAAAGAGATAAGAATGGTTCAATTCACACTCTTCTACATGATAACTGCCTGTTAAGCCAGCACCATTTGTTGAAAATGCTGTCTTCTATCCACTGGATGGTTTTAGCTAATTGGCAAAGATCAAGTGATTATAGGTATGTGGGTTTCTTTCTGGGTCTTTGATTCTATTCCATTGATCTACCTGTCTGTCATTGTACCAGTACCAGGCAGTTTTTATTGCAATTGCTCTGTAGTACAGCTTGAGGTCAGGCATTGATTCCACAAGATGTACTTTTATTGTTGAGAATAGTTTTTGCTATCCTAGGTTTTTTGTTATTCCAGATGAATTTGCAAATAGCCTTTCTAATTCTATGAAGAATTGAATTGGAATTTTTATGGGATTTCATTAAATCTGTAGATTGCTTTTGGCAAGATAGCCATTTTTACTATATTAATCCTGCCAATCCATGAGCATGGGAGATCTTTCTGTCTTCTGAGATGTTCTTTGGTTTCTTTCTTCAGAGACTTGAAATTTTTCTCATACAGTTCTTTCACTTCCTTAGTTAGAGTCACACCAAGGTATTTTATATTATTTGTGACTATTTTGAAGGGTGTTATTTCCCTAATTTCTTTCTCAGCCTATTTATCCTTTGTGTAGAGAAAGGCCACTGATTTGTTTGAGTTAATTTTATATCCAGTTACTTCACTGAAGTTGTTTATCAGGTTTAAGAGTTCTCTGGTGTAGCTTTTGGGGTCACTTATATATACACTATCATATCATCTGCAAATAGTGATATTTTGACTTCTTCCTTTCCAATTTGTATCCCTTTGATCTCCTTTTGTTGTCTAATTGCTCTGGTTAGGACTTCAAGTACTATATTGAATAGGTAGGGAGAAAGTGGGCAGCCTTGTCTAGTCCCTGATTTTAGTGGGATTGCTTTGAGTTTAGTTTAATATTGGCTACTGGTTTGCTGTAGATTGCTTTTATCATGTTTAGGTATGGGCCTTGAATTCCTGATCTTTCCAAATCTTTTATCATAAAGGGGTGTTGGATTTTGTCAAATGCTTTCTCAGCATCTAACAAGATGATCATGTGGTTTTTGTCTTTGAGTTTGTTTATATAGTGGATTATGTTGATGGATTTCTGTATATTGAACCATCCCTGCATCCCTGGGATGAAGCCTACTTGATCATGATGGATGATCATTTGGATTTATTTTTGGATTTGTTTGGCGAGAATTTTATTGAGTATTTTTGCATCGATAATCATAAGGGAAATTGGTCTGAAGTTCTCTTTCTTTGTTGGGTCTTTGTGTGGTTTTAGTATCAGAGTAATTGTGGCTTCATAGAATGAATTGGGTAGAGTACCTTCTGCTTCTATTTTGTGGAATATTTTGAGGAGTATCAGAATTAGGTCCTCATTGAAGGTCTGATAGAACTCTGCACTAAACCCATCTCGTCCTGGACATTTTTGGTTGGGAGACTATTAATGACTGCTTCTATTTCTTTACGGGATATGGGACTGTTTAGATCATTAATCTGATCCTGATTTAATTTTGGTACCTGGTATCTGTCTAGAAAATTGTCCATTTCATCCAGGTTTTCCAGTTTTGTTGAGTATAGCCTTTTGTAGTAGGATCTGATGATTTTTTTTTTTTTTTTGATTTCCTCAGATTCTGTTGTTATGTCTACCTTTTCATTTCTGATTTTGTTAATTAGGATACTGTCCCCGTGCCCTCTAGTTAGGCTGGCTAAGTGTTTATCTATCTTGTTGATTTTCTCAAAGAAACAGTTCCTGATTTGGTTGAATCTTTGTATAGTTTTTTTTTTTTCTATTTGGTTAATTTCAGCCCTTGTTTGATTATTTCCTGCCTTCTACTCCTCTTGGGTGAATTTGCTTCCTTTTGTTCTAGAGCTTTTAAGTGTGCTGTCAAGCTGCTAGTGTATGCTCTCTTCAGATTATTTTTGGAGGCACTCAGAGCTATGAGTTTTTTCTCTTAGGACTGCTTTCATTGTGTCCTATAGGTTTGGATATAATGTGGCTTCATTTTCATTAAGCTCTAAAAGTCTCTTTTTCATTGAGTAAAGTGTTGTTCAACTTCCACGTGTATGTGGACTTTCTATTATTTATGTTGTTAGTGAAGATCAGCCTTAATTTGTGGTAATCTGACAGGATGCATGGGATTATTTCAATATTTTTGTATCTGTTGAGGCCTGTTTTGTGACTGATTATACGGTCAATTTTAGAGAAGGAACCATGAGGTGCTGAGAAAAAGGTATATCCTTTTGTTTTAGGATAAAATGTTCTGTAGATATCTGTTAAATCCATGTGTTTCATAACTTCTGTTAGTTTCACTGTGTCTCTAGTTTCTTTTTCCAGGATCATTGCTGAGAGTGGGGTGTTGAAGTCTCCCACTATTATTGTGTGAGATACAATGTGTGTTTTGAGCTTTAGTAAAGTTTCTTTAATGAATGTGGATGCCCTTGCATTTGGAGCATAGACATTTAGAATTGAGAGTTCATCTTGGTAAAATTTATCTTTGATGAGTATGAAGTGTCCCTCCTTATCTTTTCTGATAAGTTTAGGTTGAAAGTCAATTTTATTCGATATTAGAATGGTTACTCCAGCTTGTTTCTTGCGACCATTTGCTTGGAAATCTGCCTTTTCCTCTGAGGTAGTGTCTGTCTTTGTCACCGAAATGGGTTTCCTGTATGTAGCAAAATGTTGGGTCCTGTTTATGTAAGCAGTCTGTTAGTCTATGTGTTTTTATTGGGGAATTGAGTCCATTGATATTAAGAGATATTAAGGAAAAGTCATTGTTGCTTCCTGTTATTTTTGTTGTTAGAGTTGGAATTTTGTTCATGTAGCTATCTTCTTTTAGGTTTGTTGAAAGATTACATTCTTGCTTTTTCTAGAGAGTAGTTTCCCTCCTTGTGTTGGAATTTTCCCTTTATTATCATTGAAAGGCTGGATTTATGGAAAGTTCTTGTATAGATTTGGTTTTGTCATGGAATACTTTGGTTTCTCCATATATGATAGTTGAGTTTTGATGGGTATAGTAGCCTGAGTTGGCAGTTGTGCTCTCTTAGGGTCTGTATGGCATGTCCCCATGGTCTTCTGATGTTCATAGTCTCTGCGGAGAAGTCAGGTGTAATTCTGATAAGTCTGCCTTTATATGTTACTTGACCTTTTTCCCTTACTGCTTTTAATATTCTTTCTTTGTTTTGTGCATTTGGTATTTCCATTATTATGTGACGGGAGGAATTTCTTTTATGGTCCATTTGGAGTTCTGTAGGCTTCTTGTATGTTCTTGGGCATCTTTCTTTAGGCTAGGGAACTTGAGCCTCTGAGTTCCTTTGTCTGTGCTCCAGCTGGTCGTAGCTCATTCTGTTGGAAAAGATGTTGTGTTCCACTCACCAGTGATCCTAAGATATTGGTCATTCTAGGGACCCTGGGGGTGTTGAGAGTCCTCTTGGGATCATGGGACTGTCCACTGAGTTCAGACCCAAGGTGGCCCAGTGCTGGCACCAATCCGAAGATACACAAGCCACTCCACGATGTTCTAATCTTAATCCATTAGTTCCCTGATAACAGATCAAAAGCTTCAAAAGACTGAGAAGACCTAGTTCACATCCTCTACATTGTCTGCATCAGTGGGTGCTCTCTAAGTGATAGTTTCAGGTATAATTGATATATTTTTAGAAAGCCATACATTTAAACGTCTGGCAAAAAGAACTTTTACTGTAAGTGTAAAAATGATAAACTGTTTTACCCTTTCAGGGTTTCTAGACAAATATCCTTCAAAGAGAGTGAATGACCATACTAAATGGTTTCCCAGACAGGTCTAGAGCAAACTACTGCTCTTTCTCTCTCCTAGCACCTCAAGTGCTACAGTTTCTAGAATACCATTTGGAGAAGTTCATCTGCCTGCCAGTACAGTTACTGTGGGTCAGTCCTCTCACTCACATAAAGGTGCGGACACAGGCCTGAGTGTGCTCTGTGGGTTGAGCCAGCTTTGGCACCTGAGAAGGAAACTCTAAGCCTCTAGTGTTAGACAGGTGACATATTTCATTCTTCTAATTCTGGAAAAGGAAAGCAACCCACATGCCAGGAAGGAAAGTATATTGTTTGTCACTGCAGGGGTGTTTTACCCTCTGCATGAGGTTGCACTGCAGCAAGTAGATTGCATGTTCCCCTCTTTGGAGTCTGTGGGAGGCCTCCTTGGGTATGAGGAATGCAGGCAGAAAGGGGTACAGTTGGTAAGCAGAAGCCAACCCTGGGGTCTAGATTTGGAGATGGGCGCTAATTCATGTTCTAAAATGTCTCAGGTAAACATGCAGGTCCATGAGGTGAGACCATTTCTTGCAAGAGAAGGCAATCAGATAGGCCTTCAAATACAAAGAACCCTTGGTAAGTCAAGGCCATGACAATATGAGCTCTTATGACATCCGAACTTTACCAATGGCTTCAGCTCAGGGTAGAATATACCCAGACCCTGACCAGAACACTTTTAGAAAAGGCATGGCCCAGTCCCTACCAGTGCTTCAGCATCTTCTATACTGTGACCCTGCACTGGCCACATAAACTTTTTGATACTGCCCTCCCCCATGGCTCTAGATTTTCTCCTTGCCTGTGCCTTTACCCAGGGTGTTCCTCCATTCCAAGCCATTGCCTGGATCTTAAGACACAAAATGCTTCCTCCATCATGAATCCATATCTGGACCTTTCATACAGGATGGTCTCTCCATCCTGAATCCTCTCCTGGGTCTTCGTACATGTTAGTACTTGTGTCCTGAAGGTTCTTTCTTCCCTTCTTATTTTACTTGGAAAGTATCTGCTCATCCTTCAGACATCAAACTGAGCCAATGATTAAAAGAAACTACCTGTGGACCCCAAGGTTATATCAGCGATGGAGGCTGGAAGGCATCACACATTCTGACTTTTGTGTAGATGGAGATGCATCAAACACTCTCCTCTTGGGCAGAGTATCATCTTGTAGATGTGGGACATTTTTTTTCTCTAAAACGTGTGTGTGTGTGTGTGTGTGTGTGTGTGTGTGTGTGTGTGTGTGTGTGCAGTCAGTAAGAAAGCTAAGAAGCCCCCTAAATGAGTGTATTAAACAGAACTATTCAACCTGGGGTACTGTGCCACTGGGGTACTATAGCCAACATATAAAGAGGGACAGATAACTATGGTCCTATATTCATTCCCAGGAAAATTTACCATTGTCTGTTATCTACTGATGAATCTAAAATTTCAGGGGCAGCATGCTCTAAGCTTTCCAGAGTCCAAAAAGTGCATTGGGTCATCACAGAACTGCAGCCTAAAAAGCCTACTAGCACTCTTTGGTCTGTTATGAAGTTGCCAGAACTAAATATCTAGACTTCTCTGCTAGCTATGGCATTTTCAGAATCCAGTTGCTGATAGAACTTTAGAACTTAGATTCAACAACAGAACCCAACCAAATATGACTTTTAAAATACATTGTTCAACTAATCATTTTACAAGCCAATGACTGTCACCAGAAACTAACCTAGATGTTTATTCAGAGCATCTGACTTAGTTTAGTATTCAATAGTACCTGTGAGGTAAATAATACGTCCATGATTAATGCTGAGTTTGCAAATGAATAAACCCAGGTTTGGTAAGTTAGGTTGTCATTTACAGTCACGTGTATACTAAATGTCAGCTCTGGGGTATAAACTCCATTCTGTCTCCAAAACCAACAGAATGCTAACAATAAGCAGACACATAGCTGCCACAGCATAGTGAGTGGAAGAAGTTCCTCAATAAGAACTGGCTGTGAGGCAGTGGGAACTCCACAGAGTATCAATGAATTTTCTCATGTTGTGTCCACTGGGGACTTCCATTACCATATAGTCAAGGAAACTTGGGCTCATCATGGTGAAGCTTTTTACCCACAGTTCCCAAGCAAGTGGTGGCAGCCCTTGTATTCACAGCAGGCAGTGTAGCTGTGCAGTGTCTGTCCTGGCCTGTGCTGAACAAAGGCTCCTGCAGACTTGGGAGCTGGACCTTGCTTCTCCACCTCTCTGTTAGAACCACATTCTGGTTTCTGTTTTCCAGAAATGTTATCAAGTTGTGTGACCTTAAATGACAGCCAGCGGATGCAACACTGTTACGTGTCTCTATAAAGATGTGAGGTCAGTTGAACAACTCAAACAGGGGGACAAGGGCTTTAGCTGAGTTTCTGCGTTGTCCAGATTCAGGAAAGCAGTTAGAAAAGTGAGATACTGCAATTTATTGGTTCCCCCGAGGTAAATAACCCCTACCTTCAGTACTCGAAGCTATGCTGAACAAGACAAACACCTACTTCTCAGTAAGATTGATGGTGTTTCTAGATGGACCACGAAGTTAAGAATGATGCTTTTCCTTAGCCAGAAGGTTATAAGCATATATGAGTGTGGAGAGCTTCTAGGGCTGCTTCTAGGAATTTGGTAAGAATTTGACATTGGGCTAGAACAAGAAAGCAGGCTTAAGATGAATATAGCAGAGGAATGTGTTCTTTGTATCTTGTTAAAACCCTGAATACAGCAATCATGGGACATTTATTTATGTTTTGTTTGTTCCTTCACTACTCTGTTAATGCCTTGTTTGTTCCTTGACTACTTTATGCCTTATGAATGACCATATTCTTTGTATGAACCTAGAATCATATAAGAGCAGACTGGAAAAAGTATACCCTCTTCAGCTTCAGAACTAGCTGGACTCATGTTATAGTGTTGTCTAATTGTCTTTTCTTTCTTTAATCCTCACTTCCTCCCTTGAGACCCTGTTGACTGTCTGAGCTGGCTTGGTCACATGAGCAAATTTACCTTGACTTGAAAGTGGCGGGTTTTGAGCCTTAACAGTGCTGATTGGCTTAGAAGTAGGGTTGTCTAAATCTTTGCTGAGAGGGTGAGGAAAGGGCTGTCCCCTACTCTGTGCTGTGCTTATATTTCACAGCATCTTGGACGTTAGCTTCTTTTATTTCTGTACTTCATGGAATCGAAAACTGGCATGTCAAAATTGTCCCCAGCCAATAGCCCCAGGTCTAGAAGTTGCTCTCACTCATCCTTGAGGACCTAACATCATACTGGGCTGTGAACATGCCAATGGGGCAGAAAGCAGAGGTAGCTGGGGCCTCATGGGAACTCATAGTTTGCAGAGGAAAACAAAAGTGACCAATACAATTTTGCATGGAATTTCCAATCCATACAGTCAAAACAAAATGTACTGTACCTCTTCTCTGGTCAGAAGTATTTTTGGATATAGATTCAAGGAGCAATTCATATGGGCTGTTTATTGTTTTTGTTATGTTTGGGTTTTTTTACACTTAAGTAATTAATCAATTGTGTGAGGAGGTCCTAGGACGCCTTGCAGGTATCACAGCCTCCTACCTCAGTGGGGCCTGGGGATTTAATGGGGACTCTCATGCTTGGTGACAGCTGCTGTAATTAATGGCGCCATTTTACTGGCCCTGAGCTGGGTTTTTATGAGATGTTCCGGGTTTACAAAGAATACCACCAGATTTTTGCAAAACCCCAGTGTAACCAAGCTTAAAATCACCGTAAACTGTGGTATTTTTCCATTACAAGGGACCCCAGAAGAAAATCTCCAGGTTGGCAGAAAGCAGAGGAAAATGACTTGGTGTAGAAGCCTCCTTGGGTGCAAGAGGGCCTGATCAGTTCCCTCAGTGCTAGGCAGTTTTACTCTCCTACAGGGTCATCTATCACATGGCTGTCAGCAGTACTCTGCTTGTCTGGGAATAATGCACTTGGATGTTTATCAAGCCAAACGGGGAAAAAATACACAGAGCCCAAGACAAGGATAAACAGATCCCTCTAAAATTAAACCTGATTTTCATTTCAAACTGGGTCAGTTTGGCTTAGGAATTATTGGGAAGGTGGCTGAGCCACACTGGGGAAGTGAAACCTATGCTAATTGAATTTGCATATGCTGCTTAAAATGCAAGAAGCCTTCTGCTCTGGTCTTGGCAACTCCCTGTACTCTGGCTGGCTTCTTTCCTGTCTAGGTAGACTGTAGCTGGGAGCCTTTGATACCCAGGGACTCCTGAGCTTCAGAACTCCTACAGATTTGCCTAGGGGCCAATATGCAGGGGAGGGGAGAGGAGAGTACTGGGTAGAAGGTAGTATGGATGAATCAGTCTCCTGTGGCTACCTCAGTGTGGGCATCACTGTGGATTTCTGTGAGGTGGGAGGAACTGCACATCTTTAACCTTGCTCTGTGTGTGCTTAGGGCACGTGCTCAGACTTCCTATTGGGCAAGAAAGAAACATGGAGATGCTGCAGCAGAGCCTGAGTCATGACTCACCAGCCTCTGCCATCCCTCCAGTCACCACTAGCCCTCTGGGGACCATCCTCTCTGTTTCTAACCTTCACAGATATATCCAGTGGCTTATTCTAGTGGCCCTCATGCCTGCCTTCATTCTCCCAAAGAATATAGGTATTCATATTTGGACACCACTGCAATTTGAAGCTTTTATAGTGAAGAAATAATATTTTTAAAGCTGGGCATATTGACACATAACTATAATCCTATCACTCAGGAGGCAGGAGGATTGTGAATTTGAGGTTGGCCTGGGCTCTACAGGGAGCTTGAGGTCAGCTGGAGCTAAATGCAAAAGCTGTCTCAATAAATAGAAATAAACAAATATGTAAACTAATTAATTTAAAACAAGTACGTAGATGAAAACATATTTGTACATTTTCTTGTGTCTGTTGAAGACATAAAATATCCCTAGTATTTATGAGCCCTAATTTATATAGAGTGTTTCTATAAGGAACATTATTTCATAAAAAAAGACATTTAATGTTGAAAACTAGGAAAAGAATAGTTTTCAAATAAGAAAACATTCTCTAAGTATATGGGATGATATAACACACACACACACACACACAGAGAGAGAGAGAGAGAGAGAGAGAGACAGAGACAGAGAGACAGAGAGACAGAGGGAGACAAAATGACAGAGAGTGACGTAGACAGAGAGGCAAACAAAGAGACACAGAGACAAAGAGAGAAAGAGAGGCACTGAGGCAGAGACACACAGTCAGAGACAGAAAAACAGGGACACATAAAAAAAGACAGAGACACAGAGAGAGACTTTATTCCTCTCATTTTAAACAGATTATTGACAGTTGAAAGTTCTGCTAAGATCTGTTTCCAGTACAAGGTCCCACTTGCCAGACCCATCTCCTTGCTCATTTGCTTGACTTTTATGTCTCTTTCTATACAAAACCCATAGGTAACACTTTCCTAAGGGTACACCTATCATAGCTCATGCTTGCTCCGCTGCCCTGGGTGAGGAACACAGAACCCTGAGGACAACAGAGAAGCCAAGTGACATGCTTAGGTCACACAGTGAGCTCTTGACTGCTGTGCATTCGAACACAAAGATCTGACTGCAGAAGACACTAACCTAAAAGGAGGTACCATCAGTCAGACAGTCAGTCAGCCGGCCTGCCTCAGGAAGACTGCCACTCCACTCATCTGTCTCTTCCCCTTCCCGATCAGCATTGATGACAAGTCTTAGTCATCTCCATCTTTGCCTCAGATCTTAAGCTTCTTTCTCCCTTGCTTCATCTGGACTCTTATGTTCAATGCCTAAAATTCTACATCTGTGATGCCCACAGGGGTAGCTACCAGCCCCATGTGAACAAAGAGTTATTCATTTGTATTACATTTTAATGAATCAAATTAAAAGGTGCTAGACCTAGTGATTATGATAGTAGACAGAGTCTAGAACTTTTTTTGAACATTCCATTCTTTTGTGTGTTTGTACAGTGTATATGTACATTCACATATAAAACGTGTGCATGCACATGCCTGCGTGCCTGTGTGTGTGTGTGTGTGTGTGTGTGTGTGTGTGTGTGTGTGTGTGTGTGTGTGTGTTTAGGTGAGAGGACATCCTCATGTATCATTTCCCAGGTGCCATCCACCTTTATTTACATTGAGGGTTTCTTACTGGTATGGACCTTGCCAAGTAGGAAGTTGCTAATGAGCCTATGGGTTCTATATGTTTTCACCTCCCACTACTGGGGCCACAAATGCACACAGCATGCCTGGCTTTTTAAAGGTGGGCTATGGGATTCAAACTCACATCCTCTTACAAGTACTTCAGCCAGTGGACCATCTTCTTAGTCTCATAATTTCATTCTTTTTTAAAAAAAGATTTATTTACTTATTATATGTAAGTATACTATAGCTGTCTTCAGGCACTCCAGGAGAGGGAGTCAGATCTTGTTATGGATGGTTGTGAGCCACCATGTGGTTGCTGGGATTTGAACTCAGGACCTTCGGGAGAGCAGTCAGTGTTTTTAACCGCTGAGCCATCTCTCCAGCCCTCATAATTTCACTCTTGATAGCAGTGTGGCATCCTAGACATGTTATTCTGTACAAGCGTAAGGGAAAATACACACAGCAGAGACAGACCCTCTGGGCATAAGTGCTAACTGTAGCATTAATTAATCATATGATCTTGACCATGGTCTTTAACAGTGTGCTTACTTTCTCCTATTGTTCAAATAGAGATGAAGATTATTCCAACCTCACAGGGGTGAGTGGTGGTGGAATTAGTGAGCATATGCAAAGTGCACACTGCCTTTGCAATTAGCACGTGGTGGTGCCTAAGAGTAAGTTTTTACTGCTGCAATCAAGCTGCAGATCTATCACTGTCAGAACTATGCTATGCAACTCCTAGTAGTAGAAGCAACAACCAGAAAAGCAAGGGTTTGCTGAAGCATTCTGCAGACCTTGTTCAGCACCACTACTGACTTAGAGTTAACTACCTCTCCTCCTCACTTCAAAGGTGGGTGGATAGAAGTGCACTACATAAGCAGCTTGCCCAAAGTTCCACTCCTCCAACATGTCATCCAGCATCTGTATTCGACAACCAGGAGTCAACACTATGCCAAAGCCTCTTCTCTTTGACGGCTGAGAGGCCGTCTGATGCCTTTGTAGAGAAAAGCATGAACAGGGACCCCCAGAAGCTAAAGGGGCCCCAGGGGGGCATTTATGAAGTCCCTGGATAACTGAAGATGAAGGAGGGAAGAACTCTTGGCCATTCTGTCTGCAGCCACTGTTGGTCACACTGTTTGGTAGGATGTATCCTGGCGAGGAAACCAGTACAGTTCCAAGGAAGGACTTAAGAATTCACAAAGCTGGAAGAATACTTACACCCAATTTCCTCCACTATAGACTATCAGTCTATAGATAGTTGTTTATAATTCTTTCTCGAGCCTGAAACATGTGTGTTTGTGTGCTAGTTGCTTACTGGAAAACAGGTCTTGCTGGGTAATCCATATTGGTTTGACCTTGTACTTTCCTGGCCTTATCTCACACCTTCTGTGTTTCTAAACATGGACCATGTTGTCTGGCCCCAGATTAAAAACTTTGGCTCTACTATGTTTCACTGTGAAAGAACTATGGTTCCCGCTGAGTAAGAGAACCATAACATTCAGAATGTACACAGAATAACCACAGGTCCTCAGTGCTGGGGCCTTGTCCATAGAGATCTGAGGGCTGAGGACCTGTCTCCTGGAAGCAGGAACTACACACTGAATCCTTACCAGAGGAAATCTGTGTTTATCATAGGTCACAAGTTATACTCTATTAGAAGATCTAATTGGTTTTGCCCCTAATTATAGGATTCAAGATCTTTCAGTTTTTAATTAAGCCCGGATGTGAAATACCTCTGAGTGGTCCATGGAGAATATTGATTAATGGCTAATTGCAAGTGATATAGGATTCTTACAGAATTAAAAACAGTATTTATCCTCGAATACTTAACCCCTCTGCATACTTTATATCTTTCCTGCCAACTAACAAATCCTCAAAGTCTCCTTCATCCTTATTACTGCAGTAAGATTAGTAAAAGTGCCCACAGGAGAGGGAAATCCTTGCCATATCCCTGTGCCTACCTGGTAACAAGGGCCCTGGAGAGAGTCATGTGGCTATGTGGGCTTTTATAATAGCTATTCATTCACGTACCAAATTAACACGCAAAGAACTGGGTCTCCTTGATGCACTTTCATTCTTATTGATTTCTACCCCCCACTCCTCTCCTTCCCATCCTTTCCCCCTTCTCCCCCTCCCCTCACTACCCTCCATTCTGTTCTGGTCCTGTGGATTCTGGTTTTATTTCTTCCTCTTCTCTTTCCCTGAAGATCTTTCTTCCCTCCCAGAGCCTCCTTTCTAGTTTCAGGATCTACTCTCTCTCTCTCTCCCTCTCTCTCTCTCTCTTCCTCTCTCTGTCACACACACACACACACACACACACACACACACACACACACACACACACCTCATACACACATGCACATGCACACCACGTATACACACACTAAAATCTAGATCCACATACGAGGAAGAAAGCAGTAGCCTGGCTTATTCATTGTTCTCTGATCTTACTGGGAGTAGTGCTTACTGGTAAAAGTAATTTAGGAAACTGTTTACAATAGCTACTGAAGCTGAACATGTACATCTTATGGTCCGGATGACAGAGAAACACGCTCTAACATCTATCAATTCACATGCATAGGAAGGGTCAAGAGAACTATGCAAACAGCAGCTCCAGCAAGAAACAATACAAAGATTCATAAACAGTAGAACGAGTAGAAGGAGGTTGTTACACTCATGCATGGAAATAAAACATAGTAGTGAAAAAGGTACCATTCCCTGTAATGATAGGAGCAAACTGGAGGCATGAAGTGGTGCAAAAGAAGCTGACACAGTGTGGCAGAGAACCTTTCAGTATCCTTTACAGCAGGTACCGTATGTGTGGCTCTCATAACTTCATTTAAATGAAATCCAAAATAAGCAAAACCAACATGCCAAAATATCCCAGTGGGTGGGGCCTGGGATACAGGTTGGCTGCGAAGGCCCCATTGCCAGATTTTCTCTGGTGATTCAGTGTCTCTCTAGAATGGGGAATTAGAAATGAAAGGACACTCTCAGAGAGGCAAATGTCCCTTGAAAATGCCCCTCTGAGATTTGGGGATTCCTATAGTTCTCCATTAGAGGGATGTCTTGCAAATGATAACATGAAAGGCTGGGAGCTTACCACAGTGAGAATGCTTTGTGGTCTTCATAACCTCTGTTTCAAGAGACAGCAGAGAACTAAACTGTGTGCCATGGACATATATCATTTATCTAGTGGGACCTAGATGCGGAAACTCTCTGTGTGTACATGCATGCATATGTGTGTGTGTGTGTGTGTGTGTGTGTGTGTGCATTCACACCTGCACATGTGCCCATGCACATGTAGACCTGCAGATGGAGAGAGGCCAGAGGAGAATGCCATTTGTCCCACTCTGTTATACCTTGCCTTACTACCTTGAGATAGTATCTCTCATTAATTCTGGAGCTAGGCGGGGAAACCAGCCCCAGTGATCTTCCCGTTTCAATCTTCCATGACACTGGGGTTGGTGGGGTATGTGTACATAGCCAAACTTGACTTTTCTTTTTCAAACATGTATGCTAGGAAGCTGATGACTTCTTCTGATGTCTGAGGGCAGGCATGTGGTATACACAGATACATGTAGGCAAAAACATGCATTAAAAAAATCTAAAAGAGTGGAAATTTCAATGAGGCCTGTGTAGTTCACTTACATGAGTGTGTTCTGACTGGCAGTTTGACTGTATGTTCAGGAGGAAAAGCAGATGTGAAGAAAGCATTAGCCCGACTTATTTCTGTATGTTCTTAAGCAGCTCCTATCAACTTATAATGCCATAGTACATGGTGTCCATTCATTAAGCTCATAATATAGCTTGGCAAACATGACATATGCTACGTTTTATTTCCAGGGAAGGAAAACCGAAGCCTGCCAAGGTGAGTGCTAGTTCAAGGTCACATGTCAACAAGTCATAGTGAAATTTAGCCCTAGAAGCTCATTTAGCACTTGGTAAAGGTCATGTTCTTTCCACCCCATTAGCTGTGCTTTTGCCTTCACGATTAGCACACAAAGACACAGATTTCATTATGGCATGCATACATGTCAAGACACTTTGTTCTTACTTGCACCTCTGCCTATCTGCCATATGTACCGCAGCTCCTTCTCTAACTACTTGGCAAAGGGTGCCCTCTTTTCAGGTTTCTCCTGGGAGGAAGCTTGCTGCCTTTAATAATTTTTTTTCAGCTCAATTAGGGAAGTTGCTCTTAAGTCTAATACCTATCTCATGTCTTCCTAAAATCAGTTCATTAGAATTTTTGAGAGTTCTATATGTGTCTTTGACCTTTTGTTTTCCTCTGCCCTCATCCTTTGCTCTTCCTCCAGAAACTTCATCCTAATAGAAGATCTTCACTTTAAACACAGGAGGCAAACTACATTGGAGAATGGGAGCTATTGTGTTCAGGCTAAGGCTCTCTTTATAGTAACCAGAGAGTTCTCATTTATATATGGCTTAGGAAAGCTACTGCTTGAACTTAGATAGATATTTACTTACCCCCAGAGAACTCTTTGAATCATTAGAAGAATGAGAAATAAATCCTTTACTCTCTTTTATGTGAGTAAGTATTCTAAGGTTGACTTGGGGTAAAGGTAAACCCAATAGAAAGAAAAGGAGGGAGGGGGAGGGGAGAGAGAGACAGAGAGAGACAGAGAGACAGAGAGAGACAGAGATGTGTGTGTGTGTGTGTGTGTGTGTGTGTGTGTGTGTGTGTAAAATGAAACAACTTCACTATCCACCAATGAAGACAAATGGTTTGGAATCAAATCTGGAATCCTTCCACACCCCACTGTGTAACCTCCCTCAGCTGCACCTTTCTCATGTATAAAATGACACAGTGCCCAGTACTTAGCCAAAACAGAAGGCTCCCAGTTTGCAATACTTAACATGCTTAACATGTGCATGTTCATGTGTGTCCATGTGCATGTGTGTAAAGACCAAATGTCAGCTGCCGATGTTGTTTCTCAGGTGCTGTACGCCTTGTTTTTAAACAGGGTCTCTCACCAGAACTTGCCAAGTAGGATAGAGTGGCTGCCCAGAAAGCCTCAGGACCTGCCTCTCTCACTTGTTTGGCTGGGATTATACATGTTTTTCTCCCTCAAGTTTTTCACATGTGTCCTGCGCAGGCTTCCATTTCTGTATGACAAATACTTTACTGATTTAATTATGTCCCCAGTCCACTGTTTGCTTGCGTGATGAAACCTCCTGGCCTAGGTATTTGGGGTTTAGAGATGCTTCATTTGCATATGGGCAAGTTTGAAAAGAGTTGGTGACAGTACCCCTGATTTGGGGTATAGGTGCTGGTTCTCTTAGCACCCGTGTTGATGAACGCTCAGTGCTGTGCTCGAATGCCCTACAACAGATTCTAACATGAACAGCCCATGAGGGAATGACTGGCAGCACTTTCCATGTAGTCTGGGAATAGAAGACTTCATTATGAAAGAAACAATAGGGCGTGGTGGAAGAGGGGAGGTGCTTACAAACATACCTTGATCATGCTTCTAACAGAAACCACAAACAAAGGCAAGCCATTTGTCATATAGCAAGAAGTGCTTTGTAGTGTAGCCAGAGTGATGTCTCTGAGGGGTATAAGCTCAGTACTGAAAATTTGAGACTCCGTGGCTCAAATCTCAGCTCTGCTACTGATTTGAGGAAGTTACAGGAGTATTTTGTCTTAGTCCCACAATCTGTGAAATGCAAAAAATAAAACCATTTTACTCCTTTGGGCTGATGTGCAACAACTAAGATAGCAGACAGATAGGTTTAAGCCCAACACGTTCAGACTGCACTTGTTCCTGCCTTGGTTTTTGCTGTTGCTTTCTGGGAGCCTTGCATCTCCTGGTTTTACCACTCCCTCATTTTATGCTCACAGGGGCGAGAGACCTTCTTGTCGTCTGTGGCAACCACATGCCATTGGTGTCCTTGTAGTTTCGTGAGTGTAGTTTTGGACAATGACTTGCTCGTTGAAGCTTTTCAATGCCCGTGTAAGAAACATCCTGTTCCCTCTGGCAGGGCAATCTACAATGCAGGAAAAGCATCAGTTGCTCAGTAGGTCTGCTAGCAAAGGTGATGTAGATAGAGTCTTCCTGCTATCCCACAGTGGTAATATGTGGATTCTAAGTGAACCCTTGCCTTTCTTGGCTATTAAGATGTTAGGGACTTTTGTTATGATAGCCTATCCTGACTACTACATCCCTCTGCCAGGTCCAGTGACAGCAAGTCCCCCACAACAGCATCCCAAGGGCACCTGGCATTGGCTAGAAACACTTTTGTTTTCTTATATGTAAGAATGATATTGAAATCTAGAAAGCAAAAGCCAGGGGTATTACTACACATGCCCCAGTGCACAGAACAGCTCTGTCTGGAGAGAACTTCCCTAGGAGTTCTGCTCCTTATCTTCTTCAGCCCTTTCTATATCCCCTTCCCTGTGATCCAAGTCTGTGTGTAGAATGTCTGTATCTCCACAGGGATGCTGACTATTTCTCACTATGCTTGGTTACTCAGGATGCTGAGAGCTATGTTAGACCCAATGAGCATCCTTTCATGGTGTTTGGTTCCTGTAAAGGATACTGCACCAGTCCTGAAGCTCAGAGACCCGAAGACGGCTCACTTTGCCCTTCCATGGCAAACATTTCCCGTTCTTACACAAGTGCGTGTTTTCCTCTCTTCTGGCAAAACTTCAGAACAAGCCACTCTAGACTGAAGTTTGTAACACAAGGGAAATCGGATATGAGGTATAAGAGGGCTGCTTGGGGCTAGGCTCCTGGGATTAAAGTATCTGCAGGGACACTGGCTCTAGAATTCCAATAACTCCCACAAAGCCTTTGACTGGATAGTGGAGGATTAAAAATGGCACATTCAAGACAATGTGCTTATTGGTCCTCTTACCAGAACAACCCAGCCTGCCCCCTCCTTTCTAAATCTTCAGTCTGCCTGTCCGTATCTCCCCGTTTCTTCCCCTCATGGGGACTGAATTTAGAAACTCATATATAAGCAAGTATATACTAAGCTTTACCTAAATTTCTAGCCTTTTTTGAGTCAGGATTTTTTTCCACGTTGTTCAATTGGCTTTAGACTCTTGATGCTCCTACTGCTGCCTCTCAAGGGCTGGCTTACAGGGGTGACTCAGCATGCCTGCCTGCTCTCCCTAAATGTAGGTTAGAAAGTGGAAAGGCTTGGTGAATGGGAGGTAGACACATGGCAGAGGCAGCTTGTTCTTCCAGTTCTTTAACATATTAATTGGCTTATTTTGGCCTCTTATTCAAGACTCCTGTTGGTAATTAGGAAGATAATAGTTGTTCACTAAGCTGAAAGTATACCACCACTGGAAAATCAAGCCATTGCTTGGGGGCCTTAGACAGAGTTGAAGGGAACAGCTTGGAAGAGTGAGAGACTGGTAATAAAGAAGCCTGACAGGCCAGGGGTGGACAGTGACAAAGATTTCAAACACAAACGTCTGAGACACCAAGATTTAGGCCATCCAAGTTTATCATTGCAGTTTATCAATAACTTATATCCCACATGATTTTTGTTGTTGTTGTAATATAAAATCTCCAATCTTGGAAGTCTCCTGGGCTACCACCCTTTTTGCCTCTAAACCCCAGAAAAACTATTTAAACATAACCCCTTCTTTGATTGGGCACTAACTTTATAAAGAAAATCTATTTCCAGCATTGTCTTAGAATCCACCTGTCTGAGGTTCTAGTAAAAGAAGGGCAGATCTGAGAAGCTTGGTCCCACCCACAGAAAGCTTGGGACTTATGGGAAGAGCTTGACAATAGGCAGGTGAAATAACCATATATTGAGGCTTGAAATCCATAGAGTTCTGGCTTGAAAGTATGTGTGGGGTGCCATGGGGACTGTACTATACTGTTTAGGGAATTGCTCTTGGGGGTAGAGATACATAAGCTAAATCATGGAAGATAAGAAGAGTGTCACTGGTGTGTATTTGAGGGGGAAAGAGCCATTTAGAAAGAGCAAACAATAAGCTCATTGTGCCTTTCTAAGATAGAATCTAATTCCAAACTTCCATATGGTCTTGTGAAGTAGACATCTGTGATTAGCTGCATCTAGTGTAGCCCCTATGACTCTCTGCTTCCCTTGGTATTGTGCCTTGTGTAACTGTTTCTATCTGAGGAACGTCTTGGCCAGTAGAATTGTTTCTTACAAGCATGTATAGTAAAATTTATGGTGGGGATTAAATCACAGAAGAATGTGATCTCTGGTTCGTCAGAAGACCCTCTCACTGGAGTAAGCGGTTGTGATGGAGTCTCACATGATGAACTGAGAGCCTCATCTTCATAATGCAGAAGGAGCTGAAGCCCCCTCAAGGCACAGGTGAGCCTAAACACAAGTCCAGGTCCTACTAGGAGAATACTGCTTCCCTTGGACACTTTACTGCAGTGTATGAAAGACACTGAGACAACAGCTCATCTGAGTCATGCCCGGGCTCCTTACTCTCAGAAACATGGAGGAAGGACAAGCATGTTTCAAAACAGTAAGTTTTGGCACAATTTGTCAAACATTAGATAATATGGCATTCATTCATTTATTCATAGACTCATGCATTTAACAAATGTTCATTTTTCTGCATGTTTGTGATAGCCTAGATGTTGTAGAAACCAGTGTGTACTTCACCGTCTCTTGATGCTCCTTGGCTCACAGAGGAAACGAGGCCTGAGGGCCCAAATGACAGGTCACTTGGCCTCAGTACTTTTCCTGTGGCTGCAGTGTGTAGTGGAGACAAGTAGAAATGAAACAGGAGATTGTCAAAGCCACGGAAGTTTAAAAAAAGAAAAAGAAAACAAAACAGGAAGAAGTGGCTGTGTATATGTGTGTATGTGTGTGTGTGTACATGTGCTCATGCGCTATTCAAGGCCACAGGCCGCTTCCCTCTCTTTTCTCTGCTCAGCTGTGACTGAGTATACTTGAATAAGACTACCTGTGTCTACAGTACTCTCGTACTTCCCTAGTGTATAGAACAAAGCAGGTGAAAATGAATTCTTCACTACACAGCTAATAAATGCAATGGCTTACTCAGGTTACTGCGGCAGAGATAAACGTTACACTTCCAATTAACTTTTATAAACTTCAGACCACTTTGATTCGGCTGTGATTTTGTAGGTATTTTCTCCCTGACAGGTGTGTCTCTACACAAACAGATGCTGTGAGAGAGAAACTATCCTTAAGGATGGAATCAAATTAGCAATAAAAACTGGCTCCGCAGGAACACAACAAGAGCGAGGAGGCTGTGGGAGCAGCCGGGTACACTGCACAATCGGAGGAATCTGCCCTAGAATAAGCCCAAGCACTTTATTTTGAATTTAATAATTTGTTAATTCCACAAGTCTAGAAGAAGCCCAATCAAACTTGGTGATAAATTGTCCGATTTTAAGAGTGTTATTTGTTTGAGTCTTTTGTACCAAGCTCTTATGCTTTTTCTCCTGTGTTTGTGTCATGTAGCATATTCAAAATTGAAATTAAAAAGCCCTTAAAGATTTGTTTTTTCTCTTTAAAAATATTTTATTTTTTTTTTGCATCCTTCTATCTCCTTCTAACACTGGGCACCAGAACCAAGCTCATGCTGTCATTGTGTCATCAGGCTTGGCTGGGAGAGCTGCTGCACATTGAACCATTTGACCAGCACAGCCTTTTCTCTTACTTGCTATCCCTTCTTTCCATTTAATAAGGCATAGTTTGAATGACATCTTATTTGTACATATAGTACACATGTATATGAAATCATAGACAACCCTTTTTGGTTTAGATTTTTTTTTCAATGTAATGTGTATGGGATTCATTAGCAATCTTGGTACTTCTGTGTTTATAGAGCTGCTGAGACTCCTTTAAATCTTCATGACTATAATGCAGAACAGGACTTTTTGGCTTGGAATCCCTACAGTGGAGAAATTCATTCATGTTGCTGAATGTAGCTAAATGTGCACACTTTCCTAGACATGGCTCACTGTGTATTTGCTGTCATTCCTTGATTTAGTGAAGACATTCCAGTTATCTTTTGTTGATTGTAGCAATTAGGTTTCCTGTTTTAATGTGTCCTAGTGTGTACAGTATTACAAGTGATCCAGTTTGCTTGTGGTGAATATTTAGGCATTCCAATATTTAGTTTTTAGGGACAGATCTTCTACAAATGTGCATGCACAAATATTTTAGTAGACAAATATGGGCACTAAAGAGTTAAAGTGCAGCTTCTCCACGGCAACGTAAAATGTTACTTCATTCTAATAAAAAGTTCTTTTAGATGTTAGGCTATGTGAGAAGTGTATAATATTCAACTTTATTGTCAAGAGAATATACAATTAATTAAATGCAGTGTGCACTGATATCTAATAACTAGTAATGACATGTCTAGGTATGTTCCCTGAGGAAATTCTTGTGCAGATACACAAGGAAACATGTATAGAAATATTTGTAATAGCATTTTTATGAAGTTTCAAAGATAACCGGAATGTCTTCACTAAGTCAATAAATGACAGCAAATACACAGTGAGCTATGTCTAGGAAAGTGTGCACATTTAGCTACATTCAGCGACATGAATGAATTTCTCCACTGTAGGGATTCCAAGCCAAAAAGTCCTGTTCTGCATTATAGTCATGAAGATTTAAAGGAGTCTCAGCAGTACTATAAACACTTAGAAGTACCAAGACTGCTAATGAATACAGCATGCCAAGAGACAAATAGAAGGGGCAAACAGCAGAAGCAGTAAGCATTGTGTTGGAGGGAGAGGTAAGGGAGTAGGCTTCGACTACAGTGTGAACATTACCATTAGCCTACAAATGTACATGAAGGAGTTGCTGCTCAGCTGAGCATCGTTTGATAGACTTTGTCTCTAATGATGAAGGATACCAGAGTGCTATCTTTCTAGTGTCCATTCTCATTGTCTTTTCTTCCTTTTCCAGTCCCTTCGTCCTTCAGTGTCCTCAGAAGCTTTAGCTGGCATGTGGCTCCCCAGCTAGAGCATACTCCTATCAGGATTCTTTGTTAACGGTATGGTCGTGGATCTAAGTTCCTAGCATTGGCACCTGAGCCCGAGTGGGGAAAACACCTGGGTTACATTCTTAAAGGTTGCCTTAGTTAGGGTTTTTATTGCCGTGATAAAACACCATGACTAGAAACAACCTGGGAATAAAAAGGATTATTTCAGCTTACAAATCTCAGGTCACATCCCATCACAGGTCAATAACTTGAGGCAGGAACCTGGAGGCAGGAACTGAAACAGAAGTCATGGAAGAACATTGCTTACTGACTTGTTCCTAGTGGCTTACTCGGCCTACGTTTTCATATGCCCCAGGAACACTTGCACATGGACAGCATTGCCCACAGTGAATGTGGTCCTTTCATGTCAGTCATCATCAATAATAATAATAATAATAATAATAATAATAATAATAATAATCCCCCAGAGACTTGTCTACAGACCAATCTTAGGGAGGCATTTTCTCAATTATGATTGCTTCTTCTCAGATATGTCAAGGCTTGTGTCAAGTTGACAAAACCCAACAATCACCAAGGCATCAGCTTGCCTGTATCTTCCTCACCTGTCAGTCAATATTCTGCTGGCAGAACCACTTCAGTTGTGTGCATACTGACAATACCCTAGGAGACAGCGCAGACACAAAATTGAAGAACCACTAGTTCAGACTTTCTCATCAGAAAACACAGCTCTTTGGGTTCCTTATGATAGAGAAGTCTGTGCTAGTAGCTCGACCTGTAAGATCTGACTGATCTGACACTAATGTCCATGTTTATTGTGAAGGTGAATGGGTCTCAAAGGTGTGCCATCAGAAGCACTGTGGACAGTAAGGATTCACATGTGGCAGTTGGTCAGGCTAAGCTTAAGGTTTGCTATTTGTGACATCCTCGATCCACTCGTCCCCTGTCTGGCTGTCATCCTCAACATCTTTAAGGGGACAGATGCTGATATCCTTCCTGCATCATTAGGGAGTTACAAAGGTCAAACAAAATTGTGTCAATTATGTAACTGGGAACAAAAGCGGACAATTAGTATAAAGAGAAAAACATTCCTACAAAATCTTATTTTTCAACAAATTAAAAAGTAAATGTAGTTGTTCACAATAGGTTTTTAAATAAATAGCATGGCCTGCTATTTAACAGATTAATTAGTAGGTAGATTCCTGCGTGCTTATGCCAATACATGGGATAGTTTACAGGAAGTGTTCCATAGAGACAAAACCAAGGACTATGTGTATTATTTCCTTCTAAACTTCTCTAGCCCATTAGCTTCACATTTTCCCACTGCATTCCATAGAAGAACCCTAGTACTAACTCTAATCTTAAAGAAAGTGTTTAGTGTCATTACATAGAAAGAGTTAATTGCCACCTTTCCCTCTGGTTTAAAAGAAGTTGCAGAGTTGGGAAGAGCAGGGGGAAATAATGACTCAGTACGAAAGAGTTCTTTCTAGAGCGTTTGCTATTATACAATGCACATGTGGATAATTTGCAGAAATTCAAGGAGCAGGTCTATCAACCCCTTTCCAAAGTACAGACTTATCAAACTGTTAAAACCTGAATAAGGAAGCCCCAGAAACTTCCACAGACATTGCCTTTCCACCTCCTTATTGAATAAAGCAGGTCTGTCCCTCTCACTCACAAACCATTGGAAGCTTTTTATAATCCTGGACTGACCCATATGTAGAAAGCTATCCTAAGGACCTGCGGATGCTTCCCATAAATGGAAGCACTTCTTCCCAGCTGCAGCCTGCTCTCTATGCTGCAACCACAGGGCCTTGATGACATCTTCACTTCTCCTTAAACCAAGCTTGGCACTTCTTTCCTTCTTCCTTTCCTTTCCTTCCTTCCTTTCTTCCTTCTTTCCTCCCTCCCTCCCTCCCTTTCTTCCTCACCACTTCCTTATTTATTTATTTATTTATTTATTTATTTATTGCTTTCCTATATTTTTCCTGCATATGTGGTTATTAGGATTGAGCCCAGGGTCATGCACATGGTGGACATGACCTCTGTCACTGAGCTCCGTCCCCAGCATGCCATGGATTTTCTTTCATCTAAAGCCGCTTCCCTTCTGCCAGAACTTCGCATAGAAGTCAAACCCTAGAGACATTTTGCCCAGATAACCTCAAGTAGTATCATTTCCCTTTGACCTCTTGTTTGACTACACCTTTGTCTACAGCCCTTATCTCTCTTCACAGGAAATGGTATTTGTTGACTTTTTTTTTGTCTTGTGCATTAAGCAGCACCTTTGTGAGAGCAGGCATCACGTTATTTCCCCAGAGCACTGTCAATAGAAGGCTCAATCCCTATGAAGTGTGTGCATGGATGGACGCAATTTATCCATGTAGTGTGCAGTCTACACACCTAATGTCCCTCTCATGTCAGGTCTCTATGAGGACTTCCTGATTTCCTATAAGCAAGCCAATATTTTAAGATGGGAAAGCTGTGCACCCTTATCTCAGAGTTAGATCATAATGTGGAAAGTGTCTCTTAGTGGTAAAAATAATCAGAGAGAATATGTCCTCTGAAATACATTTGGAATGATACTAAGCAGTCTCTCAATTCTGACAATTCCAATGATGGGCCTTGCCTTTCTATATTTCCTGGTGCTTCTCTGAGAACAATATTTCCTGGAGGGATGGCTCAGTGTTTAAGAACACTAGGTTTGACTCTCCATATTCACATGGCAGCTCACAGAAATCTGTAATCTAATTCTAGGGGAACAGTTGCCTTCTTCTGGCCTCCATGTATACCAAATTTGGTACATAGACACATGTTCAGACAAAACACCTATATACATAAAATAACAAATAAAAATAAAAAGGACCTTCACACTGAAGAATTTCAGTTTCTTTTCCTCAAGAAAGTTGAGTAACTGACAGACCTAATTTTTTTTATCATTCATTCAGTCTACCTTTTTAGCATTTGTATTGGAGCAATAAAAAGATTATTTTCTAAAATATTACTTGCTTACTAGCAGAAGTTGGTGAAATGAGTTGAGCATATGTAGCTAGTCCCGTATAACTAAATGTTCTACATCTATGGATTAAATCAACCACAAAATGAGAATTTTAGAACAAAATATCGTATTTGCATTAAGCAAATCATTGTTCTTGGCAGGGCTTCCTAACGATATAGTCTGACAACAGCTTATACAGCATTTATATACCATGAGCTATCATAAGCCATCTAGGGATGATTCAAGGTATATTGAATGATATACATGGGTTACATATAAATACTATGCAATCTTTACATGAGGGCCTTGAGCATCTGCATGGCTTAATAACTGCATAGTGTCCTGAAACTAGTGCCTTGGTGACAACTATATTGGTTTTAACCAGTTAGATACTACGGGATGTTAACAACACTCACGACCCGAGGAACTAAGGTAGATTCCAAAGTGGCAACCATTCTTTCTTCTGTTCCTAGCCATATGCAACATAGATTTACATCTCCTCCAGTTAAAGAGAACACACTTTAGCATTAATACATCAGCCATAACACGAGGAAGCAAACACAAATACAGTTTACAGCTTGATACTCCAGGTTGAATACAGAGGAGACAGGATAAGTGAACAATTCTGGGGAAAAGCAGTTACATGGTGAAGAGAGGTCAGTAATTAACTAAAACCCCATGATAGTTATAGCTACATCTCGCCATTCTGCTGTTCACAGTGCATACATATTTTACACATTTTTTAAATGTTCATTGTTGCTACAATAATATTGGATAGTAAACTATCTGGAATTCAGTAGCTACATAAACTTGTGTTTATTACCATGTCCATGAGTTTGTAAGTTGACTAGGGCTCTGCTCATCTAGAGTAGGCATGGTTATATAATTCACGCTATGGGCTGTGTTAGCTTGGTTCTAGGTTGTGTGTTAAGTTACTTTAATTTCAAATGTCTTATATTGAGGCCCAGGCTAGAGGCAGAAATAGCGATTTTTAGAAAGGTCATCAAAGTATAGCAATTTGCACCAAGACATGTCAAGCCATTTGCTCCTTAAGTCCACTGATAGCTCGTCAACAAAGCAAATATAGAATGAGTATCAAAGACAAGAAGTAGAGAAGTCTGTTCAATGGCTCTCAAGTCATGACTAAATATTGAAACAGGACACAGAAAGAACTGAGAGCAATTACTCAACCAACCACGCTCTATCTATAGTACAATTTCTTCTATCTTTTGTCTACAATTGGGCAGAAAAGATAACTGAGGTCTCAGATAATCTCCTTTCATTCAACCAAAACAATCTCCTCATCCATTCAGTTCCTGATCAGCTCCTCTGTGGGGCTGCCACCACCAACCAAACCAATGTCATTTTCTGAGGTTTACAAGACATGGAGCCTGCCATTGTCCCTAACCATCTAACCTAAAGGAGAGAACTCACCTGAAACCTAACCCATCACCATTAAGTAAATATCTCCTGTAGTAATAATTAACCAAAACACAGAATTGCATCTCAGCTTATTTCACACAACTTTTTTTTTTTTTTTAGCAAAATAAGAGCAAGTTATATAAAAGAGATGGCTAAAAAAGTGATACCCACTAACAATTATCTTTCTACAGTAAAGAAATATCCATAAACTTTCTTGGGAAATTTTATATTTTTAACCAGTTCAGCTAAAGAGTAAAACCATGCAACCTTGCTTTTAAATTCTAGCTCTGCTACATTGTTATTGACCTTTCAAAAGTGATTAATCCCCCTCTACTCCATTCCCTCTTTCCCTTTTTCCATTCCCCCCTCCATCCATCTTTCCTTCTTTCTTTCTCCACTTTGACCCCAATTCTATCTTATTTATTAAAATACCTTCCTTACAGGGATTAGAGTCAGGATCAACTGTAAAGACCACCTGCTGCTCTTATAGAAGACCTAGTTGGTTCCCAGTACCCATATCAAACAGCTCACAATGCTAGCTCCAAGTGATCTGATGCTCTTTTGTGCTTCTGTGGATATTGCATATGCATGGGGCATTATAGACAAGCAGGAACACACACACACACACACACACACACACACACACACACACACACAGAGAGAGAGAGAGAGAGAGGGAGAGAGAGAGAGAGAGAGAGAGAGAGAGAGAGAGTAAATGTTTGGCAGTTGGCAGTTATTACTGTTCAAACTGGAAGTAAGGAAGCAGGCAGATCATAGGAACTCCCCCAACTGAGTGGACTAATGTTTATACAGACTAAATGATTAATATAGAATTAATAACATTCTGGAAAAAACCCAAACATTTTTATTTAGAGCTACAAGAGGGTTTAAAGATAAAGGCTAAATCAGAAAGTGTAATCAGTATATTAGACTCTATTGACCAGGCTTCTAAAAAATCCCAGCTCTCAGTCATTGAGGTGGCAAAAATGGCTGTAGGGAGTCTGGACTGGTGAGACATATCAGAAGGCAGGTGACTAGTCTTAATTTGCAAGACTGTGTGTGGGCTATATAAGAGGCTCCATCATTTGGCGAAAGGTACAAAAAGTAGGAAACCATCCTAGCTCTCTGAAATGGCCCCAAACATATTTCAGACATTTTTATGCATATTTATAAGCAAAGCAGTATTCTCAGTACTGGTGATTATAAATCAAAATATTGATTAGTTCTGATAAATGTTGATGATGCTTTGTCTAGGAGTACCAAGTATTGAGCCAAGATTTAATTTTTTTGTGTGTAAAAATAATCATGCCTATCTCCCTTGCCTGCAATTTTCATTCATCAATAATAAGTGGTAAAATGCTATGCTTAACAGAGAATTGTTCTAAAATAATTCCTTCATGATTTATCTTCTGTACATGTTTGAATTGTGTACTTATTTTTTACAAAGCTGCCTACTTAGGGTTGCATAACAATGTCTTCGGGGGAAGGGAAGGAACAGACACATAAACAAATGAGAGTGTGGTGCCAGAAGGTAACTGAATTGCATTGAGTGCTATCCTGATCAGAGGCTCTGTTTCAAAAGACCCCAAAAGACACTTAAGCCGATATCAGTAGGCTTATTAGGGAGCATAGCTTTTAAATTACACACCAAGGAAGGTTGCTAACTTGTCACAGGAGCAACAGGAAACAACCTTAGGATGAATCAGAATGACAAATGCCTTGTGATAGTCCCTCCCACCACCACAGATAGACCCGATAACTTGCTTCTAATCAATGATCCATGGCAAGAATGAAGCACTTTTTTTTTTCAGATATCAAAGTCTTAATCACTTGAATTTAAAGAGATTTATCTTGGTAACTGACTTAATCCCCTTTAAAAGAGTTTGAAACCCAGGGGTCAGGAACAGCAGAGCATCTCTGTTAATCATCTGGAGTACAGCCTCAAACCGTGAGTCCTGTCACCAATGAGAAGGAGCTCAGAGGTGGATTCCTTTGTGCTGAGACTCCAGATGGGAAAGTCTGCCTGATGCCCTCATTCTTGTATTGCGAGACCCTGAACAGAGACTCTGAAGAGAGGTGCCTGAGTTTTAATAAGGGGTGATAACCAATGAGCATTCTTTTAACCTGCTAAATATGTGGTCAATTTTAACAATGTAACACAAACATATAACATGCAAGCACAAAAAACTTACAAAGTCATGAGGATGGGTGGGGTGGGCAAAGAAGACTATCTGGAGTTATGCCATGCATCATACTGGGGCAATGTAAGATCTGAGTGTTATCCCCAGACCACTACACATAATGCTGAGATCACAACAGATGCTTTAAAATCTGCTGAAAGAATGAATAAGTAATAGAGGTATGTTTCTAAATGGCATTACTAGATGACTATTACAATTGCCTATTCCACAATTTCAAAATATCTTAACAGTTATTTATTGTAAAACCATAACACAACAAGGAACTTTATTATTGTTGCAAGGCTAAAAGTAGTGATTAAGAAATAGAATCAGCACTAAGAAGCAAATTTTAAGCCAATACAACTTTAGGGAACTTGTGACCCAGTAAAAAGCTATGCTGTTATGTCAAGATTAGGGGCTCTGTAGTGATGTATGATACAACCCAGCAATCTGGGTCACAGCTAAAAGCCTGGTAATTTGAGGTTTCTCTTCAGAGTCTAATAAACTATATGAAAAGCTGACAAGTGTTAATCAAGTCCAAGGCAGACAGTAATAAGATAAACTGCATCATCAAAGGCATGATGGTTTAATAGATGGAAAGGAAAGAAATGCTTAGAGAATGAGAATTCTGTACTGATGAAGAACTCATTATTAGGAATGTAAATGTACCTATAGTTGTCTCTATTAGAATTCTATAGTGAATTCAGTATTAGAGATGTAAAGGCATCTATAGATTGTCTCTATCCAGCTCTTCCAGATTTATCTGCAAACACTGTAGAAATTTACAGATGACAAATGTCATTTCCTGATAGTGGGAACATGAATGTTATTGTCACTGCCCATCGAGCACAGGTCAAAGGCATGCTGCCTCTGAAGGCTCTGCTTGTTAACCTATGTGTGGCATTTTTCAAATATCAGAATTAAAGCCAAAGGAAACATCTTTCCTCATCCATGTCTCTTCAACTTTAGCTGGCTTAAATTCTTTCTAACACATAACTCCATGGTGGTTTTCTTTTGGGGTGTGTGTGTGTGTGTGTGTGTGTGTGTGTGTGTGTGTGTGTGTGTGTATGAGAGAGAGAGAGAGAGAATACATATGTACATGCATGTACACTTGAGTGTTTATGGGTGTATGTTTGTGTGGGTGTTGTCTATATGACTGTGGGAAGTCAGAGGTCAACGTTGGTGTCCTTTCTCAGGAGCTATTTATCTTGTTGTTTGGTACAAGGCTCTTATTGGATTTGGGAATTGAAATTAGACTAGATTGGCCAGCCCATGAACTCCAGGGATCCTCCTGTCTCTACCTGCCCAGTACAGGGGTCATAACTGCATACATAGCATCCTGCTTTTCCTTACACTGACGTGGGATTCATTTGCATGCTTCTATAGGAAGCACTGTACTGATGGAGCCATCTTCATAGACCCACAATGTGCTTCTCAAGAGAAATGTTCACACACTTTAGAATGATGTAATTCAGGATAACTTGTGATGTTAAACACAAGTGTAGGCAGCAGCAAGTGATTGATCAACTGGGCATGAAATTGACGACAAATGGGAAGAAGGGGAGAGTGGATGCATTTTTAAAATACTTTAAGTACTGTATCATTACAACCAGTAGCAGCCTCGAATTTCATGCAGAGGCAGAGTGGCATCTATTACATGAAACAATGGATCTTACAGAGATCACTGTGGGTTTGTGAGCATTGGAATCCAATTCAAATAACCAGGTAACTGCTTCCCTGGCACTCTGAAAACAGGAAACAGTGCTGACATCATAGTGGGTTGCCAATACAGGGAATATTAGGTGGGTTATGAGCAGTTTCTTCTGATGTCAATCCACACATTCTCAAACAAAATGGACCATTAGACATTGCATACACAAACAGAGAGATTATGTTGAAGGCTCCTTGCTTTCTTTGTGTTTTGATAGACAGCTTATGCTACAACAGAACTGATATAATTGTTCTTTCTTCATAAATTCCTCCTCTCCTTTGAGAGGAGACCGGAAGATCCTCAGAAAGGGACATCACTCAAGTTTGCCTCCAAAAGATTAGAGCTCCCCGCTTCCAGGATGTGTTGTGCATAAGAAGAAAAGGCCATGGATACTTTCTGCTTTGGAGGCTCCTAGGTATTGTTCATCTTGTAAGGACACAAAGGCATAGAAAATGTAAAACTAAACAATAAAATATGCCACTGGGTCAGAATGAAAGCATCTCAATTCTGTGTCCATGTTATCTTTCTTGTGCTTTGGCAGCATCTTGCAAATTGGAGTGCACTCTGAGAAAGAGAGGATTTGAATCTTTCATCTGTGACTCCTAGTAACAGGGCTTGGCAAAGTCCAGAATCCTCTCTGTCTACATGCAGTCTAGGTGGCAGCTGGAGGAAATAGTATATGCTCTCTCTTCTTTGCAGCCAACTTAGGCACAAATTAGATTTTTGCTGCTCTGAGCAGTGTGACTTTATTTTGGGGGTGGCATTAGAGATAACCCCCAACTCTTGAAATGTCAAAGTACTGGTTGTTTTGGCTGACTTTGCACACCCTCAGTAGTAAATGACCTAAGAAGGCTTAGTGATCCCAATTCTAAGGAGGGGCATAGTGTCCACACTTCAGTCTTCATTCTTCTTGAGTTTCATGTGTTTAGCAAATTGTATATCTTGGGTATCCTAGGTTTTGGGCTAATATCCACTTATCAGTGAGTACATATTGTGTGAGTTCCTTTGTGAATGTGTTACCTCACTCAGGATGATGCCCTCCAGGTCCATCCATTTGGCTAGGAATTTCATAAATTCATTCTTTTTAATAGCTGAGTAGTACTCCATTGTGTAAATGTACCACCGATGGAAGGAGTTACAGAGACAAAGTTTAGAGCTGAGACAAAAGGATGGACCATGTAGAGACTGCCATATCCAGGGATCCACCCCATAATCAGCTTCCAAACACTGACACCATTGCATACACTAGCAAGATTTTATTGAAAGGACCCAGATGTAGCTGTCTCTTGTGAGACTATGCCGGGGCCTAGCAAACACAGAAGTGGATGCTCACAGTCAGCTATTGGATGGATCACAGGGCTCCCAATAGAGGAGCTAGAGAAAGTACCCAAGGAGCTAAAGGGATCTGCAACCCTATAGGTGGAACAACATTATGAACTAACCAGTACCCCGGAGCTCTTGACTCTAGCTGCATATGTATCAAAAGATGGCCTAGTTGGCCATCACTGGAAAGAGAGGCCTATTGGACACACAAACTGTATATGCCCCAGTACAGGGGAACGCCAGGGCCAAAAAAAATGAGAATGGGTGGGTAGGGAAGTGGTGGGGAGGGTATGGGGGACTTTGGGGATAGCATTGGAAATGTAATTGAGGAAAATATGTAATAAAAATAGAGAAGGCTTAGTGATGACATATTTCTATTTTAGTAGCTCTGTTTCACTTTAATGTGTATTAAAAAAACAAGAATAAAAACAAAACAAAACAGAAAAAAAAAACCCTCCTAGCACATCAAGGGTGGGGCTTCACAAGCATTATTCCTCAAGGAAAATATGAGCTAAGAAAGCAAGTGAATTTGAGTAGGTAAGACACATCTTTCTGCCATTTTAACGTAGCACTAGCTAATGAAAACTTTTACAATGGGATGTGTCCTTTAACTCTCACAGGATATAGTGCATACCCTCATAAGGTTCAATCAACTTTTAACTCATTATAATTTCAAATTGTCATGGAAAGGATCACAAACTCCAAGGCCTCAAAGCTAGTTCGAGTCCAGAAGAGCATTTCCCGTAGTCACTGTGAGTCTGAACAAGGGACACTCTTGGCTAATCTCTTACAGTGTCTCTATTCAAACTGCTACAGGGCCTGGAATTGATCCAGGGGAACTAGAGCAAGGTTGAGGACTCTGACAGCTCCTGGGGAGAATAGACAACATAGTTACCAGAAAGGGATTGTTTGACATTCAAATTCCTGGGCTGGCCCCAGGTTGAATCTCTCTAAGGATGGAGCTGGAATGTGCATCTTAAACATACTCTCAAGTGTCACAGACAAAATAGATCAAAGCCTGCAAAGTAAACTCAGTATATTTGTTGAGTGAATGGATAGCACCAGATTGGTAAGTAGGAAATCAGAGTCTTCCAATAACTTGCTGTCCAAGGCTCCACCCAGGCAAATTCGAGGTCTATTTGGGGGTGGACCAAGTAGAACCCAAGGTCCATATCTCATTCTGTTGCTCTCAGAGATTGATGAAGTGAGGGAATCGGGCTGTGATTCAACCCAAACTTGAACAGGATTTCTTTGTCAGTCACGTTGGAAACCCAGCTTTTGTGTCTTGTTCTGTTCTTTGCTAGAGACATAGGAATGCCTTACCGTGCACACACTACTCAGTTTAAGATAGAACTGTCTTTGTGATAAAGTTATGCTGTTGATTGATTGCTGTTTTTGTTCACCAAGGCCACACAATACTCACAGGACCTACTCTCCCCTCACACAATGAAGCCAGTTCTATGGTTCATGAGACCAAGGACCACTTATGGGCTCACATAAACGTTTCAGTGTCTTTTAACAACTTATAAAACCATAATTACCATTTAGTCTTCAAAATAGTCAATCTTTCATCAGCACACTTATAACATATGATTTATAATGTTTTCCCAACAAGAAGTGACTCTTGAAAGTGGTTCCACTGACCCATAGTTCTAGGCCTAAATGTCTACTTCAGGCACTTACCTGACAGGCATTATACAGGAGTTGATGTTCAAACTTCTTGATCCCAAGAATGTTCTGAAACATCTCATAGAGCTGTTCCTTGCTCAGAATCAACTCAGAAGCTGCACTGGCTGTCATCCGGGCTTGCTGCTTCCTGGGGTCCTCCTCACCACGGTAGATGGCATCAAACTTGGCCATCCAAGAGCTTAGCACTGTCTCCTTGCTGAGGCCGTCAATCTCAGGTAGGCTGCGCACCCTCTTCTCGATGTGTTTCTTGAAGACCTCCCGAGAGTCATTGGCTGAGCAGCCCCCACTCTGCACCATGCGGGCCACACGGTCACTCTTGAGAAACACCTGAACAAAGGACAGTCAAGAAAAATTGAGTCAGCCATGGAAGTGCCACTGCCCTGAACTGTGTTTTTTATTTACATGGACTTACTTGTCCTTGCTGTGTGATTTCAGATAGGCCCCTTTCACACACTCTTCAGTGCCCAAATCTTAAATCAAGAATAAAAATAGTATAATAGCTCCATTATTTGAGGGAGTGTGTCCCAAGACCCCCAATGAGTGCCTGAAATCACAGATATTAGTGTACTTGACTTGCGCTGTGGTGTTTACTCTTCTTGAAGACTTTCCAGTGAGAACCCAATTATAGCAGTACATTATAATAAGAGCTATTTAAAGTGTGTGAATTGCTTAACTCTGAAATTTTTCATTTAACACCTTCAGTCTAAATAAAACTGTGAAAAGTAAAGATTATAGCAGAAAGAACTACTGAGCTTACAAAATGGCCTCAAGGACTGATCTCTTGATAGGTGCAGAAAAAGCATAGGCTATGGTTAGACTGACTGGATTTTCTGCAGCCCAGTGGCTATACAAACTATGTTAAGTGAATCTCTTTGGAACATTAGTGTTCCCGTCTATAAAATAGGGTAATACTCAACTCTATACAGGTTGTTTAATTAAGTGAGTCATTTGAAAAGAGCAATTACAACAGTGCCTGAATCCCTAAATGCCTCGTGGGTTGTTATCATTGTCATTAAGTATCTAGCACACAACACTGAAATGTTAACTACTACATGCACCTTGTTTATCTTTGAAAGGATACTTATCATAACTGAAACTTGGTATCAAGAAAATATGTGCCAATTTTCTGTACCCTTGACTGACATGCAATTGTATGTGTGCAAGAAGTTTCTGTGTTCCTCAAGTCTCTCCAGTCTCTGGCTAGCACATGGTACTCTGTAGAAGAAATAGGGATCATGTAGCTGTTAGGCTCTGTCTACTATGAAAGGTGTGTGCAAGCTTTGTCACTGTAACATGATTCAGTCATCTACAAACGCACAAGAACTATACAGTCAACTTCCCAAGACAGGAAAAGACCACACAAAAACTTGTAGTTTTAGTATGATTATGATTCTGTCCTCTGTCACATATGACCTATGGGCCACAAATTGGATATGCTTGAGGGTAGAAGGGGAAACAAGATTTCACAGAGGAGTAGGGACTTGCCCATCATAACTTCCATTGCCTGATTTTAGTGTCTACTCACAGACACATGGGGATAAAGGCGAAGAGGAAGAGTGGGGGAGAGAAAGAGAGTCCATAGGCCCATGAGTGTATACATTGTATATGTATGTGGTATATGTGCATAGGTATGTATGAGCACACACTCCAGTGCATACTCAGAGCCCAGGGAGGAGGACATTCAGTATTCAGTATCTTGCTTGATCATCTTCCACCACACTTCCTTGAGACAGGCAGAGTCTGTTGTTGAACCCAGCATTAGGCTGGCAGGCAGCAAGCCCCAGTATTGTTGTCTCTCTGTCCCTATAGTGAGACGGTTACAGACACATGTACAGCTACACTCAGATTTCTACGTGGATCCTGAGGATTTGAACTTGGTTTCTCATGCTTGTGCAGCAAGCTCCCTTTAAGCTGTCTCCTCAGCATCCACATGGTCTTTTAAGGTCACTCTGCTTCCTCCTTCTCTTTGAGGTTCTTCCACCAAGCAGAAGACCTTCCAGCTGTGCTGTCTGAGCCCTGGGACTTCTCTACTACTAAGGACAGCTTTCTCTTGCTTCACTGCCCACACCTGGAAGCTCACGCAAGCTCATGCGCAGTGAATGCAATACAAGTGCTGGTGCTACCACTTTGTATTCAGAGAGGAAAAAAAACACCTGACACTTCGGAACTGTATCTTGGTCATGCTCCAAAAGGTGTGTAAATGTCCTCCAGAGGTCAGTCAAACATTCATCACCTTGCCAAACACCAGCACTTGCCTTGCATGCTCTGAGAGGGCAGTGCCTAGTGTCTTGTGGAAAACAGTCACCCTTGTGCATCACGACCAAGTCATACTGGGAGAAAACATGTTACCAAATACAGTCTCCATTTAAGGTTCATTAAATGAAGTGATTTAGAAAAGAAGCTGGAGGGTTTGTCTTCTTGGGTGAAGACCATGGCATGCTTTGATAGCCTGGGACCTACAACTCAACTAGATGTGAGAGTTAATTCTTAAGTCAACTAGAGGAAACATGTCAAATACTTTTCTGGTCTGACCCAGACTTCATGAGCTACAGAGTTCACTTGGGAGCCTGCACTACTTAACGATGATGCACTTAAGCTGACATATTATGAGTCTCACCTATAGGTTTAAGTTCAAATAATAGGGAGTTGGAAAGATGGCTCAGTCAGGGAAGTACATGATGTGCAAGCATGAGGGCTTGAGTTTGATCCCTAGCAGCCATATAAAAAAGCTGGGCAAGGTGATGTGCATCTACAATCCAAGCACTGGTACTGTGGAGATAGGAGGAAGCCTGAAGCTTACTGGCCAGCTTAACCTGGCCAAATGTCCAAGTTCTGGGTTCAATGAGAGATCATGTTTCAAGATATAAGTTGAAGAGGTATTGAGGATGACACCTGAGGTCAGTATCAACCTTTAAATTTACACACACACACACACACACACACACATACACACACACACACACACTGTATACACTCACCAAGGAGTAGTAAATTACAAAGCAAGTTGAGGCATCTTTAGGAAGATAATGCAGCATTATGGATGAGGATGCAAAACTAAGATTCTGTGTCTCCTGGGATAAATCATTCTCCCTCTCTGATTTTCCAATTTCACATCGGAAGGGTAAGAAAGTTAAGTTATGAGGTCTTAGTGTTATCCTTCCAGCTGCAATGTCTTCATGACCATAAGTACTGGAGGTGCAATAGTAGAACTGGACATAAACTAGGCACTCACAGAATGCAACAGAAATCACCTAATAACTTCATACAAAATAATCACACTCAGGAATGACCACTGACAGCACAGAACCCAGCAGTCATGGGTCCCTTTGTGGGAGTCTATGGTAGTCAAGGACAACCCAGTAGGTAGGTGTAAAAGTATCTTTTATTCTCCCGACTTGATTGTTGTCTCAGGCTTACAGCCTTAGTCTGCTAACATGGGCCTACTCCTGGAAGCTTCTAGCCTCCATACAATCTATCTAGGCCTAGAATGTTTTCAGCTTTTGAGACTTAACTGTTGAATAAGCTCACTTTTTCTTTTTCTTTCTGAACTCTGACTTACTGGTCAACTCAGCTGTTCTGACTCAAACTCCTTTCCATGCTAACTGATTTGATCTGGCTTCTTTCCCTTCTAACTGAATTGTTCCACTTGGCTTCAGACTAACTCTAGCAATCTGTTCTGATCTTCTGGCTCCTTCTCATTCTCTGGCTCATTCTAGTTTCACTTTTGTTTAGTTATTCTCGCTTTAACCTGTCTCTGTAAAACTCTCTTGGTAAAATTGCCTCCTCTCCTTTTTCCCTTTGCCTCTCCTTCTTTCCCCTCTTATGTTGTGTCTTTCTTCCCTGTTCTTGTGAGAGTTGGACATAAACTATCTTGTCAAATCTTTCTCTGATTCATCACTTTGTCTGCCATTCAATTAGCTATCACTTTCAAACATGGTGCTTCCTTCTACAAACTAACTTTACCTTCATTGTTTGGGATTAAAGATGTGTATTTAGGTCAGGTCTATAGTCCAGTCAGAGGGATTAAAGGTGTGTGCTAAGCACTGAGCCACACCACAACTGAAAACAGCTTTTTCCCCAGTAAATAACACAATCTCAGGGGTCACAGTGTGTTCAAGTGTCCTGCACAACAGGTAGGGGTACCTATGCTGGAGTCTATGGTCATCAAGAAGAACCCAGCATCTAGGGGTGCCTATTTGGGAGTCACTACACCTCCCAGAAGTAAATACTGAGATGGTAAGTGAATGTGAGCAAAGGACAGAAAAACAGAGAGGAGGTAGATATTTCAGACTTAAGGAATAATTTGTGTAAAAAGGTCAAATGTTTGAGGAGACAGGGAAAATTGAGTATAGGCCATGGCAATGAAGTGTAGGATGTGCTGGCATGAGATGAACAGGAAATGCTAAATATCCAGGACTCTGGGCATAGGCATTATAGCCACTGGCCTGCATTTTAAGAACACTAGAGAAACACTGTCGGTTATAAATTGGGACATGGCATAATAGTGGAAGGAGCCAACCGAGAAGTCCTCCCAGGGGACAGGTAAGGAGCACTGGTGTCATAAACAAGGGCTTTGATTCTTTGTTGTCAGCTCTAAAGATCACGATAGGTTTAAAAATATTCAAACTGCAATGGAGCTGCTTTTTGTCCCCAGCTATGCCAAAGCCCCACAAACCAAGGAGAGCCCAATTAAACTCTCAGTATGACATTCATTTTCCTCCAAAGCCCTTCTCTAGCTTTCATCTGCCATAATTTTATGACTATTTGGTAAATATTTGAATCTCAGGGTAGATTCTAAGTTTTAGGAAGATAGTGTTAAAGAGTTATCTTTTTTATTCATTTTTAATTCTCTCCTTTTCTCTGGTGTGTATGTGTGTGTGTGTGTGTGTGTGTGTGTGTGTGTGTGTGAGAGTTTATGTGAGTGTATATGTATATGTGTGTGTATGTGTGTGTGTATGTATTTGTGTATGTGTGTGTGTATGTGGGGGGGTTATGTGAGAATTTGTGTGAGTGTATGTGTGTATGTGTGTGTTCACATTTGCCTGTGTGCATGTGGACTCATAAGTGCTACAGATAGAGGTCAGAAGACAACCTTAGGTGTTGATCCTCTTCTTCCACCTTGTTTGAGACAGGGTATCTTTTTCACTGCTGGCTACTCCAGGCTGGCTGAACCATGAGTTCCTTTCTCCATCTCCCATCTTGGCCTAGAAGTACTGTGTTTACAGACATATGCTACTGTGTACATCTTTACCTACATGGGCTCTCAGGATCCAAACCCATATCCTTATACTTCCAAGACAAGTGTTTTTATCAACTGAGCCTTCTCCCAAAGCTTCCTTGTTTTGTGTGTAAAATTGTTTGTACCTAACATAGTATCTGGCACATAGCTGAGCCCAATGCATACTTGTTGAAGTGTACTGGTAAGAACAGTGAAGATGTTTCCAGCAGAAACCCTGCTGATTAACCAGATTATATCAGAATGAGATGGGAAAACAGGAGTCAGAAGACATGTATGTGGGCCTCCAAAAAAGTGAGTTAGGACCAAGATTCTATAGAACCCATAGCCATGAGCAAACAGGATGGTGACAGTGTATTCTGGACATGCCAACTCTCCTGATCCCTTCCTTGAACAGAGTAGTCACTTAGTATGTGTTAAGGGCATTGTGTTGACTTCAGAAGTGACTTAACCCTTTTGGACCTCAGTGTCTTTCACCAACACATGAGGCCAATCCAGCCTTCCATCTTTAATGAGGGTAGAGCTGAGTGGACTTTGAAATGAAAAGTGATCTATCAGTTCAGAGAAGTACCATGTGACTTCAGCTATGCAGGAGTAGCCACGGGTACATCAACGTGAACAGGGAGGCTGAGGACTGAGGAAATGGGGAGAAACAGAGTATCAGAGGAGGTAAGTCAGCCAGAGACAGAGGACACTAGCTGGACACTAATCTTCCTGGCTTCCTAGTGTGCCAAAAGACAAGTGAGGCCTGAGCTGGTACCAGTCAACTTGTATGAACACTAGTATATCTCTTTGTATTCTTTGTGTTGGCTTTTCTTTCTTAGTGGCTTCAGTCTTGGGAACAGTTCTATCTATGGCATTCATAACCTTTGACATCTCCTAAACATGTCTGGATGCTAGATGGAAGATATGTAATACTTAAGGTCCATTCATTAGCCTTGCCTTCCATGATTGCTAAGGACTCACCAGATTGTTTTATAAATGAACACATTCATATCTAACAGATATGCACATACAGGGAGGTTGGTTTAGCTGCTACTTCCTTGCTGACAGACTGAGGCTAGGGCAGATCTTTTCCAGTCTTAAAAGTAAATTATTCTTGGCCAAGAAGATGGCTTAGTAGTTAGAGGCATTCAGAGCTCAATCCTGGTAAGTGGAATTCAATTCCTTGAACTTACATATAAATCTAAAGCAAAAGCAACAGGAGAGACTCAAAAAATAAGGTGGGGGCAGGGCGATAACAGGCTTGTTGTATGTTGTTCTCTGACCTTTACATGTGTACTGTAGCATGAATTAATAAGAGTTGATCTCCCCCCGCCCCCTTCTCTCTCTCTCTCTCTCTCTCTCTCTCTCTCTCTCTCACACACACACACATATATACACACACATAATTTTTTGAAAAGTGAAGTATCCCACATGAGAATGTGAATAAGAATAAAGCTTGATATTAAGAGAATTAATTTGAAACTACCATATGCGCGCATGCACACACACACACACACAACACACACACACACATACTCACACACATACACACTCTCTCTCTCTCTCTCTCTCTCTCTCTCTCTCTCTCTCTCTCACACACACACACACACACACACACACACACACAAACCACACACGGGGGTACTTCTATAGATGAAGGCATTGTAGTGTCAAATGTATGAGACATTTATCTAAAAATCTTGGGATCCTGATGATGACTTGATGACTGGCCTGAAGACCATGTGGAGGTAAAAGGACAGTGATTAGATCACATCTGAGAGAATCTGCTGCGGTCCTGGAACCTCATAGTCATAATTCAAGAGACTCAAGGAATAATCTGCATCCTGTTTGGCCTTGCAATCAGGGTCACTAGGAAGGAAGAAAGTAAACTTGTGTATTCTTCATAGCCACTGAAGCACTTGGCCTCCTTCTGCTCCTCCTTCCCCTCTCCCCTTGCAGCTAAGGATGGCTTGTCTCAGACTAAGCTGGATGGGCACACAAGTGGGTAAAAGTGAGTGCTTCTCAGCTTTTTTTATTTACCCTTAATGGGTCTCTACTAGAGTAGTAGGTAGTATGTGAACAACGGTAATGGCTATGACTGACTTATCTACTGTAGTACTCTCAGAATCTTTGAGGACAACTTCTATTTTTCTTTCAAATATAATATAATTGCTATTGGTAGGTTGAACTGGGAAGAAATGGTATAGTGGGGCGGAGGAGGTCGTGTGTGTATACGAGCATGTATACACACACACACACACACACACACACACATACACAGAGGTGTGTACTTGCAAACACCGGAGAGAGATGGAGAGAAAGAAGGAAAGAGAGAGGGAAGGGGATGGAGGGAAAGAAAGCAGAAGAGAAAAATAGACAGAAGGAAGAGAAAGGGAGAAGAAAAGTAAGGGGGGGGGGAGATAGGGTTAGAATGAAGTAGAAAAAAAGGCTTGTCCATTGGTGGTTTCCTCTGTCACCAAGAATGGAGCCGCATAGTTCTGACCCAATGACAATAATAACAACTCCCAATTTCTCTCAGGGAAACTCCTACACTTTGCTACAATGCTTGAAACAGGCTGAGCCTAAACTCAGGTTACAGAGGTGGTCCTGGTCTTGAGCCTTGAGTCAGGCTAATTCAACCTTACCAACTGAGAAAAAGTCCCTAGGCTTTGGCAGTTCTCAGCAAAGAACTGTGTTCCCTTTGTCCCCGGAGTTGCTAACCTGGTGGGACATGCTTGCATTTCTTACATGCAGGAATGCAGGATGGAGCTAGCAGAAATATGGAGGGAGGATGCATACTATATTGTCATACTATTGGCATCTCCAAATGCAACCATGCCTAAGGCTAGCCCTAACATGGTAACAAAGTTTCTTGAACAAATCCGCTTTAGGTTTAAACTAGTTTGAGCTAGCTGCAGGTCATTTGCAATACAAAGTCCTGGCAGAGGTAGAGGTTGGCAGAGGTGCATGTGAAGGTTTGCAAGGGATAGAAAAGAGTTGGAAAATGGAGGAAGGAGAGTGCCACCCCCTGGGAGGTCTGCTGGCACAGTGCTAATTCTGATCTCTCATCTGCATTTTAGGGGATTAGCCTTTCTAGAAATGAGAATCTAAGGCTCTCTAAAGTCTAGCTAATGAAAACAGTAGCTGGACCTCAAATCCCTCCATTCTTTTCTATGCTACTCAAACCTTAACAGGAAAGACTCAATCCTTCTCCATCCCTCACCAGACCCAGAAGGAGCTCTTTCATAGAAAACTAGGAACTACCAATGAAACTAACAGATCACTATAGTTATCGTGACTTCCAAAGACTTGTTAGCATGCTGATGATGATTAATTTTCAATTTTAATTAATAGAAATGACACTTTCTTGTAATTTGTATCATTACTCAAATAAGTGTCTTAATTAGGATTTGTAATATACAGATCTACAAACTCGAGTTGACAAGTATAAACATGAGAAGCGGCTGCCCGTTTTGACAAACTTTCTCTCATTACTCTCCCACTGGCTTTCAGAATATGGGGAAAGGGAAGACCTCAGTTTCATTTCCAAGCTTCTATGCAAAATGTTTTGTTAGAGTAGCTGACTTGTCCTTTCTGACTCTTAGTATATCAATAAAATGGAAAATATTTTAGGTAACCAGCTATAAAGTGTTCTAGGGAACACAGTACATTGTCTATATATAAAAATGAGTTTGAAAACAGCAGCTTTTTTATGTACATGTGTCCATGTATGTACATGCACATATGTATATGTATATGTGAAGGCTAAAAATCAACTTTAGATCTTATTATTTTGGAATTATTTTTTGAGACACCTTTTTTGTTTGTTTGTTTTTTAAAACAGTCTCTTACTGAAAGGAACCTAAGGCTTTAAGAGTTAGGTTGACTGATCAGTTGTAGCAGTTTGAATGAGAACGGTCCTCATAGGCTCATAGATATGAAGGATCACCAGGGAGTGGCACTATTTGAAAGGATTTGAAGGTGTGGCCCTGTTGGAGGAAGTGTGTGGGCTTTGAGGTTTTGAACAGCCAATTCCAAGCTCAGAGTCTCTCTCTTGCTATATCTCTAGCACCATGTCTGTCTGAGCACCACCATGCTTCCTGTCACAATGATAATGGATGAAACTTCTGAAAGTGTGAGTAAGCCACAATCAAATGCTTTTTCTCTATAAGAGTTGCCATGGTCATGGTGTCTCTTCATAGCAACAGAACACTAACTAAGACACCAATGAACCTCAGGAACCCTCCTGTCTCCATCTCCCCAGCACTGGGATTGCAAGCATTCAACACTGAACTCAGACTTGTATGTGGAACTAAGGATTCCACTCAAGTCTTCAGGCTTATGTGTCAAGCACTCTGCATACCGAGTCATCAGTCCAATGCCCAACTGCAGGAGCTATTTGCATCATTCTCTACAACACAACTATAGAGTCCCTTGTCAGATGACTACTGACACCTCTGCATCAGCCAAGGTGCTACACCCTCTGCAGTCTTTATCAGATCAGTAGGCTAGGCTGGAGCTTCAGCCTGCGGACAGTGCTTACCTCATAGTAGCTCTGGACAGCATTCATAAAGGCTTCATCAGCTACGATTTGGGTCTCCCCATTGAGAAAAGCCTGGAACCGGTCTTTGACAGTCTGTAGCTGCTGTTTGCTGATCTGTAGAGAGAGAAAGAGAACCTTGAAGGCTTCATGTAAACAGGGATGTGACTACTTCACAAGAAAGATGCCCATCTATCAGAGTGTGGGCTGGCCTGATAAATGAGCAAACTTTCTGAACTCACATGGAACACATTCATTGCTAAAAATAGTACAAGCCACAGTTTAATACATTGCTTTACAACCACACAAGAATTCTGTTACCACAGAAATCAGCAAGTGCTGTCAAGTAGGTTTGTTTGTTTGCTTGTTTGTTTATTTCTAACTTTTGAAAGAGTTGGCTGTTAAAACATTTCTTAGGGAGTGATGCTTGGTTATATTCAGAAATTGCTATTTTTTTCATTTCTTACTTTAATTTGTGCCTGTAGTTATTTATAGGCACAGTGCTTGTAAGATAGAATCTGTAGATAAGTGGGTCATGTCTCTTTTCAGATTTACATTTATGGATGCATCATTGGCTGGTGTTATGAGCCACATGGGACTAATTATACTGCAGAAATCAGCAAAGACCACTAAGCAAACAAGCAGGTCTGTTTGTTTATTTATTTATAACTTTAAAGAAGAGGCTGCCGTTGGAATGTTGCCTAGCAGACACTCTACTCTGCATTGCAAACACTCCACTGTGCATAATGGATACTTACTCTACCTGCAGGGTCTTCAGAGGTCTGAACACCTAGTAAGGTGTACCCTGCAGAGGCTGTGGAACTTCTGGTAGTGTGGGTACACCCTTGGCCAGGAGTCAATAGCACTGAGGTTCAGGGAGTGAGGTGGCATATTGGGCAATTCTTTCTGTACAACTGCCTTCACAACCCTAATCATCTTGTATCCAAGAAAAATAGTCCTATAAGATCCATGCCAATTATCCTCCTCTTCTTGTGAATGTCCCATCTTCCATCAACATGATCAGATCTGGCATAAGAAGTACTCAAAATTCCAGCTCAGACTAAGACCTTCTCACACGTGACTCAAAAGCAAACATTTATCTTTATGACTTGTGGTTATGACTAAATGTGTTAAGCCCATTTTGCTATCTTTTTCACTAAGATTTCCCTGCAGCCTCCCTAGTGCCTTACATGTGACAAGCAGTCAATTAATGTTGATTTAACTGAATGAACAAAGTGCAGGAAAGATATTATCTGTGGGTAGCCTTGAAACAGCTCTACTTTCTGTTGACACTATATAAAGTTCATAAACTACTCAAAGTTCAAGTTCCTGACTTCTAAAAAGGTAAAGGCTTTGAAAAATGTTGTTTCAAAATGAAGGATGACATGCTTCTGACAGCCACAGTTCTTGTAGAAAAATAACTTTCCAGTAGCACCATAATGTCTTGTGGAAAAGCCACTTAAATTCAGGGCTGGCCAGGGAGTTGAAGCTTCTCTAGAATGGGGCTGGCTTTGAATAAGTGCATTTGGTCTCACTATCTATTTTTCCATTTGGATACAGTAAGCATTTTAACTGCTTACTGCCTCATGAGGTTGCAGCTCTTCCGTGAATTGAGTCCTTATTGACTAGCAAGGTAACAGGCTGACTACAACAAATTTAGTATGTGTATGTATGTGGGTGTATGTGAGCATATTCATGTGCCAAGAGAGAGAGACAGAGAGATAGAGACAGAGATAGACAGACAGACAAACAGACACACAGAGAGGGAGAGACAGAGATAGACAGACAGACAGACAGACAGACAGACAGACACACACACACACACACAGAGAGAGAGAGAGAGAGAGAGAGAGAGAGAGAGTCAATCTATGGATTGAGTCTATGGTTTTCATGTTTTTTTTTTCTTCTTGCATGCTAGGCAAGCATTCTACCACAGAACTGCCTCTACAGCTCAGATGTTGCATTCTTTAACAGTTTGGAAGGTGGATGGTGAGTGCTCTTACTACGAAAATGCTATTGTGTGAGGTGATGTCTTTGCCATTTAGATTTAACCTGTTCTATGGTGGAGGCATAATATAAAGCAGGTTGTATGCAACACACATGGTTTTGTTTGTTAATTAAAGAAGTATTGATTTTCTTTATGGATTTCAAAGGCCTTTATTATTAGAAATTAATATAAGTAGAAAATAAAGTTTAAAGCTCTAGGAGACTGAAACCTCATCTGAGTTTCTACTCAAGAAATAAAACAGGAAGGGTTCCCAGAATGTTCATAGCTGGTAGCTGGGTACTCTGACTAAAGATTGTAAGTTTTGGAGAACTGGAAAGGGAGGGATATGGAAGCAAAGGAAGATGAAAAGATTTAAGTTTGACGAGATTCATGCTTATTTGTTTATTATATTTCTTATATATATACATACACACACATTACATATATATTTGTTCACATGTGTATAGGCAGGAAGATTCCTTAGGTCAACCTTGTATATTATTTCTTAGGAGGCATCCATCATGTTTTTTGAATCAGGGTGCTAACTGGGCCTTGAGGTTTGCAGAATACACTAGGCTGCTTGTTCAGCAAGTTCTAGGGAGCTGTCTTGTTTTGCCTCCTCAGTGGTGGGATTATAAGTGTATACTTGTCCATGGGGCTGGGATCACAGGATTCTATGTGTACATGGGACAGGAACCACAGGTTTCTATGTGTAAATGGGGCTGGGATCACAAGTTTCTACTTGTACATGGGGCTGGGATCACAGGATTCTATGTGTACATGGGGCTGGGAATATAGGATTCTACTCATGGGATTCTATGTGTACACAGGACTGGGATCACCAGATTCTATGTATATAGGGTACTGGGATTGCAGTATTTTATTTGTACATGGGGCTGGGATCACAGGATTCTTCCTGTCTGTGGGCCTTGGATCATCATTACACAAATGCAGCAGGCATTAAAAGACTGAGTCTTCTTCCCTCTCTCGAGATTCGTACTTGCCATGCTCTAGGGAATCCACCACTCAACATTAGGAACATTTGTAAACTTTTAAAGAGTTGATATGATCTTTCAAATGCTTTATTTTAACCAATATGTCTCCAAACCACTTTCACATGTAATCATGACATGAACTTCCAATGAGGCACTTCATTTGTGTTATGCTGTATCTTGCAAATAAGCCATAGTTTCCTCTTCTAGGACACCACAGTTGAATTATACATTGAATGGAATAGCCTTAGAATATGGAAGGAACACACATCTTTAATTATGATTTCCTGTTCAGATCCAATACTATTACACAATGACTCTGTTTGCCTCTGGAGCAGAACTGCACAACTTTCTTTATTCCTAAAATTTATGATGTTAAGGTCTTTCTCATTATTTCATGTTCACACTGTGTAGCTGGACTTCTGCATATACCATGGAAAATGAACCTCAAGTTTGAATTACACCTAGATTAGCAACAGGGAACCCATTCACAAGACAGCATGCTAGCACAAGTCCATCCAAAGCAGGTTAGGTAGAAATTACTAACATCAGAATTCCTAGCTGCTCTTAACAAACAAGGGTATTTCATGGACTTTATGTCTAGGATCCGTTCCAACTCTTGTCAATCTTAGCTTTGTGAGACAAGGGGGCAAGCAGCCTAGGGTAAGCTTTTGTCTTTAGTAATTGAAATAAAATTAGGAGCACACACCATCTGTGTGATCAAGACTGATTGCTGACTAAAGCCAAATCTGAGCATCCAATAAATAAGCATGGAGCTCATTTATATACAGGCATTTACAAAGAGCCAAGCACGAATGCAGAGCTCTGCCAGAATCTAAGGGTTCAATAGTCAAAAAAACGCAGCCATTCCTTGATCTTATTTACCAGGTCAAAGCACTTGGTAGTCTAAAGGCATTGAAGCATATCCTTAGAGCTCTTCCATCTATATGGAAAAGGAAAAGCATATAGAGCTAGATCAAATTATGTTCTAGGATTTCAGAGGGGAGAAACTACAGAATATACAAGTCTTAAGAAAAAAAACAAGAAGGAGACAGATTTGGATCCTTTTGAACACACACACACACACACACACACACACACACACACACACACACACACAATGTAAATAGACAATCCTGTGCACATAATTAATGGTTTACTTGCTCTGAATTAATCTTTGATCTACATATAATTAAAATTTGATGCTTATTTTCCTTAGTGTATGCAAAAGTCCAGCTACACATTGGGAGCATGAGATGAAGAAGACCTTAACATCATACATCTCAGGGATAAAGACTGGCCACTGACCAGAGGAGCAGGAATAATCTTTGGAATGAGAGACTGCCCTTCCTTATATGATTTGATGACCACATATCACATTGAAGATTCAACTGCTGTCTTTGCCTAGTGGCTTCTCAATGTCAGTGGTGTCATGGACCAAATTCTGGTTTCAAAAAACTTTGAGAACATTAAGCTCACAGCACAGGGGAGCAAGGAAAACTCTGATAGCAGAACCTGAAGTCTCCTCTTGCTTCCTTTCCATCGACACTTACCATTTCCTTACTATAAAGCAGTTAATCTATAAACTCTCCAACTTTGTCTCATCAGGCAAAGAGGAACCTGTGTTTATCTCTGTGTTTGCTTCCATGTAATGTCACCAAAGCTGATTGCATAAGATGGCAGTGAGGATGCTGAGAGACAGGACTGACATGGGACATGTGTTTAGCCTATGCTAGCTGCTATGGATGGGTCTTACCATTAGACTGCACATGTTGTTCTTCTAATAGGACCAGATGTGAGGGATTTTACATATCTACACAATTCAGCCCACATGTTATTTCTCAGTAGCCTCTATGTAGAGTTTTACAGTTTTCTCAGTACTTTTAAAGGAGTCACACAAAGTACTACTCTTCAGAGACAGGTGTGGGAAGCAGGTGCGGCCGCAGGCCCCATGAAACCCACTTGTTTACTGCCTTCCCTGAACATGCGCAGTGAGGCTGCATGCGTGGGCTGCCTGCCAGGCTGGACTGTTCCTCGAAATTGGGACCTGTCAGCCTACCTGTTAATGACCTGAGCTCGTGCCTGGAGCATGTGTGAATTCTGATTGGATGAGGTGGGGTGGAGCTAGAAGGAGGTGAGTCAGCATGAATATAGTTTTAGCCCTTGCTGTGAGTAGAAGGAGTAGTAAAAGAAGCTGTTGTAATAGGAGTTTAGCCCTTGCTGCGAGAAGGACAGAGGTAGTAGAAGAAGCTGCTGGGGAAGAGAGCTGTAGGGGAAAAAGTTCGAAGTAAAGAAGCCATTGCGTGAACCTGACTTGGTGTCCGTGTCGTTCCTGTTGCCGCCGGAGTGGAGAGGACCATGCCAGACAGGGGCATTGCTTAGAGTTCAGACCAAAACATTTAGGATCAAAGGGGCAGAGGCTTATATTTTGGTGTACCCACTTAAGCTTGGGAAAGCTGCATTCTCTAAGCCTTGGCTCCTCATGTAAAAATGTGGGAACCTGTGTCCCAAGAGTGTTTGGAAGATTAAAAGGGAATGGGGACTTAGCCCACTGCCTGGCACATTCAGTCTAGTTAATTGAGGGAGACGGTAACTAGACACTTCCAAGGTCCTAGCTGAGACTGAACTCTGTGCTTCTCCATGTCCAATTCTGCCCTGTCCCAGAACACATTCTGCCCACCTCAGAACACTGCTGCCTTGCTGATGCTCTGGAGCCTTTGTTGTCTTAAGTTTCATCCTGGCTGTTCCCTAACGAGGTCATCTTTCTGCCTTTCCATATAGCCACTACCCAGGAATCTAACACAACCCCACGTCTCTAAGATGGCCTTTCCTGACCAAGTGTCATGCTTATGTTCCCATCACATTGTACTGGTCCTAAGAATTTCCCTAAAGCCATTACATTGTCAATACTTATATTGTGTAGCATAAATTCATTTGAATGGATCATAGTATGCACACATACAAAAACACATCACAAGAGCAGGATACATATATTCTTACAAAATTAACCCTCCAATGTAACCAGCTCTCATCTCATAGCAAGAGAAAATAGCGAGGCCTAGATCCGCTGCAGGACTCCAATGTCATGGCCTTCTCTGTAGATCACAGGCACCCTAGATACCTTCCCCCATGTCAGGAATCAGGCCATGCCTCTACCATGATTTTGGTCTCTATCTCTGACTGATGTAGTCCTTAAGGAGAATGGACTTGTACACAAATGTTTTTCCTCGTCTCTGCTGCTTATACTGCCAGACTTCCTCCTCCTGAACTCATAGAAGTGATTGCCTCTACTTTCCCTTCCTTTCCTTCCTTTCTTCTTCCCCTTTCAGGATCCTACCATGTTGTACATTGTACATGGTCTCTCTCTCTCTCTTACTTTAAACTATCTTAATGAACATCCTCTCCAGGTTTTAAATAATTTTCTCTTTAAGTCCCTGCCATGTCTTTGATATTAGCCTCACTAATTGCTCTCACAACTCAAGGCTGGATCATGTCCTCCCCTTATTACAAGAGCTCTCTCCAATCAGATCTCATTTCTGAATAAGAATCGATTTTCACTTCCTTCTCTGCAAACCAATAGAACCTTTTTTTAAAAAATTATTACATGTTTGTTTAGTGTGTGTGTGTATGTGTGTGCACGTGCATTTCTATGTGCATGTATATGGACTTGTTCCACAGTGGGCATATGTTTGTTAGAAAGAAGACTATGGGAGTTTTCTCCTTCTACCATAAGGGCCTGGGATGGACCTCAGGCTGTCAGAATTGACAGCAGCCAGCTTTTCCTGTTGAATCATCTCATATCTCCCTTTTTTAAATTTATCATAGTGCTCTCCAAAATGGCTCTACACCTATCATCATTGATCAGTTTTTCCAGCTTCTTAGTGTGATGCTAGTACAGTCATGAACAATAGATCTAGTCACAGAGTTTGGTGTAGCAATAGATTGTTCACCATTATTGCTGTTCCAAAGTAAAGACTGCCACTGTTCATCTAGTTTCTTGCTGAAGGGCATTTAGGTCTTCTGTATTTGATCAAAATCTGCCTCCCACAAAAATGTGTTTCATAAATATCCCAACCCTATCTACCTTCATGCTGATAAGCTTAGTGCTTTGTACATAATTAGCTCTCAACAAGTATTTGTTGACTGAATCTATTAACTTAGTGGATGATTCATGTATACTAAGTTCTCGAGATGGAAAATTACCAAGGTACAATCTTATCTGTCAGATCAAAGATCATTTGCTTACTTGGCTTCCTAATATTCATTGTTAGTGACTGACAAAATGAAAATCTTAGGTGTTCATAAAAACAGGTAGACTAAGAGTTCAGTCTGTGGGACAGAGGTTCTGTCTGGGTGAAAGTTAACTGACCTAGTAAATATGGCTGAGCCCAGAAGATGATCTTGCACAAACAAACTAAAGTAATTTGCCTAGGCTAACTGACAATGATTGCCCAACTCTAAACAAACAAATAGGCCCTCAAAAGCCACTTATCGACAGAGCCTCCTAAAGTAGAAGGACATCTAACAGCATTTAACAGGTGCAGCAGCCACTGGGCATCAAGGTCAGAACTGAAAATTGCAGCAATGAGTTTTAAGAGAAGAAAACCTATAGAGAGGACAGGTCATAGGCAGAGAGAAGCACTGCAGTACTTGCAAGAGTCACTCAGACACCCTGGATTCAAATTGCTTCATTACCAAGGTCTGGAAATTCCCACTCTCCTGCAGGCCATTTGTAACTCATTGTAGCATTTGGCAGGAGTGTGAGATAGATTTCAGTCAGGAGGAAACATCATGTTCTAAGTGATTGTCTCAAGGAAAAGAAGAGAGAAGCCAGAGCCAGCTCTGGTTGAATGCTGTTATACTGCAGTATCTTGGGCAAGTAATTCACTTTTGTGTCTGTCCCTTAAAAACAAAGGACAGTGATGTCTCCTTGTAAAGTAGTGCTTTCTCCTTCCAGGGTTTTTATGAGGTTCAGACAAGATGATATATGTGAGTCACACAGAACACTGCCCAGTGTACAGCAATGACTCCTATGATGTACTGAAAGGATTATTGTCATTATTAAAATTTCCTTTCACCTTTCATCTTCTTCGTGTTTCCTTTTGCTTATGTGCTCACTTTTGAAATTGCATGAATGTGGTTGGTATTCACTATGTTTTCTTCCTTAGCCCTTCCATTTTAGGGGTTAAAATGGCTATTACTTCTGTCCAGTCTCCTTGAAAGTAGGGATGGCCACGTGACAGTGCCAGATATCTCTAAGGACTTTGGAGAACACATTTGAAATTCTCAGAAAAAGGAATCTACCCAGAGACATCATATTTTCCTTCCTGTTGCCTCTTCTCTGGACAGAGCAAACAATTATAGTATCTACAGCTGGAGTGAAAGACTATGAACATTGTAGAAATAGTGAATCTCTGAATCAATGCTTGTTAATATTTTCCTTCCTGTTGCCTCTTCTCTGGACAGAGCAAACAATTATAGTATCTACAGCTGGAGTAAAAGACTATGAACATTGTAGAAATAGTGAATCTCTGAATCAATGCTTGTTAATACATATCTTGGACGTAAGGATGGAGATATGCATGAGCCCTGAATAGTCCTTGCCACTGAATGTTTTCTCTTTTTCTTTTATTTGCAGCCAACTGCTTTTCTGTTATACATATGCCTTTCTGCAGTCACAGAGGAAAGCACAGTTGATAAAGTATTCATTGGGTAATATGCTTCCTATTGCATAAAGGATGAAGGAAGCCATATCTATCCTGTAAGTGTGAATTTAACAGTGTATCATTCTGAACACAGATGAGAGAGTGGAAATCTCTCTTTTGGTGTATGTGTGTGCACGTGTCTGTCTGTCTTCTTTGATATATATGTATATATATATATATATATATATATATATATATATATATATATATCCATGTGGTGTGAGTGCATGCATGAGTATGTACATGGGCATTGGGCATCCACTTCTTTCACTCTCTACCTTATCTTTTGAGACAGAGTCTTACCACACACTAATGCTCCACTATCACCATGTTATGCTCTATCATTGTGCATCCATCTTCCGTGTATTCCTTTTTTAATTTTAGAGTAGAAACTGAATATATTTAGTGAAATTATACTTCTCAAATTAAGTCTGCATTTTTAAATAATTAAGTAATAGAAAACCCCATTGATCATGTTATTCTTAAAAATCTATTTGGGCAAGAAAGAAAGAATAAAGTCAGAGGAGCACCATATGACACTACCAAAAAGCGTTCTAGGACTTAAAAGGACACAAACTTGGAGACAGTAAGTGAACACTGATTAAGACAGGACTTTCCCAGAAAACAGCTATCTGCCAGAAGAGGGACAGGAAAAGGAATGTAGAGAAGGACTTCGGGTTGACAGTTGGATGGAGGAGGGGGTGAAATGCTCTGGGTATAGGATGCTAGCTCACTGGCACAGTGAGTATGTGTGAGGCCCCAGTTTCCAGCCTCAGTAACTCCCAAACAACAAACTAACATCATGATTAAAAATAGAGAAGATAAAAGGGAGAAAAGGAAGGATAGAGATCTGCTTCTACCAATCACAGAACAGGGAAACATGATCTACCTCTTGCCCTTGAAAACAATGCATTCTTTAGTAATAAGTTTTTCCTCCACTTTGGAGGCAGTGAGGCACTAGTCACTTGGATTCTTTTGACAGACCAACCAACAAAGGAGCACAGATCAAAGGCTTTTGAAAGCCATTAGCCTTTTATTTCAAAGTCTTCATATAACTTGAAACATGGCTGAGGACCCCAAAGGGCTTCTGTTAGGCAAATTGTGTTATATCTCTTGATATCTACTATAACTCAGATTAAAACAGGGCTGTTTAAATTATTTATTAATTCATTAAAACTAACAAGAATAAACTTATTATACATTAACCTAAATAACACATTGTATGAAAATATTTTTAAGAGGTTAATATTTTATTATTAATTATTATTTTATAATAACAATTATCAAAATATTTAATTAAAAGGTTAATAGTGAAAAGATTTGGAGCATTTAATAGCATTTTAAATCTGTGTTGGATAAAAAGAGGACAGGTGGATTCTAACTTCTGCTTCAGTATTCAATCTGCTTCCAGGATTTCTCTGACTGGTGTATGTAGAAGGAACCTGCCCTTTTGTGGAGATGACATTGCTTTCCAAACAAAACTTTTGATAGCCATGCTAGGTAAATGTGACAGTCTTCTCCAGCACCATCACAAAGCTCAAAGGATGGTATTTTTTTATACATCAGTAGCAATATGAAAATTGAAATCATATCAATAAATGTCTTATCCTCAACAACAGTAAGATCCATTAGATTTTTTGTTGTTGTTCTTTGAAAGACTTGCACCCATGCAAGTCAAAGAAATTTGTTCATACAAAAATATTTGCTCATTGAGTCATGCAAGTATTTCAAATGTCAACAAATATTATTACCTATGTGCAAAAATACTGTATTATTTAATATCATCATGAGTATTACCCAAAATCCTGCAATGGATAAGGAAGGCTGTAAAGAAGCTGCCCGGCTCACAGTTGTGGGTTAAGCTGTGCAACTCTAACATGAGCAAAATACAATAAATGCTACCTTTATAATTTTGGTCCCCTTTATTAATTTCCTAAAAATATCTGTGAAATACTTAAATTTGCATTTTAGTTGTTCTTTCAGTTAAAGATGGTGTTCCAGTCACCATGGACATTACTTCAAAAATATAAAAATACATCTGCCATACAATCCAGTTATATAAAGCACACAGACAGCTGAACACTCATGCTACAGAAGCACAATTCACAGGCTCCAAATCATGGACCCAGCTCTGGTTTCCATCTTCTCTCCCTCAATTAACTACAGATGTTATATAAAAACATGAAGTGATTTCTCCATAGCTATCTCTATCAAATCCAATGGAATCTAATATACCTGACATGAAATAGAGTGAGGCCAGTTGGGAGAGAATGGGAGAGATGAGTGGGCAGAGATGGTGTGAATAGGCTCACAGTATGTGATATGACCACTAAGATGCTGCTATCTCAGCATCACCAAGGCAGTGGTACCCAACCATGTTCTTGTGGCACACAGCAGATGCTGATAGGTTGCTATGTTTACTGAATTCTTTCCTTGCTGCAGCCATATACATGATTTATTGCTGCCCTTGTCATGCTAAGGCAAAACTAACTTTCTTCACTGCTGCTTCTGCACCATCATTGAAACTGGCAGTGTCTCATCAATGTTAACAGAATTACCTTGAAGATCTTGGTGGGCATGGCTATATGTCATGTACCTGTGACTAGTGAAGTGAACAGATGCTGTATGGTACTTATGAAGAGTGGGGAAGGATGTGATCATGGAGGGCAGGGTACTAGCACACAGTGAACAGGAAATGGAACATGATGGCACAGACCATACATGCCAAAGTGAAGGTTTAATTCCTAATTCATTGAGAAGTCATTGACATACACCGAACAAGAGTAGGCATGATTTGAGCGCCCTGAGAGTCAATGTGCAAAGAGGACTGTGTTATGTGTAGGCTATAACATTTGAGAAGAGGGTTTGAAATAGAACAGAATCTCCAATTTCAGACCCAGGGATAGCAGGGAGAATAGGAAGGAGGATGGAGAGATGCAGAAGGTATGAGAAAGGTATGTTGGGGTAGAAGTACAACAGGCATGAGGAGATACATGAGAAAATGGGGGGCAGTTGAAGGACACATCAAGGATTTTTTTGTCAGTTTCTAGTTACAGATCTCAGAATGAACACACTGAAGATTGGGGTGAGGTGACAAACAGTTCCATTTGGCTGGAGAACAGGTTAAAAAGTGCAGCCCAACAACATATGAGATTGCTAATCGTGCACAGCATCCAGGGCCTTGGAAGTGTAATAGAAAATTTATCAGTAGCAATTATTTTTAGAAAATAAGGTGGAAAACCCTGAATACTGACTACACATAGGCTACACAAGATTCTTCAATACAACATCTCACAAATGATGACCAGGAGCCTCACTGAAATTGATTTTGATAAGAACCTTGTCCTGTCATGAGCGATGACAAAGGCACAATTGATTGGCAGCCACTCTGCAGACTGCTGGGTATTTGGAGTTCCACAGAGATCTTGACTGCTTTCATCTAACAACACCTATTCAAGGTCCATAAAGGCAGAGAGATTAAGTAGGAACCACATTTTAAAGTATTCTGAAATTGAAAAGTAAAGGTAGAAATGCAGACCCTAATGAAAACTACAAACATTAGTTAAAAATACTGAGTGAATTGTAGCCTCACAACTATGACAAACACATTTACCACACCAATGCAAGATGTAGGAATAGGGAAAATTTTGTAGGTGTGGGCATGTGTAATTCCTATACTTTTTGCTCAATGTTTCTGTGAACCTAAAATTTCTTTAAAGACACGAGGTGCTGGCTGGGAAGGTGAGAAGGTGAGATCTCAGCCAGCAAAGTGCTTGCCACATTCTCTTGATCTTCATTCCCCCGCACCCACATGGAGCATGAGGTATGGTGGAATATGTTCATAACCACAGCACCAGGGCAGCAGCAAGGAGAATCCCCGTGGCTTTCATGCCAGTCAATTGAACTAAATTGGTAATTTTAGTTCAGTGAGGCACTCTGTCTAAAAATCCAAGGTAGAGAGTGGTTGTAAAAGACACAGAGTTGAACATCTTCAAAGGTTTCCTAGAATAGAGAAAATCATCCATAATGCAGCCTAAATACTAATTAATGTCTAGATTAAGTCAGGATCCTTTTGTTAAAAATGTAGACGAATGTATCCCTATCACAGACCTGTTTATTTTGAAAGCCTAGGGGTAGGGCTCCAGGTATGAATGAATTTAGAACCTTCCTTCTCCCCCTACCCTCCCCCTTCCCTTTCCTCTCCCCCTCTCCTCCTCTCCTCCTCTCCCCCTCTCCCCCTCTCTCCCTCTCTCCCTCTCCGTCTCTCTCTCTCTCTCTCTCTCTCTCTCTTTGTGTGTGTGTGTGTGTGTGTGTGTGTGTGTGTGTGTGTGTGTGTGTGTTTGTGTGCTTAATGAGTGCTGCAGGTTGCTCCAACACAGCTATGGCCCCCAACCCTAGACACTTTACAAGCATTCTGATGCACAAAAGCTGGAAAATCGGCTTCTCCCATGAGACAGGATGCACCAGGGAAAGCTGGGACAGCTGATGACCTGAAAGATCTATGATCTTTCCACAGAAGCCAGGATGCAAAGCCTCAGGATGCTAGGAGGCCACATCACTCCACTTTGCCTCTTAGAGACTACCTAATAAAACCATGTTTCTCTCGTTTTGTAAAGCAGCAGGATCAGAGCAGACCTTACAGGCTCTTCTCTGAAATCCATCCCAATGGTTCCTGCAACCATGACCTGGCTGAGAGCCCTGGGAAGCTTTTCTATTTTTTTTTTTAATTCAACAAGTATTTTTTTTATTATTAGGTATTTTCCTCGTTTACATTTTCAATGCTATCCCAAAGGTCCCCCATACCCACCCCCAACCCCCTACCCACCCACTCCCCCTTTTTGGCCCTGGTGTTCCCCTGTACTGGGGCATATAAACTTTGCAAGTCCAATGGGCCTCTCTTTGCAGTGATGGCCGACTAGGCCGTCTTTTGATACATATGCAGCTAGAGTTAAGAGCTCCGGGGTACTGGTTAGTTCATAATGTTGTTCCACCTATAGGGTTGCAGTTCCCTTTAGCTCCTTGAGTACTTTCTCTAGCTCCTCCATTGGGGACTCTGTGATCCATCCAATAGCTGACTGTGAGCATCCACTTCTGTGTTTGCTAGGCCCTGGCATAATCTCACAAGAGAGAGATATATCTGGGTCCTTTCATCAAAATCTTGTTAGTGTATGCAATGGTGTCAGCATTTGGAAGCTGATTATGGGATGGATCCCTGCATATGGCAATCACTAGATGGTCCATCCTTTCGTCACAGCTCCAAATTTTGTCTCTGTAACTCCTTCCATGGGTGTTTTGTTCCCATTTCTAAGAAAGGGTAAAGTGTCCACACTTTGGTCTTCGTTCTTCTTGAATTTCATGCGTTTGGCAAGTTGTATCTTATATCTTGGGTATCCTAAGTTTCTGGGCTAATATCCATTTATCAGTGAGTACATATTGTGCGAGTTCCTTTGTGATTGGGTTACTTCACTCAGGATGATACCCTCCAGGTCCATCCATTTGCCTAGGAATTTCATAAATTCATTTTTTTAAATAGCTGAGTAGTACTCCATTGTGTAAATGTACCACATTTTCTGTATCCATTCCTCTGTTGAGGGGCTTTCTCATCATTCTTCCCTAATGCTTCCCCTCCTCCTAGTACTCACCTGCCTTGTGTTCTGTTTTGAGAGTCAGGCTTTCGTGCTAAGGGGGAGACATAATTCTTTAGCACTGGCTAGAAAGATCTGGAGAGGGGAGGGGATTTTTAAAGGTGCAAGACAGAAAAATGCAAGAGGGAAGCCTGCACATGGCAGACTCTTGTGATGTAGCTCTACCATTGTGCACTGGTGGTTATGTTCCCATTCCAGGCTGAGGAGATGGCAGTGGGTGAAAGCACAGGCTGCACAAGCACTTGGGAGAACCATGTGTGCTGCAACCTTAGACCCCTGGGTGGAAGGGACTGGGGCTTCCTGGGGTTCCTGGTCAGCCAGTCTAGACCAAATGGAGAGGTCCACGTTCAATGAGAGATCTCATTTAAAGGGAATTAGGACATTGATAACTCTCTCTCTCTCTCTCATGCAATTTTAAACAAACAAACAAAACTTGTTTTAATTGGAGCACAATTATTTTTTTACACATCCACACACCCATGAAACTACTGGTTGAGAATTCATATATAACTAGTATTCCACTCAGCACTAAGAATTCACTGGTTCTTAACAATGCTAAAGAGCTTGCCTTTCTGAGGTCCCTTTTTACTCCTTGCTTCTGTTACAAGCTCACATCTAACTTCTCACTTAGTGTACCAGGAAGAGGTAAATCTTGTCTAAGATATTCATTGGAGGAACCAAAGTGCACAAGGACTTCCTGGGTTGGATCTATAAACCATGATAACATTCCTTTTGATGGAAGGATATGTAGAGTTTGCTAAGCAGAAGGCCAAACCCTGGGCTCCAGGCACAGTGGCCTGAGAGACTGCCTTTGCTCTCTAAGCCCTAGAACTAGAATTCTGAGTATAATCTAGGTCAGCAGTTCTTAACCTGAAGGTCTAACAGCCCTCTCACAGGGGTCAAATATATATTCTGCATATGAGATATTTACATTATGATTCATAGCAGTAGCAAAATTAAAGTTATGAAGTAGCAGTGAAATAATTTTATGGTTGGGGGTCACCTCAACACAAGGAACTATATTAAAGAGTTACAGCATCAGGAAGGTTAAGTACCACTGGCCTAGCCACTAACAGCATCTTCTATTTCTTCTCAATAGTCCTGTCTTTCCAGAACGAAAGTGACCTAGATAAACAGTCTGAGACATGAGGGACACTCAGCAGCCTGTGTTCTGACCAGTACTAGTTTCCAACTTTCTGGAAAGTGAGCCCTAATGTCTCCACCCTTTTCTTTCCCCTTGCAGGTCCAAGTTGACTTTTTCAGTAAAATTCTATTTATGGAGTGGTGGTCAGTGAAGAGTAACCCTTATTTTATCAACTACACACTAAGCAGACCTTGATCTGAGCTACAGATCAGCACAGCTTCAACAGTCAATAACAGAACTCCAGGCCAGTGCTTTAGAAGAGACAATGGGCAAATGCGAACCTGCACTCCAGGGCTAAACAATGTGTTACCTTGATCCCAGCTCAGCATGTGACCCTAGAGAATTTACTAAGCCATCATTCACATTCACAATTTGAGGGAGCAAAGTTCAGAATACAGGGAAGGCTTCCTGCTGAAGTGTGAGAGTAGCAGGTGTTTACTGCTGAAGAAAGCTTAGATAAAGCATGGTGCTGCCACACAATGGAGTCCTATAAAGTCATATAGAGAAGTGCAGAATAGCTGTAAGTGCAAACATGGGAGTGACCTATGGAAGATACTGTTCACTGTAAAAAGATGCTGTGTGTAAGGAATGGATGCTACTGTGCCTTTATCTAAGAGAAAGAAACGCACACACTTTAAAATGCACAGTAACCCAAAACTTAAAATTAATATGCTCTTTAGACTATAATCTTTGAATACAACTTTACACAAAAATGAACCAGGTGTGGTGACACATGTCTTTAATCCCAGCACTTGGGAGGGAACATCAGGTAGATGGCTATGAGTTGCAGGCCAGCCTAGTTTGCAAAGTGAGTTTCAGGATAGCCAGAGCTATATAGCAAGACCCTATCTCAAAAGCAAAACAAAATGGAACAACCACCAAACAAAACCTAACCAAACCAAACAAAATAAAAACAAAACCAACAAAACCAAAACCCAGTATGCAGTAGGTTGCATGAAATATAGATAATAGCTTTCCCTCAGCAGAAATTAATAAAGCTATCTGGAAGCTAATGAAGGGATTCCAGAATCTTGCTAAATGGATTCAGATTCCACCTAGAAGAGGCTCCTACCAGTCATAGAAAGCTGAAGACTTAAACAGCTAATGATTACTCAGGATTCAAAAGAGTACATGTTGTAATATTACCTCCAAAGGGCAGGTGAGAGTGTGAACTACAGAAGCTAGCGGCTTCTGGGTCAGCTGGAAGTGACAGACCTTCTGAGGCAGACCGCATTTTGGGCTCCAGACATCCGGGCACCATCCCTGCCAGAGGAGAGGTGTCCACACCGCCGGGGAGGGCTTTGCCACAGCATCTGTGGAAGCCATCTTGGGTCCTGGAGTCCACTGAGACTAGTCTGCGCAGGTGAGAGTGTGGACTACAGAAGCTACACAGATTCTGGGACAAGACATGTTTCAGGCCTTCATCTTCTGCCAGGACAGGTCTGAACACCAGATATCTGTGCACCTTCCCTGCAAGAGGAGAGCTTGCCTACAGAGAGTGCTCTAACCACTGAAACTCAAGAGAGATCTAGTCCCCCAGGTCTGCTGATAGAGGCTGAGAGAATCAAGGGAGGAACAAGCTCTAACCAGACACAACACTAACAACTAACTCCAGAGATAACCAGATGGCGAAAGGCAAACGTAAAAATCTTGCTAACAGAAACCAAGACCACTCACCATCATCAGAAACCAGCACTCCCACCTCAATCAGTCCTGGGCACCCCAACACACCAGAAAATCTAGACCCAGATTTAAAAGCATATCTCATGATGATGGTAGAGGATATCAAGAAGGACTTTAATAACTCACTTAAAGAAATACAGGAGAACACTGCTAAAGAGTTACAAGTCCTTAAAGAAAAATAGGAAAACACAACCAAACAGGTAGAAGTCTTTAAAGAAAAACAGGAAAACACATCCAAACAGGTGATGGAAATGAACAAAACCATACTAGACCTAAAAAGGGAAGTAGACACAATAAAGAAAACCCAAAGTGAGGCAACGCTGGAGATAGAAACCCTAGGAAAGAAATCTGGAACCATAGATGTGAGCATCAGCAACAGAAGATAAGAGATGGAAGAGAGAATCTCAGGTGCAGAAGATTCCATAGAGAACATCAGCACAACAATCAAAGAAAATGCAAAATGCAAAAAGATCCTAACTCAAAACATCCAGGAAATCCAGGACACAATGAGAAGAGCAAACCTACAGATAATAGGAGTAGATGATAATGAAGATTTTCAACTTAAAGGGCCAGCAAATATCTTCAACAAAATTATAGCAGAAAACTTCCCTAACTTAAAGAAACAGATGCCCATGAACATACAAGAACCCTATAGAACTCCAAATAGACTGGACCTGAAAAGAAATGCCTCCTGACACATAATAATCAGAACAACAAATGCACTAAATAAAGATAGAATATTAAAAGCAGTAAGGGAGAAAGGTCAAGTAACATATAAAGGCAGGCCTATCAGAATGACACCAGATTTTTCACCAGAGACTATGAGAGCCAGAAGATCCTGGACAGATGTTATACAGACACTAAGAGAACACAAATGCCAGCCCAGGCTACTATACTCAGCCAAACTTTCAATTACCATAGATGGAGAAAACAAAATATTCCAAGACAAAACCAAATTCACACATTATCTTTCCATGAATCCAGCCCTTCAAAGGATGATAACAGAAGAAAACCAATACAAGGACGGAAACCATGCCCTAGAAAAAGCAAGAAAGTAATCCTTCAACAAACCTGAAAGAAGACAGCCACAAGAACAGAATGCCAACTCTAACAACAAAAATAATAGGAAGCAACAACTACTTTTCCTTAATATCTCTTAATACCAATGGACTAAATTCCCCAATAAAAAGACATAGACTAACAGACTGGCTACACAAACAGGACCCAACATTTTGCTGCTTACAGGAAACCCATCTCAGGGAAAAAGACAGACACTACATCAGAGTGAAAGGCTGGAAAACAATTTTCCAAGCAAATGGTCTGAAGAAACAAGCTGGAGTAGCCATTCTAACATCGAATAAAATAGACTTCCAACCCAAAGTTCTCAAAAAAGACAAGGAGGGACATTTCATATTCACCAAAGGTAAAATCATCCAAATGGAACTCTCAATTCTGAATATCTATGCTCCAAATGCAAGGGCATCCACATTCATTAAAGAAACTTTAGTAAGATCAAAGCACACATTGCACCTCACACAATAATAGTGGGAGACATCAACACCCCACTCTCATCAATGAACGGATCCTGGAAACAGAAATTAAATAGAGACACGTGGGCACTAACAGAAGTTGTGAAACAAATGGATTTAGCAGATATCTACAGAAAATTATATCCCAAAACAAAAGGGTATACCTTCTTCTCAGCACCTCATGGTACCTTTTCCAAAATTGAACATATAATAGGTCACAAAACAGGCCTGAACAGATACAAAAATATTGAGATTGTGCCATGCATCCTATCAGATCACCATGGACTAAGGCTGATCTTCAATAACAACATAAATAATGGAAAGTCAACATTCACATGGAAACTGAAAAACACTAGTCTCAATAATACCTTGGTCAAGGAAGGAATAAAGAAAGAAATTAAAGACTTTTTGGAGTTTAATGAAAATGAAGTCACAACATACACAAACTTATGGGACACAATGAAAGCATTTCTAAGAGGAAAACTCATAGCTCTGAGCGCCTCCAAAAAGAAACTAGAGAGAGCACACACTAGCAGCTTGACAACACACCTAAAAGCTCTAGAAGAAAAGGAAGCAAATTCACCCAAGAGGAGTAGACTGCAGGAAATAATCAAACTCAGGGGCGAAATCAACTAAGTGGAAACAAGAAGAACTATTCAAAGAATCAACCAAACGAGGAGCTGGTTCTTTAAGAAAATCAACAAGATAGATAAACCCTTTGCTAGACTCAGTAGAGGGCACAGGGACAGCATTCTAATTAACAAAATCAGAAATGAAAAGGGAAACATAACAACAGATCCTGAAGAAATCCAAAACACAATCAGATCCTTCTACAAAAGGCTATACTCAACAAAACTGGAAAACCTGGATGAAATGGGCAAATTTCTAGACAGATACCAGGTACCAAAGTTAAATCAGGATCAGGTTAATGATCTAAACAGTCCTATATCTCCTAAAGAAATAGAAGCAGTCATTAATAATCTCCCAACCAAAAAAAAGCCCAGGACCAGATGGGTTTAGTGCAGAGTTCTATCAGGCCTTCAAAGAAGATCTAATTCCAGTTCTTTACAAACTTTCCACAAAATAGAAGCAGAAGGTACTCTACCCAATTCATTCTATGAATCCACAATTACTCTGATACCTAAACCAGAGAAAGACCCAACAAAGATAGAGAACTTCAGACCAATTTCCCTCATGAATATTGATGAAAAAATACTCAATAAAATTCTCGCTACCCGAATCCAAGAACACATCAAAACAATCATTCATCCTGACCAAGTAGGTTTCATTTCAGAGATGCAGGGATGGTTTAATATACAAAATTCCATCAACATAATCCATTATATAAACAAACTCAAAGACAAAAAACCACATGATCATCTCGTTAGATGCGGAGAAAGCATTTGACACAATCCAATCCCCATTCATGATAAAAGTCTTGGAATGATCAGGAATTCAAGGCTCATACATAAACATGATAAAAAGCAATCAACAGCAAACCAGTAGCCAACATCAAAGTAAATGGTGAGAAGCTGGAAGCAATCCCACTAAAATCAGGGACTAGACAATGCTGCCCACTTTCTTCCTACCTATTCATCTTAGTGCTTGAAGTCCTAGTCAGAGCAATTTGACAACAAAAAGAGATCCAGGGGATACAAATTGGAAAGGAAGAAGTCAAAATATCACTTTTTGCAGATGATATTATAGTATATATAAGTGACCCTAAAAATTCCACCAGAGAACTCCTAAACCTGATAAACGGCTTCAGTGAAGTAGCTGGATATAAAATTAACTCAAACAAGTCAATGGCCTTTCTCTACACAGAGGATAAACAGGCTGAGAGAGAAATTAAGGAAACAACACCCTTCTCAATAGTCACAAATAATATAAAATACCTTGTCGTGACTCTCACTATGGAAGTGAAAGATCTGTATGATAAGAACTTCAAATCTCTGAAGAAAGAAATTAAAGAAGATCTCAGAAGATGGAAAGATCTCCCATGCTCATGAATGGGCAGGATCAATATACTAAAAAATGACTATCTTGCCAAATGCAATCTACAGACTCAATGCAATCCCCATCAAAATTCCAACTCAATTCTTCAAAGAATTAGAAAGAGAAATCTGCAAATTCATCTGGAATAACAAAAAACCTAGGATAGCAAAAAGTCTTCTCAAGGATAAAAGAACCTCTGGTGGAATCACCATGCCTGACCTAAAGCTTTACTACAGAGCAATTGTGATAAAAACTGCATGGTACTGGTATACAGACAGAAAAGTAGACCAATGGAATAGAATTGAAGACCCAGAAATGAACCCACACACCTATGGTCGCTTGATGTTTGACAAGGGAGCTAAAACCATCCAGTGGAAAAAAGACAGCATTTTCAACAAATGGTGCTGGCACAACTGGCAGTTATCATGTAGAAGAATGAGAATTGATCCATTCCTATCTCCTTGTACTAAGGTCAAATCTAAGTGGATGAAGTAACCCCACATAAAACCAGAGACAGTGAAACTTATAGAGGAGAAAGTGGGGAAAAGCCTTGAAAATATGGGGCACTGGAGAAAAATTCCTGAATAGAACAGCAATGGCTTGTGCTGTAAGACCGAGAATCAACAAATGGGACCTCCTAAAATTGCAAAGCTTCTGTAAGGCAAAAGACACTATCAATAAGACAAAAAGGCCACGAACAGATTGGGAAAGGATCTTTACCTATCCTAAATCAGATAGGGGAGTAATATCCAATATATATAAAGAACTCAAGAAGGTGGACTCCAGAAAATCAAATAACCCCATTAAAAATGGGGCTCAGAGCTAAACAAAGAATTCTCACCTGAGGAATACGGAATGGCTGAGAAGCACCTGAAAAAATTTTCAGCATCCTCAATCATCAGGGAAATGCAAATCAAAACAACCCTGAGATTCCACCTCACACCAGTCAGAACGGCTAAGATCAAAAATTCTAGTGACAGCAGATGCTGGCGAGGATGTGGAGAAAGAGGAACACTCCTCCATTGTTGGTGGGATTGCAAGCTTGTACAGCCACTCTGGAAATAAGCCTTGGTGTTCCTCAGAAAATTGGACATATTACTACAGGAGGATCCCGCAATACCTCTAATTCGCATATATCCAGAAGACGTTCCAACTGGTAAGAAGGACACATGCTCCACTATGTTCATAGCAGCCTTATTTATAATAGCCAGAAGCTGGAAAGAAACCAGATGTCCCTCAAGAGAGGAATGGATACAGAAAATGTGGTACATTTACACAATGGAATACTACTCAGCTATTAAAAAAATGAATTTATGAAATTCCTAAGCAAATGGATAGACCTGGAGGGCATCTTCCTGAATTGAGGTAACCCAATCACAAAAGAACTCACATGATATGTACTCACTGATAAGTGGATATTAGCCCAGAAACTTAGAATACCCAAGATATAAGATACAATTTGCAAAACACATGAAACTCAAGAAGAATGAAGACCAAAGTGTGGACACTTTGCCCCTTCTTAGAATCGGGATCAAAATACCCATTGAAGGAGTTACAGAGACAAAGTTTGGAGCTGAGATGAAAGAATGGGCCATCTAGAGACTGCCATACCTGGGGATCCATCCCATAATTAGCCTCCAAACGCTGACATCATTGCATATACTTGGAAGATTTTGCTGAAAGGACCCTGATATAGCTGTCTCTTGTGAGGCTATGCCTGGGCATAGCAAATACAGAAGTGAATGCTCACAGTCAGCTATTGGATAGATCATAGGGCCCCCAATGGAGGAGCTAGAGAAAGTACCCAAGGAGCTAAAGGGGTCTGCAACCCTATAGGTGGAACAACAATATGAAATACCCAGTACCCTCCCCCCCCCCCCGAGCTTGTGTCTCTAGCTACATATGTATCAGAAGATGGCCTAGTAGGCCATTAGTGGAAAGAGAGGCCCATTGGTCTTGCAAATTTTATTTGCCTCAGTACATGGGAACACCAGGGCCAAGAAGTGGGGGGGTGGGGGGGGAGGATACGTGGGACTTTTGGGATAGCATTGGAAATGTAAATGAAGAAAATACCTAATTAAAATAAAATAAAAAATATTACCTCCAAAGAAAGAAAACAAAACAGATCATTTTAAAAGGAGGTGAAGGAACTAACGTAGTAGCTTGTTTATATTAATAAAAGAGAAACAGTGAGTTTGTTTTGTGTGAGTGATTCTGCCTATAAATACTTGATGAGAAAAAAATCTTTATCTTTTTAAGTTGTCTCCAGCTAACCCATGCGAAAGAGAGAGTAGACATTCACCCATGTGCAGTGCCTATCAAAATACTGAATGCAGGCAACTGCAGTAGTTAGTAATGTCTTTCAAGAATGAAAAGGCATAACTTCTGGTGGCTGGTATAGTACAGAGTTGCATCTGGGGCTGCTCCCCTGAGAATCATATCCAGATGTGTCGATCTCTGACTCCCAACATCAATTTCTAGGGAATGAGACAACCATAGTAGATAATGCCAAGGTATCAAAAGCAGCCACACCAGACTGGAAAACACTCCCAATCAATAACAGAAGCATCAACCCTGTAAACATCTGAGAGCAAGCATAAAACAAGAGGAGAGGAAGCTGAGCCAACACCAAGCCCTGGGTTCCATCCCAGTACTAACAAACAACATGGGGTGGAGCATGCCTATGTGTCTCAGAACTCACCTAGAGCTGGAGGATCAGATGTTCACGGTCATCCTCAGCTATACAGCAATTTTGAGGCGAACCTGAACTATGTGACCCTACCTTAACCCCTAAATTCAGAGAGCCATGGCAATACATTATAATACATATACCTTGTTTGAAAAGTTAGTTTTTAGTCTTAGTGAATCAATTAGAAAAATCTCTGTGGTAAATTGACTGACTATATGATACTAAGAAACTACTAACTTCAGATGCAAAAACGGTACCCTGAGCTGTGTCTGAAAAACAGGTTCTTCTATTCTGGAAACTCTATGAGGGTTGGCAAGATGACTCAGTGGGTAAAGACACTTGATAATTCATGATGCCATAAAATCGATTCCTGGGCCCTACAAAGTGGAATGAGAGAACTGCTGTCATCTAACTTACCACATACATGCTCTGGCATGTTTGTGTGTGCAACACATACACAGTCACACGTGCATACATATACTCATGATGAATAAATAAGTAAATGGAAGAATTAAAAATGCATAAGGATATAATGATGCTATTTCTGAGACTTAATTATCTAGAGAGGGGCACAGGAGATATGTTGAGACAGACAGGGAGCAAGATGAGCACTCAGGCTGGCAGCTATTTCCTTAATTCAGAAGCAGGGTTTTTGTTCTTTTGTTTTTTTGTTTTTTGTTTTTTTTTTTTTCTTTCAAGGAAGCATGTTAGCTTACTCAAGGAGTAATAGTAGATGGGACTAAGGCTGGGAACACTGGTATCAGGTTTAATGGTAACAAATAAATGTCCCCACTGCATTACTCTGAGCCTTAGTCTCTTAATACCATACATTTAATTTGCATACAACTGATGCAGTTTGGGAACTGCTTTTTTAATGCTATATGCCCTGAGTCTTACATTTATATCCATCATTTTTTATTGAAAACATTTTATGAAATATATTTACCATGTTTCACTCCTCCCCCAATTCCTCTCAAATGTTTGACACCTCCTTGTCCACACAACTTTGTGTTTTTTGTCTCCTCTCCTCTCCTCTCTCTCCTCTCCTCTCCTCTCCTCTCCTCTCCTCTCCTCTCCTCTCCTCTCCTCTCCTCTCCTCTCCTCTCCTCTCCTCTCCTCTCCTCTCCTCTCCTCTCCTCTCCTCTCCTTTCCCTCCCTTTGTCCTTCCCCACCCCTGTGTGTGTATGTCTGTATGTCTGGGTCTCTATATGTGTACATATCCACACACAAACCCATGTGCATGCACATACAGGCTGTGGGTTTGCCTGGGGTGCCATCCTGAGGAATGACAAACTCGTCCTCTGAAGCAGGGCATCTTTCTTTGTCAAGTAGACTAGACTGGCAGGACCTTGGGACTCCACCATTCTGTTTCTGCTTCCCTGGCTCTGAGTTACAAGTATGCACCATGATGCCTGTTGTTTTGGTGTAGGTTCTAGGGATCAAACTCTGATTTTGATGTTATAAGGCAAATACATTATTACTTGAACCCATACACTGAGACCTGGAATGATACTGTTATTGCTGATGATCTAAGATAGCTTTCTTACCAAGCGATCGAATTAACCCAGTTCACAGCAGTGATATCTCTGCTCATTAAATCTCAGCAGTCTCCCTCAACAGCTCTCCTCAGTTTACAATGGCTTGAAGCTTCCGTTTCTAAGTCTGGGAGACGTGTCAGTCATAAAGTGCTTGCTGCACAAGCATGAGGACCTGAGCTCAGTCTCCAGGCTACCATGATGGGGCACTGGAAGTATAGACAGGGAGAAGAGGATTTCGACCTTAGCCTCTTTGATTAAACTGTACTTATATCACAATAAATGAGCTAAGAAGTTCAGCAAAGTGGAAAGTTCACTGTGGGGATGTCTAGGAAGCCATTGAGGCAGGGAAACCTGCTTGGATTCCCAATGTCTACTTAAATAAGATCTTTGCCTCTCACCCATGTATTTTCAGGACTTATCACCTACACAGTCACATTTTAAGATTCAGAAAAGCATTGCATATGTAGTCAGTGTTTTAGCTTCTGATTCCATGATATGGCTTATTGCTGGAGGCTTTCTGTAGACAGTGTGTCTCCTAAAAGACGACATGGCTCATGTCTTTCAATGAGATGGTGTCTTTGAATAACCCGTTGTTTTGTAGTTCACCGTATGCTGGATCAGAGAACTAATGAGCACAGGCAAAAATAATTGCTTATGAATAGAAAGCAGGACTTTATTTGGGTATTTTCCGAAGAGGACTTTAAAAATAAACTCTGATAAACTTCAAATACAAAAGCCTAGTGGCTTAGGGCACACTTCAGGAACCTTAAGGAAGACCATATATAGGAAGCAGAGTTTTGGATCTAATGTGATTATGGCTGCTGTGATAGTGGAGATTTGTCAGGAAATCTTCTTCTGGCTTCCGCTGAGAGACAGAGGTGGAGAAAAGCAGAGGTCTATGTTAGAGACATCTGCTTCTCAATCACATCTTTGCAGATCCCACTCAGCTGATTCTTAGAACATAAACCTATCTTCTCAGAAGAATGGTATCTGTGGCCATGGTTGCTATGAGAATGAGATCACACATGTAAATGCTGATGGCCTCAAACTGCACTCATGTAACTCAAGCTCCCATCATGACTATCATGGAGATAGCTGTGGTCAGCAGCAGTACCATCTGGTCTTCAGGAAACAACCTGACCCTTTGAGATGGGAACACTAGAGGCTGAGCTTCAGCATTCTTGCTGGGCCTCTGACATGCCAGATGTATTTGCTGTGTAACTTGGGTCTCATTTTCTCTTAGTGGAAAATGAGTTCCATAAAGTCAGCTGAAAGATTTCCCTGAGTGGCAAGCCCAGCAAGATTGGATGCACTTATCTCTCTGGCTTTGGACAGAGAGCTGAGTCCATAAAGTCAAAGCATCAAAAACTGTGCACAAATCCATCTTCCAACCACTGCTGCTGCTGCAGCTCTAGCCTCATTGGGCATTGAGCTAGGACTGCTGCCAAGAGCTCCACACGAATTATCTTAAGGCTTTTCTTGACAACCCTGAGAAACAGTCATGGCTGTCCTGAGTGAAGACACCAAGACTTCGGGAGACAGGATATTATCCTCAAAGTCACATACCCCAAAAGACTATCTCGAAGTTGCAATCTGAAGCCAGTTTCTTTTCAAACCAGCTTATGTTAATAGCTCCATAGTAGAACCACTCCACATCTATCACTGGTAGTGGACAAATCAATTAGGGAAAATGGAATATGGTGGAAAGAAAAAAGTCAGGTACTCATTTGGACGACAAACTAGATGACTATCAAACACGTTGTGCCAAAAAAGAAAAATAAAGATTCTAGACCCAGAAAACTAAATCTATCACATTACACCACCACATAAAATATACACATGTGTGTGTGTGTGTGTGTGTGTGTGTGTGTGTGTATATATATATATATATATATATATATATATATATATATACATATATATATTAAGGAATATATATATTCCTCCCATAGGTTGTATGTTTTTGAACAGATTTAGCATTGGTTGACCACGAAGAAGGTTTACAAATATCTTAGGAGCATCTCCTTACCACCTTCCCTTCCAGGGAAGCCCTAGTTGGGGTTTGGTATAGCTTCTGTGGCTAGAGCTTTGGATAGAACAGCCAGAGTCCACAGTTGCAGGGCATCAATTCTTATAAACTTCCCTTGTAGATACAGCATACAAGGCCTTTGCAGAAAAGATCAGAAATTTGCATCAAAAGGCTAAAAATCTTGTAAAACATTTGAGTGTTCCACCTTGGGAATTTATGATAAAGACTTATCACTTTTTCCTACCTATAATAATATTCAGAGTTGTTTACAATAAAGTGCTGAACAAATGCTATTCAAATGGCTTCATTTTAAAATCACCATACAAAGGAATACTACTTTTGCCATTAGAAAGGATTTTGAACATTATGAAAGAATCCAGGAAAACATTAGTGACTTTGCAAAAAAAGTCATAGATTTTTGTAAATCATACATAGAAAAAAAAAATCAGAAGTCCACACAATTGCTAAGCACACATCAGTATCTCAGAGAATCCACTGTGGGTAACTGAGACTTTATCCTTTACTTTGTACTTTCTAAAACTTATGATGAGTAAGACATAATGGCAAACGCATCTGCCAGTGTTGAAAACCTATTTGTTTTCATGCAGACAATGTTCTCTGAGTCTTAAACATCCATGTCAACTTCTTTTAGAATAATGAGGGCATGTATATCCCTGACCTGGTGCAGAGATAGAAGTCCGACGTGCCAGTGATTTGTATGTTGCACACAGTATGGACAGTCCAATGGGGACAGAGCATAGACTCACTGTGCTTGGAGGACCAGCTCCAACTCAGGCACCAAGTACAAAGATGATCTCCTCTTTCTGTTTTCATCTTTTGTTAATAGTTTGAATTCTCTTATGCATCTGGAAACTGGATGTCATGACCACTCTGTTGTCATTGATCATGGACCTCAAGATGATCATGGAAACATGGGAAAACATACTTACAAATGAAAGGGGCTAGAGAGTTCAAGGTTTGCAGATATTTTTTGAGCATAATTAAAACATTTTCAATAAAGTTATTGTGTTTTGTCATAGACCTGACAAACTTACTACATGTTATATTTTCTACATTGGCTCCCTCTAAGTAAAACATAAAATGTATTCATTCGTCTTCTTTGTGCAAGATGGCAGCTCCCTAAAGATCTGGGTATCCTCTGTATAGATGGGTGCACACAGGATCGAGTGAGAGATGATTAGAGGTCATTTCAGGGTCATTGAGGTAAGGCTGAATGGGGACAGAGCTCCATAAGCAGATTCTACATTTCCACTAAATGAATTTTCACAGCAGCACGGTCCAGTGGGACATTCTGCAGGGATAAACACACTCTCCAACTGTACTCTCCAAGATGATGAACAAGCACGACAGGAGGCTGCTGAGCACTTAGCATGTGATTAATGAGCAGTAAGAACTGGCTTTTCCTGTTATTTGGCTTCAGTCTAAACAGCTACATGTGGGGGCTTCAGATCTAGCATTGGGTGGCACAGCTGAAGAAACATGGTTGATGACCTGGCATCATTAGCATGATCTGGGCACTGGAGACATAGGATTGGTGGTACTTTTGGTACTCACTGAAGGGCAGCCTACATTTTCAGGAGATCTCTTCATGGACCCAGAGAAGACAGACAATCAGACAGTCAGAGATTGGGCAAGGTAGGTGAAAGAACTTGGGTATTTTCTAGCTGGTTTCTTTTCATTAAATATTTTTTTCAAGTGTGTGTGTGTGTGTGTGTGTGTGTGTGTGTGTGTGTGTGTGTGTGTACGTACCTGGGCATGCATTTCACAATCACCCAAGAAATAACTCAGACACTTTTGTGGATGCCAACAAGTGCTTGCTGACAGAAGCCTGCTATAGCTGTCTCCAGAGAGGCTCCACTAGTGCCTGACAAAGACAGAGATGGATCCTCGCAGACTACCATTGGTTTGAGCACAGGATCCCCAATGAATGAGCTAGAGAAAGGACCCAAGGAGCTGAAGCGGTTAGCAGCCCCATAGGAGGAACAGCAATATGAACTAACCAGTACCCCCAGAGCTCCCAGGGTCTAAACCACCAACCAAAGAGTACACATGGAGGAACTCATGGCTCCAGCTGCATATGTAGCAGAGGATGGCCTAGTCGGTCATCAGTGGGAAGAGAGGCCCTTGGTCCTGTAAAGGTTCTATGCCCCAATATAGGGGAATGCCAGGGCCAGGAAGTGGGAGTGGGTGGGTTGGCGAGCAGGGGGAGATGGGAAGGGAGAGGGGATTTTCGGAGGAGAAACTAGGAAAGAGGATAACATTTGAAATATAAATAAAGAAAATATCTTTAAAAAAAGGCTAGGCCCCATGGCCATCAGTAGATGGCCAAGAGAAAACTAAATGGCTTCTTTTGAGGTTTGTTGTCTCATAATGTGTGTCAGGAGTATTTTTCTTTTCCTCCCATGCCTGATGCTATCCCACAGTTCTCTGTGCCTGCTAATGTTCCTCCTTCTCCCGCCTTCTATTCTATCTACACTTTCCTATAGGCCATGTGTTTTTTAATTGACAGATGATGCATCATACAATGCACAAGATATTCTCCCTACAACTCTTCATAGATTATCATTCATTCACTCAATAAATGTTTATTCATTGCCTATGAAACACCAAATGTTGGAGCACAAAGATAATAAAACATATTCTTGCCCTTGTATAAATTTTAATGTACTGGGGAAGACAGAAATGGAACAATGATTTTAATAGAAAATTAGACAAGGTCTTGTGGGATGTGGAGGGACTCTTGGTCAATACCGGGTGGTAAAGAAAGGAGATGAAAGAAGAGCTGGCTTCTTGAGGAAGAATGGGAGAAGGTCAAGTGCAGATAGAGAAGTGTTACATGGTTAAATTTTAGCTCAGTTTGAGGAAGGAACAGTATGAAGATCACAGCCTGAGTCATGGGCTAACAATCCTGAACTTGGCCTTGTGTACAGTGGGAGCTACATATGGTAATATGCAGGAGAATGGATTCTTTGGAGTAGGTGTTGAGTACTTTGCTCATTTAAGAAGCAGCCTGAGTATATTCTCTGCAGCCTCTGTAGGGCAGCTGTCTTTACTAGGACAAGACAAAGAATGATGAAAGCCATGAAAGAGTGACATAAGAAGACAAATAGTGTGTTAACCGACTTTTAAAGACATGCAAAGATATAAATATAGATATAGAGAAAGATATAGATATAGATAACTTTAAACAGAGACTTTCTCCCTGGGCATAATGGCAACGCTATATCATTTGCTTAAACTGAAGTGATGATTTCACAGTGATTGGAAACAATTTCAGATTCAACTTAAATGCCTTTCATGAATATTTCATAGCCATTCAGCATCAGCATAGTTTTGATAAGCAAGACTACTTAATAAGCCTATGTGCCTTAATGCTGCAGAATAATATCTCAAATAAATATAGAAAATGCTAGAATTGAAAAATATGTGACAGATAATCTGTTTAAACAGTTGCTATGAAAATAGTAGTTATAATTAATTTAATATGTAGTGATCAATGCTAATTAAGTAGGATTTTCTAATCTTAACTCATTCTTTTTCTCCAAACATTTACATTTTCACCAGTTGCATGATTTTTTTTTTTTTTTTGTCTTCTGTAAGAAGGAAAAGAGTAAGGAGGGGGAAGTAGAAACACTCCATGGAAACCACCAATGCACAGTGGCTCTTCATCCAGTCCAAAGCTTTTCTCACAAAAGAGTTCCTACTGTTGGGTTTCCCTGAAGAAATAGCCAGGAAATTGGCCTTTGCCAGCACATGCTGTTGTTGTTTTATGTTGTTGCTGTTATTGTTGTTGTTGTGGAGGCAGAGGTGGAGGCAGAGGCAGTGGCAGTGGTGGTGGATGGTGCTCCTCTCTGTGTTTTGTTCTTTTGGATTCCATGTACCTGCACTTTACACCCTGTGATTTTGTTTGATTTCTTTGTGAGAAGGACTTGAGTCCTTGGCATTTGTACAGCTAATCAATGCCTTTCATGTAGAAGGTTCACAGAAAACAATGAAGGAGTACACTGCTAACATAAAAGTAGACAGTAAATAAACAAATAAATAATGCTTAGAAATACTATGTCACTAATTAAGCACTTTCCTTGGCATCTTGGTTAAAAGAGATTATACCTTTACAGATACATTCAAAATTCACTTGCAGTTTTATTTAAAACATTTTTCCTCAGTAGAATATATTTAGCTGTAAATAAAACAGTGTGGTAATATCAGGACACAGGCATGTGTCTGAAATCACAGCAAATCGCTGGATGATGACAGTGGCAATGTCACACAGATGACTGCTTTCTGTGTCTGTTACCCCAGGGGGAGTTGTTTACGTTCCCTGGGTCGCAAGCATGGTTATGTGTGAATGTAGGTGATAGGGTCTACTATAACTGTTGTAATAAGGAAGAAAACAGATTATAAAGAATTTACAATAATGTCTGAAGAGCAGTAGCTTACAAAACAGCAGCCATCACCACTGCCATCGCCATCACCACTGTCATCACCATCACCATTGTCATCACCATCACCACTGTCATTACCATTGCCATTGTCACCACCATCACCACTGTCATCACCATCACCACTGTCATTACCATCGCCATCACCACTGTCATCGCCATCATCACTGTCATCACCATCACCACTGTCATTACCATCACCATTGTCATCACCATCACCACTGTCATTACCATCGCCATTGTCATCACCATCACCACTGTCATTACCATCGCCATTGTCATCACCATCACCACTGCCATCACCATCACCACTGTCATCACCATCACTACTGCCATCACCATCACCACTGTCATCACCATCACTACTGCCATCACCACTGTCATCACCATCACCACTGTCATCACCATCACTACTGCCATCACCACTGTCATCACCATCACCACTGCCATCACCATCACCACTGTCATCACCATCACCACTGCCATCACCATCACCACTGCCATCACCATCACCACTGTCATCACCATCACCACTGCCATCGCCATCACCACTGCCATCACCACTGCCATCACCATCACCACTGCCATCACCATCACCACTGTCATCACCATCACTACTGCCATCACCACTGTCATCACCATCACCACTGCCATCACCATCACCACTGTCATCACCATCACCACTGCCATAGCCATCACCACTGTCATCACCATCACCACTGCCATCACCATCACCACTGTCATCACCATCACCACTGCCATCACCATCACCACTGCCATCACCATCACCACTGTCATCACCATCACTACTGCCATCACCACTATCATCATCATCACTACTGCCATCACCACTGCCATCGCCATCACCACTGTCATCACCATCACTACTGCCATCGCCATCACCACTGTCATCACCATCACTACTGCCATCACCACTGTCATCACCATCACTACTGCCATCACCACTGTCATCACCATCACTACTGCCATCACCACTGTCATCACCATCACTACTGCCATCACCACTGTCATCACCATCACTACTGCCATCACCACTGTCATCACCATCACTACTGCCATCACCACTGTCATCACCATCACTACTGCCATCACCACTGTCATCACCATCACCACTGTCATCGATATCATCACTGTCATCACCATCACCATTGGCATTGACATTGCTGGTTTTTAGGTAGCATTCACTCCTGCCTAGAATTTCAGACACTGCTCTGAAAAACTGCCTTGCAAGGTTTGCAAAGCTGAGATAAGTTCTTTCTGCAGGGTTTCTGGCTCAGGATGGTGGGGCTTGGGCAGGTGTGGAGGAGAGCCTAAGAACACTGGGACTCTCTGAGTTTAGGTTCCCTCAGTGTCACCACCCATTGCATGCTCTTGCAGTCTGGCTCCAACATGTTGCCCCATGGGACCCAATAACATGGGAAGTCAAGAAAGTAGATGTGTGTACCCACTGTCCCTCTCACTGCCATGTTGTCCAGTGCCATCTGTCAATACTTAGACATTACTGTCAAACTTCTGTGTGTCTATAAGAGCAACAACTTAGATCCTTCACTGTCTCATAATCAGCTTCATGTTATCATAAGAATCCTTGTGTGTTTCCCTTTGAAGAGAACTGTCATTTCATTTTTATATACAGTATTATATACTTAAATGTTTATATACATTATATAAATAATATAGTGCTATATTATATTAATGATGTATTATCCATCCAGAATCATTTAGAAGACTGGAAATTAAAATAACTGAGACAATATTTAATTTTCTTCACTTGATATGAGTTGACTTGAATGATAAAATAATAGAATTACATTTAAGTTACAAATTTCAGCTTTGTGTTGTCCTTATTAAGATGAGTGGCTTCACTGCTTTCTGCTGGTTTTGAAGGTATAGCATTCACAGCCATGGCTGTGGTGTCTGATGCACTGCTGGAAGTTTGTGCAATATATTTCTTCACATCTTTTTTTGTCTGCATCACATCAGCAAATGGCTGAATGGTTTGGAACAAACCAGAACACCAACAAAAAGATTAACACATCTCTCCCAGGAAACTCATTTACAAAACATTTTCCTTAATGACTTTAGTAGTAAACGCTTTTACACCTACCGCCTTCAAATTGATTTTCTTTTTTCCTTCTCTCTTTCTTTCTTCCTTTCTCTCTTCCTTTCTCTCTTCCTTCCTTCCTTCCTTCCTTCCTTCCTTCCTTCCTTCCTTCCTTCCTTCCTTCCTCCCTCCTTCTCTCTCTCTCTCTCTCTCTCTCTCTCTCTCTCTCTCTCTCTCTCTCTTTCTTTTGTTTTTTGTTTTTGTATTTAATACAAAGTCTTCTTTGTTCATTGACAGGGGAATTCACATTTTAGCTGTATTTGTTAAGCAGGCTTGAAATAGACCACGGGGCAGAGGCAAAGTGAAATAAAACTAGGTTGCTGTGGTTCCTTCAGATACTAACATAGTGAATAATTCTAGACTGTGAGCCTCAGTTTCCTCATCTATAAAATGGGCATTTTATTACAAATTCCAATGGTCTAAGGCTTAATTAAACACACACTCTATTAGCAGTATTTTAAACTGTCTATAAAATCTGAAAGTTTAGGTAATCCACACAGTACATACCATTAATTCTAGGAGTTTTAGATAAGCTTAAAGCTTAGCTGCAGATAATTTATGCCCTACAACTGCTTTTTATGTTTAGGATTTTGGCTAACTCTGAAAGATTAAAAGAAGAGAGGAATAGCATTTGCTTTCTTGGTGCCCTGCTGACTATGCTAATGATAAGAGTGGTACATTTCTCAGCAATGCCTCAATGAAGACCTTGACAGAGTAAAACACTCCTATCATGCCCAAGCTGCCAGGTGATGCTGTCCTGCCTAGAGAGAGGAATTCCTACAGTTGAACAGAAGCAATCATGCTACCTTGTCTTTCGAAGTGTACTTACATGGAAGCAGTCTATTCTATTAAGGCAAACGATGACCGTCAGGGTGACTCAGCATGACCAGAGCACAGGGCACAGGTGGCCAAGCCTCATCTATACTGCAGACTGGTGTTACCGTGTGTGGTCCAGCAGGTAGTGAAGCTAGATTGAAACACACACATGCACTCTCCCCGCCCCCCACACACATAGACACAAACACTTACAGACACACACACACCTGTAATACAGCCCCTCTTGCATTTCTTGAGATACTGCCTGCACATCATGCCTTCATGAAATCAGCTTGCTTACTGGCTCTGCACATTCAATTCAAACCTGCTGTTACTCATGTTCACTGTCCCTACCAGAGTTACTCCCACTGGCTCTTCCAATCCCTGATTAGTTTTCACTTCTACTTTGCTGTCTTCTGCTCCTCTTACTGCAAGCCATCAGGTTCTTTTGGCACCACCATCTTAGAAGTGTAGGACACAAAGTGAAGGTTCATTTCCCCTGAATGAGTCATTCATTGGCTCATGTGGATGAGACTTCAGCTGATGGGAATATGATTGAGATGCAGGGACTTAACAGCACCACTCAAGTCCTGGTGCTGGATGTATTGAATGAATAGCATTGAATGAATAGACATGTGTTTCTAGAATACTCTCTAAGCAGATCTTCTAATGTTAGGTGCTTTCATACTTGAAAACTCAAGGGGCTGGTGAGATGGCTCAGTGGTTAAGAGCACTGACTGCTCTTCCAAAGGTCCCGAGTTCAAATCCCAGCAACCACATGGTGGCTTACAACCATCCGTAACGAAATCTGATGCCCTCTTCTGGAGTATCTGAGGACAGCTACAGTGTACTTACATATAATAAATAAATAAATCTTAAAAAAAAAAAAGAAAACTCAAGACCCTGAAGTTAGTTTTAGTATGCCATACTGTTTGCCCTCAATAGTTTCTAAAGAGGGTCAAGCCACCCTTCTCTTTCCTATGATTATAGATCCAGATGAAGGAAGTATTCATTTCTATCCCCAACTAGATCATTACCAGTGGTGTATCTGAAATCCAGAGATCCTATTCCCCAGACTCCCGGTGTCTCTTGGTCATGTGAGAGAGAAAAAAAGAGAGCCTCAAGCATGGAGAGGGGTTTGTGCCCTCTGCCATACCCTGACTCGTCTTAGCATAGATGCTTACTCTTCCACAATCAAAAGTACTGAGCTGTGTCTCTCCTCTGGTTAAGTAATATGTTGAGGTTGGGAAGACCATGTGGCGACTGAAGGAAACATCATCTTGAAGATAGATGAGAACTATAATAGTTATGAATGGAAGCCAACAGCAAGAGATCTTAGGAAATAACATGTAGTGGATTAGTGTAGGGCAGCAGTTCACAACCTGTGGGTCGCAATCGCATTCAGGGTCAAATGATCCTCTCACAGGGGTGGCCCTAAGACCATAGGAAAACACTAATATTTACATTACAATTCATAACAGTAGCAAAATTACAGTTAAGAAGTAGTAATGAAAATATATTTGTGGCTGGGGTTCATTATAACATGAGGAATTGTATTAAAGGTTCAGAAAATTAAGAAGGTTGAAAACCACTGGTGTAGGGTCACTCATGACTATGGGAAGTAGAATGATTACAGGAGTTCTCAGGCAGACATGATTTTGATAATCTCTCACACAGGATATAAAGCTTGACCCAAAGAGATTGCTACAAGCATGTAGTGCATAGAGGTCAGTGTTATTACAAATCCTTCCTTCAAAGAGCAGCTCACAGAAGGCTGAGATGCCTGTTGTTCAGTGGTGTAACAGTGGCTTTCTCAATTTCATAGGCCCTCTGCTTCCTCATGGGCATAAATAGCTCTTAGCCCATGAGGTAGATATAAATGTTAAGTGAGTTATAAGACTACATAGGTGTGTTCTCAGCCTATAGAAAACACACTAAGTTAAACTAAGCATGAATAAATACTGTCCCTGCTTGCCCAGTTGCATTTAGAAGAGCTTTGAGTGCTTCAGCCCTGCATCCTTCACCTTCTACCCCTCAGCCCCAACCCATTACCCGCACCCCATCCTCTTGCCAGTGAAGCCTCTATTGCTAGTTCTATCCTTTGATCATATTCCTCTCTTCTCTGCATCAGGGCTTTGCCCAGCTGGCCCTTCTCCTTAGAATTCCGTTCTCTAGTCATTTCCTGAAAAGCCTCCCCTCTCCCTGCTATTCACTTCTCTGAGTTTAAAGAACTATTGTGATGGTCTCTTCTGTCTTGGCTCCCTGGTTTTATATGCAACCTGCTGAAATCAGGACTTAACAATTTGCTTACTTGACAACTGACTTTATACAAGAGTTCCATGAGGCTAGAGACTGCAATTGCCTAAGACAAAAGCCACAGGAAACACTTCACAAGCACACTCATGAGTCAGCACATGAGTGAACAGATGCATGGGAGGGTCAATGTTCTTTGAAGTTAGAGGAAATGAAATGAGTAACCAAGAGCCAGAGCCACATTGAAGTTGGATAGACAACCTATTCTGCTACTTCAGCTCGTATAGGAAAGGTCACTCTTGCCAAGAGCAAGGACACTTGGCCTCATGGGACTGAACCTGGGGTGCAGAAGAGTAGCACAAGGACAAAATCTCATTGAAACTGTGTTTAAAGACAGTTCTTATCCAAAGGAATGTTTACTTCCACTGACCTAGTTGAGGAGTTTCTGAAAGCACCTCACCAGAGAGTTTAGTTGCAGAAATAACAATGTGTCCCAAAACACTGTTCCCTGGGGCTCTAAGGTGCCCCTAGAAATAGCTTGGTATCATTGTCGCTTTGCAGATCTATAATGTGTATTTGACATAAATGCTTCACTATTGGGCAATGGTATCTCAGATTATAGCATTTCACAATGACTACAAGTCTATGCTGTGTTTATATTCTAAATAGTGAAAGGACAGTTAAAGTGTAAAGAACTAATCTCATCCCTTCCCCCGGGTGTGTTTGTGTGTGTGTATTTTAATGAAGATGGAATAGACAAAGGCCTCATATTTACTGGAAGTTAGCAAAAGGTAGCCATCTTGGAGTCAAGTGTCAAGGAGCTCGAGAGTTAGCTCAGCCAATAGAGCACTTGTCATGAAAGCAGAAGGATAGGCTTTCAATCCCAGAATTCATATAGAAACTTGGATTGGTGTCACACTGTTGTAACCCCAGTGCTGGGGGGATGGAGACAGAAGGGTTCTGAGTGATGGCTGGTCAGCCAATCTGGCCTAACTGATAAGCTCCAGGCCAATGGGAGTATCTGTTCCTGGCCAATGGGAGTATCTGTTCCTGGCCAATGGGAGTATCCATTCCAAAAGAGATGAATGATATTCCTGAGGATAACAGGAGATTTCCTCCAGCTTCCACATATGTGTGTACATACATGCACTACACCTGCACACATGTGGATAATACATACAAGTGAGCACATGTACACATACTGGTAAAAATAAAGCAATATCAAGTACACAGAGGCCCAAGGGTTGAAATACAAATATAAATCAGGGCAGGACTTCTTCTCTACTTCAGGACATTCTGTGCTGTAGTTATCACAGGCACCGAAGATATGGAGGAGGGGCATTAAAATTGCCGCTGTTGAGAGTCACTCCTGTAGAGAATGATCATGCTAACATTTCTTAGGTGTTTTCTTTGGTGCCAGACATTCTAAATGGAACAACTCATTTATTCAACAAAAGCAACCTATGAGGGTTCTTCCCTAAGAATGAAAGTGAGATTGAGTGATTCAGCAACTGCCTCACCACACAGTCAGAAAGCAAGCATGATTCAATCTGAGGCTGATTTGTTTCTAAACCTTACCTTCACACTACATTGGTACAGGGCAGAACCTTTTTTAGGCGACATGCTAAAGCCGTTTGTGGGAGGATTCAGTCTGTTTTCCCGTCTCCTTCCACGGGTGCATATGAGCACCCATGCCATGTCTAGCAACTGCTTTTACTTACAGGATTCTAATGCTGCCTCCTCTAGGTTTGCTTTCCAGCTCCCTTCACTGCAGTGTTCAGAAATGTGGACATCCCTGATCACTGCTTTCACACTGGGCTCAGCCGATGAGAAGCACCTTGATTTCAGAAGGTGAGAAGAAAAGACGGACTCTGCTTCCCCTCAGCCCAGGCTCGGCTGCCTGACATTTATATGTCTACACCCCAAGTCCTGTGTGGCTTCTTCCCCTTCTCAGCCTCTCACTTGCCATCTGTTCCTTGTCTCTCCAAGAAAAGGGGTCACAGGTTCCCTGTTATTCAGAGCCCCAGGAGACCACACTATCCTTGATAGCTGTCCTCTCTCCCCATTTTTAAAAAAGTAGTCCCTTCATAAAGGTAGGAGCTGGATGCTTTGTGTCAGATATAAAAGAGGGAAGGAATCTGATGAAGGGCGAGTATGACCCTTACCTTAAACAGTTCTTGACATTATTGGAGGACAAGCCTTGCAGACCAAATAGCTCAAGAAAGTCCACTGTGCAAAATGAATGTGGGCAAATGCCTACACAGGAAGCACAGCAGAAATAGGAAAGATGGCAGTGTATCAAACATATAAATGGCTGGTTGGAGGCACTTCTCTCAGTCCTCCCAATGCTCCTGTGGGCTGTGTCCCATTGGTGCCACTCAGAATCACAGAAACAATATCGGAGAGACAGGGGAACCTATGGGAGGCCATGCAGCTAGTCACTCTCTGTACCTTTTACTGGGTTTAGAGATCAATATAGAGTTGAACTTAACTAGTGTTAACCTCAAATGACACCAAAGACAATTTATCCACCTCACTCTTCATTTGCTTGCAATTTTGACCAAATACAGCAATAAAAGAAAACAAATGAAACTGCATTAGAAAGAGCCATTTCTGGCATGAAAGACGTTGCTTCTGATGCTAATGAGGCTGATTCTAAGGATGTCTTTGCTCACATCAAGACTCACAACTCTGTTGAATATGTTTCTGGAATAGAAATGTCTTCCATACAGTCAGTCTTGCCAGGCAGCAAAGGCTACCATGCAGGAAGTTATTGTCAGCTTGGCAGGAAGCTGCCAGGCTGGGAAGGGAGGACTGACTCCTAGAGCATCTCTGTTCAGAAAACTCTACTGGATACAATACATGGCACACTTAGCATATTTTGAAAGGAAATAAGAGATTTGAATCCTAGATATTGATCTTAGCATTTGGATGCCACCAATGTCTTGAATACAATTGTTGGCCAGATTTAAACCAACAGTACAGATTCTATATCAGGACATTTTCCCTCATTGGGTAAATGTCATTCAGCAATTTATATTTTTTACATTTAATTTCTATCTAGCACAATTATGTGATTTCTAATCACTGTATTTTTATTTTATCATTCTTCCCCATAGGAGTAGGCTCAGTCCTTTTGAAAAGAAAAAAGAAACTTTTGTCTATCTACAAAATAATGGAAAAAAATCACACACACACATACACACACACACACACACACACACACGCGCGCGTGCGCGCGTGTGTGTGTGTGTGTGTGTGTGTGTGTGTGTGTGTATGGAGAGAGAGAGAGAGAGAGAGAGTACTGTTTTCAGACATAAAGAATTAGGCAGTTGGACCATTGAGATGGCTCAACATTTATCTAAAGTCACTTGTCACCAGGCCTGACAACCAGAGTTGAATCCCTGGAACCCACATATTAGAAGGACAGAACAACTTACTCCCCCAAGTTTTCCTCTGACCCCCACATATGCACTGTAGCAGGTACAGATAAATACACACATAAGTATAAAAACAAGAAACAAGATGATGTTACTTGCAGGACAATGGATGCAACTGGAGACCATACAAAGTAAGTTAATCCAGGCTCAGAAGGATGAACATTGCAGGTTTTCTTTCATTTTCAGTCCTTACTCCATATGAGACATAATGTCATGTATGTTCAGATGTCAGGAATGTAGAAGTAAGAGTATAGTGGAACAAAGAAGAATGACAAGAACACAGAGGGGCGAGTGAGTGAGGGGAGCAGTCTTGATATGCATTACAGACTTGCATGAAGACTACCCAAGGTGACCTAGTATAATACAATAAAAATACAAATGAATAAAAATGAAAGGAAACACTTCAATAGTATTTGATTTACCAATGAGATTTTATATGTGGTGATTTTAAAGACTACTTATGCTACAATAAATTTTTTCACTAGCCTCTATAAATTTCAAAGTGTTTCATATTCTTGAGTCCATGCCTTCACATGAGATTTTTGCCTAGAAGGTGTTATATGTGTTATTCCTGATAGTGTTTTAGACAACAACAATGTCTTATATGGAGATTTTGAGTATGTTTATTATCATCCTGAGTGTTTCCAGTTAGAATAAGAATCATTGTAGACATGGATCACATCACAAGAAAGGTGGGGTGTCCATTTCTGAAAGTCATTTGAGAGGAATGAGTTAGATGGGATGTAGTTGTTTGAATATGTGTGGCCCAGGGAGTGCCACTATTAGGAGGTGTGACCTTGATAGAGGAAGTATGTCACTGTGGGGTGGGATTTGAGACTTTCCTTCTAGCTGCCTATAAACACTTCTCTCCCAGCAGCCTTCAGATGAAGATGCAGAACATTTAGCTCCTCCTGTGTCATGGCTGCCTAGACACTGGCATGCTTCTTGATGATATTGGACCGAACCTCTGAACCTCTTGGCCAGCCCCAATTAAATGTTGTCCCTATAAGAGTTGCCGTGGTATCTCTTACCAGCAGTAAAACCCTAATACAGGGGCTAAGGATGAAAAACAGTGAGGACCAGGTAAAATCAATAGCTCAACTGCCTCCACTGGGGACTTCCAAGTCCACAGGCCCCACAACAGGGCTGAGAGCACTGCTGCAGGCACATCACCACCCCTATGTGTACTTGAGAGCAGCAGCCATGACTTCTTTGGTACAACTTCTTTTAGCCCCCAAAGCACTTCATTCTCTTGGTGGTTCCTCAGTGCCCTGGCTTACCTCTCCAGCAACCCTGTTTATTCTTCCTCTTCAGTTTGATGTCAAATGTTGGGCAGTTCTAGGCCCTGTCTTGAGTCTCCCATGGTCAACACCATTTCTCTTTTTCTGTGTTCTCCTCCATCCTGACCACATCCAATACCTCTTCCTATGTGAGTTAGCTTCCAACCATATCTCTAGGCTTGTCATCCCACTGAGGTTTAGACTCAAGATTCAGTGTCTGATGGAGTGGCTGGCTGGCTCGTGTAGTCAAATCTATCTCAACTCAAACAGTTAAATGCATGTTCGACCTAAGCGTCTTCTCTCATCTCAGTCAGCAATACTATTCTGTGTTCTGTTGCAAACTGAAATAGGCAACCCTTATTTTTAGATTCTCATTTTCTTTTCCCCTCACTGACTCCATATTCATATTCTGCTGAATACAATGCTTAAAAAACAAAACAAAACAAACAAAATCAACCAACCAACCAACCAACCAGACAAAATAAAACCAAGGATTTATTTCTCCTCAACCATGCTGCTGCCCTTGGAGCCCACCTCTTCCTTCCTCTATACCATGACTGTGAGCAATGCTTACCATAAAAGTCAAAGCCTGCTGGTATCCTTGCCTAAAGCTCCCAGTGGCTTCCTGCTGTGCCTAGGCTAAAGTACTTGCCTAGCATGTGCAAAATCCCAATTTGGGTCCACACCATCACTAAACCAAGGATATGAGCCAACTCCAAATCCATGCACTTAGAAGAGAATCCAGACTGATGCTTCTGGCTCAGGGGAGTGCCCACAGGTTTTAGGTCGGCCTATGGCAACAGAATGAGTCTCTGTCTCAAAGCACCAGGAAACCTCACAGTACCAAGATCCTGACTTTTCCTATGATGTGATCTTTGTCTTCTTCTTTGTCTCAAGCAAGCAATCTCAGAGTTTGCCTGTAGGAGTGTATACCTTGAACACTCATCTTTCTCATTTTCATGTAACTGTCTCAGTTATCTTATACATTTCAGCTTAAATGTTACCTCCATCAATTTAATGTAGTACATAGGAACTCTGTATCATACCATCTACCTGTACCAGTGTACCAGGGACATAGCACTATCTCATCTTTACAGGCTATTAATTAATTAAGTGGTCATCTCTCTAATGCCACTGGGATGATCCATGAGAAGAGGAATGAGATTCTACAGCTTAGCGCTGAGCAAACTGCATGGTGGATGATGTGAGGACTGTGAAGCGAGCTGCATATAAGTAAGACCCAAGCATCAGAATATAAATGCATTGTGCCATTTCTTTAATTGATTCTCAGCATCTTCATTGTCAACACATACAACTGAACCTTACCAAGAAACACTGCTTTTTTAATTTTATTATACTTGCTACAACACAGCCAGACAATCTACAAATAATTTTTAAACAATTTTATTTCATTAAAAATTTTGCATGTAACTTTATATGCCCCAGTACAGGGGAACGCCAGGGCCAAAAAGGGGGAGTGGGTGGGTAGGGGATTGGGGGTGGGTGGGTATGGGGGACCTTTGGGATAGCATTGAAAATGTAAACAAGGAAAATCCCTAATAAAAAAATGTAATATAAAAAAATTTGCATATAATCTGTTTATGTGTGCAAGTTACGCTGCAAGTAACTTCTGAAATGGAACTGCAGCCACATTCCTGAGCAGTATCCACTACTGCGGCTAGGTTGATATGTGGTGGTAGCCAGCCTCTACCTTCAGGGACCTCAATTTTTCTAATATAAAGTGGCCTCCTCTATTGTTCCTTCTTGCTCTAATAGGCACTGGAGAAATATAGGAAAAAATCATAGGTTTGGAGACTAGTAACATAGGCAAATTTACTGAGTACTCTAGACCTCACTTTCCCTTAAAAGACAAGACAATACTATCTACAATTAAATAATCCAATGATTTTATTCAGATGAACACCTGATATAACTACCTGAGTATAATGAACATAGAAAATGTCAGAAGGGTTATGCTATTAAGATATTATTAATGTTGGTTAATGTTGAAATTTGGTTAATAAGCAACAGCTTTTCCAAGTACGTCTACCACACAGGGAGGACTGCTATAGAACATATCTTATTAACTTCTTCATGTTGACTATTTCTTACCAAAGTGATAACAAAACCAAAACTTCCATGAGTCTCCTGAAACACTATTCTGTAGTAGAACTTAGTGTCTCTGCATGCTAAGGAACAGAATATGAACAGCTGTATTCTGAGACAAGTGCTGAACTCTTGGGGGGGTCTTGATGACCTGGAATGTCTTACTCTGAATATGGCACTATGGTTTCTTCCATTCTCTAAAAGTTTTCAGAGCCTCTGTTCCTCTGTATTGCACCTAGGAGAGAGCCACACAGAGGAGGGTTTGTGTTTGCTCCTTCTTTAAATCAAAGGCCTGAAACAGACTCCCAAGTAGTTGATGTGTGTTTGGAGTGAGGTGGGAGGCACAACTCTAGTATTATGGAAAATAGTTTATAGTTTGGAACTGTGCGCCTGCTTATAAATCAGCCCTTTACTTACTCAGGACCCATGGAATAGTAAAATGGAGAAATTAATTCATGTGATCAATTTTTAGGGTGCTGGGCAAGCTTTTAGCTTTTATCAAAGTTTCAATGACGTTAAGACTCCTATAAAAGCTAACACTCAATCATACAAATGGCTTAAAATGTTGGATACAAAGGCCATTTGAATGAATCATCTCAAACTCACCACAATGCTGGTAATATTTTTAGCTAATTGTTTTCTTTTCTCTTTTTTTTCCTCCACATATCCCATTCGCTTCTCTTATAAACCAATTCCATTTTCTAAAATAAAAATAAAAGCAAAATTCAACAAGCCAGCATTTCTACCAAGGCTTCCATGTACGCTGTATAGTCATGACTATAGCTTTCTGACAGGTATTTCCTTGCAAAAGTACAGTGCAATAGCTCCCACAGGCCTCCCTCGGAGACTTTTAAAGTCATTAGCAAGGGTTACTGGAACATAGCCTACCCATCAAAGCTTCACTTAGGTCCACTCACCTCTTTATAAAAATGCTCTCCAGTGCCTGAGTTGTTCCTGAGGGTCACAATTTCATCAAATTAATTATCACCTCAAAGAGAAAAAGATCCCAGTTCTTTTTCTAGAGGTCTATAACATAAACTAGGTATGATGGCAAATACCTATAATCTGAGTACTTGGGAAGCTATACAGAAGATTCATAAATTCAAGACCATCTATAATAGGTTCACAGCCACCTGAACAACGTTAAATATATGACAAACCAGTCAACCAATCATCTAAATAAACACAAAACCTGTCTTAACTAGGGTTTAACTGCTGTGAACAGACACCAAGACCAAGGCAACTCTTATAAGGACAACATTTAATTGGGGTAGATTACAGGCTCAGAGCTTCAGTCCACAATTATTTAGGCAGGAGCACAGAAGTGTCCAGGTAGGCATGGTGCAGGAGTAGCTGAGAGTTCTATATCTTCATCTGAAGGCTGCTAGGAGAAGACTATTTTCAGGCAGCAAGAAGGAGGGTCTTAAAGCCCACACTCACAATGACACACCTCCTCTACAAGGCTACATATACTCCAACAAGGCCACACCTCCCAATAGTGCCACTCCTTGGGCCAAGCATATTCAAACCGCCACAAAATCCCAAAGATTCTACCAGAAAATTCTAAGTTCTGATATCATCAAGTTATAAAATGCAGTAGATTTCATATATACCAATAGCCAATAACAAAAATTGTGCTGAATAAAAATGAACAAAATGTCATTCATTAAAAGTTTCAAAACAAAACAAAATTTAAGAATAAATGTAGCTACAGTAGTAAGACTTCTATAATAAGAAAAATGGAAAGACCTTCCTTTACTCATGGATTAGCATTTTACTAAACACAATCTATAAATTCCATTTAATCTCTCTCAAAATTTCAAATGGTATTCTGCACAAAACTAGAAAGAGCAATCCTAAAATTTACATGGGAATATAAAAGATCCTGAATAGTGAAAGCAATACTGAGCATAAAGAACAAGAGTGGGGTACCACAATACCAAATTTCCAACTATACTACAGAACCATAGCAATTAAATCAAGATGACAGCACAAAAAGAGCCATGCATGCAGAGTAGAAATAGAATAGAATAGAATAAACCAGAAAGAAACCCACACAACTATGGCCACCTCATCTTTGACAAAGTATCAACAGCATATAGCAGCTGAGAGATCTCCATTTGAACTAACTATGCTTTCAGAAAACTGGATGCTCACACCTAGAAGAATGAAACTAGATCATTTTTTCTCACCTTCTACAAAAATCAGTTCAATATGGACAAAGGCCTTCACTGAGACCTAAAACTCTGAAAATGTTAGAAGAAGATACAGGCATAGGCAAAATCTTTCTGGAAAGGACCCAATAGTAAAGAAACAATAGCAGCAACTGACAAATGAAATTTTGGGAATTCAAGTTTCATTATGGCAAAGAAAATAATCAACTGAAGAGACAGCCCGTGGTGTATGGTATAGTCTTTTCTCTATACACCTGACAGATGAATGTCCAAAATAAAAAAAGAAATGTTCAAAAATGTGACTCCACAGTAATCTGATTAATAATTTGATAAATGAACTAGTAGATACTTTAAAAAAAATTAGGTACAACTTGGCAATAAACACATGAAAATAAAAAAAAAAGAAAGTTCAACATTTTTAAACCACTGGGAAAAGACTCATGTTTCTATAGTCACCATAATTAAGAAGGAACAGCAAATGATGGTGATGATATGGTGGAGAAGAAACTGGATATGAGGGACTGGAATGTAACTTAATACAGCACAGAAAAATAAGTACAGAAGGTCCTCACAAAACTGAAAGTAGAGAGAGCATGTGGTCCAGGTATACAACTCCTGGGTTGATTGCTAGAAATTTTATACAACTAGAGATCATCATATTATGTGAAATAAATCAGATGTAAAAGCACAAAAAATAATGTGCTTTTTAAGTTTATGTTTTTTCCCATCATTTGACAATTTGTGGTTTGGGGGCTTTGTGCAGAGAGGGAGAACATTATGGAGAAAAAATGATTAGGAAAAGATAATGGGAGGAAGCATGATGAAGTACATTGTATATGTGTATATAAATATCAAGATGGAATTATCTGCTGTGTACAATTGATATGAACTGACTAAAATTAAAAATTCAAGTAATTTCTTAAATCAAAGTTGAACTTCACACCACATTGAACTTCACACTAAACTTTAAAGACACTAATATCTGTACAGATTTGAAATTCTATATTATTTCCAATTGCTCTCTGAACACCTGACTAATGTATGTGTGATCCTCTGCAATATTAACTATACAATTAGAACTAAGTGTCTAAGAAAATGTGTCATGCAAGGCCAAAGATCTGTACTGCAATAATTGCAATGAAAGAGGCATACAGTTTCTTCTGGTACTATGATGACCTCAGCTGTTTACAATCATCCAAAGCAAGCAAGTGATGGTGATCTACAGATATGTTAGCATGATGGTGATATAATAGGAATACAGATGCCTTTTCACTTTCAAATCTTTTGAATTAAAATATGACATTATTTATCCCTCCAACATCTCTCATGCTACCTCCTTCATGCTCCTTTTTAAATTCATCACCTCTTTTTCTTTAATTATTTTCATTGCATATTTTATATATATAAATACAGCCTATTGTTTATCTTAAGTGTTGGTTGCATATTTTTATGGTGGATCATTTAGTATTGCACAGTCAATAAGAGAAATCCCTGGGGAAGTCTACCCCTCTTCCCTCTCTCTCGAGTCATTAATTCCCTGTAGTTCTTTGTCTAGAGGCCAGGCTGTGAAATTTTCCCCTACATCTCTATAAATGTCTTCCTTGGGTCTTGATTAGGACATACTGTTGAATTATCAGGGATATAATTTCCCTATCAATTCTAGGAGACATAATCACATAGTAGATTTCCTGGTCCTCTGACACTTAAAATTTTTCTGCCCCTTCTTATGATGTTCTCCAATCTTTAAATGTAGAGATTGTGTTGTAGATGTCCCAGTTAGGGTTAAATATTCCCATTCTAGGTGCATTTTGACACTCGGTAGAGATAATTCTTTCTAGATGGATAATGAGTTTACAAAAATCCATTTTTCGCTCCTTTAGATCTAATGTCAAGGGGTCATCATACATCAAGTCTCTGTTTTTGGTCTGTGCAGCCTCATTTTCAAGTCAGCATATGAGTAGTGTGAACTGTCTCGGCCACATACACTGAATAATACATGGTGCTGTGTTCCTACCACCCCAGATTATCATCCTAGTATGTCTGTGCATCTCTAGCCCTTTGCTTACTTGGGATGCTTTTTAATGACTGAAGTCACTGACTCATACAAGGACATGACAGTCCTACACGCCTTGTGGAAGTCACTAACAGGAACAAGCTGAGAAAAGGGCACAGACTCCTTTAAGAAACCAATCCTGGAACTGTTACTAAGTTGTAAAAGTGGCTGGAGTCTCCACCTGGCATTTTAAAAAGCATCCAATGCCTCAAGCAAAAGGATACTTCTTTAACAACTGATTTACATGTGCATGCTTGCACACCCACTCTAGTAGAAACTGCGTGACAGGCCCAAAAAGTTGGATGCAGTTCTGAGGCAAAAAGTTTCATGGAAACTTAGTCTCCTGGAGACTTGGCATCCTGTAGCACCAATCTTGTCCTTGCATTAGTCAGTGAACAGATCTGTGTGCTTTCCTTCAATATTGTTTTATTTAAAATGCCTCTAAGGGATGATTTTTGACATATAGCTAAGTTAGATTAACATCCACTAGTGTTCCAATGTCCTAGGAAATCATTGAGTCAAACTTGGGCTTTGATTTTTGTAAGAATGCTGCTCATTCATACGAAAGCCTCCAGTGTTGACAGAGAGAGAGTGAAAGAAATCAGGCATTACAATTTACTGGAATAGAGCTAGAAATCTCAGGACTAGTCTACAAAGTATACTTAGAACAATAGCTGAGTCACTCCCATACATAGGAATTTACAATGGCCTATGGAGAAGGTGGATTATACAATAGACTAGAATTGGAACTATGGCAAGGACATGAAGCCCTTGCCCCTGGCTTCTAAGATTAAGCTGACCTTAGGTGGGGCTGCTTTTGATCCCAGTTGTAAACATTGATTTTTATCCCAGTTTTAAACACTGCCTGGTTCCTGTTAGCTTTTATGTATGCATTCCTCTGTTTTGTATAAAGAGTTATTTTGCATTGGGTAACCTCAGTATATCTTGTATGACCTTAATGTATCACGTAACTTCCTTGTCTCCTTCTGTAATATAAGGCTGATGCTTGCTTTGAGAAATTACAATCAGATCAACACTCTCTTGTGTTGGAGTCTGTTTGTCACCCCTCTGACTCCTTGCTCACCTGAACACCGAAGCCCCGGTACCCCATGGGTTGAGCAACCCACTGAGTCCAGTCCATGGCACACGCTAAATTTACATATGCATGCTAAGTCTCCCTAGTGTCTTCCTGAAGCTGATTTCCTGGTAGAAATTAAATGGGCTTATTTCAGGAATTTAAAAAAAGTCCACCAGAAGAGCAGTAGAAGGGTATCTATCAAATGTGTTTACAGTCATACTCCATTAAGCCTCTCCTGTCCCTCAGGGCCTGCACTTTCTTGAACTCACTTGCTTGTCTTGTCTTTTCATTCTATTTGTTTGTAAGCTACTTCCTGCCAAAGGTCATGCTTATGACTAAATCTCCAGTGCATGGTCTGTTACCAAAACAATAAAAAACTTCTGTATACCTTAATCAAATGAACAAATATGTAAACTATGTGAGTGCTTTTATTTCATCAAGAAGCCATACCATAGAACACATCTTTTACCTGGGTATACAGTTTGCAGTTAACAAATGTCTATTAATACAATACTAAAAACTACAACACAGAAACAGTCAAAAGTTATAACCAAACAAAGCCCACATGTATGGTGGAATCATGGGCAGGTGTGAAAGGAAGCACATGTGCAGTATTCCCCCAATCCTGTGAGGCACAACTGTTTCCCAAGCTGAACAGTATTAGCAAGACGACACACAGATCTAGACACATAACAGAAATGTAATACAGCCCATAACTGTCACTTAAATGTTGTGCAACTTCCATAATTATGTCAAATGAAATAGGTGAGATAAAGTCTAGTAATATGTCTAAATCAATAGATACTCGATACTGTCATTTCAAAATAAAATCAGGGCTGGAGTGATAGCTGAGTTGGTAAAGCATTTGTCATGTAAGTGTGTGGACATTGTTTGATTCTCCAGAACCCAGGTTAATACAAAGAAGAGTATAGTGGTAGGCCCTAAGAGGCACAGGAGGCACCCTGGGGCTGTCCAGCTAGTGAGCCTAGCCTACTTTGTGACATACAGGCCAATGAGAGACTCTCTTTCAGGCAAGGTAGATGCTAAGGAAAGAATGACATTTTAGGTTGTCTTATAGACTCCATACACTTTCTCAAACACATTCATTACCTGCACAAACATATGGGCATGCATGCATGTCAACAACACACACATACACTGAAAGAAAAAAATCAATATAAAAAGTTGTTGATGAGATATTTTATGTTTTAGAAAGCATACTCTGTCTCTGTCTCTCTTTTGTATGAGTGTGCATTTTTGTTTGTCTTACCTATACATCACATCTTTGCATGGGTTTATAAATTTCCAAAAAATTACAGTAGGAAGCTACAGAGAACCAAAACTACTATGGCTCTCAAATGTACAATTCTGTCAAAACTAGCCTGCCACATTCTGTAAATGCAGGAGGATTGTTCCTGGTGATAGCCCGGAGCTCCAGATCAGCTGTGTCCACAGAGAATCTGTCACTGAGCACAAGGAGTCCCACTTTCTGTCTCTTTCAACTATTTGTGGAATTTAAAGATCTAAGCAATTAGTGGATGGAGTGAATCACTCAGCAAATTTTAACATTTTAAAGACATAACTCAGTACTAAGACCCCATAGAAACATAAACCTCACAGCCTTCCCCTCCTCCGTCCTTACTTTAGACTGGTCAGCTAGCAGGAACTTTTGAAATGTTTCTGCCCTGACTTTTAAAAAAATACATGGCTTTTAAAAACCCTGTGTTTTTGTTTCATTGACTTTTGTGAGACTACAGTTGCTTCTTCATGTTGTTTCGGTTTGGTTTGGGGGCAGAGTTATCTGCCTATATTCCCTATGTTGGGCTTGACCTCAGGATCCTCCTATTCCAGCCTCCTGAGTAATGGGGCTACAGGTGTGAGGTAAATAGAGATAATTCATATAGATGGATACTCACTTCATAAATTAGTTATTCATAAATTAGATCCAGGCAATGTGACTGTTAACAGCCCTACTACAAAAACAATCGAAATATCTATCAGCAATAGAATCAATGGAAGGCTACACCAGTCAGTAGAAAACTTGGTTCACAGAACAACAATCAACTGCTGTTCTCTACAACACTGCAGACAAAACCCAAAAAACAGTGAGAAAAAGCAGCTAGACACTGAGACCTTATACTCTTAGTTCATTCGTACAGAGTTCAAGGCAGGCAAAATGTATCTATGGTGCTAAAAGCCTGGATAAAGGTGATATGTGGTACGGTGAAATTACAGAGAAAAGCAAAGGGTCTCCTGGAGTGCAGGTGTCACCCCCTCTTTCATCTGGGTACAGATGACTTTGGTCCACACTTGGAGGTTTGTGTGATTTTCTTCAGTTCAGTTTCCTCTGATACTGTTCACATCAACACAACTGGATACACAGAGAAGCTAGAGTCCTTTACTCCCTCCTCCTGTTTTAGTCAGAGACTGGTCACTTTACCTTTCCTTTTACTGTAAGGGTATTGCAGTCCTCAAAAAGCAGAATAAACAAATGCTAATGCAAAGGCCACCTCACTCCCTGTGTGTGTGCACATTTCCTCCCATGCCTTCTTCCTTCTCCTCTTAACTCCCCAGGCCCAAATCCTGTGTCATTCAAGTGAGCAGGTGACTGAAGACAAAGGAGGGATCAGTAATGATGAAAATGTTCTGCTCAGTCACCATAGACATGGGGCCTCTCCAAAAGCCTTGCATTAACTTCCTGATGGTAAGGGAAACAGAAGACCAAAAGTAGTTGTTGTCAATTGCTCATGCCAAGTTTCACCTGAAGCAGAAAGATGGGTCTGTTCCTATGGGGAATTTGTGTGTCTGTGTGTGTATGTGTGTGTGTGTGTGTGTGTGTGTGTGTGTGTGTGTGTGTGTGTGTGTGTGTGTGTGTGTAATTTGCATATGTGTGTGTATGTGTGGTGTTTATATGTGTGCAAGTGTTTGGGTGGTGGATGTATACATGGATGCACACATGGAGGCATGAGGATGAGATCAGAAACCGTACCAGATCACTTTTCATTATATTTGCTAAAGTCTCTTGCATTATTCAGAACTTGCTAATATGGGCTAACCCACACAATGTAGGGTCTAGTGATCTGAATTCCTGAGCTCAGGGAATTCACTTTCTCTGCTGAGCCACCTACCACTCCTGCAATTTTAATAAGCTCCAAATTACCAATTGCATGATAGAAACTCTGACCCTTTCCTGCTCAGAATTCTTATAATTTATAAGTTTCTATCAAAGGGAAATGCCTTCTTCTTTCTCACTCTGGAACTATGTGCCTTTTGTAAATGGCCCGAAGATATATGGTTCCTCCCTCCCTCCCTCCCTCCCTCCCTCCCTCCCTCCCTCCCTCCCTCCCTCCCTCCCTCCCTCCCTCCCTTCCTTCTATCCTTCCTTTTAAAATCTTGGCATAGAGTGCCAGAAGGCTGATTTTAAAATATCATGTACACTATAATCTTTTAAAAGTATCATGTGTACTATAATCTATAGGTAGTAACAAAAACCTCTCCCATCTTAGCTGTGCCTGTACCAGAGCCTCTTTGGCACAGGGAAACACCAGCCACAAGCTGTGGATACAGTTCCCAAGGACATTATCATATTTGGGAGACAAAGGGTATCTTCCACTTGCTGATCACCCTCAAATTTCTTTACAAAATAAATATGCTTCTCACTTATATGACTTACATTACAGTGAGCCACTGCTGAGAATCCTATGGACACCATAGCAGAAGATTTTAAAAGAAAACAAAAGGAGTTGGAGAGATGGCTCAGTGGTCAAATGTGAAGCTTGGTATTCATGGAGGTTTCAAACAAATGGAGCAAGAGCTATCTCAAAAGCTGTTGCCTGTGTGTGGGAGATGTTCTTCTAGCTGGGCTGCCTTGTAAGGCTTAGTGGGAAAGTGCCTAACTTAGCAGAGACTTGAAGTGACCAGGTTGGGGGATTCTGGGGGGGGGGGGGTTCCCACTCATTCAGAGGAGAAGGGAGGAGGGGAAAAGATTGTGGGAGCAGGTGACTGGGAGGGGGACAGTGAGCTGGATATAAAGTGAATAAGGAAAGAAAGAAAGAAAGAAAGAAAGAAAGAAAGAAAGAAAGAAAGAAAGAAAGAAAGAAAGAAAGAAAGCAAGCAAGCAAGCAAAGGCAGGTTCAATTCCCAGCACCCACATGGCAGCTCACAACTGTCTGTAATTCCTGTCTCAGGGAATCTGACACACCCATACAGACATGCAACCAAGTCACCAATGTAAAATAACAATTGAAAAGAAATGGAAAAGAAGGAGGAAAGAAAGAGGTAAACAAACAAACAAACAAATAAACATCTTAGGATCATTTATAACAAATGTATTGTTCTAGAATGGAGAAAAGAGATCATTTTCCCTTTGATAGAAACTTAAAAGGAAAAAAGCAAGTGGCTAGACAAAGCAAGCTTCCGAGCAGTGCTGGGTAAGGAGGACCCACTGTCTCTGTGGAAGCCAATCTCTTTGTAGGATATTATGAAGTAAGCTTTACATTTTCCAGCCAATAGTTGTAAAAACTGCAGTTTCTCTGAGTAAACCAAGAAAAGTGATTCCTGCTTTTTTTCTCATGTCAGCATCTTGTATTAAGATCCCAGCTTGCTAATCTCTTCCATCCACAGCAACAAGAAAATATAGATCTACCAGCAGCCCTGGTGAGTGGCCAAACGTTCCTATAGCTTCCCCACTGAAGTGTTCCACTGCTGTTGGGGATGCAGTAAAGAATCTAGCTGTATTTTTCCCATCATGGACTCCAGGGTAATTACACGACATAATCTAAGATGAGGAAGTAAACACACAGGCTGATAAGGTCCCCGGAGTCAGGGTGCATTTCTGTAACAAACACCTGGAGTAGTCAACTTATAAGGAGAAATACTAATGCCTTCTTTGTTTTCTTGTTTTTTTCCATGACTGGATGGGTCTGTGGCAGCTTATTCTGATAGGAGCACAAGGTGAGGCAGACCACTTAGCACCTTACTGGGGAGATGTATGAAGGGCAACAAGCATGTTCATCTTGGCCATTAGGAAAATGAATGTGAAACTATTATGAGGTATTGCTGCACAGACACAGGAGAAACTGAGAAAGGCAAATGTCCAATGCTGGAGAGTTTGTGACTGAACCGGATCTCTCAAACACTTCTAGAACATGCAAATGTAGAACCACCTTGCATAATGGCTTGGGAGATTACACTCTGTTTATATTAAAAGATAACACTTTACCCTGCCCTATTTGTTAATGGGAAATAAATGTGTGTGTGTGTGTGTGTGTGTGTGTGTGTGTGTGTGTGTGTTTGTATAAATAAACATGAGTCATGCTTGTGCATATTTATGTCACAGTGCACATGTAGAGGTTGGAGGAGCTCTAGTGGAGGGATAAGATGATAGATTAGATTTTTTTTTTCTTTTGGCTTCTCAGCACCTGGAAATCAAAATAGCTAGAAATCAGTATCTCCCCATGGTGGATGACTAAAGGGTTGCACTGAAGGAGTATGGACAGAGACTAGGAAAGAGTCACACTGGTTATCTGAAAAGAGAATAAAATAGTATTTCAGTGCTGAGCCTACTGTGGCCAGGCAGCAGGACAGAAGGAAGCAGTAACAGGAGGCAGAAAGGAAGAGACACGGGCAAGAATGTGGTATAAACAGATGAGGAACAGAAATACAGTTTGCACCCAGCTAACCTTGATTGGTGAGTATGTTGTTGCTTGCCAAGTGCTCTAGCAAACAACATCAAAACAGTAACACTATATTGAGATGCCATCTTGACAGGATTACACACAGATGTGTTTCCTTGGTATATACAAGTCACTAATACATTTTCCCTTCTCATAATGTATAGCCAAGTACTGTCACATTGTTCCTGCCAGCACCTATCTTGTATTTCAGGGTGGTCACAGTGAAGAAATCTATGTGACCATTATATGCAGTAAAATTTAAATCAGAGACCTAGAAAAGGGTGCAGCTTGTTTTTTTTTTTTTTTTTAAGACTGATAATCTCAGAGAAAGATGTTTGGGACCTAGAACACCTCCAATTTCATGCAGAAACTAGGTGTCAGAAAATCATGCTTATAGGCAATTAAAAACATAGAACAGTATGTCCCTGGTTCTAGATGTTCTAGAAGAGTTTGTTGCTCATTCTTCACGTGAGTTTCACACTGGGACCTGTGATCCAAAAATATGTAAGAGCTTCATGTCAAGATGTTTCTAAGGATTCTTTGAGCTTATATGTTAGATACAAACTTTACTCAAAGGAAGTCTGATTCCATAGTATCTTATTTGAAAGCCATTCCAATCAGTTCCAGACTTAAACTATTTCCATTGAGTGAATCAGGTAGAAGAAATCATTTTAAGGAACTGAAGACAACACTGATGAAGTGAAACATTAAGCCTATAATAAAGATAAAAGAATAAGAACTTAAGAACACACTTATGAACAGACCATGCAAGACCTCTCTGACACAATTAAAAGACCAAGTTTATATAACTTTCCATGAAGAAGGTGCTGAGGTACAGACTAAAGACATAAAAAATTTCTTCAGCAGCACCTGAAAGACTGGTAAAGACGTGGCCATTTAGATACAGAAGGTCTTTAGAACCCAAACAGACATAACCACAACCTCTCAACATCATATTACACTTAATGTCAGAATACAAAGAATACAATGGACCAACTGACTTATAATGCCAAAGCCATTAGGATACCAGTAGATTTCTCAGAATTTTTAAAGGCCTGGGGATCTTGGAGAGATGTATTTTTATCTCTGAAAGGAAGTAACTGTCAACCTAGGTTACTGTAATTTGATAAAGTTGTTCTTCAGAGTCAAAAGAAAGATAAAAATCTTTCAAGATAAGCAAAAACTAAGGCAAATAGTGATTAATAATTATTGTAGAAGATAAAAGATTATACAGAAGAATAAGTCCTCACAGCTAGGAAAGCAGAGGAAACAATAAATCTCACTAGAAAATCAAATAATGAATTAGGAAAGAACAGAACATTATATACAGAAAAGAAAATGACAGTAATAGGTACAGCTTCCCATTATGACCCTGAATATAAATGTTAATTTTCAAATTTTGTCACAGGCAGGCTTACTGAATCAAAAATTGAGATTTACTATTTGCTGCCTGCAAGAAACATACCTCACCAGAAAAGACAAACATAGACTGAAAGTAATGGAATGGGAAATTATATTCCAAGCAAATGGAATTCAGAATCAAACATGAAAGGTCTACTCATATATGACAAAGTACATTTCCATCTATGTAGATCAGAATAGACCTTTTAAAAATGGTCATTACATATTGGTAGATGAAATAGCAAATCAAAAGATAGGATTATAAATACATATATAGGTAAATATTGGTGCATTCAATCATATAAAACAAGCACAACTGGACACAGAAAGACCGAATAATACCTATTTCCCTATTTAACAATAGCAAGTAATGTCAATACCATATTTTCTCTGGTGTAGAGGTAATCTAAACCAGAAACATAAAACAAAATTTAGAGCTAAACTATAGCATAAACAAGTGGATTTCAGACCATCATAAAATATATACCTCAACTACTATAGAATAAATGATTCTTTTCAGTATCTTATGGAATTTTGTCTAAAACACATCATGTTGTGTATCATTAAAACAGTTCTTAGCAAATGCAAAAGAATGGAGTAATTTCTCATATCTTATTAGATCAAAATGGGATGAAACCACAAATTAACAGCACTAACAATAATTATTTCTTTTTATCTTTCTTTTTTTTTCTTTGTGACAATGTCTCAGTCTATAGCCTAGGCTGGTCAGTACTTGCTCCATAGATCCGGAATACCTCAAATTCATGGTAATCTTCATTATTTATCCCTTCAAGTGCCAGGATAAGAAGCATATAATACTATCTCTGACTTAATAATGAACTATTGAATGATGGAAGTATTTAAGGAAATAAAGGGAGCTTAAAATTCCTGAAAAAAGGTGAACATGGAATCAACAGAATCAGCAAGATACAATAAGGCAGTTCTTAGAATGTCTTCTAAACTTCAGAAGACCTCTCTGACACAATTAAAAGACCAAGTTTATATAACTTGATCAGAGCTATTAGTGACTGCTATGAAAAATAAGAGAGATTTTGATTATTTCTTTCATGATAGAGCTCAAAGTCTTAGAAAAGAACCAGTAAGAACCAGTCAGCACAACACCCAGAGGGTAGAAATAAATGATAAAGATCCGGGCTGAAATCAAAACTATTTAAGATGACTATCACCAAATATCCATCAAATGCTGGCAAAGATGAGAATGGGGAAGGAACTTTTAATATACTCGACAATGGTAGAATTGTAAATTAGTGTAGCCACTGTGGACATCAGTATGGAAATTCCATAGAAAATATTATACAGTTTAGTTGTTTCATGATAAAAGAAGAGGTAAAAGCATCACACCACAGAAATACGCTTGTATTTATCATGGTGCTTCATAAAAGTCAAGTCATAGAAGGATTGTAGGAGCCCACCAGTGATGTGGATAAAGAAAATCTCATCCATATACACAATAGATGAAATCATACAGGCATAAAGGAGGAGGAAATACCATTTCCCAGAAAAAGACAGAAGTAGAAATCATCATTTTAAGCCAGCCAGACTCAAAATAAAAAGTATTATGTGGCTTTTTTCCTCACAGATGAAATAAAGAAAAAATAGATGAGGGGCTCAGGAAATGACTCAGTGGGTATTAACAATTTCTGCACAAACATGGGGATCAGAGTTCAAAACTGTTTCACCCATGTATTGAGTCTAGTGTGTTTTCATACATGCCTATAGCAATGGTACTCTTTGAGGAAGGAGACAGAAATTCACCAGGTGTCTTAGTCAGGGTTTCTATTCCTGCACAAACATCATGACCAAGAAGCAAGTTGGGGAGGAAAGGGTTTATTTGGCTTACACTTCCATGTTGCTGTTCATCACCAAAGGAAGTCATTACTGGAACTCATACAGGGCAGGGAGCAGGAGCTGATGCAGAAGCCATGGAGGGATGTTCCTTACTGGCTTGCTTCTCCTGGCTTGCTCAGCCTGCTCTCTTATCGAACCAAGACTACCAGCCCAGAGATGGTCCCACCCACAAGGGGCCTTTCCCCCTTGATCACTAATTGAGAAAATGCCTTACAGCTGGATCTCATGGAGGCATTTCCTCAACTGAAGCTCCTTTCTCTGTGGTAACTCCAGCTGTGTCAAGTTGACACAAAACTAGCCAGTACACCAGGGTACTAGATACCAGCCTTCATTGAGAGGCTGTTTCAAGGTAATGAGGTAAAGAATGGAAGAACTGGACACATGACATCATCCTCTGACCTCTGCAGGCACAAAATGCACATACATATGCTTGCACACACACACACACACACAGACACACACAGACACACACACACACACACACACACACACACACACACACACACACACACACCATCCATAAAAAAAGAATGGGAGCCATTACAAAAGAAGGGCATTGGGAGACCTAGGGAGGATATGGAAGGATAATGAGGAGATGATCCAGACCAATGCATGTTATGCTCACATATAAGAATGTCACAGTGAAATCCATTGTATTTAAACCTGTCCACAAGAAATGTGAATAAGAACACACATAGTAACTTTATTACATCAAGGTAAGCTTGAAACAGTTCAAATGTCTACCAGAAGCAGAACACATAAATTGTATTATAGTCACAATCAAATAATTATATGATTTAAGGGCCAAAGGAAAGGAAACAAATTGCTGACACAAACAGCATACTGGCACTTCAAGAGCATATGGACATTTTGCATAAATTTTAGACAAGTGTTTTGTCTGTGTGTGTGTTTGTGTGTGTCCACATAAATACATGTGTGTGTGCACGCATGTTCATGTGAGTACATGTGTGGGGTTGTGGAGATCAGAGGTCAACTTTGCATGTTGTTCTTCAGGCACTATACAATTTGTTTTTTAAGATGTATCTCTCACTGATCTGGAGTTCTCTAATTACACTGGCTAGCCAGCAAGCACAAGGCTGTCTGTCTTCTTTTCCTCAACACCAAGATCACAAAGAATGATACCATGACCAGCTTTTTCATGTGGGTTTTGGTGATTAAACTTAGGTCTTCATGTTTGAGTGTCAAGCATGTTTCCAACTGAGTTACCTTTTCCATCCCTAAAATGAAGCCTTGGTGAAAGAGGTAAGCAGGGTGATTGGCTTTAAGAGATGGCATGGGTAGATAACTAGAGGCCATCTGTGAAGAAGTGGGTAGCAACTTGGTAGAGTGGAGGAAATAGTCTACATCTTGAGGTCGAGGACCACTGCTGTGGATAAAGGCACTTGTGATCTCTGCTTAGCCATATTCTACATGAAAGTCACACACTGTCTCTGAAGAAAGTAAGTAATGTCTTGTGAGTTCTGTGGGAGAATACAAGAAAGCTGTCAATGGACTCTCCTAGACTCCTCATGATTTTCCTGTGCTTATTTTAGTGTGAATTTCTGCTGTGAGTGCTTTCAATGAATCACTGAAAAGAGGTGGTCTTAGGATTCCCTGAAGTTTACATGTGCATACACACACATGTGCACACACACATAGACTGGAGTTAGAGAATGGCTGTCTGTAGTGTGGATGGTACAGTGAACAGGCTGGAATTAACATCCCAGAAATATAATCCTGTATTAAGTTAGTCTAGAATTTTCTGTGCTGGCTTCAACCAAGAAAGCGCTATTATACAGTGTGTTGAAATTATTGGAAAATCGTGGCTACTATGCATTTTTGTAAAAAAATGACAGACAAGCCTTCTCAAAATCTAGAAGGAAAGGATCATAGCAGCTACATTGCCTTCCCTCAGACTCATTACTCTCTCCTTGCTTCGTGTTCGATATCCCATCCATTCCATGGTTTTCTGTCTCAGTTCCACATGAATCCCTTCACAGCCCATCTAATAAAATGTAATTGTCTCTTCATCCATGTATTTGAATGTCTCCTACTAAAATATGAGCTTTATAAGAACAGCGGATGGCTGTGGATTGCTGGCACCGGGTGTAGGTCTGGCCTTGAAAGCAGTACCATTTGAAGGGTAAAATCCAGAATAGTTGAATTTTGTGAACATGGCTGTCTCTCTGCTGCCATAGGAATCCTACAAATGTAATTTTCAGTTTGGAACCATCTCCACATTCTTCTTCCCTGTTAGGTGACTAGTGTTCGTCTGTATCATCTCAAACACCCCCTTCTCACAACTTCTCAAACTCTCCCATGTTATGTTCTGCGTTGCCACATGACAAATACCCTAATATTAGTGACTTAGATCGGCATCTACTTGGTTCTAGTTCTGATGGAAGAGGTTTGGGTGAATTCCACGGGACCATGCATTTGATAGTCAATGTTAGTATCTGAGATAGCTGAAACAAAGAACCACAAACTAGGTTGCTTAGTAACAGAAATGTAGTCTCCTTGAATTGTGGAGATTTGAAGTCCAAATTAGAGGTCCTGACAGGAATTTCTTCTGCATGTACTCGAGGAAGGTGGCTAAAGTCACCATTATACCACCAACACATTCTACCTACAGAGTCTCTAAAAATAACCTCCATTGCCTTTCTCAGAATTCAGTAGCCTCATACATTGGTCTTATAGCAGCATAGGTCCAATCCCAGTCTCCACCTTCACATATGCCCCTGTGTCTGTGTCTCAGTGTTTTCATTCAATAACCCTGCTCATGTCTGTGTGACAATCTGACTTCTCACAAAGATATCACTCATAGAACTGAGGGCTGTATTCTAATGACTCAGCTTTATTAAATATGCAGAGACCCTTCTTATGATGACATATGTGCTCATAGAGACTGAGAGGTTAGCAATTCAGCTTATCCTTTTGTGTGTGTAGGATTTAACTGGGAATTATCTGACAATGCTGAATTCAAGGGGATATAACTTGGACTGACTCTTACTTTGGAAGACTTCACTTCCAAGTTCATTCAGTTCTGAGAGGAGTTCAGTTTGTTACACTATGAAGTGTCTATCAACCGGAGGACACACCCACTCAGGATCTAGAGGCTACTGACATTCCTCATCTTGTGGCTCCTGCTACCCTAGAGGTGTTAATCTGCATGGAATTCATCCTAAGCTTAGCATCTCTCAGACATCCCCTGTCTCACAGGTGGAGAAAATGTGTTTCTTTGAAAGGGTTTATATAATTAGACTAGGACCTCTGGGACGATTTCTCTTGTGCCATAAAACTGAACATACTCAAGCAATTAATAGCTTATATTTACAAGTTTTACTGCCAAGCAGAGCAGAGGAGCTGTGTAAGGAAAGGGGTCATTAAGGGTCTCTCTTGTAATTCTGCCTATCACATCATTCGTATCAGGTTCTTTTACTTGCTTCTTTAAACACCAAATTACATGTCTGTATCAAGTTAAGGTTCTATAAGGGTAAGGGATAAATGTCTCTTATTCACAGTTGAAGACTTAAACATCAAGGTTAAGACAATAAGTATGCAAATAAGTAGATAGACACAGCTGTAAAAATGACAAATTTCTCATGATTGCAGGTTGGTTTGACCTTTTCATTCATCGTCCCAGAGGTCCTAGTCTAATTATACGAACCCTTTCAAAGAAACACATTTTCTCCACCTGTGAGACAGGGGATGTCAGAGAGATGCTAAGCTTAGGATGAATTCCATGCAGATTAACACCTCTAGGGTAGCAGGAGCCATGAGATGAGGAATGTCAGTATCCTCTAGAGCCTGAGTGAGTGTGTAAATCAGGTACAGAAACACTGAGGGCGATTGTCTTGCCCTATCAGACCATTGTTTTCAGACAGAGAAATAAACTCTGGCAGGAGCTGAGTGTGTGGATTAGGTCGCCAGATGTCACAGTTGAGATAGTGAACACAGAACCTTGAGTCAAGGTAGTCAAAACTCTCGAGTGTTTACTCTTTGCATGAGAAAAGGCCTGCCATTTGCTCTGTCACATATACCTTTACAATGAAATTAACTGGCCCAGACAATTGGGTGATTGGTAATAAGAGAGTATGGGCACTTTGCAGTGGTACTAACATAACCACTTTGACCTAAAACAACAGGCATATTTGAGTTGCTAAGATTAGAATCCTATCCCTATTCCTTGACTGAATTGTGAAATCAATAAATAGCCTCCTTGTAAATGTGAAAGTCCTGATCTGTTGGATCTGGGGGTGGGGTGCTTACAAGAAACACAGCACTTTCAGGTAACACCGAGAGCTTTTCTACTCTGCCTCCTCTCTGATTATCCATCCCTCTGCTCTTTTTAGCAGACATTACATAATTCACAGAGAGAGGTGGTCTGAAATAATCCCAGATTATGAAGACAAAGAACCTCACTCCAATCGCCATTTAAGGCTGAGACTGCCCTTGTCATTCAGAGTTAATTACTCTGAAACATGGCTCAGCTTATATTTGGTACCTGTGAGGAAAACCAAATGATTAAATACATCCCCCAGATCCTGATGTTCCTATAGAGTTCAAAGCCAGCAAGCTTTTCATAGAAAAGCAAAGCACCTGATATGTCTGATATGTATGCGTTTTTGCTGCTAAAAATGGAGTCAACAATCCCATTTGTAGGAGCTCAGCTCAATGGCACCTTACATGTGGAAAACAAATTTTGGGTTAGAGGAAACCAGCTGAGCTTTCTCAGAAGGTGGAAGGAGGGTAGAAGTCAGAGTGTAGAAGGAGATCAGAAAAAACTAATGAAATTAAGGTGATACTTGATTTCAGTAAGTCTAGTATACTGAAGATTTTAAAATAATCTCTCAGGTATATATTGGATTTTTTAATCCAAAAAAACGTTCTTAGTGGCAAAGAAAGTAATATTTGAGAGTGTCTTTTCTTTATAATTCTCACAGAATAAGTGAAATACAACACATTTCTTTCTTTTTTTAAAAAAGAAGATAGTTTAGTCTTCTATCAAAAAACTGATGTAATTCAATGTATTTAAAGAAAATAGCCTAGGGACTGAACTATTTTAATTTGCTTCTCTAATGAGAGGTTCTTTGCAGTTCTTCTAAGAACATTTGTTTTCCTGTGCTTCTTTCTCCCACATTCTCTCCCACATACACATGCTAAAAGACAACGTGTAAAGAGGCCTGCCTGGGGACAAAACTGAGCTGGGAGAAAGCTGGCTCTTAAGAGGCCTGGGTGCCTATGTGCACAGGAGCATCTGCAGATGTCCAGCAAAGAAGTGTGTGTGCGCGTGAGTGAGTGAGTGTGTGTGTGCACGTGAGTGTGTGTGTGTGTGTGTAGGTGTGTGGACAAGGGTGTTAGTGGATGCCAGGAGAGAGAATCAAATCCCTTGGAGCTAGAGGCATAGGCAGCAGTTCTGAGCTGCCTGGCATGGGTGGCAGCACACAGACAGACAACTGAACTATCTCTGGCTTCATGGCATTGCTTTTAAGCAGAAAGACAATAACATCAGCTCTGTGCCCATGTCTAACATGTGTCATAACGTTCTAGCATTTAGTTTCATGTTTCTCACTTACATGTGCCTTTCTCTCTACCAGAAAGTCACAGACTTCATCTGCTTTGGAGGCGTATATGTGTGAGGGACTTCCTAATCCATACTAACTGGGGGGGGGGGGCTTTACCTCTCTTCACAAATCCAGCACTTTAAGTCCTCATGTTGAGGTTTGCTAGAGTGTGATAGTATCAGGAACCATCAGAGTCCCCTAAGTGCGACTCCATAACTAATTATCGGAAGCAGCATGTGTAACCTTAGTAGGAATACACATTACTAGACCTCACCCCAGACCTACCCAATCCCAAACTCTTGGTTGGAGTTCCTTCATATCCTTCAGGGAGCTCTGATGTAGGCTCGTTTGAGATTCATTTCCCCCTATCATTTATACTTCTCAAGTATCTTACATGTGTGCCCAGACTCTCATCTCCTTCTCTGATCTTTTAGATATAAGGAAACAGTGGTTTAGAAAGCTTAGCTCATTTGCCACTTCTCTGGTTAATGACAGGGCTGAGATTTAAACTCTGATTGTTTAGGCCTGAAGCCTTCTTCATTTGCCAAGTAACAGCAATTCTACTGGCCACAGAAAATCCAACTTGGAAAACAACTCTGCCTGGCTTTATCAGAAACCAAGCAACTCTGTCCCTTGTGGGGTGTCATGTCTATAGACCCAAGCCAAACTTGTCTTCTACTCCCCCACCCTCACTGGGACAGACACACAATCACACCCCTAAGCTGGAAGCTTTAGTACCACTTAAGACATCAGGAGCATAGGGCATTTCAAGATCCTTGATCTCAAAGGATTTAGGCTTTAGCAGCCAACAGAAAAAGGACATGGAATTATGAGTAACTGAAATGTGACATCCCAAGTATTCACAGTCAAGGGACAGGATAAGTGGTGAAGGAGAGGGGGGGAAGAGAGAGAGAGAGAGAGAGAGAGAGAGAGAGAGAGAGAGAGAGAGAGAGAGAGAGAGAGAGACTGAGAAAGATTTCTGTGACAGGAGGAATTTTGATCCTGCATGTATATGCATGTATACAATTGCTCAAAGCTATCTAGAAAGAGAAATTCCGTTTAGAACCCTGAAGAAGTTTTTATTCCACCAAGAGAGCAGATGTGGTGGCATAGTGCAGGAAAAGCTGGTACAACTTCAGTCGGATTGCTTGGTTGTATTTATGTCTATTTCCTGGTAGTGATGAGATGTGGTAACTGCAAGTCAGTCCATTAGAAGAAAATGACTAAAGGTTATGTAAGGTCTCTCGTCCAAATTAAAATGATCTCGAAGTAAAAGCCCCCTAAAAGGGGCAGCAAGTCTTGAAAGGCAGAGTGGTTTGAGAAGGACAACCTGGGGTATACATGGCTGTAAATGCCAGACCTTCCTCTGTGTACTGAGAAGTCAAAAGGGAACTCAGAAACAGAGCGGCCATCTGCATCTTTCCAAACCTTCCACAAAAGTCACTGGAACCTAGATGCTCCTGTTCATAGCTCAAGTGACACTTCCAAGAAGAGCCTCTTTGCTTTGGAGGAGACTTTCCTCCTTTTCCTTCCTTCCTTCCTCCCTCCCTCCCTCCCTCCCTCCCTCCCTCCCTCCCTCCCTCCCTCCCTCCCTCCCTTCCTTCCTTCCTCTCTTCCTCTCTTTTTTCTTTTTTTTCCTGCTGAGTTGCCAGATGGAGTACTTAAAAATACACCTCAGCTGTTGTTGGGTGCCAAAAATTTCACATCAACCAGCTGCTTGTGCCTGGTTTTGATGCAAGGCTTAGAATGGCACACTACAACTCAGTAAGTAATTTGATGGAGACAAAACCAGTCAGCACACTGCAGAACAGGAGAGTCCGTTCTTTGATTTGACACTTCCTGGTGTGTGAAAAACAACAACAAAACAGCAACTTTATCTCATAATTGAATAATATTGTACCTACCACATCTTTCCACAAAGTCTGAAAATATGAAAAACTGTCTCACACTGATAACAACATGTGTAAACCAAGTAGGGCTGCTACTTTTAAGCAAACATGGGAATCTGGACAATATGCAAGTGTGGATTTATTGGGAACTATGGCAATGTCATAGGCAAGCACTATCATCTGCTCCTCAGCATAGCCATGTGCTAAGCACCCATCTTATGGATAATTGAGAATAAGAAAGTGACTTGCTTTGCCTATGGTCCCATCACTAGTGGGGTCTGGCCTCCAATCCGATGTCCTTTAGGCTTGCATCCCTAAACTATCATGTTTGTATTTGCTATAGGACTCTCTAGTCCAATTTTTTCTAAAACTCTATGAATAATCAGAAAATAATTAATTTGAGTGCCATTGTTAATTAAATCAGATGCTGATAAATGACCATGTTACTTGACATTGTCAAATATAAATCTCTCACTAAGAGGTTTCCTAATAGTAGGGCTAAACAAAAATCCTAAATGGATTAAAACACCTTGACACAAATGGTCCAGACTCTAGTATATTTAAAGGGGGAGAGAGATGGCAGCTTTGCGGCTCATTGTTGGTGACAGAGGTGCTTGCTTCTTTTTGCTACGTAGGGTAATTGATATGATAAACTTACGAACTAAATGCACATCTTATCTCATTTTATTTGATCTTCACAGTAATCCAATAAACCCAGAAGGACATTTTGCAAGAAGGGAGGTGAAGTTTGCAGAAAGTATATAAATCAGCTAGAACTCAGGAGTAGCCTATGCTTCAGGAACTGGCAGCAACTGGGCATCCCCACTGAGACAGGCCTTGTCATTATGGTAACTGACAATGCATTCAACATGTTAACTCCTATCTGAGAACTGGATTCTGCCTTCCAGGAATGTTCACTAATGTGTACAGAAGGTGACTGGGTGGAGAGCTAAGCTCTCTGATAGTCACAGAACCAATCTTAGGTGGCAATGTTGGCTCTTCATACCCTATCAGTGTCATGCTTCAGCTTGTACAGTAGCAACCATAAAACATTTCATATTCTGTTAGTCATCATTTAGTTTCACTGGGTGTAAAGTGTGTGTGGACTGACAAGGAACTGGCCAAATGCTCAATTGGTCATTGAGATAATGGACTTTGCCATAGTGTTTAGCTTCTTTCAAAAAACCTCAGTTATTAGGATCTGTATAAAATGTAAACAAATACACAATATACTTGTATACTCTTGAATATTAATAACCTTTTAGTGCTCCAAGTATATGTTTTCAGTTTGGGAGCCATACTAGGTCTCTATTTGTTTTTAATAACATCAAACTATATGCTAATAGACTCTTAAAAGTTACCCATAATGCACACTAGGCTTAGGGCTTATTTCTTATTCAAACCCCATTTTTTAGTCGGAGTTGAAAATTGGCAGCTATAGATCCAGTTCTACTGATAGATGGAAATTTTTTCTTTGACTTAACCGCATTTTATTTAAGAATTTGATTTGATTTCACCTTGCTCACTTGAGATTTCATTTACTCATAGTCTCTGCCATTGCCAGCTATATTGAATGCATGTTAGTATTTTATCATTATTTATTCTAGAGTTAGATCTTCATAGACAACTGAATTAGATGCTCATGGAGAGGTGCTTTAGTACAGCGTTTGTTATACAAGCATTCAAGATTAATAAAAAAATTAATGGCTTATTAAAATTTTAGGGGTTTGATTTAATGATCTAAATATACACCAGATTGATACTATCTTAGACCTTCATTTCTTGACATAAAAATGATATTAGAATGCTAGGTGCATAGCTCAGATCTGTAATATCAGATTTAGTGAGACTGGAGCATGAGGGTTTTCATGAGATCAAAGCTAGCCTGGCCTCATATGAACCCATCCCTCACACTCACAAAACAAGCCAACTGCAAGAATCACTGAGATTGCTACTATCAGTTCAGCCATGATTAAAGTTGTGAAACCCAGATGACTGGAAATGACTGGGTATTCGTGGGAACCCCAGGTCCAGAGCCTGCCTGTGTGGGGGCCTGAACACTTGGGAGATGATCTTCTATAAGATTGGCTAAGAGCAATGAATAGGACAAGTCTTCATGAAACTGCTGTTAGTTCTACGATCTTTTTATTCAATGAATACTTTCTGATAGCTATTTTCAATAATAATAATAATAATAGTCCAGAGAAGAATGTGGATGGGCATGAAAGAGGGAAAGGAGGGTCCCACATCATTGCAGTACTCCACCTAATAGTCAACTTGCTCTCAGCAGACAAGGGCTCCTTCTCTACAAGTATTTTTTTCCGTCTCTTCTGTGTACCACTGCCAGGAGCATGGCTTCTTTACTCTGCTTCTATGTTGTCCTGTGTTTGGCTCTCTCAGTGCACCTGTCTCAGGGCATTACAGTTTCCATTTCAGGAGGTCAAAAGCGTCATCACACAATAGTGTTTCTCAGATAAAGATCTGACATTGTATGGATCTTCATTTTTGAGATCTTCTGAACTATTCAGTTCTTGCTTGTCTTTGAAAACTATCTTTGTATCATTTAAGCCCGCTGCAAGTTACCCATGTTGCGTTTCTGGGTTTTGACATTTTTATAAGCCAGAATCATCTTCAACATAAAGAGCACATCACCACCCCCTGGCCCGGCCTCCCATCAGAGCTCGAAGCTTCCTTCTGGTCCACTTTAACCACAATCATCTGCTAACAATCTCGCCTTGAATATACCTAGAAACCCAGAGATAGAATACTGAAAATGTGTGAGCAGTTGCTTTTGTTCTTGCCCTGTGTGTTTTCTTAGGAGAGTTAATACAGGACGAGAAAGAGTGAAGAGAGATGGGTAAATTAATTAGAAACGTCAGACATCGACTCAGGAACAGTCTCCTTCCAGGAACCGGGGGAGACAGCTGAGAGCATCTTGTGATTATGCCCTTCAGCTCATGGCCTTTCCTATGATGCACTTATCACACTGAGTGATTGGCAGTACTTAGCCCAGACATAAGATCAGATTAAACATGTTCTGTGGAGACATAATTAGATCATTATTTTAGAAAAATTTACATGCATTTGTTCACATAGCTGAATATCTCATGCAAGTCTGGACCATAGACACTATAATGCATTTCTATTATCTAGTCTTTCTTTAGCATCTTTACAAATGTATGCAAATTGCACATTTTAACAACACTGTCTACATGTGTGCATGTATGTATGTGTGCATCTATATTTTGGGGAGGACACTCAAAGTTCTTATCAGGCATCTTCCTTATCCACTCTCTATTTCATTTATTATGACAGGCTTTCTCACTGAATACAGAGCCAGCTCATTTGGCTAGTTTGGCTGGTCAGCTTCCTTTGGAATCCTAGGTGTATGTCTTTGGAGTGTTGAGATTACAGAAGTGTGGTATACATGCCTGGCTTTTTGTGTAGGCTTAGGGAATATAAACTCACATCTCCATACTTTCATGATGAATGTTTTTCCCGCTGAGGCTGAGAGGAAAAAAGCCATAGAGTCTAAACCATCTTCCCAGCCCATAAGTTTCAAAGTCTATACCAAGTGATCCTATTGGGCGGCTAAGGCTATGAATTAACAAGCCATTCAGGCTTCTTAAAGAACTGGTTTGTGCTAAGCACCCTTACGGTAACTGGTATAATCCTCACAGAGAAACTAGTGAAGGCTATGTAATATAGTAATGTCAAAGCTCAGAGTCTAGATTTCCTATACCTATATCTTAGGAACATTTGTGTGACAAGACAGTACCACTACCTCAGACAGCATAAAATGTGGTTTCATCGCACTAGAGGACATAGCAGAAAATAAATTTCACCTCTGGAGTAGAGTGCTCACCTGCAGTCATAAATTCACTCTTGAAGTACACTTGTTCCTAGTAGGACTAAAGATTGGAAAGTGGTGAAGAATCTATTCAATGCTGTCTCCACACATGCTCATCATCAGCTTCTGATGTAAAAACATGTATCTTTGCTTAGTTCATATCTATGGATTGCAATGGAAGGAAACAAGCTGCCACTGCAGAGGCATTGCCATGCATGATGGATGAAGCCAACTACTGTGAGTGCTAAAAACTCTACCAGTCTCAGAGCCCCGAAACTAAAAGGCAGAGGAGAAAAGGGCCATCTGCTTCATGTTGGCTACAGATGCATCTCTGCTTGGGTGGAATAAAGAGCCCTTCACTCTTCTAAACAACAACAACAACCAACAGCTTCCTGTTCATCTTTGGAAGTATTGCTTCCTGTAGTTAGGGGACATTTGTAACATATTTGTATTTTTACAATTAGGGAAGGAACAAGGTGTCTTATTTTTCACTCCATTCACCTGTGGGGTGTGTGTGTATGTGTGTTTGTGCATTTATGAGTGTATTGTGTATATGTGTGTGTAAATGTGTGTTTAGGTGTGCCTATATGTGTATTTCTGAGTGTATTGTGTGTGTGTGTGTGTAGGTTAGAGGGTTAGAGACCAGTCTCAGGTCTCATTTTTTGGATACTATCTATCTTTTTCCTTTTTTTTTGAGACAGGGTTGCTCACTCAGTCCTGAGATTCGCCAATTAGGCTACGTTGCCTGTCCAGTGAGCCCCATGAACCCCTGTGCTGAGATTACAAGCATATGTCATTATGCCAGACTTTTTACATAGCTGCTGAAATCAAAGGCAGGTCCTCATGCTTGCGTGACACTTACTTTACCACGTGAGCTATGCTCCAGGCCTCCTCCAATTCCCTTTTAATGTCTGGTCTTAGGACATTGTCTAGACATGGAGCAGACAGCATAGAATTTTCTACTATTCTTAAACTTGTAACAAATGAGAGTTCAGTTACTGTGACTACCAGTACTTTTAATACTGCTTTTATCTTGGAAAAGCTATGAAAGATCTAGGATTTGCACTGGTATATAATAAATGAGATTCTTGATGGCATGAAAGAACAAGGTTTTTCCATGTGGGTTATTCAGCAGAATCTGTAGTGCTACTAGATTCCCACAGGGGCACACACACACACACACACACACACACACCAAAAACAAACAAAGACAAAAAGCAAAAACATAAAAACCAACCAAACAACAACAACAACTACAACAACAACAACAGAGAGAAACTGGGGCTGAGTCCTGGCTTACTCCTCTTCCGCCATGACCTTGTAAAAAGAACATATTTATTTATCAACAGAAATTTGGTGTCAGGTTGCTTTTGCAGAAACTATTTTAACTGTTAAAATATTATTTTCCAAGGGGTGGGGAGAAAACAGGAAATAGGGAAACAGATGCATCTCTTGGGTGGAACTAAGAGCCTTTACCCATCTAAGCATGGGTATAGCATAATATGGTTTTAAAAATACATGAATTATGAATTTCAATTCATGGAGAAAAGAAATGTAGAAAGGTCCACATTATCTCTTACTAATTTTTCTAGTGATTATTATTGTTATTTTCTAAGATCTTTGTCTTAAGTATTGGTAAGAAGTTGTAAGTGTAAATTTAAAAAAACGAATTTTTTGAAAAAGAAATCAGAACTTCAAAAGATTGAAGATATAGCTCAGTTAGTAGTGTGACTGCATAGTCAGCATGAGACCCTGGGCTTGACTCCTAGTACCATCAAAAATAAGTAACTATATAACTAAAATCTGTACTTCTGAGATTGGGCAATATGGAGGTAGGCACCGATAACATGGAGAGGATATCTTTAAAGATATATGAGTTAAGGGCAAGGTCCTCCCTCTGGTGTAGAACAAGAGCTTTGGGACATCTTAGAGCTTACATATTCATAAATGGGACAGACTGGTGGTTTCTACCTGCCCACTTACCAAGTGGATATTAATAATGGGCTATCTATTGACAGGCAGACTTGAAGTGTAGTTGGCTGATGGATTAGGAGCCTCAGAAATGAGACTTGATTGCTGCTACCCACCACATACTGGTTATAGAAAACCAGGACTAGATCTCAGGTCTTCTGAGTTTCCTAAGCCAGCTCGATGCTGGCTTCTACAACAAAGGCAAGGGTACAGTGGTTAAAGTTACCAACTTTAGAGTCAGATACCTGCCAAAGCCTTGACCTCTGCCCTTTCTACTTTACAACCACCCAAAGTCCCTCAACACCAACCCTTCCCTGTCTGAAACACTAAAGTCATGATTCGTTGCAGAGAGTGAGATGAAGCTTATGTGCAATGACGTCAGTTTGTCACATTATGTAATATTGGACGTAGTCTGTAATTGCCAAGTATTCACAGGAGAAAATGGCATGGTGATCAAATTTACTTTACATCACCTACTTATGTGGTCTTCCTGACAACATCTAATATGTATTTAATTCCTTGCCTTTGGGAGAACCTCAGAAGAGAAGGCCATATTCTCAAGGATAAAGCTCTAATTTCAATATACGGAGACTCTTGTGAGGTTGTCATATCATGATCGCCCATCAGGGCTCAAATGTGGAATTGGACTTCAATCTGCTATTTGCTTGGAAGATGGGGAGAAATAATACAGTGCTTGGAACATAAACTACAAAGTGTGAAGACACAGAGACATCACATTGTTTAACTTGGAATTTCTCTAAAAATTTTGAAAATTTTGTGTAAATCATGCATTAATGCATGCATTTAGTTGCATAAAAACAAAGATAGGCAACCCACCTTATCCCAGTAACTACTACCTCCAGATAAAGACAGAAAAGGTGGATATAGCAGGTTCCTTGTATGAACTTAAGATAGTTAAGAAATGGAAAAAAAAAAAGACTGGTATTTCAAATCTAGAAAATTAAAGGCAAATGACAAAATTTATTTTAGGTTTCAAGACCTTGTTTTTATCTACTTAATGGTAAAATTTTCAAATTCAATTCTTAATGGTAAAATTTTGGTCAAATGACATTCAAACACATTCTTATAGGTACTTTTAAAAATTATTGACCATGTAATTGGGATCCCTGGCTTTTTATATGGAATATGTAATAAAGCATACAACACTTTATCCTGATGCATGCATGCTTGGTAAACATGAATTATGCAAGCCAGTAATGACTGTCTTATGAAGAAAGGGCGTAGATGCTTGAGCTTCACAAAGGGTACAGGAGAGTCACAGTGAGGCAAAGGTGAGCTGGGTCATGTTAGCAGGAGGGAGTGTTAGACATCCTCCTGTAAGCTCCTGGAGTGGAAGGACACTCAGCATTTCAGTGAACCAGTGTTTCCTAGTGTGAATCTAGACTTGACAATGTTTGTAAAAAGTTAAAAACAAAATAGAAAGCATGACTTTATATGCAATTATTTTTGCAAGACATTTTGCATTACCAGGGGAGCAAAACTCAAATGATAATAGTGTCTTTCTTCTTTATTCTCTCCTTTTCTTATTTATATACAATGGCATCCACTTAGGCACCATGCCTGGTTAAGATTTACTAATTGAGCCGGGCGTGGTGGTACACGTCGTTAATCTCAGCACTTGGGAGGCAGAGGCAGGCAGATTTCTGAGTTCGAGGCCAGCCTGGTCTACAGAATGAGTTCCAGGATAGCCAGGGCTACACAGAGAAACCCTGTCTCAGGAAGAAAAAAAAAAAAAAGATTTGCTAATTGCTTCTGGGACAACATGCTTGTTGAGCAAGTCCTGGTTAATCTAGCCTGTCTTAACCTTACAGGCCATGTAACTGCCTGTGGGGATCTTTAGCTGCACTGCTGCTTATGCCTCCAGGTCCTCAGCTGCTTCTGGACAGATCCACTGTGCAACCACAGATGAAAGAAATTACTGCTGTAATCACCGGTCTGGGTGATGAGCCAGACTTTTCTACTGTCCTCAAGAAAGGATCAAGCTAATTCAGACCCAACAGAGAACTAGAAAAACAAACATTGAAATATTGTTGCATCCTTCAAGATGGCTCAGCAAGGAAAGGCAAGCCCTACCCCCTGAGTTGTATCCCCAGGACCCTTACAGTGGAAGGAGGGAACTGATTCCCACGTGTTGTCCTCTGATTGGCACATAATCACTATGCCAATCATAAATATATCTGAAACCTTTCCTTACTTTCTTTTTGGATATCGACCAGAGGCCAAGGCAGCAAGCACTGGTTCCCTGTGCAAGTTCAAGGTCTGGTGGAGAACACCATTATTGGGATAAGATGGGGAGAAAGGTAAGCACTGATTTTCCAAGGACCCCACCAGTATGCCCCTAGGATGCTAGCTAAGGGAAATGTCCCTTTGTTGAAGTGGCATAGACCTGGTACTTTCTTTCTTTTTTTTTTTTATTTTATTTTAATTAGGTATTTTCTTCATTTACATTTCCAATGCTATCCCAAAAGTCCCCCATACCCTCCCCCCCACGATCCCCTAACCACCCACTCCCACTTTTTGGCCTTGGCATTCCCCTGTACTGAGGCATATAAAGTTTGCAGGACCAATGGGCCTCTCTTTCTACTGATGGCCAACTAGGCCATCTTCTGATACATATGCAGCCAGAGACACGAGCTCTGGGGGGTACTGGTTAGTTCATATTGTTGCTCCCCCTATAGGGTTGCAGACCCCTTTAGCTCCTTGGGTACTTTCTCTAGCTCCTCCATTGGGGGCCCTGTGATCTATCCAATACCTGACAGTGAGCATCCACTTCTGTGTTTGTTAGGCTCCGGCATAGCCTCACAAGAGACAGCTATATCAGGGTCCTTTCAGCAAAATCTTGCTAGTGTATGCAATGGTGTCAGCGTTTGGAGGTTGATTATGGGATTGATCCCTGGATATGGCAGTCTCTAGATGGTCCATTCTTTCGTCTCAGCTCAAAACTGTGTCTCTGTAACTCCTTCCATGGGTGTTTTGTTCCCAATTCTAAGAAGGGGCACAGTGTCCACACTTTGGTCTTCATTCTTCTTGAGTTTCATGTGTTTTGCAAATTGTATCTTATATCTTGGGTATTCTAAGTTTCTGGGCTAATATCCACTTATCAGTGAGTACATATCATGTGAATTCTTTTGTGATTGGGTTATTTCACTCAGGATGATGTCCTCCAGGTCCATCCATTTGCCTAGGAATTTCATAAATTCATTTTTTTAATAGCTGAGTAGTACTCCATTGTGTAAATGTACCACATTTTCTGTATCCATTCCTCTGTTGAGGGACACCTGGGTTCTTTCTGGCTTCTGGCTATTATAAATAAGTCTGCTATGAACAGAGTGGAGCACGTGTCCTTCTTACCGGATATGGGACCAGGGGAAAAATTCCTGAATAGAACAGCAATGGCTTGTGCTGTAAGACCGAGAATCAACAAATGGGACCTCATAAAATTGCAAAGCTTCTGTAAGGCAAAAGACACCATCAATAAAACAAAAAGGCCACCAACAGTCTGGAAAAGCATCTTTACCTATCCTAAATTCGATATGGGAGTAATATCCAATATATATAAAGAACTCAAGAAGGTGGACTCCAGAAAATCAAATAACCCCTTTAAAAAATGGGGCTCAGAGCTAAACAAAGAATTCTCACCTGAGGAATACCGAATGGCTGAGAAGCACCTGAAGAAATGTTCAGCATCCTTAATCATCAGGGAAATGCAAATCAAAACAACCCTGAGATTCCACCTCACACCAGTCAGAATGGCTAAGATCAAAAATTCAGGTGACAGCAGATGCTGGCGAGGATGTGGAGAAAGAGGAACACTCCTCCATTATTGGTGGAATTGCAAGCTTGTACAACCACTCTGGAAATCAGTCTGGCAGTTCCTCAGAAAATTGGACATAGTACTGCTGGAGGATCCTACAATACCTCTCCTGGGCATATATCCAGAAGACCTGGCACTTTCAAGGTTGAGTTAACTCATCCACACATATGCAAATGTGGACTTTTAGCATCAAGTACACTCTAGTCTCAGAGGAGCGTAAAGGAGAGCAAGAGTTGTCTATTTCTGAAGCCAAAATTTAATCAACAGAGTGAAGACTAAGTCTGGACAGATTAGGTTACTTTTTTGGGAGTTGATGGGTGGGGTTGGTGGCATGGACTTTCACCCCAAAGGCTGTGGGGAAGATTCTGAAAAGTCATAAAAGCGACAAACCCTAGAAATTTCATTTGAAAAAGGAAGAAAGAAGCTGCACATTTTTCCATTCAATAGTGTCATGGTGATCATTTCCCCAGATGCTAGTGCTTCAGCCCATCCTCATGCAACACGGAGCTGGATGCTCAGTGCCAATTTCTGAAATACTGTCACAGCTAAGACTTCACAGTGAAGGAAGAAATCTTACACCATTCCTTACTCTCCAAATGACTTGAAGCTACTCTTTCAAGTAAGAGAACAGTAATGCTAATAATTGATATGCACATTTTTCCTATTTTTGTGATAGGTATTGATACATATTTAATTTGTAATTCTTTATATGAGACAGTTCTCATTATACATTCCCAGCTAGTCTCAAAGTCCATGGTTCAAATGACTCTCTTGCCTCAATTTCCTGAGTTTCAGGGACTTACAGGTATGTTCTGCTGTGCTCAGCACTAGAGACTTAACTGTTATAGAAACCTTTGTTATGGTGACACCATTCTACCCCTTTACTGAAGTTCAGTGAAGTTAAGCAACTTCCCTAGGCTCACCCAGCTTGCATGTGATTCATCTGAGATAAACACCTAGTTCTCAAGGTAGGGCTTTTTTATCTTATGCTTCTCAGTTGTTCAATACTTCCCAGTCCCTATGGTCCATCAGCAGAGGACAAAACAAGGGAAAAAAGTGTTTCTAATTTGCTGGGCACTGCATCAGCCCTACAAAAGATAGCCTAAAAAGTAAGAGAACATATAGCCAGTCTCTTCCAGTTGTACCATGCAGCTTTTGACTACTCTTTAGGGAGCTGGCAAGTCCACTCAGCAGACTTTATTTTCTGGGTTATTTGGCATACTGGCTACATCTTCCAGAAACCTTAGGAAATGGTCCCTGACTCTTGGCTTGGGTGACTTAGTGCTCCTACTTCTTGACAGTGCTTGTTTTGTTTTGTTGGTTTGTTTTGCTGTTGTTATTTGACCTTGTGGATTTCCCTGTAGCATGTTTCCCAATGAGTTATCTAATAAATGCATGCTAGAGTATAAGGACATTGCCAAGGGACAAACTGTGTTTATATTTAAGGACCACAGAGCAAAGAATGGAGACTTAAAATAAAATATAAGCTTGGGTCTCTGTATCTCCATTTCTTAGTTGAGCTGGGTTGGGTGAAAGATTTATCCCTTTGAGGTCTTCTCAGCTTTTCATCAGTGTAACACAAGCCTGTGATCCCTTCACACAGTCCTGTCACTCACTGAGCTTTGGTCCATGCTAAATTTCCTTTTTCCAACTTAAGGAAAGATAAAACAAAGCATTAGTAAAACGGCTTCCAAACTAGACATGTTCAAGCTACCACACGGGTTGGCTACATAAATGGACATCCTTTTGGAAACCAATGTCATTTTTTGAGACAAGCAATAAATCCCCAACAACTTAGTTACTTCATAGGAGATCAGCCTCTGCACATGTTAGGGGAGACATGACAAGCTCCCCTAGGCTCAGCCTTGAGGCTGCTTTTGTTCACTCAGTACATTTCTGACCCCACTAAAAAATGTATAAGAAGACAAGGCAGTTTGAAAATGTGAGACTGAGGCTGGCAGAACAACGTGATCTGTTCAGAAAAGGTGATACTGGATTTTTAGAAGGTAAATGAAAAAGTCAAAAGCAGGAATCAGGATGGACTCAGTGTAAACCAAGTAACACTACAAAAACCAGAGAGCATTGGGAATCCTGGGATGCAGACCAATCACCTTGCAGGGATCTCTCCCTGGCAAGGGATCCCTCCATGTCCATTGGGAATCTGTGAAGCTGTGTGCAGAATTGTTTAAATGTATGAACTCTCTGAGCACGCAACGCAGTCCACAGACGAAGAACACTGATTGTAGGTTGAAATTCTGGCTGTGCTATCTTTTCACCGTATGATTGTAAAGATTTTTCTAACTGTGATTATCCAGAACATTGCATAATCTCTTTGAAAGGAAAACAAAATCACTGCATAATTAAGTGAGTTAGTGCTTATAAAGCCCTTAGGAAGATACGTGGGACATAGCAGTCAAGGATGTCATTTTGGGGGTACAAGGAGCTTCTTGAATACTAGATTTCTAGGCCTTGGGCTGACCTCATCCTAAAATAGAAGCTGATGCTTAAATATTCAGTGTCGCAGAGGATTGCCTTCATGATCAACTATCTTTAATACCTTCTTTGCTCCAGACCCTCTGATAGAAAGGAGGATAAGGTATGCATAGGGGGCAGGCAAAGATAGGTAAAACACACATAAGGAGATTATTATATTTAACTGGCTCTTTTCAATGGCATGACTATATTTAAAGGATTATAGAGACAGATGACAAATATTCATGAAGTCGTGGAGACTAGTGATCGAGAGGGAAACATGGTTAACCATAGCCACCAAGGTTTCCAGCCTGGGTGATGACATGCCTGTGATGGCATCAACTGAGATGAGTAGGAGGAGCAGAGCATGAGTTTAGAGGGACAAGCGGGGCTGATGAGCTCACTGTGGGCCACACTATATTGGATTATTGAGTATGACACGGTGAGTGAATCCAGAATAGGCTTCTAATAAAGATTAAATTAGATAACTCACATGGAACCTTCACAAGCTACAGAAAACTAATTACTCTCGCACAATTGCGATTAGTGTAGAGCACAGGCCTCGGAGTTCTTAGTTAACCTCTCAGAGTCTCGAGTTTCCTGTTCACTTCCACGGGGATAACAGCTACCCCTTATTTCAAATTCATATGGATTTGGGGGTAGAAAATGAAATTGTCTATGAAACATTAGTTCTTTGTGGGTAGGACACACACATTCAATGTAATATTGTTACATGCTGTTAAGGCCAATGAGTCAAAACAGCTTTAAAAAGTCATTTCCTCAATATTTAATAACAAGAAGACAATTCAACTTTGCAATGCACAACCTAACATGCAAGTCATGTCCTGACTCAAAATCACACAAATGAAAATCAGCCTTTTCTAAATCTTCTAAAAATGTCTATTTTTAGGACTTTCCTGGAAGACAGAGTAATCTTTTCCCCTCAGAGTGTATTTACAGTGTATGAGTGTGTGTGTGTGTGTGTGTGTGTGTGTGTGTGTATGTACTTCTGTATGCTTTGCATATGGAAGAGTGCACCCTTTCATAACACAAATGGCAAATATATAATGTAGTTAAATATCCAAGCTTGCTGGTGTTGGTTGGTAAACCAAAACTAAGGCTTTTTATGAAAATAATTTCATATTATAGTATCAGTACTTAATATCCTGAACAGCATGACTAGCTCATAAGGAATAATAATTTTAAATTAAAAGCTGACAATTATTTAAGGTACTGAGAGAAATCCCTTTAGATTCTATGTTGATTTCTAAGTGTGTATCTAGTTATCTTGATTACAGCTCAACCTTTCTGTTACATTTACCCAGGTGGGGAGTCAGAATAGAGTCAGTCCCTTGAGCTCCATGTGTATCCTGCCCGGCATCTCAGTGCCTTATACACATTTACCTCAAAACACACTCACTTTAGAGCATTTAGTCCGTTCTCAATCTCCAGGAAGCAAAGAAGATTTTCAAATTCATGTCTCCTCTTTCTCAGTTCTTACCACCAGCATGCACATCCTCTGAGTATCCTCTAAATCCATTAGGCATGAAAAGTCTTAGGAGAAAAACGAGCACAAATGAAAGGGGACTCAGCAGACATGGTTCTCACTGTCTTCTCCTCCAGGTGGCATGGAGGGCATGGCACAAGGCACATTCGCATGCTGTTTGAGTGTTTTGCACAAGCATCATCTTGAGGCACTCTCCCAGTACTCCTCTGTGACATGGGGCCAGGTACAGAACAGGTCCTCCCAAGGACAGGCAAGGGCAAGCCCTGTGCAGTGGCTAAGTTCCTTTTGTCCCATAGGGACTTCAGGGAGAAGGTGCTTTGGAATCCTGTCTGCTGACTACAATTTCCTTTCCCAAATATACTGATGCATTTTATCCCCATGGTTCTCCTCTCTTACAAATGAGGGTTGAGAAACAAAGAGATCATTTCCGTTAACCGAAACAATCATTACCTTACTGAGAGTGTTGTCCTTGAACTTTCACTTTTAGACGTCAGTCCAAAAACAGATTATATGGCCTCAGATTAAAGCCAAACATTAGAAAATACGTAAGCTATTTCAAAGAAGTAAATGCTCCTATTTGAAATAAACTTTGATGTTTGCGATAGCTTATAGAGAAAAGAGTCTATCTGACCTCTCATTCATCATGGGCCACAGCATACCTCGCTTACATGCATCCTGGGCAAAAACATGAAGGACTAGCACATTAGTCAAAGAGTGTGAGAAGATGTTCTTACTGGGATCTTGTAAGAACCATCATCTGTTTTTCCAGATGAGGTAACTGATATACTAAGAAGGTAGGTAGTTTCTCAAAATCATGCAGGTAGTAAGTGATCAAAATCTGGAGGGCAGCCGGGCAGGTGGCGCACGCCGTTAATCCCAGCACTCGGGAGGCAGAGGCAGGCAGATTTCTGAGTTCGAGGCCAGCCTGGTCTACAGAGTGAGTTCCAGGACAGACAGGGCTACAGAGAGAAACCCTGTCTCGAAAACAAACAAGCAAAAACCTGAAGGGCTCTTTTTCAAAGTCTGCCCTAATCATTTTGGAGTGAAGATTTTCTTCTCTTAGTCTATTGTGAAGCTTGTCAAGATATTCCTGTTTTTAATTTTTCAGCAAGACTGTGTGCTTGGTTTCCCACATGATCACTTCAATTATTCATTTAATCATATTAGCAATAATAATTATGTGGTTTCCATTACACGTCAGTGATAGGTCTAGTAATATGATAGTGAAATGCTTAGGTTTTCTAATTTAACACATTTCTCAAAAGAAATCTGTCAAGGCAGATGTTTGCCTTATTTTCTAAGGGAGGAAACTGAACTTGTCTTTGTCAAGGTCAATCACAAGGAATAGATTCAGGAGTTGGACACCAGGGCCCTCACTCTCTGACTAGGATACAACCCCCACCATACTCTAGACACACAGCCAGTGCTAGGACAACTCAGCAACTTTGCCACTTTCCTCACACTCGTGTCTGTGCTGATGAACCAAGGTTCTGAAGCCCAAGCCCAGACTGCTGACGGAGAGGGCGCTTCTTCCTGTAGAGTAGCGAACATGCTACTTTTAAAGCCCATGACAAATATGCTTGAAATAAAAATGACAGCTCATCATCAGGTTTAGTGACAGTATCAAGCTACGGTAAATGAAAAGACTTTTTCATCTATATTCTACTGGAAAATTATCGCCCAATGTTTTCCTGTGCTGGGAAGACATTAACAGGTATTTCTGTTAAGAATAATCTTCCTTAGAAGACAATTGAGTCCTTGTGAACTAAAAGGAATTAATTACCTAAATGCTATAATCATTCCAGCAATTTCAAATAACTAGTGTTAGCAATCAATATTAAACCTAAAATGATATTCCTTACCCTTTATTTATGACTAAGAACACAGAAGCAAAGATACTAAGGACTCATGGCCATGAAGAAAAAATAGCTCTGATTTCTATATTGACTATCTGTGATGGTTTGAATGAAAACGACCTTCATATACTCATATATTTAATACTTGGTTACTAGCTGTAGCAATTGCTTGGGAAGGATTGGTGTTGAAGTTTTGTCTTTTACTGTCTATTGTGATGCTAAGTGTGGGCCCTCAAGACCTGGAATCTGCACATAGATCCTGGAAGCTTGCCAAGTTAATTCTGATAGGTAAATAAAGATGCCAATGGCCAATATCTGGGCAGAAAAAGACATAGTCGTGCACTTGGGAGAGAGGGGACCAGCAGGAGGGATGAAGAAGAAAGAAGCCATAATGGAAGAAGAACACACAGGAGGGAGAAGGAGAGCTGTCATGGGCTAAGGGCCAAGAGAACATGGCATAGAGGGCTGCCCAAATGGGTTAAGAGCAGTCCAGATAGGACATAGTAAATAATAAGTGATAACTTGGGTTACTGGTAGGAAGTAGATGCTAAAACCATGGAGGGTACGCAGCTGCCCAGCTATTATGCTGCCTAAGACATATTTAAAAATATAAAGGCTGTGTGTTTTTCATCTGGGAATATAAATGGTCTAAGGTGGGGAAGAAGCTCGAGGCTGGGATTTGTAATAGTTTTTACTGCAATTGTGAGCTGTGGTCTTGCTGGACAAGGTATGCCTTATTGGACAGAGGTATGTCACTGTGAGTGGGCTTTAGAGGTTCTAGAGCCCAACCCATTCCGATGTAGCTCTCTCTGCCTTGTGCTTACAGATAAGAGTAGAAACTCTCCATGACTGCTCTAGTGCTGTGCCATGCCTGCCTGCCTGCCTGCCTGCATGTGTCTGCCTGCCTGCCTGCCTGCCTGCCTGCCTCTATGTGTCTGCCATGATAGTCATGAATATTAGTCCTCTGGATGTGTAACCCCTACATTAAATGCTTTTGTAAGTATGCTTGGCCATACTGTTTTATAACTGCAATTTAAAAGTAACTAAGATACTACCTCACTTTTTTTTTTTTTTTGTCTTGTTCTTGTTACAATGCTGGGCCCAAACCCAGGTGTTTGCACACACATACTGGGCTACATCCTCCTTCTAGTGCCTCATATTTGCATCTCCAGAAATATAACTGGTTCATAATAAATTCAAAAGTAATACTAATAGTAGTGTGAAGAGACGCCTCAGTAGTGTAAAGCATTTATGTCTTTACAGAGGATTCTCAGCACTCTGCATTTTTTATTTTGTGGAGAGAAGGTTACAGGCACAGGGAGAAGAAAACCAGTTGTACAATGGCAAAAGGCTGATGTGTGGAGGTGAGCTTTGAACAGGACAACATGAGATCACTCAACAGAAGGACATGAGACCACCCAAAGTCAGGTACCTCGATGGCCAACTATACTGACTGCTCACTGTCTGCTGCTGCAGTATAATGGCATCTAAACATTAGCCTTGTAAAAGTGCTTGCTCTCATCATACATCTGACACCATTACACACCTGGAAAACCCCGTAAAGGAACAAAAGGTGAGTGTGCCCTATTTCGGAAAAGTCCTAACTCATGTGGGGCTCTCCAGCATAACTCATTAATCATCCTCTCTTTGATTAATGTCTGCAAGTGAAACTCTTTCCAGCATTCCAAAAATACTAACTTTTCCTTGATAAGCTGCTTGTAACTCTTGATTATGCTTGTTTGCCTTATAATTGACTGCCCAAGTTTTAATTTCATCTCTTCCCTGAATTCTCTGATGGTAGTAACACAGAAATATTAGGAATAGGTCTTGCCTGTTCTTTTTGAGTGTTGGAGGCTATGTGTTGTATCTTAGTTAGGATTTTTTTGTTGTTGTTGCTATGATGAAAATCATGACCAAAGTAATTTGGGGAGGAATGTATTTATTTGACTGACACTTCCATATTACTGTTAATCTTGAAGGAAGTCTGGACAGGAACTCAAGCAGGGCAGGAGTTCTCAGCAAACTTAGAGACAGGAGCTGATGCAGAGGCTATAGAGGACTGGTACTTACTGGCTTGCTCATGGTCTGCTCAGTCTGCATTTTTTTTTTTGACAGGGTTTCTCTGTGCCATTCTGGCTGTCCTGGACCTCACTCTGTAGACCAGGCTGGCCTTGAACTCAGAAATCCACCTGCCTCTGCCTCCCAAGTGCTGGGATTACAGGCATGCACCACCACTGCCTGGTCTTCAGTCTGCATTCTTATAGAACTCAGAACCACTAGCCTAGGGATGGCTCCACCCACAATGGGCTAGGCCCTCCCATATCAATCATAAATTAAGAAAATGCCATGACAAACTGATCTTATGGAGTCATATTCCTGAGGCTCCCTCCTCTCCAATGACATTAGCTTATTATGTTAAGTTGACATAAAACTAGCCAATACATGTTATATGTATGTACATGTGTTGGGGGGGGGGGTCCAAATCCATATGGGTGCACATGCGTATGAAAACCAGGGGTTAATCATCACTTTCTGCCTTATGTTTTGATACTGGATCTCTCCCTGAACCTGGAGCTCTTCTCTGAGTTGGTTAGACCAGCTGGCCAGTAACCCACACAGAGCTTCATCTTTCTTGTCTCTGTCTCCCCAGTGCCAGGATTACAGATCCTCACTACAATACAGATTTTATATGGATGCTGGGGCTTGAACTCAGGTTTTCACGCTTGTGCAGCAAGCACTTTAATCTCCCAGCCCTTTATGTGATCTTCCTGTTTTAGAGATTCACCCCACTTCCCCACTCAGTCTTAGACTTTATTGATGGCAAACAAACAATAAAAACAATTCCACAATTAAATGGTTTCCAGCACTTGTGTTCAGAGGATACAACGCCCTCTTCTGACCTCTGCAGGCACCTGCACACATGGGCATGTACCTTCATATAAATACATATCTGCATGATTAAAAATAAAGTAAATCTGTTTAAAAATGTAACTGGGCACTATGTCATGTATTAGTCTCTCCTTTTGTTGCCATTGTTAAAGAGACCAGGCATTTTAAAGAAAGTCCCATGGTTGAACTTTTCCTAACTCTATCTTCATTTGGTATTTGGTGTGCTCATCCCCCCCCCACTTTATTTTCCATACTTGAGTATGTCTGGATGAGTGTCTAGAGTCAGATCCAATTCTTGGCAAGTCCACTAAGTAAGCCATGTGTTACACTCCACCAGAAGAAACAGAGTGTGGGGATTTTATCTTGATGGGATGCTAATGTACATCTCTGTTGCCTAGCATCACTACCAGAAGACACAGAGTATGGGGATTTTATCTGGATGGGATGCTGGTATGTATCTCTGTTGCCTAGCATCACTGATTTGTTAGAAGGTCCAAAGGGGAGATATCCAAATTGTGTCAATGCTTCTTCTAAGTCATGTCATATGCCCTATGAAGTATAGCATAAGGAAAGTCAAATAAATAAATAAATAAATAAATAAATAAATAAATAAATAAGCAAGCAGAGATGTCTCCTCTGATTTTGGTAAGGAAGCTTTTCAGTCATCTTACCAAATGTCCTTGTGGCATGGGGACTTTTCTTCAATATTATACATTTACCAGTGTTAATACATTTGATGACTTTCAAGTCCTTTCTGTCACTCTCTTTACCATGTTCATGCTGCTCCCTCTTGGGTGAACACGGCTCCTTCTGGCATTCCAACCCTCTTGCTCTGACTCCAGTGACTTTTTTTCCACTCTGTGTTCCTGTCTCTTTACTTGCAGTTACAAAATCCCATCTGCTCAACTTTGCTTCAAGGATAGATTCCTGAGAGAAGAGCCCAAACACAGAAAGATCATTGGTATGATGGCTACTTCTGTTATCTCTGTCTGCAACTTGTTTTTTAAGAGAACTGACTGCCTAATAACAGAATATAACTCTATGAGGTTTACTGAAGAATATGCCCAAAGTGCACTGCTCTTAGTACTTAGACTCCCTCCTCTAGAATAAGGATGTTCAGGTCAGTTGGGCTTAGCACACACTACAGAGGCAGAGCCAGGAGCATCATGACTTTGAGCCAGCCTGGGCTAATTTGGCATGAGTTGCAGGGAGACTCCATTTTCGTTGTTGTTGTTTAAGGACATTTGTAAATATAGGTAGATTATAGATATGTATGCTGTGATCTACATATGCCAGATAATACAATTAAAAACAAAGGTTGAGTTGTTGCCTCTTGGTGTTAGTTTGTACTCTACATGATGCTGATGACCCTCTTAGGATGCAGCTAACCATTTTTAAGGTCATTTGAATGTTAATGCATCATGAATGATAACATTGAGCTGTCTAACTGGAAAGTTGTAAAACTATTTGAATGTCAACAATTCCAGCCCACAAGTTTAACCCATCCCAAGTTAGGTGATATTGAATCTGTTTGATAGAAATGAATAGAACAAAATTACTGAAGTCCCTGTTCAAACCACAGGCTTATAAAAGTACTTTGCTTTCCAGGTTTGTCTTACAAAGGTCACAGTCAGCATCCAATATATGTGATGACAGGGACATCCAGCAATTTCAGTGTGGTGAGTTTTACTATGAGTTTCTAATACTAGAGTATAATTTTAAGATCTACACCATACCTGAGACAGAGAAAACTGTGGGGTTTTTTTTGTCAAGATTGGGTTTCTCTGTATAGCCTTGACTATACTTACTTACTGGAACTTACTAGACCAGACTAGCCTTGAACTCAGAGATCTGCCTCCCAAATGCTGGGATTAAAGGCATGATCCTCCAATGACTGACTTGAGAGAGCACTCTTATTAATGATAAAGAAGATGATGGAAAATGCCTGCTGAGTTGGATATCCTCCACTGCCAAGGAGTATGGAGACCAAAGAGAAGAATATTAGTAGCATATGGGGGTTTATATGTTCCTTTCCTGTGTGGATGTGAGTATAGATGAAAAATACCACCAAATATTGAGAAAAGCCCAAATTACAAAGGATTACATATCTTGTTGGCTGGGATTACATAGTTATAAAAATATAGAATTCTGATTTCCTTGTTTCCTTCTCTATTGAGATACGTAGCTTTTGTACAGGGTCTGAAGCATCCCCTTTGTGCACAAAGTCTTCCTTGAAGAGGCAAATAATGCAATTTAAGTGGAGTTAAGGATATTAGGTGTTGGATTTTTTTCAGAAATTGGATGTCTCATATTATTATTTTCATTTCAAAAATGCAAATAGAGAAATGTTTATCCAATATACTTTCTTTTTTTTTTGAAATTTATTGATTTTTGTGGAGGATGGGTGCTGCTTTCTGTTGCATGTATGTGGAAGTTAGGGAAGGGCTTTTGAGAGTCGGTTCTCCCCTCCCATGTAAGTTCTGGGAAGCAAACTCAGGTCAGCATGCTTGGCAGCCAGTGCGGTTACTGTGGAGCCATCTGGCCAGCCAGGAGGAGTTATTTAGATGTCAGAACAGAAATCCAATTCTCCTTTCTTGGAGGATCCTCAATTTTTACTAGACATATTTTCCAATTAGTTTTTAACAACTTCTAAGCTATAACTATGTAAAATTGTCCTGATTTAATTTTTTATACATTTATTCACTGTGCTCCCTGCCATAATTAATTCTAAAGAGAGTTGCTAACCAACAAAATCGGGGTAAAACAGTAAACATAAGCAATTTATTATTTAATTTGCTGTAAGTGATTTTTCCCAAAACACTAAGTATTGATTAAAACTTCTTAGAGTTGTATATATATATATATATATATATATATATATATATATATATATATGTATATTTAATTTCTGTTTTGTCTGTACTAACAGAAGCATAAACATATGGTGACATTCTTCTTGTCTAGAGCAATCGTGGGACATTTTTAAAGTTAGCTTTGTAAAATTTAGTTACACATGTATATCACAAAAGTGACAAGCACCTAATTTCATTCACAATTTACGATTATTCCCTTTTCAGCTTCTGTTGTCAGGTTTGCTATTATGGATGGGCTTTCTCGCTCACACACATCCTTTTAAAACATAACTTTGGTAGATGGTCAACAATTTCCAGTTATCACTCCTAAAGCAGAAGAGAAAACCTAAGCCTTTAAAGAGCTAATATGTCCAGGAACAGGGTTAAAAGACAGGGAAGTTATAGAGACAAGGGACGGCAATGGGACCCCTAACCTGTTTAGACCAGAGCCTTTTACCAGCTGAGAGCAAGAACTCTGGCATAATTAACATTTGTTGCACAAGCCTATGTAGAGGCTGACAGAGGGTTAACGGAACCTTTGTAGGGAGAGATTCTGTGGGATGTAACAATGACCCCAGCTTAAGGAATGACCCTGTGTTGGGCTCATTCTTTTCCTCAAATAAGTCTGAGAATCTCAAATAAGAGCATTGAATTTAAATTTAAGAAGTGTGTGTGTGTGTGTGTGTGTGTGTGTGTGTGTGTGTGTGTGTGTGTGTGTGTGGTGTGGTGTGTGTGTTTTGCCTGATAGTTAAAAACTGCCACGTGGGTTCTGAAAACTGATCCTCTCTGCAAGAACAATCAGTGTTCTTTACCACTGAACCACCTCTCCAGTTCCCTCATTTTGATGATAAAAACTTCAAACCTAGTCAAAATCTTCTCTAAGACTACTGTGTTTTTTACTTGGCTGGGTTTTTGTTTTGTTTTGTTTTGTTTTGTTTTGTTTTGTTTGTTTTTAAATGAGCCTGGTCCCTCACTTGGATATTTCTCACTTCCAGGATGCTTCAGAGAGAAGCCCATTCTTATGTTCCTACCTTGGTTTTTTCTTCTAGTCACCCATAACTTTAATTTTCCAATCCTTATTTTTAATGTTGGCTCTTAAGCACTTTAACCCCCCTTTAAGCCCACCACCTACCAGAGGTAGTGGGGAGAAAGGATACGGGGGAAGTGAACCTGTTTAGAAAGGTTCTTTGGAGCAAGTCTATTCTGTGTTGTATGGAAATCAGCAGTTCAGTTCATAGGTCTACAAGGGCAACTCAATCCACTTGCAAACACTTCACAGATAGACCAGCAGTCCAGTTTGGTAAAGTCAGGATAGCAAACGTGACTCAGCAGTGGTGGCACTACTTAGCAGACAGTCAGGCCTCAACCTCAGCATGCTCAGTCAGCAGGAGGGACCAGGAGGAGCCCCATGAAAAGTTCTAGGCTGTGCTCTCTCAGAGAAGTGAAAATCAGTGAAGATGTAAGACTCACAAGCATTGCACAGCTAGTTCTATGAGCAAGCCTAGCTCAGCCTCTTTCACTGTCATGTTCTATTTATACCCTCCAAACATCACGTGCCTTCCACTGGTCTTGCTCAGCTCCTGTCTTGACTCAGCACATGCCTTACCACAGCATGTGTGTTTGTCTCAGCTGACATAGCTCCATCAATCAGCCCAAGTCCACAGAAGTGGCAAGAAACTGCAGCACACCAGACATTTTTGGTCATTTCTCTCTATAGAATCCTCACAAATGCAGTTCAACTGTGCAATGTAAGGCAGACCAATACATGCATTTTCTTAGCAAATAATTCTTCACCATATGTCCTTTCACACGCTTGCTTTAGCAGAACATCCTCTCTCTTGTGACTGCTTCAGGGAAACATTCCTTCATGTATTTGCCCCAACTGACTTTCCAAAGAACCCTTACGTTTCCACTTTGATCGCCCCTCTTTCTCTTACTCCTGTGCTTAAAACTATATTGAAACATCTTCATTAAATACCAACTCTGGTTATGTTAGCTGCTCTGAAATTCTTTACAGTACCAAAGCCACAAATCCCAATGTGGCCAGAGTAGAGCTTTCTAAGTCTTGGAGAATTCCCCAGTCCACTGGGGTAACTGTGGAAATCTGTACTTCCTATCTCTGCCCCTCCAATGTTGACATGGCCAAACAATCTGACTATTTGTGCCCTAATTCCACTGTGGTTTTGTCAGCTACAATTTAATAGCATTCTCAATGTGATCAAATTAGTTGAGTAGGTTAATGCAAAGAAAGACTTTGTTTTCTCAATCATGTCATTAGATTATACCATATTTGATTGAATTATAGAATTGTAATTAGTGTGTTACATTACAATAACAAAAGCTAGCTTAAACAGGCCTGGGAAGTCCAATTATTCTAAGCATATATCTAGCTGAAGGAGGTGCAAGTGTCCAGATGGATTGGGGCAGCCATCAATCCTCAAATTCCATGTTTTGAGGAAGGAACAGAGAGTTTTAATTAAGCCAGTCAGTTTTTTAAGAGGGAATAGTCTAACAAATATTGCATTTCACTTGAGAGCACACTTAATAGTAACATTAAAGATTTTAAAATTGCAAAAGCAAAATAAGATACATCAACAACTTAGAATAACACAAAGATTTCTGGATAGAGGGACATGATGTCATAAGGACATCAGTCTTAATTAAAATGAGAGGGTTGCCAGGTGGTGGTGGCACACACCTTTAATTCCAGCACTTGGGAGACAAAGGCAGGTGGATTTCTGAGTTCGAGGCCAGCCTGGTCTACAAAGTGAGTTCCAGGACAGCCAGAGCTATACAGAGAAACCCTGTCTCGAAAAAAAAAAAAAAAAAAAAAAAAAAAGGGAGAGAAGGTTGAGTGAGGAGGACAAGGACCAGTGAGCAAAACGTCTTACTGCACTAGCCTTAAATCCAAGGGCTCTATTCCCAGAAGCTACTTAAAAATCAAGACGAGGTGGTACCCACATGCACACCAGCATGGTGGAGGAGGAGAACAAGAGAATCCCCCAGAAGCACTCAGACCAGCCAGCATGGAGTACTCAACCAGAGACAATTTGACTCTTCATAAAACAAAATAATTCTGACTAGGTTGAGGTTTTTTTTTTACATTTTAGTTTTATTTATTTATTTATTTATTTATTTATTTATTTATAGACAGACTTTCCCTAGACAGCCCAGGCTGGCCTCAAACTTTTAATCATCTCTCTCATGCCTTCTTCAAACCTTTTAAAACCAAGTTGCTCCCCAGAACATCTCACCTCTCCCTGCCACCTATCTGAAATGAAAGCTAATCATTATTGGACACAGTCACAAAGATTTCACTGCTGTCCCTATACAGCAGGTGTGGACATCTGTTAGTAGTGAAGTTCCTATCAGTTACAATGCAAATGTCAGATAAGTCTCCAATGCAAAGATGAAAAATTAACAATAAAATAGAAAAATCTTGTGTAGTTTTATAGTCTTTAGGTTGAGAAGTTTTTTCATTATATAAAATCTCAAACAATTACAGAAGGAAAGTAGAGTTTCCACCAATAAAACACCCTTTCTGGTGCTGGAGATGTAGAGTTGATAGTGTGTTGGTTCATCAGTCACAGAAGCCTTGGTTCACCCCTGTCACCACATAACTCATGTGTGCTCATGATCTCAGCACTGGGGACGGGAAGCAAAGCATGTATTTTGTTTCTATTATGATACACTTATAACATGATTTGCTATGAAGTTAATTAGAAGGAAAATCAACTTTCATTTTCTATTCAATGGTTTGATAAGATTTTTCTTCTTTTAATAAGCAAAATGCTTATAACATATAATATTACTTTAGAATAAATTGGATATAATACTACTTCAAAGTACAACTAGTGTGTTCATTGCATCATTTTAAAGGGCTGTCTATGCTGACTGACTGTGTTAACTAAAATTTTAAATTATCCACATTGCTTCATATGATTTATTCACTGTATTATGGTATGTCCTGCTGATGTAGGTTTGGGGTTACAGAACAATTGTAAACTCTAATTCACATTAATGCAAATGTCTCCTCACATCACTGTTGCCAGGAGGAATATGATTTTCAGAGAAGCAAGTTAATTTGTCAAGAATCAAGTCAAGCAAAATTGTCAAATTCTCTAGATATCTATGTTGCTATATTGTAAAAAATTGTTGTTGGTGTTATGTTTTTGTTGTTGTTGCTGTTGTAAAAGTATAGGTCATAAAACCATACTCAATAACAAATATAACGTTGAATAATAACTGCAGGAAACCAAAAGTTACCGATTAGAAAATGGATAGTAATTAGGAAGCCTTCCCTAGAAGTCTGCAGATGAAAACACAAAGTAGAAATACACAGAGCTCTTCCTTGTGGTAGCAAAGAGCCTCAGAACTCCCCACAGTGTATTTGAGGGCCACTTTGGTTTCCTTTTCAGTGACCCTGATCCCTTTCTGTTTATTTCTTGTCAATTCATAAGGAAAGAAACACTTCACATAATATTTAGATTAGGCTGCATCAGCCATGTGTTTCTTTGGGGGAAAATGATAGATTAGTTTCCTTACTCTAACAGCTGAAGGTATGTGTAAAATCCAAGTGATGCTTTCTCTAAAGCCCAACAAAGGCTTCGGACTCAAATCCTAATCAAATATTGACTGAGTGAAAAGCTTAAACTCTCTTCAGAGAAACAGAGGGGGAAACATGAAAGCTCTTTGGACAAAGTGTAGAGCCAGGGTTGTTTAGTAGAGCTGCTGGGGACAGGAAGACATGCCTCTGATTAGTTAAAATGAGTGTCAAGCTTAACCATGTCTAATAATGGAAAACAAAAGTATTATGTTGGAACTTTAGAAGCCTGGGCTGGTACTGGGTCATTCCTTTCTTAACCCTTCTACTTAGGTGCACACGTTATAGCCACCAAGAACATAAGAGATAGGAAAGGTGATGGTACAAAGGATGTGGGAAAAGAGACAGATGAGTGGAAATATGATGCTTATTTCTTTCTTTTAATTTATTTTTTAATTAGGTATTTTCTTCATTTACATTTCAAATGCTATCCCAAAAGTCCCCCAGACCCTCCCCCACACACACACTCCCCTACCCACCCACTCCCACTTCTTGGCCCTGGCATTCCCCTGTACTGGGGCATATAAAGTTTGCAAGACCAAGGGGCCTCTCTTCACAATGATGGCCGACTAGGCCATCTTCTGATACATATGCAGCTAGAGACACGAGCTCTGGGGGTACTGGTTAGTTCATATTGTTGTTCCACCTATAGGGTTGCAGACCCCTTTAGCTCCTTGGGTACTTTCTCTAGCTCCTCCATTGGGGGCCATGTGACCCATCCAATAGCTGACTGTGAGCTAGAGACTGCCATACCTGGGGATCCATCCCATAATCAGCCTCCAAAGGCTGATACCATTGCATACACCAGCAAGAGTTTGCTGAAAGGACCCTGAGATAGCTGTCTCTTGTGAGGCTATGCTGGGGCCTGGCAAACACAGACGTGGATGCTTAGTTCTTAATGTCAGCAAGTGCCCAAAGAGCTTTCCTGGAATCTTCCTACTAACACCTGGCTCCTTCTACTTGGGGAGCAGTGACAAATGTGGAAGTGAATGTATCCTGTCCCCAAAGTGCCTGTGAATTCCATTGCAGAATTAGTCATTAGTCAGCTTTGCAGAAAAGCATCATTCACATCCCACACAGGATGACCAACAAAGAAAAGCTAATATGGTAAAGTAAAGCCAAGGAGCAGCCACAGCTCTGAGAAAGTGCTCTAGAACTACCGTTTCTACACACAGGGGAGAATGTCATGAGGCTTCCTACAGACCTTCCCACAAAACAATAAAGTGCTGAGCATCATACTCAAACCTAACTTAGGACCTTTTCTTTCCATGTGAAGCCATTTGTATTCCTCTTTTGTCTTTTCTCTACACAGTCTGCTCGGTTTGGGAAGGTGTGCCAGTCATATACAAGTCCTAAAGTGCCTGCTGCATAAACAAGAGGACTTGAATTTAAGTCCCCAGTGCCTACCTCAAAACCAGGCACTGCATCTCTGACCCTAGTACTGGGGTCAGAGACAGAGGGATTCTTACAGCTTATTGTCCAGCTGCCTATGGAGTCTATGAACCCCAGGTGTACTGAGCAAGCCTGTCACAATGAATCAGGTGGAAAGTACTCAAGGAAGATGCCCATGTTGACCTTTGACCTTTCTGTATACATGCACACATATGGATGCACATCTGTATGCATATATATAACATCTGAACCTATGTTAACAAAAGAGGTTGATCTGATTAAAACATTCTACTGGTCAGACTACTGCTCAGCTCAATGTCCTAAGGCTTCCCTAGTCTTCAGGTGAATGCCCACCCCTCCATGGACTGACATTGAGGAACCCCTATCTGCAAACATCTTTTCCTTTCTAATGTTAGGATTGTATACAATGTCTGTCGTCTCAGGGGTCTTCAGAATTTCTGTGTAGGTTTTAGGCCCTGAACAGCTGAAAGCCTCTTTTATCCCTTCAAATAGAGCCTACTACTATGGTCTGACCTTTGGACATTATTAGTCAGCATTAATCTGGATAGTACCTTTGGGGCTGGAGAGATGGTTGAACGGTTATGAGCACTGTATCTCTTTCAGAGGACCCAGGTTCGATTCCCAGATCCTACATGGCAGTTCACAGGTGTCTGTAACTATACTTCCAGAAAATCTGACTCCTTTTTCTGACCTTCTCAAGCACTAGGCATGTATGTGGTACACATACATGCATGCAGACAAAAACAAACAAACAAACAAAAAACAAACAAAAACACCTAACTAAGTAACTAATTAACTAACTACAATGAAAGACCAAAACCCATATACATAAAATAAAATAAAAACAATAAAAATAAACACATAGTACTCTCTTCACAAAATCTTGCAAAAGACTATTTATATGGTGGCTAGAGGAAATTTTTAGATACTGAATTAGGACAAAGTCTGGGAACACAAATAAAACACATTTATTTAATACAATACAATTGCAATAAGCCCCCAACTGCATCCTAAAAACATGTCATCTTCATTTTAAAATTTAGTCCTCATAAAATATTTTCATAATTCCAAATCATTGGAGACATTGTTTCCATTTACAAGGTTCCTGTAAAACAAAAACAAACAAAACAAAACCTAATCCCTGGGAAATGACTCATTAACCATTTTATACAGCTAGTTTGAGAAACAATACATTACAAGTTTTTAAAACAAAAGAGTTAGACATGGAATCTAAGGTACAGTTTAATGTATCTGTTATGAAGTAGGTGGCCTTCCAAGGCTACAGTGACCAGGGCACTGTCAGTATGAGTCTGGGACCAACAGCTCAGAGGAGGAAGACCTAGATTCATACAGGAAGTTTACTTCAGTCCTCTGAAGTTCTTTCCAACCAGGAGGGACTCCCTGGGTCATGCTTTTATTCCTGACAAAACAGGGATTTCCAATACATGGCCTGTCTACTCAAGGGGTTGTTTTAGTGAATGAGATATGAGTAGATAGACTATAAATATGGTCACTCCACAAACAATCATGAACACATGCATTGCCTGTTTGTTTAACCATCGTTCTGTGTAGGGACTGTCAGTTACTACTGAAACACAGTAAATCAGTGATTTCTGCAAATATATGTATTTTATAAAGATGGAAAACTGAGCTGTGATGGACCCAATGGTCTAATATTGTTAATAGAAACAGAGGGACATGTAGAGACTGGAGTTATAGTGCTTTGGTTACAACTCAGCTCTTCTGTCTACCAAATGTGTGACCCAGGTGGGTTTATTAACTACTTTGGTTCCTCATCTCTGTAAGGTTAAGATAACTGATCACTACCTTGTGCAGTTAAAATTATAAAAGGCTTGCAAATATACAGAACAAGGACTATACAGGCTACACAGCAGAGACCTTCACGATTCCCTTCTGTTCTTTGTAATAACTGAATGTCATCATCTCCTGAGAGGAGTGATAGTGCTGGTGGGGTTTCACTCAGGAGTACCAAGAACCTTGAGGGCTAAGAACATATGGATGGTTCAGGGATGGCCAGAGACTAATGGGCCAATGCCAAACTGACATGCACAGAAACTGTAAGAGCTGAGGATTGATGGGAATGGAGTGACGTCATGTATGTAACTTCGGGCTTTAGTCTTTATATACAAAAGCAAGCTACAGAAGAATTCTGGCTAAGTCTGAATTTGCTTCAGAAAGATCTCTCTGGTTGCTGGGAGGGTTATAGACAAGAAAGGAGGCCAGAGGCCTGTCAGAAGGTGTGATGCTAAAATTAACTGTCAGTTTCACAGTCTAAGAATCACTTAGAAGGCAAGCCTTGGAGCACAGCAGTGAGGGACTGTTTAGATTGGATTGGCCTTCAAATGCTTGTGAGTGATTATGTTGCTTAGATTAATTAAAGTGCAAAGACCTACCCTGAAGGAGTAAGGCAGTACTCTGGGCTTGGATCTTGGGATGCAGCAAAGGGAGACACCTAGCTGAGCACCAGTGTGGTGGTTTGAATGAAAATGGCCTCTATAGCTCAAAGGGAGTAGCATTATTACATGTCCCTTTGTTGGAATAGGTGTGGTCTTTTTGGAGGAAGTGTGTCACTGCGGCAGATTTTGAGGTTTCAGAGGCTCAAGCCAGGTCCAGTGTCATTTTTCTCTTCCTGCTGCTGGCTGATCCAGATGTAGAACTCTATGCTTCTTCTATAGCATCATGTCTACTTGGATGCTGCCACGCCTCCCACCATGGTAATAATGAACTAAACCTCTGAACTGTATGCAAACAACCCAATTAAATGTTTTACTTTATAAGAGTTGCCATGGCCATGGTGTATCTTCATAGCAATGAAACCCTAAGACAACTAGCATTCATCATTCTCCAGTTCTCTGCCTCTTGACATTGACTGAAATATGACCAGCTTCCCCAGGCCCCTGCCATTATGGCCTCATGGCAATCATGGTTGTGACCTCAAATCGTGAGTCAAAATAGATTCTTTCTCCTTTAAGTTGCTTTTTTTTTCAGATTTATTTCATCAGAGCAAAAAGAAGGCAGAAGATTCATGCAACCATGCATGCATTCAAGCTTGAGGGTCCAAAGCAGGTCCATGAGCTATGAAAGTCTGAGAGAGGATAAGGCAATGAGTAATTTAATAAGGCAGAATCAATAGACTGTGCATGGTGGTGAGGATGAACACTGGTAAAGATGTAAAGCTGGGATGCACATTTCTGCCTTGGGCAGCTTAGATATATGAATGTACAGCTGGGTCTCATTGAGCAGAAAACGCAGAAGCAAAGGATCTGGGTGAGAAAATACAGTTACTGTTGAGTGGTTTAAGGACATCTAAGGGTAATGACTATACATAGTTTGTAGACCTGTGACTTCAGTGGGCTGTGGTCAAGATAAAGGTTTTATACTCCAAATACATTAGCCTCATGACTGAATACATTGCTCAAATTGACTGACAATCCTCCTTCTACCAAAAGAAAGAGTGTAGGATAATTTGCATTCTGATCCAAGTTCCTAGCCTCACTATAAGTCACAAGAAGCCAATCACTGGCTCCCGACAGTGTGCAGCCACACCTTGAGCAGTGTTGATGCAAACATCTGGACACCCAGTACTGTCAGAATGGGAAAAGCTTTGTTCTGGAGACAAAGGTATGAGAACTGGAAATGTTGTGATGTGGGTGGCTACTGTTAGTACTGATGCTGCTATAGATGAGACATAGCTCAGGAGAGGATTGTATTAATTAGGACTTTAATGAAGCATAAACCTGTCTTCAGAACAGGGGCCATGGTGGTAGTAGAGGTGGCTCATCAGAAATGGGAGAAGGAATCTGTTCTGAGCCTCTCTCTAGCTTCTGGATTTCTAGGACAATCTGTCCTGGTCATTGCTTGTAGAAGCATCGTTCTAGTCTCTGCCTTCCACTTCTATGAGTATTTTCTCAGTGTGCATGTCTCAGAGTCCAAATGATCCTGCTCTATAAGGATGTCAGTTATAATGAATTAGGAGAGACTCATCTTCAAATGTGTTATTTTCATTAAAGTCTCATTATGAGGTTCTGAGATTAGTGCTCTTCTATATAAATTTTGTAAGGGACATAATCACCCCCAAGAAAGGCCAAGAACGGGGACCTGGAGAAAAGACCAACATTTAAAATCATGGCTGATGGAATGGTTGTGGATAAAAGTGCTCGGCACTCAAGCACGTTAACAGGGGTTCAATCCCAGGAACCCACTGTGGAAGGAAAGTATGAACCCCTGATTGCTACCTTCTAACTTCATCACGTGTGCCACAGTAGTCTTTATATGTGTACACGGGCACACACATACACACAAGCACACACACACACACTAATAAAATAAACTCACCTCATCTTGCCTACACTAGTTTTACTATATGGGTACACCTAAATTTCTTAGGCAGATCAGTAGATACAGGAGGTGAGGGGCTGTCTAAAATGGCTTTGGGTGTTTTGCCTACAGAACCCAGTGAGTTTCTTATTTTTAGAAGTGGCTCAAAACAATGTATAACATTGTCTGATGATGTCTAACAAACAAAAATTGAATATGGAAGAGCCCCCAGGAAATGTTCTAAACACAGTATGTTATGACACACTGCCTTATAGACAACAGTTGCTACACTTGTCAGAAAGATCGCCAAAGTAGATGTTCAAGTTACACTTCAAATTTGCTTAAACAACGCCATGCCTACCATCCACACCCAAAAGCTGTTTCTCTATATGGGCAACAGAAGGCATGATTATTTGCGAGAATTTTCACTGTTTTCCTTTTGCCTTCTGAAGTGGCACAGTCAATTGCCTGAGCCACTCTCTGCTTTTGCCAAAACCCCATTGTCTTTTTGGAAGTGTTACACCCCCTGGGTGGGTTTGCAACTTAGCATGTGCTCCTGGGACATCTTTAAAAAGTGCATCCTTTTCATAGGCTGCTGGACGATGGCTCAGTGGGTATGAGTGTTTACTCTGTAAACATGAGAACCCATGTAAAAAGCCAGGGGAATTATTGGTGCCAGCAGCATGGTGGGGAGTGGAGACAGATAAATCTCTACCCCACAACTCCCAGTAGCCATCCTAGTTGAAGCAGTGGGCATCCACTTTAGTGAGAGACACTATCTCAAGGACATGAGGTAGAAATAATGTCCTTCTACAGCCTCTGAATGTGCATATCTAGGCTTCTGGGTATAAATACCCACAAACTTATGTGTATTCCACACTAGAAGCACTGCAGGTGCACATGTGCACGAGCGCCGAGCGCGCACAAACACACACACACACACACACACACACACACACACACAATCATTTTACTCCCTGTTCTAGTTTGCTTTCTGTTGCCATGATGAAACAGTCTCCTCAAAAGCAACCATGGGAGGAAAAGGCTAACATTAGCTTATAGCTCACAACCAAGGGAAGACAAGGCAGGAACCCGGAGGTGGAAACTGGAACAGACAACAGAGCAGTGATCTTACTAAGGCTTGCTCCCTAGCTTATGCTCAGCTACTTTTCCTATACAGTCAGAACCATAGTGGGTTGGGCTCTCCTGTATCAATTGGCAGTCAAGATAATGTCACACAGAGATGCACAAAGAGAACAACGGAAGTCCCCCCTTCCCATTTGACTCTAGACAATGAAAGCTAACCAGTATACAGCCATCTCTCAATTTCAGGATTACAGTTGGCAGATTCATATATCTGTGGACTTTATCATTAAAATAAATTTTCAGACCTTTCTTACAGCTGTTAAAAAGAAAATGATAAAACTGAAAACACTATTTTTTCCTTTGATCAAGAGAGATATTAGAAAAGGCCATACCCAGAAATAATTAAATCACTTTATAGATATTTCATACCAATAACATTCTTATTACTATACTAATGTGCAAGAGTCCTATAGTTATTACTTATTCAAATTCAACCAAATCTGGGAGAGACAGCTTACTTATGTTAAAAGAACAGAGAAAATAATGCTGAAGTCTTCTAAATGTAGAGAAAAGAGGTATATTTACGTATGCAAAACATACAGAATTGTGCTTGCTTTAGCAGCACATATGCTAAAACATGCAGAATTTACAGATCCCAAAACTTTCGCAACCTCTAAACAGTCCTATAGTGTTGTTTCCTCTTCCTGTTTCCAGAGGTGGCAAGTTGGACACATCCCATCACAGAATCTATATCCTATCCAGACACACTCGCTTGCAAGCTTCCTGTCTGGCCATTTAAACATACATAATGATGATTCATGTTCAACTAGATTCAGCTGTTGTAAGAAATTCATAATTGTCATATGGTTTTAAAAGACTTTTCTTCACAAAGGACCCACATAGTTGTCAGCTCTCAGTATAAACAAAGCAAGTGTGGAGGTAACTGATAGTGTGTTTCTCTGATAATTATCTTGAAATCCTTTAGTAACTGGTTAACCCTTTCATAAAAGTAAAGAAATTGTGTGTCCCAGGCTACAATCCAGAATCCTTAACTGCGGACTGTCACTGTGAACTTTCAACATTTTCTAAGAACCTACTCTGTTCTATTGTTTGGTGGGTGAAGGACTGAGAAAAAGTGAAATGGCTTTGCCTGGGAAGGAGAGTGGCATACAAAAACTGATGTAAGTACTGTGCACAGGAGGTAGAATGGACTCAGATCGCAGAGCTGTGTGCGAACTGGCCCAGTGTAAGGGCTTGGGAAGGTTTCCTAAAGGAGCTGACACTAGAGTAAATTAAAAGAGAGATAAGAGTGAATCAGAGAAGAAAGAGGGAAGAGACAATCTATAGTAAGCAGCAGTTCCAGCAAAGGTTACAACAGTAAGAAACAGGGTGGTGACCTTGGGGGAACATATATGCATGAATGCTATTATGACTGCTACTGTGAAAAGTTCTCCAATATGGACCCTCTGTAAAAAAAAAAAAAACTTGTTAAGCAATATGAACTAATCAGTACCCCCAGAGCTCGTGTCTCTAGCTGCATATGTAGCAGAAGATGGCCTAGTCGGCCATCAATGGGAAGAGAGGCCCCTTGGTCTAGCAAACTTTATATGCCCCAGTACAGGGGAATGCCAGGGCCAAGAGGTGGGAGTTGGTGGGTAAGGGAGCAGGGCGGTGGGGGGGGGGGGAGGGTATAGGGGACTTTTGGGATAACATTTGAAATGTAAATAAAGAAAATATCTAATAAAAAATTGAAAAAAAAAACACAAAAAAACTTGTTAAGCATTTAACATGCTTCTCTTTTACAGTTCTTGATGATGTTTCTCCATTTCACAAAACAAGAAGGGGATGGGGAATCTACCTGTTAGAATTTGAATGTGAAGGATCTTTCTCAGGTTCATATGTTGGAAATGTAGTTTCCTGAATGATGATGCTATTTCAGTGGGCTCTGGATCCTTTAGGATGATGTTGGGCTATAGGGAGCCTTATGGGTCATAATCCTGGCCTGGTTCTGGCCAAGTCTTGGCTCTTGACTGGCCAAGATGCCAGCAAGTGGTCTCATGCTCCCACTGCCAAAGACTCAAGCCACCACGGACTCTACTATGACTATCCTGTACCACTGAACAGCACACAAACTTGAAGTGTACCTTCTCTGTCATTCCTCAATCAAATAGAAGATATTTATTTGGTCACAGTGTCATGAAAAGTAACTTAGGTCATATAGCTACCAGCTCACAAGGCTGAGCAGAAATTTAAACAGTGAAATAAAAGTATGTGGAGGTGAGGTACTTCACTATTGGGTCTGTTGTATGATGACTGTTCTTGTAAGTCGTGTGTGTGTGTGTGTGTGTGTGTGTGTGTGTGTGTGTGTGTAAAACTATAAGTCATACAAGGATGAGAATCTATACTTTATACAAACCTAATGCACTTCTCATTAGTACTGGCAACACTTTCATCCTACAAAGTTAAACCAACATTTGTAAAAGAGCTATTGTATCAAGGTGAAAATATCCAGGTTCGAAGAAACAAAGTATCCTGTTCTGTGACGGAGAGCAGAAGGTGGGAGAAGAAAGATGACAAGAAGAAGAAGAGGAAGAGGAAGAAAAGAAGAAGAAGAAGAAGAAGAAGAAGAAGAAGAAGAAGAAGAAGAAGAAGAAGAAGAAGAAGAAGAAGAAGAAGAAGAAGAAGAAGAAGAAGAAGAAGAAGAAGAAACTCTTAAGAGTCCCACCATAAACCACCTGGGTAGCTCAAGGCTCTATCAGAGTCCTCTGTTAAGCATTTAGCAAGTCTTTCCATTAATGTGTGTGTGGTGTTAGTCATGAAAAAATTGCATGTTCAAAGACATTTTTAAAAGCTGGATAAACTGATCTTTTGTTGAATAAAATTATTGAAGCATCTGAGCAAAAAGGAAGACAGAGATCTATTGCTTGCTTGGCTCCATCTAGTCTGTAGAAGATGCTGTACTGACAACCACCTGATTTTCTAGATCTGCTTATGTTGCTGATGCTAGAAACTAGAAATACATTCCACTAATATGACAGTACTTCACATATATTAGTTCTCACCAGCCTTTCAGATAAAAATAACATAATGTCATATATGTATGTATATATGTATGTATATGAACACATGTATGAATACATGTTTGTGTGTATGTATAAACATTGCCAATGCAAGAACCAATGCTTATTTTACACTTACCAACTGTCAGATGGCTGTTCTAAGAGCTTCACTACTTTTTCACTACTTTTCTTACTTTTCATAATAACCCGAAGATGACAGGACAACTGCTGCCCTCTATTTTGCTGATATATACACTGAATCTCTGATAGAGTAAATAAATTGCACAAGATCACAGAGTCTATAACTAGCTGAAACAAGCAGGAAATAATCCCAAACATCAAAGTCTAAGCTCTTAGCTGCTGTCTTTACTGTTCATCAAGACTCAAATAGTAATGACCAGACTCTAATCACCAACTGTCTCCCTCCTTTGTTATCTGATAAGAACAGAAAAGTAATTCTATTATAGGCTTGGATTGACCAATAAAAATTTAATGAGGTAGTGCTGACCATCAAGCCTCTAATTCTGCAGAAATGATGAATCTCATTCTAACAAGAAAACAAGAACTGTAGCCAGAAACAGGGAACACAGTGTTCCAAATGTCAGATTCTCTCCCAGGAATGCTTCCCAGGGGCTAGGGTCAGACAGTCAGGATCTGGTAAGGAACATAAAGAAGAAAAGGATTTGGCAAGGCCCACAGTGCTGCTATTATACCATTTAGACATATATCATTTCCTTCTTGGAACAAATACAATTAGGTTAAAAGTGATGTGCATTCTATTGTTTAAGCAATGGCAGTTGAGTCTTCTTTTTATTGATTTTTACAAATACGCAAAAACTCTGTCCTAATATTTCCATGAAATTAACCAGATGAAAAGTTAGAAATTGAAATTTTTGATCATAAAAAAGCTTGAGCAGAGAACTAATTTAAAAACAGGGCACATGCTTCATAGACAAAATAACTTTGTAGTTTGGCTCCAAGTTACAAGTTAAAGCTTACAATCTCCTGTGTAGTCTGTCTTCTTCAAACATCATCTGAAAATAGGTATAGTTGGATAAATTGATTCATCTCCAGTCATTGTGCATTGTTTGGAAAGTGCCTTATTTTATACTGTGGAAACATTCCACCTCCAAGCTTAAAGGATTTTATGTGTTGGTAATGAACAATCCCGGCATAAATTCAGTCTGGGCACATATGATTACACCACCCCTTTCCTCTTTAGCATTCGTAACCAACATCTTCTCTAGTAATCTCTTTCCTACTCTCAATTATTTGATTTCTGTGACTGCTATCTTCCAAACCAAATCATAAATTCTTCCAGTTCAAGAACAGGATGGTACCTGTGTCTTTTGGTTTGGCCACCCAGCCTGACTCGGTGCTTACTGTAGTGAGCATCTGTTTGCTTGTTTGGAGTTAGTTCTAAGGGAGAACTCTCCTCATAACTCCCCTTCAGTTTTATAGCTTCTTGGCCCCAAGTCAATTACTCTCATGTGTCAATGTGATAGCCTATGGTTCTGCACTTATTTGCTTTTTCAGAGAAAAGATCTCTGAGTCGTTTGACTTTCATTACTTTATAGAATATGATTCTTCAGGAATGAAAGATTTAATTTCCTTCATTCTTGAGTCCAGCTGCAGGAAAGCAGAAGGCTATTCCAGATGTGTAATGAGGCAAGATGGTCCCATTATTTTTCTATTCTGCATCTTCAGAATGTAGTTTATGCCAGGACACTGTATAATAAATTGTTCCTTATCACTACAGCAGACAGACTTGGGAGCAGGGGGCAAAAGGCAGATTATTCTCTTGATAAAGAAAGACATAATTCTGTTGGAAGGAAATCAGGCAGCAGTCACTTATTGTCTTGATGCATTAGAATAGTTTATATTTTAAAATGCAGATAATATGCATTGGCAGAGCAAAGATTAAGATTTTTGAATAGTAGAGCAGCCTAGGTGCCTAACGCTAGGAATGGAGCACCCATATGACTGATGAGCATACAGAGTTAACAGGGACTTGATCTTGAGTTTCATGAAAGCTATAGCTTCTAAAATATGATCAATCAAGGAAAACAAGTAAATGGTAAAGGTGGAATCTGTAGCAAACAGTGCCTCAATGGTAGCCATAGTTTCATGGAAAGATACAAGCTGAATCATATAGAAAAGAATAGTTTGAATTTAAGTTACATTTCATCCAGGAATAAAGTTCTCTTGAATGAAATAGTTGTGCTGAAGTAGACATAGTTTTGGGCCAGTTCTTTTCCACCATTATGTGAGCATCCACACAAGAACACATACATACATTTAGGAAGCACACAAATATCTACATGAGAGAATCTATGATCCAGGAATTATGATTAATGGCTACCTAACTAAAAGTCCTCCTGTCAATCTAAATATTACACATGATTGTTTACAGCCTAGTTTCACATTCCCTGTGCAGCGTCTATAAGTAGCTGGTTCACATGAGGTAGCCACCCATCACCATTCCTATGTAACTTAGAAACAGATGGTGTAGCTCTGCCATGCCAACTCTAGGTATTTGCTTTAGCATTCTGGGGAGGAAACAGAAAAAGCAGAGAGCTATTGCCATGTGAGTTGCTGAACTGGTATTGGAAGAGTCTCATTGGGAGAGATTTTGTTTGGGTCATAAATGACCCAGTACCACCATGTCTCATTTAGACTCAGTAGAGAAGACAAAAAATATTTATAAATGGTAAAACACATTTTGTAAAATGTCTGTTACAGTCTTTTCTTTACATTGAAGAGATTGGCTGTATGCCAAGAATTTTTTTCTTTCCAATAAAATAGTGTTAACTATCAGCATTATCCAAAAAAACATCATCTTCTTCCTCCGCCTCCCCTCACTGTTCTCCTGAACAAATGTATTTTTCCTTTCAGTTTGAACAATGTTTAAAAAAGGGAGTGGGGTGGGGGGAACAGAAAGAGAAGGGTGCCCAGCAGATTCACCAGCTATTGTGCCTGGCTTTTACTTTCTGTTCTTTATGTCCATGTTGACTATCTGATGGGTGCCCAGGTGAAAAGGAATAGGCCTCTTTCTTGAGGAAAGGATAACTATCACTTTGTACAGAAGGATGCATGACATGTTATCAGTGTGCTAGCCTACTGTTTGTATACTCTAGACTATTTATGGCCAGTGTCTCCTATTCAGAATTCAGGACTTAGTATCAGACCACCCGTTGGCTCAATGCCTACTCTTTTGTCTGCCTTCATTTTACTTCAGGCAAACTATTACAACCTCTTTGAGTTTCAGAGTGATCTTGGCAATTATGTCAGGGTTCTTAGAAGAATTCAAAATGATCTTAGGGGCTGAGGATGCCCGGTCAAGCACTGGATCCACTTGCTTTTCATATCTAAGACTCTGGGTTTGAGTCCTGGTACCACCAAAACGAAAGCAGATATGATGTAAGAACAGAAAACGAATTCAGACAAAAACTAGAGACTTTACTGGCAATGTATTACTTCAGCTATTCCTGACTTGTATAATTCTGCTGAGTAATTAACATCATAGGAAATTTACTTCTGCATGTGGGAACTGTGTATTATAGTTCCTGGGGTTTTGTTGTTGTTGTTTTGTTTGTTTGTTTGTTTGTTTTAGTTAACCTGTCCAAATAATAAAGCAAGGACTTTGATAAAATGGTCCAAATGGAGTGCTTTGCACATTGTACATACCTGAAGTAGAAAACTGGCTTCATAAGGTGCACTGTACTCTGGAGTACACCCCTTCGCTGTCTCATGGTTTGTTTGCATAGGCAGGTCTCTCTCTCTCTCTCTCTTTGCCTTCTGCATCTTTCTAACCTTTTCTCTACATCAATTTTCATCTGTCTTTTTTAATACACTTGTTTCCAATCTGTCCAAAGCTCACTCTTAGGTCACAAGGAACATATAGTGCTCCAGACTGATATTAGCTTACCAATTTTATTTATTGGCTTTAAATCTTACCATAATGAGTATGCAAACCTTTCCATTACTTTCAGAGTTTCAAAAGTTTGAATTTTAAGAGAAACAATGTTATCTCCTCCAGAATGCATCAAACAGTAAAAGTCAGAGCAACAAGGAAACTTTATTTTCATATATATATATATATATATATATATATATATATATATATATATATATATATATTCTTCTCACTGTAGCCACTAGGCCTGGGGTTGTTTTGCTGGGATGTATATTTAGCAATAGTTTTTACAGTGTCTAAAAATAGATTGACAGAAAGCCAGTTATCAGTCTGTGCTGGAGTCTCTCTGGTGTTGAAAGGTCACATGTAAAAACAGGCTTTCTCTTCAAATAAGAGTTCTGGATGGGGTGAGGTACTATATGCAGTCAGATCGGAGGGACATGGTCTCACAGTGGTCTTTCAACTTAACAGAACTGGATTCTTACAGTATTTTCTTGTTTCTTTCTCCCACCACTGGACCTACTCATCTATTTAAAGGACAAAGCTACAAAGCCTTTGACTGACTAATGGAAAGCCTTGCTTCATTCTGATTAAAGTCAGTTTTCATAGCAAAAGTCTAGGACATCTTTGACTAATTTAATCCTTGATGAGATTTTGAAGGTAAAATTTACCATAGTATAAAGACAAGTAATACAATTCCAAGCTGAAATTTAGATCAGCTGACTATGTAGAGCCACAATTAACCTAAAATTTTTTATCAAAATTTGACAATCTCTAATATTTCTGCCCTACCACAGTTGGAAAGCAAAAGTAAAGGGGTATTGCAGGGATGGGGGTGGAGGGTGGTGAGTATGGCCCACCTTTTATCTCTCACTCAGGAAATGAGTCTTTTTGACTTAATAAAACTGGCATCCATGCAGTAGTAGGTAAAATAAACTGACAGGGTTGGGTGGTGTGTATACACATATAAGCAAAACAAACAGAGCAATCTGTTCTACCTCGATATAAGGATGCAAGGTAAATATGGAAAGATCCAACATCTTACTTGAGCAACATAAAATTTAGATTTAAATGGCAGCAACGATTCTTAAACTACTATTTTAAGAAATAGTCTCACAACCTTGATGGGCTACAGCTAGAACCTCCCATGACTCCCGGGTTCAACTGACCTCATGCAAGCTTAAATGCTTCATTTGTTCCCAGAGACTAAACCGAGTGCACTCACTCCCACTGAGCTCCTGACCCCTTTCTGGCTGATCCTCCTCACTGGCCCTCAGCCCCTGGTGACCTCACCTCCCTTTTGTCCTTTCTCGGGTTGGAGATAGTAATGCCCCACCCCCCACCCCCCCATCAAAAGTAGCTCAAAGCCAGCATGGCCTTGCCTCTGCCTCAGACACAAAAAGCTTTTTATGACTATAACTGAGAAGCTGTTTGCAGCTGCACTTTTATCAATCCAGTAACAAGAGGACTTGGAGAGCCTCAGCGAAGCCAGAAGGTGGCGGCGAAGTCACCTTGGGAGGAGAAGATGGTCAAAGGAGGGTATGAGAGAAGTGCTAACCCCAGGCACAGGGACCCACTAGGCGCGCCCCTGCTCTGGGATCCATGAAGAAGGGGAAAAGGATTGGAGGGACTACTGGCAAGAGGAAAACGCTGCTGCAGGACGACCCCTAGGTTACCCTAGGTGGCGATCAGCTGACCAGGTTGGGAGGGGGCGCCCTTGGCTAAGTCACTGGAAAACTCGCTTCCTGGGCTGGCTTTTTTTTTTTTCTCCCCTGCGTGCCCCTGCGGCTGCCCGCTGCCCCAAGAGTCCAGCGATGCTAGAGCTCCACACCCGCGCCCTGACCTGCCAGGAGCCTGCGCCCGCCTAGTGCACGCCCCGGAGGGCGGGCCAGAGCGCAACGCAGCCGCCGCCACTCGGGAGCGCAGGGAGCTCCGAAAGAGACAAGGCCTCTGTGAGAGCTGCCAGCTGCAAGTCACTTCCCGCGCCACTTAGGTCACAGAGCGAGCGGGACTTTCCCGCCTGGCTCCCCCCACAGGGAGGCCCGTGCGCGCAGCCCTGTGCCGTAGGCCCCTGTCACATCCCAGGGACATCTCCCGAGTCAAGCTGGGCGGTGGCAAGACGGGGCCCCTAATCCCAGGGCGCGGTCTTCACCTTCCCCAGCTCCTCCTAGCCAGCTGCGCCGCGGGTTCCTATTGTTCGCCCCGCCCGCTTGCCGGGCGACAATAAGGCGCCGCTCCCCGGCCTCGCGGCGCACCTACCTTCTGCTGCCGCCGAGCCATGTCGGTGGGCTGCTTGGCGTTGAAGGGGTAGGCGATGCAGCGCATCACGAACACGTACAGCTGCAGCCTCTTCTTCCTCTCTTCCTCCTCCTTCTGCAGCCTCTCCAACTCTTCCTTCTCCTTCTCGCTCACCACCGACGGGCTAGGGCTGGAAGGCCGGCCGCCGCCGGCGCGGCTGCTGGGCTGCAGCCCCCCGGCCCCGCCGCCGCTGCTCGCGCCGCTACCCCCACCGCCGCCGGCGCCCACCCCGGCCCCGGCGCCACTGCCCCCCATCCCGGCGCTGCCTGCCGAGCCCTCGCTGGTGCGGCTGGGAGACAGGCGCGCTCCAGACGCGGCCGAGCCCAGCACATCCTTGCCCCTCTCCTCTTCCAGGATCTCATCTGACTCCTCTTCGCTGGACGAAGGGTCCAGCATGGTAGCGCCTGGGAGAGGGGGGTCCCCGGAGCCCCCGCCTTGGGGTGCAAAAGGTGGGGGGCGCTGGAGGCAGCCAAGGGTCGGCTGTCCGGGTAGGCGCTTCTTCCTAGGTCAGGGAGAGCGAGCGCTGCTGCTCAGCTTCGGCCGCCGCGACTGCTTCCTCCGCCCGGCGAGCGCGAGCTGAGCGCAGACCCAGGAGCGCGAGGGGAGGAGGAGAAGGGAGAGGTGCGTGTGTGCACCCGAGGTGGGCAAGGGCGAGAATCAATTGCGAGCCCGGAGCCCGCAGCCGGATGCCATCTGCAGCCGCTGAAGAAGGCGCCTCCAGAAAAGATGCCGAGTGTTGCAAGCTGTCGATGCAGCCAAGAGCAGGAGAGGCATCTTGCCGATTGGGGAGCGAGCGGCGCTTACGTGTTTATTGGCTTAACTCTCCAGTGTCCGCGGCGGAGAGGGCGACTGCAAAGGCCTAGAGGGGGGAAGTGCGGTGCGCCCCAAAAGAGCTTCACTACTTTTGACCCTCATGCCCCCCAGTCTTCCTTGCCCCCTGTCCTATTTAGACCACTTCTCTTTACCTCGTCCTCTTTTCCCCTCCCGGGGACAAAAAGTTTTTTTTTTTCCCTCCAGGGGTGGGGAGGGAAAATAAAGAAGCCAATGGTAGCTTCTGACCAGCAAAAACCAGGCTTTCTGCAGGCGTCCAAAGGTCACAGAAAGAGGAATTCAGTGAGATGTTACCTTCAGACTTCTCAACTGGGGTGTGGTGGCTGGGAGGGAGCAGTGGGAAGGGGAGGCAGTGTGTGTTTTTTTTTTTTTTTCCATCTGTGTAAACCTCTATTCCAACAATCAATACCACTGTAAAATACAAATGCATCAAATCAGAGTGAATTAATGTATGGATCATGAAGTTCGGCTATTTAAGTAGAAATCAAACGTCCCCAACTCCAAGTCAGTGAAGCTTTTTTCAGTCTCTAGAAGTCCGTGTATTTTCTGCTGAACCTTGCCAGGTTTCTGGCTGTTCAGCCCTTCCTTCCTCCATGAAGATCTGAGGGAAGGAACAGGAACCACACACACCAAATCAGACACCCCCCAAACTCGGCAGCAGCAATTTCGAATTTACTGTCTCTGTTACACTGTCTTTACTTTGAGTTGTGGAATTGTCATTATTAATATAAATGATGTCATTATTAATACAGATGATGCCTTTATTCTGGAATCCTTCCTTTCTTAAGCCAACAGGGACCAGAAGGCACGGGGGAGCTGGCCAGCGTGCTGAACCTAACCAGAGAATTTAGATGCATCAGAAAACCAGTTAAAGACCTAGTCTTCAGCTTGTATGCTCGCATATTTTCTAATTCCCTTATCAGCTGCTTTTTATAAATGAGTAGCATGACTTTAAATTTTAAATAACAACTGTTGTTCTGTGTTTTACAATCTACCACGAGTTTTACTATAAGCTTTCTGGTAAACCTGATTAAATATGTGAATGAACTCAAAGCAAAATGTATCTGTACTTCACTCCAAAAATTTCTCTTCATTTTTTGAATTAAGTAATATATTCACTGCTAGTATTTGGTTTTTATCATACATAAAAGATAAAGCTTTTATGGCCTTTATTTTTTAATGGCCCACTTTTTAAAATTCATTTAACATTTTAAAATTGAACAGTGTGAAAACTTTGACAGTCTACCAGTTCTATTAAACTCTTCTGAGGAAATAAAACATGTTTACCAGTTTGTCTGGAGCAGAAAACTATGGTAATCCAGTCAGTGGATCAACAGCTGTTAGTAAGCTTTTTGTTGTTGTTGTTGTTGTTTTGGTTTTTTTTTTGTTTTTTGGTTTTTGGTTTTTGGTTGTTTTTTTTTTTTTTTGTTAATGAACTGCTCTAAGTGCTTCTGGACATGGAACATTCAGAAGATTCTCACAAGAGTATATTCTCCTTTGGGAGACACAAAGAAGTGCGGCACGTTTATTTCGAACATAATGTCAACAAATCTAGGTTTGTAAATGGAAAAAGGTTCTCATGAATAAAGCAAATTGGGATATAGTGAACTATATTATCAAATAAGAGAATGAAACTTTCAAGAGGGAACATGGGGAATGGATATTGTAGGTTGAAGTGGTGACTCAGAGAGATGTAATGACAGGACACAGGAAGAAAAGTACAGAGCTTTGTAGAGCTCCCCTATGGGTGAGTGAAGAGGACAAAGAAAGCTGGATTATAATGCATTTGACCATACAGAGAGACTGCGCTTAGCATATAAAGAGGTTGTTTAGGGAGAAGGAACTAATTTGAGGAAAGTGTGCTAAGACCAGACAGAGATCATTAATTGATCAAATATGTTCCCTGTAACAGTTTGTACATTTAATTATTACACAGTGAAGACAGTGATGTGAATTCTGTCTGTATATCTATTTACACTTCATGAAATGATGTAATAAGATTTTGCTTGGTTTTATACTTTTGCAGATTTTGGGGGATTGTTATTTATTCCAAATAGTCCTTAATGTAGAAATGCAATATCCACCTTTTATTAAAGATAGAAATCTACAGTTTAGATAGTGTCTTAGTTAGGGTTTTACTGCTGTGAAGAGATATCATGACCAAGACAACTTATACAAAGGAAAACCCTGAAATGGGACTGACTTACAAGTTCTGTGATTCAGATCATTATCATCATGGCAGGAAGCATGGCAGTGTCCAGCTAGGCAGGCATGGTGAGAGAGGAGCTGAGAGTTCTGTATTTTGTTCTTAAGGCAAACAGAAGAAACTAGCTCATGGGCAGCTAGGAGGAGGGTCTCAAAGCCCACCCCACAGTGACACACTTCTTCCAACAAGGCCACAACTACTCCAACAAGGCCATACCTCTTAATAGTGCCACACCCTGGGCCAAGCATATTCAAACTACCACCTGGCTCCCATAGGATTGTTCAAACATATAGTGGGACATAGCTAGCTATAGCATAATGCAAAAATATATTTGGATCAAATTCAAAAGTCCCACAATCTATAGCAGTCTCAATAATGTTAAAAATACAATGTTCAAAGTCTTTTCTAAGAGTCTTCCAATCATTTAACTGTAATCCTCTAAAAATCAAAATCAGAAATCAGATAGCATGCTTCCATTATCATAGGCTATACACTATCATTCAAAACTTCCTAGTAAGTAAATTCTGGACCAAACAAGACGGAAAAGCAGCTGGGCAAACTCCAAATTTTGCATCTCCATATCTGATATCTCATATCTGATATCTTCATATCTTCAACTCCTTTCATCTTTGTTGACTGCAACAAACGTTTTATTTTTGGACTGTTTCCACTCCCTGTTAGCAGCTTTCCTCAACAGGTATCCCACAGCTCTGATATCTCTAGCATCTTAGGGTATCCAAAGTAACTTCAACATTACACCTTCTTTGTTCCAGTGTCTGGGATCCACACATCATCCTCTGGACTCTTCCTAAGGGCTTGTATCTCTTCTCCAGCTCTGACCTCTGTAGCACTCTAGGCTCCAGTTGACTCTACTCCACTGCTGCTGCTGTTCTTGATGATCATCCCAGGGTACTATCATCTCTAATTCCCTGGAGTCTTATGCTGTAACTAGGCTTCACCAATAGCCTCTCACAGGCTCTCTTCATGGTCCAAGCCTCAACTTCTTTGCATGACTCTCAGTCCTGAGCTATCAACTGCAACGGAGGCTGTACCTTTACCAGTGGCCTTCTAAGGCCTGTCACAGTGCCAAGCCTCAGCTGTTCTTCATGACCCCTTCATGCCTTCAAAACCAGTACTACCTGGGTGGTTCTTACACATTATCAAGTCCAGCAGCAGTGCAAGGTACACCTTTGCTATCTCTGGAACACAGCTAGTTTATGCTCTCAGAAAACACTTCCCAGAAGATTTCACCTCAGTGATGCTGGTTTCTTCTTGATCACTGCTAATTTCTTAGGTCCAGCTAACCAGCATCAATTGTCCCAGTAACCACTTCTAGTCTTAACTTTAAATCCAGAGTCACATGACCAAAGCTACCAAGTTCTGCTGCTTGCTGGGGCTAGACCATGGTCCCCCTTGTTCTTTTACACCATTGCCAGCTTTCTGGTTTTGATGGTTTCCTTCATTGACTAAGCTTGGCTGTCCTGGAATTTTCTCTGTAGACCAGGCTGACCTTGAATATAGAAATCTGCATGGTTCTGTCTTCTGAATACTGGCATTAAGTGTGTGTACCACCCTGCCTGTGTGGGAAGCCGCCCTCACATTCGCCGTTGCAAGATGGCGCTGACATCCTGTGTTCTAAGTGGTAAACAAATAATCTGTGCATGTGCCAAGGGTAGTTCTCCACTCCATGTGCTCTGCCTTCCCCGTGACGACAACTCGGCCGATGGGCTGCAGCCAATCAGGGAGTAATACGTCCTAGGCGGAGGATAATTCTCCTTAAAAGGGACGGGGTTTTGCCATTCTTTCTCTTGCTTTCTTGTTCCTTTTCTTGCTTTCTTGTTCTTGTTCTCTCTCTTGCTTTCTTTTTCTTGTTCTTTTTCTTGCTTTCTTGCTCTCTCTTGCTCTTGCTCTCTTGCTCTCTGGCTCCTGAAGATGTAAGCAATAAAGCTTTTGCCGCAGAAGATTCTGGTTTGTTGCGTCTTTCCTGGCCAGTCGCGCGAACGCGTGTAAGAGTTGGTGCCGAAACCCGGGACGAGAAAACCCGGGACGAGAAATCCTGGGATGAGAAAACCCTGGACGGTTACCATCACCGGCGCAAGGAAGATCCCTCATTCCGGAACCAGAACTGCGGGTCACGGTCATAAAGGTTCCCGTAAAACAGACTGTTGAGAAGGATCCAGCCTGGATTCAGAACTCTTCAGCTGGGGAACAGTGGTAATGAAGTGTTCCCGCAACACAGACTGTTGAGAAGGATTCAACTGCGTGAATTCAGAACTCTTCAGCTGGGGAACAGGGTACCCGTAAGTATAGCTTTACAAGGTAAGTCTGGTCTTGAACTTTCTAACGAAATTCAAGACAGTCTATCAGAAGTAAAGTGGGAAATAGCTTTACAAGGTACGTCTGGCCTTGAACTTTCTAACGAAATTCAAGACAGTCTATCAGAAGTAAAGTGGGAAATAGCTTTACAAGGTATGTTTGGCCTTGAACTTTCTCTAGTGTTAGGAGCCTTTTTGTTCCTTTTCACATGTTATCAAGTGGTTAAGGCAGGGCTGAAAATTCTGGATGAAATTCAGGGCAATCTATCAGAAGTAAAGCGGGGAGAGAGAGTAGGAGCAAAGAGGAAATATGGTACACAAAATAAGTATACAGGCCTTTCCACGGGTCTTGAACCCGAGGAAAAGTTTAGGTCAGGTAAGAATACCTGGGGAGAGATTAGAAGGAAGGAAAAGATAAAAGATCAATCAGCGGAGGTCTCTAGGAGAAGGAGCCTATACTCATCACTAGGTGAGCTCAAGGAGCCAGTTCTTAATAGTTCTGAATCAGATGAAAAGGCTATTAGGGCCTGGAAGGCACTCTCCCGAGCAGGTGAGGCCACTGGACAACTAACAAAGATCATCCATGGACCTCAGGAGTCATTCTCAGATTTTGTGGCCAGAATGACAGAGGCAGCAGAGCGTATTTTTGCAGATTTGGAGCAAGCCACACCTCTGGTAGAATAGCTTATTTATGAGCAAGCCACACAGGAATGCAGAGCGTCCATAGCCCCAAGAAAGAACAAAGGTTTACAAGACTGGCTCAGGGTTTGTTGGGAGCTTGGGAGACCTCTCATTATGCGTTACTTCCATTCAGTATGAGAATTTTACTAGGGCAGCCAATTTGTCAAAAAGTCTTTCTCAGTATATGTTACAGAATTGGACGGCTGAATTTGAACAGACCCTTCGGGAATTGAGACTTGCCATCATTCAGGTCAACTCCATGCGCTTGGACCTGTCCCTGACCAGAGGATTACCCAATTGGATCTCCTCAGCATTTTCCTTCTTTAAAGAATGGGTATGGGTGGGATTATTTGGAGATATACTTTGCTGTGGATTAGTGTTGCTTCTCTGGTTGGTCTGTAAGCTTAAGGCCCAAACTAGGAGAGACAAGGTGGTTATTGCCCAGGCACTTGCAGCTCTAGAACATGGTGCTTCCCCTGATATATCTATGCTTAAGCAATAGGTCGCTGGCCACTCAGCTCTTGCACCCCACGAGGATAGTCTCATTGCACGGGATAGAGTGAGTGTGCTTCAGCAGCCCGAGAGAGTTGCACGGCTAAGCACTGCAGTAGAAGGGCTCTGCGGCATATATGAGCCTATTCTAGGGAGACATGTCATCTTTCAAGAAGGTTGAGTGTCCAAGTGTCCTTCTCCCCAGGAAAAACGACACGGGAGCAGGTCAGGGTTGCTCTGGGTAAAAGCCTGTGAGCCTAAGAGCTAATCCTGTACATGGCTCCTTTACCTGCACACTGGGGATTTGACCTCTATCTCCACTCTCATTAATATGGGTGGCCTATTGCTCTTATTAAAAGAAAAGGGGGATCTGTGGGGAGCCGCCCTCACATTCGCCGTTGCAAGATGGCGCTGACATCCTGTGTTCTAAGTGGTAAACAAATAATCTGCGCATGTGCCAAGGGTAGTTCTCCACTCCATGTGCTCTGCCTTCCCCGTGACGACAACTCGGCCGATGGGCTGCAGCCAATCAGGGAGTGACACGTCCTAGGCGGAGGATAATTCTCCTTAAAAGGGACGGGGTTTTGCCATTCTTTCTCTTGCTTTCTTGTTCCTTTTCTTGCTTTCTTGTTCTTGTTCTCTCTCTTGCTTTCTTGTTCTTGTTCTTTTTCTTGCTTTCTTGCTCTCTCTTGCTCTTGCTCTCTTGCTCTCTTGCTCTCTGGCTCCTGAAGATGTAAGCAATAAAGCTTTTGCCGCAGAAGATTCTGGTTTGTTGCGTCTTTCCTGGCCAGTCGTGCGAACGTGTGTAAGATGCCTGGACCTAAGCTTTTCTTCACTTGGAATTTGCTCTGTATCAGGCTGGTCTAGAACTCAAAGATCTGCTTGTTTATGTCTCCTGAGATTAAAGGCAAGTACAGTAATGGCTGGGCATAAGCTTTTCATGATCACTATGACTCTAGATCAAGATCAATAGTGTGTGTCATTCCATGTTAAGATCTGAATCAAAAGTCTGTGCCTTCATGCCTCAAGTTCTGGATCACAGTATGCCCTCCATATCTGGATTAAAGTTCATTCCATATTGAAAGTCCAAATGAAAACAATAACCAGGCAATAACACATACCATGCTATAACTATTCTTTGTTTAACTACAAGAATATAAACAAGCTTAGCTAGTGGAGTCTAGCCCCGAGGTCAACATTTCCTTAATTTCATTTAATGTCCTTGAAAATAGGATTTAGATCTCCTGTACTTCCTAGTGCCCTTTCAGTACTTGAAACATATGTCTTATATTTTTCCTTTCTAGGCTTGCTATGCTTGATCAAAATGGTCTTCCTGAGAGTAAATCAGAGGACAAAAGTCTATGCTGGATGTTTCTGAGACTCCTTTGTCAATGCGATTAATCTGAGTCTTTTCAGCTTAGCCTCATGCAGACTCTTCAGACAGGGTAAAACGCAGTAACATTCTTCACCAAAACATCACAGAAACAGTCTGTAGGCCACACCGTAAACTTCTTCTCCTTTGAAACCTCTAGAACCACAGTTCAAATCACCCTTTGCCTTGATGTCTTCCACATTGTGGCTAGGATGACTCATAAAGTCCTGCTTAAAGCATTCCACTGCCGTCCAAATCCAAAGTCCCCAAATCCACATTCTTCCAAACAATAGCATGGTCAGTCCTATCACAGCATACCTCAGTCCCTGGTACCAACTCTGTCTTAGTTAGGTTTTATTGCTATGAGGAGACAACATGACCAAGACAACTTTTATGAAGGGCAGCATTTAATTGGGGCTGACTTACAGGTTCTGAAGTTCAGTCCATTATCATTATGACAGGAAGCATGGCAGTGTCCAGGCAGGCATGGCATGCAAGAAGCTGAGAGTTCTATATCTGGTTCCAAAGGCAAACAGAAGACTGGGTCTCAAAGCCCACCCCACAGTGGCACACTTCTTCCAACAAGGCCACACCTACTCCATCAAGGCCTTACCTCCTAATAGTGCCAAGCATATTCAAACAAACATATTGCTAAGATAAACCTAACAATATGTGGCTAATAAAACATGTTTCAAATAAATCCTCCAAAATATCAGAGGTTTAAGATGTCTTTCAAAGACGTCTTAGATCAGTTAGAGGTTAGTTCACTGGTCTTGGAGGTATTATAACTTCAAGAGAGCTACAGGCAAGATATACCATTCAGAACTCCTTAGGATGTTGACAGACCACAGCTTTTCTAAATGAAAATTCTGATAAACAAGGAAAGGGAAAAAAAAATCTTAGAACTCAGCCAAAGGCTCGTAAGTTTTGTCTATTTTTAATATCTCTGCTTATATAATAATATGATTCTATTGCAAATACCAATCCACTCATGCATTTACATATCCAGACAAGCCATGTGAGCAGCATACATTCTTTTGAATCCTATACTCTTTGGCTTTGTAGAAAACTTAGGTAACTTTAAAATGATAGAAAAACTTTTAGTAAGGAGTGTAGAAAGACATATAAAAAAGGTAGAATTTGAAACATTGAGTTTAGTAATCTCATGTATAACATAAAGTCTAGAGGAAATAAAAATAAAAGAGACACTAAATTAGGGATTTCTAACATATGCCTTAAAGATATCTATTATCTTCTTAAGTGTTAGTCATGATTGAGTAAGAGGCCACATATTGAGAGATATTTTTGGTAAAGGCAGTCACCTCTTTATGTGGCTAATAAAACATGTTTCAAGTAAAAACTGGTTTTAATTTCCATTTTGATATCTTGAGGTTTGGTTATCATAAGGCAGCATTTGGACAACAACCTTTTTAAAAAAATATGTTAATTTTGGTTTTAGACATAACATTTTATCTAATCAATATGTTCTTTAAAATTTTAAATTATATGACTTGCATAGAAGTTCTATAAGTGAAGGTTAGTTCACTCAAATCTGGTGGTACGTCTGAGGTCATGTAAATGTTTAGGTTCTCAACTCAGGTAATTCTGTCTCTCATATCTATTAGTATCCTGAGCAAATGAATAATCCAGATTCAGTAGAGATGACACTACTTACTTCCTGTGAAATGAGAAACTTAGGTGATATATATGATATAGTGTGTGTGTGATTTTATATACACACACACATATATGTATATATATGTATATATACACGCACACACACATATATATGTATAAATATGTGTAAACTTGGGTGATATATATGTTTTAGCTGTGAATATTTTTTCAAGCAATGAAAGACAGTCTTATAATAAATAAGTAGGTAGAATTGGACACAAACAATTAGGAAGGAAAATAAAGAAAACCCTCATAGTGAAAAATAACAGATACCAAGTTACAGAAGTTTTGCTCTTTTCTGTAAATGAGCTCCTGAATTTTCTTAGGTACTTTTGAGGATTTAGAAAATAATCTACTTCATTTGTGAAACCATTTTTCACTCTATGTCCTTAACATACAGTGGTTCTCTCTGATAGGAGATAGTGACATGCTCTCATTATGTACTAAGAATTCATACATAATGATTTACCTATTAACCAAAGGCTACTGTAAGAGCTAGGGGTTATATTGTAATAGAGTGTGGTATATTCCTCTCTGTATGTCTCTCTGTGTCTCTGTTTCTGTCTCTATTTTTTCTATCTCTGTTTCTGTCTCTGTCTCTGTTTCTGTTTCTGTTTCTATTTCTGTTTCTCTCTCTCTCTCTCTCTCTCTCTCTCTCTCTCTCTCTCTCTCTCTGTGTGTGTGTGTGTGTGTGTGTGTGTGTCTATGGATTTCTATTGCTGTGAAGAGACACCTTGACAATGGAAACTTTTATAAAGGAAAGCATATGAGTTAGGGTTAGGTTACAGTTGAGAAGTTTAGTCCATTATATCATGGTGGAAAGTGTGGTGCTAGTTAAGGAAGCAATATATATCCTGATCAACAGGTAACAAGAAGAGTTAGCCACTGGGCTTGGCTTGGGCATTTGAATCCCCAAACCCACCTCAGTGACACACTTCCACAATAAGACCACACCTACACCAACAAGGCCACACATCCTAATGACTGCTTCTTGGTCCAGGAATAGAAACTCTGACTAAGACAAATTGGTACCAGCATAGTGGCCTATTCCTATGACAACCTGACTTTGTTTTGGGAAGGACTGTGGAAGGACTTTGGAACTTTGAGCTAGAAGATCCATTCGGTGTTAAGAGCTCTGTGAGATGTTGTGTAGGAGCTTGGAAGATAATGTTGAGAACAGTGCAGAAAAATGGAGGCATGGCTTGTGAAATTTCAGAGGGAAAATTAAAGACTCTTTTCAGGGCCATTGTTATTTTGGATTGCAAAGATTCTGTGGTTCTGGTTAGCTGGGGCTGAAGATCAGCTGTGATTAACAAGACACCAGAACTACTAAAGTGAAACCTTTGTATTACTGGGACTATTGATGCTGGTTAGCTGGAGCTAAGAAATTAGCTGTGATTAAGAAGAGACCAGCATCACTAAGGTGACATCTTCTGGGAAGTGATTCTGAGAACACAAAGAGGCTGTGTTCCAGAGATAGCCAAAGTTGTACCTTGTGCAGCAGCAGGACTTGGTAATGTGTAAGTGTCACACAGGTGGTACTGGTTTTGAAGGCATGAAGAGGTCATGCAGAGCAGCTGAGGCTTGGCACTGAGAGACCATAGAAGGCCATTGGTGAAGGGGCAACCTCAGTTGCAATTGATGGCCCAGGACTAAAGGGGTCATTCAGTGTTTTGGAGATGCCAGTACTATGAGATGACCACCAAGAACAGCAGCAGCAGTGGAGTACAGGCAGCTGGAGCCTAGAAGATAACGTGTGTGCTACAAAGGGCATGGCTGGAGAAGTGACCCAAGCCCTTGGAGGAGCCTAGAAGATTGTGAGTTGGATCTCAGACATTGGATGGTTGGAGATTGACTTTTGCTTTTGATTGTGACTGTGCCCTGATATTTTTCCCTCTTGAAGGAAGAAAGTATTTTAGTGGAGCCCACATTTAAGAGACTGAATTTTAAAAGATATTGGACATTTTAAAGGGATTGAACTTTTAATATGTAAAGATTGTGGGACTTTTAAAGTTATTTAGATCTTGGGGATGAATAAGATAGTAAGGGTTGAGGGTTATTAGTGATGCATTTGTGTGTCAAGTTAACAAGGGGTCAATTGTACTGGCTGTTTTTGTGTCAACTTGACACAAGCTAGAGTATCACAGAGAAAGGAACTTCAGTTGAAGAAATGCCTCCATGAGATCCAGCTGTAAGGCATTCCCTCAATTGTGATCAAGGGGGAAGGGCCCCTTGTGGGTGGTGCCATCCCTGGGCTGGGAGTCCTGGGTTTTATAAGAGAGCAAGCTGAGCAAGCCAGGGGAAGTAAGCCAGTAAAGAACATCTCTCCATGGCCTCTGCATCAGATCCTGCTTCCTGACTTGCTTGAGTTCCAGTCCTGACATCCTTTGGTGATCAACAGTAATGTGGAATGTGTAAGCTGAATAAACCCTTTCCTCCTCAACTGCTTCTTCGTTATGATGTTTTGTCCAAACTCTGACTAAGACAGTCAAGAAGCAGAGAGTGAACAGGAAGCAGGACTGGGCTATACAAACTTACACTAGTTCCCATTGTCTCACTTCCTCAAGTGAGGCTCAGCCTCCTACAAACCACCAGCTTTGGACCAAGTGTTCAAACATGTGAACTTATGGGAGCACTTCATAGTCAAACTACAAGAGGTAGCAAAGCTTTTCAACAAAGATCCTTCTGCTCATGAACAACTCATCTGGCAGCTCCACCTGAGAGCCTTGGTTGCTTTCCTCTTGAGGAGGAGGTTTAACAGTGTAGACAAGAGGAAATTATTCTTTTTTCTTCATCCATTACTAGGTTCTCCATTATATGTAATACAAAAAGAGCAAGAGGAAAGGCATACAGATTTATGCAACATAAATTCTACATGACACAGGAGCTCTACAGGAGCTTTCACAAATGAAGAGCCAAAGAAACAAGAAAAACTATAGTTTATGTTTAGGTTTGAGGAAATTCTGACACTCATACAGGAGAATCTTTGGATAATGGGGTCTGATCTGTTGGCAGAGAGCTAGAAAAAACTTGACGAGGCCTGTTGGCTCACTCTCCTCTGTGTCCCTTTATTGGTTTGGTGGAAGTGATGTGACTTGCATTAGAAGAAGTGGAGAGAATTCTAACTAGGTATATAGCTTGCTCCAAAGAAATATGGTGAAACCGAGAAGATGCCCTCCTGCTTCCATTTTCTTCAAATGATGGAGGGCAAGAAGTTCTTTAGTTTCCTCAATGATGTCATAACACAAATGAGTACTTTCTTCCAAGAGACTCAGACTCTTCACTCCTTCACTCTTCACTTCTGCAGCTAGAGATATGAAAGACTCTTTGCCTTTGTCTCACAAGAGCAAACTTCTCACCCTCTCTGTGGTATTTATTCAAAATTCTGGCACCATTCTTGGCAATGTCCTTGAAGGGGATGGCAATCTAAAAGATGGGTTAGAGCACAGCTTAGCCTGCAGTAAACCTATGCAAAAGCCAACAGATACTGGGATGCTGTTTGTACCATATTTTATTCCTAATGACATGGCCAAGCCCCAGGAATTTGCAAGGAGAAAGGACTGCTGCTTACAAGGAACAAAGAGAAAGCATTTGCTTCTTAAAGAATAAGACTCTGGGGATTTGCAGCCTAGACTAGATTCTAAAGACAAGCACTGTGGCCCTAACACAAGTCTTACATGGAGTGAATGGGCTTTTGTTTGTTTGTTTGTTTGTTTGTTTTATTCCATATTTAATACCTGTTCCTTTTTTGGCTCACTTTCACATGTTACTTTCCTTTTATATTTTTGGAAGGTATCTGAATAAGGAAGAGACTAAACTGGTATATTGATAAGCAGATAGGCTGAACAGAACTTAAAGCAGGACCTGTACTGGCTGGTTTTGTGTGTCAACTTGACACAAGCTGGAGTTATCACAGAGAAAGGAGTTTCAGTTGGGGAAGTGCTTCCATGAGATCCAGTTGTGGGGCATTCTCTCAATTAGTGATCAAGGGGGGAGGGCCCCTTGTGGGTGGGACCATCCCTGGACTGGTAGTCTTGGGTTCTATAAGAGAGCAGGCTGAGCAAGCCAGGGGAAGCAAGCCAGTAAAGAACATCCCTTCCATGGCCTCTGCATCAGCTCACAGTGAGACCTGTAAAAAGTTAGACTAATGTCATAAGGCTGCAACCCCTTTGCAAAGCTATTTATACTGTCTAACAACAAAAAGGAGCTATGAGTCACTAAGTCATTTGTATGGCCAAGATTTTAAGCAGTATAATTTCCATATAATGACCAGAATGGTTTGGTTACTGGAATGGGAGAAAAACAATCATGTGTGTCATGGTACTCTCAGGCAGTTGAGTAACCAATTAAAATAGAGTAATCATTTTTCCCAACCATATATATGTATGCCCTCTGGTGATGTCACAGGTTGCATGGGAATGATTTCATCACAAAAGGACTTTATCCCTGGGTTCTGATATGTATTCAGTGTTGTTTAGGACAAATGATTCTCTGTGTCTTGCAGACATTTTATAAGATAGGAGATAAAAAACGATGAATGTTCAAACTCTGCCCAAGTTGACAAAATGTGTGTGAATTTAAAATTGCCTTCCCGGGGCTAGAAAGATGGCTCTGAGGTTAAGAGCACTTAATGCTCTACCAGAGGAAAGTTTAGTTCCCAGAACTTCAGGGATCTCACAAATACCTGTAACTCCAGCTCCAAGAGATCCAATGCCTTCTTCTGGGCTACCTGGGCACCTACACACATGTATATACATACACACATACACACATACACACATACATACATGCACAAATTGATGATGATAAAAATTAATTTTCCATATGAAAAACTAGTTATAAAATTAAAGAAAACTGGATTTTATAAATAATTTAGGTTTTCCTTTAAATTTTCTCAGGTAGTCTGTTATCTTAGTAATAAAGGCAATGTTCTGACATCTTTATAGTTTTTTACATTCTATAATTACCAATATAGTTCCAATGTTAAATACTTAGTTGGTTTTCATAGCTATTTGTCGTTGCTTTGTTTGTATGTTTACGTAACTACTTTTAAACTTAATCTGTATGGGTGCTTTGACTTCATATGTCTGTGTACTGTCAATGAGCAGCCTCAACTTGGTGAGGATTCTGAGGAAGGGGTATCTGGGAATGGCAGAAGAAATGACTTAAAGTCAAATTGTGGGCACAAGTTCACAGCCTGTGTTTGGCTTGAGACAGCTTTCTCTGGAGATTTCCAGACAGCTCATCCAGATAGCACAGTTCTCTCAGACTAAAGCCCAGTCTTTTATTTACATATCAATTCAGTCATTTATTCTGGGTTCCTCTTTGATTATCCCACAAATCTGCATTCCATGATCCAGTCCTCAAGTTTCTTAGAAAAAGACAGCAAGCACTTTTTTTTTTCTTTCCATTTTTTATATTTCAGATACCTGCCTGCCTTTTTAAGCACAGACAATGAGTTTAACTTGGTAGAATTCAGTCCTGAGATTAGTATTCCCAAATTCTCTGGGCCTAGACCTAAACTCTTGGTCCTAGGATGACCTTGAACTCAGGATCTGCCTGCCTTTGTAACCATCTTCTACCCAAGATGGTAGTTTGTTGTGATTTTATTTTTTAAAGATGATAACATGTATTTTTCATACAAGGGATGGCAGTCATTTTGTGACCAGATTGGCTCACTGAGCTCTGAAGATAATCTCCCATGTGAGGAACAGAGTAGAAATGAAAATGTACTTCAAGATTTCATAACTGGGGTTCAGAAATAATGAAGGGAACAGTAGAAGCTGGCTAAGTCTGATACAATTACCAGATACATAATAAACCACAGGCTTGCAGGGAGGAGAAAACTGGAGATTTGTCTGTGGTTAGTGGGAATTTCATGGAAGGTAGAAAATGGTAAGTCCTTCAGATTAGATAGCATTCCTCAAGACACTACTGGTATGGTTTGAGAGAAAGAGAGAGAGAGAGCTTCATGAGAGACAAATTGCAAAAGCATATGAAGTTATCATATCAGGAAGAACTTATTTGTCAATTGACCACAAAAGATGGTATCACCATGCTTAGAGTGAGGATTACATCCCAGGAAGAAGAGAAAGAAGAGGCCATTCAAACATTGTTTTTTGAGTCCTCAGCTAAATTGTTTTTAGAAAGAACTCCCACCAGCTTGTATTTGCATAACAAATAGATCCTCCACCTTCCTATAGTCTTATTTGCAGACCCAAAGTAGAATATTTGTTAAGTCTAGATGCAATTAAACCTTTTGTGAACTGTGTGTTTGATCATGAATAGGGGTGTGTCAGAAAGTCTGTGAGCTGAAACATAAAGCGACTATACAACAAAGCATTCCTATCTTATATTTAGCAATGACATTCAAGTGACAAAAAAAGAGACGATCTTGCAAAAAGATTGAGTTTCCCATTTAGTGTGCTCATTGCTAATCTTGGTTTCTTTGTTTATTGTTCTCATTAATTTGGCTAACTAACACATGCTGATGCTGGAAGATCTGTTTCTAACATGATGATAAAGGTAGTCTTGCTCTAACTTAAGCTGTCTGGATTCTGAAAGTACTTTCATATGAAAGGAAAATAGAGTGAGTGCTCAAATAGTAGTGTGTGCCTCATTAGCATAACAAAAGCCAAGCTGCACATTACTACAGGAATATGCTATAAAGTCTAAGCTTTTTCTTCTACTTCAGAAAATTGAAAGGATGTCTCCACTCACTTTTGCTCTTCTGAACTAGGAATTCTTTTAAAGGTCTCTGTATTTTAGGAATATCTCAAAGGGTGTTTCTTCAATAGTTCTCCAAGCTGGAGAGGTAATGGAGGTTTGGGTCAAACAAGGTAATTTTTAACCAAAAGAATGGCTTAAACAATTAGATAATTTATTCATAATCTGTAAGAAAAATCATTAAGGGGGTGCACTTGAGTGATTTGAGAATATGAGAACAAATTTCCTATTGCAGCAATTTTGTGAATTAAAAAAATTCAAGACCATTCTCTTGTCTACCTGACCCTGTTTTGCTTTGTGAAAGCAAAATATAGCAACTGGAGAGGAAGAGGGAAGAAAAACAATAATCTATGTTTTCATGTTCAGGGATTATTTGATTCCCTGGTAGGCTTGTCTTGCTTACTTATAAGCATACCAAAATATTCATAATTTAAAAATTGGCAGGAAATGAAGCAGCAATCCTTCTGTCCCTGTTGGAACAGATCACTGAGTTGGGATTTTTCTCCTCCCCTAGAGATTCCTTTCAGCATGTGCCAATCTCAAAGTCTGGGAATGCAAATAGACAAGGTTTGTGTGAAAAACAGCAAGGCAAGCCAAGAGTCTCCTGAAAGTGCACCCTAAGACCTCAAAAGCATTTCAGTTCTAGTAATTGACATGTAGAGATATTTTTTTATCTCTTAAAAGATACATCCCTTGTCACTTGAGTTGGGTTTTGTAAAGAGAGAGCTCTGATACTTTTACCATTTTTTTTTGCCAGTGGGATTGTTGAATAACCCTGAACAGGAGAATTTGGTTAGTGGTTCATTGATTTAGCAGACACACCCCGAGTGCCCACTATGTATCAGTTTCTGTGATGAACCCTGCAAAACCAAAGTGGAATGGGCAAGTTGTCAACTTCTGAGCATCTTGCAGCCTAGTAGGAAACACAGGTAATAAGAGGATATAGGTAACAGCCTGTGGAATATTCGAGGACAGATCTGTGCCTTGGGTACCATGGGGTCCCCTGGGAGGAGTTCCAAATGTGGGACTATGAAGCAGAATGAGAAAGCAGAGAAGCATGCTGACAGTGAGCTATGATCCAATGTGTCTCCAAGAGGAAAGTGCCAGGAAAGGGAATCTGGGTGGTATGGGATGGGGTAGGGCAGGGGAGTCTGTTTTTGCTTAAGTAGCCCTCTATGAGAGATATTGCCAAAAACATTTGAAATTAAAATCTTTTCTAGAGAATGAAAACAGAGGAGGACTTGGAGAATTGAGCAGAATGGCCCACAGAAGAGCGTTCTCAGTTTCTGGAAGTAGATAGATCTAGCCTCAAACCATGAGTTTCCTAGACCAGTTAGATTTACTCTAGCCTGCTTCCTCGTTGCAAATTTTAATTTAAATTTGGTTAACTTTATCAAGTCTAGGATTAAATAACTGTCAACATGCCCTGCATGTGGGAGTAGTAGGGATGATAACAGTACAGAGGGTTAAAGGTAGAGTCAGTAAAGGTGATACCTGTCATGTTTACTGAAGCTCCCTGCTAGCCCTAGGCAGATAGGTACTAACTGGCAGAGATGGCTAACTTTGTAAGTCAATCTGCACTAGTCAGAGGGTGCACAGACATTAAAAGTTCCTTGTGCGTGTCTGTGAGGGACTTGTTGGATGAGACTTACATTTGAGTTTCTCTACTGCAGGTGGGCCTCATCCAATCTAGTGAAGGCCTAAGAACACTGCAGAAGCTGAGCCAGGAGGAGCTTTTCCTGCCTAACTGTGTACTCTCGGGCTGTGGCTTTCTCCTGCCCCCATTTGAGCACCTTTGCAGCTAATGAGGCTGCAACATGTTGGTGAACACTCTATAGTCTCCACCTGAGGTCTGAGGGGGACATAAACAAAGTATCCACATGGTTCTGCTCCTTTGAGAATACAAACATGGTTCTTTAGACATTTCCTCTCTTTTTTTTTCCAGCAAGTGCCCATAATCTTCATTTGAGTCCAGACTCTTGGATATGTCAGTATTCTCTGAGCAAATGAATGCATAAATTCAGCTATTATCTTATTATAGATAAAAATTTTATCTAGCTTATAGTTTGATTTCTGGTAGTTACTATCATTGAAACATTTAAATTTAAATCCCTTTGCCACACAAACCTGTGTCCAGGTCCTGGCCATATATGTTCTTGGTCCACATGGTGAGTTCATTTAAGTGAGTTACTTTATTTCAGAATTGCTTTTTCTTGTTGCTATCCTTATTTCATAAGATTATTCCAAGGATTAAGTAACAAGGCTTATAGAAAGTAATGGTTAAAGTGTATCATCATAACCATTGACTCTTTTCCTACACTCTTTAAGAATATAGCCACTGCTGTTAAGGGCTCCCTGCTAGTTTTGTTTTTTAGTGTGCCCCTTTTCTCTTTGTGGTACCTAGGCATTGATATGCTAGGCAAGTGACTAACCACTGAGCTATGGTTCGACTCCTATTGTTTCAACAATTTCAATGGAATTGTCATTTTAAAGGGGCTTAGTAGTCAAACTTTTAATTGTCACTGTTATGACACAACCCATGCTATAAATAACTTGAGGGAAGAAGGCCTTATTTTGGCTCATTGTTTCAGCATGGCCCTTTTACCGTGGCTTTCTGGAGGTTGGACCTCTCATGTGGTAGAATACCATGACAAGAAAAGCGTGCAGCATGGAAACACAGAGATCCAAACAGGAGAGATATTAGGGTACTGTTGGAGCTCATTAAAGAAAAGCTGTTTACTTCTGTTTAAAAGAATAAAATCTACCTCTGGCCTTGGGTAGAGATGTGACATTTTGATTTCTTCCCTAAAGAGTTAATTCAACTGACTCTGCCAATAACCTAGCCAAGAGGAGGGTTGATGCTTGAGGCCTTGCTAAGGAGATGGGAGGAATAATTATCCTCTACTGAGACAGTGTACTTCTTAGAAGCGCCTTCCTAGGTAGTCACTTGCAGAGCTCCTCATAAAAACTTTTCTGGGATACTTAGAAAAGTCTAACTTTTCCTTCTTCTTCCTTATATCTCTGCTCAAAGCCTAGGTATGTGTGTGCTTTCCCTAGTACTCTGAGCTTTCTTACTCTTTCCTGTGTCACTGGCTGCCTTTTGTCATGTGGCTACTTACAAATGGTATGACTGGCCCCTTCCTTTTTTCCATCTCCGTCTTCCTGACTGCTTTCAAGATTTACAGCCTGTCTGTGCTTATGTTTTTCTCTCAAACGCCAATGAATTGTCCCCAAATTTGTTTTACAAGTTTGTTTAAAAATTCTTTTATTAAAGAGACTATGAACACATAAGAAAAACCCTAGTTTCTAATTAGACCTCATCTCTAAAGTTTTCAGGATCTCTTAAAATAGAGCCACCAAGGCTGGAACACATGAGTCTACAAGAGACATTTCATATTTAAATCATACCAGTAGGGTCTTGAGGGACACTATCTAATCTGAAGGACTTACCATTTTCTACCTTCCATGAAATTCCCACTAACCATGGACAAATCTCTAGTTTTCTCCTCCCTGCAAGCCTGTGGTTTATTATATATCTGGTAATTGTATCAGACTTAGTATCATTGCCAGCTTCTCCTGTTCCCTTCATTATTTCTGAATTCCAGTTATGAAATCTTGAAGTACATTTTTCATTTCTACTTTGTTCCTCACATGGGAGATTATCTTCAGAGCTCAGTGAGCCAATCTGGTCACAAAATGACTGCCATCCCTTGTATGAAAAATACATGTTATCATCTTTAAGAAAATAAAAGTCACAACAAACTACCATCTTGGGTAGAAGAAAAGACAACAGAAACTCCAAAGTCTGTAAGACAACATTAACCATGGATTTCACCAGAGCAGCTAAGCTGAGCTTATGAGGACCTGAAAGCCTTTGGAATTTTTAAGGAAGGAGTCTCCCCAGCAATCACAAGGAAACAACTTTAATGGAATAAGGAGAATGATGCTCATGCCCAAGGGCAACTGCTGTGTTACTTTCTTTTTCATTTTCCTTCTCCTTGACATTTGAACAGCTCTCCCTCACTGGGGCATTCTGGAGATCAGGAAAAGGCAGTTATTGGAGATGGCTATACTTTGTTACCTCCCTGCAAGCAACTTAAACATTATCCACTGTCACCACCTGCCTGGGCTTTGCAAAGTTTAGTGAGCATAAAGAATTTCTGAGAAAAATCTTTGAAGGTCTCTGGGTCAGAACTCTGATAGTTGTATGTAATAAGTCTGCAGAAGACTGTGAGAATGTGTTTAATTGGGTGCCTTGTGCCTTAATGCACAAACCCAAAGCCTTTACTTGAAGAAGCATCCCTTAGGGAAATGTTGGTTGTCTGATACATAAATGGAGAAAATGCCTAGTCCTGGAAGTGTTGGATTGTATCTGGACAAAATTGTTCTCCACACAGGTAGAAAAGTAAAGAATTCTTTATAAAAATAACTAAGATGACAAATTAAGTTTTAATGGAAATAAAACTTAATAAAACATCATTATCAGGAAATAAAAAGAGAAGACACCCAGACCCTCTAAAATGACTGTCCACACAGGCCAGCCAACGTTTAATCCTGAAGGCTGTGTTTCTGCTACAGATTGGCTTCCTTCACTCTCCTTGCTCAACTAGGGATAATTGGAGAAGCTCCTCCTCCCCCTGGGAGCAAGCATCTCTGCCCTCCTTCAAGCTGTCATTCGCAGCCTCTTACTCTTGAGTTCCAGGATGCAGTTTGATGGAAATAGAATGTGAACGTCCAGTGCATCTTTCTTGACAAAAGGATGATCTGGGAGCCTCAGAGGACTTCACCATTTTCCCCAGTCAGGAAAGGTGGGGCTGCCCATGAACGATATCTAGTAAACCCAGCGTTGACCCGGACTCGGGAAAGAAGCCACTGTGCACAGTGTCTAGGCCAATACCACCCAGTACATCAAAGATCCCCTCTTTCTGTTTTAATCCTTAGAGAAATGAGTCAGAACCCAGAAAAAAAATTCTTGTTCAATGGAAGTATATTTTCAGAGGAAAGTGCTATTTTTAAAAATTACTTGTATTAGTCTATTGATTCTAAACTCTCAAAATGGGTCAGTTCTCCTCCTACATAGCTGAAGGTATTTGTGAGAAGCTGTTAAATAAATTCAGTCACTAATTTGCCACTTGGAGTCCTGACCCACTCTAATTCTCTACTGTGAATAAGAGATAATTCTGTTCTTAGCCTGTTTTTCATTCACTGAGAATCTTTGACCTCTTCATCCCAGGTTAGGCTGTCACAAGCCCCAGAGGGATTCTCAGACTGCATGTGTGGTTATTTTAAGATTTTAAATTACATAAGCAAGCCTGGTTTTAAAAATCCTTTCCTAGGGTTAGCCCCACACAGGACATCCTTAAAATTGCTGCCACAAGCCTGTGAGCAGCTTTTGCCATTTGGTATTTTCTGATTAGGGCTGCAGAGGCTGCTGCCATGGGAACCAGAGTAGGTCTCCTGGCAGCTGCACTTCTCAGAGTAGCTGGGCACAGACCTCATGGCACCAAGGAAGTAGCAGAAGAAACATTCTGCTTTGGATATGAGGAAGAGAACTCTAACTCAAATTGGCTGAAGCAATTAAGGTAGTTTATGAGTTCATATAACTCAAATACAGAAGCAGAGGTGGGACACGTTCATGTCTTACTCTATCTGTGCTGACTTCAACCTTGGTCACATCTCCTTCGTTTGGCTTCACTTGACAACTCCACATAGTAGTATTTCTCTTCAAGGTCTTTAGAAAGACACATTCTTTCTTCCCAAAAGTTTTAATCTGAACTTCACTGCAATTAATTGAGCCAAATGCCACTTTGTCAGCCTGGCTAAGGACATGCCATGGGTTAATTAGGTAAGGAAAAATTACATGCCATGCCTTTTCTAGATTCAGTATTACACACTTAAGAGCATGAACTGGGATGGAGATGAAATGCTTCTCCCCAAAGTTAATAGTTTCACCCATTTCTTAATCTATTTTCTGTTGCTATATTAGAATATCTGCAAGTGGGTAACATAAGAAAAAGAAGACTACTGAGCTCACAATTTTTGTTTCTGGAAGCTCAAGGTCAAGCAACTTCACATATAAGAAACTCTAGGGGCTAGAGATATGATTCAGTGGGCAAAGGCCTTGCTGAGCAAGCATGTGAACACAAGTTTGAGTCTCCAGCACCCATGTACAAGCAAGACACTGTAGCCCATACGTGTAACTTCAGTGCAGGGAGAGGAGAGGAGATAAGCAGGTACTTGGGCTTTGCTGGCCAGCCAATCTAGCTGAAATGGTGGGCTCCATGCCCAATGACAGACACTGTCAGAAAAATTAACAAAGGTAGAATGTGATAAAGAAAGACACCCAATGTTAGCATCTGGCCTCCATGTGTACATGGGCAAGCATTGAACAGGAACACATACCCTATCCCTACCACCACCAATGCCTGCTCTAGTGATAATTGATTTAGTCATGTGGGAATAAAGAACTCACTTCTGCAAGGTAACATAAATGTGCTTATAAAGATCTGTCTGCTCTTTCTGACCTCCACTGATGCACTGGGTAATCAAGGTTTCAATGAGGGAATTTTTGATGAACATTCCTATCTCATAGTATCTTTTGAGGAAGGGTCAGTGGGTGCTTTGGGAAAACCTATTACTTAGTATTTGACTAAATAAGTCATATAAGGACTTCTGGATTTGTGGAGTATGCATGAATCCCGCGGTCTTCACATCCTCAGAGACCAGGCTATATCTGAAATATGACTAGGGAAGATGACTAGCAAAGCAAATCATGTGATGCCCAGATGCATGAGGACTAGACTACAGTCTGAGTTTAGTCCAGTCTAGTACTGTAAATCACAGAATCTCACTGTGCAACAGAAAATCCGTGGCTACACATTGAACACCTGCAGTCTGCCCATCACTTCTCATTGTACACTGTAGACCCTGGTGATAAGGGTAGCAGAGCAACTAAAGATGAGGGAGTGACTGAAAACTCTTCTTAAGGGAAGGGACTGCATGTAGATCCTTTCTTCATCTTATTGAATAACAAAGCACAACACCTAGCCAACAGAGGAGACATCAATATTGACTTGCTTGCATGACTAACATCTATTTTATTTTACTCTGTCCAGGGCACTATGTAATGTACTTTCCCAACCCTAGTGTACTTCACTCTTGCAAACACCCAAGGAAGTTGTTGCAGTTTTTAATCCCCTGGTTGAAGATGGGGAAACTGAGCAACAAAAATGTAATGTGAATAGAAAGGAAAAGAACGCAGGTAGATGATGTGGCTCCACTGAACTCTTTCTATTCATGCTTGGTAATATAAGCACAGAAGTGTGGCCTAGCCTTGGACTAACAGCTAGACCACAGCCACGTGAAGCAGGAGAATGGTCTAGCCTGTGCTGTCTAATACTTCACTGACTGCATGTCATCTCTTGGTTTAAATTCATACAAATTAATTCATTCCTCATATCAGTCCTGTTGCAAGTCCTCAGTAGCAGCTTGTGTGAGAGAATATAGAAAACTGCATGACAGTGTTTGGTGATTTCTAAGTGTCATTTCCATTCTTGCCATGGGGCGTGGTAATTATTTTCAATGAGGCATCCTCAGTCAAACACATGTGGCCAACATGCTGACAGTCAGCCAGTCGATGTACATATTCCACACCATCATCACACAGATTAGCCTGTACCCTTCCATGTCCTTTTACACACTCTACAGTCACACTGGGCAGAAGTCAGCAGCTCAGTTAAACTTTTTAAAGAAATTTGGCTTCAGGTTTGGACTAGATACAAATTTTGAGCTTGCTGACTCATGAGCCACCATCTGGTACAAAGAACAGTCTGGTCTTTAGAGATAGAGAGACATGGGACCGGACACTCCAGTCCCTATATATGCATGAGAGCCTCAAGTGTCTGATCCTTTTCTGAGAAATGAGAGTCAAGCTGTCAACCGTATTCTAGCACAGATGCTTCTGGGATGCTGCCCGATGACCAAGAACTGATGACTGCTGAGCCATCGTTCTCACATTCACGAGGCACATGGCTCATGGCTTCCATTGGTTTGGGAAGGAAGGGAACCCTCACTTTGAGCATTCATAAGATAATATACTGAGCCCACTCCTTGCAGACTGCACTTTCATCTCCAGATGATTATCTTGGACACTCTGAAGTGCATTTTGCAGGTTCACAGTACCATCCCTCAAATTTCACTTTGCTTTGTCTACATCTTCACAGTGATGTGGGTCATTTTACCATTGTCTGATGTTTGATTCACTTGCAGCATTTCAGTCTCTCCAAGTGTGACCACAAACCATCTCCTTAGTCCTTCAAAGCATGGTGTGGTGCAGAACAGATTCTCTGCAAGCCTTACGTGTGGAGAAGAGATTACAAACAGGAAAGGGAAATGTAACATTGGAAAGTAACTAGCACATTTCACAGCATCATTCAAAATATAACTCTGGGGAGGCCTTGTCGCCGTTTGGTCTATTATCATCACATACAAGTCTTCCTATTTCTCTCATATGGAAATTATCTTGACCATTATCTTCTTACACAGACAGAGCTATTACTTACACTAGAGCTGGTGTAGAACGAGTCTGCTAGAATTCAGCCAAATATGAGCTGGCCTCTATTCTTACACTAAGAAGACTGATGTATACAGGCAGAGCAATGGGCCACATTAGCTGGTCATCAGTGAGCTGCATAGGCAACGTCATTCTCATAAAAGTGCATCACCTCATGATGGATACATACGCACTGTAGTTTTTATAAAGTTACTCTGCTGCACTCACACAGTGATGAAATGACATTATTTAACAATGCATTTCAGTGTGTCCTCATTGTAAGTGACTGTACTACCTGGTCTTTAGGACAATGGGTGGAACGTGAGATGGATGATATAGCAGCTCACAAAGGCTAGAGCTGAATCTTTGTTTATTTTGCCTCAGTGGAGTGAAGGGAATTTCTCTGTTGGCACCTAGACCTGCCTACTTTTCTTTGTGTGTATGTGTTCTAATATGGAGAGCAATATGGAGTTAATGTATTACTCCAGCTGTGTGCTGGGGTTTCTGAGTGTATGTTCTCTGTGTAGCAAGGGGACATATGACCAGACAAAAGAACTGGTAAGGTTAAAACAGGTTCAAAACTCCCAGTGACTCTCATAATTAAGAATGGCATGTTGAAATCATTTTTCCATCCAGGCTTTACCTGTCCTGGAGCATATAACCATGATATCCCACTGAGAGGACATTGACAACTGGTCACATAGCATAAAAACCTAGAGTTCTCCAAGCCAATGCAGTATCTAGATAGGCCTTTTCCTTTCCTGGGCATCCCTTCCTGGAAAAGGTATTTAATCCCTGGTTCACCCTGAGTAAGATGTATGCCATTCTTATCTGCTATTCACATCTGCCATAAATAAGTCAGTTTGGACAAGCAAGGACTGTCTCCTTCATCAAGGACCATGGCAGGGGGGCAGTGAAGGTGCTTCATTTTAAAGAACTGAGCCTAAATCTCCCAGAGGAGGCCTTGACTCTTCCAGCTCATCCATACTTACTTGGAACTAGACTGGATTCCACCCCTGTCCAGCGTTCAGCCATCATGATCCTGCCTGGTGCATAGGGGATGCATGGACTCACTAACACACAGTTCTCAACTCCCCTCTGTCCTCAGCAGCATCTGGGTACACAGGAGATTGAGAACCACAACATCTGTATCAGCTCCTGCTGTTTCTCTACCAAGGAAACATGGGCTGGGACCCCCTATCTTGGACTGAGTTCTGCCTTCTCTGAGTGGCATGCCTGTGGTACTCTGGCATCCCAGGGGTGAGGCAGTCACAGAGCCCAATCTCTGACCAGTCAAACTACAAGTAGAACGTCATATTCTTGATATTTTCTGCAACCTTGATTCTAGTACTACAGTTTTTATTTATTCTTTGGTGATGGAACCAATGGTCCTTAGTAAGAACAGCGGGTCCAGGAGAGAACAAGCAGCCACTGAATGAGAGAAAAAACTTAAGGAAGGATCATATTTAGAATGTACTTTACAGATATGAGCCTTCATTTATTAAGCTCCTTCTATGAATCAGGTACTGTACAGACATTATTGGATACATGGTCCCATGTCATTCCTAAGGTAGTCATATAAGTATGTGTATTATTTTCATGTGGGAAGCTGAATTTCAGACAATGTATAACAAGAACAAGACTGTCCACATGGTGACATCAGATTGACTTAGCTCAGCTATGTTCTCACACTCTATCTTTAGTTTGGCTCTAGGTCCTCCAGTCATGCCCCTTCATTCATGACCATAAAGTAAAAGGGCTAAGAGGTAGCTGGAGAGATGGCACTTGTGGGGAGATGAGCTGTAAGCATGAGGACCTAAGGTGGGATCTTGAGTATTGTTGGTGGTGCATATTTGTAGTCCCAGTGCAGGATAAGCAGAGACTGGCTTCCTAGCTAGCTGGCCTAGCCATTCAGTAAGCTTCAGGCCAATGAGAGAACATGTATTAAAAAATAAGGTAAAGAGGAATCGAGGAAGACACTGGGTATTGATCTCTGCATGCCATAGACACTCATGGAACACACACATATGCATGCATGAATACATATATACACACATACATGGAAGGAACTCCATTTTTGTAGGAATGGAAAAATAAACACAGAGCATGTGTATACCTTGCTCCCCATTACTTGTATCTCCTTAGTTTTGGTGCAAGGAGGTTTCCATGATGGTGAGAAGCAAGTCCCCAGGTGAAGGACCCAACTGGGGCTTTCATCACATAAGCGCCCCACTGCTGGGTATTTGAAAAGTGCTTGGAAAGGGTCCATTGTCTCAGTGGCATCTGCAACAAGCTTTCTACTGAGACATAATACTAAGAATCCCGTATGAATTGGCGTTTATTGTATGGAGCTTAATAGTTCAACGGATTTTCAATTTACGAGAACAGCTTTCTCGGGAAGAAATCAGGAAAACAATACCATTCAGCTTAGCCACAGAAATAAAAATAAAACAAACCCATAAAAACTCAAAATCTAGGAATCAATCTGACCAAAGAGATGAAAGACTGTTAGAATGAAAAGTGTCAAACACTGATCCAAGAAGCTGAAAGTACTGAAAGATGCAAAGATTCCCTACATTCATTCATCAGTAGACTTTATATTGTGAAAACTGTCCATATTATGTAAAATAGCCAATGTATTGAGTGGAATTCCCATCAAAATTTGAATGACATTCTTCACAGACCTAGGAAAACATCCCCAAATCATGTGGAATACAAAAACCCCTGGATATCCAAAGCAACCCTGGTAAAAAAAGGACAGTGTTGGGGTCATCAGAATTCTAGATTACAGAGCAGTATTAACAAATCCTATACAACATTAGCACAAGGCTAGGTAGGTAGGCCAGTAGAATTGGACTAAACCTATGCAGCCATTAGGTGCCAAAAAGAGTACACTGGAGAAATAGTAGCTTTTCCCCAATAGTGCTGGGGAAAACAGAATACCCACATGCAGAGGGTTAAAATTAGACCCCACTGTAACCTCCCCCAGCTTGAAGCAGGCTGAGCCAGACCTTGATTTTGCTGCCACTAAGAAGATTACCTAGGGTGGAGTCTTCCTCCCTAGATCACTCTATTGTTCAGCCACTGCTGCTGTTCCCCTTCAAGATACTGCTACCTGCTGGAAGGCTGCAGAGGTATTCCGGAGACTACACCCTATCCTGCACATTGTCACCTGCAGCTGGTTCCAGGCTCCAAGGATGAATTGGCGGGAATGCCCCCCCCCCTTATAAGTGCTTTTGCCATTAAACATTTGAGCTTTGATCAGGAAACTTGACTTAGCTCCATTCTTTCTCTCAACCACCTAGTTTCCCCTATCTTTTCAGCCCCGGCTTGCCTCCCAGGTGTACCCCATTTCTTGTGAGCCTCAGGCCAGCTTCCAGCACCCCACTATCTCTCATTCTTTTATACTATAAGTCAAAACTCATCAGATGTTAATGCAAAGCAGAAACTAAACAAGAGGAAAACACAGAAAGACCAGTCAAAATAAAATTGTAGTTAATGACTTTCAAATGACATTTAGTAGGTGGGCATTAATGAAGGCACATACACCCCATACACACTGGTGCACTGTTGGTGGGCATATCAGTTAGTGCAATACTATGGTATGGACATCAGTATGCTGATTTCTCAGAAGTCTAAATATAGATCTGCAACAGGATTCAGCTATGCCACTAAACATGAAGGAATATTAATTCAACCCACCATAGAGATAGCCACGTACCAACTTTCAGCATGATGCTCCTGAAAAATTATAGAACCAGTGCAAGTGCTTATTAATGAGTGAATATATTTGTGAAAATATAGATAATATATTCAATGGACTGGAATATTACTCAGCTTTAAAAAGAATGAAAATATATCATTTTTGGAAAAAAATTAATTGGAAATTATCTTGTAATATGAAATAAGGAAGACTAAAAAGGACAAAAATACATGTAGTCTTCATATATACAGTCTAGATTAACAGAGAGAGAGAGACAGAGAGACAGACAGACAGAGACAGACAGAAACAGACAGAGACAAAGTGAGAAGAATGGAACTATTTAGGAAAAGACCAGAGACTGAAGAAGGGGTCAGATGGTAAAGAGTAACTGAAAGGGATAATGTGATAAAGTATTCACAAGCATATATGAAACTGTTGCAATGAAACACAGAGCTTTGTTCATTTTATATGCAATAATAGAAAAGCTTTTGTGCATTGAGAGCAGGAGGGAGGAAGGGGGAGAAAGGAGGAGAGAAAGAGAAAGAAAGCTGATGTCAAACAGGGCTACCTGGGGATGTAGGTAAACTATAACTTTGTTTTTATAATCTGTACTATCCTAGTTAGTTAGAAAGCTACTCTCTCCAAAAGCTGCAATCCTCAAAGGAAGTTGGGCTGTTTTAGTCTTGTGTCAATTTGACACAGGCTAAGGAATTTGGGAAAAAGAAACCTAAATACAGAGGATGCTTCCATCAGATTGGCCTGTAGGCAAGTTCTCTGGGAGCACTTTACTGATTAATAATTGTGACCAGTGCCACTCCTGGGTATGTGTCCCTGGGATGTATAAGAATTTTTCCTATGGGGAGCAAGTCAGGAAGCAGTATTTCTCCGTGGATTCTCCTTGAGTTCCTGCCTCTACGTCCCTATCTTGACTTTCCTCAGTGATAGAGTATGACCTAGGAATTTTAAGGTGAAATAAACCCATTCCTTTCCAAGTTGCTTTAAGCAAAGTAGGACAGAAGTTGTCAACAGTGGGATACTCCTGTGATGGGTCTGATCATGTTGTTAAGATAAGATTGGAGAGAAGATTGGAACCTTGGTTTAGAAAATCTGTTGAGTGTTCAGAGTTGAATGAGGTGTGTGGGAACTTGGAGGTTAATGCTGAGAGCAGTACAGATGATAGAAGCCTGGCTTGTAAAATTTTAGAGAAAAGTTTGAAAGTGTCTCAAAGACTTTATCAAGGCTATATGTGTGGCATTTTGAGATTTATTTATTTATTTATTTATTTATTTATTTTGTCAGCTGGGACTGAAGAATCATCTGGAATTAACAAAAAACCAGCATCTTTACTGGAATCATTGATGCAGGTTAGCTTGCCCAGAGATGTGTCTCTTAATTGACCCCATATTCAGTCAAGTTGAAAATCAATATTAACTACTACAATGTCTTATATATTCTAAAATATATTCTCCCCAAGTAAACTGCACAATAATTATGTGATTAGAATTTAGGGGAGTGCTGCTTTCAGAGGGCTTAGCAGAGAGCTAAGGGACCACTTCTGATTGTCAGAGCACAGTATCTATGACTGAGATGGTAAGGAGCCTCAGGTAAGGCAGTGAGTGTTGCTTGCTATCACTAACCTTGAACATGGTCAGCACAATGGATACCTATGAAGAACCAGGTTGTGTTGGTTCCCCTTAGAACCATAATCATATAAATGTGGATGCACTTTCTAGTCTCTGTCTGTTTAGAAAGGGCAGATTGTTTGAAGTCTTTTGAGTAACTCAAGAAATGATAATGGGCCTGAGCATCGGCAGCAGCCATCTTGGTTCCAGAACTCCACCAAGAGTAATCTGCACAGGTGAGAGTGTGGACTACAGAAGCTAACATCTTCTGGGACAGGCAGGAGCCACAGAGCTTCTGAGACAGCCCCCGTTTCAGGCCCCAGACATCCGGGCACCTTCCTGGCCAGAGGGTAGGTGTCCAGCCCCCCCTGCCCCCCGGCCTGGGAGGGCTTTGCCTGAGCATTGGCAGCAGACATCTTGGTTCCGGGACTCTGCTGAGAGTAGTCTGCACAGGTGAGAGTGTGGATTACAGAAGCTAACAGCTTCTGTGACAGGCCGAAGGTCCTATTTGGGCCTTCATCTTCAGCCAGGAGGGAGGTCCGAACACCAGATATCTGTGCACCTTCCCTATAAGAGGAGAGCTTGCCTGCAGAGAGTGCTCTGACCACTGAAACTCAGAGGAGAGAGCTAGTCACGCAGGTCTGCTGATAGAGGCTAACAGAATCACTAGAGGAACAATCTCTAAACAGAGACAACTAAATCAACTAACTCCAGAGATTACCAGATGGCGAAAGGTAAACGTAAGAATCTTACTACCAGAAACCAAGACCACTCACCATCATCAGAACCCAGCACTCCCACCTCGCCCAGTCCAGGGCACCCCAACAAACCCGAGAAGCTAGACCTGGATTTAAAAGCATATCTCATGATGATGGTAGAGGACATCAAGAAGGACTTTAATAACTCACTAAAAGAAATACAGGAGAACACTGCTAAACAGGTAGAAGACCTTAAAGAGGAAGCACAAAAATCCCTTAAAGAATTGCAGGAAAACATAACCAAACAGGTGATGGAATTGAATAAAAACATCCAAGACCTAAAAAGGGAAGTAGACACAATAAAGAAAACCCAAAGTGAGGCAACACTGGAGATAGAAACACTAGGAAAGAAATCTGGAACCATAGATGTGAGCATCAGCAACAGAATACAAGAGATGGAAGAGAGAATATCAGGTGCAGAAGATTCCATAGAGAACATTGGCACAACAATCAAAGAAAATGGAGAATGCAAAAAGATCCTAACTCAAAACATCCAGGAAATCCAGGACACAATGAGTAGAGCAAACCTACGGATAATCGGAGTAGATGAGAATGAAGATTTTCAACTCAAAGGGCCAGAAAATATCTTCAACAAAATTATAGAAGAAAACATCCCAAACCTAAAGAAAGAGATGTCCATGAACATACAAGAAGCCTACAGAACTCCAAATAGTCTGGACCAGAAAAGAAATTCCTCCCGACGCATAATAATCAGAACAACAAATGTAGTAAATAAGGATAGAATATTAAAAGGAGTAAGGGAAAAAGGTCAAGTAACATATAAAGGCAAGCCTATCAAAATTACACCAGATTTTTCACCAGAGACTATGAAAGCCACAGAGCCTGGACAGATGTTATACAGACACTAAGAGAACACAAATGCCAACCCAAGCTATTATACCCAGCCAAACTTTCAATTACCTTAGATGGAGAAACAGAAGTATTACACGACAGAACCAAATTCACACATTATCTTTCCACGAATCCTGCCCTTCAAAGGATAATAACAGAAAAACACCAATACAAGGATGGAAACCACATCCTAGAAGAAGCAAGAAGGAAATCCCTCAACAAACCTAAAAGAAGGCAGCCACAAGAACAGAATACCAACTTTAAAAACAAAAATAATGGGAAGCAACAATTACTTTTCCTTAATATCTCTTAATATCAATGAACTCAACTCCCAAATAAAAAGACATAGACTAACAGACTGACCACACAAACAGGATCCAACATTTTGCTGCTTACAGGAAATCCATCTCAGGGAAAAAGACAGACACTACCTCAGAATGAAAGGCAGGAAAACAATTTTCCAAGCAAATGGTCTGAAGAAACAAGCTGGAGTAGCCATTCTAATATCTAAGAAAATTGACTTCCAATCCAAAGTCATCAAAAAAAGACAAGGAGGGTGTACTGGCTAGTTTTGTGTCAACTTGACACAGCTGGAGTTATCACAGAGAAAGGAGCTTCAGTTGAGGAAATGCCTCCATGAGATCCAACTGTAAGGTATTTTCTCACTTAGTGATCAAGGGGGAAAGGCCCCTTGTAGGTGGGACCATCTCTGGGCTGGTAGTATTGGGTTCTATAAGAGAGCAGGCTGAGCAAGCCAGGTGAGGCAAGCCAGTAAAGAACATCCCTCCAGGGCCTCTGAATCACCTCTTGCTTCCTGACCTGCTTGAGTTCCAGTCCTTACTTCCTTTGATGGTGAACAGCAGTATGGAAGTATAAGCCAAATAAACCCTTTCCTCCCCAACTTGCTTCTTGGTCATGATGTTTGTGCAGGAATAGAAACCCTGACTAAAACAGAGGGGCACTTCATACTCATCAAAGGTAAAATCTTCCAAGAGGAACTCTCAATTCTGAATATCTATGCTCCAAATACAAGGGCAGCCACATTCATTAAAAAAACTTTAGTAAAGCTCAAAGCACACATTGCACCTCATACAATAATAGTGGGAGACTTCAACACACCACTTTCACCAATGGACAGATCATGGAAACAGAACCTAAACAGGGACACAGTGAAACTAACAGAAGTTATGAAACAAATGTATCTAACATATTAAAGAACATTTTATCCTAAAACAAAAGGATATACCTTCTTCTCAGCACCTCATGGTACCTTCTCCAAAATTGACCACATAATTGGTCACAAAACAAGCCTCAATATATACAAAAATATTGAAATTGTCCTATGTATCTTATCAGATCACCATGGACTAAGGCTGACCTTCAATAACAAAATAAATAATAGAAAGCCAACATTCACGTGGAAACTGAACAACACTCTTCTCAATGATACCTTGGTCAAGGAAGGAATAAAGAAAGAAATTAAGAACTTTTTGGAGTTTAATGAAAATGAAGCCACAACAAACCCAAATTTATGGGACACAATGAAAGCATTTCTAAGAGGAAAACTTATAGCTCTGAGTGCCTCCAAAAAGTAACTAGAGAGAGCACACATTAGCAGCTTGACAACACACCTAAAAGCTCTAGAACAAAAGGAAACAAATTCAATCAAGAGGAGTAGACAGCAGAGATAATCAAACTCAGGGGCGAAATCAAACAAGTGGAAACAAGAAGAACTATTCAAAGAATCAGTCAAACCAGGAGCTGGTTCTTTGAGAAAATCAACAAGATAGATAAACCCTTAGCCAGGCTCAGTAGAGGGCACAGGGAAAGCATCCTAATTAACAAAATTAGAAATGAAAAGGGAGACATAACAGATCCTGAAGAAATCCAAAACACCATCAGATCCTTCTACAAAAGGCTATACTCAACAAAACTGGAGAACCTGGATGAAATGGACAAGTTTCTAGACAGATACCAGGTACCAAAGTTAAATCAAGATCAGTTTAATGATCTAAACAGTCCTATATCCCCCAAAGAAATAGAAGCAGTCATTAATAGTTTCCCAACCAAAAAAAGCCCAGGACCAGATAGGTTTTGTGCAGAGTTCTATCAGACCTTCAAAGAAGATCTAATTCCAGTTCTTCACAAACTATTCCACAAAATCGAAACAGAAGGTGCTCCACCCAACTCATTCTATGAGCCACAATTACTCTGATACCTAAACCACAAAAAGACACAACAAAGATAGAGAACTTCAGACCAATTTTCCTTATGAATGTCGATGCAAAAATCCTCAATAAAGTTCTTGCTAACCGAATCCAAGAATACATCAAAACAATCATCCATCCTGATCAAGTAGGATACATCCCAGGAATGCAGCGATGATTCTATATACGGAAATCCATCAACATAATCCAGGATATAAACAAACTCAAAGACAAAAACCACATGATCATCCCTTTAGATGTGGAAAAAGCATTTGACAAAATCCAACACCCATTCATGATAAAAGTCTTGGAAAGATCAGGAATTCAAGGCCCATACCTAACCATGATAAAAGCAATCTACAGCAAAACAGTAGCCAACATCAAAGTAAATGGTGAAAAGCTGGAGGCAATCCCACTAGAATCAGGGACTAGGCAAGGTTGCCCACTTTCTCCCTACCTATTCAACATTGTACTTAAAGTCCCAGCCAGAGCAATTCGACAACAAAAGAAGATCAAGGGGATACAAATTGGAAAGGAAGAAGTCAAAATATCACTTTTTGCAGATAATATGATAGTATATATAAGTGACCCTGAAAATTCCACCACAGAACTCCTGAGCCTGATAAACAGCTTCAATGAAGTAGCTGGATATAAAATTAACTCAAACAAGTCAATGGCATTTCTGTTCACAAAGGATAAACAGGCTGAGAAAGAAATTAGGGAAACAACACCCTTCTCAATAGTCACAAATAATATAAAATACCTTGGCGTGACTCTAAGGAAGTGAAAGATCTGTATGACAAAAACTTTAAGTCTCTGAAGAAAGAAATTAAAGAAGATCTCAGAAGATGGAAAGATCTCCCATGCTCCTGGATTGGCAGGATCAATATAGTAAAAATGGCTATCTTGCCAAAAGCAATCTACAGATTCAATGCAATCCCCATCAAAATTTCAACTCAATTCTTCAACGAATTACAAAGGGCAATCTGCAAGTTCATCTGGAATAACAAAAACATAGGAAAGCAAAAACTATTCTCAAGGATAAAAGAACCTCTGGTGGAATCACCATGCCTGACCTAAAGCTGTACTACAGTGCAATTGTCATAAAAACTTCATGGTACTGGTATAGTGACAGTCAAGTAGACCAATGGAACAGAATTCAAGACCCAGAAATGAACCCACACACCAATGGTAACTTGATCTTCGACAAGGGAGCAAAAACCATCCAGTGGAAAAAAGACAGCATTTTCAACAAATGGTGCTGGCAGAACTGGTGGTTATCATGTAGAAGAATGGGAATTGATCCGTTCCTATCTCCTTGTATTAAGGTCAAATCTAAGTGGATTAAGGAACTCTACATAAAACCAGAAACACCGAAACTTATGGAGGAGAAAGGAAGGAAAAGCCTCGAAGATATGGGTACAGGGGAAAAATTCCTGAATAGAACAGCAATGGCTTGTGCTCTAAGATTGAGAATCGACAAATGGGACCTCAAAAAATTGCAAAGCTTCTGCAAGGCAAAAGAAACTGTCAATAATACAAAAAGACCACCAACAGATTGGGAAAGGATCTTTACCTATCCTAAATCAGATAGGGGACTAATATCCAATATATATAAAGAACTCAAGAAGGTGGACTCCAGAAAATCAAATAACCCTATTAAAAAATGGGGATCAGAGCTGAACAAAGAATTCTCACCTGAGGAATACCGAATGGCTGAGAAGCACCTGAAAAAATGTTTAACATCCTTAATAATCAGGGAAATGCAAATCAAAACAACACTGAGTTTCCATCTCACACCAGTCAGAAAGGCCAAGATCAAAAATTCATGTGACAGCAGATGCTGGCGAGGATGTGGAGAAAGAGGAACACTCCTCCATTGTTGGTGGGATTGCAAGCTTATACAACCACTCTGGAAATCAGTCTGGCAGTTCTTCAGAAAATTTGACATAGAACTACCGGAGGATCCCGCAATTCCTCTCCTGGGCATAAATCCAGAAGATGTTCCTACTGGTAAGAAAGACACATGCTCCTCTATGTTCATAGCAGCCTTATTTATAATAGCCAGAAGCTGGAAAGAACCCAGATACCCCTCAACAGAGGAATGGATACAGAAAATATGGTACATTTACACAATGGAGTACTACTTAGCTATTTAAAAAATGAATTTATGAAATTCCTAGCCAAATGGATGGACCTGGATGGCATCATCCTGAGTGAGATAACCCAATCACAAAAGAACTCACGCAATATGTACTCACTGCTAAGTGGATATTAGCCCAGAAACTTAGAATACCTAAGATATAAGATACAATTTGCTAAACACATGAAACTCAAGAAGAACGAAGACCAAAGTGTGGACACTTTTCCCCTTCTTAGAATTGGGAACAAAACACCCATGGAAGGAGTTACAGAGACAAAGTTTGGAGCTGAGAAGAAAGGATGGACCATCTAGAGATTGCCATATCCGGGGATCCATCCCATAATCAGCTTCCAAATGCTGACACCATTGCATACACTAGCAAGATTTTGCTGAAAGGACCCAGATATGGCTGTCTCTTGTGAGACTATGCTGGGGCCTGGCAAACACAGAAGTGGATGCTCACCGTCAGCTATTGGGTGGATCATAGGGTCCCCAATGGAGGAGCTAGAGAAAGTACCCAAGGAGCTGAAGGGATCTGCAATCCTATAGGTGGAACAACAATATGAACTACCCAGTATCCCCAGAGCTCATGTCTCTAGCTGCATATGTATCAGAAGATGGCCTAGTCGGCCATCAGTAGAAAGAGAGGCCCATTGGTCATGAAAACTTTATATGTCTCCGTACAGGGAAATGCCAGGGCCAAGAAGTGGGAGTGGGGGAGTGCGTGGGGGAGCATGTGGGGGACTTTTGGGATAGCATTGGAAATGTAAATGAACTAAATACCCAATAAAATAAAGAAAAACAAAAAAAATGAAATGATAAGGTATTACGTTAAGCCCGCAGTAGTAACCATTCTTGATACATTTCTCTTCTCTCCCTCCTTCCTTCCCTCCTGTCCTTGCATCTCCCCTTTCTAGTTCTGCTTTTCTCTTTCTGTTCTCTGTATTTTCAAAAATAACCTACTGAGTATTTTAAGCTTAGGCAATATTACATTAATTGACACAGTTTTGCTTGCAGAAAATTGGGCAATCTGATTTAAATTATTTTCATGGATTTTATAATAAGATTTTTACAGATTATACACTGTGTACCATAAATAAAATGCATATATAATATGTGTATTGAAATATTACTACATATTACACATATATAGTATATTACAGACACAGACACACACACATCACATGTAGAATAAAGAATGAGGAAGTATATGTGTCCTCCATATCTTAGACTTGGTACAGAGACAGAGGGTATTTTCTGTCAGATTAGTTTTTAGTCCTGAAGTCTCTTTAGATTTTGTCACATATTAGAACATACACACTTGACTCAGTTTACAGTGAATCCAACCCCTGTCATCATCTGTTTTATCTTATGTTTTGGGGTCATATACATTTCAGAAAATACAATATCTCTGCCAGATAGTTTAGTATGGATACTTTTTCAAAAAGATATAATCACTGTTAAATTAAAAGGAGTCAAACTCTTTAATATTCTGGTAAGCTCATGGTAAGCTTCAAATACTACTGAGGATGCATTTAACATACCTACCAAACACTGCAGCTCAGTAATGTACCACACAGTAGGGAGTCATTGCTTTGCTTGTGATTGTGATCAGCTGACAGGGAGACATAACATCATTCCAGGAAAATTGTGTTCAAATTCGGAACCGAATGGAAGTCCCAACTCCCAGGAAGCAATTAATCATCATAGTTCAAATTGGCAAATAGTACAAGTAAGTCTGACACTTAGTGCCCAATTAAATGTCATAAAGTAAGCCAGGATGGCTGAGTGCAAGAGTCTCACTGAAACCAGTTTGATCTCCCCATTTGTATCTAGTAAATCTTGGTATTTGCAATATGACTTTAATCATACAAGGAAAGATTTCTTTCTGGTGTTACTCCCCAACGTAGGAAGGAGAAGGAAGAGAGGGAGGAGGAGGAAGGGAGAGAAGGGGGACGTGGAGAAGGAAATGGAAAAGAGATAGGAAGAGGAGGAGGGAGGGAGAGGAGGAAGAGGAGGAGGAGGAAGAGGAAGGGGGAGGAGGAGGAGGAGAGGGGAAGGAGGGCCAGTGACTGACTTGAATTTTCATCCTGTCAACTACAATGAGGGTTGACCAAAAATGAGTGGTGTTCACAAGTGGCTCCTATGCTCATGTATTGAACTCTAGGTACCAGCCACACACTGAGTCGTTCGAATACAATATTTTTATTTAATACTTTGGAACTCTATATTATAGTGGTATACTTAATAGATGGGAAATTTTAAGTTTGGAGAGTTTGGCTAAACTTGTCCAAAGTCACACCACTTGGATATACAGGATTCAACATTTGGTTGGCCACATTGCTCAAGACTTACAAAGTGTGTACTACTGTCTCTGTTGGATTTCTTCCCTAGAATCTTCTTCATGTTTGGCCTAAGTTTATTAAAAAAACAAATTGTAGTATCTTTTCACTTTGATTTAACCACTGGATTTAAGAATACACTTGACCTGACTCTTGCAATTATTAACTAGTGCTGGTAATTGTTCAGAAAAGGAGTCAGAAGTCTTCAGTGGCCAGCAGGAGGACATAGGATTGAGAATGTAGGAAGGGCTTGGATGGGTAAGTGGGAGATGATAGCACTGTTCCTGGAAGATGGGACAGGGAAACCACAGAAGTAAGGCCAGAGCCCCAGCCAATCGGGATTAAAGTGGTGCTGGAGAGGAATGGAAGACAGTATAGACCATGAGGTATAGGAAGAACAGGCCAGGAAGAGGATGTGTGGGAAGAAGAAAATGTAGGTCTGCTTCCTGTCAATCTACAGTAGATTGATTGTGTTTGGTCTTTATTAATATCTACTCCATAACATTGTTTAGTAGCATGTATAAAAGCATAGATGTTTTCATATGTAGTGTCTCCCATCAAGAGACAGAGCCAAGTTCACCTGCCTCCTCAGATGTGCTCAATCCTCTTTGGAGCATGCTTTGGCCAATAGTGTTCAGCAGCAGAACAAAAATGTCTTTTTAAGCCTGGGCCTATAATGACTTTACCCACATCTGCTGTCTCTCTTGAATGCGTGCCACATCATGATATAAGCAAAGGTTATTGTACCGGAGAATAAGAGAGCAACTACTTTATTCAATACCACTTGAGAAGAAAGAATAAAATACATTTTAAAGGAAGACAGTGCTGGTTTCCCAATCATTTAAGATATTCAAGATCTGGGGAGCTGGCTCAGGGGTAATCATACTGTTACATGAACATGAGGACAAAGGTGGGCTACTAATTGCCTACTTATATGTTGAGAGGTGGGTTCAGTGGACTCAGTGTAATTCCAGTGCTTATAGAAAGTGGAGATGGAATTCTGGAAATAAGCTGATTAGCAGTGCGAGGTAAAATGGACCCATGATTGTTTGGGTGAGCCTGACTTAGTATATAAGATGGAGAGTGGTGGATGAAGACTCCTGACACCAGTCTCAGGCCTCACCGCCATATGCACATACATATTCAGACATTCAAACATATCTATACAATCCATCATCGAGGGAGGTCAGGGCAGCTGCTTCTGTTAGACTGTCCACTGGGCAAGATGTTGGGAACTGCAGGTGGATCAGGACATCAATGATCAGAATGACCTGAAGAGACAGTGGCCTTTGTCCTTGGGGTTTGCAGAGCAGAAAAGCTTCTATGATAAGGTGTTATGCTACCCGCTGTATGTCACCTTGACACAAATTAGTTTGTTGTGGGTTGTCCTGAAGTTTTTTGTAGTCTGATGTTAATTGTGCTTCCTCAAGAAGGGTTGCACCTGTCGAGCAGTCCATCACATACTCAGGTGATCGCATGTGAACCTTTTAACTGGTCAATAAAGGCTAGAGCCTGTGATTGGGCAGTGGAGGGGAAAGGCAGGACTAGAGGTGTGAGAGTAGGGGCTGGTACAGAGGAGAAGAGGATGAGAGGGGAAGGAGAGAGGACTGAAGAAGAGGAAGAGGTTCATCATAGCCACGATGGGCCAGAACCACGTGACCAGGAGAAAGAACAAATAACAAGGGGTATTATAGCTGGGGAATAAGTATAGTGTTAGATCTGCCCAACTTAGGCATGTAGCTTTTAGTTATAGTAACTCAATTGTGTTTTTGTGTTTTTTTTTAAAATATGGGCTCATTGGGTTTGGAAATTCTAACAACAAAGTTTTTTTTTTTTTTTCAGAAGAGGAAGCCTCAACTGAGAAAATGTGCCTACCAGATTGACCTATGGGAAAGTCTATCACATATTTTCTCTATTGATGCAATCATCAATAAATAAACGATGGACTGTGATAGACTGTGACCCGAGAGTTCCAAATAATCAATTTTCTCAAATTATTTTCAGTCATAGTGTTTTGTCACAGCAGTGGGCACCCTACCTAAGACAGATGGTTAGGATCAGATGTGTTATTTGACCAAAAACCTCTACTTGGGAGGTATTTGATTACCTATGTCCTATAGACAAACCCTCAGATTGCCTTATCTGGGCTACTACCATTTCCGAGTGACTATGCTCCACTAGAATGTGGCTATTGACACTAAGAATTCTTTCTTCAGGTTTACCCTCAGCATAATAATTATCATAGCTGATATTTCTGTGGCAAGATTATATCCCAAGTGCTGCTCGGAATACCTTGTCACATTTTATTTGCATAATCTTAAAATAAAGCCACATGTATATGATTTTTTTATACTCACACATTCCGCAGGTGACAAGTGGCTGCGTGAGCTCAGTGGGGATGTGAAGCCCCCTCTCTCCATTGTGGCTCACAGGTGTCCATCCTCTTTACCCTATCACTGTTCTTTCTGGTGACAGTTGCAGGCCTGGCTTTGATTCCAGGTTCATGCTTTTGGCTCCAGATGATATACGATGGTATACTCAATGCTAACCCAATAATAAAGTTTAATTGGAAGACATAAACATTGTGGAGCCTTCTGAAACCAGACACTAAAATGCTGCAACAAATTTGAAGTCACTTTCTAAATATACTGTGCAAAAGATCCACATAAAACTCCACCAGTGGTCCAAGCAGGATCTCTCTCTTCTCTCTCTCTCTCTCTCTCTCTCTCTCTCTCTCTCTCTCTCTCTCTCTCTCTCTCCTGAGATAGCATTCCGAGGCCAGTCTTCACAAAATACAGCTGTTGTTTCTCTGCCACCTGTAACAAAGGACAATATGAATCTCATTGCACTGAGCCACAGGCAGTCTATTTCATAATGGTTTCTCTCTGGGTTTCCAGCTATTTCTATGGATGTGATGCACTTAACATCTAGCAATTCACAGCATGATTTTGGAAGAATTCTTCTTATTTCTGGGAGTTCCAAAATTGGTCATTAGCATCAGACGTTGAATCACAATATGGTTTTTACTTGTGGATTTTCATGGTAACTTCATTCAAGAAATGAAGAACTGGACATGTGGAGAGGACCTAAGACTGAAAGTAGGAATGGCAGGCTTACTTTCAGTTTTGGTCTCTAGCAGATCCATTCTCTTGAGAGGTCTTGATTTCATCTTCTATAGAACAAAATAGGGTGAAGAACTACAGGTATTCCAAACTGTTATGATTTTATCCACTGAATAAGGTTAACCATGTTCTTCCAGGGCAAGGGAACCAAGAAAGAGTAAGAGACAGGTCTAGGGAGACAGCTTAGTTGATAGAGAGTCGGGATCTCAGCACCCACGTAAAACCTGGGCGTGGCAGTTCATACCCATAATCCAAGTGCTGGGGAGGTGGTGGCGAGTGGATTCCTGAAACTCATAGCCAAGCTAGTTCAGCTGAATGATAAGTGATGTACTCAGCCTGTCTCAGAAACCAAGGTGAAGAACAGCTGAGAGACATGTGTCTCCACCTCTTGCTTGAAGATCCTGCTCCATACATGCACACAGAACGAGAGGGGCAGAGGCTCTTTCTTCCTATGGTGTACCTTGAGATTCCAAATAGTGGGGCTTATAGTTCTACATTTTCTTCCTCATCCTTTTCACTTTCTTTCAAAGCTGAGTCTATTCCATCACCCCTTGTACTGAGGTGGCCTTGTGACAGCATGTTAGAAGAGAGCTTGTGGACTTTCAGGCAGGGTCACATGGCCCAGGATGCTGGCCTTTGGGGCTCCATCCATACCACACTGGATAGAATGAATGCACATCTGCCCAGTGCCTGTTTGAGGAGACCCACATAGTCCAGCATGACACATGATTTTGCTATTGGCTACTATTAGTACAAACTGGGGCAAGTATGCACATCTTAAGAAGACAGAAATGAATATTAAAAGCTAAAGAACAATACAAGGCAGTGCTTTGGGGGTCCAAGTGACTGAGATTATTAACTGTGAAAATTCAGAAGAGAGCAATGGCTGTGGCCTGAGCGATCAGAGAAACTTCACATGGACTAACTTGAGCAGGGCTCGCTGGAAGTGGAGATTTTAATTGGACAGGGAATCCACTCTCCTACAAGCATAGTTGGTATGAGAGAAGGTGTGAATGGTGAGGTGAACAATAGCAATAGCCATTGGTTTTTAGAGTCAGATAATGTGTGGCATTGTCTAATACTAATTTGCCATCTTTGAGATGAAAAATCAGGTGTAGAGAGGCTACTAAATATCTTCAAAGCCACACAGGTGGCAAGAACTAAAATGGCAGAGAATCCCAATCTGCTTGGTACTATAGTGGCTTTCTACTGGAGGGTCCTAAACACCCCCAATTACGTTACAGGTCACATTGCAAAAGTGGTATTTCTCCTATCCAACTGCAAAGTAGCCTTGAACTAAGTAAGTGAGTCTGGATAATAAGCAGAAACACTGAGCAGAGTGTTACTCAGGAATTGATGAGGAATAAATATTTAATGGTCCTTGACTGAAAACTGGCCTGGAAATGATGTCAAGGCATAGTGTTCTGTGCACTTAAATGCAAACAAGGATTTGGAGACGCTGCCAACCTCTCCTGGAATGTCTCTAATTATGACAGCTCTGTGGGTGTACCCTGTGTAGCTTCTTATGCACCCTGTCTGCTGGGAGTGAGTAATTGGTATCTCTTTTCTTTCTTCCAAGAACACTTGGGTTTCTTTAGTATTGCTTCTCCTGGAAGGCAACAGATGACACATATCCATTAAGAACAGGAAGGGTGTGAGTCAGGGTAAGAAGCCTGGCCTCTAGAGTTGGTTTGCCTCTTATTCATTACGAGACAACAGGCTCTTAGCGCTCCAAGACCCAACTACCCCATTCATAAAACGAGCTGAGGTAGATTGGCTCTAAGTCTCAGAATATGTTTATATTGTGTTCTAAATTCATTAATAAACATTGGCTCCTTTGAAGGCAGTGTTGAGGTTTGGAAGGGAAGGACTGTTCTTATGAGCTATTTGTGCAGTGACGAGGAAGGTAACTATGGAAGTACACAAGCCCAGGAGCTACCTCTTGAAATCAGGTCTCACTTGCTCTATTTCACCATCTTCCAAGAAAGCTATTATATTAAGATTCTATCAGGGGAATTCGTGGGGTCATATATTTCATGGTTCAACTGTTCCTTCAGATGCCCTCACAGATATATCCAGACATATGCTTCATGAATCTAGATATTTCTCAATGTAGACACGTTGCTAATCAAGATAAACCTTCATATATACTTTGGGTGTGTCCAAGCATGTATTTGTGTATGTGTCCACATGTTTTGGACATATGCCTGTATGCGTGCAGTGAGTGTGCATGTGGAGGCCAGGGGACAACCTCACACACTGTGCCTCCTCAGGGTTCATCAACCTTAATTTTTAGACAGAATTTCTTACTGGCTGGGGCTCACCTGACTAGGGTAGTGGGACTCAGGGACTCACCTGTTCCCACCTCTCCAATGCTAAGATCATAGGTACAAGCCTCAGCTTTTCAGCTTTTTACATGCGTCCAAAAGTCCACACCCAGGGCACAGTAAGTGTTTTATTGACAGATCCACCTCCCAAGCCCACTTGCACTTTTGTCAGAACATGCTCAATTGGTATTTAATTCTATTTACACATCCATCTTGCACTCTCAACAGTGAGCCACTTGTGAATAGGAAGTGGCTGGCTCTCATTCTTAAAATATGTAGAATCCGAACATAGAAAGATTTAGACTAGATTTAGACCATGTTGTGTGGTCATAAGGGAATTAAATACTCTTGTTAATAGGCTATTCAAGATGAGTGATTGTAGTACTCACCTCTAACAATGATATAAAAATTATTTAGCATGAGTAACTTGCTTACCTTGTATTAGATATGTAGGAAATGATACTTTAAATTTTTGAGTGTCCAGGTTTTTTGCACAAATTCTTTACACACACACACACACACACACACACACACACACACATGTACATATGGACTTTCTAAGAATAGGCTTTTAAAAGTAAGTGAGAAGTTTTTAGGCTTCAAGTTCTAGAATGATATGGCCAATCATAGCAAGGCTCTGTGGGGTATATCCTTAAGAAAAGAACTGTTAGGGGTTTGGAGTGGGAAGACACTGGGACTTCCTTGATCACCATTAGAAAGCTCAATAGGGGCAAGAAGACAGGTGTGGGGGAAACCCTGGTTCTTTTGCATTTACTGGTATCTCCTTGCTAGCATTATAGACTCCTGATCACAGAGTAGCACTCTCTAAAGTGCTCTGTGAGCCTGAATGAAGTGGCTTGACTTGGCTGCTGATCAAATTAACAACATATCAGCCATTTCTACTGCTTTTATGGTCTCACCGCGGAAAACTCAAGTTCATGATCAATTGGCTGCATCAAGAATGGAACTAAAGGGAACTGCAACCCTATAGGTGGAACAACAATATGAACTAACCAGTACCCCAGAGCTCGTGTTATGTATCAAAAGATGGCCTAGTTGGCCATCACTGCAAAGAGAGGCCCATTGGACTTGCAAACTTTATATGCCCCAGTACAGGGGAACGCCAGGGCCAAAAAGTGGGAGTGGAGTGGTAGGGGAGTGGGGGGGGTGGGTATGGGGGACTTTTGGGATAGCATTGGAAATGTAAATGAGGAAAATACCTAATTTAAAAAAAAGGAAGAATGTAAACTGAGGAGAAGGCAGCGCTTCACTCTCAGGTCAAAATGGTGGGCCGATCTGCTGTTTCAGCATCAAGCAAGTGGCTGGAAGGTTTTCGAAAGTGGTATTATAATGCTGCAGGATTCAATAATCTGGGGTTAATGCGAAATGATACACTACATGAAACTGAAGATGTAAAAGAAGCCATAAGAAGGCTTTCTGAGGACCTTTATAATGACAGGATGTTTCAAATTAAGAGAGCCCTGGACCTGACTATGAGGCATCAGATCTTGCCTAAGGATCAGTGGACAAAATATGAGGAGGACAAATTCTACCTTGAACCCTATCTAAAAGAGGTTATTTGGGAAAGAAAGGAGAGAGAGGAGTGGGCAAAGAAGTGATCATTTATTTAAGATCTGTGGGTATGCCTGGTCTCACCATACTTTTACAAAGTTATTTCAACCCAAATCACAATTTAAGAATTATTTGTTCTACCCTATGTCACACTATAAATAAATGTCTATTGTAAAAAAAAAAAAAGAATATAAACTGAGAAGGACTAGGGAGGAAAGAGCCTGTGTTTGAGTGACCTGTAGTCACAGCACTGGGATCTTTCCATCTGAGCCTTCTCTATGCTCTTCACTGCAAACATAAGTGGCATGGTGAAAATATTCCAAGACTGGAGAATGAGTCTGGACAAGGCCCTGCTGTCATGAGTTAGTAGGGACAGCTGCAGTTGATGGTTAGCATTGAATATGTGTTCAGGAACTGTGCTTCCATGCACATTTCTGTTAGGTTAAATGTTGTGGGAGCAAAACCCTAAAAGTGGATAGCATAATTCCCTGGGATTTGGTTCTGGACTATATATAAAGGAGAAAGCTAGCTGAGCATGGGTGCTCTTTCTTTTTTCTTTTCTTTTTTTTTTTTTTCCTACCATACTATGGACTCTGGATATAATGTTACCATGTGCCTCAAGATCCAGGACATAGCCCCATGATGGACTATATCTTGGAAGAACTATGGATCAAGATATATGCTTTTGGTACTGGAGAGATGGCTCAGATGTTAAGAATGTATGCCATGCTTTCAAGACCTGGAGTTCAGTTTCTAGGACACACTCAGGTGGTACACAACCACCTGGAGCTCTAGCCCATGGGGATTTGATACCCTCTACTGGGCTCAGTGGGCACCTACATTGTTGAGAGCACACATGGATACCACAAGCAAACAAAATAATCCCCCTTTCTCTTGTATTTATACAGGTATTATTTCATAGCAATGAATGAATAACTAATACACATGGCTATTTTTCTATACTTGTAAAAAGCACCTTACTTGTAGGTTTAGGATTTGTATTTATAACATGCCTTGTGGGTTGTTTATCTTATTGTTCCTGGAAGACAGTATTAGTCAGGGTAACAGAACTTATAGAATGACTCGCTCTCCCTCTTTTTATAAAAAGGATTTATTAGAATTATTTACAGACTGCAGTTCAGCTAATCTAACAATGGTTGGCTCTGAATGGAAAGTCCAGGACCCCATAGTTGCTCAGTACACAAGGTTGGATATCTCAGCTGGTCTTCAGTATATACTGGAATCCTGAAGAATTAGGCTCAAAGGCCAGGTAAAGAATGGACTTGCTACAGGAGGGCAAGCAGGAACAAAGCAAAATCTTCCATTCTCCCTGCCTTATAGAGCAGTGGTTCTCAACCTGTGGACCATGACCCCTTTGGGGGTTACCTAAGGCCACCAGAAAACAGAGATATTAATATTAGAATTAATAAGAGTAGTAAAATTACAGCTATGCAGCAGCAAGAAGAATAATTTTGCGGTTGGGGGGTCACTCTAACATGAGGAGTTGTATTAAACGGTTTCGGCATTAGGAAGGTTGGGAACTACTGTGATTTAGGCTTCCAGCAGAAGGTGTGGCTCAGATTAAAAATATGTCTTTGCATCTCAAGATCCAGATTAAAGGCATGCCTTTTCCAGCTTAAAAATCTGGATTAAAGATGTGTCTTTCTATCTAAAAGATCTAGATTAGAAAATCTTCCTACTTCAAATTAAACAAAAATCCTTTACAGGTGTGGCTTCCATATTTGTATCTTAGTTGATAGCCAAGAATAACCATCATGGACACTAAGGGGTTAAATAGTCATTATTTTTACAGTTATTTTATAGTCATATATACTGTTTACTCACTGACATCATTCTTACCCAAAGAGTTTCCTTTTACTTTTAATGAGGAACTGGATCCATTCCAGCTTGCTTAAGGGGTAGGGAAACAGAAGCACACAGATACAAAAGGCAGTCATCAGTCACCAAGGGATCTATTGGCAGGGCCTTACAGGCTTGGAACAGGAGACAATGGGGAAAATAGGACTATTTCTGTCTACCAGAAGCTGCACTGGGTCTCCTCTCATTGGGTCTTGGGGACTGATTCCTCTTATGCTTGCGTATTTCATTCTTTTAAAAAAAATTTTTATTTAAAGATTTTTTTCCATATAACATATTTTGATCATATTCTTTCTGCTTCCCCAATGCCTCTAGATCCTTCCCAACTCCTCATCAATCTCAATTCATGTCCTTTCTCTTTCTCAAAAGAGAACAAACCAAGCAAACAACAGAGCACAACAACAAAATGCCAGGCACAAACCAGATAAACAAAAACGAAAGAAACAAAACCAAGAGGACAAAACAACAAAACCAAGCCAAAACAATAAAAAATGGCACAAAGAGCCATGAAATTCACTTTGTGTTTGCAAAGTACTCCTGTGCGTGGGGCCTGCCTTGGAGTATGGAACATACCCAGGAATACTCCATTGAGGAAAACTGATTTTCTCTTTCCCAGCAGGTATCAATTGCAAGCAGCTTCTTGCTTAGGTGTGACTTCCTGTCCACTTCCCCTTCTCCCAGCTGGGGCTTTGTTTAGTTTAAAACTGTGCAGCCTGTGCTTGGTGTCTCTATGTCTCTGAGTTCGTATGTGTACCAGTCTGTGTCTGGAAGACACTTATTTCCTCATAGTTACCACTAACCCTGGCTCTTACAATGTTTCTGCCTCATCATCTATGTAGATCTCTGTGTCTTGAGGAGAGGGGTTTGATAAAGATCCCCAGACTCCCCCCATTCAGGGCTGAGTGTGACAAGGTCTCTCAGTCTCAGCTCGGTGTCCACTGTGGATGTTTGTTAACTGCCATGTGCTATAAGAAGCTTCTCTGAAGGCTAAGCCATGCTCTGCTCTCCACTCATAATGGTTGGCTTATTTCTTTCTTAATTGATACTCTAGGCCAACTGTCTAACAGGGCCACTGACTACCAGACTCTATGTCCTTCTTTCTTGGATCCACAATTCCAGGTAGCTATAGTCTCTGTCTCTTAACAGCTATCATAGGATGGCTGTCTCAACTGTAGTTTAGATGCCAGCCTCCTCTTGGGTCACTGGCTCACCCTGGTCTGCATGACCTTCGCAGAGGCTGGGATCGATCATGTGCAGCTGCCACTGCTAAGGTCAGAAGGGGAGAACTAACTCCAAGAAGGTTATGTGGACAAATGAAGGAAACCAGCTGGCCCTCTTACTACACTCGTCAGTGGCCTTTCAACATGTTGGACTGTGATTCTAAAGGAAGCAAGCTTCATTTCATCAGGAGCCGTAATATAAGCAAGTAGTTATTTAAACAACACCTTAATACAATGGTGGTTCACACACAGGGTCTTTGAACCTGCTTACTCTTTCACCCTCTGCCCCTCACCCACTTTCCAATTGTAAAGTGCTAGTAATGATCAGTTAGGTAAATTGGTATGCAAATCATCAATAAGCTGCAATCCATAGTTGGGGAAAGACTAGGAGACTTCTGGAACACACTTCTCATTGATCTCCCATAAAGTCCCAGTGCCATGAAGCATCAGTCTGCTTAGAGCTAATGGCATTGCCTAATTCTAAGTGCCTCAACTGTCTGTACTTCCAGCATCCTGCTTCCTTCCACCCTTTGCCCTTGCATATTCTCCCCTCACAGTCTGTGCTTTGTGAGCTAAACCTCCCTCCCTTTTCGCCTTTTTGGAACACTCTCCTTCATCTCCTCACTCCCAAATATCCTCCAATTCCATCTTCTGTATCATTCTCCTTTATTCTCTCTCTCTTGTCTTTCTGTTTCTCTGTCTCTGTCTCTCTCTCACACACACATGCAGATTGCCTCTGTATTAAACAAATAACTTGAGTGTACATACATAGCATTCTAGAGGCCATGAGTTCTATCACCCAGTCTTACAATACAAACAGACAGACAGACAGACAGACAGACAGACAAGCAAGCAGAAAGAACTTTTAAATAGTACATCTCTGTACCTATATATATTTGTAGGGATATTCTTTTTTTTTCATTTTCATATTAAAGATAGTGTATACTAGATTTCAATTTCACAGTGTCTTTACATTTACCAATGAATTTTATACTTTCAAATATTTTGTGTAACCTATCATCATAATCAATATCATCATCATCATCATCTTTTTTAAAAATTTTCTATTAGGTATTTTCTTCATTTACATTTCCAATGCTATCCCAAAGTCCCCCATACCCTCCCCCCCAACTCCCCTACCCACCCACTCCCACTTCTTGGCCCTGGTGTTCCCCTGTACTGAAGCATATAAAGTTTGCAAGACCAATGGGCCTCTCTTTCCAATGATGGCCGACTAGGCCATCTTCTGATACATATGCAGCTAGAGACACCAGCTCTGGGGGGTACTGGTTAGTTCATATTGTTGTTTCACCTATAGGGTTGCAGACCCCTTTGGCTCCTTGGGTAATTTCTCTAGCTCCTCCATTGGGGGCCCTGTGATACATCCAATAGCTGACTGTGAGCATCCACTTCTGTGTTTGCTAGGCCCCGGCATAGTCTCACAAGAGACAGCCATATCTGGGTCCTTTCAGCAAAATCTTGCTAGTGTATGCAATGGTGTCAGCGTTTGGAGGCTGATTATGGGATGGATCCCCGGGTATGGCAGTCTCTAGATGGTCCATCCTTTCAACTTAGCTCCAAACTTTGTCTCTGTAACTCCTTCCATGGGTGTTTTGTTCCCAATTCTAAGAAGGGGCAAAGTGTCCACACTTTGGTCTTAGTTCTTCTCGAGTTTCATGTGTTTTGCAAATTGTATCTTGTTTCTGGGCTAATATCCACTTATCAGTGAGTACATATCATCTGAATTCTTTTGTGATTGGGTTAACTCACTCAGGATGATGCCCTCCAGGTCCATCCATTTGCCTAGGAATTTCATAAATTCATTCTTTTTAATAGCTGAGTAGTACTTCATTGTGTAAATGTATCACATTTTCTGTGTCCATTCCTCTGTTGAGGGACACCTGGGTTCTTTCCAGCTTCTGGCTATTATAAATAAGGCAGCTATAAACATAGGGGGGCATGTGTCTTTCTTACCAGTTGGAACATCTTCTGGATATATGCCCAGGAGAGGTATTGCCGGAATCTCCGGTAGTTCTATGTCCAATTTTCTGAGGAACCACCAGACTGATTTCCAGAGTGGTTGTACAAACTTGCAATCCCACCAACAATGGAGGAGTGTTCCTCTTTCTCCACATCCTCGCCAACATCTGCCGTCACCTGAATTTTTGATCTTAGCCATTCTGACTGGTGTGAGATGGAATCTCAGGGTTGCTTTGATTTGCATTTCCCTGATTATTAAGGATGCTGAACATTTTTTCAGGTACTTCTCAGCCACTCAGTATTCCTCAGGTGAGAATTCTTTGTTTAGCTCTGAGCCCCATTTTTTAATGGAGTTATTTGATTTTCTGGAGTCCACCTTCTTGATTTCTTTATATATATTGGATATTAGTCCCCTATCTGATTTAGGATAGGTAAAGATCCTTTCCTAATCTGTTGGTGGCCTTTTTGTCTTATTGATGGTGTCTTTTGCCTTACAGAAGCTTTGCAATTTCATGAGGTCCTATTTGTCAATTCTCGGTCTTAGAGCACAAGCCATTGCTGTTCTATTCAGGAATTTTCCCCCTGTGCCCATATCTTCGAGGCTTTTCCCTACTTTCTCCTCTATAAGTTTCACTGTCTCTGGTTTTATGTGGAGCTCCTTAATCCACTTAGATTTGACCTTAGTACAAGGAGATATGAATGGATCGATTCGCATTCTTCTACATGATAACAACCAGTTGTGCCAGCACCATTTGTTGAAAATGCTGTCTTTCTTCCACTGGATGGTTTTAGCTTCCTTGTCAAAGATCAAGTAACCATAGGTGTGTGGGTTCATTTCTGGGTGTTCAATTCTGTTCCATTGTTCTACTTGTCTGTCACTATACCAGTACCATGCAGTTTCTATCACAATTGCTCTTGCAGGGGTATTCTTATCTGACATTTGATTTAAGTAGGATCTGGAGTCCTAGTTCCTCATTGGATTATAAAGTTTGGTGCTATGCCTGAGTAAACATTTACCTTTCCCGAATGAATGTGGCCTGCAAACTCCTGCAGGGGAAGATCGTCCTCCCAGGTCATCACAGTTCCCTCGGATCACGGATCATGTCAGGATCCTTCCAGAAAGCACTTCAGTCTTTGCACTGAATTGCTACAGAAACCCAAAGGATGATCCTTTCGATCTTTGGGGCTGTTTGATGGGGAATGGTAATTTGAATCTCAAGCATTGATTCACTTGAAGTCTGTATTTTACCTCAAATGCACATACAGATAGTCATAACTCAGGCACTTGCTGATTGCATCTCCTTGGCCTGATGATCCCAGCTGGTAAAGTACCAAGAAGGCTGGCTTATGTCATTGTTCAGTGATAGACATTTTCGGAGTGACTCAGGAAGAAATTCTGGACAATGGCAGCTCATTCACAGGACTGTGTTCCTGAGGGCTGGATGGAAAATATAAGGGCAGTTTCTCACCCACATATCACGAGACTCCTCTGTAGATTTAACAATTGTCCTCAGCTATTCTTAATGCTTGGCAAGTTGACTCTCCCAGTGAATCTGCTGGTTAAATGAGGAGGCAGCACAGAGATCTGCTTCACTCTGAGCTAACTGTGCGCCACTAGTTCACCATTCTGGCTTACTGTCATGAAACTCAGTTTCTAGTAAAATGGTTATTAGAAGAGTTTTCCCCAGAAAGGTACATTGTAAGAAGCCCCAACTGTCCCAGGCTTTCTAAGGCTCTGTCTATGAATATGGATTCTAAAAATGGGCTAATTCAAGCACATTGGCAGCATCACCTAGAAACTCTAGAGAAATGGAAATTATTACGCTTGGAAATTAGTAACCTTCAAACCATTCCCAGAAACTCTGGAGTTGAGCTCAGTCAGTGGATCTGTGCTTCTAGAAACTTTATAAGCGAGCCCAAATGAATACAAGTCTGAGAACACCCATATTACAGTAGATCCAATGGCCTCTACTAACCTCAATGGGCACTAAGCACATAAAGGCACATGTAGTCCATGTGTACGAAACATTTACCTACAAAATGAACAAATCTAATTAAAAATAAAATAAAATAAAATACAAGGTTTTATTTTTTTGAAGTATCACTTACTGGAAATACATTTTTTTGTCCCTGTAAGAACAAAGGCATGGAGTGGTCTGTTAGAAACCCATCCTCTAAGTCTCTTATTCATAGGTTCATTTAAATAAATACCTTGTTACCAGGACAACAGTAGTGAATAAAGAAGAAACAAAGAGCAAAACAAGCCTGATCTTGTCTCTGTCCTCAAAAGGAACTTCTAGCCCTGTGGGGAAAAGAGAGAAGGAAAGGGGAGGGAAATGGGGCATGAGAGAGAGAGGAGGGCGAGAGCACCTTGTAGGTGAATACTAACTTTTCAGTTAAGATGAAAACCATGGAGTGTTCTTTAACAGGGGTCCGGAGGGAAGACTTCACTGTAGTTCTCCTGGTTAATGTTCATGGAGGGTGCTGCCAGCTGTGAAGGTAAACTGGAGCAAGTCTGCAAGCAAGAAAGGGCACTTCATTCCATGCAGAGGCACCAGCTTGCACCAAACTCCACAGCAGCAGAATGTGGCAGGCAATGAGAGTGGAGATCAGCACTGAGCATGCACTAGCCACGTTTAGATGCTGTGCTTGCTCCTCAGGGACTGGGAAACTCTCTTGTTCATACTTGAACTCACACTCGGAGGGCCAATCGTGTGACAATGTGGTGTGGTGCTTTTCCCTCTAGGCTTCAATTGGGATGCTTTTGGCACTTTGGGACATCTAGGGCTATTTTTTGCTTGCTATGAGCTGGGGATGGAAGCATGGAGATTGTCATCTAATGGGGGCATGGGGGGCAGAGTCCCAGTTGGTACCAAATAGCTTACAATCATGGAATAGTCTCTTACCACAGAGGAATCCCTGGCTCCAAAGAGTGAGTACATGAAGTCTGGGGCACTCTGAGCCACTTAAGGGAAAAATGTGCTGGGTCTAATTTGTTCAAGCGAAGGAGAAGGAGAAGTAAGGAACTTCTCACAAAGAGAAGGCCTCTATTAGTATAACAACAGCATTCCATTCCAAATCAAACAACAGCAAATGTTTACTACCTCCTAGAATGACTAACATTGGCTAACAAAGAAAATTTCATTTCTCTGTCTCTGTCTCTTTGTCTCTCTGTCTCTGTCTGCCTCTCTCTTTCTCTGTCTGTCTTTTCTGTCTCTCTCTCTGTCACTGTCTCTCTCTGTCTGTCTCTGTCTGTCTCTCTGTCTCTCTCTCCTTTTTTTAAAATGCAGTCTTTCTCTATGTAACCCTCACTGACCTTTAACTCATTATGGAGATCAGGCTAGCCTCAAACTCACACAGATTTGCCTGCGTTTGTTACTGAGTGCTGGAATTAAAGGCATGTACCATCACACTAGACTCAAAAAATTTAATCTCAAACAAACACACAAACAGTGCTCAGCTGTGCCTCAGTAGGAAGCAATTGGCCCAGCATACCCTGAGTTCCATCAACACACACACACACACACACACACACACACACACACACACACACACACACACACACAAATGCTAACCCCTAATATACATATACACATATCTACACACACACACACACACACACACACACACACACACACACACACATACACATATATATACACATAGACACACACAGACACACACACACAGTCTACATTTTCTGATTCTATGATTGGTGGACACCTAGTCAACCTAGATATGATACATTGTGTGTCACTCACTCAGTTTCTGTATGACATTTCTTCCTTAGTTATAGACACAAGAAACAACGTTCTGGCATTTGAGAGAGAGAGAGAGAGAGAGAGAGAGAGAGAGAGAGAGAGAGAAACAGAAGAAAACAAAATAAAACCACCAAAACCCCAAAAACCAAAACGAAAATACAAACAATGATCTGCGCAGCTCCCTTACAGAAAGCCTGTGGCTGATCCAAACAGAGCAGTAACTATTTGCTATATGGGAAAGGCAAGAGGGTGGGGGATGGACGTGAGCATAATTGCACATTTCTTATCTAGGCAGAGAGCAGACTGCACCATTCACCACGGGAGGCTTCTGCTGTTGTGTGAGAGGTAGACAGCCCCTGGGATTTTATGTGGTGGCATTAAGTAAAGCACTTAAATGCACAGCAGCCAGCGGGGTCTATCTACATTGTTCTGCTCTCTTTCAGTACGCTGGGTGGTTTCTCTTGTGGCAACTCTTGCCTCCTCTTGCTGCACGCTTGTTCAGTGGACTCGCCCAACATAATGGCTTTTGACCAGGCTTCAGAGATCTGCCAGCATCCTCAGGATGCGGGAGAACAAGCCTCACAAAAGAGAGGAAAGAGAGGACCACCAGGGCCTGCACACAGCAGCATAGAGTTTTAAAAGTCCTGGATGTGTGTCTGCTCTGGGATTTTAGCATCTGTCCTAATTACTAATGCTAATATTTTGGCAGCTGTTGTTCTGACTGGAGGTAGAGTTGAAGCTTCTACAGAGCAGGTCAGACCCTGAACCCACATTTTATGTATACACACATATATATACACACATATATATGCATATATATGTATTTGTGTGGCATACACATATATACATAATATATACATATGTGAATATGTAGCTATATGCATTTGCTTACTAAACACAGCATTAACCTCTGGGCAACTCAAGGTAGAAGAAGCTTTGACAAATGCAGTAACATATTTCCTAAAGCTTGGATAGATCTAGATGGGTCTTAGCTGCTCCCTTAGTAGATTCAAACTAGGAGGAACAGAGACCTAAATATCTGCCATTGCTTTTCTGAGAGCCCATTCCAGAAGAAATGAATTTGTAGCTGTCTCTAGGGTCCAGATGTCTGTGAGTCAGGAGCATCATGCTGAATATGCTGTCACTTCTGTGGCACTGGAGAGCACCCTCCAACCTTTGTTGGCCATAGGTTTGTACAGGAGCTTCAAATGCATCCAGAACTTATCAGGGGTCAGAAGTTTTAAGAATAAGCAGTAATGCCAATGCTCTGTATGGTGTGGGGTTACAAGCATCTCTGGGCCTCAGTGTCTCCATCTCTAAATAAGGCTTCATAGTGGGCTCTATATCTATATATAAAGTGCTTCAAGATGAGGCCTAGTTGGTATTGTGTTAGTAGCTGTATCAGAATGGTATTCTTTACACACTGTTAGGGTAATGTAAACTAGGTAGGTCACTTTGGAAATCAGCCTGGGAGTTTCACAAAAGACTGGAAAAAAGAATGACTCTATAACCAAGCTATACCACTGCTAGCTTACCCAGAGGCCTTTACATCTTACTGCAGGAATACCAACGATACTTGAACATCTATGTTCATTGCTGCTTTATTCATACTAACTAGGATATGGAATTAGCCTAGATGTCCATCAATAACTAAATGTGGTACATATGCATAATGTCATATTCCTTAGCTGGAAGGAAAGATAAAATGATGGGCATGTCAGGGAAATGGATGGAACTGGAAGAAAGATGTATAAGAAATGAGGACACCCATGTTCAGAAAGACAAATACGGCAAGCTTTTTCTCATATGTGGGTTCTGGTTTCAAATCTTTTGTTCTGTATTTAGCTTGAACTATGTAGAAGCAAAGAAATCAGAAGTGGACTTTGCATGGTCTATCTAGGGACATAATGCCCTAAGGTGAAATGAATGGAGAGAAGGGAATGCAGGGTAGAAGGGTTCAAGGAGGTCATGGAGTGTGGGGGATGGGAAATAAAGGGCCAGGAAAGCATAAATCAACATGAAGTATGCATAAAGAATCCACATGGGAGCCTATAACCTGAGTTAAAAATTATGAGAAAATATTGAAACACAAAGGATATGAAAAGTTTGGGGGAGGGGACTGCTGGGAGGTCAAGAGAAAGGGGGAGGTGATCGAAAGGAGACATAAAGGAGTTGGTTAACCAAAACATTGGCTACTTGAAGAATGCCCTTCTTATGAAACCATGCTAGCTTGTAAGTTAATTAAAATTATAACAGTAACAAAAGGTGGAGTTTGAACAGAAGTAACTCATACAGGTGAACAATATTGCTTCCAAAGAACATGAATTATTAAGCAAAAGTCTCAGTGCCAGACATAGGATGCTTCCTTATGAGTTATTATTGGCCAGCAAAGCCCCTGAGGCACCTAGATGAACACAAGTTATTGCCATCACTCTTGGTTGTTTAGCATAGGTAGATAGCAGGATCCTACTGCTAAGGAAACCACCTACTTTGGATGCTGAACACTGGAGTATTGAGTCTCAACTAGTCCAAATCTACCTCCTTATTGGTTACCTTTCATAGTGCTGGAATGTACTGTGCAGCATGCTCATGGAGTAGAGACATCAGAGGTCTTACCTAGCACTAGATCCTGTATATTCTAATACTGACCTGGCAGAAAAAATGTTCCTACTGGAGCAACAGTAGTAGGAATTTTTGTGGGGTAACCAACCACTTTCTAAATTGATTGAGGAACTGCTCTGAAGAAGGAAATTGATGCCTGGTTAAAGTGCATGGCTAGGCAGGTCATAGGCAAAACGGGAGAATCTATTGATACTGTTTTGCTAAGTGGCCATGATGTAAAACTGCCTTCTAAATATTTATGTTTTTATCCATAGGTCTGTGCTGCTCTCAAACTTTGTCACATAAACTTCTTATTGTAGTTGATAGAGGCTAATCCAGAGACATACAACTACTCAAAGTGCAGGGAATAAGTAACTGTGAAAGCTTAGTCAAAGACAGAACAATGTCCTCTGTATCAACCCTTATCTCCAAAGACTCAAGGAACATGATATATAAGGAAATGGAAAGTGTGTAGGAGCTTGTACTGGTTTGAATGAGAATGGCCTCCATAGTCCATTTGGTATGCTTGGTTTCCAATGCTTGACTGTTTAGGAAGAACTGGCAGATATGGCCTTGTTGAAAGAGGTGTGTCACTGGGGATGGGCTTTGAGGTTTCAAAAGCCCTCACTAGGCTCACTCTCTCTCTTCTAACTGCTTATAAATTAGTTTTAAGTATAAGCTACTGCTCCAGAACTATGCCTGCCTGATTGCTGCCTTGCTCCCTTACATGATGGTCTAGGACTTTAACTCTCTTGTAGTCTAAGAAAGCTTCCAATTAAATTCTTCCCTCAATCAGTTTCCTTGGTCATGGTTTCTCTTCATAGTTACTTCATAGAAAAGTAACTGAGACAAAGCATGGAGATAGGCAGGAGTGGGTCTTCTGCACATGCCATGGGTGCTGCATAAATGTGCTCACAGAAATTGTGTTTACTTGCATAACATCTGTACAAGATTAAACCAGACAAAAATTTCAGCATGGAGCAGGAAGGGGCCCCTAAGATCCACCACTAGCTGAGGAACTAACAGCAGCTGATGGCTGTTTAGGAAAGGAGAGTCCCCTTTCTTCATGGAGTGACCACTGGCAGGTTCCCCATGCATCGGTGTCATGTGAGCAGCACTGATTGGAGGTAACGTGTTTTAGATATGACTATGACACACTATATACATCTATGAAAAATTCAAGGAATTAAAATTTTCAAAAAATCCACTTATAAAGACAAGTCTGCAAAAGATCTTACTCTTCAAGTGTAGAGAGGAATCAGAAGCCCCAAGTAATGAAAACTGTGAGGTACAAGAATACAGGGTAGGGATATACAAGATGTGGAAGCTGTTTGACAATGAGGAGATGGGACAAAGAACATCTGGGTCATTCTGTATGGATCAGTACTGGAGGTCCACATAGCCGATAGCCAAGGACTCAGGAGTTTTTGGTTTGGCTTCTGCTTCCTTAAGGCCCATGCATACTTGGAGCTGTATCCTGAGACTCTCATGCTCATGACGATGGTAGGAATCTTTCTCATCTTAGCGTCTTTTCCTGTGGGCAAAGATCCCAGGAAAGCAGACAGCAAACAAAGCTGTAGTTTTCTGTGCACTGTCTCTTTCTCTTAATATTCCTTGAACTCTCATTTCTTGTTTATATATTTCTAAAGGACAGGGCTTGTTCTTTGTTCTACTTTGAGAACATGATGACAGTAACCATGTTGACTTCTATAATTCCTGAGAACAGGAAACATCAAGAAATTAAGTAGTTATTGAAACGAGACAGACAGTGATAGATGCTAGGAGCAAGCAACTCTCATCACTCTTTATTTAAACTATCATAATTTACAGATGTCCAAGGTTAATCTTTGTCCAAAATTTCTGAGTCTGTCCTTCTTCTTGCACTGAAGATTGAACTCTGGGCTTCATATCTGCCAAGCAAATTTGCTCTACCATTGAGCTATATCCCCAGTATTCTTATATGACACAAGTCTGCAGGTTGGGCTCAAATTTACATATCTTAGTCTATAACCCTGCACTTGATCATTAATAGGTGGAAGGGAGACACAGTAAAGTATCTTTTACAAAAGCATTATACTTCTGGTGACTAATTTTTTTTTTTTTTTTTTTTTTTTTGGTTTTTCAAGGCAGGGTTTCTCTGTATAGCTCTGGTTGTCCTGGAACTCACTTTGTAGACCAGGCTGGCCTCAAACTCAGAAATCCGCCTACCTCTGCCTCCCGAGTGCTGGGATTAAAGGCGTGCGTCACCACGCCTGGCTGGTGACTAAATTTTAATTCTTCAAAAAAGACAACATTTTAATGCTCAAAGCAATGACGTTCCTTAAAACTCAGTATTCCTTGTTGGGGCTGTCAGATCTGGAGATACTAATCCAAATTCATATCTGAGGAACTGATTTAGAATCCAATTGAGGAATAATGTAATTTTTTATTTTGAATATGGCAATCCTAAGAATGAAAATTGCAAACTAAGTGAGTTATTAACTATAAGACAAAGACTGTTCAAAATGTTAAGTTCATCTGTGGTAGAAAAATAATCTTGATGTCATTATCAGTGAGAACTCTAGTCTTGTTCTAGAAAGGTCTTTTTTTTTTTTTTTTTTTTTTTTTTTGAGATGGGTCTTATTGTGTAGCCCTGGCTACCCTGGAACTTTCTATGTAGACCAGGCTGGCCTTATACTCAGAGAGCTCTATCTGCTTCTCTGCTGGGCTTAAAAGATGTGCTGCCATGCCAGACTCTATGAAGAAGCTTTTAAACAGCATTTCTACACACTCTTTGCCACCAACCAAGTTATTTAATATGGGCTGAAAGTGACCTTCTTACATTTTTAATATCTTGGGTTAAGAATTTGGCCAAGGCCAGTTTGTCTCCTACCCCAGCCAATATTTTGCCTCATGAAGCATGAACACTCCATTCCCTGGAGCCGGGCACTCCTTTGTGGTGGTTTAGGCAGTGAGAGGGGCTCTTCATGCTTCTCTGACTGTCACAGTTTCCATCTATTGCTCAGGAAGATATAAGCCCTTGGGAGAAGAAAGTTCATAAAAGCTGTGTTGGAAAGATTCATTTTTATGGACAGTAAGATAGAGTGAATGTAACTGAAATCTTGGGACATTTATTTATTTATTGGAAGACCCTGATTCCCTATGTTTGTGGAGATTGATGGATGATAAACGGTGGAGAGATAGGGTGATGAGACATAGTAGATATCATAAATATTTGCTGTTTGTTTCTTCTGCATCTAATCATGGCAAAGGAGCATGAGCATTGAAATTCATGACCCCTTTATGAGTGTGCCATTGTATGCATTCTTAGCACTTGTAGGAAGCAAGTAGAGGCAATTCTCCTTGCTCTACACACTGCAAAAACTGTGATCAGACAACTGACTTCACACTGGGCTGCCAGGCAGTCCACTGTAGCACCTGGAGTTAGAGCAAGTGTTCTTGGGTGCCATGCCATTTGAAGAAATGGATCAGTAAAAGGGACCATGGATCTCCAGATGGGTCTGTTCCAGCTTGCTGTTCTGCTTCCAGATGCCTGTATCTCTAGCAGCTGTTTGCTTTCTAATTCAGTTTCTTTAGTCCTTCTGAATCTAACAATAATCCTCCTTCAATTACATAACCAACTTTGTTACTTTTATACACTACAATTCTGACCCCTACAGATATGGAGAAATCACCAAGTTCCCAGTATATTCTGAGTCAACTTAATTTACTTAATATTCAGTTCTATGAGAAGTTCCTTTCCTTATTCTTACTGTATAGAAGACAAATGTCAAAACCTAGCACAATGTCCAATGTTGTATAGCTTCTAAGAGCAAATTCCACAATGGAATCCCGAGAATAAGGCTCTAGAGCCTACAGTATGAGCGAAAGGGTCTGAGCCCAGCAGCATGGCACAGGCTGAGCCCGTGGCAGCATTCACTTTTTTCCCTCTTGACGTACCACTAGACAATTTCCTTGATTTTTCCATACCTGAATGCAGACATCAGACTGCAGGAGAACACAATTCTTGGCCCAAGGCTATTTCTGGAGTCCCTGCCACTTTGCAATCATTTCCACTAAAGCTTTAAAAGGTGTTTTCACAGACTTCTTTCCCCAAATGACTTCATTTCTCCTCTGCATTGCATCCCAAAGCAGGTGGGGATTGGAAGCAAAATGATATTTTACAATCTGCCTTTTGGATGTTGTGAAAAAACTCCCATTAGCCGGAACCTACACTCTCACCTAAGGGGTGTGTTTTTCTTGTAAGTTACAGTACTCTTTGTTTAGCAGTGAATGCTTTTCCTCTATGCCCACAAAGTTTGGGGTTAGGCAAGAATAAAATGTGGTCATTCCTGACATTGAGTTTGATGAGGAGATCCATATTTCTCCTTCTAATTGCAGGGTAAGATTCGCGTAACGGCAAGTGAATTGCCACAATGTGTCGAAAGGTATTATTTTATTTTGAATGACACCTTAGCAATAAAAAGGGCTAGTTTTACTACAAATCTTTTATCTTCAAAGGTCAAAATATTATATATTTCCAAAAGTTTTCCTACCTGTAAAACATCTGGGAAATATAATACCATGCCTTATGGGGGAGATAATTAGCAGTCGATATGGATGCTGTCTGTCAAAGAATTATTAAACTATGAAGTATTACATAAAAGGACATTTTCTTTGCATTAGCTAAATTGTACAAGTAGAATTTCATCAAACAAATGTAAAACCGAAGTAGACAACTGCTGGGGCGATTCATCTCACAGAACAAGGATAGTGAAGAGCAGTGCATAGGTTGAGTACAGTGTCTTTGACTAAATTAACTGGGGAATTTGCCCTTGAGCCCCATCAATTGAAGATGCCATGCCTATAAAAAAAAAAACACTGAACATTTTCGTTATGAATTCAAGACTTTCAATAAGGTTGTAAGTGCTCTGTAACCATATGAGACCATGTTTGTACTGGTTAGTATCCAGAGACCCTAGTTCATGTCAGCAAGAAAAAGGAAAATACTGTGGAATGAACAAAACAAAAACCTCCCTTTAATATGCTTCTGCAATGCCTATAAGGGAAATAAACATTTCCTTCATTCATTTCATGATATATCATAAAGAGTCATTTTGTTTAGAAAATATTTAGTTCTATATTGCAAAATAAAGTGAATTTCAAAAATCTATACTTATCTCCTTATGGGGAAGAATAAATACCAACCTTTTCCTTTAAAAGAACAGATATGTGTTAATTTATTTGGACATATTTCTACACAAATATGCATTTAAAGATCATTGCATCTTGTTAATTTGGGGGTTTAATGTCATTGAAATGTAGAATAAGATTTAATGGATATTACAGCACTGAAAATAGATTTGTAGAAGGCTTCCCGGCTCCGTTGTGTGAGATCACGGAACCTTTCACTTCGGACACAGCGGGTTTATGGCTGATGGTTTGGTGATTTGTTTCCAGATGACGAATTTTAAAAACCCAGGGCTTCTATTTGTAACAGATGTCTGCAAATTACCCACTATGATGTCAGTCTTATTATCTTCACTGGATCGAAAGCAAATATTTATAGTCAACACTAAATTTTATTTACCAATGAAAGTTGGGTCACTAGAAACACGACCATGTGTCAGATGGACCAACGCATGAATCTAGAAGGCATCAGCAGAGGAGACAATGGAGATTACTGTAGTTTTTAAGGGCTGTTTCAATTCCTTTTCCAGTGCTGTAATAAATAAACCAAAAAAGGCAACTTTAAATAGGAGGAAAGATGAATGTTTGCCTCACAGTTCTAAGGTATAGTCCATCATGGGGTGTGGGTGAGGGAGAAGACATTCCGGCAAGAGCTGGAGGCGACTAGTCAAATGACGTATACACGCACAAGCAGGAAGAGATGCCTGATGCTCGTGCACCTGCTTTTCTTTTCTTTTCTTTTCTTTTTTGAAAAAAAATTTATTGGATATTTATTTCATTTACATTCCCAATGTTATTCCAAGAGTCCCCCGCACCCTCCCACACCCACTACGCCCCCCCCTCCCCACCTCTTGGCCCTGGCATTCTCCTGTACTGAGGCATATAAAGTCTGCATGACCAATGGGCCTCTCTTTCCACTAATGGCCGACCAGGCCATCTTCTGATACATATGCAGCTAGAGACGCTCGGGGGGGGGGGGGTACTGGTTAGTTCATATTGTTGTTCCACCAATAGGGTTGCAGATCCCCCCAGCTCCCTGGGTACTTCCTCCAGCTCCTCCATTGGGAGCCTTGTGATGCATCCAATAGATGACTGTGAGCATCCATTTCTGTGTTTGCTAGGCCCTGGCGTAGTCTCACATGAGACAGCTATATCAGGGTCCTTTTTGCAAAATCTTGCTAGTGTATGCAATGGTGTCAGCGTTTGGAGGCTGATTATGGGATGGATCTCCGGGTATGGCAGCCTCTAGATGGTCCATCCTTTCGTCTCAGCTCCAAACTCTAGCTCCTTCCATGGGTGCCTTGCTCCCAATTCTAAGAAGGGACAAAGTATCCGCACCTTGGTCTTCGTTCTTCCTGAGCTTCATGTGTTTCACAAATTGTATCTTGTATTTTGGGTATTCTAAGTTTCTGGGCTAATATCCACTTATCAGTGAGTACATATCATCTGAGTTCTTTTGTGATTGAGTTACCTCACTCAGGATGATGCCCTCCAGGTCCATCCATTTGCCTAGGAATTTCATAAATTCATTCTTTTTAATAGCTGAGTAGTACTCCATTGTGTAAGTGTACCACATTTTCTGTATCCATTCCTCTGTTGAGGGGCATCTGGGTTCTTTCCAGCTTCTGGCTATTATAAATAAGGCTGCTATGAACATAGTGGAGCACGTGTCCTTCTTAGGGGTTGGAACATCTTCTGGATATATGCCCAGGAGAGGCATTGCGGGATCAGTAGTGCAGGACCTAAGCTTGGGAATGGTGCTGACCTCCTATAGGTTGGTTCTTTCCACTTCAATTAATCTAATTAAGATAATCCCCCAGAAGCAGGCCCAGCGATTAAGGCACTGTAAGTGTGGCAGGAGGCTTGTATCCTATGTGATTCCAGGTCCTGCAAGTTGATAATCACCATAAACCATGGTCATTAACACCTTTCATTTCTTGTGTCTCAAATCTTTATTCTGCTTAGTAAGACTGTAACCTTGGCAAGACATAAACAATAGGTACAATTCAAGCAAAATTTGTAACTAGGAAGTCCATGTTTTGGCCAACACAATCTATCTGCATGGAAAGTAACAATAAACTTAAAAGTTGTTCATGATAAGAGCTGGAAGTCTTTAAAATGTGTTTTCTAAAGAAAAAGAACTTCAATTGTTTTATTTTATGGTAAAACTAAGGGCCAGTCAGAAAGCTCAGCCGGTAAAGGTACTTGCCAACAAGCCTGACTATGTAAGTTTGATTCCTCAGACCTGCATGGGGAAAGGAAAGAACTGACTCTCATGGATTATCCTTTGACCTTCACATAGGTGCCGTGGCATATGCAAACAGTCCTGTAAAATAAATAAATAGAAAAAAGAAATACCTTTGTTTAATAATATGTTTCCCCTAACTCTCTAATAATAAAGATCTATAGAACACCTCTAGATGCTCTGAAAAATTATGCAATTCAGACTGGCTAATCCTGGCCTTCTCCTCATGTCATTATGTTGACTGTAGGTCATGGCTTCTATGTCACTATGCTGCCTCCATGTCATGGCTTTTCTGTCACTATGCTGACTCTATGTCATGGCTTCTGTGTCACTATGCTGACTCCATGCCATGGCTTCTATGTCCCTATGCTGACTCCATGCCATGGCTTCTATGTCCCTATGCTGACTCCATGTCATGGCTTCTATGTCACTATGCTGATTCCATGTCACAGCTTCTATGACACTATACTGATTTCATGCCATGGCTTGTATGTCACTATGCTGACTCCATGTCATGGCTTCTATGTCACTATGCTGACTCCATATCATGACTTCTATGTCACTATGCTGACTCCATATCATGACTTCTCTGTCACTATGCTGCCTCCATGTCATGGCTTCTATTTTTTGTGTTGACTCCATAATTTTTAATGGTATCTACTTCTCATCTCACATGTTTTCACTTCTGTATTTTGTTAATATAGTAAAAATCACCCAAGAGTTAGGCTTTCTCAGGTTACTTTATGATGGGATTAAGGGTGATAAAATATTTTTGGTTTCTTCCTATCATGGCACTGATCCCACCATGGTTGCCCCATCCCCACATCCTCCTATTTCATGGAGGATTAAAGCTTCCAAGTCTAAATTTGCAGAGGGCAGGTACTCAAAATTCTATTTCAGTCCTACCAAGCAACTTGGGATAGAATTCTCTGTTCAAGATGGATGGTGGCCTTAGAGTGGTGGGATGGAGGTAAGTGAGGAGTCTGCTTCAACAGCCTAGGAGTAAATGATGCTAATGTTGACCCTGTTATTAGAAGCAGTGACAATTAGGGGTTTTAGCTGGCAAAGACACTGCAAACTCTAGGAGCAATTAAAGAGATCTAGATTTTATCCATAAATAGTTGAGTATCTGGTAGTCATTAAGTAAACAAGTTGAACGCATAGATCTGATAATGGATTGATATTCAAAATACATAAAGAATTCCTATAAGAGAAAACAAAGATGTGCCTTTTGAGTTTCTCTAAAGCTTTTAAGGAATTCTTTTCTTTTCGAAGTCATTGGCAAAAGTTGTCAGTGTTTCTCTTTTAGACTTGTGACCCACAGGGCACTGCTATTTTATACTGAATCAGTCTGCTTGAGTTGCAAAAAGCCTGGCTTCTAGGTCTTATCAGAAAAGGCAGCAGAAGCGGGAGGCAAGTTAGTGGCCTCTGCTGTTAGCTGAGGTGAGATTCCGGAAAAGACAGACACAGACCTTTTCTGAAGGAAATAGGCAGAGGTGCAGCAAGAGTCTAAACAAGGACTTAATACATGTGCTCCCAGGGACAGCTGCTGCATTAGGGCCTGAACATCAACCCTGTGCTTGCAGTGATAGCTGACTCTACAAATAGAAAGTCATGTTGTATCTCTTAGCATATTATCCTGTGCCTATAGCAGACAGACCACTGATCACATGCACTCTTATCTAAGTTGATGAAACCCTGGTCACCTTTATCCTGGGTAAAGTAAGTACAAGGCAGATAGTTGGCTCTGCCTCAGGGCCAGATAGAAGAAACATAACCTAATCACAGATGTTTTTGGACCTAGTGGTAGTTAAGGGTATTATACTGGCTCCAAACAATCAACTGTTGAATATTCAGATATTTTGAGTATTAATTGCTAATGCAGCCATTGTAAAAGATTTTCAATTAGATAATATTTTTCTTGAATAAGTTTAAAACAAAGGTAATAAACACCCAAACATTTTAGGCTGAGGAGTTAAGATTGTGATAAAATGTATGTGAGGACTTGATTTTAATCCAGAATGTTTTTTTTTTTTTTGAGATAGATTCTCTTCTGATACAATATATTCTGATTATAGTTTCCCCTCCCTCTACTTCCTTTCCACCTCCTCTCCCCTCCAAATCCACTCTGTCTTTTGTTAGGAAAGAATAGGTTTCTAAGAGATAACAACCAAACATAACAAAATAAAATGATAAAGACAAAACTATTATATTGAAATTAGATACAACAACCCAACAGAAATCACACACAAAAGCCAGGTTTGGGGCCAAGAATATGACACAGAGGGTAAAGGTGCTTGCTGCCAAGCCTAATGACCTAAGTTACATCACCAGGACCTGCAAGGTAAAAGGAAAAAATGGACTCCTACAAGTTTTTCTCACACAGAAACAGAGACAGAGAGACAGAGACAGACTGGGGATCAGGAAATTGCTGGTCAGCCAACCTAGCTTTATCAATGAATTCCAGGCCTTTTATCGTAAGAAAAATATTCTTAAGAACAACACCAAGGGTTGACTTCTGGCCTCTACACACTTGGATTCATCCATATAACCAAGCATGCAGCCATACTTCTATACATGCACACACTCTAAGGGAAAACTCACTTACTTTCTACTAATTTTACTACACTTACATAACATTTGGCTTTAGTTATATCTGTCCTTCTACATATTAAAGTAACAGAAATTTTTCATTCATTTATTTTATGTCCACTAAAATATTTATTCATGCTATGACAGTTTTAAAGTGTTTCTAAAAGTGTATTGTTTATGCTGAAGTTTTCCTGTCCCATCAGTCTCAGTGGTAGAGTCTTTTGTTAGAGCATGGTAAGTTCGTCTCCTGACAAGCTGCATTCAGGGACACAATGGTAGCATGAAACTCACCACAACTGGTTATCGTTAACCTGGAAATCTATGGGTGCTATATATTATGACTCTGCACTCCTGGGTAGAATAAGTGGGTAAATATTTTCCAGTACCCTAGTGTCCTTCATCTTAACTGTTATGCACTGTCACTTTCATGTAATGCTGAAATATTATGTAAACACCTTATACTAGACATTGAAGTCATACAGGTGAATTAATCATGGTAAAAATGGAGAAGAAATCTGACTTCATAGACATTGTAAGACTGTAGAAGCTGCATTATTCTCGTATGAAATATTTCTTGAAACAAATTGTCCAGGGATGAGGATATAGTTCACCCACATAATAAACACAAAATGAAAATTGCCATACCATGTACATTGCCAGTTGTAACCTTGACTTAATAAGTTATGTGTGTGAGCATGCAGATGTACAGGTATCATGGCAGATGAATAGAAGTCAGAGGAAAACTCAGGAGCTGATTCTCCTATTTTGAATTTCAAGGAACAAACTTAATTCATCAGACTTACAGGATACCCACCATTTTTACCCACTGGTTCATCTCTGACAGGGAGGCAGGACCTGGGCCATCTGCCTAGCATTTCAGTGTAGAAGATTTCATGCTCTCTTCAAATATATTTTTGTGGCTTTATATAGTTCATCTTTTGCAATAAAATTATTTCTTTTCCCACTATAAAAATGTCTATCAGTGTGTTCATCCATCCATCCATCCATCCACCCATCCATCCATCCACCCATCCATCCATCCATCCATCCATCCATCCATCCATCCATCCATCCACTGTCTGTCACTAATTTAACATCTGTCAACTATTATTTCTAAAAGCAGAAGATTGATTGAACTCTAAAACAGTAATTGCCTATGATGTGTGAGGCCCAAGAACTCATTCCTACTACCACAAATCCAAGTCAAAATAAATAGACAAAGTATTAAAACAAACAAACTAATAAAACTGAGCAAGATGGGTCAGTAGGAAAAAGTACTTTTGGCCAAGGCTTATAGCCTACTTTTGATCACTAAAGCCCACATGATGGAAGGAGAATGGGATGGACTCATGTAAGTTGTTCTTTGATTCCCTCATGTATACTACAAACATACGCACAATCACATGTTCACACACATGGATTAAACTATAATAAAAATATGGTCTTGGTATAATGCTGTATGTAGTGAAATAAAACTTAAAATATCCAGAAAACCTAAAAGCAAAACTTTCCGTAATATAATCTCATTGTCTCCTCACTTGTAGGGAACACACCAAGATTCAGTTGTGCTGAGAGGTGGACCCACTTCTAGGAAGATGAACCAGGAACTTGAAACAGTCCCATCAGTGGATTTTGATCTTTGGAATGTGGTCCTTTCACTCAGGGGAACATCATTTCTTACCAAGGACAGTTTTTACTAAAAATTGCCTAAGCATAAAAGCAGACATCCCTTCTACAGAGAGGAGAATGATTCTGTAAGGAATAGTTAGTCTATTGATATGGTCATTTGTCAATCTGACAGTTTTCTGATATAGGATTTCACACCAGCCCTTAATGATTTGGTCAGCATCAGTTTGTTCTTAAAACAAAACAAAACAAAACAAAACAAAACAAAACAAACAAGCCCTACAGGAGTGGCCTGGCAGAGAGGTGGACAGTTATGAAAGAATACGATTGGTACACTTTTTTTTTTTTTAATCACTTAGAGTATTTACTCACTTCTTTGTTCCAGCATGGTGGTTTACCAAATAAGGGACTTGGGCTAACTACCTTTTCAAAGTTAAGGCTTCAAAGCATTACCAACTGAGCTAATTAGCATTCTGGTTCTCCAAGGTCCTCTTAATCAACTAAGCAAGGCGAATATGAGCTTGCAGAGACTGAAACAGAAAGCACAGAACCTACCAGGATCTGCAACAGGTCCTCTGTGTATGTAATTATAGATATTAGCTCATTGTTTTTATGGGACTCCTAACTGTGAGAATAAGTGGGGCTTTGACTCATATGCCTGCTCTTGGGATTCTTTTCCTCCTGTTGGGTCGCTGTATCTAACTTCAATATAATAGTTTTTCTTCATCTTATTATATTTTATTTTATCAGATATGGCTGCAATCTCTTAGATGCCTGCTGTTTCTCTCTTTCATTTTTTTATTAGGTATTTTCCTCATTTACATTTCCAATGCTATCTCAAAAGTCCCCCATACCCTTCCCCCTACTCCCCTACCCACCCACTCCCACTTTTTGGCCCTGAATGGATCTGGAGGGGAGAGGAAGTAGAGAGGAAGCAGAAGGAGCGGAAACTATAACCGGGATATATTATATGAGAAAAGAATCTATGTTTAAAAATAAATAAGAAAGTAAAACAAAATGGTCTAGTTTACAGACCTGCCTACAGATCCAGTATCATGCATGATACTGGAGGACAAAATCATCAGTTGTATCCTGCCCACCCCTGTGTACAACAAAAATAACTGACCTGGTGAGACATTCCCATTGGTGCAATAGTGGCATAAAAATTATGAGGATAATCAGTGAATGCTTTTAAGTTTTGCTCCAAAACGTAAAACCCACATCTACCACCATTAATGGGCCGAGAACATGATTAGAATGGTCATAAGCCATATAGGAGAATCTACTACTACCATTTTGCTAAACTAACATGATGGTTAACACAGAGACCTATAGGTGTCCAACATGCAGAACATAAGAGATTGAAGGATACTCAGATTTACATTGAACATGTATGGTCACTCCCACACACAGGAATCATTGGGTAACTACAGGAAACATTATTTTCTGGACACAGAAGGGCAGATGAATATAAGAATTCCAAGTGGTTGTGACAGCATGCACAAGATCTATGCAATCCCAAGTCAGAAAAAAAAATCCAACATGAAGAGGGGACTTTGGTATGCAGTCTCATCTCTAGATATGCAGCTACAGCAGTTGTTAGCTACTGGACATGGGGACACAGTGTAAGAGTGTAGCCTCTGACTAAATTGTTAATCCACCACTGGAAGACCACATATCCAAGAATATTTTAGTACCACAAATTGGTCTCGAAAAGTATAAAATGAACTGAAAAGGACTCAGGGAGTTGGGTAGGGAGGGAGGAGGGATCTAGGAAGAGTTGGAGAAAGGAGGGTAAATGTAACACACAAGTGTACAAATTCTCAAAGAACTAATAAATGTGTACATGTAAATGTACATCTTAGGAAAGAAGTATTTAACCTCATATATGTACTGGTTGATTTCATCTCTCTTTGAGTTTTATCAATTATTTTCCTAATGTGGTACAAGTTATTTGTACACTATTTTATCATTTTAATTTAATCTATATACTAATGCAAGGGTTCACATCATCTGGGTGATGGGAGCATATCTCCTAGATTTTTGGATTAAAAACATTCCAATATTGAGCTTCCTAAAAGAAAGGCGGAAATATAAAACTATCTTCAGACGTTTTCTGAAATTATTTTACAAATCATTGTAGAAGAATCAAAATCTGAAATGCTGTGCTATTGGATTCAAGTGTTGTAAGGAACAGAAGTGCTGGTCTGACTTACATGCCTTGTCCAATTGATGTTTGTCTTGCAATACAAAATAAAGTATGAAAATAAACTTTTGTGTTGTGATAATAGAAGGATGATAAAGGTACCCTTATCCCAAGTCTGATCAACTTCTACCCCATGGCAAAATATTGTGACAGATGTCTTTCTTTTAACTGGGTAAGTACCTCTCATCTCTCTGACTTCCCTGCCTACTAATGTATGGCAACCTCATTTTTCTTAAGGGAGATATAACCTCCCTTAAAATTAAACCATATGTTTCTGAGAAAAATGATGGGAAAGTATTCCTTTCTGCACAGTGGTCGGCTCTGTGTGGCCATGGGACAGATCAGACTCAGATGGCTCGGGGAAGTTCTGTTACATTTCATGGGAGTTGAAGGAAAGGGGAGCGTGAGGTCAGTGTACTGACTAGTCTTGCAATTCTGAGGAATCTGAAAATGGAGCAAGGTGTTAAGAATGGGGTCAAGATGGTGAGAGAGGATGAAGAGCCAAGGCTGGAAATTCCCATGACTCTCTTTCTGTCTGTCTCTGTCTCTCTCTGTCTCTTTCTCTGTGGTGTGTGATAGTAATGCTTGTATATATATTCTTGACCAAAATTTTTTCACTTTAAAACTACATTAAAACTGAGTCACTGAGCTTCCTTGCCCCAGTCACTAAAATCCTCTCAGTTGTGAAGTTTTAATTTTAAATAAGACAAGCAAAGTGAAGTTATTAGAAGTCTTTCATTATGTTAAGTAGTAATATACTTGTCAGAATATGTTAGCATATAAAAATGAAAAGATACATAAGAAAAATGTAATAATATTTCCTCTTGAAGAGTAGACCCTAGAAACAAGACCACTCAATTGTCACCAAATAGACTCCTATATTACTTAAGGATTTTATTGCACCACAAGTTACTTTTTAATAATTGTAAATAAAGGTTTCCACAAAGACATTTAGTTTATTTTACTCTACGTCATTGTAGATTCCAGGCAAGAGCAGCACCCCTGAGCTATCTCTGCGGCCTTTGAACTTTTGAGGTTAAGTCTCATGGTAGGGCATGAGACTCAGGTTGACCTTGACCTTTTGATCCTCTTGCTTCTGCTTCCCAAGTGCTCCAATTACAGACATGTGCCGCCGTGTCCAGCAAAGATAATTTCCTTAATAGCCAAGAATAAGACATTTTTATAACTCAAATATAAACTCATCTTTTGCATGTGATACTTGGTAGTGATTCAGTGCTAATGCGTATCGTCCTAGTTGTTACACTTTTCCTTTAAATGTGTCACAATAACCTGCAAATTGTAAAGTCATCTTCAGATGCTCTGAAACTGAGCACAATTTATTTTGAAATACTGCTCCCATTCTGCACATGCCATTTCCTCCCTTGTTTTTAGAGTATTAATGTAATTTATCAGGGCACCATCTGTTCGCATCTGCTAATCCTTAGCTCACCTATTTTGAAGATAACTGCCAAAAGAAATGCATCTTACCGTCTGAGGACTCAGGACTGGTTATGAAATGTGGTTCCGTCACCTTTTCTAGTCTCAATGGTGGGTATGCAATGTCATTTCATTTACCAGTGGCTCCACATCATTGGATCACTCGGTTGCTGGCAAAAGGAGCGTATTAGAATGACTTAAGAGCTCCTCTGCTCAAAGGAGCAAAAATACAAGAGTTAAAAGGAGCTCCTTAAGGATAAGTATTAGGTGAGGTACATTTTGGTCCATGCGTATTCCTCTCATCCTCACAGAATTGCACATTGGGGTCAGCATTGAAGGTTAGTTTCACTGCTCTGCTCTTCCTTTTCTGTCCCCTTCCCTTCATGTCCCAGTGGCAGCGTCATTAAGACTTTTGCTCTAAGCAACTAGAGGAAAAGACCTTGACAAGATGCAATGAGCATCACATTCTTTGACAGTGTAGATTCAGTGTTATAAAACAGACAGTGTGAAGACTACTACCTAATATTAAGGATAATAAGATTTCAATCGAAAACAGATAATTTTGATATTGTGTGCAGATATTCTCCAAAATGGCTCTTGTTCAGTGTCCCTTTCAAGGGTATGCAATTATTACTCCTATCACACACACAGTGTTTGGGCTCTGGCAACTGATCCCTTAACCTGTATTTTTTACTCTTCTAGGTGGTTTCAGGTAGGTCATGATTTTAAAAAGAAAAAAAGAAAGAAAATCATAAAGGCAAAACTAGTTGCAAGGCACAGTGGTAGGTCAGAGAAGGGTATGATTATTTCTACCTAGAGAAACCAGAGAAGCTTTGTGGGAGAGATGATAGGAGATGCAGTTCGAAGGGTACTTATCAGATTCCCATGAAGGCGTATCAGCTAGCCACAAACCGTGTTTACTAAAAGCTCACAAGGAACTGTATTCATTTGTTGGAAAACTAACCTCACACTGTGATTGTATAAATGTACCAACTAGAGGACCAGATTCATGAAATTGCAAGTTTTATCCTTAAAACAATTCATAGCTGACTATTAGGTATTTTCTCTTTCTCAGTGATATGAATATAGGTCAGATAAGAGCAGATTAAAAGGAAACAAATCAAGATTTATTAGGCACTGCTCCTGGGCAGCTTCATCAGTCTGAAAGAATGGTGATGAGGAAGTCCTGTGCTCGGGCGAGGCCGGGGAGATTTGATAGATATTAGGCTGGGCTGATGATTTGTCAGCCAGGAGCTGGGACTGTGCTCAAGTATGGCCACAAGCTAAGTCCCTGGGTGGGTGGGCTGGCCGTGTCAGAAAGGTTGGTTTCACTGACTGGCAGAGATACAGAACTGGGCTTGTGCTGCCATCCCCTTGGAGGTTTTCAGAGAAGACATGGTTGGGAGAAGGAGGGCCAACAGGGTTTTCCAGCTTGTGCAGGGGCAAGCAGTGGGCTCCAACTAAACACTGACCAAGTGAAAGCATGAACTCCTGTTCATCTTCTGGATAATTTAGATACTCTGAACTTGCACGTGATACAGTTTAGAGACGCACTGGTTCTTGTGTAAGTTTGTAGCCAATGGCCCCCATTCTTCGTCTTTCTTGTAGGCTCATATTTTGTCACATGACTTTGCAAGGCCTTTCACGAAAAGATTCTTTTATCTCCTTACCCATAATGTTTTATCCATCATGGTGATTTGTGTGGCTGCTGGAATGTTAATGACACAATACAAGCCAACTTTACAAAGCCCTGGGGAGGTAGGGGTGAGGAGGACCCACACATTCTGAATGAAATGATAATGGGTGAACGAGGATTTGCACATTTTTGCCTATGGCTGCCCTTCTCCAATCTCTAGAATAGAAGCACAGAGAAGATCTGTGGCCTCTTCATCTCAGCCATCCTGAAGGAAGGAGCTATAGCCAGAGACTCCGCCCTCTTGGGAGCTGTCAGCAGAGTCCGGCCTACCCAGCTATAAGAAGAACATAGGAGTTAAATCAGTGTTCATTAGTGAACACTGCTCAGCTTTCCTGGCAGATTTCCTCTACCCCTGGATAACTGAGCCTTACAAAAACTGACCTCACGGCTAACCTAGGGAAAATACAAACTGTTCTTGTCTTCTCTAAGAGACCAAGTGGCTGTCTCTGTCTTACTGAGTTATACTGAGTCATCATTGCCACTGGGAGCCAATATATTAAATGTGATGTGAGCATTCTTGGAGCTAGTGGGCTCCATTTGTTTTATGTTCCTAAAGAGCTAGGCAATAGGTAAGCCAAATCTGGTAGCAAACTAGCTTCTTTGGGAGTAGCTGACTATTTCTTGTTTATGCCTGGTGTGAGGAGGGGGTTTGGGGTGGGGGTGGAGGGTTGGGATAACACAACAGGAGACTGCAGAGTGAACTACTTTAACCCTAGTCCTTGTCACATAAAATCACAAACACGTTTCATTTAGGAATAACCAGCAGCCAGACAATTTAAGCACTATTTAAACCTATAGGTATTTGGTTGGTTAGTTGGCTGGTTTTGAAGTTTGTTTGTTTTGTAACTGTGGATGCCTGGAACTTACTATGTAGACCAGGCTAGCCTTAAAGCCATGAAGATCCTCCTGTGTTTGACTCTGGAATACTGATATTAAAGGTCTGTTACAAGTCCAGTTAAGTTTTGACTTTTATTAATTTTCTGTGGTTGATGGGAACACCAAAGCAATCTTATTTCTCTGAAGCTATGGCACAGGAACAGGGAGAGTGATATTTAAAGTTATGTGAGGGCTAAATTTGTGCTTCAAGTTTTAACTACTATGCTTAAGGAATTCATAAAATAAAAAATGCCTGTACCCTGTAAGCTCCACGTGCCCAAGAATGCTTCCTGGAACGCTGGGGGCTATTGTTCATGTAAGATAACAAACCATGCATTTTCACTTCTATAAACAAGATTGGCTGCCCAAACTGCTTGATCACACATAAGCTGAAGGTATAGACAGAACGTGTGTCAAGATGTATGCTTGCCTACATTGGAGTAAATTGAGAAGTGCATAGCCTTGTGGGTTTTGCCTTTTAAGCACCTGAGTAACATAACTCATAACCATTCTCTGGGAATCCCAGATATGGACCTTGACCAGTGTTAATTATTCTGGCCTGTAATTAATAAAGCCTGCTTCAAATTTCACTTCAAAAATTTTGGTGGTTGCTTTAGTCTCACCCAGTGGGATTAACAGTAGGATGGTTTGAATCTTACAGTCTGTGTTTTTTCAGACCCAGCCATCTGAGTGAAAAATGAAACACCATTAATTTCAAATAAGGATTAATTTCTCTTTATAGACGAAATACACACTTAATGTAGAAAATAAGAAAAAGAATTAAAGCAAATATAAATAATCCACATTAAAATATCATTTTGTCACTGACATTTTAATTTATTTCATTTTAAGTGTACTTTTTCTTATTTCAGTTCTGTAGCTCACTTTCAGATTCAGTTCTGGGGCTTGTCTATCATCTCTTCTCATTTCATGAAAACCTAAGGAGCTTTTCTCCCTCCCCCCCCCATCACTCTCCTCTCTGAAACATAGGAATTGTTTTGCTGATGTGCTAATTGGCTTCTTCCTGGTGACACAGAGACTCCACACCCATTTGAGTCTCTTATCACTTTAACTTCTTATTATGAATAACTCAAAGTTATGCACAAATAGAGCCAAGACTACACTAGCTCCCCCCGGGCACCTCAGGAGCCTCAGTGGCTTATACACAACACTCCTGTTTCATTGATAACCCCATCCAAGTTTTATCCATGTTTACTCATGATCGATGTGGGCTCCTCTGTTCATAGACTTCTAAAGCATAACTCACTGAGCAGATCCCTGGGTGTAAACATGAAAGATGCAACAGGTACTCTGGCACCTGTTATGGTGGGCTGAGCTCTGCTTACAGAAAGTTCAAGATTCATAGAGGCAATGAAGTCTAAGAGATAAAACTGTAGACAGCATATACCTACAAACTGGGAATACAAAACATGCAGGGTAGTTTAATTTCCTCTACTGTGATGAAAATCCCATTGAGAGAATTACTTTGATTAAGGCATGGCACTGTGTGTGTATCTCAGAGAAAAACTTTGAAGTGTCAACCTGGACTGGGGTACTTCCACTCAAATGCCCATTGGTCTGGACTGGCAGTGCCACCACCACACTGAAAAGGATAATGGACTAATATTCACGGAGGCGTTCTTCTCAGCCAGTCTGCAAGGCAGATGGTAACCGCAGGCTCTGTTCACAGTAGGTCTTGTTGAAGCATCTCAGTCTATTTACTCACAATTTCCAATGTTTTGACATTTTCTTGCTGATCTGTCTGGTGAATGACACTGCCTCATGACTCTCTCATGATCAGGAGTGATGTCCTAATGAGTGAGGAGAAGACTGGCTTCTCTATAGCCACAGACCAACTTGCCCCTTTTCTCACAAAATAACTGCTGTTTTTAAGGCAAAATAACAAATTGGCAGGGCCAAACATCATGGTCTTTTTCTTATGCACTGTCTTTAGATATAGAACAAAGTAGAGCTAGCACCCGATCCCACAGCACTTATCCACACTCTTACTTTAGTCTAAAAGGATAAATCAAATAGGGTATTTTATCAGTATATTCTTGTGTGTATGTGTCTATTTCTGTGTGTATATGTGTGAATTTATATAGAGCCTAGAAATATAGCTCAGTAGTTAAGAGCACTTGCTTCTTCTGCAAGGGATCTGGGTTTAGTTCCTAGCACTCACAAAATAGCTCACAATCATTTGTCACTCCAATTTCAGGGGATGTGATATTCTCTATGATCTCCATGAGCAACAGCATTCCTCTAGTATACATACATGCTCATACACATAATATATACACGGATATATATCATATACATATATATCTATTATGTGTATGAGTTTTGCCTACAAGTATGCATGTATAACATATATGCATGTACATGTGCACACCCACACCCACCCTGATAAACATATATCACATACCAACAAATAACAATTATAAGATATTATCACTCGTAACATTTGTAGTAGTGTGAAGATACAACTTTACATATCTTGCCATCAGTGGATATGGCTTTATTTTCATCTTTATGTCTGTGTAACAGTGCAGCACAGACATATAGCGTCCCTTCATTGTAAGTGGATCTTCTTGTTCATGAGAGACTGCTGGCTGCCTATAGCTTATTTAGCTACATTCATATTGTTGCTTCTATATTTAGTGTTAAAATAGCTCTGGATGAATCAATCTTACTATGAATCTTTATGTACATGTTTAACAATGTTAAAAGCAGACTTTTAGAATCATAAGCAAGGGTGGAGGATTATGAACCTGTAGCCCTTTTACAGAGCTAAAGGAAATAGAAGATGCTGTTTGGAATCCATGTGTCCTGAACTGACCGTGACTCTGTGGTTTTGAATGACTTGCCCAGACACATATTGTTAATAAGAGACAGAGCAGGCTGCCAAGATTTTCTTAGCCTAGGGCAACACAGTCATTCTTCAATATCCAAGGGCAATTGGTTTCATGACCCCTGTGGATCACCAAATGTACAGATGCTCAAGTCTTATGTAAAATGGTACAGTGTTTGCAAAGAACCTTCACACATCTTTTGTTTACTTTAAATCATCTCAGATTGCTTATCATACCCAGCACAATGTAAATGCTACAACATAATCATCTTTCTACAGTCATCAAAACTAATATATATATTGAAGGCTTAACTGTGCTACATCATCTCCAGGTACGTATAGCCCCAGTTGGTAGAATCTGTGGATAAGGAAAGCTGAGTTGGCTCTCTAGCCTGAATGAATCAGTCTTTCTCAATGTAAATTCATCTCTCATTAGACACAGGACAGTTAATGAATGTAATGATCAGGCATTTGAGAATTCAGGATGTTGGTCTTGACATTCACAGGAACAGATGTGCGTGGTGTGGACATTTAATGAGCTTTGATTGCAGACACCTGAATTATTTGTACATCTATCTGAGCAATAAGACTCTGGGTTGAGTGGAAGTGGCTCCTGCTCTGTGGAAACAAAGGAAGCTATGGCTTCCTGACCTCTGGCATGTGTGATTACCTGCATGCCATATTGACTCAGACTGGGCAGGCTTAAAGGCTATTCTAAAGTTCTGCTGTTTCCCACTCGTCTCTTCATTAGGAGCAGAAGGAACCAGTGTGGAATTGGGTGATCAAGTAAAGACAACCACATTTGCTATTACCGCACTTAACCGTGTTGACTGGAAGTAATCATTTATTTAAGAACCTACCAAATGATCCCAATTGACACACAGCTTACTCAAATCTCCCAGAGCAATGCTTCTCAAATGTTAATGTGCACACAAATCCCCAAGGCACCTGGTGAATGCAGATGCTATTTAAATAGACAGATGGCTCTAGGTTGTAACACACCATTCTGCTCTAGGTGATATGAACTCTGGTCACATAACTTTGAGAAGCAATGTTTTAGGACAGGGTCAACAAAATTTAACCTAGGGACCATATCTTGACCTCTCTGAGCTTGACATACAGAGATTTATTGGAATATAGCTATGTCCTATATAGATGCTTCTGTTACATCAACATAGACAGGCATTCATGAGAGAATTTCTGGTCTTTGAAACCTAAAATATTTACTGTCCTGCTCTTTACAGAAAACATCTGCTGCCTTTGCCCTAGCTGACTCCTTGCTGACTAACACTTGCTGTTTGGAACAGATTTTTCTTGTGTCTGCTAGCTAACACGTGTATCTAACCATGTACACTGAGCATTGTTCTGTGAGAAGACAAGTGTAGGTGATTGTTTCTAGAGCTTGTATCTGTTGCTGGTCAAGTACTCTATGCTATAATTCTCAGGTGACTCCCCTGCCAAATGGGGACTAGGGATGTTGTTGAGCAGTTCCAACTCCAGAATACATGGTAAATACTCACAATGGCTGTTATTGTATAGTTATTCTTATTCTCTAATTTATGCATAACAATCAAAGTACAAATTTTGGGCCTCTTTCTCTGTGTGTGTGTCATTGTACATGTGTGTCTGTGTGTTTAGATATGTGTATATGATATATCTGTGTCTGTGTGCTTCTCTCTCATGTGTGTGTGTGTGTGTGTGTGTGTGTGTGCGTATGGGGGGGTGTTGCATGTATCTGTGCTAGTGAATCAATGAGCACTTCCTTAATGGATATTCAAAAAGAACTGGGGCTGAAAATGACTTCCTTCAATTTCAAAATGGAAAAGTAAAAATTTATCCATTGCTTTTTGACGTGATTTTTTTTTTTATTCTGAGGCCAAGGCAGAAAAGCATTTTCAATTGCTGAAACGAGCCTTGCACTGTTTCTCTGGTTGCTTGATATTCATCAGGGAGATTGCCCTGGTGATACGGCCACTGGAAGAGTAAGGTGAAGGAGATGAGAGAAGGGCCTGACTCTCAGAAAGGAAACTGCCTTTGACAGGTCTAACAAGTCCCCTGGGTAACAGCATGTGGGCCTGTGTACTGGAGGATTTCCACAGAGATCTCTGGCCTGGCCAGGTATGAGGGTTCAGGCAAAGGGGGAGTGTGCGAGCAGGAAGGGGGAGTCATCTCCGCCACCTCTGTTGCTGCACTTGGCTCTATCTCGGTCTCCCCTGTTGCCGGTCAGGCATGGGTGGGCCAACATGAGGTTGACTAGCCAGCAAGGAGTGTGGGGGAGCTTCTAGTGGCATTCCAGGAGAGCAGACATGTTCCCAAGTGGCAGTGATACAGCTCTTATGACAGAGGCTCTCAGACAATGGAGTAGTTCTCACACACCTTTATTCCATCTAGTTAGAATTCTTGTTTGGTTTGTTTATTTGTTTTGGTTTGGTTTTGGTTTTGGGTTTTTTTTTTTTTTTTTTTTTTTTTTTTTTGAGACAGGGTATTTCTGTGTAGCCCTGACTGTCCTAGAACTCACTCTGTAGACCAGGCTGGCTTCAAACTCAGAAATCTGCCTGCCTCTCCCAAGTGCTGGGATTAAAGGCATGCACCACCACTGTCCAACAGGATTCTTATATACAGTTTTGGGGTGGGTCAGGGTCTGACAGCAGGCACTTCTCATTGGCTTGGTCTGAGAACTTGGGGATATTTTATCTGCATGTGGGAGGGCTTGTGCTGCTCCTATGTGACTGATGGCCACAGACTTCTCTACAGCAGCTGTGTGGGGCTGTAACTATGTGACAGGAGCCAGGGGCCCAAAGAGCTTGCCCAAATGCCTGCTGTCCCTTGCAGGTAACAGTCACCTGCTGGGTCACTGGGGTTTTAGGCCTGAGTTTGACTGGGGACCAGGCTGCCTATCACATCTCACCACCCCACAACAGCAGACTCCTATTACACTAAACAGGTGAAGTGGATTTTTATTTATTATTTATTCAACTTCAAAGAAAGCTGGGAAGAGACAGAAAATTACTCCTGAGTCTGGGAAGCCAGTTGCTTCTTTGTATCTTTAGTGTTCAAAAATTTCTTTGTGGTCAAGAAAGACACGCCCCTTATCCGTGTTTACTAAGAGGCAGATTTGGATGCAATAACTCCAGTACAAACTGTCTATTTTGGAGGCAAAGTATGCAACAGGCAAGTGGAGAACCAAGGAAGGCAGCAAGAGGAAGGCACTGAAGTTTGGGTGTGTTGTCCCTGGGAAGGAGGTCATATTGTTAGAAAGCAGCCAGGCTGTTGTTCTGTTGTGGGACTCTAGGAAGTGGCCTCAAAATACATCTCATAATTATTCCCAAGCACTGAGGTGCAGGAGTGTTGAATGTGCCAATCCTACATTCAAATGAAAAAGAAAATCATGAATGGTGTACATCGTATATTGAATTTTTGGACCCTAAGTAAGTGAGGAGGCAGATCTATCAATTAAATTTATATAAGTAAGAAGACCAATTAGCACTAGGGATGCAGAGAGAATAGAGTAGCATTCAGCAGGCAGAGTAATACAGCTGTGAGGAAGAGACCCATCCCCACTCTCTAACAGTTTTGACCAACACTGTGAAGAGCTCTTAAAGTAAGGTTTGACCTTGCTTTCCAGGTTGGGCTAAGAGAGCTAAGTCTTTATACTTCTCGCCATTCTTTTCAACTGGTTTCCCCAAGATATAAGCTTTCCTAAGAAGCTCAGATGATACCTATAGCTAAGGCCACCTGTAACAAGGTTGGGAGGAGGAGGCTGCTGCTGACAGTGCTATTAGCAGAGGCCTTCCCTGAAGGAGATCCAGGAGGTTCACCTGTGTACACCACACTATGCATTCTTGGCTTTCCTATACCACAACGTTCTGCTCTAGAGCAGGCTTCCACGGCGGACCATGTAGGATCTAGACACGAATAAGCATCTCATACTTTGTCGCCCTTTGATTCAATAGCTTAGTTAAACATGTTTTGACTTCACCAATTGGAACCCTAGGATTCTCCTATGGGTCTAGTGGAGGTTTCAGCTGTTACCTTCAGCAAGCACGTGTAATGGTGGCAGATGAACACTGGAAAATGAACACATTTGCCATCTAAGCCTTGATTTTCAAATTTTTATAATTTTAGATATATCCTTATTCACAAAGGAATTTCATTGTTGAATCTATTGTTTAGTTGCCATAAACAGTGTATGTCAGGCCACGGAAGTCAGTTTTCATTCTCCTGTATTGCTTTGGATACAGAAATGCAGTGATCATGTGGGTGTGTGCCTGTATGTGTATGTGAATGTGTGTGTGTGTGTGTGTGTGTGTGTGTGCCCCACATGTTAGGACTCAAACCAGTACCAAGAAGGAAAACATCTCTGGAAGAGCTGGCAATAATATGGTACTGTAGAGAATGTAAGTTGCACCTCTTTGAGAAAGAGACTTGCGAGATAAAATGCTGACATGCTCTATCCCCACTCTGTGCACAGACATAACAATTTCTATTATGTGGCCTTACAGCCAAGCTTTGCCTAACCCTAAGTCACAAGCATTGACTTTTTTGTTTTGTTATGAGAATCCTACACTTTTAGCCCTTATTTGTAGATCTATGACCTATTTTGAGTTAGATGTAAGTGGCATGAGAAACAGGTTGGTGTTACTTTTGAACATGGTAATCCATCCCTCTCAATCTTACATGTTGAAATATCAATTCTGTCATTGAACTCTCTTTGTCCCAGAAATCCACTGACAGTGAGTATAAGACTTTATTCCTGGACTCTGCTATCTATCTGACCCATAGGCTTACACTCTGCTAAGAGCACTGTTATATTACTAAAGCTTTGTGTGACTTAAAACAGAGGTAAGCCTTTAACTTCATTCTTGGGCATTTCGATTCCTTAAACTTTCATATGCATTTTAGAAACAACTGGTAAATTTCTACATAGAAGAAAGTTGAAAATTTATATGGATTGAATGGAATTTGTAGATCATTATTGTGAGAGGATAGGGGATGGTTAGTGGCAGTATTTGATTTCTTTTGATAGAACTTTTAAAGGAATTGCTCTCTTAATTTCATTTATGGTATTATCTTGCTAGTTCTTTTAATTACCAAATATAGCAAATACTCCAAGTTGGTAGGTTTTGAGAAGAAACACGTATTCATTCTCAAGGTTAAAGACTTGATATTGGGGGGGTGCTAGTGTTGTGTGGCTCTAATCAAGACTCTGGCTTGCAGATGCCTACCATCTGCCCATAGTTCATATGGTAGAGTCCAAGAGAGAATGCTCACTCCTCTCGTCTATGATAAGGACATCATCCCCTTCCTGACGGTTCCACCTTCGTGATCATAACTCTGACCAATCACCCTGTAAATGTCCCACCTCCAAATACCACCAAATGATAAGGAAGAGTTGCCATATGCACACAATGTGTAATGTAAGTATAAAAACAAAATTACCTTTTTCATATTGGTCTTGAATAGTACACACTTGATAACTTAAAAGTTTCTTTAATAGTTTTGCCAGTAACTTTCTTAGATTAGCATTTATAACTCAGTTCATCAGATTTTGGGTAAAGTTCAAATCTGGTGAGCTGAATTCTGTCCCTGAGATTCACTTGCTGACAGGATAGAACCAACTCCTACAAGCTGTCATGACCTCCATAGGCACTGTAGCATGTGTGACCCCCGAGCAAGAATGCATAAATAAATGAATAAATAGATAAATAAAAAATAATTGTGATAAAAATAGATCACGCCATCTGCAAAAAGACCTAATTTTACTTCTTTATTGTTAATCATGATGCCGTTAATTCCTTTTCTTCTGTAATTGGTTTGGCTACATACCCAGGAAAATACCAAGCAGAAGTCATAATATCTTGGTTTCATTCTTGATTTTAGTGGGAACATTCAGTCTTTCATTTGCAGAATGTGCTGCCCAAGACTTTTACTTTTTCAAAGGTAAAGTGTATATATATATATATATATATATATATAGTTAAAGACTTAGCTACTTTTTCTATGAAGAAGCATTTTGCTATGAAAAGACACCAGGACAAGGAATATATATATATATACATACACACACACATATATATATGTATGTATGCATATACTTACAGTTTCAGGGGATTAGTATATGACCATCATGTCAAGAAACATGGCAGCAGGCAGGAAGGCAGGCATGACACTGGAGCAATAACTGGAGAGAAAGACAGAGAGAGACAGAGAGAGAGAGAGAGAGAGAGAGAGAGAGAGAGAGAGCATACTGGGCCTGTTTGGGCTTTTGAGACCTCCAAAGTCCATCACTAATAACATGCCTACTTTAACAAGACCACACCTCTTAACTCTAACTGGGATCCAGACATAATTCTTATTGAAGGACTTTGAGTTTTGGCAAAAGCTTTTTCTGTGTTTATTGAAATAGCTGTGTGTCTTTTTCTAATGATACAGTGCATATCATTGATTGGCTTTGGATGTGCATCAGTCTTGAGTTCCTGGTACAAATTCTTTTTAGTCATAGTAACTAATGACTACTTTTAACGAATCAACATCATTATAAAATTGTGCCTGGACTCAGTTTCCAAAAATTTTGTTCAATTTTTGGCGCCTATTATTTTAAGAGACATTGACTCATGATTTTCTTCTCCTTTTATGACTCCGTGTAGACCAAGTATCCAGACAATAATGCTCATAGAAGGAGTCACAAAGCCTTCCTCTCTCTACTTCCTGTAATAGTAACCTTGCTAATTCTCCCTTAAATGGTTAGAAGAAAACAGCAGTGCAGCCATGGTAGTCTGGGCTCTTTCTATGAAAGACTTTGAAAGGCTTTCTCAGCCTCTTACCTGTGTACCTACTCAAGTTTTTCCATTTATTTTTGAGTGGTCAGTTTCTATGTTCTTATGAAGCTGCCCATTTCTTCCAAATTAACTAATTTATTTGCAGAAAGTCTTGTATACATCTCCTTCATTTTCTTCCTATTACTGCAAAGTGTGCTGAGCTGTTATTCCCAACTGTCAGCATTTTAACTATCAAATTTTCTTGGTTGGTTCCTGTGACTCTTGTCATGAGTAGTTTTGTAGACAGAAAAGTGATCTGGGTCCATTTTCTTGCCTTTTCACTGTGTGGCTGCCATCTCAAACCTCAGCTTTTAATCTTTATACTATAGGTATTTCAATCTATTCATTATTGTTTTTATTTCTGAGGACAATTTATTATGGTAATATTTTCACTTCATTTGATAATGCATAAATTATTGTTTTTAAGGTGCATGTTTATTTTGAAGAAAAAGTATATTTTAACGTAACTAAATAAAATATCAAAATGCCACTTCTGAGGCTCTGTATGGTGGTGCACATCTCTAGCCTTAGCAGTTTGAGGCTGAGGTGAGAGGATCCAGAACTAGAGGCAACCCATCCAACAAACATGAAAACAAAACTAACACCAACAAAAATGCCTCCCCCAAACCCTTTCACTAGTATGTCTAAATTTAGTTAAGAATTGACTAGGAAAGATTACTCATTTTGTGTGTGTATAATACATGCTTGTTCAACAGTTTAGAAAAAAGGAAACAAGAACACAAAGTGAAGCCATTTGCATAGGTGAAATGGGTGAGACTGTTAGGTGAAATAAAGCAGACCCCAGAAAGAAAAATGTCACACTTATTTTCTTATGTGGAATCTAGATTTAACTATAAGTATGTGCTTATATATATGTATAGGATTTGATGCTAGAAGGGTGCCATCCAATGGCTAGATGAGGTCTGAAGGGAGTGGAGAGAGGAGAGGAAGACAGAGTAGCTGGGGAAGGAGAAATAAAAATAGTATTTATTTTCTCTTACATGAGAAATCTAGGTGTGAGTGAGTGTGAGTGTGTGTGTGTGTGTGTGTGTGTGTGTGTGTGTGTGTGTGTGCATGGCATGCAAGCAGAAGTGGGGCCATTTGAGGGGTTGAACAGGACCAGTAAGAGGGTGGGGACAGAGGAGAAAGAAGATTTGGGGGTAAGATCTGTGACCATGGTACATTGGTGTATATGTAGGAAAACATAATAAAACACAGCCTTTTGTAAACTGAAAAAATTGAAAAGATCTGTGAAATAAAGGATTAAACACTGTTCAAAAAATTAATAGAAAAATGAATGGACAGTTCTCAAAAGATAGACACTTCGAAATGATCTTACCAACTCGTGGGTTCCAGAAGGTTTCCCCATACATACAGCCCTGTTTAAACCTCTAAACCCCAGGATTTCCTACTTCTTTCATTTCACATTTCCCTCTAACTCATTCTTATAGTTGTGAGATAGCAGGTTTATGATGGCTTTCCATGCAGCCTTCCTTTGGGTTCACCTTCCACATTATGTCCTGTTTCTCCCCATACTGCCCAACCCTTGCTGCTTCAGCCTTTCTGCATCCAGTGGTCCACCTTTGTTTTCCTATCATATCCTAATCTCCCTTCTGTAATATGCTTCCTCACATCATTGCTGAGGCTTCTTTGTAGTTTCCTGAACACTCTTTGTGCTCCAAATTAAAAACACAAAAGCTCTGGAGTGTGTGTGTGTGTGTGTGTGTGTGTGTGTGTGTGTGTGTGTGTGTATGTGTGTGTATGTGTGTATGAATGAGAGACTCTCTCTTACATGGAAGCCTATGGAGACAGAATATGTGGCATTTGTATTTCTGGGCATAAGTTAATTTCCCCAGCATAATTTTTTGGTTCTACCAAGTTACCTGAAATTTTTCATAATTTTATTTTTTTTACAACAGTAATATTCCATTCTGTATATGTACTATGCTTTTCCTTATCCATTTCTCTGTTGATGGATGTCTAGGTTCATTGAATTTTCTAGCTATTTTGACCATGACAATGGTGAACATGAATATAAAAGTATCTCTGTGGTAGAATATAAAGTCTCTTTAATATGTGCTCAAGAGTAATATAGTTGGGTAATGTTCTGGTTCTAGTTCTAGTTTTTTGGAAACCTCAACACTGATTTTCAAAATGGCTGTTCTAAATTATACTCTCATTGACAGAAATTAAGGGTCCCCCTTTCCACCGGGCAGTGGTGGCATGCACCTTTAATCCCAGCACTTGACAGAGGCAGAGGCAGAGGCAGAGGCAGAGGCAGAGGCAGAGGCAGAGGCAGAGGCAGAGGCAGAGGCAGAGGCAGAGGCAGAGGCAGAGGCAGAGGCAGAGGCAGAGGCAGAGGCAGAGGCAGAGGCAGAGGCAGAGGCAGAGGCAGAGGCAGAGGCAGAGGCAGAGGCAGAGGCAGAGGCAGAGGCAGAGGCAGGCAGATTTCTGAGTTTGAGGCCAGCCTGGTCTACAAAGTGAGTTTCAGGCCAGCCAGGGTTATACAGAGAAACCCTGTCTTGAAGAACAAAACAAAACAAAACAAAACAAAACAAACAAAACAAAACAAAACAAAACAAAACAAAACAGGGTCCCCCTTTCCAGACACCCAAGCCAGTATTTGTTGCCTATTGTGCTCCTGATGACTGAGTTGAGATTTCCATCTGACCACAGGCTGATAAATTGTTGAAGCAGTTTTAAACTATTTCCATTACTTTGTAGGAGAATTTTCTGTTCAGCCCTAAAGCCCGTTTTAATTAAGTTTCCCCCCCTATGTTTGATTTTTCTTTTTTTTTTAATTTTGTTTTATTTTTATTAGGTATTTTCCTCGTTTACATTTTCAATGCTATCCCAAAAGTCCGCCATACCCACCCCCCCAATCCACTACCCACCTACTCCCCCGTTTTGGCCCTGGGGTTCCCCTGTACTGGGGCATATACAGTTTGCAAGTCCAATGGGCCTCTCTTTGCAGTGATGGCCAACTAGGCCATCTTTTGATACATATGCAGCTAGAGTCAAGAGCTCCAGGGTACTGGTTAGTTCATAATGTTGTTCCACCTATAGGGTTGCAGTTCCCTTTAGCTCCTTAGGTAATTTCTCTAGCTCCTCCATTGGGGGCCGTGTGACCCATCCAATAGCTGACTGTGATCATCCACTTCTGTGTTTGCTAGGCCCCGGCATAGTCTCACAAGAGACAGCTATATCTGGGTCCTTTCAGCAAAATCTTGCTAGTGTATGCAATGGTGTCAGCGTTTGGGAGCTGATTATGGGATGGATCCTTGCATATGGCAATCACTAGATTTTTCAAGATAGGATTTCTCTGTGTATCCCTGGATATCCTGGAACTTGTTTTGTAGACCAGGCTGGCCTCAAACTCAGGGATCCACCTCCCTTTGCCTCTCCTGTGCTGGATACAAAAGTGTATACCATCATGCCTGGTGGTTGTTGTTTTCTTAAGGTCTAGCATTTTGAGTTCCTAATGTATTCTAGATACCAACCCTCTTTGAGTTGAATAGCTAGCAAATGTTTTCTCCCATTTTGTTGGCTGCCTCTTCCTGTCTTCATAGTTTCCTTCACCTTACAGCAGCTTTTCACTTTCATGTTTCATGAGATTCCACTTGCCAGTTGTTTGTGTTTTCTGTGCTAGTGGAATCCTTTTCAGAAATCCCTCACCTTTGCCTGTCAGTTGAACTATATTCCACACTCTTTTCCTCTGGAAGTTTTAGGGTATAAAGCCTTGTGGTGACATCTTGATTCACTTGAAACAGAGTTAGAAATAAGGATCTAGTTCCATTTTTCTACATGTTACCTTCCATTTTCTCAGCACCGTTTGTTAAAGATCCTTTCTTGCTTCAATGTGTACTTTTGTCATCTTTGAAAAAAGAATCATGTGACTGTAGTTGCGTCATATCAGCATTCTAGTCTATTCTGTTGGTGTATACATTCATTTCTATATCAATAGCATACTATTTTTATTACCATGGTTATGATGGCTCTGTGGTATAATTTAAAATCAGCTGTTACCCCACCAACCCCCACCAGTATTCTCTTTGTTCCAGATTGCTTTAGATATACTTGGTCTTCTGTGCTTCCATACAAAATTTGAGATTCTTTTTGTATCTATGGGAAGAAATGGTCCTGGAATTTTGAATGATAATTTTACTGAATCTATGGATTACTTTGCTTCAGAGAGAGAAAAACCAAGCAGCCAGGTGAGCTCTTAGGTGAAGTGGCCACAGGCCATTTATGCAGGTGGGCAGTTGGAGGTGTTTAGCTGGGACTAGATGTAACTGAGCAACTAAAGTTGAGGTCAAGTAGAGAGGTGTGAGGCTAAGTGTATTAATAAGGGCACACTTCTCCAAGTGGGAGATAAGTAGCACCCAGCAATTGTGCCAAAAAAAACCCAAGTTGAAATGGAACAACTGTGTTTTCCTCTGAGGATCCAATATTTTCTAGGCAGAGGCTGATAGCATGGTCCATTCTCAGAGCTTAGGCAGGTTAGCAAAAGCTACACACAACACAAAAGTCTAAAAATCTAGCCAGCTATACCCTTTCCAAATATATGCCCATAAATTCTAAGTAACATTCAATAGAGGTGTTTTCACATCCATGTTTATTGCTACTGTATTCACTGTAGGCAAGGTACAGAATCACCTTATGTGGAGAGCCGGTACATGCTGTGAGCAATCGCATGTGTGCCGCCAGTTATCTCTGAGGAGAGCCTTGAGCAATCGCCATTATAAGACGGCGCGGGCCTCCGCTGTGCCTAACTAGTAAACAAGCCTTGTACGCAGGTGCGAGAGTGAATTCACTCCTAGTCACTCCCATTCTCGGGGTGTAATAGTGAGGTGATGGGCAAGCAACGAACCAGGAGCTGTCACGCCATATCAGGTGCTGAAACGTCATGCTGCGGGTTATAAAAGCAGCGCCATTTTCCCGGTTTGGGATCTTCCTGAGAAGCAAGCAATAAAGCTCTTGCCGCGGAAGATTCTGGTTTGTTGCGTCTTTCTTGCCGGTCGAGCGGGACGCAATAACCTTACATATGCATCAGCAACTGAATGGATAAAACTGGCCTCAAACTCACAATGTATCCAATTTAAACTTCTCATTTTGAATTAGAACTTCTGATCTTTTTGCCTCTAACACCCAAGTACTGGGACTACAGGATTACAAAGTCTTACGACCCCAGACCTTTAGGCACACCAAGCAAATGCTGAACCAACTGAGCCACCTCCACAGTCCTCTGTGGGCTTTTGATTAGCTAAGTGAGCTCAGTTACAATAGCAGTTCTCAACCTGTTGTTTGCAACCCTTTGGGGGTAGAATGACACTTTCTAAGCAGGTGCATATCAGATATTTACATTATGATTCATAACAATAGCAAAATTTTAGTTATGAAGTAGCAGTGGAAATAATATTATGGTTGGGGGTTACCACAGCATGAAAATGGTATTGAAGAGCTGCAGCATTAGGAAGGTTGAGAACCACTGAGTTAGGGATAATGTAGATTTTTGGTAGGGGAGAGGAGAAAGAGGGTCTTCAAGTCCGTGGTTCCATTTTCAGTCTCAAAGAATCCATTTATACAATGCTTTTGAAAAAAAGTCAGGCACGAAGAGTGGCTTTGCTGGCAGGTTCTGACCATTTGGAAAAAGACCAAATTTCAATGTGACTTAAAAGACGTTCTTTCCCAGTGGTGATTTCTGGTTGCCAAGTCAATGAGAGGGAGGTTGAAGTGGTAGGAAGTGAAGGGAGAATTAATCCAAGTGGGTCCATCATTTGTACTAATCACACAAAGAGACAAGTTCCTCTCCCTGCAACATGACAGCCATGGTCAAAGGAGACATACTCTTGTTTTCTATCACCAGAACTGCTTGGCTCTTTCCTACAGTGACAATGAATATTTCTGTGTTTGGAACTCACAGCAAAATGAACTGCCATTCTCATATCACATAAAGAGCAGTACATTTCAGCTGAAATAAATAAAGAAAAAAATGATTATTTCTGTAAAAGACAACTGGCAAACACGTACTGCCAGGGAAGTCTGCTCCAAAACTCAAGAGAATATGAGTTTTTACAATTCATAACAGTAACACAATTACAGTTTTGAAGTAGCAACAAGAACAACTTTATGGATGGGGGTCATCACATCATGAGGTATTGAAGGGTGGCAGCATTAGGAAGGCTGAGAACCACTGTCCTAAGAGCACAGCACCTTCCCAACACCCTAATAGCTGTAAGCTGTTGTTCAGAGTCATAATACTCGTTTCTCTCCTCCTCAAGGTTCTTGTGCTTTGCATCTTCAGTCATCTGACATCTCTTAACTGACTTACTTTGTAGCACTTTCTATATAGCAGGACTCTCCTAGAGCTGTGTTTCGTCTCCTGTTGTTGGTCTCATAGTATACCCTCCTGATTCTGTATTTTCCCCTTCCAGAATATGAAATCCAGGAGGGCAGAAAACTTAACATTGTTCATCCCTCTTTTCTCACTGCTTAGCCTACAGTGGCATGGGCAGGTGCTCAACCAACATTTGCTATGTTTTATGAACACATTTCCCAAGTTGAAGGACCCTGCCTCTCCTCAAGGTTTACTCTGCTGGAGTGCCTGAGTAATTTGATGAGTCTGCAATTATCCTTAAACAACCAAGTGTCAGCTGTGCTTTAGATCTCACCACACATAGGCTACCCAGAAAGCTATTTAAGAGAACAGGGAAAGGACTCCTCTCCAGGTTCTGTGTGATTCATCGGCAGGGCCTGACCAATGGGAGGAGAAATAGACTGAAATCAAGTGTTGCAAAAGGCTGGTACTTGGCCAAGTCTGTGTCAATCCCCCAAGCTTCCATAGCACAGCCTTCTCCAACCTCCTGTCGGGAGTTCTTCAAACTCCGAGTTGGGCTGAGCACTGGAGCATATCCCCTAAGCCTTCTCAGTTTCACAGAATAAACTGCACACTGTCAGTGTACCACCACAAGATTATGACTAGACCCTAACATTTGAATCAATCACTATCTCTGGTGCCATCCTCAAGCAAAGGGAAAGGACTGACTAAGTGCCACAGTCCAACTTTTTATTGATAATTATCCGAGTCCATTTTGTGTCACCCTAGCAAAATACCTGAGACTGGATGGTATATTAAGAGGTTTATTAATGTATGAAAATTGAAGCTCAAAGATTCAAACAGCATGTTGCCTGTATTGCAAGGGGCATTTCTTGGTTGTGACACAACAGAGCAGAGAAAGATAAAGAGAATCTTCCAGGCACAAATTAGGTCAATCATGTAAGGTGGTCTCACTATGAAACAGCCTGCTTTTGTTAAGAACTAACTCACTCCAGAGGGTAGGCGGGAACCCTTTCATGAGCATGGAGCCCACTTGACCTAATTATCTTGTGCTAAATTCCAGCATGTCTCCACATTGCTACAATTAGTGACAGAACTTCCAGCACATGAAGCTGTGGGTGACACACACTCAAGCCATATCCAAATCATAGCCCCTACGGATTCCCTGATGCTGAACTTGAAATTCAATTGGGATTTCTAGCAACAGCTGTCATTGTGTCTGAGACTAAAATATTCAAAGCTGCAGTGATTGTGGTGTAAGGCCAGGGCTAGAGCCTTCCTCCTCATAACTCTGAGACCCAGTACATCCTGCCTCACAGACTTGTTACAGAACTAAACTTGGTGCCATTTTTTCAGTGCTTATGACCATTTTGTTTCTGTAGGGTGTTTTTTTATAATTAGCTGTCCTACTTAACATTCTTTTTATGTAAATGTATGTTGTATGTATGAAGATGCATGTACACATGGACATGTATGCACATGTATGTGGAAGACAGATGCTGACATTAGTGTCTTCTTCCATCATTGTCCAGCTTATATACTGAGGCATGCCACAGACTGACTTCAATGTGGGGCCCCCAATCTGTGGGAGAATCAGGGTCCCAGTACAGATGGGCAGGGAGTCAGTGAAAAGTGACAAACAGACACAAACGCAAGGGAGTGTTGTATCTGAATGTATTTTCTCAAAGTGAGCATCAGGCTTATATTACAGAAGGAGACAAGGAAGTTAAGTGATACATTAAGGTCATCCAAGGTGCACTGAAGTTATCTGATGCAAAATGACTTTTACAACAAAACAGAGGAGTGCATAAATAAAAGCTAACAGGAACCAACTGGGATAAAAATCAATGTTAACGACTGGGATCAAAAGCAGCCCCACCTAAGGTCAACTTAATCTTAGAAGCCAGGGGTAAGGGCTTCATGACCTAACCCTAGTTCCAATTGTATTACTATAGTTCTATTGTATAGTCCACCTTCCCATAGGCCATTGTAAATTCCTGTTTATGGGAGTGACTCAGCTGTTATTCTAAGTATTTACTCTAGTTCCTTCTTAGACCACAACCTTCCTTCTTCGTAGGTCATGGTAAATTCCTGTGTGGGGGAGTGACTCTGCTGTTGTTCTAAGTATAGTATGTAGACTAGCCAGCCCTGAGGTTACTAGCTCTATTCTAGTAAATTGTAATGCCTGATTTCTATCACTGTCTATCAACACTGGAGGCACTTTCATCTGAATGAGTAACATTCTTACAAAGATCAAGCCCAAGATTGGCTCAAAAATTTCCTAGGATATTGGAACACTGGTAAAGGCTAATCTAACTTAGCTATATGTCAAAATCAGTCCTTAGAGGCACTTATAATAAAGCAATATTGAAGGAAAGCCCACAGATCCATTCACCAACTAAAGCAAGGACAGATTTGGAGCATTCATTTACAGGATGCCACAGTTCCAGGAGGATAAGTTTCCATGACCTTTTTGCCTCGGGACTGTGTCCAAGCTTTTCAGCCTGTCATGCGAGTCACTACTGGAGTGGATGTAGCAGAGTCTCTCAGTTGAATCCAGAGGTTGCTTATTTGGCTAGTCTAGCTCTGGGGATTCCTTGTCTCTGCTTCCTGTGTTTTGGGATTCCAAATAGGCCTCTATTCCTTCTCAGTGTTGACATTGTTGTTGGGAATTTGAATTTGGGTCCTCATATTTTCTGGGAAAACACCCAATGAGCCATCACTCTGGCCCCTAATGAACATATATTATGTACTTGCTCTTGTCAGACATTGAGCAAGCCAGGAGTTGAAGGTTGAATATAAATGATATTGCTTGCCTTCATCCCATATTCTGTTAAGGAGATGCGTATGTAAGCAGGTAGATATGAGATGTTCTTGATTTCTGGGTCTCTCCTTACCATGCTATAGTAAATGTGCTCCTTGCCTCTCCTAGGAATTCTAGGAACATCACTCAACAGTTTTGCATAATGTGTGTGAATCATGGTCTCTACTGATTTCTTAGTCCATTTCTTACTTCCGACCCATCCACATTCATCAAATACAAGTGACTCATGGTAGTGCTGGGGCCAGAATCAAGGAGACATAGAATTTCCAATCCATCCAAATTTGGATCCTCAGAAGAATTTGGGCTAGGAGTTGAGAGAGCTAGGCATTCTGAGTTTGAATAGTTACTATTCTTCAATTAAGGTATCATGCAAGGCTTTGGCACATAAACTTATTATTGCAAAATAGGGATAGGGGTATGGCTCAGTCAATGAAATATTTGCTACACAAGCATGAGTTTATAAGTTTGATGCCAGAATATACATGGTACAAAGTAGCCCCAGCTAAGTCACATTGAAGAACACATTCTCATTTTCATGAGTTCTGTGGATGTAGGCCATGACACTAACATGTCAATACAGTATTAAAGGAGAAAGAATAGTATAACATTCACCACTAAATCTTAGTGATAATAATAGTAAAGGTACATTACAGTGATGGTGAATTTTTACTCTAAATTCATGCTGAAACAAACTCATTATGTTAGTAGTAAGAGGCAGGGCATTTGGAGAGATGATTTAGTCCTTTTCTGATAAAATATGTAGGTAAGAGATAACCAAGATCTGTCTTGTTTTATTCCACTAGCACTGGAATCAAATTCAGTCAGTTTGACTCCACTTTCCCTCTTAACATTATTATGCTATGTACCAGACACATGCCAGAGTGCCTGCATTAGTCAGGGTTCTCTAGAGGTCCAGCACTGATAGAATCAACAAATGGGTTTCAGAGATTCAGCTACATACTTTGGGCTGTGCAGTTGAACAATGCCTTTCTGTTCTCTGGATCTACAAAGAAGGTAGACTCTCAGTCTGTAAGGCTGCATACCTCAGCTGTTCCAGCCTGGTGATGGCCTAGATGATTCCTGGAAAGCCACTAGTCTTCAGTCTACATTGGAAGGCCAAAGAAACTAGGTTCTGATATTAGTGAAATCTGGTGGCACCAGGAGCAACAAGGTAGATACACTCACCTGCAGGAGCAAAGGCAGAATGTGGGTTAAGGGTGGGGTCATGGGTCTGCTCAGGCTTTGGGCCGCTCAGGAAGGTGAGATACCAGGCTGGTGTCAGGCTGTAAGAAGCAGCGGAACCGCTCCACTCTGGGGTTGGGGGAGTGTAGACTGGGGTCCTGGGGAACTTTTGGAGTCAGCTCGACGCTCCCAGACCTGCACGGAGGCTGAGGACATCAGATTCTCAGACTATTGGGCACCCCAGATGCTACTGAATGCTGCGGAAGGGCTGAGAACAGAGTGGGGACCTGTGGGCTTGATCTAGCCCAGGCCAAAGGGAAAAGGACAGAAAGAGAGCTCTGGCTGGGCCCCGCAGGGACAAAAGAGTCCTTGGCTTGTTCCTTGGCTTGTTCAGCTGGTGGGTGTCTTGGCTTGGTGGAGACTATGGCAGAGAGTGCTGAAAGGCTTTTTGCCTGAGATTAGGCAGCTGGCTCTTTAGGCGGAGGCCTCCTCCATTGCTCCCCGTAGCGGACTCTGATGAGAAGAGGCAGTCCATGGTTTTAAAGCGTTTATTTTCATGGTGGAGAGTTGTGATGAGTATAACCACACCCCACTTTCTCAGGGCGAGCCTGAGGTTAAAGACCTTTTGCAGGGAAGAATGTCTGGGAAGGGGAGTTTATTGGCTAAGCCTCCAGGACTGTAGATGCCTCACTAAGATGGAGATCTGTCTTGAGACTACGTGATTTGCAGTCACGTCTTCTACCTGTGGAGGGGCTTGAGGCGTTGCCCTTATGTGACTAATGGCCACAGACCTATGGAATGGAGAGCTGTGGCCTCGTGTCAGGAGCCTGGTGTCTATGTCTAGGAGCATGGCAAAATGCCTACTGTCCCTTGCAGAGTTATTTAAAAACCCTTGTGGGGTTAGCTCAACCAGAAACCAGGGTGCCTTTAATTGTCCCAAAGCAGAATTCATGCTCTTGTAGAGCTATAGAGCACTTTTAGAGGAAGATACAAAACAAGTGAGACTTACTATACCAGATAAGTACCTTAAGGGCTGATGTTTTTGTGCTTTTGATGTATAGAGCAAAGGAGAATCATCTACACATGCAGTGAAGGAGCGATAGTGTAAACCTGGAGCCTTGATCGACATCTGATGCATAGACTATGCAGTATTTATTAATGAGAAATCTTGGCTGTCACTTTCAGCTTGCATAATCAGTTCACAGCAGCCTATGAACTCAGCTGCCTGCATGTCTGAATGCATGCATGCATGTATGTGCTGGGACTTGATAGTGGGATGGAGGACAATGGCAGAGGCAGAGCTCTGAAATATCGCACCCATTCTTTGGGTTGTACCCTGAAACTTAGCATCCAGTGTTCTTCATTGATGATCCTACTTTCAATCATTTACCCTGCCATCTCTTTTTTTTTGGGGGGGGGGTTCTAACTCCCAACTAAACCAGTTCCCAATAGAAACACCCTCCTCTGCTTGTTCATTGTGTAACAAGAACACCTCCATGAATACTTGATGAATCACAATGTTTCTCCCCTGCCATTTTCTCTCTCCTCCTCTCCCTTCCCCCTTTCCTTTCCTCATCCCTTCTAACCCTCTCACCAGACTGTAATACTCAAGGCAGAAACCACGTGTGCTTGTGCTGCACAGTCTTTCTAATACTCAGGCACCACTCAACAGATTAAACAAGTGAGATTTCACATTAGTAGTAGTTTAAAGTTACATGAACTCATCTTGTGTTCACATACACTCCTGTTAAACTGTATGCTCCCGGGTAAAGGAAAAATGGATTTTAGGTTATGGATGACTATAACCCACTACTAAGAAACCCAGAATCAGTCTTACCTGCCTTTCCAGCATTGTCTTTCAAGTAGTCTATATACTGTTTTCTAAGCAACATACATTATGCAACAGCACACTGACAGCTATGGATGAGCTAATAAAATAGGCAATGCAAAGCTTTCTCGGCTCTTTGGAGAAAAATAGGTAGCAGCCCTTTAAATTTAACTGGAAGAACCTTTTACACTGTATCTGATTGTTCTACAGTCTGAAAGTCAAATGCATTATTTATGATTAGTAATTATAGTCTTTATAATTTAAAAGACCAATCCAAAACATATTTAATGTATTATATACCATGTCAAATAAAGAAACCAAGAAAGAGTGCATGTACTAGAATTGCAAAAACAGGCAAAAGGCAATCCATTATACATGCAACAGAGCACCTGCCCTCCGGAAGGTGGAGCTTGAGAGACTGGGAGACTCTTCTTGGGAGGTGGTGACAATCTCTATTTTTTCCTTTCTTTTGTTCCCCTCATCTCTCCTTCCTCACCCTCCTCCTTCCTTTTTTCATCCATCTATTCTACAGTTAAAAGGGTATTTTGTCCAGAATCTTCCTATGTTTCACAGGCTATCTTTGAACTTAATTTGTAGTTCAAATTAAGGAAAACATCAAATTTGAAGTCTTCCTGGCTCAGCTCTGCTGTGCCAGGATTTCACACCTGCACCCTAGTTCTGGCTGATGTCTTTCTTGATCCAGGTACTGATTATGTGGACATGGATAATCTGGGAAATTCCTTATAGCTGTGTAGCCATGTTGTGTGTCTGTTTTCCTATGTGCAATTCTCTAAATTTTTACAAGATCAAAAATTTAGTGAAGAAAAGAAAAGACCTGACCATTCTTTGGAAGTTATAAAGTATTTTGATGGAAAGCTGATTTTTTAAAAGTAGCTGAGAGATGAGTATTTTGAAAAAATGCACAAGAGTTAGTTGAATGTGTCACATTGAATTCAGGTCAGCTCCTCTTGAGAAAAGACTGTGAACACAGCTCCACCTGGGTGACTGATTGTGGCTTGGGGTGGGAGGTGGCAGGCTGTCTTTCCTCATAATCCCTCTCACGCCCCTCTTCCTCCCCACTTCTTATTGATCCTCACATCTCAGCCTGCCTCATCCACACATAACTATCCATTCTATTTCCCTTTCTCAGGGAGATCTATCTACCCCATACCACCAGGTCCTCTATGCCTAACCACTGTGGTTCTACAGACTTTAGCTTGGGTACCATTTACCTAAGAGGTAGCGTCAACATATATGTGAATATTAACATATTTCTCTTTCTGAGTCTGAGTTATTTCACTCAGTAAGATTTTTTTTCTCCATTTGTAAATGTACCACATTTTCTTCATTCATTCTTATGTTGAGGGACATCTAGGTTATTTCCAATCTGGCTATTATAAATAGAGCAGCAATGAACATGCTTGAACATGTACCCTTGTGGTAGGTTGAAGTGTCCTTTGTTACAAAAGTGGTAGAGTTGGATCTGGAAGTAGATTGCTTTCTATCTTCCTGAGGAACTGCCACACTGATTTCCACAGTGGCTGTACAAGTCTGCACTGCCAACAATGGAGGAGTGGTACCCTTACCTCACACCCTCACCAGCATGAGCTGTCACGTGCTTTACTGATCTTAGCCATTCTGATGAGGATGAGATGAAATCTCAGAGCAGTTTAGAATTTGATTTCCCTGATGGTTAAGGTGTTAAACATTTTTAAGTGTTTCTCAGCCACTTGTAGTCTGTTGATAAGGCTTGCAACCCAGGTTCTTGTTTCAGTTCCAAACATTTTCACTTTAGACATTTTCATTTTGGATTTTCTTTACTGATTTTCCTTCTACTTTCAAGTCTTGAACTGTTTATTAATTTCTTCCCACTGTTTGTTTGTCTTTCCATAAATTTCTTTAAGGGATTTATTAATTTCATCTTTTAGGACCTAAAGACTTCTATCATAGTCATTTAGGCATTTTTCTTCTTTCTTCTCTTTCTTCTCTTCTCTTCTCTTCTCTTCTCTTCTCTTCTCTTCTCTTCTCTTCTCTTCTCTTCTCTTCTCTCCTCTCCTCTCCTCTCCCCTCCCCTCTTCTCTTCTCTTCTCTTCTCTTCTCTTCTCTTCTCTTCTCTCCTCTTCCTCCTCCTCCTCCTCCTCCTCCTCCTCCTCCTCTTCCTCCTCCTCTTCTTCCTCCTCCTCCTCCTCCTCCTCCTCCTCCTCCTCCTCCTCCTCCTCCTCCTCCTTGTACTGTGTGATTTCTATGTTGAATTGTTAGGGTCTGCTGTAGTAGAGTTGCTGGGTTCTAGTGGATACATACTATCCTGGCTATTTTCGACAGTGTTTCTATGCTGTTTGGGGGAAGATTGTAACTCTAGGTCTTGTCATGTTGAGTGGGTATTTTGTTCCTTGGTTTCTGTTTCCCTCTCTAGTTCTTAGGAGAGTGTGGTGGCTGTGTGTTACCTGGCAGAAAATTCTTCTGGGATCCTGTTAGGTGCAGTCACTGGAGGTCCTTGGTAAAATGTGTTTCTAGGTATTGACAGCTGACATTTGGGAATGAGGATGAGCTGGGAGTGGGGAACTGAGTGTTCCATAAGAGGAAGGAAGTCAAGATGGATCTGCTTTGTCCCCTGGGAATAGAGGCAGAGCATAAGGAGAGCCAGGGCCTGGTCTTCTCCCTATGCACTTGAACTTGGACAAATGCCGGGAGAGGTAAAGATCTGCAATTAGCCTACTTTCTTCTGGAGTAGCCTGGGGGTTTCCAAAGTATACCTACTGGGGTAAGGCACTAGGATAAAACAATGTTTGAGGGGAGGGGGATCTAGGAGAGGAAGATCTATATGAGCCACTGGAGATGGGGGCAGCAGGTCATCTGCTACAGATGTGGGGTAAAACTGAGGGACTGGTTTTGAAGGAGCTGAGGAAGAAGTAAGGATCTGCAGGTAGCTTACCTGTTTCCCAGGGTGGAGTGGCCTGTGGGTTTCTAAGGAGTCTCAAGAGCATTTTAAAGACATAATATCAGGGTTTCTCCTCAGTGATTTATTAGATGAGATTCATTTGGGGTTTGGCCCCTAGGGTTTGTGAAAATTCCTCTTGTGATTTTGCTGTGCATTGGAGTTGTAGAATTGTTTTTAAAGTTACAGGGGATACTATGTTTTGTTATGCTTTTTTATGACACTTTGCAGGGCCGCGGTATCTTAGTCTATGCTATGACAAAGCACAGGCTACAATTACCTGTTATTTGTTGCTTGTTACTACACATGCCTGTATGGTAAAGAAGTTCACAGCTGTAAGTGCCAAGTTCATGGTTGGATTACTTCTTGGAGAGGAGGAGGAAACTGGCATTGGGTTGGATAAAGGTCTAACAATAACACACATCCATATACTATTTTCACAAATAAAACTGAACTCATTATTCAATTCCAATTATTTACTGACCCTTGACCTTGTCTCAGGCTTTTTTTCTAGACACCAGAACCACAGAAGCAGCAAACAAAACCCAGATAAAATCCTTGACCTCATGTAACTAATAGTCTGGCTCTACAGCCAGTTAATAAATAATTATATAACTAATTACATCCCCTCTCAAGTCATTAGCAGTGCAGTGAAGCAGGAGAAGGGAATGGAAAACTTTGAAATCAGGAGAGGATGGCATATCAGTCAGAATTCTGAGAACATAGCTTAAGGCACAGTGGAATTTTTTAAAGATATTTTCTTTATTTACATTTCAAATGTTATCCCCTTTCCTAGTTTCCCCTCCAAAAATCCCCTATCCTCTCCCCCTGCCCCTGCTCCCCAACCCACCCACTCTTGATTCCCCCATACTGGGGCATAGAACCTTCACAGGACCAAGAGCCTCTCCTCCCATTGATGACCAACTGAGCCATCCTCTGCTACATATGCAGCCAGGGCCGTGAGACCCTCCGTGTGTTTTCTTTGATTGGTGGTTTGTTCCCAGGGAGCTCTGGGGTTACTGATTAGTTCATATTGTTCCTCCTAGGGGGCTGCAAACCCCTTCAGCTCCTTGGGTATTTTCTCTAGCTCCTTCATTGGGGACCCTTTGCTCCATCTAATGGATGACTATGAACATCCACTTCTATATTAGTCAGGCACTGGCAGAGCCTCTCAGGAGACAGCTATATCAGGCTCCTGTCAGCAAGCTCTTGTAGGCATCTGCCATACTGTCTGTGTTTGGTGGTTGTTCATGAGAAGAATCCCCAGATGGGGCAGTCTGTGGATGGTCATTCCTTCAGTCTCTGCTTCACACTTTGTAACTCCTTCTATGGATATTTTGTTCCCCCTTCTAAGAAGGATTGAAATATTCACACTTGGACAGAATTTGGCGTGCTCCTGTTTCAGGCTCACCCAGGGAAATGGAACTGGCCTAGAGGAGTAAGAGAATGGCTGAGAGCTAAGGCAAGCATCTTGGATGATTCAAGGCTGGGAAGACATCTTAGGGGACATTGATAGAATCATGGACCTAGTTATTGATTTTGTATAGGACTTTCCATATAAGTTCATAACACATACTCTTTCATTTTAAATTACACAAGTGTTATCAGACACTAACATAATACTCATTCATTGACTGGATTCCTCATCCACCAGAAAAGGCATTCGTGGCACCTTGGGAGCCTTCTGAAAGCAAACTTATTAAACAATGGACTGAAAGATACAAGGAGAAAGTGAGCACATGAGATGAATATTGGTGGCTGAAAAACATTACATTTTCTCAGTTTGATGTCAACACCACACAAGCAATTTGTCCATATGCAGGGAGACTGATTTCTATGCAGGATTCTTACACAACCAAAAACATTTTCCAGGAGGCAGCAGATCAGAGCCCATACCAGAACACTTGCAGGAAGGCAGCCTTCCAATTCTCTTTTTAAAGATTCCCTTGCCAACACCTCCCATTTCTTCCTTTCTGTTTCAGCTCAGATATGGAAGAAGTATTGCACCAAAATTTAAAGTGACTTGACATGTCTTCAAAGAGAGTCTAGTAAATGAACTTTTTGCTGCCTGACACTGTCAGTAGTGCCTCTGCTCTGAGGCCAGCATTCTGCTGTCACAAATAGTTATGGTTTGTATTTTCTGCTGCAAGCTCATATAGTATGCATTGCCTCTGCCAGCATCCCAGCTCTACCCGGGGGTAAATGGAAGTCCTCAAAGCCAAATGCTGAGCTCTAGGAGCTCTGCAGACAGTGCACACATGTATGTGGATATACTGGAGTGGAGAAGGTGAGACTCATGACCCATGTAGAAAGCATCGTGCTTCTTCACCCCCAACATAATAGCTTACCATGTCTACAGTCTCAGTTAATATAGGCTCAAGGGAACTGGAAATGATCGACTCTTACATTTTTTATTCCCTTATGTTTCATCTTTTGCTGTCTATTTTGGGTGTGGAAAGGAATGATCAAGTTGCTGGAGTGTGAAGACTCCATTTAAAACCAATATACATTGCTCACAGCTAGGGAGAGAGGAAAAGGTCAATTAACATTTTCCTTTTACCACCAGCCTGCCAATTCTGATAAAGCTGTAAGTTTGAAGCCACAGAGGACTCTGAGCTGATGGATGGCTACCACTGAGCTCCAGCTTTTACAAATGATCTCTCAAACAAAGCAAGCCATATTTAAACTGAATGGTGCCCGTGGACGATTGTTCATGGATGACTGCAATGGTGAAGAGGAGAAGGCGAAAGGCATACAGAGCCCATCCAATACATGCATTCCAGTAATTTTTTCAGAAGCTGCAACTGTTTTATACTGACATTTCTCATACTTATTCATCACGTGATGGTAGCTAGTACTGAAGAAGCATTTTCTATGGGCAAAGCATTTGTAAGGTAGTGAAGAGCTACATTTCCCAACTGTGAGGTAAGTCAGCAGAGGTTTTGGCTAGTAGGAAATTTCTGTTGCAGTGGTCTGGGATAGGACCAAAGGTACCAAGTTTCTGAGAAGCTTATGGATGAAGACACATCATCCTTCAAACAAGCAGGATGAAGTAACAGGAGAGTATAAACTGGTGAGGTTGATTATATTGTTATTATTTTGTCAACAAGGAAACTTAGACCCAGAAAGTACCATGTATTGCCAAGGTCTTAGGTAGGAAAATGGACCAAATTCTACTGTTTTCAAAGCCTGAGAGCTAGTGTCTATTGCCTCTCTTCAAAATGGAATCTTCTTAATGGCTTTATCCCATAAGTAATTAATAACTTTTAATAATAATAACAAATGTAAGCCTTTTGGTGTAGTCAAGTCAGCCTCCCTCCATTTTGAACAGATTTCTGCAGCCTGTGAAAGGCTTGGTTTATTAAGGAAAACTGTTTTCCTCCGTTACACTAACTGGCAATGGCAAACCACCCTGACACTTTCCAGACTGCTCCCGGCAAACTAACCATTGTAAAGCTAGTCTTCCTTCACAGGAGGGAGACATTAAGGGGAACATCAGTTTTAGTTCAGGGATGGTCCCTGAATTAAAATTCAGGCTGTGTAAGTATTTCTCTTAACACTTCCCAATCTAATGATTATGGAGAAGCAGGCAGGAAAATTCACATGTGGCATTAAAGTGAATTGTCTGCATTTAGTTCAAGTTCAGGAGCATTCATTGGATACCCAGTAGCGTCTCAGTGCTGGGACTCAGGCCACTGCAGAAAAGAGATGAGAGAAACTAAGCCAGATTTTCCAGGAAAGTTCAGAGGCGTCTTATCCTCGCCTCTTGCTATTTGTAAGTTACAGATTACTAACTAGTATCATGGAGAAAAGACCCAACCTTAGACATGTCCATCAATGGGTGATATCTACTCACACAGGACACGTTAAATTTTAAAAGGTTTAGAAGATAAATAGGTCCAGTATTGTTGCCGTGACTCCTTGCTGCAACCCAAACAATATATTTGTTTTTCGTGTAAAAAAAAAGTTACTCACTGAAGTGTCCTACTGGTTCACATTAAAGCCCACTTTAAGCTAAAATATATTCACCTGAATACTATTAGTAGAGCTATTGGAGATACAATAGGTGACATTAATGTTGAATATGCAATTATCTAACCAAGCACATGGAGTATCTACTATGTACAATACTGTAGATCAAGTTTTAGAGCACACACTGTATGTTAAGTATTGCATATATTCTTAAGGAAATATGCAATTAAGGATTCTTAAAATTTATGTGCATGCAAACTCCCAAATATACATAAAATAGAATTCTATTGAGACAAACAAGATTCTGCAAATATACGAGACAGCATAAATATTTTTTAAATGTATGCTGAAAACTAGACTTTAAAGCATACTAATTGTTATGAGATTATTTATTATGAATGAACCAGATAACTATTGAATGGCCTCATGTTTCTGAAGCTGTTTCATAGAAACTGCTTTTTATCTGGTGACCCAATATAAAGAGGTCCTCTATGCTGCTTCCTTTAATTTTTAAAAAAATTTTACTTTTACTTTTGTATGTGTGAATGTGTGTTGTATGCCCATGTGTTCAGGGACAAACTTATGAGCAGAGGTAGAGGCCAAAGGAGAAAATCAAACTGTTTGCTTGATCACCCTCTGTTCTGTTCCCTTGTGATGGAGGGAACCTAGAGTTAGATTACCCAGAATTCCCATCAGTCTTCCTGTCTCTACCTGTTCCACAGCACTGTTGTTCAGTATTCTTGTGACCATGTAACTCTCACACTAAGTCCCTGGCCTCTCTCTTTAGATGGGTGCTAGGGATTGGAAATCGGGTCCTCATGCTTGCTCAACAAGTGCTCGTATACATCCTGCCATCTCTCACAGCTCCTGACCTGCTTCTTTTTAAAAATAACAAATCCTATTATTTTGATTACATATTAACTTGTACTTTGATAAGTTGTCTCTATATCCAGTAATAAATTTCAAGAGGGAAAGAGTTACATCAGCAAATGTGAAAGGTGAATTAACCTTTAATTTAACCTTTATCTTACACATTACATGAAGACAAATATGAATAGCCGCCCCCCCCCCCCAAGTGTAACATTTTACAGTCTGCAGGTCCATGAGATTTCCTTCTGGGCCTATGATTCTGATTTGGTCTTTTGGGCTGAACTGTAGTTCCTGATAGTTTTAAAACTCCTTTTGATTCTAAGGCTCCTTTTGTCAGACTAAGAACCCTGATCAGTGAACGTGTGGTATCTACAACATAATGTGCACTTTGTTGGAAAGCATAGGATTCATTTCTGTCATTTTCTCTTCTGTGATTTGGTGCAGACTTCCCCTTCAAAGCCTTTCCATTCATGATAAACCCACCTTAAAATGTTAAATACTGGACTGGAAAGATGACTCAGCATTTAAGAGCACTGACTGCTCTTTCAGAGGTCCTGAGTTCAATTCCCAACAAACAAATGGTAGCTCACAACCATCTGTAATGGGATCTGATGCCCTCTTCTGGTATGTCTGAAGGGAAGGACATTGTGCTCACATAAAATAAATAAATAAATCTTTAAAAAATGGTAGATACTAAAAATTGTATGAAACCTTAATACATAGTAGGCAGTGACAATTCATTATCTCTGTGATTAAATAAAATAATTGTGGTGGTTTAGATAAAAATGGCCTTCCATAGCCTCATATGTTTGAATGCTTGGTCCCTAGTTAGTGGAAATATTTGGAAAGGATTAGGAGGTATGACCTTGGAGGAGGTGTGTCATCAAGGGAGCTTTGAGGTTTCAAACTCTCACACTAAGTTCCTCTCTCTCTCTCTCTCTCTCTCTCTCTCTCTCTCTCTCTCTCTCTCTCTCTCTTCCTCTCTCTCTCTGCCTGTTACCTGCAGATCAAGATGATAAGCTCTCAGCATTGCTCCAGCACCATGTCTGCCTGTCTCATGTCACCAACCCTCTAAAACTATAAGCCAGTTCCAATTAAAAGATTGTTTTTCTAAGAGTTGTCATAGCCATGGTGTCTCTTCACAGCAATAGGTAGGATCAAGAGTTTGTTTGCTTGCTTTCTTCATTTTGTTGTATTTACCATGAGGACATTGACTCTGTAAGAACAATGTTGGAAAGTGATACAGTAAAGAGGCATGGTAAAAGCAAGAGGCCAGTCCCTGCTAACAAGGAACACTTCTTTACAACTAACTGTGTAAGTGGGAGCACAGTATGAAATAAATGTAATTGCTAATTTCTCAGTAAACCTAGAAATTAGCAATTGCTATGTGTTAATGTGTTACTGAATTGTATTTTTACAGAATAGTATGTGACACATTCTTGTATGATGGGCAGCATCTTAAGTGTACCTGGGCCACAGTAGTGTATTTAGACTGCTGTGGAATGTGATGCTGCCATGTAACATGTAATAGTATGTATATAAATCTTGGCAAAGGAAACTGTATCTAATATGTCTGACATCGTGTGCATGACTAAGTGCATGGTTTCAGAAGGAAACCAAATGGACTGAATGTATGAAATTATTGAGAACTCCTGTAGATTATAACTACAATTTTGTAGTTATGTTTGAGAGTTATATGTCAAGTAACTAACTCTATATACATGTAGTTTTAATACGTAGTCTTATTTGGGAATAGGAAAGCTGTTTTTTGGTGGGGAGGGTAGGGGGTAGTGATTAACCTGACACAAGCTAAAATTATCTGAGAAGAGGGAATTACAATTGAGAAAATGCTTCTATCAGATTGGTATGTAAGCAAGTCTGTAGGGAATTTTCTTACTAATGATTGATGTGGGATGGCCAAACCCTTTGTACTAGCCTGGGCATGTGATCCTGGATTGTATAAGAAAGCAGGCTGAGCAAGCTATGAGGAGCAAGCCAGTAAGCAGCACCCCTCAGAGGCTTCTGCTTCCATTTCTGCCTCCAGGTTCCCGCCTTGAGTTTCTGCCCTGACTTTCCTCAGAGCTGGAGTGTGACTTGAGAGTTAAAAGATGAACTAAATCCTTTCTGCTCACATTCTTCTGGTCATGGTATTTTATCAGCAATAGAAACCCTTACAGACAGTTTTGAATACATCTTGTGATATCTAAGTAAGAATGTCCCCTGCACTCTGCCTTCCATCAACACAACTGTACCCAAGGCAAAGCTCAGAAATTGTCCATGAGGAGACTAGAATCTTCCTTGAATTCAGGAACCCTCTTCAGGACCACCTTGGACTCACTGCACAGCCAGTTTACGTCTTGCTGCCTGGTGCAGTTGTGAGATGGGTGGAAGATGCGTGATCTTTTGTAATGGCTCTCAAAAGGACTCCTAGATATTTGGGACTTTTGATATCTCTAAATATTTGTGCCACTTGAAACACGAACACTATATAAGCAGGGGCTGAGGAGACAGCTCAGCCTGTCAAGTCCCTGTCATAAAACCATGAGGACCCGAGTTTGGAATGCTAGAACCCACATAAGAGCTGGGCTCGGGCATACACTTGGAGCCCTAGCCCTGGTGGCAGGAGGACCACTGGAGTTCATTTGCAGGCAAACTCAGTGGATAAACCTTGTCCAGAAAAGTGAGGTGGTAGGCAATGGAGCAAGACATTTGCTGGTCACCTGCAGTTTCCACAGACAAGCAGCTGTTACAGAAACATAATTTACCTTACTTCATTATTTCCCTAGTTTAGTGAACAGGAATTGATCCACAGTTAAAATTCTAACTGTATTCATTTTGGGGTATAAAATTGGGAGAAACATTGAATCTTTCTCTATAGGCTCATAATCTTGGGGTGGTCTGAAAATAAAGGATCAATCTTCATTCACCACATCTCTATCAGCTGACATTGCTAATGATGAAGGGCTGGGTCTCCATCTGGCCTACTACCTTGGTGATTCCGTTGGAATGGAAGGCAGGGATCCCAGCCTGGTAGAATCTGGCTCAAACTTCTGGTTCTCCTTTTCCTGTTGCTGTTATTCAGGGAAGCTTCCTCACAAACAAGTGTTAAGATGGGGCTATAAAAAGCCATTTATAGGGTTGTTCTGAAAACACAAAGGTTGCCATATAAAGCTTCTATCATATTGCTTTACACATAATAAATGCTTGGTAAATGCTGGTGATGATGATTTACTGTCAAAACACTTGGTTTTATACCTACTGCCTCTGTAAAGGGACCTCAGAAGACCCTTTTATTTACAGCAGCCTTGAATTTTAAAACATCAAGCAAGTGTCAGCATATTGGAGAAGCACCAAACACTGGTTGGCTTCCGGTGTATGTAAGCATGAAATGGTTCTAATACCATAGAATATTATCTCTTTGGAAACACTGCTGACATTCTGGTTTCTGTGTTCTTCAATAAGTATGTCAAAGAAACACCCTTTAAATTCAATGAAACAAAAATAACCCAAAAAGTAAGTGAAAGATCTAAGCAATGATCTGCCATTGTATTATTTCAGAAAAAAAATCTTTCAATAACTGGAAGTATTTGTTTATAAATTAATATAAATAAGCTTGCCAGAGAGATTTGGGATCAAGGGATAAAAGACAGCAGTTACATCTTCTGCCAAGATCAATTAGACATGATAAGGACAAAAGCCCACAACTCTGGGGGCGCAGGATCCATTACAGTGATGTGCTCTGCACAGTTTTCCAGATTGTGTCTGCAGAGTGCAGGAGAAGATTAGGAGGGGAGCTTGAATTCAAAGATCTGAAACTCATTTTTCTCAGTCATCAGAAAGGATATAAATAATTTTCATGATGGCAATCCCCTCTACCATAAATCTGCTATGTATAATGTGGCTGAGGTCAGGAGAGCCACCTCTATAAACTAAATGGATGTTGCTAAATCTATTGCAAGTCTGTTTTTTCTACATCAGCTCTTTGCCATATTCATGGATGGGTTTTGCATGGGAAATAGCTGTCCCTGGTTCGCCCTAGCCAACTGAATGTAGTAGGAAGAAATGTGTACCAGATTAAAGCACAGGCCTAGATCTGCAATGCTTGCTGGTTGATCAGTCAGATCGTGAGCAAAATTTAATATTAGATAACAGGCCACATCCTTTATTCCCCGTCTCTACCACCTCCATCTTTTTACCAAGAATTAAATCCAGTACCTTTTGTATGCTAGGCAAGTGAGTATTTATGATTTCTATTATGTGACATTATTGTGACAAGAGATGACCAATTTTACATACACAAGGGCTTTGTCTGGAACACAGAAACTGGAAGTGCATAGCATGCCTTTCTTCACTTTCTCACTAGTTACCAGGTCTTACTATCCTAGGTTAGAAATCTCTCCATATGATTCTGAATTCAACTATGTTCAGAAAGGAGGTGTTGCTTAATATTTCCTGATTGTCTACTTTTTCTAGATACTTAGCAAAACTTGATAGTGAGGTTAATCATAAACCATGTAAAAATGATAACAAATTAGCAAAAATATTGACAGCATCCTTTTGGAGCCAGACCCTCTGAGTTAATATTAACTTTATATCTTTTATTTTGTTCTCTCTAAAATTATTAGCTGTTGAGTGATATCAACATTTCTCACGAAACAGATGAAGAGAAGAGCATTTCTAGGTAACAATTTGGCCTATATCACATTCCAGGGTCTTGGGGGACAATCTGAGTACATATACCCTTGTTTTGTTATCTATATAGCCTGGTTTACACTAGATCACGGCTCACTGCTGCTTTGATTTGCTCTCAGTACAATGGATCTGGCTGCGTATTATTTACTCATGGATGTCGAGACTTAGTCTCAAAGAGAAAATGTGTTCATTCACTGTAAAGAAAGACAGACTGGAAGGGAGAAAAATGGCTTTATACCAGACACAGAAGGAGAAATATTCGAGTGGGTAAGCCTTTATATATTCTGCAGCTTAAGAACTGTAGAATAATTAAAACAAAGTGGTAGCAAAACTCCCAAGATAGACGTTTCTCATTTTATCAGTGACTCCCACTTTCTTCTCAGACTGAACAGCTTTGCATGAGCTAGGGAGCCTGGAAAAGCCTATTGTTCTATTGCACTAGAAACAGCAGGAATTCCCCTGTGTGCTCAGATATGCTGGCCTGCCTGCCTGTGTTCTCTGCTCCTTGTTTTCATTGTCCCTAATCATCATGTTGAATATGACAGTCCTAAGAGAATGGGTGTTTCTTTCTTAGAGCAGAAAGCCAGAGACTGGGAAGATCATAGAGCCATAAGATTATCAAAATGACACTGAACTCTAGCATCCATCACCGATTGTTTCTCTCATGTTCCTATGGACTCACCAACAAACTCTCATGGCACTGTTTTCTAACTGTGTGACCTCACCTCTTCCACAGCTGTCACCCTGATCTGTTTTCATCTTGTCAGAAGGCTGGCTCCTGCAGCTACCGTTGCATAGTAATGTGCTGGACTAGGAGTAGGCTGGAGTCACTCCAGAGTGTCACCTTAGTTGTAGCATTCCCACCTAAAGGATCCCACTACCGCTTTGTCTGACCACACCCTACTGCCATGATTGTGTGAATACCAGAGGGAGTTCTATGTTTCAGGCTACCATCCCCCCTATGTAGCAAAGTGGATATGATAAGAAACTCTGTTACATGGAGAGGATGCCCTGGAATACTTAGCTATGCTTCCTGAATGCATGGATCAATCAGTAGATACAAACTGTTACTGTGCCTACTTGAAAATAAGCATGCAATTATAGCTTTTGCTTTCTTTAGTAATGTAACCAAGTAAATTAAACCAATACTTAAATTATCTGATCGGCTTTTTTCTATCACAATACATCCCAACGATTTCCTTACTTCAGAATAAGCCTTTTGACCATAGGCAGCCACTGAACACCCTAGTCCTTTACTAGGTTTCAAATTTGAGCTGAGTTTGGTTCTGTGAAAATTGGAATTTTCTTTCTTTCCTTCCATCTTGTCAGGTCATAGTCAAATTTTTCTTCATACACTTAGCCTCTTTGACAGTTTACAAACTTAACTCCCTTCCCTGCTTACATCATTTGCAATCTCCTCTGTTTGTTAGTTTATTATATGTTGCCTTCTTTATACATTAAACTGGGATCTTCTTGAGTGAAAAGAAATCACAATTCTCATCTTTTTGCCTCCCCAGTACACGGCAGAGAGCAGCATTCTCTGACTTCTGGAACCTCAATCATACTAGATTTCCAGGCCAACATTGGGTTTCTCAAATGCAAGTTGGCAAGACATATAAAAAGAATGTGGGGAAGAGGGTCTGTTTTCATCAGCTGCTGGGTGAAATCTCACAGAGGACAGTTATGCTAGGTTCCTGTCTGCATGTATAGCAGAATATCATTAACAATGTCAGGAGTGGGTTTTCTCTCTCTCTCTCTCTCTCTCTCTCTCTCTCTCTCTCTCTGTCTCTCGGCATGGGTATCAAGCTGGGCCAGTCATTGGTTGGCCATTCCTTCATTTTCTGCTCCATCTTTATCTCCACAGGCAGAACAAATTGTGAATTGAAGGTTTTGTGGATGGGTTGGTGTCCACGTCGTTTCATTGGAAGTCAGGGAATCTTATGAAAAATGTGGAAGAAGGATAAAAGGAGACAGAGGGGTCAAGAATAGCACAAGAAAATCTACAGAATCAACTAATCAACTAACCTGGGCCCATAGGGGCTCACAGAGACTGAACTGAAAACCAGAGAGCATGCATGGGATAGACCTAGGCCCTCTACATATATATGAGATGTGCATCTTGGTCTTCACCTGGAACCCCTAACAACTGGAGCAGGGACTATCTCTGACTCTAATGCCTGTCTTTGGACCCCTTTCTCCTAACTGGGCTGCCTTGTTTAGACACAATAGAAGAAATACCTAGTCTTACTTCAACTTGATATGCCAAGGCTGGTTGATATCCATAGGAGACTTCCCTTCTCTGAGAAGATAGGGAGAAGGGGATGCGTGTGTGGGGGGGGGGGAGGTGAGAGGCAGGACAGGGAGGATAGAAAGCTGTGATCCAGGCATAAAGTAAATCAATTAATTAAAACTTAAAGAAAGAAAGACAGACAGAGAGGAAGGAAAAGAAGGAAGGAAGGAAGGAAGGAAGGAAGGAAGGAAGGAAGGAAGGAAGGAAGGGAGGGAGGGAGGGAGGAAGGAAGGAAGGAAGGAAGGAAGGAAGGAAGGAAGGAAAGGAAGGAAGGAAGGAAGGAAGGAAGGAAGGAAGGAAGGAAGAAAACTGATAAAGGGCTTCAAATCTTCAAATCCAGGACAAAAAGAATTACTCATGTGAAGTTAGGTACATGTTGGATACATTATAAGCATTTCAATGTAGTTTTGGTATATGCAATTTATATCAAAACCTTGAACAGAATGGGCACTGAATAAATGCTAGCTAATTTGTGAAATGTATTTGAAGCAAAATGAATCACACATTCATATGTCTAGACATAGAGGAAGCAAAAATCAGAAAAAGAAGATTATTTTCCGGTCCTTAAGGTAAATTGCTATAATTTGGTATATTTATAGAAATGTATCTCAAATGCTAAAGATAGCACAAATAATGGAAGATGGATTGAAGGGTGACAAATGACTTGATTGGAAAGGAAAATTCATCTTGTCACTTATTACCTGCAATATAAATGCATGCGAGACTAGCCAGAAGGCAATTTTCATTTTATCAAAGGGAAATCAGAACTTTGGCTACCATAGCCTGTCATCTTGGATGGCTCAAATAGCCATTCGAGTAGTTGGTGCAATCTTGTTTAGAAGGTTTGGTACCACAATTGTTAGATGCTCTTGAAGTTGATAAAATACTGCACAGAATAATCTCATTATAGAAGGATTTGTTGGTTAATGGCATTTCATGGGAAATATGTTAGTTAAGGGTTGTAAAAGACAACTGTGTCTTCCTATAAGATAGACAGTCTTTAATGGTCCTATCCCAAGAAACACCTGCTTGCTTTGAATAGTTTTATGGTGATGAATTAATTGTGTATTGATTTCTATACCCACCAGTTGAATATTTTCCTTAACTGATGATACAGCAATAATGGAGTATAATCTGGCATTATCACTCCTGGCTCATTCTATTCTGTTGTGGTTATTTTTGTTAGCCCTCCTTACTTTTTATTTCCCTCTGCACCATAAGAGGCAGTTCTCTGTGGACTGTAACACTTACCATCCTTTGTCCATGGCTTCTATATGGATTTCTAAGAATAGGTCCCTGGGAGAGCATGAATACAGAAAGAGAATTAGTTTGGAATCTATTTTTCTGGCTCATGACCTGATAGGACATGCTCCAGTCATTCTTTGTAAAGTCACCTTTCCCTTGCAACCTTAGTGAGTGTGATGGTTAATCTTCATCATCAACATGACTGGATTTAGAATCTCTATGAAAACTCATCTCTGGGTTTGTCTATGAGGATGTTTCCAGAAATGTTTAACTAAGGAGGGAAAACCCACCTTGATAGCTTCAACTTGGGTCCCTGAATGAAAACAGAGGAGAAAGCAAGTGGTCTATCAGCACTCTCTCCTCCCTGCTTTCTGATTGTGGGTGTGACAACTGACTTACTTTCCAATAGCTATGACCTTTTTGTCACTTTTTTGTCAGACTCTACCCTCAATCAGTAAGTCAACGAGAAATCTTCCTCCTCCCAATTGCTTTGGTAACATCTTCTGTCATCACAGTTAGAAAAGTAGCTAATAGAGAATGGTACTGATGAGTTAGCCCGACTACACAGTGCACAGGAATGTTCTGAAGGAAGAATGTGGAAGAGTTTGGATCTGTGGACTAGAGATTCCTTAAGATGTTACAAATAGAACTTAGAATGCCAAGATAAATGTAAGAAAGAGAGGCATGGGTCATGAGACTTCAGAAGGGGACAAGATGATATCTGGAACTGAACTAGAGCCCACTCATATTATTTTAAAGCACAGATTGTGGCTTCATCCTGTGTACTCCCTAGGATATTGAATGAAGCCAAGTTGTACAGTAAATGGACTAAATTCTGTAGTAGAGTAAATTTCGAAACAGTGCAGAATTCAGACTGGGGCATGGTTATGGCTCATTTCCCCTTTTCAGGTCTGAGAGGAGAGAGGAGAAAGATATGGATGCTGTGCAGTTTGATAGCGAAAGGAATGTGAGCAAGCTTGAAGTTACAGAAAATGAGGGTAGCAACAGGATAGCCATGATTATTAAAGAGACTGGTACCATTAAAAAGAAATCTAATGTTCTGTGTTGGGACAATGGAAAAGATACCCAGTGGCAACCTGGAGAGATCCAAATTTGAAAATGCAAAATATTTGAAAGGAAAGAGCCTTACTCAAAAATTTCACCAGATTTCCTTGGTTGTACACATTAGGGAAGTGTTTCCCTGGGGTCAATCTTAATGACACACATTGATGTTGATACTACTGTGCTGGAAGTGGGCCAGGTTATATCTTAAGAACAGGGCACAAGTATTTATGTGAGATTGGCTTTGTGAGCTTTCACAAGTCAAGAGTCATGGAGCCTGGCTACAAGGTTTCATGAAGCAAACTAACACATGGCAGCTTTAGAGTCTCTGAAGGGGAGATGTGAGGGAAAAACCTATGTTACAGTAGAACCCCCAGGATGTTGAAGATGGCAGAACCATATGTCATCTATTGAGGAAAGCTGCAGACACAGAGGGGGAGGTGGCTCAAGAGAGGCTATGTGTGCTAAAGCTGGAATGATTGAAGGGCGAGGCTGCCCACAGCTGTTGACTATCAAGTGGTTATACCAACTGTCCCAAGGTACTAGACATGGAGCTGAAGGGTTTGGTATCAGCCCTCCTGGGTGTGGACTTGCCTTTGCTGAGCCCATTCTTCCCTTTTAAAATGGGGATATTTACTCTATGTCACTGTAGAATAGAATATAAGGTCTCACTGTTAAGTTTGTGTTGAGTCTCAAAAAAGAATACGCTTGTGAGCCATGTTGGAACTATTAAAGATTGTGCAGATGTTGAGATACAGGCTAAGTGCACTTTTGCATTATGTGATAAAAATTGTATGCTAGAGGGAAGGGGTAGAATATTAGGACTTAAAACGATGTGTTTGTGAATGAAGACTGTTGGCATCAGGACCTCTGAAACCTATGACATCACATAGGCGGGACCTGCAGACCTGTTGCCAAGACAACAGCTACCATAGTCCCAGAATCCACTTGGCTCACCTCCCACCTTTACCTGTGTTATGTCATCATCCATATATATAAGGGGTACACCCCCTTCCTCTTCCCCCCTTCTCCTTCTGCCACCATCTTCCTTGCCCCTTTCTCTCCCAATAAAAACACCTTACACATGGAACTGGTTTGGCCTGGTGTTCTATGTTCAGACATGAGCCACTATTCTAACACATCAAAAACAACTTCGTTTTCAACTTGATTGATGTTAGAAATGCCAAGGAAACACATTTCTACTTGTTTCTATTAGTGTGTTTCCAGAAAGACTTCAGTGATGAGGGGTGAGTGGCACCATCCAGTAGACTGGGGGCCTTGACTGAATGAATGGGAAAGTAAACATATTGGATACATTCCTCCATTGTTCTGTACTGTTTTGTTTTTGTTTGTTTTGTTTTGTGTTTTTGAGACCTGGTCTCTTTCTTCCTTGGGGCTAGCTATTTGGGGTAGGCTATCTGGTTAGTGAGCCCCAAGATCCATCTCTCTCTCTCCCCCATCACTAACATTGGCTTAAAGGCTCGAATTCTGTAAAGTCCAGTATTGAGGGGCTTTCAAGGATCCTACTTGATGATTAAGACACATTGGCATCAATTTAGTTTAAAGCTTTGGTCTTTTTCTGGGGCAGTCTCTTGGTTAGCTATCTAAATGTATCCTGACTTATCAGCCACCCAGACTCTAGAAGTGGTTTTCACTGCCTGCTTCCAGCTCTGTCCATCTCCCCTCTATCTCTTTCTGTGTCTCTTAGAGTCTACTGCATTCTTTGCTGCATCTCTGATGCCTGGAAGTCCCATCCCCATATTTCCTGTTCCAGTCCTGGCTGTCAGCTCTTTATTAAACAAAAAGCCACATTCTAGTCTGAACCAATCAGCAGCAAGACACAGCTTGATCCATCTCTTAGGGTTGCTTTTAAGCATTGAGGCTGCTTGACCTCCAGGACATCTTGCTTTTTAATATGATAATCTCAGAGATTCGTCTTTTGGGCAGGTGTGGAAGGACAACCATTTACATATAGAAAACTGGTGATGGATCAGAAATGACAGTACCAAAATTCTGCCAGTATTTAGCTCTGTACTGGCACAGAATTAACAATTGAAAATACAGGGACACATCTTCATACAATGTGAGGGGAAGTTGTCCCAAAAACCTGGCTGGTCTCAAACTTATTATTCTCCTACTTGAGCTTTCTATTAGCTAGGATTACAGGCCAGGCCAGGTTGTACCATTGGGTAATAGCACAAAATTGAGGACCCAGATTCTGCTCCATGAAGCCTTAGTGGAACAAGCCACAACCAAACACAGCCACAACCAAACACAGCACAAAACCAAACAAACACAGCCACAAACAAACACAGCCACAATCAAGCACAACAAGTTATAAAGAAGTAGATTCCTCCAGGTGGGGAAGACTAGAGAGTTTTTTTGACATTTGGAGACAAAGGTCATGCTTATGACATTTAACCTCCACTTGGTTAGAAAAGTTTTGGTAACATCCTACTTTTAGTAAGTAGAAACATGATGGATACTTCAGGTTTCACAGAGAAGACTGAGTATAGTATCTAACAGATGCCAATACAAGGGCTCAGAGAATTCATGATGTCATTCAATAGTTGGATTATATGAGTAAAAACAGTTAAGAAGGTTCAAAGATGTGGTGACTCAGCGTACTAAGTATTTTATGCAAGCAGATGATATATAGAGGCGAGTTGGAACCCCTGGTAATTTTTCTACTGTGGGAAGCAAAGAACTGTTTCCCTGACAAATAAATAAACAAGAAACGGGATGGAGGTGACAGAAGGAATGCAGAACACAGAAGTTGAGTGCAGAGAGGGTAAGATCCTAATAAACAGCAGACATACACAGAGAGAAGGAACACATTACTAGCTAATGATCTGCAGGCAATTACAGGATGTGATGCATGAGACAGAGGCAACCTCTACTTTTGATTTAGCTGATCATGACATTATGATAGCTCTAGTGGACTTATCACACTCATATTCATAATATTAACAAAAAAGCATATGTGAAGGTCAGAATAAGGCGATCTAGAGGTTGAGTCCAAAGAGTATTTCAGAAAGAAAAAAAAAAAAAGATAATTTCAGTTCCTTCTTTAGAGTTCCCTTGAGAATTAGTCTAATCAAGCTAAAGGCTTTAGATTCTGGCCACTGTGTTTAGGCTACTTTGTGTAGGACTCTTAGAGCTGAACCATGTCTCTCTTAATAAAAATGATGAGCACTTAGCAGAATTTAAGAGGGAGCCTTTGCTTACTGTGTTTTAGGACTGCCATCACCACTAGAGCTGGAAATGTTTGTAGAGCCTTCCAGAGAAATGCTAGATAAACTCTGAACTTATCCATTAGCCACACTAGAACCTTAGTGGGTCCCTGGGGAAGAGAGGTGGAGGTAAAAGATATAGTCAATGCAGGGGGTGTTGCTTATAAATTGATTAATTTCTCTGTGTGTGTGTTTGTATATGTATACATAGATGTGTATATGTATATGTAATTATATACACATATAATTTTTAAATATTTATGTATATGTATTTATTTATTTTTATGTACAGTGAAGACACTGTAGCTGTCTTCAGACAGCACCAGAAGAGGTCATTGAATCCCATTACAGATGTTTGTGAGATACCACGTGATTGCTGGGAATTGAACTCAGGACCTCTGAAAGAGTGGTCAGTGCTCTTAACTGCTGAGCCATTTCTCCAGCCTTTCTCCTTTAGAAAGATTTACATATATAATTTTTAAGAAACATGTTTTTCTTTATGGCTCTTAGGTTCCGTTACTGGGAAAGCTGAGGTTTTCTGTGGTTTCCTAGTCTCATTCATGAGTATGCTACAGCAGGAACATAGACAAACACCTTCATGTCTTAACAGGTCAGAATTTATTTAATAACAATAAATTCTCAATTTTATTGGTTTTAATGGTAGTAATTTATCATAAACCCCACCTACCTTGGTAGCCTGAGTATAGATTCATTTATTTCAACATTAATTATTAATATTGGTTCTCATACTACATAGCACACATAAGATGTAATATGTGTTTTACAGAATAAATACAAGTAAAACAGGCCGTAGCAGAGTTCAAAAGGTTTCAGGTATGGGCTGAATCTGTATTGCTGAGATAACGAAAGACACTGTGTTTTGGAGGGTGCTGTTAGATAGGGGTTTGAGAGTAAAGGTGATAAGTCTAGCTTTGAAGTAAAAGATCAAAATGGATATATAGCAGGAAATGGAGGTTTAGGTCCAGATGGACAAACAGGTAGGCAGTGGGCAGTTGAGTAGGCCATGTTAACGGTGAGTAACTAAGACAAGCAGATGTTCTAGGGACAGTCAGGGAGCTGGTTGGTCCTTGATGTACATGACAAGTATCAGATTATCGTTGTGCATCTGGTCATTGGTGTGAGAACTTGCCAACACTTCATGAGGTCCAGGTAGGGAATTACACCCACTACTCAGTCTGTGTGCCTAATGAGTTCTTGGGCTTGCTTCATGGTATGATTTTAATACAGTCCTGTACCTGTACAGCCTCAACTCACCCTAATACATTCATCAGGTGGCTCTCCACCCCCTTGGGCAAAGGAATACCCTGGGGACACTTGGTTAGAATTAGAAATAGACACAGCTTACTAAGAAAGAGAAAGCGCTTACAAGAGTGAAACAGTTCATGATCTAGAAAAGAGTCCTCAAAGTCTTGCAGAACTGACCCTTTATGGGACACATATAATACCTACTTCTCCCAAGCGTGTATATAGTCCCTTTTTCTTCCTTCATTAGAAAAACCCTAGGTGGGAAAAAATTTCCAATCTTCCTTTGCAAGCTGATCTGAATGTACTGTTCTAGGGAAGGGTTCTGGTCTTGTCCTTCCTATTTCTTTTCATAAGTTACTTTTGATGGTTCCCTTCCATTCTCTATTCTCCTGTTGCACCACACACTCTCATTTTCACTTCAGACTGTATCCTTGCAGGTGTGAGCTCACACCTTCAGCTTGAAACACTTTTTTGACTCTCTAGATTTTTGTTTTCCATTAATTATTTATTCACTTTCCATTCTGATGGCAGTTCCTTCCCTCCTCTCCTCCGAGTCCCATCCTCCCACCACTCTTCCCCATTCCACCCATCTCCCTGGGTACCAACCCACCCTGGTATAGCTAGTCTCAGCAGAACTAAGCTCATCCCCCCCCTGCCCCGCCCCTGCCCCAGGCCAGGCCAGGCAGCTCACTCAGTTAGGGGAAAGAGATCCAAAGGCAGGCAAGAGCGTCCAAGTCAGAGACAGGTCATCTTGTAGTGTCCTTGGCCCCTCTCTCTCCCTCAGTCTTTCACAAGACTCTCAGGACTCTGCCTACTGCTTGGCTGCGGGTCTCAGTATCTGTTCTCAGCAGCTATTGAATGAAGGCGCTCAGATGTCAGTTAAGCTCGGTATCTGTCTGTAAGGATAGCAGAGTTTACTTAATAGTGTCAGGGGTTGGCTCTCTCCTGTGGGGTGGGTCTCGAATTGGGCAACACATGGTTGGCCATTCCCTCAATCTCTGCTCCATCTTGTAGGCAGGGCAAATTTGGCTCAAAGGTTTTGTGGGTTGGTTGGTATCCCCTTCTGTCTATTAGAAGTCCTGCCTGGCTACAGAAGGTGGCCACTTCAGTCTCCAAATTCTCAGATGCTAGGAGTCTCAGCTAGAGTCATCCCCATATTCCTCCAGGGGCCTCCCCATCCCAGCTCTCTGGCTTGTTCCAGAGATGTCCCCACCACGACTATTTTCCCTTCTTTGCCTCAGCCCCCTCACCCCCCACTTCTACTCTCCCCAACCTGATCCCCAACCTAGTTTCCCTCCCCACTTCTTCTCATAACCAGTTCTTCTCTCTCCATCTACTTCAAATGTTTATTTTATTTTTCCTTCTGAGTGAAATTTAAACATCGTCCCTTAGTCCCTACTTGTTACTTAGCTGGATGAAATGGATCAAAGGAAAATAGTACTCAGTAAAGACTAAGACTCCCTCAGATTAAATGAAAGTTTTTATACTATCAAATAACCACTGTGCAAGTGATGGTGGTCCTCCATATCTATAAATATTGCTGCTAAGGCAAATCAAATGAATGGGCTGAACTTTCTTTTTTCTTTTATTTCCTCCCTCCCTCCCTCCCTCCCTCCCTCCCTTCCTTCTTTCCTTCCTTCCTTCCTTCCCCCTCCCCCTCCCCCTCCTCCTCCTCCTCCTCCTCCTCCTCCTCCTCCTTCTTCTTCTCTCTCTCTCTCTCTCTCTCTCTCTCTCTCTCTCTCTCTCTCTCTCTGTCTCTCTCTGAGACAGGTTTCTCCGAGTAATAGCCCTGGCTGTCCTAGACTCATGTTGTAGACCAGGATGACCCTGAACTCTAAAAGATCTGTCTGCCTCTGCCTCTGCCTCTGCCTCTGCCTCTGCCTCTGCCTCTGCCTCTGCCTCTGCCTCTGCCTCCTCTGCCTCTGCCTCTGCCTCTGCCTCTGCCTCTGCCTCTGCCTCTGCCTCTGCCTCTGCCTCTGCCTCTGCCTCTGCCTCTGCCTCTGCCTCTGCCTCTGCCTCTGCCTCTGCCTCTGCCTCTGCCTCTGCCTCTGCCTCTGCCTCTGCCTGCCTCTTGAGTGCTGGGATTAAATGCATAGGTCACAGCATGCCCGGGAAAATATAATTTTTAATTATACAATCAGCTTAAATGGAAATATGTATAACAATTCTGGGCTCATAGTACAGTGTTTCTCTTCTTCTCACTGTCACAGGAGCCATTTTTTTTAAATTTAATTTTGGTTTTTGAAATCAAAATATAATTACATCATTTCCATTGTTTTTTGTCTCCCTCCATGTACTACACCTTCTTGTTCTCTCTCAAATTCATGTTCTCTATTTTTTCATTGTAACTACAAATCTATATTTACATATGTGATATACATAGATCTGGATTAGGGTTATAGGTAGGATTAAAACAGTGGTTCTCAGTCTGTGGGCTGCCACCCCTTTTGGCGTGTCAGATGATCCTTTCACAGGGGTAACATAATTGATATCCTGCATATGAGATATTTGCATTATGATTAATAACAGTAACAAAATTATAGCTATGAAGTATCAACTAGGTTGGTTTTTGGTTGGAGGCTCAGCACAGTGTGAGGAACTTTAAAGGGTCACAACATCAGGAAGGGTGAGAACCACTGCTTTAGAGGATACTTACATAATTCCTGTCTCTACCAAGCTTGTGTACACACTCTTTTCTTATGCACGCTCCATTCATTAGTAGATGGCTAAATGGGGAATCCATATATGGAGCATGGTTGTGCAATCCCAGGCTATGCCCTCCCCACTTGTATAAATGGGCTCCCGAGACTTGGGCACAGATGGAACAGCATGTGTGGCAAGCCTGAGCTTGGGCAAAGGGCTGAATTTTGTTCAGGGCTCTATTTTCGAAGCTTTGCAATGCGTTTGACATGAAGGAAACTCTCAACTAAGACTATTAGATGATCTGGAGAACAATTACTATTTATAATTTTGCCTGGATCTATGATCATGAGGAAGATGCTTTGGAATATTCCATAAAAAGATTTTTAATATACCACTCTCATACACCTTGATCTTTTTGTATAACTGGAAAATTTTGTTTTCCTCTCATTTTTTAAAAATTTGTGATATCAAACTCCATTTTACTTCTTTTTCCTTTTTATGGATAACAAGATGTCATCCCTAAGATATTTTTAATGTTTTCTCTGTTACTCTTTTCCACCAAATAGTATTTCCTTAATCCCAGGGTTTATACTGCACTGTGGAAACATTCACTTTCTGCATCTCCATGGACTGTACAAATAATATAGATGGAAAGATTCAGCTTTATTCACATCCTGACTCCTGGTAGGCACTCAATCAGTACAGGCTAAAGGGGAGAACAGGAAAGGGATGCAGTGGAACTAGAGAGATGCATCGGTGATTAAAGCACCTGCTGCTCTCACAACGGACCTGAGGGTCTTTCCTAGCACCTATGTTAAGAAACGTCACCTTTGATCATTCAGCTCAGGGTACCAGATATCCTCAACTGGCAGCTATGGGCACCTGCCTACATGTGCACATGAACACATACATATACATAATAAAGATAAAAAGGAGATAGATATAGCACAAGTCATAGAACATAATAACAGCTGTGTTGAACTAAATATGCTGAAAGCTTCCTGAATCTTAGTGCGTCTGATGACAACTAGAATATGGCATGTCCTTACCTGTAGACATCAAGAGTTTGAACAATCAAAATTCAAGATTTTTTGTAAGTGTCCATTTCTATATAATAAAATTAATTAAAATATTAATTATTGTTATTATTATCATCATTATTCTTTTGGTGTTGTGAAATATGGTCTTTCTATGTAGCCCTGTTTGACCTCAGATGCACTCTTTCCCCACCGTGTCCTCTCAGCTGCTGTGAGTACCTCCAATACCTGTTCTAAAACCACTTTAAAACTATTCTTTTTTAAAAAGATTTATTATTTATTTATTTATTTATTTATTTATTTATTTAATGTATGTGACTTCATTCACTGTTGCTGTCTTCAGACATGCCAGAAGAGGACATTGGATTCCATTATAGATGGTTGTGAGCCACCATGTGGTTGCTGGGAATTGAACTCAGGACCTCTGAAAGAACAGTCAGTCTCATTAACCACTGAGTCTCTCCAGTTCTAAAACTATTCTTTAAAAAGACTTATCTATCATAGGTCTTTCCTAGAAAGTAAAACTCTAGAGCACTAGCTTCTCAGAAGTTACTCTCACCTTATGTACCAAGCTTGTTAAGTATTATATTTATATCGTTTACTATTAAGATGGATTGTTTTTACTTCTATCTTGACAATAAATACATTTTGAATTATCTAAACTCCCAGAAAGGACAAATTTTTCATAATTTATTTGTTTACTTTTATTCACACTATATCCCAAGCACAGAGACCTTTTTTTTTTCTCTGTTCCTGGCCTTACAAATCCCTCTCCCAATACTCCCTCCCCTTATCCTCATGAAACGGGAAACATCCCTTAGGTACCACCCAACCAGGGGACAGCTCATCCCAGCAGGAATAAGCACATCCTCTCCTACTGAAGTCCAATCAGGAAGTCCAGATAGGGGAAAGAGATCAAATGGCAGACAACAGAGTCAGAGACAGACCCTGCTCCAATTGTGAGGATATGCACATAAAGAACAAATGGGATATCTGCCACAAATGTGTGTGTGGCATAGGTCCAGCCCCTGCATGCTCTTTGGTTGGTTGTTCAGTGTATGTGGGCCTCTATGAGAAAGGGTAGTCATAGGTTAGTTGACTTTGTGGTGTCCTTGACCTTTCTGTCTCCCTTAATCTTTCCCTATAGTCTCCCAAAAGACTCCCCGAGCTCTCCCTGATATTTGGCAATGGGTCTCTGCATCTGTTTCCATAAGCTGATGCATGAAGCCTTTTAGGAGACAGTTATGCTAGGTTTCTGTCTGCAAGCATAGTAGAGTACCACTAATAGGGGTTGGCTCTCTTATTGAGTGGGTCTCAAGTTAGGCCAGTCATAGGTTGGCCATCTCCTCAGTCTCTGCTCCATCTTTATCCCTGTACATCTTGTAGGTAGGAAATATTTTGGGTTGATGATGCCCCCATCCTTCACTGTAAGTTATGCATGGGCCACAGTATTTATATACCCTGCTGACAGGCATTTCATCTAGGGTCAGCTCTATAGATGTCTTGTATTGTCCCCACCCCAAGTCTTCAGCTTGAGCCAGAAATGCCCCCCACTGATTTCCATTCTCGTTCCCAGTCCTCTCCCATCCCCTGCCCTCCATAATTGGTCACCCTTACTTCCTCATCCACCTAATTGTCTCTCTTCACCCATCTCAAATGATTATTTAGTTTCTCCTTCTGAGTGAGATTCACATATCCTCCATTGGGTTCTCCTTATTATCCAGTTTCTTTGTGTCTGGGGAGCGTAGCATGGATATCTTGCACTTTATAGCTAATATCCTCTTATAAGTGAGTACATACTATGCATGTTCTTTTGGGTCTGGGTTACCTCACTCAGGATGACATTCTCAAGCTCCATTCATTTGTCTGAAAATTTCATGATGTCTTTGTTTTTAATAGCTGAATAGAATTGCATTGTGTAGATGTACCACATTCTCTTTATCCATTCTTCAATTGAGGGGCATCTGTATTGTTTCCAGTTTCTGGCTATTATGAATAAAGCTGCTATGAACATAGTTGAGCAAGTGTTCCTGTGGAATAGTGTGGCATATTTGGTTCTATGCCCAGGGGTGGTATAGCTGGGTTTTGGGGTAAAACTACTTCAAATTTTTGAAAAATCTCCAAATTGATTTTCAAAGTTGTTTCAAAGTTTTCACTCCACCAGCAATGAAGAGTGGTCCCTTGCTCCACATCCTTGCCCAGCATGTGCTATCACTTGAGTTTTTAATTTTAGCCATTCTGTTGGGTGTAATATGAAATCTCAGACTCATGTTGATTTGCATTTCCCTGATCACTAATGACTTTGAACATGCCTAAGTGCTTCTTGGCTATTCAAAATTCCTCTGTTGAGAATACTCTGTTTAGCTCTGCAGCCCATTTTAAACATTGAATTGTTTGGTTTGTTGATCTCTACTTTCTTGAGCTCTTTATATATTTTGGATTTTAGTCTTCTGTTGGATGTAGGGTTAGTGAAGATCTTTTCTCATTCTGTAATCTACTGTTTTGTTCTGGTGACAGTGCCCTTACCCTGGCAAACGCTTTTCAGTTTCATGAAGTCTCATTTATTAATTGTTGAACGTATTGCCTGAGCTATTCGTGGTCTTTTTGAGGATTTATCACCTGTGCCAATGATTACAAGACATTCTTCCATTTCTCTTCTCTTAGATTTAGTTTGTCCAGTTTTATGTTGAGGTTTTGTGCAGGGGGCATAGATTTGGGTCTATGTGCATCATTCTTCATACAGGCATCCAGTTAAACCAGCACCATTTGTTGAAGATGCTTTTTGCATGGTTTTGGCTTCCTTGTCAAAAATCAATTGTCCATATGTGTGTAGTTTATATCTGAGTCTTTGATTCTACTTCATTAACCAACCTGTTTCTTTTTAACCCAATACCATGACATTTTTATTACTATTGCTCTGTAGTACAGCTGGAAAATGGGGATGATGACACCTCGAGAAGTTCTTTTGTTGTATAGGATTGTTTTAGTTTTCCTGGATTTTTTTTATTTTTCTATATAAAGTTGAAAATTGTTCTGTCAAAGTCTGTAAAGAATTGTATTGGAATTTTGATGGGAATTACATTGAATCTATAGATTGCTTTTGTTAAGATGACCATTTTCAGTATGTTAATCCTACTGACCCAGGAGCATGGGAGAACATTCCATCTTCTGATATCCTCAATTTCTTTCTTCAGAGTCTTGAAGTTCTTGTCAAAAACATCTTGCACTTGCTTGGTTCAAGTTACACAAAGATATTTTATATTATTGATATCTATTGTAAAAGGCAGTTATTCTTAATTTCTTTTTCAGTCCTAATGAAAGAATTTGTATGAAGGAAGGTTACTATTTTTGTTTTTGTTTTTTCAGTTGATTTTGTATCCAGCAATGTCGCTGACGCTGTTTATCACTTCTAGGAGCTTCCAAATTTTAAGAATGTATTTTCATTTCATCCCAGTGGATCTTAATTTGCACAAGCATTGCTTGTTCATGGGATGAGAAGACTACACCATTGATACATGAGTACAAAAGTCCATGTGGACAGGTTGAGTGGCAAAGGTCATGCATTCTAAAATTCTTTTAATATCTGTTTCTTACCTTATGATCTGTTTACCTTCCCATGAAATGTTACCTGTCTCTCCTGGTGAGTCTGTACCTTCTCTGTTTCTAAAACTGTGTGTTTTGATCCATCACTATCTTAAGGTGCTGTCTTCAGATATCAGAGGAAAGAAATTCAGTAGGAATAAATTTCTTACCTGTGGATAAGGGAATGTCTTATTGTGCTGTTATTTTTCTTTATGAAGAAATATCATCTTCTTGGACAAAACAAAACAAAACCTTAAAAACTGATGCAGACTAGGATACGTACTGAGGAACAACTGGGGACACATTAAGAGACAGTATGAAGTTTTCGGAAATTCTCAACCTCAGGATAGAAGTTATAATTGGGAAAAATGGTGTACCGATTTCAAAGTCTATTCTTTACCTTCAACATAAAACTCTATTGAATAGAAAGAGACTCTATTCATATCATCGTTTATTAAGTTTCTTCAAACATTTAATTAAAGAATTTGCTCTGTCACTAAGTTACAGACTCAGCTCTTTAACCAGCATAGGTACTGAACCTAGAACCTTATAAATGGTAGGCACAGGGAAAAGGGAGAATAAAAGGAAGTGAAGTTTAGTGGGGAAATGAGTGAGAAGGTAATGCAAAGGAGGGGGTGAAGGTATGGATAACTAACACCAAGGGTATTTTGAAAAACCACAAAACTACTATTTTATAAGGTATGCACATATACATGTGTGTATGTATGTACCAACCAAGCTATTTCATATCTATACTCTGTGTGTGCATGTACATTTGTATGGGCGTGCATGTACATTTGTATGGGCGTGCATGTGTGTGTGTGTGTGTGTGTGTGTATTGGTTTAACTGGAGTTACAATACACTGGTACACTGTCGATAATTCTTCTACAGAATCTGTAGGTTACCAAATACAGTCCCAATGGTAGGTGTAAAATAGCACCCCTTGACTTGGTCAGGGGTATCTTGGAGACCTTCCCAATCATCCAGGCTATCTCTTGGCTGTCAATTACAACTTAATGGTAACATGCTATTGCTGAGGACACCTCAGACTTGTCACATGGAACGGAGAAATCGAACTGTGTTCATTAGAAGCTTCTTCCCTAATGGCTAAAGTCCACAGGACTGGAAGGCACTGTGCAGGCTCTGACAAGAGAAAAGCAGCTCACAGCCTTACCCAGCTCAGAATGCAGTAGTGATGGTTGTGGCAAGATATGCGTGTGTATGCAAACTGTCACAGATGTTATGGGGTCCATAAAGTATTCTGAAAACTTTTAAGGCTAACACCGCAAAAGAAAACACACACCCAGTGCTTTAAATCTGGCCAAGAGCCCATAGTTGAGGCAACTCTCAGATCTCATCAGAGAAGTTTCTTTGTGTTCTGAATATTGGTTAAAACAGAAACAACTTGTCAAAGTGCAGAGAGTAAGAATCTGTGAAGTGCTCAATGAAAAAAGAGACAGCAGTATCATACCCTCTTTCCCCAGAGTCAGAGATCAATACAAAAGAGGGCACAGAAAGATTGTCAGAGCCGGGGATTAGGAAGACAAGGCAGTCTTTTGGGTATGACTTTGCCACTCTCGAACTCACAGCAACCATGGCTGCCTGAGTAAGACCCCTATCAGATCAAACTAGTCCACATTCCAGCATAAAATGTGGAAGGACTCCTGAGTCCAAACCTGGCAGAGGTGATAGTGACAGTTCCTTAGCCATAATTTACACTTGGCTTATGTTGACAAGCCACAATTTGATCGCTGTTACAACTTACTCTCTTCCTTTTTTTTATTTAAAAATTAATTTTATTGCATATTTACAATTTTGACTATTTTTAATTAACTAATTTATTTATTTTACACTCTATATTTCATCTCTCCTCCTGTCCACCCTCCTACTGTTCCACATTCCATACCTCCTCCCCACCCCTCACCCCATCTGACCTCTAAACTCCCTGGGGTCTCCAGTCTCTTGAGGGTTAGGTGCATCATCTCTGAATGAACACAGACCCGACAGTCCTCTGCTGTATGTGTGTTGGTGGCCTCAAATCAACTGGTGTATGCTGCCTGTTTGGTGGTCCAGTGTTTGAGAAATCTCAGGGGTCCAGATTAATTGAGACTGCTGGTCCTCCCACAGGGCCACACTTCTCCCCAGATTCTGTCAGTTTTTCTGTAATTCAACAACAGGGGTCAGCTGCTTCTGTCCATTGGTTTGGTGCACCCATCTGTCTGAAAGAGTCAGAGGCAGATGGTTGCACCCAACTTACTCTCTTCTTTCTCTATGTGAACAGGAGATCAACCAGGTTCTAGTAGACCGATACCCATGAGTATGGGTAGCACAAATTGGGGTCAATGAGTTATGAGAGCGAGAGAGAGAGAGAGGGAGAGAGAAAGAGAGCAGGGGAGAGGAAGAGGAAGAGGAAGAAGGAGGAAGAGATTGGAAATGGGGGATAGGTATAGAAGTTATCACAGGTTACTTCTTCACTTGAACAGGGAAGAGAATTGTGCAGAGCTATGAGTTCAGCTGAGGTGGCAGTGCTATCTTCTCCATGCACTCTCAACCTGTAATACAAAGAGTTAATGGTCCATCTTTTAATTTTTAAAAATATTATTAGGTTGCAAAGTTTCATGATGACACCTTTTGAATAAAATTTGATTTTGTTGTTTCTTGTTCTCCCCATTAATATACTGTTTTTCACTGAGGCAAAGAAAAATAGAAAAATAAAAACATATAGGTAGTAAAGTGGTAAAATGAACCAAGGGAACATGGTTTGCATGCAGAGGACAGAGATTGTAGTTAAAAGAGGTGAGAACACTGCCCTTAGGTAGTTAAAGCACATGAACATGATTCAGAGAAAATAATATCTTACTTCTCATTATCAAGGTTTTCTCTTTCAATATGAGTTGTATCTGAAAGTGTATCTATACTGGTTATTATATTGGAAAAAGGAGAAAATGTTTACAAGGCTCTTGTTGAGTAATTTAAATAAAAACTAACTTTGAATTGCATTTTAATTCTATTTTGCCCATTGAGAGACACAAAGACTAAAAATCTAAACTGTACACTGAGCAGAAAACAGATCTTTGATGTTGTCTATTTATTTTCTTATTTTGGCATCATTGCAGTTTTATTTTTTTTGTCCTTAATTGTTGAACCTGTTTTTTTCCATATGCTAAACAAGTACTTGGTGACTGAACATATTCAAACCCCTCATATTCTCTATATAAGGATATCTTCTCTTCCATTTCTCATCGATACATACAGTCCTGCATACACAGAAACCCTTCTTGGCTCCCTACAGTGCTCACAAACTCTTCACTTCAAGGCAAGCAAAGGAAAGAAGGGAAGAAACCTGCCTAAGGCAAGAGATTAGTGAGACCCCTGGAGACTTGGTTGAGTTGATACTTGAAAGACCTCACATGCATAGCCAATTATTGGCATGTGGGAATGTAACTCAATATTGCTAAATCCTTTCATTTTGCAAAATGAATCATGCACCCATGTGTTTTATGAATAAATCTCAAGATGTATAGATACTGTCAACTAGATGAGATACACAAACATAAACAACATCCCATTTCACACTCACCTCTGCCGGCTGGTTTGATCATATCCTTAGAAGGGTGTGGCTTCTGGTTTCATGAGGATGGTATAAGGTTTAGACTTCAAAGTATACTCTCTGGCTCTTTTTTTTTTTTTTTTTTTTTTTTCCGAGACAGGGTTTCTCTGTTTAGCCCTGGCTCTCCTGGAACTCACTCTGTAGACCAGGCTGGCCTCGAACTCAGAAATCCACCTGCCTCTGACTCCTGAGTGCTGGGATTAAAGGCGTGCACCACCATGCCCGGCTTCTCTGGCTCTTTTCAAGGGAGGACCTGGCAAGTCTGTGTGTGTAAAGATATGATTAGCATGAAGGCACAACATTGATTAGAAAGTGCAGATTCTAAGTTACAGAAAATTTGGTCTCACCTATTTATTTTAGAAAAACAGGTGCAGAAATTAAAATGGCCTCAATGATTTGTCTGAGGTTCTAGGGAAAAGTAATGTCAGAACTGGTTGGATAAACACAGCTCTTCATCCAGGGCTCATAGTGATTTATCACTGCTGCCATATGCCCCTAATTCTGAGCCAATGTAAGGAGTACATTTCCCAACAGGTCACATCAGGAGCATGATGCATGATGATAATTTTGGCCTGGGCCGGCATAAAGCCTGTGTAGTCCAGGAGTGGCCTGAAGTTACTGTTGGCCAGGGTTGGGGGTGAAGGGTAGGAGAGTGGTTCCATTAACCAATTAAGCTGGATCCATGCACATATGTATAGTTTTGGATAGGCCTGGAGATTAGATATGATGTATGTGTACAAGGGTCATGAAGACCCACTAGAAGGAAGCTGAGCATAGGCAGGGCCTACTGTTGGGTGTGGTGAGGGTAACTGGAGTGGAAGATGAGTGGGGGGAGAATACAGGTAGCCTCTTACACATTGGCTACCTACTTTAAGGTTTTTATGATGTTTGTCTTGCTTTGTTTTTATAAAGCAACCCAACTCAAGAGCCTTTAAAAGAAACTCCATGCACATACCTGCCCCTACCACCTGTGACACACAATGGAACTAGAATCATGTAATATCATACCAATCATATCATATCATATCATATCATATCATATCATACCATACCATACAAGGCAATATAGACATAGATACATAGTAAAGGTCCTCACTCATTAGTGAAAATCTCAGAGAGAATGGAATGGTGGTCATCAGAGACTGGGAAAGGGGGTATAGTGGAAAAAGAAATTAAGCAAGACTGCCAAAACATAGTTGAAGGATGGTGCATTTAGATTGGTTTTCTATAGCAGAGCAGTATCCTGCTTAAAATATCACGTGATGTCTATCACATCACTATAGCAGTATGAAATTGTCAGCACATGAGAACACATGAGATGAAATGTTGAGCATTCTGGCTTGCTGGTTATAGATTGAATTCATGTATCAAGATAGCATAATGTTCTCCATAAAGTTGTATGTATAGAGGATGGAGAGATAGTTTAGTATGTAAATGCTAGCTGTGCAAGCATGAAGACATGAGCTCAGTTCCAGAGCTCATGCAAAACATGCTTGGACAATTACAGACTAGTGACAGATGCTGTGCAAAAACTATAGTAGATAGTTTCTAAAGAATGACAAGTGAGGCTGACTTCTGGCCTTCACACACACACACACACACACACACACACACACACACACACACTACAAAGATATATAAAGATTATGTCTCAAAAACAGATAGCCCAGAGATCTGGGGTGGGAAGGCTCCTAGGAAGTTATGGGAGTGATTTTAGCTGAGTCTCCTAGCAGTGAGGATTTTTGAATCTCAGACTCCTAGTAGTGAGGATATTGAGCCAGGAAGTGGCTACTTCCTGTAGTCAGGCAGGACCCTCAGTGGAGGGATAAGAACATCAACCTACCGACAAAACTTTTGACCCAAAATTTGTCCTGTCAACAAGAAATACAGTGACAAAGACGGAGCAGAGACTGAGGGAATGGACAACCAATTAGTGGCTCAACTTGAAACCCATTCCATGGGCAATCACCAATCCCTGTGATGGCTTCCTGGCTTTTTGTTTCTAATGATACTCTGCTATGCTTGCAGAAAGGAGCCTAATATAACTGTCCTCTGAGAGGCTCAACACAGCCACTGACTGAAACATTTGCAGTGACCCACAGCCAAGCATTGGATGGAGCTTGGGGAGTCTTATAGAATAGCTGGGCAAGGATAGAGACCAGGAGGTGATAGGAACTCCATAGGAAGACCAACAGAGTGAACTAATCTAGACTCTTGGAGGTTCTCAGAGACAAAGAGCATACACAGAATGGAGCTAGCCCACCCCAGTCCTCCTCCCCCACCCCCTGCATATAGGTAGCAGATGTTCAGCTTAGTATTCATGTGGGTTCTACAACGACTAGAGCAGGGCTGTCCCTAAATCTGTCATCTACCTGTGGATCCCATTCACCTAACTGGGCTGCTTTGTTTGGTTTCAGTGGGAGAAGTTGCACAGAGACCCCCAGAGACTTGATGTGCCATGGTGGGGGGATACCCAAGGGGGACCTATACCCTCTCAGAGAAGGAGAAGGTGATGGGGATAGGGAGCAGAGGACAGGGAGGAGGTGGGGCAGATATTGAGATGTAAAGTGAATAAATAAGTTAACTAATGAAACAAAAACCACCATCGCCACCACCAACCAAAAACAAAGAAACAAAAAGCCAGGAAGCCATCACAATAGGGAGAAAAGCTGCAGTTTAAGAAAAACATACATCCAAACTATCTGTTGTCCACTATAAGCCACCTTAATACAAAGGAAACAAAGATCATCTCTATCTAAATGGGAATATAATATTTCTCAGACTTGATTTCCAATTGCTCCTTCCAAATGGAAGAAATTAAGTTTATTGGCTCTCTCAAAGGGCACTGCAGAGATGTGAATGCCCTAACTGAACATATTAGACACAAAGAAGCTTGACACTAAAGATGGTCTACAAGATACTCTGCAGAAAATGTAACTAATTCAAGCATGCCCTTATTGTGGCTTGCTGTAAAAGTCAATTTTTCCAGGAAAGTGTATGTATGTGATGGTGCTCTTACCTATAATTCAACTCAAGTTGGTTTTATATCCCCACTGAATGGTGCAGGTCCCAGATTTAAAAAGCCTGTCTACCTTTCCCTTCTCCAGTTGCTCTGCTGATTAAAGTATCTCTTTTATGAAACATTAAAATGTTAGATGAATGACAAGCATTACCTAATTCTTATAAAGTTAGGGATTTGTTTCAAATACATTTTATAAAGTATCAAGCAGAATTTATAAACCAAGTACATGACAGTACATGAATATGATAATAACTTATACCATCAATATTCTGGTTTTGATACAACTGGGCTGCATTTCCTGATTATAAAATATTCCTGGTAGCATAAGATTCTCACAACCACATTTGCATTTTGTTGTAGGAGTCTCATAAAATGAGAGCTAAGCAGGGGAAGGGAGGAGAAACCATGGGTCTTTTTGATGACTGCTTGATTTTGATTTCTAGAAAGTCAGTAGAAAAGGGCAGTGACTAGGAACACTGTGGAGACAGACAGAACCATGGGCAATGACAGATACAGCATTCACTCTGACCTTATCTATATCCAATTCCAGTGTCCATGTAATTCACACTGATGATGGTGGAATCACACAAAACGTGTTCTTGAATAATTTCCTGGGAAAACAAAGAGAATGTTCTATTCAGATGAAACAAATCCTATGGTGCCATTCAGGTTCTTTGTGTTGGTTTTTTCTTTTTTATGCAGTTCTGAGCAAATGTGCCAACTCAGGAAACATCTATTCACATGTCTGGGAGTGCCAGTTCTGAGACTTACCTGGCTATCTTGGAAGCGGTGTAGCTCTATCTGTGCAAATACAAGAACTGGTGTTCATGGATCCCTTGCCATGGGCTATGCACTACGAAACAATGCCCGTGTGTCATTACATAGTTTATAAACACATCAGCCTGATTCTGTGAATCCCTTCCCCTTAACCTACCCCTTCAGTTAAGTCACATGCCAAATACTATTCCATTAGTAGAGCCAAGATTTGATATTTTCCCTGTGTGGTTTTAATTTCATCCTTGTTGCATGTCCAAAGACAGCTTCAAAAGAGAAGGCTGGTACTCAGATATGGCTCCAACATTAAGGTCATTTGTCGCCACAAGATCAAGTCTGGGAAAGGCCTGTGTTGAGACTCCAACACAGTTTCTGCATTGTGTTCTTCCTTCTCATTACTATATCTCCTCTTGCTTTGATCCCAGAGAATTAATGCAGCTCCTTAGTCATAGCTTACATTTGGCTTATGTTGACAAGCCACAATTTTGTCTCTGTTTCATCTTACTCTCTTCTTTCTCTATGTCAACAATATGATTTTGTTGACAAATATATTGGTTTGTTTTTTTATTAAGAACATCTAAGAAGGAAATATCCTTCTAAATATGCGTCTTTATGTTTATATCCTCATATTGCTCTCAGTCATGGTCAAAGAAGCTTTTGTATGTAGTGGGTGGGAATTAATGCAGAGACTAACAAGTAGCCAGAGTGCTAAGAATAAGTGACTATTGAATCCTTAGCTATAAGTAGGACATCACTCCCTTCAATACTCAGGAAACATTATGGAAGAGGGGTCAGATCAGGGAGATTTCTCAGTGTATAAATAAAGGCATTTGCTACCAAGCCTGATGACCTGGGTTCCATGCTAAAGAAGACCACATGGTAGAAGGAGAAAACTGATCCTGCAATGTGTTTTCTTACCTCTATACTTATGTGCATTATTCATTCATGCATGTGTGTGTGTGCATGCAAGCATAGTCACACACATATACACACTAAATACAGGAAACTAAGAGAGGGAGAGATGATAATGAGAAGATATAATCAAAGTACATTATAAATTACATATGAAATTATGAAAACATCTAGTTTTAAAATGTAATAAACGTATCTGTTTAATTGTCTTTAGTGTTGTTCTATATTTTATGTGTTCTGTAAATTATGTGTAGTTGTAAGGATAATGATGTTTTAGGTATTTTCCTGATTCTAAATAGCAAGTATTTATGGGACAAATAGTGATAACTGTCTGCATTATTCAGTTTCACTATGATTGTTACCTGTGCTGAAACTTTCATGGTCTTAATCAAAGTGGGAAGCAGCCCCAGCTTCTATTTCAAAGTCCTGAGGAGCCATGGGATACACTTCACAGTGCACTTGCCTGTGGGTGAGTTAGACCTTTCAGGTGATCCTGCCAAAGGCATACAGAATGGCAGAGGAAATGTACTCATAGGGAGATTGAAATGAGGAGAGAATGTGATCCAAAGATTTAAGGTGTAGGCCTGGTTTCTGTCCTTCTATTATGGGATGGCTGTGGCTTCTAGTTCCTGCTTCCTGTGATTCCTTATTCCCTACACAACTTCAGTGTGTCTCTTCAGCTTTCATGCACATTTAAAAAGTTCTTTTTGTGCTCAATGGCTAGTGCTGGTTTGGGGATAACAAATAAGTGCATGGAAAGATGTAGTTTTCTTTTCTTCTCCATTGCTATTACCCAACTGTTTAATTAATGGCCGAATCAGTGCAGTAGCCTCTGCATGCCTAATGCCTCTATATCCACCCTCACTTTCCTCCCATGCCCGATTCTAGCCAACCAACCTTGCTGGGACCTGGGTACATCAAACTTAGTACTATTTTTAAATGTTGTATTACTTTCCCTGGAGAAAAGTAAACAAATAAGAACAACAAAAGCAATCTATTCAAATCTAATCATCCCAGATAAGGTACCTACAGACTAAAGAGAGGAGGATTCTGTAGGAGCCCCTGTAGGATTCACATTTGCAGAAAAATGATCCTCAAAGAGGTGAGAATAAAAACTTCGTTCAGCTGGCAAAGTCAAACTGTATCAAACTTTTTTAGTCTGATACCAGGTGCCTTATTGCCAGCATAGTTAAGCATATTTGGATAAAAGTCTCCTAGTGTAATACCATCCCCAATGTTGAAGGAGGCATAATTACATTGAAACTCAACTCAAAAATACATATAATTTCTTCCAAGATGATGAGGTCTAGAAATAAGCACCTGAATTAGCTTAGGACCCCAGCGAATGATCTGCTGTATTCTTGGTCATACAGCTAGTATACAGGTCCTTTGGGGTTATTAGCTACCTCTGGCCCTGATTGTGGGAGCTTGAATATTGCCTGGCCCAACAGCTAATGCAGATCAACAAGCTGTTAATCATCTCCAATTCCCAGCTTTCTAGATGGAACAGGCAGGTTATATTTCCTTAGAGAGGATAATCCTATGCACTTAACATTTTTGGTTTCCCTGGTGATCTCTGGGTGCAAGGACCTTCGTGCTCCTCACAGGACTTGATGAAAGTAAATCTATGAAAAATTTTGTAACCATTTTGGCTAAATGATAACCATACATTCTTTCTGTACTGGCAAGGTTGCGTGTATGAATTTGACATGAGCTAGAGTCATCAGAGAGGAAGGGGCCTCAGCTGAGGAAATATCTCCAAGAGATCCAGCTCTAAGGCATTTCTCTCTCTTTTTTATTAATCTTTTTATTTGTTTACATTTCAAATGATATCCCTTTTCCTGGTTACCCCTCCAAAAACCCCCACCCCATCCTGTAGGCTCCCCCAGCCTGAAGCAGGCTGATCCAGACTTTGACCTTGCTGCCACTAGAAGATTACCTAGGGTGGAGCCTTCTGACCTAGATGGCTCTTTTGTTCTGTCAACTGACACTGCTCTCTCCAAGACACTGCTACCTGCTGAGAGGCCCCTGAGATATTCCGGAGGAATATATCCTGCAGGCTGGCTCCAGACACCAAGAATGGACTGGCAGAGGATGGGCCTTCCCCCTTATAAGCACAGTCTCTTAGTAAACTGGCAGGTCTTGAACAGAATCATGTCTTGGTCTCTCGCCATCTAATTCTTTTTCAGCCCCAGCCTGCCTCCCAGGTGTACCAGGTTCAAGTAGGCCGAGGGCTGGTATACAACACCATCCTTCTTCCTCCTCCTCCTCCTCTTTACCTCTAAAAGGGTCCTCCTAAACCCACTCACCCTCTTGCACCTCACAGCTCTAGCCTATTCCCCACACAGGGGCATCAAGCCTCCACAGGACCAAGGGCTTCCCCTCCCATTGATGTCAGATTAATGGTCAATGGCAAAGGGCCCAGCTCATTGTGGTGGTGCCATTCATGGGCTGGTGATTCTATTAAAAAAAAAAAAAGTAGGCTGAGTAAACCATGTGAATCAAGTCTGTAAGCAGCACCCTCCATGTCTCCCGCCTCATCTCCTGCCTCCAGCATCTCGCCATGTTTGACTTCCTGACCTGACTTCCTTTAATAATGAACAGCAATATGGAAGTGTAAGCTAAATAAACCCTTTCTTCCAAAACTTGCTTTTTGGTGATGGTGTTTCATAAAAGCAATAAAACCCTAACTAAGACACCTTCCTTCAGCTATCCAACTACTGAAATGATAGATCCCTGAGTTAAATTTCCCTAGAAACTCCAGGCCAAGTGAAGAGAAAGAGTAAGAACATACCTCCAGGAAGAGTTCTCATAGTTCTCACAATGTAAACAATATGCACATTTTATGGCTTGGTTTCATCTTTTCTATGAAATTTTAACTGCTGCAGAAAGAAAGGCAGAAGGAAACCAGGAATCTTTCTCTAAGGTTTGGCCAAACTGTAGACGAGTCCTTTACCAACATCCCTCCTCACTTCTTTTAAGGGGGAAAAAAAGGTTGATGAATTTGAGTGCTCTTCCTAACAGGTTTGGGGTGACTCTTCAGAGGCCAGGCCTGTGTCTAAACACTTTGTCCCTGGGATGCAGGATAAGACCCAGTATCTGGAACACTTTCACTGATTCTTTCACCCTTGTTTGCTGCCTACAAATACATACTGGGGTATAGATGACCAGAAGGGATGTTGGGATTTTGACATGGCTCTAAGTATGCAGACTTCTTTACTACTTCAGATTTATAAAGCTGAGAGTTCCTCATAACTTTTTACCACTTCGGTCTTGGTTTATTTCATGCTATTGGCTTCAATTTGTGAAGATAATATAGCCAAGGTGACTGTCATTTGGGAGACTCAGTTGGGCCATTTGCTGAGTGGTTGTTTGGCTATGAGACAGCAGGGTTTGTTTAGTAGGGCACTCACTTTGTTTGCTTTTCTGTGTGGCTAGGGTTGCTGCTCACCCTAAGATATATCTAATCTCCCCTTCTGTGTTTGAAGAGTAAAAGCTATTTGGATTGAAATTGATTCACATGGCAATCACCAGCTGATAGGAGGTACATGACCTCAGAGCTGTGGGGTTTAAACAGACATTAGGTGTTGCCTCAGTTATGGAATAAAAAGTATGTTTTTGGAGAACCTGTCAGCTTACATGGAGTTTGAGAAAATTTTTGAGATTGCTATTATAATTTGTGTAGGAATGAATAATAGTAAATTTATGGTATTTTTGTGACACACACCCTCTAGGAGATTTCTTGATTATAAGCCCTTTCAGGATCTGAGAGTGCACTCTGAATTAATGTAATTTATGTGTTATTTTCTGTGTTAATATATTATTACAATAAGTGACTTAATAGGGCCTGACAATTTGGTTATTGTAACACCAGAGATTTTTTTTTACAAAGCCAGATAAATACAGAGCAACAACCAAAAGATATAGACAGCTCTCCTTGATGAGTATAGATGCATATTTTCTCTTTAATTTTGAAAAACTATAATTGGTTAGCTGTCTATTGTGTGTGTGTGTGTGTGTGTGTGTGAGAGAGAGAGAGAGAGAGAGAGAGCCAAAATTACTGGAATACTGAATGATCAAAATTTCTTTTTACTCAAGATTGCCCTGGCAATCCAGGATGTAGTCAATATGATTTACTGATTTATGAATGTAGTTTGATGTCATCTTTTGTTTCCCTTTTTATTTTGACAACTCTATGCATGTCTGTGATCTATTGTAGTCAGACTCACCCCTGATTGCTCTCTTATCCTTCCCGACTCCTTCTAGCCCCTCCCACTGTCATATCCTTTCTGCACATGTCTTCTGACATAGTCACAGTTACTGTGCATTCATGATTACAATAGTCTTGTCCTGTCCTGTCCAGACAACAGCATCATAGCACTCCTCTCCATCCTGTAGCCCTTATGTTGGCACGTCTGCACTCTCTTTAGATGTGTGTCTTGGGCCTTGGGGGACTTAGTATTCAATCATGACCTATTCTTAGAACCTGGACCAATTATGAGTTTTTTTTACATTAACCATTGTAACAAGAAGCTTCTTTGACAAAGACTGAGAGCAACACTAGTCTGTAGGTAAAAGCACATACTTATAAGACTGTTTGACTGTATGCCCATCTGCTAAAACATCAGTAGTAGGATCTCTCTGAGGGCCTGAGATATCCCCAACTATAGGCCTTTGAGCAGGTTTATAGTACTAGACATGTATTCCATTTCATAGATAAGGCTGAAAAGTCAACCAGAAAGCAACTGTTTACCTCCCCAACAGTCATGACACTTTTGTACAAATAAGTACTTCCTGCTTGGTATATCAATAGTGTGGCATCCAAGGTCCACACTGGTGATGAATGGTCCACACAAGGTCCACCACTGATGCTTCCCCCCCTCCCCCCGAGCCTACATAGCATCTCCCAGACCTGTGAATGCTTATCATCAGAGAGGAAACTGTCAGCTCCATTCCAGCTTGACTTCTCTGTGTTTTGTTCTTGTATATATGAGATGCAAATGTTCATTTAAAGAAGAGTCCATCTGTGGTTATGAGTGCTGTTATTGCACTTTATAAAATATCTAGACTCTAAAGTTGTGCTGTTTTCCATGCTGTTGATCTACTATACCAAGTCAAGAACTGTAAATTTGCCTCAGAAGTAAAAGCTACATGCATATACATATAGCTATAATGATAAGTTTTGTAGGGTCCATATTCTCCAAGTATATAAGCCTACAAAATAAGCACTTAGTCCTCCAAACTGAATTGTTAGTGACTGTAGCTTTTCTAGGCACAGATTCATATGATCATAATTAGGATTGGAATATGCAAACAAAGGTAACTATAGCAGCCAGGTGCACACAGGTAGCAGAAACAGTGGAACAGGTGGGTCAGGGTTCTTCATGGCTCCATCTGTACCCAGACTCTGTGCACAGGTCCTGCTGGGGGAGCTAGTCTCCCCGGAGTGCTGACACACACTTACAGGCCCACAGGAGGGCAAGCTCAAGCCAGAGACAGCAAGGCCAACTAAAACTGGAGATGACCAGAAGGCAAAATGCAAGCACAAGATCCTTACCAACAGACACTAAGGTTACTTGGAATAAGAAACCAGTTCTCCCACAACAGCAAGTTGTGGATACCCCAACACAAAGGAAAAGCAAGATTTGGATTTAAAATCATATCTCATGATGCTGATACAGGACTTTAAGAAGGGCATAAATAACTCACATAAAGAAACATAGGAGAACACAGGAAAACTGGTAGAAGATGGTAAAGAGGAAACATAATAATCCCTTTAAAAATTACAGGAAGACACAACCAAACAGGTGAAGGAATTGAACAAAACCATCCAGGATCTAAAATGGAAGGAGAAACAATAAAGAAATCACAAAGGGTGACAACTCTGGAAATGGAAAACTTAGGAAAGAAGTCAGGAGTTATCGATGCAAGCATCACCAACAGAATACAAGAGATAGAAGAGAGAATCTTGGGTACAGAGGATACCATAGAAAACATTGACATAACAGTCAAAGAAAATGTGAAATGCAAAATGTTCCTAACCGAAAATATCCAGGAAATCCAGGACACAATGAGAAGACCAAACCTAAGGATAATAGGTATAGAAGAGAGTGAAGATTCCCAGACTAAAGGGCCAGTAAATATCTTCAACAAAAGTATAGAAGAAAACTTCCCTAACCTAAAGAAAGAGATGGCCATGAACATACAAGAAGCCTACAGAACTCCAAATAGATTGGACCAGAAAAGAAATTGCTCCAATCACACAATATTCAAAACATCAAATACACAAACCAAAGAAAGAACATTAAAATCAGTAAGGAAAAATGTCAAGTAACATATAAAGGCAGATCTATCAGAATTATACCAGACTTCTTGACAGGGATTATGAAAGCCAGAAGATCCTGAACAGATGCCATATGGACCCTAAGAGAAAACAAATGCCAGCCCAGGCTACTATACCTAGCAAACTCTCAATTACCATAGATGGAGAAACCAAGCTATTCCATGACAAAAACAAATTTACACAACATCTTTCCACAAATCCAGCCTTTCAAAGGATAAAAATGGAAAACTCCAACACAAGGAGGGAAATTACACCCTAGATATAGCAAGAAAATAATCTCCTTTAAGCAAACCAAAAAGAAGATAGCCACATAAACATAATTCCACATCTAACAACAACAAAAATAACAGGAAGCAACAATCACTTTTCCTTAATATCTCTTAATATCTATGGACTCAATTCCCCAATAAAACGACATAGACTAACAAACTGGTTACATAAACAGGATCCATAATTTTGCTGCATACAGGAAACCCACCTCAGTGTCAAAGACAGATACACCTCAGAGTAAAAAGCTGGAAAACAATTCTCCAAGCAAATGGTCCCAAGAAAGAAACTGGATTAGCCATTCAAATATCAAATAAAATTGACATTTAACATAGTTATCAAAAAAGATAAGGAAGGACACTTCATACTCATCAAAGGTAAAATCTACCAAGATGAACTCTCAATTCTGAACATCTATGATCCAAACACAAGGGCACCCACATTCATAAAAGAAACTTTTCTCAAGCTCAAAGCACACATTGAACCTTACACAATAATAGTTGGAGACTTCAACACCCCACTCTCAGCAATGGACATACCATGGAAATAGAAACTATAAACAGAGACATAGTAAAACTAACAGAAATCATGGACCAAATGGATTTAACAGATATCTATAGAACATTTACCTTCTTATTAGCCCCTAATGGTACCTTCCCCAAAACTGATCATATAATTGGTCACAAAACAGGACTCGACGGATACAGGAGGATAGAAATTATCCTATGCATCCTATCAGATCACTACGGACTAGGGCTGGTCTTCAATAACAACATAAACAATAGAAAGCCTACATACACATGGAAGATGAACAACACTCTACTCAATGATAACTTGGTCAAGGAAGAAATAAAGAAAGACATTAAAGACGATTAGAGTTTAATGAAAATGAAGCCACAACATGCCCAAACTTATGGGACACAATGAAAGCAGTGCTAAGAGGAAAACTCATAGCTATGAGTGTCTCCAAAAAGAAACTGGAGAAAGCATACATGAACATCGTGACAGCACAACTGAAAGCTCTAGAACAAAAATAAGCAAATAGATCCAAGAGGAGTAGAAGGCAGGAAATAAACTGAGGTCTGAAATCAACCAAGTAGAAACAAAAAGAACTATATAAAGAATCAACCAAGCCAGGAGCTGATTCTTTGAGAAAATCAACAAGATAAATAAACCCTTAGCCAAACTAACCAGAGGGTACAGAGAAAGTATCCAAATCAACAAAATCAGAAATGCAAAGCGGGGGCATAGCAATGGAAACTGAGGAAATCCTAAAAATCATCAGATCCTACTACAAAAGCCTATACTCAACAAAACTGGAAAATCTGAAAGAAATGGACAATTTTGTAGACAGATACCAGGTAACAAAGTTAAATCAGGATCAGATTAATGATCTAAACAATCCCATAACCCCTAAGGAAATAGAAGGAGTAATTAATAGTCTCCCAAACAAAAAAGTCCGAGGACCAGATTGGTTTAGTGCAGAGTTCTATCAGATCTTCAAAGAAGACCTAATACCAGTACTCTTCAAACTATTTCACAAAATACAAACAGAATGAACACTACCCAATTCATTCTACGTAGCCACAAAGTACTCTGATACCTAAACCACACAAAGATCCAATGAACAAAGAGAACTTCAGACCAGTTTCCCTTAAGAGTATCAATGCAAAAATACTCAATAAAATTCTCGAAAACAAATCGAGGAACACATCAAAATGACCATCCATCATGATCAAGTAGGCTTCATCTCAGAGATGCAGGGATGGTTCAATATATGGAGATCCATCAACGTGATTCTCTAAATAAACAAACTCAAAGATAAAAACCACATGATCATCTGTGTAGATGCTGAGAAAGCATTTGACAAAATCTAACACCCCTTCATGATAAAAGTCTTGGAAACATAAGGAATTCAAGGCCCATACCTAAATATAATAAAAGCAATATACAGCAAACCAGTAGCCCACATCAAACTAAATGGAGAGAAACCTGAAGCAATCCCACTAAAATCAGGGACTAGACAAGGCTGCCCACTCTTTCTCTACCTATTCAAATAGTACTTGAAGTCCTAGCCAGAGCAATTAGACAACAAAAGGAGATCAGAGGGATACAAATTGGAAAGGAAGAAGTCATAATATCACTATTTGCTGATGATTCAATAGTACACATAAGTGACCTCAAAAATTAAACCAGAGAACTCCCAAACTTGATAAACAAATTCAGCAAAGTGGCTGGATATAAAATTAAACTCAAACAAATCAGTGGCCTTCCTCTACTCAAAGGAAAAACAGGCTGAGGAAGAAATTAGGGAAATAAAACCCTTCACAATAGTCACAAATAATATAAAATATCTTGGTGTGACTCTAACTAAATGAGTGAAAGATCTGTATGACAAGAACTTCAAGTCTCTGAAGAAAGAAGTCAAAGAAGATCTCAGAAGATGGAAAGAGCTGCCATGATCATGGATTGGCAGGAGTAATATAGTAAAAATGACTATATTTCGGAAAGCAATCCAGAGATTCAATGCAATCCCCATCAAATTTCCAAATCAATTCTTCACAGAGTTAGAAAGGGCAATTTCCAAATTCATCTGGAATAACAAAACCCTTGGATAGCAACAACTATTCTCAAGAATAAAAGATCTTCTAGAAGAATCACCATCCCTGACTTCAAGCTGTACTACAGAGCAATTGTGATAAAAACTACATGGTACTGGTACAGTGACAGACAGGTAGATCAAGGACAGAATTTAAGACCCAGAACTGAACCCATACACCAATGGTCACTTGATCTTTGTCCAAGGAGCTAAAACCATCCAGTGGAAAAAAAGACAGCATTTTCAACAAATGGTGTTGACTCAACTGAGGTTATCATGTAGAAGAATGCAAAATGATCCATTCTCATCTCCTTGTACAAAGCTCATTTCCAAATGGATCAAGGAACGCCACATAAAACCAGATATACTGAAAGTAAAAGAAAAAAAAAAGTACGGAAGAGTCTTGAGCACATGGGTACAGGGGAAATTTTCCTAAACAGAATACCAATAGCTTATGCTATACTAGCAAGAATTGACAAATGGTACCTCATGAAATTTCAAAGCTTCTATATGGCAAAGGACACTGTCAATAGGACAAAATGGAAACCAACTGAATGGGAAAAGATCTTTACCAATCATAAATCTGATAGAGGGCTAATATCCAATATATACAAAGAACTCAAGAAGTTAGACTCCAGAAAACCAAATAACCCTATTAAAATTGGGGTACAGAGCTAAACAACAAATTGTCAACTGATGAATATCTCCCGAGAGGCTCTGCCAGTGCCTGACAAATACAGAGGTGAATTCACACAGTCATCCATTGCATTGAGCAAAGGGTCCCTAAAGGAGGAGCTAGAGAAAGAACCCAAGGAGCTCAAGGGATTTGCAGCTTCCTAGGAGGAACAACAATATGAACCAACCAGTATCCCTAGAGCTCCCAGGGACTAAACCACCAACCAAAGTGTACACATGGAGGACCTACGGCTCCAGCCACATATGAGGTAGAGGATGGCCTTGTGGACATCAATGAGAGTAGAGTCCCTTGGTCTTGTTAAGGGTGCCAGTTAATGGGGAATGCCAGGACAGGGAAGCAGGAGTGGGTGGGCTAGTGAGCAGGGGGGGGGGGGAATGGGATTAGGGGGATTTTGGAAGGGAAATGAGGAAAGGGGAAATTTAAATTTAAAAAAATCTAAAAAAATTGAATTAATTTAAAAAATATTTCCCACTTTTACACTTAAAAAATAAAAAGATAATTATACTTGTAACCTCCTTCAGCCTAGGCAGGCTGGTTCAGACTGTCACTGAGGCAGGGCCACCTGCTGTGCTGCTTCTCTGACTCAACTAGTTTCCTTTGATGTGACACTGCCTGCCACATGCTGTGAGGCCGAACCAGTTCTCCAAGATTTTCTGGAGTTAACTACAACCTGTGAAAATGGTGAATTACTGCCAAAAGGCTGTACTGACAACATCAAGAAACTTGGCATGACAGGGGATGGGTTTCCCTTTTTATAAGCACAGAATTTTATTAAACATTTGAACCTTGAGCAGACTAGCTTGTCTTGCTTACCATTATTTCTCGACCCGCCTAGGTTCCCTCTTCTCTTTCAGTTCCAGTTGCCTCCCAGGCTCAAACCCGGACACGAGAGCCACAGGCCAGCCCCAACATATGCTGGTTTGTATATTATTAATCTTTCTGCAAAATTCTAACCATGGCATGGCTATTGAGTTTTTTGTCATCTGCAGTTTTGTTCATTTTCTAAAGAATTTACAGGCAAATTTGTGAAAAATTACTCAGACAATTATTATCAGATTTAAAAGAAATCATTTTACTGTATTTTATAATAGGATGTTACACACAGGAATTAAAATTGAGAATGGACTGTAGATGGGGGTCATCCTAAGAGCTATTTATTTGCATTTGTTGCTTGAAGTGAATAAAAGGGGCATGGAGTCTTTCACATCTGCCATGTACAGTCCCTTGTGCCCCTCTGTGGAATTAGATCACACCATCACGACAGATGTCATCCTGGTGAGGAGGGATTGTGGAAATCAAGCTCTCAGATAGTTAACCAGTAATGTCTTCAGACAAAAGTGTTCAAAGACAAGAAGACTGACTTCTGCAAGCTGTCCTCTGGCCTTCATATGTGCTACCACATACGCATACAGTAAACGACATATAAAGAAATGCAAAAGAATTATCTGATATGATTTTTCTGAATTTTTAAAGATAAACACAATTTGCACAGTTGCTTTTCCAGTTGCCTGGATAAAGTTCCATGACAAGAGAAACTTAAGAGAGAATCCATTAATTCTGGCTCATTGCTTCCTAGGGTACAGCGCATCATGGCAGCAAGGTGAGGGCAGCAGAAGCTTGAGCCATCTGGCCCGTCATATCCACAGTCAGTCAGGACCAGGGTGTGATCAATGCTGCTGCTTTTCATACCCACTTCTTTACTTATATGCGCTAGGATCCCAATAAGGCAATAGCACCTGCCACCCTGGGAAAGTCTTCCCACTCAATTCACACAATCAAAATAACCCCCCGCAGGCATCCCCAGATACCCTGCTTCTAGGTGATTCTACAGTCTGTCAAGTCCGTCACACACTAATTATTGCACATACTAATGAGATGTATGTGCTTATTTACTTTTACATGAGAATTAAATTTTGGCTGAATACTGGGAAAGAGTATAGGAAATGGAGGAAGGGGAGGTCAGGATTATTGATCACATAAATGAGCAGTCTCTATATAGGTCTACTGATGCAACAATGAGGGAGTGCCAGGGAGGTCATCTCACTTTCTTTGCTTTGAAATGCCACATCTCCCTTGCAAATACTGTTTTCAAGGAGATTGCTCCTAAAATGATGCAGGATAGGTGGCTGTATACTTAATCTTCCTATCCCATCTGCTAGTGACATCAGTAGAAATAAGAGCTTCTCACCGTCTGCTTAAACTGCAGATGCCCCAGAGCTGATTCTCGTTGGCCTAACTCGGTCCAGGCGCCCAATTCCTAAACCAACGCTTGCCAGGATGGTGATGATATGTGCTTTTTGTCCAACCCTCTAGCCTATGCTAGACTGGAGGGGCTAAATAGTGCTCTTCTCAAACCATATTATCTTCACCTGGGACGAGATAATTCATTGAAGAAACTCAAGATGCTAAATGTTAATTAAAGAGGGGTAAATTCTTTCTTTCTCAGAGAATTTCTTTTCTATTTCCACTCCTTATAATACTCTATTTCTCTGATTCTTCAAATAGCTAATAAGTCAGGACACCTAGGGATCTCAGAGGCAGTCACCATTTTCCTGCATTTTAAAGGGGACATTGTAAACATGATAGCCTAAGCTGAACAAGATGTTGACTTTCAACATCAACCATCTGAGCACATGATTGAAGCTATTTTTTTTTTTTTTTTTTTTTACAAAGCAACAAAGAAGAAAGCAGATGAAAGACTCATCTTTGAAAGAACTTCATGTTCTGTGTCCCTCATGTGATTGCTTTCATTTTTCTCAGGTTCAAATTCTTTGGAAAAGTTCAGTAGCATCGAAGAACAAAAAGGGCTTTCTACATTGCACTTCTAAATTTGGATTCTATATATGAAGGCTGGTGACCCTTTCCAGATTCTCTGAGTCCTTCACAGTGCATGCCTCTAGTCCACCCTGCAGGAACCTCTCTGGGCCTCTCCATCAAAATCACCTTCCAAGTGTGGTAATTTCATGTCCTCCCTTTTGAAAACCGTGACTAACTGCATCTAATAAGTGCTATCCATATGCAGTGGGTATGGGCTGTACAATGAGACTTGGGAAACCTACAAAAATTCAGTCCTTCAAAGAGAAGTGGCTCTCCTCCCAGCAGCAATCAGCACCCAGTGGCTCCTACTCCACAGTGGGAGCCTTGGGAGCCATAGCACATTATGGAATTTTTAACTGGTTTGACCTTCTGCAGTTATTTTTATTAGATATTTTCTTTATTTACATTTCAAATGTTATCCCCTTTCCTAGTTTGCCTTCAAAAATCCCCTATACTTTCCCCCTTCCCCCTACTCCACAACCCAGACACTCCTGCTTCCTAGCCCAGGCATTCCCCTATACTGGGGCATAGAACCTTCACATGACCAAGGGCCTATCCTCCCATTGATGACCAACTAGGCCATCCCCTGCTACATATGCAGCTGAAGCCAGTAGTCCCTCTGTGTTTTCTTTGATTGGTGGTTTAGTCCAACGGAGCTCTGGGATTACTGCTTAGTTCAAAATGTTGTTCCACCTAGAGGGCTGTAAACCTCTTTAGCTCCTTGGGTACTTTCTCTAGCTCCTTCATTGGGGACCCTGTGCTCTGTCCAATGGATGACTGTGAGCATCCACCTCTGTATTAGTCCGGAATTGGCAAAGTCACTCAGGAGGCAGCTATATCAGGCTCCTGTCAGCAAGCTCTTTCTTGTTGGCATCTGCAATAGTGTCTGGGTTTGGTGGTTGTTTATGGGATGGATCCACAGGTAGGGCAGTTTCTGGGTGGTCATACTTTCAGTTTCTGCTCTGAACTTTATCTCTGTAACTCCTTCCATGGATATTTTGTTCCCCCTTCTAAGAAGGATCAAAGTATCGACACATTGGTCTTCATTCTTCTTAAGTTTCATGTGTTTTGCAAATTGTATCTTGCTTATTCAGAGCTTCTGGGCTAATATCTCCTTATCAGTAAGTGTAATATCATCTGTGTTCTTTTGTGATTGGGTTACCTCACTTAGGATAATATCCTACAGATCCATCTATTTGTCTAAGAATTTCATGAATGCACTGTTTTTAATATCTGAGTAGTACTCCATAGTGTAAATGTGTATTTTCTGTGTCCATTCCTCAGTTGAGGGACATCTGGGTTCTTTTCAGTTTCTTGCTATTATAAATAAGGCTGCTATGAAAATAGTGGAGCATGTGTCCTTATTGCATGTTGCAATCTTCTGGGTATATGCCCAGAATTGGTATTGCTGGATCTTCCAGTAGAACTATTTCCAATTTCCTGAGGAACCACCAAACTGAATTCCAGAGAGGTTATACAAGCTTGCAATCCCACCAGCAATGGAGGAGTGTTCCTCTTTCTCCACATCCTTGCCAGCATCTGCGGACACCTGAGTTTTTGATCTTAGCCATTCTGACTGATATGAGGTAGAATCTCAGGGTTGTTTTGATTTGCATTTCCCTGATGATTGGATGTTGAACATTTTTCTTTAGTTGCTTCTCAGCCATTCAGTATTCCTCAGTTGAGGCTTCTGTCAGCAAAATCTTGTTGGTGTCTGCAATAGTGTCTGGGTTTGGTGGTGGCATCCACATTCATTAAAGAAACTTTAGTAAATCTCAACGCACACATTGCACTGCACACAATAATAGTGGAAGAGTTCAACACCCTACTCTTATCAATGGACAGATCCTGGAAACAAAACTAAATAGAGACATAGTGAAACTAACAGAAGTTATGAAACAAATGAATTTAACAGATATCTATAGAACATTTTATCCGAAAACAAAATTATATTCCTCCTTCTGCAGATCTTGTGTAGGTAACCACAGCTGCACAGTTCATGTGTGCAACAGCCAGGAAGGACAGCATCTCACAGCATTTCTTTCTATACTCTGGGTTTTACATTGTTATATTTTAAAATATATTTTATCTTATTGTATAGGTGTCTTAACTATAAGTATTTCCAAGTACCATTTGCATGCCTGATGCCTGCGGAGGACAGACAAGGGCATCAGGTTCCTTCAAACTTGAGGACAGATTTTGAGTTAGACTATGGGTGCTAGTACTTGAACCTGGATTCTCTGGAAGAGTAGGAGTACTCTTAACCACTGAGCTATCTCTGAAAACCATCTCTTTCTTTCTGCCACTTCATATTCTATAGTTCCTAAACCTGAGGATGGAGAGTTGATATAGACATCCGTTCTATGAGTCACTTTCTATGAGTCACATATAGTAACCTTCTCTTAGTGTTTTAAACAGTCATAAGTCTCTGAATTAACTACTAACATACTGCAACTGCTTTCTCCTGACCAAGATTGAGAGCAACACATATCTAGGAATGTAAACATAAATATTTGGAAGGCAATTTGACAACATGATTACCTATCATGTTTCTCCTCTTGGACCTATGACTTTTCCTAGCCATGATTTTTTTACCATTTCTGTAGTATCAAGCATGAATACCCCTGTAGAGTGTTCCTCAAATCCATTCAACAGAGATAGTGGTTACCCCTATAACTAGTCTTACCACTATTTTGCCAGTGGGCACACCTTGTATGGCAGAACCATATTATACCACATAGGCTCACATTGTATATATATAATTGTTTTAAAAAGTTCCACCAGTGATAAATGTACAGCAGGTGTACCTCTCGCTGGCAAACTTCTGCTTGGCTGACATTCTATTATGGCCTACATTGAAACCAGAGACTAGGACTTACGCAAAAAGATTTAACTTTGCCAAGGTCTGCATTGAGCTAGTTCTCAAAATCATGCATCAATGGTTTACTAACTTGCCTTCCTCCACTTTTCGTCTCTCTTCCATTTTTCATTTTTTTCCTTAATTTCTCCCTTCTCCACCCTCCATCTCATTCCTAGTTTCCTTTTATTACTCATTGCAAATTTCATGAGAATCTTCAAATACCAGCATTTTTGTTCATTTCTGAAAGGAAAGAAGAAGAAGAAGAAGAAGAAGAAGAAGAAGAAGAAGAAGAAGAAGAAGAAGAAGAAGAAGAAGAAGAAGAAGAAAAAGAAGAAGAAGAAGAAGAAGAAGAAGAAGAAGAAGAAGAGGAGGAGGAGGAGGAGGAGGAGGAGGAGGAGGAGAAGGAGGAGGAAGGAGGAAGGAAGGAAGGAAGGAAGGAAGGAAGGAAGGAAGGAAGGAAGAAAACAATTTCATATGCAGATAACCTGCTAACTGCAAAAGAATTGTCTAGGTAGGTTATTCTCAACCTTCCTAATGCTGCTGTCCTTTAATACAGTTCATGTTGGGGTGATCTCACAATAACAAAAGTTATTTTTGTTGCCACTTTATAGCTACAGTCTTGCTACTGATAAGAATTGTAAGGTAAATACGTAAATATACTATATTCAGGGTGTCTGATATGTGACAACTGTGAAAGGGTCATTAGACTACCAAAAGGCTTATGACCCACAGATTGAGAATTGCTAGTTAGGTTATCCCTGGGATTTTGAGTGAGATCTTACTAGACTTTAGATCTTGGATCATCTTCCAAGTGTCCATTCCAAGTGATAGCAAGTAAAATTCTTTGGTGTCTTTATAGGTTTTGACATGGTTTCATGCCAGGGAATTTGCTAGTATTATAAACTTTGAAAGTATAAGAACAGAGGTGAATAGACCGAGATAGAAACATTAGAGAGCCTACATGAAGCCATAAAAAGATCAATACCTATATTGCTTTAAAAGATAGGGCTGGGTCGTGGCTTCACTGGTGTCTTTTAGAATTGGTTACTAAGCAGACTTGGGTTCAATAACAAAACCAATTCTGCATATTTATTTTAGGCTGAAAAAATGTAGCAGAGGTCCATCCAGTGGAACATATGGATGGATTTTGTAACTGTCCTGGGTTCAGTGGTTCCAAGGCAGCTCTGGACACAAGAAACCAGGTGTCATCATTTCAAATACAGGGAACTCAGTCACAACTCCTGCCACCCAGTATCTAAACCACTGGAATACAAAGAAAAAGCCTAGCTGTCTGTACTTAGGCACATTCAGCCCAACTTGGCTTGCCAGAGTCTCTTCCTTCTAAGGACACTCAGAGTTTTCTTCCTAAAGAAAAGACAGGTTAAGACCTGCTTTTACCTTCAGTTTATTGGTCTACTTATCATCAGAATTCTTAAACATTTATTTTGTTCAGCTAGTTCCTTGCAGATAATGAATGAAAAAGTGTGCATTCAATGTCAAGAGATTAAAGACTGCTGGTTAATTCTCCTGACTGAGACTTCACTTAATGATCTTTGAAGTAAAATGAGATTTTGTCCAAAAAGACAATAAAGATAAAATTATTTTCTAAAAAAATAAAAATACTAAAGTTCTCATTTTAAAAAATAGTCATCCAGCTATTTTTCGAAGAAACAACAACAAAAATGAGTCAGCAGTAAAATTTTGTCTACTGATTTTTTTTCATATAATTTTGATAAAATACAGTTTGAAAACCACGGAGAGAATGAAATAGGGAAAGAATTATAATCCTATTATATAGCATAGCAAGCCTCATTCTAACATCACTCACGGTTTCCAGTCATCATTTGACTGAAGATGAGCCTCATCTTGGCTTGCAACAAGCTGTCTCACAAATACTGAGTAGTGCTGAGTAAATCGATCTGAAAGCTGGCCTTGAAGCTGGTTTTCCTCTGATTCCCCAAAGTCTGAAAGAGCAACCTGGATCCTTATATAAAGTCAGGAACCCTCTATACCCTCCCATGTGCTCACTGCGCAGAATCAAAGCTCTCTTTAAGGGAGACATTCTAGCATCTATTCCTCCCAATTCCTCCCTGTCAGCTGGAGCCTTCATTACTTACATGTAATTTGTGGGAATATCAGTGTTTACTTTTTAAGGCGGCTAATTATCACTGCTTTAATAAGTAATTATGTTTAACATCAACATAGGCATAAAGTGTATATAATATTTGATCTTCTATTTACTAACAGAATGAAAATTGTACAGTGTTACTTACACACAGCCCATGATCTGATCATAAGCCATTGTCCTGCTCTTCTTTACTATAAAGGATGAAATCAGCATGAACCTAGCTAGATCTGCTGGATCTCCCTCTCCCTCTCCCTCTCCCTCTCCCTCTCCCTCTCCCTCTCCCTCTCCCTCTCCCTCTCCCTCTCCCTCTCCCTCTCCCTCTCCCTCTCCCTCTCCCTCTCCCTCTCCCTCTCCCTCTCCCTCTCCCTCTCCCTCTCCCTCTCCCTCTCCCTCTCCCTCTCCCTCTCCCTCTCCCTCTCTGTGCACATCATTCCTCAGGTGCTAACCACCTAGATTTTAATTTTGAAATGGTGTCTCCCTGTACTGGCTAGTTTTGTGTCAACTTGACACAGCTGGGGTTATCACAGAGAAAGGAGCTTCAGTTGGGGAAATGCCTCCATGAGATCCAGCTGTGGGGTATTTTCTCAATTAGTGACAAGGGGGAAAGGCCCCTTGTGGGTGGGACCATCCCTGGGCTTGTAGTCTTGGGTTCTATAAGAGAGCAGGCTGAGCAAGCCAGGGGAAGCAAGCCAGTAAAGAACATCCCTCCATGGCCTCTGTGTCAGCTTCTGCTTTCTGATCTGCTTGAGTTCCAGTCCTGACTTCCTCTGGTGATGAACAGCAATGTGCATAGTAAGCTAAATAAACCCTTTCCTCCCCAAGTGCTTCTTGGTCATGATGTTTGTGCAGGAATAGAAACCCTGGCTAAGACACTCCCAATGGTCTGAACCTTACCAAGTAGGCCAGTCTAGCCACCCAGAGCATGCCAAGGGTCTACCTGCCTTTGCTTCCTCAGTGCTGGGATTACTTGTGCAAACTATCAGGTGTGAACTGTTTTAAATTTGGGTTTTGGTATTTGAACTCAGGTTCTCATGTCTATAAAGTAGGCATGTTATCAACAGTGAAACTACTGTGTGAGTTTCAGAGGCTGTCATAGAAAGATGGTAACAGCCATTGTCTGAGGAGTCACCCACTTCTAATCCTTCCATCTACTTGGTCCAGAAGTGTATAGCACTTGTCATGGTGGAGGTTCCAGTGAATGACACAAACCCATAGCCTATCAACACTCCAAATCTATGGGTCTTGCTGCCTCCTGATTTCCAGTACATTCCAAATGCTATGGGCCATAAAACAAAAACATGTCTGCCTCTGATGTGGGAGGATGCTTTTATTAAAAGATAAAAATATGTGCCATAATTTAGTTCAAACATAAAATATCTTCAGCAGTATCACACATTCATTTAACTCTTGAAATGAGATTGATAGGACATCATTGGATGAACATTTCTAAGGGATTCAAAAGATGGGACCCTTAGTCATTTGTCCTTTTCTGGACCTAGGACAAATGGCCCTAGGCTCCTTTCTTACTTCAGGTACTTTTAGGGCTGGTCATGGCTTCCCATGTTATAAGCTTCTCCATTTCTCTTAATGTATTTCTCTTATTTTCTCTTGTCTTTAGCCACTTCTCCTCAGACATAGATCTATTTCTAGTTTTCATGAAACCAGAATCTAGCATCAGTTAAACATTCTCTGAGTGCCTAGAGCTCTTTGGAAAAGAGATGTTACAGAAATGTAATGAATAAATAAAAGGCTGTCTCACACCCTCAGGCCCTTGCATTGTCTGGTGCTGATGAACTTATCAGTTTTCTAGGATTTGAATAAGTATGCTACTGAACACTGGAATGGAGTGAACTTCATTAGAGAGGAGAGCTCATTTTGGGGTAGTCCACTACAGTAAGGCTACAACCATATCTCTTATACTTATTTATTATTTTCCTTTTGCTAAGATCTATGCATCCAGTTTTAAGCCCAATGCTTTTATCTGTAATGCATTCAAATGATTTTTATAAGCCGTTCCCTTTCTGCATTGCAGTGAAGATGTATCTTTGTGTTAGCACAACACATGCATACTTAGGAAGCCTCTGTGCTTATGTAATTATATTTGAGTTGATGGTGAAATTCTCTAGAGACACTTGAATGACTTAAAATAAATAGAATATTGTTGGTAACCTTCTGAGAAGTAGGAGAGGTAGACACAGCAGGGGCTGCTGAACAAAGGCCTTGATATTATCACAGGGAACCATGAATCACCTCCATATGCTATATCCTAATCACAAATTGCACTTTGATACACCATACATAGAAAGATTAGAACAGACTCATATCCTCCCATTTTTGGTTCAACACACTGTGTATTTATTATCCAACAAAGGAAAATAACCTCTTCAGAAAGTATTTCACGCTAGGTTGCCTCTACTAGTGCTAATGGGCAGAGCCATGGGGGAAGTGGAATAGATTGTACTTGGTGAAAGATGAAGCAAAGTTCTATTCAAAGGAGAGAGTGCATATGCACATTGGGATCTTCCTATATGGATGATTGCACTGGGTTGCAATAACTCACTGACATGGAGGCAACAGCATGGAGAACAGAGCAGGAGAGGATTTACAAGTACTCCCATTGAGACAGGGTTTTGGAATGAGTCATGATCAGTCTCCCACACTATATAAATAGTGAATTTCATTGGCTCCATTATCATAATGATGAGGTAATTTTGTTCTCAGATATATCTATCTTTAAAAAAAAATAGTCAATATGGCATTGAGACGTTACCACTAGCAAGTAATAGGCCATTGAATGACCCCACATTGATAACTTTACATTTATGTCTGGAAGAGATTACAAAGTAAAGTAACCTATGTGTACACAATCTAAACACAATGGGCAGACTTAACTTTAGGCTATAGACAAGACTTCATTGAAAATCACCCTTTGATCTGACAGTTAAAACAAAGGATGTAGTCAGCATGAGTCTTTATTGGAAACTTAAACTGAGAAACAGAAGGAAGTAGTTAGTAGGAGTTTGACTTTGTCTAATAGAGGAGCCCTACCAGGATGGACCATGATAAGACCATGTGCTTGGGGGGGGTGATTCCTAATCTAAAACTATGAAGAATATGAACTGTCAGATAAGCAAATGAAGTTAATGTAGCTCAGTCTACCTTCCTTCCTCTTTTCCTTCCTTCCGTCTCTCTTTCCTATTCCTTTCTCTTTCTATCTGAGAAAAATTATTAACTGTTTACCATATGCTAAGTGACAGGCACACAGTGATGTACAAGACAGATAGGACTGTGGACACCATGTTGAGTAGCATAACTCAAATCCAAGTGATTGAATTACATCAGGTTCTACCATTGGTCTTTGGAGTTACAGAATAATAAAAACCAAGGCATTTGCTCAAGTGGTATGAAATGAGATGGGGGTTGCAAAGATACATGCCCCAGAGCATGTAGGCCCAGAACAGGAGGAAGTGGTCTTACTCCTGCCACTCTCAAGATGAGATTTTCAGGGTTTGGACCTCACTCTTACTCTAGGACCATTCTCCCTAGGCAGGACCATGACTCACTTGCTTCATGTGTCTGCATAGTGGACAGCATTGCTCTGAAGTATTTGCCAAATTAACAGAGGAATACTGAAGTCAGAGAGGGAAACAGAGGTCAGGCCAGAAAGCTTCTGGTCATTGCAACATGGCTGTATACTGTTTTAGGGTCTTACAGCAAGAAATCTAGCATTTTAATCACCATTCCAGGAGAGCAGACTGAACCTGAAATCACAGACTAGAAAGTAAAAAGACATAGAATAAGGCATAAATCCATCATTTGCTAGAGTGTCATTAAGTTGGCAAGTGAACATTTATATGAATATGTTGAGGATAACCCTGGTGCTGTGTGTATTTTGATGCTATTCTGCTTCTCCAAAGGGGCTGCCTCAGACAAGGAGTGAATCAGTACTCAGGTGACGTCCTGTTAACCTTCCCTTAATGAATAAAGATTTCTAGGAACCAATCACTGGTCGAGGAGTAGATGAAACTTCTGGGTCAGAGAGGAAAAGAGGAGAGGCAGGAAAAGATGTCTTATTTTTTGGACAGGAGACAGGTGGAGGTCAAAATGTAGTGAGCAGAGGCTACCATTTCAGGTGGCAGAGCCATTGGGATCTGCTACAAGAGGATTTAACTTAGAATGGCTTACAAATTAGGATGCTAGTTGGGGCACCCAACAATTGTTACCTGTTAATTCTGAACTAAGTTTGTATGGTGTTTTCCTTCATGTGATGACTCAACTGGGCTCCAGATAGAAAGGTACAGTGGCAAAGGATGGGTTTTTGAGGAATGCACCCCAAAAGGCTGTGGGAATTTGGAATCATGGCGCTGTTGTGGCAGTGACCCACCATGGGAACTTAGCAAGTCAGGTGGAGAGATTTTGGAGCTCCTGGGTCAGACAATCTGCTGAGATGTGAACAGGCTGACTGGCCTGCCAGTGCCTGTCTGGCCTGTCCACTGGTGCCCTGCCAGTGTAGTGTGGATTGATTTTTAATATTTCACATGACATAGATAATGTGACCAAGAAAGGGAATCTCTCTGTGTACTTCAGACCTGAGCATTTATTTCAGATGTCCAGGTTTTAATTTTCTTGTTAACCACATTACTTTGATGTAGGTTGCTATAGATACACATCAACTCTTTGCATAGAGAGACAGCTTCACCATTGGAAATACTTTACTAGCTAAGGTGGTTCATACCTGTAATACCAGCACTCAGAAAGCAGAAACAGGAGCAAGGTCAGTTCAAGGACAACTTGAGCTATGTAGTAAGACCCTGGCTCAAAACATTAAAAGGTAAAGATGTAGTTCAGTGGAAAAGTGCTTTTCTAGTCCAAGATTTTATTTTTTAATCTCCAACAATAAACAAAAAATGTTAAATGGTTAAATAATAACAAATAAAAGATACTTACTTAGAGAACAATAATCAAAATGAGTATAACACCTATTGGACACTGATTGTATAATGGCCACATGATTGTGTGTGTGTGTGTGTGTGTATTTTTTTTTCTCATTTACTCCTCTGGATGGCTATAATAATTATATGCTAATACATCTTTCTAGGAAGTGGTAGAAGTAGGTTTTGAGCCAAACTGTCAATTTGGGTCTGGTCTCTGTGCAACTCCCTTTTGTGGATTGAAACTGTATGACCCCCCCCCCTTCCCCGGCAAGATTCAACATCTAACCATTATCATGGCTTTATTTGGAAACCATACCTTGTCAGACATAACCAATCAATGTTCTGAAGATAAAACCATCTCATACTTCAGATGGTCTTTAGGTCAACTGATTAGTTTTCTAAGGAGAGAATCACACAAAGAATGCCATGAGAAAACAGCTGTGGAGATGAGTAATGTTATTTTCATGGCCTCTAGTACTGGAAACTATTGTACTCCTGAGGAGCCTTTGGAGTAAACACTCCCCCAAAACACCTTGGCTCTGAACTTGTGGATTCTGGAGTTGAGGAACAACAATGTTTGGTTAGTGGTGGGTGATAGTTTGTTGCGGTAGTTCCTGGGAAACAAATGTACTCTCCACAAACCAGCAATAAACTAGATATGCCTGAAAAACAGAAGGAGTTATCAGAAGATTTAGTAAAGGTTATCCACAATTCTGGCCCAAACTATAACATGGTGGAAGTGTAGTTTCACAACCAGGTTTCACCAGGTAAAATCACTTGCCAAGGGCCCCAAGCTCCCAGTCCTCACTCAGCAACAAGGTTTGTCATGACTGTGTGGCCAGAGTCCAAGGCCACTTAGCCTTAATGTCATCTGAGCTGTGTGAGAGTATCACATAGCAGACTCCAGTTTGGAGTCACAACAGCTGAGCTAAAAAGGCAGTCAGGAACCCCTCAGCTCCAGTCTGTACAAAAACACCTCCACAAGTAAGAGTGTTCAAAGTGGGAAGTCACTGTGTATATCTACCAGTTTGACAACTGTTTCTTAGGGGACAGGCCAGCCCTGAGCTCCCCACCACTGCCTTTGCCTATGACACACCTTCCTCTTAGTTATTTTAAACCTCCCTGTTTGTATGTCTGAATTCCATTTTAAATCTTAGCTTAAATGCCAACATTCCTCTAACCTGAGCTACATGAATCTATGTTCCCTAACACTTACAGATGTATTTCCCCTGGATGCTGACACTTGCAGGAAACAAGGACGTTAGCCTATTTTCCCTGAATAATAATTTAAGGCTTCAGGATAAGTTTGGAACTACTATAAGTTTGATTGTGGATCAATACATAGAGGGTGACTTTTCTCCACATAGACTTACTGATAATTCAAAGAGCCAAACTGTCTTTGGAAAGTCTGGAGATGATGCACTCTGGGGAGAAGACTATGCCCAAAGATAGTCTATCTTGGCTAATTCTTCAAACAGAAATTTGTAGGACAGTTTGAAAGTGTGCTGGCAGCAGAGCTGCAGCTCAGTGGTAAACTATCCTTCCCCAGCATGCCTAAGGGCCTGGATTCTATCTACATTGCACAAACCACAGTAAAAATACAACAGTAGGGCTTACTCCTGAGGGATCAAAGATGGTGCAGATAAGATGCTGAGGGTCATGTTGGGTTGTGCCAAGGACTGTAGATCCTGATCAAAGAGCAATGAAGTCAGCGAGGACATCTATATATGATGTGGTCATGACCTGCTTGGCTTTTAAAAAAATGTTAATTTGGACTGCTTAGAGAATCAATAAGGGAGCTGAAAGTAGAAGCAAAATGACCACCCAACGATCATCCTCATCCGAGAAAGAGGATGGCTTCAGGATTCAGGAGAAAGAATGAACTTGATAATAGTGGTCAGACGAGCATCCAATTTTGTAGATTGAAGTTGATAGTACATGACAGGTCAGAGTCATGTAGGATTTACTTCCAAGTTTTGGCATTCAGGAAAATGAGTTGTTAACTGAACAGACACTAATCTCATTCATCATGAACCAGGAAGGGTCAATGTCAGATGTGTGAAACCTGGGAAGCAATGACAGACTGTGAGACCTGGGGATTAATCTGGGTTTGTTATAAATGTGACTTTTATTTACCTGATGTAATTGTCTTTAAGGATTACTGCCTCAGTCTGCTAACGTAGTCCTAGTCCTGAAAGCTTCTAGAATCTATACAATGTTATCTAGGTCTAGAATATTTTCAGCCTCTGAGACTTGCTGCTAAATAAGACCACCCCTTCCTAGTTCTTTCTGAACTCTGGCAGGCTGGTTCAACAAAGCTGTTCTGCTTAAACTCCTCTCCAAGCTGACTGATTCAGCTCAGTCTCCCCCTGGTCCCCTCTCCCCCTCCTCCCTCCCCTTCCCCCTCTCTCTCCTCATACTCCTCCTTGAACTCCCCCTGCCCTCTCTTCCTCCCCTCCCCCTCCTCCTATCACTCTCCCTTGCCCTATCCTTCTCCCTCCCTTTCCTCAGCCCCCTCACCCTCTCTCTCTCCTTCTCTCTCTCCCACTCCCTCTCCCTTGCCCCCCCCCCCCCGCCTCTTCTTATTGCTCTGCTTAGTCTCATATTAACTTTGACAATATGTTCTAATTTTCTGGCTGCTCATTCTCTGGCTGGTTCTGTCTTCACCTCTGTCTAGATTGTACTTTCACTGAAACTGTAAAACTCTTCTGGTAAAACTTCCTCCTTTCTCCCTCTGCATTGCTTCCTTAAGTAGTTTCCCTTCTCTCTCTCTCTTCTGTGAGATTCATGTATATCCTATTCTTTCAAGTCTTTCTCTGACTTATCACTCTGTTGCTACTCAATTTGACATCACTTTTAAACATGGGTACTTTCTTCTACAAACTAACTTTACCTTTATTGGTTGGGATTAAAGGGCATGTCTGTGTATCAGCCAGTGGAGGTAAAGGTGTGTGCTGCATATATCACAACTACAAATATACTTTTCTAGTAAACAAAACAATCTTGGGGTTTACAATGTGATCAAATATCTTGCAACAGTTTGGTTTGGTTAGTAGCTCTGCCATAGTTTTGGGTGTCCTATATGAAACTTTCCAAACTTTTTTTATTGGGTTTGATTCAGTGAGTATAGTAGGAATCACACAGATACATGGATAATAGGGTATTTACAGGAACATCGGGATAATAGAGCTGTAATCCAAACTTAGGCCTTAATCACAGCCTCATCTCCTTTGTTTTCTCCTTGAAACAGTTTCATATAGCTAAGGTTGGCCTCAATGGTGACCTTGGGTTCTTGATCCCCTTATCTCCAGAATGCTGGAGTTACAGGCTTTCACTATCATGCTCAGTTAAGCTTTTCGAACATTCTGTGGCTCAGCATCTTTTGCACTTGTGGTTGCTGTCATGCATTTTTCATATTTCCTTTAAAACCCCTCTCCACTCTTTCAACTTCTGGAGTCTCAGTGCTGGTCCCCAGTTGCTCTGTTATAGTGCTTTATCTAAGCACCTCTTCCCAGTTACTCCCTGTCAAGGTCTGCTTGTTTCATGCCTTCCTGTTAGTGCTGCCTCATCAGTCCCATTTGTAGCTTTAGAAGACATTGTCCAATAGGAGGTAAATGTTACTAATGTTGAAAGTCAAAGGTCTAATTTACCAATACAGAAAGCTAGAGCTTTAGATTCTGATAATGGAGAACTTTTAAACAACTTCTAGCTTTGGAAAGCAGAAATTTCAAGAATCAAGGAGACATTTTCTTAGGGTGAAATAAGGACATCCATTTCCTAGTTTCATTCCTCTTAGAAATGGACCATCATGGAAATCCCCATGTGACTATTGTCCTCAGTACTAAAGCTTGAAGGGAAGCACTGTGCATAGCAGGCCTTTAACAAATACCCCATACATTGGCTTGAAGTAAATATCAGTGGAAATTTTAGTATCTCTGCACTGAAAGAGAGTGAAAACTGCCAGTACTGGAGCTATTGGAACAAGAAGCATCATTGGTATTATGAGGACAAATTTTATCGTCTTTTTCCTGAAATTATAATTTTTATAAAGCCTTGAGTCAACATTATTTAATATTACAGACTTAGATTACCCGTGATGGATTATTCATTTGAATAACATATACTAATTTTACTCTCATGAAGAACAAATGGCAATTAAGTGGCTTTTATTCTTTATCCCTTTGCAATCTGGTCAGTATAAGTGACAGTTGATTGTGTTTCTGTAGCCAAGGCTCTGTTTGCTGGAATTGTGGCTCAGTTCTCACAATGGTTTATTTATTTTACGTTGTCTAAGACAATTAGACCATTTCCTGAAAGTCATGTGGAGGTTTGGACAAAGCTGGAAACCGAAAATCTTAAGTTCAGAATGCAAAGGACTTTCTTCCTATGACACCAAGAGTGCAGAGTGACAGGCAAAAGCTTTGCCTAATTAGGAGAATCTTTATTACTATGAAAAGTGAACATTTAAAATTAGACTACTTGTCAACCTATGGGGATTGGTTGAGTCATGTGGAATCTGAATGCAAAGGAATCTCATTCCAGCCTTCTATGTTTAGCTCCACTCAAACCCATTCTTTTTTATTTCTACATGCATAAAACCCAACTTAACAAGTGGTAATTACTGGGTGGGATTAGAAATATTCAGGGTTTTTCCTAGATTTCAAAAGCATAGTCTATTGAACTAATGAATTTAATATGATCAGAACCTAAATTTTGGCACTTTGAATTACTGATAAGTTTATGTGGGAAAAAAGTAAGCCTTCATAGCTGCCCACCACCCTCTTTATCTAGATCTGCAATTTCAAATTATTCATGGAAAAATTAAAAAGAGAATAAAAGAATATTCTAGAGCCAAATGTGAGTGACTGTGACCCAGATTTACAAGCTCAGGTTTCCTTAAATCCCATACTCTAATGTGGTAAAAATGTCATGAAGTTAAAATGCACTGGACACCACAAATTTATTTAAATCATGTTCTTTTATTTTAAAATTTTTAAAAGTTGGATGCCATGGAACTCTCTGAGTATCTATGCCACCCTACAACAAGGCATCCACATACTGGCACATGGCATGGTCTTGATCATGTATTTAATATGGGAAAGAGGGCATGTTTGTGTTTTTCCCCTAGGATGCTGAAGGAGCATGCTAGCTGCCAAAGTGATTGGTGAAACATGCTGATGCTGGGATAAAGAATGATGCTGACCTGTGAACTTGCTGAGTGTCCTGACAATGGAGATAGGAAGACTGTTTTGGACATATATTCCTGACCCACCTTTGCTTGCCTATATCTCAGATTGGACAAGCTGCCTTGCTTCATGCTTTTAGACCTTGTGTAACAGAAAACATAGAGACTGGAAACCGCCTTCAAAAACTTAATCAAAGAGAGAAGTTATGATGAATCTTCTTTGTTCTTTAATGTGACCAGTTATTCTGACTCAATCATGGACTGGTCTAGAAATCAAACCAGTATTGGAAATAACAGTCTTCATTCGGAAGGCTGGATCTGAACACTTTTAGAGACATAATTGAAGGGTAGCTGCAGTTCTCTATGATGCTATGTTAGCAATAGATTGGGACAGGATCTGGATTTCAAAGAAATGTTAGTGCTTGTGTTAAAGCTGCTGATCTTTTATTAATTGGTTGTGTTGAAATTACTTTGTTCCTTCCATGGTATTTAATGTAAGATGTATTGATTGTACAATTTTTAATTGTGTTAGTGTTTTGAAACCTGGAATGTCTGTTATGGTGGTCTATCAACAAGTTTTTGTTTTATTGCCTGTGAATATTACAGGACCTTGGTATTCTGAAAAAAGCTTGTAGGTACTAGAAGAAGTGAGTCAGACTTTAAGTGGGCTTCATGATTGCTGGTATAGCAGCTTTAATTAAGTTAATATCTAACACCACTGCTGCAATTGCTTTGACACAAGAAGTTTAAACAGCTACTTTTATTAATCATTTAGCAAAAAATGTTACTAATGTTCCGAATATTCAAGAGGATTTAGACAGGCATTTGGAACAGTGGATTGATGCTCTTTATGATACTATTCAAATTATTAGATAGGAGGTTCAGTGCTTAAGAGTAGGAAGCCATCGTGATTGTCATGCTAAATACCAATGGATTTGTGTTACTTCTAAAATTTACAATGATAGTCACTATAATTGGGAAAAGGTTCAAAGACACTTGCAGGGTGTTTGGCATATACATCTATGGATATTTTAATTTTGAATACTGAGATTATGAATTTAAAGAATGCTGCTCTGCTGAGCTTTGATGCTACAGATACTGCTGATAAAATTATTCATGACCTGAGGTCAGTATTTCCATCTTGGTCAAGCTTCAAGCATGGCATTTATGGCTTGATCATTCTTGTCCTGGGTATGATTTTATTCCTGCCCCTGGTATTAAAGCTTGCCTTTAACAACATCAACATGTTGGTGGCCCAACCACATGGCTTGAAACTAAGAATGAACCCCCAAACAGAAGTATTAACTTAAAAATCTGGCAAGTCAAGGACAGGTAAGACTGCACACAGGGCCTTGCCAACCTAAGACAGAGGCGTGAACTAAAAGGCCATGTTTGTTTATAACAAACATTAGAAGGCCATGTTTGTTCATATAACACAAACAAGCTGTGCATATCTTGAATACAGGTAAGGAAGGCATTCTTGTCAGAACAACCTAAGACAGGCTCAGCCTTGTTTATTAAATTTTTAAAAGGGGGAGATGTGGAGGGCCTTTGGGAGTGCTACTTGGCAGGAGTCTGACATTGCCCAAGGACAAGGAAATGGGCTTCAGGCAGGAATCTGACATTGGCCAGGACAGGGACATAAGCTCAGGCAGGAATCTGGCATTAATTAGGGCATTATAAGGAAGTAAGTTTCAGCAAGAATCTAACTTTAGGCTATAATAGAGAAGTAGGGTAAGACAGGAATTTTAATCTTAGGTGCAACAAAAGAAGTAGGCTTCAGGCAAGATTTTGAGCTTGGACAAGGAAGTGGGCTCAAGTACTTTGGTCACTGTGACAAACCCTTTTAAACAACTGTCATGGGAGTAATCATGGGACTTTGCTTATTGCCTTGTTAGTTCCTTGTTGTACTGCATGTAATTAAATGTAATACTTGCATGTAATTAAAATGGTATAAAAAACAGATTGAGAAAAATTTAAAGATATCATGAAGTTTTTATAGTAGCATAGTGTAAAAAATCATGAGTTAATATAAATATTAAATACATTGGTGAGTACCTTTCAGGCTCTGCTTCTCAACCTGCCACTGTTAAATTGGCCCTCAACCTCAAATGGTGGATCCTGAGAGGGGAATGGAGGCTGGATGGCTGGGAGTAGAAGAGACTACAGGCCGTAGTGAGCAAAAGGACAAACTAACAGGATACAGCTTCAGCAAGACAGCTCATTTAATGGGGAGAACAAAGACTGCTTAAACATTTGGAGTTGGGTAGAGACTTTAGGGGTGAATAGACCTCTTTGGCCAGGTTTAGGGTACTGGGATGTTTGATTTGCCTACAGATGAATACCATGTACTGCTGGATATGACCTTAGGAAGGGAGAGAAAGTTTAACCTGTCTACTAGGCTATGAAGGGCTATGCACATTCAGGACCAGGGCAGGGATTTGCATCTTTAGCTATATTGTCATGTGGGAAACACCATACACATTGGGTAAGCTCTGATGGCTCTGAGTTCTATGGCAGGTTCATCAGATCAGATCCAGTGGATGGTAAATTAACTTATGGAGGGCATACTTAAAAAGATATCTTTTGAAAGAGACAAGCATTTCTTGCTACACAAAGAGCATCCTTTAGATTTATGAAGTATAACTTATGAACTACCTCACTGTTATGAGTTGTTTATGCTTTACAGTAAAGTAAGCTTAGATTTAAAAGTGAGGGAATGATTATAATCAGAAAACGCAAGAAACATGCAAGCCACACTAACATTGCCAGTATATGATACAGTCTTCATGAAAGCTTGAAATAGGCCCTTCTGGTCAATACCAGCTCTGGGTCATCTTGGGTGCAAACTCAGAGGACGGTCCCACGCTCGCCAGAGGACTCTCCACGAAGTCTTAGGATCACTGGTGAGTTGACTATATCATCAATTCCAAACCAATTGGGGTGGGCCTATGACAGCAGGATCAAGGACACAGAAACCCTGCCTGACCAGCAGCTCAAGTTCCTTCTGATCGGTGCTGGTATACCTTAGTTTTGAACGCACCAGACAGCCCCATGGTCCCCAGAGGAGACACTATTTCTAGGCACTGTAACATGCCAAGGATCTAGGGATTCCAGGATGCCAGGATAACAGGAATTTGGTCACACTAGTATCTCAGGGTCTAACAGAAACCTTGACTGCCAAGAACTCTGACACACACAGAATCTCAGGTTCACGGGAGCCTGGAATCACAGGATCACAAAGAAAGCTGTACTCTGAGGAGTCGGGAATCAACTGGGATTAAAGGAAGGACGAACTCCAATCAAATATATTGAGGGTAGCAAGCACTTGAGATAATCAGATGGCAGGAGGCAAGCATAAGAACAGAAGCAACAGAAACCAAGGTTACTTGGCATCATCAGAACCAAACTCTCTCACCATAGCAAGGCCTGGATACACCATTACACCAGAAAAGCAAGATATGGATCTGAATTCATTTCTCATGGGGATGATGGAGGACTTTAAGAAGAAAATAAATAACTCACTTAATGAAATACAGGAAACACTGGTAAACAGCTAGAAGCCCTTAAAGAGGAAAGACAAAAATCCCTTAAAGAGTTATAGGAAAACATTACCAAACAAGTGAAAGAATTGAACAAAACCATCTAGGACCTAAAAATGGAAGTAGAAACAATAAAGAAATCACAAAGGGAGACAACTCTGGAGATAGACATTCCATAGAAAACATGGACACAACAATCTAACAGAATGCAACATGCAAAAAGATCTTAACTCAAAACATCCAGGAAATCCAGGACACAATGAGAAGACCATACCTAAGGATAATAGGTATAGATGAGAATGAAGATTTTCAACTTAAAAGGCCAGTAAATATCTCCAACAAAATTATAGAAGAAAACTTTCCTAACCTAAAGAAAGAGATGCGCATGACCATACAAAAAGCCTACAGAATTCCAAATAGACTGGACCAAAAAAGAAATTCCTCCCAACACACAATCAGAACAACAAATGCACTTAATAAGGATAGAATATGAAAAGCAGTAAGGAAAAAGGTCAACTAACATATACAGGCAGACCTATCAGAATTACACCAGATTTCTTACCAGAGACTATGAAAGCCAGAAGATCCTGGACAAATGTTATACAGACCCTAAGAGAACACAAATATCAGGCCAGGCTACCCAGAAAAACTCTCAATTACCATAGATGGAGAAACCAAAGTATTCCATGACAAAACCAAATTCACACAATATCTTTCCACTAATCCAGCCATTCAAAGGATAATAAAGGAAAAACTCCAACACAAGGAGGGAAATGACAACCTAGAAAAAGCAAGAAAGTAATCCTTCAACAAACCTAAAAAAAAGATAGCCACAAGAACAGAATCCCAACTCTAACAACAAAAATAACAGGAGAAGTAATGACTTTTCCTTAATATCTCTTAACATCAATGGACTCAATTCCCCAATAAAAAAAGACAGACTAACAGACTGGCTTCATAAACAGGATCCAAAATTTTTCTGCATCAGAGACTAGGACAGAGACTACCTCTGAGTAAAAGGCTGGAAAACAATTTCCAAGCAAACCATCCGAAGAAACAAGCTGGAGTAGATATTCTAATATCAAATAAAATTGACTTCCAACCCAAAGTTATCAAAAAAAAAAAAAAAAAAACTAAGGAGGGGCACTTCATACTCATCAAAGGTAAAATCTTCCAAGATGAAATCTCAATTCTGAATATCTATGCTCCAAATGCAAGAGCATTCACATTCTTTAAAGGAACTTTAGTAAAGCTCAAAGCACAAATTTCTCCACAAACAATAATATTGGGAGACTTTAACATACCACTCTCATCAATGGACAGATCCTAGAAAAAGAAACCAAAGACACAGTGAAACTAACAGAAGTTAAGAAACAAATGGATTTAACAGATATCTACAGAACATTTTATCCTAATACAAAAAGATATACCTTCTTCTCACCACATCATGGTTCCTTCTCCAAAATTGACCACATAATCGGTCAAAAAAACAGGCCTCAACACATTCAAAAATATTGAAATTATCCCATGCATGCTATCAGATCACCACAGACTAAGGCTAATTTTCAATAACAACAAAAATATTAGAAAGCCAACATTGACCTGGAAGCAGAACAACACTCTAATCAATGATAACTTGGTCAAGGAAGAAATAAAGATAGATATTAAAGACTTTCTAGAGTTTAATGAAAATGAAGCCACAACATACCCAATCTTATGGGAAACAATGAAAGCAGTACTAAGAGGAAAACTCATAGCTCTAAGTGCTTCCAAAAGAAACTAGAGAGAACACACACTAGCAGCTTGACAACACACCTAAAAGTTCTAGAACAAAAGGAAACAAATTCACCCAAGAAGAGTAGATGTCAGGAAATAATCAAACTCAGGGGTGAAATTAACCAAGTGGAAACAAAAAGAACTATTCAAAGAATCAACCAAACCAGGAGCTGTTTTATTGAGAAAACCAATGTGATGGTTTGTATATCCTTGGACCAGGGAGTGGCACCATCTGAAGGTGTGGCCTTGTTGGAATAGGTGTGACCTGGTTGGAATGGGTGTCACTGTGAGTATAGGTATAAGATACTCACCCTAGTTGCCTGGAAGTTTTCTTTTTTTTTGTTTTTGTTTTTTTTTTTTTTTTTTACACTAGCAGCCTTTGGATGAAAACATAGAACTCTCAGCTCCTCCTGCACCATGCCTGCCTGGATACTGCCATGCTCCCACCTTGATGACAATGGACTGAACCTCTGAACCTGTAAGCCAGCCCCAACTAAATGTTTTTTATAATACTTGCCTTGGTCATGGTGTCTGTTCACAGCAGTAAAACCCTAACTAATACAATCAACAAGATAGATAAACCCTTAGCCAGACTCACTAGAGGGCACAGGGACAGTATCCTAATTAACAAAATCAGAAATGAAAAGGGAGACATAACAACAGATCCTGAGGAAATCAAAACACCATTGGATACTAGTACAAAAGGCTATACTCAATCAAACTGGAAAACCTGGATGAAATGAACGATTTTGTAGACAGATACCAGGTACCAAAGTTAAATCAGGATCAGATTAATGATCTAAACAGTCCCATATCCCCTAAAGAAATAGAAGCAGTCATTAATAGTCTCCCAACCAAAAAAAGCCCAGGACCAGATGGGTTTAGTGTAGAGTTCTTTCAGACCTTCAAAGAAGACCTAATTCCAATTCTCCTCAAAATGTTTCACAAAATCGAAACAGAAAGTACTCTACCCAATTCATTCCATGAAGCTACAAATACTCTGATACCTAAATAACATAAAGACCTAACAGAGAAAGAGAACTTCAGACCAATCTCCCTTATGAATACTGATGCAAAAATACTCAATAAAATTCACTCACACCGAATCCAAGAACACATCAAAACGATCATCCATCATGATCAAGTAGGCTTCATCCCAGGGATGCAGGGATGGTTCAATATATGGAAATCCATCAATATAATCCACTATATAACAAACTCAAAGACAAAAACCACATGATCATCTCTTCAGATGCTGAGAAAGCATTTGACAAAATCCAACACCCATTTATGATAAAAGACTTGGAACGATCAGGAATTCAAGGCCCATACCTAAACATACTAGAAGCAATATACAGCAAACCAGTAGACATCATCAAACTATATGGAGAGAAATTTGAAGCAATCACACTAAAATCAGGGACTAGACAAGGCTGCCAACTCTCTCTCTACCTGGTCAATATAGTACTCGAAGTCCTAGTCAAAGCAATTAGACAACAAAAGGAGATCAAGGGGGTACAAATTGGAAAGGAAGAAGTCAAAATATCACTATTTGCAGATGATATGATAGTATATATATATGACCCTAAAATTTCCACCAGGAAACCTCTAAGCCTGATAAACAGCTTCAGTGTAGTAGCTGGATATAAAACTAACTCAAACAAATCAGTGGCCTTTCTCTACACAAAGGATAAACAGGCTGAGAAAGAAATTAGGGAAATAACTCCCTTCACAATAATCCCAAATAATATAAAATACCTTGGTGTGACTCTAACTAAGGAAGTGAAAGATCTGTATGACAAGAAGTTCAAGTCTCTGAAGAAGGAAATTGAAGAAGATCTCAGAAGATGGAAAGATCTCCCATGCTCATAGATTAGCAGGATTAATATTGTAAAAATGGCTATCTTGCCAAAAGCAATATAAGATTCAATGCAATCCCCATCAAAATTCCAACTGAATTCTTCACAGAGTTAGAAAGGGTAGTTTGCAAATTAATCTGGAATAACAAAAAACCTAGGATAGCAAAAACTATTCTCAACAATTAAAGAACTTCTGGTAGAATCACCATGCCTGACCTCAAGCTGTACCACAGAGCAATTGTGATAAAAAACAAACAAACAAACAAACAAAACCAACCAAACAAAAAAACCCTGCATGGTACTGGTACAGCAACAGACAGGTAGATCAATGGAGTAGAACTGAAGTCCCAGAAATGAACCCACACACCTATGGTCCACTTGATCTTTGACAAGGGAGCTAAAGCCATCCAGTGGAAAAAAGACAGCATTTTCAACAAATGTTCTGACACAACTGGCTGTTAGCATGTAGAAGAATGCTAATTGATCCATTCTTATCTCCTAGTACAAAGCTCAAGTCCAATGGATCAAGGAACTCCGCATAAAACCAGAGACACTAAAACTTTTAGAGGAGAAAGTGGGGAACAGCCTCAAAATTATGGGCACAGGGGGAAAATTCCTGAACAGAACAACAATGGCTTGTGCTCTATGATCGAGAATTGACAAATGGGACCTCATAAAATTGCAAAGCTTCTGTAAGGCAAAAGACACCGTCAATAAGACAAAAGGGCCACCAACAGATTGGGAAAGGATCTTTACCTATCCTAAATCGGATAGGGGACTAATATCCAATATATACAAAGAACTCAAGAAGCTGGACTCCAGAAATTCAAAGAACCCCATTAAGAAATGGGCTATAGAGCTAAACAAAGAATTCTCAACTGAGGAATAGTGAATGGCTGAGAAGCACCTGAAAAAATGTTCAACATCCTTAATCATCAGGGAAATGCAAACCAAAACAACCCTGAAATTACACCTCACACCAGTCAGAATGGCTAAGATCAAAAATTCAGGTGACAGCAGATGCTGGCAAGGATGTGGAGAAAGAGGAACATTCCTCCATTGCTGGTGGGACTGCAAGCTTGTACAACTACTCTTGAAATCAGTATGGTGGTTCCTCAGAAAATTGGACTAGTACTACTAGAAGATCCAGCAATATCTCTCCTGGGAATATACCCAGAAGAAGTTCCAACTGGTAATAAGAACACATGCTCCACTCTGTTCATAGCAGCCTTATTTATAATATCCAGAAGCTGTAAAGAACCCAGATGCCCCTCAACAGAGGAATGGATACAGAAAAAGTGGTACATTTACACAATGGAGTACTACTCAGTTATTAAAAACAATGAATTTGGAGTCTCTCCTAGGCTCAGACACCCAGCCCTGCTTTTGTTGGCGTGTGTGACGTGTGGGCTGCACCTTCTTGCTTATAGGTGCTGTGAGATGTGACTGTAGGTTGACAGACCAATCCGGACTTGAGAAGAGCTGGTTCCTTCCTTGGGGAAGGCGCATATTTGGGATTTTGAACTTCTGAAGCTCTCACCAGAAGGGCACTCTGTGTTAGTGTATACACCATGTCAGGTGTGCAGTCCAATGCAGCCAGGCTTCAAAAGGAGCAGAAAGAAAAGCCATCAGACAGGGAGAGAAAAATGGCCACATCTCTGTGCTTAAAGCACAGTGAAGTACAAACATCCATGATGAAGCAGTTTAATGCTTTAATGGAAATGCAAGAGGTGATGTTTGAAGAGATGAGAGAAACCTATAAAAACGATGTAAAGGAAATGCTGTTAAAACGAGCAGCACCTTGGGTGAAATGTTTGGAAGAGCAGATAGGGCAGCAAGGAGGAGATGCAGTCTTGGAAAGGGCAAAGCCAGGAGAGAAAGTGAAAGAGGTAAGTTCTGGAATAGAAGAGGACATTGAAAACCTGACTGTGAGAAGCAAGAAGAGTAACCTGGATAGGAAACAGAACAAAGCTAAACAACTCAACAGCAGCCTTGTCCTGAAACCATCATCACTAGAGAGAGCAGGAGAAGCCCTGCGTGGTGAACATGGCAGGTATAGAGATGCAAATGAGAAACCAGCCAGAGAACCCAGCTGTCAGAATGAAGAGAACCCTCTAAAGGGCCCCAAAGAAAGCCCGCCAGAAGAAGGTGCTCTGCTGACTTCTCTGCAGCAGTGCTGGATGTCAGCAGGCAGTGGAGCCAACTCTTCCAGCTTCTGAAAGAAAAGGAGTTGGAGCCTGAGCTGCAGTGCTCTGTGAAGTTGGCATTTAAGAGTGATGGGGAGGCAAACGTTTTCTCAGACCTTCACAGCCTCCGACAGTTTACTAGCAGAAAGCCTTTTCTGAAAGAGTTGCTGAAAGATGTGTTCCCGCAAAATGAAGGAGGAAGAACAAACGAGCTTCAGGGAAGATTGGGTAAAACGCTAGCAGACGCGAAGCATGAAGCTAAAAGAATAGCAAGTGACAGTTTGAGTTTCCTATTCGTCAAAGAGTTCCTAGTCCAGAGGTAAAGACTTACGAAGAAGAAACCCTGGACCAGAAGGATAAAGGAACTCTCAAGAAGCAAGAGGGGGAAGAAGAAATCTCAGAGACACAGGGAGAAGAAACTTCAGCGGGAGAAACCTCAGAGTTGGGGAAGGAAGAGGATTCGGAGTCAGAAGAGGAGGAAGAGAGTTCAGAGTCTGGGGAGGAGGAAGAGGACTATGGGGAGGAGGAAGAGGGGAAGGGAACTCAGAAATGGGGAAGAAGCCTGCACAGCACAGGAAGTTCATGCTCAGCCTTTCAGGGCCTTGCTGTGGCAGAAGAATGTGCTTTGGGGAAAATCACCAGGAGTGCTGAGGAGATTGGCTTAATTAGTTTGGTAGTAGATTCTGAATCAGAGGAAGAAGTAAACGGAAAGAAGGCTTCCCAGACTAAGAAAAAGGAGACCTTCCATGAACTTAAAGAACTTGCCTTTAGTTACCTGGTTTGGGACTCTAAGGAAAAAAAAAAAAAAGCTGTAAGATGCCAGGAGGGAGGAGCAGCTGCAACATCTAGTCTGTCTAACCTTATATTTGACTTCTCCATCAGAATCTCTAGGGCCAGGTAGCAATGGTCCTAAAAGCTGTCCAGGAACAAAGTTGAGAGCTCTGTCACAAGTCACTCCACTTTTAATGAACATAGAAAAAGGGAGGTACAAGATACCCCAAACAAAAGAGCTAACAGCCAAAGAAGCAGACTTGATCCATGAAACCGAAGAAAACTTTAGGAGAGGCGTGATCAGTGTTATCAGACAGATGCAAAGGGAGGTCGACAAGATCAAAAACATTTGTCTTTTCAATGTCCTAAATATGAAAAGTTCACTGGATGATCTGAATTTCTTAGCATGCACAATTGAGGCCAGGGTAAGTGAACAGGAAGATGCTGCGGGGGACTGACCAAGGACACAATGCAATTGGCCATGGAGATCATTGATAAAGAAAGGCTGAGAGAGAGAGAGAGAGAGAGAGAGAGAGAGAGAGAGAGAGAAAGAGACAGACAGACAGACAGACAGACAGACAGACAGACAGACAGAGAGATGATAGATTTCGAAGCTCCAACATCCAAGTGATAGGGATTTTAGAGAAAGAAAACTCGGAGAATGGAGTGGTGGACATAATTAAAGCAGTGATTGAATTTTGCTGAGCTAGAAGACCAGAGTCTCGAGATTGTCAGTGCTCATCTTATCCCTAATTCAGTGGATGAGCACATCTCACATCTACACACATCTTGGTGAAGTTTGGGAGTGCTGGTGATAAGCAGAGAATCGTAAAAGCTTCCAGAGCAAAACAAGAAATAACCTACAGAGGGTCCAAGATCAGACTGACAGCTGACTTATTACCTAGTACTATAGATGCAAGGAGTCAGTGGTGTGGTATCATAAAAATTCTGCAAGATGAAGGCTTTCAACCAAGAATCCTTTATCCTGCCAAACTGGCATTTGATTTTAAAGGTAAAACCAAGGTATTTTTTGATATTGAGGAATTCAAGAAGTTTATCTCTGATATACCCTATTTGAAAGATCTGTTGAGCAATATACATTAGCAACCTGGAGTGCTTTCTGTCCATCAAAATACATCCCAAACCATGTAGAGTTAGACAGTGGACCATCACGTCTCTGTCCTGAAGGGTGGACAGCTGACTCCCCTCCCACCCACCCCCCACCCTCGGGAAGTGCTGTAACTCCCTGAGTGTTGGTTGAGTTAGACAGCACATGTAGCTTTTTAGTAGCTTTCTACCTTGGTAAGGAGGCATCTTGTCAGTGTGACCACACACAGAAAAACACTAGAGGACTCAGTGGGATGGGAAAGGACATGGTAAGTTAGAAGAGACTGCCAGGCTGACTGACTCGGCAGATTACATTACTTTATTATTTGCTATTAAATATTAAAGCTTGAAGTTTGAAAGAAAAACAATGAATTTATGAAATTCTTAGGCAAATGGATGGATCTGGAGGATAACATACTGAGTGAGGTAACCCAATCACAAAAGAACACACATGATATGGACTCACTGATAAGTGGATATTAGCCAGAAACTTAGAATACCCAAGATACAATTTGCAAATCACATGAAACTCAAGAAGAAGGAAGACCAAAGTGTGGATACTTCGTCCCTCCTTAGAATGGGGAACAAGATACCCATGGAAGGAGTTACAGATACAAAGTTCAGAGCAGAGCCTGAAAGAACAATCATCCGGATCCACCCCCAAAACAACCACCAAACCCAGTCACTAGGCAGATGCCAACAAAAGCCTGCTGACAGGAGCCTGATATAGCTGTCTCCTGCGAGGCTCTGCCAGTGCCTGGCAAATACAGAAGTGGATGCTCATAGTCATCTATTGGACTGAGCACAAGGTCCCCAGTGAAGGAGCCAGAGAAACAACCCAAGGAGCTGAAAGGGACTGAAGCCCCATAGGAGGAACATCAATATGAACTAACCATTAACCCCAGAGCTCCTTGGAACTATATCACCAATCAAAGAAAACACATGGTGGGGCTCATGGCTCCAGCCACATATGTAGCAGAGGATGGCTTAGTTGATCATCAACTGAGGAGAGGCCCTTGGTCCTGTGAAGGCTCTAGGCCCCAGTATAGAAGAATGCCAGGACCAGGAATGGGAGTGGGTGGGTTGGAGAGCAAGGGGGAGGGGGAAAGGGATAGGGGATTTTCACAGGGGAAATTAGGAAAAGGGAAATTTGAAATGTAAATAAAGAAAATATATAATAAAAAATTTAGAAAAAGAAAGGAAGCTTGAAATGGGACATTATGCAATGTTTATTTACATAACAGACCAATAAATTTAAAATTTCATTTGTTCTTGGGAGTGTTTTATATGTATACAGTGATTAAATGTCTCATTTCTTCCTTCAACTTCCTCCAATTCCAGAACACATTGCCTCCCAACTTCATGTCTTTTTTTTTTTTTTTTAATAACCCACTTAGTACAGCTAGTTCTGCCCATATGTGTTTGGGGTTCTGTACATAGGGGCAGAATTCTATCAGTGGGAATTATACCAGTGGCCACACCCTCTAAAAAGAGAGGGATTCCCCTTCCAATTATCAGTTGTCAATATTGGTAAGGGGTACAATTTGGAGATTATTCTCCCTGTCTATGCTGGAATTTTGTCTGGCTTGATCTTGTGCAAGTGACTCTAGATGCTGTAAGTTCATGAGTGCAGAAGTCAGCATCTTTCTTCATCTTCCAGTGCGTACATACTACCTGCCTCCTCTTTTGCGTGTTCCCCAGGGATCAAGGCATGAGGGAGTAGGAGAAGTGGGAAAAACAGCATTTGTTGCAGCACCACAGGCACCAGCTTAGTTTGGTTTCTATTTCTGTGACAGAGCAACACAACCAACAGCAATTTGGGGAAGAAATGGTTTACTTGTCTTAGCTATCCAGGTTATAGTCCACTGAGGGAAGCCAAGGCAGGAACCTGGAGCCAAGAATTGAAGAAGAGTCCATGAATGATGCTATTTCATGGTCTGCTCAATTTGCCCTCTTGTATATCCAAGACCACCTGCTCAGAGATTTTAACACTTAAAATAGGCTGGGACCTCCCAACCTAATAATAATCTAAAACTATTTCCCCACAGGCTTGGCTACAGGCCAGTCCGAGGAAGGCATTTTCTCAATTTAGGTTCCTCCTTCCCAGATGACTTCAGCCTATGTCAAGTTGACAGAAAACTAACATAGTCACTTACCCTCAGTATTTTAACTAGTTAACCAACAAACACTGCCAAACAAAGCTTCTCTGACCAAGGCAGAGAGTGGCCTAGATCTATAGTAGAAGCATAAATATTTAGAAGGAGAATTTATAGCTTGTCCATTTAGCAAAATAGCAAGCACAGGTTCTACCCTAGAGCCGATGTCCTCCATAGTCATGAGCTTTTGACCAGAATTACATACACCAGGCAATAATCCATTTCTATAGAGAATGTGTCAAATCTGTCTTGAGTTTTATTCTCAGAATCCACTTGTGGAAAACCTGGATCTAGTGGTGTGACTTGCTGTTGTAATCCAAGTACTTGGAGGGCAGATGCAGGCAGATCCCTAGAACTCATAGGGATTCAATTCTTGGCTCCAGGTTCCTGCCTTGGCTTCCCTCAGTGGACTATAACCTGGATAGTTATAGTATAACCATCTGGACTCACTTTCTTAAGCCCCAAGTCAATGAGAGAGATCTTGTTTTAAATATAGGATGATGGCTCCTCAGGAAGGAGGCTGAAAGCTGTCCTCTGCCCCCAGCTCACATGTGTGCACATGTGTGAACATTTATACACATGCATACACACACACACACACACAAATGCACACTGGCATATATGTACAAAAACTCATATGTACACACATGCATACACACATGCACACATTCTCACATGCACATTCACACATGCACCAAAACACATATACACACTTACATGCACACTCATAAGCAGACTTACACATATACCCAAACACACTTGTACACACATGCACACACTCACATACCAACTCACACTTACAGTTGTCTTTATGGATGTTAGAAAGGTTGTGTGAATGTAGAAATGCTGAGAAGAAGATGATCCTTGAGAGATCTGACCACCGAAAGAAACAGAGATAATTCATGCTGAGGTGTTTTTAAGTCTCAGGAATTTAAGAGGCTATGTCTTCTTTGTTAAGAATGCAATATTATAATTATCCATCCATGGGCAAACTCAGTATAAGGCACTTGAGAACTAACATCTTTGAGGTCACTTCACTGAAGTCTACATACAATCTGCCTTTCCAAAAACAAAATGGCCCAAGGCTTGGTCATTCTTTTCCAAAAGCCAAGATAATGGGCATTCTCTTTCTACAGTAGCATGTTTCAAATGTCAGTGCTGCTGGAGCTATCGTTCTATAGTCTTACTCTCCACCAATCATCCCCCCGATTAACACTCTTCACAGTCATACAAATAAATAAAAATCTACCAACTCTCTACATGGTTGAACCTGGCCTAGTTTGTGTGTGTATTATGGAGTCCGTGTGTGTCTGGGGGGAGGATGTGTGTGTGTGTGTGTGTGTGTGTGTGTGTGTGTGTGTATCCAGTGAGCCTGAGAGGTCTTCCCAATTCTCCCTTCTCAGCCATAGGATTAGAAGTACACATGGTCTTGTGTTCTGCTGAGAAAAGGGAAATGGAGAGTGTCAGGGAGCCACTGCTCAGTGTGGCTTGCAATTGGACATAATCTGTCACAGCTGTTTTGTCTTAGAGGAACTTCTCTCCAGACTGTCATTTCTTTTGTACTAATGGCAGCAGCATCAAGAGGTTGTAAGGCACAGTAAATGAACATGGGCTTTGGACCGTGATACACATGAGCCCTGGGTCATCATTCACTTGCTCTTTGATCTTCAAGTTTTACTTAGGTTTCCTTCTTCTTCCATCAAATGAGAATAATAAAAGCACCACCTCTGTGTTAGTGTGGAGGACCAGGGAGATGATTCAGGACAGTCTTGGCACATTACCCAACCCACAGTGGGTGCTTTATAAGTATCAGTTGGCATTATGGTTAGTACGAGTTGCTGGTTATCTCTGAGTCTCTAACCTAGGTGCTTAACTTGAAGGTAGCTGAGCCTGTGTAGGTGTTAGAGTAACTGACGGGAAGCTCTTATGTGGATATATTGTCAAGACAGTACTAATTATCTGAGAGGGATCTAGAGACCATTCTTCCAGAGAATAACCCTGAGAATCTGAACACTGAAAAAGTGGTATAATATGAGTGGTATACTGTGGGTTACCTGAATGTTCACATGTATTTTTCCATGGGACTATTCGAGTACAGAGGGTACTGTCATTGTCTAGCATACATAAGATGAAAAGCAATCTCCAAACAAGCAACAGGTGTTTACTGGAAAAGTTCCAACCAATACATATTCCCAGGCCATTCCAAACTTACCAAATGCACTCTTCAACAGAGCAGGAGCAGCCCAGGTGAAGCTCTGCTCCTCTAGGTATGATTGATGATTGCTGAGGGCTGAGAGTTACTGGTTACCATTGCATGAGGGAATAGAACTCAGACGATCTGTGTGCTCTTTTGCCTAACGTAGAGCAGTTAGCTAGTTAGAGGGGCATGTGGCTGCTAACTCACTCTCTAGTATAGATGCAGATCCAGAGCTACTTTTCTATGGAGTATCTCATCTCAAATGCACCTTATTTCTTTTCTACTTTTATTTATTTATTTATTTAGTGTGTGTGTGTGTGTGTGTGTGTGTGTGTGTTGCCTAGACTGGAACCCAAGACCACAGGCTTGTCATGCAAATATCTTAGCTCTGAGCTACACCCCTAGCCTCAGTTCTGCCTGGCCTTGTCAATTCTCCATGACCAACAATGACCACTTCTTTAAGGAAAACTCAACCATCATTTGCTCCTAACACAAACACTGAAATAACTTGAAAATGTGCTATTTTGACTTCAATTTAGAAGGGTAAAGATCACAATATCTCATTGCAATCGTGAGCCTAAAATAAGAAACAAAACAAAAAGGCTAAATCTCACTTTTTCCTGGTTACTTGGATATCAGGCAATTATCACATGATTACTTGGGCTGGTAATGAAATTAAGATAAAGTTTCATCAAAATAGCATATGTAATTTTGCAGCCGAAACAGAACTGGTGTAAATATGAGCAGATGTGTCTGCCTCTTTTGGATTTATAAATACAGAAACATTGTTCCCATTTCTGGTAATAATTATTCTTTACTTTGGATGTAGAAAGAGTGTGGCTCAGAGTTCTGGAGATGACAGGAACAGTGGGAAGTCACAGCCAGGAAGATTATACATTCCCCATGGCTCCTGGGCAGGTGGTCTTAACCTGAGAGATGCACTGTTTCTGACAGCAGTTACAAACTCCAGGGATTTAAGATACCGTGGTAACATACATGTCAAGGTCAACACGCAAATGTTCTTAGGCAGGTAACATACTGCTCTTTCTTTGGTAGGACAAAAAGCATTCTGGAATGATGCCATGTATCAGTGGATAAGTACTGGCAGGACAAGCATAAGTATCTGAGTTTGAACTGCCAGAACCCATGCACAGCAGGTACAGCCACATATATCTGCAACTACAATGATCCTACAGTGAGATAGGAGGAGGTAAAGAGAGAATTCCAGAAGTGTGCAAACCAGCTACCAGGAAACATGAAGCCCTGGACAATAAGAGATTCTATCTCAAACAAGCTGGAAAGTGAAGACAGTCACTTAAGTTGACATCTGACATCTATATGTTCTATGTTTTGCATACAAAATTCAACCTGACTCCTGGCTCCAACTCTGTTTTACATACAAGGGAGCTATGTACAGGACAAATGACTTATCAAAGATCATGTTCTGCCTTTTCCTTGCCAGAACAGTGTTTCTTTGCCTAGCAGTGCTAACTGGCTATTGTCATGAGCCTTTTGCTCTCTATCAGGAGAAAGCAAGGCAAAGGAAGACTGTAAAGATCTCCTTTCTGGAGCTAGCAGTCTGAGATGCTGACTCTGGGGCTTTTAGCCATGGTGAAGAGCCCAGGTTCAGGATGTCCCTGGTGACACTTCCCTTCTCTGTGCCCTGCTTGTCAGTCACACTTGCTGCAGGGATGCGGGTGTCATGGTGTGGCTGGTTGGTAAAAGTGGAAGCCCAAAGCAGAGAACCCCACTTCTGCAGGCTCACCATCACCCACACACAACCCACACCCTCTGGAGCCTCCCTCTTCTCCCTCTTGAACATGAGTTTGGCAGGAGACCAGAGCAGCTGAGTCACCTTAGGAAGGAGTTTTTCTTACCACATCTACTAGTGGAAAAATACTCAGAACTCCAAGCAGTCCTAAGCACCACAGTGGAGCAATAGAGTGCTATACTAGCAGGTGCTTCTGTATTTCAATACCTCAAACAAACATGTGTCCTGCCCTGGGCTCTGAGTGAGGGCAGTTAAGTTATGGTAGAATAGAGCTACCACAGGCTGCAAAGAATGAACACATGTACTTGGAATTCACCCTTGTCTTTCCCAAGAACCATGTTTTATCAGCTAGGCTGCCCATCTGGGCCTGTCCCTGTTTCTGCCCCTGCAGACAAGTGATTTAGGGTATAATGCATTTTGAGGGAGACTCTAAGCCCTAAGATCTCCAGACATCATAATAGACACACAAATACAAGCATTAGTGCTGGTCTCCCAGTTCTGCCAGATCTCTGGAATTCTCTGTACTCTTGACCTGCTCCTCAAATTTAAATCTCTTGCCAGCCCATGTCCTGACATACAGAGTCCCAAACATCTGTTACTTGGAAACTTCTACTTGGATGTCACACAGATTTCAGACTTATAAGATTGACAGATGAACTATCTTTTGAGTATATGCCAAGAGTGGAATAACTGGATCTTGGGTTAAATCGATCCCAGTTTTCTGAAGAGTCACAGTATTGATTTCCATAGTGGCTGTATGTGTTTGCACTGCCATCAGCAATGGAAAAGTCTTCCTCTTTGCTCCATATCCTCTCTAGGATGAGCTGTCATTTGTGTTATTGATCTTGGTTATTCAGACATTTGTAAGATAGAATATCAAAGTATTTTTCATTTGCATTTCCCTGCCACAAGGACACTGGTTCAACTATGTTTATAGCAGCAGTAATCATAATAGACAGACACTGGAAACAACCTAGATGTTCTCAACTGAAAAATGGATAAAGAAATGTACATTTATACAATGTAATATTACTCAGCCGTTAGGAAAAATGACATCATGGAACTTGCAAGCCAATGGATGAAACTAGGAAAAAATCATCCTGAGGGAGGCAATGCAAACCCAGAAAGACAAGCATGATATGTACTCACTTATAAGTGCATATTAGCTCTTAAGTAAAGGACAATCACTCAACAATCCATAGACCCCTTTGGGGTTAGATCAAGAGGAAGGGTTGAGGACAGCAGGAGGAATGCTGTAGATGGAGCTCCCAGGGAAGGAAAACTAGAATGTATTTTGTTGGGGGACTGGTGGCAGTAGGTGTGATAACAGGAGAGATCAGGTATAGGAAGGAAAGATAGAGGGAGAGAGTATGAGGGGAGAGGACTAGAATAGGTGAGCATTTAGGGAGTCAATGTGCAAACTTAGTGCAGTGGAAACTTCCTGGAACCTCTGAAGATGATCCAAGTGAGGACTTCTAGTATTGGAGGGAATGGAGCCTGAACAGGCTATCTTCAATAATGAGGCTAGGCTCTGAGTAGTGTGACTGAGACACCAACCCAACCACAAAACTTTCAATCCACAACCTGTTCTCTCCTCAAGATGAGCTGGAGTTTGTGGGAGTGTCTAACCAACTGTCTAACTTGAAGCCCAAACTACAAGGTCAGTCCATGTCCAATACTGGATGGTCAGTATCAGGAAACTGAATGGCTCAGAGACCTAGAGTAGAACCAAACTCAGCGAAAAAAGTGTCAATTAAATGATTCCTCATGCTATTCTGCTATAGATGGATGCCTAACCCAATTGCCATCAGAGAGGCATCCTCCAGAAGTTGATGGGAGCAGATACCCACAGCCAAACATTAGGTGGAATCATGCAGAAGTGCTGGAGGGAGGATTGTAGGAGCAAGAGGAGTGGAGGACACCAGAGGTGTGGAGGTGAACACAGCCCAAAAAATCAACTAAGCTGGGCTCGTAGAATCTTACAGACACCACGGATCCTGAATGGCTCTGTACCAGGCCACCTGTGTACAGACTGTTTAGCTTGAAGATTTTTTTTTGTTTTGATTTCCAATAGTAGGGATGTCTCTGACTCTTTAGCCTGCTCATTGGACCCTTTCCCTCCTACTGGGTTGCTCATCCAGCTTGGATATGAGGGCTTGTGCCTAGACTTATTGCATTTTATTAGGTCGTGTTTAGTTGATAGCACTGGGAGGCCTGTTCTTTTCTGATGTTTCCATCATAGTGTTTCTGGAATAAAAAAAGAGGTGGCAGGGAGGCTGCATTCAGTATGAAAAATTAATAAAGAAAAAGGAAAAAAGAATTAACAGAACCTTTACTTCCAGACTTTTGTTGATTGACAGACAGATGCTGTAGACTCTCTTTAATGGCTTTTTCCTATGCCCCATCTTTCTGAACATGGCCTAATGATTCTTCCTTTAAAACACTTTCAGAATCATTGAACTTATGGTTAACTCAATTTTGTTGTCACTATGAGATAAGCCAAACTTGTTTCTTCCTGGATTTTGGTAACAGGTACCTTAGCACAACTGAGGTCATAATAGAAGTACCTCTCGGTACTTGGAAACCAGTGCACATGCAGCAAGACTTGCCAAAATGAGAGCCTACTCCATCCAAGTTCATAGTTAGGGGAAATTCCCTAAACCTACTAACCTTAATTTTTGGCTTCTATAGTTTTGCTTCTGGCTAACTGTTCTTGGTAACTGAGATGGGTCAACACAGGACATGATTTCATGCTTAAAAGACAACCTGAGAAGGGCTTTGACCTGCACTGGGTCATAAACACCTGGTATAGTCTACTTGAACTCATATCCAGGTAGTCTTCTATCTCATGCCACTTCTACAGCAAATCCCTGCTTGATACAATCAGTGTGAGCTCATTTCACTCTGTCACAACCTTTTCCTCCCTTGATGCATATTTCAGAGTCCTCATACAATCCCATCAAGCCTTCACAGTGTTTCTCTTAGGCTTTCACAAGCCCTCATAGTGAACTCTTGCTGTTTATTCAAGGCCTATTCCAGAACCACCCCTACCCCAGGCCCTTTTCCCCAACCACACTGATCTCTTCCTCTGCCTGAAATCCAACACCACAGCTTGCCTTCTTCCTCAGGGCCTTTGCACTTACTGTTGCTTAAGCCAAGCACATGCTTTAGCTCTTCAGTTTTTCATGTCTTTGTTTAAATGTCACCTGCTCAGAAACGTCTTTCTTGGCCAACCTTTCTTAAACTGCAACTCCTTGCCCAGTAGTCCTCTTTCTCTGATCTTGAACAAATATTCATTTATCAATTATTTCTCAATAAAATTGTATTTAATTATTTTTTACTTTATGTGTCTGAGCGTTTTGAATGCATCCATGAATTATGCATTGCTTGTGTGTACTAACTTCAGAGACCAGAAGGCACTGGGTATTGGATCTTCTTGAACTGCAGTTGTTATGTGGATTCTGTGCATTTAACCACTGAGCCACCTTTCCAGCCTCATTTCTTTATTTCCTCATTTTTATGGCCTCTATACTTGTTCTCTAAGGTTGAAACTGAATGAGGTTAGCAGAATACATTTCTTCTGTGCACTTGGGACTTAGTAATGTGCCCAACACATAGCATAGGAGGCACATTCACTGATGGAAAATTTTCAACTCTCCTGAAGCAAACTGCAAAATGTTACAGAGCTATAAAAAGTATTTGAGCTCTTATGATTCTGGATCCATTGCAATCTGTCTAACTACCCATCAACATATCAGCTGCCTTTGCTTCCTAGATCTAGACACATTTAGACTCAAATAATTCAAATCAAATAAGTGCTCATTATACCACTCTGTGAGTGATCTTCAAAGACATGGGAAGACAGTGTCAATGTTACAAGAGAAATAATTACTATTTCTACGTTCTAATAGAGTGCCAGAGTGCCTTTCTAGTGAATATCTTTGTGAATTCATGGTTACTGGGGCATTCTACCATGTTTTATTTATGGCACTCATGTTCCTAAAAAAGAAACTATGTATAGTGAGTTCAAAGTTGTGCACATACCAGGTGATAACTCTAACTCAATTATGTTGGTTGTAGACATTTTACCATTTTTAGTTTTACATCAATGACAGTAAAAACATAATATTACTTTTCCAGTTCTTTCTTTCACATGAGAAAAACAAGGATCCAAGATTTAAAATCACTTACTTGCTGTGACATGTTTGGTAGGTAGAGGACAACCAGAACTCTGATTAAATCACCCCACATTGACACCATGTTCCTCTAAGCAGGTTGTCAAGTGTCCAGACAGAATATTGTTCAAGGTGCCAATTAACAATACTAAACTTCTCTGGATCCCTGTTTCTTTGCCCATATAATCAAGGTGTGCCTACCCCAATAAAGGACAACTCTTTTCTTGGAGCAGTACTGAAGCTCACCTCTCCTTCTATTTTGAGATGAATTAAGGAGGGAGACCTGATAAAAGAAATGTGCTATACTTTTTTGTCCCACCAGGTACAGTCCTCTATGATATGTTCTTAAATTCTATTTACTAACTGGTTTTGGAAGCTAGACTGCTTTATGATCCTGGAGTATGACAAATAGTAGAGAGGTTTCCTGGGCCACTAAGGTAATCATAGCCGCTTCATTGCTTCCTTTGGTGAATAAATTGTGGGCTTGGGCTCCAGAAAAATTCACAAATTTTAATATTCTTTATGACCTGTTGACCTGCTACAAATCCATCAAGCAGATTTGTTACATTGCAAAGGGCTTCTGGAAATTAATTCTCATAAACAACATGTGCATGTTTTTGTAACTATTGCACCAATCTTGAAGTTAAGGGCACCTAGACTACTTCATGCCTTCCTTAGTTACAGTCTCTACCTATCATATTATTAACATTTCAAGATGAACTCTGAAGGGAGACTCCTTAGGCCCCTTGAATGGTTGTGGTAAGCAGGTAGACATCAATGACAGTAAAATTGTAGCACATTTATCCTCCCTGTTCTCCTTCTTTACACAAGTATCCCTTACTTCAACCTCTCTCATAAAATAGACCAGCTACAATCCCTGACTATACTTGAATATCTGGTTTCAGTTTACTAATAAACAAGTATTCAGACAAACCAATTTATACCAATACAATGATCAAAGTTCATAGCACAAAGTCTGCCTCCCAGTGTCTCTTATGGCCTTCTGTGACTGATAAGTATGTGGAGTAGCATAGTACTGTCAGTCCTCTGTCAAGTATCAAGTGTCTTGTGCTTGGCCATCCTCCAAACCGTAAGATGTGGGTCTCTCCTTTCACAGAGTGAAGAGAAGGGCCTCAGACTAGGCACATCCCAACACAAAATAACTTGGCTTATAATGCACAATCTTTGAGGGCAAGAAAGAATGGTAGGCCTTGTACTGAGTCCGAGATAGTCTATGAAGGCCATGTGCTAAGTTAGGAAACACATATTGTGGCTGGAAACATCTGACCTCTAGGACCCACTAACAATCTGAGTGTGTGTGTGTTTATAATTTTAACAAAGACAGATGGGAGACAAGTGGCTCAGTAGGAGTTTGCTGACCATATAGTCTAACCTACTTCAGGTAAATAAGTGACTCCATCTCAAATAAAATGTTAGAAGGTACCTGAGGAATGACAGCTAATGTTGTTCTCTGAACTCCATGTACATGTACACACATGTGTATAGGCATACCTGAGCACACATTCATGAACACACACACACACACACACACACACACACACACACACACACACACACACCAGATTACCCAGTGGTCCTTAATTTATATTTTTCAAATTGTACTTCAGGATCAAATGTACACAGAAGTTGTGCCATTTAGCATGTATTTTGATAACTTTAGTTACTTCTGGAATAAACATAGGGGGACTCAGAGTTTCAGTCAATAGCTTTGACAAACACAATAAACCTGGGAGTCAGGAATCAATTGTGTAAAGTTAATTGATTCTCACTTGACTGAATCCCACCTCTGTTTAAATATATTTGTTCAGATTACACCTTTTGTAGCTGTGCCCAGTAAGTGAGTCACTGTTCTAGGTGGTAAATTGGGCTCAGTGAATTCAATTAGAAGAATGTAAACACTGGACAAATTATCCACTGACCAATTTCAATTTCTTTCTCTGAAAGTTACTTGGAAACTATGGGCAGTAGATTTTGTCATTTGTAAGAAAAGAAATGAAACTGGAAAAAAATCTAATGAAGAGAAAACAAATATGTTTTCTCTCATTTATGGTTTCTAGATTGTATATATTATATGTGCATATTAATATCATCTATATCATGGGGTATGTGCATGAATACAATAGCATACAATATATACATGGAAAAAATAAACAACAATCTTCACTATTGGCAGTGCCCCTTGGTAGTGAAAGACAAGTTAGATGTTTCCCCTTATTCATTACTAAAGTATAAAACATCTGGTCTTTATAATGCAGTGATGCTAGAAATATACTGCTGCTTGTCAGGCATGATGTCTCATACCTGCTCCTGCTACTTGGGAAGTGAAAGCAGGAGAGAAGGAGTTCAAACCTAACCTTAGCTAAATTATAAGCTTTAGGCCAGCCTGGACCAACCTATCTTAAAATGAAAAAGTTAGAATAAAATAAATGTACTCCTATTTATAAACATATCTTCCCAATATCAGGTTAAATCAGACATCCATAATATAATATATAAGTGTATACATGCATTTACTACCACATCCTTGGTCAATTTTATCTCTATAGACCTTATGTGCCATATTTTGTGGCAGGTGGCAGGAAGTCCCTCAAGCAAGCCAAGGAGATGGATTGTAAGACAAGGCTGTCAATCAGAAACAGAGAGAGTCACAAAGAACCCGATGAGCTGGAAGGAAAGGTTCTAAAAACAGGTCCTTTTGTTGCAGGTGGAGTTAAGAAATCTGGAAAATGTCCTGGCCCCTTTAGATGTCTGAAGATGTAACGCTAACATCCACAAATAAAAGAAATGTGCTGTGTGTCTTTCTGGACTTGGGTTCTCTTTCTTAGAATAATTTTTTCCTAACTCCATTCATTTTACCTCAAATTTTACTATTTTTTCTTTTTCATAAGAGCTAACTAATATTCCATTGTATGAATATATAACATTTTCATTATCCACTCACTAAGTGATGGGCACATAGCTGTTTCCATTTTCTGGCCATTGTGACTGAAACAGATTTTTGTATCTCTAGATCTTCATCAGAGAAGCGTCTGCTCACAGGGTATAGTAATTGACCTGGAGCCCCCACCTGACCATGGTGCAGAGAATGAGATTGTAGATGGTTCAGTCCTAAATGGGACATTAAAAAAGCTGAGTGGGTAGGGAAAGGATATGGATCTTAGAAAAGTTGGGATAGAGGGCTATATTATCAGAATGAACTGTATGCAATAATTAAAATTAAGAAAAATTAAATCTGCCATAAAGCAAGCTGTGCCTTGTGTCTAATATGATGGTGACTTTTTCTATTCCTGTTGAAACATGTAGATACTAGGGTATCTGTCATAGATACCTATCATATATGCCTATTGTGTCATCTTCAGCTCCCTATAGCAAGAGTGAGTGTTTTCTTAGAGTAAATTAAAATAAACATGTATAAGACTGTGTGTACATGTATATATATCATGTATAATTATGATTATGTATATATATTGTGTATAATTATGATTATGTGTGTATATATGTACTTGTATATGTGTCTGTATCTATGTGTATAGACATCCCAGTTTTTATAGGTCAAGAATCTAGACTTGATGTCACTAACCACTTCCAGCTCAGGGTCACTATAGGCTAGCGTCCAGCCATCTCCCTCTGAGCTGCAGTCATCACAGGGCTGAATTGAAGTTGATAGATTCACATGTAAGTTCATTTACAGGGTTAATGGCATTGGTGGTGGCTCTTATCTTTATCATTTGTGGGCTTCATCCAATTACCATATTACAGGAACTACTCCCTCCTGCTCACAGGACAGCCAGTTTTTCCCAGCTTGAACGGGGCAAGATTGTCTTTTAAAAATGCAATCCTAGAAATGACATCCAATCTCTCTGACACATTCTGTCCTTAGAAGCAAGACACTAGGTTCAGCCTGCACTTAAATGAAGATGATTATCCAGATGGGGACACCAGGGTATGGGATGGCTGGTCCAGCATGAGATGCTTTGCTACGGTAGACATTCAGAAATGCCTATGTGCACAGCTATAATGCATCTGAGCTAAAATTCTGCAGCTATGAGGGTTTTCTGCAGCCTCAGAAGTGAGACAGGTTTACAGACAGAACTGCGCAGGTCTCAGTGCTTAGAGGCTGGGAGTAGGCTCTGCAGTGCCTCCTGGGGTCACTGGCTGCCCACAGGCCACCTGATTGTGGGTGCTCGGTGTTAGCTCTCTCCCTGCCTGGATATCACTCCTTTCTTCTTCAGTGTTGCTTACTGAGTTCACTCCATTACATTCAGTGCTAACCTTTGTCTCAGAACTGTTCATAAAGAAGCTAAAACTTAACCATCTCCTGCACATCTCAGCATCGTCAGAAGAAACCTCCTCACCTGAAGGACTTAGCACACCCGTTTATGCTGTTCTCTTTCAATTAATATCTGTTTCTTTGAGTTACTAATGTCTGTTTACAGACTTGTGTTCACTGTAAGAGTCAGTTTCTACTCTTCACGGGTTGAAAAAATAGGGGAAAATTAAGATTTGTTTTAAATTATGAATTTATTATAATCTAGGTTTATAAGTGTTTTAACTGCATATCATGCATGGGTACCAAATGCATGCCTTGAGCCCTTGGAGATCAGAAGAGGATATTGAATGCCCTGGAACTGGGGGTACAGATGGTTGTAAGCTGCCATATTTTTTGCTGGAAACCAACCTGGGGTCCTCTGCAAGAGCAATGGTACTCCTTAATAGCTGAGCCATCTCTCCAGCCCAAGAAGGGAAATTTTTAATTCTCTTTACCACTCTTGTTGACTGTAGGCTTGGGAAAAAAGGCTGGACGTTTATCATTTCAAATAAACTGTTGGCTCTAACTAACAGTGAACTAGTTGACTACTGATAGAGCAAATTGGCTCTCAGGCATGCATATTTCAGTGTTCATAAGTGTGTCTTTGCATTGCATAACAGACATTTGGGAGTTTGAAAAAATGTGGAGAGCTGTGCCGTGAGCAATCGCCATTATAAGATGGCGCTGGCCTCCGCTGTGCCTAACTAGTAAACAAGCCTTGTACGCAGGTGCAAGAGTGAACTCACGCCTAGTCACTGCCCATCTCGGGGCGTAGTAATGGGGTGATGGGCGAGCAATGAATCAGGAGCTGACATGCCACATCAGGTGCTGAAACACCATGGCTGAAGGCTATATAAGCAACACCATTTTCCGGGGTCGGGGTCTTCCCTCCTTAAGAAGCAATAAAACTTGCCGCAGAAGAACCAGTGGTTGCGTCTTTCTTGCCGGTCGAGTGGGACGCGACAAAAAAATATGTATAGTAAGAGGCAAACAGTAAAAGAAAGATGCTAGACTCAAAGAAAGCAGATTACCTATACCATTAGGGGTGTCCTGCCCAGCCCTTCTGCTGACTCCATAAGTGAGAACTGTAACAGGACACTTTCTGGAACATTCCTCAGTTTCAGAAGAAGGAAACTTAGCTCCAAATCTCACATCTCAGCTAGTAGCCTTAAAAATATTAGCTCATGGGATGCTCATGAGTAAGAGCATGTTTGAGACCTTTCAGGATTGTAGTTGTCTCTTATAAATCACCATCATCGGTGATAGACAACTCCAGAGTAGGAATACTTCTAATCTGGAAAATTGCCCAAGATTATGCCAAAATGCCTAGGAACATTGTGTTTACAGGCTAAAGTCGAAATAAAAACTATAAAACGTCTTACAAACCACAGCAGAACTATCTTCTTCTAGCAGAGTACAACAGAGGGGATTTCCACAGTGAAAAGAGGCACAGCAGACAGTCTCCTTGTGAACAGCCCATGTCTGCTTTCATGTACTTGCTTGACTCAAATGGCTGAAAGGGTTTTCCCCTTCAGTATTGAAAACACCCACCCTTGAGTGCAGAGGAGTGAGACATTTGTTTGAAGAGAGCAGCTGTTGGAAGTGGCAGTGCCTCAGCTATTATAAAATCGCCTTTCAACCTGTACTCAGTGTCATTACAAAAGGCTGCACACCTCTGTGGAGCCCGTCAGAGGCTTTCAGGACCATTCCACCTTCTTCACAAAGCCTTTCAAATATTGAAAAGGTAGCAAAAGAAAAAAGAGGAAGTTATTCATGACTCCCACTGAGAAAGGTGACAACTCATTGTAGGAATAGCATGGTCTTTGAAACTGGACAACCAGGCCACACTCATGGCCCCAGAGTTTTATTATTGGATATATTGTTTTACCCTCAGTTTCATTGTCTGTGAAGTGGTCATGTGTACTTCTCAGGGTTTAGGATTCGTTAAGAATGTGATAAGAAACAGGTTATAACTTTTCTCCCTAAGGGGAAGCTGTCTCTTCAGACGTTACCATATGGTCAGTTGTTCTAACGGATCTGTAAAAGCCATCTTTTTTTATTAGATATTTTCTTCATTTACATTTCAAATGCTATCACCAAAGCCCCTATGCCCTCCCCCCGCCCTGCTCCCCAACCCACCCACTCCCGCTTCCTGGCCCTGGCATTCCCCTGTACTGGGGCATATGATCTTCACAAGACCAGGGGCCTCTCCTCCCATTGATGGCCAACTAGGGCATCCTCTGCTGTAGAAGCCATCTTGTATGAGGCCAGTCATACCTCACATATAGGCAGTCACTCTACTTACTGTGTTGTGTTGAAGAACCCTGCTATTAAGGTGGCAATTCCCCATGTCCAGATGGCTCTCTGAGCTTGGTACAAAATAGAAGAATCCTTTTGTCAGCAGGGCTCCCCTTTCTCTGCCTGACCTTGTCTGGAGAGTGTCCCTGAGCACAGGTACCTGGCCTTGTCTGATAAATGACCTTGGGCAGAGTTCTCTGCAAATGCTGCATTACTCAACACATGAGTTATGCTCTAGCTTCCACCCACATGATAATTAGGTTCTGTGTTATGACCAGCCTTTTCCACCCCTACTCCTAGAAGTACTTGTATACCTTATCCCTGGAACAATTCAGTAGAGTTGTCTTACCTCAGAGCTCTCCAGAATTCCTTCTGTCATACTCATAGCCATATGAACACTGCTTGTCCACTTCTGCTCCCTTTGTTCTACCCGGCTTATGGCCAAAGACACCAAAGGAAAGCAAGACCCATAATACTGAGAATGAATCAGAATGCTGGGAAGTTTAAGCAAGATGTGGCACCACCTTCAAAAATGTCTGATGTCTTTTAAAAAGTACTTCTTATGTGGCTTTGTGTGTGTGTGTGTGTGCGCACGCGCGCGTGTGTGCGTGTGTGTACAGTACATGTGTGCCACAATGTGTGGAGGATAGAGAAAAGAGTTGCTACATAGGTCCCTAGCTTCCACCTTGTTGGAAGCAGCTTCTCTTTTGCTGTTCAGTACACCATAGGCCAGGCTAGCTGGCCAGGGAGCTTCTGGGAATTCTCCTGTCTCCTTCCTACAGCTTGCTCAGAAACACTGAGCTATATACACACTCTGCCATGTCCATCTCTGTGGGTTCTGTGGAACTGAACTCAGGTCCTCATACTTACACATCAAGCACCTCACCCACTGTGCCATCTCCCCAGCACAGATATCTGATCTGTACATGATGGACATGAGCAAACCTGTGCTGTGCTTCACATACCAAACCAGTACTAAGTCCTGGGGACCTGGAGAGAAACTTTTGTCATTCCTCTTGGTTTTGATGATGTCATCTGATGATAATACTATGAAATCATTTTTGTCCTATTCTCAGATCATGGGAACCCAGTTGTCTTGCTCTATTGTCTCTGACATGGAATGAGACCACAGACCAGGCCTGGCAAGAGACATCTTCACTACAGAAATGGATAGGTGTGACTTTTAGTATGTGAAGCATTTAATTGTTCTGAACAACTGGAAAGGGTCATTCTCTTTCCACAGGTAAAATGTCAGTCACCATGTTAAGATTCTGAGCCAGTTATATTTGAACCCAGTTACTCTCTAATATGTAAGTTATGTATGTCCTTGATTTTCATTTTATTATTCTTATTTTATATATTTTTTTCTTAAGACATGTTTACATTGATTTTGTTTTGCTTTTAGCCCTAAGATTAGAGGCCAATAATTGGGTAATAACGAAGACACTGCATAGCATTCACCAAGCAGTTAGGGGGTACTAGAAATTGCCCAAGGACCTAACAACTAGAAATTGATGTCACTTTTATTTTATAGGTGAAGAAATGAAGCAAAATATTTTTTTGTTTTCCAAACTTTAATAACTACAACCTAGTAAACTCATCATAATACATTGATGTCATAAGTCATGAGTGCATGCAATATATTTATATACCATAGAATGTAAGAAGGCTACTGTACTGAAAAGTAGAAACCATTGAGGTTATAAAAGATTGAATTTCCACTGTCATAAAGGAAATAATAATAATAATAATAATAATAAATTGTTCATCTTATGGTTTTGCAGACATATATAACTAGGTGTTTCTTGAATGGAATTTAGTGCAGTAGGTATGAGAACCACACATATTGCCTTAATTTTAACAAGGATTCTGTACTTCCCACATTATTTGGTTTCCTTTTTCTTTTTTATTAGATATTTTCCACATTTACATTTCAAATGTTATCCCAAAAGTCCCCTATACCCTCCCCTGCCCTGCTTGCCAACCAACCCACTCCCACTTCCTGGTCCTGGCATTTCCCTGTACTGGGGCATATAATCTTCCGAAGACCAAGGGCCTCTCCTCCCAATGAAGGCAAACTAGTCCATCTTCTCCTATATATGCAGCTAGAGACACGAGCTCTGGGGGTACTGGTCAGTTCATTACTGGTCAGTTCATATTGTTGTTCCTCCTATAGGGTTGCAGACCCCTTCAGCTCCTTGGGTACTTTCTCTAGCTCCACCACTGGGGGCCCTGTGTTCCATCCAATAAATGACTGTGAGCACCCTCTCTGTATTTGCCAGGCACTGGCATAGCCTCACAAGAAACAGCTATATCAGGGTTCTGTCAGCAAAATTTTGCTGGCATATACAATAATGTCTGGGTTTGGTGACTGTCTATGTGATGGATCCCCAGGTGGGGCAGTCTCTGGATGGTCCTTCCTTCCATCTCAGCTCCAAACTTTGACTCTGTAACTCCCTCTATGGGTATTTTGTTCCCAATTCTAAGGAGGAACAAAGTATCCACACTTTGGTCTTCCTTCTTCTTGAGTTTCATGTGTTTTGCAAATTGTATCTTGGATAGTCTAAATTTCTGGGCTAATATCCACTTATCAGTGAGTGCATATCAAGTGACTTCTTTTGTAATTGGGTTACCTCCCTCAGTATGATATCCTCCAGATCCATCTGCCTAAGAATTTCATAAATTTATTATTTTTAATGGCTGAGTAGTAGTCCATTGTGAAACATACCACATTTTCTTTATCTATTCCTCTGTTGAAGGACATCTGGGTTCTTTCCAGCTTCTTGCTATTATAAGTAAGGCTGCTATGAACATAGTGGAACATGTGTCCTTATTACATGTTGGAGCATCTCTGGGTATATGCCCAGGAGTGGTATTGCTGGATTGTCCAGTAGAACTATATAAAATTTTCTGAGGAGCCACCAAACTGAATTCCGGAGTACTTCTACCAGCTTGCAATTCCACCAGCAATGGAGGAGTGTTCCTCTTTCTCCACATCCTCGCCAGCATCTGCTGTCACCTTAATATTTGATCTTAGGCCTTCTGACTGGTGTGAGGTGGAATCTCAGGGTTGTTTTGATTTGCATTTCCCTGATGATTAAGGATGTTGGACATTTTTTCAGGCGTGTCTCAGCCATTCAGTATTCCTTAGTTGAGAATTCTTTGTTGAGCTCTCTACCCCATTTTTAATGGGGTTATTTGTTTTCTGTAGTCCAGCTTCTTGAGTTCTTTGTCTATACTGGATATTAGTCCTTTATCAGATTTAGGATTGGTAAAGATCCTTTCCCAATCTGTTGGTGGCCTTTTTGTCTTATTGACGGTGTTTTTTGCCTTACAAGAGCTTTGCAATTTTATGAGGTCCCATTTGTCAATTCTTGATGTTACAGCACAAGCCATTGCTGTTCTGTTCAGAAATTTTTCCCCTGTGCCCACACATTCAAGGCTTTTCCCCCACTTTCTCCTCTATAAGTTTTAGTGTCTCTGGTTTTATGTGGAGTTCCTTGTTCACATAGATTTGAGCTTTGTACAAGGAGATAAGAATGGATCAATTTGCACTCTTCTACATGCTAACGGCCAGTTGAGCCAGTACCATTTGTTGAAAATGCTGTCTTTTTTTCCACTGGTTGGTTTTAGCACCTTTGTCAAAGATCAAATGACCATAGGTATGTGGGTTCATTTCTGGGTCTTCAATTCTATTCCATTGGTCTGTCTGTTGCTGTATCAGTACCATGCAGTTTTTATGACAATTGCTCTGTAGTACAGCTTAAGGTCAGGCATGGTGATTTCACCAGAAGTTCTTTTATTGTTGAGAATAGTTTTTGCTATCCTAGGTTTTTTGTTATTCCAGAAGTATTTGCAAATTACCCTTTCTAACTCAGTGAAGAATTGAGTTGGAGTTTTGATGGGGATTGCATTGAATCTGTAAATTGCTTTCAGCAAGATAGCCATTTTTACCATATTAATCCTGCCAATCTATGACCATGGGAGATCTTTCCATCTTCTGAGATCTTCTTTGAGATCTTTCTTTAGAGGCTTGAAGTTCTTATCGTACAGATCTTTCACTTCCTTAGTTAGAGTCACACCAAGGTGTTTTATATTGTTTGGGACTAATGTGAATGGTGTGTGGGAAGCCACATGTGCCGTTGCTGAGTGGCACTGACTACTGCTGGCCACCACGCATAAGATTGGACAAACAACCAATGTGTACATATGCAGTAAAGTTTTTTGCAAAGACACTGCCTGGCCCAGGCATGATAATGAGGTTCTGTAAGGTACTGAGAGTATAACCAATCAGATGTGAGACATGCAAAGGAGGTATGATAATGAGGTTCTGTCAGGTACTGAGAGTATAACCAATCAGATGTGAGACATGCAAAGGAGGTATGATAATGAGGTTCTGTAAGGTACTGAGAGAGAGTAGCCAATCAGATGAGGAACATGCAAATGAGGCTTAGTGCATAACCAATCCGGGTGTGAGACACGCCCCTCCTAGGCCTATAAAAGCAGCACCAGTTCTGGGCTCGAAGTCTTTTCGCCTCTACAATCAAGCTCTCCCAATAAATGTGTGCAGAAGGATCCTGTTGCAGTGTCGTTCTTCCTGGCCAGTTGAGCGCGCGCAAGAATGGTGTTGTTTCCCTAATTTCTTTCTCAGTCTGTTTATCCTTTGTGTAGAGAAATTCCACTGATTTGAGTTAATTTTATATCCAACTACTGCACTGAAGCTGTTTATCAGGTTTAGGAGTTCTCTGGTGAAATTTTTAGGGTCACTTATATATACTATCATATCATCTGCAAATAGTGATATTTTGACTTCCTCCTTTCCAATTTGTATTTCTTTGCTCTACTTTTGTTGTCTAATTGCTCTGGCTAGGACTTAAAGTACTATATTGAATAGGTAGGGAGAAAGTGGGCAGCCTAGTGGAATTGGTTCGAGTTTCTCTCCATTTACTTTGATGTTGGCTACGGGTTTGCTCTATATTGCTTTTAGTATGTTTAGGTATGGGCATTGAATTCCTGATCTTTCCAAAACTTTTATCATGAAGAGGTGTTGGAAATTGTTAAATGCTTTCTCAGCATCTAATGAGATGACATGTGGTTTTTGTCTTTGAGTTTTTTTGATATAGTGAATTATTTTGATGAATTTCCATATATTAAACCTTCCCTGCATTCCTGGGATGAAGCCTACTTGATCATTATGGATGATCATTTTAATGTCTTCTTGGATTCGGTTTGCTAGAATTTTATTGAGTATTTTTGCATCAATATTCATAAGAAAAATTGGTCTGAAGTTCTCTTTCTATTTGGATTATCCTGTTGTTTATGAATCAGAGAAATTGTGACTTCACAGAATAAATTGTGAAGAGTACCTTCTGTTTCTATTTTGTGGAATAGTTTGAGGAGAATTGTAATTAGGTCTTTTTTGAAGGTCTGAAAGAACTCTGCACTAAACCCATCTGGTGGTGGACTTTTTTTGTTGGGAGACGATTAATGGCTGCTTATATTTCTTTAGGGGAAATTGGACTGTTTAAATCATTAATCTGATCCTGATTTAACTTTGGTACCTGGTATCTGTCTAGGAATTTGTCCATTTCATCCAGGTTTTCCAATTTTATTGAGTATAGCCTTTTGTAGTAGGATCTGATGCTGTTTTGGATTTCCTCGGGTTCTGTTGTTATGTCTCCCTTTTCATTTCTGATTTTTAAAATTAGGATACTGTCCCTGTGCCCTCTATTTAGGCTGGCTAAGGGTTTATCTATCCTGTTGATTTTGTCAAAGAACCAGCTCCTGGTTTTGTTGATTCTTTGTATAGTTCTTTTTGTTTCCACTTGGTTGATTTCAGCCCTAAGTTTGATTATTTCCCGTCAACTACTCCTCTTGGGTGAATTTGCTTCCTTTTGTTCTAGAGCTTTTAGATGTGCTGTCAAGCTGCTAGTGTATGCTCTCACTAGTTTCTTTTTCACAGCACTCAGAGTTATAAGTTTTATTCTTCGGAATGCTTTCATTGTGTTCCATAAGTTTGGGTATGTTGTGTCTTCAATTTCATTAAACTCTAGAAAGTCTTTAATCTCTTTCTTTATTTCTTCCTTGACCAACTTATCCTTGAGTAGAGTGTTGTTCAGCTTCTTCATGAATGTTGGCTTTCTATTATTTATTTGTTATTGAAGATCAGCCTTAGTCCATGATTATCTGATAGGATGCATGGGATAATTTCAATATTTTTGTATCTGTTGAGGCCTGTTTTGTGACCAATTATATGGTCAATTTTGGAGAAGGTACCATGAGGCTCTGAGAAGAAGGTATATCCTTTTGTTTTAGAATAAAATGTTTTGTAGATATCTGTTACATCCATTTTTTTAATAACTTCTGTTAGTTTCACTGTGTCTCTGTTTAGTTTCTGTTTCCAGGATGTGTCTATTGATGAGAGTGGGGTGTTGTAGTCTCCCACTATTATTGTCTGAGGTTCATTGTGTAGTTTCAGCTCTACTAGAATTTCCATAATGAATGTGACTGCCCTTGCATTTGGAGCATAGATATTCAAAATTGAGATTTCATCTTCGTAAATTTTACCTTTGATGTGTATGAAGTGTCCCTTCTTATCTTTTTTAATAACTGTAGGTTGAAAGTCTATTATATTCGATATTAGAATGGCTACTCCAGCTTGTTTCTTTGGACTGTCTGCTTGGAAAATTGTTTTCCAGCCTTTTACTCTGAGGTAGTGTCTTTCTTTTTCCCTGACATGGGTGTCCTGCATGCAGCAAAATGCTGGATCCTGTTTATGTAGCCAGTTTGTTAGTCTATGTCTCTTTATTGGGGAATTGAGGCCAGTGATTTTAAGAGATATTAAAGAAAAGTAATTACTGCTTTCTTTTATTTTTGTGGTTAGAATTGGGGTTCTGTTCTTGTAGCTGTCTTCTTTTAGATTTGTTGAAGGATTACTTTCTTGCTTTTTCTAGGGCATAATGTCCGTCCTTGTGTTGGAGTTTTCCCTTTAGTATTCTTTGAAGGGCTGGTTTCATGGAAAGATATTGTGTGAATTTGGTTTTGTCATGAAATACCTTGGTTTCTCCAACTATGGTAATTGAGAGTTTTGCTGGGTATAGTAGCCTGGACTGGCATTTGTGTTCTCTTAGGGTCTGTATAACATCTGTCCAGGATCTTCTGGCATTCTTAGTTTCTGGTGAGAAGTCTGGTTTAATTCTAATAGGTCTGCCTTTATATCTTTTTTTTTTTTTAATTAGGTACTTTCTTCATTCACATCTCCAGTCATATCCCAAAAATTCCCCCCTCCCCCCAACTCCCCATCCCCACTCCCACTTCCCGGCCCTGGCCAAACCAAAGTATTCCATGACAAAACCAAATTCACACATTATCTTTCCACGAATCCAGTCCTTCAAAGGATAATAACAGAAAAAAAAAATTACAAGGATGGAAACCATGCCCTAGAAAAAGCAAGAAAGTAATTCTTCAACAAACCTAAAATAAGGCAGCCACAAGAACAGAATAACAACTCTAACAACAAAAATAATAGGAACCAACAATTACTTCTCCTTAATATCCCTTAATATCAATGGACTCAATTCCCCAATAAAAAGACACAGAATAACAGACTGGCTACAGAAACAGGACCCAACATTTGCTGCTTACAAGAAACCCATCTCAGTGGAAAAGACGGACACTACCTCAGAGTGAAAGGCTGGAAAACAATTTTCCAAGCAAATGATCTGAAGAAACAAGCTGGAGTAGACATTCTAACATCAAATAAAATCGACTTCCAACCCAAAGTTATCAAAAAAGATAAGGAGGGACACTTCATACACATCAAAGGTAAAATCTTCCAAGAGGAACTCTCAATTCTAAATATCTATGCTCCAAATGCAAGGGCATCCACATTTATTAAAGAGACTTTAGTAAATCTCAAAGCACACACTGCACCTCACACAATAATAGTGGGAGACTTCAACACACTACTTTCATCAATCGTGGAAACAGAAACTAAGCAGGGAAACAGTGAAACTAACAGAAGTTATAAAATCAATGGATTTAACAGATATCTACAGAACATTTTATCTTAATACAAAAGGATATACCTTTTTTTCAGCACCTCATGGTACCTTCTCCAAATCTGACCATATAATTGGTCACAAACCAGGCCTAAATAGATACAAAAATATTGAAATTGTCCCATACATCCTATCAGATCACCATGGACTAAGGCTTATCTTCAATAACAACATAAATAATAAAAAGCCAACATTCATGTGGAAACTGAACAACACTCTTCTCAATGATACCTTGGTCAAGGAATGAATAAAGAAAGAAATTAAATACTTTTTAGAGTTTAATTAAAATGAAGCCACAACATACCCAAACTTATGGGACACAATGAAAGCATTTCTAAGAGGGAAACTCATAGCTCTGAGTGCCTCCAAAAAGAAACTAGAGAGAGCACACAGTAGCAGCTTGACAATACACCTACAAGCTCTAGAACAAAAGGAAGCAAATTCACCCAAGAGGAGTAGATGGCAGGACATAATCAAACTCAGGGGCGAAATCAACCAAGTGGAAACAAGAAGAACTATTCAAAGAATCAACCAAACCAGGAGCTGGTTCTTTGACAAAATCTACAAGATAGATAAACCCTTAGCCAGACTCACTAGAGGGCACAGAAATAGCATCCTAATTAACAAAATCAGAAATGAAAAGGGAAACATAACAACAGAGCCTGAAGAAATCCAAAACACCATCAGATCCTTCTACAAATGCTACACTCAACAAAACTGGAAAACCTGGATGAAATGGACAAATATCTAGACAAATACCAGGTACCAAAGTTAAATCAGGATCAGATTAATGATCTAAACAGTCCTATATCCCCTGCCTTTATATCTTACTTGACCTTTTTCTTTTACTGCTTTTAATATTCTGTCTTCATTTAGTGCATTTGTTTTTCTGATTATTATGTGTTGGGAGGAATTTCTTTTCTGGTCCAGTCTATTTGTAGTTCTGTAGGCTTCTTGTATGGTCATGAGCATCTCTCTCTTTAGGTTAGGGAAGTTTTCTTCTATAATTTTGTTGGAGATATTTACTGGATTTTTAAGTTGAAAATCTTCATTCTCATCTATACCTATTATAATTAGGTATGGTCTTGTCATTGTGTCCTAGATTTCCTGGATGTTTTGAGTTAGGATCTTTTTGCATGTTGCATTCTCTTAGATTGTTTTCTCCATGTTTTCTATTGAATTTTCTGTACCTGAGATTTTCTCTTCCATCTCTTGTATTCTGTTGCTGATGCTTATATTTATGCTTCCAGATTTCTTTCCTAGTATTTTATTTCCAGAGTTGTCTTCCTTTGGGTTTTCTTTATTGTTTGTACCTCCATTTTTAGATTTTGGATGGTTTTGTTCAATTCTATCACCTTTTTTGTTTTGTTTTTCTGTAATTCTTTAAAGGATTTTTGTATTTCCTCTTTAAGGACTTTTACCTGTTTAGCAGTGTTTTCCTGTAATTCTTTAAGGACTTCTACCTGTTTAGCAGTGTTCTCCTGTATTTCTTTAAGTGACTTATTAATGTCCTTCTTAAAATCCTCTACCAGAATCATGAGATATGATTTTAAATCTGATTCTTGCTTTTCAGATGTGTTGGGGTATCCAGAACTCAGTGTGGTGGGCATACTGCTTCTGATGATGCCCAGTGATATTGGTTTCTGTTAGTAAGATTCTTACGTTTTCCTTTCACCGTCTGGTAATCTCTGGTGTCAGATATTCTAGCTGTCTTTGGCTGGAGCTTGTTCCTTTTGTGATTCTGTTAGCCTCCTCATCACTCCTGGGAGTGTAACTCTCTCCCGAGTCCCACTAATCAGAGCACTCTCTGCAGGCAAGCTCTCCTTTGCAGGAAAGGCATACAGAGGTCTAGGTCTCAGCTCTGCCTCCTGACTGTGGATGAAGGCCCGAATGGACCCAGTCTAAGAAGCTCTGTTGCTTCTCTGGTCCGTGTGCTCTCCTGAGTGGACTGGTCTCTGAGAGACCTGGGATACAAGATGGCTCTCTTACCTGACTCCTGGGTCAGAGCCCTGGAAGCAGATTCTCCTCATTGATCCAAAGGTCCTGGGTGTGCTAAGTTACCTGCAGCATGGAGAGTCCTTTGGGGACCGTGGGACCATTCACCATGTTGAGCCCAAGGTGGTGGGAGGCTGGTGCCGACTGGAAGTGAAGCAAAATGTTGTAAATAAGCCTAGCTGTGTACAGAGCTAACAAATGGCAGGGTCAGAATTTAAACCCAGTTGTTCCTGACTTTAAGGTTTGCACTTTTGACCTCCACATTAGGATGACTAAAATGGAATAAACATCTTTACAAAATATCTGGAATTCCATGCATTAATTCAGGATGTAAATTATTATTCTAATTGTTTGTCTTCATCCTTTGCCATGATGCCTAACTCTAGTCTTCTTTAGTGAGAATGGTATTCAAAAAAGGCTAACAGCAAGGATAAACCTACAAATCATACTCAGTGAATGAAGACAGTGGCACCCCCCCCCAAAAAAAAAGGCTAACAGAAGTACAATGTTGGATACTGCAAGCCTCTGTCTATACAGAAGACAGGAAGATACTCAGTCAGATGGCTACTGTTAGATTCCAGTGGGTAGAGAATGTAAAGCAAGTTAGAAGGAAGGAAGCAGAATATATATGGGAGGATGTGGGTGCCTTGTTGAGTTTAAATGGTTTAAAATCTGTACTAATTGAGACAAAGGGTTGGGGATCCTCAGAGCTGACTCATCCCCACAGTCCTAATATAGATGAATTGAATTCCATTTGGATGACTGTCTGTACCAAGTTTCTCTATATTGGCTGACAGCTGCAGGAAGATCTGTTTAAGTAAGTTTTGGTGAGTCATCCACCCAACCTTAGGGCCCTGGTTTCTGGAGAGCAGGGAAGGAGGAGCAACATTCTCTTGTTAGTTCACTGGTCAACTGGAATGTTTGGAGCATTGTATCTAGAATAGAACTAGGGCTTAGGTCTTCTCTTCCAGTCCAGAGCTATGTGCTGGTTAATGGAGACATTGTATACTTTGGAAAATGACACAAATAATATGGTACCCAGGAATTAAAGAAGACAGTGTTTGATTTGTTTAAAGCAAATCTAAGCACAGTCTTAGGAAACCACCTGCTCCCCCTTTCTTTCATAGAATCAACATGTATAATTATACATTCCAGTTTTGCCTTCCACTGCCTGGCTTTGGTACCCTTGGCCTCCTGTAGGATGTTTCCTTTTCTTTAAATGTGAGTAACTGTCACTTTCTCCCACTTTAATACAAGTTAGATATCATGTATTCTTTATGTCTAGTGCATGACAGTCACTCAACAGATCACTAAGTGTGTATTTTAATGTGAGAGATATGATGCTGGTTATGGTATGCCTGCCCTTCACTGGTTGATGGATCTGGGTAAGATAGACTTTTTCATACTCAGTTGTTCTGTCTATGGCATTATTATGAGATTAAGGGCTACATTATTGGTTATGGTGATTACTATAAGCAGTTGTTGATGTCTTTAACTTAGTTAAGTACTTCTTATATGCACACAACATATTTAGTGTGGTGACTAGAATATAATACATAATGAACAGTTATTAAGTTAATAACAAAAACTAATATTTTATTTTTGATCTAGAAAACGTTAATTCTATATGATTCACTGGGATCTTCTTGTCCTATAAGGCCAACCTGAAATTCTGTTTTTAGTCACTCAGTAACTTGGATTCTTTTGTTTTTTTTTTTTTTTAGGAGCAGCAGAAACCTGAGATTAATTGCTTCTCCTACAGGGCTTTAGGCAGTGACTAACTGAACTTTCAAGACTCTAATTAATTCACCAGCTTTCTGTTAAGCTTCTCATTGCCTGGTTTCCCTTCTAGTGATACAGCACAGCAGTGGGGGAAATAACCCTAAAAAACTGATGTTCTGTGAATAAGATGTGACCTGGTGACGAGTGACAGCAGTTCTCTTCCCTACAGCAGGCCACTGCAGTCTATGATCCAGTGCCAGCTGAATCCAGCTTTCCTCTTGAACAGGCCACTGCAGTCTATAACCCGGTGCCAGGTGACAACAGCTTTCTCTTTTCTAGCTGGCCACTCCAGTTTCTGGTTCTCAATGATTCCTGGACTTTTTTCTACACTGAAAATAAAAACAATTCATGATGCCAGCTTAGAGTTTTTAACTTGTGACAAATTTGCCTTCACTGAGTAAGATCTTGGAAGTGTTCAAGGAGAAAATAATATCTTTTGAAATCACATCTGCCTTGTCAGAAATGTCATTCTGACAACCATCCCAGGGCAGCTCTGAAGTGGATAATGTGAGTTGGGTGTTTATGTAGAAAGGTTGCATTGATTAGACTGAGAGAATGTGGTTTATGCAATAAACTAGGGTAGCAGGCTAGCTGGACCTTCAAACAACCTAGATATGGGAAATGAACAAGAAGACAAAAATAACTCAGTCTGGGGATAGATGGTGGTGTCATATCCTCAGAGAGCGTGACTAAGGTAAGAGGGGGACTGAGACTATGCAAGAAAACAAGAGTGTTGTTTTGTCTGTGTTATGTCTGAAGTTCCAATCAGACAGCTAAATGTCAAAGAAGCTCTGGAGACAGTGCAGGAACTTGGTACAAGTATCATAAGTGGTGCTCCTCACACTGTTCTGTAAAGCAAACAAATAAAACATGCTCAGAGAAAGCCTTGGTATAGGAACAAAATAAACATCGCCACCATCACAACACTAAGAGATGTTTTCAAGAAATTCTGACAGCAAGAATGGTGGGGGAGAAATCAAGTGGTCAACAGCTCTCAAGTGAGCTCACACAGGAGTCTAATGCTGCCCTAATCATTGAGAATCACAGTATATATTTATGAGCTCACCAAGAGCCCCGTACCAAGAAAGTGGCCCTTCATTGACTTAGTTGACCATCACAGCTGGGTGTGGACAAAGATGAAACTCCAAAGTCCTCAGATCCTTAACCTGAGTTCAGAACAGAGGAGGCATCTGCTCCTCCTGAGATCTGTAGTAAGTGGGCAAGAAAATTGACCAAAAGTGCCAGCCAGGTTTATCTTACCCCGTGAGAACCTGTCTATAGAGCACAGGCCTGGGGGCAATGCTCTTTGTGCCTGCAGTACGTGAGCTAATAGGAGATAGAGGGAAAGATCATGAAATAAAAATATAATTAAAAAAAATGGCACTTGGTAAGAATAAGGAAACTGGTTTTACAAATTTTCCTAAGTTGCTTCTTTTCTCTTTACAATTTACATAGTTTTTCATTGGTTCCAAAGGTGTTCTCTGTTCTTCCCCTTGGGAGTTTTCTAGAAGGCCAAATGGATTCTAGTCACCTGTACACCATCTAATTCAGTCATTAAGAGCTGTATCTATCTGCTACATGTCTTCGACACATGGATGCTTTTATTCTATTACTCACAGAAATACTTGCTGAAATACTGCTTCAATTGAGAACAGCTAGTTTGTTTTGGGGACTTGTTGTCTTATTTCATTGGAATATCTTAGAGGAGGTGAGCTTACTTCAGGCACAGTTGGATATAGGATTGATTGATTGATTGATTGATTGATGTGTGTACATATTAGCACATGTGTGTGCCATAGTGAACAGGTGGAGTTAATATGACAATTCACGAGTATTCATTCTCTACTATCACCATTTGAGTTCCAGATAATGAACTCAGGTTAATTCATCTTACTGGTCCAGTGTCAGGAATTTAAGTATTATTTTTTCTGGGCTATCCTATTGTCCTCACTGTGGGTGGCTTACAAGTTCCTTGTCTTCTTTTGCAGGGAGGTTTAATGCATGCAGATGTTAGAAATATGTTGTACTTCAGAGCATTCTTTTTATGGTTTAGAATGCTGAGTTTCCTATCAGCTCTTGTAAAAAGGCACCACATGTTAATTTGGGTGTCATGCTCCCTCTAGTATGGTTGCCATGGCCTAAAGATTTATGATTCCATCCATATCATAATAGAGAATAGAAGTGTCCAATGGTTCCATTGGTATCACAGGGATAGAGAAGGGAATATTCCTACAGTAGCATCATTGGTTCCATTGGCATCTCAGGGATAGAAAAGAGACTTTCCTATAGTAACATTAATGGTTCCTCTGGTATCACAGAGATAGAGAAGGAAATGTTCCTATAGTAATATCAATGGTCCCATTGGTTTCCCAGGGATGGAAAAGGGTACTACCCTATAGTAAAACCAAAACAGAAGTATCTTTCACTGTTGACTTGTTGGAGGCTGATGCTGCTCTTATTGGTGTCACCATTACTGCTGTTGTAATTCCATTCAGGGGAAATATTGGAAGGCATAGAAGGAACCCCCCCCCAAAAAAAAAATGAGAAGGTCCCTTGTCTGATTATTGACAAATGCTCAGTGTGGCTGTCTTTGATGGAGCTACAGAGAGCTCAGCAATCAGTTTCTGCGATCTTATCAAAGGAATAATAATCAGATGGAAAAGTAGGAATATGGAAATGCCCAGACTCAATCCTCTCTGTGACCAAGCAATTCAACTTCCTTTTCAAATCCAAGGAATTCCTTTTCTTCTGGAGTCTGGCAGGCCAATCTGCTTCTCATATCTACAGGACTCTGCTCACAGAGACACTGCCTGTCAATTGTCCCTTTGAAGGTTTCCTCTAAGATAAGCCAGAAAACTGCTACTTTAATATAAAAAAGAAGAAAAAGAAGAAGAAGAAGAAGAAGAAGAAGAAGAAGAAGAAGAAGAAGAAGAAGAAGAAGAAGAGAAGAGAAGAGAAGAGAAGAAAAGAGAAGAAAAGAGAAGAAAAGAGAAGAAAAGAGAAGAAAAGAGAAGAAAAAGAAAGAACTGGCCTGAGGTATGATTTTTTTTGAATATATGCAATGTCATAAGAATAATAATGAGAGCCGGGCAGTGGTGGTGCACACTTTTAATCCCAGCACTTGGGAGGCAAAGGCAGGCAGATTTTTGAGTTCGAGACCAGCCTGGTCTACAGAGTGAGTTCCAGGACAGCCAGGGCTAAACAGAGAAACCCTGTCTCAATAATAATAATAATAATAATAATAATAATAATAATAATAATAATAATTTATTTGCTAGTATTTTAAAAATCAAGTGTTTGGCTCTTTTGTTTGTTTGTTTGTTTCTTAATCCCTATTCCAGCATCTTGAAAACTGTTACAGGCCAGCATGCCTATCTGTGTATGTGTTTGTCAGTGGAAGCTACAGGTCAACTGCCTTAGCTAGGACTCGGAACCCTCAGAGATATGTTCCAATGAAAAGAGCTTAATCCACTGGGATACTGTGATTATTGCTTTATACACTGTCACCTGTGCAAAGCAACTTAAAGAAGGAAAGATTGGTTTTGTCTCACATTTCAAGGGAAGGTCATTAGGGGAGAGAAGTCACAGCAGCAGGAGACTGAAGCAGCTGGCCACAGTGTATTTGTGAGCAGGCAGGCAGCAATGAGTGCCAGTCTAGACTAGATTGACTGAATGCTGCTGCTTCCCTAAGTGCTCTTCTTCTTATTCAGTCTGGGACCCCAGCCCATGGCATGGTACTGTCCACATGCAGGGTGGGTCTTCCCAACTTAAGTAACAGAATTCCTAGAGCTGATCTCCCAGGTGACTCTCGAGTCTACCATATTGAACGCAAATGTTAACCAACACAGTTATGGCTTTCCTGGTTTTTTTCTTTGGTTGGTTTTTTTAAAATTATTTTTGTTTTTGATTTTTTTTTTTTTTTGAGACAGGGCTTCTCTGTGTATCCCTGGCTGTCCTGAAACTTACTCTGTAGGCCAGGCTGTCCTAGAACTCAGAAGCCCACCTGCCTCTGCCTCCCAAGTGCTGGGTTTAAAGGTGTGCGCCACCACTGCCCAGCTGAGTTATGGATTTCTTGACAAGGCATCTGGAGGTGGGCATTTCCACTCTATGAAGTGTCATACAAGCATCTTCTATGGGTGTGTTGACCCTGCCCTGTCACTGTGTAAGATGAGAAGTGCTCCCCTTAGGAGACTGTTCCTGTCCATCAGGAAGAGAGAAATCTTTCCCAGAAGTCATTCCAGATTTTTCTTGACGCACACTAGCCAGATCATGGTTACATGACTACTTGTAGCTGCTGGCACAGGATGATGGGGCTGCCATGATTTGTTTCCATCAGCCCTGACGTTATTCTTTAAAATGATTACCCTTGAAGGGTTAGGATTCTGTTAGCAGGTTAGGAGTAGTAGATGAGCTAGGGTGCCTGCCACATGTTTGTGCTATTCATCTTTCCACAATCCCCCCACTGACTCACCCAGGACTTTTTTCTTGAGTGTTTCACAGGAATGTCCCTGATGGGCATTCACAACTTTTATCACCTTCCTGATTTTCATCTAGCTCTAACAGAAAAAGCTGGCTTGTGTCTTAGTTCATTTTCTGCTGCTATGAGAGAGTATCCAAGCCTCTGTGTTTTATGAAGAGTAAAGGTGTATTATATTTTGGCTTCATGACTGTCAAGGCCCAGAGAGTCATAAGGATGGTGCTGACAAGGCTCTCCTGATCCTTCAGTCAAGGCAGGAAGCAAAAGAGTTCACATGGCAGCAGAGGAACCAAGAGAAAGCCTTGGAGTCAAACCAAATCTCTTAGTAATCTGCTTCAACAATATGGCATCTTCTCTTCTGGAAATCAGAATTGAGTGATGGCCAGGGCAGCAGCCTATTCCCAACAGCTTTGCCTCCAGGACTGACCACCTTCTGCTGGGCCCCACTTATGGCATGGCCTCATTGAGGATTAGAGAACATAAGCCCCTCAGTGAACAGACTTAAACCATGCTGTCTGATTTGTCTGCTCAGTAGAACTTGACTCTAAGTCCCTGTGAACATAGGCAGCTATATAACCAGGGATATTATACTTTTCAAGATTTCCTTAAATGCAGAGCAAAGGCTTCCTATCAGATGATGCTAAATTTTTCAGCATTTATATTTGTCTACAGTATATAATAGTTGGTCAGAAGACATTCCTTTTAACAGTTAAAAAACATTAAGAAATTGTTCATCAGGAAAGAAAGTCTTCCTTGTATAGCCTAGGATGTTGCTGTGTACGAGAATAGGACTACGTAAAACCCTCTTGGAATTTATTTAATAATCTCCTGTGTTAGAAAAGGAAAGAGGAATAAGGGGGGGGGGAGAGGGTGTGTACATTTTGGTTTTGTATTTAAATCAAACTTAGAATATAAAATATAATTTGGAATACAGCAGCCATTGTTAAGAAAGTTGATAGAATAGATCAATTTCTTTTCCAAATGAGTTTATTTGCTCTGATTATGAAACTAAGCTTTTGAGATGTTACTTGGTGGAAATCCTTTATTTAACATAAATGATTACAGGTTGCCTCCTTCAGATACATTAAGTATATTTTTCACAGAGCCACATTAATGTCTTTTTTCAAGATAAAAACATTTTATAGACTAGGCTTTCCTGTTTGAAATTTAAAAAAAATGTATCTGTCTGATGAAACCAGTTCAGTAATAGACAGCTTCTACTGTATGTGTAGAAGGTTGTACAGCAGACTCTCTGAGTAGTATGCTGTAAGTTATCAATAAATAATTAGATATATACATACTGTGACATGTGAAGATATGCATTTATGCATTTGTTGAAATAGGATCTCACTTTGCAGCCCACTGGCCTGGAACTTGCAATACTCCTGACTTTAGCTTCTCGAAGGTGGAATTATAGGCCCACACCATTATGCCTGGCATACAATTTTTAATGTAGGACAACTGAACTCAGGACAGGGGCAGAGCAGAATAGCAGCTCTGCCCTTTCCACATGACTTCAAGGAGCAGCAGCAATGCACTCCCACACAGAGAGCAGCAGCAGCAGCAACAGCAGGAGCAGCAGCTAGGTTCAGTCTCATCTGGCACTTCCCAACTGGGTGACTTTAGAGCAGTCACTAGACAGTTTTGCTAGGGGAATAACACTCATCTCTTCATGTCAACTATGAATTTAAATAAATCCCAAATGTTAAGTCTTTAGTTCATTTCCTGCCATGAAGTGGAGACTCGACTCAAACTGAGCTATTGACATTTGTGCACCAATTTTTGTTCAAAATTTTAAAGATTATTTTTCAATACATTGCACAGCAAATTGTTTCTCAGACTAGTGCCTAGTAGCATGCATTGTTAAAGTTTAGGGGGATTTGTTTGTTTGCTTTGGTTTGTTCGTTGTTTGTTTGTTTGTTGTGTGTATATGTGTGTGTGTGTTTTAGACCATGGAGCTGGTGTTAAACTAGAGTAGACCTGTACCAGCTTGAACACTGGTTGGTCATTTGAGGCAACAGGTGGGTTCAGCTTTGCTGTGTTCTTGGACCAGAGCCTCCCTGTGAATGTTCCATTATATTTTTTCCTCCAATAAGGTGAGGAAGAAAGCAACACAACCATTCATACACAGGAGAGGCTGCCTCCTACTTCAGGGCCATATTGTATTGGACAAGTCACACAGCTAGAGTGAAAGCAAGAATGGAAGGCTATCATCAGGAAAACAGACAGCAACTGCTGGCAACTTTGCACTGTAGGTGACTTCTCAAGTGGAGAGAGCCACTATGGAAGTCAGTACAAGTGTGCCTCAAAACATTAAAAATGGAATGCCCACATACGTTGCTGTGCTTCTCGTGAGCACATACCCAAAGGACTGAGTCAGCACAGCCCAGTGGTCCCTGGATACCGATGTTCACTGCCTCACTATCGACAGTAGCCAAACAGTCTACGTGTCCACCAACAGGTGAGTCTGTAAGAAAAGCGTTTCCTTATGTACAATTGGATTTTATTCCACTGTAAAAAACAGAATGAAACGATTGTATTTGCAGAATAATGATGATACTGGAGATCACTGAGTTAAGCAACATGAACCAGAGGCAGAAAGACAAGTGTGGAATCTAGATTGAAATGGCAATATTCATTTGCATATAGGAGTGGGTGTGTGTCTGTGTGTGTGTGTCTGTGTGTGTGCACCCACGCATGTGCACACACGAGAGGGGGGGAGAGGGACAGAGACAGAGACACAGAGACAGAGAGAGACAGAGACAGAGAGAGACAGAGAAATAGAAAGCAGACAAGAGAGAGGAGAGGAAGACATTTATAGGGAAAGGGAGGCAGAACCAGAGAGGGCAATGGAGTGTCTGAAGAGAATTGGAAGCTAGGATGATTGGAGAATAAGCAGACAAAAGGGAGAAGTCAGTAAAACTGAAGAATGCCATTTGTGTGTGAAAATTCCACAGCTAAATATACAGCACTTTGTATGCTAACTAAAAATATTAATAATAAAAATAGAGCAGGGAAGGAAGGAAATAACTTCTGGCTGAACACAACCCCTCCTTCAAATCACTATTGAATGTTTGGCATCCAAGTAGATGAAGTTTTCTTGGGACCCACTGAATAAACTTAGCAATATCATTTTGGTTCAGGGAGTCATTACTTACCCCAGACAAATGTGTACTTGTATAAATATGTATCTCTACATTGTTTGCATTTGTCATGGCTTCTGGTGGCCTGAAGTAATGGACATGATAGTGAAAGTGTTACTCCTTCCCAGCAGGCTTTGTTTCTTACAGAACTGCTGGGAGGAGGAAGGGGAGGAGGGGGAGGAGAGTGAGAAGGAGGGAGAGAGGGAGGAGGAGGAGGGAGAGGAGGAGGAGGAGGGAGGGAGGGGGAGGAGGAGGGGGGAGGGGGAAGGGAGGAGGAGAAGGAGTTACTTTAAAGGCTGAGTATGCAAGGAAGGCTGTGTGTTCCATGCTCTGACAGGGCAGTGTCTAGCAGTGGGGGCTCTAGATCATCATTCTGCATAATGATACCCAAAGTGGTTAAAATAACTCAGTACCGGACCAAGGGAAGTATTGGAATGATATTCCTGTGGAGCATTGCAAAGGAGGTAAACTAGTATATTTCCCTTCAACTGAATTTCCTGGGCCACTTGGGCTGAGCAAAGTCCTTGAGAGAAATATGTATTTGACATCTCTCAGTTCTTTGTTTAATTGGAGTCACAAATCTTCCTGGGGCCATTATAAATTATCCTACATTGCCACAACCACAGGCTTTCACAGGAAATTTCACACTGGAGTTAGAACTTATAGTGTATGGTTGTAAACTTGGGGGAATGGTTTCCACGGAAATTCTTGCCTGCAAAATCTTTGTCATTAGCTGGCTTTTACTGTGCACACAGTGCACAGAATGACAATGAATGTTTTCCTCATTTTTTTTTTTGTTTTTTTTTTTTTTTGTTTTTCAAGACAGAGGTTTTCCGTGTAGCCCTGGCTGTCCTGGAACTCATTATGTAGAACAGGCTGGCCTTGAACTCAGAAATCCGCCTGCCTCTGCCTCCCAAATGCTGGGATTAAAGGTGTGCGTCACCACTGCCCGGCTTCCTCACATTTTTATTTAATGACAATAAGGGTAGATCATTGTGGGTTTCTTATCTGTTTTTCAGTTATGTCCTCTAGTTCAACAACTTTGCTGTATTCCCTGGGGCACACTAGGTGATTATTATAGGATGGCTTCAGTTATCATAAGTCTCTTAGTCGTCTTAAGAATTAATACCCTGTGGTTCTCATAAGTGGCCCCATGGATTGCAGGTTCCTGGACTAAGTAGAAGAGTAAACTTCTAGAAGGAATGCTAAGGTGCTGCTTTGTCTGTGGCAGAGGGAAAATTATTTTAAAATACACAACAAAGTAATTCAAACACCACAGCAGCATCTTGCTACTAGTCACTTATTCTGTCAATTCTGAAGTAGATGCTTGGTGCATTTGGGTTTATTATTTCTGTTATTTATGTGGTAACAGAGCTTAAGGCTCATGCCAAAAGAATTTTTTTTTTTTTTAGTTTTGCTAAGTCATGACTATGAATTGTGGGAACAAGTTACTTAACCAGTGTGCAGCACTTGAGAATCTTGTATTCATATTTCAGGGTGTTTTGTTCCTACTCTCTGCACATCTCTGCAGAAATTCCTGCTTACCTAACATTTGCATTTTAGATATTATAAGATGGTCATATCTAGGCCTGGCAATGTAGCCCAGGGACATCAATCTCCAATGCCACCAAGTGTTTTCAATAGCTTACAGGCACTGAGTTTTATGAGGAACCAGATACATGAACAAGCTGTCATTTGAAACTTCTGTCTTACTCCATTTTCCAAATGAGGAGAACAGGACTTAAATAAATAAGTACATGCCAGGCTCAACATGGAATCCAGGACTGTATCAAACTAAGGCATTCTCCAGTCCACCCTGCCTCAGTGGATATAGAAAGCTTTACAAATTTGAGACACTTTATTCCAAAATGCATTCTTGTGTTGGAGACATAGAAACAGGAGTACAGTGTTCAGCAATGACTTCGGAACTCTCTAATATGAAACAAAACAATAACCAAATAAATTTATGATGTTTTAGTGAACACCCCAGCTAGTAGTTATTCTAATGGCTTTTGTTAATGACTTTACTCTCATATTCATAGAATCATTAAAGACCAAGGGGATAATTTATAGTTTCTCAGTCATGCTTCATTGTGTTTTGTGAGAGAAATACAATTGGAAGTAGTGTGTTTGAGTGTTCTATTATCTTCAAAGACATTGGAATGGAACCCTACTGGGTAACTAAGGGCTCTTGCATTACCTTTATTCTATTTTGTTTCATATTGCTGGGTTCATGAGCATATAGATTAATAGTGATGTAAAATACCACTGAGCATCTACTGTCCAATTGCTAGCTTGTAGGTCGCATTCCTGTACAGCTTTGGAAGTCTTAACAATTAAATCTTTTATGTATGTATGATGATTGATGGGTTTACCCCTTTGTTTAGAATTTCAAGGGATAAATAACCAAAAGAGAACAGCAGTGCTTCAGTTTGGGAACAGAGATGTATAGAGAGGGGGTCCAAGTAGAGATTACTGAAGAGATGGGCAGAGAGTGGTGCCTTTCTCAACAAAAAGAATTAATGTTGGTGTGAGGGTTATTAAAGCTTTGAAAAAGGTAGCATAGACAAAGCATCAAAATGCCAAGTTCCTTGAGAGGTGCTGGCCCATGGATATTCTTGGTATAATCTATTTCTCAAGGCCTCCAGGCTAGTACTCAGTCTTTGCTAGTCACCCACTTTGTCTTTGTAGTATTTGTTTCTTCCCAATTGGATTCTACCTTTGGATACTCTGCTGTCCCTAAGATATCAGGCTGTGACACGGCTCAATACTCAGTCTCAATATTTCTGACTTTTGATGAAATGACATGAGTGCAGCAAAACCCATTCACTCCAAGTGCGGTAGTTCATGAATTTGACAATTTGATCCTGCATCCTGATCTCCAGAGCATCACTGCATCTAGTAGCTTTTCTTCAGTTTAATTCTTAAGCCTTGCCTTTAATTTTAACAATCAACAAATTACTTTGCACCTACATTTTCTGTTGCTTTCAACCCAGCACCCTAATCAAGTAGTTAGTTTGGTTTCCTTTTAAATGTATTTAGGTTTTTTTTATTCCAAATATGCACAATGTGTATATATATAATCTGTTAATTCTTCCCACCACCACTGTCCAGTGCCCCCACCCTATTTCCCTCCAAACTTCAAAGTTCTTTTATGAAATTGTTACTAATAACTTTCTGAAGCCAGATAGGGATGGCCTTATACTCATGGTGGTGGACACACCCAGTAGGACACAAACTATCTACCAGAGGCCATGAATTTAATCTCAAAAGTTGGTAGTTCCAGGGATGGAGCAATTTGTCTCTGCTTTCACTAAACAGTACACAGACAAGGGGGCTGGAAAGAGGGTTCAGTGGTCAAGATCATTGGTTACTTTTGTGGAGGTCTTGAGTTCAGTTACCACTGCTCATACTTTTGCTTACAACCATCCTCAACCCAGTGCTAGAAGATCTGAAGCCCTCTTCTGAATTCTGTGGGCACCAAGCATGTATGTGATATGTGATACTTATACATGCATGCAGATAAGACACTCATGCACATAAAATAAAATAAATAAATCTAAATTTAAAAATGCACAAAAAGTTGTTTTCAGGAGTTATTGCAGAGTGTGTTTTCTTCCACAGTGTGGTGAATTCCCAAGTGCAATTTCTTTCTGGTAGTCCCAAGGAAGCATTGGAGAAGAGCGTGGAAACATCCATCTATAGGAATCTCGCCCTCCAACTCCCTCCTTCCCTCTCTCGCTCCCTCCCTCCCTTCCTGCCCCCCTCTTCTCCTCCCTCCCTCCCTCTCTCCCTCCAACTAACTCCCTCTCTCCGTCTCTCATTCATGTTATCCACCAGATTCATTTGAATTTTATTTCTATCTATTTATAGAATTTTCTTTCTATTCTTTTAAATTAAAACTTTATTATTAAAACTCTTGGAAATAAACGCATTCATTCAACATTTTTTTTTGTCTTTCTCTGTTTTTGTAGGGAGCAAAGTATTGGACTTCCTGTTTACTTTCTCGGCTCTTCTGAAAGCCTATTAATCAGGATGGAGGGTGATCAATAGAATCCAAAGTAGGATGCTCTACACCCCCATCAGATCACCATAAATAGACACACATTGCAATTATCATCAGAAGGATTTGTTACATCTGAGAGTGGATGAAGAAGGGAGAGACTGAGCATCAGAATTAAATCCCCCTAGGTCATTCCTCACTCTTTTGTGGTGTAAACCTCCAGGTCTGCCTTGGTTTTGCTGGGCTTTTTCCATTCCTGTATGGTTCCTAAGAATAAAAGTTCTCTTCTTGCGTTGATGCGCTCTGCATAATAAATACATTCTTTGCACGCTCTATGACTGTTTTAGCACAATAACATTTTAATATCAGTCTGTTCCTTCCCCACTGCCTTTTTCTTCAGAATGATTTGGGTTGAGTGAATGTATCAGAGTGATGGTGAAGATAATATAATATATAATATACATTATACAATAATGTATATTATACATTACAATAATGTATAATGTATAATAATAACACATAACACATAACATATAGCATGTAACATATAACATGTAACATGTAATATATAATATACAATATACAATATACAATATAATATACAATGTATAATATAACATACAATATGTAATATACAATATGTGATATGTAATATGTAATAAATATGTAATATGTAATATAATAAAGTCTCTATCTCCTGATTGATTGGCAGGAGCACTTGGTCAAGTTTTCAGGTCATAGATATGGAGGAGTCCTTAGTTTAATCCTTTAGACACTTCTTTGGAGCCTCTTTGTTGGTAATATATTTGAAGACAAGTGTTAGAACTCTTTTTAAAAACAATGTTAAACATGGAGGCAGTATGTGACCAGTCCAAACAAACATACAAGAGGACTCACTTTAGGCTTTCTAAGCAGAAGACCTTTGGACAAAGGTTAGCATGCTATAATTTATATGGAAAGAGGTCAGAAATCACTAGTAGAAGAGTGAGATGTAAGACAGAATAGGTAAGAAAGCCAATGGGATGTACCTTCAAATACTCTAGACAGGCAAAGGAGTTCAGTATCTTTGGGGAGCTCTAAGAGATAGTGCTGGCAAATGCATCATATGATGGGAAAAGCCTTGTGATGTGTAAAGAGCTTGAGATTGGTACTTGTCAAAGGTCATCTGACACTGAATTAGGGCTTCACTGAGGGCATTCAGTCTCCAGTCTTCCATCTGGACCTGCAAAAGTCTATATGAAACATATTCAGAGAGGTAAAGGTTTTCAGAGTAGCAGCCTTTATTGTGATGTGATTCTCATGAAGGGGATCAATCAAAGTACCAGGCAAACCTGCTATAATGTGTCATGTGACCATGGAAGAAAGAAGGGTGGCTTACGAAAGGGTAGATTAATACCAACTGGACAGTGGTTTGCAGGGCAGTTCATGCTTGCCCCAGAACTTTGCTCTGACCAAAGAGTTTCAGTGACTTTGAAAATGTATATATTACAGAACAAATGCCTCAGGTTTAATCATTGACACAATTCTGATCCTTGAACTATCAGCAAAATAAAAATAGTAATTCTGGGTATTCACATCAACAGAGTCAGGGCACTGGAGCCCAGAAGACAGAAAATAGTTTTAGTATATGAGCTCCTTGAATTGGAAAATACTCAAGTGTTTCTTTTCTTTCTGGTAACCTTTTATTTCCTATAATGTAGAAATGGCTTATTTTTATTAGATTAATACATCTTCTAAAATATGTAAGATATAGTTGTCTTATTTCACCCATGACTGCAAATATATATATATATATATCCTTCACATGGTAAGTGTTCAGCAGATATCAGTCAAATAGGGAAATGCTCATTATAGAAGCTAGAATGCAAGGATTCCTGGTGATTGAGTGACTCACACTTTAGTATGAGTAAATTTGTCAACTCTTTTCCTCTAAGGAAGGAGGAACAGATGCAATCATAGAACACTGAGAGCCAGGGAGAAGGAATGGATAAAAATGGAACAAAGATCTGTTCTCGCCAGCTACAAGAGTTTACATCTGCAAAATGAGGACATACTCAGCACCTGATGTTTCTGCCTGTCTGCGCTCTGATAAATTTCCACTGGATGCTTCACCTTGAGATTCTTGTAAGAAATCAACTATCACTGCACAATCCAAGTTGGTGGTAAAGACTCCACTTAGACATCACCAGATTTCAGCTCCCTGCTCCTCCATGGTTGGTGGGAATGCAATGATAAAGACCTCAGTTGAAAGCAAATATGCATAAGTCCAGACAAAAGAGGAAAGAACAGAACAGATGCCTATGTCCTGTAGGGAAAGGAAACTGCTTAGTGGTTGGACATAGGAGGGGAGCTGGTGCTGGCTGACTATCATCTCATGGGGACTATCTACTTAATAATGAACATAGAAGAACAGAGAACCCTAAAATAGGAAAGAGGCACATGCTACTGTTCCTATTCATGCTCTGGGATCCATCTGTGGCTGTAGTTCCTATAACTGACATGACTTACCTCCTCATCAGGCAACTTTAGAGGTTTTTTTTTAAAAATAGTTTTTACTTCAAACAAAGAGACTTGGAAGATAAAAATGAATTTAAAACTCAATCATATCCAAAGAAGACTGAACCTATGGTTATCTGAGAGAACTGGATCCAAGTCCTTGCTCCACTACTGGTTGAGTGGATGAAACATGTCCTGTGTCTTGCAGTGTCTGTCTTGTCTAAGTATTGTTCCAGAGAATATAGAGTGACTTTTACCTAAATGGGCTTTGAGGCCTGAATAAATACTGAGAAAAGAACTTTGTAAGAAGGTATTTAATTAAAAAAATAAAAATTTTCTCACTTTAGGATTGTCTTGGTTTTCACCTGGCAAGTACTGTTGAAAAGCCCCAAAGTCTCCCTTCTAAATTCAGCCTTAGAGGTGAACTGCATATGGGCATGCTCAAGACCTCCTTGGGTAGGTTTTACTTTCTTATTGTCATGGTATTTGAGAGAATCAAGAAGCTTTTGACCTCTAGTAAGGTGGTCAATACTCTTTACATTGAGGTACATGCCATAGAATACAGAAATTGTAAAGTTGAAAGTTGAAACACCTGTATTTTTTAAAGACTGACACTATAGCATGTCTCATTCTATACATTTGTCAGTACTGTGGCCATGCTTATTAAATTTAGAAGTAGGGGCTGGAAAGATGGCTCAGCAGTTAAAGCACTGATTGCTCTTCCAGAGGTCCTGAGTTCAATTCCCAGCAACCACCTGGTGGCCCACAACCATCCGTAATGGATTGTGATGCCCTCTTCTGGAGTGTCTGGAGACAGGTAAAGTGTACTCATATATAGTAAATAAATAATATATATTTTTTTAAAAATTAGAAGTAGTCTAATTCTTTCCCTTGAGCTTGGGGATTTCTCAATTTCCCACTTGTGTCATAGAGTATCAAGAAAAACTTGTCACATGACTTCAAAGGCTGAGAGCAGTAGTTCTCCAGATGTCCCCATGCAGGACAACATATTTCAGATGTCATCTCACAAGGCTATTAAAAGTCATGGCACAGGGAGATCCCCATGGAAAATCAAGTGAATGTGATGCTGCCTCACAATTCCTGTCTTAAAATATCATAGTCATCCCTGAGCTGCAGGCAGAGTTGGACCTTTTGTGCTATTTTGGGATACTTGACACCAAGAATCTATTATTGGTTTATATCCCTAAATGCTGAGTGGTTATTAACTGTCAGTAGACAACAAAGATTATCCAATGAAAACAAGGCATTGAGAAACATTCTCAAGGCCTAAAACCATTATGTTTGTAGGGACAAAAATCTGTCACACCAGGTATCACACAGTTATAAAATAAGCAAATAAACAAGAAAATTAATCTTATTAGATAAAAGTTCATAACGTTACATTACCTGAGAACTCCGCGGGATGATCTTCAACTCAAATTGTCACCACCTGAGAGCAAACGTCTATGGAGCTGGTGTTCTGTTTGGGAAGATCTCAAAGTTTGCAGCCAGGACTTAAGTGCCCACTTAATGTACGAAAAACCAGTCAGCACAGGATAGAGCCAAATAGAGTCTTAAGGTGATCAGAACTGGGCTCAAAACCAATTGAATGACCTCAAAAAGGGGGTGGGGGGGGCAAGGGGTGAGTGGGGAGAATTTTCACTGTTTTGTTTTTCTATCTCTAAAATGGGGATTCTAACACGTACTTTGTAATTTTTGAGAAACAAAAACAAAACTTAATGCTTTGCCTAAACCTTTTATACCTTTTAAGTATTTGATTAAAATAATTGTGTTTGCTATCTCCAGTGCAGTTTTGCTCTGACCCCTGTCCTGTTCTTTACACGACTTGTCTCCTTGAGTTATCACAGCCTTATGAGTTGGGTACTATGATCATCCCACGTATTAAGAAGAACAGAAAGTATTAGCGTATGTGCCATGCTCAAGGTCACATAGAAATTAAGTGGTAATCGCAACTTCCCACTCACAGTACTTAACCATTGTGTGTACCATGAGTCTCTATTGCCTCTGTTCCATGTTAATTATGAGGCAGAACACTGCTTTAGGATTGGCTGCACCATAGTACAGAGCCTGTGGCTCTGCAGAAGCATGGGGTCTTTTAGGATCACCACGATGAGGGACAAAGCAAGTCATTGACCAGATCTGTGCAACTGAATGCATAAAGAATGGGAAATAGAATTGAACATGGAATAAGAACAGATGCACTTTGGCTCCTGGTGGATGAGTCAGCATCTTCAAAGCAAATTTAATATGGAAAATGTTGCCAGCTCGGGTTCATTGGGAATCTGGTACTGAGGCCAAAACCACTTAAATGACTCAGGAAAATCTGGGCTTATCCTTTTGACTTGGATGCAGCTTGTAAGGATGGATAATTCTTTCTCTTTGATCTGTGGCCCAAGCTGGCTCAAATGGCCTTTGAAAGAACCTCAACTTTCATCCTATTTCCTGTCCTACATTGAAAGCTTTTGCCAACTGGTGACCTAATTAATATACCAGACCTCCCACAGCTCAAGGTGTTGTCCACAAACCCATATCAGCATTTTGCCCAGGGATTTCTTAGCCAAAAGAAATCTTAAGTAGTATCTCCAACCTTGATATATTTTAACAAGAGGTGGTGGTTTAAATGACAATAGCTCCCATAGGCCCATAGCAAGTGCCACTCTTAGGAGGTGCAGTCTTATTGGAGTAGGTGTGGCCTTGTTAGTGGAAGTGTGTCACGATGGGGAAAGGTCTTAAAGGCTCAAGCTCTGCCCTGTGTGGAGTATATGCAGTCTTCTGGCTGCCTTCTGATTCAGATGTACAACTCTCAGTTACCTCTTCAGCACTATGTTTTCCTGCTTGCTGCCATGCTTCCTGCCATGATGCAAATGGACTAAACTTCTGAACTGTAAGCCAGCCCCAATTAAATGTTTTCCTTTATAAAAGTTGCTGCAGTCATGGTGTCTCTTTCAGCAATAGAAACCCTAACTAAGACACTCATATACACACTAACACTTGAAACACACTGTTCTAGACCAATATTTATTGAAACCCCATGTGTTGTACACTCCTCTAGGTCTTAAGAACATAAGAATAACTTTCTAGACATAGAGGAGGATGCACCAAAATTAAGTCTAATCAGAATTCCAGGATTTAATAAGTGTTCTAGAAAAAAAATATAACAAGAAGCTGTGACTTGAGAATCATGAACATCTGGGAGTGGAAGAGGAAGAATTAATTATTCCAAGGAAGCATCATTTGACTTGAGACCTGAAAGAAAGGAAATGTCAGACAGGTACAGAAGGGCAGAGAAGGCTTTGGACATGGAGCTTAGGCAAGTGCAAACTCCAGGAGACAAGACCAAGCCTAGAATGTTCTGACAATAGAAGAAAGGTCCACACAGGAAGTAACCACATTAATGACAGAAAAGCAGGCCACTCAAGGACTGAAAAGACACATGCTAGGTGTTTGCCTAGGTCCCAAAGATACTAAGAATGCTGAGGCTGAGTCCAGCCTGGGATGCATAACAAGTCCTTGTCAGAGCAGAGGCAGAACCCAGTGGGGCTCTTTGCTCTGTGCAGGTGGGGCCTGTTTTATTTAAATATTAAAGAATCTTCTTGGACAGTTTTTTATGTGTCTCTGGGTTTCTGGCAATTTTCCTCTCCTAAAGACACCTGGTAGTGAGTGCTTAGGCAGGTTCTCTTTGATTTTGGCTCTATCTAGATGACATGGAGATTGGTCCAGAGTAATAATTAAAAGACAATAGATGCAGAGGAGACATCCCCTAGCCTCTGTTTTGCTTTATAGTTGCATTATGATTAAAAGAGCTTTGTACAATTCCTTATGAGTGACTGATTCAGAACAATTCCTTGAAGGGGATGTGGTAATTTGGCCCTGATGCTTGTCTACAGAGGAACAAAGCTGTCTTATTTTTAGCTTAATGCCATGATTACTTTTGCATGTCTTGGCTGCATGTATTTGTTCATCCATTCAACAAATATTTATTGAGTGCCTATTATGGACTCTGTATTTGGTAGAGCAGATGAAAGTCCGATCTTATAAAGGTCTTATTAAATGTTGCCAGAAAGTTCAAAGACCACAGCTGTAAGAAATGAATTGCCAGGAATCTATTACATTCAAAGGGATGAAAGAAATCTATATTCTATCAAAGGATTAGAGGTTTTATATTACAGTTAAGTAAGGAGGGGGAAAAGAGGTACAACATAATTTTTTTCAAACCTTGAATGGTGTTGATGACTTCAACAAAGCCAGGAGTATTGTGGGGCAATGGGCTACATGCAGACACCCTGGTTTCCAGTCGAGGCTAGATCTTGAACCCCAGGATCTGGTAGTGATAATTCACTTACATGGGATGGAAGGAGTTCTCTCATGTCTCCTGGACTCTGGCTCCTGTGGGGAGTTACTGCCCCCACAACCCCCACAGGAGAGGCATGGCTGTCAGCCACTTAGGAACAGCACCAAGCCCTCTCACATGCAAATAAGGTTCCCCCCAAACTCTCAGCCCAAGCCAATGAGAGGGGCTTGCTGTCAAACTCTAAATCACTGCCAGAACAGTATATAGGAGAGCCATGCAGGGAATGAAAGGAATTCGAGAACTATTCCTTTGTCTGACCCTTTTGTTCCAAGAGCTGTAACACTTGGGAAGAGATCTTCTCTCCTGATAAGCTGCACCTGAGTTTGGCTGAATTCCTCACTGCAGGCTTGGAGTTACCCAGACCGGAAAGGCATGGCAGAGGCTTTCTCTGTCTCCCTGCCTGCACTCACTTCCCTCTCTGGGGCCTTCTCACCCGGCCTGGATAGAGGTCTCAGTGGAAAACTTCTGGTGCCTAGGCCCACAGAGTATTAGAACAAGAGTCCCATACCAGGGAATGAAACTAGATTTTCCTAGAGTACACACAGCATTTAATAACCCAGGTACTGATAATATGTCCTGATTACATTTCCAGTAGTAGTATTACCACATCCAGGTTGATGAAGCAGGGACAGAGAACTCAACTCGCCCTTTCAAGATCCCTCAGCTTCATAGTAGAGCCAGGACTGGAAGTCAGGTACCTAAGTTGGTCTGGACTGGGGGCTGTGCAGAGAAGGATCAGTGTCGGCTTGGGGAGGAAGTTAACTGGAATATTACACATATACCTTTGTGAAGCTGATTTATAGAAGAAGGCTATACTCTTTAACAGTCCTTTAACAGGGATTGAATTTTGGTTTGCTGTGAAAAGCTTAATACTATATGGCAGAGATAATTTAATTGTACATTTGGTGTCTGCATCTCCCTGCTCTTCGACTGAGGGACTAATCAGTTAATTCTCTTCAAAAGCTTCCCCTGAAAGGTACACTGAAGTTATTATTCACCAAGAGCATGTATAAATGCTAGCAGGAACATGATAATAAATGCAAGGTAGAAATCAGAGACTCTGATGAATAATGGCCTTGGCTGAAACGTGCTGAACCGTTAATAGAGTGTCACACCTTTGCTAAATGCAGAGTGCATTACACACAGCAGTCATGAGTTATCACTCTTATACCTGTACTGTAGATAAAGGAGCCAAGAAGCAGAATTAATGACCTTGTAGCTCATAGGTGACAGAGCTGGGATTCACACTCACCTCTGTTTGAATGCAAACAAAGTTTTTACAGGTCCTTCTCCCTGCTGTATCTGCGTTGCAACTCTGCTCCTGACAGCATTTCATCCATCCATTTAGATTAGCATAAGTCCAACTGAGCTGCCAGATTACTGTCTTGGAGACTCAGAGGCAGAAGGCTAACCTCTCCAATGTGCATCCTATGATCAGCAACTCCTGGTGTGCCTTCAGATGGAGGTAGAGTCACTCTGACGTTTGTGTTAGTGACCCCAGAAATGAGTCAGCTGAAACTATACTCCAGAGGAGACAGTACCTACTGCAACTCCAGATTGCAGAGATATTAATAGGAAACACAGCTTGATTAATTCTGGCTGAACTTTTTTTTTTTTTTTGCTAGTGATGAGTTATATTAAGGACCATGGAAGGGTGGTGGTCAGAATCTCTCACAGCTTTATGATAATTAAACTTCTAAAAAAATTATATCTATGTTCTCCTTTTTAGGGGTTTTATGATCTTGATGCACTGATGGATTTTGAATTAGCACTGATTGATGGCATGGTTTGTCTGATCATTTACACAAATACAGTCCTCCAAGTACAGTCCCCAGACATCCAGTGTGGCATAACTTCAATATGTGTCTGTGTGTGTTTGTATACACATGCACTTTCATATGTTATATGTACTTTAAATGTATCCCCATATGTCTTTTTAAAACCTCTTTAGTATTACTATTATATACTGTTGATAAGAATCCAGTCCCACCTGAAATTTTATGTATGAAAAATATTCTGTTCAACAAAAAATAATCAGTTGGGTATAGAGTAAGCCCATAGACCAGAAATGATTTTTTCTAGCTGTGTGTGTGACAGAGGAAGCATATCCAGTATATACTAAGAAGTTAAAAAAAAAATAGTCAGGAAAACAAATGACACAATGTAAAAATAGGTTACAGACCTGAACAGAGAGTTCTCAAAAAAAAAAAAAAAAAAGCATAATTAAGAAATATCTTTCAAAGTATTAACATACTTAGCATTTAGAAAAATCCAAGTTGAAACTGCTCTGTAATTTCCTCTTATGCCTGTCAGGATGACTAAGATCAAGAAAATTGGCAAAAACTTTCTAGTAAAGAAGTAAAGGAAGGGGACCCACAATCCACTACTGGTGAAGTTGAAAAATTGGTACTGCCACTATCTACGAATCAGAATAGATTTACAATACAGTTTTTAACTTCAATAATAGTGGATGATGTGACATATGCCCAAAGACTTTACATCCTACTCCATAGATACCTGCATGGCCATGTGATACCTGCATGGACATGTGATACCTGCATGGCCATGTGATATCTGCATGGCCATGTGATACCTGCATGGTCATGTGATACCTGCATGGCCATGTGATGCCTGCATGGTCATGTGATACCTGCATGGCCATATGATACCTGCATGGTCATGTGATACCTGCATGGTCATGAGATACCTGCATGGTCATGTGATACCTGCATGGTCATGTGATACCTGCATGGCCATGTGATACCTGCATGGTCATGTGATACCTGCATGGTGATGTTTACTGCCACTCTATTAACAATAGGAAATGGAAACAACATCAATGTCCTTCAACTGATAAATGGATAATGGTGTGGTACATAATACACTATGGAATACTAGTCAGCTATAAAGAAAAGTGAAATTATAAGATTTGCTGGTAAATGGGTAGATCTAGAAAATACTACACTGAATTGTGGAGAGCCATGCCGTGAGCAATCGCCATTATAAGATGGCGCTGGCTTCCACTGCGCCTAACTAGTAAACAAGCCTTAATCGCAAGTGCAAGAGTGAATTCACACCCAGGCACTGCCCATCTCGGGGCGTAGTAATGGGGTGATGGGCGAGCAACTAATCAGGTGCTGTCATGCCACATCAGGTGCTGAAACGTCACGCTGCGGGCTATATAAGCAGCGCCATTTTCTGGGTTCGGGGTCTTCATGAGAAGTTAGCAAAAAAAGCTTTGCCGTAGAAGGATCTGGTTGTTCGAGTGAATTCTTGCCGGCCAGATACTAGGCCGGGCGAGACTGAATAAGATCACTCACACCAAAAAAGGCAAACATTACATGTTCTCATTTGTTTGTGGCTCCTAGCTTCCAAACTTTAGATATGTGCATAAAATATGAAGTAATTTCAGATGCCAGGAAAGTAATAATGGATCATGAGGATTGAGAAAGGAGCTCTAGAGAGTGTTGTAATGGGGTACAAGTCCCATGAAGGAGAAAATAGGGACAACAAGGGGGAACTTTTTATGGGGAAGGAGAGCAGGGGACATACTCAAGGAGAAGGAGGAGGAATAAATGATGACTAAGTGTATGTTAATGGTAGAGAGGGTGGGGTGGACATAGGAGATGAATTCAAGTGCATGTGTCCACATCAGGGTTTCTCTTCTCCTGCCACTTGAAGGGCTTTCATCCACAACAATCCAGCTCAGGAGACATTCCCTCCAGGACACAAACTCCTTTCCTATCCAGACAATGAAGTGTAGTTCTGTTGGTCTAGACTACCTAAGGAGAGTTTGTGGAATAGTCTTCATTAACCCCCAGAGGGATTGTCTTATGCAAATTAGTGGGAAGGAGCCTCAACCTCCTGGTTCAAGTTTTTAAGGGCAAAACCCCCCACAATTGTGACATTCAGAAAAGCATCTCTGGACATTTGCTGCAAGCAGATGTTATTCACAGAAGCAGAGTGACAGCAATTAAATGATCAGGCATTTATAGTCAACATTTATCTCAGAGTCACATTGTATAGGGATTTAGGGCTGATCCAGGGACACTTTTATCCAAGATAGTTTAGCACTTACTTTTAGGAATACTTTCATGAGATAGCATAACTATAGTTTAGTAGCCCACTGCATTATGGGCTAATAACATAGAAAACAAACAAAACAAAACAGCAACAATGATAAACCTAGTAATGAACAATTCTGCATTTTTATTAAACTTAATTAAATAGTATTTCAAACTACATTCCCCACAAATATACAGTTGTTAAAATGTGGCACTTCCTTTGGTCCTTCCAGCATGCCATGTTCTGTTTTCTGTGCCTGGTCTTCCAACTTCTCCACAGGGCCACTCCCATTCCTGCCCTTGTCTGTTCTTTTCACTGTGCACTACAAGGGCTATTATTGGGCTGGGGCTGGGAATTTTGAGGAGTAGGGTTAGCAGACAACATCACCTATCTTCTCTGTGGCTCCTATTTCACCTTGTTTTGGTCTCCTTCAGCCTTTCTATGTTGTGTGTATCCATCACAGCAGGACATTTACAGAATATTTACAGAATATAGCAGCAGGTGTGGCTTTGCTCAGTCCAGGAGTCATTGTTAATTCTTTCTTCATCTTACCATTCCTATGTGCTGAGCATACTAAGCATCTCTTCTGTGACAGGTCCTGTACCCAGTGCTGGAGACATATTGGTTGGTGTTATAAATAATCACAAGAACTGATCAGTTGCAAATGAGATGGTTATAAAGAAAAATCACAAGTCACAGCTCTGTCAGGTTTTATAACATAGACCCTGAGCTATTCTAATAGGCTAGAGAGGGCCTCCCTGGAAGGAGACCTTTAGTCTGAGATCTGAAATGTAAGTTAGAGTCACTACACAAATCAGTGTCTTTGTGTTGGAGACATTACAAGTGTTTTGACCCAGGCATCTCATCCAGGCTAAAGGACAGAAGGAGGCAGATGTAGGGAGTGTGTGTCCCAGAGCAAAGCCACTGTGACTTGAGGCCCTTTGTGATTTGAGCCTTTAGATATTTCAGTTAGAGCACCCACAGGCAGGATGAACAAAAGGCAGAATTTAGTCCAAGGTTAGTGCATTTTCTATTTGTGAAAGCAAACCCTAGCATAAAGGCTATGGAGGATAATCAATGGCCTTGTTCTTAAGAGACAGACTGTGCTGCAGAAGATAAAGATGATTTGCTCTGACTTCTATGTCAGTCAGTGGCTTGGTTATCGGAAGTGCCTGGGGACAAAGATAGGAGAATGAAGACCTGCTCTGGGAATCCACAAGGCATCGGTTATGCAGAGATATCTCTCTATTTATTTCAGAGTAAGTGTGTTGATGGCACCAGAGAAAATAATAAGGACAGAACAAAGCCCAATTTTCCAACTACAAAAGGCAGGCTAGGCAAAGAAATTTTAGTAATTTATACTCAAGATATGATATTGACAGACAGTAGGTTCTTATGGCAGGTGCTACTGAAATATACATATTCTAGAACCTGGGGCCATTGCAGTTATTCACAAAGATTATAGGGACATTTGTATTAGCAATTAGTGTCAAGCTTGTAATTCGTGCAAGCCTTCTGATTACCACAGTGTAGGCAGGCTGGAGCCACTGCCAGGGTGCAGACTTCGGCTAATTGGCATGAAAACACCATTCTCCAAAGGTGATAGCTTGTCTCTCTCCATATCCTCTGTGCCCAGAAAAACGTATGCTACCTTGGAGGCCCATACTTAGGGAGGTGAAGGCATGTGAATGGGTCGATGCAGTGAGGAGAGGGAAGGAAGAGAGGGGAGATGTCTGATCTGAGCTCTAGACTGGCAGGTCTCAATTCTGGCTCCTGCTCGAATCATTGTACTTTCTATTTGTCATTTGTTACATTTTACAGTATCACACACACACACACACACACACACACACAGAGAGAGAGAGAGAGAGAGAGAGAGAGAGAGAGAGAATGCTTAGCATAGTTGTATGGACATACCTGAAGAAACGAAGAGTAATGAGCATCCCAGAAGCTCCTTGTGTGTCTTCCTCACTGTCAAAGACAACCACTACCTGGACTATCAACTCTGTGTGTGAGTTTTGATTGTTTTCACTCTTCATGTGAATGGGAAGGTAAGAGCACATTCTCGAGAGCATCTAGCTTCTTTCAGCAAACAGCATTTAAGATTGGTCCATACTGTTGCATGTAGCATCAGAATCCTTGGTCACGCTCTTCGTAGTGTTTGGGTGTTTGAATATAAATAGTGTCCATTCTAGGACAAGTGGCACAGACAACTGATTCCTTTTCTGTTTTAAATTGATTCAGCAGGACTATTGAGAACATGCTTAAAATGCTGCTTCATATACAAAGGAACAGACTTCCTGGGCTATAATGCTTGTATGTGCTCAACTTCATTTGTTATTGCCAATCCCAAATTGATTGCACCAGTGTGTGCACTTGCTTCTTTAGTGAGAGTTATAATTGCTCTGAAATCATCATTCCATGTAGTGATATAATGTCATATGGCCTTATCATTTCCACCATTTTGCAGATATATGGTATTGTTCTTCAGTTTTAAGGGGCATGGCCCTAGTAATTTATAAAGTTGATGATCTTTTCTTATGTCAATTAATCATTCAGATCACTGTTTCAACGTTAATGCTTTTGGGTTTTTTGCTTAATTTCTTATATTTTCTGCCTTTTATTTCTTGATTTATAGAAGTCCCGATATATTCTGCATATGCATTCCTATTTCATATGTGTGTTAAATGATTGTTTCACTCGATTTTACTTTTTCATTTAATGCCATTTTAATAATCAGATGCTCTTAATTTTCATATTGACTGGTTGGTCAGATTTTTCCTTTCTGGTTGTTCATTGAGTGTCTGTTCATGTCATTTTTACCTTTGTTAAGCTCACAAGTATATGATCTTCCTTATTAAAAAAAAAAGAGCTCATTTTTCCTTCTTTGTGTAGCTACATAATGAGTTTGGCGTTGTAGTTTGGGTATGGTGCGAAGTAGGTGTCAACTGTTTTTCCATTTAGATATCCACTTGACCCAGCCTCAGATGTCTTTGTCTGCTGTACCATACTATTGCTTTGCTTTGGTCATTCATGCACGAGTGTCTGTTGGGGATCTCTCTCCTGTTCTAGGTGTACAGTCTTGCATAGGTCCTAGCTCCACTCACAAGGTTACATAAGGTGAGCCCTACAGATCTGTTCTATTTCAGGATTGTCTTGGTTTTACTTGACTTTCACATTTCATTATAAATTTAGCATCAGCCTGTCAGTTAGTACTAAAAATAGCACACTGAGATTTTGATGTGGATTGCATTGAACATGTAGCTTAGTGTAGGAGACGTGACATCTACAGTGTATTGAGTCTTGCTCCTCATATATATGGTATATTTACTTAGGTTTTTTATAACATTTTTATAGTTTCAGTACTAAATGGTCTTGTGTACCTATTCTTGTTGTTTAATTGGTAATTAATGGATTTTTATGCCATTGAAAATGATACCCCAATATATATATATATATATATATATATATATATATATATATTGAATACTTTCATGAGATAGCATAACTATAGTTTTCTAGCTCACTGCATTATGGATGTATATTAAACAATGCCAATGTCTAGGCATATGACATAGATATTCTGATGTAACTAGTTTATGATGAGGCCACAGGTTCACTATTGCACATTTAGAGCACCTTTACCTAGCTTTACTTCCTCAGCTGCTTCAGGAAATCGTCTTTCCATTACGTGAAGAAACTTAATTTGGTTGTCTCCTTCACTGGTTCAAGAATACTCTGTGCTTGAAATCTGATGCTGAGTGTAAAGTCCAGAAGTCAAATAATGTGACCTATATTACTTCATATTTCTTATTTTGAAGTTTTGGAGGCAGATTGTTTGCTGGTAGCTGAAGATGCCCTTAAAGTGGTGTTTCTCCACCTCAGCACCATAAGTGCTGGAAATATAAGTGCATGCCACCATGCCCAGCATTTTAATGATTTTTGGTTAAGGCGTGTGGGGTGGCTAACATAGTGCTTTTCTTTCTCTGTGATTAAATACCTGCAGACATGGCAGTTTATACAATGGAGACTGATTTATCCCACAGGTTTGGAGGATGAAGTCTCCATGAACAAGGTGTTGGTATCTGCTCTGCAGTTGGTCAAGGCCTCCTGGCTGTACCATTACACAGTGGAGGACATCACATTATAAGATAGGACCGGCTACGGACTCAAGGCTGTCTTCCATTTCTTATAAAGATACTAATATCATCAAGGAACCCACTCTCTTCAGTTCATCTAATTCTAATCTTCTCTCAGAGGCCTAACCTCTAGACATCATTACTCTAAATGTTGCAACTCTGAGGAAAAAGGCTTCCCCAAGTGCAAGTGCTGTGACTCTGGAAGGAAGGTTATCTTGGAAAACAGGAACCAAAGAATACCACAAATTCACACTGCAAAACAAACCTTACACACTAGATTTTCTGGGAGGAAAAACCAGGGATGATGGCTGTCTCTTCTCAGGAGAGAGAAACACCTGGTAACTGAGAAGAAGGCCAGCTTTCTATAGGGTTTCTTGGGGTGGAGTTTTCCATGGTGGAGATTTCCAGGGTGGGGATTGGTGGGATTTCAAGGCAAACTCATGGATTCATTGAATTTTGAGCTCCAGGGATTGGTAGAGCTTGGTAAATTTTCAAAACTAGAAGTGGGTTTTAACCTTTTACCCTATATATACTATATTATAAATATATAAAACGATTTCGGAAAGCATTTTATATGAATTTGCATGTCTAGACAACATAGAAGACTCTAGAAGAACACAGGAGAAAGCAAGGCTACCAGGGACAAACCACAGTCATCAAAGAATAGTGATGAGACCATCAACAGTAACCACATGGGAGTAGAGTGGGCAATCTGTAGCTCCTGCGCTCAAGAGACTGAATGCGCTATTTACCACCAAAGAGCATGATATTGTGATATAAGGTTCCACAGCTAATTATAATCGGCAGTTAGACCCCAAAGTACCACAAGGATGCTGTGAGCTGCTTTGGGAGATGATAGGAAAATGGACAAGATATTTTAAAGAATCTAAGTGGCACTGGGAACATCTGAAGCCAGCCCATGAAGGGTAAGTGCCCTGGATTTAACCTTTTTTCTTATAACATAGTCTGCTGTTTTGATGATTGAGAACTAGTGCTTACAATATTGCATGAGTCATCCATTTGGTTTTCCTATGTTATCTTCAGGAGCAAATTTAGAAGCAGAATATTTCCATGGAAGATTGAATTATTTTCCCCTGGAGCTGCACTTCTCCAATTCCTGCTCTAGTACCTTTGTATTAAGCCTTAAAATAGAATGATCGATATTGCTTTTTATCTGTGAAATTAGTCTTTGGAGTCGCTATTCAGCATGAAAGGAGGTAGAGCACGTTTCCTTACCTGAAGCAGACTAACTTCAGATAAGAGCTATCTAAGTGAGGGTTTCTGTTTGCTGTAATAGAATATCATGGCCAAAAGTTAGCTGAGGATGAAAGGGTTTGTTTCAGCTTATAACTCAGGCCAGGAACTCAGCAAAGGAACCTGGGAGCAGTAACTGAAGCAGAAGTCATGGAGAAATGGTGCTTACTAGCTTGCTCATCATTGCTTGTTCAATCTGCTCTTTTACCACAGAGGGCCACTTACCCAGGTCTGGCATTATCTGTAATGCACTAGGCCCTCCCATATTGATTCTTTTGTTTGTTTGGTTGTTTGTTTGTCTGTTTGTTTTTTGGATTGGTTAATTTCTTTATTTACATTTCAAATGTTTTCCCCTTTCCGGGTCTTCCCTTCGGAAACCCCCATCCCATTCCCCCTCCCCCTGCCTCTATGAGGGTGCTTCCCCCCCCACTCCCATCCTCCCACCCTGTCATTCCCCTACAGTGGGGCATCAAACACCCTCAGTCCCAAGGGCCTCTCTCCACTGATGTCCAACAAGACCATCCTCTGCCACATATGTGTCCAGTGCCTTGGGTCGCTCCATGTGTATTTTTTGATTGGTGGAAGTGTTTGCTGATAGAAGCCTGATATGGCTGTCTCCTGATCTGCCAGAGTCTGACATACAGAGGCTGAAGCTCACAGCCAACCATTTGAATGAGCTCGGGAGTCCCTGATGGAGGAGTTGGAGAAGAGACTGAAGGAGCTGAGGAGGTTTAAAGCCCCATAGAGAGAGCAACAGTGTCAACAGACCAGGCCCCCCAGAGCTCCTGTGGGATGGACCACCATATTGATTCTTAAGTCAGAAAATGCCTCATAAACTTGCTCACAGGACAATGTGATGAGGGCATTTTCTCAATTAAGATACTCTCTACTCAAATTTGTCTAGATTTGTGTCAACTTGACAAAAACTGACCAGGACAAGTATCCTTCAAAACATTTGGATAAAGCCTGAGATTAAAATGGCAGATATTCCTTTCTGCCAGTAACAACAATGACAAAAATCTGTAGAAGTCAAGCCTTTCTGCGCTGCCTTACTGGAAACCAACAATCCTATTAACCAACATTTATTTGATCTACTGCTGGGGATATCTGGTCAACCAAATCATTGCACTGACATACTAGGATTCGCCAATTTACTACTTTGTAAAAATTTCCCTATGCTATTATTACACATATATTTCATTTATATTGGATTATAAATTTTGATATAAAAATCTAATGTATTAAAATTGATATATTGTTTCTCTGGTTTCCTTGTCTATGGTTTGTACCAACAGAACACTTCTGAAAAACTTTATAGCTGTGAAAAATTTTAAGAGTTTAACCCCTTTGTTCAGGTCCAGTTCCACTACCTACAAAAGTGTTTACAGACATAGTAACATCCTTTGTGCTGAGGATTTAGCTCAGTTGGTAGAATTCTTCTCTCTGCATGCATGCAGCCTTGGGAGTCAATCCACAACACCCAATTAGCTGGGCATGGTAGCACATATATGTTGTCTCACGTACTTGGGAGAGTAGAGTAAAGGCAAGAGAATCAAAACTTCAGATCATCCTTAGCTACATAGCTTCATTGAGGTCATGCTGGGATACATGAGCTCATATCTCAAAACGAGCAAACAAATGGGAAAACAAACAAACTTCCTGCAAAATCCTTTGATAGTTCTCCCCAAGGTTGGTTTCTTTCCCCTATATTAGACACTTAAGTATGACATTCTTAGTAAGTTGCAGTATACAGAGGTAAAGGGGTGACAGGGGCTATGGAAATGAAGTGCCCTGTGGGTAGAAGTAGTTATTTGGCTAATAACATTGTCCATAATTTCTGCTATTTGGTAATAACAATTTTAAAAACCCACAATTATGTCTGTATAGTTTATTGATGTGTATAAATCTTCCACAGGCAGTGTACCCTCCCTAGTTATGCTATACAGACACTTGCTCCCTCTTTCCTTACACTAAGGAGACTCATATCACTTCTACTTTAAGAAAGGCATTTCCCTCTTTCTTTTTAAAAGAACCTTTAGTGCTTACTGCAGCAGAGAACTAGTATCATTGAGCACAGTTTCTCTACCTTGACAATCCTGACACTGGGATAGGAAATTACTTGCTGTGAGGAATTTGTACTGCAGACATTTAGCAATGTCCAGGCCTCAGTCCATAAGAAGTCATGTTTTGACAGACTGTCAGGAAAATGGAGAATATCCCTAGATGTTTCCTTGAGGTCAATATGAATAAACCCCATTGCATAACTCTCTCATCATTTCTTAGTAACAAGGTAGCAGAACTAGGATTTTATTGGTTTGATGGTTTTTATGATTTATTTATACTTTATTTTTAATTATGTGTATGTATAAGTATGGGTATGTGTGTGCAGGTGCCTTTGAAGGCCAGAAAAAGGTGATGGATCACCAGGAGCTAGAGTTATAGATGGTATCAGTCAACAAACATGAATTCTTGGAACTGAAGTCAGGTCCTCTGTAAGAGCAATGTGCACTCTACACTGCTGAGCCAGCTCTCTAAGTCTCTACTTGTTTTTGGTTTGGGGACAAGGTGTTATTTGGTCCAGCTGACCTAGAACTTGACCTATGTTGTTGAAGATGACCCTGAACTCTTGATTCTTCTGTTTCTCAAGTGCCAGGATTACAGACATGAACAGTCATACTTAGTTTGTTCAGTGCTAGAGATGCAACCCTGTGCACCTGTGTGTCAAGTCCATACCAACTGAGCTAACTCGCCAGCTAAAGAATTAGAATTTTAATCTAGACAATTTTAACCAGTATTATAAGCATCAAATAATAACACTATAAATGCTAATTCTTTGACCCTACTTCAAACATTAAGTTATAAATTCCCATAATTTAGGGGCAGTTCTGAGTGATCCTAAAATACTAATGTTGTTCAGTGTCCTTCAGTGTTTCTCAGTCTTAGAGCTCAGTTTAAATTGCTCAGGGGAGAAAAACTTTGATTCCCAGGCCTTATTCCACATCAGCTAGTGTGTGAGTGCTTGGGTCCGGAGAATTTTGCTTTTCTTTGCCTGTGCTGATTCTAAGTCTTCCCTAGTAATATTAATGTCAGCCAGATTTGAAAGTCACTGGCATAGCTTTAGATGTTCAGAGACCAAGGATTTTAGTCCCCATCTGATCTTAAACAGCTTTTATACATCATCTCAGAATAGTTGTTTCTTTGTCTTTTGAAGACAGTGTTGGAGGTGACACTTCTTTCAGTTTCTGGCTCACATCTATAGAAAGTCAGTGTGATGTCTTAGGTTAACACATGATATATGAATTGTTTCATCACTTCCATCCGATAATGACCTTGGCTGAATTACATATCCTTCTTGTTCCTTGACATTTTCTTCTGTAACTGAGAAGAAATACTGTTAAAAAAAATGTGTGTTTAAAGGAGAATATTCTCACCAAGAATGCAGAAGTAAGTTGGGTTTTCTGCTCTGGGGCTTGACACTCTGTGACAGGCTGATTTGCAAAGCAGGTGGCCTGGGCCCTTTCTCCCTGCCTGCGTCTGTCCCATGCAGACATCATTACAGCTGCCCCTGAGTCACTCAGCAGACTCAGGGGTGATTTAAAAACAACTCCTCTGTAATCATTAATATTCATTTGATAGCTCTTGAACTCTCATGGGAACAAATATCTGGGCATATCTGTGAGACATATTTAGATTAGGTAAACTACAATTAGAAGACCTAACCCTAAATGGTCATGGTACCATTTCATGTCCAGAGATCAATAAAAGGAGAAGGTGAGCTGAATACCAGCATTCCTCATTTCTCTGCCTCCGGACTACAGAAGCAACGTATCCCCTGTTCCTGCCTCCAAGACCCCCTAAAGTCATTTTGAGAGAGGAAGCCTCAAGTGAAGAATTGCCTGCATCACATTGGTCTGTGGGCATGTTAGTGAGGTTTTTTTGTTGTTGTTGTTATTGTTGTTTGTTTGTTTGTTTGTTTTTTATTGCAGATTGATATGTGATGGTCCAGCCCACCATGGGTGATGCCATTACTGGGCAAAGAAGTAGCTGAGTAAGCCAGAGACTAAGCTGGTAAACAGTGTTCCTCTGTATTTCTTTTTCATTTTCACCTCAAATTGCCTTGAACAGTGAGGCAAAATAAACTATTGCATCTTTAAGTTGCTCTTGTCAGAAAAGAAACGAATGCAGCTCCAGATGTTTTTCTTGCACAGTCCGTCTAGATATAGTGTTCTTTCTAGACCAGCCATAGCTAGAAAGGAACAAGGACAGAGATATCAAGCACCTGGGAAGGCTTTGCTCTAAGTAATCTCAAGTATCCACTTGTTATCACTGCTACCCTGGAATCTTTATTTCCATGTCTGTCTCTTAGACACTGAGCCTGGTGTCCCAAGTAAAGGAATGAGCAAGGTCATTTCTTTCTTTACGTTATTGAGAAAGAGTTCAAAGAAACAAAATGGCAATGGAGAAAGAAACTAACAGTTCGTGCTACCTTGTTCATTCCTTCCATTCAATAAAGCAACCTAAGCCAATTTCCATGTGCCATTAAAGGAAATATATTTCCAGCAACAAACTAATGACAAAACAGTCCAGTGGTTAAAAGCCATGCTTGAGAATCTCCTGGGACTATAAAATATGATGGAAGTGTCAGCCTTCCCCAGAAACCCTGGGTATAGAAGCATATCTTTAAAACTACTTTTCTATGGGAATTTCATCAGTACATTGTGTGTGGCAGGGGATGTTCAGGCCAGAGGATAATCTTGGCTATTGCTCTTCATGAGCTATCTACCTTGTTTGGTTTTGATTTTTGTTTGTTTCAGTTATGGCCTTTCTTCAGAACAAGAGTTCACAAATTAGAAAGCTTGGCTGCCCACTTGGTCCCCACTTCCCTAGTGCTAGGATGACAGGCACAGGTTACCATGTCCAGTTTCTTGCCAATTGTTTTAGATCTGAACTCAGGTCTTCATATTTGCAAGACAAACACTTTACCAGATGTCATCTCCTCAATTGCATCGTTTTGTCTCATTCATGCTACATATGACCCTTAGCTTCTTCTGTGTGACCTGATAGTGGGTAATTACAAATGTTTGGATGACTGTCTTGCATTAGGCTCTTAACTACTAACGAGAGAACTTAGATCCAAGTTTTGGTGCACACTAGACCCTCAGGACACACATGGTGAATGGATGGATGAGTTCTTGTGCAAATCAATGCAAATCAAAATGATGCACTGACATAACCTCAGAGAACTTTGTCTCTTCTTAGTTTTTATGTCTTACCAAGATCTTGATAGGTTAGAAGCCTTTCTAACTTACAAGTGTACTGGCCCATCCTTGTAAAAACACCTAGAGAGTGAACTCAATTGAATCAAATCTATTGCTTCTGTATTTCTCCCTGCCTTATACACACAGATACATACAAACACACACAGAGATGCACACACAAAATTAACCTACAAAGTAATGGGGTTCACTATAGTATTTTTATACATATTTGTCATAATTTGTTATCTTTTCTATTTTTATTGAAAATATTTTTCATGCTATGTACTCTGATTATAGTTTTCCCTCCCCCAATTCCTGCATCCCCTCCCATCTGGAACCATACCCTTTCTGCCTCTTATTAGAAAAAAAAAAACAGGCATCTAAAAGACTAATAATAAAAAAAAATAAAAACAAATCAGAATAAACAGGAGAAAAGAGATAAAAGAAAACACACAAGAAACACATAGATGCAGACACACACACAGGAATCCCACACAAACACAAAACTGGAAGCCATATTACATATGCAAAAGGCCTGTATGGTTCAAAAAAATATCCTTGACTGAACATTATGAAACAAAGAACCTCCAGGGTGCCATTGAGTTCATTTTTGTACCAGTCATCTACTGCTGCCTGAGGCTGCCCTAAGACTAGGTTGATCATAATGTGGTCCTACTTCTCCTTTCCCACTGTTCTCCTCCACCCCAATGGTGGTCTCCTTCTTCCCACTATCTAGCTCTCTCTTCTGCCTTCCTGCCACACTATAAAGCATTCTTGAGATGATTATAATCTAGAATTGTAGACCGCATCACTCCTTGTTTGGGTTCATGAACAGGAGAAGAGGAGAAAGTGGCTATGGTTATGAAACATTAATATGGAGATTTTTTTCTTAATGGCAAATTCTGCAGTAGCTACATAAACCAACACACAGTTTTCCTTGTGCGTGCATGCACAAGGAAAACTGATAAGACCTGAATTAAGGCTCTAGGCTTTCAATATCAATATTTGTATTGATAGAAAGGTCCTTATATAGTAACATTAGATGATACTCATGGCAGAAATATAGAGAAAAGTAAATGGGCTCTCTCTAAATCATAGGGTACTACAACTGAGTATGAAATATTTTGAAATTATACCAAAATAAAAAACACATATATGCACATATCTATTAGCATATGTGTGTGTGTGTGTGTGTATATATACATGTACACAATAAAGCCTATGTACACACTCATTTTAAGAAAGCTGAACACTATCATATTTTCTGTAGCTCTCTATCCTGACACCAGTCTCTCTACTTCCAAAAGGAACCACAGTTTCAGTCTGGTTTCATTATTCTCTGGCTTTCTGTACAACTTTGAAATACATATATGCACAAGAAAAATCATACCAATATTACTGGAATTGCAATAAATTCATACAGAAAAAACTAGGCATGAATAAAATGAATAATAATTACATGGCTTAATGAAGAATATCCTCAAAAATATAGTTCTGCATTAAAAAAATAAATAGCAGAAAAAATGATCCTGATTTCACTTATAAAAGCAAAGTAACCTGTGTGCAGCTCAGCAGTGTGAGTTCAGCAGCACTGTACGATTCTGTGTGCAGCTCAGCAGCATGCAGCTTGGCAGCACTGTGTGCATGATTCTGTGTGCAGCTCGGCAGCACTGTCTGAGATGTAGCCTGTTACAGCTTAAATTTGTGAACAGAGTTCTCCAGATGTGACGATTTGAAGGATAGGGGACATTTAGTCAACTGTCTCCAGTTTGTTCACAACAGTGCCTTTAGATTGTTTTCCCCTGATGACCTCTGTTTCTGTTTTAGAATTGGCTTTACTTGACTGCAGAAGGATTTGAAGTAGAAATGGCCCATTTTCCTCGCAGTTTGGAGAAATCATTTGGAAGTTGCCTGTCACTTGAGATTTTTTTCATTCATTGCAGAATTGTAACAGCTCCTGCAAGGCGTTTCCTGAGGTGAGGATTGGAATGTCTGTTATTTTTGGGAGGAGCTGAGAACCTGTACATCATGTTACAGATTTATGTAAATACTAAATTTCGGTCACTTTCATGCTGGTAAGAGTATAGACACTGCTGTGAGTTGGAATAATAATTGCATCTCATCATTTGGCTTTTCCTTTGTATTATAAGCTTATTTCAGACCTCTGAAGATATGCATTTCTGGGGCTTTGGCTAATATGATGTTTAATAACAGAACAGCATCACTAACTCAACAGGTAAATTCGGGACTTGTTAGGCTTGAGTCTGAGAACTTGACATGAGCTGACTCACTTAAGTTTCATTACTACCTATGTAGACATTGAACTATGTGAGCCAGGGATGATAAGAATTTAGTTAAAATCACACAATCAGCGGAGGCATGATTCAGCCCTAAATCTCTATCTATTAATTGTGGTTTTCTATAGAGACACGTGAATTGCCAGAATCAGCCAACTAAACTATGTGTTAAACATACAGAACACAGAATGGAGACTCCTGGGTCAAAACCATTGTACACAATCTCATTTGAGGATGACTTTTTTTTTTTTTTTTTTTTTTTTGATTTTGGAGACAGGGTTCCTCTGTGTAGCCGTGGCTGTCCTGGAACTCACTCTGAAGTCCAGGCTGGCCTCGAACTCAGAGATCTGCCTGCCTCTGCCTTCCAGTGCTGGGATTAAAGGTGTGTACCACCACGCCTGGCTGAGGATGACTTTTAAAAAGAGTCCATGTTCTCATGAGGAGTTGTGAAAAAAAGACCTCATACCCCCCCCCCCGCCCCCAAAAGTATCACAAGTTCTAATAAGGACAGCTTTTCTTTGTTGTAGCTCACTCTGGCTGTCTTCTTACATAATTACTGGGAGATATTATGAAGCATGTTGCATGATGCCAGCAACTACTCTGGGTGCTGGGAATATAACTGAAAATAGCTAGGCTATTGTTCTCTTGAGCATTTATCCCATTGGTGTATCAGGAACAATGTATAAAGTACAAAATACATTCCCTAATATTAGAATCTGATAAATCCTAAAATGAAAATCATTTTTAAAGCAGGTAGAGGATAAAGTTGGTGTACTGAAGTCAACTCACACTAACTTGTGAGGGATGATAACTAAGCTTTCAGAACATTTGCAAGCTGGTTCCTAGATACAGTCATTAAAATTCAAATAACATAAACTCACAATTAAATATAGAATATTTGAAAACAAAGATAGTGTTACTCAAAGTGTAGTTTCCTCATTCTTTTACCAGATTTCCCTCTTGGTCTATTGCTCCTTTATAAAGAATTGGTAATAACCGGCTAAGACACATCTCTTCCCAGTGCCACTAGAAGGAAGACATACTTGTAGATGAATATAAGAACTCAAAGGAATATTGCACTGCAATTTTTTACTATTCAGGACTTGAGTTCCTGTTTGTTTGTTTTCTTATTAAACTTAAGATATAACTAAAACTAAGGCTAGCAAAATCATCCAGTAAGTAAGAGTACTTATTGCCAAGTCTGAGCACAAGTCTGGTCCTTCCATGTGGTAGAAGGAAAGAACTCCCTCTCACAAGTCCACTGACCTCCATAGGTCTGCTGCAGTACCTATATGCTGCCTATGTACCACTCTCCAAGATAAGTAAGTTAAGTGCTATGAAAAATTAAAATAAAATACTAAAAAAAACTAGATGTATCACACTGGTAGAGGTTACGGTAATCTGCACAAAAAATAGAAAAAATATATTTTCAATACTTGAAAATTGTCATCAGAGTTCAATAGACTAAAATTTCCTTCCACACTCTTAAGTGACAATCAATCCTTTTCCATGTTCAGAACATTGTGGGTTACTTACGTACAAAAGCAGAACACCTGGAGAGAAGTACTGGCCAGCCAGCAGCTGGCCTGTTCTCCACGTCACTCTACTGTATGACCACTGTGAAGAGTTCAGGCCTGTTATAGCTGAGTAGACTCATTGTGGAAAAGCTGGGTTTAACATGATCAGTACTCACTTGGATTGGTTTCAGTTACTGCTGTCACTTTAATTCCTTCCAGATTGGAGATACTACCAATAATATTAAGAACATTCTGGGGAAGATTTTTATTCCAAAGGCCTTAACTCTCCTGTTAAATGCTGAGTTTGCCAGCCACCTTGAGCTAAACAATGGCTTCCTCTCATGTCCTATCCTCATATGTCTTACTTGTTCTTTGTCCTATCTCTCAGTGATATTTTTTTTATTCTCTATGTTATAAAGGAGGAAATAAATGAAGATGTGGAAACCTAGGTGTTTGCTATTTGGGTCACTCGGTTTGAATTGTTGAGACAGGTTGTATATGGCCATAGCATCATGGTAGTTTGAATTGCAGGGCTCAATGGCATCTACTAGAATTTTGGTTAAGAAAATGACCATCACTCAGGAGTTCACAGGCTCCAGAAGTGGCAGAGCAATTAGGACAGGGTCCTAGGGGCCTACATCTGCATCCAGGTGGGGCTGATCCTTACTCAGTCATCGGTGCACCTTCTCTGCCAGAGGAGAACTTGCCTCCAGGAACTGTCTGACCCTGGGACTCAGGTGAGATTGACATTTTCTCTCTGGTGACTCTAAGGCAGGTCTAGGCTAGAGCTCACAGGCTGCAAAGCAGCAGAGTAGCTAGGACAGGGTCTTATGGGCTTACATCTGCATCCAGGAGGTGGGGCTGTTCAGCAGCTCTCTGTGAACTGGATTTGCCAGGAGAGAGCTTGTCTCCCAGGAGTGCTGACACAGGCTTACAGACTCACAATAGGAACAAGGTCCAGCCAGAGACAGCAAGAACATCTAAAACCAGAGATTACCAGATGGCAAAAGGCAAACACAAAAATCTTACCAACAGAAACCAAGACTACTTGGCATAATCAGAACCCAGTATTCCCACCACAGCATATACCCCAACACACATGAAAACCAAGATTCGGATTTAAAATCATATCTCATGATGCCGGTAGAGGATATTAAAAAGGATATTAATAACTCCCTTAAAGAAATTCAGGAAAACACAGGTAAATGGGTAGAAGCCCTGAAAGAGGAAACACAAAAATCCCTTAAGGAATTACAGGAAAACACAACCAAACAGGTGAAGGAATTGAACAAAACCATCCAGGATCTAAAAATGGAAGTAGAAACAATAAAGAAATCACAAAGAGAGACAACTCTGGAGATAGAAAACCTAGAAAAGAAATCAGGAGCCATAGATGCAAGCATCAGCAACAGAATACAAGAGATGAACGAGAGAATCTCAGGTGCAGAAAATTCCATAGAAAACATGGACACAACAATCAAAGAAAATGCAAAATGCAAAAAGATCCTAATTCAAAACATCCAGGAAATCTAGGACACAATGAGAAGATCATACCTCAGGATAATAGGTATAGATGAGAATGAAGATTTCCAGTAAATATCTTCAACAAAATTATAGAAGAAAACTTCCCCAACTTAAAGAAACAGATGCCCATGAACATACAAGAACCCTACAGGACTCCAGATAACTGGACCAGAAAAGAGATTCTTCCCGACACATAATAAGAACAACAAATCCACTAAATAAAGACAGAATATTAAAAGCAGTAAGGGAAAAATGTCAAGTAAGATATAAAGGCAGACCTATTAGAATTACACCAGACTTCTCACCGGAGACGATTAGAGCCAGAATATCTTGGACAGATGTTATACAGGCCCTAAGAGAACACAATTACCAGCCCAGGTTACAATACCCAGCAAAACTCTCAATTACCATAGATGGAGAAACCAAGGTATTCCATGACAAAACCAAATTCACACAATATCTTTCCACTAATCCAGCCCTTCAAAGAATAATAAAAGGAAAACTCCAACACAAGGATGGAAATTATGCCCTAGAAAAAAGCAAGAAAGTAATCCTTCAACAAACCTAAAAGAAGACAGGCACAAAAACAAAATCCCAATTCTAACAACAAAAATAACATAAAGCAATAATTACTTTTCCTTAATATCTCTTAATATCAATGGACTCAATTCTCCAATAAAAAGACATAAGACTAACAGACTGGTTACACAAAGAGGACCCAACATTTTGCTGCATACAGGAAACACACCTCAGGGAAAAAGACAGAGACTACCTCAGAGTAAAAAGCTGGAAAACAATTTTCCAAGCAAATGGTCCCAAGAAACAAGCTGGAGTAGCCAGTCTAATATCGAATAAAATAGACTTTCAACCCAAAGTTACCAAAAAAGACAGGGAGGGGCACTTCATACTCATCAAAAGTAAAATCTTCCAAGATGAACTCTCAATTCTGAATATCTATGCTCCAAATGCAAGTGCAGCCACATTCATTAAAGAGACTTTAGTAAAGCTCAAAGCACACATTGCACCTCACACAATAATAGTTAGGATCTTTTTGCATTTTCCATTTTCTTTTATTGTTGTGCTGATGTTCTCTATGGAATCTTCTGCACCTGAGATTCTCTCTTCCATCTCTTGTATTCTGTTGGTGATGCTTGCATCTATGGCTCCTGATTTCTTTTCTAGGTTTTCTATCTTCAGAGTTTTCTATCTTTGTGATTTCTTTATTGTCTCTACTTCCATTTTTTGATCCTGTATAGTTTTGTTCAATTCCTTCACCTGTTTGGTTGTGTCAAATGTGTTCTCAGCATCTAATGAGATGATCATGTGGTTTTTGTCTTTGAGTTTGTTTATATAGTGGATTATGTTGATGGATTTCCATATATTGAACCATCCCTGCATCCCTGGGATGAAGCCTACTTAATCATGATGGATAATCATGTTTTTTAGGATTGATGAGAGTGGGATGTTGAAGTCTTCCACTATTATTTTGTTTGGAACAATGTGTGCTTTGAGCTTTACTAACGTTTCTTTAATGAATGTGGATGCCCTTGCATTTGGAGCATAGATGTTCAGAGTTGAGAATTCATCTTGGTAAATTTTACCTTTGGTGAGTATGAAGTGTCCCTCCTTGTCTATTTTGATAACTTTAGGTTGAAAGTCTATTTTATTCGATATTAGAATGGCTACTCCAGCTTGTTTCTTGGGACCATTTGCTTGGAAAATTGTTTTCCAGCCTTTTACTCTGAGGTAGTGTCTGTCTTTGTCCCTAAGGTGGTTTCCTGTAATCGGCAAAATGTTGGGTCCTGTTTATGTAAGCAATCTGTTAGTCTATGCCTTTTTTATTGGGGAATTGAGTTCATTGATATTAAGAAATATTAAGGAAAAGTAATTATTGCTTCCTGTTATTTTTGTTGTTAGAGTTGGAATTCTGTTCTTGTGCCTATCTTATTTAAGTTTGTTGAAAGATTACTGTCTTGCTTCTTCTCAAGTTAGTTTTCCTCTTTGTCTCAGAGTTTTTCCTTTATTATCCTTTGAAGGGCCTGATTTGTGGAAAGTTATTGTGTAAATTTGGTTTTGTCATGGAATACTTTGCTTTCTCCATCTGTGGTAATTGAGAGTTTTGGTGGATATAGTAGCCTGGGCTGGCATTTGTGTTCTCTTAGGGTCTGTATGACATCTGTCCAGGATCTTCTGGTTTTCATAGTCTCTGGTGAGAAGTCTGGTGTAATTCTGATAGGTCTGCCTCTATGTTACTTGACCTTTTTCCCTTACTGCTTTTAATATTCTTTCTTTGTGTAGTGAATTTGGTGTTTTGATTATTATGTGTCAGGAGGAATTTCTTTTCTGGTCCAGTTATTTGGAGTCCTGTAGGGTTCTTGTATGTTCATGGGCATCTGTTTCTTTAAGTTAGGGAAGTTTTCTTCTATAATTTTGTTGAAGATAGTTACTGGCACTTTAAGTTGGAAATCTTCATTCTCATCTATACCTATTATCCTAAGGTATGATCTTCTCATTGTGTCCTAGATTTCCTGGATGTTTTAAGTTAGGATCTTTTTGAATTTCGGATTTTCTTTGATTGTTGTGTCCACATTTTTTTTGAATCTTCTGCACTTGAGATTCTCTCTTCCATCTCTTGTATTCTGTTGGTGATGCTCATATCTATGGCTCCTGATTTCTTTCCTGGATTTCTCTCTCCAGAGTGGTCTCCCTTGGGACCTTGGAGCCCTCCCCGATGTTCAGGTGGAAGAACAAATTGATCCATTCTTATCTTCTTGTACAAAGCTCAAGTCTAAATGGATCAAGGAACTCCACATAAAACCAGAGACACTGAAACTTATAGAGGAGAAAGTGAGGAAAACCCTCGAAGATGTGGTCACAGGGGAAAGATTTTTGAACAGAACACCAATGGCTTGTGCTCTAAGATCAAGAATTAACAAATGGGACCTCATAAAATTGTAAAGCTTCTGTAAGGCTAAGGATAGGACACTGTCAATAAGACAAAACGGCACCTAACAGATTGGCAAAATATATTTACCAATCCTAAATCTGATAAAGGGGTAACATTCAATATATACAAAGAACTGAAGAAGATAAACTCCAGAAATCCAAATAATCCTATTAAAATATGGGGTATAGAGCTAAAGAAAGAATTCTCAACTGAGGAATACCGAATGGCTGAGAAGCACCTACGAAAAATGTTCAACATCCTTAGTCATTAGGGAAATGCAAATCAAAACAACCCTGAGATTCCACCTCACACCAGTCAGAATGGCTAAGATAAAAAATTCAGGTGACAGCAGATGCTGGTGAGAATGTGGAGAAAGAGGAACACTCCTCCATTTCTGGCAGGATTGCAAGCTGGTACAACCACTCTGCAAATCATTTTGTCAGTTCTTCAGAAAACTGGACATAATACTACTGGAGGATTCAGCAATATACCCAGAAGATGCTCCAACATGTAAAAATTTATCCAAAAGATGCTCCAACATGTAATAAGGATACATGCTCCACTATGTTCATAGCAGACTTATTCATAATAGCAAGAACCCGGATGACTCTCAAGAGAGGAATGGATACAGAATATGTGGTACATTTACACAATGGAGTACTACACAGTTATTAAAAACAATGAATTTATGAAGTTATTAGGCAAATAGATAGAACTAAAAAATATCATCTTGAGTGAAGTAACCCAATCACAAAAAACCACACATGATATGCACTCACTGATAAGGGGATATTAGCCCAGAAGCGCAGAACACCCAAGATACAATTTGCAAAAGACATGAAACTCAAGAAGAAGGAACACCAAAGTGTGGATACTTCGATCCTTCTTAGAAGGGCGAACAAAATACCCATGAAAGGAGTTACAGAGACAAAGTTTGGAGCAGAGACTCAAGAAATGACCATCCAGAGACTGCATCACTCAGAGATCCATCCAATAAACAACCACCAAACCCACACACTATTGCGGATGCCAACAAGATCTTGTTGACAGGAGTCTCATAAAGCTCTCTCCTGAGAGGCTCTGCCAGTGCCTGACAAATACAGAAGTGGATCCTCACAGTCATTCATTGGGCAGAGCACAGGGTCCCCAAATAAGGAGCTAGAGAAAGCACCCAAGGAGCTGAAGGGGTTTGCATCCCCCTATCAGGAACAAAAATATGAACTAACCAGGAACCCCAAAGCTCCCTGGGACTAAACCACCAACCAAAGAAAACACATGGTGGAGCTCATGGCTCCAGCCACATGTGTAGCAGAGGATGGCCTAGTCTGTCATCAATGGGAGGAGAGGCCCTTGGTCCTGTGAAGGCTCAATGCCCCAGTATAGGGGAATGTCACGGTCAGGTAGCATCAGTCAGTCTGTGCTCAGAAGTTGCCTGGATTTCCAAGTCTGTTGTGGAGTCATACTTTACCTTTATATCCATTTGTGAATTTTTTTTTAAGAGTCCTGAGATCTCTCTGTGTTAGGCTTTGCTTGGTTTGTCTTACTTATGTATCTTTCTTAGCACAGGATCTTTCACAAACAAGGTAGATAGTCAGTTGATGCTTAATGAAGAAGTGAATGAATGCTTGAGAGGAGAAAGTCCATTCTGACCGGTGGTTTCCCCACAGGAGACTTAGAGACAGTGTTGTTACAGTTTCTTATTGGTTGCAGTGCTTCTCTTCCTCTCTCTCTCTCTCTCTCTCTCTCTCTCTCTCTCTCTCTCTCTCACTCTGTGTGTGTGTGTGTATGTGTCTCTCTTTCTGTCTCTCTCTCTCTGTCTGTGTCTGTGTCTGTCTGTCTGTCTGTCTCTCTCTCTCTCTCTCTCTCTCTCTCAATAATTATAAGGTCATAGTAGACCTCTGGCTACCATTTCATCTTAACTTCTATGAACGGAGTCCAGAATATAGAACTTGCTTTTGACTTCCATAAGCCAAGGCCCTGTGATGCTTTCTAAAAATGTTTAGCATTCCACCCCTTGTTGTGCACTCTTCTCTGCTTGTGCTTGTATGCTTGGTTGAAAATACCTAACAAGGAAAGTTGAGAAGAGAGAAATGAAACCATTCTAGAATACATCTCTTGTAAATCATGAACCAGAACAGTGGAAGAGGAGAAAGGTACATAAATGTAGAACAGGAGTAAGTCCAACCAAGAACAATAAGGGGAAGGGAGTAAACTGTACAGTAGCAAGGAGAAAGGAGAAAGTGTTCCTTTTTAAGGCATAGGAGATGTATGTTCAAACGGTGAACCACCCATGGTGACATCACTAGAATCTACGGTGGGTGTAGAACTCAGTATCTAGAGCAGAGCCTCATTTCATTCCGCACCTTCTGTAGGGAACTGAAGTCACTCTGTGATTACCATCTTGCTGTTCTTGTGAGGAAATAGGATCCCCCACCTTATACTAACTAGTGTTTGAGACGCTGTGTAGCAAAAGTGAGGCTAGTTTTTGTTTTATTTGTTTTTTGGATTTTGGAGACAGGATTTCTCTGTGTAGCCCTGGCTGTCCTGGAACTCACTCTATAGACCAGGCTGGCCTCAAACTCAGAAATTCACCTACCTCTGCCTCCCGAGTGCTGGGATTAAAGGCGTATGCCACCATACCCGGCTTGATTCAAGGCATTTTTATCTTGAAAATGAACAGTAATTTAAAAAATCATTTGTTACCACCTAATGTGCAAACTATTGGATAATCTTGGGAATATTTCATAACCCAAGTTGTCTCAACTTTATTATTGAGTTAATAACATCTAGTGCATTCAGTGATGGTAGTAAATAAATAAAACCAATCATTTTTAGTGGCTATTGAGTATTACGTTCTAACTGTGGCATCTATACCATCGTCTCCAAGGCTAAGGAACATAGTGAAAAGGGAGCAGAAGTGTAAGAGCTGGACAGTGGGCAGAAGTCCTGTGAAGTGACATCATTGGTGCATGTCATTGAGTCTGCACTCGCAAGCCTATAGCAGCAACAGTTGACTGCACAAGATTGAGCCCACCAATGCCGCATTATGGATGGGGAGGGACTCAAAAGCCCCTATTCTCCCTGAGGAGCTATAAGCAGTTAACAGTTAGTGGGTGCAGTCATAGTCCTCAGTGGTGAATTGCTGATAACTTCCACTTGCTCAAGTAAATAACCCCTGACCCAAACCCATGTAAGGAAACCTAACTAAATACAGTGGCATCATGCACTCATGCACACGTATACTGTGGTGGCTTCAATGAGAATGGCCCCAATAGGATCATATATTCGAATGCTTGTTTCATAGTTGGTGTAACTATTTGGGAAAGATTAGGTGGCATGGCATTGTTGGAGTAGCTGTATTACTAGATGTGGGCTTTTAGATTTCAAAATCCCACACTGTTTTCAGTAAACTCTTCTGCTTCCAACATGGGGGTGCAATGTGAGTACTCAGCTACTGCTCCAGTGCCATGACTGTCTGCCTACTCCCATGTTCCTTGACATGATAATCATGGACTAATCATAAGCTCCAAGCTAAATGCTTTCTTGTATTAACTGATTTGGCCACAGTGTTTTGTCACAGCAATAGAAAAGTGGTAACACACATACGCACACACACACACACACACACACACACAAGACATGAAAGTAGATATGAGATTAGTTGAGAATAGGAGGTTTGGCAGAAGGAAGGGAGATTATCAGAGTACATTATATATGTTGAAGATTGTGAAAAATAGTTATTTTTCCATTTGTTTTGAGACTGGAAAGTCAAGAGAGAGAGAGAGAGAGAGTCAGTTGGAACTAGAGTAACATAAAGGTTTAACTTTCTCACAATGGGTATGAGAACTGAACTCCAGTTCTCCAGGACACCAAGCACTCCTAACCACTGAGTCATGTTTCTATCACCATCCACTATGTTTCTCAGATGACTTTTCTCTATGCCCTTCTTTAGGTTTACTCCATTCCTCCCACCCCTCCACCATCTTTCTGGTTGAACCTTTCCACCACCCCACCCCACCCCACCCCATATTCCAACTCTCTTCTTAATTTTACCTGTGTTCTGCCCCACTCTCCTCTAATTCAACTCCCCAAACAGTACCCTCTTTCTACTGTCCTGTTTTTCACCCATGGTCCAAGTTAAACATAAACAAACTAAATGTTTTAAGCTAAGGTCTTCATATGAGAATGAAGACACACCATTTATCTTTCTGGGCCTGTGTTATCACACTCGATCTATTTTTCCCAGTTCTATAAATCGATCTCAAAATATAGTGATATGTTATTATATAGAAAGACAGAATCACATGCAGACCAATAACTACTAGTTATTAAGTAACTAATGTTATTATTATATTACTGTCATTTTCTTCATACTATCACTATGTTCAATTTTTTCCAGATATACTGTGATTTACCTAAAATTAGATACTTGCCCTTTCATATACTGTAATAATGCAAATTTATAATTAATTTTGGTACTAAGGTTGAAACCTCCTCCATTCCCTAGAATAGTAGGGAAGCATCCTTCTACTTGGTGTTGGGCCATATCCTTCATCCATTTAAAATGTTATCTTGAGATGGAGAGATTGCTTAGTGGTTCAGTGCACATACTGATTTTGCAAAGGACTTCTGAGGGTCCCAACAGCTACATCTGGTGGCTCACAACCTCCTATAATGCCAGCACTGGGAGATCTAGTGCCCGACCTTGGCTTCTGTGAACACAGGCACAAAACACTTGTGCACCCCACCCTACCCCGCATATACACACAATAAATTTTTAGCTTGAGACACGGAGACAGGGTCTCATCAAGAACTCAGACAAGCTATGAAGTCACTATGTAACTATGGAGAGTGGCTTTGAACTTGTTTTGTAACCCCGGTAGGCCTTGAACTGATCCTCCAGCCCCAGCTTCCTAAGTAATTGAAGTTAGAGTAGCTTATGGCATCAGGCTTGGCTCATGATACCCCTGTAATCAAAGTGTCTTTAGTTCTAATCCATCAGTGTTCTGTCCATCCTTTGAGGCATGTTGCACAAATGTTCCTGGGGTGGTGTTGTTACTGTTGTTGTTTTGTTGTGTTTTTGTTTGCTTTTGTTTTGTTTTGTTTTGTTTTTTGAAACCCTCCAGCTGTATGACTCTGCTCATCCTCAGACTCTGTAGTACCCTCTAGGACACCTTTACTTTTTAAAAGGTTTGCTTATTATTTTATTTTACAGATATGAGTGCATTGCTTGCATATATGTATGTGCACAGAATGTGTGCAATGCCTTGTAGGTCAAAAAAGGATTCTGGATTCTATGGAACTGAAATGAAGGACAGTTAAAAATCACCATGTGGGTGGGAGGAGCCCAAACCCAGTCCTCTGCTCTTAGCTATCTCTCTGCTGTACATGACTACTCTTCTTGAAGTATAATAATTTATATTCATATATATCCTTTGGAATATAATCATTACAGGGTGTTACTTACTTGGATTTGAGATGTATCATTTTCATAGCTGCATCCCCTCTATAGCCTTGATCGCAAAAGGGCCACCATAGGTGTTAAATAAACAAGTGTTAAATGAAAGTGGGCAGATGTTAATGAGGTATGGCTATTTTGAGCACCTCTAACAAGAGCTTGTTGTGTGCTACAAGAAAACCACAAAAAGCAATTTGTCATCCCTCTAGCACAATGTCTTTTACCTGTATGCTATCTCTGCAAGGTTATACTTAATTGTATTTGAGGTGGCCTTGTAGAAATACCTCTGGAGGTGTTCACTGATTTCTCTAGGGGCTCACAAATCTTACCAACCTCTTAAAATTTTTACCCATGGGACATTTGCATAAGATGAATAATGATCAGAGTTAATTTTCATACAGAAGTAAAAAAAATGCTGCTTTTTATAGGACTGATAATCCAAACATTGGTCTAGACACATTGAGTTTATAATGTGACTTCATAGATGTTACTGGATACTTTCAGATGCTAAAGAAGTAGGCTGGAAATATGGTTTATAAAGCTGGACTAATAAATTTTCCATTTATTTTGATGTCAGATAGAATTCAATGTTCTCAGTGGGTTCTCCATAAATTTGTTGTCCTCACACCAGGATTTAGAGACTACAGAGCCCAGTGACATCCTGAAATCACCATGCTGCCCCTGATTTAAGCACTTGCCCAAAGCTTAGGTCTGTGCTCATTTCTCATCCTCCCACTGAGACAAAAGCTGACAGTATAACCAAGGTGTTGTCAGACAACTTCAATATCTAATGACTAACACTTATTCTAAAAGCTGTAATAGAACAAGGATCAAAGATAATCCAGCCCAAGATAATGCTTTGTCAAGCCCAAGGTTGTTTTTGTCAAAGTAGCAGATACACTGGGCTTTCTGAAGAGTGACTTGAAAATCCGAGGACAGCAGCTCAGATATAGACAGCCCTTAAGTTATAAGTCTGTCTACCTCTGCTTTGTTGGTTTTATTTATTGTGTCTAGATGTTGGGTCTACTGTAGGTGAGTGGCTGCTGAATGTGTTGACAGTTAAAAGGGCACGATCAGGTCTATAGTGAAGTGGAGGGAGATGTGAAAAAGAATGTTGTATTCTTGCAACCCAGGAAGTCTCTGGTCTCTGTCTAGCTACACAACCTGATGTTCTCAGATTGTGTGGTTATAAAAGAAATGAAACACACACACATATTATATATATATATATGCCCTGAGTTGATGGGAGTGTGAGATTTTTGTTTTGTTTTGTCTATAATGTCAAAGATGAACTCACAGTTTCCCCTGTATTTTAATTGTCATGCTATATCTTAAATATTATGTAACAGGTGTCTTAGGGACAAAATGAAAGGTGCATGGCTTTGAATATGTAGCTAACAAATAGATGATGAGCAATGCTGTAATTATTCTTTATGTATATGCTGTATTTCTGATGAGAGGGATCTTGGAAATGTAGCTTTTATCCATCTGATGTAATTTGCCATCTCTGAAGCTTACTGCCTCAGCTGCTAACCTCGACCTAGTCCTGGAAGATTCTAGCTTCCATACAATTTTATCTAGGCCTAGAATGATTTTGGCCTGTGAGACTTGCTGCTGAATAAGCTCAACTTTTCTTTTTCTTTCTGAATTCTGGTCATCTCAGCTGTTCTGGCTCAAACTCCTCTCCAAGCTGACTGATTCAATCTGGCTTCTCTCTCGCCTTCTCCTGAATTGCTCTGCTTGGCCTCATACTAAGTTTCGCAGTTGGTTTTAATATTCAGCTTCTTGTCACTTTCCTTCTCATTCTGTCTTCAGCTCTCTGCAGATATCTTTGTACAGCTGCCCTGATAAAACTGCACTCCCTTTCTATGTGCTGCTCCCTCTTATGTAGGTTCCTCTCTCTTCCTGTGAGAGTTGGGCAGATGTAGAACATGAAGCTCCCTCTCTAGCACCATGTCTGTCTGCATGCTGACATGCTTCCTGCCATGATGATAATGGACTAAACCTCTGAACTGTTAGTCAGCCCCAATTAAATGTTGTCCTTTATAAGATTTGCAGGGTCATGGTGTCTCTTTATAGCAATAGAAACCCTAAGACAATGCAAGGAACTAAAATTTCAATTAAAGATTATTTTTTAAAAAAGCTTGGCTCCACTCCAGGCACACTCATTTCTAGCAGATTATCCCCCAAGGGATCTGGCTCCTCTTTCTCTGCATCTTCACTAAACCATGCCTGTTGCTGGATTCCTTCCACAACGGACTCTTCTAACTGTTCACCAAAATGACTAGCATAGTTTCATACTTAGCTTCAAGTTCAGAAGCAGAAAGCTGTATTTCTTGTATTTCCATAGCTATGGACTAGGGCTAGCCTTATTTGGGAATACTGGCTTGGTCCTATTTCTAGGCCAGTCACTAATGTAAAGGGAGTGAGATGTCACATTTTAGGAGTCATGTTTGTGCCTTGCTCCATTAAAAAATCATGCCATATCAGTGAAGGAGAGAATTGGCTTCCTATCATTTAAAGCATGCTTTCTAAAAGGGGGGTAGAAGTATTGTGCACTAGCAAAAAATCCAAAAGAACCAAAATAGACCATTTCTTTAGACTGATCTGTTTACTCTGTATAGACAAAGTGCTCTGCCTTACTGGGAAGAACAGAAGATCTCCCAAAAGGAAGATGTGCCAGTTACTTGATCAATAACGCCAGGGCCAAAAAAATGAGAATGGGTGGGTAGGGAAGTGGGGGGGGGAGGGTATGGGGTACTTTTGGGATAGCATTGGAAATGTCATTGAGGAAAATACGTAATAAAAAAAAGATATATACCAAAAAAAAATAATTTTGTTGATTTCTACAATGTTCTGAGCTCTACCTTAACTGCTGTTTTGAACATTCTCCTCTTGTATAACAATTATACCTGACACACTTGGAATCTTGATTGAGAATTTTCTTCGCTTTTTACTTAAAGAAACAATTGTTTCTGACAGCCACTGTCATCTGAAATGTCACATGTCAATTCTGACTCTCAGGGCAGACAGCTAAGCATAAGGAGAATACTAGGCAATGATAATGGGCCAGAAAATTGAAACATTCATGCTTCAGGGATCCTCATAGAAATATTGGAAGGGTAAAAACTTTGTATTAATCAGCTTTGGGTTATAACATATACCAGAGACACCACTGTTTTTTAAAGAGAAGATTTAATTTTTGCTTAGTTCTGGAGATTCCATTTCATGGTCAGCTGAGTGCTGTTGCTTTGGGCTTGTGATAAGGAACTACAACACATAGTGGATCACGAAAAGGAAGAATAAAGAGAAAGGGTTGGGGCTAAGGTCTCACTATCCCCCTTCTATAGCAAGCCCACAATGTCCTAATCCACCAGCTTCTACTTCTTATACTTTCTAGCTTGTCTCTATAATGACCAGTGAGGACCAAACCTCTGACAGGTAGGATTTTAGGATCTATTCAAGGTTTAAAGGACAGCACCATCTTCCTGCAATTGCATACAATTAATGCACCTCCCTATCAACAGAACCACACCCATGAGACACCACACCTGGTCTTCAAATGACTGGTTTTAATACATTGCTATATAAACTCTAAGAAAGGCAGACATCAAGATTTGCTGAGAGTTTTGTGCTTTATAACTAGAATAGTGTGGGCATAAAGTTAAATATGTAATATTAATTAAGTAAAGATATGCTAAGTGGTTGAGTGAATTAATGCATATGCAAATATTAAGTGAAATTTATGATTGATGTTATTACATATGTGTGTCTCTATAACTAGTTAAGTTGTGCCATTTTTATCTGTTGCTTAGATGAGAAATTGATCAGGGAATTTGTATGAATCTCAGTAGTAACTCAATACCATGACAGAAATGTAATATGGTAGCACATTTTTATTTATTTTTTTTTATTTTTTTAAAAAAGATTTATTTATTTTTATTGTATATAAGTACACTGAGCTGTCTTCAGACACTCCAGAAGAGGGAGTCAGATCTCGTTACGGATGGTTGTGAGCCACCATGTGGTTGCTGGGATTTGAACTTCGGACCTTCGGAAGAGCAGTCGGGTGCTCTTACCCACTGAGCCATCTCACCAGCCCCGATAGCACATTTTTAAAAGTTGCTTACAGGAGCTACTTGGCTCTCTTAAATATCTTTCTTTTTAAGAAATATTTTTAATTAGTTTCCATCTTAGTCCATTGAATACTTATCTGTTAGATAGCTATGATCGTTTTCATTTTCTCCCTCACATGAAGGAAGAGGTCAACAGAGGAGAGAAGGATAAGCCACCATATGAATGCAGCTGTTCTTTCCCTATATAAACCTCACCAAGGGCTCATAACTTCTGCTATTTTCCCTGTGCTTCATACATTTCATAGCTGAGCAAACTGAGCTACAAGAAGTAAATGGACAAGTCATATCTAGAGGCATGTCTCTGGGTTCTCACATTTCTCCTCTCTACCAGGCTTCTAGTTTGGACTATGCATTTAATACAAGAAACATATTCTTCATTGTGACAATTCAAGTAAGTGAATTACTAGGATGAGGTGCATATAATACATAAGGAAGAGAGAAAACCATGTAATCTTCCTGAAGTAGATATTCTATTTGGCCTTCTTTGGCATAGCAATTTTTCTGCACTTACCACTTTATTACCACTGTTCCAGGACAACCTGTCAATAATAGAATCTTCACATATATTTGAACAAAGAATAAAAAGAAACAGTACATTTGAAAACAGCTAACATTTACGTAGGGCTCACCAGGAGACAATCATGACTCTTACATGGATTGTTTTATCTTCATTCATCCTGGGCAATAGTACCATAATCGTTTCACAGATGAACAAAATGGTAAATTAACGACTAGCTCAAGACTAGAATCTAGTATGCACATGATCTGAGATTATGATAAAGGACCACAGATATGGAAGTCAATGTCCTTAAAAGACCACAGATGTGAAAGCCAGTATCCTTAGCCAGTACAAGAATCCAAAACAAGGCTGTAAGGAAGCAGTGAGGTTTGGAATGTCAGAGATACTGAGTATCTTCTCAGAGTTTCTCAGTCTCTCTCTCTCTCTCTCTTTCTCTCTCTCTCTCTCTCTCTCTCTCTCTCTCTCTCTCTCTCTCTGTGTGTGTGTGTGTGTGTGTCCTCACCCTCTCTTTTTGTTTCTCTCCTGGACCATGTATATGATCTTCTATTAATTTTATTAATTCTATTCTCATTCTCATGACTTAACTATTTTTATTTTTCCTCTTTTCTAAATATATTCTCTACTTAGACTGAGTTCTGCTTCCTTATGGAATCACCACCCCTCTTTCATGCTTATTCTGTCCAAGGGAACTAGATCTACCCTAGTCCCCTCCACCATTTAAAGTTGTCTGTTTAATAGTTTAATCTTCAGTTTTCACCATCAAACATCACCTGTTGAGTTTTCCCATTCAAACTCATAATGAGATCCAGTTATTAGACAGGGCTTTGTTGTCAGAAAGCATAGCATGCGGTGACGACTCTCATCTCCATGATGCAAGCCAGGCTCATGCCACCAGAGCCTGGGCAGGGCATTCCCTGTGCTTGGGTAAATGAATCTTTGCAAGTTCTGTGCTATATCAATTCTTATATTAGTTTATCACATTTATGTGTCTGTAAATTGTCATTTGAATCAGCAGGGACTCTGGCAAGTTAAGAGTGAAAGAAGTAGCTACTTGATCCAATGCAGCATCTCTGGTGTAGTTCCAGTAGTTTATCACTTGACTCATTTCCCATGCTTGGTAGCATCACTCTCAGATGAAATATATAGTTCATATAAAGATGTAGAAACCATGAACTCACCTTTTGTTTTTAAGACCTGAGTTTAATTCAAGGAGAAACTGCCATTTTCCTAAAACAGAGGATACATCACAGCAAGGACTGTGCGATGGTGGCCATGTGCATTTGGAACCATTCGTGATTCAGCCACAGTGGTCAGCTGGGTAAAAAGGCAGTAAAAATCTCAAGAGGCCATGTGGCATGTCTCGTACTCCCTAGCAGCTAGAGATAAACCCACTACCCATGAAGACTGTGGATTTCATGTTGAATGAGGAAGGAGTATTAAAGGGACGACCAGAACATCCCCTCTGAAGAAAGAGATCATGCGGCTGAACTTACACGTTTTCCAATGGGAACCGGAACGACCAGCTTGGATTTTGAGTCCAAACAAAGAACAAAGATTCTGTCTTTCCATTCTGGATTATCAGCCAACTTTATCATGAATGAAACTAGTAGAAGCAAGGGAAGTGACATCGTCTCACGTGATGTGTAATTTAAATCTCATGGTAGGTAGCATCCCTGTTTCATGGTCTAGTGCTGCAATAGTGCCACCAACAAAATGAACCTGTAAACTGTGGCTGAATCCCAGAACACTGTGTTCGAGCCCATTGTCCTCAAGATACCAAAGGTGGTTCGTGCATTCTGTTGCCACTTCAAAGGAACATGATCCCCTAAGGGAGGATACAGTCTCACAGCAAGTACAGTCAGAATAGAAGCCTTATTCTTTCGAAGATTAGGGGGAAGGGGGCAGATTATCTGGAGGAAATGGGTTTTTAAAGCTCTGTCTTGGGTGGGCTGTGAAGACAAATCAGCCAGTGAAGTGATCTGCCACACAGGCAAAAGGACCCAACTTCTCACCATTAGCTCTGCATAGAAGTTGGTGTGGAGGAAGCTCCCAGCTGCACTCTAAGCAGGATGGTAATTCAGGGGGCAGACAAGAGACGCACCCTGAATGCTCTGACACTGGGGTGCAGTTGTGTGGGCTCTGCAGCTGTACACAGGGAAGAGAGATTAAAGACATTTTATATCCCCAAAGAGTGGAAGGAAATTCTGGATTGTGTTCTGACCTATGATAAGGAACTAACTGTTGAGTATTCAAGATCTCTGCTTTCAACCTAGCACATCCACTTCTAGCTAATCAAACCATGCAGCTTCTATAGCCACACAGATATGACTTTTATATTCCAAAGGCCTGGGCTCCTCGACTTTTTCTCTTCTCTTTCAGCATTAGTCTTTTATATCATGGACACTTCAGCTCCCAGAAAGTCTATTAAATCATCCACAAGGGCAAATGAATGAGATTAAGTACAAGGTGAGTTAGCAGGAGAATTGATCATTTCCTCAGCTGCTATCAGTGGAAATCTACTGTGTGTCTACAACATTCATAAAAACAGATCATGTTTGACAAATGTAGCTGGATATTTTTATACTCTTTCTCTATTGCCTGATAAGTAGGAGTGAGGGGGTGGAATTTGTCTGAATACTTATAAAATGCATGCCATTGGGCCCTTAGGTAGCATGATTTATGAATCAAGCAAAACGGTCTCTCCACAGAGGACAGAAGAGAATGAGGTCAGTGGTTAGCAAGGTCAGCTTTAGGGTGGCATTTGGCTGGATTTCACTCTTGATGGTCCTATTTATTTAGCCAAATTTCCATCCTCAGCTTTCTCAAGGTAATAAAATCATTCAGTACACCCTTTTTCATCCTTTTAAGATATGTGGCACTTCTGTGGCATTTTACACAATCTTTGGTGAAGGTTTGGTTGTTAGTAAGTGATAATAATTATAATAGATGGAAATTACATGGTTCAAGAGAACTCAATGCCAAGCATAGCCAAAAACCTCCCGGGGACTTTTTCAGTGGCATTTGTCTACTCATTTTATCATAGCCTGCAGTTCTGATTAGATCTTTTCTATTAGTTGTCTAGCAGAAAATGAGCTGCTTAAAATTTGCATACTCAACGCCGTGAGATGCAATAGAATTTCAGAGGAATCTTGTTTCTATTTTATTTAGTCTTACTAAATAAAGATTACTGCATCATCTTGAATAGAATTTGTACCCTTCAGAGAAAAGAAGGAAGAGAAAAATTAAGTTCCAGACTTCCCTGCATGTTAAGGTGAAACCATTTAAAGTTCCAAATGTTACTGTGATAGCCAAAAGCTGAGTGCCTGATGGTGGTACAGTAAAGGGGATGTGTCTGATGATGGTACAGTAAAGGGGATGTGTCTCCTCTTTAGCTAGCCACATGCAGACTTCTGCTACTACGGGTGCTCACCTCTGAGGTTGTTACTCTGCCATAAAGCAGAGAACAAGAGCTCACTTAATCTCCTCATCTCTAGTTATTTAGTTATTTCCTTATCTCTTTCTGTGTGTGTGTGTGTGTGTGTGTGTGTGTGTGTGTGTGAGAGAGAGAGAGAGAGAGAGAGAGAGAGAGAGAGAGAGAGAGATTAATAAAGTATTTTAAGGAGTTGGAAAGCTGTCTCGCTGGTTAAGAACACACACTACTTCTGTAGAGAACCCAAGTTCTATTCCCAGAACCCACACTTGGTGCCCCATGAGTACTGTACACCAGATCTCAAGGATCCATTACTTCTGGCCTTCAGGGGAAGGGATATTGACATTCAGATACACATACCCATAGACATGCACATAATTAAAAATAAATCTTTTTTTAGCTGTCTATTATTTGTTGGTCAACTACCCCTCAAAATGCGACTTTCCCTGGAGTGGTTGACATACTCAGTGCCATTCCATTGAAGAAAACTGACTTTTCCTCACCTAGCAGATATACGTGACAATTCAGTTGTTAACGTTTACCCTAATAGATAGTTTTTCATTCATCCATTCATTTTAAAAAATATAACAAAATAAAACATAAGATAAAACAAGAACTATCACGTAAAAGTTGGATAAGACAAACCAACAGAAGGAAAAGAGCTCAAGAGGAGGAGACCCACTTACTCACATACTCAGAAATTCCATCAAAACAGTAAACTGGAAGCTATAATATATGTGCAGAGGACATGGTGCAGACCCATGAAGGCCATGAGCATGCTAACTGAGTCTCTGTGACTTCATATGAGCTTTGCTCATGTTGATTTAAAGGGCCTTGTATTTTTAGTATATTCAATTCCCTCTTGCTCTTTTGTGTCCTGAACTCTGAGGGGAGGAATTTGATGGAGACATCTCATTTAGGACTGAGTGTTCCAAGGACTCTTATTCTTTGCATAATGTCTGACTGTAGGTCTCTCCATTTATTCCCAGAACTGGGTGCCTCACAAGTGCCTTAAAACCAGGTCCCAAGGATTCAATATTTCTGGTTTCCACAGGCAGGGACACTGACACCTATTTACACATACCCACATACATGCACATGATTAAAAATAATAAATCACTGTAAACACACACACACACACACACACACACACACACACACACACACACTGAGATGAGCCCAGAGGCTGGAGGGAAACAGAACCTCTGTTCTGTTCCTTTGAATATTAAAGTCTTTGCATCTCCAGCTGAAAACAGAGCTGCCATGCTTACATCACAGGGCTCCTAGGAATTTAAAGAAGAAAAGAGATGCAAAACATGTTTCCAGTAAAGTTTAACACTTCCTATTAACCCAGAGCAAGCAGCTGTGATATGAGGAGAAGCTGTGTGATACAGCCTGTTTCCAGTGGGCCTCCATCTACTGTACTGCTGCCAGCCAGATCCATGATGGCTTCCACAGGCAATCTAAAGAAAAGTAAGAGGCCTATGTTGAGGTAGGCAGTGAGGGGGCATGTCTTACTGTCTCTTGCCTGAATTCAGGAGAAGCACATAGCTGTGTGTAAGAGTTTCAACGTCTTCAAAACCTTGTAACTATCAGTGCCAAGATTAAAAATATGTCAAACTATTCACAGCTGTCCTGCCTCTGGCAAACACTGATCGGTTGGAGTGCTGTGTTTTGAGATGTGTGATGGAATCTGTTCTGGGATATGTGGCTGGCTGACTACAGAAGTAGCAAAACAGCAAGAGAGTGCCTGTCCTTGCATGGGGAGGATGGTTGATAGGATAACTACAGCAAGAAGCCACAGTCACAGGCTCTGCCCTTTGTAGTTCCCCACTATTTCTGTCTAAGTTCTTTATTTCAGTATAGATGGTGTACAGATACTGGTTACATTTTGCTAATTGTCTAAAAACTTATATGCTCAGAACAGAGCAGAGTCAATCCTGAATTCAATTTACCTTTATAGTCTTCTGACTTTAGCACAAAACTTAAAATAAAACCTTTTCAAAATCTTGTAAGTAATTTCATTCGCATTTATTCTTTATTCATTGTAGTGGCTATTCCTCGTTGTCAACTTGACTATATTTGGAATAAACTATAATCCAGAATTGGAAGGCTCACCAGTGACCCTTATCTGGAGGCTTGGAGATAGAAGATTCTGATCTGGATCTTGGTATGGAGATCTTGAGGCATAGTGGCTATGGATTCCAGAAGATTAAATCTCCGAGTTCAAGGTCATCTGGGATTAAAGGTGTGGTAGAAGACACCTTTTATCTGGGCTACACCTTCTGCTGGAGACAATATAAGGACATTGGAAGAAGGGGGTCTTGCTCTTGCTCCTTCGCCTGCTTGCTGTGTGAGACTGAGTAACTGCTAGATCCTTGGACTTCCATTCACAGCTGCGACTGAACCATTGTTGGGAATTGGGCTGCTGACTCTAAGTCATCAATAAATTCTCTTACTATATAGAGACTATCCATAAGTTCTGTGACTCTAGAGAACCCTGACTAATACATTCATGTAAAGAGGCTGTTTGATCTGATGGATCATGTACGTTACACAGATGCCACCACTGGGGCCCAAAGACAAAGAGATTTTGTGAGCTTGATATCCATGCTTGATAGTTTAGAGGTGTATGTGTGTGTGTAGGGGGTGTCTGTGTGTGTGTGTGTGTGTGTAGGGGGTGTCTGTGTGTGTGTGTGGGGGGGGGGTATAACAGCTATGTCTATAGAAACTGTTATGGTTAATTTAAATTTCAACTTGTTTGGACAGAGAGATACCAAAAAAGTCAGTATAGCCCTCCTCTAGATTTGCCTAGAAGGGTGTTTCTGGAAATGATTACATCATGATGGTCTGGGCCTCATCAATAGCTTAATTCATGGAAGAATTAAAATGAATGAACCCTTAGTAGGTGATAGAGACTTAGAAGGTGAGGCAAGGTTAGCAGAGACAGATCACCTGGGGCCGTGCCTTGCCTTGGCTCCCTTCTGTTACTTTTCTGTTTGTTTCCTGGCCACCATGAGATGAGCTCCTCTGCATGCTCTAGTCACCGTCGTGTTTATGCCTCACCACATGTCGACAGTTTCCAAGTAAGCCAGTCATGGCCCCAGACCTCTAAAGTCATGAACCCAAATGCATAATTCCCCCTTTATGTTGTTTATATACGCTATCATATAAATACCATGAATAGCTGACATCAAGGCAGCTTAAGCAATAGGTAGGGAAATAGCCAGAAAAATAAGGAAAGTACTGAAATCCCCATGACACTGAAGAGCTGAAGCTGTAGATTCTGGGAAAGACACATGTTCTCAGTGAGGCTGGTGGTAGGAACTCGAGGATTCCACTGTGATGTCTTTCAGCCTCAACTACAACATGATGGCTGCTCAAGATCCAGATTCCTAGGTGAAGATCTGATTGACAGCAAATCAAATCTTGACCTGATCATTTACAAGCGGTGATGAGCACAGGTTCCATGACTGTTATCCCTCTACTATTATGGTAAAGTCAGAGTCTCATTCCCAAAGGATCCTGAAAAATGGAAAGTAGAATAACATGTGTGAAACATGTTTTTACTGCATGCTTAAAACAAAACAGATCCTTTCCCAAGAAGAAATAGTATTGAACTTTGAAATTTGTCATCTTCAACTTTCTAGAAGCTTCAGATATAGGAAATTCTTAAAATCAACTGGTTTTAGTTTTTGTTTTGTTGTTGGTGGTGGTGCTGTTGTTCAGTGTCAGCCTAGTACATGATGATCCAGGCTCCAGTGTCCATTTCAAAATTGTTCTCATGGGTCACCGAAATGACAGCTTAGAAATTAAGTAAATGCAAGATTGTTTGGTTTTTAGAGACACTGAAATTAATAGAGGAGAAAGTGGGGAAAAGCCTCGAAGATATAGGCACAGGGGGAAAATTCCTAAACAGAACAGCAATGGCTTGTGCTGTAAGATCAAGAATTGACAAATGGGACCTCATAAAATTGTAAAGCTTCTGTAAAGCCAAAGACACTGTCAATAAGTCAAAAAGGCCACCAACAGACTGGGAAAGGATTTTTACCAATCCTAAATCAGATAGGGGACTAATATCCAATATATACAAAGAGCTTAAGAAGCTGGACTCCAGAAATTCAAATATCCCCATTAAAAACAGGTACAGAGCTAAACAAAGAATTCTCAACTGAGGAATAGTGAATGGCTGAGAAGCACCTGAAAAAATGTTCAACATCCTTAATCATCAGGGAAATGCAAATCAAAACAACCCTGAGATTCCACCTCACACCAGTTAGAATGGCTAAAATAAAAAATTCAGGTGAAAGCAGATGCTGGTGAGGGTATGAAGAAAGAGGAAAACTCCTCCATTGCTCACCGGTGGGATTGCAAGCTTGTACAACCACTCTGGAAGTCAGTCTGGTGGTTCCTCAGAAAATTGGACATAATACTACCGGAAGATCTGGCAATACCTTTCCTGGGTATATATCCAGAAGATGTTCCAATTGGTAAGATGGACACATGCTCCACTATGTTCATAGCAGCCTTATTTATAATAGCTAGAAGCTGGAAAGAAGCCAGATGTCCCTCAACAGAGGAATGCATACAGAAAATTTGGTACATTTACACAATGGAGTACTACTCAGCTATTAAAAACAATGAATTTATGAAATTTTGGGGCAAGTGGATGTATCTGAAGGATATCATCCTTAGTGAGGTAACCCATTCACAAAAGAAGTCATTCAATATGCTTTCACCGATAAGTGAATATTAGCCCAGAAACTTAGAATACCCAAGATACAATTTGCAAAACACAATAAAATCAAGAAGAAAGAAGACCAATGTGTGGATACTTCATTCCTCTTTAGAATAGGGAACAAAATACCCATGAAAGGAGTTACAGAGGCAAAGTTTGGAGCAAAGATGAAAGGGAAGACTATCCAGAGACTACCCCAGCTGGTGATCCATCCCGTAATCAACCATCAAACTCAGACACTATTGCATATGCCAGCAAGATTTTCCTGAAGGGACCCTGATGTAGCTGTCTCGTATGTGGCTATGCCAGTGCCTGGCAAGTACAGAAGTGGATGCTCACAGTCATCTATAGGATGGAACACAGGGCCCCCAATGGAGAAGCTGGAGAAAGCACCCAAGCAGCTGAAGGGGTTTGCAACACTATAGGTGGAACAACAATATGTACTAACCAGTACCCCCAGAGCTCCTGTTTTTAGCTGCATATGTAGCAGAAGATGGCCTAGTTGGCCATCACTGGGAAGAGAGGCCCCTTCGTATTGCAAACTTTATATGCCTCAATACAGGGGAATGCCAGAGCCAACAATTGGGAGTAGGGGCATAGGTGAGCAGGGCACGGGAAGGGTATAGGGAACTTTCGGGATAGCATTTGAAATGTAAATAAAGAAAATATCAAATAAAAAATTGGAATAAAAAGATTGTTTGGTTTTGGTTTTTTTTTACCCTCCCCCTTCCCTGCTTTCCTACTCACCCATTTCCACTTCTTGGCCCTGGCATTCCCTTGTACTAGGGCATATCAAGTTTGCAATACTAAGGGGTCTCTCTTCTCAGAGATGGCAAACTAGGCCATCTTCTGCTACATATGCAGCTCAAGACTTGGGCTCTGGGGGTACTGGTTAGTTCATATTGTTGAACCTATAGGGTTGCAGACCCCTTCAGCTCCTTGGGTACTTTCTCTAGCTCCTCCATTGGGGGCCCTGTGTTCCATCCTATAGATGACTGTGACCATCCACTTCTGTATTTGCCAGGCACTGGCATAGCCTCACAAGAGACAGCTATATCAGCGTCCTTTCAGCAAAATCTTGCTGGCATATGTAAATGCAAGATTTTAAATCTTGAATTAACCCTGGATAATGACTCAGACAAGATGGCCATGAATCTCCATTCCATTTATTTAGAAAGTTTGATTTGCAAAATTGAAAAGAAGTTTTAATCATATATTTTACAAAACCAAGATAACCCTGAGGAAAAACTATGACCTGAGTAGATGCACAGTAGTTCATGAATAAGAAAGACAGAGCTTGTCTTATAATCTCTCCTAGTTTAGATAGTGTTGTGTTACTATAATGCATATGACGTGGTTGTTGATCAGAAATGTCGAATTCTAGTGAAAGGAAATGGAAATATGAATGAATGTTGTAAAACTAGACTTTGTTTCACAGGTGTGTAAGGACATGAAGAAATACACAGAGTAAACACCAAAGAACCATCTTGCCAATGATTTATTCTTCTTATTCCAAAACAATGGCAGTGGTTATTAAGACATTAAGCCATCCTTGTTACTTCTTAAGCTATGTTTATTTGAAATTCCTGACTATCCTTAGATTGCCTCTCTGCTCATGACTATTCTCTCAAACCATGCATCATAGGGTCTAACTGTAAGGCAGTGAAGGATAGGTGGCCTCTGGTATTGTTATTTTCTCAAAGGCAGAAAGTTAGATGTGGTATTGGCATCAGCTATCACTGTTAGTGAATGGTTGAGGTGCTTAGATTGACTTCCATTTAAATAAGAACACAAAACATCAAGTAAATATAAATTTAGAACTAAAATCCTTTGGGAAAATTTGCAGACTTATATCTATGAATATCTATGAAGAGTTTCTTTGAGTTATCTGGAATTATTCTAAACTATAAAGACAAAGCCTTGTTGTTTTTATTTTTTTCTTAAGGACCCCCTGAGTGGTTGGGTGGAGGTACAGTGCATTTTATTCACTCCCAAAGCATGAGATGCCTGTGTTCTGATTTGAATGAAAATGTCCAATATTGTCTGATGAGTTTGAACACTTCAATGCAAATTGGTGATGTTGTTTGGAGATTGTGGTGATAAATTATTATGAAAATAGCTTTTATTCTAAGAGATGGTAACTTTTGCTGTACTTCATAGCAAAAGTTGGTAATACACCTTGATGTCACCTAAAAGACCAATATTTTACTGTATACTCATCCAGTTTGTTTAACCTTCCTTTCAGAAAACAATGTAACAACCATGGGAAACCATGGGAAAACTTTGGCTTTCCCGTGTAAGCAATGTTTATCACCTAAGCTAATGCATAGCTGTAATCTTAAGATATGTACTCTTCCATGATCCTGACCCAGACAGCAAAATATGTGTAAATGTGTGTTTGTGTGTGTGTGTATCGTGATGGCCATTTGTTGAAAGCAACAAATTGGGTTGAAAGCAATTGTATAAAACAAATATCCACCCAAAATGTTGGATACAACCTGGATTTAGGTTGATACGTCTGTTTATAGTGATGTTTGTAGTACTGTTCTTTATCTCAATCACTTGGGGTCTGTTGGAGCCAGTAACTTCATTCACTGTAAAATACGGTCAGATTCTTTATCCACATGCTGTTTTAAGCGTTGCTCAATATATACAAAGCAAAAGTCCTTACTATGGACATAGGAACAGACAGCATTCAGGCAGGGATAAATTCAGAGCTGTACAGTCACACAGGAGAAGAGGAAAGACCCAGGGAGAGAGAAGTAGAAAATTCAAATCCATGCTTGCTCTTGGTAAACATACTCCAAGGAGAAATGCTTTTATTTATTTTTCCTTAATGAGAGTCAAATGTCTTAATGGCAACTCTGAGTTTCTGTACCAAAACTGACATGGAGAAATTTGTGGAACCTAGGAAGTTGAACCTTGCTAGAGGAAGTGGGACACTGGGGCAGGCCTTGAAAATTGGGAGCTCAGCCCCATTTCCTCTTCTTTCTGCTTCATGAAAGCCAATGAAGCCCAGCAGCAGCCTGCTCATGCACCATGTCTTTCCAGCCATGAGGAGTTGTAGTATTCTTATGAACTGTAGGCCAAAATAAACCCATTCTTCCTTAACCTGCTTCTTGCCAATCAATATCTTCCCATAGATTAGTTGAAATTAAGTTCTATATAAGTCCCAGCATTCCATTTGGTCAGCTATCAGGCAGGATAAGGAGGGCAGACACAGGATCAACTTATGATGCCTTAGCACTTTCTACCTCTCTACACATCTCTGATTTTTTTTTCTTTTTCTTTCTTTCTTTTTGTTTGGTTTTTTGAGACAGGGTTTCTCTGTGTAGTCCTGGCTGTCCTGGAACTCACTTTCTACACCAGGCTGGCCTCGAACTCAGAAATCCGCCTGCCTCTGCCTCCCAAGTGCTGGGATTAAAGGTGTGCCCCACCATGCCCGGCACATCTGTGATTTTAAAATGATTATTTTTGTAGTACTAGCAAAACAAGCTACTCAGAAGAGTTTAACTATCAGATTTGTTTGCCACTTTGATATTATTAAATTTCAGGGAGTACATATTTTTCATTATTACAGAAGTTGAGAGATTATATCTCCATGAATCAGATACAAGCTTATGCTTCTATGGGGTTCTGCTGAGCATGCAAATATATGCATTGCCCCTACTGTGGGTATGTGCTCACTGGTACAGATGGCCAGTGCTTCTCTCTTTTAAAGATTCTGATAAAAGAAGATTGGAATATTTTAAATATTGCATGGGACAGGAGCATGCCAGCTACCAGGTCTGGTACTCCATATGGAGTCCAAACAAAACTTCCAGAATTTCATGGTGGAAGTTGGGCTTTTGTTGGGTCAGTGCTGAAGCAGAACTTTGCCTTAGTCAAGGTTTGTTTTTGTTACAATTAATGTGTTTCTGTTCAGAAGTATATATATGAAAGTTTGTAGTGTGAAGACACAGTTGGGCTAGGTCAGGCTTCTTGAGAACTGTGTGGCCTATTACATCTCTCCTGTTCTCTTGAGGAGGACTTGCCTTCTCTCTTGCTCTCTTGGGGAGGACCTATCTTCTCTCATTTCTTTTTATTTCTGAACCTCAGTATTGCTCTTCTCCTTTTGACACACAATATCCTACACAATATCCATCTTCACATATTGCAGAAGAAAGTTGCCCTAGGCTTTTCTATTCACAGGCTCTTGACATTCATATGTCAGGCAGTGAGAAAAGGTTGAAAGGCTCCTAGATTTCCTGATACTTTCATAGAAATTCTCCCTGATCAAGTCAGTTGAATCTGTCTCATTAATATGGAGTCCAAGCAAGACTTCAAGAATTTCATGAAGACTTTTATATTCACTGAGAAAAAAAAATTGATACTAAGTATTTTGATGAGCAATTCATGGGCATTACCCTTGCTGAAAATTCACTGAAACCCTAGGAGATGGAAACTGCAAACACATTTTATACACAACAAAGTAGACTGTCAGAGCAATTGAGTAAACTGCAAAAGTTTTGACCCCTGTAAATAGAAGGAGAATGTCAACATAGATGGGATTAACTTCTAAGCCTTGGCCTGTACTACCTCTCACTGCTCCAAAAGGCTTCTCAAGTTCCAGTTAATATCAGAATTACTTAGATAAAAATGCAAATTATGCCTTCCTAGGCTTAAAAATGCCGATTCTGCAAAAGTAGGGGTAAGGCTCCAGAATTCTTCCCCAAGGATGCTCCCCAAGGATCGTTAATCTGAAGGACCAACTCAACCCCTTTTCTGACTTCTCTGCCTTGGTCTTCCAGCCTGATCTGAAAACAAAACAAAACAAACCAAACAAACAAACAAAACAAAACAAAACAAAACAAAACAAAACTGGTAAGATGTGAGTATGCTTGTCTTAATGTGCTTTTCTACCTCTGAAGGGTCAGTGCAACACAAGCTTCTGTCTCCTCAAGTCTGGATTTTATCAGGCTAAGACACTTTCTCTTTACACCTAATGCATTGGGAATTTTGTTGTGACAGGATGTTGCTTTTCTGGAAATTCTTTCTCTGCCTCTAATGAGATGATCACACAGGTATGTCTTTTCTTTTGTTAAAGCGATACATTACATTTATTGAACGTAAAGGGCAGTGGTTATAGTAAGTAGTATTTGGAAAACTAAAGAAAAACATTTATTTGTGAAAAGCTGAGTAGACACACAGGATATTACATTAAATGATGAAAGGACAGAGTAGTGAACATTATATGATCTCACTTATGAAACTGTACAATGTAGAGAAGTAGACTCTACCATTGTGGTCTCTAGAGGCTGAGGTGAGGAGCAAAGGGGAAAGGGCATATTGGTCAGTGGCCACAGAGCTAGGCAGGGATTTGTTGAATGGTAGGGCTATTATAGCTAATCACAGTGTATTATCTTATTCAGAACATTGAAGAGGCAGGATTAGAGAGTTCTGTCTTCAAAATAATAAATGTTTGAGGTGGTGTTGGATAAAGTGCATAACCCCTTGATGCACCCACTGCATTGTGCTCCATTAACATATGCAGCTCTTTGTCAACAAATAACTTGTTCATGGATTAATAAGTTCCTTAGAATTATAGATGTACCCTAGACATAACCAGAAAAAAAAACTTCCCATAAGTTCATTTATTTCTTTGTCTAATTCTAAAGTTTGCTGATTTTGCTTTTCACTTATCTTCTAAGAAAGCAAGCTCCCTTGAAGTTGGAATCCTACATTCTGAGGGACTCTTGTAAGCCCTGTATTTGTGTGTGTGTGTGTGTGTGTGTGTGTGTGTGTGTGTGTGTATCACTGAGTCCAGTATGGTAGTGCCAACTATAGTTCTTATCCTTCCCCCTCAATGAAAACATCATTCTGATGCTCTGCTTAGGTGAATCATGAGTGTTATGGCCTGAAAATAAGTTTTGTGTAGTTCCTGCTTTGAGAAATTAATTGACATTTATTGCTATTAGTTGTTCAATAGATGCTGAAGAGAAGGGTGAACGTTGCAGTAAATCTCCTCCCAAATATGCCCCAGCATTGAAAACACAACACAGTTAATGTGACTACATGCTGTGCACCTAGATTGGGCAGATCTACCGCTACACTACCCCTTATAGCTTACAGTTTCTCCAAGCCATGTGCTTCTTCTCCCCTTTTCTCCATCTTCCTCCTCCTCTGCGTCCTCTCCCTCTTCCATTTTCTCCTTCTTCTCTCCCTCTCAACTTCTGCTCTACCTTCCCTTTTATCTGCCCAATTATCAGCTTTCCTTTATTTTACAAATTAAGGTGGAAAGCAGGTTTACAGGAAATCACCTGAGTGCTGACTCATTCCTTATTCACATCCCCTTACAGGAGAACAAAATTAACATCGAATATAATTAGCCCCAGGGCTATCCACAACATTTCCCCCCTCTGTCCAATTAAAAGACTAGTTTATCTCAGATATAGTTGAACATAGCTATTACTATTTTGTAATTTATAAAGTACAAGAGACCTAATACCCAGTACATCATCTTTGTTAATTAAACAGAACCTCTGTCATCTATCCTTATTTAAAGGACTTGTAATTCTACATCTGGCTATGTCTTGGCTTTAGATTGAATGTTATCTGAAAACCATTCTCTCAAAACTGTTCCTCTCAAAATAAAAAGCCTGGGTTGACTAGGAGACTATGTAGTTTTTCAACCCCATCAGAAATCCAAGAATGACTGATATTAACTGAAAATATATAGGAAGCCTAAAACAGCTTCCAAAACGTAGCCAATCCTTAGAGACCGCTGATTACCTGGACAGTCCCTTATTTCAGCATGTTGGAGTATTAGTCTTCAGCCTACTGGCCAGGGTCATCTGACAGACTTAGAGAAACAGGAATATTAAGGACTAGCCTACTCTGTCTCAGCAGAATCAAGTTGTCCTAATCTGTAATTGAGTCCTTTCTTTGGACAGTATTATGTTTGTAGATGAAATGAGGCAATTCTTGCCTAGTGGCTATTTCACCACAACTGGAGTAACTCAAAGAAGTGAAAGACCCCCATTTCCAGGTAGATCCTCACTCAAGTCCTGGGATGAGTTGATGCCCCAATAACTCTAGAGAAACCTTTCTTGATGCAATATCGCATGAGGTTTATTCGGGAATCAGCATGCTGAGGCTGAGCTCGTAACCTGCACAGGGGGCAGAGGAGATTGACCCCCAGCAGTTGCATTTGAGGGTTTTTAAAGAACAAACTGCAACCTGAGGGGAGGATAAGACCACAAAGAATGGAGAAGCTGAGTAAACATCATAAGAATGGGGATGACGAATTACAGCTCATCTCTCATGGAAAGGTTACAGGCTATCTTTGGCAAACATTCTTGGTCCCTTACACAATGAGTCAGGCACCTGGGTAGGTCACCCAGTGGTCATCCTTCTCTCAGGCTGAAGGTGAAAGAGCAAAGAACTCCATGCTGGGCTTTGTTTCTAGGGGTCTAAGAAACACATTGAGTCTTACAGAAGCTCAGTTTCTTCTCTGAATCCAAGACAGGGAACGCTGTCAGGAGCAGACTGGTCTCAACAGCAAATGAATAAATAACATTAAACGTCACATTCTGTGGATTTCTGACATTTTTGAAAACCAACTATGTGAAGTAATCTAGACTGTTGTCTGTTAACTACTCTCAGCCATTTCTAATTAAAATAACTGAAAACACCCTAAAGATAAACTCAGAGCCATGGATTTCCTATTTGGCTCTTAACTCACAGGCTTAAACATCTCAGATCTGTTTATAATAACAGCAATAGAAGGACTGGGTTCAAGCCTTGTACTTCAAAACTTTTAGTATCAAAGACAACCTATAATAACCACCCCAAAACCTAGGGAACTGGGATGATGACTCTTCATAACTTCTTCAAGATGAAGATGGGCATTGAGATATTTTAAAGGGAGGGGGAAGAGAAGGGAAAATAGGGGAGTTGGTTGGCCTTAAGAAGGCCCCAACCAATGGTTGTATTAGTCTCTGATGTCTGTGTCCTCACTGGATATGGATGAAAAACCAAGATATCAGGAGTTAAGGCAGGTCAGTTCAGCATGCCTGATAATGAAATTCACCAAGACTGAATATTCTTTAATATATAAATCTCAAAACAAGATTTTAGTATCATCAAGATAAAGTTTTTGTTTGATTCTCTGGAATCTAGCTCTCAGGGGGTCTCCCTCTGTCAAGTCTGATCCATATAACCTTCGAAGATGTAAATACCTTAATCACCTTTTCCAAAAACACAAAAACAAAACCTTTCCCCAAATCAGCATATCCTTGAGCCTGTAACCAAGAAAACCTGCAGCTTGCTCTCTGTCCTAGAGGAACAATAAAACCACCACAATACTCAAAATCACACACATTTTAGCCTATTTAGGTAGGCCTTTCTAATTTGTCATGTCAGGATTTAAACCCAAAATTCCCCTGGAGCCCACGTTAGACAGAATATGAATATCCCGTAAGACTTATTAGAGCACTATATTTTTGTACCTTCTTCAAGTATCAAAAGGTTATAGTTCTTTCTTTATAAAAATGAATTACCTAGTCCAGAGTCCTTTGTACCTTTGTCTTCCAATTATTTATTCACAGGAAAAAGCTGAATGTGAAAAGATCCGAGTTGTTTATGTCCCTGTTTGGAGATGGGGGAGGCAGGGTAGGGAGCGAAGGATACAGGGAAGCAAACACAGAAAGGCTCTCTCAGGCATAGATGCCTCTCACTGTTCTCTGTAGGCCCTTTAAATCTAGTCAGTTTCAAATTCATACTTGTACAGCCTAGGTCACTGCCCAAGCCCCATTCTAAGGTTGGGGGTCAGTGAATTTTTATCTCAGGTTAGTTGAATTCAAACAATACATTGGGCGCCATTTTGTTGCAGTAAATCTCTTCCCAAATGTGACCTGGCAATGAAAATACAATACAGTAAATATGACTACAGGTCAAGATACTAACTTCAACTATTTCTCAATTAATTCTTAGTGTTTAGGCTCTTATGAAATGCTGAAAAACATTGCTTCACTGTATAATGTCAGAGATCAGTTTTATGATCTCCAGAGTATCCATGAACACCACTCTTCTTATCGAGTATTTCTAAAACACAGCGTTTGTAGAACAAAGAGGACAAAGTACTGCTGCATACAGCACTGTAGGGCAAGCTCACATGAAAACTGTTGTTAGGAGAAAAATAGACATGAGAAAATTGCCCACTGCCTGATCCCATGGATATGAAGTTTAAACCCCAGACTCATCAGTCTGCAGGGTTACACATTAGGGGGTGCAGAGCACTGGGAAAGGCTTGTGTTGGCACATGCTAATGTTCTGTTTTGTAGTACATTTACTGCTCTCAAGAGCATGTTCTGAGGATGGAAACTTGGATACTTATGAGCTAAGAATTTCTGATTGTTCCTTTCAGTGCAAATATCCAGGGGTATTTTTTAAAAGTCATTTTATGTAAAGGCTATATATAAAAATGGATTGACAGATTCACCACAAACTTGATAAATTTTGACACTAAAATTAAGCACAAAAAGAAAATTTCCAAGATGGCTGCCTCTAGAAAGCAGAAAAGTGGCTGAGTTTATTTTTGTATTTTCATGTTCTGTCTAAATTTTTATGTTGTAAGCATATTTGTAAAACATTTCAATCTACTGAGTTATTTAGAAGTTTTTGTTTTAGAACAAATTGACATTATAAACATAGAAGTCAATAAAAGATCTCACACCAACAAATTCAGAATCTGAGACTTGGGACAGAAACTAGCACAAAAGAAAAAGCCAAAAGGCGGCACATGGAAATCAGGGACATTCACACTGACTTTACCCTTCATAAGTGTCATTTTTCCAGGGTCACTTTTTACTTGCATTGCTACATAGAAAGCAAGGTTCCTGGGATGAAACTTTGTCAAGGGAGAAAATGATCTTTCATGGGCTTTCAAAACAGAACCAGGGAACAAGTGATAGGGTAAAAAAACAAGATTTTTGCCAAAGCTCAGGAATGCTTGAAATGCCTGAAAAAGCATCTTATGGTCTTACATGTCTTTCATTTTGTGACAGTTATAAAATTGGATAGAAATGCATGTGTGTCTGCAGTAAGAATTTTTAAAGCCTTCTTTTATCATTTCCCCTTGATGTTCTACAACAGTGAGCACTTTCAAGGAGATTACACATTTACTGTTAAACATACTGAAGTTTTCAACTAAGAAGACAATGCACTTTTGGAGCAGGAGAGAGAATGCTGTGTTCCTCTATCTGGGTCTCTAACTCTGGTCCAGAGTCACTCATTCTGGTAACATTGAGTGTCTCAGGAAAATAGAGGTATTGTGGCTGCAGTGAGCAGGAAGGCCAGTGCTACTGAGGCCAGCCAGTGCGGCACTCCTTGACTGAAGTTGGAGAGTCTCTTACTTAGGTCTTTCTGGCTGTAAGAACAATTCTGCATTCAAAAAGAAACAAAATAGTGGTAATTCTTCACTTGATATGGACTAGTCAAATATGTATGTACATTACACATACATACAAACACACACACACACACACACACACACACACACACACACACACCTCAGCAATGACAGGTCATTCTAGTGAAAACCTATGCTCTGGAGTCAATCTCTGGGCTTAAATCCTGACTCTTCCAGTGGTTATGACATCAAGTAGATTATCCAGCCTGCCTGGATCTAACTAAGCTTGGTCACTGTAGTGGCCTATTTCTTTATTCTAGGATTAAGAAGATTATATTACAAAACCTATAATTATCCCCTTTCTCCTTTACTGTGAGACAATTTTAAGCTTTCTTGGTAGGCATTATTGAAAGAACATTAACTGAGTTCATTTTCTCTTTCAGAATTACAGGCCTCACACTTTCTGCTCTGTTTAATTTCCCAGACAGATGTGTGTCTTTCTTTTTGTTCAGTGTGAACCACATGTGGAACTTAGTTTTCATTTCCTGACTTTTATAAAGTCTCTTTTGAGGATTAGCTGGTGAGGTGACCATGTTCCAACTATAAACCCTACGAGAGTTCTCAGTACAAGTTAGAGATGAGCTATGGATGCATACATGTGGTCAATTACTGTTGGTATGAATCTTGGTTCACTTGAGATCACTGCACTGATCAGTATAAAAATTATTCAGAAGTATAAACAAATATAGTTTAGACAGAAAAGATAATTTCTGGAGTCAGTTGGGAAGCCCCGGTTGTCTGTTTTTTGTTGTTGTTGTTTGTTTGTTTGTTTGTTTGTTTTGCTATTATCATTGTTGTTCTTTTGTTTGTTCATTCATTTTTTTTTAATATGGCCTCACTATGTATCACTGGGTGCCCAGGAATTTACTATGTAGAATCAGCTGGCCATTAACTCATAGAGATTGACCTGCCTCTACCTCACTCCTTCCACGCACTGGGATTCAAGCTGTTTACTATTATAACTAGACTTAAATTCTTAAGAGGTCATTGTTTAACCTATCTCTGAGTCTGTATTGGATGTCTTTCCATGATTTCTGAGTTACATCTATGCTCTACAATCTTGCCATTAGGAGCTTTTGATTTAATTAGACAACTTGGACAGTCAACTGTAGTTCAATGGACATATGGAGCAATGTAGTCCAAGTGGACATGCAGGTGTTTATGAAGTGTGTGTCTGCTAAGTGGAGAGGTATATATCAAAGGGGCAGGGTTGTTTATGGGCATAAGGCTTAATATTAAATATCTTGAGACTACAAAAAAATTCATATTTCCTAATTTATGCATCAGGCATCAAAATTCAGGCCAAAACATCTTGACCACCTCTATCTTTCCTCTTCTCTTCTCTTTTCTTTTTTCTCTTCTCTTCTCTTCTCTTCTCTTCTCTTCTCTTCTCTTCTCTTCTCTTCTCTTCTCTTCTCTTCTCTTCTCTTCTTTCTCTTCTCTTCTCTTCTCTTCTCTTCTCTTCTCTTCTCTTCTCTTCTCTTCTCTTCTTTACAGTTTTTTAATTAGGTATTTTCTTCATTTACATTTCAAATGCTATCACAAAATCCCCCATACCCCACCTACTGTCCTACCCACCCACTCCCACTTCTTGGCCCTGGTGTTCCCCTGTACTGAGGCATATAAAGTTTGCAAATCCAAGGGGCCTCTCTTGCCAATGATAGCCGACTAGGCCATCTTCTGATACATATGCAGCTAGAGCTCTGAGGGGTACTGGTTAGTTCATATTGTTGTTCCACCAATAGGGTTTCAGACCCCTTTAGCTCTTTGGGTACTTTCTCTAGCTCCTCCATTGGGGGTCCTGTGTTCCATCCAATAGCTGACTGTGAGCATCTACTTCTGTGTTTCCCAGGCCCCTGCATAGCCTCCCAAGAGACAGCTATATCAGGGTCCTTTCAGCAAAATCTTGCTGGTGTATGCAATGGTGTCAGCAGATGGAGGCTGATTATGGGATGGATCCCCAGGTGTGGCAGTCTCTAGATGGTCCATCCTTTCATCTCAGCTCCAAACTTTGTCTCTGTAACTGCTTCCATGGGTGTTTTGTTCCCAATTCTAAGAAGGGGCAAAGTGTCCACACTTTGGTCTTCTTTCTTCTAGAGTATCATGTGTTTTGCAAAATGTATTTGCATCTTGGTTATTCTAAGTTTCTGGACTAATATCCACTTATCAGTGAGTACATATCATGTGAGTTATTTTGTGATTGGGTTACCTCACTCAGGATGATGGCCTCAAGGTCCATCCATTTGCCTAGGAATTTCATAAACTCATTCTTTTTAATAGCTGAGTAGTACTCCATTGTGTAGATGTACCACATTTTCTGTATCCATTCCTCTGTTGAGGGACATCTGGGTCTTTCCAGCTTCTGGCTATTATGAATATGGCTGCTATGAACATAGTGGAGCATGTGTCCTTCTTACCAGCTGGCACATCTTCTGTATATATATGCCCAGAAGCAGTATTGCAGGATCCTCCTGTAGTACTATTTCCAATTTTCTGAGGAACCGCCAGACTGATTTCCAGAGTGGTTGTACATGCTTGCAATACCACCAACAATGGAGGAGTGTTCCTCTTTCTTCACATACTTGCCAGCATCTGCTGTCACCTGAGTTTTTGATCTTAGCCATTCTGACTGGTATGAGGTAGAATTTCAGGGTTGTTTTCATTTGCATTTCCCTGATGATTAAGGATGCTCAACATTTTTTCAGGTGCTTCTCAGCCATTCGGTATTCTTCAGGTGAGAATTCTTTGTTTAGCTCTGAGCCCCATTTGTTAATGGGGTCATTTGTTTTTCTTGAGTTCTTTGTATATATTGGATATTAGTCCCCTATCTGATTTAGGATTGGTAAAGAACCTTTCCCAATCTGTTGGTGGCCTTTTTGTCTTATTGACAGTGCCTTTTGCCTTAGAGAAACTTTGCAATTTTATAAGGTCCCATTTGTCGATTCTCCATCTTACAGCACAAACCATTGATGTTCTATTCAGGAATTTTTTCCCCTGTGCCCATATATTCGAGGCTTTCCCTGACTTTCTCCTCTATAAGGTTCACTGTCTCTGGTTTTATGTGGAGTTCCTTGATCTACTTAGAGTTGACCTTAGTACAAGGAGATAGGAATGGATCAATTCGCATTCTTCTACATGTTAACCACCAGTTGTGCCAGCACCATTTGTTGAAAATGCTGTCTTTTTTCTGCTGGATGGTTTTAGCTCCCTTGTCAAAGATCAAGTGACCATAGGTGTGTGGGTTCATTTCTGGGTCTTCAATTCTATTCCATTGGTCTACTTGTCTGTTGCTATACCAGTACCATGCAGTATAGGTCAGGCATGGTGATTCCACCAGAGGTTCCTTTCCTGATCTTTCCAAGACTTTTATCATGAATGGGTGTTGGATTTTTTTCAAATGTTTTTTCAGCTTCTAACAAGATGATCATGTGAATTTTATCTTTGAGTTCGTTAATATAGTGGATTACTTTGATGGATTTCCATATATTAAACCATCCCTGCATTCCTGGAATAAAACCTACTTGTTCAGAATGGATGATGGTTTTGATGTGTTCTTGGATTTGGTTAGTGAGAACTTTATTGAGTATTTTTACATCGATATTCATAATGGAAATTGGTCTGAAGTTCTCTCTCTTTGTTGGGTGTTTCTGTGATTTAGGTGTCAGAGTAATTGTGGCTTCATAGAAGGAATTGGGTAGAGTAACTTGTGCTTCTATTTTGTAGAATAGTTCGTGAAGAACTGGAATTAGATCTTTGAAGGCCTGATAGAACTCTGCACTAAACCCATCTGGTCCTGGGCTTTTTTTTTTTTTTTTTTTTTTTTGGTTGGGAGACTATTAATGATTGCTTCTATTTCTTTAGTGGATATAGGACTGTTTAGATCATTAATCTGATCCTGATTTAACTTTGGTACCTGGTATCTGTCTACAAATTTGTCCATTTCATCCAGGTTCTCCAGTTTTGTTGAGTATAGCCTTTTGTAGAAGGATCTGATGGTGTTTTGGATTTCTTCAGGATCTGTTGTTATGTCTCCCTTTTCATTTCTGATTTTGTTAATTAGGATGCTGTCCCTGTGTCCTCTAGTAAGTCTGGCTAAGGGTTTATCGATCTTGTTGATTTTCTTGAAGAACCAGCTCCTCCTTTGGTTGATTCTTTGAGTAGTTCTTGTTTCCACTTGGTTGATTTTGCCCCTGAGTTTGACTGTTTCCTGCAGTCTACTCTTCTTGGGTCAATTTGCTTCCTTTTGTTCTAGAGCTTTTAGGTGTGTTGTCAAGCTGCTAGTGTGTGTGCTCTCTCTAATTTCTTTTTGGAGGCACTCAGAGCTATGAGTTTTCCTCTTAGAAATGCTTTCATTGTGTCCCATAAGATTGGGTATGTTGTGGCTTCATTTTCATTAAACTCTAAAAATTGTTTAATTTTTTTCTTTACTCCTTTCTTGACCAAGGTATCATTGAGGAGGGTATTGTTCAGTTTCCACGTGAATGTTGGCTTTCTATTATTTATGTTGTTATTGAAGATCAGCCTTAGTCCATGGTGATCTGATATGATGCATGGGACTATTTCAATATTTTTGTATCTGTTGTGGCCTGTTTTGTGACCAATTATATGGTCAATTTTGAGAAGGTACCATGAGTTGCTGAGAAGAAGGTATATCCTTTTGTTTTAGGATAAAATGTTTTGTAGATATCCGTTAAATCCATTTGTTTCATAACTTTTGGTAGTTTCACTGTGTCCCTGTTTAGTTTCTGTTTCCACATTCTGTCTGTTGAATCAAGTGGGGTGTTAAAATCTTCCAGTATTATTGTGTGAAGTGCAATGTGTGCTTTGAGCTTTACTAAAGTCTCTGTAATGAATGTGGCTGCACTTGCATTTGGAGCATAGATATTCAGAATTGAGAGTTCCTCTTGGAAGATTTTAACTTTGATGAGTATGAAATTCCCCTCCTTTTTTTTTTTTTTTTTTTGGATAACTTTGGGTTGGAAGTCAATTTTATTCGATATTAGAATGGCGACTCCAGCTTGTTTCTTCAGACCATTTGCTGGGAAAATTGTTTTCCAGCCTTTCACTCTGAGGTAGTGTCTGTCTTTTTCCTGAGATGGGTTTCCTGTAAGCAGTAAAATATTGGGTCCTGTTTGTGTAGCCAGTCTGTTAGTCTATGTCTTTTTATTGGGGAATTGAGTCCATTGATATTAAGAGATATTAAGGAAAAGTAATTGTTGCTTCCTATTATTTTTGTTGTTAGAGTTGTTATTCTGTTCTTGTGGCTGTCTTCTTTTAGGTTTGTTGAAGGATTACTTTCTTGCTTTTTCTAGGACATGGTTTCTGTCCTTGTATTGGTGTTTTTCTGTAATTATCCTTTGAAGGGCTGGATTCATGGAAAGATAATGTGTGAATTTGGTTTTGTCGTGGAATACTTTGGTTTCTCCATCTATGGTAATTGAGAGTTTGGCTGGGTATAGTAGCCTGGGCTGGCATTTGTGTTCTCTTAGTGTCTGTACAACATCTGTCCAGGATCTTCTGGCTTTCATAATCTCTGGTGAAAAGTCTGATGTAATTCTGATAGGCCTGCCTTTATATGTTATTTGACCCTTTTCCCTTACTGCTTTTAATATTATATCTTTATTTAGTGCATTTGCTGTTCTGATTATTATGTGTCAGGAGGAATTTCTTTTCTGGTCCAGTCTATTTGGAGTTCTGTAAGCTTCTTGTAGTTCATGGGCATCTCTTTCTTTAGATTTGGGAAGTTTTCTTCTATAATTTTGTTGAAGATATTTGCTGGTCCTTTGAGTTGAAAATCTTCATTCTCATCCACCCCTATTATCCATAGGTTTGGTCTTCTCATTGTGTCCTGGATTTCCTGGATGTTTTGAGTTAGGATCTTTTTGTATTTTGCATTGTCTTTGATTGTTGTGCAGATGTTCTATATGGAATCTTCTGCACCTGAGATTCTCTCTTCCATCTCTTGTATTCTGTTGCTGATGCTGGCATCTATGGTTCCAGATTTCTTTCCTAAGGTTTCTATCTCCAACTTTCCCTCGCTTTGAGTTTTCTTTATTGTTTCCACTTCCCTTTTTAGGTCTAGTATGGTTTTGTTCATTTCCATCATCTGTTTAGATCTCTTTTCCTCTTTTTCTTTAAGGACTTGTAACTCTTTAACAGTGTTCTCCTGTATTACTTTAAGTGAGTTATTTAAGTCTTTCTTGACGTCCTCTACCATCATCATGAGATATGCTTTTAAATCTGGGTCTAGCTTTTCGGGTGTGTTCGGGTATGCAGGACTGGCTAAGGTAGGAGTGCTGGGTTCTGATGATGGTGAGTGGTCTTTGTTTCTGTTAGTATGGTTCTTAAGTTTGCCTTTCGCCATCTGGTAATCTCTGGAGTTAGTTGTTATAGTTGTCTTTGGTTAGAGATTGTTCCTCTCATGATTCTGTTAGCCTCTATCAGCAGACCTGGGAGACTAGCTCTCTCCTCTGAATTTCAGTGGTCAGAGCACACTGTGCAGGCAAGCTCTCTTCTTACAGGGAAGGTGCACAGATATCTGGCATTCGGACCTCCCTCCTGGTAGAAGATGAAGGCCTGAAACAGGACCTGTCCCAGAAGCTGTGTTGCTTTGGCCTGTCACAGAAGCTGATAGCTTCTGTAGTCCACACTCTCACCTGCACAGACTAGTCTCAGAGGAATCTTGGAACCAAGATGGATCCCCCAGGTGCTCCAGCAAAGCCCGGGCAGACACCTCTCCTCTGGCAGGAAAGGTAGCCGGATGTCTGGAGCCCGAAACAGGGTCTGTCTCAGAAGCTGTCCTCTAGGGACCTTGGGGGTTTCCACCGACTCTGTGCCCAGGTGACCAAGTCCTGGCGCTGACCAGAAGGGACTTGTGACCCTGGTCAGGCCGGGTTTCCTGCTTCTCTAATGCTGTCTCAGGTCCCTTGAGATTGGATTGGAACAGAAGTTGTGTTCCACTCACCGGTGGTACTAAGATTGCATGGAGAGTTCTCTAGGGGACCTTGGGGTGTCTGCAGACTCAGTGCCCAAGGTTACCTGGTGCTGGCGCCGACCAGAAGTGGGTTCCAGATTTCTTTACTAGGGTTTTTATCTCCAGCGTTGCCTCACTTTGGATTTTCTTTATTGTTTCTACTTCCCTTTCTAGGTCTTGTATGGTTTTGTTCAATTTCATCACCTGTTTGGTTGTGTTTTCCTGTTTTTCTTTAAGGACTTGTACCTCTTTAGCAGTGTTCTCCTGTTTTTCTTTAAGTAGGTTGTTAAAGTCCTTCTTGATGTCCTCTACCATCATCATGAGATATGCTTTTAAATGTGGGTCTAGCTTTTCAGGTGTGTTCGGGTGTGCAGGATTGGCTGAGGTGGGAGTGCTGGGTTCTGATGATGGTGCGTGGTCTTGGTTTCTGTTAGTAAGATTCTTAAGTTTGCCTTTCGCCATCCGGTAATCTCTGGAGTTAGTTGTTAGAGTTGTCTCTGGTTGGAGCTTGTTTCTCCCGTGATTCTGATAGCCTCTATCAGCAGACCTGGAAGACTAGCACTCTTCTGAGTTATAGTGGTCAGAGTACTCTCTGCAGGCAAGCTCTCCTCTTTCAGGGAAGGTGCACAGATATCTGGCATTTGGACCTGCCTCCTGGAAGAAGATGAAGGCCAAAACAGGGCCTGTCCCAGAAGTTGTGTAGCTTCTGTAGTCCACACTCTCACTTGTGCAGACTAGTCTCTGAGGGATCGGGGAACCTCCTCTTTCTTTATTAGATATTTTCTTTACTTACATTTCAAATGCTATTCCCTTTCCAGGTCCACCTCGCATCCTCCCTTCCCCTGATTCTATGAGGGTGTTTCCCCACCCTCCCACCCACTCCTGCCTCCTCACCCTGGCATTCTCCTATACTGGGGTATCGAGCTTTCACAGGACCAAGGGACTCTTTTCCCGTTGATGCCCAACAAGGTCATCCTCTTCTACATATGCAGCTAGAGCCATGGGTTGCTCCATGTGTACTCTTTGGCTGGTGGTTTAGCCTCTGGATGTTCTGGGGGGATCTGTTTGGTTGATATGTTGTTCTTCCTATGGGCTTACAAAACTCCTTCAGCTCCTTCAGTCCTTTCTCTACCTGCTCCATTGGGGATCTTGTGCTCTGTCCAATAGTTGTCTGCGAGCATGTACCTCTGTATTTTTTAGGCTCTGGAAGAGCCTCTCAGGAGACAGCTATATCAGGCTCCTGTCAGCATGCACTTCTTGGCATCTCCAATAGTGTTTGGGTTTGGTGACTGTATATGGGATGGATTCCCCAGGTGGGGCAGTCTCTGGATGGCCTTTCCTTCAGTCTCTGCTCCACACTTTGTCTCCTTATTTTCTCCCTTGAGTATATTTTTCCCCTTCTAAGAAGGACCAAAGCATCCACAGTTTGGTCTTCCTTCTTCTTGAGCTTCATGTCGTCTGTGAATTGTATCTTGGGTATTCCGAACTTTTGGGTTAATATACACTTTTCAGTGAGTCCATACCATGTGAGTTCTTTTGTGATTGGGTTACCTCACTCAGGTATAGACTATGACTTTCATCATCACATCCTTTGAGATGTGTGGTCTTTCTTTGCACATTCAAAAGGTCCCTGCCTCTTTGGGTCTTGTCCATTGTCTTGTCTAGTCTTGAAGAGGTCCTGTATTGCTGAGTCTTTTTGTTCCCACCCTCATCCTCTCCCTTTCTCTTCATAGTATCCATTCCCATCAAAAAAATCTTTCACCACAAACTTTCTCACCATCACCAACTGTGCAGTTTAATCTGTAATAGAAACTTGTGCTTTTCCTTGACATGAAAAAAATCAAAATCAATGTTTATTAACACACACACACACACCTCAGATGCAGTGAGGTGTCATCAGTAAAATGATGTATTTTAGTTTCTCCCCTATGTTCTTCAAGGTTTTTAGATAGAACAAACATATAATAACAAATGAACATGGCTAGATAGACAAACTACATGTTCTTTACATTGTAGTTAACCAATTAATATTTTTATGCCCTCTATGATTTGACACAAGTAATTTTCCTCTGTATCTTGAGCAGAACTTGATTATAAAATAGTGGACAGACAATCATAACTAGGTTTTCCTTCAGGTTAGTGAATTTTCTCTTCTCGTTCCTCGTTCTTGATTAAAAAAATCATTTAGAATACAGTTCTCTCAGTTTAAACATCCCCTCTGGCAATTTGATCATCTATTTTGGGAATGTAATTGAAAACACCAAAGATGCTGAAGAAGAAGCGAAAGCAGTTTAGTCAAGACTTCCAGAACAGTGTTTTACACTGACAGGAGATGAGGTTTCTTTCCTCATCATTCACGTTGTTGCAGGGTTTCAGTTGAGGTGACAGAGAGGCTGCTGTAGTGAAAGCCTGGGCCTGGAGAAGGGAGAAATATGCTTCTTCTGTCAGAAGCTCTCATTCCACCGGTTTTCACTTCCCCCAAACACTTTTATTTTGAGCAAGCTTTTGTCTCTTGAAAATGGGTCTAAAAAGAACACATGCAGACTACTTGTGCATTTTCTCATTAAGTATTATCTTTCTAAGCTCCCTGATGGCAAATTAACTATGACTGAAGAGTTATTATTGCATCCAAGGCACCATGTATGCTTTACGATTATGATGTGAGAGAAAAATTAACCCCTTCCTGTGTATGCCTAATGTTTTAGACAGTTCTTAACTAGACAATGTTTACCAAACAATTTAGCAATAGTTAACAACTGCTGTGAACTCACAATGTGTTGAACACTGTGCCAAACACTCATGCGCTTTGCTCTTTAAATTCTCATAGGAACACTATTAGGCAATTGTTCCTGTTATGTCCAGTTTACAGAAGAGCAAACTGAGGTTTGGGTGGGATAAAATGTCTACTTTAGAAATGTATCAGAAAAGCACTCAAAGCCGACATTACACATTGTTATACCACTTTTATGTTCATAATAAGGTAATGTCCCTTTTGTTTGGAAGCCACCAATAGTTGAATACAAGCATCCCACAATGAATAGCTTATGGCATAAATTTATGCATCACTTCAATAGTGTTCCAATCAGCTAGTCTAGTCCATTTTACTTTAGTCTCTAGATGATCTACATGCACACAGTGTATATGAGTTTCTAGGGAAGGGAAGGGAGTCAACGATATCTTGATTTTGGTGATATAGTTGATCATCAGATTCCAGTATTTACTCTCTAGGAGTGCATGATCCCAATTACCTGTATCTTCTCTGTGCTTAACAGAGGCCAGCCTGAAAAGAGATGAAGAATATGTATATCCTAAAGCATCAAGGAACAACTGTTCATAGCTCAGTGTGCTATTTGGAGAAGAACTAAGTTTATCTTGATGGCTGTCAGTAGATGTCTGGTTTCTGCCTTAGTAGTGTCAGTACTCATATAAGTAAGCTAGTCTGTTGTGAAATTATACTCTAATAAGCACCATTTTATTTGGAGAACCCAGTCACTGTTGATTGAGGTCTACCTTTCAGGAGACAGTGTGGTACATACATGCACAGAAATAAATCTGTGGATTTATTGTATATACATGTAATACATGCAGAAGTAAATCATTGATCACAAGGCTACCCCTTTCTCATTGAGGTCACCTCTTGTAATGGGATAGGCACTGCAAGGGACCCATGCTTCTCTAAATAACATTTCATTTATACTTCTGGAGACAAGTCACTGGGCTTTGTATATGTGAAAAGGCAAAAGACAAGAAAGCAGAAGGGAACAGATTTGAGAAGAGGAAGGGAGTTAACAGGAGTAGAGAAGACAAGAAAGAATAGTAGAAGTAACATTATGCACATGTATGAAAACATAGTGAAAATCATTATCACATATAACTGATATATAGAAATAAAACACTAATTTTTTAGTTAAAATTAATAAAACGTAAAAAGAAACATATGCATAGATATTATTTTGGAAGTGCATAATTGGCTATAGGGGGTTAATTTGTTGATTAGTAATAACTCAACTTTGCCCAGTCAGGTTATTTTCTCTGAGTGGTTTCTTACACCATATTGGACATCAAGTCTAGAGCCTCATGCATTCTGGCAAGCAGTCTACCACTAAGCCATTTCATGCCTCTTTTGCCCTTTGGATTCTAAGTCAGGATCTTATTAGGTTCCCAAGGCTGGCCTTCAACTTCTTCTATATCTCAGGTTGCCCTGAACATGTAGTACTCCTGTCTCAACCTAAGGATTGAGTGCCACCAATGCCAGGTTTATCTGGGATGTTTTGAGTTTGTATTTCTGTTCTTGTAAGTACTACTTAATTTTGGAGTCAAGGAATGAGCATAGTTTGTGAGAAGTAAGAGTCAAAGAAAATCTATGTGCACATAGAAAGACTAACAATACTGTGTTAGAGTAAAAAGTGTGGAAGTTATGGAAGATCTAAAATTCATAGGCAGTGACCCTAATCCTTGGAGCCTTTGTGTTAGTCAGCTTTCGTCACTATAACTGAATTCTAGAGACAATCAGGTAATAAACAAAGGGAAAACTTTATTTTTGGCTCACGGTTTGGAGTTGCCACTCTATGATCAGTTGGCTTCTGCTTTGGGCAAGGCATTTTGGCTGATATGATTTCATGCTCTGTTGAGAGCAAACATGTTACTCCCAAGGCAGAGGAGTGAGGAAGGAAGAAGGCAGAAGCACACTGGGGTCCAACAATATTCTCTGTCCGTTATATCTTATGCTTCATGGATTTGACTGTTTTGATGCTTAATGTTGCAAACTTGACCAGATATAGGATCACCTAAGACACAGACTTCTGGTCATACCCATGAAGGGTTATCAATACTAGGTTTGCATCTTGACATATATATGAAGGATTTTTTTCAAATAGGTGAACTGAGGTAGGAAGACCCACCTTAACTGTAGAATAAAAAAGAGAACTTGAGCCAAGCATTAGAACTCATCCCTGTCTGTCTCCTGACCCTGACTGTAAAGTAAGCAGCCGCCATATACTCCTCAGCTATGATTTCTCTTCCATGACAGATTGTATTATTGCACTATGAATCAAAATAAGTAATTTCTCTCTCATTTCTTTTCTCAGAGTAAGTTGTAAAAAGACATTCTTAATTAAAAAAATTATTTAATGCACATGGGTGTTTTGCCTACATGGATTTTTGCATGCATCTGTGTACCACATGTGTGCTATGCATGCAGAAGCCAGAAGAGGGCATCTGATCCCCTGGAACTTAACTTACATTTGATTATTAGCATTCATGTGGATGCTGAGTATTGAACATGAGTCCTCTAGAGGAGTAGCCAGTACTCGTAACCACCATCTTGTCAGGATAGTCTATCCCAGCAAAAAGAAAAGTAAACATGACATTCTTATGCAGAAGCCAAGAACATTTCTGTATTACCCTACTGTAGGTGTACATGCTATCAGAATGAACACAAAGTATCATCTTTAAGAAACTTTCTGACCACAATTAACTAAGATCTTCTACTAGCTCCCACCAACTTCTCACCAGCCACAAGAACGTTTGAAGGATATTAAGATAAAAACGTCCTTTGAGTCCTTGAGCATCACATGTCCTGGGTGTCAAGTCAATTTATGATACATTGAGTACTTACTTTGCTCCACTCTATTCTTAAGACTATGCTATGCAACAGATGCAAACATTGCCAACAAATGCAGGCTGTACTCTCCAGGTAGTCACCATCTGTGATAGCCATTCTAGGCTGTCAACTTGACTGTGCCTGGAAGTAACTAAAACTCAAAATGGTGGGCACACCTGGGAGGAGTATTTTTCTTAAATCTATTGAAGTGGGAAGACACCCTTTTAATCTGGATCTTTTGAAGTGGGGAGATCCACCTTTAATCAAGACCATACCTACTGCTGGCAGCCTCTGTAAGTGATTTGCCCTCATTGCTTGCTTGTTCTAACTATTGCTGGCAAATCCATCTCCTCACTGGCATCAGAACATACCTTTCTGAGATATTGGAATATACTGAAGACCAGGTAAGACATCCAACCTTGAAAACTGGACAACTACTTGGTTCTTAAACTTTCCATTGGTAGACAGTCATTGTTGCACTAGCTGAACCACAGCCAGGTAAACACGTGTGTGTGTGTGTGTGCATGTGTTCGTTCTTCAAATTCTATTCCTCTAGAGAACCATGACTAATATACCATCTAAGAAGGCATACCAACAAAATCCATTCACAACACAATATAGAGATAGTACAGAAAGATTTCAGATGTGAGAGCACATCTTCCCTTGGGAAGATTCTGCCTCTGGAGAAGGATACTCAGGAAATGTCAGACAGAATTAGCATCTGTGAGGAGGTAAGTAGAACATCTCAGAGTTTGTATTATGGATAGTTTCAGATACTGAAGGTGGGTAATGCTTAGTACGCAGAGTTCAGGACCAACTTTTTTTTTTCTTTTTTTAAGACAGGGTTTTTCTGTGCAGTCCTGGCTGTCCTGGAACTCACTCTGTAGACCAGGCTGGCCTTGAACTCAGAAATCCGCCTGCCTCTGCCTCCCGAGTGCTGGGATTACAGGCATGCACCACCACTGCCCAGCTCAGGACCAACTTATAAGGAGCTTTGCAGACCAAGTGAATCAGAACTCAGGTCAACATGAATACAGAGATGTTATTTTGAAGACAAATCACCTGGGGATCTTACTAAAATGAATCTTCTGATTCAGAAGATCCAGAGTGAAACCTGGCATTCTTCAATTCTAAACTTACTTCATGACTATTGCAATGGTGCAGGTCTACAGTCAATTCCACTTAGAGCAGAAAAGCTTGAGGGAATGCAGTGCTGGAGGATATTAAACTGTGGACAGTGTAACACTTCAGAAAAGAGCACTTTGATGGGGCAGTGTGGCCATGTTAGTCATAAAATAAGGGAAGGATGAAGGCAAGAGAGCAGTTGGGAAGGTACTTCAAGATGCGTATGAGAAGCAGCAAGGCAGAAGTTAAGTTTAATGTAGATCCAGGAAGCAGCAATACAATTGATAGCTATCTGCTTCTGTCTGAATGTTATAGAATGAAGAATTGTATGTTTGTGTTCTTAGAATTTCATCAATTGCTGAATAATGTTTTCTACCTTTTACCTGCATCCCTAACCCAATTAAAATTATTTTCATTATAATGTGAAAAAAATCTCTTGATAAGTGATTTTCAATCATGTGGTCATCTCAAGCAAGATGGACCTGATACTAAAATCAATGTGTGATCAACTGAATTCAGCACAGGAAAATGGAAGACATTATCACATTATGGGGGTGAGTTCAAACTCCAGTCATAACAGAAATGAGAGTATACCTGGGCTTCCATAAAAACTATCTGAAGTGGTGGTGAAAAACACAGGCACTTACATGATCCCTCAACATGCCTCAAACTTTCTGCTCCGTCCTTGAGGTGGAATCATCTGCAATTTTAATGGAGCCCCTGATTCATGTACAGTGCCCAAGAAGATTGAATAATGAACCTAGCTGATCCTGAAAAAAATTAATGCCTTTGAATGAAGGATATTATAAGATGTTATAAGAGTATAACCAAGCTAACTAATATTATCAAACTCATAAACAAGATGAGATCATGCCTGCTTCCTGAGAGTTTATATTCTCATTTATTATATGTAAGTACACTGTAGCTGTCTTCAGACACTCCAGAAGAGGGAGTCAGATCTCATTGCAGATGGTTGAGAACCACTATGTGGCTGCTGAGATTTGAACTCCAGACCTTCGGAAGAGCAGACAGGTGCTCTTACCCACTGAGCCATCTCACCAGCCGAGAGTTTCTATTCTCAATGAGATCAGTGATAAAGACATGAAATACATCCCTACCCAAGATCATTAGTCCAACTTCATGTTTGTGAAGACTTGTATGTGGCAAGGTGCACAGTGCACAAGTGTCATTAATACTATGTCTATGTGTACTTTGTATTGCACATGTTTCCTACATGGACACGTGTGTTGAGGCCTAAGATTGGTCCTGGGTGTCTTATTTTTTCACTCTCTATATTACCTTTGAGATAGGCATTGTCACTGAGTCTGTAGCTTCCAGATTCTCTAGTCTTAATGGCCAGTGAGGTCTGTGGACCTCTGCCTTCCCCAGCACTAGCATTGCAGACTCACAAAACCACACCTAGATTTTATGTGGGTGCTGGATATCCAAGCTCAGGTCCATACTCTTGCAAAGCAGACATTTTGCTGAAATTTTCATAGCCCCTCAGCATGATAAATATTCATTGTTTTCTTGGTTATATGAAAAAGGGAATTAAAAACTTGCTTTCCAGGCCTAGAGAGAAAACTGTGACTTGAGCAGGTTTTACTGGCCCTGGTGTGCTGAGTGGCAGAAACACTGATGTACAGGTCTGTAACACTTGATAAAAAGCAATGTGAGCTGCCCCTTAAGCCATGAAAACCTGGTGTGGTGGTTTTCTTCTCCTTATTCTTCTTCAAAAATTTATTTGTTTTATGTACATGAGCACACTGTTATTGTCCAGAAAAGGACATCAGATCCCTTTACAGATCCTTGTGAACAACCATGGATGTAGCTGCTGGGAATTGAACTCAGAACTTCTGGAAGAGCTATCAGGGCTATTAACCACTGAGCCATCTTTCCATCTAGACTTGGTGTTCTTAACCCTGGATACCATCAAAATTTACCTTGGTACATTGAAACTCAAGTCATACTCCAGACCTGGGTAAGAAAACATCAGTCTTTTTCAAAGGTCCACACTTGTGAAGCCATAGTAGAAATTGGCTAGATGTGGTATTACATGACTTTAATCCCAGCATTTAGGAAGCAGAGGCAAGGGGATGATATCCAGGCCAGCCTGGTATACAGGCTGAATTACAGGACAAGCAGGTTATGTAAACAAGCCCTGTCTATGAAGAAAAAGGAAAAAGGCGGGAAAGAAGAAAGGTATAAAAGAAAATAAAAATTGCCAGAACAGGATTTATTAATGAAGCTAAGGAGGCTTAAATGTTAAGAACTGCCAATTTTCCTATGGATAGCTTGTGAAGACCTATATTTAAATCTAAATCTGTGGTTGACTCATCTCAAAGAGTGTTCCCTGTGTCAGCTGGAGACCTGTGCAGGAGGTTTATTGGGAGAATAGGAGAGGAAGAGCAGGATGCAGTAGAGAAAACATTCAGACATATGTGATGAACACTTGTGAGGGAGAAGAGGAGACTTGGCTTGGGGATTGTCCTAAATGGCTATCTATTGCTGCAATAAATACTATAACCAAAAGCAACCTGGGTAGGAAAGGGTTTATTTGATTTTAGGTACTGGTTAGCTCACAGTCATTTGAGGGAGGAATGCAAAGTAGAGAGCCTGGGCAGGAATCTGGAGGCAGGAACTGAAGCAGAAGCCATGGAGGACTGTTGCTTATTGGCTTGCTCCTCTAGGATGTCTCAGTCTGCTTTCTTGTGTGCCCCAAGACCTTCTATCCAAGGGTTGCACCTTCCACTGGTGCTGGGTCTCTCTCCCAGTTCAATTACAATCAAGAAAACGTCCCAGTCTTGCCCACAAGACAATCTTACAAAGGCGTTTTCTCAGATGAGCTTCCCTCCTCTGGCTTGTGTCAAGTTTGTAAATGAATGATTTATTCTAGATGGCCCGTATTAAAAAAAAAAAAACACGGAGACCTGCTATTTTTTTTTTTTTAGATTTATTTATTTATTATATGTAAGTACATTGTAGCTGTCTTCAGACACTCCAGAAGAGGGAGTCAGATCTCGTTACAGATAGTTGTGAGCCACCATGTGGTTGCTGGGATTTGAACTCTGGACCTTCGGAAGAGCAGTCAGGTGCTCTTACCCACTGAGCCATCTCACCAGCCTGAGACCTGCTATTTTATTTATAACCTGTAAGCCAGATTTGGGCAAGTTCTGATTTACTCTTATCTCTATCCAAAGCCCCTTGGTACTTGCTGTTTGAGTGTCACCTGGGTTGCTTCTGTTCCATCAGCCTGTCCTCAAGGTACATTTCTCCTGGTCACATGCTCATGTTCCATCTGGCCTCATGGTGGCTCTCTCTCTCTCTCTCTCTTTCTCCTCTTCCTCCTGATCTCTCCTTTGACCCCTCAGTGGATCCTCAGGGACCATCTTTCTCTTTGCACTGCCCAATTACAGGCTCTAGGCTTATATTAGCAAATCAGTTTTAAATAGGGCAGCAAGGTTACAGGACAAAGGCTGGTGTGCAAAATTTAGCATTTGTATACATATCAAAAGACTAACCTCCAACACAAGTTGACAAAAACCATCAAAGAAGCAGGGCACTGAGTAAGAGCATCAGGCCATACTGAAGTTTGAGGAAAGTCTTGGGAAAGCCACCATTGCTTTCATAAATGAGGCTACACATTCATGTGTGGGAGCTGTATTATAAACAAATGAAGAGTCTCTGAACCCTCCCCTGTGCCCAGTCCTTTGCTGAAACAGTCAAGGGCAGGCATAGTGATGGGAGGATGTCAGAGCAGGGCTAGCAGTCCTGCATCTGGGGGATGCCCACCCTTCACAATCCAGGCAGCCGTTTCTCCCAGTGACTCACCTCCACAGCTATCACTCTTTATCTGTCTTACTATCCCCAAACCTACCCTGACAGGTGGCTGAGTTGAGGAGGGAAGGGATTATTCTGCCCACAGTAAGATTAGCCTTGAGAATTTCCAATGACAATTCAAAGTCACTTGTACATTCTTCATTTAAAGCATCATGAAGAAAGTGTGGCTATGATGTGCAAATGTTTTCTCTGGAGTGAGTAAACATTGGGTCAATAAATACCAGCAAGGCTGTGATCAGCCTGCCAACCAATTGTCTTCATGGATGTGCCATTTAGGAAAGCAGGTGAAGTGTGGATGTATTCATTAAGCCAGTCATCCAATATGTGTTGAGCACTGTGAAATTCTCCTTGTTCAGAATACAAGACCCAGTTTGGGTTCTCATTGGAGACTATATTTGAATGAGGAGCAATAAGAGCTAAATCCAAAGTAATGTACAAATAAAAAATAATCACACCTTCTAATTAATGTTTAAGGTGGATTCAGAGAAAGAGCCATGATACAATTATAAAATTAATAGTAATATAGTATAGTAATAGCTGGAACTGATCTTATATTGGGTCTTCCTAAGAAGCTTTAATAACATGGTCAATATTTAAATGGAGACTTGAATTTTCAGGGAATGTGGTAATTTGAGCAGAAAAGAACACTTAGTTTACTGTAAGTATAGCTCAAGGCCTGATATACAGAGACATATGATGACTGTGAAGAAAGAAGAATGTTGAGGTACCCTTTAGGTCACCATTGAATTGTGTTTTAAATGTCATAGCATTTTAACTGTGCTTCAGGACACTGGAACTCATTTCTGCCACTTAAATATATTTTTTATACCAGCCTTTACCTCCTCTCCCTTCCCTAGCCTAGTGCTTACTATTCCCTTCATTTATAAGATCAAGGCATATTCTTGAGAAGTGTTCCAAGTGCATGCATTATAGAAAGTATGGACTCTTCACTGTGTAGTGTGAGAAGGGGATTGAAGAATGGTCTTTATAAGTGAGGTGACAATAGAGCTTCTCTCTCTCCCTCTCTCTCTCTCTCTCTCTCTCTCTCTCTCTCTCTCTCTCTCTCTCTCTCTCTCCTTCTCTCTCACTCTCTCCCTCAACATAAATGTGTGTGTGTGTGTGTGTGTGTGTGTGTGTGTGTGTGTGTGTGTGATTCATCTATGCATGGATCAAAGACCTCAAGGTAAATCTTAAAGCTATGAAACTACTAGAAAACTAATGTAGAGGAAAGCCTTAAACCATCAGGTTAGAAATAGTTTGGGGGTCAGATATAAAGCACACAAAACAAAAGCAAGAATAATCAAATGGGATTATATAAAACTAAGGATGTTTTGCACAGAAAAAGAAACTATCAAAAGAATGAAGAGTCAGCAGTTTACAGAATGGGGACAGGTATTTGTTAACTTTCCATCAGCCATAAGATTAATCGCTTAACTATGTAAGGAACTAAAACACACAGACAAAAGACCAATACAAAATGCAAAAGCCCAATATATACATGGGGTAGAGAATGGTTTGTAAATGGTTATGTGGGTAAATACTGCCAAGCAAGCCAGTACTAGGGAGGCAGAGCCAGATGGACCTATGGGGCTCAGCCTACTTGTTGAGTTACAGGCCAACTGAGAGACGGTCTCAAAAATAAAGTTAGGCAGTGTACCTGAGGTTGATTTTTAGACTCTACCACTTATACATACACACTTGTGTATCCCCAGACATGCACACACACACACACACACACACACACACACACACACATACACACAGAGAGGGGGGGGGTGAGTGAGGAGGGAAGAGAGAGAGAGGGAAGCCCTAAAAACCAATTATCTTGTAAGTGTCTATATCTATGGTATAAAGGCCCAGAATGTCCATGAGAATTTCAACAATTTTACAATTTTACAAACAACAGCAAAGAAAATGGAAATGGCTCTGAGCCATTGTTACTCAGAGTATGTTATTCCTACATACAGACTCACCACCATTTCCAGATGATCTCTGATGTTGCTTGGGAATGGGCTGGTTTGTAAACTGTCTAGAGGCATTTACTACAGTGGCATGGATGACATAGCATGGGTCTTTCCTACCCCACTCTGCTTCCAATGATTATCCCTGCATTGATTTTCTGTTCTTGTTTCTGCTCAGCTCTCCTTTTTTTCAAGCTGACCCAAGTGAAAGATTATTTTCCTTCTATGCATTAAATTTTATTCTGTTGACAATCCATTGAATCAAATATAACTACAAGAGGCACCCTTGGACAGCACCAAAACCTTGTTCATGATTTGGTTTGCAATACAACACAGTAGGAGTTGAGGATATTAAATTATCAAATATCAGACAATATATGATCTCTGCAAATAATGGACTGGATCTCATATAAACCTAGAACAAAGAATTTTTGCAAAACTAAAGAGTGACGCCAAGACGATGAGCAGAAGTCACTTTGCTCACCCTTCTGACACTCAGCAAATTCTGAAAGCAGTAAGGATAATCTTGGTTTAATTCAGGGCTTTGCTGCAGACTTTCTCATAGAGGTGATATTCAAATTAAGGCCTGGAGGATGCTGTCATTATAGTCCAGAGAACCAAGGAGACAAACCTTCCAGAGAGAATAGGTGAAGGAGAGAGAACTTGGTGAATTCACAGACCTAAAAGGGAGACAGTATATGTTTCTAGAGGACATACAAGACCATGGGTTCAGGCCAGGAGGAGTAAGCTAGGCTGTAGCAAAATGTGAGTAATACTAATACAAGTCTACTATACACAGTTGCCCTCAAACAGTCTGAGCATTTCATGAGCTATGGCATGCATTAAAAAAAATTTAAAAAGGAATGGTTCTTTTGTTATTGTTATTGTGTGCTATTGTTATTGTTACAACTATTGTGTAACAAGGCTGGCCATGACAATCCTCCTGCCTCATCTTCCTGGATTATAGATGTGCTCCATGTCCAGTTCTCTTGAAGAAAGACTCTTGAAGAAGATATATGCTAAAGAGATCTAGCATTATGCGGGGAGTTTGAGAGGAGAAGGACTGAATGACAAGGTACACCAGGCTGCTCTAAAATGGAGGATCCATTGTTCTACATCCCATGCAACCATCTTAGTTCTTGGAAATTTCCAGATTTCCAGAATTCCTTCAATGAATGTTGCATGTAATAAAACTTAGAATTTTAGATGTTCAGAACAATAGCAAGTAAAATCCTGAAAGAAGACATACTATGGGTGTAGAAGGTCCTAGATGAACTGCCACCTTGGTTAAGGGTTTGAGCTTAACTTCCGTATTCTTAACTTGGGGTTCAAATTTCACATGCTAGATATATATCCAATAATATCATAGCCCAGTAGCTGGGGACATGGACTCTCTGTTTCTTGATTGACTCCAGTCTTAGATAGCCCCTGACATTCTGATAAATAATAGCTGAGTGATTGACATTCCTGCTGTGGTTGCATGCCCAAAGCTGTTCCTCCAGGACTGTGAAATAAAGGTCTCTCTAACTCTACCATGAAGTTCCTGGCAATGCCTGAGATCAGCAGAGCAAAGAAGGAACTCTTTAGTGTGATCAGCTTTTGCACTCAGGGAAGGAAAATTGAACTGCTCATCCTGCCTGCCTTCAGCTCTTTTCCAACCTCATCCCCGAGGCTCTGCTCTGATCACGTCTACTTTCTGTCATGTCTGCCTGTGATATCCCCTTGACCTGATTTCCCCTGTACATTGTGAGGGTGGTTAAGCCAACTAGCTCTAGCTTCAATCTGAGGAGATGGCTGAACTTTCCTTTTGGGCAGTCCTCAGAGTACAGCACTACTTTGTAATTGGGGAACTCAGATGCAGTCAGTCCAGGAGTGCTGTGCTGTGAATGCCAAGTTCACAAAATTAAGCAAGGAGGCAAAGTGCTGGGCAGTGTGTCCTTCCCTTGGTACACTCCATGTTGGGCCAAATTCCAGGCATTTCAGCAAAATTTCATGATCCAGTGTTCCTGCAAAAGCCCATTAAGGACAAGACTGCCTGTCCAGAAACGACAAAATATTATAAGACAGTTTGCTTTGGTCGTCTGGGTTCCTGGAGACTCTGTCTGTGCTGACCAGCTTTAACCTAGCTTCCCCACAGCTAAAGATACACACAGGGAACCTCTCAAATAGGCATAGGAATCAAGATCACAAAAATGTTATGGAAGGAGGCCTGGGGCCAGAATCCTAGCTTACTAATTGCCTCTGAAGCATGAGGCTCACACAGTGTTCTGTGTATGCCTGTGGTATACACAGTGATGAGCCATCTAGAGCCACTTTCAAGCTGTTGCTACAGCTACTAGAAGTTCTGCTGAAAAATGGCCTTTTGTCCAAGGTCATTCCTTCCCCTGAATGGTCCTTTGACACCAATGACTGATCGAGAAGCATCTGTAAGTGTTGGCCAATTTCAGCCCAATTCAGGATTGCTCTGACAGAACATTTCAACTCTCATTTCATTTCATTTCATTTCATTTCATTTCACTTCATTTCATTTCATTTGAGGTCATCTTATGTCCTTAGCCCTACAAAGCAGTATGACCTTTCCCTCTATCCAGTGTGTCCCCTTTCCTTTCTTTAGTGGGTGTTTTTCTAAGTGCTCCCTTTTACCAATATCTTTCGGTTGAAATTCAGTCCCCATCTGCTTCCTGAAGCACCCAGCCTGTGACAGGGTTTCTTTTTAAAATTGTTTTATGAGATACTATGTTAGATACTAGTTTGAAAAACTCCTTCGTTTCTTATGTGTGGATTCTTCAAAATTTTCAGATACTGCTTTAATAGAAATGCAATATCAGAGACCATCTACAGTTTTCAAATATTCAGAGTCCATCATATTTTCTTCTAATTTCAGCTCTAGAAACCCATATCCATGGCTGTTAGTCAAGGTGGAAGTGCAATCTATTTTGTTCAGCTTCATAGGTGGGCATGTGACCAAGGCTGACCAGTGAGCATGACCCTGTCTGAAGTGACGACACTGGGAGTGTCATAGAAACATGTATGTTCAGCAGCAGCGGTCGCCATCTTGGTTCCGGGACTCAGCAGAACTTAGGAAATTAGTCTGAACAGGTTAGAGGGTGAGCCAGAGAACCGGACAGCTTCTGGGACGGGCAGAAGCACAGAGCCGCTGAGGAAACACCCTTGGCGGGCCGCAGACAGCCGGCCACCGTCCGGACCAGAGGACAGGTGTCCGCCTGGCTTGGGAGGCGGCCTCAGCCTCAGCAGCAGCGGTCGCCATCTGGGTTCTGGGACTCCGCGGGACCTAGGAAATTAGTCTGAACAGGTTAGAGGGTGCGCCAGAGAACCGGACAGCTTCTGGGACGGGCAGAAGCACAGAGCCGCTGAGGCAGCACCCTTGGCGGGCCGCAGACAGCCGGCCACCGTCCGGACCAGAGGACAGGTGTCCACCTGGCTCAGGAGGCGGCCTCAGCCTCAGAAGCAGCGGTTGCCATCTTGGTTCCAGGACTCCCTGGAACTTAGGAATTTAGTCTGCACAGGTGAGAGTCTGCACCACAGAAGCTGACAGCTTCTGGGAACTGCCAAAGCAACACAGCTTCTGAGAGAGGCCCTGTTTTGGGCCTTCTTCTTCGACCAGGAGGAGGTCCAAAAACAAGATATCTGTGCACCTTCCCTGTAAGAGAGCTTGCCAGCAGAGAGTGCTCTGAGCACTGAAACTCAGAGGGGAGAATCTGTCTCCCAGGTCTGCTGAGAGACGGTAACAGAATCACCAGAAGATCAATCTCTAAACAGAGTCAACTATAACTACTAACTCCAGAGATTACCAGATGGCGAAAGGTAAACGTAGGAATCCTACTAACAGGAACCAAGACCACTCACCATCATCAGAACCCAGCACTCCCACTTCGCCCAGTCCAGGGCACCCCAACACACCCGAAAACCTAGACCTAGATTTAAAAGCATATCTCATGATGATGGTAGAGGACATCAAGAAGGACTTTAATAAATCACTTAAAGAAATACAGGAGAACACTGCTAAAGAGTTACAAGTCCTTAAAGAAAAACAGGAAAACACAATCAAACAGGTAGAAGTCCTTACAGAAAAAGAGGAAAAAACATACAAACAGGTGATGGAAATGAACAAAACCATACTAGACCTAAAAAGGGAAGTAGAAACAATAAAGAAAACTCAAAGTGAGGCAACACTGGAGAGAGAAACCCTAGGAAAGAAATCTGGAACCATAGATTTGAGCATCAGCAACAGAATACAAGACACGGAAGAGAGAATCTCAGGTGCAGAAGATTCCATAGAGAACATCGGCACAACAATCAAAGAAAATGGAAAATGCAAAAAGATCCTAACTCAAAATATCCAGGAAATCCAGGACACAATGAGAAGACCAAACCTACGGATAATAGGAGTGGATGAGAATGAAGATTTTCAACTCAAAGGACCAGCAAACATCTTCAACAAAATTATGGAAGAAAACTTCCCAAATATAAAGAAAGAGATACCTATGAACATACAAGAAGCCTACAGAACTCCAAATAGACTGGACCAGAAAAGAAATTCCTCCCGACACATAATAATCAGAACAACAAATGCACTAAATAAAGATAGAATACTAAAAGCAGTAAGGGAAAAAGGTCAAGTAACATACAAAGGCAAGCCTATCAGAATTACACCAGATTTTTCACCAGAGACTATGAAAGCCAGAAGAGCCTGGACAGATATTATACAGACACTAAGAGAACACAAATTCCAGCCCAGGCTACTATACCCAGCCAAACTCTCAATTACCATAGATGGAGAAACCAAAGTATTCCACGACAAAACCAAATTCACACATTATCTCTCCACGAATCCAGCCCTTCAAAGGTTAATAACAGAAAAAAACCAATACAAGAACGGGAACAATGCCCTAGAAAAAACAAGAAGGTAAGCCGTCAACAAACCTAAAACAAGACAGCCACAAGAACAGAATGCCAACTTTAACAACAAAAATAACAGGAAGCAACAATTACTTTTCCTTAATATCTCTTAACATCAATGGTCTCAACTCCCCAATAAAAAGACATAGACTAACAAACTGGCTACACAAACAAGACCCAACATTTTGCTGTTTACAGGAGACACATCTCAGAGAAAAAGATAGACACTACCTCAGAATAAAAGGCTGGAAAACAATTTTCCAAGCAAATGGTATGAAGAAACAAGCTGGAGTAGCCATCCTAATATCTGATAAGATTGACTTCCAACCCAAAGTCATCAAAAAAGACAAGGAGGGGCACTTTGTTCTCATCAAAGGTAAAATCCTCCAAGAGGAACTCTCAATTCTGAATATCTATGCGCCAAATACAAGGGCAGCCACATTCATTAAAGAAACTTTAGTAAAGCTCAAAGCACACATTGCACCTCACACAATAATAGTGGGAGACTTCAACAAACCACTTTCACCAATGGACAGATCATGGAAACAGAAACTAAACAGGGACACACTGAAACTATCAGAAGTGATGAAACAAATGGATCTGACAGATATCTACAGAACATTTTATCCTAAAACAAAAGGATATACCTTCTTCTCAGCACCTCATGGTACCTTCTCCAAAATTGACCACATAATAGGTCACAAAACAGGCCTCAACAGATTCAAAAATATTGAAATTGTCCCATGTATCCTATCAGATCACCATGCACTAAGGCTGATCTTCAATAACAAAAAAAAAAAAATAACAGAAAGACAACACTCATGTGGAAACTGAACAACACTCTTCTCAATGATACCTTGGTCAAGGAAGGAATAAAGAAAGAAATTAAAGACTTTTTAGAGTTTAATGAAAATGAAGCCACAACGTACCCAAACCTTTGGGACACAATGAAAGCATTTCTAAGAGGGAAACTCATAGCTCTGAGTGCCTCCATGAAGAAACGGGAGAGAGCACATACTAGCAGCTTGACAACACATCTAAAAGCTCTAGAAAAAAAGGAAGCAAATTCACCCAAGAGGAGTAGACGGCAGGAAATAATCAAACTCAGGGGTGAAATCAACCAAGTAGAAACAAGAAGAACTATTCAAAGAATTAACCAAACGAGGAGTTGGTTCTTTGAGAAAATCAACAAGATAGATAAACCCTTAGCTAGACTCACTAAAGGGCACAGGGACAAAATCCTAATTAACAAAATCAGAAATGAAAAGGGAGACATAACAACAGATCCTGAAGAAATCCAAAACACCATCAGATCCTTCTACAAAAGGCTATACTCAACAAAACTGGAAAACCTGGATGAAATGGACAAATTTCTGGACAGATACCAGGTACCAAAGTTGAATCAGGATCAAGTTGACCTTCTAAACAGTCCCATATCCCCTAAAGAAATAGAAGCAGTTATAAATAGTCTCCCAGCCAAAAAAAGCCCAGGACCAGATGGGTTTAGTGCAGAGTTCTATCAGACCTTCAAAGAAGATCTAATTCCAGTTCTGCACAAACTTTTTCACAAGATAGAAGTAGAAGGTACTCTACCCAATTCATTTTATGAAGCCACTATTACTCTGATACCTAAACCACAGAAAGATCCAACAAAGATAGAGAACTTCAGACCAATTTCTCTTATGAATATTGATGCAAAAATCCTCAATAAAATTCTCGCTAACCGAATCCAAGAACACATTAAAGCAATCATCCATCCTGACCAAGTAGGTTTTATTCCGGGGATGCAGGGATGGTTTAATATACGAAAATCCATCAATGTAATCCACTATATAAACAAACTCAAAGACAAAAACCACATGATCATCTCGTTAGATGCAGAAAAAGCATTTGACAAGATCCAACACCCATTCATGATAAAAGTTCTGGAAAGATCAGGAATTCAAGGCCCATACCTAAACATGATAAAAGCAATCTACAGCAAACCAGTAGCCAACATCAAAGTAAATGGAGAGAAGCTGGAAGCAATCCCACTAAAATCAGGGACTAGACAAGGCTGCCCACTTTCTCCCTACCTTTTCAACATAGTACTTGAAGTATTAGCCAGAGCAATTCGACAACAAAAGGAGATCAAGGGGATACAAATTGGAAAGGAGGAAGTCAAAATATCACTTTTTGCAGATGATATGATAGTATATATAAGTGACCCTAAAAATTCCACCAGAGAACTCCTAAACCTGATAAACAGCTTCGGTGAAGTAGCTGGATATAAAATTAACTCAAACAAGTCAATGGCCTTTCTCTACACAAAGAATAAACAGGCTGAGAAAGAAATTAGGGAAACAACACCCTTCTCAATAGTCACAAATAATATAAAATATCTCGGCGTGACTCTAACTAAGGAAGTGAAAGATCTGTATGATAAAAACTTCAAGTCTCTGAAGAAAGAAATTAAAGAAGATCTCAGAAGATGGAAAGATCTCCCATGCTCGTGGATTGGCAGGATCAACATTGTAAAAATGGCTATCTTGCCAAAAGCAATCTACAGATTCAATGCAATCCCCATCAAAATTCCAACTCAATTCTTCAACGAATTAGAAGGAGCAATTTGCAAATTCATCTGGAATAACAAAAAACCTAGGATAGCAAAAACTCTTCTCAAGGATAAAAGAACCTCTGGTGGAATCACCATGCCTGACCTAAAGCTTTACTACAGAGCAATTGTGGTAAAAACTGCATGGTACTGGTATAGAGACAGACAAGTAGACCAATGGAATAGAATTGAAGACCCAGAAATGAACCCACACACCTATGGTCACTTGATCTTCGACAAGGGAGCTAAAACCATCCAGTGGAAGAAAGACAGCATTTTCAACAATTGGTGCTGGCACAACTGGTTGTTATCATGTAGAAGAATGTGAATTGATCCATACTTATCTCCTTGTACTAAGGTCAAATCTAAATGGATCAAAGAACTTCACATAAAACCAGAGACACTGAAACTTATAGAGGAGAAAGTGGGGAAAAGCCTTGAAGATATGGGCACAGGGGAAAAATTCCTGAACAGAGCAGCAATGGCTTGTGCTGTAAGATCGAGAATTGACAAATGGGACCTAATGAAACTCCAAAGTTTCTGCAAGGCAAAAGACACCGTCAATAAGACAAAGAGACCACCAACAGATTGGGAAAGGATCTTTACCTATCCTAAATCAGATAGGGGACTAATATCCAACATATATAAAGAACTCAAGAAGGTGGACTTCAGAAAATCAAATAACCCCATTAAAAAATGGGGCTCAGAACTGAACAAAGAATTCTCATCTGAGGAATACCGAATGTCAGAGAAGCACCTGAAAAAATGTTCAACATCCTTAATCATCAGGGAAATGCAAATCAAAACAACCCTGAGATTCCACCTCACACCAGTCAGAATGTCTAAGATCAAAAATTCAGGTGACAGCAGATGCTGGCGAGGATGTGGAGAAAGAGGAACACTCCTCCATTGTTGGTGGGATTGCAAGTTTGTACAACCACTCTGGAAATCCGTCTGGCGGTTCCTCAGAAAATTGGACATAGTACTACCGGAGGATCCAGCAATACCTCTCCTGGGCATATATCCTGAAGATGCCCCAACTGGTAAGAAGGACACATGCTCCACTATGTTCATAGCAGCCTTATTTATAATAGCCAGAAGCTGGAAAGATCCCAGATGCCCCTCAACAGAGGAATGGATACAGAAAATGTGGTACATCTACACAATGGAGTACTACTCAGCTATTAAAAAGAATGAATTTATGAAATTCCTAGCCAAATGGATGGACCTGGAGGGCATCATCCTGAGTGAGGTAACACATTCACAAAGGAACTCACACAATATGTACTCACTGATAAGTGGATATTAGCCCCAAACCTAGGATACCCAAGATATAAGATACAATTTCCTAAACACATGAAACTCAAGAAGAATGAAGACTGAAGTGTGGACACTATGCCCCTCCTTAGAAGTGGGAACAAAACACCCTTGGAAGGAGTTACAGAGACAAAGTTTGGAGCTGAGATGAAAGGATGGACCATGTAGAGACTGCCTTATCCAGGGATCCACCCCATAATCAGCATCCAAACGCTGACACCATTGCATACACTAGCAAGATTTTATCGAAAGGACCCAGATGTAGCTGTCTCTTGTGAGACTATGCCGGGGCCTAGGAAACACAGAAGTGGATGCCCATAGTCAGCTAATGGATGGATCACAGGGCTCCCAATGGAGGAGCTAGAGAAAGTACCCAAGGAGCTAAAGGGATCTGCAACCCTATAGGTGGATCAACATTATGAACTAACCAGTACCCCGGAGCTCTTGACTCTAGCTGCATATGTATCAAAAGATGGCCTAGTCGGCCATCACTGGAAAGAGAGGCCCATTGGACACACAAACTTTATATGCCCCAGAACAGGGGAACGCCAGGGCCAAAAAGGGGGAGTGGGCGGGTAGGGGAGTGGGGTTGGGTGGGTATGGGGGACTTTTGGTATAGCATTGGAAATGTAAATGAGCTAAATACCTAATAAAAAATGGAAAAAAAAAGAAACATGTATGTTCAATGAAAATCACCCCCAAACCATGTTTGTGGGGAGTTGTTGGCTTCAGAATTTCCTGAGATCCTTCTGTCATTTCACAGTCATTTGCTTGAGACTGAAGTCATCACAGAAGAAAAATGTCACCAGGAAAGCATGGCAAGGCAGTAGGGAGGGAAAAGGTGTAAGAGAAAATCAATTTGGACATGCATTGGTACTTGCACCTAGTAAGTGATTCTGGTCACTTCTAGTCCTAAGTTTTTAAACCATCAACAAATAAAATCCATACTTTATGTCACTCAGTAAGAAAGTCCTAATGTACTGTTTTGCATTTAGTATTTATTATATGCTTGGACTGAAAAGAAGACTTAAAATAGTCTCATTTATTTCTTAAAATAACAACATTTTGAAAGGTGTTATCCTTTACAAGCATGGTATGGTGAGGGTAAAAATTAGGCCCAGGACAACAGTCCTAAGATGTAGAGAAAGTGGGATCCTGATCTGAACAAGGCCGTGAGGACTGAAATTTGGTTGATTACATACCATATTATTACTATTCTGCCTTGCCCAGATTTATTAGAGAATTTCTTTACATCACTGAAATGGTTAGATGAGATTCATAGTTGCTACCAGTTATGCCAAGGATTTGTGACTTCTCTAAGCTTATGTGTATGGCCATATTCAATTCTTACACTGACCCTGGGCTGAAATACTCCCATGCTCATCTTACACATGAGGACACTTAGAGAGAGAACACTGCTATTCTACCAGCAGAGCCATATTTTGATCCAGCCAGGATCCAGACATGAATCCAACAACTGTGCACTCATCTCAGTGAAGACAAAACACTTCATGGACAATATGTTTATGTTATAATGAACGCCAGGGTCTAATCCACAATGGGATTTTCAATATTTCCTCTGTTCTTTTAGGATCACCATCTTGTCACAATTTCCCCCAAACTTTTCTCTTTTTAGTTTTTATTTTTTATTTATTCTATGAAATGTTTTGTTTTCCTCAAACTGATGAGAAGACTACATGTATGTAATTCATTGACCATAGAGAAGGCAAGCTGCTACCTACTTAGAGCCTCCCCACCTAGTGTTACCAGACAGTACTTTTAATACTACCAGAAGAAAAATGTAAATGTCAACCCAGTTACAAACCCTTCAAACCATAAGATAGTGACATGCCTGTAAGATGCTGGTACAATAATGGCACAATAGTTCTCTGAGTAACCAACATATATCTGTTTGGATTTAAGGCCCATTCTATGAGATGAAACCTACACCTGACACAGCTTGGATGGCCAAGAACCTAGGGCCTAGATATGCCATGAACCTAGGGGAAAACAAAATACTACTGTTCTGCTAAAGGAACATAGCAAAAAGCTGACTAATGCTATAATCATTCTGCTATACTTGTGGATCAGTGTCTCGCATCATACATCATCAAAGAAGCTTCCTCCTGCAGTAAATAGGAACAAACACACAGGCCCACAACTAGACAAAACACAGAGAGTGAGAAAGCTTGGTGCACTCAGTCCTAAATGGGATGACTCCATCAAGTTCCTGCCCTTGGAAATTAGAGAATCCTAGAGAAGAGAATCTCAGAAGATTGTGAGAGCCAGAGGGAATGGAAGACATCAAAAAGCCAAGGCTTTATAGAAAGAACAGGATCAATGAACATATGAACCCACAAGGACTATGGAAGCATATACAGGGCCTGTACAGGTCGAAACTAGGTGGGATCTCAGCACTGAGATGGGAAATGGACACATGTTCCACCCCTAACCCAGGAGCAATCTCCAATTGGAAACCACTCACACACACACACAAAAAAAAAAAAAATAGATTTTTTTTCCAATGGACTATCACTGGTTTACAAACAACACTTAAGGGTAGGTCCGTGCCCAGCAGTAGATGATCAACACAAAAATGAATTTGATGGTATATTTTGAGGCTTTTTCTTTTCTTTAATGTTTTTAACCTTAAGATCTTTTGCTTATATATTATGGTTTCCACTGGTTGTGTTTTGATAGGATTTCTCTGTGTGTGCATGCATGTGTTTCTGTATCTTTATGTGTTTCTTGTGCTTTTTCTTTGGGTCTTTTTTCTGTTTGCTTGTTTTGTCCTATTCTGGTTTGTTTATTTTTATTTCATGTGTTTTTTTAAGTATCTTTTTGTTCTCTAAGAAAGAAAAAAGGTGTGTGGATTTGAGTGGGTAGGGAGGTAGAGAGGATTTGGGAAGAGATAGGGTAAGCAAAACCATATTCAGTATATATTATGTGAAAAAATCTATTTTCCATTTTAAAAAAGGAAATTATACACATGTACATAATACATTATCATCACATCTAACCATCCCATAATTCTCTTCTCAACCTCATGTCCTTGTCCTTTTATTTTTGATAACACTCTGAGTTCAGACAGTGTGACCATACCATATGGTCATGGGTGTCAGGTGATCCATTGGGTTATGTGTAGCCTACCAGCATTGACACCCCCCCCTCCAATCCAAGCAAACGTACTCTCTTTCCCTGAGCAGTCATCAACTGTCCCTAGCTCAGCATTTAAGGTGAGGTCTTCAGATCTTCTAACCCACTCCATGTTGAACCTTTATCCATTAGATTGATTTTGTACAAGTTGTTCTACGGTCATGTCACATCCAGAAGACAGCATGTCACAGCATTTCTCCCCGTGCTTCAGCTCCTATATTCTTTCTGATCCTCCTTTTGCAACGCTCCCTGAACTTTGTGGGAATGGTTACTATAGATATATCACTTGTGCCTAAGAACACAATTGCTCTTCTGTGCATGTTGAACAGCAATGTGTTTCTGTGGTCATCAACTCTCACTGCACTAAGAAGCTTCTCTGACTGGGGATGAAAGCAATAAAAATTGATTGCTACAGAAATGAATATTTAAAAAGCAGTTTGGCAAAATGACCATTAATCTAAAAAATATCAGTGAGTTATCCCCTAGAGTCTATGACTTCCTTAGTCATATTTACAATACCAGACATGAAGTGTCTCAGGTGGACTTCAAGTCCAATCAAAAGAGAAGTTGGTTACTCCCATGAACGTCATTCCAGGATTGCAGCAGGGGGTACAGCTTGCCTGTCAGGTTATGTTGTAGTCTGTAGGTTCCATTGCCAGATAAGACCATTGATGACTTTTTCCCCCCAGAAGCCTGTGTGGCACTTTCCAGCACCATCAAAGTGAACCAACAGGGAGAGTTTCCTATTTAGTTCAGAACTGATGCCTCTCTTTCCTGAAACCAAGTGTGTGATATCGTCAGCAGTAGGGTCTTACCATGTATTTATAGTATGCAACTAAGAAAGAAACTGATAACCTGTGTTGTTTGAATGCCTCTAGGATCTCCATGATCAATAACTCATAGGGAGGTAACCATACCTGGCACTGAGATTTTTATGAGCTTTGTCTTCTGAGGTGGTTTTCAAACTGAAGCTGTTGCCCCTTTTCACTGGCAAATAGATATTTGACCTTAGATAAAAAAATAAGAGATTGTTCCTTTTTAATCCCTGAGGGCTAGAGAGAGCAAACCTTGTCTTAGGCAGAGACTAGGGAAGACTGTTGCTCATCTGTGGAGTCATCTTGGAAGATGGGCTCAGAAAATTCCAGTGTTGATGATGTCCTGAGAATTAGTTCCCAAATGTCCTGACTCTACATGACATGCTTTAGTAAAACAGCACTTCAGTCTTAGCAAGCAGTGGCCTTCATCAATAAATGTTCCTTGTAAGGTGGGACTCTGTCCTTGGATTAGCTTTGGGTAGTAGAAACTGTGCAGATCCAGTCAGCGTGCCAAGCTTCCAACAGCAATAATTGACTCCTACACTACCACTAGGCCTTAATTTCTTCATCCCTAGAACTGATTAGGTAGCAAACATCAGTATGTTTTAAGGCAGATTAATAAGCTAATACATGACAGTGCTCTGCATGCTGCAGTGTTTCTTAACATAATATATATTGAAGGATAATTTTTCATATGGTATATATATTTAATTACATTTTATTTATTTTGTGTAAATAAAAGAAGGGGCATATGCATGCCATGGTGCTTGAGGACAATTTGCATGGATTGATTCTTTCCTTCCAAATGTAGGTACCCAGGTTGGACTTGACACATCAGGGTTAGAAGCAGGTGCTTTGCACAGTGTTCCATATCTCTGGTCCTATTCTACATCTTTAAAGCAACTGCTTTCTGGTTTAGAGTCTCATTTCTGTTTTAAGCATTATGTACTTCTGAAGAATTTGGCCCAGAGTCTAGGAACTTAAAAGTAAATTTTATGTTGGACAGAATGCTTCTTCCATTGCCAACAAAGGTATCTTCATGTTAATCCCTGAAATTCAACGGACCTTAAAAAGGTCCTTAAATGATGAAGACAAAGGTGGGAGAGTCAGTGACAAGATGATGAAGCCCAGTAGAGATGTAATCATTCTTTGTTACCTCTGAAGACAGAGGAAGGGGTCTCAATTGAATGCTGCAACCTTCAGCAATGTGACAGGAAGGGAGCATGCACCTGCACCTGCAGTGTCCAGGAAGATTTGCAGTCCTAAGACGTGATTTTAGCCAGTGAGACCTGTAGTAGATGTCTGACTTTCAGAATTATAATACATTAGTTTCCTCGAGCTACCTAATTTGTAATAATTTATTAAACTATCAAGAGTAAACTAATATACTTGTATAACCAAGATAACCTACATGATATATGCTTGCGATAGTCATAAAAGGTAGACCTATCACTTAGTGAGCTGAAACATCTTGTGATTCTCTGAGAAGTTTGGAGTATGCTTTTTAAGAATGGAAGATGTGGTATTTCATACATCTACCTTTAGTTTTTAAATTTATTTTAATATATTTGTTTAAGCATGTATATATGTTTACTGTGTGTATGTCTGGAGCCCTTAGAGACCAGAAGAGGTCTCCAGTGGTTGTAAGCTGCCAGGTGGGTGCTGGGAACCAAACCCAGAGCACTGAATGCTCTTGATCAGAACCATCTTCCAAGCTCAGAGAGAAGCACCTTTGATATCTTCCTGGACAGGTGCACTGCACAGAGGACACAGAGATAATGACTTCTGACTTATTAGTTAGACTGCTCACTTGTAGAATTATAATACATTAGTTTATTCAAGCTACCAAATTTATAATAATTTATTAAACTATCAAGAGTAAACTAATATACTTGTATAACCAAGATAATCTACATAATATATGCTTGAAATAGTCATAAAAGGTAGGTCCATCACTTAGTGAGCTGAAACATTATATGATTCTCTGAGAAGTTTTGAGTAAGGACACAGAGTTAGTTTCTGCAGATGGAGTTAGTAAATAAAATATTCCTCAATGTCTCTTCTAGCTTATGCCTCCCAAATTGCCCTTACTATTCATGATCTGCCTCATTGTGTTTGTGGATAAATGACAAGGAAGCTGGTATTTCTTCTGAGTTGTTTAGAAATGTGATCTTTTCCAACACTCTCTCTCTTTAAAAAAAATTAGAGCCAGTCTAGCAAATTGGCAAAGGACTTATAATTTGAATGACATTGGCAAAGGTTGAATTGTCCTCCAACTATCTAGGAGGCAGTGTCAGAGAAATTCTATGTCATCTTTTACTGGTCAGGGCCTATTGGAAACATTCTCAACTCATATGCACTGCCACATTCAGTGATCTCTCATTGGAAGAATATGACTGGTGAGAACAGATCTTTGAAAACCTCAGAAGTGTTTGAAATGAAGATAGAGAGATTTTTGCAAAACGCTTACCTGGTAGCAAAGTTTTCAGAAGCATGGACTCTTCTACTCCTGTCTATTTTGAATCTAAAGGAACTACACAAGGGAAGAGTCAAGGCCACCAGCATGCTGAGTGCTCTGCTAGAAACAGACACTGTGCGATAATCAGGGGCTGAGGGTAAAGCCCAGCAGGGACAGCTCTCCTCTCTCTAGTGTTGCTTGGTCTCTACAGTGTGGATGACTCAGCCCTCACAAGGCTCCTTCATTCTGCCTGTTTTTTTTCTGACATTGCAAACATTGTGTTTGAAGAACACCCCGTTAGGCGTTTGTGTTTAATAAGGAATCATTAAAATTGTCTGTAGCCCCAATTATTAGCTTCTGGGGCTTGTCATGTTACATATCACCATGCTATAAGAAGACTGAGGGATTCTATCCAGAGCTGGTATAATTCAGTGGGCAGGACCGGAGCATCAAAGTCACACAGACTTTAAGTCGTGACTTGCCAGCTGTCTGTATTTCTTTGTCCATAGAAAGAAGATAATGCTACTTGCTTCCCAGAGATCTCTTTGGGATTTAATGTAATAATCAGTTGAGGAATTTGAACAGTAATAGGCAGACATAATAGTTGTTATGTATTATTGTTCTGTTACTAAAACTCAAAAGCCATAAAGCTAATATTAACTATCTAATAAAAACGGACAGAATCCTGAACTAATTCTGAAGCTATTTTTCCTCTTGTACAAAGAAGGCAATGAAGTTAATAGTTTACTAAGCTGGTGTGTGTCACATGACCCAGTGCTTATCTGTTTAGAAACAATGAGGATGTAAGTTTTACTAATTATGAAAAATAACCCAATGACCCAATTTCTCTCCCCTTATGAGTAGATGGTACTTAACACAGGGTCTCAAGTGGTCTTGACTGACCTCTAATCTACAATATAGCTGAGGATGACCTTGAACTCCTCAGTTTTCTGACTCAACCTCCTACATTCTGAGATTCTAGATGTGTACACTGTAGTGGACTTAATAAAAATGGCTCCATAGGCTCATAGCAAGCAGCACTATTTGGAGGTGTGATCTTATTAAAGAAAATATATCACTGGGGTTGGCCGTGAGGTTTCAGAAGCTAAAAGCCAGGGCTAGTGGCTCACTGTCTCTCTTTCTGCCTGTAGATTCAGATGTAGAACTCTCAGCTACATCTCCAGCACCATATCTGTCTTCATGCCACCATGATTCCTGGCAGGATGATAATGGACTAATCTTTTGAACTGTAATCCAGTCCCAATTAAATGTCTTCCATTATAAGAAGAGTTTCCACAGACATGGTGTCTCTTTATGGCAATAAAATCCTAAGACAAACACCATGGCTTCTTCTTATAGTGCTGAGGAGCAAACCAAGAGCATTCTGCATTCTAGGCAGGTACTCTACCAACTCAGCAATGTTCCCAGGCCTTGAGAGAAGAAAATGCAAAATGGCGATGAAGTCTAAAATGGAAGAACTCAGGTGTGAGAAGGCAGGTCTATGTCATGGTGGGTAGTACAGCCAAACAGTTCTGAATACAGACCAAAAGCAGCCTTTCCTTCCCTAAAGCTATCCTATTTGACCTGCAAGCAACTGTATGGATCAGAGAACCTAAGAGAGGCTATGCTTGCTTGCCCAAGTCCTTGTTGCAGAACCACTGGATAGGGCCCTAACCATAGATCCTGAGGTAATCTGCTCCCTCCACAGTGATGTTTTGAGAGATGTGCCCATCTCTTCCATGGAAGGAGGTCCACTATCATCATATCCTGAAGCTGCCTTGTGTTCTCTCTACAGTGGTGCTCTAATATCAATTCAGAGTCAGGTGTCACATATATATGACAGAAAACACATCTACCCATGCTGTCAATATTAGACCTTCTGATTTTGGTCCCAGTTTTGGGCCTTGAGGCCTTTGACACAGTTCCACATCCCTTCTAAGTCATGCCAAACAGGAACTAGAGAAAAACATCTGTGTTCTTGGCAGCAAGTCTACCTACTTCAGTTCCCTAAAATCTGCTACCCTGTGAACTCTAATGTGGCCCTGCTCTACCAGAGACCAAGAGCAAGATCTGTTCCATAGGGATCTAAGAGTACCATGTCTCCATGTATAGCATGCTAACTGCAGATCCAGTAACAGTCACTGACTTTCTTTCAGCCCCTCTTAACTGTGGCCCAGGAGACAGTACTGTCAGACTGAGGATGTGGAAGGACATGTTTAGTTGTCAAAACAATTCTGTCAGGACAGCAAAATATGCTTACATCTTCAAAAGCAAGTCTACATAGACTGTGAAGGACAGGGTGAGCACTGCATCACCAAGAAGCCTTATTAACCTCCATATGAATATCCTTCTTTAAAACCTGATAAATAATTCAAAATATTTGGGTTTTGTTGTTTGTTTTGAGACAGGATCTCACTGTGTAGCTCTGGCTGTCTTGCAAACTTTTCTATAAACCACGTTTAACACAAAATTACAGGGATCCACCTGCCTCTGCCTTGCAAATTCTAAGCTCAACAGCATGCACCACCATGATCAGTTCAAAAAGTTTCTTTTCTGAACTTAATCTACGTACAAGAAAACAGAGATTCAACTCACTCCACTAAAGAAAAAGCCAAAATATGTTTTCCAAATTTTTATTAGGTAATTACTTTATTTACATTTCAAATGCTATCCTGAAAGTCCCCTATACCCCTCCCTGCTCCCCTACCCACCCACTCCCACTTCTTGGCCCTGGTGTTTCCCCTGTACTGGGGTATATAAAGTTTGCAAGACCAAGGGGCCTCTCTTCCCAATGATGGCAGACTAAGCCATCTTCTGCTACATATGCAGCTAGAGACATGAGCTCTGGGGGTACTGGTTAGTTCATATTGTTGTTCCACCTATAGGGTTGTAGACCCCTTCAGCTCCTTGGGTACTTTCTCTAGCTTCTCCATTGGGGGCCCTGTGTTCCATCCAATAGCTGACTGTGAACATCCACATCTGTGTTTGCCAGGCACTGGCATAGCCTCACAAGAGACAGCTATATCAGGGCCCTTTCAGCAAAATCTTGCTGGCGTATGAAATAGTGTCTGCGTTTGGTGGCTGTTTATGGGATGGACTCCTGGGTGGGGCAGTCTCTGGATGGTCCATCCTTTCATCTTAGCTCCAAACTTTGTCTCTGTAACTCATTCCATGGGTGTTTTGTTCCCAGTTCTAAGAAGGGGCAAAGTGTCCACACTTTGGTCTTCGTTCTTGAGTTTCATGTGTTTTGCAAATTGTATCTTGGGTATTCTAAGTTTCTGGGCTAATATCCACTTATCAGTGAGTGCATATCATGTGAGTTCTTTTGTGATTGGGTTACCTCACTAAGATGATACCATCCAGATCCATCCACTTGCCTAGGAATTTCATAAATTCATTGTTTTTAATAGCTGAGTAGTACTCCATTGTGTAAATGTACCACATTTTCTGTATCCATTCCTCTGCTGAGGGACATCTGGATTCTTTCCAGCTTCTGGCTATTATAAATAAGGCTGCTATGAACATAGTGGAGCATGTGTTCTTATCACCAGTTGGAACATAAAAGCCAAAATATTATGATGGGAATATTGGTGGAGTAAGAAACAGCACAGCATGTATAATTGAGAGTTATTAAAACAAAGGAGGGACCCCAGATTAGACACATTTCCAACACAAAGAGAAGATACAATTCATCTTCTAAGCAATGCAAAGGGGCAAGGGGTCTGAATCTGAATTGGGTAGAAACAGCCACAAATGACTTTGCAAGTATTATTTTTAAAAAGACAATAGGGGGAAGTTCATACTAGGATGAGTTAGGATAAGTTGGTTAGTTATTAGTTAATGGTTAGTAAGTTAGTCAGGGTAGCCAAATGGAGAATTTTGATTGTTGGACCTTAGTGATTAGCCTCAGGAATGAGTCAGACATGAAGTAGTAGGTAAATAAAGTTATGGACCTTGGTGGCCAGCTTTAGAAATATGGAAGTGTCTATCATGTGTGTTCTTTTGTGATTTGGTTACCTCACTTAGGTTGATATCCAGACCCATCCATTTATCTAAGAATTTTATAAATTCATTGTTTTTAAAAGCTGCATAGTACTCCATTGTGTAAATGTACCACATTTTCTATATCCATTGCTCTGTTGAGGGACATCTGGGTTCTTTCCAGCTTCAAGCTATTATAAATAAGGTTGCTATGAACGTAAGTGGATATTAGCCCAGAAGCTCAAAATACCCAAAATACAATTTGCAAAACACATGAAACTCAAGAATAAGGAAGGCCAAAGTGTGGATACTTCTATCCTTCTTAGAAGGGGGAACAAAATACCCATGGGAGGAGTTACAAAGTTCGGAGCATAGACTGAAGGAATGACCATCCAGAGACTGCCCCATCTGGGGATCCATCCCGTAAACAACCACCAAACCCAGACATTATTATTGTGGATGCCAAAAAGAGCTTGCTGACAGGAGCCTGATAAAGCTGTCTTCTGAGAGGCTCTACCAGTGCCTGACAAATACAGAAGTGAATGCTCATATCCATCCATTGGATGGAGCACAGGGTCCCCAATGCAGGAGCTAGAGAAAGTACCCAAGGAGCTGAAGGCATTTGCAAGCCCATAGGAGGAATAACAATATAAACTAACTAGTACCCCCAGAGTACTAAACAGAGTGGTAGCTCCCTGGGACTAAACCACCAATCAAAGGAAACACGTGGTAGAACTCATGGCTCTAGCTGCATATGTAGCAGAGGATGATGGCCTAGTTGGTCACCAATGGGGAGGAGAAGCCCTTGGTCCTGTGAACATTCTATGTCCCAGTATAGGGGAATGCCAGGGCCAGAAAGCAGGACTGGGTGGGTTGGGGAGCAGGAGGAGAGGAGAGGGGAAACTAGGAAAGAGATAACATTCGTAATGTAAATAAAGAAAATGCCTAATAATTTTTAATGCCAAAATTCAAGCATAGCAATGAATAGAAAGTTTCAAAGTGGTTTTATTGTACATGAAGAATTATATTTTGTGTGGCTAGATTCCTTTTTACTGTTCCTTACTTAAAATTAATGGTGTCTAAAGACACGAGCTCTGGGGGTACTGGTTAGTTCATATTGTTGTTCCATCTATAGGGATGCAGACCTCTTCAGTTCCTTGGGTACTTTCTCTAGTTCCTCCATTGGAGGCCCTGTGTTCCATCCAATAGCTGACTGTGAGTATCCACTTCTGTATTGAAGTGAAAAAGAAAGAAAGAAAGAAATATGGAAGTGTCTAAATAGGGGACTCTAATAGTTTGGCAAGAGAGGGAAATTGGAAGGGCAAGACCTGCAGGTGCTATCTTTTCCATGCTTGGTCCTGTTAGATGCCCTCAGGGGGCATCCCTGTTAATTATCTACTAATCCTGCTTCAGAGTAGCTTCCTGACACATCTAGCTCATTCTCAGGAAGTTCCAATGTGCTGCCTATGGCTAGGGTAACCATTTCCCAGGCATCCAATTACAGTGGTAGCAATCAGCAACTGCACAGGCTTCTTGGAGCTGCAGTAACAAATTGCCACAAACGGTGACTTAAAGCAATTATGGCTTATTTTGTCACAGTCCAGGAAGCCAGAAGTCACAAATCAATGCTTCATCAGAATTGGCTGCATCAGGGAGATAGAAGAAAGGAAACATTTTGCATCTTGTTCCTCACTGTGGTACACGTGGGCAGTCCTTAGCCATCAATAGATACACACTCCAACCTTTGTGACTCCAACCTGCTGTCACATTCTCTTCCCTGGGGGTCTGTGTGCCCTCACCCTTTGTAAAAATGTGTTTTTAATTGAAATAGAGTTGCATGACTTTCCTCATTTTCTCTTCTTTCAAGCCCTCTCAGACCCCACCTCAAGGTGATGGGCTTCTTGTTTTTAATATCTTATATGTATATATGTAGATGTATGTACATGTATGCATAAATATATAAATATCACCTGCTGAGTCTGCTTTTGTTGTTTGTGTACATACTTTTAGAGCTGACCTTTCTATGTTGGGCAACCAATAATGAGGCTCATCTTTTAGGAAAGCGAATTCTCTTTTTCCCAATAGTCATTAGTGAATGAAAAAGACAAATAAAAAAAAGAAAGGAATGGGTAGAGGAGGGGAGAGGATGGGAGGGAAGGAGAGAGAAGGGGAAGGGAGAGAAGGGGATGGAGAGGAAGGGACTGTTTCTAAGTATGGTAGAGAATAAAGTTTATTACAAATATGTGGTAGAGCATAGCCTGAGTCAGAGACAGATGGGAGAGACCAGAGTGGACATGACTAGACTGAGCTGGGCCATGTGGGGAGGGGGATGGGAAGGAAGATGAGAGGGAGGGGAACCAGGTGCAGCAAGCAGTAGGACAAAGGTACAAAAGAGTGGGTAACCAAAATGTCTGAATTATTTATGAAAGAACCTCTGAGGGGAAGGCAGCCCAGCCCCTGCAAAAATCAGGGTAGAAGGTAGGGACTGAGAGTTAATGGGGGGACCTGGAGGCCAGGTCCGCTTTGGTATGTTAAATAGGCACCTCAGCCATTTGTTCGAGGTCTGAAACTTAACAATTATTTACCCATAGATGGGAAAACTCTGCTAATTAAGGTCGAAGTGCACCATGACTGGATAGTCTCTGGGTCGGATTTTTATCCTTAACAGGCTGTATCTGCAAAGACAAAACAACATCACATTCTGAAGAATGAACTTGAAGAAACATCATTCAACACGGTTCAATAGCTCTCTACATGGAGGTGAAGACTCTGGTGCTGAGATCTGCGAAGTATCAGTATCTATTAAAAATGACTCTGTATTAAATATCAGGAAATTATGAAAGTAATTCACATTACCTCGGAACACATACCTCCAGATTTAATAGAGCTTAGACAAGACCTTAGCTTGTATAAGTTGCTGACCTTGTATCAAGGCACTGGCAAATAGATGGAGACTGCTAACTGTCGTTCTGCAATGGGAGAAGGCCAGAGCTAAAAGAAAGAACATGGTATCCTCTAAAACAGAAGAGGAAACACTACATACAGGCACACAAACTTATCTATCACAAACACAGACACATGCACACACACACATAATCATACACACATAAAACACACATATATACAGATACTCACATGCAACACACACACACACACACATATATGCATATATATATATATACATATATATATATGCACAGACATACGCATGCAACATACACACATATATATGTATACACACATAACACATATATATATATATGTATATATATGCACATATACACACATACATACATATACACACATATATGTATACACACACATATACACATATATATGTATACACACACACACATAGACACACACAGAGATACACATGAAACACACACACATGCGATTCAAATATTTTCACATAAACAAAAGCACACATAGTGAGAGAAAGAGGGAGGGAGAATGTAAATATACAGAGGGTATCAAGGCAAGAGTAAAAAATTTATGCACTTTCGTATTTCAAAACAATTGTTTTTAGTGAATCTTTTTCTGTTCCAATTAGACTGACAAGTGTTCTATGGTATGGGAGTGGAACACAGAAAAAACTCTTCAATTCAGAATAAGAGAACTTCCAAAATGGAATTCTCCAGAGTGCCAGGGAAAGAAAATCCCAACGTCCCTTGCACAGAAACAGCAGCCCAGCTTGGAACAAATCCTGTGATTCCAGGAGAACTGTCCATCTTAGGAATAGACTGAAGTCTGGTAGATCGCTTAGTGGCAAAATGTTTGCCTTGCAAGCCTGGGGACAAGAGTTTAAAGCCTAGAATTCATTTAAAAAGCCAGGCATGGTGGTGCATATTCGTAATCCTAGCAGAATCTCAGCACTGAATGTGGGATGGGGTGAAAATAGATAGATTCTTGCTGCTCAGTCAGCCTAAACTAGGAATACTGCCTCAAAATAAAGAAAATGACAAAGCATGAGGAAGAAAACCTGAGGTGGTCTCTTCTCTAGGCATGTGTGTGTTCCCACAGCCCAACACATGCACATACATAACAAGCAAACCAAGAACCTGCAAATTAAAAATTGTGGGAAAAAAAATCTACGTTGAAAAGCATTTTGGAAATTACCTGGAGAGGAGAGGCAGAAAGGGTTCACCTGTTTCTGAGTAGAAAAAAAAAGAAAAAGAAAAAGAAAAAAGAAAGAAAGAGAGAAAAAAGAAAAGGGAAAAAAAAGAAAGAGAAAAAGAAAAAGAAAAAAAAAAGAAATCAGCCAAAGCACCAGGTAAAACAAAGTAGCTTAAGGAATTAGACAGTGGTGGCACCTCATTTGACTGAGCATCGAGGAATATTTACATAGTCATAATAATGGAAGCACTGAGGTGCAGTTAATCAAAATCTGCAATATAATTACCTAGACAGGACAGAGGAAAAGGAAATGTAACATAATCAAACCAAAAATCTTCATCTCTGCAAATTATTTAGTGAATAATATCTAAATCTGACAAAGAGAGGAAGCAGCTCAGGACATTTTTATTTGCAGTCTTTCTTTTCCCTTCTTTTCTTTAGGATGTAATGTCATGTGAAGAAGTAAGGCAGCTCTGTGTGAGTGAGTTAACTCCTGTGGGAATGTGTGATGTTGACTTGAGCCAGCCATGCTAAGGACCACAGCTTCAGATATACGGGAAAAGGACAAAGCCATCATCCAGAGGTTTAGTGCAATGGGATGGCAAACTTACTCTTGTCCATTTGAAGATGTTGACAGTGTGTGGAGAAAATATCCACCACAGCTTTCTCCCTTCCAGATACTTATGGCTTTAAAATTACCCCGTACAGAGACTGTTCTACAAAGAGCAACCTATCCACCCCCTTGATCCAGCTGTACAAAATAACAGTGCTTCATAGCTCTGCACTGTATAATAAATGTGCTGAGCTTCCAGGGTGGCCAGATTCCCTGATCCCAGCTTTTATGTCCATGTGTCTGGGTACCTGTCATTTCTTCATTCTTTCATCACCGAATTCAGGTCAGACACTAGAAACTATGTGAGGACTTGGAAGTATAAGCTAAAGCACCTACTATAATTGAGGGCAGTGATAACTGAGTGTGTCCAGGGGTGCTGAGTGTGACCAGGGGTGCTAAATGTGACCTGGGATGCTGAGTGTGTCCTGGGTGCATGGTGTGTTCTGGGTGCTGAGTGTACCTTGGGTGCTGAGTGTGTCCTGGGTTGCTGAGTGTGTCCTGGGTGCAGAGTGTACCTTGGGTGCTGAGTGTGTCCTGGGTGCTAAGTGTATCCTGGGGTGTGGAGTGTTTCCTGAATGCAGGTGTGTGTCCTGGCTGCTGAGTGTGTCCTGTGGTGCTGAGTGTTACCTGGGTTGCAGAGTGTATCCTGGGGTGCAGAATATGTCCTGGGTGCTGAGTGTACCCTGATTACTGAGTGTGTCCAGGGGTGCTGAGTGTGTCTGGGGTACTGAGTATATCATGGGTGCTGAGTGTACCTTGGGTGCTGACTGTGCCCAGGGGTGCTGAGTGTACCTTGGGTGCTGAGTGTGTCGTGGGCACTGAGTGTTACCTGTGTGCTGATTGTACCTTAGGTACTAAATGTGTCTTGGGTGCTGAGTGAGTCCTGGGGCTCTGAGTGTGACATGGGGTGCTGAGTGTGTCCTGGGTGCTGAGTATACCCTGATTACTGAGTGTGACCTGAAGCTCTGAGTGTGACTTAGTGTGCTGAGTGTGTCCTGGGGTGCTGAGTGTGTCTGGGGTACTGAGATATCCTCAGTGCTGAGTGTACCTTGGGTTCTGAGTGTGTCAGGGGGTGCTGACAGTGTCCTGGTTGCTGAGTGTACCTTGGGTGATGAGTATGTCTAGGGGCTCAGAGTGTGACCTGGGGTGCTGAGTGTGTTCGGGGTACTGAGTGTGAACTTTGGTGCTGAGTGTGTCCTGGGTGCTGAATGATCCTGAAGCTCTGAGTGTGTCCTGGGTGCTGAGTGTACCTTGGGTGCTGTGTGTGTCCTAGTGTGCTAAGGGTGACATGGGGTGCTAAGTGTGACCTGGGGTGTTGAGTGTGACCTGGGGTGCAGAGTGTGTGCTGGGTACTGAGTGTGTCATAGGTCCTGTGTGTGTCAGGGGTGATGAGTGTGTCCTGAGTGCTGAGTGTACCTTGGGTGCTGAGTGTATACTGGGGTGCTGAAGGTGTCCTCAGTGCTGAGCGTGTCCTCAGTGCTGAGTGTGTCCTCGGTAATGAGTGTGTTCTGGGGTTCTGAGTGTGTCCTGGGTGCTTAGTGTGTCTGGGATACTGATTGTGTCCAGGGGCTATGATTGTTTCCTGGGGTGCTGAGTGTGTCCTAGGTGCTGAGTATACCCTGATACCTGAGTGTGTTCTGGGGTACTTAGTGTGACTTTAGGTGCTGAGTGTGTCTGGGGTGCTGACTAGGTTCTGGGTGCTGAGTGTACCTTGGTTGCTGAGTGTGTACTGGGATGCTGAGGGTTTCCAGGGATCTGAGAGTGACCTGGGATGTTGAGTGTGTCCGAGTTAGTGAGTGTGCTCTACTGTGCTAAATGTGTCCTAAGTGTACCTTGGGTGCTGAGTATGTCCTGGGGTGCTGAGTATGTCCTGGGGTGTTGAGTGTGACCTGGGATGCTGAGTGTGTCCTGAGTGCTGAGTGTGTCCTGGTGTGATAACTGTCACATGGGGTGCAAAGTGTGACCTGGGGTGTTGAATGTGACCTGGGGTGCTGAGTATGTTCCAGGTGCCGAGTATGTCCCGGCTGCTGAGTGTGTCCTGAAGCTCTGAGTGTGATCTGGAGTGTTGAGTGTGTCCTAGATGCTGTGTGTGGCCATTTGTGCTAAGTGTGAACTGGGGTGCTGAGTGTGTCCTGGATGATGAGTATGTCCTGGGTGCTGAGTGTGTCCGGGGTACTGAGTGTTTCCTGGGGTGCTGAGTATGTCCTGGCTGCTGAGTGTGTCCTGGCTGGTGAGTGTGTCCTGGGGCACTGAGTATGTCTGGGGTTCTGAGTCTGTCCTGGGTGCTGAGTGTGCATTGGGTGCTGAGTGTGTCCAGGGGTTCTGAGTGTGTCCTGGGTGGAGAGTATACCCTGATTACTGAGTGTGTCCTGGGGCTCTGAGTGTGACCTGGGGGGTTGAGTATGTCTGGGGTACCGAGTATGTCCTGGGGTCTGAGAGTGACCTGGGTGCTGAGTGTGTCCGGGGTGCTGAGTGTGTCCGAGTTACTGAGTGTGCCGTGTGGTGCTAAGTGTGTCCTGGGGGCTGAGTGTACCTTGAGTGCTGTGTCCTGGGGTGCTGAGTGTTTCCTGGGGTGCTGATTGTGTCCTGCAGAGCTTAGTGTGACCAGGGTGCTGTGTTTGTCCTGTGGTGCTGAGTGTGTCCTAGGTGCTGAATGTGTCCTGGGGCTCTGAGTCTGCCCTGGGTTCTGGGTGTACCTTAGGTGCTGAGTGTTTCCTGGGGCTCTGAGTGTGTCTTGGGGTGCTGAGTGTGATCTATGGTGCTAAATGTACCCTGGGTGATGAGTGTGTCCTGGGTGGTGAGTGTGTCCTGGGTCCTGAGTGTACCCTGGGTGCTGAGTGTGTCCTGGGTCCTGAGTGTACCCTGGGTGCTGAGTGTGTCCTGGGGTGCTGAGTTTGACCAGGGGTTCTGAGTGTGACCTGGGGTACTGAGTGTGTCCTGGGTGCAGATTTTCTCCTGTGTACTGAGTGTGTCCTGAGTGCTGATTTTACCTTGGGTGCTGAGTGTGTTCTGTGGTGCTGAGTGTTTCCTGGGTGCTGAATGTGTCCTGGGGCTCTGAGTCTGCCCTGGGTGCTGGGTGTACATAGGGTGCTGAGTGTGTCCTGGGGTGCTGAGGGTTTCCTGGGTACTGAGTGTACCTTGGGTGCTGAGTGTGTCCTAGTGTGCTGAGTGTGTCTTGGGTGCTGAGTGTGTCCTGGGGTGATGAGTTTGACCAGGGGTTCTGAGTGTGACCTGGGGTGCTGTGTGTGTCATGGGTGCTGACTGTGCCATGGGGCTCTTAGTCTGTCCTGGGTGCTGAGTGTACCTTGGGTGCTGAGTGTATCCTGGGGCTCTGAGTCTGCCCTGGGTGCTGCGTGTACCTCGGGTGCTAAGTGTGTCCTGGGGTGCTGAGTGTGTCCTGGGTGCTGAGTCTACCTTGGGTATTGAGTGTGTCCTGGGGCTCTGGTTGTGTCTTGGTGTGCTGAGTGTGATCTGTGGTGCTAAAAGTACCCTGGGTTCTGAGTGTGTCCTGGGTGCTAAGTGTGACCTGGGGTGCTAATTTTGTCCTGGGGAGTTGAGTGTGAACTGGGGTGCTAGGTGTGTCCTGTGTGTTGAGTGTGTCTGGGGTATTGAATGTGTCCTGGGGTGCTGAGTGTGTCCTGAGGGCTGAGCCTATCCAGGGGCTCTGAGTGTGACCTGGGGTGCTGATTGTGACCTGGGTTGTTGGGCTTGTCCCGGGGTGCTGAGTGTTTCTTTGGTGCTGACTGTGTCCTGGATGCTGAGTTTTTCCGGGGTACTGAGTGTGTCCTGGTGTGCTGAGTGTGTCCTCGGGTGCTGAGTTTGACCTTGGGTGTAGATTTTGTCCTAAGTGCTGAATGTAACCTGGGGTGCTGAGTGTGACCTGGGGTGCTGAGTGTGTCCAGGGTACTGAGTGTTTCCTGGGTGCTGAGTGTGTTCAGGGGTTCTGAGTGTGACCTGTGATGCTGAGTGTGTCCAGGGTACTGAGTGCGTCCTGGGGTGCTGAGTGTGACCTGGGTTGCTTATTGTGACCTGTGTTGTTGAGTGTGTCCTGGGGTGCTGATTGTGACCTGGGGTGCTGGTTGTTTACTGGGGTGCTGAGTATGTCCTCGGTGCTGAGTGTGACCGGGGTGCTGAATGTGTCCTGAGGTGCTGAGTGTGTTCTGGGGTGCTGAGTTTGTCCTGAGGTGCTGAGTGTGTCCTGGATGTGGAGTGCTTCCTGGGTGCTGTGTGTGTCCTGTGGCTCTGACTGTGACCTGGATGCTGAGTGTGTCCTGGGCCTCCAAGTGTGTCCTGGGGTCCTGAGTGTGTTCCTGGTGCTGAGTGTTTTCTGGGTGCTTAGTGTGTCTTGGGTAATGAGTATGTCTTTGGATGCTGAGTGTGTCCTGGGTGCTGAGTGTTTCCGGGGTACTGAGTGTGTCCTGGTGTGCTGAGTTTGTCTTCAGGTGCTGAGTGTGACTTGGGGTGCAGATTGTGTCCTGTGTGCTGAGTGTGTGACCAGGGGTGTGACCTGGGGTGTTGAATGTTTCTTAGGGTGCTGATTGTGTCCTTCAGAGCTGAGTGTGACCAGGGTGTTGAGTTGAGTGTGTCCTGTGGTTCTGAGTGTGTCTTGGGTCCTGAGTGTGTCCTGTGGTGCTGAGTGCATCCTGGGTGCTGAGTGTGTCCTGGAGTACTGAGTATGACCTGGGGTGCTTAGTTTGACCTGGGGTGTTGTGTGTGTCCGGGGTGCTGATTGTGTACTGGGATGCTGACTGTGTCCTGAGTGCTGAGTGTGACCTGGGTGCTGAGTGTCTCCTGAGGTGCTGATTGTGTCCTGCAGAGCTGAGTGTGACCAGGGTGCTGAGTATGTCCTGGGTGCCAAGTGTGTCCTGGGTGCTTAGTGTGTCCTGGGTGCTGAATGTTTCTGGGGTACAGAGTGTGTCCTGGTGTGCGGAGTTTGTCCTCAGGTGCTGAGTGTGACTTCGGGTGCAGATTGTGTCCTGTGTGCTGAGTGTAAGATGAGGTGCTGAGAGTGACCTTGGGTGTTGAGTGTATCCTGGGGTGCTGAGTGTTTCCTGGGGTGCTAATTGTGTCCTTCGGAGCTGAGTATGACCAGGGTGCTGAGTGTGTCCCGTGGTGCTGAGTGTTTCCTGGGTGCTGAATGTGTCCTGGGGCTCTGAGTCTGCCGTGGGTGCTGGGTGTACCTTGGGTGATGAGTGTGTCCTGGGGTGCTGAGGGTTTCCTGGGTACTGAGTGTACTTTGGGTGCTGAGTGTGTCCTGGGTGCTGAGTGTGCCTTGGTTGCTGAGTGTTTCCTGGGGCTCTGAGTGTGTCTTGGGGTACTGAGTGTGATCTGTGATGCTAAATGTACCCTGGGTGCTGAGTGTGTCCTGGGTGCTGAGTGTGTCCTTGGGTGATGAGTTTGACCAGGGGTGCTGTGTGTGTCCTGGAGCTCTGAGTCTGCCCTGGGTGCTGCGTGTACCTTGGGTGCTAAGTGTGTCCTGGGGTGCTGAGTGTGTCCTGGGGTGCTGAGTGTGTCCTGGGGTGCTGAGTGTGTCCTGGGTGCTGAGTCTACCTTGGGTATTGAATGTGTCCTGGGGCTCTGGTTGTGTCTTGGTGTGCTGAGTGTGATCTGTGGTGCTAAAAGTACCCTGGGTTCTGAGTGTGTCCTGGGTGCTAAGTGTGACCTAGAGTGCTAATTTTGTCCTGGGGAGTTGAGTGTGAACTGGGGTGCTAGGTGTGTCCTGTGTGTTGAGTGTGTCTGGGGTATTGAATGTGTCCTGGGGTGCTGAGTGTGTCCTGGGTGCTGAGCCTATCCAGGGGCTCTGAGTGTGACCTGGGGTGCTGATTGTGACCTGGGTTGTTGGGTTTGTCCCGGGGTGCTGAGTGTTTCTTTGGTGCTGTGTCCTGGATGCTGAGTTTTTCCGGGGTACTGAGTGTGTCCTGGTGTGCTGAGTGTGTCCTCGGGTGCTGAGTTTGACCTTTAGTGTAGATTTTGTCCTGAGTGCTGAATATGACCTGGGTTGCTGAGTGTGACCTGGGGTGTTGAGTGTGTCCTGAGGTACTGAGTGTTTCCTGGGTGTTAAGTGTGTCCAGGGTACTGAGTGTGTCCTGGTGTGCTGAGTGTGTCCAGGGTACTGCGTGTTTCCCGGGTACTGAGTTTGTCCTGGGGAGCTGAGTTTGTCCTGAGGTGCTGAATGTGTCCTGGATGTGGAGTGTTTCCTGGGTGCTGTGTGTGTCCTATGGCTCTGACTGTGCCCTGGGTGCTGAGTGTGTCCTGGAACTGAGTGTGCCCTGGGGTCCTGAGTGTGTTCCTGGTGCTGAGTTTTTTCTGGGCGCTTAGTGTGTCTTGGGTAATGAGTATGTCCTTGGATGCTGAGTGTGTCCTGGGTACTGAGTGTGTCCTGGGTGCTGAGTGTTTCCGGGGTACTGAGTGTGTCCTGGTATGCTGAGTTTGTCCTCAGGTGCTAAGTGTGACTTTGGGTACAGATTGTGTCCTGTGTGCTGAGTGTGATCTGGGGTGCTCAGTGTGACCTTGGGTGTTGAGTGTGTCCTGGGGTGCTGAGTGTTTCCTGGGGTGCTGATTGTGTCCTTCAGAGCTGAGTATGACCAGGGTGTTGAGTGTGTCCTGTGGTGCTGAGTGTGTCCTGGGTGCTGAGTGTGACCTGGGGTGCTTAGTTTGACCTGGGGCGTTGTGTGTGTCCTGGGGTGCTGATTGTGTACTGGGATCCTGACTGTGTCCTGGGTGCTGAGTGTGACCTGGGATGCTGAGTGTCTCCTGAGGTGCTGATTGTTTCCTGCAGAGCTGAATGTGACCAGGGTGCTGAGTGTGTCCTGTGGTGCTGAGTGTGTTGGTTGCTGAGTGTGTCCTGGGTGCTGAGTGTGACCTGGAGTGCTGAGTGTGACCTGGGGTGCTGAGTATGTCCTGGGGTGCTGAGTGTGTCCTGTGGTCTGAGTGTAACCTGGGTCCTCAGTGTGTCCTGGGCCTCTGAGTGTGACCTGGGGTGCTGAGTGTTTTCTTTGTGCTGAGTTTGTTCTGGGTGCTTAGTGTGTCTGGGGTGCTGAGTGTGTCCTGGGCTCTGAGTGTGTCCTGGGTGCTTAGTGGGTCCTGGGGTGTTGAGTGTCTATTGGTGATTTGGGATTTCTGTTTTTATTTCTTGTGTCTCACACTTCTTTAACTAGCCTTTTAACTCCATTAGCAACTTCACTTTTCCCCTGACTAAATTATCTCAATAATGTTATTTTAATACCTTGTATCTGGCAATATTATATGCCTAAAAGTCAAAGATATCATAATGTAAGTCCTGTCAATGAAGGATTCTGGTGATTTACATTTAAAACTCATTAATTCATGCCCAGTGAACAGCATTATCAACGGTTCATGCCCAGTGTACAGCCTTGTCAACATTTATGCCCAGTGTTCAGCCTCAACACCAAGTGATCGTTGGTATCATTATAGAAGGAGGTTACCATGTTCTGGTGTCCTCCTTACCACCACCATCTTACAGGTTCCAATTACACCAGCTTGCCTCTAGGTAATGAATCCCTCTGTTCTGCTGTCCCCTCTTACTCTCAACCTACCCCATGCCCCATGCAGAGTAGTTCTGTTGTCTTCTAAACATGGATAATTCTTACCTTTGGAGACTCAAGTATACCCTTCCTCTGCCTTCTCTGATTTGGTTTTCCTGAAGAGTCTTCAAATGCGTGGCTGAGTATTGGCTCTGAAAGCATTACACCATGTCTCTATAAATCTGCTTCTGTATTTTCCTTTGGTCATGAGGCTACATCCTTAAGGACCAGAACTGCGTATCACCCATCTCCTTCAGTGACAGCAACTTGAGGCCCTTTAGTTGCTGCTTCTGCTTATCACTCTGCAAATCACTCTAGCAATCACAAAGTTGCTCAATAGATTTGCATTAAGCTTATGTAGCAAGGACCAACCTCTTATCTTGGTATCTTGGTTATCTGCTGTTGCATGAAACAAAATAAACAAAGAAAAACCCCTATGTCACTCATTCTTTTTTGACTCTGAGACCCTGGCACAATGAGCAGGTCCAGCTTGTGATGGCTCTGGGTGCCTCTGCCTAAAGTCACAGTTGTGGTTGTACTATGTAGAGGTTTCAGCTAAAGCTAGAATAGTTACAATGGTGCCAGTGGTATGTTAGTGGGGTTTGGGGGGAGGTGAGTTGGACAGATGACGCTGCCTGTCTGTCTGCTTGTCTGTGACGTTCCTTCTCACTAAGTATCAATTGATGCTTCACATGAGAACCAGATCCCAAGAGGACAGAAACATGACCTATTAGTTTCCCTAAGATGAGTGAACAGTCCATATCATATCACCCACGTCACATTTTATTGACCAGCTAACTGTGCTCTATCTCTTGTCAGGAGTAGTGACAGATGCATCCAAAGATGGTAGAACATTTTTGGCATCTGTCTTTCCAAACTATCTATGTTTGATAAATCAATCATTTTGGTAGCTAATTAGCTAATTGTTGCACTGAAATATAATAGCTTTATTAGATTATCATTAAGTGAGTCAAGATGGGCATTTTTGTTTCAAAAGATGAAATGATATGATGAATCAATGTGGACATATGAATAACCATACTCACATGTGATGTTTATATATGATCTACAAACTATAAGCTGCTTTTATAGAAAGCTTGAAAGCCCACGCTATACTCCCAGCATCAGGAAACAGAGCCAAGAATATCTCATATTCAAGAGCAGTCTAGGCTACTTAGCAAGATATTGTCTGAAATCAAAACAACAAATGAGCAAACAAACAGAAATACAAATAGAGAAAGAAGGCCCAAGAGTGCATCACTGACAGCAAAAATGTCTCAGCAGGAGTCATCCAGTGGGCTGAGACCACTGACTGTTTTTAACCCAAATCATATCAAGTTTAAAGTTATCTGCTATACATAGCCATTCTCACTTGGAACAGCCTTTCACGTGCTTGTGTCGAAGAGAATATGGAACACAATATTAAGTAGATATACCTGCATTTTAGACATGACTGATACACTAATTAAAATCTATGGCAGCCATGGCTTTTGAATTACTCCCCATCATTGCCATAATCAGTGAAGCTAATTTTACTACCGACTATAATGCCTCACTTATAATAAATCTTCATAAAGCCTAAAATGGTGTCTAATGATGAAATTCCTGCCATGGGCTTTCCCTCTAGGCTTTGCTTTAGAGCAGAATGGAGACATAAGACTTAGTTTTCTATTATCTGATTTTTAAAAAATGCATGTAAGAACAGTTCAAACAGAAGTCATTCGTTTTTGTGTCTTTCTTTGAATACCATATTCTCATATTCCAAGGTAGATCTTAAATAGTAGCAGCCACGTAGAAGGGTCAAAGTGTCCACTGAGGCCTGGGAACACTAGAGACCTTCTGTCATATTGTGGGCCAAGTTTTGGCCCTGCCACTCCAGCAGTCAAGCCTTAGGGGAGTCTCTTGAGTTCCCTGCACCTTATGCTCTTCAGTTACATAAAAGGAGCCAGCTCAGTCACTCTGCTCTCTCACAGATGGGAGAAAGACAATGAAAGCATCCCCCAAACTATAAATCTCTAAGCAGATGGGAGGAAAGCCATCGACGAAACAATAAATGACACAGCAGAAACCATAAAGAATCAAAGGTGGGTCTAGACATTCATTTATGTAGTCATTTAATATTTATTGAGTGCCTTGTGTATATTAGGCCCTGTGCTGAGAGCTGGAGATTAGTGGTGAATAAGACAGATGACACTATCACCTTCCAGGAGGGAAATAAATACTGAACATCTGATGGTGTGTGAGCATTATAGAAGGAAAGGGCAAAGTGGTATCTATGAGAGAAACAGGGAGAGTTTTCTTGATGGACCTTCGTGTTACATGAACTAAGTCTTCAGCATGGGATGGAATGAGACTAACAAAGTAACAAGCATGCAGAAGTTCCTGAGCAGAAAGCAACAACTCAAATCTCTTTGAGTTTGAGTCTAATATGTCTACATAGTGAGTTCCAGGAGAGCCAGGGCTACAGGCATGGTAGCCTGTTTGTGACCTCAGTCTTGGAGAGGCAGATGATCTATGGGGCACCCTGGCCAGTCAGCCTAGCCTACTCAGGCACAATCTAAGCCAATAAGAGACCTAATCTCAAAACAACAACAACATGAACAAACAAACAAAACACCAAGGTGACAACATGGCTTCAGTAACAAAACTGAAGGCTGTCCTCTAGGCCTCCATATGCATGTGCTCCAAAGCACTACCACGGATGATGATGCCAATGATGACCACAACAGCAACAACAACAACAGAATGTCGAGGCCTGATGCAGTGGTACCAGACAGTAAGGACAGTGGCTCAGAGAAGAAACCAATATCAGCAGTGGGGCTTAAACTGAATCCAGATATCAGTTGAAGGTTGAGCTTATGCAAATTTCTTCACAGAAGAATTGCAATTGGGAAAGAGAGGCAGTGATTCCAAGATTTCTGGCTTGGGCAGCTAAAAGGTTTAGCTGAGTGTCCCGTTTACAAAATCAGGGAACTAGAACAGGTCAATAAGGGGAATAAAACTGCACCCCAGTGGAATTCTGCCTTTGATCTCTAAATGGTGCTATTGAGAGGACAGCTAGCTAGAGAAGTATGGACCAGAGAAACAGTCAAGCACTGCTGACAAACTGCAAAAGAGCCATCCACTCATGCCCCTGATACACTGCCACGTTAGGATTGGTGGGAGGTGGGGAGCTTTCTCTTTAGGTCGTGATCAATCTTCTCAGTCCTCTTCAAGACAACCGTACCAAAGTTGCTAATTCTGTATACCAGAGGGGAGGGCACACTTCCCAGAGAAATTCAGGTTGCAGGCCACAGGTTTCTCTTCCCAGAGAAATTCAGGTTTATGGCCACAACAAATGGTAGCACTTTCTCTGCCCTTCTCCCCTCTCATCCCTTTCTTCTTCCTTCCTCCTTTCCTAAGAACTGCATTAAAAGTGCAAAACATGGTGGCTTTTCGAGGTCATGGTTAGGTTCTACCAGACATGCAGCTTGAAAGCAAACAGTTCCATGTCAGATGATTTGCCTTTCCCAGTCAGCATGCTGGGTAAAGTTCTGCACTTCTCTGTTGCTGCCTTCTGGTGGTCATCCACATTTCTCTCCTTAACTTTATTTTATGATTGAATTGAGGGAAATTGATCTGAGTTGAAACACTTTCTAGCTTCCTGTAGTTAAACTTTTTTTCTGTCCCAAGCAACAGTGGGGCTGCCTTTTATTTGATAAAGCTGAGAACTAAAGTGTTGCGGATAGCCCTGGGGCTAATTATATTTGATGTTAATTTCGTTCTCCTGTGAGTGGCTTCAAACAAAGAACAACAAATAAGTCAGCACTCAGGTGATTTCCTATAAACCTGCTTCCCACCTCAATTTGTAAAATAAAGGAGAGCTAACGATTGGGCAGATAAAAGGGAAGGTGGAAGAGGGAAGAAGGAGAAAATGGAAGAGGAAAAGGATTCAGAGAAGGAAGAAGAAAAAAGAGCAGAGCAGAAGCACATGGCAAGTTCTAAGGGGTTGCACAGATGTGGAAGATGGTAGTATAGCAGTAGATCTGCCCAATCTAGGCAGTTAATATATAATCACATTAACTGAGTTGTGTTTTCATTGCCAGGGCATATTTGGGATGGAGAGATTTACTGCAAAACTGAAGGACCATGCTTTGTCCTTGGGAGAGCTGCCTTAGGAGCTTTTGACAGTTTAAAATTAAGTGGCAGCATTTACAAGCTGCCCTTGACCCTGTCCCATAATATCTCTTGGCCTTAATTTCCCCATTTGTGAAGTGTTGCTAAGTACCTTGCCCCAGGGAAGTGAAATGGTGCCATCTGAACACAGTGCATCTGAATACAGTGCTTGATACCATTTTAAGAGTCTGTAGTTATGATTGTCATTACTATCATTGCATAGAGCCAGAAGTTTGGATTCAACTTGTGACAACACATCCTGTGCTGGTAGGAGCTGTAATGAAGAATACAAAAGCACCAGCTGAAAATCAGCTTAAATTAACTTCTGAATAAAGTGAAAGTGGGTTATTATGGTGATGGGAGCAAGGCTGACCTGGGAGGGCATAGCCAGTCTGAATAAAGGTTTTGACAATTTTCTCCAGTGATCTGTGCTTGAGAAAAGAAGAAAGCACTAGCATCTTAATGACAATACTTTCCCCCTAAAGCATCAACCTTAGTATTGTCTAACTTTGTCAGGTGACCAATGTGACCACACCCATCAAGAGGTAAGGTTAAGAAAGAGAAACCAGTCTTTGTAGGCTATAGGAAAAAATGATACACAGCCAGCTAGCTCTTTAAAGTCTATTGTACGTGTTACATTCAGAGACAGGCAAACAGTGCTGTTTAAAGCTGTTTGGATTTAGGGTTGGGCTCTTGATACCAGATTTGAACCCAAAGCCTCATCATCAAAGTAGGTGCTATACTATGGAGCTAGATCATTAGCCCAACTATTTGGATGTTTAATTAGTCCTTACTTTTGTCTAGTGATTTTCCATTCATTTTCTTTTATTCATTTAAGATACTCAACTATTCTAAAAGTATTTTAACATCTGTTCCATTGCTTACCCCATGGATATGTTGTGAGACAGCTACTGAGGGGAGGCTTGAGAAATGAAATAATAAGGATGTTACCCGGTTTGCTCACAGAGGCAGTCTTCTACAAAGCCACTGTTCACTGTCAGTGTGGTCTCTAAATTTCTAGAAATTAAAGAAAAGAATTATGCCAATCCTCTGGAATTTAAATTTGTGTTCTGTTTTGTTTTACCTAGTAATCAACACCTGAAAATTCTTTGACTGTTACGGCCATGTGTGTATTTTAATTTTGCTGAAGCACAAGTCTGAATTGCCAAAAGGCTCTCTTGTGGAAGTTTGCATACCATGCATCGTAGGTCAGTAATGTTCACTAGGACTTTAGAAGTATATTGCTGCCAGATATACCATGATACCATGGTAACAAAAATGATTTTTCCAGCCTGGCACCTGTACTTCATTTTTCAGTAAGAGTTCCTTGGGCTTGCTTTGGGTTTAGTACCCTACACATTAGATGGTGTCTCAGTAGTGTGAAGCTATGAAGCTTAGCTCTCAATGGAAAGTATCTGGGTGTCTCACCCAAGTTCACTCAGTTTCTCTCTTCAATGAGTTTTCATCTGGAAGTGAGACACACATTGACTGAAAATGGTGAGTGAACACTTAGCTTATCCCGGAAATACTGCAAATACTCTCTGTTCATTCTCATGGTTGCCAGAGAAGTTTGCTAAACTTTTCTCAGTACTAAGTACTTGAGAGTGTGAGTCCTTGCCTCAGCCACTTAATTGCTACTGTAATGACAGTGGGCACTTCCACACAGGCTCATTGAATTTGCTTGTGTTCCATAAGATGTGGACAGGCAAAATTTCACTTTGGGCTACAGTCTACAAAACTGTAGTTTTACAGATTCAGAGGTGGTTTGGCTCCTGCTCTTTACTAGATATTTTCAACTTTTCTTCTTGTTCTAAGATTCCTGTTTCCCAAGTGATTACTTGGTATGTCTTGTGCATCCACCACTTATGACTGACACCCAAGAGCGCTTACTGAAAGTGAGATTCTTGGCTCTCAAGTGAGTCAATATGAGTGTCTACATGTAGCAATGCATCTTCTCTGTGATGCCCATTAATATATAAAAGAAAAGGTGGGAAGCTTTAACTTTTTCAAACTTATTTATTTTATTTTCTGTGTATGAGTATTCTTCCTGTATCTATGTATGCATGTGTACCACCTGTGTACTTGGTACCCAAGGAAATCATAAGGTTGCCAAGGACAAGCCTCTGCTTGAAGACAGATTACTGAGAGAAGGGTGTTGCAGTAAATCTTCTCCCAAATATGCCCCTGCAATGAAAACACAGTTAATATGATCACATGCTGTGCACCTAGATTGGGCAAATCTAAGGCTACACTACCATCTTCCACATCTGAGACCCCTTAGAACTTGCAGTTTCTCCAAGCCATGTGCATGTGCTTCTGCTCCACCTTCCCTTTTATCTGCCCAATCATCAGCTCTCCTTTATTTTACAAATTAAGGTGGGAAGCAGGTTTACAGGAAATCACCTGAGCACTGACTCACCCCTTATTTGTAGCTACTTACAGGAGAATAGAATTAACATCAAACATAATTAGCCCCAGGGCTATCCACAACAAAGGAGTGGTTTTTTTTTTTTTTTTTTTTGGTTTTTTGTTTTTGTTTTGTTTTGTTTTGTTTTGTTTTGAGAGCAAGGGGGTTGGGGAGTGACTTGAAGTCAAATCATGGAGTACAAGCTGTCAGCCTATGTTCTGCTTGAGACAGCTTTCCAAATAACCCTATGCTCCAGACCATTCTCGCTTTCACTTCTGAAAAAACTCTCTGTATAGCTAATCTCTTGCAGATCAAAAGACCACTCTTTTATTTACATATCATTTTAGCCATTACTCCAGGTTCCCTTTTGATCATCCCATGAATCACCATCTCATGGATCCAGCCAATTGAGTCCTAGAAAAACTCAGCAAGCACATCTCTTTTACCATTGGAAAAGAATTCAGAGATCTGCCTGCCTTTGTCAGCACAGACAATAAGTTAGCTGGGTGGGCTCTCACTCTGAGATGTCAATTCCTGGTGCCTGGTCCTAACCTCACTCTGTCCCAGGCTGACCTAAAACTACGGAATCTTCCTGCCTTTGTATCTTTCTGGCAAGCTGGCTCATAGTGCAGCTGGTTAGGTTCTTGAAGCCCCTCATATAATTCATATTGCATTCTTATATTTTGCATAGTTGAGTATATATATATATTGAGCTTATGTTTTCAGAGTTCTTTAACACTATTTTAAGGGATAATCCTGAAGGTCTCATCATTTACCATTTTTGCTAAGGATATAGACACACTGTTGCCTCTCAGATTCTGGCTGTCTCTGATTATCATGGAGTCATTAACTTTGACAGACAGGGACATTCTCTGATAACCTTGGCAGGGAGAATATTTCTTGAAGGAGGAACATGAAGTGTGTGTGTGTGTGTGTGTGTGTGTGTGTGTGTGTGTGTTTATACAAACAAATCTCACAGCCAGCAACTGACAACCCTCATGGAGGCCCATGCCCTGATGGTTCTGTTCCATGGCAGGAACCATGTCACACCATCCCTTCCACATTGCACTCAGGACTTAGCATTAGGTGATATCAAATCCCCCTGAAACTGGAATTACAGATGATTGTGAGATACTATGTGGGTTCCAAGAATCAAACCTGCATCTTCTACAAGAGTAAAAAGTGCTTTGATAAAATGGTATCTTAAGAAAAGTTTCTATAGATGGTGATATGCACAAAAGCAAAATGACACTCACACAAAAATAATGGTGCTTTGGCATATGTTTAGAATAAACTAAAAGAAAATGGACTATTGAATTTGGTTGTGGCTCAGTTTTATAATTTGCATTAGTCCTATGCAATGAAGTTAGAAAGGATGAGTTCACAACCTGTCTAAATAGAATGCTTATTCCATAAGAACTTTTTAAGCAATCACAAGATTTATTTTTAAAATATTTTGAAGGGTTCAATAATGTAATAATGATATTTGCTTGTAGTGTAGGCTAATCCAATGAGACCTAGCTTTTGCATATTGGAAATCTTCAGTCCTACTCTATACCAAACTTGCCCTACTGGCTAATCAGAATCCCAAGAGGGTCTCACAGTCTTTGTTCCAACTGACAAGAGTCCAGCAATGCTTGTCCTTCCTGTATCCTACAAGTCTAAGAGAAAGTAAATGTTGCTGAGAAGCCCATTTAGATCGAGGGGATAAAACCATCTTTCTGCAGTCTGGCACTAGAGCACTGTCAGTGCCCTTCAGGAATGATGCGTCTGATGCGAAGACATTACCCACTCAGGTAAAGACTATCAAAAATGGTCAGTGCAGCAGAGAATGATAGATCTGTCAGGATTCTCTGATATTGCTAACCAGAGATATAGTGATACTAACCTTGTCTCCACCACTAAAGTAGCCCAGTCTAGGAGTCTGGTGTCCCTGAGACTAGAAGCTGTTGTCCCTAGGAAAGACATTTTTAGGAATCACATGTACCTAATAGCCTTAGAGTGCAATCACTGTACCAATTCTGAGGAGAAAGACTGAGCCCAGTACTGATTGCTTTGAGTCCTCCTGTACTTGCAGACTTCCCTTGGGATAGACAGAGTGCAAGACTCATGTTTCAGGGCTTCAGCAGGGAATACTGTTTGTACAACCTTCATAGCATTGCTTAGGTTCTCTTTTATTTTTCCTTTTAATGATTAGGCTTTTTGTTTATAGGCACATAAAATATGTTTTAAAACAAATGTGTCTGAGCTGCAGATATGGCTTACCAGTGAAGTGCTTGACATGCCAGCTTGGTATCTGAATTTGAACTTCCAAATCCCTTGTAAAGCCAGACAAAGCAATGCAAGTCTGTAATTCAGTGATCCCTGAAGGAAGACAGGAGGCAGGTACAGGAGAATCCCCAGAAAAAATCTAGAGAATTAGCTAGCCTGGCACACACAGCAGAAAAACAAGGGACTGTTGCAAGCAAGATGGTAGCTGAAGACTGATAGTCACTGTTATCCTCTGAACACACACACAAATACACACACACACATACACACATACACGCACAATGTATATATATCGCATGCAAGATTATTTAAAGTGTTAAAAGTTTAAAAACATTAATTTAAAAGAAAATTCAATAAATTATCCTTATAATGATTCTCTTAAGAAACCATTTTATTTGATAAATGCCGTAGGTCTTGCAAGATTAATTTACTCTAAGAAATGTAAGTAGAAGACTGGAAGAACTATGTTCTGAAAACAAATCTTTGTTTGGATGTGAAGCCTGGGAAAGAGTGAAGTTCACCATAAGCTGGGCAGACAGTGATTTCAAATAACTGATCCAGGGAAAAACCTACCAAAGATAAACTACCTTCAAACAACAAAGATTGGTCAGTCAAGGTCTTGATAATTTAACTCAATACATTGCCACTGTTATGTGAGATGCTGGGTGTTGTGTGAACACTGTACTTGACAGACAGGCAACGATTTTGCAAAGTAGGATTGTTTTCCCTGTTGCCTAAAGAAAATCCTGAGATCTATTTGTTCAATAATGCCACAAGGTATTGAACAGAATTCAAAATCAATCTCTAGCTGCTCCCAAAACCTACACCCTTTGCTGACTCCCAAATCCAAGGCTCTGTGGTTATGCAAGGTTGGGATGATCCATTCTAAGAAACATACCTCAATCCCATCATACTTAAAAACAGAAATGAGTTGAATATGCTTGTTAAACAAAACTCCATACTATTCCAGCCAAGTTGCTTAGACCCTTGATTTCCCATAGCCAAATTAACCAGTATTTGGAATTGAAGTTATACAACAAATGCCAGTGGAGTGGGTTGAAAATTATAGCTCGGACAGCCTGGTGGCTGAAGAAATGATGCGAGGCTCACAGATAATAAACAGCAGGCTTTGGATGGCGGAGCATGACATTAAATAATTGAAGGCATTGAAAGTAGAACATGGGGCCAAGTCTACATAGCTATTTGAGAAACTGAGAAATGGAATATTGATGTTTGGTTGCAGTGCTGAGAGCTCTCTGGTTAATTACATTCCTGGGTGAAGTCAGAGAAAAATACTATACATACATTTTTCAGAGAACACAATAATTTTCAATCATTTGCTGGGAAATTGGCTAACTCTCCAGCTCACTTTCTTTCTGTAAGGCCTGGGAGAGCATTTTATTGACTGGAACATTGAAATCTGTAGCTTTTGTATTTCCAGCTTTTATTGCAAACTCATTGATCACTGGCTTTTCCTGGCATGGGTTCTTTTGTAGGTCATAGTGGAAGAACAAACCTAGAGACAATTAGGTCTAGTTGGAAAACTATTACAATAACAGCCATCCTCTTTCTGACCAGCTCAACTTTTTGCAATGGAATTACTTTTTATTGAGCATTTTTGCATATATGACTGCTTCCAATGCTTAGTATTGTGACTTGGGCACCAGGGGCAAAGCAGTTGAGGCAATGGGAAATGTGCAGAGCTGTCTCTGGTATGCTGAGCTTACCAGAGGGGCCCAAGTTTCTGTTAGGGACTTGGAAAGTATACAGCATGTTAGAAGAGTAAGATAAGGGCACTGAAGAGAGAGAGGAAGATAGGCACAGACTGGGGGACAAAGGGCGATATAAGATGCCCTCATGCATGATGGAGCATGGAAATGACAAACAGTATGTTGTGTGGCAATGTGACATGTGTGCTGGTACCATCTGAGTGGGTTCCACTCCTTTGTTCCCTCTAAATTCGCCTTCCAAAGGCCATTTGGCAGCAGCTCCCAGACCCATTGATTTAATTGCTTTTCTCCTCACTGTGACAACTTAAGAGGTTTTTTTCAGTTCACATTTTAGTCCATCATGGTGGAGCAAAGCCAGTCACAATATGGTGATCAGAAAGCAGAGAAATAGCAATACAGGAGCTGGAGCAAAGTCTTACCCCACAAATGAAGTCTCAATGGCCCACTTGATGGGTTCAGTTCCCCTTTCTCATCACCTTCCAATGATATCATCATGTTAAAAACCCACCAGGGGATCAACCTATAAGTAGATCAGGGCTATCTGGATATAGGTACATTTGGAAATGTCCTCACACACCCTGAAGTGACATGTTATATCTCTCATTAATCCAATCAAGCTGGCAGTCAAGTATACTGCCACATGTGGTCACTAGAATGTGAACCAAGCCCATGGCTTCCTGACAAATGTCTACATTCTTAAACCTGATGTTAGCTTCTCCCACCTATCATATGATTATAGCAAAAGGATTTCAGCTGAGTGTCCCTGTCACAGAGCCATGTTAAACTGCCTTTGAATGAAATGACAGGAACTCATAGCAGTGTTAGCTGACTGGATACAGAGAGGCTTTGAGTCTCCAAACATATTGAAATCATGGTGTGTTGTTTTCTGGCTTAGACCCTTGATTAATTTTGGTTTCTGAATACACTGATTTTTTTTCTAAAGGTCAAGCTGTTTCTAGTTTAAATCATAGCTGCACTAGACAAGAAATAACAAAAGCTCCTCCAATTGTAAGATGGGAGAGTACTGGAAGAACAATATGTCATCCACTGAACCCCAAAGCAACTGTCCTCTCAAACACCTTGAGACAAAAATGTAAAACTCATGCATTTTTCAATTTCTCAGCATCTGTATGCCTAGCTGTCTGGTTATCTGTCTTTCTGTGTATCTGTGTGACGAAGACCAGCTTCGAGACTACTTTAAAGAGACAGACAGACTACTGCTCTGGTGGCAAGTAGCAAAGCTTTACTGATTTCTTCAGCTTATAAACATGGGGTATGACTTTGCAATTTTTGCTCAAAAGATAACATCTTTACTTAGTTGCACCTGGCACACAATATTATCATTTTTGGAGTCATTGTCTCATAACAAGAACATTCTTCAGAAGGAGGAACTGTTTATCAGCAGACCCAAGGGCATCCTCCACTCTGGATAAATATTAACTCTTGACTAGGAACAAGGAAAAACTCTGGCCCACAGAAAGTTATGTTAGGACATCCCTCTCTTCCAGGAGGGACGGCCCCTGAACTTTCCTCCAATTAACTGCTCTGACTCTTTCAGGCCAGAACCAAAGGGAAGCCATTGTTCTCCTCATTCCACCCTTTTTTCTTTAATTAAATGAACATGGGAGGCAGATGATCCTTTTCCACAGTAAGTTTTAACTTCTTCACTTCAATCAAGCTTTTATCAGTCTGTTGCACTGCCCCACAAATTAAATAGGGAAATAAAATACATCCCATTATTAATAATCCTGCCATAATTATAACACCAATTATCCAATTTTTAAAAGATGTAAAGGATGGAAAAGCAGATTTAAGAGCATCAACAAAGGTTTTAGTCTGTTCCTCAATGCTAATATCAATTTGTGGAGTGTTCATAATATCTTGAATATGTTTTTTTAACTCATTTAAATCAAGGGACGTATTAGAATTATCCCATACTCCTTGTAAATGGTTTTGTATCTTATCCAATGAGAACTTAGTATCATCATATGGAACTGGGGTAACAAAAATGGTCTTAAATTCAGCATGACAAATGAGTTATTCTCGGGTAGCCATAATCTGCAGTTGTCGAATCGACCCAATAAATCAACTGTATCCTTTAAAGAATTCACTCTCATTTCAATTTTTTTTCATCCCATTCTTCTTGAGCATATAAGGCTTTTGTAACATTAATAGCCAAGCTATTAACATATGCTGCAGTATGTATATTTTGTACTAAGGACACAGAAGCAATTTCTGCTATAATCATGCCTATGACCCTTTTAGATCGTAACAACAATTCTGTGGTTGTATGCTCAAGAATTGCTAGGCCTTTATCATCATACCAATCCTTAGTTAAATTAACTAGTAAATACACATAATCAGGTTGCTTCACAATCAAAAATTATTTAAAGTAGAATTAACACAATTAGTTATTTGACAATTACTACAATTAACAGTATTATTATCTATCAATAAATTCCCACTCAAAAAGGCATATGGTTCTGAAACACACTCACGTACAAACATTTCAGTCTTATTTTGTTCATCCTGAAATGCCATGATGTTCCCGAAAGGAATCCAGGTGCTGTTAATTCTCTTAACTCTTATCATCCCAAGGGCTGCAATGGCTTTCCACAATGAAGAAAAATAAGTTTCATTATTTTTTGTCCAAATCCCATAAACCAAATTAATAGGATGATGATTAGTATAATCCAAAATATTTCAATCACACAAGGTGGTATTAGAGCAAAAGGGAGAAAAATCCAATTTCGGGGGCAAAACAGTCCTCTATACAGGAATCCATTGTGGAGGACATCCGGGGCTTCTTCTAGTATCATTTAATATCAGATAATGAAAGTCCAGGGCCCAATGTATGCCTGCATTAAAATTATTGTCCCATCATCTTCTATGTTAACTTGTTCACAATTTTCAGTCAAGTTCTTGCCAAAACACAACAAAGATCCTTCATATTTACCAGAATAATTTAAAAAGGCATGAAATTGTAATATATGACCATCAGAATACTCTCCTAAATATTTGGTTTGATTGACATAAACAGGAATATCTACAGTCTCATCCCAAGTGACAGGATGAATTATAGTTGGATTTGGAACATACGCCCAATAAACTTCTGCAGAGCAGCCTCGATGTAACATCAAGATAATGCTAATCAACAGGGCAATCAGCTGCATTCGATCATGTACTGTCATAGAAGTTATCATTCGAGGTTCCTGGAGGTGGCACTGAAGGGAAAGATGAGACATCTGTTTTCTTAATTTTCCATCTTGGTTTTCGCCATGGCCTACACACCTGTATGGCAACCATCAAGGGGAAGGTGCGTCTGTTGGGAAAACACAAACATACCCACAGCTCCATAAGAGTACAGGATCTGGGCTGTGTAATGAGCTGTCCATCAGATCTTTCCAATAGACTAAAGGTTTTACTTTATCTTCAGGATGCCAATTCCTATCAGGTGCAGACAACCCATCAGCAACCAAATTTAAAAAATTTAAAGTAAACAAGGTATGAGAAAGAAGAAATTTTGGGGTATCCTTAAATCCCCATGTCCCCCTTTTTAATTTCTTCAAATGAGCTTTTAAAAGACCATTCACCTTCTCAACTATTCCCTGTCCCTGAGGATTATAAGGAATTCCTGTTTTTAAAACAATGGCAAATTTCATGCAAAATCTTTGGAAAGCTTTACTGGTACAGGCTTGTCCATTATCAGTCTTAATTACCTTTGGTATTCCCAAAATAGAGAAACATGACAAAAGATGTGTACAAACATGAGAAACTTTTTCTTTTGTTAATGCATTAGCAACACAAAAATGAGAATAAGTATCAATAACTACATGAGCATAAGATAATTTACCAAATTGTGGAACATGTGTAACATCCATTTGCCACAAATCATTAGGCAGTAAACCTCTGGGATTTACACCATAATCAGGTACAGGCAAGAATGGAGCGCAAGAAGAACATTGCTTTAAAATCATTCTAGTTTGCTCCTTAGCAATCTTATGTAGGAGCCTTAAGGTATGAGTAGAAAGATGAATTTTATAGTGATCATATTTAGCCAAAACAATAGGATCTAAAATTAAAGCTTCTCCTATCAAAGATTTGTCAATACAATCATTGTCTACAGTTAAAGGTCCGGGAAGATCAGAATGAGCTTTTATGTGACCAATATAAATAGAATTTTTTTCGAGCAAGAATGGTGTTTGTGCCACATCATCTCTAGTAGAATCTCTGTGACAAGTTCCACAGACTGAGGCAATTGACCTCAAAAGGCCCTGTGTGAGTCATATTAAAAATCAACAATTGTAAAGGCAGAGAATAATCTATATAAGTAACAAGTTGTTTTTAAGTAACTCTTTCTACTTGTTGTAAGGCCAACTGTGAGGAGCGGGTGTGGCAGCAGTGCCAAGATGGTGCCCGGGACTGCAGCCAAGTCTTATGACTTGCACCCAACTTCCTCATACACCTGAAAATAAGCCACGTTCATCGTGAGAGCTGCGCAGGTGCACCATGATGCAAGATCGGACCATATGATGAGTGATGATTCTGGCCAATGGACTGCTGTTACGTGGACTGGGCTGATGGGGTGTGGTTGAGGGATTATATAAGGGATTGTGATTGAGGGCGTGGGAGAAGGAGAGAGATTCCTGCAGAGAGATTCCTGCATGCATGTTGAAAGGTTCCTGAATAAACTGCTTTGAGAAGAACGCTGTGTTGTTGCTCTTTTCTGCTGGTCGGAGACAGAAGTGACAAATGGTGGCCCATACGGGGAACCTTCTCTACATTCAGAACTCATCACAGTCAGGGTAGCTAGCTGGTAAGTTCCCAGGTAAGTGGGACAATTTAAGTTCTCAGATTGAGACTATAAGGTTCCTGGTTTTGGAACAAGTTGCACCAAGCACCATGGGAAATTCAACCTCAGATCAAACAGTGCACCAAGCCCTTAAGGACTTGCTGAAAGTGAAAGGAATTGGGCTGAAAAAGGAGACCCTGGAGAACTTTTTAAAAGCAGTGGATCAGGTTGCTCCTTGGTTCTCCGTATCAGGACATCTTACAGGGATCAGTTGTGAGAAGTTAGGAAGGACTTGAAGTTTTCAGAAGAACAGCAAGTTCTCACTAAAAAGGAGTGCTGCCAGTGTGGAAGCTAGTACAGAATTGTATCGAGGATAAGGAAAGATGTGGAGCTGAACTCCAAAAGTGAAATGAGGCACTGAATCGGGTGAGAGAGGAGCGATCCCAAAAGTCAGAGACAGAAGGAAGTTCCAGTGATGTGGATATATCTGAGGAGGATCTGGAGAGCATAGCCGACAGTCTAGAGAAAGTGAAAATGAAGGTAGAGTCTTTGGTGCCAGGGCCGCTGTGGCCGCCTCCGTATGCCCCTGACAGAGCATCGGGGTGTAGTCTGCATCCAGAAACCTGGAGGGAACTGTGAGCCCATTGCTTTCCTGTAGTTCAGGATGCACAGGGAGGTCATTATCACGAGCCACTTGATTGGAAGATTGTTCAAAGATTAGCGGAAGGGGTTTGTACTTACGGTGTCAGCGCTGCTTTTGTAAGAGCACAATTAGAGAACCTGCACCGCTACTGCATGATTCCAAACGATTGGCAGAATCTGGCTCATGTCTGCTTATCACCAGGCCAATATCTAGACTGGAAGGCATTTTTCATTGAGTTTGCTGCTGAGCAAGCAGGGATCAACGCTGGCAATGGCCAGCCAGCCTGGGATCAAGACATGCTGCTGGGACAAGGGAGATTTGTAGCAGCTCAAACTAATTATCCCATCCAAATGTATGAGCAAATTAATAACATAGGGACTAAAGCATGGGCGTCTCTTCCGAATAGAGGAGAGGTGAGTGGAAACCTGACCAAGATTGTTCAGGGGCCCACAGAGCCCTTTGCTGACTTAGTGGCTCGTCTTGTAGAGGCAGGAGGCCATGTTTTTGGAGACCCTGATGCTGTCATGCCTCTACTGAAGCAGCTGATTTTTGAACAGTGTACCAAAGAATGCAGGTGAGCAATTAATCCATATAAGCATAAAGGATTAGAGGTCTGGATGAAAATATGCAGAGAAATAGGAGGACCTCTTTCTAATTCTGGACTGGCTGCCGCTGTCATACAGATGTCACAAGGAAAAGGCAGCCAGAATGATAATAACTCTTTTAAATGTGGACAGCCAGGCCACATGAAATGTCAATGTCCCCAATTGAGTGGTGCCAGAAACTAGCGACCAAAAGTGTCCGGATTATGTTCTAGAAGCAAAAAAGGAAATCATTGGGTCAGTGAGTGTAGGTCAGTTAAAGATATTCATGGACAGCCTCTTGCTCCTGGATATTGTGGTGCACGGCCAAAAAACTTGAAAAGGGGCCCCGACCCCAGGGCCCTCAAATATATGGGGCAGTAGCCGAGGGATGGCCCAGTTTGAGGCCACCGATGCAATGGAGTCACCCCGGAGAGCAACAACAGGGAGTGCAGGACTTGACCTCTGTTCCACCACCTGACTTATATTAACACCCCGCATGGGAGTCCACCTGGTAGACACAGACTTTAAAGGCCCACTGCCAGCTGATACAGTGGGACTGATTTTTGGAAGGAGCTCTGTTACCATGCAAGGATTAATAGTTCATCCAGGAGTAATTGATTCTGATTTTACAGGAAAGGTTAAGATTATGGTACCTTCCCCTAGAGGCATTGTCGCCATTTCCCCTGGTGATAGAATAGCTCAATTACTCCTTTTGCCCAGCTGTCACTCTCAATTTCCAGCCAAAGATTCAGAACGGGGAGACAAGGGATTTGGTTCCACTGGGACCTCCAATATATTTTGCTCTCTAAATTTTGATACCTGACCCCTATTGAAGCTCAGGATTGAAGGAAAACCTATATCTGGTATCCTAGATACTGGTGCTGATCGTAGTATCATCAGTACCAGAGGTTGGCCTAAGAAACAGTCAGAACAAACTCTAAGAGGACTCGGGTACACTCAGATGCCCGAAATCAGTTCCCACTTCCTATATTGGAAGGATGAGGAAGGGCATTCTGGACAGTTTCAGCCATATGTGTTGGCTGTTCTGGTCTCTCTGTGGGGCCGTGATATGATGACTCAGATGGGCTTTGTTCTGACTAATTAAGGAGGCTATGGCAGCAAGGCTCATGACATGATGCTGGACATGGGATATATTCCCGGAAAAGGGTTAGGGCAATTTCTGCAAGGTAGAACCTCTCCAGTGCCGGTTCGCAAAAAGAATGATCGGGCTGGACTGGGTTTTTTCTAGGGGCCACTGAGGGAGCATTACCTATTACATGGAAGAGTGAGGATCCAGTATGGGTTCCTCAGTGGCCACTCCCCTCCGAAAAATTAAAAGCCGGGAAAGAGCTGGTACAAGAACAATTGGAGTTGGGACATATTCGGCCCTCTACATCTCCCTGGAATACTCCAATATTTGTTATAAAGAAAAAAATCAGGAAAATGGAGATATTTGCATGATTTGAGAGAAATAAATAAGCAAATGATCTTGATGGGGCCTGTACAGAGGGGACTACCATTGCCTTTGGCTTTTCCCCGAAATTGGCCCATTATAGTTTTAGATATTAAAGTTTTTTTTCTCTATCCTGTTGCATCCAGATGATATGGTAAGATTTGCCTTTACTGTCCCCTCCCAAAATCATGCTGAACCTGATAAAAGGTTTGAGTGGACAGTTCTGCCACAAGGGATGGCAAACAGTCCCACTATGTGTCAACTCTATGTTGATGCAGCTCTGAAAGGACTTCGAGAGCGATTTCCAAACGTGAAATATTATCACTATATGGATGATATACTTCTTGCCACTTCCAGGGATGCCTTGCTTGATGAAGCTTATAGCTTTGTGGTAACACAGTTGAAGGAACAGAAATTAGTAGTGGCCCCAGAAAAGGTGCGAAAGGATGTTGTAAATTATTTAGGAACAAAAATTACAGCAAAATATGTGTCCCCTCAAAAGATTCAGTTTCACACACATGGATTATGCACCCTAGATGATTTTCAAAAGTTATTGGGAGATATTCAATGGGTCCGACCCTATCTCTCTTTGACCAATAAACAATTACAGCAATTATATGATATCTTACCAGGCAATACAGATTTAAATTCTCCCAGATATCTTACTGATGCTGCCAGGAAGGCTTTGTTGTTAGTAGAACAGCGTATTCAGAGTGCTGCCTTGAAACGCCGAGATGAGTCCAAACAGTTTATCTTGTGCGTACTGCAAACAGAGTCGCAACCCACTGGGGTTTTATGGCAGGGAGCTCCCCTGTTATGGATACACCCAAAAATCTCCCCAGCCAAGACACTTGTTTATTATCCTGCCTCAGTGGCTCAGTTGGCTCTGATTGGTATACAGCAAAGCATGCAGTTTTTTGGAGTTGCACCTGAAAGTCTAATAGTACCGTATAATGCTAAGCAAATTGAAGTGTTAACAGCCACAGAGGATAATTGAGCTATTTTGAGGTGTAGTTTTCAAGGCCTTATAGATAATCATTACCCCAAGGATCCAATATTCCAGTTGGTTAAAGTGCATCCAGGAATCTCTCCTCGTATTACTGCTAGAGATCCATTGCCAGATGCTCCTCTTGTTTTTACAGATGGTTCTAAAACAGGACACTGAGCCTATTTAATAACAGGATCATCCCCAGTTACCATTCAGTTTCCTGCTGCATCTCCACAAGTCATTGAATTGCAATTGTGATTAAAGTATTTAAACTAATTCCAGGTCCCTTTAATTTGATTTCTGATAGCCAGTATGTTGTAAATATGCTGCAGTGTTTGGAGATAGTAGGCAAAATAAATTTGAGATCTACTATTGAAGAATTAGTTATTAAGTTGCAAGGAATTATTTTGAATCGGCATTCACCCTTTTTTATTCAACATATCCGTGCTCATACTGGATTGCCAGAACACCTTGCATAAGGGAATGATATAGTTGATAAAGTTTCCAGAAAATGCATGGACTTTTTAATGGCCTCATCTATTGATTTGGCGCGTGATTTTCATGCACAATTTCATGTTAATTCAAAGATTTTGTCATCACAATTTAAAATTTCTCTAGCAGAGGCGAGAGAGATCGTGAAGGTGTGCAAAACCTGTGCCCCTTTATTGCCTCAAGTCAGTGTGGAGGTTAACCCCCGGGGGTTGTGCCCCCTACATTTGTGGCAAATGGATGATGTTACGCATTTTCTTGAGTTTGGAAAATTAAAATATATTCATGTTTCCATAGATACAGCCTCTGGCATTATTTTTGCCTCCTTACAGACAGGCGAGAAGGCACATCAGGCCAATGCACATTGTTTTGAGGCTTGGGATGCCTGGGGACAGCCTAAAGAACTAAAGACTGATAATGGACCAGCCTATACTTCAGCCTCTTTTGTTTCCTTTTGCAAGATGATGGGTGTCTGTCTGGTGCATGGGTTGCCATACAACCTCAGGGCCAATGCATTATTTAATAAACCCATCATACTTTAAAAGAATGTTTAATTAAACAAAAGGGGAGAATTGACCCTGCTGGGTCCACACCAAGAGAGAGATTAGCCATTGCTTTATTTACTTTGAATTTTTTGAATGAAGATAAACAAGGGCATGTTGCAGCTGAACAACACGTTAATCCTGATATTTCTCCAAAAGGCATGGTCATGTGGAAGGATGTCTTGACTGGTTGTTGGAAGGGCCCTGACCCAGTGTTGGTTTGGGCAAGAGGGTCTGTTTGTGTTTTCCCAGGATCACCGACAACAGCTGTGGGTCCCAGAATGGCTGACCAGAGCAATTTAAAACAAGCAGAACTTTGAGGACGTGGATATTCCTTTGACTGGGAATGCTCCTGCTAGTGAGAACTAAAGAGCTATGTTGGGGAATTATGTGCTCCTTAAACCCATGCCATTGATGCATTTAGTGCCAGTGTTTCCTCAATTCTTTACATTTAATGCTTCACTACAATTGCCGTTTTTACCACGGGATGGAGAGATAGCTCCAGTGCAGGAATCTATGCAGCTTCAGCTAAAGGGATTGTTGTGTTTTCAGATGATTCAAAATATTTCACAGATGAGTGATTGTGTTCAGCTGTATAATCAGGCCACAGCATGGTTTGATATGCCAGTTAAGAGTTCTACTAAAGCTAATGCTACCTGGATTCGAGGGGTGTAGCTTGCCACTATATCCAAGGGCAATGGCACTATACCCTCCCAACCTAGATGAGCCCCCTTTTGTAGGGGTGTTCATGATTCCCTTCCACCTCTGACCAGCTGTCAATTTAGAAAAGTAGCATGGGCAGTGAAGAATTATTTTTCCTTTTCCCCTTATATAGGTACAGTCCATAATAGTTCCCTTTCAGGGTATAATTGGACATATCAAAATCCAGCTCAGGAAGGAGCTAGTAATCCTTTAAATGTATGGTTGTTATGTGGGGTGAATGGTAGTTGCACTGATCTTTTCCCCTTAAGCATGGTGGCAGGAGGGGCCTGGGGCAATGCAAGTTTTTGTTGGAATGGTTCTAGTGTGTTTGAGTCATCTGTATTTCAATTTGCTGGAGGGAGGAATGTTTCTTTGCAGGCTACGTTTGTTTGTATGTGGCCTCCTTTTATGTTTATTGTTTATAATGGTAGTTATGAGAATAGTATAATTAATTGTAGTAGTGATATTTGTTATTATAGTATGTGCTGGAATGCATCTGAATACCATTTAGCTGTTGTTACTAGAATGCCTCGTTTTGTACCCTGACCTGTTCAAGCTCCTTCTGCTATGACTTTGTTTAGACCTAAGAGGGATTTTTGGCATTACTGCGGCCATTGTCACTGCTGTGGTGATCTCTGCCACCACAGCAAAGGCTGCTGCCATATCCCTTACAAACTGCCGCAGCTGTGAATAATTTATCCGCGGGTGTTGCAGAAGCTTTTGATTGCTGACAGCTGTCTCCCGCTTGAAAGAGTGGGCCGGAATTGGTGGGCTTGCCCTGTGTCTGATATTAATCAGCATCCTGGCCTTCTGGTGCATCTGTTGCATGCAGAGTCATCGGCGCAGAGCCCAAACCTTGATGATACAGGCTTTTGCAGCAGTGGAAACAGGACAATCTCCTCAAGTGTGGCTTGGCATGCTAAAGAAGTAGTCAATGACAGATAAGACTCCCTGAGCGTGTCACCAACCTAAGACAGGAATCAAACCAACGCTGCTTGTCTACCGATGACGGGTAAGGGGCATTGCCACAAGGAGCAACCTAAGACAGGAATTCTCTCTGCCAATAAGTAAAGAAGGGGGAGATGTGAGGAGCAGGTGTGGCAGCAGTCCCAAGGTGGCGCCCAGGACTGCAGCCAAGACTTATGACTTGCACCTGACTTCCTCATACACCTGAAAATAAGTCACATTCATCTTGAGAGCTGCGCAGGTGCACCGTGATGCAAAATTGGACCATATGACAAGCGATGATTCTGGCCAATGGACTGCTATTACGTGGAGTGGGCTGATAGGGCATGGTTGAGGGGTTATATAAGGGATTGCGATTGAGGGCAGGGGAGAAAGAGAGAGATTCCTGCAGAGAGATTCCTGCATGCATGTTGAAAGGTTCCTGAATAAACTGCTTTGAGAACTATGCTGTGTTGTCACTCTTTTCTGCTGGTCGGAGACAGAAGCGACAGTCAACAAGTTAAAACTCGAAGAGAGTAGGATCAGCACTCCTCCTAAGAATATCAAATAAGGCTTTCAATTGTCCTGTAGTAAGCTTTAAATAAGGATGACGCCAATTAATATCACTTAACAGCTTTTGACAATCATTTAATGTTTTTAAATTGTCCCTATGCATAAGTATTTTCTGAGGGAAAGCAGCTTGATATGTAAGCCTAAAACCTAAATGATTATAAGCATCTTGTGTTTGCACTTTTTCTGGAGCTATTTGTAATCCTTTATCAGATAATGCCTGTTGTAAATTTCTATAACATAGAAGCAAGTTCTGAGGATCATTCCCTGCTAATAAGATATCATCCATGTAATGTATAATGTAAATTATTGGTTATTGCTGTCTATTAGGCTGAATGGCTTGTGCCACAAATTTTTGACATAATGTAGGACTGTAAGCCATGCCTTAAGAAAGAAGTATCCATTGATACCTTTTCATTGGCTCTTTAAAATTAATAGAAAGAACACTGAAAGCAAATCTTTCACAATCCTGAGAATGCAAAGGAATAGTAAAGAAATGATCTTATAAATCTATTGCTATTTTATAATATCCTTTATGAATGTCTCCAACTGCTTGATTTTTTAAGATTTCAAAACACTGACTACAGCACACAATTCAATTATCTGTACCGAAGCAGGAGAAAATTCCAAAGAATAAACATGTGATCCAATCACATATACTTCTTTCCCATAGAAGGGCTGTTTATAAATACAATAGATGTATTCTTTATGGGATGCATGTGTAGAATTACAGGAAATACAAAAGCATGCATAGAAGCAATTTTAACAACTTATCTTTTGTGTAATGATTATCAATTTTACCTAGAAAATTTACTATGTAAGAGACCAAATATCAATATTCTGCAATAACCAATTTAATTGCTGTTTGAGACAAGAAAAAGACATCTCATCAGGTTCTTAACTTTAAAAAAAAAATCTTCATGATTTTGTCTTACAATTTTTGATTAACACCATAACAGCTTCATAATAGGATGTTAAAACTTTACTTGTACATGAAGAAAGATGATTTCACATTAATGTTCTCTTTTACCAAAGAATTGTTGTGGACACATTGAGATATAATAACTAAAATAAACAGCTAATGTTTGATTACCATTGATTATAATTGATAACAATTGATTACAGAAGCTTCCTCTATTCTATATGGAGTGGGCAGGCCAGATTGTAATGCCTTTAGAAGTTCCACAGCCTCATTGCCATTTCATATATCTAAGTTTAAACTTTATTTTGAACAACATCTGAATAGATCTGTAATAATATTGTTTTGTCTTAAAAATATTTCTAAGGAGGCAAGGAGAGGTGAAGTCCCAAAACTTCCCTAGGCGGGGTTTGCAAAACCAAAGGAACACCACACAAGCTTCGATGAGGCTGCTCTGAGCTTTGCATTAACTCAGATATAATCTGAGCACATCGTGAGAGTCCTGGTCCAAGGATTATCCCTTCTGCAGTGAGGACAGATTCCAGGAGAACAATCCGACTGTGTCCATGCCTCTAATTTTTGGACAGTCTTTCTTAAGAAGATTTATACTTAAAACATTCTTTTTAACCTTAGTGCTAGAAGCATTGAATACCTCATTGAAGAAACATTGTTTTAAATTCTATCCTTTATAAATCTAGTTTCTAGAATAATAATTACATAAAATATTATCCCAATTTAGAAGTATCTTTAAAGACCTGTTTTCCTGGGATCGCTCATGCCACATGTTGCTTAGAATGACTCCAACCCTGAGTTACCAATTTTAAGCTAACTTTCTGTTACAAGCAAAAAGCTGTTGGCCCCTTTAAGAATTGCTTGTGTAGATAATCAGCCTCTAACAGGGCCTTTCCAGCTGTACTTGACTCCCAGCCACAGTGCAGTGTAACTTATGAGTCTCTGCTGTGCAAATTGAGACTGGCTTTTAAACAAGTTAAACTAAATCAAAGGATGGACAGCCAGCAGATTTAGTTTTTAACCATTTTTTTCAACATGAAACAGAACAACAATCATTCAAACAACAAAACAAAAACAAACATAAATTGACAGATATATGGACAATTTGGTGCACCAAGGACAGACAACTGACAGAAAAAGAATAGAACTTGATGTCTCAAAGGGACCCAGATATCATAACCAGAACTAAGAATATCTCTATAGGAGCCAGAGAGGAAGCAGGACAGAAGCAGTACATCTCCCGATTTCCTCCTGTCCCTAGGAGAGCTCTGAAATAGCTTATTTCCATTTTCCTTCTCTTTTGTTAAAAGGTCCCGAACAGGGGATAAATGCTTTTCTGAAACCTATTTTCTCTCTCTTTCTCTCTCTCTCTCATGTTCAAAGTCTAATTCTTTATCTCCTTCTGGGAATTCTGCAAGAGAAGGGAGAGGAGTCACAGTGGTAGCTTCTGATAGTTGCTCCCCAGTGCCCTGCTTTTCTAATTTTCCTAATTACTCCTCAAACTTGTCAAATTCTTTCATATATATATACCATTCCTACTTCTGGGAATTAAGAACAACATAAATGTACTTAAGCTAAGAATTTTTCTAACACCTGTTATTTTGTTTTTGTAGTTTTATGTTTTACTCTTTTTATTTATTTTATTTTATTTTAAACCCTATTCCTCCCACCTGGAGCAGCTCTTGGCTGTGAACAAATTTTCTTAACCCATATTCTTCCTGTCTTGAGGGATTCCTTGAGATCCAATTTAAAAAAATTCATGTCTACTTAATGAGTGTCCCATAGTCTAGCCACTCTTCCTACCTTTCTCAGGTTTACTGTCGACCGAGTCCCCCGTGCCCATTCCCCATCTCCTGTATCTCCTCTCAGGTATTCCTTTACTAAGGACCACAAAGTAAAAGCTTCAGTGGGCACCTTTTTAGGACCATGAGCAGCATAAAAGCTTCTAATTAGCTCACCAACTTTATTCCATGTTTCCACATTAATAGTACCATCCCTAGGAAACCAGGGGCCCACATCCTCTATAAAAGCAAAACAATGAATCTGTTTTGCATGTACAGATATCCCTCTAGCTTTTATCAATGATTTAAGCATTCCTTAAAAAGGAGCTCTTTCAGCTCCCATCTTTTAGTTTCACTGTATTTACAATTTACAGCTGTCTCTATTTTTACTCTATTCCTTACCTCCGATTCTCTTACCTATCCACGGCTTTTGGAGGCAAGCGACGTTCCTTCCGTTCCGAAGTTCCCGAGTTTCAGCACCAAATGAGGAAGACCAGCTTCTTGAACACCTTATAGAGACAGACAGACTACTGCTCTGGTGGCAAGTAGCAAAGCTTTACTGATTTCTTCAGCTTATAAACATGGGGTATGACTTTGCAATTTTTGCTCAAAAGATAACATCTTTACTTAGTTGCACCTGGAACACAATATTATCATTTTTGGAGTCATTGTCTCATAATAAGAACATTCTTCAGAAGGAGGAACTGTTTATCAGCAGACCCAAGGGCATCCTCCACTCTGGATAAATATTAACTCTTGACTAGGAACAAGGAAAAACTCTGGCCCACAGAAAGTTATGTTAGGACATCCCTCTCTTCCAGGAGGGACGGCCCCTGAACTTTCCTCCAATTAACTGCTCTGACTCTTTCAGGCCAGAACCAAAGGAAAGTCATTGTACTCCTCATCTGTGTTAATCCAAGAAATCTTTCTCACCTGTCAATGGCTCTGAAGGATGTGCAAAACCAAACACAAAACACTCAGACTCCCTGAGTTCATTACTAGAAACTGAAAAGTGTGCTTCTCTCTTCCCACTCACCTTGATCTTCTGGATCCATGACTCTGTTTCCTCCTATCCTGTTTCTTTCTCTGTTGTCTTCTCTTTTGTCCCATATGCCCCCTACCCTCTCCCACTTTTTCGGCTGCCTTTCTTTGCTTCTATTTGCTCATGGCAAAGTCTTCCCCATAAGTCTGCAGGTTTGTTTCCTCCATCTAAGAGATGAGCTCAGATGACTCACTACTCCCACAGTCTATCAGATTTCAAAATCCATAAAATGGAAATTTTATTGGTTCATCTTGGGCCCTTGTGTTCCATGCGCTAGTTAACTACGAAGGGAAACAGACTCATACAATATAAGTATGTTATAGAGAGTAGGGGCACTGTCTTAGTGGGGAGGAACTGGGCATTTCTCTAAGAATCCACATATCTCTGACTTGAGCATGAGCTAAAACATGAACTTTCCCTCCAAGCTCAAGGTTAGCCAACATTTTAAGATGAATTAATATTGGTTACACTGATGTTGATTGATCAAAAAAAGCATAACACAGGTTACTATATGGAAACTCACTTCATACTGATCAGGACTTTGAAATTCAGGCCATTTTGTAAGTTTGTGTACTCAAGTTCCTATATCATCACTTCTTAACATCCCAAGACACCAAAGGGGGTGAGGGGAACTCTGGCTATCTCCTGTATCTCTCAAGGAAAAACTCCAAATAGAACTTGGACTTCTAAATAGTGTTTTGGGGCTTTTCCCAAAGGCTCAACTTTCACTGTGTAGACTTGACAGCATGAGAAGAAAACACTATGGACAAAACTTCAGTGTTGGGATGGGGAGATTGTATGTCTGTGATTTTACCTGAAAATGACCAAATTCTTAAGTAAACTTTGATTTTGCTTAGATTCATTTAGACTGGTGGTACAATTAAAAATAAAAAATGCAGAATTAATTTCATATTAATTTGAAATTTTATTTCGTTGTTGATAAGGAACAGTGCTATATATACTTTAGGATGTTTTTGGAACTTTGAATTTTAAAATAATCATAAATTTATATGTAGTTGTAAGAAATACCACTATCAAATGGTTCAGTGTACCCTTTTCCCACTTGCATATCCACAGTGTATACTGTAGGAAATAAATTATAATGAAATAAACCTTTTTAATGTGAGATGCAGTCTGAACTCCTCAGTGATTACATATAAGCTGGAGGCACTAAGTCCCCATTCCCAAGCTAGTGGCTGCCATCTTCTTGCTTGGGTGCTTTTTTAAGTTTATCTTAGGGTTGAAAAAATGAAAGCTTGTGACAGGACTGAGCATATTTATCAGTAAAGCCCCACAGACATGGAAAATTTGGAGTGGGGACTGTAAACCAAAGAAAGCAGAAAAACTGTACCTCTCAGCAAATGAGGAATCCCAGGGGTAAGGAAATTCATTGGGGGAACAACCATAAAATCCACTGTTTGGGCCTAACTGGTTTGTAGATATTTTTGTCTTTTCTCTTAGTTGATTCCCAACTCTACAAGGTAGAAAAATAAACTGCATTGCTTTCACTACCCCGAGTCTCTCCTGGGCCCTGAGTTGTATAAAGAAGCAGTTTGGAGCAAGTCACAAGGAGTAAGCCAGTAGCTAACATTTCTCTATAGCTTTTATCTCATATTTGGTACTTCATCAAGTACTTTAGAATCTAGATTTCTTTACTCTGACTTCTCTGAAAGATAGACTTGCAAGTTGTATGCTGAAATAAAACCTTTCATTTCTGAGTTGCCTTTGGTCATGGTGTTTATCATAGCAATAGAAAGCAAAATGAGATCCAACCTTATTTGGGAGCATGTAATCTAAGACCTTCAATGGATGCTGACACTCTGGATAGTATCAAACCCTATGCTATGTAGACTTGTTTTTTCCTATACACACATACATATGGCAAAATTTAATTCATGATTTAGACACAATAAGATATACAAAAATTGTGATGAGACTAGAAGTTATCAAATTACATCTTTTTCTTATGAAATATTTCTTTATTATCTTCCCACATTACCACTGAATGAGTTACTTCACAGCTTCACTGTGGGCTATACAGATTGCCACCATCACCTCCCTCTGAAGTTACATGTACAAACATGTACATGATGAGAACAGATCTAATGAAGGACCTAACAGGCAGGCAGTATATGCAGGGTGGATATTCTGAAATAAGGAATGATCATGTCCTGGGCACAATACTTTATCATGCTGCTTGGAATGGTCCATAATTTAAAACTTACAAATTGTTTATTGCTGGAAGCTTTTTACTTACTATTTTGAATCCTTGCTACATTTCAGATGATTGAAACTTTTGAAAGATTAGCAAGGCATGGTAGTATGTCACTCACCAGGCTGAGGCAGGAGAATCGTGAATTTGAGGTTAGACTAGGTTACTTGGTAAGGCCCTACCCCAGGCCCAGAGAAGTGAACTGGGAGTAAGGAAGGCCATGGTTACTGTTATAGAACACTGCAGTGCAAAAGGTTATTTATGCAATTATTTACATAGATTTTCCCAGAGGAAGTTTATAACAAGAATTTATTGTGACTTTTTACCTCTCTTAAGACTTGTTAGGAACCATAACTGCTAGTCTTCAAAAGTCTTACTTAGGAACAGAGTGCACTAGTCTGAACCTGACATCATTCTGGACTGTCAAACTTCTCAAAGCCCATGAAGAGAAAAGAGTCAGTGATTATCTCTGAAGCAAGCCATCCATACAGAGGGAACCCAGGTACTTTTGTCCTCTTCCTCTATGGCATCTTTCTGATTTCTGTGCTGATTGTTCCTTGAGTCTGCACAAGCTGTTAGCCCGAATGGCTCTGCTTTAGGATGTGGCCAGGCTGCCTCAAAGGCCCTTGTGTGAATCATGCACTAATACAGCACGGATCTATGGTCCTGAAGGAAAATTCATCTTTAGATAGAGGCTTCTGGAAGAAGCTAGAACAAGGAGATGGGGATCTGGGCCTCTGCTCTGACAATGTAATATCTCACCAAGTGAAGCCCTGGAAATTCTCCCCACCCTGGAATGTACGAGTACAGAGTAACTGTTTCCTCTGGGTTGGATATGACCATTGTGGCCTTGAAGCAGAGCAGCAGTGATCTTGCGGTGGTGTCTTTTAACATTCCCCACAGGGGGCAGAAGAGGACTCAGAGAACTCACAATACCTTACAGGAACTTTACAAGAACTCACAAGTCCCTGTCCCTCCCTAAGATTGTATAAAAGGAGAACAGTTGACTAGAGAAGGACTTCTCAGTGGCATAGTCTATGTCTTCGAGTCATCTGGAGAACTTTCCACTGATATGGCTGCTTTTGAGGTACATTGTGGCCGAACCTTCCCCTAATGAATAAAGATTTCAGGGGATCAATCACTGGACCAAGAGTAGGCAGGACTTCCCGGTCAGTGAAAGGAAGAAAGGAGGCAGGAGAGAGATACATGCTTTTGGACCAGGGGAGTTGGAAGACGATATGCAGCTTACATGAGCCCCCATCCACCCTCCGGATTAGATGGCGAAACTGCCAGGATTCAGCACCAGAGGAGTAGATTTAGAATGGCTTATAAATTAGAATGCTAGTTGCTGAGCCCAATGATTGAGTTACCTGTTAATTCTGAATTAAGTTTGTGTGGTGTTTTTCTTCACGTGGTGACTACTAGGTTCCAGAAAGAAAGGTACAGTGGCAAAGCTTGGGTTTCCAAGAAGTGCACCCCAAACGGCCATAGAAATTTGGAAGCGTGGGACTGGTGATGGGAATTTAGTGAGTTGGGTGGAGAGATTTTGGAGCTCTGGGTCAGAGAGTCTCCACGAGATAAGAACAGGCTGGTGTCTTGCCAGTGATAGTGTAGATTGCTTTTTAATAGTTCATGCTACAGGACATCCTATAAGTAATATCAATAAACTCATTGGTTCATGAAGCTGGACATCAGTGGAATCCCTTTTTTGTTCTATGGGAGCCCGCCCGCCCTCTGTGCACTGAATAGACATTTCTTTCTGTCATTGTGCTGTGTTGTGTTTGAAAGATTCTTCATTTGGACGACCAGCTAGCCTGGTGCTCACTATGTAACCTAGTTTGTTCTTGAACTCATGCCATCTCCCTCCTGCCTCAGCCTCTGTGTGCTTAGATTAGAGTTATGAAATACTATGCAAAGTTAGGATAGTCATTGCTTTACATTTCTACAGGCAAATCTATGAGATAAGAGGTCTGCTCATCATTAGGGCTTTAATAGAAATGGGCTTCAACTTTTAACTGGTCTGAGTTTAAATTCCTCCTGTGCCAGCCATATGACTAGACAAACTACCTGACCTGTTTGTGACTGTGTTTTTAGTTTGAAAGTAAAATCCATGACATGAATAACAAGATCACAGTGAGAGGTATCTTTATGAATAAACAGAATTCTTTCCTATTATCTCCTTTCATCATCTATTTCCTATCAAATGTGGATATTAGGTTAGCTGGACAGTCTGGCTGAAAATACATGCTTTTTGGTACATGCAGCTTTCACATTGGAAAGTGTGGAAAAACAACTGGGAGGGAAAGATCATCTTCCCAAGCATTGGACACTGCAGAATGTGAACCATCTGAGTCTAGGAGTGTGCCATTGAAGTTATGGTATACAGAATGAGCAAACAACCACAAGAGACACCAAGCAACATCTGCTGGACCCTCACCCCCAGCTATGTCTCCACTGTACACTATCCTGAGAGTAGCCATTGAGCTGTAACAGCCATGCCTCACACACCTCTGCATGGCATAGTCCTAAATACACAGGGCAGTGAAGATACTTGGTAGTCAGAGTACACTAAACAGGTACAGATGTCTCCTTTATGCATTGCCACGAAGTTGTGACTTCTGCCATTGCTCTTCCTTTGCACGAGAGCAATAGCCTGGGAGCTTCATTTTCTTTAATCCTGGGGAGAAGCAGCAGTAAGTTAAGAGAGTCCTGCTACACAGTTCATTATCATGTTACCTGCATACATCCTGGAAACTCAGTGTCCCTAAAGCTGGCTAGACAGTGGCTACATGAGATATAACAGCAGCTCTCTGTGCAAACGGCTAGGTCAGTCATTTAATTTGTGCTAATTCAAGAGGAACATATGTGGAAGAGACATGTGAGCTGAGCACTGTCCAGACAAAGATGCGGGGGAGTTTTCATTAGGCTGTGAGGTCTGGAGAGGCAGTTGGAGCACGTGGGATGTGGAAAAAAAGTCTTAAGGGCTTAATTGCAGGAACAGAACATGTCAGGGAGCACTAGGCAAGCTGCTACTCCACCAGGTCCACTCCACTGGCAGGGAAGTGTCCACAAATTGTTTTATGGACCATGGGCCTCAAAGTTGTGGCCCTTTAACAGACAGATCTGGCCAAGGTGCCTTTATTTGTACTATTTGTGGTTCTTCCATTCTTAAAACTGAAATCATGGTCAGAACTTAACATGTAATGTTTTCTTCCAAACATTCCAAATTTTAGCTGCTCTTGAAAATCCAAAATAGATGCCCATGCTGAGTAACTCTCCTACAAAGCAGTGGGGCTGGCTGACATACTCCCGCTGCTTCAGTAGTTCATGTCCTTTCCTCTGGTCATACTCTGGAAACTTTTTTGATGCACATCATCTCTCCATTTCCTGTGGGGTAGAAAGGATGTGGCTCCAGGTATAAGCAATGTGGACTAATAAAGGATAATTTAAAATAACTTACTGCATACTGGGTGCCTGCCTGTTCACTAGAGGCACAGGAACTGGTTAATACTCTTTTCTTTGGAGTAACGTAGTCTGGTGTTCTGCTCACTTTGCATGTGTTATTATTTAAAATGAAATTAAGTCAGGGTGACGTTTGATTCCATGCCACATCAGTCACAAACATACAATGGTTCTGTGTGGTTGTTGGCCATCATAGTGGATAGGGAAGCTTAAAAAACTTTCCCATTTGTGGGCCATTCTGCCAGGTAGGCAGACACACAAGAAGCAACAAGGCAACAAATAAGTAACAGGATGCTCAGTAGTTGACTCAAGTAGTGCTGGGAGGGCAGGAAGATCCTGCAGACCACAGTGAGGAAGAAGGTGGGCCAAGGAGTGGCAGGAGTCACAGGAGGCGTGGGTACAAGGAATGACAGAAAGACAGTCTGCCCACCAGGAGTGCTGTGACTCAAAACTGTAGGGCAAGTGAGCAGTGATAGCATAAACACGTGTTCATATTTCTCATACAAGAGATCTGACAGTGGCTGAGGGACTCAGTGGCAGCAGGGTGAATATCTCTGGTGTTCTTTCCTGAATTGTTTGATGGTGGCAAGAGGTGGAGCCCCTGTGTTTGCAATCAAAGCAAGCAAAAAAAAAAAAAAAAAAAAGGACAGAGGGGGTGCTAGAGTTTTCCATCCATGGCCAGAGGCATTCACAGCCTCTGGAATAAACAATTCCGGACAGAAGCAAACCTTGCCAGTTGGGTGAAGTTGTCTGCAGTAGTGTGCAAGGGAACTGAGGTGACAGTCCCGAGTGATGGCATCTACTGACTGCTATCATTGCTGCCAGCTGAGGGTGTAAATTTTCTGGGAAATCACAGTACAATTAGCCCTTCCATCTATCCTATCTATATATAGTCAATGCCTCTGGGGGTGTCCTATAATCTGTGGCTTGAGGAGGCCTGTAAGTTTATCTTCTCACCCTAAACTTGGGAAGCAAATCTGAATACATCCCCCTGTCATTAGACAGCATTCACATTCCATAGTCATTGTAACAAGTTAATTATGGACCTAGTATCTTAAAACACAGTTTCATCATCTTCAGAAGTCCTACCCAGGTCTTTAAAAAATAAAGCTGAAAATATCGGCATAGCTATTTCCCTATCTTAGAGACTCTGGGGAAGAATTCATTTCCATTCCCTTTCTGGCTTCATCTGGCTGCCCACATTCCCTGGCCTGTGGGCTGCATCTGCAATGCTGCCAAGCTCTGTGCCTTTCCTTAGACTAATGTCTTCTTCCAATACTCTTGTATCTCTCTACTGTTTTTCATGGGCCTTGTGAGTACACTTGCCTTACATATACCATCCATGCTAGTCTTTCTATTTGAAACACCTCATTAGCAAACTTTCTTTGCATTAAATATAATATTTTTAAAGATTATTGGAATATGACAGGAACATTTTGTGTAGAGGAGCAAATTATCCTGACTACTTCATGATTATAGACACAAAGGTATATATAAAACCAGAACAACAGTCACTAGAGAATTAAATAAAAACTACAGAGAAAATCATGTGAGTTGGTATAGCTGCCATCTGTTCTTGGATAGCAGAGTTAGGAAGATCAGATCATTAAGATCAACCTTGTCTGTATTATGAGTTTGAGGCCAGCCTGAACTGCATGAGATCCACTGTGTGTGTGTGTGTGTGTGTGTGTGTGTGTGTGTGTGTGTGAGAGAGAGAGAGAGAGAGAGAGAGAGAGACAGACAGACAGACAGACAGACAGAGACAGACAGAGAGACAGCGAGAGACAGAGAGAGACAGAGAGAGACAGACAAAGACAGAGACAGACAGAGACAGAGATGAAACAGAAAAACACAAATACAAAGTAATATCATTTTAACTGTAAGTACAACTATTTTTTTAAAAAGGATAGAAATAGTTCATTAAGTGGAGGAGAAAGGACTTCTATATGCACAGTTTCTAAGGATATAAATATAACATTATAGCCATCATGAAAAGCTGAATGGATGTTCAACAAACTCAAAATAAAATTACCATATGATCCAGCAGTCCTCCTCCTAGATATTTGGCCATAAAGGTAGAAAGTCTGTATGTTGGACCAATATCTATACTGTTTTCACAGTGACAAAGTTATAAAGTCAAGGCAAGCACTTGTCAATAGATCGGTAAAGAAACTGCACACACATACAACGAGAAATGACACAGTCTCCAAAAGAAAGAACATATCTCAGTTTCCACAAAATGAATGAAATTGGAGGTAATTATGCTAAATGAAAGAATCCAGGTTTATCAGACCAATTCCTCAAGTACTCACATATTGAGTCTAAAACTATTGAAATTAAGAAATCAGAGAAATGTAGTGGTTGCCATAGTCTGAAGAAAGTGCAGGAAGTAGACATGTTGGTCAAAGAAGCAAAGCGTAACTAGACAGGATGAATCTATGTTATTATTTTGGCATATGTTGCATAGTACGATATATAATACAAGAAAAGCAAATATTCGAGGTGATGATGTTCATTAGCTTGAATTGATTATTCCACATTGCAATCATAAATTATGGAATCACTTTAAAGCCAACAAATATATATATATATATTTACCAATTTACAATTAAAATGAAATAAGAAAAAAATCAGCTTTGATATTTTTCCTTGAAGTTTTGGTAACATGTATATGAGTACACACAAATACACATATCCATCATGGAAATCCCACAGCTAGGAAAACAGTGAGCTATTCTCATGAACAGGCACTTATGGGTTGCTGTATATCCTGTTCGTGTATAATGCATGGCATTAGTTTATAGTCAGAATCTAGGTCAGCTGCCTCAAGAATGATCTCTGACCCCTATTATATACTCATCCCTTATACTTCAACAAACCTGTACTATTGCTTAACACTAACCATTTATAATCAGGAATATTAAATGTTAATCATTTCTGACTATAATTATTTCATATGCAAGAATCTTTTTATTCTCCTGGGCAGTTTAATTTGTAAACATTTAGTGCTACATCAATCTGACTTTAGAAAGTGTTTATAGCCAAATAATACTTGAATTTACCAATAAATAAGATGTAAGTAAAGTTTTTGAAGAGCTTTAGTATACATACATATAAGTGGCATGAAATATTCTTCTACTAACATAGCATAGTGGTACCCACAAAAGACCACTCTCCTCATCTGGACAGCTGCTAAGATACTGACTCCAAGACTGTAGAAAAATATAACAAGCAGAAACATCACAGTCCTGTGACATGCACACAGACTGGGTTTATAATTCACAGGTATATTATTGATATATTATATAATTGTACAGGAAATAATCAAATAGAGTCAAGGACTTTACTGTCTTGAACAAGCTTCTTGTAGAACAAGCTAGTGAAAATACATCTCTCTTAACAATATACAATAAATGCTTGTTAATGCAGTATGTTTGGAATTTGTTGTTGAAAGCCACAATGAACAATACTGGCCTTATTAAATTCTGTTGAACTAACACCTGACAATTGAAATGCAACCTTCTTTACAACTAAGAATACATTGTGATATAACACCATAATTACTCTGTCATTATTGCTGTCTTCTAGGTGACAGACATAACAACTGTCTGAAAAATATTTATCTTTGAGTCTAAAATAATGTTTATCATTAAGATTTTTTTAATTTTTAATAATTATTTTATTTATGTACTTCCCAAATGTTACCAACCTCCCTGTCCTTCCTCGAACAGTTCTTTCCACCATCCCCTCCACAGGTATCCTCCCACCCTGGGGCATCAGGTTACTGCAGGATTAGGTGCATCCTCTCCTACTAAGTGCCCAGCACATATGTAGCATTAAGATGGTTTTCTAATGACAACTACTAATATTTCGGTTGAGTTACTTCTCTAGTTTCAACTATAATATCACAAAATGGGAAATAACAAGAGTGTGAACAGTTTTCAAAAGTGACTATGTATACACTCAAAAGTATTGCAGACATTACAATCATGTGACAGCTCTTCAGTTTCTGAGAAGGGGATGCTGCACAAGCTACCACAGAGGCTGCAGAAAGCTGCCAGAATTGCTAGGTGCAGAAAAGGCATCTAAAAGTGGGATGTCAATTGCATTTTTGTGCATGGGATGCAGGGGCATCAAACTGGGAGAAAATTCTAGGACCTAATGAAAACACAGTGAGGACAAAAGGAGAAAGCTTAGAGGTGGACCAGAGATCACCCCTGCTTACCTCAACTTGCCCCAACCACATGTTGGAAGGTCTCAGCCCACACTGCACATTGGACTCTTCTTTAACAAAGTTGATGTTCTGGTCTTATCACTCTGAGTCAATCACAACCTCTTGGAGTAAAGACTTAACTATCGGTTCTGCTTTATTTTAATTTGACTTGGTCTAATATTTAGGTTTTGCTTTGTTTTCTGCTTCCTCCGTAGTGCCAGTTTGGAGTCAAATTTGACAGCCTTATTAAAGACAGTAGCTCAACCTTCGCATAGTTCAAGCAATTAGGTTATAGAATTGAGGATTTTTTTTTCTTTTTTGGTTTTTCGAGACAAGGTTTCTCTGTATAGCCCTGGCTGTCCTGGAACTCACTTTGTAGACCAGATTGGACTTGAACTTAGAAATCCTCCTGGCTCTGCCTCCTGAGTGCTGGGATTAAAGGCATGTGCCACCATGCCTGGCAGAATTGAGGATTTTTCCTCTTTTTCAGTTATCTTGTCCCCTGGGTAGACCTTTGAAAGAACACTCATGGCCTTTCCACAAAGAACTGTTTAAATTCCCACGAATATTTAGTGCTGAACAATGGAACCATGATCCTTCCTGCCACATGTCAGAGACCATACCGTGAGAAAGTGAGCCTTTCACAATCTCCCACCCTGACAGGCCAAATGGCCTCATGCTTGGAGCTGGTTGTCACTCCTTCCTCCCTGTTTCCTTCCTGGCACCTGAGGCTGTAAAAGCTGAATTATAGTCCCCTCTTCCCTATCTCTTCCTGACTCCCATGACTTCCAAGGACATTGGTTACGCCTGAGCCCGGCCTGACACCCCAAGGCTGTCAAGGAGGATCTATGTTCCGGAGATAAGACGCAGAGTACCCGCCGCCTGGAGCCTGATTACCACCCTCATGTCAGCAGATGCCCACTTCTTTGTTCTTTGTTAAATTCCCCCTCAACCCCTCCCCTCAATGTATGCTTTAAAACCAGGCATCTCAGCCTAATAGATGGAGACCTTGATAGGAACACTTCTAGGTCTCCGCTTTTCCTTCCCTTCCTCCAATTTTCTTCCAGGTTTGTGGTTCTCCTCGCACCCACGAATAACTGAATCCCATGGGACAAGATAGCTGCAGACCCCCTTGGTCCCTTGTCTGCGTAGGACGGGTCTCTGGTTGCAGATGGGCAAGGAGTTGGTGAATGACAGACAGATGCACACAGGAGATTGTGTAGAACCTGAATGTATTGTCACAAAGTGAACACCAGTCTTATATAATACAGAAAATAAAGGGGGTAGGATGTCACAGCAGGCAAAGTACATTGAAGTTACCTGACACAAAACAAAGGAATGACTTCAAAAGGACTTACAGGAACCAGGTAAATGTTTACAGTAAAGATAAAGCAGTCCTGCCTAGGGTCAGCTTAATGACAGCTAAGGATTTCACACCCTAGTCACAATTTGTGCTACTCCTTTGAGCCTTGTGAAAGCTAGAACCAGGGGGTTCTGCTCTAGCAGACCTTCTCATGAATAATGCAATACCACAACCCCCCCTATTTCTTGGGCCCTGATAAATTCTTGTATGAGTGTAACTTGGCTGTTCTTTTAAGTATCTGTGGAGAATCTCCATTTGTCAGAAGAATTCACCAACTTGCTTCGAATATGCAATGTAGCCTGCTATTCGTGGCTGTAGTAAAGATTCCTGTCTCAGTGGGATTCCCTAACTTTTACATGGTAAACCCACCTATTAGCTTGGCCATTGTGTTTGGGTAAGACTTGCTACTGCCCTAAGTAATCACTCTGCAGACTAGTCCTGAGCTATTCTGGTTCCATTCTTTGTAATGCCTAATTAGTTCCACTCTTTCTACCAAGCTCCTCAGCTTCAAGCATTTTCTAGGATGTTGGAACATGGGTGAAGGCTTAGCTATGTCAGAATTCAATCTTAAAAGGCACTTATAATAAAATAAAACTAAAAAAGAGCACGTGAATCCATACACCAGACTAATGCAGGGATAGGGTATGAGTATACAGGTTATGAGAATGCCAAAGTTCCAGGAGGTGAGTTTCCATGAAACTCTTTGCCTTGGAAGTGCTCCCAGGCCTCTCGGCCTGCCAAGCAAACTTCACTGGAGTGTGAGTAGCACCTTCCCACTTGAAGATCCTCATTTTTGATTGATAATAAAGACATATGCTTATCCTCTTAATGGCTCTGTGCTCACTGGTGGCTAGACATATCTTGGGGACTCAGCTGGAGTTCAAGATTTACCCTGCCAGGGGGTCCAGCACCCCTGACCAGCAGCCTCCAAAAATTCTGTTAATTAGATTTAAAAGAATCAGGTCTTGATTCCAAGGCTGGCTCCATGCACACACTAATCTTGCAGTTAAACAAGAAAAGATCGAAGTAATGCATCTACTTTGTTCTTTGCTTTAGTAGAAAAACTGGATCTTAGTTATGAAGGAAAGAAAAATGGCTCTTGTAAAAGTAAAAAGGTATTTGGAACTCAACACCAAAGTGAATGACTTTATTAAAAAATATATAAACAATGGTAGAGTTCATTGTCCTAGTAAATTTGATCTTGTAAGTCACCATCTTGAAGCTACATCAGTCTCAAAATTGTAAAGCACACACAACATTGTAAGGATTACAGCACAGTGATATAAATAGTGTTTGATGCTACATCAATGAATACAAAGAAAATACCAATGTGAGTTATCAAAGGATTTGTGTGGTCTCAGTTTATTCTATCAGATCTTCACTATGAGCTGAAGCCACTAGAAGTGTTTAGTTTAAATCATCACTGCATATTCAAATAAGGACCACTAAACCAATTACTTGTTTAGATTACTTGATCCTCCTAAATATTGACCTGTTGCTGTAGAAATTTAGAGATCCAGGTTCACAAACCCACTACACAGAGGGGCTCAGGTAAAAGCTTGGATCAACTTTTGAATTACTAGCCAATGTTGCTCTGAGAAACATCTTTTTGGGGGGGGGGCAGTATCTGTATATCTTTTTACAATTATTATTAGGTATTTTCTTTATTTACATTTCCAGTGCTATCCCCAAAGTCCCCCATGCCCTTCCCACCCCCTACTCCCCTACCCACCCACTCCCACATCTTGGCCCTGACGTTCCCCTGGACTGAGGCATATAAAGTTTGCATGACCAATGGGCCTCTCTTTCGACTGATGGCTGACTAGGCCATCTTCTGATACATATGCAGCTAGAGACACGAGATCCAAGGGGTACTGGTTAGTTCATATTGTTGTTTTACCTATAGGGTTGCAGATCCCTTTAGCTCCTTGGGTACTTTCTCTAGCTCCTCCATTGGGGGCCCTGTGATCCATCCAATAGCTACTGTGAGCATCCACTTCTGTGTTTGCTAGGCCCTGGCATAGTCTCACAAAAGACAGGTATATCAGGAGCCTTTCAGCAAAATCTTGCTAGTGTATGCAAGGGTGTCAGTGTTTGGAGGCTGATTATGGGATGGATCCCCAGATATGGCAGTCTTTAGATGGTCCATCCTTTCGTCTCAGCTCCAAACTTTGTCTGTGTAACTACTTCCATGGGTGTTTTGTTCCAAATTCCAAGAAGGGGCAAAGTGTCCACACTTTGGTCTTCGTTCTTCTTGACTTTCATGTGTTTTACAAATTATATCTTATACCTTGGGTATTCTAGTTTCTGGGCTAATATCCACTTATCAGTGAGTACATATCATGTGAGTTCTTTTGTGATTGGATTACCTCACTCAGGATGATGCCCTCCAGGTCCATCCATTTGCCTAGGAATTTCATAAATTTGTTCTTTGTAATAGCTGAGTAGTACTCTATTGTGTAAATGTACCAAATTTTCTGTATCCATTCCTCTGTTGAAGGATATCTAGGTTCTTTCCAGCTTCTGGCTATTATAAATAAGGCTGCTATGAACATAGTGGAGCATGTGTCCTTCTTACCGGTTGGAACAACTTCTGGATATATGCACAGGAGAGGTATAGCAGGATCCTCCCATAGTACTATGCCCAATTTTCAGAGGAACTGCTAGACTGATATCCAGAGAGGTTGTATAAACTTGCAATCCCACCAACAATGGAGGAGTGTTCCTCCTTCTCAACATCCTTGCCAGCATCTGCTGTCACCTGAATTTTTTATCTTAGCCATTCTGACTGGTGTGAGGTGGAATTTCAGGGTTGTTTTGATTGGCATTTCCCTGATGGTTAAGGATGCTGAACATTTCTTCAGGGGCTTCTCAGCCATTCAGTATTCCTCAGGTGAGAGTTCTTTGTTTAGCTCTGAACCCCATTTTTAAAAGGGGTTATTTGATTTTCTGGAGTCCACCTTCTTGGGTTCTTTATATATATTGGATATTAGTCCCCTATCTGACTTAGGATAGGTAAAGATCCTTTCCCAATCTGTTGGTGGAGTTTTTCTCCTATTGACAGTGTTGTTTGCCTTACAGAAGCTTTGCAATTTGATGAGGTCCCATTTGTCGATTCTCGATCTTACAGCACAAGCCATTGCTGTTCTGTTCAGGAATTTTTTTCCCTGTGCCCCTATCTTCAAGGCTTTTCACCATTTTCTCCTCTATACACTTCACTGTCTCTGGTTTTATGTAGAGTTCCTTGATCCACTTAGATTTGACCTTAGTACAATGAGATGGGAATGGAACAACTCGCATTCTTCTACATGTTAAAAACCAGTTGTGCCAGCACCATTTGTTGAAAATGCTGTCCTTTTTTCTGATGGATGGTTTTAGCTCCCTTGTCAAAGATCAAGTGACCATAGGTGTGTGGGTTCATTTCTGGGTCTTCAATTCTATTCCATTGGTCTACTTGTCTGTCGATATCCCAGTACCATGCAGTTTTTATCAGTATTGCTCTGTAGTACAGCTTTAGGTCAGGCATGGTTATTCCACCAGAGGTTCTTTTATCCTTGAGAAGAGTTTTTTTCTATTCTAGGTTTTTTGTTATTCCAGATGAATTTGCATATTGCTCCTTCTAATTAGTTGAAGAATTGAGTTGGAATTTTGATGGTGATTGCAATGAATCTGTAGATTGCTTTTGGTAAGATAGCCATTTTTATTATATTGACCCTGCCAATCCATGAACATGGGCGATCTTTCCATCTTCTGAGGTCTTCTTTAATTTATTTCTTCAGAGTCTTGAAGTTCTTATCATACAGATATTTCACTTCCTTAGTTAGAGTTACACCAAGGTATTTTATTTTATTTGTGACTATTGAGAAGGCTGTTGTTTCCCTAATTTGTTTCTCAGTCTGTTTATCCTGTATGTAGAGAAAGGCCATTTACTTGTTTGAGTTAATTTTATATCCAGCTACTTCACTGAAGCTGTTTATCAGGTTTAGGAGTTCTCTGGTAGAATTTTTAGGGTCACTTATATATACACTATCATATCATCTGTAAAAAGTGATATTTTGACTTCTTTCTTTCCAATTTGTATCCCCTTGACATTCTCCTTTTCTTGTCGAATTGCTCTGGCTAGGACTTCAAGTACAATGTTGAATAAGTAGGTAGAAAGTGGGCTGCCTTCTCTAGTCTCTGATTTTAGTGGGAATGTTTCCAGCTTCTCACCACTTATTTTGATGTTGGCTGCTGGTTTGCTGTAGATTGCTTTTATCATGTTTATGTATGAGCCTTGAATTCCTGATCTTTCCAAGACATTTATTATGAATGGGTGTTGGATTTTGTCAAATATTTTCTCAGCATCTAACAAGATGATGATATGATTTTTGTTTTTGAGTTTCTTTATATAGTGGATTATGTTGATGAATTTCCTTATATTAAACCATCCCTGCATTCCTGGCATAAAACATACTTGGTCAGGATGAATGATTGTTTTGATGGGTTCTTGGATTCCGTTAGCAAGAATTTTATTGAGTATTTTTGCATTGATATTCATAAGGGAAATTCGTTGGAAGTTATCATTATTTGTTGGGTCTTTCTGTGATTTAGGTATCAGAGTAAATGTGGCTTCATAGAATGAATTGGGTAGAATACCTTCTGCTTCTATTTTGTGGAATAATTTGTGCAGAACTGGAATTAGATCTTCTTTGAAGTTCTGGTAGAACTCTGCACTCAACCCATCTGGTCCTGGGCTTTTATTTGGTTGGGAAACTATTAATGACTGCTTCTATTTCTTTAGGGGGTATAGGACTGTTTAGATCATTAACCTGATCCTGATTTAACTTTGGTACCTGGTATCTGTCTACAAATTTGTCCATTTCATCCAGGTTCTCTAGTTTTGTTGAGTATAGCCTTTTGTAGAAGTATCTGATGATGTTTTGGATTTCTTCAGGATCTGTTGTTATGTCTCCCTTTTCATTTCTGATTTTGCTAATTAGGATGATATCCCTGTGCCCTCTAGTGAGTCTGGCTGAGGGTTTTATCTATCTTGTTGATTTTCTCAAAGAACCAGCTCTCGTTTGGTTGATTCTTTGAATAGTTCTTCTTGTTTCCACTTGGTTGATTTTGCCCCCGAGTTTGATTATTTCCTGCTATCTACTCCTCTTGGGTGAATTTGCTTTCTTATGTTCTGGAGCCTTTAGGTGTGTTGTCAAGCTGCTAGAGTGTGCTCTCTCTAGTTTCTTTTTGGAGGCATTCAGAGCTATGAGTTTTCCTCTTAGAAATGATTTCATTGTGTCCCATCAGGTTGGGTATGTTTTGGCTTCATTTTCATTAAACTCTAAAAAGTCTTTAATCTCTTTCTTTTTTCTTCCTTGTTCAAGGTATCATTGAGTAGTGTTATTCAGCTTTCATGTGAATTTTGGCTTTCTATTATTTATGTTGTTATTGAAGATCAGCCTTAGTGCATGGTGATCTGATAGGATGCATGGGACAATTTCAATATTTTTGAATCTGTTGAGGCCTGTTTTGTGACCTATTATGTGGTCAATTTTGGAGAAGGTACCATGAGGTGCTGAGAAGAAGGTATATCCTTTTGTTTTAGGATAAAATGTTCTGTAGATATCTGTCAGATCCATTTGTTTCATAACTTCTGTTAGTTTCGCTGTGTCCCTGTTTAGTTTCTGTTTCCACGATCTGTCCATTTGTGAAAGTGGTGTGTTGAAGTCTCCCACTATTATTGTGTGAGGTGCAATGTGTGCTTTGAGCTTTACTAAAGTTTCTTTAATGAATGTAGCTGCCCTTGCATTTGGAGCATAGATATTCAGAATTGAGAGTTCCTCTTGGAGGATTTTACCTTTGATGAGTATGATGTGTTCCAACTTGTCTTTTTTTGATAACTTTGGGTCAGAAGTCGATTTTATTCGATATTAGAATGTCTACTCCAGCTTGTTTCTTCAGACCATTTGCTTGGAAAATTGTTTTCCAGCCTTTCATTCTGAGGTAATGTCTGTCTTTTTCCCTGAGATGGGTTTCCTATAGGCAGCAAAATGTTGGGTCCTGTTTGTGTAGCCAGTCTGTTAGTCTATGTCTTTTTATTGGGGAAATCAGTCCATTGATATTAAGAGATATTAAGGAAAAGTAATTGTTTCTTCCTGTTATTTTTGTTGTTAGAGTTGGCATTCTGTTCTTGTGGCTGTCTTCCTTTAGGTTTGTTGAAGGATTACTTTCTTGCTTTTTCTAGGGGTTGCTTTCAGTCCTTCTATTGTTTTTTTTTCTTCCTGTAATTATCCTTTGAAGGGCTGGATTCATGGAAAGATAATGTGTGAATTTGGTTTTTTCATGGAATATTTTGGTTTCCCCATCTAAATTAATTGAAAGTTTGGCTGTGTATAATAGCCTGAGCTGGCATTTGTGTTCTCTTAGTGTCTGTATAACATCTGTCCAGGATCTTCTGGCTTTCATAGTCTCTGGTGAAAAATCTGGTGTAATTCTGATAGGCTTGCCTTTATAAGTTACTTGACCTTTTTCCCTTACTGCTTTTAATATTCTATCTTTATTTAGTGTATTTGTTGTTCTGATTATTATGTGTTGGGAGGAATTACTTTTCTGGTCCAGTCTACTTGGAGTTCTGTAGGCTTCTTGTATGTTCATGGGCATCTCTTTAGGTTTGGGAAGTTTTCTTCTATAGTTTTGTTGAAGATATTTGCTGGCCCTTTAAATTGAAAATCTTCATTCTCATCTACTCCTATTATCTGTAGGTTTGGTCGTCTCAGTGTGTCCTGGATTTCCTTGATGTTTTGAGTTAGGAACTTTTTCATTTTGAATTTTCTTTAATTGTTGTGCGGATGTTCTCTATGGAATCTTCAGCACCTGAGATTCTCTCTTCCATCTCTTGTATTCTGTTGCTACTGCTGGCATCTATGGTTCCAGATTTCTTTCCTAGGGTTTCTCACTCCAGCGTTGACCCACTTTGGGTTTTCCTTATTGTGTCTACTTCCCTTTTTAGGTATAGTATGGTTTTGTTTATTTCCATCACCTGTTTGGATGTGCTTTCCTGTTTTTCTTTAAGGACTTGTAACTATTTTAGCAGTGTTCTCCTGTATTTCTTTAAGTGAGTTATTAAAGTCCTTCTTGATGTCCTCTATCATCATCATGAGATATGCTTTTAAATCCGGGTCTAGGTTTTCGGGTGTGTTGGGGTGCCCAGGATGGGTGAGGTGGGAGTGTTCTGTTTTGATGTTGGTGAGTGATCTTGGTTTCTCTTAGTAAGATTCTTACATTTGCCTTTTGCCATCTGGTAATCTCTGGAGTTAGTTGTTATAGTTGTCTCTGGTCAGAGCTTGTTCCTCCCGTGATTCTGTTAGCCTCTATCAGCAGACCTGGGAGACTAGATCTCTCCTGAGTTTCAGTGGTCTGAACACTCTCTGCAGGCAAGCCCTCCTCTTGCAGAGAAGGTGCACAGATATCTTGCATTCGGACCTGCCTCCTGGCAGAAGATGAAGGCCTGAAACAGGGCCTGTCCCAGAAGGTGTTAGCTACTGTAGTCCACACTCTCACCTGCACAGACTAGTCTCAGAGGGATCCAGGAACCAAGATGGCTTCCCCAGGTCCTCCGGCAAAGCCCTCAGTGTGGGGTGAACACCTGTCCTCTGGCAGGGAAGGTGCTCAGATGTCTGGAGCCTGTAATGGGGTCTGCCTTAGGAGCTGTCCTCTAGGCACCTTGGGGGTGTCCTCCGACTCCTCGACCAGGTGACCCGGTGCTTGCGCCAACTGGAAGGGACTTGTGACCCTGGTCAGGTGGGTTTTCTGCTTCCCTAATGCTCTCTCTGGTCCCTCACGATTGAAATGGAACAGAAGTTGTGTTCCACACTGGTGGTCCTAAGATCACATGGAGAGCCCTCTTGGGACCTTGGGGGTGTCTGCCAACTCCGTGCCCAAGGTGACCCCATGCTGGCACTGACCGGAATGGCAAGAAACATCTTTCTAACTCTACATAAACAACCCTGACAAATTAAAGGACTCACTAGGGACAGAGCTTGTAGCTGCTCCATTGGACACCACGCCATTCAAGTACCAGCTGTCAAGTTTCTTACTTGGCCTCACAAGGACATAAGAGCATAAACAACCATGACACAGGGCAAAGATAAGATGGCAATAAAGAGATAGACATCTAACAGCCTGCACTACTGTAAAAGTAGCCATCACCCCTCATGTAAACCTATTTCTTTTGAATAGAAGACCACAATAGAAAGTAATAAATTCCCCTCATTTAAGTAACACAGAAAGCTTGTAATTGTTAATTTCCCTTTTGGGAAGCCATGGAACGAAACTTAAATCCTTATTTTTTTTTTCTCACCAACCAGAAGCACCAGGATAAATCTTTATTTTCTTGTTTACTTTCAGTTAAATAAATTGAATTCCATTTATGCACGCTTTAGAGAGGAAGCACTGTCTTCCCAGTGCTCTCAGAGTATCCATTCACACATATGGACTTTATGGATAGCAACTGGATGAGACTTCAGTCTCTGTATCCAAGCTGAAAAAATCTGGGCAAGGCCTCAATAGTTATGTAGCAGCTGCTGCCAACTACAGCTTCTAGGTCTTTCTGGGAGAAAGATCCCTTCTTACTACAGCAGGTTTTTTAAGGGTATGGCATTTGAGGTGGCCTTGAGAGGATAAGCATTGCCACAACAGGCAGATGTACCAACCAGCAGGGAAAGGAAAGTGCAGAAGATTTTGAGCTGTGGGCAGGGATGTGAGGAAACTGCTATCTCATTAAAGGGAATCCACTGAAAATAGGAACCGAACAGAAGTGGATGCTCACAGTCAGCTAATGGATGGATCACAGGGCTCCCAATGGAGGAGCTAGAGAAAGTACCCAAGGAGCTAAAGGGATCTTCAACCCTATAGGTGGAACAACATTATGAACTAACCAGTACCCCTGAGCTCTTGACTCTAGCTGCATATGTATCAAAAGATGGCCTAGTCGGCCATCACTGGAAAGAGAGGCCCATTGGACACGCAGACTTTGTGTGCCCCGGTACAGGGGAACGCCAGGGCCAAAGGGGGGGAGTGGGTGGGTAGGGGAGTGGGGGTGGGTGGGTAAGGGGGACTTTTGGTATAGCATTGGAAATGTAAATGAGCTAAATACCTAATAAAAAATGGAAAAAAAAAAAAAGAGTGAAGCACCAAAAAAAAAAAAAAAAAAAAAAAAAAAAGAAAATAGGAACCGAAATTTCAGGGCAAATAATATAGGGAAAACTGATTGGAAATTATCTCAAAGTGAAAATAGCAACATTCAAAAATAAGTTTTAATGGTAAATCAGAACTTGCCAATGGTATTCATAGTCACATGCTAAAAACGTCAATTTTGTACATTTGAGCTTTTAGCTTAATTTCATTTTTCAATTATTACATGAAGTTGTGAGTGTCTGTCTTTACATCATTCTCACACATACTTAGTGTCAGTTGAGCATCTGCACAGTGACTCAAAGGAGGACAATATTTAGCACTAAGGACTCTGCTTTTAATAGATTTGTATGGTGACAGATAAACACTACCATTTTACACTTGATCTTCAGAGGCTGACGGACTTGCAAAAATACTTTGAGTACCAAGTATCTTGTATTCATTTTATTGCCCCCATAAATGTTAACAGTTGCATTTGTCATCAGGTCTCTTTTATTGAGTGAGTTTACCATTCACTGGAAGAAGTGTGGAGACTAAATTGACTCAAAGAACAGGGATAATGGAGCAGGTTCTAGTTTTTAAACATTTTCATTGATGATAAATCTTCCTCTATGACTTTGACTTCCTTTGAAATGCCATAATTTTTATTAGTGGTTGTATAGAAGACTCATTATCAAAGAAAATTCATAATTATCAGAAGAGATGGTTAATAAATGCTCAGGTAAGATAGGGATGGTGGTTCATGTCTGTAATCTTGGGATGCTGTGTAGAAGGACCCTGAGTTCAAGGAAGAGCTGCACAGAGTGTCAGAGGATGCTCTGGATATACAGTGAAACTCTATATAAAAAATAAAAACAAATACCAAAAAATCAGAAATGAGGCTGTAAATCCCAGGCACAGTAGCATAGGTCTATAGTTCCAGCACTAAAAAGGTACAGGTAAAAAGAGGAGGAATCCAAGGTCATCAATAGCTACATAGTAAGTTAGAAGCCAGTTTGGTATTCCCAAACTATGTCTCCAAATAACAAACATAACAATAATAAATACATAAACATATACTCGACTTTGCTGGGATATAAGACATATGTTCAGGAACTGCATCAAATAACAATGTTCAAGTTAACTAGATCCTTGAACTTCAGAGTGAAAAGATGGGGCTCCCATCATTGCTTAAAAGACAGTCACTGAAGGTAAACACTGGCATGTGTTGATCCTGAAGAAATGTTTGTCTGGGAGTGGAAGGGAGGGGTGCATGGAGGCTACAGGTATACACACAACCAGGCAGCTGTCAGAATCCATCAACACAGTGTTTCCACACAGAACATCTGTCTACAGGGTAAGGCAGTGTCTGTGTCTCCTCATTTACCAACACATTCTTTCCTCTTCTGACTGTCATTCCAATTGATGACAGTGTGTGCTTTCATTAATCTTGGTGAGACAAGAGAGGTTTTTCAGAGCCATTTGCATGTTTTAAACAGCCCACATGGAGACTAACGTGATTGGCAATTTGGAACATGTTGTCTTTATTTAGTTCTCCAGCATCATGCCTGAGGGAAGAAGCGTTGAGAAGGAAAATAGATCCCCTTCCTTCCTACCTCTAGGAAATCTGAAATTAATTTTCAGGGTGTGAAGGGTTGTTTACATGCACTGTAGTGAATGGAAAAAAGCTAGACCTGTTGTGTGTGTGTGGCGGGGGGCAGGGGGGGTTGAGGATTGTTTTTTGTTGTTGTTGTTTTGGTTTGGTTTGTTTGTTTGTTTTTGTTTTTGTTTTTGGCTAAAGGCTTGGTAAAGTCCTGAAGATGAGATGAAGTGATGAAGAGCAGAGGCTATAAATCTCCTTTCAAAAGTGGTTTATGTAATACAACTGCCTGCCGGTTATTCTCTCAGAGCCTGGAGTGAGTACAATAAATAGAATGTTACAGAAAAATGTGGTGTGGTCTTTTTTTTCAAAGAGTAATAATACATGCAAGATTTGCTATTACACACACACACATACACACACACACACACACACACACACACACACACACCCCAGAGAACATATTCTAGTAGAAATACAGATGCAAGTCCAATCAAAGAAATTAATGCTCTTTGTTTTAGTTAGGTTTTCTATTCCTACACAAACATGACCAAGAAGCAAATTGGGGAGGAAAGGGTTTATTCAGTTTACACTTCCATGTTGCTGTTCATCACCAAAGTCAGGACTGAAACTCAAGCAGGGCAGGAAGCAGGAGCTGATGCAGAGGCCATCAGCTGTAGACACATGTTCTGTGTGGAAACACTGTTGATGGATTCTGACAACTGCCTCGCTGTTTGTATACCTGTAGCCTCCGTGTGCCCCTCCCTTCCACTCCCAGACAAACATTTCTGGAGGATCAACACATGTCAGTGTTTTCCTTCATGGAGGGATGCTGCTTACTGGCTTGTTTCCTCTGCCTTGCTCAGCTTGCTTTCTTATAGAACCCAAGACCAGTCCAGAGATGGTCCCACCCACAAGGGGCCTTTCCCCCTTGAACACTAATAGAGAAAATGCCCCACAGCAAGATCTCATGGAGTCACTTCCCCAGCTGAAGCTCCTTTCTCTGTGATAACTCCAGCCTGTGTCAAGTTGACACACAAAACCAGCCAGTACACCACCCAAGGGGGGGCCTATAGAAAGAGAGGGGGGTCTCAAAATAAAAGTTTACCATGACAGAGGAAGAGGGCAGTCCCCATGACCCCTCACAGAAGAGACAAATCAAGTGATAATGCTAATAGGTAGGAAGGAATCAAGTCTTTGGTTCAAAGACTTTTCTTTTTTAAATTTTCAAAGGCTTCTGGGGCTAGAATTTTACAACAGTTTTTCTATTTGCTTTCCTCCAAAGCCTCTGTGCCATACAATCAACCTGAATATCATAAAACAAGACAGATCCCCAACTGAATTTAAAGACCATTTCTGTTTTATCTGTGAAGCTCAGTGACTCCTCCTTAGTAAGCTGATAAAGGCCGAAAATATGTTACCTATTCCCTGTGTCTGAAACTGTCATATGGTGAACCTCCAACCTCTAAGGTGATTGTATTGGGAGGTAGGATTTAGGGAGGTCATAGGTTGTAAAGGTGGTGTCTTCTCATCTAGCCTTAGTGCCCTTAGAGAAGAGGTTTTAGAGACATCTTTCAACTCTTTGCAAATGTTACACATAACAAGCAGATAATTTTTGCCTATGAATCAGGAGATAGACCCTTGCCTGATCCCAAACCTACTGTTATGATGGACAGAAACTCATCATGTATGGTTATCAGGCAGGTACCAATGTGTGGAGTTCCCATTAATGCTGGCTAATCATTGAATGAGGTTGAGAAATACCTAGTTAGAATTGGGAACAAAACACCCATGGAAGGAGTTACAGAGACAAAGTTTGGAGCTGCGACAAAAGGATGGACAATCTAGAGACTGCCTTATCTAGGGATCCACTCCATAATCAGCTTCCAAACGCCGACACCACTGCATACACTAGCAAGATTTTGCTGAAAGGACCCAGGTATAGCTGTCTCCTGTGAGACTAGGCAGGGGCCTAGCAAACACAGAAGTGGATGCTCACAGTCAGCTATTGGATGGATCACAGGGCCCCCAGTGGAGGGGCTAGAGAAAGTATCCAAGGAGCTAAAGAGATCTGCAACCCTGTAGGTGCAACAACATTATGAACTAACCAATACCCCAGAGCTCTTGACTCTAGCTACATATGTATCAAAAGATGGCCTAGTCCACCATCACTGGAAAGAGAGGCCATAGGACACACAAACTTTATATGCCCCAGTACAGGGGAACGCCAGGGCCAAAAATATGAGAATGGGTGGGTAGGGAAGTGGGGGGGAGGGTATGGGGGACTTTTGGGATAGCATTGGAAATGTCATTGAGGAAAATACGTAATAAATTTAAAAAAATTCCTCAAGAGAAGGAACAAATTAACATAATAAATGTCTCTATGGCCGAATGCAATGAAGAGAATGAGGCCCAGTACATGCTGGTGAGGTGAACTGTTTCTCCCAGGGCCAATGAGCTGGGTCGAACTCTTTGAGGGGTATTAGCTGAACAATCCATAACACTTGGACTTAAGTTCCTACTTCAAAAAAAAAAAAAAGTTAGGTGAGCCCCTGGATTTAGTTTTAGTTTTTCCAGTGCTAAATTTGTATGTATAAAACATGTATTTAAATTGTTCAAATTTGTAAAGACCTTTCATGTCCACCTTCACAAAGTGGAATAGAATGAGCTACTTTGCGTACCACTTCATGGCCTGAGAACCTCTCTTACAAGTCTCACAGATGAGACTAAGTAAATGAGCAATTCTAGGCTCTATTATTTTTGATTGTGAATGAGGAAAAGCCAGTCTGTGAGAACGAGATAACTGCCAAAGCTCTTTACCCACAATAGACAGAGGAACCCTGGTTGGTGTCTTAGTGCTAGGCTTCTCAAGAGATGGAAAACCTCTTAAACAGTGCTGGTGTAGAACCATTCATTGCTGTATAATGAGCCACCTTGGAACATGGCAGCTTAAAACAAGAAACATATTCTTGTCTATTTTTGTGAGCCATGGCCTGTGACTCAGTGTCTACTCAAGAGGCAGTTCTCCTTAAGCCAACTGGGCTGTCATCACCTCAAGCCATCACTGAGGAGGCTCTACTTTCATTGTCACCTACGAGCTGTAGGCAAGATCCTGTTCTCAAAGGCTTTTGGTCACAGTATTTGTTGCATGACTCATTGCTGCTAGAAAATAAATACATAGCAAGAAGCAACTGAAGAAAATAAGTTTTCTCAGGGTTGAGGGGAATGGTCAAGGACTGTAGACAGAGGAGATACAGTCCATCTCAGTGGGCATGTTATGGAAGCAGGCATGGTAACTGGTCACATTGCATGTGCAGTAGGGAAGCAGAGAGAGATGAATTGAATGCTGGTACTCAGTTCCCATTCTTCTTTGTGTTCTAAATTCTCATGGAAAGGTTCTACACATATTTAGGGTGAGGCTCCTACCCTAATCAAGACAACCTAAATAATTCCTCAGAGGTTGTTTTCATGGTGATTCTAAATCTCATCAAGCTGGCAATCAAGATTAATCATCATTGTCACAGGAGATCAATTCCTTGCCATGTCGAGCTCTCAGTACATGGTAATTTTAACATATCTAAATTTTCGATATTTCCTGTTAATCTGAACACCTCTTCCCATCAACTAGTGGTTGACTCTACTGTCCAGATACCTGCTCGTCCTTAAATTCATGTCTCTGATCCCTCTGCCTTTCTTTTCCTCCTCGTGTTTATAGTCATACCATCACACGAGTTGGATTGATGGGTTTAAAATTCTCTTTTGACTGTATGGCTGGAAATGTCACTCAGTAGGTAGAATACTTGCCTAGCACACAGGAAACCCTGGATCACATACACCGTACTGCCTAAAACTGAGCATGATGTTTTACACCGGAAATTTTAGTTGTAAGAGGATAAAAAGTGCATGTCATTTTTAGTTACACAGCAAGTTTTAGATACATGAACTACATGAGAGAGAATACAGACATTCAGATATGTAAAGGCTTCCTTTGGCTTTACTCCAGTGTGTGTAGGGTGGAGCACTTATGTGCAATATTATTTTCTACATATATGGTATAAAATAAACTATTAAGAGTTCATTTAAAAGAAGCTTATTTATTTACCATAGTAATTTCTTTAAAAAGTTAAAGACTCAATTTCTCCTTGTCCTAAACAGTGTTTAGAAAACAGTGACCAGGTGTGTCTCTATGTCTTTATGACAGGCCATTCCCATCTGGTGAACATAAACACACACACACACACACACACACACACACACACACACACACACTGGCCTAAGGCTCTGAAGAGAGGCAGAGTGGGGGTGAACTGTGCCCCCTCTAGGCACCATCCTCTAGGCACTGGGCTATTGACAGGACTGAAATGAGATTGCTTTCTGGCCACCTTTGGGGACACCCCTGAGTCAATATTCCATATTCATTAACTGAGGAACAGCTGGTGAAAGCAAAGCCGTTCACAGAAGGCCACTCTTTGCTTGCTAAGTCAATACTCCTGCTTCGATGGCTCTGCTAAGAGTCACCCTTGGCTTCCTCCTAAATGTCCTCCTGAGTCGTCTAGTTCTACTGTGTGGCCTGGGATTTGGGTTTGATCTCCAGGTGTATGAAGGAACATATAGAAAAGCCTGGTCACTCAGACCAATGAAGGTCCTTCTGAAATCCCAGAGGGATTTGTTTTACAGTCTTTTCTTGTCTTGTCTTATCTTATCTTTTCCTTTCCCTTTTTTCTTCTTCCTTCTTCTCTTTCTCTCCCTCTCTCCCTTTCTCTCTTTCTTTCTCTGTCCCTTCCTTCCTCTCTTCCTTCTTCCTTCCCTACCTTCCCCTTGTAGCTCTCTTGTCTTGTGCTTTTCTCTCCCATTCCTCCCACCCCACATTCCCCTTTCAACCATTTTTTACTGTTCTTTCTCCTTGTCTTCATCTCTTCAAACTCTTTCTTTTTATTGTTTCATCTGATGACGATTTTCTGGATGATCTACCAGTTTACTTCAGAGTTCTCATAGATGAGAAAACAGTTTGCTTCAATCTGAAGAAATAATTAAAATGCCAGGCTAGGGGCTAGCTTTGCTGATGACCTTGGAGAAACCTGTACACCTGTTTCTCAGGCTTGTGCACATTTGTAAACAGTCTTCAAAAAAGCCATGTTTGGCATGGATAAATTACTCCTTGAAGTAATTTTACCATCTCCCTCTAACCTCCAAGTTATTAAATGCAGACAGTTCCTATGTATGTTACCCTAACAATCTGATTAAGTGTATGCCACAGATGTGGAAATCATTTTCCTTTGTCTTTCTCTTGCTCTCAGAGGTTGACTTAGGTAGTTCTAAATTTTATCCCTGAGTCATGGACTTCCCTGGAATAAATTTAGTTCTAAAATGAACCACATTTTCCTTTCCTGTACTACAGAGAAAGCATTCATGACAGGACCTTTAAAAGGTTTGCTAGTGTGTCTGCTAACTACTGTTTACACATTCTTAGGGTGCCCCCTTCTGTTTCCTGATAGTAGTGGTGTAGCTCATTTTAGGTTGCAAGTTTGAATGCAGTTGTTCTTTCTCAACTGTGTAAAGGAGTAGTACTCACATCTTCTTTAGCTGGCCAGGGATCCCATGGAAGCCAACGGTGTCTAGATGACCTGATGCAGCCCACTGGTCAAGAAGCTTAACAAGGGTAAGCTTCATTCCATAATAACTTTCTAACAAATTAGTCTTATCTATGAATCTCTAAGATGGAAGATGATTATTGTGATCCCCTAGCTACAGATGAGAAATAAGTTAATTTTGTCAGTGATATGCATGTCTTCTTAAATGAGAATATGGAGCCTGCCTGGCCCCACCCTGTCCCTTCCAGGTATGGTAGGCTTTTTGTTTTGTTTTGTTTTGTTTTGTTTTGTTTTGTTTTGTTTTGTTTTCTCTCCTTCAAGGCTCTTTGACGGTAAGCAGCTGAAACCAAGTATACTTAACCTGAGCAAGAGGAGTGAAACCATTATGAGATTCAGGGACTCTTTTGGAACTCAGATACCATGATGCTTTATAGAAAAGATAAGAGCCGAGCCTCCAGAACCAACATCCTCATCTTCTTGTCTGCCAATAGGATGTCCCTGCTTAGTGAGCAAGTTCTAAGTCAGCTTGTTTGAAACCTTGGGAACCCCCTGGGACCATAATTCTATCATTCTTTCTCCTGTTTGTTTGTTTGTTTGTTTGTTTGTTTTTTCAGGTGACCCATATAGATGGCCTTACTCTGAGAGAGGTGACTGGATTGCAGGAGGTGTGGTGTGAATCTGTAGAGACACAAAATCAATTGGGCAGGCTGTTGGTGGAAAGTTTTTAGGCAGATGACCCAGCAGCTGACACTTGAGTTACCTGCACAGTGGTGGCAGCCAAGGTCCTTGAATTAAGCCTTGGGTAGAGAAGCTTGAACAGCAGACATCCCAGTCCTTCTTTCTAGGAAGCTCTGCCAAGATGATGCTCTGACCATCAGGGTCTAACAGGGTCAGGCACTTGAACTCATGCTCTAAGAACTGGAACTCAGAGGGGAACATCAAGCAGGCCTTCTCTATGTTGGCAAGGTCTTTGAAGCATGACTGAAAATTTAGGATCCCTGTGATTTCATCCTTTTTTTTTTCAGATGGTATTACAGTACCATTATTACAAATTTATCTACATTGTAAACACTACATTGTAATATAGTGAATACATTTTCACTATTATGAAAACAACACAGTCCCCCCCTATCTTGACATTCTCTGGAATACTAAAGTAGGGACTGAAAAACTTGACTATTACCCTATCACAGCAGACAACAAACAGTAACTGTAAGGACTGGTATCAGCTCAGAAACTCAAGCCCAAGTTCTCAGCCCGAAGAAGATTTATTTGCCCCAGAGGTGCAAAGAGAAGGGAATAAGAGTCAAAGACAGGATTTGGAGGACGAGGGAGAAGAGGAAGGGATATTTGTCCCAGAGGACAAAGGGCATATAGAGGGGAGACATATATGCCCACTATGCAAATGGCAGTTTATAAAGGTAAAAGGGAGAACTCCATCTTAGGATGAGGTGTTTACTTTTAATTGGACATGTTAATTAGGTGAGACAAAGGGGACTTTTGATTGCTGGATTTTAATATTTTGGTAGTTGGAACTTGGTAGTCACCTTCAGGAGGAAGAAGTAGCCAAATAAGGGAATAGAGCTTGGGGGGCTAGCCTGAGGAATGTAATCTAAAGTTTTTAGCAAGGTAGAGGGAGTAAGGGAAAAGTGGAAGGTCTGCTAAGGCCATGCTCAACTCTTAAGTTGTCCAGGGTCCCTTCGCTAAAACCTGAGGGTATTTCAGCCACAATATTTCCACGAAAATACATAATTGAAGGTTAAGAATCCATAGTGGGTTTGTAATACAGAACCTGGGGTGTAAGAAAGATCATATTTCTTATTTTTCTAGCACAGTTCAAGTACACAACATATATTCTCATACATCTTAAGGCTGTTTATGGGGATCTGGGGACAACTTTCTTTACCACCTGAGCATCATGCAGATTGGAGCCATTGGTTCTCTTTGTATTTTGAGATGGTTCTCCTCACTTTCTCTGCCCAGTGCAGGGTCCAGGTTCTCCAGGATACTGTAAATGCCCATGCAACATCTAATTGCTTAAATCTCTAGTTCATGTTAATTACAGCAACCATTTTTGATAGTCCCCTCTGCCAAGTTTTGTACTGGTATGATCCTTATGATCAATTTGTGTGTGTGTGTGTGTTCCAATAGCCTTCAAACATGACTATATTTTTGGACCTTGTAGCTTTTCCTCTTTCTAGAAATTCTTATGGGGTTTCTATATAGATTCACAGTGTGCAGCTTTTAGACTCACATTGTCTTCCATACCTGATGCTTTGGAAACTTCTCTCTGTGGTTATGCATATTACTCAATTGTCTTTTTTCTGTTACTGTGTAGTGTTCCACTGTAAGCATATACCACATTCTATTTATCACTATCTAAAAAGTTTTTGGGATATTTCTATTTCTACAAAACCCATATATATGTATTATATATATGAAGTTATATATATATGTATGTATATGTAAATATGTACAGTATATATAAAACTGCATCCATATAAGACTGCTAAAAATTATGTAAAATGACTAGGATATTTTCAGTTATTTATACCTTTGACTCTATTTCATATCTTGCTTAGCTCATTTGCTGAACTCTTGGGCCATCTCAGGCTACAATGTTCAGTACATCCGACATGGTAAATTATAGCTTCTTGTCCTTGCTCTGAGGGGGCAAAGAAATACAGAAATTTGAGCATTTACATCTCAAATGTTATCCCCTTTCCTAGAAATATGTTTAACTGTTCACTAGGAATATATGGGTACATCTCCAGCTTGGCTTCAGATAATTTCTGAACAGCTCTCGGATTCTACTCTGGGCCAGGCAGTTGGCAGGCCACTCACAAGAATGTCTCCTTCCATGATATTACCCCCTATCAGACCTGCTCTAGAAGGGAGCCTAGCTCTCTGAAATAGCATGTTGTCCACAAGTCACATCGTGTGTGTGAAGAACATACACTGCAGGTGTCCTGGCAGTTGGAAGCAGCACGTCACATCTGCTTCCTGATTGTTGAGTGCAGAAGGATCTCTCTAGGATGAGCAGAGGCCCCTTTTGTTTGTTTGCATTCTGTACACAGTGCTACGTTGTTATTATACACTTTTGGTGCACTGCAAGGCTGAAGCCCTGTGGTTAAGAGTGATTCAGACTTGACCTTAAGTGTCTAGTAAAAAAAGCTTTAAGGAAGAACAGTGAGTGTCCTTATCATTGACTAATATTAATATTATTATTTAGGCCTGCTGCATGGCTGTGCTTGCTCTGGACAATGTTTGCAGCACACACCAACAACCCCAACTACCCCTCCATGCTATATTTCATGACTCTCTTTAATGAGAAAGTTTAAGCTCACGAAAGTTTAATAACACACTTACAAGGTAAAGCATGGTAGAGCTGGGGAAAGACTACAGTTGTTTATGATCACACTCCTGCTGTCACACTTCATATTCTGCTGCCAGCCATTTCTCTACTGTCCCCATAACTCTCATTTGTGGGAGGGGAGTGAGTGGAATTGACACCGGTCTGGGCTTTGCGAGTAACAACCTCTTACTGTATGCACTGTGCACTGTGCATTTCATTCATCTGTTATCATTTGGTGCCTCCCGGTGCTAGGGTTTATAAAGCTTGAGTCAACACCTGATATTACAGATTCTGTGGCATGGGCCTTCTTGACTAAATTTCTACACAGAGCTGGGATTTGGTTTCTGAAAGCACCTGGCTTGAGTACTAATGCTCACAGAAGGCAGTGAAGGGAGCTGAGTGCCCAGGCTGAGACCCTGAATGCCAGAGATGATGGTGGCACTGTAAACTCCAGGCATGTTCCCTAGTGCAAGTTGTCACTGCTGATGTACAGACAAGGAGAAGTGAAGGAACTCATCCAAGTTCAGGCTGAAAAGGAGCAGGAGAGCTGGAATACACATCCGGCTTCTTCTCTTTCTTTCTTTCTTTCTTTCTTTCTTTCTTTCTTTCTTTCTTTCTTTCTTTCTTTCTTTCTTTCTTTTTTTTCTTATTCTTTTTTATTTTTATTTTTTTATTAACATCTCAAATGTTATCACCTTTCCTAGTTTCCCCTCTGAAATCCCTTATCCCTTCCCCCTTGCCCCTGTTCCCCAACCCACCCACTTCCATTCCTGGTCCTGGCATTCCCCTATTCTGTTCCATTGATCTACTTGTCTGTCACTGTACCAGTACCATGCAGTTTTTGTAACAATTGCTCTCTAGTACAGCTTGAGGTTGGGGGTCATGATTCCACCAGAGGTTCTTTTATTGTTGAGAATAGTTTTTGCTATCCTAGGGTTTTTGTTATTCCAGTTGAATTTGCAAATTGCCCTTTCTAACTCTGTGAAGAATTGAGGTGGAATTTTGATGGGGATTGCATTGAATCTGTAGATTGCTTCTGGCAAGATAGCCATTTTGGCTATATTAATTCTGCCAATCCATGAGCATGGGAGATCTTTCCATCTTCTGAGATCTTCTTTAATTTCTTTCTTCAGAGACTTGAAGTTCTTATCATACAGATCTTTCGCTTCCTTAGTTAGAGTCACACGAAGGTATTTTATTTTATTTGTGAGAAGGGTGTTGTTTCCCTAATTTCTTTCTCAGCCTGTTTATCCTTTGTGTAAGGAAAGGCCACTGATTTGTTTGAGTTAATTTTATATCCAGCTACTTCACTGAAGCTGTTTATCAGGTTTAGGAGTTATCTGGTGGAATTTTTAGGGTCATTTATATATACTATCATATCATCTGTAAATAGTGATATGTTGACTTCTTCCTTTCCAATTTGTATCCCCTTGATCTCCTTTTGTTATCTAATTACTCTAGCTAGGACTCCAAGTACTATATTGAATAGGTAGGGGAAGAGTGGGTAGCCTTGTCTAGTCCCTGATTTTAGTGAGATTGCTTCAAGTTTCTCTCCATTTACTTTGATGTTGGCTAATGGTTTGCTGTATAATGCCTTTATTATGTTTAGGTAAAGGCCTTGAATTCCTGATCTTTCCAAGAATTTTATCATGAATGGGTGTTGGACTTTGTCGAGTGCTTTCTCAGCATCTAATGAAATGATCACATGGTTTTTGTTTTTGAGTTTGTTTGTATAGTGAATTACTTGATTGATTTCCATATATTGAACCATCCCTGCATCTATGGGATGCAGCCTACTTGATCATGATAGATGAGTGTTTTGATGTGTTCTTGGATTCAGTTGGCAAGACTTTTTTTGATTATTTTTGCGTCAATATTCATAAGGGAAACTGGTCTGAAGTTCTCTTTCTCTGCTGCGCTTTTGTGTGGTTTAGGTATCAGAGTAATTGTGGCTTCATAGAATGAATTGGGGAGAGTACCTTCTGTTTCCATGTTGTGGAATTGTTTGAAGAGTATTGGATTAGGTCCTCTTTGAAGGTCTGATAGAACTCTGCACTAAACCCATCTGGTCCTGGGCTTTTTTTGGTTGGGGGCCTATTAATGACCGCTTTTATCTCTTTAGGGGATATAGGACTGTTTAGATCATTAACCTGATCCTGATTTAACTTTGGTACCTGGTATCTGTCAAGAAATTTGTCCATTTCATCCAGGTTTTCCAGTTTTGTTGAGTATAGCCTTTTGTAGAAGGACCTGATGTGTTTTGGATTTCTTCAGGATCTGTTGTTATGTCTCCCTTTTCATTTCTGATTTTATTAATTAGGATGCTCTCCCTGTACCCTCTAGTGAGTCTGGCTAAGGGTTTATCTATTTGTTGATTTTCTCAAAGTACCAGCTCCTGGTTTGGTTGATTCTTTGTATAGTTTTTTTGTTTATTTATTTGTTTGTTTCCACTTGGTTGATTTCAGCCCTGAGTTTGATTATTTCCTGCAGTCTACTCCTCTTGGGTGAATTTGCTTCTTTTTGTTCTAGAGCTTTTAGGTGTGCTGTCAAGCTGCTAGTGTATGCTCACTCCAGCTTCTTTTTTGGAGGCACTCAGATCTATGAGTTTTCCTCCACAGACTGTTTTCATTGTGTCCCATCAGTTTGGGTATGTTGTGGCTTCATCTTCCTTAAACTCTGAAAAGTCTTTAATCTCTTTCTTTATTTCTTCCTTGACCAAGTTATCATTGAGTAGAGTGTTGTTCAGCTTTCACATGTATGTGGGTGTTTTGTGTCGTCCTGAGTGTGTGTGTGTGTGTTTGTGTGTGTTTGTGTGTTACATGTGGGCATGCATGCATGTAGAAGCCAGAAGCCAACATGGTGTCTTCCTCAGGTGTCTTCTATCTTCTGTTTTGAGAGAAAACCTCTCAATGAACTTGGAGCTAGACTGGCTACCAGTAAAACCCAGAGATCTGCTCCCATCACTGTGGTTTGCCAAACTCTTTACACAGATTCTGGAGATCCAAACTCAGATCCTCATGCTTAGATAGCAAACCCTTTTCCCCAGGGCATCTCCACACCACCCAGAGTCATTTCCTTACGTTTTTATTGTTGAAAACAATATATACATACATATATGCATACATACAATATACATGTATACAAACATGCATACACATTGTGTTTGTGTATATATATATATATATATATATATATATATATTGTATATACACATATATCTATCTAATCTATCTCTACCTCTACCTATATCTATATCTATTCTTCTATCAAGAGCAGAAAACTCAGAATAAGCATACAAATTGTTAACAAAAATTTTTGTTACAGTTAACCTAAAGGAAATTGCTTATATGCTACATGTTTAAGTAGAACACAAAGCTCAAATTACAGGTGCTTCTTTTTACATGCACTAATAGTCCCTTGCAGGTTTTTAAGTTGAATGGGCTATTTTCACTCACAAAGGTGATGTACTCAATTGAGATGAGTTTGTTGTTTTGCTTTTGAAGATCTTTATAATAGCAATAAACACGTGGATTTAAATGTTGTGAGAAGGTTAATATATCTTTGTAACGCCCTAAAAGATGCACTTCAAAAGAAATCTATGCAGGAAAGAAATAATGTTGGGGTCATCACTTCACAGTCTGATTTGTACCATGTCCATGAAGCCATCACTGCAATTATTTGGTCCTTCGTCTATTTATGACGAAGACCCTTTTTTAATGGCTCATGGATACAATTCTGCATAGGATAACATTCACTTCATTGGTGACATTTACCAAAAATTTGAAGTTTTTAGCTATGAGTTTGAAATCACATTTGATCATATCCTATCTTTAAAAGTAGTTCACATGTAATTCTCCACATCACACTTTATAAAGTCTCCCAAATGGTAATAAGATTGGAAATGGGAGACTGAAAGGAGGCTTGAGCTTGAAAATAACCCCTCAGAGATAGTAAGTAGCTGGCATTTCATGAGCCTCAAAAACAGGAATGAGAACAGCAAGACCTACAGTGTAGGTGATGGGTAGAATTTCTTAGTTCCAACATTGGATAGATATGATAGTTTGAATAAAGATGACCTCCATGGTCTCATATATTTGAAAACTTAGTCACCACAGACTGACACTACTTGAGAAGGATTAGATGGTATGACCTTGTTGAAGGAGGTGTGACCTTGCTGGAGGAAGGGTGTCACTGGGGATGGGCTTTGAGATTTCAAAAGTTCAAGCCAGGCCCAGTGGCTTTCTCTTTTCCTACTTTCTCTAGATCCAGAAGTAAAACTCTCAGCTGCTTCTCCAGCACAATGTCTGCCTGCATGCTGCCATGCTCCCCACTATGATGAGAACAGACTAAGCTAAATGTGCCTCCCAACTATAAGTAGCCTCAATTAATTTGTTTTTAATCAGGGTTGTTGTGACCACAGTGTGCCTTTACAGCAATAGAACCAAGAATGAAGGGATATGAAAATATGATCAAGTCAGAATTTCATGTACCTGTGGTTGGCTGCCATCCAGTACAGCAGAGATGATCCTGAACTCCTGACCCTCCTGCCTCCTCTCCTCTCCAGCATAGTGCTGGGATTATTGGAATGTGCTGCAGCGCCTGGCTTTAGGTAATGCTGGAATTTGAATCCAGTCCTCTGGATTTGCTAGATAAGTACTATAACAACTGACCCAAACTCTATTTTGCCATACCTTCAGGGTATAAACTTATATTCTTTCAAAAACAAACAAACAAACAAACAAACAAAAAAATCTCTGCTTTTCCAAAGTGAATTCCCAAAACACATTAGAGAATTGGGGTTGGACACCTACTTTACTATAAAGATTTTACTATGCAATAGGATTTTGCAAGAAAAAAAAAGTCTAACAAATAAGAAGTTCACAACTTCTAAATGCTTTATTTTGACCAGGAGAATTTTCTTAAATGTGTTTCTGTGAGGCCACACTCCTTAGAATAGAGTTGGAGAAGTTTCTTCAGGTATCCAGCATCGATGAAAGAAGAAAGAATGATTTATTGCTCTAGGGCAGTTGGAAAGAAAATGAGCAAGTGAACCCTCATCCTGCTCTTTCCATCAGTTGCTGTAAAAGCCCAGGTGACTATTATGAACACCAAATCTGGCCTTCTAGTGGTGGTTACCCCATGCTGCCCCATTCCTGGGGAAACAGGGACTTGGATCACCATTACTTCTAGAGAAAAGGAGCTTTAATAAGATTCAACAGGCCCTGTGTGGTCTAATCTACTGCACATACCAGCCTGACTTATCGCCAACAGAGCTGCACTCACTAGCAAGGTATACAGGATAATGAATTCCACAGAAGAGGATGATGATAGCAACTGACAAGTTCTCTCACAGACCCAGATGCCTGATGGCCACCTCAGCCCAAAGCCACTCTTGAGAAATTCTAAGAAGGGGCGTTTTTATTGTATCTACTAGTGTTTCTAGTATCTTGGCTTATGGAAGCATAGTCACAGTCTGTCCCTCTGTCTTCACGTGGCCACTTTCCCTTTCTGCATATGCCTGCCTCCCTTCTAATCACAGCAGTCAAGCAGGAGCACACTTATAATACACCAAAAGGGCCCCACTTTTATACCTGCTGTGAGCATACATGAAAATATTCTGAGTTCTGAGAGGCTTGGCCTTCAAGCATTCAACATATATTTTGGGAGGCTGGATAGTCACACAATTCCATTCTGATCCTTCCTTTTGGTGAGTCATCATCTTTTAAAAAGTCCTCAATGTTCCTCCCTTATCTGCTATCGTGAGACCGTTGCATCAACCTCTCTCCCTGTTTGACTCTCTGTCGTGAGATATTCCCATATCACCTTGCTTATGTGTTTCCTATCCTTTTCTGACCTCTGTGCGAGTCAAACAAGATCCTTTCCCCCTTTGTATTTATGTTGTGTGTGTGCACACATTTTTTTATGGTGAGTGTGGTAGTTTGAATAAGAATGGCCTCCATAGGTTCATGTGTTTGAATGCTTGGCCATAGGGAGTGGCACTATTAGGAAATGTGGTCTTATTGAAGGAGGTGTGGCCTTGTTAAAGGGATTGTGTCACTGTGGGGGTAGGCTTTGAGGTCTTTGGGCATGCTCAAGCTATGTCCAATGTAGAATACATACAGTATCCTTCTGGCTATCTTCTTGTCAAAATATAGACGTCAACTACTTCAGTACCATGTCTGCCTGCATGCTGCCCTGCTTCCTGCCTAGATGATCATTGACTAAATCCCTCAAACTATAAGCCTGCCCTAATTACATGTTTGCCTTTTTTAAGGGTTGCCTTGGCCATGGTGTCTCTCCACAGCAATGTAAACCCCGACTAAGACACTTAGATTGTAGAAGTATATCACCACACTAGGCTTTTCACATGGGTTCTGAGAATCAAATTTCATCCCTCCCACTTGCATGACAAACACTTCATCAACTGAAATGGTTCTTCACTCTCTCCCTTTATATATTTTAACATCTGTAGTGGTTACTCTTTGTTGCAGCTGGAATGGAAATGTCTTCACACAGGCTGATGTCTTGCCGTGTCTGTGGCTGTGGTATAATGCCATGGCCAAAGTAACTTAGGAAAGGAAGGATTGATTTTTGCTTACCATTTGAGGGATAGAGATCATAATGATGGGTGGGGTGGCATGGCAATCAGAAGCAGGAAGCCAAGAGATTACATTTTATCTGTGCATAGGAAGCATAGGTAGGAAATGAATGGGGAAGGCTATAAGCCCTCAAAATGACATGCTAGACCCAAAGGTTCCAAAAACTCTCCAAAGAATGTCACCAATTGGGACTGGGTGAGGCACATATATGAATTCAAATATAAGTGTTCAAATATATGAACTTGTAAGAGGCCATTTTTTTTATTCAAACCACAACAACATGCCGAATTATATTGCAAGTGCAATTACTGTCTATAGTTGCCTTTACTGTTTTCCTTCTTCACAGACAGAGACTGTGTAGGGTTCTATATTCAGCCATTTAGCAAAGTCCCCAGAAAGCTTAATGAAAACATGTCCTTAATATTTTTGCAATAGCCCCATATCCCCAACCTGCCATCCACAGGCCCCAACCCAGCCCCACAGTGCAGGAGTCACAGCCAGACTGCTTCCCTGCTGAGAGAGGGCTCTGCAGAGTCCACAGTATCTCCAGAACAACTTAAAAGAAAACAAGGCAGGTCTGATGGGAGGATACTTTTAGAAAGTGAAGAAAAGATGGCAGAGCAGAGGCACGCAAGCACTCAGTGGAGAATGATTTATGTAGAGGCATGGTGGTGGGTGATATGGGAGTTATGTGGATAAAGAACAGGGCATTACTCAATAGGGCCAGCCCATGGCCCTTGAGAGTTGTTGTTGCTTTCCCTGCTGGAAGAAGGGAAACATGGGAAGGGGTGTCACAGTGCCCCCTGTTGACTACTGGGACAACCAGTTGTGCCCAGTGAGCCTGGGGGCAGCAGGCACCAAAAGATAGGGAGGTGTATGGTGGTCTGAAGCTCCCGGAGAAACCTATTACTGAATAGAGCTGGCCCTCTGCCCATCAGCTGGCCTGCAGTATAGGGTCGCTGCAGCTGTAGCAATGCTGCTTCGCTTGTTGGGAGGAGGAAAGCAAGCACGGGGCCATGGTACCCCTCACAGGCTACAAGCACAATGGTCCGTCCCCATGAGTCAGGGGGGCGGAGAGGAGGGCAAGACAATGGACCTCAGCAAGGCCTGAGCTGCTGCCTGAAGTATGTGAATGTCCATGGTATGTGCTGCTGCTGATTTTAAAGGGCAAGGAGGGTTCTTTTGCAGGGTATGGATGACTGCAGACTCACAGTGGAGATGAGAGACCTAAAAGGCCTCTGGGACAACTCCCCCCTCCCTAAAAGAAAACCCTCTAGACAAGATGCCATTGAAGAGATTCTTTAAACGTTGTGATAGGGATCTTGAAGTCAGCTCTTCATATTGATAGCTTCTGGAAAAGGCAGGGGTGGGGAAGGACTCAGTTTTCCTTAAGGACTGGTCACAGGGAGTTTGACATGCTTCAGTGAATTTATGGGCAATACAATATTCTCTCTCTCTCTCTCTCTCTCTCTCTCTCTCTCTCTCTCTCTCTCCCTCTCCCACCTTATTCTTTCGGGGGAGGTCACAGTTACTAGTGGAGTAGACCTGGCAAGACTGGTAAGTGAATGTGATCTGGGTCCATTATGTGAAACTCCCAAATAATCAATAAAAATTTTATGTTGATAAAAAGCAAGACGATTTCCAGTGGAACAGCCTGTCTTGTTGGAATGGTAATGTTTCTTCTAAGCAGCTGGGAAGAGAGCAGCCAGTTTTAACCCTAATTCAGCTTTGCACTATCCTTACCATGACTTGGAAACTAGTACCTCAGTCCTAATGACTCCCAATGATGTCTATGTTCCACAGAGTCAGCAAAGCCACTACAGCTTGCTACATGTGTACAATTACACATCCAACTTACAATTCTATTCTTTTCCCCTAACAAAGTTTGTTTTACTGGAAAAAAACTATTTTTGCAATAATAGTTTTGAAGCCACAGATGAACCTGTACATTTAAGAAGCTTTTTAAGAAAGTGACCCAAACACTTCTTTCTTTTGCCTTTGCTGTGGTAACCATTCTGCCTTTTCATGTAACATTTGGCCTTTTGCCTCCAAGTAGAGAAGCAAAGGCTCCTGCTGTGGAGGAATCTTCCACATCATGCTCATGGAGGGATGCTACTGAAAAATTCTCAAGTAGCTGTTAAGCACATGTGCTATTGCCTCTTGCTGAGCAGGGTGAGGTCATCATATAGGCCTATGAGTGAAACTGCCCACAAAGCCCTGGGTGGAAGGTGTATGTTCTTTTAGCACGTGCTTTAAAAGAAAATCCCCATCAGTCCATTGATGCACAAGGATAACTGGACTCTGCCTCTGTAGGAGGCTAGCTTCAGGTTCATAAGCTGTGTGAGCCATAGATGGCTATCCCTGTTTTTTATCTGGCTGCCTAGAATATACAATGCATTGTCCCAGTCCGAAAATTCTTTTATATGAAATGAGAGGTTTGTATGTCCTTTTATGGTTTTTGACTTGACATTTCTGGTCATATATTCCTGGAGGACACACACACACACACACACATGTGAGAGAGAGAGAGAGAGAGAGAGAGAGAGAGAGAGAGACAGACAGACAGACAGATAGACAGACAGACAGACAGAGAGACAGAGAGAGACAGACAGACAAAGACAAAGAGAGAATGTGTTTATGTGGCTGTATACTTACATAAGGGAAGTACCCTCTCAAAGTGAAGGGAGGGTACTTACTTTCTAAGTTAAATTTTCATGTTTTTGCCATTCTTGTAACCAATTTATTGTTAGTAAAAGAGAATAATTTCCTGAGCAATGAATGAGACAGGAAGGGTAAAGGACCAACATATTTCATTGTAGGAATACACATCAGTGATTTGTGTCTGGCAGGTATGAAAATATTCTGGCTCAATATTAATTTCTCTGCTTGGAGTGTGCTGATCTAGTGTTTCCTTCCATGTTATTTGATAATGCTAACTCAACTCAAAGCTGCTCTGAAACTAGAACCTGGAGTAGGTGGATTTAATCTTCATAATCTTCAACTTAACTAGCTGTCGAAGATGTCATCAAAGGAAAGTGACTAGTAGGAAACATTTGTCGATAACAAGATTAAACAATTATTAAGCATTCCTGAATATCTTTGTATAAAATGTCTTCCTAGGCAGTTATTTGAAATGAATCATCTGTTGTGTACTTCCACATAAAATTACAACACAACAGTGAGGCATGAGACTGTCCAAGTAGCAGTCTCAAGGGATACCAAGAAACCAGAGAGGAAGGACAAGCTATATCTTATCCCAACTTACCCCAACATCAACAAATTTGCAAACAAATTACAGACTGAATCATGTTAGATAAAAGAAAGAAAGGAAAATTTTCCAACAGCAAGTGTGATGAGCTCAGTGAGGCTACAATAATGTGAGCTGCAGCAGGTCCCAGTTTCTGCCCAATCATTGTCCTTGGTTATTTGAGGTCAGTGTTTGTTCTCCTGGGTGAAAGCTTCAGAGAAGATCTTGATTTGCAGATGTCTAGAAGATAAAAGTTTTCCCTGGTTTTATGTGCACAGACAAGAAAGACTCAGAGTCAGCAACTTTCCAAATATGCACTAGTTTTCAGAGCTAAGAAGACACAGTCATTTTAATCAGCTGTACACCTAGATAGACACCATTTTTTAATTAAAATTGCATGAAAACATTTACCATTATCATGTAACGGATCTCAGGTTGAAATCACTTAGGAAAGGTCAAAGGGTCGGTTGTCAGAATTGAGAGGTGGAGAAATGAGTTTCTGGGGTGTGTATGTGTACAGGTGTGCATGATCACGGGTGCATACAAAGCGGCTAGAGGAGGATATCAAGTAGGCTTCTCTGTAATGCTCCATCCATCTGTGATGCAGGGTCTCTCGCTGTTGGGAGCTATGTTGACAGCCAGACAGACCCAATGATCTTCCTATCTCTGCTCTCATCTATGCTGGGATTGCACTCAGGTGCCTTTCCTGGCTTCTTAGGTAGGTGCTGGTTTTTGAATTGTGGTGCTCAAGGTGCATAGCAAGCACTCTTACCCACTGAGCACTCTCCTTTGCCTGCAGTGAGGTTGTAGCACTCCTTATGAGAACGCCCCATGCTGCTGTCAAGCCCAGAGCACAGTGAGTTAGCATTTCTTGCCAGGGTGCATATGGTCTGGTGTTTCTGCTTCTTTCTTTCTTTTAAAAGCCTGCCATACCATATGTCATCTGCTTTGTCCTCTAGGAAGCAAGACCTTGTCTGACATTTAAATGGTGTTCCATATCTGCAGGCAAAGTGTTTGGGGGAAGCTGAGTATTGATTGGTCAGGGCAAGAATGGCATTTCTCAAATGTTGTTCTTTGCCATATCCTGGTTTGTGGGAAACAATTCTGTACTCTAGTAAGGTTGGGAATGCCTGAAAATATTTCCTCCATCCTGGAGGATCACAATGTAAGTCTATGGACTGTGAACTTCATGTGCTCAGAAAACATGACTCACTATCATTCTACAAAGACAGTGACCAGGTGAAACAACCTGATTACTTTATATTTTCTCCAAGTTCTGATGACAGATTTCTTTTTGGTGCATTAGCACTGAGTAACATCTGCAGGGCACGTTCCTGGCTCATTCTCACACTACTAAAAGGTTTGCGTTTTTCCTTTAATAACTGAGTGAGACTACTTACTTGTTCAGCAGCCATTAAACATATATGTCTGGTTAATTTGAGAGGAGGTGTTGAGTGTGACCAAAATACTTTATATAAAACCTTCAAAAATTTAATAAAATATTGTGTAATTTTAGAAAATAGTATAAGGAAAAACATATATATCTGGTCTGGGAGTATAGATGTCATTTTATGATTTGAAGGTCAGGAAAAAAATAAGTAAAGGGGAAACATAATATAGAAAGGCTAAGACCTTATATCTCAGAATCATCCAATTTCATGCACAGCCCAGCAGTGAGGGAAGGAGAGTTACTACTGAGAGCAGTATGGCTGGCCTAGCCCTCCAGCCCTGTCCTCTCCGATGTTCCTGGGCTGTCTGAGCTCAGCTTTGCTGCCTTCCTCTGTGAGCATTCTCTGCTATTTCCCATGTTAGTCTTTTAAATAAGCTGCCTAAAAGTTCCCTCCCTCCCTGCTCACACGGTTAGTGCTTCTTTAATCTCTGTATGTGGGTTTAGTCAGAAAATGTTCTCGATTAATACTGCCCTTGCCACGTAAAAATCTTTGCTGTCCTAACACTAGGAACTACGATTCTCCATAGGTCACCAAGAAGTTAGTTACAATGAGAAAACATCTCCTTCCACAAATAGAAACCTGCTTCAAATGGAAATCTCTTAGGAACCCTTAGATACCGCTGTTCGGTATGGAGCTTAACCCAGTTTCATAGACTCCTATTTAACATGGGAAATCCTCAGAAACCACTTACTGCCGGGATGCTTTAGCATTTTTAAGGCAGTAATGCCCATTCTTTTGGAGCAGTGTTAAAATGACCACACAGCGTGAACTGACTAGAGGTAGGAATGTATGCTGTCCCGGCTCTCTGCTTCCATAGCACTCAACAAATTAGGAATTTCAACAGAAACTACTTTTAGAACCACTAATGTAGTCATCTAATGCGTTTAGAGTGTCACTCTTGATAATCTACCATCACATTTGATATCCTCCTATGCATATTAAACTTGGTGTGAGGTAAATAAATTCTCATGCCTGCATATCTTTCTCCACTCATCCTCTCTTCCTCCCTCCCTCCCTCGCTCCCTCCCTCCTTCCCTCCCTCCCTCTGTCCTGTCTTATAGTTTTTTCTTGTTTTTTTCTATCTTCCTATAAACGTTTCTCTTGATCTTCCTAGTGTATTTGAGCAAATACGTTTTTCACCAGCTCCTCCAGATTCAGCTAACTTACTTAGATGTATCTTTTTTTTTTTTTTTTAAATCAGGATTGTAAGACAGGTACAAAATGCCTTTTACTTCAGGTCAAGATGCCACAGCACTAGAATAGGAAGACTCAAGGTCACGACTCTGAGGAAATGGGATTTCCAGGTCCTCTCCTTGTGCTAATCCCACTGTTATTTTGGTATATGTCTGTTCTCTTTTCCATCTTCCTTGGTAAACGACAAGGATTTTAGAGATCTCAAGCTGTTTTCCATTTGGGGGAGAAAAAAATCGCCTTCCATTGGAGCATCCCAGGGTCTATACAGAAGCACTCTGATAAGTCTGACTTTAGGAAGAAACTTGGATCTTTCTGTAGTTGAAGACTGATAAGCACAAATTCCCTTAGAAGAGCTGTGGTTTTAGAGGGGTATATAGTTAAGAAGAATTTCATTTAATTTTGGATGGATTTTGTGAAGTTCAGCACAAAGTATTTGCTAAACTCTTCAGAACCTGAACCTGCATAGCATTCTTTCGACAGAAGTCTCAGATACTGCAACACTATACTTTATTGAAACACAGGGACATAGGAGACCTGCATAAACCAGAGCTAGCACTGCCTGCCTCACAGGAGGACTACTCTAACCCAGGACACACAATTCTACCTGCCTCCAAGGAAACCTGCTCCAGCCCTAGACACCAGGCCAATTAACACCAGATATAATCAAATGCAGAAAGGCAAACAGAAGAACAGAAGCCAATGTAATTTGGTACCATGAGAACCCAATTCTCCTGCCACAGCAAGCCCTGGCTACCCTAACACACTTGAAGAACAAGGTTCTGACCTTGTATCATGAAGATAATAGAGGCCTTTAAGGAGGATATAAATAACTCCCTTAAAGAAATACAGGAAAACACAGGCAACTAGGTAGAAGCTCTTAACGAGGAAACAAATAAAACCCTTAAAGAAATACAGAAAAATACTATCAAACAGATGAAGGAATTAAACAAAATGGTCAAATACCTGGAGATGGAAATAGAAATAATAAATCACAAATGGAGGCAACCCGGGAGTTGGACAACTCATGAAAGAGATCAGGAACTACAGATGCAAACATCACCAACAGAATAAAAGAGATGTAAGAGAGAGAATCACAGACATAATAGAAACCATAGATGATATTGATGCATTGGTTAAAGAAAATACAAAAGGGAAAAAACAAAACAAAACAAAACAAAACAAACAAACAAACAAAAAAAAAAAAAAAAACCTAACCCAAAGCATCCAGGAAATTTGGGACACAATGAAAAGAGAAAATCTAAGAATGATAGGAATCAAAGAGGGTGAAGATTCCCAGTTCAAAGGGCCAGAAAAAATCTTCAATAAAATTATAGAAGAAAACATTCCTAACCTAAAGAAAGAGATGGACAAAAATGTACAAGAAGTCTACAGAATACCAATTAGATTAACCAGAAAAGAAAATCCTCCCACCATAAAATTATCAAAACACTAAATGTACAGAACAAAGAAAGAATGTTAAGCACTGTAAGGGAAAAAGGCCAAGTAACATATAAAGGTAGACTTATCAGAATCACACCAGACTTCTCAAGAGAAACCCTAAAAGCCAGAAGATTCTGCAGAGATGTCATGCAGACTCTAAGAGACCACAGATGCCATCCCAGGCTATTATACCCAGCAAAATTCTCAATCACCATAGATGGAGAAACCAATATATTACAAAGTTAAACAATATCTTTCTAATAACTCATCTCTACAGATGATACTAGAAGGAAAACTCCAACACAGAGTAACAACACCCAAGAAAACACAAGAAATTAATAATCTCACAACAAACTCAGAAGAAAAGAATCACACACACATAATACCACTGCCAACTGCAAAAATAATAGGAACAAACAATTGTTAGTCTTTAATGTCTCTCAAAATTAATGGACTCAATTCCCCAATAAAAAGACACAGGCTAACAAACTGGATACATAGAAAGGATTCATTATTTTGCTGCAGAAAAGAAACACACCTCAGAAACAAAGACAGACACAAAACAAGCCTCAACAGATACAAGAAGATTGAAATAGCCCCATGAATTCTATCAGATCACCATGGATTTAATCTGGATTTCAATAAGAACAAAAACAACCGAAACCAACATACTCATGGTAACTCAACAACTCTCTACTCAATGCTAACTTGGTTAGCAAAAAAGGAAAGAAATCAAAGACTTTGTAGAATTCAATGAAAATGTAGAATTCAATGGCACAGAATACTCAAACATATGGAACTCATAGCACTAAGTGCCTTCATAAAGAAATTGGTGAGATGCAATACTAGCAACTTAACAGAACACCTGGAAGCTCTAGAACAAAAGAGAAACAAATACACCCAAGAAGAGCAGAAGCACAGAAAATAGCCAAACTCAGAGCTGAAATCAGCCAATTAGGAACAAAGAGAACAATACCAAGAATCAACCAAACCAAGAGCTGGTTCATTGAGAAAATGAACACAATAGGTAAACCCTTAGCTAAACTAAATAAAGAGCACAGAGACATTATCCAAATTAACAAAATCAGAAGTGAAAAGGGAGAATAACTATAGAAACTGAGGAAATTTAAAAAAAAGAAAACACACAAAGAAACGGTTCTTACTACAAACGCCTATATTCAACAAAACTGAAAAATCTAGATGACATGGATGATTTTTCTGGACAGATACCACCTACCAAAGTTAAATCAAGATCAGATAATTTATTTAAACTGTCCCATAACCCCTAAGGAAATAGATGCAGTCATCAAAAACCTCCCAACCAAAAACAAACAAACAAACAAAAAACAAAACAAAACAAACAAAGCCCAGAATAGATGGTTTTAATGCAGAATTCTACCACACCTTCAAAGAAGAGCTAATATTAATATTCCTCAAGCTATTTCACAAAATAGAAACAGAAGGAACACTACCTAATTCATTCTATGAAGCCACAGTTACTCTGATACCTAAACCATACAAATATCCAGAAAAGAAAGAGGACTTCAGACCACTCTCTTATGAATATCGATGTAAAAACATTCAATACAATTCTCACAAACCAAATCCAAGAACATACCAACACCATCATTCAGTAAAATCAAGTAGGCTTCATCCCCGGGATGGTTCAATATATGAAAATCTGCTAACATAATCCACTATATAAGCAAACTGAAAGAAAATAAATCACATGATCATCTCATTAGATGCTGACAAAGTACAACATCCCTTCATGTTTAAAGTCTTGCAGAGATCAGGAATTTATACACATACTTAAACATAATAAAAGCAGCATACAGCCAACATCAACTAAAATGGAGAGAAAGTAGATACAATCCCACTAAAATCAGGGACAAGACAAGGCTGCACACTCTCTCCCTATCTATTTAATATAGCACTTAAAGTTCTAGCTAGAGCAATTAGACAACAAAAGGAGTTCAAGGAGATACTAATTAGAAAAAAGACATCAGATGATATGATAGTATACATAAGAGACCCCAAAAATTCTACCAGAGAACTCTTGCAGCTAATAAACAACTTCAGCAAAGTGACTGGGTATAAAATTAACTCAAGGAAACCAATAGCCTTTCTTTATGCAAATAGTATATGGGCTGAGAAAGAAATTAGGGAAACAATGCCCTTCAAAATAGCCACAAATAGTATAAAATATCTCTGTGTAAATCTTACCAAGCAAGTGAAAGATTTGTATGACAATAACTTCAAATTCCTTAAGAAAGAAACCAAAGAAACCCTCAGAAGATGGAAAAATCTCCCAGGATTCTAGATCTGTAGGATTAACATGGCAAAAATGGTCATTTTACCAAAAGCAATATACAGATTCAATGAAATCCCCATCAAAATTACAACACAATTCTTCACAGACATGAAAAGAGCAATGGTATTTTCAACTTCATCTGGAAAAACAAAATCCTAGGGTAGCAAAAGCAACTCTCACCAATGAAAAAAATCTTCTGGGAGACCTCCACAAAAAAAACAAAAACAACAACAACAAAAACAAAAAGCCAGATACACTGAATCCAATGGAAAAGAAAGTGAGAAAGAGCCTCAAACACACTAGCACAGGGGAAAAATTCATGAGTAGAACACTAATGGCTCAGGTTCTAAGATCAACAATTGACAAATGCGACCTCATGAAACTAAAAAGCTGAAAAGCTTTTGCAAAACCAAAGACACTGCCAATAGGACAAAAGGGCAACCTATACATTGGGGTACAGAGCTAAACAGAGAATTCTCAACTGAGGAATCTCAAATTGCTGAGAAGCACTTAAATGTTCAACATCCTTCTTCATCAGGGAAATACAAACCAAAATGCATCTGAGAGTCTACCTTACACCAATCAGAATGGTGAAGGTCAAAATCTCAGGATATAATACATGTTGGCAAGGATGTGGAGAAAAAAGAACACTCCTCCGTTGCTGGCTGCTACATCCACTCCAGTAGTGACACATGTGACAGGATTAGAAACCTGGAAGCAGTCCCGAGGCAAAGAGTTTCATGGAAACTTAGTCTCCTGGAACTGTGGCATCCTGTATAACAAATGCTCCAAACTTGTCCTTGCGAATGAATATGTGTGCTTTCTTTCAGTATTGTTTTATTATAGGTGCCGCCAAGCAATGACTTGCTATTGCCGGTGCTTTTGTTCCACCGGCAAGAAAGACGCATCAAACTGGAATCTTCTGCTGCAAAAGCTTTATTGCTTACATCTTCAGGAGCAAGAGAGAAAATGGCAAAACCCCGTCCCTTTTAAGGAGAATTATCCTCCGCCTAGGACGTGTCGCTCCCTGATTGGCTGCAGCCCATTGGCCGAGTTGTCGTCATGGGGAAGGCAGAGCACATGGAGTGGAGAACTACCCTTGGCACATGCGCAGATTATTTGTTTACCATTTAGAACACAGGATGTCAGCGCCATCTTGTGACGGTGAATGTGAGGGCGGCTCCCCACAACTTGCCAAATACCTAAGTAAAATCGAACTTTGCTTCCTGGCCTTCACCAATGACATAGATAGTCCTTGAGCCGACCCTGGGCTTAGAATTCAGTAAGAATGTTGCCTATTCAGTGACATTCAGAATCGCCTCTAGTATTGTAAAGAGATAGTGAAAGAAATCAGGCATTACTGTCTACTACATAGAGTTAGAAATCTCAGGGCAAGCTTAGCAAAGTAAGTTTAGAATTCTTATTATAGTTACGTATGGCAGACTACATTACTTATTAGTAGAAAGTTCCCCCCACACTATCACTTAGGATAAAAGCCAAGTCACTCCCATATACAGGAATTTACAATGGTTTGGGAAGTAGATCGGGCTGTGATTTGAGGAGGAACTAGAATATTGCATTATTCATGAGAAGGTTAGCTAGAGCGGAACTCCCTAAATAGAACTATGGCTTGGATGTGAAAGCCCTTGCCCTAGGAGTGTAAAGACCTCACACCTGGGTTCTAAGAATATAGCTGACCTAAGATAGAGCTGACTTTGTCTCAGTTGTTTTATTGCCCAGTTCCTGCTAGCCTTTGTGTTTGCATTCCTCTGTGTTGTGTAAGAGTCATTAAGCATCTGGTAACCTCATTGTACCTTGCCAATGTGTCACCTAATTTCCCTATTTTCTTCTATATTAAAAGTCTGATGCTCGATTTGACAAATTACATTCAGATACAACACACTCCCTTGTGTCTGTATTTGTTTGTCATTTCTCATCAACTCCTTGACCACCTGTCCAGAACCCTAATTTCCCACAGATTGAGAGAGGCCAACTGAGGCCAGTCCATGGCAGCTGGTGGGATTGCAAACTGATATAACCACTCTGGATATCAGTCTAGTGGTTCCTCAGAAAACTGAAAATAGTTCTACCTTAAAAGCCAGCTATCGAGCTCCTGGGGATAAACCCAAAAGATGTTCCATCATACTACAAGGGCATATTCTCCACTGTGTTCATAGCAGTCTTATTTGTAATATCCAGAAGCTGGAAACAACCTAGCTGTCCCTCAACCAAAGAATGGATACAGAAAATGTAGTTATCTTAAACAATGAAATATTCAGCTATCAAAAATGAAGACATGAATTTTTGCAGGCAAATTTATAGGGACTAGAAAATATCATCCTGAGCAAGTTAACCCAGACTCAAAAGGGCATGCAATGTATGAACTCACTGATAAGTGGATATTAGCCCAAAAGTACAGCATACCTATGATATAATCCACAGATGGCAAGAAGTTTAACGAGAGAGAAGGCCCAGGAAGGAAGGCTTCAGTCCCACTTAGAAGAGGGAACAAAGTCGGCTCCAGACAACCGGCCGTCTTCCAGGTCAGAGCATAGCTGTCCGCCCGGCCCGAGAAGCTTCTGCCTCAGCTTCCTCAGGAGCCACATTGGTTCCGGGACTCCTCGGAGGGCAGGCTGCATGGGTGAGGGTGTGGGATACAGAGGCCAGCAGTTTCTGGGACAGGCAAGAGCTACAGACCTTCTGAGGCGGCTCCAGTTTCGGCTCCAGACAACTGGCCACCTTCCAGGTCAGAGCACAGCTGTCCGCCCAGTCCGAGAGGCTTCTGCCTCAGCTTCCGCGGGTGCCACCTTGGTTCCGGGACTCCGCGGAAAGTAATCTACACAGGTGAGAGTGTGGACTACTGAAACAACAGCTTCTGTGACAGGCCAAAGCAACACAGCTTCTGGGAAAGATCCTGTTTTGGGCCTTCATCTTTGGCCAGGAGGAGGAGGTCCAAACACCAGATAACTGTGCACCTTCCCTGAAAGAGGAGAGCTTGCGTGCAGAGACTGCTCTGACCACTGAAACTCAGAGGAGAGATCTAGTCTCCCACGTCTGCTGATAGAGGGTAACAAAATCACCAGAGGAACAATCTCTAAACAGAGACAACTATAACAACTAACTCCAGAGATTGCCAGATGGCAAAAGGTAAACGTAAGAATCCTACTAACAGAAACCAGAACCACTCACCATCATCAGAACCCAGCACAAACACTTCGCCCAGTCCAGGGCACCCCAACACACCTGAAAAGATAGACCTAGATTTAAAAGCATATCTCATGATGATGGTAGAGGACATCAAGAAGGACTTTAATAACTCACTTAAAGAAATACAGGAGAACACTGTTAAAGAGTTACAAGTCCTTATAGAAAAACAGGAAAACACATCCAAACAGGTGATGGAAATGAACAAAACCATACTAGACCTAAAACGGGAAGTAGACACAATAAAGAAAACCCAAAGTGAGGCAACGCTGGAGATAGAAACCCTAGGAAAGAAATCTGGAACCATAGATGCCAGCATCAGCAACAGAATACAAGAGATGGAAGAGAGAATCTCGGGTGCAGAAGATTCCATAGAGTACATTGGCACAACAATCAAAGAAAATACAAAATCCAAAAAGATCCTAACTCAAAACATCCAGGAAATCCAGGACACAATGAGAAGACCAAACCTACGGATAATAGGAGTGGATGAGAATGAAGATTTTCAACTTAAAGGGCCAGCAAACATCTTCAACAAAATTATTGAAGAAAACTTCCCAAATCTAAAGAAAGAGATGCCCATGAACATACAAGAAGCCTACAGAACTCCAAATAGACTGGACCAGAGAAGAAATTCCTCCCGACACATATTAATCAGAACAACAAATGCACTAAATAAAGATAGAATACTAAAAGCAGTAAGGGAAAAAGGTCAAGTAACATATAAAGGCAAGCCTATCAGAATTACACCAGATTTTTCACCAGAGACTATGAAAGCCAGAAGAGCCTGGACAGATGTTATACAGACACTAAAAGAACACAAACTCCAGCCCAGGCTACTATACCCAGCCAAACTCTCAATTACCATAGATGGAGAAACCAAAGTATTCCATGACAAAACTAAATTCACCCATTATCTCTCCACGAATCCAGCCCTTCAAAAGATAATAACAGAAAAAAACCAATACAAGGATGGGAACCACGCCCTAGAAAAAACAAGAAGGTAATCCCTCAACAAACCTAAAAGAAGACAGCCACAAGAACAGAATGCCAACTTTAACAACAAAAATAACAGGAAGCAACAATTACTTTAATATCAATGGACTCAACTTCCCAATAAAAAGACATAGACTAACAAACTGGCTACACAAACAAGACCCAACATTTTGCTGCTTACAGGAAACTCATCTCAGAGAAAAAGATAGACACTACCTCAGAGTGAAAGGCTGGAAAACAATTTTCCAAGCAAATGGTATGAAGAAACAAGCTGGAGTAGCCATTCTAATATCTAACAAAATCGACTTCCAACCCAAAATAATCAAAAAAGACAAGGAGGGACACTTCATACTCATCAAAGGTAAAATCCTCCAAGAGGAACTCTCTATTCTGAATATCTATGCTCCAAATACAAAGGCAGCCACATTCATTAAAGAAACTTTAGTAAAGCTCAAAGCACACATTGCACCCCACACAATAATAGTGGGAGACTTCAACACACCACTTTCACCAATGGACAGATCATGGAAAAAGAAACTAAACAGGGACACAGTGAAACTAACAGAAGTGATGAAACAAATGGACTTAACAGATATCTACAGAACATTTTATCCTAAAACAAAAGGATATACCTTCTTCTCAGCACCTCACGGGACCTTCTCCAACATTGACCATATAATTGGTCATAAAACAGACCTCAACAGATACAAAAATATGGAAATTGTCCCATGCATCCTATCAGATCACCATGGACTAAAGCTGATCTTCAATAACAAAATAAATAATAGAAAGCCAACATTCACGTGGAAACTGAACAACACTCTTCTCAATGATAACTTGGTCAAGGAAGGAATAAAGAAAGAAATTAAGGACTTTTTGGAGTTTAATGAAAATGAAGCCAAAACACACCCAAACTTATGGGACACAATGAAAGCATTCCTAAGAGGAAAACTCATAGCTCTGAGTGCCTCCAAAAAGAAACTAGAGAGAGCATACACTAGCAGCTTGACAACACACCTAAAAGCTCTAGAACAAAAGGAAGCAAATTCACCCAAGAGGAGTAGAAGGCAGGAAATAATCCAACTCAGGGGAGAAATCAACCAAGTGGAAACAAGAAGAACTATTCAAAGAATCAACCAATCAAGGAGCTGGTTCTTTGAGAAAATCAACAAGATAGATAAACCCTTAGGCAGACTCACTAAAGGGCACAGGGAAAGCATCCTAATTAACAAAATCACAAATGGAAAGGGAGACATAACTACAGATCCTGAAGAAATCCAAAACACATCAGATCCTTCTACAAAGGCTATACTCAACAAAACTGGAAAACCTGGATGAAATGGACAAGTTTCTAGACAGATACCAGGTACCAAAGCTAAATCAAGATTAGGTTAATGATCTAAACAGTCCTATATCCCCTAAAGAAATAGAAGCAGTCATTAATAGTCTCCCAACCAAAAAAAGCCCAGGACCAGATGGGTTTAGTGCAGAGTTCTATCAGACCTTCAAAGAAGACCTAATTCCAGTTCTTCACAAACTATTCCACAAAATAGAAACGGAAGGTACTCTACCCAACTCCTTCTATGAAGCCACAATTACTCTGATACCTAAACCACAAAAAGACCTAACAAAGATAGAGAACTTCAGACCAATTTCCCTTATGAATATCGATGCAAAAATCCTCAATAAAGTTCTTGCTAACCGAATCCAAGAACACATCAAAATAATCATCCATCCTGACCAAGTAGGTTTCATCCCAGGGATGCAGGGATGGTTCAATATACGGAAATCCATCAATGTAATCCAGTATATAAACAAACTCAAAGACAAAAACCACATGATCATCTCATTAGATGCTGAGAAAGCATTTGACAAAATCCAACATCCATTCATGATAAAAGTCTTGGAAAGATCAGGAATTCAAGGCCCATACCTAAACATGATAAAAGCAATCTCCAGCAAACCAATAGCCAACATCAAAGTAAATGGTGAGAAGCTGGAAGCATCCCACTAAAATCAGGGACTAGACAAGGCTGTCCAGTCTTGCCCTACCTATTCAACATTGTACTTGAAGTCCTAGCCAGAGCAATTAGACAACAAAAGGAGATCAAGGGGATACAAATTGGAAAGGAAGAAGTCAAAATATCACTTTTTGCAGATGATATGATAGTATATATAAGTGAGCCTAAAAATTCCACCAGAGAACTCCTAAGCCTGATAAACAGCTTCAAGGAAGTAGCCGGATATAAAATTAACTCAAACAAGTCAATGGCCTTTCTGTACACAAAGAATAAACAGGCTGAGAAAGAAATTAGGGAAACAACACCCTTCTCAATAGTCACAAATAATATAAAATACCTTGGCGTGACTCTAACTAAGGAAGTGAAAGATCTGTGTGATAAGAACTTCAAGTCTCTAAAGAAAGAAATTAAAGAAGATCTCAGAAGATGGAAAGATCTCCCATGCTCATGGATTGGCAGGATCAACATTGTAAAAATGGCTATCTTGCCAAAAGCAATCTACAGATTCAATGCAATCCCCATCAAAATTCCAACTCAATTCTTCAACGAATTAGAAAGGGCAATCAGCAGATTCATCTGGAATAACAAAAAACCTAGGATAGCAAAAACTCTTCTCAAGGATAAAAGAACCTCTGGTGGAATCACCATGCCTGACCTAAAACTGTACTACAGAGCAATTGTGATCAAAACTGCATGGTACTGGTATAGTGACAGACAAGTAGACCAATGGAACAGAATTGAGGACCCAGAGATGAACCCACACACCTATGGTCACTTGATCTTTGACAAGGGAGCTAAAACCATCCAGTGGAAAAAAGACAGCATTTTCAACAAATGGTGCTGGCACAACTGGCGGTTATCATGTAGAAGAATGCGAATTGATCCATTTCTATTTCCTTGTACTAAGGTTAAATCTAAGTGGATTAAGGAACTCCACATAAAAACAGAGACACTGAAACTTATAGAGGAGAAAGTAGGGAAAAGCCTCGAAGACATGGGCACAGGGGAAAAATTCCTGAATAGAACAGCAATGGCTTGTGCTGTAAGATCGAGAATAGATAAATGGGACCTCATAAAATTGCAAAGCCTCTGCAAAGCAAAAGACACCGTCAATAAGACAAAAAGTCCACCAACAGATTGGGAAAGGATCTTTACCTATCCCAAATCGGATAGGGGACTAATATCCAATATATATAAAGAAATCAAGAAGCTGGACTCCAGAAAATCAAATAACCCCATTAAAAAATGGGGCTCAGAGCTGAACAAAGAATTCTCACCTGAGGAATACCGAATGGCAGAGAAACACCTGAAAAAATGTTCAACATCCTTAATCATCAGGGAAATGTAAATCAAAACAACACTGAGATTCCACTTCACTCCAGTCAGAATGGCTAAGATAAAAAACTGAGGTGACAGCAGATGCTGGTGAGGATGTGGAGAAAGGGGAACACTCCTCCATTGTTGGTGGGATTGCAAGCTTGTACAATCACTCTTGAAATCAGTCTGGCGGTTCCTCAGAAAATTGGACATGGTACTACCGAAGGATCCAGCAATACCTCTCCTGGGCATATATCCAGAAGATGTCCCAACCGGTAAGAAGGACACATGCTCCTCTATGTTCATAGCAGCCTTATTTATAATAGCCAGAAGCTGGAAAGAACCCAGATGCCCCTCAACAGAGGAATGGATACAGAAAATGTGGTACATTTACACAATGGAATACTACTCAGCTATTAAAAAAATGAATTTATGAAATTCCTAGGCAAATGATGGACCTGGAGGGCATCATCCTGAGTGAGGTAACCCAATCACAAAGGAACTCACACAATATGTACTCACTGATAAGTGGATATTAGCCCAGAAACTTAGGATACCCAAGATATAAGATACAACTTGCTAAACGCATGAAATTCAAGAAGAAGGAAGACAAAAGTGTAGACACTTTACCCCTTCCTAGAAATGGGAACAAAACACCCATGGAAGGAGTTACAGAGACAAAATTTGGAGCTGTGACAAAAAGATGGACCATCTAGTGATTGCCATATGTAGCAATCCATCCCATAATCAGCTTCCAAGCGCTGACACCTTTGCACACACTAGCAAAATTTTGCTGAAAGGACCCAGATATAGCTCTCTCTTGTGAGACTACCCCGGGGCCTAGCAAACACAGAAGTGGATGATCACAGTCAGCTATTGGATGGATCACACGGCCCCCAATGCAGGAGCTAGAGATATTACCCAAAGAGCTAAAGGGAACTGCAACCCTATAGGTGGAACAACAATATGAACTAACCAGTACCCGGGAGCTCTTGTCTCTAGCTGCATATGTATCAAAAGATGGCCTAGTCGGCCATCACTGCAAAGAGAGGCCCATTGGACTTGCCAACTTTAGATGCCCCAGTACAGGGGAACGCCAGGGCCAAAAAGGGGGAGTGGGTGGGCAGGGGTTTGGGGGGGTGGATATGGGGGACCTTTGGGATAGCATTGAAAATGTAAACGAGGAAAATACCTAATAAAAAATTAAAAAAAAAGAAGAGGGAACAAAATAATCACTGCAGGCAGAGTGGGGGAGGAACCTGAGGAGGAGAGGAGAAAGGGGGCAAGATCAGTTAAAGGGGGAAAGCCCAGAGGGCTAGGAGAATGGATGAAAAATAAACAACTGTGGGGGAGTAGAGACAGGAGGAACCTATAGAAAGTCCCAGAGACCTGGGATTTGAGAGGCTCCCAGGACTCAATGTGAATAGATTACCTTAGCTGAAATGTTCGACAGTGGGGAGATAGAACCTGAGGAGACCACCTCCAGTGAATAGACAGGGCCCAGTGGAGGGATTGGGTCACCAACCTACCTTCAAAAATTTTAACCCAGAATTGTTCCTGTCTAAAAGAAATATAGGAACAAAAATAGAGCAGAGATTGAACAAAAGGTCATCCAGTGAACAGCCCAACTTTCGATCTTTTCCATGGGTGGGCACCAAACCCTGACACTATTTCTGATGCCATGTTGTGGTTACAGACAGGAGCCTACATAACTGTTCTCTGAGAGGCTCTACAAGCAGCTAACTGAGGGAGATGAGATACAGCCAACCATTGGACTGAGGTCAGGGTTCCCTATGGAAATTAGGGGAAGGACTGAAGGAGCTGAAGAGCATGGCAACCCCACAGGAAGATCACCAACAGTGTCAACTAACCCAGACCTCTGGGAGCTCCCAGAGACCAAGTGTCTTAGTTAAGGTTTTACTGCTGTGAACAGACACCATGACCAATGTAAATCTTATAAAGGACATTTAATTGGGACTGGCTTACAGGTTCAGAGGTTCAGTCCACTATCATCAAGGCAGGAATGTGGCAGCATCCAGGGCAGGCATGGTTCAGGCAGAGCTGAGAGTTCTACATCTCAGTTTCCAGCAGAATACTGGCTTACAGGAAGTTAGGATAAGGGTCTAAAAGCCCACATCCACAATGACACAATTCCTCCAACAAGGCCACACCTCCAAACAGTGCCACTCCCTGGGCCAAGAATGTACAAACCATCACACTAAGTCAACAACCAAAGAGGATACACAGACTGGTCTGTGGCCCCTGCACATATGTAGCAGAGGACTGCCTTTTCTGGCCTCAGTGGGAAAGGATGCACATAATCATGTACATACTTGATGCCTCAGAGAAGGTGATGTGTTGGGAGATGGGGGTCAGGTAGGGATGAAGGTCAGAAGGGTGAGGTAGAGATGGGTTGGTGGGGGAGGGGGTTGGGTGGGTGGAAGAGCACTCTTTCAAAGTCAAGGGTGGAGGTGAAGAACTACTGGAGGGGGCACTGGGAAAGGGAGCAACATTTGGAACATAAATAAAACAGTTTTTAAAAATTCACTAAAAATAACGAAAAAGATAAGAAAAGGTTAGTGGTTCTGGCCCTCAGTCTCTTTGTTTATAAACACAGTGTAAGAATTTGTAACACCAAACAATATAAGGATAACTAATCAAATATCTCTCAAAGGGTTAGCACAGGGCCACCCACACTGTTAATGGACAGTAAATAGTTGCTGTCAATAGTAGTTATGCAGTAGCAGCGTAAGAAAACTATATTTTAGGTATATCAAATACGCTTGCACTAAAGAGACTATATTCAGGGATTTCCTGCAAAGCACAGAGCAAAGTTGCCTTTTTAATATGAATTCCATGTATAATGTTGGGTCATATGTCAGGACCCTGCCATTTCTTAGAAGACTTAAAGCAATATGTAATTCTGGGGAAAATAGCCTTGAACAGTGATAGGATGGCTTGGATGAAAGAGATCACCTCATGATACAGTGACCTGCAAAGTCATAGATGATTCACACACAGCTCAGCTAAGCTCAGATAGGAGCCAATAAATAACAAAGCCCAACAGTAGACTAACAACACAAACACTTAGAAATACTCATCCAGAAGAAATGAAGAACTAGGCTTACATCTTAAATGTGATTAAAGCAGGATTTTCAATGTTAAGAATAATTTTCATCAAAGATGCCTCTTACCTTGAAAAAGTGGCAAATAAACCCCTGGCTCAAAGCAGACTAGTGACTTCTTCTTATGTTGAGCTGAAGCTTTGTGAGCTAGAGGAACACTGTGTTGTGCTTCTGTAGTCTGCCAGGGCAGAGTGAGCTAGACTCAGTCCAACCTCATATCTTGGTGGTTTAACAGATAGACATTTAGCTTGTGTGTGTGTGTGTGTGTGTGTGTGTTTTCTGTTTATATGCACATATACACACTGGGGCCATAGGTGCCCTTTATTGTTCTCCAGTTTATTTGTACAAGTGGCATCTGCGTGTGCATGACTCATGTGTATGAGTGTGGAGGCTAATGTTGAGCTACTTCCCTTGTGACTCTACCTTACTTCTTCTGAGAAAGGTTCACTGACCCTGGTGCTCAAGGTTTTGCTAGACCAGAGTTCATCAATTCAGTTAGACTAGGTAGCCAGACTGGTACACTCTGGCCTCTCTCCACCTTCCAGTGCTGAGATGACAGGGGTATGGCACTGACCTTGGCTGTCTTTTCCATGGATCTGGGAAGCTGGACTCAGATCCTCATACTTTCTTTGACAAACACTTTACCAATGTGCCATTTCCCCAGCCCATGTGACTCACATATATATGATTTTGATAACTCTGATTCTCTGATATAAATCAATCATTCTTCCAGATGGTTGCTGTTCCCCAGTGGCTCAGCTATTATGTTTCCCGCACCTCCAACAGCTAAGCTTCACAGTCCTCACAGAAAAGGAAAAGAAAAACTCAATAATTACACACACAGATTCTCCTGTTTGAGTTTGAAAAGGACATAGGTCTCTCCAGCCCATTTGTGGGACAGTACTTGCCCTGCTGCCCTTCTCAACTGCCTGGTGGTAGGGAATTATATCCTCCCATGCCCAATAAGGACAGGAACTCAGAGATGTGATGATCTAGTGACATTTGCCATAGACCCTGAGGTCATTCTGGTATATTTATAATATGGAAATTGTGCTCATTAGCCAACATTTTTAATACTTGTGGCACAACTGGCCTAGGTAGTCATTTTCATGGCTCCTGGATTTGTTCCTTGTAGCCTCCCCCACCCTGAAGCAGGCTGGTACAAACCTTGTTGCCACTGAGGTGAGGCCACCTGTGGTGCAGCTTTCTGACTTGGCTGGCTTCTTTTGAAGTGACAACTGCCCTGAGATTCTGCTACCTGCCAAGAGGCTGAACCTGTCTTCCTGAGAGATTCTTGAACAAGCAACCAGCCTAGCGACCTAGTGCTGACAGAGTGGCTCCAGGCACCAAGAGTGGACTGGTGGTGGTGGAGGGTGGGGGGGAGGTTGGGGGTTGGGGGGGATGGGCCTTCCCCTTTATAAGCAAGGTCACTTAGTAAACTCATGGGCCTTGAACAGAAAACGTGTCTTGGTCTCCATTAATTTCTCTCGCAGTCTAAGTCTCTTTCAGCTCTAGCCTGCCTCCCAGGTGTACCCAGTTCATGCAGGCCACGGGCCAGCATCCAATAGTTCCTTATTTAAAATTTTCTCATAAACACTCTGGAGAGATAGAGTGACTTGACCTACAACGTCTGATCATCATCCTCATTCCCCTCCTCACCTCCTTTCTTACACACTTCCTCCTCCATCCTCACCTCCTTTCTTACACACTTCCTCCTCCATCCTCACCTCCTTTCTTACACACTTCCTCCTCCATCCTCACCTCCTTTCTTATACACTTCCTCCTCCATCCTCACCTCCTTTCTTACACACTTCCTCCTCCATCCTCACCTCCTTTCTTACACACTTCCTCCTCCATCCTCACCTCCTTTCTTACACACTTCCTCTTCCATCCTCACCTCCTTTCTTACACAGTTCCTCCTCCATCCTCACCTCTTTCTTACACAGTTCCTCTTCCATCCTCACCTCCTTTCTTACACACTTCCTCCTCCATCCTCATCTCCTTTCTTACACACTTCCTCCTCCATCCTCACCTCCTTTCTTACACACTTCCTCTTCCATCCTCACCTCCTTTCTTACACAGTTCCTCCTCCATCCTCACCTCCTTTCTTACACACTTCCTCCTCCATCCTCACCTCCTTTCTTACACACTTCCTCCTCCATTCTCACCTCTTTCTTACACAGTTCCTCCTCCATCCTCACCTCCTTTCTTACAAAGTTCCTCCTCCATCCACCTCCAATGTCTATTTAGTTTCTCCTTCATGTTCATAGAGAAAATTGGTCTGAAATTCTCTTTTGTGTTGAGTCTTTGTGTGGCTTAGGTATCTGGGTGACTGTGGCCACGTAGAATGAGTATGACAAGTTCCTATTTTGTGGAATAGTTTGAGGAGTATTGATATTAGCTCTTTTTTGAAAATGTGATAGAATTCCATCTAAAAGCCTATTGTTTTTGTTTGTTTGTTTTGGTTGGGAACATTTTAATGACTGCTTCTATTTCCTTAAGGGTTAAAGTTCTGTTTAAGTAGTTAAATAGTTTACCTGATCTTGATTTAACTTTAGTAAATGGAATCTATCTAGGATATCATCCATTTCATTTAGGTTTTCCAATTTTGTGGAGGACAAGTTTGAAGATCTAATGTTCTTTTAAATTTCCTCATTGTGTGTAGTTATGTCCTTTTTCGTTTTTGATTTTGTTAATTTGGGTATTGTCCCTGTGCCTTTTAGTTAGTTTGGCTAAGGGTTTGTTTATTTTGTTGATTTTCTCAAAGAAGCAGCTCTTGGTTTTGTTGATCTTTTTGTATCATTCTCTTTGTTTTTAATTTATTGATTTCAGCCCTGAGTTTGACTCTTTCCTGCCATCTGTATCTAATTGGTGTGTTTACTTATGGTTTTTTTCTAGAGCGTTCAGGTTTACTTTTATATTCCTAGTATGAGAACTCTCTAATTCTTTATGAAGAGACTTAATGCTATGAGCTTTCCTTAGTTCTGCTTTCATTGTGTCCCTTGCGTTGGGGTATGTTGTGCCTTTATTTTCATTGAATTGGAGAAAGTCTTTAATTTCTTTCCTTATTTCTTCCTTGATTCAGTGATCGTTGTGTAGAGAGTTTTTCAGTTTCCATAAATTTGTAGACTTACTATTATTTCTATTATTATTAAGATCCAGCTTTAATCTATGGTGGTCTGATAAGATATAAGGAGTCATTTCAATTTTCTTAAAAATTGCTTGCTTTGTGACTAACTATATGCTCAAATTTTGAGAAGCTCTTGTGAGGTACTGAGAAGAAGGTATATTTTTTTGTGTTTGGGTGAATGTTTTGTAGATATCTGTTGGCTCCTTTTGATTCATAAATTCTGCTAGTTTCATTGTGTTTTTTTTTTTCTTCGAGACAGGGTTTCTCTGTATAGCCCTGGCTGTCCTGGAACTCACTTTGTAGACCAGGCTGGCCTCGAACTCAGAAATCCGCCTGCCCCTGCCTCCCGAGTGCTGGGATTAAAGGCGTGCGCCACCACGCCGTCAGTTTCATTGTTTTTATGCTTAGTTTCTGTCTTGATGACATGTTCATTGGTGAGAATGGGGTGTTGAAGTTTTCCATAATTAATTTGTGGGGTTCAATGTAAATTTTAACTGTTAGTAATGTTTAAGAATGTGGCTTTCCTTGCATTTGAGGCATAGATGCTCAGAACTGAGATGTCATTTTGGTGAATTTTTCCATGGGTGAGTATAAAGTATCCTTCCCCATCTCTTTTGATTAATTTTGGTTAATTAATAAAACAGCTAAGAAATCATTCCAATAATTCCAATAGCTAAGAGTCGAGGTAAGTAATGCAATGAGGTCAGCCTGTGTCTTTTTATTGGGGAGTTGAGTCTATAGATGTTCAGAGATATTAGTGACCAATGATTGTTAATTCCTGTTATTTTTATGTTAGTGGTGTTAATGTGTGTATTAGTGTGTATCATTCCATTATTTTGATTCTGCTGGTGTATAATTATTTATTTCCTTGTTTTCCTGGGTGTAGTTAACCTCCTTGGGTTGGAGTTTTTCATTCTAGTATTTTCCATGGGGCTGGAATTGTGAATCAATATTGCTTAAATTTGGTTTTGTCTTAGAATATTTTGTTTTCTCAATCTATGGTTATTGAGAGTTTTGCAGGAAATAGTAGTTTAGGTTATCATCTGTGGTTTCTTAGAGGCTGCAAGACATCAGTCCAGGCCCCTCTAGATTTTATAATCCTTGGTGAGAAGTTGAGTATAATTCTGATAGTTCTGCTTTTGTATGCTGCTTGGCCTTTTGCCCTTGTAGCTTTTAATATTTTTTACTTTGTTCTATAGATTTGGTATTTTGATTATTATTTGGTATAAAGATTTTCTTTTCTCAACCAATTTAATTGGTGTTCTATAAGCTTCTTCTATGTTTATAGGCATTGTTTTCTTTAAATTTGGGTCATTTTCTTCTATGATTTTATTGAAAATATTTTTGGAGTTTTGGAACTAGGATTCTTCTTCTTCTATTCCTATTATTCTTAGTATCCAAGATTTCATAGTATCCAGATTTCCTAGATATTTTGTGTCAGGGATTTTTTAGATTTAACATTTTCTTTGACTGATATATCATTTTCTTCTTTCATATTTTCTATGCTTGAAATTTTCTCTTTCATCTCCAGTATTTTGTTGATGATGTTTGTGTCAGTAGTTCATGTTCTCTTCCCTAGGTTTTCCATCTCCAGGACTCCCTGAAGTTTGTGTTTTCCTTATTGGTACTATTTCCATTTTTAGACCTTGAACAGTTTTATTCATTTAATTCATCAGTTTAATTGTATTTTCTTGTATTTCTTTAAGGGATGTATTCATTTCCTCTTTTAAGGCATCTATCATCTTTATAAGATTGGATTTAAGATCATTTTATTATTCTTTGGTTGTGTTAGGATATTTAGGGCTTGATATAGTAGAATAGCTATGCTCTGAAGATGACATACTGCCCTGGCTCTTGTTGATTGTGTTCTTGTTGATTACAGACTTTTTGCTATTTGATTGTCCCTATATGTTCCTTGTGTAGGAGGTATTGGGAATGTGGGTTTATGTAACCTGGATGTTCTTCTTTCAGTAAGCCTCAGGTGGGCAGCATGCTGCTGAAAAGTTGAACTCAAGGGGCAGTAGATGTCTCAGAACTGATGGCTGTGCTCCAGGACCCTTGCTGGCAGGGGATTGGGAATAGGGGGAAGGGTCTAACCTGGATGTTACTGATACAGTAGGTCTGGTAAAGGCAAGAGCTGAACATTGGCTTGGCAATGGAGCTGGGGTTGGGGATAGAGAAAGCATGCAGCTCAGAGGAGCTGGTCATGCCCTGGGAGACACGAAAGGCAGGAGAATGGGGCAAGAGTCATATATCCTGGATGTTCCTGGTATAGCAGGCCTGGTGGAGGACAGTGGAGTGGTCTGAAATCGACATCTTAATAACTTTGATGTGGTTTAAATATGAAATTTCCCCTAGGCTTGTATGTTTGAATCTCTGGTCCCCAACTAGTGGCTGTGTTTGGGAACGTTGTAGGATCTTTAGGCAGTACAGACTTGATAAGATCTGGCTTTGGGGTTTTATTATGTATCCTCGCTTTCTGTTTCCTCTTTCTTCTGTGCATGGATGAAATGTAATCAGCCAACTTCCTGATGACCAACCTAACCCCATGTTCCTGTTGCCATGCCTTCCCTGTCATGACAAACTGTAGGAAGTGCCAGCACTGGGCATGTGGTCCTGAGCTCTAAGAAAGTAACCTAAGAAGTTAGACATGGATATTTCAGAACTAAATGAATATGCCCTGCATTGGATCCTTTCTGGAACTATAAGGGCAAATACATACTTTCTTCCTTAGGATTTCTATTATTGTGATAAACACCATGATCAAAAGAAACTTGGTGAGGGGGGAAGGTTTATTTCAGCTTATAGCTCTTGGGCTACAATCTTTCACCAAGGGAAGTTACAGCACAAAAACTTAAGATAGGAACCTGAAGGGAGAAACTGAAGTAGTGGAGACCATGGAGGAGTATATCCCTTCCTCTTTGTAGCTTTCTTAGGTTACTTTCTTAGAGCTCAGGACCACATGCCCAGTGCTGGCACTTCCTACAGTGAGCTGAGCCCTCCCACATCAATCATGAATCACAAAATGTTTTACAGACTTACCTACCAATCGGATGAAGGCATCTTCTCGATTGACATTTGTCTTCCTAGATACATACTCACTGTTTCAGTAAATAAATAAAAAACAGTCATTGACTTCAAAGAGTTGTTTTAACTTGTAAGGGAAGCTAGACAAGGATATTTCAGAATGAAATGAATATGCCCTGCATTGCAGGAGTGTGATTGAAGATGTGACAGCTTTTATCAAAAGAGAATGTGAGGGTGGTGTAGTGGCTATTCCTGGTTGTCAACTTGACTATATCTGGAATGAACTATAATCCAGAATTGGAAGGCTCACCAGTGATCCTAATCTGGAGACTGGGAGATAGAAGTTTCTGACCTGGATCTTTGTATGGAGATGGAGATCTTGAGGCATAGTGGCTATGAATTCCAGAAAATTAAGACAGGGAGATCTCCCAGTTCATGGCCATCTGGGATTAAAGGTGTGGTGGTAATCTGGGCTACACCTTCTGCTGGAGACCTACATAAGGACATTGGAAGAAGGAAGAATCAATCTCTCTCTCTCTCTCCCTCTCTCCCTCTCTCCTTCGTCTGCTTGCTGTGTGGGTCTGAGCAACTGCTAGATCCTTGGACTTCCATTCACAGCTGCTGCTGACCATTGTCGGGAGTTAGACTAAAGACTGTAAGTCATCAACAAATTCCTTTACTATATAGAGACTACACATAAGTTCTGTGACTCTCGAGAACCCTGACTAATACAGAAGTTGGTACTGGGAGTGGTTCTAGAGGAGCAGAAGTATAAGGATGGATCTTTTAAAAATCTGGAGTTGGCTTGTTGATTCACCAGCACCTTCAACTACTGAAACCTCTCCAGATTCTCTCCCTCCTGGGAGCTCAGAGAATTTTGAAGACCCGTGGTTGAAACTATATTTCAAGCTTAAAGAACCCAATGCCCTTGATTATCTTGATGAATTAGGTGATTCGGTGTATAAAGCTTTCTACAAGATGGGGATGCCATACAAGTGTAATGTTTACTGATAATAAATGATACAGAAATTTATCTTGAAATAATTCTTTGCTATAATAAAGTTTTGGAATTCACTAACTATAAAAGCAAATTTACATGCTAATGGGATAGATGTTCTTATTTTTAAGTAAAGATTTAACTCAGTTGAATATTTGGTATTGAAGGATGTTTAGCATCTTCAACACTTCAAATCAATAGATATTTAGTTTTTATTTTATTTACAATTTTTAATATTTACTTTTATTTATATGGATGCCCATGGATGGTGTATGAATGTGAAGAGGTCAGCTCAGCGCCTTTGGAAAATTCCACCAGGCCCCAGAACATGAAGGCCCCTCTCCTCCTGGAAGAGAGAGGTCATGGAGCACATGTGCACCCCTCCCCCCTCAGAAGAGAGAGGCTGATTACATTCCTCAATAAAACCGCAGGGCAGACCAACCATTGGCCACCTGCAGATATGGGAAGCCCCAATACCTCATTCCCTAAAGTGTGCACTGTTCCACCAATCACATTGTGCCTTATTGCTGATGTTCTATTCTGCCCTGGAAACTGTATAAAAACTTGCCAAACGGGCCACCCAGGATCGTTGCCTCTCCTTTGGGTGCAGGATGGCCTCAGCGTACTGAAACAATAAACTCCTCTTGCTATTGCATCAATCCGTGGCTCCACATGGTTCACTCAGGAGGTCCCCAGTAGTTTCTTAGTTTCCTTTCTCTGTTTTCTTTCCACTTCACAGCACTCTCAAGATTTCTGGACTCCCTCCCCCAACAATATTTTATGAGTTAAACTCAGGATAGAAATCAGTATGGTGGAGTGGGGGAGGTAGGAATTTCCATGTTCTTGGTGTATGCTCATTTCTGTGTTTTCCATTTGTTTTTATTTTTGTAGTATAAAAACAAAAGTAGAATTTACTATTTGGTGCCACCTGGTGGCTACTCTAGAAATTGCATAATAGAGAATGGGCCTTCAGCGTTGCTTCTGTCCCTGAGACTTGTCATCTTGAAGTCTCCCTGTTCATGAAATGCTGTAAACTCCAGACTCCTTCATGGAAAACCTAGGGACAATAAGCATGGGGAGTTATCATACCTGTGGTCTTTCAGCCTGTTATCACCATTTTAGCTAGAGATTCTGTTTTCCATGATTTATTTAATGTCCCACAGCTGTCATAAGAGGAACTGGGTCTGAATCACCACAATGCCAGGCAAGGGAGAGATGGACAGTGTCTAGGTTATGGTTGGAGCTATCTCTAACATTCATAATCATCAGTAACTTTTATATGATAGCCACTTTCAAACTCTAGATGAATATGAGTGTTTCCTCTTCAAGACATAATAGCTGTAAAATCTAGTAATAATAGCTAGTAAAAGCAAGTCATGTCCAAATCCACCCTGTCTCATGGGTTTCCTGTGCCATACTCGTTTCCCACTGCTCTTGTTTGTTGGCATTTCATTACTGCAGGTGACAGGCTGTCATCCTTTGGCATTCTGAATCCCTTTATTTCAAATTACCTATAGGTACTGGCAGAAGATACAGTGGAGAGACCTAGTCACAATCCTAACTGAAACAGTAACAAACTCTTGGTCTTATCATTAGTGCATCATAATTTATCTTAACTGGAGACCTTTATCCATAGTAAATGGAATTCTGTGGACCTAAACTTACAATTTCTTCTCTTATGCCTTTTTCTGTTTGGGATTCTCAAAACATTAGTAGAAATAGGTGACACTTCAGAACCCAAAACTTTTGACTAAGAAACCTGACATTGCCACTCATAAATTTGTAGCAACAAGGTCAAGTTACTAGGTCTTAATTTTCAGTGACATTGAAATACTAGAGTTGTATTAAGTACCAAAACTGGCTTGTGGTGTACACAAACACCTCATGTATTAAGTAAGTGACAGTTAACATCCCACTGTCACAAAAACAATCTGGATCAAAAGCAGTTGTCTACAAATATTTTTTTTCACTCCTTTATTTCTTCTGTACTCAGAATGTAACCCAGGCCTTGAGTATGTCAGAGAAGTGCTCTATGCTAGCTACATCTATAGCCCATACAAATCTACCTTTAAAAAGCCAGCCTGGATTTGTGAGGTTATTAGGAATGATGTCCTGTAGCAAGGGAACTAATTAACTTCTACTGATCATTCCATAGGATGGCCTACTGGGATATGCACAGGTGAAGTTATTCAAGTAGCTAGATATCCATCTTCTGCCAGCAGGAAGGAGCTGCATGAGTGCAGGAAATGCCAATATTAAAAATGCTAATTGTAAGACAGGTGTGGTAGCTTCTCACTGTAAACCCATCATTACAGAGGCTGGAGACAGGGCTTTTGTTAGTTTGAGGCTGACTTGTGCTAAATAGACTCTCTCAAATGCCTCCCCAAAGTAAGTCATTACATTTTTGTTGTTTGTTTGGGGTGGAGCTGAGCACAGAACCTTCACATCACTTAGTTCAAACTCTACTTAGTTCATCATGACCCCATTTCCCTTCTGGCAACGCAGTCTCAAATGCATTGCTAAGCTACCTGAGGTTGACTTTTGACATTATCTATCAAGTGTGTGGATTCTCCGGTCACTGTGACATATCCAAGGACTTCTTGGGGACCATAGTTACCATTAGGGCTCCTGTTGATCCAGTCTAATGCGTTTGTAATATGGTCAACCTAAGCAGATCACAGATATGAATAGATCACCCCAGTAAAAGAACACGAAGTCTTCATGCTCACAGACAGTACTAGAGAAACCAGAAATGTTAAACATTTCTCTTTGTTGAAGCTTTTCTCTTCAACAAAGGGATTTACACCTCTTCCATCCAGAAGGCTGGAGTGGATGTTGTTTGTAGCCTGTTAATGTTTGTTATCTGAAAAGCCAGGCTGCACCCAAATCCTCCTTATCCTGAGTATGGTTTCTCAGTCAATAGAACCCTTTTTTTTTTTTTTTTTTTTTTTTTTGTGGAAGAGGTCACAGGGTGCATGATTTGCCGAATAGTGATAACCCAGAATCAAATAGTTTGTAAATGCAAAGAGTGTTTTATTCTGCAGAAGTCCAGCATGCAGACTGAGTCTCCTGCTATAAGAATAAAGAGATAACCAAGTGAGCTTTCAGGCCTGATTTAAAGCATATTAGGGAATTCTGGTGTAAATGACTTCTATGTTAATCTGTTGGGTTCATCTCTATGGACATTCCACTACTGGGGTCTGGGCACTGGAAACTTGCTGGGGAGGTCTGGAAACTGTTGCAGAGGAAGTCTGGAAACTGCTCTGACCCATTTTCCTTGACTCAGGAGAGGTAGTGGGGCAGCTTCTGAGGACTGGACTTGCCTGGAATTGCCCAGTTCTTGGAAACAGATATTTAGGCCTAGTCTCCTTAGCTACCAATTTGAAGCCTGTCATTGAATCAGCCTAACGGTCTCAATACTTTGAGAAGGACAAATACTTTGCAATGGTGTTTTGATGTAGCCATGTCTACTGGCTAGTTTTGTGTCAACTTGACAAAGGCTGGAGTTATCACCAAGAAAGGAGCTTTAGCTAGGGAAATGCAACCATGAGATCCAGCTGTGGGGCATTTTCTCAATTAGTGATCAAGGGGGGAGGTCCCCTTGTGAGTGGTGCCATCTCTGGGCTGGTAGTCTTGAGTTCTGTAAGAAAGCAAGCTGAGCAAGCCAGGGGAGCAAGCCAGTAAAGAACATCACTCCATGGCCTCTGCATCAGCCCCTGCTTCCTGACCTGTTTGAGTTTCAGTCCTGACATCCTTTGGTGATCAACACCAATGTGGAAAGTGTAAGCTGAATAAACCCTTTCCTCCCCAACTGCTTCTTGGTCATGATATTTGTGCAGGAATAGAAACCCTGACTAAGACACCATGCCCTAAACTTTATTGATAATTGTCATGAGGAAAACTTTTTTTTATGCTGTGCTTAAATGTGTCAAAATAAATAGCTCAGGGGCAGATTTCAGAGGTTTAAGCCAGCCTAGTTAACTAGGTTGTGTTGAACCAGGTTTTCTTCTTGCCTCTCATGGTTCATTTGTCTGCGGGCCGTAGTGTTTGGAGGGACACCTACAATTGGCAACTACATTAGGGGCTCAGTCTTCAGAGAAGGTAAAAAGTTTTTCTTTAAATAAAAATTAGACATTTAGGAAGCCTGGGCCTCTCACTCAAGGGTTACTGACAGCAAATGAAAGAGTGGAATGAATGTGGGTTCTTCTCAGTCCTTTGAGACCAAGTGTTTTATACAATTATTGAGATGTTTGTTAAGTTCCAGAGGAACACAATATTCATTGCTCGGCAAACTTATATAGATAGAAACAAATGTAGAGACCGCCCTTGAAAGGCAAGGTGGAATCCTTGACAATTATTATACAAGCCGAAGTATAGTAATGTGTGTCTTGAATCTTCTCAGGAGGAGCAAAACTTTAAAAAAAAAGAAAAAAAAAGGAAAAAAGGAAGGAAAAGGAGTAAGAAAGAAAAGGAGAAAGAAAGAAAGGGAGGAAGAAAGAAAAGGAGAAAGAAAAATGAAAAATAATTTTTTTTTCTCTGATTGACACAGATCTTGGCAGAGCAGGCTGATGGAGTATGGTTGCTTGCCTTCCAAGCCAGCCATGCACATTCAAGGCTCATCCTCTTGAGTGATCTAACAAACTCAAGTCCCTCCAGCTCCTGGGCCCTTTAGACTGCTTGGTCTGGATGCAACAAATACCTGAATTCCAAAGAATGGTGGGCAGGGCTCTGCTGCCTACAGCATGAGCTAGGTCTCAGATGCCCAAAGGTTTAGCTCTTGTTTGTTTGGGTTTTATTTGTTTGTGATTTCCTCATAGCAGAAAGAACTCAGTACAGGTTGATCAATTTTTTTCCTTCATGGAAAAAATTAAAACAGGCCCAACTTCTTTTACAGGAACCCAGGACATTAAGTGTATAAGCTGGTGCTGATGAACGTTCCTTAGGCACTACTCATTCATTTTATGGATGATATTGTCCTCTCTTCCTGCTTGTCTAATCAATGCATAAATGAATGTTTAATTTTCATGGTAAATAAACCAAAAGAGCAAAATGTAAGATGTTGGACCATTTCAATTGGGTATGCTATTACCTGTTAGTTACTACTAAGAATTTGGTTTTGCTATTTTAGTTGTTTTAAGAAGACTCTTGTTTAATTCTAAAAAATTTATAAGACCTGAAGCAGAATGGGTTAACTTATTAAATAATGCAGCTGCTAATGTGAAATCTCATAGAATTAATGCCTTCCTGGTAAAGAGCCTACAGAAATAACTGTGCCACTAAAATAAATGCAGGTTGATTGTTCCACACTGATAAAAATTGGCAGGTTGTGTTAATATATGTCTTGGGATCTATAAGTAATCACTATCCAATAGATGTCCTTTTATGGTTTTTTAAAAAAGATAAGACAGGTGGTGGTGGTGCAGGCCTTTAATCCCAGCACTTGGGAGGCAGAGGCAGGTGGATTTCTGAGTTTGAGGCCAGCCTGGTCTACAGAGTAAGTTCCAGGACAGCCAGGGCTACACAGAGAAACTCTGTCTCGAAAACAACAACAACAACAACAACAACCCAAACAAACAAAAAGATATCCCATGGTTATTGCATAAAATTATATCTAAAAATCTTATAGAGATTATTTTTAATGCTTTAGCAGAGTGCTCTTCAAAAGGACAAGGAGCATACATTTTATATACTCTTATCTACTACAACATACTGTATATGTAACTTGAATTCAACCCTTATTTAGGAAAATAGATGTTTTAAAATAGCAACCATGTGGCTTACCTCCATCTGGGTTGATGAGTTCATCAGGATGGAAACAACCATGTCCTGACAGCCACCCTAATTAAGGCTTAAAGGTACATGACATGTAATTTCATCACTGTCTTGGTTAAGATGACCAGATGATATAAACCAATTAAGACAACGCTTATAAAACTTCCCAATGCTATTGAGCCCTCTGCTTTTGATGATATCTCTTTTTGAGACTAAGAAGGCACTAGCAAGTCTCCAACATATTTTAGGTTAGGATGGATTACTTGTATGGTAATACATTCCTAAAATTATAATTGTATATGAAAGTTAAGAGAAACTTGGAAAAACATGTGGCTTTGCTAACTTTGTTCAACACCAGGCTTCTAGAAAATTTTAAGTAAGAAGCAATATATATTTGATAAGTATGTTTGATAAATATGTCTATAAAATGCCTAAGGTCTATGCAAGCTAGTGGAAGATGACTTGAAAATATATGTCCAGCCTCTTTGTCTTTGTGACTGTATTTATTTGATGCTAAAAGATCTTTAACTCAAAATTTGAAGGCTCAATATAAACAGGGATATAACTATAAAACCCCAATCTTAAATAAGCCACTACTTTGTTATAAATTGTTAAAAATAATTAAATCATAGAATTTAATTGCTAGTCATCTTATAAATGATCAGATTCCTTAATATGTTCAAAACCATGTATGTAGTCATGTTAAGTACAAATGTAATAATTTCCAAAAAAAAAAAAACTTTGACCTTCTATAAATGCTATAAAGGTTAAGGCTAAAGCAAGTAACTAGAAACAACTAAAGTTTGTTTACAATCTTGTATACTTAATAAATGATCCTCAAACTCCTGGAGATCTGCTGAATACAGCGTTTAAAATGTTTAACAAAAATGATCTCTGTGCCATTAGGTCATACTTCCTGCTCTAATTTATCTTTCTCAGACATCTAAGGATGTTGCCAGCTAAACAGCAGCAAGCACTGAGCTCTTTTTCCATGATGACTGCAGCTGCCTAGGCAGTCTGTTTCATGTGTAAAATATCTGACTCACCGTTTATCACGCTGGCTGATATCACACTGAAAGAGATGAACTCACAAAACAAGTTTCAATGTAACTTTTAAAATCCTATCCTATTGAAATATGACAGTAATACCAAACTTCTGGCACTTCTGTTTCTGTAAAACATGAGCAGGAAGAGCATGCATGCATGTGTGTGTGTTTGTATATACATATATGGATGCTATTAATTATATACTAATATATTTAATATGTAATAAGAAATTTCACTTTGTCTTTTACATCAAAATTGGAGATTTTCATATTTCAGGTCTTTCAGATACTGAGAGCACAAACACTACCTAGATCCCTTTGTTATCTGTACTTTCTAAAACTTCAATAAATTAAAAATTGAACCTAAGGAAAATAAGAGTAATTGAAATCAGAAAGTGTTGTTGTTTTTGTTGCTAGTGTGTTTGTTTTTCTATTTCTTCTAAATAACGTAATGGCCAAGAAAAGCAAACATGATTGTATATGTCTCAAATTCCCTTGGGCTTAACCTAAAGGGGGATAAATCAAAATTATAATCAGGAAGCTAGATTATTGTGAAGTTTTCACCAAAAATTATTTGTGATTTGTTATACAGCCTCATTATCTGTTACATTAAATTGTGTCTAAAATTAATAGAAACTGAAGGTTTCCAGCAAGTTCTTTCATGGAATTGTGCTTTGATACTGTGCACATTTTTGTTTTATTTACAGTATGAGCCATGAATACTTGCATGTTTGGATGGGAAAGACTGAATTGTTTTTACCGTCAGGCTTTTCTGTGAATGCTTCGCAGGTGCTTCTGGGTATCCTTTTACTCAGGAAAAGAATCTTCTTGAGCTCAGAATTAAACATTTTCCTAAATTTTAAATCCCAAATCTTAAGTTAAAATTCATTTAAATATTTAAAAGTTAATCACTCTGAATTAGATGGATTTTGTTTGATTTTTTATTTTGAACTTGCCCTTGGTTTGATAAATGATTAGTCTTTAGCCAGAGAGATAATTAAAGGAGCCTGTACTCTGTTCATAGGGGTTATTGCATACAATATAAAGACATTAGTTTATATAATATTCCAAACTTCTAGAAAATAATTAGTAATGAATGGACATGAGGTTGATATCTGAACCTGCATCTGTCTAATTCTGGGGCCTTCTCTGCTGTAAGACCTGTAGATGTCTATGGTAAATTTCACTACAGGCATGCACAATGCTTTTCCCTAACTAGTAAGATACAAAACACAGCCTCGGGTGCGGCATGAGGCTCTAGAAGCTCTGAGAAAATACTATTCTGTCTTATCTAAAACCCAACTTTGCCATTATAGCAGCAAGAACAAAATGACAAAGGCCCTAATAATACTAGGAAATGATTTAAGAAAACTTAGTATTGTTTGTGATGATAAAATTTCTTACTATTCACAGAATATTATGAAACACCACCAAGTACTTAATTGGCAAATGTATATAATAAAAAGTAGGTATATACTCTCTCTAAGGTCCCAAATATTATGTTATATTTAGCTATGCTATTTTAATTTTATCTCATTTTAAAGGATTATGCTTTTTCTGTTGCTCACAAGTATTTTGCCCTAAGGGAGACACAATTTAAAGTATACATTAATCCGTGCGGAAGGCCTGGTGTTCTAACATCAAGGAGCGGTTATGCTGTGTCTCTCCAGAAAACGAGTGGAGTCCCAGATGGCATCCACTTTGATGCATTCAACCAGAAGAGAATGCCAGAAACCACAAGACAAGTGAACTGTCTAAAGATAGACAACAAATCCATCAAGAGGAGACATCCTAAGAGGAAAAATTAGCTGACTACTTGGGGATATATCAAGACTCTAACTTCTCAAGTGATTCTTTGGCGAAACAGTAAGGACATTATACTATTGGCCCAAAAACAATGCTGTTATGTTTAATGAGTATATGGTATGCTAATTCTTAAGTGTCAATGAAACATCCAAATACCTTTTGCTTGTGTGAGACAGTATGATGCTGTTTTGCCATACTAAAAATTGTTTTTATCCTTTAAGAACAGTTATTTGGATAAAAGATGGTGTATCATTATTTTGTCCATGGAATGGGGCATATTTCGCTTGGATATTTTACTATAGATGAAAAGTTAAAGAAGAAAATACCTGGTGTATTGCTTCCCAAAGTGGATACAAAATAGAGATAATTTGTTGCTCAGACATGATCTTGGTTGTCAACAGTTTCCCAACATGTATTGCTTTAACCTGTCAAATTTATACAAAGAGACAGACAAAATTTCTCCAGTAACCTTTGAATGGTCACCATGGCTAAGATGGCTTTCCCCTTTCCTTTGTCATCTGTTAGCTATTCTTATAATTCTATATATAATTCTATATTGATTAGACTAGCCATGAAGGCAATGATTTCTACCATGACCTACTACAGCCACTATTTTTTCTTTAAAATGTTAAAAATGGGAGATGAAGGAGCACATGAGACCTTCATGCTCACAGACAGCACAAGAGAAACTACTTGTCTCTTAACGGGATAGATTTATGCCTGCTTCATTTATATGGCTGGGGTGGATGCTGAAGATAGCCTGGCAAATTTTGCTACTCTGTAGAGCCAGGTGATGCCCTAATTCTCCTTATCCTGACCGTGGTTTCTCAGTCATAGAACCAATGCTTGTGGAAGAGGTCATGGGTACTTTGAAAAGATATATACTTTGCCAGAGTTGATGTAGCCATGCCTTAGGCTTTGTTGTGATAGTTGCCATGAAGAAGCATCTTTCTAAAGTTGTACTTGGCTTAAATATGTAAAAACTAAAGTGCTCAGGATCAGAGTCCAAAAGTTTAAGCCAACCCTGCTAACTGCACTGTAGTAAATGGGCTTCTTTCTTGCCTCTCACAGTCCATTGTTTTTCTCGTCATAGCATTTGCAGGGACCCTCATACACCCCAAGTCAGAAGCGAGCACATTTCTGAACAGGTAATCCTACTACTGAAGGATCTGGATAGATACATATGAATCCCAACTCTAATATTTTGCACATGTCTTCAGCATTTCCCATCTCTTTCAATTTTATTATTTGTTCAATGCTACTGTTCAGACTTCTTCCTTAAACATTAGCCATGCTCGCCTTATTTATAATAGCCAGAAGCTGGAAAGAACCCAGATGCCCCTCAACAGAGGAATGGATACAGAAAATGTGGTACATTTACACAATGGAGTACTACTCAGCTATTAAAAGAACGAATTTATGAAATTCCTAGGCAAATGGATGGACCTAGAGGGCATCATCCTGAGTGAGGTAACCCAATCACAAAAGAACTCACATGATATGTACTCACTGATAAGTGGATATTAGCCCAGAAACTTAGAATACCCAAGATATAAGATACAATTTGCAAAACACATGAAACTCAAGAAGAACGAAGACCAACGTGTGGACACTGTGCCCCTTCTTAGAACTGGGAACAAAACACCCATGGAAGGAGTTACAGAGACACAGTTTGGAGCTGAGACGAAAGGATGGACCATCTAGAGACTGCCATATCCAGGGATCAATCCCAAAATCAACCTCCAAACGCTGACACCATTGAATACACTGGCAAGATTTTGCTGAAAGGACCCAGATATAGCTGTCTCTTGTGAGACTATGCCGGGGCCTAGCAAACACAGAAGTGGACGTTCACAGTCATCTATTGGATGGCTCACAGGGCCCCCAATGGAGGAGCTAGAGAAAGTACCCAAGGAGCTAAAGGTATCTGCAATCCTATAGGTGGAACAACAATATGAACTAACCAGTACCCCACAGAGCTCGTGTCTCTAGCTGCATATGTATCAGAAGATGGCCTAGTCGGTCTTCAGTGGAAAGAGAGGCCCATTGGTCGTGCAAACTTTATCTGCCTCAGTACAGAGGAACGCCAAGGCCAAGAAGTGGGAGTGGGTGGGTGGGGGAGCGGGTAGGGGGACTTTTGGGATAGCATTGGAAATGTAAATGAAATAAATACCTAATTAAAAAAAACAAAAACAAAAACAAAAAAAGAATTTAAAAAAATTAGCCATGCTCTAAGAAACAATGCCAGAAATTACTAATTTTACATGCTTGATATTTTTCTACCTTTATTGTTGATGACATTAATATACAACCATAAAAAATCCTTATAAGAAATGTATTCACTGAGCCCTGAGGAGAGGGATTTAATGGAGATATCCCTTTTAGGATGCTGTGTTCTACAGTTGGTCGCTTCTGTCTTCTCTCAGTCTCTGTCTCTGTCTCTGTTTCTGTGTGTCTCTGGTTTTCTCTGTGTTTCTATATCTCTGTGTAACTTTCTCTTTCTAACTCTGTAGAGCACCTTTCTAGTCTCTTGAGTCATCAGTCTCTATCCCCCTCTCTGGGAGAACCTGAACATTAAGAAAAAAATAGATGCACACTCTAAGAAAGTTCAAAACCAGCACACAAGTGCCCAGTGGAAACAAGTCTCTGAATGTGAATTAATGTGGCAGAGCAGGGCAGTGAAGGGCACATGTGAGCTTGAGCAGTTGGAGAAATTGTGTGGTTTGAGTGAAAATGGCTGCCACTGGCTCATAGGGAGTGGCTTTGTTCGAAAGGATTAGGCTTTATTGGTATAGGCTTTGTTGGAGAAAATGTGTCACTGAGGGTAAGCTTTGTGTTTCAAATGCTCAAGTCAGGCTTAGATTTTCCTTTCTCTTTTTGCTGCCTAATGACTCTTGGCTACCACTCTAGTACCATGTTTACCTGCTTGCCCCACGTTTCGTAGGATGAAAGCAAATTCTTTGAAACTCGGTGGAAAAGGTCCTAACACTTTTTTATTTATTAATAAACAGCAAAAAGCAAGTGAAAGGGGCCCACACTTGTTCTTTCACACACACTCGTCATGAACCTTTCCAGTCTGGCAGGTGTAGCACACAGGTAAATGGGACTCGATGTTTCTGGCCTTCAGATCCTCCGCCTGGGGTCCAGCTGGGGTCCGCCTGGGGACCACGGGGATTGTTTCTCTACTCACTGTTGTCTCAGTTTGGGCCCTTGTGAGATGAGCGATTTTCCCATGCCAGACTGGAGTTTTAAGCTAAATTCAGCCAATTACAACTGGGGCGTTCTACACATTACTTCATGCACTTCTCTATCACTCTAAGGCACGCACCCACGCGCTCACTATTGCATGGTTTTCATAGTTATCTAGGGCCACAGTCGCAGTCCATGGGTTCTGAGGCCATGTGTTCTTTAGAATGATGGACTAAACCTCTGAATTCTAAGCCAGCCCCAATTAAATGTTCTCCTATATAAAAAGTTTCAGGGTCATGGGGCTTCTTCACAGCAAAAAACCTTGAGACAGAAACATTCTCCCCCTCTAATTCTGTATATGAGCTTAGCTCTCCCAAGTCTCGGTTCCAGCCTCCATAAACTGGGCACAGTAATTACATCTACTCCATAGGGTTATGCCGAAGAAGAAATAAGACATTTTAAACAAGTTCTCACTACCTAATGCTGCTAACTTGACAAAGTAAGACTCATCTGTGTATAGGGAGGCTTCTTAGAAGATGCCCTTTCAAAAGCCATGGGGTAACCAACTCAAAGTTTCCCCTGGTGAAAAGAAAGGTTAAAGCTTAGCAACTCCCTTTTACACCGCAATGAAATTCTTACATCTCCTTCAAATAATTGCTTCTGTGCAGGTAAAAAAGAAAAAAAAAAAAGAAAGCATTATGCTCCTCACAGAGACAGTACTGCTGGATCTGCTTGAGGGGTCATCTTAAAAGTGGTCAGCATCCTTCTAAGAAAAGCTCCTTGCCCTCACTGACTTTGGCTGCTCTTGGGGAACAGAATCCTGCCGAAAGCATTGGCTTCATCAGGTGCCTCATAGAAAAACAATTGGAAGAGGGAGGAGTGGGGAGAGGAGGAAAGAAGAGGTTCTACCCCTGGACAGGCTTCCTTTCCAAAACCAAGGACTGGCTAGTTCACAGGACCGCATTCATCTTTTCAGTTTCATTTAATGAAATGACTAAATATGGCTTGCTTGCCCTGTTGTTCTCTCAGATCCTGTTGTTTGTTTGTTTGTTTGCCTTCCTTGTTGTGGTGGTTAAACTTGACTATCCAACTCGACAAAGAACTGGTCAGAGATTCTGCTGGGGAATCAGTTCCAGACATGTGGTGGCAGACTAGCTGAGGAAGAACAGAACCATACCATAGACTGAGTGCTTGGATGGAACTTGTGTGGAAGGAGGACGGTCCTGCATAGACACTTGTTCTGCTCATTCAGAGTGAAAGAGCCTCTGCTACCATGACTCCCAGGCCAGAGCCCACACTCTTCAGCATTTGATTATGGGCTTGTTCTGGCATGCATTTGATTAAACTGGAAAGCCAGAGGGAAAAGAGCCACTGATGTATTATTTATTTATTGCCTTGACACTCTGATGTCTCAAAATGTCCACATTATAGATGTTTTAAACCATCTGAAACACTTTTTAAAAGCATACACAATAAATTGTGTTCACAATTCAGAATTTTAATATGCTACCCTCTAGTGGTGAGTAGGACCAGTTCTCCCAACTATTTTTATTTGCATTGTTTGAGAATCTAATACATGTATATAATGTGTTTTGATCAAATCCACACTGCAATTAATTTTATTTCCTAACTATTGCCCCAATTCTTTGTTATTTAATAAATGTGCTGAGTACCCTTAGTGCTGCCAGAACTCATCTGGGAATAGGGCTATGTCCAGCAACATGGCTAGGCTCTCGGGGACCACATCCTAAACAAAGCTGGTTCTTCATCTCCAAGCAGCTTCCAATTCCAATGGTTCTCTACCTAGTGGTGGGATTCATGGCTGCTTCTCCATCCTGGGATTTTATCTTGCTCATTCTTGTGCAGCTTAGAAGACTAAGCATACTATTGAATTCTTCCATGTTGACAAGCAGTTATCTATGCAGGTGTAAGACACACTTCGCAGCTTCCTGTTGTCTGTGTCATCAGACTTTGAGAGTCTTTGTGTTGGTATTTTGATCTGCTTGGGATATGTGCTACTCCATAAGCTCCTACTGGCTGCTAATGGGCTGTCTGAGGACCTAGAAATATTTTCTTCAGGGCTTAGGACAGCAACTGCTGCAAGGGCTGGACAGTTTCAGACTCAGAGAGGATGGATGGAGAGGCTGTAATCACGGTTCTTCATTGGTGCCTTGTGTGATGTTGCCAGAAAGAATCCTTTATTGTCTGGGTGAAGAATGAGATAGATGGGGCTATGTTCTTTTACAAACATAGAAATTAGGAAGCTACAAGTCTAGGTAACTTTGTCTGTCGAGTGAAAGGATGTGACAGCCTGCCATTCTATCCTTTCTCAAGTCCTGAAGTCTGGAACCCTGTCACTTCCCACCATGAAGCATCCTCTGGCTGTTCTGTGACCATTTCCAGAATGCATGATTCAACATAATGGGGAGGAGACAGTTGTAGTTATCTTCATATTTTATCTTAATCAGAAATTAGAGTTAATGAAAAATATAAACTTTAAGCCAGTTTTTACAGTGAGTTAGTCACCAGAAGCTATAGAGACGATCTTATCTGTCTGGGTCCTCTTTCTCTTCATTAGCTTCTTTGCTGGAACCGCCTCCCATGCCCTTACTCTCACTGTCCTCCCTGCAGTGCTCCTACCTGATAGGGCATGATTTCAAAATATGTTTTAGAATATGAAAATGTAGTGGCAGAAAACTCATAGTCATCAAACAGGATGCTGTTTGTGTAAGGTTAAATTTTTAAAAAAAGCAAAACAAAGCTGTAAGATGGGGAAGTTTTAAGTTTCCAGAGTCTTCTCAGTATTATTTAACAACAACAACAACAACAAAAAAGGGGGCTATGATATAGAAAGAGATGTGAGATTTATCTACTTGGCTTTAATGGCTAGAGAGATAGAACACAATGTCTCAACACTTTTAGGAGTCATTTGTACTTAATATGGATCAAGATGAGATAAAGCTCTGGAGACAGGATGTCAGACAACTCTGGGGTTTATTTCATAGAAGTGGGTTTTAAAATGAAGTAGCAGTGAGAATTCAGTGCATCTGTGTTTGGAAGCAGCTGTCTTATCGTAAAGGATCAAGACTATTGCTAGCATTAGTTTGCTGTAATTTTCATCACACAAACTATTTTTGTTTTGTTTTTGAATCAGGATCTCATGTATACCAGAATAACCTGAAACTCACTATGTAATCAAGAATAACCTTAAATTTTGGATCTCCTGCATCTATTTCTAAGACACCATAATTCATACTCATAAGTTTTTATCATTCAAAAGTAAAGAAGTTATTTATATTTTTAGTTTTGATAAAAATATTTACCTAAATCAATTTGGAGAATGAAATGACACAAACTTCCTATTCCTGTGGAGGAGACAATAGGATTTGCTGCCTGTTGTCCACATGAGTCTTCTAGTAATTTAGAATTGTCCACAACTCTTAAAACAAGCCATGTTTTGTGGTTGAATCCATTAGGAATTTAGGTAACACCCTGTTTTAGTCATTCACATATTTTGAACTAATTATCTAGCTGTTGTCACATTCTGATATGTTGTGGAAGACCATACTCGTCCTAGACTAGGACATCATTATGAACATATGCTTCTCAGGCATACCAAAGGTCTTCTGAAAATGCAAATATTTTAAAGCAGGGTAATGATAAATATGACACAGGAGAATCCTGCAGTTAGCTAAATCTAAAGGTGCTATGCATGTAGGTTTGAACTGATTATAAGAAGACTCAAACCATTAGGATATGCCTTTACTCTCACAGAGAAAGAGACAACAGGCACCTGTTGGAGTGATTGGTACACTCAAAGGAGATGGAACTCAAAGGAAAAAAAGGAAAATGGTGGTAGGGCAAGCAGAGGAATGGAAGGTAGAAACAAGACATGAGGATTTCTTTGCCTTATCTAAATGGCTTGAGAGTGGGAAGGGCAAGCATTCACACGTCCTATCCATGAAGTTACAGAGCCTGACACTGAACAATCATTTACCAACTGAATATCTCAGGGAAGCCTGGATTTGTGACTAACCCAACTGTGAGTCTAATTTGATCTTTTTTGTTTGTTATAATTTTATTGCCCTTGTCAGTTCTTAGTTTGAGAAAAGATTTATTTCTAATCAGTACCCACCTAAGATCAGCAGAAATTAGATAAGTTCTTTCTTGTTTAAGGGGAAATAAAAAGCGCCAAGAGAGAAATAAATGCTCATGCCTCCTCTCCTACAATTGGAACCGCATTGGAGCTGCTGGCGTAAATCCCTGCAGCCACCTCTGATCAAAACAGAGACAGTGAGCCATACTGCTAAGCTGCTCTCAAATGACCTTAATTTTGATTTGGGAAGATTTAAGAAAAGTGGGCTTTTCTTTTCTGTTTTAACTTTTTATTGGTTCTTGGTGAATTTCACATCATGCAGCAATCCCATTCACCTCCCACTCCTCTTGTACCTGCCCTCCATCCTTGCAACGCCCCCCACCAAACATAGAAAAAAAAACTCATTATGGAAGCTGTAGTGTGTCACAGTGTCCCACAGTATACCCATTTGTCCACACTTCTTACTTACAAATGTTCCTTGTAATGACTCATTGGTCTGCAATGAGGCCTCTGGCTTCAGCTACTCTATTAATAGTGGAATCTTACAGGGACTCCTCCCATGTCATGGAGATCCTGCAGCTTTGTATCTGTAGGTCCAGCCTCTTCATGCATGGCAGCTGATGAGGTAGATGTTGGGCTGAGCCAATTCAAAGCCCTGGGTGTAGGCCTGAGAAGTATCTGAGCTGGTCAACCAACTGCGTCTCCTACTCTCATTCCCTGAGGCTCACTCAGCAGCAACCTTTGCAGCCAGGACCAATTCTACCCTGCTGTTTAGGTGAGGTATAGGATCTACTTCTCAGAAGCCATGATAGGATAAGCTTATAAAGAACAGGTAATGGTCCTGAGGTTAATCCACCTTGAATTTAAAAATTCACCACAGATTTGCTCTGATAGGCAAGGTCCAGGAGAAATTCCTGTTATTAATATGTTTTTCCTGTTATTATTAACAGGATAAACATGTATAACATGTATAACAATCACTAGGTATTAGGCTGCCCTTTTGAGCAGATCTCTGAAGAACAAGGAGAATATAATGTCTTGTAGTAGTGCTAATAGAAAAATAGATGATTTCTTAATTCTTAATGATGATCTAAGAATTTCTAACATTCCAGTGCCACCTTGGGTGCAAACTCAGTGGACGGTCCCACGGTCCCCAGAGGACTCTCCATGCCACAGGTGCCCTAGTACACCCAGGATCTTAGGAGTGGAACACAACATCTGTTCCAAAAAACCCAGAGGTGCATGTGCCAGCAGGAGCAAGGACACAGGACATGCCCAAACAGTGGCTGGGGTTAATTCCAGTTGGCTCCAGCCCCGTGCCACCTTGGGCCCGGTGGACAGTCCCATAGTTCCCAGAGGACTTTCCAAACTGCAGGTGCCCTAGAACACCCAGAATCTTAGGATCACTGAGGAGAATCAGGCTCCAGAAAGGGCTCTGACTCTGGGACTCAGATGAGAGTGCCATCTTGTATCCCTGGTCTCTCAGAGAGCAGTCCATGCAGAAGAGTGTGTGGGCCATAGAAGCAACAGAGCTTCTTGGACTGGGTCCCTTTGGACCTTCATCTTCAGCCGGGAGGTGGATCTGAACTACAGACCTCTGTATACCTTCCCAGCAAGAGGAGAGCTTGCCTGCAGAGAGTGCTCTGACCACTGAGACTCAGGAGAGAGGTGGACTCCCAGGACTGCTGACAGAAGTTAACAGAATCACAGAAGAGACAAGCTCCAGCCAGAGACAGCTAGAACATCTAACACCAGAGATTACCAGATGGCAAAAGGCAAACGTAAGAATCTTACTAACAGAAACCATGACTACAAAGCAACATCAGAACACAGTATGCCCACCACAGCGAGTCCTGGAAACCCCAACACACCCAAAAAGCAAGATTCGGATTTAAAATCATATCTCATGAGGCTGGTCAAGGATTTTAAGAGGGACATTAATAACTCACTTAAAGAAATAAAGGAGAACACTGCTAAACAAGTAGAAGTCCTTAAAGAGGAAACACAAAAATCCCTTAAGGAATTACAGGAAAACACATCCAAACAGGTGATGGAATTGAACAAAGCCATCCAAAATCTAAAAAGGGAAGTAGAAACAATAAAGAAATCACAAAGAGAGACAACTCTGGAGATAGAAATCCTAGGAAAGGAATCAGGAACCATAGATGTGAGTATCAGCAACAGAATAGAAGAGATGGAAGAGAGAATCCCAGGTGCAGAAGATTCCATAGAAAACATGGACACAACAATCAAAGAAAATGCAAAATGCAAAAAGATCCTAGCTCAAAACATCCAGGAAATCCAGGACACAATGAGAAGACTAATCCTAAGGATAATAGGTGTAGATGAGAATGAAGATTTTCAACTTAAAGGGCCAGAAAATATCTTCAACAAAATTATAGAAGAAAACTTCCCAAACCTAAAGAAAGAAATGCCCATGAACATACAAGAAGCCTGCAGAACTCCAAATAGACTGGATCAGAAAAGAAATTCCTACCGACACATAATAATCAGAACAACAAATCCACTAAATAAAGATAGAATATTAAAAGCACTGAGGGAAAAAGGTCAAGTAACATATAAAGGCAGGCCTATTAGAATTACACCAAACTTCTCACCAGACACTATGAAAGCCAGAAGATCCGGGGCAGATGTTATACAGACCTAAGAGAACACAAATGCCAGCCCAGGCTACTGTACCCAGCAAAACTCTCTGTTGGGAACAAAAAAAGGGGCCCTGGGGAAGTGGGGAATGGAGAGGAGAGTAGCCCATGTCTGGCCAGAGTTCCTCCTATGTTTTTGGCAGGCAGATGCAGTAGGGCTGCCAGACGCTTTCCACTCAGCCCCTGGTGGGCATCCAAGCCTCTGAGCCACTTGACTTGGTTGATTTCAGCCCTGAGTTTGATTATTTCCTAGAGAATTAATAACCATAACTAAGTTATTAGTGAAGTTTTGTATAGATAAACCCAGTCAATATTTTACCTTCTGTCCTAGCACCTATAATAAATAATTAGTTCTCTTTTTATGACCTTTGGTTAATGGTTTTATAACACTTTGGACCGTGCTCTGAGTTGCAGAATGCCTGCTTACTCCCTCAGAAGCAATTAACTGGTGACATTTGGTGACTAGCAGAGTTCTCATTGCAGGTTTGATTATCAGAGAGAACCTAAAAGCAGTTCTATTATAAAAGAGCTCAATAAATACTGATATAATGTTAGCAATTCTCTTTTTTCCAAAAACAATTTTATTAGATATTTTCTTCATTTACATTTCAGATGCTATCACAAAAGTCTCATATACCCTCTCCTGCCACCCTGCTCCGCAACCCACCCACTCCCACTTCCTGGCCCTGGCATTTCCCTGTACTGGGCCATATAATCTTTGCAAGACCAAGGGCCTCTCCTCTCATTGATGGCCTAGTAGGCCAAACTCTGCTACATATGCAGCTAGAGACAGGAGCTCTGGGGGTACTGGTTAGTTCATACTGTTGTTCCACCTATAGGGTTGCAGACCCCTTCAGCTCCCTCTTTTTCTTTTAAAATGGAGACTGATTCCAAGATGGAGTAAGTTTGGCCTCTCACTAAAAAAGCCTAACTAATACAAACCTCTCATTAGAATCTGAATTAATAAAATATTATAGAAGAAAACAAAAGATGTTAATGGAAGTCCAAAAGCAAATATGCATTTGTAGAAACAAAACAACCATCAAGTAAGGTGAGCTGTACTGTAGGCTGAAAACAGGTTATTATATAAAATGAGAAGTTGGCTTCCTTGAATGAGAAGGTAGATCAAGTCACAGCCTTTATGAAGGAACTTTTAATAATATTTCTAGCTGAGAAAAATCCACGCTCCTCAGTTGCAAGCAGCAAGGAACCTTTCTGTGTACCTACCATGAATTTTGAAAAGAGAAAGAAATCATAGGAAATTCTAAGCTACCATAATCTGAATGAACAAGTCCAAGTTCACATTATTGATATAGAACAGAAACTTCAAGTTGATGAAACAACTTGAAAACCAACCCATCAGGACCTCAGAAGAAATGCTAAAGCAGCTTAATGGGAATGATTCCATAGCTCAGAGAACCAGTGTACTCATAACCATTAGTTTCCACCGAAGTTCAAATTGTGGAAGGGTGTGAGGTGCCAGGATGGTGAGTAAGATTACCTAATGAAAAGAATTTGCCCATTAAAAACACGAAATCTATAAATTGCTTGCAACAGATTTGAACATTATTCTAAAACATTGTATAATGAGGTAGACATCATGGAGCAAGCACAGTCTATGAGAAGAACAAGTTAGTAGAATGGAAAAGAGTAAAATGGAAATCTGACTCTGAAAATTTGTAATCCATTGAAATAAAGAATAATTTTAAAAATGATTAACTCCTTGAGTAGAATGGCAGTTGTCCACATGCTCTTGCACAAGTGTGTGTGTGTGTGTGTGTGTGTGTGTGTGTGTGTGTGTATGTGTATGTTTGCATGCACACATACATCTTGTGAGTGTAAATTTAAGATAATGACATTGAATATAGACCAGGCTGAAGTTTGTCAAAGCAAGGAAGTTACTACAAACCTGGGGCCACAGTGAGAAAATCTCAGGAGGATAGTATTAGAAATTAGGCATAGGGTATCTTGTGGAAACTAAGATATACTGCAAGGATTGGAGGCCACGGACTATCCAGGTTCTGCCGGAGAGTCTACGTAAAGTACAGAGAGGGTGCAGTGGAGTAGATATACTAGCTTTGTCTTTTACTTGCTTCCCAGGCCTTCTTTTGAATCCCCCCTCAGCTAAATCAAGTTCACAGTAGAAGCCAAGGAGCTTGAGACATGTAAGTCTCCTGTAGTGCATTGTCTGGTAGGGAAGGATACACAAGAGGGTGGAGGTGGCTGACTTCAGACTGATCGATTTGGTTAGGTGTGTGGAGGTGGTAGGGAGGTGGGGGTGGGGGTTGGGGTGGATTTAGTACAAGTCAGGCACTTCAACTGTTCAAAGCTTCTGCAATCTTCTGCCTTTTCTCTTCCAGCTGCCTGAGAGTCTCCATGCTAGCATGCTGAGAGTCAACGATTACTTACTTGAAAGAGGTCATGCAAACACTGGCTCTTTTCATGGTGCCCTGTTCTACTGCTGTGTGGTGAGGACTTCATTTAGGATGATTCTTCTACTGAGATTTCTAGAATATCTATGTCCTCTCAAATCTGCTCTGCCCAGAAGCTAATAGTAGAATATAAAAATAGCTTTTGCTGTCTGCATGGCTTTTCTTATTTGTATTCTGAGAAAAATCATTTAGACACAGAAGCAGAAAGCTCCACTTGTTTGCATTCATTGTGTCCACAGAAAATGTACAGTTCACATGACTGCCCAGCTTCAAAGGGATAATAAAAGTACCAATTTGCTGAACTGTAAAGACAGCAACTCGGGTTAAATTCTGGTTCAATTTAACACAAATGAAAGAGGACTTTGCCACAACTACTGTAATATTTCAGCTTGCCTGAATTTGAAGCACTTAGACAACACACTTTTGGGGGAGTCTTGGGCATGTTTCTAGAGAGGTTTAACCCATCTGAATGTGGTGGCACTGTCACACGGACAGTAACTCCAGAGTAACTAGAGAAGAAAAGTGGCAGAAGCCAGCTGAGCACATGCCTTCATCTGCTGCTGCCTGACTGCAGACCAGCATGGCCAGCTGCCTCAGGCTTCTTTGTGCCTTGTGCTTTCTCTGCTGTGGTGCACTGTTTTTGTTGTTTGTTTGTTTTATTGTTGCTTTAAATTTACTTTCATTTTATTTAATGTGCATTGGTGTTTTGCCCTCATGTATGCCTGTATGAGGGCATGAATCCCCTAGAACTGGAATTACAGACTGCTGTCATCTGCCATGTGGGTGTGGGAATTGAAGCAGGGGTTCTCTAGAAGAGCAGCAAGTGCTCTTAACCACATAGCCATCTCTTCCAGCGCTGTTATGGTACACTTATCCTCCTAACCATGAGTTAAAATAAATACTTCCTTCTGTAAATGACTTTGTCAGGTATGTGGTCACAGTGATAGGGAAATTCCTGAATATGGCTGACTTCAAGTTATATCTCTATAAATAGAAAATAATTTTGAGAATTACTTAGTTCATAGAGGTTTCAATTTTTTCAAAACCTAATTTCTGACTATGTGAACCGGAAAAGACATTCAGTGTCAAAGCTCTTGTTCATTTTGAATATACAGCTTGAATCCAGAATGGTTGTTCTTGTGATGAGTAATACTTAATAGACATCTTAATTTACTTTCATAAGAAAGTTTTTTTGAACAAAGAACATGCGCCTAGATAAATAAAAAGTGTTGACTTAAAACCTGTCATTAGTTACAATTTTGATCAAAGTACTTGTCTTTTTAAATGTCTTTTAGTTTTGCTAGAAGGTGTTTGTGTGGTGTGGTCTGGGTATATTTCTCTGTCTCTCTCTCTGTCTCTCTCTCTCTCTCTCTCTCTCTCTGTGCTATTCTTCATAAAGAATATTAGCACACTCTTCTGAATTTCTTCGTAGGCTAGAATAACAATATTCAAATCTTTCTCCATTTCCTCACAATGAACCATTTGAATATTCATAAATTCACCACTGATTAAAGCACAGCCTCAGAGTAATTTAATTACAGTGTATATTTCAGAAACACTGGTAAGTGCTGGAGTCAAACACTCGCCTTTGCTGAATTTCACCAACTGGCAATAGTTGTTTGGCTTATGAAAGGGGGAGAAAATGGTTCTTCCACATTTCTCATAATGAATGTCCATTGTGACTCCCTAACTTAAGAGTTATGCAAGAAGGAAGGGACCTTGACCAGACAATATATGAAGATGTGAACATTCTTCTGCCAGCTGTCGGTGCTTGAAGAAAATATAACCCCTTCTAGACTTTTCTTGAGTATGTTTTTTTTAAACAGGACCAGATATATTTTAAATAGCACTCCCTGGAGTCTCCAAAATTGTCCTGAGATGTGATGTAACTCTCTCTCTCTCTCTCTCTCCCTCCCTCTCTCTCTCTCTCTCTCTCTCCCTCTCCCTCTCCCTCTCTCTCTCTCTCTCTCTCTCTCTCTCTCTCTCTCTCTCTCTCTCTCTCTGTGTGCGTGTGTAAAATGAGGCTGAATGGTTAGATATGAGGTTGCATTGATTTCTTCCTTCATTCACTCCGGAAGATTTTAGCGAGTTTCCTTGTGTGCCATGCTTTCTTTTTGGTACTAAGGAATCAAGGAACAGATTCAAGTTCCTGACCTCAAAGAGGTTACATTTTTATGGGTGATAACATAGAAGTTATTCTAGCCTCAGAAGAAATCCAGAAGAGTGTGCTAATGTTCTTTATGAAGAATAGCACACACACACACACACACACACACACACACACACACACACACACAAAACATAGAAGTAGTTATGATATAGTAAGTAGCAGTCAATTCAGTGTAAGGAAGTGAGCTGAGTGAATGAAGGTATTAAGAAGTATGAACTCAAGGTGTGGGAATTTTATACCAACGGTTACACATTTTTTAATTAATAAGGTGACATTTAAGCAGGGACTTGAAATAAGCCAGAGTTTATACCTGTGCTCATTTAGGGGTAGGTAGTTCCAGGTTGAAAGAACTGTGCAAACCCTTTGAAGCAAGCCCACCTTTCTGCTTTAGATACTTCAATGATATAAAAAGTTTAAAGATGTCATCATAGATAGGACTCTGCTTTTAAATTTTAAAATCCTGAGTAAAAGCCTATGCATAGCTTTTATAAAACAACACAGAATTTGCTCAATGAAATCTTCCACGGGAAGGATGATGGTCCTATAAGATTGTAGTAGAGCTGAAAATTTCCTAATCAGTATTAAGTAGTCAAAGAAGCATTATCTTGTAACACTGCTTTTGTGTCTATGCTGATGCTGCCAGTTCTGTAAACACATTGCTTTCACTTAGGCACAGCATAGCATACATACAATGGATGATTTTGTCAGCTTCTTGTCCCGAGAAGCCCTGAGGAAATTAGTAAATAACATCAGTTTGATGATCAAAGGTATTTTCAGTGACTACTAAGTCTCAAGTGTGCTGCCCTAATCAATAGATTAACACCAATGGATTTTTAATATGATGATGTTGAGGAATAGCATATTAAAATGCAGGGAGCAAGTCATCTTCCCTACCCCCTTCCTATATCCCCTTGCTCTCAGCCTCTTCTATACTAAGGCATGAAGCCCAGCCTCCACCACATAGCCCTGCCATGATGTCCTGCTTAAGAGCATGCTCAAGAAACCATGGCTGAACTCTCTGATACCAGAGCCAAAATTGTGACTCTCTGTAAGTTGTTCCTCACTTTTAATATCTTTATTCATTTTTATTTGATGAGTAGGTTGGTATAGGACAGTGCTGTTTGCACGACCAGCAGTCCACTGCATCTCATGTTTATGTGAATGGCCTGTGATGTTTAGCCAGTTACAGAATTTCCTAATAACCCATTTCTCAAAGCACATGATCATAATTAAGTGATGCACAACTATGTTAGAATTTAATCAGCCTTTGGGTTTTATTCTCCTATAAAGTAGAAATTTACACAAATTTCTTATTAGTGATATTTTAAAAACAAGTGGCTAGTACAGGTGACTTGTACCATACTAAATTCATTATACATATTAGCTATCACCATGAGAAATTCTTTCCAGGGAAATTTGATTCCTCAGAAATATTTGAACGTATGATAAGTATTGAAATTGATCTGTCTTCTAAATTGTAGCTGAAGACTATGAGTTGAACAGAAATGTTTTCTTCTTTTGTAATACTGGACATACTATTTTCTTCATATGAATATTATCATTGAAAAATGGAAAAAATAAATGAAATTGGAGGCTCTCAAGCTAAAACTTCCATATTGCATGATTATTTCTCTCCCTGTCTTAGATATCATCTCTACATGAAACTTCAGATTTACTTCTGGTAAAGATACTAAGGGAATTTACCTTCAAGCCCAGACCTCAAGGAAAGTTGACCTTGAAGTATAGAGTTTGGTGGTTGAGACTCTTCCTATGGGTTGTGCTGATCAGGTAACAGGGCTGTCTGATCACATGCACCATCTGAGGATGCTTCCCTAAGCTTTTGATAACTGAATTCCATCTCCACACTAAAAATGTCACCCCAACCATTCCTCCTTAAACCTATCTCATATGTCTGCCTCTCATGAACAGGCACGTCCTAAGTTCTTAGAGACCAAGTATGGTGATGGGAGTAGTCAGAAGGCTGTATGGTGAACAGCAGGTAGAAGAGGAAGGGGTTCATGGAGGATTATTCTTTCATGAAATAACTTAGGTAAGAGCTATGTCACATGTGTTCTCCCTTTCCACATTTGAGTTATAGAAAAATGACTTTCTCACCCACCCTTATATTTAAGGAAACATAAATGAAATATTAGTATTGAAGAGATACCCACCTGAGTGGAGAGAATACTGTGGAAGATGACCTAAGCATTGAAAGCTATTAGTGATAGCATAAAGCAAAGAAATACCTCACCTCATATTACAAACCTCCCTTATTCTCCATGTAAAAGTTATCAGACTCCTACTAACTGGATAATGACTTTGGCCAAGTTTTCAATTTTCTGTGTTCAGTGTGGTTTGAGTGAGAATGCCCCAAACATGCCCAGATGTTTGAATTCTGTTTAGGAGATTTAGGAGGTGTAATCTTGCTGGAAGAAACGTGTCACTTGGGGTGAGCTTTGGATGTCCATATTGTCACCCCATTTCCATTTCTCTCCCTCTCTTCTGGGAGCTTGCAGCTAAGATATCTTGTACTTACTGACACGGTTTCCCACCATCATGTGCTTGTATCCCTCTGGAAGCACAAACTCAAATAAACTCCTTTCTTCTATAAGTTGTCTTGACCCTGGTGTTTTATCATAGCAACAGAAAAATAACTAATACACTGTGAGTGGTATGCTTCATCTGTATAATGGGAGGTGATAGTTTCCCCAAAGTTCTCAAGCACACCATATAGTGTAGTTTTAGGGTATGGAAGCAACTGTTATAAAAGCAGTTCTGGCTACAAATCACCTTAGTGTTATTCAGATTTCAAGGGTTTTTGTTTGTTTTACTTTGTTTTTGTTTTTTCTTTCTCCACACTTGAAAAAAAAACTGAAAATTGGGTGATACCTAGATAATTATGAAATAGAAAATATAACAAATGAGCACAGAATTTACAGAGTATATTTTAGATGTTTTTGATGTCTACTTAAGAATTGTGATTGTATAGTTGACAATAAATCTCATCTGTTTTCCTTGAAACTCTTATGCATGTTCCTTTAACTTCTATTTGTGGAATTCTTATGGTGAAAAGAATCTATCCTGGGAAGTCTGAGTCAGTAACAGCATGGGACACGTGAAATAGAGGCTTTGCAAAATTTGAATTGAGACCAAAATCCATTGTACTAATTACACACTGGAGTCTTTGCATAATTACACATGCTCAAGGGACATGACAGTGCTAGCTGTCTCTCATGGTTGTTATCATGTGAGCATTGAAACAAATCTCACTGTAATGAGTACCAAGTCTGTGTTTGCAGCTTGCAGATGCAGTGATATCATCACAGAATAATGATTAGCTGAATCTCAGAGACTCAGTTCTCCTCCCTCTTATGCCTGCATTATATTTCATTGTTATCAAATGAAGTGGAGTAACGAATTGCCTTACATTCTGTAAAATCTATGTACTTAATCAGATGAATTCCTATGTTAGTCTTGAATTACATTCAAAATGCTTTAGGGTCATTTAACATAAATTACATTCAAAATGCCTTAGGGTCATTTAACATAATATTTTGCATGTCAATAAGTAATACAAGATACAAAATGCTAAAGTGTCTGTGATAATATAGCCAATCACTTTCATAGTTGAGGACATGGAAAACCATAAACTGTGAAAATACTTGCAGTTACCAAGCTGGGAAAATACAGAATAGGCATTAAATATAAGTATATGAAGCTCTGGAAAATGATGTACGCTATGGAAGATGGGAGTCAGTTTAATTGTTGTAGAGGGGAAGGTGATGACATCCATCAACATTGAGTACATGCTTTTTGTCCCAGGAATTCCCATGATAAAGTTTTTATTGTCATATTCAAACATAAATCGTAAGCTTTATGAGCAATAATACTTATTGTAGCTTTTGAAGACAATACCAAAAGTAAAGGAGACACAAATATCTATGTAACAATCAGGACACAAACATGTTAGATAGCATCTTATGTCATTTCTTCTTTTGGTTTATATTTCTTTTTATTCTTGTACATTGTATGACTTACTTCAGTGGACACATGGCACAGACAAATAAATGCAAATAAAAACAAAATAGAGAATGTTTGATTTTCAGTTTTCAAAGACCAGACTTAGACATAAACAGAATGTTATGAAGCTTCTGCAGTTGAGTAAGAGAATTTTGTTCCATAGATTTAGTGAAGAAAAATCTTTAGCCTTTGAAGGCCAGATTCTACAGAAACCATCATTGAGAAACATGTATGATAACGCCCACTCTCATGGAAAGCTACCAAGGTCCACAAGTCAGGTCCTTCTGTCAGTGCCTTCTTAGTTACTTCTCAGTGCCACAGACAACTTGCAGAATTCAGCCAGAGAATTAAAAATATGATATGAAAGACATTAGTTTATGACCATCCAAGAGAATTGAATCCTCACAAAAATAAAGTTGAATAAAGGAAATTCAGTGACTTCTTTAGCTGTTCTAGTAAAATGAGATAACTTCTCACAGCATCGATCAGTCAGGAATAAATGTTGATTAAAATTAGTGAAACATGTAAATATGATCAGATAGAAAATGTCTATAATTTAAATTTAACTTTAAAAAGGACAGGGTTAGACTACCTTTAGTTCAGAGGTTCCTTCAGTGGTGCAGCACAAAGACAAGATAGAAACAATTTCAATAATTTTTATTGCCTTTGCACAAACAAATAAAGTAAATTCAAAACAATCAAAAAAAAAACCCAACCCTCCAAAAACACCTTGAACTAAACATTACAAAAATGCCATTGACACAATATACTGCACTCTCTAGAGACTCCAGCTTTCATTTTATACCAATCTATACAATTTCCCTTAAGCTAAGGATATGCATTTCCTTTATAGTAAATAATAAAGTATCCCCTTTGTACTATACCATGCCTTGTAATCCATTCTACTGCATTGGGATTCCATTAATGCAGTGATTATCTTGATAATTCAGGAAAAAATGGACAAAAACACATGACTTAAATAACTTTTAAATGTAGCAGAAAGATTCCAGACAATTGCTTAGTTTTCTTTTGCTTTCTAGAGGAATGTTCCCATGTACCTTTAAGGAAAAATTTCCTATATCACACACAAAAGAGGACAGGTAAGTTTTTCTAAATGAAAAAGCTACAGAAAACTTTGCTAAAACTGTATTAATAATCAAAAGAAGGATGGCTTCACAGACTAGACAGAGTCATGTATTTTCATGTTCCCTAGCATACAGTCATGGATGCAAGCTTTGAGATAACCAGAATTAATATGTGTAGATGAGTCTGGATTATTTTGAGTTCATTTTATACTTATTACAAACACATCTGTTCAGTGGATTTGCTAGTCCCAGTGGACTTGTACTGTCATGGCTATAAGCCCCAGAGCCTAAATGATTTGTCTGAAATAGACATTCATAAACAGTGAATGAGTGAAATTGTTTACTTTTTGAGAAACATAGGCACTTGATGAACTTACGTTGGACTCATCAGTATATAACTAAATGCTGGCAATGATAGTTTGCTTTCCGCACTCTGAGGCAGCAGGGCTATTAAAGACCATCTTACTGAAACCTTGTATGTTGGAGAGAATGCCACATCCTGCATGGCTTGGTCCTGAATGTGACAGTGGGGGAATGAAGAAAGAACAGAGATTCATGAAGAAAAGCTGGGACAAATGGACTGTGAGCTCTGATAGAGACACACCAACAGCAACCCAATACCCATCATATTTATTTTATACATCTGAATTGAGGAACTAGATTTATTGTATTCAGGTGAAGGAGGAGGTAGGCTTAGCTAATCTTAATAGGAGGTCTCTGTAGATGAGCAGTCTCAGGTTGTAGTCATCAAGGAGGAGAGCCTGGGGGTGGTAATTGCTGCATACATTGATAAATTGTTCATAAATATTCATACTTGGACTAGAGGAAGACTTTGCCACTCTCATGTCTCTGAGGCATTGGAGTCCTTGACATGGCTGTCCTTATGTCAATAATTTGCAAATTCAGGACTTCGTCTGCTCTCCTAAAGAGAGGGCCTTGCTATGTGTCTCAGACTGGCCTCAAACTTCCCATCCCTCTTGCCTTAGATCCTGAGTGGTGGTTATACTCAGTCATGGTCATCATAGTAATTGTCAGCATCATCCCATCATGGTTTTACTTCATATAGTCGATACTAAACACTTTGGGTATCTATTGCATTTATTGTTTTAGGTCTTAGAACCTGAAACTCAACACACTATTAATACAAAGGAAATGATAATAAAATTGTTTTACAGTAGCCATATGAAAAACCTAAACATACATGTTGTAGTTATAAAAGTCCTTGAGGGTCTGGCTTCTCCTCTACACAGGGCCTCACACATGCCTTTGAGTGGCTAGTGAAACATTATGATTTCTTCTCAAGGAGGAAGAAAACAGTAGTTGTAATGTAACTTGAATTCACAGTTATGCCAACAACATCATAAAATACAATTCTATGTGATTTTGTAAAGACAGGACCCAGGACATCTGGTGTAGCCATGGATCATTTTGCAGTACAGTAAGAATAAAGCATAGTCAGAGCAAAGCTTGAGCTACTCACTGGGTTCACTGAGACCTACAGAGCTCAGTGTGTGGCCCAGCAGTTACGTAAGGAAGCTCAACCTGCCTTCCAAAAGAAATATAGTGGGCTAGCTAAGGACAGTCAGAGAGAGAGAGAGAGAGAGAGAGAGAGAGAGAGAGAGAGAGAGAGAGAGAAGAGGGAGAGGGGAAGGGGGAGGGGGAGGGGGAGAGAGAGGGAGAGAGAGAGAGGAAACTTCAAGTAACTCATTCTCTCCAAGTTCATTAGGGGGACAGGATTCACAGGTTTTTATTGTGTTCTGCTGTGTTCTGCATATAAGGCAGGTACCATGGCTTGTGAATAGGGCCTTAGCAGAAGGGAGACTGAGGGTCTTTGGTTGCTAAGCAACCACGGAAAGAGGGCATGACCAAATGAGGTGAGGCAGAGGCAACACAGTTAAGTCTAGGAGAATTTTGAAGATAAGACAACCTCCCAGTCAGGTCCCAGCAACATGGATCTACTTGGAGCATCTGTGTTCCCTTACCCACACTCTGTTAGAGAGATGTTACAAGGGAGAGAAGATGATCAAAGAGCAGCAGAAGGCAGTCATGCCATCCCCAGCAGGAGGCCCTGCTTGCACAGAACTCTTAAAATTTAATCTGGTTTGCAAAGCTGTTTGTTATACAGTATAATTATGACTATCTGAATCTAGATAATTTATTACATGGTGACACATTTGTTTTCTTCAACAGAGTAACTGTGGGTTTACAATGATTGAACCTTCTTTCCGAAGCCTAGAGAAGGTTTGTTTTCCATACTAATAAATATTAAAGGAAATGATCTTCTACCCTACACTCCAGAGAAGATTTGTTGATTATTATCAAGTCATCAAAAATACTCTGAAATAGTTAACTTTAGAGTTGCTCTGAACACACAGACAGTCTCTCTTAGACAGTCAATTTTTTTGCCCAGGGAAATAACCATTCCTACTGTAATCAGGCAGTTGTGAAGACCTGCTTCTTCATACTAAGTCTTAAGTGTGAAAATAACTTCAGGGAGTGTAGTCGCTGATAACAGAGCACACTGTAAATGATAGAAGCCTAGGTGTTGAGGATGTTGCTGTTGTGATGGGGGAATCAGGGATGAAGTCTATGAAGGCATCCTTTCATCAATCTGAAAACATCTCTTAATTTCTCAAATGTGGCTTCCTCATACATCTTAAATCATCAACATTTTCATGTAGATAGATTTTCCCTCTTTCCTTTGTAAGGGAAGCAAGTATGGTCCAGTCACAGATATACAACATGTGTAGAATGGCCATAGGTCCTGCAGATCTGTGTTTCTGTATCTAAGAGCCTGATAAGCCTGCTTGGCACAGAGCTCATGCAGATTTGGGTGCTTTCCCGACGTTGTTATGAGCAGTTCTCTTCCAGGTTGTGGGACAGCTTGGCGTGTTTGTAGGGACTGTATCGTCAGATGCCAACAGTGGATGTAGCAAATGCTGCTCCTCTGTGACACATGGTCAACTGGAAGAACTGGAGCTGAAGGCTCCTAGATCCTGCACTGACTAAAATCACAGCTGCCTGTAAAAGGACTAGAACCATGGAGGGAAAATAAGCCACTTGACTTCTGGACTAGTCATTCCTTGATACATACAAGACATGTTTGATTATGACAGCTTCTGCATATATAAAATATCCAAAGCAAATATGAATACTTTGAAAACTGGGGTGAGTAGATATTTGTTAATATTCTCTCAGGAATAAGGTCATACAACACTCCAATCAATACCAGTTTGATTTCTCAATATCATGTGATCAAAGTGTGTGGTATCTTCAGCAATAGTATCATAAGTTCTGGTGGATAGTTGAGAGCAATAGCAACTTGCTGTATTGTTTTGGAGGATCTCCAGCATACCCCTGACCAGCAACTTGTGGCATCCTACACGTGGCACTGGAAGTTTTAATTAGATAGTCTATGGCCTCAGGAAGAAACATTATCATTTTTGTAGGGTAACTCCAGTTAAATTTTTACATGGATATAAAAAGTCTGTATATAAGGTTTATAAAATACTGGGTATTAATATGACCTTTTCAAACAATCCTTCATGTTTCTTATCCTCTCTCTGACCTACTTTCCATCCTTCTCTGCAGCTGAACCTCATTTCCATCATTACTCCTTTCCCCTTTATGTCTCCTTCTTTAAGAACCCCCCCCCCCTTACCATCAATGATCCTACTCCAATGTTATGGATTCTACATGTATTCTAAGTTAAACACATAAATCTAAAGATTTGATACTACATTCTATATATGAGCAAGCACAAGAGAATTTTGCTGTTTGGATATATACCCAAGAGTGGTATAGCTGGGTCTTAAAGTAGATGGATTTGAAACTTTCTGAACAACCACCATATGGATGCCATGGTGGCTGTATGAATTTGTGCTGCTACCATCTATGGAGGAGTGTTCCCCTTCCTCCACAGACTCACCAGCATGAACTATTACTTGTGTTTTTAATCTTAAGCCATTCTGTGCAGGGTAATGAATCTATTCTTCTACATGCATTAGTCCAGCACTACTTGTTGAAGATGCTGTCATTTTCCCCAGCATGTATTTTTGGTTTATTTATGAAAAATCAGGTGTACATAGGTGTTCAGATTTATGTCTTGGTCTTGAAGTTGATTCCATTGATAAACAGATTTGTTTTTATGCCAATACCACTCATCTTTTATTACTTTAGCTCTGCAGTATAACTTGAATCAGAGACGTGATGCCTCCAACAGTTTCCTTACTGATCAGGATTATTCTAGCTATCCTGGGTTTTTCCTTTTTCCATATGAATTTGAGAATTGTCCTTTAAAATCTATAAAGAATTGGAATTTTGATGTGTTGAATTCATAGGAATTTTCATAAGGTACAGAGAAGAAGGTATATTCTTTTATGTTTGGAAAAATGCTCTGTACGTATCCTTTAGGTCCATTGGTTTATAATGGCTATTATGGTTGCATTTCTCTGTTGAGTTTTTGGCTGGATGATCTGTCTATTGATAATGTATTGAAGTATCCAACCATCAGTATATAAGGTGTCAATATGGGGTTTAAGCTGTAGTGGTGTTTTTTTTTTTTTTTTCTTTTTGTTTTGTTTTTCAAACTTAGCCACCCTAAGAAGTAAAATGTTGTTCCTGACAAAAACAGAAGTGGATGCTCACAGCCAACAATGGACTGAGCACAGGGTCCTCAATGGAGGAGCTAGAGAAAGGACCCAAAGAGCTGAAGGGTTTTGTAGCCTCGTAGGAGGAACAACAATATGAACCAACCAGTACCCTCAGAGCTTCCAGGGACTAAACCACCAAGCAAAGACTACACATGGAGGGACTCATGGCTCCAGCAGCATATGTAGGAGAGGATGGCCTTGTCGGACATCAATGGGAGGAGAGGCCCTAGGTCCTGTGAAGGTTCTATGCCTCAGTATAGGGGAATGCCTGGGCCAAGGTTAGGGGAATACAAGGATAGGGAAGCAAGAGTGGGTGAGTTGGTGAGCAGGGGGAGGGGGAATGGAATAGGGAGGATTTTGGAGAGGAAAATGAGGAAATGGGATAATATTTGAAATGTAAATAAAGAAAATATAATAAAAATGAAGTGAAATGTCATCTTGGATAATGTTTTCTTTTGATGGATATATAGTGTCTTTCCCTATATCTGCTAATTACTTTTAGCTTGAAGTCTATTTTATTAGATATTAAAATGGCTACACAAGCTTGCTAGTTAGTTCCATTTGCTTGGAATATCTTTTTCCAACATTTTACCTTGAGGTAATGTCTATTCTTGATGTTATGGTATGAGATGCAACAAGATGGATTCTGTTTTCAAATCTACTCTGTTAGTCAGTGACTTTTTACTAGAAAACTGAGATCTTGATATTGAGAGATAGCAATAACCAATGATTATTTATTTATTTTATATTGGTGTTGGGGTGTGTGTGTGTGTGTGTGTGTGTGTATGTGTGTGTATGCTACACACTCATGTTCATTTCCCTTCTTTTGGTTTTGCTGGTGAAAATTATTTATTTCCTGTGTTTTCTAGCAACAGCTTCTGGAGTGCTGGATTTCTATATAGGTATTGTTTAAATTTGACTTTATCATGAAACATGTTATTGAAAGTTTTCTTGGTATAGTAGTTTGATTGGCATCTGTGGTCTCTAGAGTATGCAAGATATCAATCTAGGCACTTCTGGCTTTTAGAGTCTCCTCTGAGAAGTCTAGTTATTATTCTCATAAGTCTGGTTTTATGTGTTACTTGGTCTTTTCCCCTTGTAGCTCTTAATATTCTTTCTTTGTTTTGCATGTTTGTGTTGTGTGGTATGTATGTATGTATGTATGTATGTATGTATGTATGTATGTATGGTGTTTTGGTTATTATGTGGTGCAAGGACTTTCTTTTCTGGTCCAATCTATTGGTATGCTAATTCTTTAGTTTAGGAATCATTTTCTATAATTTTGTTGAAGACATTTTCTGTGCCTTTCAGCTGGGATTCTTCTCCGTCCTAAATACCTATTATTCTTAGGTTTGTTCTTTTCATAGATTTCCTGGATGTTTTATGTCAGGAGTTGCTTTTTGTTTTGTTTTGTTTTCTTTTGTTTAACTTTTTTTTACTGATATATTCATTTTTTTCTATTATATCTTTAATCCCTGAGATTCTCTCCTCCATATTCTGACAGTGAGCTTGCTGCTGTAAATCCTGTTCAAATTCTGAAATATGGCATCTCTAGAATTCCCTTAGTGTATTTTCTGTATTGGCTGTATTTTCATTTTTGGATCTTGAGTAATATGTATGTATGTATGTATGTATGTATGTATGTATGTATGTATTTAAACTATCTGTGTTTTCCTGTATTTTTTTAAAAAGATTTATTCATTTCTTCCTTAGGAATCTCTACTATCTTCATATAGACAACTATAAGGAATTTTTCTTGTACTTCATTTTTGTTATTCAGGACCTGCTGTGGTAAGATCTCTTGGCTCTAGTGGAGGCATTACCCTACCATTTTGTTGTTTGTTTTGCTTTGTTTTTATAGTGGCCTCTATGCATCTTGGGTTGGTATGATTTTTGGTTAGATGCTGATTTCAGAATTTGTCTTTGTTGGATGGGTATTTTCTTCATTGGTTTCTGTTTCTTCTCTCAATTTTTGAAAAGTGTGATGTCTGTGTGCTAACAGTCTTTTTTCCTGGCCTGTGCAGCTGCTATGCTCACAAGGAATTCCTGCGGTGTTGGAGGTTTGGATACTGGGATGAGTTGGGGGAAGGAAGGTTGGAGGATGTGTCCCATGGGTATGGCATCACAGTGGAAAGAAAGACTGCAGCACATTTCCACCTACAAAGCTGGAAATAAAACTGGAGGAATTGGATCTCTTGGCCCTTGGGCTAGCAGGAGGTGCCATCTGGAGTTGAGGTCTAGAATAAAGCAACAAGTGGAAAGAAGAAGGTGTTAGAAGGGGAAGACCTACAGGATGCACAGGAAATGGGAGCAGGAGACAGGCAAGGCTGCTATGATGCTCTACTGCAGAGCTGGGATGAGACTTGGGGCTTGGGTCAGCAAATCCTGAGAATAAGTAACCAATAGTGATGCTGATGATACTCCTTGTTCTTGACTTGGAAAGACTCTTTCATATGCTCCACCCCCACCTCTCTCTCTTTCGCTTCCTCCTTTCTTCTCTTGTATCACACACACACACAAAAATACATTCTTTTTTTCTTCCTTCCCTTCATCTCTCTCTTTAATAACTTGAAGGGTTTATTATTTTAACCTATCCTTTATTTCTGGCAAAGAACATATGTAATTGTAGCATGCCTCTGCATATTATTTGCCAAGCAGGTGTAGAAATGCACTGCAGTATAATTTAGTAAAAACCCAATTTTAGGTATGAATTTCTGCTTCTAACTGGGTGAGCATATTTAGCACTGTCCCTGCCCTCTCACAAAGCCCGAGTACTAAGGCAGGCAAGAGCACAACCACAGAATGACACAGAAGTTAGTGTTCTGGTGTCTCAGACTTGAAACTGCCACGGCTCTAGAGGTGATGGTGCCTGGGAGAATGCAGCCAATAAATGAGGCCGACTAAATTGTGTGCCTTTATTCAGATCCTCAGACAGTTTAAGAACTCTGAGGGTTAAGAAAGCTCGCAGGGGTAAAGTTTTCATCAGTTCAAGAATTACACACCCATCAGGACAAGACACACTTGTCAAAATCATGTTTTATTCATAGAGGCATTTAAACATTTAACTTAATCTGTGATAGTTGGGAGGAGCACAAAAACACATTCTCAGAGCAATTCCATATTTTGAAGACATTGATGTCACAAGACTCTAATGTTGTTTCCTTAGAGTGTTCTCACAGTGGTCAGAATTCTCCTCACAAACTCCATTGTTGGCCTGTTTTCCAACAGAAATAATTTCCAATTATTTTTTACTTAAAAGTTGAAGGGCAAAAAACTTTGTGATCTCAAGAGAAAGCAGAGTATTTCAAGTATGGGTTTAGACTAGGGAAAGGTAACTAAGCAGGGTCTTACAATTAATTGATAAGCAAGATAGGTTTGTTTTTCATAGGTACCAAAGCTATTTGTAATGTTGAAAAATAAGCTCTAAAGACTCCATAATGTGATACAACAGACACATATAGCACTGCTTCTATTATGTTTATTAACTATGTGATAGAATCTAGCTACTCGTTTTTATCTTTATCATCCATAAGATTTTTTTTCACATGCATTTTCCCCTAAAACAAGGATAAAATGGCTGAAAGCAAAAACTATGTTTTGTAAATATGTCTACCTAATTTCTACTTATATTCAACAGTGATTTATTTTTAGACATATATGTGTGTGTGTGCAAGTGTATGTTTGTGTCTGTACATGGTGTTGCACACATTACAGTGCATATGTAGAGGAAAGGGGACAACTTCAGCTGTCACTCTTCACCTACTATGCTCATGTCAGTCTCATGTTAGCTGTTGAGTGTCTCAGGCTGTCCCTGGAGCATCACATCTTCCTGTAGGAGTCCTGAGGTAACAGATGCACACATGTGCCCATCTCCCTGTAGGAGGACTAAGGTAACAGATGCACACATGTGCCCATCTCCCTGTAGGAGGGCTGAGGTAACAGATGCACACATGTGCCCATCTCCCTGTAGGAGGGCTGAGGTAACAGATGCACACATGTGCCCATCTCCCTGTAGGAGGGCTGAGGTAACAGATGCACACATGTGCCCATCTCCCTGTAGGAGGGCTGAGGTAACAGATGCACACATGTGCCCACCTCCCTGTAGGAGGACTGAGGTAACAGATGCACACATGTGCCCATCTCCCTGTAGGAGGGCTGAGGTAACAGATGCACACATGTGCCCATCTCCCTGTAGGAGGGCTGAGGTAACAGATGCACACATGTGCCCACCTCCCTGTAGGAGGGCTGAGGTAACAGATGCACACATGTGCCCACCTCCCTGTAGGAGGGCTGAGGTAACAGATGCACACATGTGCCCATCTCCCTGTAGGAGGGCTGAGGTAACAGATGCACACATGTGCCCATCTCCCTGTAGGAGGGCTGAGGTAACAGATGCACACATGTGCCCATCTCCCTGTAGGAGGGCTGAGGTAACAGATGCACACATGTGCCCACCTCCCTGTAGGAGGGCTGAGGTAACAGATGCACACATGTGCCCATCTCCCTGTAGGAGGGCTGAGGTAACAGATGCACACATGTGCCCATCTCCCTGTAGGAGGGCTGAGGTAACAGATGCACACATGTGCCCACCTCCCTGTAGGAGGGCTGAGGTAACAGATGCACACATGTGCCCACCTCCCTGTAGGAGGGCTGAGGTAACAGATGCACACATGTGCCCATCTCCCTGTAGGAGGGCTGAGGTAACAGATGCACACATGTGCCCATCTCCCTGTAGGAGGGCTGAGGTAACAGATGCACACATGTGCCCACCTCCCTGTAGGAGGACTGAGGTAACAGATGCACACATGTGCCCATCTCCCTGTAGGAGGGCTGAGGTAACAGATGCACACATGTGCCCATCTCCCTGTAGGAGGACTGAGGTAACAGATGCACACATGTGCCCATCTCCCTGTAGGAGGGCTGAGGTAACAGATGCACACATGTGCCCACCTCCCTGTAGGAGGGCTGAGGTAACAGACGCACACATGTGCCCACCTCCCTGTAGGAGGGCTGAGGTAACAGATGCACACATGTGCCCATCTCCCTGTAGGAGGGCTGAGGTAACAGATGCACACATGTGCCCACCTCCCTGTAGGAGGGCTGAGGTAACAGATGCACACATGTGCCCATCTCCCTGTAGGAGGGCTGAGGTAACAGATGCACACATGTGCCCATCTCCCTGTAGGAGGGCTGAGGTAACAGATGCACACATGTGCCCATCTCCCTGTAGGAGGGCTGAGGTAACAGATGCACAGGAGTCTCTGGCTTTACTCAGATTCCCAGGATCCCAACTCAGATCCCCACGCTTGTGTGGTAAGCACTTTATCCACTGAGCCTTAACCTCAGCTCCAGAGACATTAAAAAAAAAACTTTTACATTATATAATCTCTAGAAATATATGTTCCTGAAAGTTTTGCCAAGACATTTTAGTGTGTTTAGTGCTGATGCTAGTAAAAGTTCTACCACTGAGTAATTTTCTATCTTCAAGAAGAACCTTTTAAAAGAACCTTTTAAAGGAACCAATACTACCTTCAAGGGAAATTCCTAGATAAACAGACAGACAGGGCCTTGAGACTCAAGGAAAGGAGAATTTTGAAAAGAAGGAGTATGAGACAATTGTGTGTTTTTTTAAAGGCACAGTGTGAATAACAGACATAAGATAGCCTTCTAGGGTGGGTGGTCTGTTATTAGATATTATTGTAGAGAGGTGAGAGTCTAAAAACATATTCCATGGAGAAGAAAGCCGAGTGAAGATGGAATGACTCACCATGTCACACAACAAGCGTGTTCTTTTATATTTGGATTCCAGCTTTTCATTTTGGTAAACACATGCATATGTGGATGTGAATGGGACTACATGAAACTATAGGGGTGCTAGATAAGAAATGAGGCTTTTGAGGATGCACAAATAGAAAATATGTGGCTTGGAAACATAAAAGTTGTCCCTGAGATGGAAGGGTATGATAATGTGAGGAAGATGAGGGACAAAAGGGTGGGCAAAACCTATAACAGCAAATTAAGTATAAAAATGTCATAATGAGACACTTTGTATGCTAATTAAACAATAAATATAACAGCCTAACTTCTTTGCCCAACCCAGGGAGAACTGGAAGAATCGGGATGTAATGAATTCAGTCAAAATGAGCCTGACCTCCTGTTCACTGTTCCTTCTGCTGACCTCTTTCCTGGGGAAGCACCAGAGCTAACTGGGCTGCCTCAATATCATTCAAATCCTGCAGGGGATGGGGCAGGAACTCAGAGCTGTCTGTACTCTGAGGGTGTTTAGAACACCAAAATGATGAGCGTTTATGAAAACAGCTAGTGGTAAAAGACAGAAATGGGATATGCCAGTCTCTGGGACTGGGAGGGGTTTTCTGTGTTTTAGAGTGTTCACACAATTAGTAATGCTTGAAGAATATGCTGTCTGTCCTTCCTCCATGCCTCCCAAGACCTTTTGCTTATATTCCAGCAAGAAACATTTTTGCTAACAGCTTGTGATGTATTCAATGGAAACTGCACAACATCCTTTTCTTAGAAAGCTGTGGGGAAGGAAGAAAATACTGACTCTGCTGTTTACTTTCCATAAAACCTTAGCTAAGGCTTTAACTTTTTGGAGTCTAGATTTTCCTGAGTGTGCTGTGGGTGACAATAGCACACGATTTAGGTCTTAGAACATAGCTAAGTGAGTGAGTGAGTGGTGGCCCGTGGAGTGGAGGCCTGTGGAGGCATTTGCCTGCTGCCTACTACCTACTTAACACACTGCTACACTGTTACTATAATTTCAGTTGTTATAATGATGTACTGAGATTAAGGGTGGATAGTTCAATAAGAGTTTGGTGTTCTAGTTTGCATTTGTTGAAGCTGCAAATTTTACACAGTTCCCTTTGGTTTAAAATTCAGAAATAGCCATTTTATGATATGAGTTCTTATTGGTCATACATATATTTGGTTCCGAGTATTAATTGTCTTTTACAACTCTAAGTATATACTCACCAAACACTAGTCCACCCAATTTTATGAAAAAATAAGGGCATATAAAGACATAGATTATCCCCAAAACAATAATAACAGATACCAACAGAAAGGTCATGCCAACAAAACACAGAGAAACATCTGGGTCAAATAAAATCACAAATCAAATGACTATGTCAAATAGCTACAGAGTGTTCTATCTAAACACTGCAGAATACATATTCTCTTCATAATTCAATGAAACTTCCTCTAAAAGAGATCATAAAATAGAGAAAATTAAAATCATTTGGTGTGTTCTCTGTGACCACATGGAATAAAATAAGAACTTGACATCAAGAGAGAATATAGAGCACATACAAATCCATGGAGACTATACAACACACTATTGAATAATTAAGACTTATCAACAAGATCACAAAGAAAATTTAAAACTTTCTAAAGCTAAATGAAAATGAAAAAGACAACCTACCCAACACCATGGTAGAGTAAAAGCTTTCTTAAGGGGGAAGTTTATAGGTATAACTGCCTACATTAAAAAATCAGAAAACCAGTGAGATGGCTCAGGGTTAGGAATACTCTCTGTTCTTACAGAGGACTGGGGCTCATTTCCCAGCATCCTGGTTGGGTAGTTACATGTGTTTGTAACCACAATTATAGGTAAGCCCATACACTCTTCTGACTTTGAAGGGTGTTAGCACACAGGTAGTGCACGTGGACACACACACACACACATACACACAATGGAATACACATAAACATTTTGGTTTGGAAAAATGGCTCGATGTTTGCTAGCACTACATGCTCTTCCAGAGGACCAGGCTCAAGTTCCAGTGACCAGCTGGGTGGTGGTGGTGCCTGCCTTTAATCCCAGCACTTGGGAGGCAGAGGCAGGTGGACCTCTGAGTTTGGAGCCAGCCAGGACTACAGAGTGAATTTCAGGAAATCCAGGGCTACAGAGAAAAACCCTGTCTCAAAAACAAACAAAAATAAAAATCAAGTCCTAGCAGCCAAATGGCACCTCACAACTGTCCTTAACTCCAGTTCCATGAGATCCCAAAACCCTGTTCTGGCCTCTGCTGGCACTGAACACACATGATGTACAGACATCCATGCACGCATTGAACATGCATGATATACAGACACAAAGTTAGTAGAAGAAAAGAAATAATTTACATCAGAGAATAAATTAATAAAATTAAAATGAATAAAAATACAAAGAATTAATGAAACAGTAACTTTTATTAAAAGATAGGTGATTTGGCAAACCTTAGCCAAATTAACTTGGAGAGAGAGAGAAAACCTAGATGAATAATACTATCAATTAAAGGAAGACACTATAATAGACTTCAATGGAATTCAGAAAACTATTAAGACATATCTTGAAAACATATTCAACTACAACGGAAAATCTAAAGAATCTAAAGAAAAGAATGAATGAGTTTCTAAATATACATGACCAATGAGTATTAACAAAGGAGAGATTAAAATTTAAACACATCTGGAACAAGTAATAAGATTGAAGCAGTGATATAAAGCCAAATCTCTCCATTTAAAAAATTCATGTATGGGGACTAGAGAGAGGTCTTAGCAGTTACAAACTTTGCTAGTCTTCCAGATGACCCTGCACCCAAATTGGTTTGGGTGATGCTCTCTTCTGGTGTCTACAGGAACCAAAAACGCACATGGTATATACCCACCAACACACAGACTCATATTTTATTTTAAACAAATCTAAAAAACAGCCCAGGTGAAAAATAATTTATTGCTAAATTCTACAATAACTTTAAAGGACATCAATATGTCTTATAGACCAAACTTCCTGATGGGCATTAATACAAAAATTCTCAATAAGATATTTGAAAATTGAATTGAAAAACATCAGAAAGATCATTCACCATGACCAAGTTGACTTCCTTACAGAGATGGAGGAATGAATCAAGAAAAAATTAATATATTTCACAAATGGACTCAATGACAGATATCACATCAAATGAACACTGAAAAGCTTTTAATTTCATGCAGCAATCCTTCACAATAAAAGTCCTAACAAAGCTGGGAATAGAAGGAACAAATTTCATCCAAATAATTGCTATAAATGGCAAAATGCTAGTCTACACTATAGTAACTGGGGAAAACCTCAAAATATTTCCACAAGGAAAGAGTAAGGCAAGGAAAGGAATTGTATAAAATAAGGAAAGAACTCACCATTTTTTTAACTGTGAATGATATAACCCTGAACTGAAAAGACACTAAAGGCTCCACTAGAAAACTTGGACCTGATAAATACTTTTAGCAAAGTGGCAGGATTAAAAAATTAGCACACATAATCAGTAGCCTTCCTATGTATAAGTAACACACACACACTGAGGAAGAAATCAGAAAAACAATCCCATTGTCTATTGCCCCTCGCAAATATATCCTGGAGTAAACCTAACCCAGAAAGGCTTTATGATGCAAAGTATAAATTGCTGGAGAAATAAGTGGAAGACAACAGAAGACAAAAAGTCTCCCAAGCTTATGGATTTAGAAAGGTTACTAGTGCAAAAATTGCTATGTTCCCCAAAGCAATCTCCATCAAAGTTTTAATGTCACCCTTTACAGAAACAGAAACTCTTTGTTGACAAAAGATTGATATCTAGGCTACACCAATAATTCGACAAATTATATGTTAACTAAATAACAAATAACAACCCAATCAATGAATGGCTAGTCAAATGAATGAACGATTCTTAAAGGATGAAGTCCAAAGTCCATATTACATACATGAAAAATGATCAACCTCACTAGTCATCAGAGAAATGAAATCAACCTATATTGAGATTGCATATCACCTTGAATGACAATCATTTAAAAAATAAGCAGACAAGCATGCAGAACAGTGGGAATCCTCATGTGAATATAGTTCTGTGAATATAGTTCAGCCACTGTGGAAATCAGTTTGAAGTGCTTCAGAGAACTGCATATGGAACAATCACATGATCCAGCCACACCAGGCTTCAATATTTAGCTAAAGAACTCCATGGCAACACATGACAGGCCCATTTGCATATCCATGTCCATTGTAGCACTAGTCACAATATCTAAGTTACGAAGAGACCTAGGTGTCCATCAACAGAGGAATAATTAGAGAAATGGTGCGTCCATAATTTTCTTAGTGATAATAAAGAATGGTTATGTCACTTGTAGGAAAGTAGATGCAAATGGCGATCATCATAAGGGAATTAAGTAAGTCTCAGAAAGACAAATACTGCAGATATTCTTGCATTGGTTCCTGGATTTTGTATAGATTAAATCTATAGACAGGGAGGGAGGTAATGAGTGCTAAGAGTAGGGGACTTCAAAGTCGGGAGTAAAGTTCATTAACAGCAGGGAGGAAGAGGAAGAGGAGGAGGGAGGGAAGGAGGGAGGAAGGGAGGGAGAAGAGGTGATATGGAGGGAAATAGGTTCAAGGTAAATTTGAATGGAAAATTTGTACTTATGCAACCTGCTACCTTATACAATTAACACATTAATTAAAATTACAATTTGGAGAGAGGGGGGGAGGGAGAGGGGGGAGAGGAGGGGAGAAGAAATTCTGTATAGAAGACTTGCAAAAAGCCTATTTTACAAAGACTTATTTTGTGAAAAAAATTAAACACACCATGTCTTAGTGTATCCACTTAAGACAAAAGCATAGGAAAATAAATCTAACTTTACAGGATGTTTGAAAGACAGTGCTTCATTTGTTATAAAGTTAAAGTCTTCTGCAAACCAAATGAACAAATGAGCACTTGACATCCCCTGCGGCACTCACTTGCTCAGAGACCTGAGGAAGAACTTGGGAAGGTCACACTGCCAGCAGGATCAGGGGTGTGCCCTGGGCAGTGCTTAGACAGCTGTCGCTCATTACTTCTTTGTCATATTTTTTACTTCACAACCTCTGAGTACAGTTTCCTTCTGCATTAATACAACAAATAAACTTTAAGTATCGTTCTTCTCTACAGGAGAAGGAAGAAGATGAAATCCAAGGACACTAGTCCAAAGCAGTCATTTTGCCTGAATATTGCAGGTCTGTCTCCTGAAGCATGTGGTTTGTTTTGTGAGTATTTGTTGGTTACTTAATATATGAAGAATACTTTTCTTTGTGTGCTTACATTACTTAATATAATATATTTATATTTGTTCATAATGACTTATTTTTTGTAGTTTTGATCTAATATCAGTCATCTTTGAAATTTAAAGTGATTACTCTTATTTGACTTCTCGCTATCATATGCAGGAAACACTGACTTTAAAAATTTAAGGCTTGAGTATTTTCTAGTACAGTGCAAGCTTTGAGGAGGTATGAGTCTTAGCAAACACCTTGGAGGTCATTAGAACTCAGCCATGGTAATGTACAGCAGGCTCTCAGCCTTTACTTAGTGAGTAAGCAAGCTAAGACTACTCTGTCTTGTGACCGACCATTCACTATTCTTAGAGGCTGCTGGGAATAAACTCTGGTCTTTACCTTCAAGATGTCACCCTCCACTGTCCCTCGACTGCCCCTCCACTCCCCCTCTACTGACCTTCCACTCCCCCTCCATTGCCCCTCCACTCCCCTTCCACTGCCCCTCCACTCCTCCCTCCACTCCCTCTCCACTGCCCCTCCACTCCTCCCTCCACTCCCTCTCCACTGCCCCTCCACTCCTCCCTCCACTCCCCCTCCACTGCCCCTCCACTCCTCCCTCCACTCCCCCTCCACTGCCCCTCCACTCCTCCCTCCACTCCCCCTCCACTCCTCCCTCCACTACCCCTCCACTGCCCCTCCACTCCCCCTCCACTGCCCCTCCACTCCTCCCTCCACTCCCCCTCCACTGCCCCTCCACTCCCCCTCCACTCCTCTCTCTACTCCTCCTCCACTTCCCCTCCACTGCCCCTCCACTCCTCCCTCCACTCCCCCTCCACTGCCCCTCCACTCCCCCTCCACTCCTCTCTCTACTCCTCCTCCACTCCCCCTCCACTGCCCCTCCACTCCTCTCTCCACTCCCCCTCCACTGCCCCTCCATTCCCCCTCCACTCCTCTCTCTACTCCTCCTCCACTTCCCCTCCACTGCCCCTCCACTCCCCCTCTACTGTCCTTCCACTCCCCCTCCACTGCCCATCTACTCCTCCCTTTACTCCCCCTCCACTCCCTCACCCCTCCCCCTCCATTCTCCCTCTACTCCCATACATAAAAATTAAAATACCTCATAAAACTGTCAATAGAGCAAAGAAGGATTCAAGTCTCCTTGAGAATAGACTCCTCCAAAGTAGGTGGATAGATGGCCTTGCTGGGCCAAAGGAATTATTCAAGGTTATGACTCCCTTTCCTAAAGTAAAAAAGATCTGCAGACTACTTGAGTTTCATATCAATATGTACTTAAATAGATGCTTCATCAAAGTTAGCCTGGTAGCTGAGCTCTTCCAGAGTGTTCCTTATAATAAGATGGAACTAGTTTTTATTCTCTTGGGCTAAAAGAAAAGGGATTATCTTCAGTGACCAGAAAGAAAATGTGGCAGTGTTGATGTCATCCGTCTTTCCTCCTAACCTAGCTCGTAGGGAACCCATGTTATTCCTGTGTGTGAATTGAGAGGTTCTAACCCCAAAATCTTCAAAATATTTCTCATTGCAAATGCAATATACAACACACATTTTTTTGTGTTTATTTTGGTGATGCAGCTGTTGGAAATGTATACATCTGTGGAATGTGAAAAGCAACCTCTGATAATATGCCACTGTTGTATAGGCTATTATGCCTTTGTCTAAGTTTCACATAATGTTTGGAGAACTGGAAAAATACGTTACCATATTAGCTTGAAGTGTTGCATGTGAAAAGAGATCTGAGGGAATAGATACAGTTTTCATATTTTATTAGTACCAAGTTCTCAGCTCAAGTGATCTTCAAATGGGCAATAAAGTACATAAATCTTTCCTTGGGTAGAGCTTCAAATATAGAGATGAACTTATGCAAGTTACCTATGGCTAGGTATGCTATCCATATAGAAGGAGAGCAAGTTGGGGTGTAGCTTAAATGAAATACAGGAAACAGTGCAACCCAGGAGCAGAAACGAAACTCAATTTCTGACAATTATCATCACTAAATATAAGCATGAGACATTATACCCAGTAAGCTCATTGAAAATTATGTAAAGAGCAAAGATGATATTTTAAAATGCAGAGACAATGAGCTCAAACCAACCTAAAGCAGAATCTTGCTTTCCCTACACTGTAGGAAATCTTTTTCATCAGCTAAGGTTAATTGTAACAACAAAAACAACAAAAACCTCAATATCTCAGTTCAGAGTCCCCAAAGCTTCATATTCACCAAGGTTCAGCTGCAGATCTGGTCTATACCAACCTTGTGTGTGAACGCAGGCTGTCAGCGATGCCTCTATATAAGTTTGTCCTGTCCTGCTTTTGGTAATGCTAGGGTTCAAAGCCAAGTCCCTGAATATGCCAGGCAAATGTTCTACCACTAGGCTGTAGCCCCAATCTCTGTGAAGATATTATACTCATCATCATTTGGTGTTAGGGGATAAGATAGACAATAGACAATATAAACTTCCCTAAACTTCTCCCAGAACTTATCTTCAGAAATACATACACTGCCTCTGGATGTTACATGATTGCTCTTGGACCAAAGGCAAGTGGCACTTCAAAGATTGGATGGCCAGAACTACAGTCTGGACCTTTACATGCTCACACTGCTTTAGGAAAGATGTAATTATTGAGAGAATTAAAAGTATGATGTACTATCCTATCCAGGCTACAAAATATGCTAGAATCCCCATAGCAAGTAGCTACAGTAGATACTTAGTGTTATGTGCTGTTTCATGGATGAAGAGAAACAGGCTCACCTACCTGTTTATAAGCATGCAATTCAGGACACTATAGTACTAAGTACTTGACTATGCTTCCCTCCTCCCACACACAGAGTAGTTCCATAATGGCTTCTTCTAAAGACAATTGTTTCCCACTGTTTTAGACCCTGTCTCCATGGACGAATAGAAGTAGGAATAAGCAGATGGTGCAACTGTTTTGTTGGGGTTCCCACTCTTAAGATTTCTAATTTTTCTTTAATAAAAATCTATTGATAGGCTTGGAAGGGTCTCTTCTAAATGCTCCCTTTCTTAGCTAGTTTTGTTCTGCTGATTCTTCTTACAGATTGCAAACTATTCCTCTCTATATTTTCCCACTCCTAAATATTAAGCACACCCGTCCCGTATTTCCACAACTCCAAGCCTTTTTGGCAAGTCTTTGTAGTAAACAGATGGACGCTCTGTGTTGCTGGGAGACCACTTCATATGTAGAACCCAGTCCAAAGGGAGGAGAAGGAAGGGCTGCACAGAGCGTCTCTCTTCCTCTCCCCTCTTCTCCTTCCTTTATGTTTTTTGTGACTCCCATTTTTAATTCAGTTCTGGTTATTTGCCTGCAAGCTGAACAACACTGAGCAGGTCACCTCCCTCAGTAAGCTCTAGTTTCCTCATCTCAAGACTGAGAATAATAATGCTATTATCTATGAGTGTTTTGTGAATATTTAATGAAACATTAATACTAATAAATTTAATATTAATGTCTGTCAAGCTCTTAGCAAGGTTTTCTTTTCTTTCTTTTCTTTTTCTTTTTTTTCTTTTCATTTCTTTTTCTTTTCTTTTCTTTTCTTTTTTTTTTTTTTTTTTTTTTTTTTTTTTTTTTGGTTGACAGAACTAAGTTGCTGCAGTTTATTATTTCCAGCAAAGTTGACCCATTAAGGGGTGCCGGTGAGCTACTATTCATTAAATTCTAAGAGAGTTCGACTCAGGCTGGAGTGGAAACTGCTTGTTACCTATCATTATTCGGAGGAGGTTCATTTACAGGACTAGCATGTAGTTAAGAGACAGAGTGGACTTGAATTACCCTTTATATTCTAGACCAGTTTAGTCCTTGATGTTTTCTAGGGACTTCACACATAGCCATCAGATTATTTACCTGCTTGGTACCAGGCTGGAATAAGATCAACTGATTCTAGTTCCAGCCACTCTATACTGATACTTTTCTTTCCCCAGCGCGCGCACACACACACACACACACACACACACACACACACACACACACACGCACGCGGGCACACACACACCCTTCCCTCTTCCCATGTCCAGCCCTCTCTCCCACCACCCTTGCTGCTCTCCAGACTACATTCCAGTTCCCTCCCCAGTTCCTACTTCCTGAAAGGGAAGTAGCAGTATTTGTTTGGGGCTGGACCCCAGAATCTGAAACTGTCAAGTTACAAGAAGCCTTTCCACGCAGGCTTTGTATAACCGAATGACTAGAGTGATCTGGTGTCTTTGTCATAGAAAAGTCACGAGAGGGAATGCGTGTCTCCCCTGACATTGGTGCTCTTTTCTTACCCCTTCTCCTCTTGCAGCCGGCAGCCTTCGTGATGAGGACATTAGTCCACTGTTGCCAACCAGCAGCCCCAAAGTTTCCCCGGAGCCTGGAGCAGATTGCGCGCCCGCGCGCAGGATCTGGACCAATGTGCGAAGGCTGTGCCTAGCCCACCCAAACGCCCTCCCCCGTGGAGCTTGCGGCTAGCCAATGACAGCCTGGCCCTGATGGCTTGGCTTTATCCCCTCCTCTGTTGCTGCTCCCTAGCCCACTCTGCCCCGCCCACCCCTCTCTAGCTCGGCTTGCCTCCCGCACAGCGCTCTACACTGACTGAGCCACAGCGAGCTGGAACCTACAGCCGGCGCTCCCCACTCACCCCGGGTCCCGGGTGAGCCGCTCACCACCAGAAGTGGCTTCTGACCCTGGGGAGCGTAGGTCAGAGGAACTTCATTCCTGAAGGGAACTGGTTCGAGAGAAGACAGAGTACGGGAGAGCCATGGACCCTGTGAGCCAGGTAGAAATGAACAGGACAGGCAGGGTTGCTGGCCTAGGATTGGGAAACGCCAGGGACATCAACAGGACACACTGGACAGGTGTCCCCAGCCCTCGGCTCATACTTTTGCTTTCTCTCCCCTTTCCTGTTCATCCATAGGTGGCCTCTGCGGGCACCTTTCGGGCATTGAAGGAACCCCTTGCCTTCCTGCGAGCTCTGGAGTTGGTGAGTAGCTGGGAGGCATCCAGCTGACAGGTAGAAAGAGGTCAAGCAGGGCACTCTCTGCTCGGTTCTGTTCATAGCCAGGGGTTCAGTGCTTCTGGGGCTGCTAGATAGGGTCGAGGTCACATTGGGATTCCAGGTGAAATATAGATGCATTCATGCAGGAGCTCAAATCACTCCCCTTAACAGCTTGCTGGCCAGCAGGGTCTGTAGGGGAAGCAGGGGAGGTGGCAGGGAGGAGGTGAAGCCTCCATGGAACTCTGGCCTCTCTTCCGTATCCTTGTGAGCCCTAGACCAGATTGGGTAGGGAACCATCACAGATGGAGAGCTGGGAGGACTTGACCAAGCTAGAAACGTTGGTCAGCACTGGGACAGTGTCTGTTCTGTGTGGGGACACTCAAATCTCTGAGACTCACTGCTTGGCTGGAAGCTCCAGCTGGAGGTATCTCCAGGAGGCTTCAGAGAGTGGACAGTGTAAGGGGGAGGACTTCCCTAGTATAATTTTTCTAATATCGATACTGGTATTTTTTCAGCCAAATCCTTAATCAGCTTTCTCTAGGGTTTGAGCTGTGGGAACTTATATCGCGTCTCTGATTTATTTGTTTTTTAAAAAACCACCTCAAGAGTCCTATGGTAATCTGTCTGCAGACAAGAGCAAGGCACAAACATGGTTACTCACGAGGCCTCATGGAGCAATGCCAATGTTCTTGGCTGGAATGATAGTTATCAGGAGTGAAGTCCGCGGGTCACACATTTCCTCTTGCTGAGAGCTCTAAGGCTAGAGAAGCCATCTGAACAGAAAGTTCAAAGCCCGTCATGTAGAATTAATCACAGGCGCTAACACTGACCAGCTAGGAAATTATGTAAGAGCCTATTCTGTGCTTCAGACTCAGAGACAAGGGTGTGTGCCTGGCTTTCACTACATAAGTGTGATGCATGTTTACATCACAGTCTAGAGGTAACCCTGTCTTCCCTGTGAATTGACCTGAACCACAATGCCTGATTGGGTCAGTTTAGCCTCAAGAAAGTTTTAAGAAAGGCTCCAGCTATTGGCTTTCAGTTGGCTATTTTCTCTCCTTCTCCCTCTTCCCCTCCCCCTCCCCCTCTGTGTGTGTGTGTGTGTGTGTGTGTGTGTGTGTGTGTGAGTGTGTGTGTGTGTGTGTGTGTGTGTGTGTGTGTGTGTGTAAAACTGAAGGCCCTGGTTGGTGCACATGTGGAGATCAGAAGATAACATATGAGAGTTGGTTCTCTCAGTCCACTTATGTAGATGTCTGGGATTGAACTCAGATTGTGAGGTTTGGCAGCAAGTGCATTTATCTGCTGAGAGACTGGCATCTGTAATACTGGTTGGTTGGTTGGTTGGTTGGTTGGTTGGTTTTGCTTTTTTTTTTTTTTTCCCTTCTTGCTAAGTCAGGCAAACCCTGCTACACTCACAGCTGAAGGATCTTCCAGCTGTCTTTCTTAACCCCTTTCTCACATTTATTCAACCATAATGTCTCATGAAGGCACATCTCTTAAAAAATCAAAATAGTCCTTCAGTTGTCAACTTATTATCCACCCAAAGTTCAGAAACCTGACATCAATTTCTGATAGAGACACATGACTATCTCATATTGGCATTTCCTTGAAATACTGCTCATTCTTCACCATGATTTTTGCCCCTGCAAATAAGGTCTCTATTGATAGATTTCAAAAGCCTGGTCAATCTGAATGAGTTTGTTGAGATCATAGCTTTCTGGACAGCAAATCAGAATTCTGGGAAGATGGATATTCATCAACCATCATTCAAAACAAGCCTCAAATGCATCAATGCTGAAGAAACATGAAAATACTGTCTCTTCAAAGCTCAAAGCACTGCTATTTACCCCAGTGAATATTTCTCTCTTCACATTCCAGGCCTAGAGGAGATGTTTGTTCTGAAATGTTAGCTCCTCAGTAAAGTGTGTCCCATACTCCTCCCCATTTCTTACCCCTAAACTGAGTGACTCACTTCATTCTCTGGGCTTCTGTTACTTCTTATTCATCTATTCACAAGAATTATCACACTGTATTACATTGCACTATAGGATGTCTTGTCTTGAGATAACAGCAGTGGGCAGGTGAAGAGCAGGTATACACCTGTGTGTGTGCACTGATATGTGGAGCTGCTCTGAGACATATGCATCCTATATGTATATGATAGTGACATCGGGTGGAAGTATAGTCTTCTAGTACAATATATATTTGTCTGTCTCTGTGTCTTTTATTAGACCCATTCAGAACACTTGGAAAAGTTTGGGGGGTCTGGAAAAATGTTCATTGGTAATGATAGAGCACTTACCATAGCCAGTTTCTCTTCCTCTGTAGAACTTTACAAAGTGATAGAAAGTAGCTTTGAAGCTGAAAGTCTCTAGTCTTTAAGCTATAATCCTTGTCAGCATCTATCCATGAAAATAAAGTCCACATAAAGATATATGTCTCTGTAGTCCTCTTGTTGCTATAATAAATCGCCTTAAACTGAATGGTTGTTATATCAGAGAGATTTCTTCTCCTAATTCTGGATGGCTGGTCATAGTGACAGCTGGAAGTTTCATTCAAAGACTGACAGATTCTGTGTCTGGCAAGATCCCACTTTCTGGTTCACAGAGGGCACCTTCCTATGCCCTCACCTACCCTTTGTAAGGGCACCAGTGCTGTTCATGAGTCTCTGACCTTGTGGGTGATCCAGGTCCCAAATGTGCCACCATCTAATACTGCCTTTTGGCAGATCATGTTTTAACATGGAAAGACTGGAAAGCACATAGACATGTAAACCACAGCATGTTCAAGGATATTTATTGCACCTCATTTACAGTGGAAAAATGGAAACAACCTGTAAATCCATGTAGGCAAATATTTATAGGTGTAATTTGGGCAAATAATGAAATATGCTACCATTAAAAATAATAAAGTAAGTTAATATTCATTTTCATGGAGATTGATGCCTATATACTGTCAAAAATGAATCCAGGCATGATGGTATCCAATTGTACCCCAAGGACTAAGGAAGCTAAGGCAGAGGGATCATCCTTGGATACACAGTGAAATTCTCCTTCAAAGCAATTCTTAAAAACAGAAAAGAAAGCAAATAAGCTTTTCTTTCTTTTTAAAAACACTTCATAAATTTTAAATGGAGGAATAATATTTCCTCCATTAATCATTATGTAAATGATGTGATCCATCAGATATACAGGTTACCTGCCCAGCACAACATGGTCTTTACAAAACTATAGTGAGTGAGTGAGTGTGTGTGTGTGTGTGTGTGTGTGTGTGTGTGTGTGTGTGTGTCTGTTTTATATGAACACACAGGAAAGCATAACTGTACATACAATTAAAGTAATAGTGATTTTTTGACATGATGCAATTTGGTAGTTAGTGGTAGAGAATGGGACAGGCTGAAACAAAGTCATGAAATTTAAAATTATAGATATATCACTCCTGTACAGTCATACATGTGAGTGAGTCTTAGTAACTCATGTTGTAAGATTTTTCCTATAGATAGAACTTTGAACTGATCAACATCTAAACACAAACTTTTAGGGGGAAGATATATTTTGTATGTTCTTTCCTTATGAAGAGCTTGTAGATGAAATAAATTTAAACTCTTAATAACATAGAAAAGAATGAAAGGAAAGCCTTGATTACTTTCAAACACTTTCGGGCAAAACTTCTCCACCCTTCATCTCTATTAAGATGAGATAAGGGAACTTTTATTAACTGTTCAAAACCAGAGATTCAAAACATGAATCTGACTCTGAAATTATGTCCTACAAAGCTCTTAAACCATTATTTGGAAATGTTATAAAATATTTAATTTATACTGTTTTCATATTTTGAAAAGCCATGAACATACCATCCAATCTTCTACTGGTCTTTCTTATTTTGTTACTTCAGTGCTGCCAATGTTCCCCCTCACTTGCTCACTCTCACTCTCACTCTCTCACTCTCACTCTCACTCACTCTCACTCTCTCTCACTCTCTCTCTCTCTCTCTCTCTCTCTCTCTCTCTCTCTCTCTCACTCTCACAACTATCTATCAACATTTGTAGTAAGCACATTACTTTCTTTCTTCTGATATTTATAAGTGCTGGGTTTACACCTTGGGTTTCAGGTAAAGTGGAGAGTGGACTCAGAATGTTCTTGTTGTTCAGGACATACTAATGCTTCAAATGTTAGCCCTGTTGGAACAGTTTTGGGGATTTCTTGTCTCTGATGATGCTCTGTGGCTTGCTGAGTCTCTAGTACTATGCTGCAGCTCCCGATGCTCTAGATTCTACCTTCATGGAACCCCTTTACTGGATTCCTCAAATCCTCATTCTCTGATGTCCATCGCTAATTATACTGCAACATGTCTACTACTCTGGACCACACAAGCATATTCTAACTTCCATCTCTGCCCTTTTACCTCCCTGATGAGGACGGCCCACCCAGAAATGCATGCGGTCTATTTAAATGGTAGCACTATGATTTATCTGATCTCCACTTCTGAACCTAAATTCAAAGCTATGTTCTCCAAGAAATATCACACCCCTTGTTGCTTTCTTGCTATCAGTACATAGCATGCATAATTCCTGTTATCAGTAACAATCAATTGATACCTATAGCAGAGTATAATATAATGATAACCACACTTTCAAACTTCTAGAAAGAGAAGTAATAATAACCATATCCCTCAGAGAGCTTCATACGAAGTCTCATGAGTCATTCTGGTTTTTATGACGTTATCTCATCTTGGGGTTCGGGGATCCTAACTAACACAGTGTGAATGAAACCAGTAGGAGTGTCAAAGTCAAGGCTTGACCACCTCACTCCACACTGTATTTCCTATAAATGCTATGATCTTATCCCTTTTGGCAAGTGCTCAGTGTTTCTTATCACAAAGTTCCAAAGAAGATTTAAAAGCCAATAGTGTCTTATTTTGTGGACCCACGGGATAAATATTTGAGACCTCTTCTGAAATAGCCAGGAATATCTTTTTTAGAAAAAAATCACCAGATATTTATTGTCTTTTATATTTGGCTTCATTTTTCTGCTCATCATTAGTTAGCCAAGCAAGTAATTAAAATCATTTTTTCACATAAACTATCTACAAGAGACTTTGATTATAAAGTCAATAATTTAATCACATTTTATTGTCATTCTTATGCTTTGCATGTATGAATCATCCCCAATATAAGCAAGATGGTAAACTGTGATATAAATTATCAAAATCCTGAGTGGCAATCTCCCATTAAGGGCCTGATTATTTAATGCTAAGTTAATGTGCTGGATTTAATTATAACCTTCTCATCTCTGACAAAATTGTGTTCAGTTGGAATATGAATGAACACATGCATAATGCTAAGCAGTACCCCAGAATTTAGCTCGTAAGGCTTCTCTAAGTTTTCTGAGGCAGCTGGCATGAAGACCCATCAGAACAGGGAGAAATAATACAGGGAACTTCTTTCAAGAGGATTCTAAGCTCTTCCTGTCACGGGTATGAAGTGAGGAGGGAAATAGTCACGTCTTAGTTTAAAAAAAAAAAATCCAGACCTGCAAGGACCATGACTTCTTAGTGTCTCTGTCTTCTGTGGGCTGTTTTTCACTTCTGTTACATTTATGCATGTTCTTGTTCAGTGTGTTAGCTTAGCCTTTGGGCAGGAATATGTTTCCTCACCTGGACATTGGAGAAAACACCCCTTGCCTTCCTCCCCACATTGTCAGGAATTTTAAAAGAAACCATGCACATAAAAGTCCATGGTAGGTGAGTGAGGGTCCTGACAGATGAGTGCTTTTGATTCTGAGGAGCAGGCTCTTGGATGGAGGGTGTGGTGAGGCAGTTGTACTGAGGTCTGCAGTGTGGGAGCTTGACCTCTGCTCCGCACAGGGCTGAGCCCTTCTTTCTTAAACAGCCTCCATCCTTTAGCCTCTGCCTCAGACTCCTTAGAAGTCACAAGAATGAGTGAGACCAAGACTGGGGAGATGGCTCAGCCAGCAAAGTGCTTGTTTTGCAAGCATGAGAACCTAATTGATTCCAAAGTCAGTTGTGGCAAAAGACAGACATGGTGGTGGGTACTTATAATCCCAGCTCTGGGAGGGGGTAGAGGAAGATCCTTGGAGATTGCTCTTCAATCAAATAACAGAGAGATTCTGCCTCTAAATAAATGAATGAATACATAAACAAGTAAAGAAAGAAAGAAATAAACAAATAACTTTGAATGATGTTTAACGGACAAATACCAAGGCTGCCCTCTGGTTTCCAAACATACTTGTGCATGTGCAAGCGAGTGCACACACATACAAACACACACACACACACAAACACACACACACACATCATCCATTGACATGTACACATATGCACACACACACATATGGAGACACATGCAAGAAAAAGTTGAATCTAACTCATCACCCAAGCAAACATGGACATGGGAGGGAGTCCAGATCACTCGTTCTAAAGCCCGTTTCCTGCTCTGCACATATTTCATATTTCTTGGACATTTAAAAGTCCTGGTAATGGTTTCTTGCTAATGAGGTGGCTTTAAAAATATCAATTCCTCTCTTTGGAACATGCTCCATTTCCCTTCTTACCCAACCCTAACTGGCTAGTGAATTATTTTTCACTAGGTTGTCAGGGATAGGGAAGTGTTGCTCATGGAAGTTGACTTCTTGACGGGATCTAGAATATGCTCCTTAGCGATACATTTACATTCTAGCCAAGGTAGAATGCCATATTATTATTCATCTACACAATCTAAAGATTTAGTGCAACTCTTGGAATACAGAAAGCCTTACTTCAAGAACATCTACTAATCCTTTTATAGCTCCCAGACCCAAGGGTTTACTCAATATTGAGTAGAAGAGGTGAGGAAAAGTAGGCAGAGAGAAACAGAATGCAGGAGAGAGAAAAATGAATTCTAGAGAACACAGTCCCTTCCTATAATCTGCTATGAAGTAGAATTGTAAGGACTCCATAGAAGTATACGGTTAGTCTTAGTTGTGAAAGAGATTATCTCATATAAACAGAGTAAAATGTGGATGAGAAAGGGATATTATAGATCTTCTCAACACCTAGTAACAAAGAATAAACTTTATGACATAAACAGTGGTAAGTTACCTGAGCAGCAAGAGTCCTTAGCAAGGTGGCTGCCATTCCAGGATTTTAGGCATGGTCCTGCCTGCCTTCTTAGCATATGCTCTTTGTGAATCTCACTCATTCTACCCAAGACTCTCATCTGACACCCTAAAGGAAGGAATGTGGTTGCCTTGGCTGGTTGCTTTTTCAGTTTAACCTGTCAACCCCAGGCCATATCCTAAGGCAATAAACTAGCATATGGATTCATTGTCTATAGGTCAAATGTCCACTGTTATTCTGTCACTAGTGTCCTGATTTTAAAGGACCATGAAAGTCAAGTCACTCTCTTATAGACAGTCCTTTCTAATGGAGCAGTGGAAGGGACAATCTTTAAAGTTCTGGTTATAACAGTTCCAGTGAAGAGTCTGTATAAAGGTGATAAAACTACATAATTTCTAACAGATGAATGTACAATGGAAATGGTATGTGTCTGTGTGTGTGTGTGTGTTTATGTGTGTGTGTAAATATATGAGTGATGTGCATGTATGTGTGTTTGTGTGTTGTGTATTCCTGTGGTGTGTGTGTTTTTGTGCTGTGTATTGTGTGTGTGGTGTGTGTGTGTGTGTAAGTGTGTGTGCTGTGTGTATGGGTGTGTTGTATAAGTATGTGTGGTGTGCATGCATTTGTATCTTTGTATTTGTGTGTGTGTATGTGTGTGTGTTGTGTGTATGTGGGATGTGGGTGTATGCATATGCTGTGTGTAGTGTGTTTTTTGATGTGATAGAAAACTAAAAATTTGAAGAAACATTATTTGCTTGCTTCGTGTGCTTAATGTTGTCTGTTTGATGAAGGACAACAGGGTTTGGTTGTTCTGCAAAATTTACCTAAGGCTTGAAGAAATGTGCGTTTTGAATCAGCTATGTGCTAGAGTTTGGGCCATTTTTATTTTATTCAATTTAATTTAAAAATGTTAATGCTGTGGAGTCTTCACATGGGTATCTTAAGTGTCACATCGTTTGCTTTCTTGTAGGGGTTACACGTTATCGAAAACTTTAGTAGTGTCTTACCTTTACCACCGCTATGGGACTGTAACTGGAGAAGAGCTTGTTGATGATGACACTAAATTTATAATTACAATATAGTCTCTCCAGACTCTAGATCTGTATAAACACAGTTTGCTCAGTATTATACTACAAACTCTCTCTCTCTCTCTCTCTCTCTCTCTCTCTCTCTCTCTCTCTCACATCTTCCCACTGCAAAAATGGTGCATGGTGCGGCAACCATAAACCACATACAAATAGTGTTAATTCTAACATGTAGATAAAAGCAGCTTTCTAATTGTTGTTTGTGAGTTCTGTGATTTATTATAATCCGGGGACTACCTAATAGTCTTGCTTATAAATGGGGTGATCAAATCATTTTCTGAAAGTCAGACAACAAGTAACTCATAAGGGATGTGAATATGAGCAGAAACCAAATTCCATATTCTGGATCATATTCCTGAATTTTCTCCACTGATAGAGACTCCTCGTTGATGCACAAGGTGTCAATTATTTCCCCACTAAAAACAATAATAAAAAAGACATGAATCTATATCTGTATCTATCATCTATTAATACAATACAAGACTTTAAGAAGTTTACATTTTTAAATTTCATTCTTAATTCTGTTTCTTTTCTACTATCAAAGAAACAAGAAAGTAAAACAAAATCTAAATTCTAAGTGTCCTCAAAATAGCTTCTCACGGTGTTCTTATTATCAAAAAGATTCCTGTTTCTTCAGAAAATTTATCTTATATATCTTATAGAATATCCATCAACAGGCCACTCCCTAAGGAAAAGCAAATTCAGAAATCTGTTATGGACATATGCCCAGGAAGACATCTGGGGAATTCACGAAATCTCTAGATATTTAGCAAGATTCTAAACACTTAAATTCCTTTGGATGTTTGGGAATTTACTTAAGCCAAATGAGTCTCATTATTGATGATGGGGAATGCATGGATTTGTCTGCTGTCTGCGAGTGAGAACTGAGGTACCTTAGGTTTGTTATTTGGAGAATTATGTGCCAAATATTACTCTGTGCTGTTAACAGGAAGTGCTCAGCCATCCATCTGCTCAACTGCAGACTGCTTGACTCTGCTTTTGTACCGTGACTTCACCTGATGATTTTGCTTGTACCCGACAGACAGATTGCTGACATGCTAGAATCCCTCCTAAAGTAGAGGGCCAGAATTACAAAGTGAAAAAGACTTGGTTTGAATAATAATTCTGGAAGCCTAGCAGGTGCTGGCCCATGATTAGAGTAAAACATGGAGATCCTTAGAAACACTGCACCTGGTCAAGGAAATGGCTGACTAAGGAGCAATTATAACATGATTCACAATGTGCTGAGAGGCCAGGTGTGATGGTATATGCATTTAGTTCCAGACCTCAGAAGGCAGAGACAGGCAGGTCTCTGTGAGGTTGAGGCTAACCCGGTTTATATTGGGAGTTCTAGGCTAGCTTAGAGATACATAGTAGGGCCCTGACTTAAGAAAAAAGAAAATAAAATGTGTGACCTTCTCTGCCCCCAGAGGATTGTTGGCCTGTATTGGTCAACAAGGGAATATGAAGCAAAGGTGATGGAGGAAGTCTGGGGTGGTGGGAAGGGTCAGGGTTTCGGAAGCCCTGAGAATACATACAGTAATGACAACACACCAGGACCAGCTTTACTTGGGCTGATTCAAGGATTACATAGTTTTGGTGACAAGGGTTAAGAATATCTAGGGTAGCCAAATGTCATTGGCTGAAGACTTAGGTACCTGAGATGCCTCATTATCGTGGGGAAACATTTCAGGAACCTCAGGTGTTAGCTGAACTTGTTTTTATCAGGAGAAAGAAAGTTGAACCTGTAATGTTAACCAAGGCTGCTACGTGACATTCCACAGGTATAGGTGTGTGAGGGTTACAGTCAGAGAAGGGGAAGCCCTGCTAGTAAAGGCAGTCCTCCATTTTCTTTGGAGCCCAGAACTCAATCTAGACAATGGTAGAATTTGACCTCAACAGCAGGGCAACAAGATTGTGCTGGCTTTGTAACTGTAATGTACATGTAATGTTACATGTACTCAAATGTAATGTTGAGCTGAACCACCAACCTTGGATATGTTCATGATCAACTTCACTGAGCCCCAAGTTTCTTAGGGATGTTCACCCATATCCAAGATGCATTTACAAATTATTAAATAGCTAAGAATCCTTGAACACACTCACTCCTATATCATTTTTTCAACTCTAACATGGTATAGGCATTTAGAACACAAAAGTGTAGGCTGAAATATGAAGGTTTTCATTCAAAGGTTCAGTAATGATGACTGTCTCTAAACCTAGAAATTAAACTCAGTCTACAGATATGGTCAGTATTGACACACTTGTCTAGTGTTGATTTAATCTTCAGCCTTAAAAAACACAGAAACAAAAACGTCAAAACATACAAAGGCTAGGGCCAGGTAGATGGGAATTTTTTCCATGGGGGAAATCCCCACTGGCTGCTATTAATATTCATCTGCTACTGCTATTATTTGAGGGTGTGGAGAAGTTGTGTTTTTATCTTTCATAGATAATAAATGATGTTTATTCAAGAACCTTCACTGTTACATTTTTCAATTCCATTTATAAAGCAATTGACAAAAAGCACAATTATTCATGAGATCACCAACATCACTTACGAGTTTATATTTGAAACTGATTTTAAAGTATATATGCAGTCTGGTGAGATGGCCCAATGGTTAAAAGTGTTTGTTGTATACCATGAGAACCTGAGCTTGGATCCTTGTACCCAAGTAACAAACCAGGTATGGTCTTTACATGCCTGCAACCACAGCACCATGGCTGGGATTGGAGACAAGGAATTATTAGGGCTTGTGGGCTACCAGCCTTAACAAGAGAGAAAGAGAGAGAGAGAGAGAGAGAGAGAGAGAGAGAGAGAGAGAGAGAGAACAAAAATGTAAGTATCAATCTCCTTGGTATGCTTGGCAGCACAGCATGCATCAGAGAGGCAGGAGATCATATAGAATTAGCTGAAGATCCAGATGGGTCACTCAGCAGCTATTACTGAACAAATATACTCTAGAAGGCTATTTGTAAGACGAATGAAGATAGGCTGAGCCAAGTGGGGTGTGCTTATTAGGAGAGTTCCTCAAAGAACAACTCATTGTAATAGTAGAAGATACCCAATGCTGTTGGCTTCTGCATACAAACACAAAAGAAGATGTACCAACATATACATGCACACGCACACACACACACACACACACACACACACAGAGAGAGAGAGAGAGAGAGAGAGAGAGAGAGAGAGAGAGATTTTTTAAAAGACAAATAGAGCAACTATGCCCCTAATAGCTAACACAGGCAAAAAATAAAAATTCCGGAGCCAGAAATGGGTTAATTACTTTGAAATTTTTGGACAACGGAGTCACACAGACCTCAAATATTACAGGATATTGCCATTGTTCTTTGTTAACCTCCAGATGTTGGTGGTAATATGCTGTTGCTAAAGACTCCACATACTTGACTTATAGAACATGATGACATCAAGCCAGTATGGACCTGGATGATTCTACCTATTAGCTAGCTTCCATAGTGCTGAAAGGTGACAAGCTACTGGAGGAGAAAAATACTCATCAGCTCTCCCCTGCTGTGAACTCTGTGAGCCACAATGACTGACCTGACCTGACAGACCCACTGGTACAATGTGCTATGAACATGATGGAAGTAACCAAACACTTTTTTTGGGGGGTGGGGGTGGGGGTTTCAAGACAGGGTTTCTCTGAAGCCCTGGCTGTCCTGGAACTCACTCTGTAGACCAGGCTGGCCTCGAACTCAGAAATCTGCCTGTCTCTGCCTCCCAAGTGCTGGGATTAAAGGCATGCACCACCATGCCCGGCCACCAAACATTTTTTGATTGGATTTAAGATCCTGTTCCATATATTGAAACTTAGAACCATTTTCAAACAAATGACTTATGGCTACATATGTCATGGGTACCAGGAGAGAACCTAGTACTATTATGTTCCTCAATAAATGTAGTATTAAAATAACTCCTAATGATGTTTAACTATACCCATTGATCAATCTCAATCATCATCTGAGAGAAACTTCTATGTACAATAGATAGTGATTAACCCAAAGCTGATGCAGAGAATAAGTAAATGCAGAATGCTTAGCTCTAAAGGGAATGTGTGTGTGTGTGTGTGTGTGTGTGTGTGTGTGTGTTGCACCCTCCCTTGCAAGGCTCAGAGACCCTTGTAGAAGGTTGGGTGGAAAAGGTGTAAAAACCAGAGGCAGCAGTTGGCTATGAGGAAACAAGACACAGCAAGGTCACTCACTGCACATATGAACTCAATGGTTATGGCAGAATATCCAAAATCTGTGCAAACTCAAAAACTCAAACCAGATAAAATCCCAGCATGGAGAGAAAAGTTGGGAGCATATTCCCACCCTAACCCTGGAGTGATTGGCCCTTACTAGGTGCTGGAGATAAAAGGACCAGTTTTCTTTAAGGTTATAGCCCCCATAACTAAATCATGGTTCAGTGGAAGGCCAGACATCCAAGAATATTTGGGCATCAGAAATTGGGCTTGAAAGGTGTTTTTTATATATATAAAAAAAGACACAAAATTGGGCTAGAGAAGGGGAAGTAGATATGGGAAAAACTTGGGGTAAATGTGATCAAAATATGTGTACACAGTTAAAACTCTCAAAGAAGTAATAAAAATGTAAAAGGTAACAAAGTGCTGTGCTGTGTGTAAAATTGACAGCACCATTGAACGTTAGAAAGCTTGGCAGAAAATAACATGCTTTGAAGAGTACATCTTGTTCTTTGTTTCTCTCACCTTCCAATATGTACCACTTGATCCAGCCTATCTTCATTAAAGTCTTATAATGGTCTTCTAAAGTACATTTGTTCAATAACATGGTTGGTGAAGGACCAAGAAGGATCTTCAGCCAACTCTGTGTGACCTCCTGCCCCTCCAATAGAGCTAAGTGAGCTAATATTTTGAACATACATTTTAAAGTACTTTTGTGTACATATGCATTTTTTCCTCTGAAATGTTATGTTAATTTCCAGACCTGTACAAGTATAATCATGCAGCACACATGAGTATATTTTATTCAATGACAGTTGCTAAAACAGCCTAACACAATAAGGCTGTTTTTAATAAGGCACAAGTGATAATGTCTTGGCCTGGATAAGCAAACCTTCTATGAGGTCCAGTGATAAAATCACCCAAGGATACATTCCTAAAATCTACCTCAGACATTAAGTGATGCCTGATTACATCATGAATAACAGAAATTTATTGTTGCAAAGTTCTGAAAGCCAAAGCTTAGAGATAAGAATGTGGTAAAAACAAAATCATTTCACAGATCATGAGGAAAAGTCTGATCTATACTCTTCTCCAATTCCTAATGTATTGGTGGCAGTCTTTAGTGTTCCTAGTCTTATGAATGACTTATTGCTCCAGTTTCTGCCTTCTTTCTATGACACTGTGTGTGTGTGTGTGTGTGTGTGTGTGTGTGTGTGTGTATGTAACATCAGTCACTGAATTAGTAGCTTACTCTCTAACTCTACTATTATGACTGCCCCCAACTTTATCTGCTTGATCTTGTTTCCAAATAAAGTCACATTGTGACGTACTGAAGTCCTAGAGTTCGGATTCGGCATAGGAAACTTCCTTTGAGAGTGTAGAGAAGGCCCAACTCCCTTGATAGTAGAGCAGGTTTTGAATAGGGACTGTTTGCCACATGCTTTCTTCTCCTTAAATAGTGTGAATTATGCTTCCATGCGATGGAACACATCACATGTTATGGAAATACAATGTCTTGCTCCATAACTTCAATAACTGTCAACTGTGATAGTGAGTGCTTGTTGCAGAGATTATCCCACCAATCTATAAGTCAGATGGTTTCCAAATGCTTATTATATTCTTTAAAAAACCTGTGAGGATTCCTGTAAAAGATAGATATTTCTGGGCCTCTAACACAGCTAACTTTGTATTTTTTTTTACATTTTAACATGTGTGTGCATATGTGCTGTATGTGCCAATGCATGTACCCATGCTTATGTGAAGACCAGAAGAAGGCATTGAGATTCCTACTCTATCATACCCTTCCTACCAGTCCCTTGAGAAAAGTCTGTCACTGAACCTAGGGCTAGTATTCTCTTTTCTCTGTACCTCATAGTGCTTGTATTACACACACACACACACACACACACACACACAGAGAGAGAGAGAGAGAGAGAGAGAGAGAGAGAGAGAGAGAGAGAGAGTTTTATTTTTACATGATTCCAAGGTTTAAATTCCCATGTTTGCATAGCAAGCAATCTTGCCTACCAATAAATCTTTACAACACATGTTATAGTAGTGTTTAGTTGGAAAGTGTTCCAAGTACAATATATTTTAAAGATATTTGAATAAAATGACCAAGTTGCCCTCCAGTATTATGGTTCTGGAGAGATCACTGTCAGTCACATGTTTTTCTAACATGATATGAAGTCTAGTTAAACCATTGCTTCTTTAATTTTGCACTGAAACTGCACATTTTCTTTTCTTGAAGATTGTATTTTGGCTTCACTTTGAAAATGCATAAACAAACAATTGATTTTCAAAGCAATAGCTACAGCTGCCAAACTTGTGCAGTTGGTGTTCACATGAAGCTGTAGATGAGCTGTTTCTTTTAATTCTCTAGGTCATGCCATGACTCCACTATCAGAAACTATTTAGATGTTTGTGCCCTGGTTTGGCCAGAGACAGTAATTTTCTTCCTTTATTTGAGACATTGGCAAATATTTGTGTAGTTTTAATGACGTTTCTGATCACACTTGCTACTAGCTGAGAATATGAGCCCCCCCCCCCACCTCTCTTCCTCACACTTTGCTGTATTTGGACATTGTATTAGTTACTTTCTGTTGTTGTGATAAAACATCATGACCAAAATAACTTATGGAAGAAGTTTAATTTGGCTTATAATGGACACAAGTCCATCCTGACGGGGAAGCATTGCAGCAAATGGCAAGCATGGAGTGGGAAGCTGAATGTTTATATATCCTCAACTGCAAACATAAAAACAGAGAGATCAGACTCGAAGTAGGGTGAGGTCTTAACTCTGAAAGCCTGCCCCAAGTACCATATTTTCTCTTGCAAGGCTGCACCTCCTGAACCCCCTGAAATAGAATCAACAAATGAAGCCAAGAATTAAAATATTGGAGCCTATGAGGGGACATTCTCATTTAAACAACCACAGCCACCTTGGTCTCTTGTGAATTCAGTAAGAGTTGTTGCCATCTATTCTATACTCACTGTGCTATTTTCTACATGTAGTGCTATTTAATTTAAATAGCTCCATTAAAATGGTTAGATGTACCTGACAGTCAAGGTTAGTCTTAAGTACGGTGATGTGTACTTGGGGATAGCTGAGCACTGCAGAGCATTGATGTGAGAAAGTGGGTGCCATCGTCACTCTGAGCATCACGAGGTTGGAAAAGGGGATGTTATTGAAGGCAAAATGAAGAGGATTGTGATAGATGCTTTGAAATAATCATTCTGCATGTATAACTTAATCACAAATCTAGAGCTACTCCCAGGTAGAGAGTGGACAGGTGTCCTTGCAGAAGTACTTCTTAGAGATTGTGATGGCTTTTGTGCAAGCTGTGGTTCCTGTGGTGTGCTTTGTGCTGTTGCAGAAAGGCAACCCTTCTCTCTCATTTCCAGCTTTATATATGTATTTGCTGATATCCATACAAATGAGTCCAACATTCACAAATGCATGTACCTTCATTTTCTTTCACTCTAGGAAAGGAATATAATGCTTAGAAAAATGAATAATGGTCCAGAATGCTCCTGTGATAATAGCAGTGATGATGTTTGACCCTGGGTCTGCTTGGGTTCCAGAAAGGACCATTTGTATTTAACCTAGCAGCAGTAATATTTTCATCCTCCCCTGATGATCCAATCTCTGTATAAAGGGCTGGAACCCGTGAGGGGAAAGTGAACTGGATAATAGGTTGTCAGAACTTCATATTCTTCTCAGATGGGCAATCAATGCTGCTGTGGGCAGGCAAAGCAAACTCTTAGTCTATCTTTTCCTTTGAGCTGGAGTCACATGTGAACCCGGCCAGCCTGGAAAGCTTGCTGCATGGTTGAGGCTGGTCCTGAACTCCTGCCACTCCTTCTTTCCACCTCCCAACTGTTGGAATTATACCTCTGTGCCACCACATCTGGCTCCAAAACCAGAAAGTTTTATCTTGTTAGAACTGTAAATGAAAATAGATTGCTATTTTATCTGAATTGAAGATATTTTATTTGTAGAAAGCAGAAGAAGCCTGGTTGCTTAGGCAAATGCTGGAAACCATTTAGAGAAGTAGTTCCTATTTTCTATTCTGTTTCCTCTTGATTTTGTGATGGAAAAATTATTGAAACAGAAAGGAGAGAGAGAGATTTAAGTATTGCTCCTTCTACTAAAACAAAATAAATTTATCATTCTATGCCCCCACTCTAGAGATGGTAAGGTCTGGGAGAATGGACCCGATGAATGAGATGGACTAAATCTCATGCGATGGCTAACTTTATCTGGAGCATCAGACAGTTTATACTTTGAAGGTTAAAATATCATATGAGTAAATCTGTGAACATTTTGAATCACAACGGCAAATGGCAATAGGTAATCTGAAGCAAACCTGCTCCTCTCTGCTACACATGTGAAGGGCACAAAAGCATATTTCAAGAACAATCTGAAGAAACTGAGGTCAGACTCCTTGGAGTGTTCTCATAAGGACTCAGAATTCTCTCACAGCTCCATTCTAAGACTGTGTTCTGACAACCATGAACTACCCTATTAAAAATGAAAAAGCAGTGTTCAGTAGTGAATTCTCTTAAACAATTCCAGGAGAAATGATACGATCTCTATCCATATTGATGATCACAAACCTGGATAATGTCAACATAACTTTCAGCTCATCTTATGAAACTAATACAACTTTGAAAATAAATCAAGCAAAAATATTAAATAACAATTTAATAGTTAATTAATTTATAAATAAAATGATTAAAATATAAGCATATCTAATGTTGCATCATATGAAAGTTATGATGCTAACCCACTGGGCAAGAATAAGATCACTATCACAAGTTTGAGTCAAATTTGAAGCAAGTCAGGACAATGGACACTGCCAGGGATTCTCAGAGTATGGCACCAAATTACCTTAGTCGGGGCTTAACCCACAAGACTACATACTTTCACCATCCATTCAGTGGCAAGCATGCATTCTGACATACTTCCTGCCTGAATATCCCTTACATATGTGTGATCAAGCATACAATATCCTGCACATCTGGGGCAACCAAGCTTGTTTACAGAAATGAAAACAGAACTTGGCATCTTACATGATCAACACTCAGCATCCCAGGAAGTTACCTGTCCTTGGGCAAGTGGACCTTACAGATTAGAGGCATTTTTGTTTTATAGATCTCATAAGCACAGTAATTGAAACTTAAAACATAACATTAACCATCACATTCCTCTCTTGAGTTGAATCTTCAGTCAAAGCCTTGAGTCTGTGGTGGATACATGTTTATATTGACACCACCAGCTTTATAGCACTCAGACAGGAATTTATGTATCTAGTTAAGGCATTAATGAGATAAGGTCCAACAGAAATTAGCAGAAACAGAAGTGTCAATGCCAAGGCCCTGTGATGGCTGGCATTAGCCATCACATTGGCATTACTATCCAAGAGGAGCCCAAATATGAGAATGGGAACCAGCCATTTATTTTAGCACTGGTGTCTCTCTGTGTGTGTGTGTGTGTGTGTGTGTGTGTGTGTGTTTATCTACAACCTCTAATGATTCCCAAGTGGCTTGCATAGAACAACGTTTTCTCCTATAGTCACACAATAAGCTGTTTGTTTTGCATAGAGCAGTTCGAGTGCCCTGTCATATTGTAGAACTATTTGAGGTAATGAATCTACTTGTTGATAAATCTTGACCTATTTAATTTTATCAGGCCAACATGAGTCCTGATACACTAATAGGAACCATAGGTAGCCATTTTGTTCCCTTTGCCAGGGTGTTTCCTTTGGACCTAACATTTCAGTGTTTAGTCGATGATAAGGGGCAACATACTCTTTTCTGAAACTTTTTTCTGCTGAAATTGGGGCATCACTGTTGGGGACCAGGGAGGCTGGGATACCAGTCAAAGGCCAGAAGGAGAAGCAGGCAATGAGGCCTTCATCTGTAGCATCTGGAGCTCTAACCCAGCTGAAGAGACACAGAGCAATCATATCAGCTGTACTGGTTCATATCAGCTTCCATCAAGTTCAGGGCTAGCAGCCATTTGGAATAGTTTGTAGTCCAGAGCTGATTTTTGGAAAGTGTCGGTCTGCTGAGTGGAAACCTGATGAGACAGATAGAGACTAGGGGGAGAAAATAAAGAAACTTGAAAGAAAAATTTAAATTTAGAGCTTCCCTCTTAGAAACAGGCAATAGGCAGGGTAGATTTTGCTGTTGATTGGTGTGACACTAGTACTTATTTGGAGGCCATTTGGCCTGTGACAGGTGAACTTAAGTTGCAAAACCCTGAAGCTTACATTAACTTTAGGTTAAAAAAAGAGATAAAGTTTTACATATATTGATTAGCATTATCACTGGTCATAAACTGTGCTGAAATCTACATTGTAGAAAAAGAAGTTAACGATGTCTGTAGAAGAGGTGGAGGAGACTCCCATGAAGTGAGCAGGTGCTATGAAATCCTAGCAAAGCTTGGGGTTAAAAAGCATGAACATTCTTTCTCTGTCAAGAGGGCTGGATATATAGATGGGATAGAGATGATTTTAGGCTGATTAAGAGCACCTTTAGGTCTATACTAAGAAGACAACCAAAGGAAATTAAAATCTTGAACCTGTGACTGTATTCAGTACTTTACTAGATTATTGGAACTCAATGTTAAAACCATAAAGTTTTAAAATCTTAGTATAATAATAGCATAGAGAGAAAAGGAAGTCAGAAATGTTTTCATCGCCATAAATCATTTTCTTAAACCTCTTCAACTTTCATTTACACACCAAAAAACAAGTTAGACCCTCACAGCTTAAGCTTGAAATTTTTTCTATCCAATCACTTGCCATGAGACAGGAATGATTGGTTACTGACAGCAGTAATTGCAAAGCAAGTTCCTTTAAATAAACAGTAAAAAGTTACACCAGAACCTCTTTTTATTTTATTATGAAGCCTGTTAGCACAGAAACCTCTCTACCTTTCTCAGCAGGAGATCAAATAGCTCTAGAAAAAGCAAGTTGATTTTCATGTGAAATGAGATAATGAGTAGCTGCAGCCTTGGGAAAGGAACTGCTTGACTGCCACTGCCAAAAGGACAAAGGTGCAGTTAGCCATCAGAGACCTGAGAAGAGTAAGTTATAGTTTGTCCTCAGTCAGAGAAGTTAGAGCAGAAAGTATAAGCCAAATATACTCTGTATTGATTAAAATGAAGAGACTTACCTGATACCTAGATGAATTATTCTAGTAGGCTCCTGTGGTCTTGATGGCTTCACTGGGAGCAGAGGTCAAAGGTCTCCAGCTATCACATAGAACACTGTTATATCTTCAGTTGCTACACAGGACAGCTTAGGCCTTCTGCCAGAACCAGAAGTTTTGGGAGATTTTTCTATAAATGAGGAACTTCAGAGAGTTTGCCTACTTTGATTAAAGCAGGGTAGGGCAGTCAACACAACAATATTCACAGTCTGTGTAGGTCCCTGGCAGCATCCGAGACATGGCACAGTTTTTCCCAGTAGTTACCGTGACTGGGATTCATGTTTGTGCCCCATCTGTCCTTAGTGTTGCCACTAGAGTCTGGCATTTTGTGTATCACAGAAAGCTGTTTTCCATTAGACATTGAAAATGCCGCATTCAGCATATCTCTGAAAAGTTTTGAGAACAACCTATTAAGTATAATCAATGTTAAGCAGACTATTTATTTTTAGTTACTTGCTTTAGGGTGACCCTTAAAACACATATAGGAAGCTAAATAAAACTTTTTCCTATAACTAATTACATTAGCACTTATCATGACTGTAAGTATAGTTCTAAACGAATTAAAGAATTTGGTCATTATAAGGTTACTGACCATTAACTTGCATGTATTAAACATATTTATCAGTTTTCAATAAGTTAGTGTACTGGCTAGTTTTGTGTCAACTTGACACAGCTGGAGTTACCACAGAGAAAGGAGCTTCAGTTGAGGAAATGCCTCCATGAGATACAACTGTAAGGCATTTTCTCAATTAGTGATCAAGGGGGAAGGGCCCCTTGTGGGTGGGACCATCTCTGGGCTGGCTGTCTTGGATTCTATAAGAGAGCAGGCTGAGCAAGCCAGAGGAGGCAAGCTAGTAAGGAACATCCCTCCATGGCCTCTGCATCAGCTCCTGCTTCCTGACCTGCCTGAGTTCCAGTCCTGACTTCCTCTGGTGATGAACAGCAGCATGGAAGTGTAAGCCAAATAAACCCTTTCCTCCCCAGCTTGCTTCTTGGTCATGATGTTTGTGCAGGAATAGAGACCCTGACTAAGACAGTTAGTAACTTTTATAAGATTAAGATTTAAGATTTGAACCCCATTAAAAAATGGGGTACAGCGCTAAACAAAGAATTCTCAACTGAGGAATACCTAAGGGATGAGAAGCACTTGAAAAAATGTTCAACATCCTTAGTCATCAGGGAAATGCAAGTAAAAACAACCCTGAGATTCCACCTCACAACAGTCAGAATGGCTAAGATCAAAAATTCAGGTGATAGCAGATGCTATTGAGGATGTGGAGAAAGAGGAACACTCCTCCACTGTTGGTGGGATTGCAAGCTTAAACAACCACTCTGGAAATCAGTCTGGCAGCTCCTCGGAAAATTGGACATAGTACTACCAGAGGATCCTGCAATACCTCTCCTGGGCATATACCCAGAAGATGTTCCTACTGGTAATAAGGACATATGCTCCACTATGTTCATAGAAGCCTTATTTATAATAGCCAGAATCTGGAAAGAACCCAGATGTTCCTCAACAGAGGAATGGATGCAGAAAATGTGGTACATTTACACAATGGAGTACTACTCAGCTATTAAAAACAATGAATTTATGAAATTCTTGGGCAAATGGATGTATCTGGAGGATATCATCCTGAGTGAGGTAACCCAATCACAAAAGAAGTCACTTGATATGCACTCACTGATAAGTGGATATTAGCCCAGAAACTTAGAATACCCAAGATACAATTTCAAAAACAAGAAAATCAAGAAGAAGGAAGACCAACGTGTGGATACTTCATTCCTCCTTAGAATAGGGAACAAAATACCCATGGAAGGAGTTACAGAGATAAAGTTTGGAGCTAAGACAAATGGATGGATGATCCAGCAACTACCCCACCTGGGGCTCCATCCCATAATCAGCCACGAAATGCGGACACTATTGCATATGCCAGCAAGATTTTGCTGAAAAGACCCTGATATAGCTGTCTCATGTGAGGCTATGCCAGAAGTGGATTCTCACAGTCATCTATTGGATGGAACACAGGGCCCCCAATGGAGGAGCTAGAGAAAGTACCCAAGGAGCTGAAGGGGTCTGCAACCCTATAGGTGGAACAACAATATAAACTAACCAGCACACCCAGAGCTCGTGTCTCTAGCTGTATATGTAGCAGAAGATGGCTTGGCCGGCCATCATTGGGAAGAGAGGCCCCTTAGTCTTGCAAACCTTTTATGCCCCAGTTTCAGGGGAACGCCAGGTCCAAGAAGTGGGAGTGAGTGAGGGAGTATGGCTGGGAGAGGGTATAAGGGACTTTCGGGATAGCATTTGAAATGTAAATGAAGAAAATATCTAATAAAAATTTGAAAAACAAAGGTTTAAGATTTACAGTTTTATCCTTGTTAGCATTAAAAAAAAATTTAACCAAATCTCTTTAGCATTAAAATAAAACTTTAGCTCATAAATACAGTCAATAGGGAAACTGGCAACTTAACTTTCCGGGTCCTTTCATAGAGCACCATTACATGATATCAGAGTTTCTTGTGTGGACCCAGTATATCAAAATAGCCAAAGCTTAACAATCATAGCAAAGACAAAGAGGCTAGCCATACATGCTTTCATCAGCTCCTCTTACCCTGTCTAGACCTTAGGTAAGGAGAGACATTCTGTAAACTCTTTGTCAAATGTTTAGGTAATTCATTGTCTTGCTACATCACAAGATAAGAACACCCCAATTTCTGGTATTTAGTGTTTAATACTCATAGCTGTGGCCTTAACTCTTTAGTATATTTATCTAAATATCCAAATTTTTCATTAAAAATATTTAAAATCTCTCAATAGTGGACACTTCCCATATCAAAAAATAAAGTACCTTATTTTTTAACGTTAAGAGGGAAGAAACAGGACACAAACACAATGTGGATAAGGAAAAACCAAATTAAAACAGTGCAAAAAACTTAATACTTAACATCTGGAACTCACTCATGATCCTCTGGCCTTACCACTCACTCTGGTGTGTAACAGACAACATGTTTGGAATCATTTAAACCACTCAGATCCAACAAATATTTGCTTTTGCTTTTGATTATGATTTGTTCATGGTGCCTCTGTGTCTTTAAGACGGGATATTAAAAATATCTGGCATAGGTTCTGATTCTGACCTCAATGGTCTTATTGCCTTCAATGAAACACATTCTTTAAGAGCATCCACAATATCCTTCTTCACATAGTGATGTTCATGTCTGTGCAGCATCTTGCTTTACAGCATCTTGCTTTATAGGTAGGAGCTTAAAGTAATGACTAATAAGTATAGTATAGGAAGCATAAACTAGTAAGTTCATGAATGATCTTTATCTGTGCCATTCAGTAGATTGAACACAACCAACATCGCACAAGCACCATCATGTCACCAGGTAACAGGACATTTCAGGTTTAAAAAAAAATGTATTAGTGAACAACTATGTGCATGTTGTGTATACACACACACACACACACACACACATATGTATATTTTAGAAATCGAAATGCTGTAACAGCACATGAACTCACACTGATTTTAAATACTGAACTAAAAATATAAATCCAGCAAAATTTTTATTTGCTCTCCATATGTAAAAAAAAAAAATGATAGTTGTCAAAGTTTCTACTGATTCTTTTTAGTATCTCATGGCACTAGTTGATATTTCTTATTGAGTTAAGCCTGAGAGGGAGAACAGACTGAAAACTACCAACACTAAACAATCCGATATGACATACAGAAGAATCATGTTGAGGGGCTGGAGAATTTGCTCACTGGTTAAGAGATCTTGCTACAAAGGCCTGAGAACCTGAATTCAGAACCCATGTAAAAAGTCAGGAATGGCTGTCTGTGCCTACAACTCCTTTGCTTTGGTGGAGAGAATCAGAGGACGGTTGGGAATGGACAGCCACCAGCTCCTTCATGTTAGTAGGAGAGACTAAGACGAAGTGTTATACAGAAGGACACGCTACACCCTCTTTGGGGCTTTGCATCGTATTGTGAAAACATGCCCCCATGTTATACAATCCCATGCACAGATACCATATCCACATACACACATACTTAAAAGAATTTGCAAACTTAAGTCATCGTGGGTAACTAAGTAAGGAATAATCCCATGTAAGCAGGAGTGAATGACCAAAGCAGTGACATGGAGAAGGTGACAAACCAATGTGAGGCCATCTGGTGGAGTTGTGGCCCCATGGAAAACTGGAGCTGAGACCAACGCAGGCAATGCCTCACAGAACAGGTATTTTTGCACTCCTGCCCCACCCCCTTTTGTTTTTGTTTTTGTTTTTTCGAAACAGGGTTTCTCTGTGTATTCCTGGCTGTCCTGGAACTCACTCTGTAGACCAGGCTGGCCTCGAATTCAGAAATCGGCCTGCCTCTGCCTCCCAAGTGCTGGTATTAAAGGCGTGTGCCACCACTGCCCGGCTTTGCACTCCTGTCCCTTACTCATAAGCCAAGTCTAGTTTTATTTTGGCTACCTCAATATGGACTATGAAAAAAAGAAATAAACTAACTGGAATTTGTTTGGGAGATGATACTAATAGAACTGTCAAAAGCAGTAAAAAAATTCCCTAGTGGAGAAACCATGGGCCAGGGATAGGAATGGAACCATCTGCGGTTGCTGAGATGCTAGCTCATGGGCAGCAGGCATTGTGAGGACCAGTGTAGAACGTGTGCTGGGAGAGACTGCACCACCAGTATGCCCCTACTGGAAAAGAAACAGAATTGTGTCTTTATGCCGGACATGTTGCTACTGCCAGAAAAATGTGTAAAGATAAAACTAGAGAATGGATCTTGAGGAGAAAGGTGTTTGTCTCCAATGCAGATCCGTGACAATTGAATTCCAAAGATGTCTCCATTTGGTTTTGTCTGAATTTATACTTAAAGCGAAAAGGTCCTTTCTTATCCTTCAGCCTATTTGTGGCAAGGAGTAGCAACCACTCAGACTTCCCGAGGGAAGAATAAGTCCATAGTGGAAGGAATCCAGGTTCTCAGCAGGCAAAGTAATGAATCAGAAAAGTCTGGGAGCTGAAGAAATGAGGGGAGCAGCTTTGGGCATCTTGCTGGGCCTTGTTACATCTTCTTTTGTACCTCTTCATTCTTACTCAGAATCATAGGGGTACTGAGGAGAAAATACCTTTCCTTAGTTTGATTCTAACCTCACAGTTTATGTATCCAACATTATTATTATTATTATTATTATTATCATTATTATTATTAAATTTTTTGGCCAATATTCTTCAGAACAGGTAAAGTACCTGTCTCATACTTTTAAGCTAGGGTACTACATCTGGATTTGGGGAGAAAGGAAGAATGCTCTACACAGAGACTGGGCAAGATTGATGGACAGAGATGCTTTAAGTGGGATGATGAGTTGGTGGGAAATTTCTCCCTGGTTGATAGCAACGTATTTTAGTCCTTTTAATTCAGTTACAAAGTAATAGGTTTCCATGTGACTTTTTCCCCAGTCCCCTAAGTTTTTGCTAATTATCCTTTTCCCCTTCTCTAAATCCCCATGTTTATCTGCCTTTAACACTTCCCCAAACCAGTATTCTCTACCTCTGCATTCATGTCACTTCTGTTCTGCTACACCAGGCCCTCTCAAGGACTATAATTTTTTTTATTTTTTTAATTTTTAAAATTTTTTAATAATGATGATTGTCTTAATTTTTATTTTTAAAGATACAAGAATCATATGATCATCTCAATAGAAGCAAAAAAAAAAAAAACTTGATAAGATTCAACATACCTTCTTAATAAAAGCCCTAGAACAAGTAGGATTGTAGGAAACATATTCCAACATAATAAAGGTTGTGTATGGCAAACCCATGGCCAATATCATCCTAAATGAATAAAACCATTAATAAGCCCCATTAAAATCAGGAATGGGATAGGAGTGCCCACTATCCCTACTGCTCATCCATAATGTGATTGACGCATTAGCTGGAGCAATAAGGCAAGAGAAGGGATACAAATGTGAAATTATTAAGTCAAATTATTTTCAATTGAAGATTATATTATCTTATACCCAGTGTTCCCAAAATTTGACTAGAAAATTTGTAGAAATTATCAATAATTTCAGCAAAGTGTTATGATACATAATTGACTTATAAAATATACCAATCTTAATACATATGAGTAACAAGCATGCTGAGAAAGAGATCATGGACACGCTCCTCTTCCCAGTTTCTTAAATAAAATAAAATATTTAAAATATACATAACAAAGGAGGTAAAAAAAAAACCCTCTACAATAAAAACTTTAAATGTATGAAGGAAGAATTAAGAAACACACTAGAATTTGAAGACCTCTCAAGCGTATAGTTTGGTAGAATTAACATTGTGAAAGAAGACCTTCCTACCAAAACAATTTACTGATTCAATGAAAGCACAATCAGTATTCTCATCTCATTCTTCACATAAATAGAAAGAAAACCCTCAAATTGATATGGAACAACAAAAGACCCAGAATAGCCAATTAGTCCTAGATAAGTGTTTGTTTCTATGCATTCTGCTCATTTTAAGTGCTAAGTGCATCTTTCTAAGACCCCAACTTTTATATGTCTGTTTCTATTGTATCATTGATTTTTAAGTCAGTTGTACTTTCAATCCTCCATTGTACCCATTTGTCCTCTTCTTCCACAGTTAGGAATCTCAGAACTCACTCTTAAATTCTTTGAGTCTTAATGCATTCAACCATACAATGGGTATTGGTTTATATGATTGTCTTAGAAAGGGTGAATTATGAGTGCTTTGAAATTCTGATGTAATTTGATAACTATAAACTGTTATATGATGCTTCTATTTGGTTTTCTTCTCTAGATTTTCAGCATCTGACAAAGAATCTCCATTGTGTTTACTTCAGTCAATCCCAGGGTAGATACTATAGATATTCCAAGTTAGTTTGGGAAGCATGGGTAACTTGACGATTATCCTCATTCCATCACAGGACTGCAAAAGTCTTGAAGGACATTATGTGAGACCTGGGATGTTTTGACTAGAATCTGCTGCACTTAAATGCAGATTGGTATAATCCACTGTTTTTGTGGAGGGGTCATTTTACATGTTGAGGTGAATAGTCTGGAGTATTTGGTTCTGTTTGCATTTCTTCGGGTTGCCTATGTTATTGGTACTGTCCTCATGTGGAACCCATCCTTTTTTGGCTTCTTCTTATACATACTTATTTGTTAAAACCATGCATCTTTTGCTAACTTGGATTTTTCTCATGTAAATCATAGTTGTGTGTGTTATTTTAGTTGAAAGTCGTTTTTGTTTGATACTAGATTGTCTATTTCAGCTTGTTTCTTGGGACCATTTGCTTGGAAAATTGTTTTCCAACCTTTTACTCTGTGGTAGTGTCTGTCTTTGTCACTGGGGTGCATTTCTTGTATGCAGCAAAATGCTAGGTCCTGTTTAAGTATCCAGTTTGTTAGTCTATGTCTTTTTATTGGGGAATTGAGTCCTTTGATGTTAAGAGATATTAAGAAAAAGTGAATGTTACTTCCTGTTATTTTTGTTGTTAGAGGTAGAATTATGTTTGTGTGACTATCTTCTTTTAGGTTTGTTGAAAGACTACTTTCTTGCTTTTTCTAGGGTGTAGTTTCCTTCTTTGTGTTGGTATTTTCCATCTATTATCCTTTGTAGAGTTGGATTTCTGGAAAGATATTGTGTACATTGCTTTTGACGTGGAATATATTGGTTTCTTCGTCTATGGTAATTGAGAGTTAAGTTGGGTATAGTAGCCTGGGCTGGCATTTGTGTTCTCTTAGGGTCTGCATAACTTCTGTCCAGGATCTTCTGGCTTTCATAGTCTCTGGTGAGAAGTCTGGTATAATTCTAACAGGCCTGCCTTTATATGTTACTTGACTTTTTCCCTTACCACTTTTAAGTCTATCTTTGTTTAGTGCATTTGGTATTTTGAATATTATGTGACAGGAGGAATTTCTTTTCTGGTCCAGTCTATTTGGAGCACTATAGGCTTCTTATATGTTCATGGGCATCTCTTTCTTTAGGTTAGGGAAGTTTTCTTCTATAATATCTAAATATAAGATATTTACTGGCCCTTCAAGTTGGGAATCTTCACTCTCTTCTATACCTATTATCCTTAGGTTTGGTCTTCTCACTGTGTCCTGGATTTCCTGGATATTTTGGGTTAGGAGCTTTTGGCCTTTTGCATTTTTTTGGACTTTTGTGTCAATGTTTTCTATGGTATCTTCTGCACCTGAGATTCTCTCTTCTATCTCTTGTATTCTGTTGATGATTCTTGCATTTACGACTCCTGATTTCTTTCCTAGGTTTTCCAACTTCACAGTTGTCTCCCTTTGTGATTTCTTTGTTTCTATTTCCATTTTTAGATCTTGGATTGTTTTGTTCATTTCCTTCACCTGTTTGATTGTGTTTTCCTGTAATTCTATAAGGGATTTTGTGTTTTCTCTTTAAGAGCTTCTACTTGTTTACCTGTGTTCTCCTATATTTTTAAGGGAGTTATTTATGTCCTCCTTAAAGTCCTCTATCATCATCATGAGAACTGATTTTAGTTCCAAATATTGCTTTTCAGGTGTGATGGTGTATCCAGGAATTGCTATGTTGGGGGGAATTGGGTTCTGATGATGCCAAGTAACTTTGTTTTTTGTTGCTTATGTACTTATGCTTGCCTCCTGCCATCTGGTCATTGCTAGTGCTACCTGCCTTTGCAATATCTGACTTGAACCTGTCCTTCCTGTGATCCTGGTTGTGTCAGAACTCCTCAGAGTCCAGCTGTCTCTGTGATCCTGTGATTCTGGGATTATATGATCCTGAGATCCTGGGTATGTCAGAGCTCCTGGGGTCAAGCTGCCTCTGTGCCCCTGAGATCCTTGTGTGACCAAGCTTCTGGGATCCTGGGATCCTGGGCATGTTAGAGCACCTGGGAGTGGAGCTTCTTCTGAGTGTTGTGGGACTGGCCACAGAGTTTGACCCTGAGGTCTGCTCAGGGCTCCAGCCCAGCCCAGAAGGAACCTGTGCCACTGGTCAGGCAGGGTTCCTGTGTCCCTGGATCCCACTGGTCCTAGTTACTCTAGGTAGTGTTGGGACACATGTTGTGTCCTCCTTACCTCTGATCATATGATCATTTTTTTAAAGTATGAGAAAATGCAAACAGCAGGGAGCTGGGTCTCAGGGGGTTGGTAATCATTGATCAAGCCCAAGAAAGTGATGGCAGTAGTTTCACAATGATTGGAACAGAGACAAGGTGTTCTTATGGGTGGTGACAGTCATTTAGCTGTTCAGGATCATTATCTTCAGATCATCTCCTTAGAATTTGGGTGAGGGGTCATCATGTTTTGAATATAGCATTGTTCAATTCATTAATCATTAGAGGTGCTTAACATTAAAATCAGCCTCAAATGATGAGCATCCTTGATTGCCACATCAGGACAAAACATAGCCTTCCCTCTCTTTCCTAGCTAGTGTGAATGTTGACAACAGTAGGTTACAGTTGTCCTTTCCTGAAGGAACAGCCTTTGATTCACTTTGAAGTTCACAGGCTGCTCTGTTAGCACACAGGCAGCTCACATCTAACTTAGTTGTACCAAATGCTCCTGGCCTTAAGCAGATTAATTCTGCTGTACAATTCAGAGGACTAGTGAGTCAGACTGAATATATAGAGAGGGCAAAATGGACCTTGTTCACAGAGATAAGCAATGGAGAAGCCTGGAAGGTTAAACACACAGGTGTGTAGATGCTCTTCCTGGAATGCCAGGAACACTGTAGTTTTACAACCTGTGAGCCTTTGCCATCTGATGAGACAGCCTCTGTCTTTATCTTCCAAATTTTCTTATCTCAAACCCCTTTTCTGCCGAATACACCCAGGTTAACAAGACCTCTGGAATTTCCAACTTAGTTCCTGACACTAAAGAACTTGCTCAAGAAAAGAAAATCACCATATTTTTAAAAAGGAAAGCTTTCTACCATGTTGGCAAAGATAGATCTGAAACACTAGAAACATGCTTCACATAGCATTTACTAAAGCATTGAATGAATATTGTGAATTTTGAGCAGCTGCCTAAAATATTTGTACACGTATATTGAAAAGGACAAGAATATGTTAACTATTGGCTCTCTCGAGACAGTTGGAAGTGTTTGTTGTGAGGCTAGAAAGGGAGGGACAGACAGAAAGCACTGTGTATATACTATCCTATTGAGCTCAGTTTGGTGAACAGACCATGGTTCACTATTTTAAGCAAATTATTTTGTACTGAAGTGTATAAACAATTAAAACTTTTTCCAGTATTCTTTTTTTTATTAGGTATTTTCCTCATTTACATTTCCAATGCTATCGCAAAAGTCCCCCATACCCTCCCCCTCACTCCCCTACCCACCCACTCCCACTCTTTGGCCCTGGCATTCCCCTGTACTGGGGCATATAAAGTTTGCATGACCAATGGGACTCTTTTTCCAGTGATGGCTGACTAGGCCGTCTTTTGATACATATGCAGCTAGAGTCAAGAGCTCAGGGGTACTGGTTAGTTCATATTGTTGTTCCACCTATAGGGTTGCAGTTCTCCTTAGCTCCTTGGGTACTTTCTCTAGCTCTTCCATTGGGGGGTGACTGTGAGCATCCACTTCTGTGTTTACTAGGCCTCGGCATAGTCTCACAAGAGACAGCTATATCAGGGTCCTTTCAGCAAAATCTTGTTAGTATATGCAATGGTGTCAGCGTTTGGAGGCTGATTATGGGATGGATCCCTGGATATGGCAGTCTCTAATGGTCCATCCTTTTGTCTCAGCTCCAAACTTTGTTTCTGTAACTGCTTCCATGGGTGTTTATTTCCCAATTCTAAGAAGGGGCAAAGTGTCCACACTTTGGTCTTCATTCTTCTTGAGTTTCATGTGTTTGGCAAATTGTATCTTATATCTTGGGTATTCTAAGTTTCTGGGCTAATGTCCACTCATCAGTGAGACCATATCATTTGAGTTCTTTTGTGATTGGGTTACCTCACTCATGATGATGCCCTCCAGGTCCAACCATTTGCCTAGGAATTTCATAAATTCATTGTTTTTAATAGCTGAGTAGTACTCCATTGTGTAAATGTACCACATTTTTTGTATCCATTCCTCTGTTGAGAGGCATCTGGGTTCTTTCCAGCTTCTGGCTATCATAAATAAGGCTGCTATGAACATAGTGGAGCATGTGTCCTTCATACCAGTTGAAACATCTTCTGGATATATGCCCAGGAGAGGTATTGCAGGATCCTCCAGTAGCACAATGTCCAATTTTCCGAGGAACCGCCAGACTGATTTCCAAAGTGGTTGTACAAGCTTGCAATCCCACCAACAATGGAGGAGTGTTCCTCTTTCTCCACATCCTCACCAGCATCTGCTGTCACTTGAATTTTTGATCTTAGCCATTCTGACTGGTGTAAGGTGGAATCTCAGGGTTGTTTTGATTTGCATTTCCCTGATGATTAAGGATGCTGAACATTTTTTTCAGGTGCTTCTCAGCCATTCGGTATTACTCAGGTGAGAATTCTTTGTTTAACTCTGAGCCCCATTTTTAATGGGGTTATTTGATTTTCTAGAGTCCACCTTCTTGAGTTCTTTACATATATATTGGATATTAGTCCCCTATCTGATTTAGGATAGGTAAATATCCTTTCCCAATCTGTTGGTGGCCTTTTTGTCTTATTGACAGTTTCTTTTGCCTTACAGAAGCTTTGCAATTTTATGAGGTCCCATTTGTCAATTCTCAATCTAACAGCACAAGCCATTGCTGTTCTATTCAGGAATTTTTCCCCTGTGCCCATATCTTCAAGGCTTTTCCCCACTTTCTCCTCTAAGTTTCAGTGTCTCTGGTTTTATGTGGAGTTCCTTGATCCACTTAGATTTGACCTTAGTACAAGGAGATAGGAATGGATCAATTCACATTCTTCTACATGATAACTACCAGTTGTGCCAGCACCAATTGTTGAAAATGCTGTCTTTTTTCCACTGGATGGTTTTAGCTCCCTTGTTAAAGATAAAGTGACCATAGGTGTGTGGGTTCATTTCTAGGTCTTCAATTCTATTCCATTGGTCTACTTGTCTGTCGCTATACCAGTACCATGCAGTTTTTATCACAATTACTCTGTAGTACAGCTTTAGGTCAGGCATGGTGATTCAACCAGAGGTTCTTTTATCCTTGAGAAGAGTTTTTGCTATCCTAGGTTTTTGTTATTCCAGATGAATTTGCAAATTGCTCTTTCTAATTCGTTGAAAAATTGAGTTGGAATTTTGATGGGGATTGCATGGAATCTGTAGATTGCTTTTGGCAAGATAGCCGTTTTTACAATATTGATCCTGCAAATCCATGCGCATGGGAGATCTTTTCATCTTCTTAGATCTTCTTTAATTGCTTTCTTCAGAGTCTTAAATTTCTTATCATACAGATCTTTCACTTCCTTAGTTAGAGTCACACCAAGGTATTTTATATTATTTGTGACTTTTGAGAAGGGTGTTGTTTCCCTAATTTCTTTCTCAGCCTGTTTATTCTTTGTGTAGAGAAAGGCCATTGACTTGTTTCAGTTAATTTTATATCCAGCTACTTCACCAAAGTGTTTATCAGGTTTAGGATTTCTCTGGTGGAATTTGTAGGGTCACTTATATATACTATCATATCATCTGCAAAAAGTGATATTTTGACTTCTTCCTTTCCAATTTGTATCCCCTTGATCTCCTTTTGTTGTCGAATTGCTCTGGCTAAGACTTCAAGTACAATGTTGAATAGGTATGGAGAAAGTGGGCAGCCTTGTTTAGTCCCTGATTTTAGTGGGATTGCTTCCAGCTTCTCACCATTTACTTTGATGTTGGCTACTGGTTTGCTGTAGATTGCTTTTATCATGTTTAGGTATGGGCCTTGAATTCCTGATCTTTTCAAGACTTTTATCATGAATGGGTGTTGGATTTTGTCAAATGCTTTCTCCGCATCTAAGGAGATGCTCATGTGATTTTTCTCTTTGAGTTTGTTTATATAATGGATTACACTGATGGATTTCCATATATTAAACCATCCCTGTATCCCTGGAATAAAACCTACCTGGTCAGGATGGATGGTTGTTTAAATGTGTTCTTAGATTTGGTTAGCGAGAATTTTATTGAGTATTTTTGCATTGATATTCATAAGGGAAATTGGTCTGAAGTTCTCTATCTTTGTTGGATCTTTCTGTGATTTAGGTATCAGAGTAATTCTAGCTTCATAGAATGAATTGGATAGAGTACCTTCTACTTCTATTTTGTGGAATAGTTTGTGTAGAACTGGAATTAGATCTTCTTTGAAGATCTGATAGAACTCTGCACTAAACCCATCTGGTCCTGGGCTTTTTTTGGTTAGGAAACTATTAATGACTACTTCTATTTCTTTAGGAGATATGGGACTGTTTAGATCGTTAACTTGATCCTGATTTAACTTTGTTACCTGGTATCTGTCTAGAAATTTGTCCATTTTTGTCCAGGTTTTCCAGTTTTGTTGAGTATAGCCTTTTGTAGAAGGAAGGATCTGATGGTGTTTTGGATTTCTTTAAGATCTGTTGTTATGGCTCCCTTTTCATTTCTGATTTTGTCAACTAGGGTGCTGTCCCTGTGCCCTCTAGTGAGTCTGGCTAAGGGTTTATCTATCTTGTTGATTTTCTCAAAGAACCAGCTCCTCCTTTGGGTGATTCTTTAAATAGTTCTTCTTGTTTCCACTTGGTTGATTTCACCCCTGAGTTTGATTATTTCCTGCCTTCTACTCCTCTTGGGTGAATTTGCTTCCTTTTTTTTTTTTAAGAGCTTTTAGGTGTGTTGTCAAGCTGCTAGTGTGTGCACTCTCTAGTTTCTTTTTGCAGGCACTCAGAGCTATGAGTTTCCCTCTTAGAAATGGTATCATTGTGTCCCATAAGTTTGGGTATGTTGTGGCTTCATTTTCATCAAATTCTAAAAAGTCTTTAATTTCTTTCTTAATTCTTTCCTTGACCAAGGTATCATTGAGAAGAGCATTGTTCAGTTTTCACATGAGTGTTGGCTTTGGATTACTTATGTTTTTATTGAAGATCAGCCTTAGTCCATGGTGGTCTGATAGGATGCATGGGACAATTTCAATATTTTTGTATCTGTTGAGACCTGTTTTGTGACAAATTATATGGTCGATTTTGGAGAAGGTACCATGAGGTGCTGAGAAGAAGCTATATCCTTTTTTTTTTTTTTTAGGATAATATGTTCTGTAGATATCTGTTAAGTCCATTTGTTTCATAACTTCTGATACTTTCACTATGTCCCTTTTTAGTTTCTGTTTCCATGATCTGTCCATTAATGAAAGTGGTGTGTTGAAGTCTCCCACTATTATTGTGTGAGGTGCAATGTGTGCTTTGTGCCTTACTAAAGTTTCTTTAATGAATGTGGCTGCCCTTGAATTTGGAGCATAGACATTCAGAATTGAGAGTTCCTCTTGGAGGATTTTAACTTTGATGAGCATGAAGTGTCCCTCCTTGTCTTTTTTGATATCTTTGTGTTGGAAGTCGATTTTATTCAATATTAGAATGGCTACTCCAGCTTGTTTCTTCAAACCATTTGCTTGGAAAATTGTTTTCCAGCCTTTCACTCTGAGGTAGTGTCTGTCTTTTTCCCTGAGATGGGTTTCCTGTAAGCAGCAAAATGTTGGGTCCTGTTTGTGTAGCCAGTCTGTTAGTCTATGTCTTTTTATTGGGGAATTGAGTCCGTTGATATTAAGAGATATTAAGGAAAAGTAATTGTTGCTTCCTATTATTTTTGTTGTTAGAGTTGGAATTCTGTTCTTGTGGCTGTCTTCTTTTTGGTTTGTTGAAGGATTACTTTCTTGCTTTTTCTAGGGCGTGGTTTCCATCCTTGTATTGTTTTTTTTTTTCTGTTATTATCCTTTGAAGGGCTGGATTTGTGGAAAGATAATGTGTGAATTTGGTTTTGTCGTGGAATATTTTGGTTTCTCCATCTATGGTAATTGAGAGTTTGGCTGAGTATAGTAACCTGGACTGGCATTTGTGTTCTCTTAGTGTCTGTATAACATCTGTTCAGGATCTTCTGGCTTTCATAGTCTCTGGTGAAAAGTCTGGTGTAATTCTGATAGGCCTGCCTTTATTTGTTACTTGACCTTTTTCCCTTACTGCTTTCAATATTCTATCTTTATTTAGTGCATTTGTTATTCTGATTATTATGTGTCGGTAGGAATTTCATTTCTGGTTCAGTCTATTTGTAGTTCTGTAGGCTTCTTGTATGTTCATGGGCATGTCTTTCTTTAGGTTTGGGAAGTTTTCATCTATAATTTTGTTGAAGATATTTTCTGGCCCTTTAAGTTGAAAATCTTCATTCTCATCTACTCCTATTATCCATAGGTTTTGTCTTCTAATTGTGTCCTGGATTTCCTGGATGTTTTGAGTTAGGATCTTTTTGCATTTTGTGTTTTCTTTTTTTGTTGTGCCGATGTTCTCTATGGAACCTTCTGCACCTGAGATTCTCTCTTCCATCTCTTGTATTCTGCTGCTGATGCTTGCATCAGATTTCTTTTCTAATGTTTCTATATCCAGCGTTGCCTCACTTTGGTTTTTTTTTTTTATTGTGTCTACTTCCCTCTTTAGGTTTTGGATGGTTTTATTCAATTCCATCACTTGTTTTGTCGTCTTTTCCTGCAATTCTTGAAGGGATTTTTGTGCTTCTTCTTTAAGGTCTTCTACCTGTTTAGCAGTGTTCTCCTGTATTTCTTTAAGTGAGTTATTACAGTCCTTCTTGATGTCCTCTACCATCATCATGAGATATGCTTTTAAATCAGGGTCTATCTTTTCGGGTGTGTTGGGTGCCCAGGACTGGCTGGGGTGGGAGTGCTGGGTTCTGATGATGGTGAGTGGTCTTGGTTTCTGTTAGTAAGATTCTTACGTTTGCCTTTCGCCATCTGGTAATATCTGGAGTTAGTTGTTATAGTTTTCTCTGGTTAGATCTTGTTCCTCAGGTGTTTATGTTTAATTCTATCAGCAGACCTGGGAGACTAGCTCTCTCCTGAGTTTCAGTGGTCAGAGTACTCTCTACAGGCAAGCTCTCCTCTTGCAGGGAAGGTGCCCAGATATCTGGTGTTCAAACCTGTCTCCTGGTAGAAGTTGTGTTCCACTCACCAGAGGTCCTAAGATCCCGTGGAGAGTCCTGTGGGGATCTTGGGGATGTCTGCAGACTCCGCACCCAAGGTGCATCAGTGCTGGTGCTGCTCCAGTATTCTTTCACTGAGGTAAAAATATTTTTATCCTGAGCCTGTGAAGTGAGTCTTTTGAAAATGTCATGCTGTAACTACAAAACTCATCCAAGTCTATTGTAGGAAGCTTGTACTTAAACTCACAGGCATTAATGAGGAGAATTGAAGCACTTCAGAAAATTCTGTTTATAAGCTTAGTAATCACTGGCAGGTAGTTGTTCATGACTATAACTCACACCATTTCTACAACTAGGTTTTGTAAAGTTTCTTGGATACTTCAACAGCTCACCCAGTGTTGGAGTATTGCTTCATCTCTGCCAGATATCCCCATAACCCCCAATCTATATTAGCACATGAAGCCTGTCAGTCAACTCTCTTCCTCTCTGCAGTTCTGCAACAGATAAATAAATAGAATATAAAATATTAAAGTGCATATGAACAAATATATACAGAATACATAAACGATACAAAATATATAAAGATATGTATGTGTGTTGTACATATGTATATGTGTGTATGTTTATATATATATATTCTTTACATGTAGTCTCTTTAAAATAAAAATGTAATGAATGATATTGTACTGGCTAGTTTTGTGTCAACTTTTCAGGGCCATTTCTGTTTTGATTGTGAAGATTCTGTGGTTCTGGTTAGCTGGGGCTGAAGAATCAGCTGTGATTAACAAGATACCAGAACTACTAAAGCAAAAAAAACTTGGCATTACTGGGACTATTAATGCTGGTTAGCTGGAGCTAAGAAATTAGCAGTGATTAAGAAGAGACCAGCATCATTGAGGTGACATCTTCTGGGAAGTGTTTTCTGAAAGCACAAAGAGGCTGTGTTCCAGAGATAGCCAAGTTTTTTCTCCTGCTGCAGCGAGACTTGGTAATATGTAAGGGTCACCCAGGTGGTACTTGTTTTGAAGGCATGAAGGAGTCACGAAGAGCAGCTGAGGCTAGTCACTGTGAGAGGCCATGGAAGACCATTGGTGAAGGTGTAGCCGCAGTTGCAATTGAAGGCCAAGGACTGAAGGGGTCATGCAGTGTTTTGGAGATGCCAGTACCATGAGATGACCACCAAGAGCAGCAGCATCAGTGGAGTACAGGCATCTGGAGCCTAGAGGATGACACGTGTGCTACAAAGGGCATGGCTGGAGAAGTGACCCAAGCCCTTGGAGGAGCCCAGAAGATTGTGAGTTGGATCCCAGACATTGGAAGGTTGGAGATTGATTTTTGCTTTTGATTGTGACTGTGCCCTGATATTTTCCCTCTTGAAGGAAGAAACTATTTTAGTGGAGCCCACAGTTAAGAGACTTTTCATTGTAAAAAGACTTTGGATTTTAAAAGAGATGGATATTTTAAAGAGATTGAAATTTTAAGAATATGTAAAGACTGTGGGATGTTTAAAGTTATTTAGACCTTGGGGATGAATAAGAATGTCAGGGTTTAGGCTTACTAGTGATGTGTTTGTGTGTCAAGTTGACAAGGGGTCAATTTTACTGGCTAGTTTTGTGTCAACTTGACACAGCTGGAGTTACCACAGAGAAAGGAGCTTCAGTTGAGGAAATGCCTCCATGAGATCCAGCCATTAGGTATCTTCTCAATTAGTGATCAAGGGGGAAAGGCTCCTTGTGGGTGGAATCATCTCTGGGCTGGTAGTCTTGGGTTTTATAAGAGAGCAGGCTGAGCAAGCCAGATGAGGCAAGCCAGGAAAGAACATCTCTCCATGACCTCTGCATCAGCTCCTGCTCCCTAACCTGCTTGAGTTCCAGTCCTGACTTCCTTTGGTGATGAACAGCAGCATGGAAATGTAAGCTGAATAAACCCTTTCCTCCCCAACTTGCTTCTTGGTCATGATGTTTGTGCAGGAATAGAAACCCTGACTAAGACAGATATTATGACTAAAAAATTTAAATGATTCTTTTTCTCTCTTATTTTTTTCTTTCTTTGTCTTTTTATTCTTTTTTCTTTCTTTCTTTCTTTCTTTCTTTCTTTCTTTCTTTCTTTCTTCCTTCCTTCCCTCTCTCTCTCTCTCTCTCTCTCTCTCTCTCTCTCTCTCTCTCTTTCTTTTCCTAGAGATGGAAACCAGGGTCTTACTATACAAGCACTCTACCACTGAGCTAAATTCTCAGCACTAATGATTCACTTTAAAGTTTTAATTTAATTTAATTTTATATGTATAGGTGTTTTGCCTTCCTATATGTCTGCACCATGTGTGTGTGTCTAGTACCCACAAATGCCAGAAGAGAGTGTTAGATCCCCTGAAACTAGAGTTATAGAAGGTTGTAAGACACCATGTGGGTGCTGGGAATAGAACCTGGGTCTTCTGGAAGAGCAGCCAGTGTTCTTACCATTGAAACACCTTTCCAGTGTCTTAAAATACCTATTTTATAAAGCCTCTGTTTTAAGAAGTTAAGATTATTCGCCTTTTTAAAAATTTTACAGTATTCATGTAGAAAAAAATTGACTCTGGACATATCCTATTACACAATTCTAAATTTAGAAGAGAAAATAAAATCAAATGGTGCTGTGTTGCTGTGTGACCCTAGCATGGTGCCACACTGCTGTTGTAACCTTAGCATGCTGCCACACTGCTGTGTGACCTTATGTATTGCCACACTGCTGTGTGGCCTTAGCATGCTACCACATTGCTGTGTGGCTTATATGCTGCTGCTGTATGACTCTAGCATGCTGCCACACTGCTGTGTGACCTTATACATTGCCACTACTGTGGGAACTAAAAGGGAGCTGGGGAAAGAGGGGGAAGGGAGGATAGCCCACATCCACCAGAGTTCCTCCTATGCTCTGAGCAGGCAGATGCAGGAGGGCTGCCAGCTTTCCACTTGGCCCCGGGTGGGCATCTAAGCCACTGACCCCACTTGATAGGGGGTGGACAAGGGGCAGCCCCTGAAACCAAGGTGCCCCTGGGCGACACCCTGTGCCCTGGGGTTATGGGAGAGAGGGCTGAGGCGAGAGAGGTTCCCATACAGGCGAGAGTCTGCACAGGGGACCTTGATGAGCAGAGAGGTCTATGATTTCAGAGCTTTATTATAGAAAGGCAGGGAGAAAGGAGAGAAGTTAAAAAGGAGAGAGAGAGACTGGCCATGGCCAAGAGGAGACAAAGGGGAAAGGGAGGGAGAGAAGAAAGGCTAGAGAATAAGAGGGAGAGAGAAAGAGAGAGGAGAGGAGAGAGGAGAGTAAGGGGAGTAAGAGCAAGAAAGCAACAGAGCAAGAGAGTGAGGAGGAGTCAAACAGACCCCGCCAGGCCAGGACACTTCTTAGACGTATTGATTCAGGTTTAACTGCAACCCTCAAACACACAGGTCTTGAGAGAAGGAACAAAGTGTGTCTCTCTACTAAGGCTTCTAGATATGCTCCCTTTTGATCTGAATTCTAAATGAGCTTATGTTCTTCACTCCTAAAGCATTCAAAAGCCTGCATTAAATCTAGGGCAGCTGTAGGAAAGCAATTGTCCTTTCCCTGACAGTTCATGGTTTGCACTATCACAGATCCCCAACAGTTTCCCAGGATGCTTAGTAATAACTGCACTACCTTGCTTTCTTATATTTAGCAGTGATAAAAATACTGTAATTTTTTTTTGTTGATGAGTTCATTATAATTCTAAATAGCAAAGCAGGAGGAAACTCAATGTGCTTAGTTCTGACTGCAGAGAAATCTATCAAGACTCACTCTCTCATCCCTGAAAAGAAGTATATTTACTTTGCCCAATTCCATAATGTTTCAGGCAAATGAAAGGCCTTGCACTTGGGATACAAGTGATTTTAACTACATATTTGAAATCAACTTCTTTTAGATTAGAGGAAGACAAATTCGTTGATGCAAGGAACGGATGGACAAATTTTCTTCTTGAAATGTACTGTGTGTGTACGTGTGTGTGTGCTCGAGTGTGTGATGTCTGATGTATCTTAATCATTTGTATACCCAACATCCCTTTCTCACGTTCCATGGATCCCCTCAACGTTTCCCTCATGCACCTTCATACCCACCTTAAATAAAAAGAATAGCAGCCTAGTTAGTACTGCCTGCATGTGCATGGATGCACTCATCAGCCATCACACCCCTGGAGAAAAAAAAAACTTCCTAGTATATCAGCCACCAATTATCTATAGCACCTTATTGGGGGAAGGGTCACAAGCACCTCTCCATTCATGGTGGAAGGTCACACGCTTCATCTCCTGCAAGTCTTAAAGTAACTCATTTGCTATGAGTTTGTGAATGCAACAGCTACACTGTGTCCAGGAAACAGTGTTTTGTGACTCTTGTACTTGTCTTCCAGCTCTCACATTCTTTCCATCCTTTCTTCTGCTAGATTCTCTAAGTCTTGAGTAGGTTATCAATATTTAGGACAGTCAATTTTGCCCCCTTGCCCAGTGAGAAGTTTAAGCATTAACCACTACCACTGCAAGACAAAGCTTCTCAGGTGATGGATGTAACACCTCTAATCTATGGGCATAAGCAGAGTTAGAAGCAGTTTGACACCACACCTACTTAGCGAAACATCAGCAGAGAGCTGTTCCCTGGGCTGATTTCCCAAGTGAGGGAATCATATGGACTTTTGACCAGGTTTACAGAGCACCCATGAATTCCCTCCTGTGACACAGACCTCAGGTTGAAATAAGAGCTTTCTAGGGAAATCCACCATCTTTTAAAATGTCTTTGTTACTAAGATATTTAAGAGAGTTCTAAGTTTAAATTACTTCATTTCTTTATACAGCTTCCCAGAAGCTGTGTACTAACATATTTATCTTTTATCACTGACTTCATTATAATTCAGAGCTGTCATGAACTCCTTCCCCACCTTTGCTCTCTAATTAGCTGCTTCACTGGACTCTAGCAGGCATGTTTATGGGCTTTCTTGTCTCCACTCTCCCTCACCTCTGTCTTCCTGCCAAATAATTTCTTTAGTTGAACCTGACAGAAGTCTCCTTGGGAGCCTGTTCTAATGCTGGTAACGAGCCCTGAAACCACAAGTTATATAATTTTGATTCTCTTATATTAAAATTTATTAAAAGAGCTCAGCTAGTAAGATGGCGTGAGAGACTCTGTCCTGATAAGATTCCTAGGAAGACAGCTATTCTGCGAGTCCACTGTATCGAAAAAAGCAAAGGCTCATCAAAATGCATGTGGTACCCAGGCTCTAATAGACAGCTGGCATCCGTCTTGAGAGAGACCCACTTCATAGCTTTTAATCTTACTCATGTAATGGGGAAGTATTGAAGAAGGACTTTTACCAGAGTAAAGCACAATGAAGGACAAAAGAGAAAGACTACTTTCAGTAACATTAGAAACTATTGAAGCAAAACTGAAAGGGTCTGCATGCATTGATAGAACACCACTGAAATGTAGTGTCTCATGCTGAATGATGTTTTCACTGAGAGATAAGAGTACTCAGGAACTTTTTGTTGTTGTTCTTTGGTTTCAGAACTTTCCAATGTGGTTTCAACCATTGCAGGTAGTCTGCAAGACATTTTAGATATTTCTAATGAAATTATCTCAGTATAGAAAACAACAAACATACAGTAGATATCCAATAAATGTTTCTTGAAACACAACTTATTTACCTACACACATTTCACTTTTACAAGGTTTAATGGCAGATGATTGAAAATAATAAATGCTGTTTTTAGCAGTTGAAGAAGTAATTTCTGCCTGTTCAAAACATGACTGTGAATGTGTGTGTGTGTGTGTGTGAGCATGGGCATGTATATGTGGGTGTGCGTGTATGTGGGCATGTGTTTTATGCCTATATGGATGGAGACCAGCAGTCATGTGTCCAGGTGTCATTCCTTAGGTTTTACCCACTTTGCTTTCAGATAGGGTCTCTCATTGGCCCAGATCTTACCAGCTAAACTAGTCTTGGTATTCACTGAGCCTTAAGCATTGCCAGTCTGTCTCCCTGGATGGCAAACATTTGCCACGATGCCTTACATTTAAAAAAATGAGTTCTCTCTCTCTCTCTCTCTCTCTCTCTCTGTGTGTGTGTGTGTGTGTGTGTGTATTTGAAAACTCGCTTTCACACTTACACAGCAGGCACTTTACCGTCTAGGCTGTCTCCCCAACCAGGCTGTCTCCCCAACTAGCATGTCAACCCTCATCTTTCTCTTTGAAAGTCTTTGTAAATTGTGAGAGATTTTGCTTTTAGTATTTTAGAAATTTTCACTTTCTCTTTCACTTGTATTGTTGCTAATAAGAAATATTCTATAATTTCAACTTTCTTCCCTCTTTATATGTGTACTTTTTCTTCCAGGTTTCATGTAAAATTTATCATATTTATTGAACAATTTAACCCCAGTGTGTCTGGTGTAGTGTCCTTCCTGCTTGTGGTACAATAGGTTTCCTTTGACTCTTTCAGTCATGGACCACATTGTTGCAACTGTCATCATGTCTTGAGTTTCTGTTAAATGATGCATTTTACACTTTTCTCCAACTGTAACCTCCATTTTCCCATCTGGGCTCCACCCATCCCCTCCAAACTCTAATTTGTCACTGTGAGCTGCTTCAATATGTCCCAGTAGGTTTCACAAAATTATTTCTTTTCATTACTGATGAGGCTGAGAAATGAATGCAGGAAGGTTTTCTTACAGCCTTTATTTGATATGTGTGATATAATGTTGAAAAACCATTGTTGCCTGACAAGACTCTGCTGACCCATTCACACATGATCCTGGAGATTAAAATAAATAAATAAATAAAACTGAACATAGGCAATGTTATACCTGCCAGTCTACTGAGATTGATGAAGACAAATGAACATGCTTATTATTTCTCTATAAAATATTAGAATAAACTCAGGCCTGTGATTCAACTGCTGAGTGAGTAAGGAATATATGTCTGTGTAGCTCAGTGGTTGTAAATCTTCCAAATGCTGTGACCCTTAAATATAGCTCCTCATATTATAACCATTAAGTTATTTTGTTGCTACTTCATAATTGTAATTTTGCTACTGTTCTGAATCATAGTGCAAATATGTGGGATATCTGTAGGTGACCCCTGTCACAACTAACAGGTTGAGAACCTCTGCTGTAACTTACATGGCAGTGGTCAGGAAGAGTGCAATAGTGTTCCTATCTGTTACTGATCAGGTATTGTCTAGTATTTAGTTGAATACTTACCAAACAAGAGAATTATTAGAACTCAAAAAATTCTAAATGTTTTTTCTCATTTTATTTTGAGATTTTTGTGTAGTGAATTTCTCTCATAATCATTTCTTTCCCCTATTCCTCTCATATGCGTCCTCACTTCCCAGTTCAACTTTATATGTTTCTTTGAAACCCATCAAGTACAGTTGGCACTGCCCATGGACTCTTTGATGTGTAGCTTTTCACGGGAGCATGGCTAACATATCAGAGTCCACACCTTAAAGAAAACTGATTTCCCCTCTCTCAGCAGCTGCCAACTGCCAATAGGCATGTTAGCTCTGGGTGGCACTTTATATCAGCCTCCTGTATCCATGCTGGCATTTTGTCTGGCTTGAGCCTGCACAGGTCTTGTGCATGCTGTCTCAACTGTTGTGAATTCACATATGCAAATGCTATGCTGTGTCCAGGAAGCACTATTTCCTGGTAGCCATCTACTGCTTCTAGCTCTTACAGTCTTCCATCTCCTCTTACACAATGATCTATAAGAGGAAGTGGTGATATAGACTCCCTATTTAGGAGAAACTAATCCGCAGTCTCTTTTTATCTTCACTGTAGTTGTACCTGATTAAACATTCAAATCAATCCCGACAGCAGTGGTTTGTTCCCAAAAGAAAGATAAAAACACACAATCTATATTTTTATGTGCCTAAAACAGCTCAATGGTTGGGCCAGTTCCTACCCTCCACATGGCAAATCCACAACACTCCGATATTCCCAAAATATTACTTACTAAAATCTATATTCCATCTTTTCTGCCCTAGACCCAGTCAGGGGGCCTCTTGGGACTACTCTTCCCCAGCTCTTACATGGTGGCTACACTCTCTGTCCTGCACCTTCTCAGCCCTGCTTTCTCCTCTCCTCTCTGGCAGCTTCCCTTCTTTTTCCTTCCTCAGTCCCATGCCCAGAAATCCTAAAAGTCCCACCTCTATCTGCCCTGCCCAGTCATTGGTTGTTTGCATCTTTATTTACCAATTAGAACCAACTTGGGGGCAGGATTCCTCAGTGTCTTAAGCTCTTGTGGGGACTCTGCAAACAGGTTTTGGGGGAACATAATTAGCATGAGAATACAAGCAGCTACAATTCGTCTTGACCATTTCTGGTTCTTGGTGTTAACTGCCATTTATTTATGAATGACGAGAAATGCACTAATTTCTGAACACAACAATAAGTCATTTAGGAATGGATTTACTACTGAGCCCATTTAGCAAAGTAATGGTAATAGGCTTCTCTCAGGGCTTGTGACCTGTCTATCCACAGTTTTGTGGCCCTGGCAATGGTGCTAGGTATGGATTTTCAACTGTGGGCCTTGAAACCAAGTGGAAGGAGGTTGGATACCCCCATGTCATTTGTGTTGTTATTGCACCATGCGGTATGTCTTGCTAGACTGGTCATTATTTTCACTCACAGGGTTCAAAGCTGGGTAAGATTAGTGATTACTTTTCTCTTCTAGTAGCATGAATAACACCTCGCAGCATGATGAAAGCTAGCCAATAAAGATGAAGCTTCCAGGTAAGTATTAGTTTGATTTCTCTATGTCCAATAACATAAGTTTGTGGTGTTTTTAACAATAGGGACTTACCACCATGTTCTGAAGCACAACAAAGAGCATTAGCATGTAATGTTTGCAATTCTAGGAAACCTCACTGGCCAACAACTCCAGAAGAGGTAACCCATTTCTGCCACTGGACTTTCTAGAAGTTAGCCTGTGGTATCCAGCAGGAGCATTTTCTCCCATTGTGGGTTAACTCCACCTAAACTTCTTATATATGTGTGTATGCATATAATTTAGGGAGCTTTTACAGTAGCATGCATCCATATGACTTTTAAAGTGTTGCTAATGGTAGTTATCCTTTCTTCTATCCCCTTCTCCACCTGCCCTCCCATACCTTACTCTATAACCTTTGTCATTTCATTCTTTTTTTTTTTTTAAGACCTAATGACTATGAGTATACTGGAGCTATCTTCAGATACATCAGAAGAGGGCACCAGATCCCATTACTGATGTTTATGAGCCACCATGTGGTTGCTGGGAATTGAACTCAGGACCTCTGGAAGAGTAGTCAGTGGTCTTAAATGCGGAGTCATCTCTCTAGCCCGTCATTTCATTTCTCCTTCTCCTCCTCCTCCTCCTCCTCCTCCTCCTCCTCCTCCTCCTCCTCCTCCTCCTCCTCCTCCTCCTCCTCCTCCTCCTCTTCCTCCTCCTCCTCCTCCCCCTCCCCCCTTTCCCTTCTCTTTCTCCTTATTCTTCAACTTGTTATAACACCACATTCTACTGTCCCTCTCATGAACACACACAATTCTGGGTCTTTCCCAGTTTCCTTACCTCCATGGGTATACCAGATGGAACACATGTAACTGAAGATTTCTTGTCACCAAAATGATATGTTTGTTGTCACTTAGTAGCACATGCTGGACTTAAACTTCTTCTGCAGCTCAGCATGGCCTTGATATCACATCCTTTTGTCTTAGCCTAGAACTCAGAATGGGTTTGGAAGTGTATCATCACACATAACTAAATGATTATTTTCACTAATTGGATGGTGTTGCTATATTAATGTTTCAATAGTCCTTATGTATGAAGAAATTAGGTACTTTCTCTTTTTTATCTTTCAAGAATATAACGTACATCTTTCTGTGTATCTAATTATTTCCTGCCTGTAATCTTTTAAAAAATGGATTAATGGAGCAATGGGAAGTTAGTACTGTCCAGCTTACTTCTTTTAAAATGGTAAAATAAAATAAAAATCACTGTGCAGCCCTACACATCTTTTGAAAATACTTCTAATTCTTCTCATAAAAAATTATGACAAAGCTGAGGAAATATGTACTCTAGTTATAGTGGAACACTGTAGAAAGCACACACTAATAAAAAGTTTTAAAGCAAGTCTAAAGAGAACTTAGATATCCAAGACTTCTATAGTCTGCCTGGCTGAGAGGCAGGGCCAGGGTTGAGCTCCTCGCCTCTGTGTCTACAGAATTTAGAAAATTCTGTCACAGGACAACAGATTAGGAGATATTTTGTCAGTGACTGAGAGAGCGAATGGATTATTTTTTTAGATGAAATGTATGATTTTATTATTTATTTAGTGTATGAGTGCTCTGCTGCATATACCCCCACATGCCAGAAGAGGGCATCAGATCTGCTTATAGATGTTTGTGAACCGCAATGTGGTTGCTGGAAATTGAACTCAGGACCTCTGGAAGAGCAGCTAGTACTCTTAACCACTGAGCCAGCTCTCCAGCCAGAATGGATCTTTTTTTTTTTTTTTTTTAACAAAGTGATGTAAGAGAATCTCTAGACTCTAACAGCTCATGTGAGCATTTTAAGGAAACATGATTTTATAGCCTATACTTACTTTTGTGTGTAAATGGCACCATTTTGAGAGGCAGACAGATTTTTTTGTCTTAGTTTTGTGATTTACTAGGCAGCCTCCTTAGTCTCAGTTGACCCTGGGGTGGTATTCTGTTGTCTTTTCATTAACTCTCTTCACTAATTTGAAGAGCCAAAAGCATTAACAGTGATACAAAACAAATGTACTAGAAAAGTCAGTATTATTGTGGGGCACATGTTAGATGTGGATCACAATCTTAATTCTGTCATTAATTAGCTTAACAATTTAGATTGTAAATTTAAAGTTTGTCACCCTGACACATTTCTTTTAAATAAAGAGATGAGTATATATATATATATATATATATATATATATACATATGTTATTATTATATATATGTATATATAATAATAACATTTTTATTTTGGGATCATAATTAAAAAGTGCCTACTCCATTTCTGTCTTTTAAATGTTATTCCACTTAAAATATTTATTATTTATAGTGTGTGTGTGTGTGTGTGTGTGTGTGTGTGTGTGAGATGAATGTACATGTATGTGTCTGTAGATCCCCTGGAACTGTAGTTACAAGTGACTGTAAGCCACCCAAGTTTGGAGGCAAAGTCAGGTCCTTTGCAAGAGCAGCAAGTACTCTTACCTGCTGAGCCATCTCTTCAGCTCCTAATTATACCTTTTTTTGTCATCTTAGTATATAAGTAATATTTTATGGTTAAATATAAAGATTTTGAAAAAAAAAAGAAGAAAGAAACTCTCAAGAAGAAAGTGAGTATCTCTCAGAGTTGCTGTTCTCAGAATGGCTTCAAATATTTCTGTAACATCTGTTGTGTTTTATAAAAATAAAGAGAAGGAATATGTCTGGTGGATGTGCAGTCAGGTGTAGGGGAAGGGATTGCCTTTGCCAGCCCATGATGAAGCATCACTTCCCCCTCAGGGACCAGCCAGAGAAAGGTAGAGAGAGAGAGAGAGAGAGAGAGAGAGAGAGAGAGAGAGAGAGAGAGAGAGAGAGAGCTGTGAGCATGTGGAGAGAGAGGAGGGGGGATGTGGAAAGAGAGGAAGCAGGAGCAAGAGGACAGAGCAAGAGCAAGAAGGTAAGAGAGAGGAAGCCCCTTTTATAGTGAGTCAGGCAAGCCTGGCTGTTGCCAGGTAACTGTGGGGCAGAGCCTAGACTAAATGTCAACAATATTCTTTTATATACTAAGCCAGCCCATTGTCATTGCTGCTGTGTGAATCATGAAAGCCAAGTCATATGTGGATGTTGAGAAAGGAGAAATTAGTATTCAGTACCTGAAGGATGGGTATGGGGCCGTGGGTGTGTGGGAAAGAAGGGAGTGGAAGAGAGCCCCGTGTCCCGCCACGGATGCGGGATGGCTGCACATGCTTTCCATGTGGCCCTGGGTGGGTATCTGGCTGTGCTAAGCCACTGACCCCACACAGCAGGTGGTGGGTAAGGGGCAGCCCCAGGTATCAGGTTCTCAGTCTCCGGCATCCCACACTGGATAAGACAGAGGAGCAGAATAGGGGCCCGGAGCTGTACTCAGCCCCAGAGATAAGGGGAGAGGGGGCAGGGGAAGAGGGGGCACTGGGTGGTTCTCACACAGGCGAGAGTCCTACCGTGGCTGCAGTGTAGGAAGGCCTTTTGGCAGGAGGTTAGACATGGCTCATTAGGGGAAAGCCTATCCCATCTTTCAAGCAAGGCGGGCCTTGATGGTCACAGGCAGTCTATGGTTTTAGAGCTTTATTGTAAAATGGCAGGGGGAAAGAGAGAAGGTAGAAAAAGAGAGGGAGAGGCCGGCCATGGAGAGAAGGGGGAAAAGAGAGAGAGAGAGAGAGAGAGAGAGAGAGAGAAGGAAGGCTAGAAAGTAAGAAAGCAAAAAGCTTAGCGAGTAAGAAGAGTGAAAGCTTAAGAGAGCGAGGAGGGGCCAAGCAGCCCCTCTTATAGTGGGCTAGGCTATCTTGCTGTTGCTAAGTAGCTGTGGGGAGGAGTCTAGCCAGAATGCCAGAAGCTGGGGACATTGTCTATGTGACTAATAGCCACACGCCTCTCCTGTGGGGGCTGTGGGGGTGGTAACTTTGACAGTAGCCAGGGGCCCAGGATACATGATTGAATGCCTTCTGTCCCACGTAGGTGGAAATTACCACCCACCAGGTCCCACTGAGGTTCAAGACCTCAGCTTGACTGGAGACCAGTCTGTCGATGCACAGCCCATTGCCCCACAGATGGGGACCGAGCATTTTTTCTATTTGTGACTTGAACATACAGTTTGTTGCTTAGTGCATTAGGGGCATTTACTCTGCAGTAACACTACCTCTGTTCTTTAAGAGAGAAGAGTCTATGGCCTCACATGTAGATGTGAAGCTCCATCTATTTGCACATTTTTGCACATGGCCAACCAGTCTGAACATGAAAAAAAAAAAAAAATACTGGGCTAAGGTTTTCTTCTACCAGGTTTGAGCAAGCTGCCAGGATTTACAGCTCCGTTCAAGCAGGCAGCTAAGAGGCAGCCATGACAGGCTGACTACCAGGGAGTTAGCAGCTCTCAGCTCTGAGAGGACTGAAACTGTGAGTCTTCCTTTTGCATGTTTACAGCCTGCCTGTCACCCCTGGGAATGCATTGTTGTTACAAGTTTAATTAGGTGTGTTTCATAGGGCTTTAAGGAGATGTGCATGACAGAATGATAGAAAGGCTTTTTCTTGAGGGACAAGAGAAGACTGGCTCTATGTTGGGGAAGGACACTGCAGTGTGAATGCATGGCTTCAAGGTGTGTAGGCAGACACCTGTAAATGTTCATCAGAAGCACACAATTTTGAAAGCACAATCAGATGGCCCACATGGAGGAGGTGAACACACACATCTAAGCACCGCTCAGCCTTCCCAAAGTTACTGTTACTCTGTAAGTTTTCAGAGAATTAATGTTTTCCCACTATATAGATCAAGAAGCAGGCTCAGAAGAGCAAAGTCATCCCCTGAGCACACAGCATGAAATATATGGCACAAGGTTTGGATTCACATCCAGAAGCTATGCTTTAAAAAGAAAACACTATCTATGGTAGGCTGACTCAAACTCACAGTTCTCCATCTTCTGGCTTCTTACTTCTGGGGATATAGCTAAATACTACCATTCCTGATGAATCTGTGCATTTGACATATGTACAGATGAGTGAGAGTATACATGCCTCTGTGTGTGTGTGCGTGTGTGTGTGTGCTGTATGTAATGCATGTGCATATAATGTATTGTGTTGTGAATGTTGATATACTTAAAGGTATTACTTATTAATGAAGGCTTTTACAAAGAATTTTTAAGGAATTTAATATATTTAATACTAACAGTGATTCTTTGGGTCAGCCAGTCCTGACCCTTTTCTACAAGTAAAAAAAGGGAAATGACAAGATACAAACTTACTTTCCCAAGATCACTTGGCCTATGTATTAAAGTTTGGAGTCATGAGTGGGGTGATGGCTAAAATCTAAGCCCATTATCCTCAAGCCCCCATCAAAGTGAATGCACACAGATGCAAAGCAATCCATAGGTTTCTCAAAGAGATAAGAAAGTCAAGAACAGCAGCCCAGAAAGGCTGTTTGTGCCAGAACAGTTCTCCTCCCTGAGAGTCCCTTGAAAGTCAGAAGAAGATGTGCTGAAGCCCGGAGAACTTCTCCTCCAGTGGGTACTGCAAAGATAAGAGTAGATATAACTGAAATCCCCAGGAGGACTATTTTCTGTGATTCCAGAAAGAGCTGGAGCAGAAGGACCAGCCCAGCCACATCAACAGATATCCCAAGCTCCAGTGACAAAGCTGCAGTCATTTGTCAGGGTTCTTGATGTTTTGTTCATTCTTGGTTACCGGTGAATCAAGAGTTTTCTCACTAAGGTCAGAATGAACAAAAATGGTGCTAGAGGAAATGAGAACTGTCCACAGGTAATCTGTAAACTGGTATGGGTGGTGCATGGACCGTTCTTATTTTCTGGTAACGGCACACTTCAGCTTCTCTCCACTTTATATCTCTAATTCCTGACCTTCTAAGTGCTTTTGTTCAGGAGTGGAAGTGGGGTGAAACTTAGTTACACAGACCATTTACTGAGTCTGTACTGTACTGCTGTTAGAAGATTAAAACCTTGATCTTATTATCCACTAAGCTGATGAGAAAACCCATGTGCAGGCCAGGAAAGGTGCTGCTGTGGGCTAGTACCTGTGATCACTAAACTCTTAGTTACCATGGTATACTGCTTGCCATCGGTAGGATCATGTGGCAAAATGCCTTGAGTGAAAGTGCAGGGTGTTTAAATTTACCCTGAAGCCACAAAAGCATTAACTAAGTCCATAGCTGGAGCATAATATGGTCTCTCATGTCTGTAATCCTAGCAGAAATCTAAGGCAGAAGAATGACAAGCCAAGGCTCACAAGATCAACAGTGAAACTGTTTCAAAAGACAAATCATGACTTGGGAATAACAGGGTTTTGATCTGGGCTTCTGAATAATTAAACTGGAATTGGAATGAAATGGATCATGAAATAGAAAAATCAAAATGGAGGGACCAATTATAGGAAAATTGCAACCATCTGTGTAAGAGGGTATGCCTGAATGAGGTGTGTGTGTTTCCAAAAGCCCGATATATAGTCCTGAAAGGAGAAAGGGGGATGTGAACTCTAGGCTAATGAATGACAAGGATGATCTGTCATGTTTGTAAGGCTGAACTCCTACTAGGAAGCAAGGCTGTCTGCAGTGGAATATGCTGGCCAGGCTGCAATTGAGCTAGCTATTTAGTATGGAAGGAACCTGGAGCTGTGATTGCCAGACACGGGGCTGCAGCTGTAGCCTCCCAGAATTAGCCTGGCCAGATGGTGATGGCTGTTCTCCATGGACCTCGGGAAGAAATACAATGAAAACACAAGTAAGAGGCACATGGTTTCCTCCAAAACCATCCGAAAACTTGCCTGGTGCAGTTCTGATTCTTCTCACACCACTTCTTGTGTTAACTTGGGGTAATAAAGAATACTTTATTCAAATATAATTTTTATTTTGGTGAGAATGTCTAGTGAGTATTCTTCTTAGTATCCTAGACTCTAAAAAATTTCTGTTGGAGGCTGAAAAAAATCTCTTCTAGTAAAGTCTTAATAAAAACTATTTATAGCATGACAAATAGACACTACAATTACAGCTTAATTCTTGGGTAACAGAGACAGGGTGTTAATTAGATCTTCCAGATAATGGTGATGACCATTTATACATACCAGGCAGTTTCCTGCACATAAGCAGGTATGAATTCTAGGCACCATTCCATTGGATTGGGCAAGAAATGTAACTTTACTAAAGTAATTTGAACTGGTGAATATAATGGTTGTACACCGTCAACACCCGTGGTTCTCAATCTGTGGGCCATGACTCCATTTGGGCCACAAGGTTCACAGGAGTCAACTAAAAGCATTTGAAAACACGGATATTTACATCATGATCCATAACAGTAGCAAAATTACAGTTGTGAAGTAGCAACAGAAATAATGTTATGATTGGGAGTCAGCACAACACGAGGAAACGTATTAAAGGGCCACCGCACTTAGAAAGGCCGAGAACTACTGCTATGGAGGCTTTAAGCAAAACTCTGATGAAGAAATGTGTGAGTCATATCACACTGTAACATGCACTCACATTTACCTTTCTGATTTTTTTTCCACCACAGAAGATTCCCAGCTGAGAAGGCCTTACTCTAGTGCTATCCTGGTGACAATAAGAGTGTCTGTCCACTTCTTCGTTTCCTTGTGGAAATCTCCTGCTAGCCTCTTGTCCTCAGAGTAAATTCATTTATTCAAAATATGAAGTATCCCCAAATGTAAGCTAGATCATCTTCCAGTTTAAATTTGTCTCCATTAGAATCTGGCTCATGTAACCAGAACAGTGAAGTCTTGCCTAATGATCATTTGTAGGGGAATTTTCCACACATCTGACATCTGACACAGAATTCTGTCTGAACAACAGAACATTGGTAAGCCTCTCCATTTCTCCTTTTCACTCAGTCCCTACTTGCTGCCCAGGATTCATGAGTTATTAAGGACACCCATCACTGTGAAACTACGGGGCTGAAAAGCATGGGCTGCAAAGGGGGTGTGGCTTGTTTCTATGCATCCGCATATTCATGATAGAACCATAAATTAAACATTGTGGTATTCATTCATTTACCCATTTCTGAGGAATCCCTGCCCCAGACAAATGGTGACCTTTACATGTTATGTGTCTGTTGAATGAGAATGAAGTTGAAAAGGTAAATGAAGAATTATTGATAACTCATGTTCTATCATCCACCTGTCTGTGAAAATGATATCTTATCTACCTGTCTGCCTGTCTCTTTTAATATCTGCATCTTGGTAGTAGATATGACTTTATAAATGAGAAAATAGGCTAAATATATTCAGGAACATATTAGGTCTACAGAAGTGAACAGGAGCATATGTAAAAGTTTGGACACATCTTACCAGAGAAGATGAGCTTTCCTCCACTCTGTAGCTAGCAGATACTGAAGCTGGCTTGGAACAACTAACTTAGAATCTTGCTCTCATGCCTCTCATGGTCTCATGGTCTCATGGGACTATGTTAAAATCATTATCAGTGGCCTACTGTATTCTTATGTTACTGGCTATTAGTGATGACAGTTAGGTTCTATCTGCAATCAAACACTATCACTGAAACTATACCTTTACAACATCAAGTTTGTCTGTATTGTGAGTCTCCACAACAAAGGGGGTTATAATAAAATGTCAATGGGTCTCTCCATTCCATATGGACTAAAAGAAACTCTAGGTTCTTGATTAAAACTGGGCTTTAAAATATGACTCAGATCATGGGTGGCCAGTCTTGTCTAGAAGGGTGGAATTCTAGACTCTTGATCTTCTCAACACGCTAACATCAGGCCTCTCTCCACCATCTGGTAGTTTCTGTCTCTATTAAATAGAATCGAGAAAGGGATCTAAAGTGAGATCCTCAGGAGGCAGTGATGGTTGCTTTAACAATCAGACTCAGTGCCTTATGAATTATACTTAAACTTTTTCTAATTGTGCTTGCAATGAGGTGGCTTTAAAAGCTCTAATAAACAAATAACTTGGATTTTGGTGGCTATGAACTTATTTTTCCTGCCCTTAACTGCTATCAAGATAAATTTTTAGAAGATTAAATTGCTGATGGAAAAAAAATTGAGACTTCATTTTTGAATTTTCTTAGCAGTGACTAGATACTATTATACTATTATTAAACCTGGAACCATTAACATAAATTGAGAAAGAAAAATACATTTCAGCTGCAAAGAAACTATAATGGAAAATAAAGATGAGTACATTCACTCTGTGGGAGCTCTGTGGTGGTTTGAGTAGGAATCTCTCCTGTAGGCTCAGATATCTGAACACTTAGTTCCCAGGTGGTGGAGCTGTTTAGAGAGATTATGGGAAGGTTCAGCTTGGTGGGAGAAATACATCATTCATGTCTGGCTTTGAGAACATAAAGCCTTGCTCTACATTCAGTTCACCCTCTGCTTCTGATTTGTGATCAAGATGTGATCTCTCAATCTCTTGCACCTTCCACCATGCCTCCCTGCCGTGATGCACTCCTACTCCTCTTAACTGTAAACCCAAATAAATTCTTTCTCCTGTAACTTGTCATGGTATTTTATCACAGCAACCAAAAGAGTAACTAATATACTGTCTCTATCAAAATAACTGAATAATATTACTGATGGCAAGGGCACAGAATAACAATACCTTTCTTACATTGCTGATCAGAAAATATATTAATGAAACTTTAGAGACCCCAGTAATATGAACATTTATATAGATTTACATATGGTATGTGGATAGATAGGTAGGTAGGTAGGTAGATAGATAGATAGATAGATAGACAGACAGATAAATTGATAGGGATTACATATATTATAAATTATCTTAGTTACTTTTTTACAGCTGTGATGAGACACCATGGCCAAGGCAAGTTATAAAACTAAATGTTTATTTGAATTACTGTTAAATATGGTTAGAGTCCATGACCATAATAAGTGGGAGCATGGCAGCAGGTAAGCAGGAATATTGCTGGAGTAGTATCTGAAAGCTTACTTGATCCAATGTACAAGGCAGAGGGAGGTATCTCTGTCTTTAAAAACCTCAGTCATCCCCAGTGACATACCTCCTCCAATATGGCCACACCTCCTAATCCTTCCCAAACAGTTCCACCAACTGAGAATCAAGCATTCAAATATATGAGCCTATGCAGGCCGTTCTCATTCAAACCACCACATATGTGTACTATGTTTGTGTATGTGCATGAGTATATCTATATCTATATATTTGAAATGCATTTTGTCAATCAATTCCATTTTTAAATGTATAATTCCCAAATAAGTATATTCAGAATTGGATATTTATAAACCATACAAGTTATTGTTTTGAATTGGAATATACAATATGGCACATTTATACAAAGGCATGCATGCAGCAGTAAAAGTGAGTAGTCTATATAGGAGGGTGCAGAGAGAGGAAAGGGAAAGGAGAAATGCTGTAACTAAAATACCATCTCAAAAATAAAAAGAATGAGCCAAACCAGAGTTCACACAATAAAGACAAATGTCACACAAAAAACATTGAGGAACATAAACTAGATATGAAAGAGTATATATTATCTGATCAAATGATTTTTAAAAATAGATGGTCTCAGAAGTTATAGCAGTAGTGGGCAGTCAAATGTGGAGGATGAAGAGAGGCTTCTTGTAGTGTCCTTGGATTGGCACGCTTCCTCTGAGCAAATACACTGATGTTGCATGAATGCTAACAGGTCATGGAAGGAAGGTGAGGTGTGAGGAGGGCTAGGAGATATGCAGGTATGGAAAGCAGTACAAACTGTGGTAGCTAATTGATCAGATATAACCTGTGAGATGGTATCTAAACCAAAATACCACATATGCAGAATCTATAATAGATTTTTTGTGACCTAATCATCATATTTTATGTTATTTTAAAGAAATGCTACAATCCTCACATTTATTGCAGGACCAGTGATATCACTCAAGTTATTCAACACTAAACCACTAAAAGCCAAAGCTACAACTACAGGAAAATAGTAATATTGTCAACATGAGAATTCATTTGCACTTTCCCTTTAAGTCTGGAAGCCTGGAGCCTCTTCTCTCTCTTTGGAAGGCTCTATAACATTGTTTATTCAGGCTGCATATGCCACCACAATTATGTGACCTGCTTAGCATGACAGGCCTGAGTCAGCCCAGTTCATATCAAATGCAACTGCTCTGTATTTAAAAGAAAGAACTCTGTGATGTACTAGCATGGCCCAAGAGCTTAATCACCGGGTTGGTGCTCCAGGCTTTCTAACAGGCCTGCTCTCTCTGCCATTGACTCACAGTCGCGTATTTCCAAATGGACAAGGGAATGAAGACAAAAACAAAATTGCTGGTGACTAAGAATAGCATCCAGGCATCCTGGAAAGAAAGGCAGCCCTTGGGTGCTGTGAAGTTATAAAGGCCAGCACAGCGGTCATGCAAGATAAACATCTGCGTAGATGGCTGATGTGAGCTCTGGGGACTTATAGCTCATGGGTGCAATTCTGCTTCCCTGGAGCTGAATCCTGGTTCTGTCATGCTTGAATAAACTTGACACATTTTTTTAGTGGTCTCTGTTTAAACATGAGCATTATATTGCTGAGCAGCAGTGGTAGCTTTGAGTGTGTGCATGTGTTTGTATGTTCGTATGTTCATGTGTTCCTATGTGTGTGTGTGTGTTTTTCCTACCATTTATTTATTACAGCCTCTACAAAAAATCCTGTGTTCCCCAACTTATATCCACATGTCCCATATGGGTTTGTGTAATTTAAGTATGAACTCGATGTCAGATCCAACTGCCTCAGGTTGAGACCAGGAACATCCCCAAAGTACAGGACAGTGCAAAACAATCTCTTCATCATTGTCAACCATGCTTCTGGTGAGATGCAGTCTAGATGAGACCTAGAGCATGAACATTAACGCTGCATTGTTTTTCTTTTGTGGATCTTGAAAAACTCACTTCATGGAACAGGAATCTATTCTCACTAGTGCTGGGAGCTTCCCATCACCTCTCTTTTCTGAAGGAAGAAGTTGAAACTCAAAGAGGAAATGAGACACTTTTAAAGCCATTTAGCTACAAAGCAACACAATTTAACCTTGAACCTCCTTGGGCTTCTATAGCCATATCAAAAGGCATCCCCTGAGCTGTGCACTGGGAGCTTTAGGATTTGGAAGGACCATAGCCAATGTTTTTTATCTTTATTCTTCACATTGATTATCTATTAGTGTATTTAGAGTGAAGGGGGACTACACATGCCACAGCACACATTTGGAGGTCACAAGACAACTGATTCTCTTTTATAGTATTGTGGATCCTGGGAATTGAACTCAGGTTGTCAAGTTTGGTGACAAGCATCTCTAACCACTGAGTCATCTCTCCAGTCCACAAATCAGCATTCTAGCCTGGTACTTATGTTCACTGTTAAAAAACAAAACAAAACAAAACAAAACAACAACAACAACAAAACAATGCTCTTGCTCCAAGGGGTAAATCATACTTTATTCTGAGCTGAATGTGTTAGAATGGGGATTTGGGCCCCTCAGTAATTTGTTCTATTGTGGAAGACATCACATGACTTTTTATAGTCTTAGGAGAGAAGGGTCAACTGCTTTCCTAAATGCGTTAGTTGTGGAGTCAGCCATGAAAGTGTCAATGGGGCAGAAGAAGCTCTGCTATAGGTTTCAGAGGCCATCTGAACATTCTTAGCTATAAGGTTGCTGGCAACAAGTGGTCTACTGAAAATGCATTCCAAAGCAATTACCTGTTAGCCACAATGGTGTCATGTCAAGTAGAGAGTATGAGCGTGATGGCTCCGAAGGGACTTAGATCACCCAAGATCATTCTGGCTCAACACAAATTTCACCTTCAACACAGATGTGGCTTCTTCACAAATGCCTGATTCATGTTCTCTATTCCTAAGAAATGATTATGCTGCCCTCTTCAATGGGTCCCCTTTCCAAACTTGCCTAACACAAATGACAAAAAAAAAATTCATCAAGAGCCTGGGAGAAATCAGGGACATTGTGTGTGGACCTCACAGAGTTGCCTGCCTCATTTTGAATTTCCTCAGACACCTCATGCCCTTATTTCCCTGTCTTTCTCCCAACTTGATGTCTGCCTTACCCTTGACATTCAGGCCTTACCTCATCTGCCTTTCCTACCTCTGCCCACATGTCTGCTCCTCTGTGTGCTTGCTCTACTGTGCCACCATCCTGAAGTAAGGAGTCACCTCACACTGGAATATCAGCTCTCTTGGGGACAGAACTTCCTTGGCTCTTCTTCTTGGGTACCACAGCCTTTTGTTCAGAACTTTGCTCAGAGTGTTCACTCAATATATTTATTGGAGGGAGAAAGACCAAAAAGGCATATGGTATGAGTGTATCTTAATGTCAGTAACTATGAAGATGAAGCTGATATGCATAGGTGCTGTAGCATGCCCCAGGCTGTTTAGCATCCTTGCTTTATAAATGACAACATGTAGGTCCAGACAGGGTATAGTAACTTTTTCAAGTCACTCAGCTGCATACATCTAATCAAGAGTTTGTGTGAGTTTGTGTGGCTTTGTGACACTCCAAGTTGCTCTGCAGGGCTCTTTATTGTAGTGCTGAGCTGCACACCGTAGGATGCTATCAAGTCCCCCACATCCTCTACTCACAGATGCTGGTAAGATTTCCCCTGCAACCTGCCATTACCCCAGTTACAAAGAAGCAAAATGTTTCCAGATAGCTGTGTATTGGATATACTGGGGCCGGGATGGGCGTGCCCATCATAGAGCATTAACTGCATCCTAATACCAGCATTTTTTTAAAACTAGGTTTTCCTCGGTCACTATTGCTTATCTTTCTCTGTGGAATTCCAATTGAGATAACTCTCAAATTAGATGAGCTATCATTTGATTATTCTATCTTTGGGTAGAATATCTCAAGAACTTGATAAACAGGAAGTTCTTTCTGCCTACCCTACCCAATAGCACCACAAATAACTAATTCAAACTATGGATCTGAGAGGCTAGAAGAAGAGTTCCAATGTACCTTGTTTGAAGTATAGTCTTTGTGTGTCTACTAAAATTATCTGATCTCATTTTGGTATGATAGTATGCTATTCCAGGCTGTTTCAAACTTGGGAAAATCCTCCCGCCTCAGGCACTCAAGTACTGATGTAGCTTTGAGCCATCACACATGGCATGAACTTGCAGGCATGAGCACAAAAGTAAAGGCTCAGGCATAAATCAGTGATTTTTTCATGTGCTTATCCTTTATATTAGCCACTCTTTTAAAAGAGTTACAGAATTTGAGTGTGCCCAGGTATGGAATTCTAGCATTATTCAACTGTAATCCCAGCACTCAAGGGGCTGAAGCAGAAAGATCACAGGGCAGAGATTAGCCTGGGTTACAAAACACGATCCTGACTCAACAACAAATCTTACAACAAAATGTTCAGGTTTTAGTATGAAATCTTGCATGTGCTATCATATGAATCTTGCATTAAAAAAGGAAACAGTGTTTCTACCTATTCCCCTCATTCCATTCAATGAATTTACTAAAAGATGAAATAATGGTTTTTTGAGACAGGATTTCTCTGTATAGTCCTGGGTGTCCTGGAACTCACTTTGTAGACCAGGCTGGCCTTGAACTCAGAAATCCACCTACCTCTGCCTCCTGAGTGCTAAGATTAAAGGCATGCACCACCACGCCCAGCTAGATGAAATCTTTAATGAAGAGATTTTCTAAGCAGTGTTAAGAATGGCATCACCTATAGCAGTAGAGAAATGAGTGACACCTGGTGGTGAGCCACTTTCTACTTGTCAGAATTCAAACAAGGCCTTTATTAGTTTCAAATAATCTGCACTGTTTTGGTCAAGTATCAAGAGTATTTTCGGCTCACAGCTGTTTTACTGAGCAGAGCAGGAGCACAGAATTGCAAACAGTTTTCACTGTGGAATGCAGAAGCAGGAATACATACTCTTCTAGTCCACAAGAGCTGACTGCAGGCACAAACTCAGAACAGAGACAAATTCATGTTTGCAAGGCTTCCATCAAGAATGGCCTCCCTGGCTCAGGAGTGAGAAAGGCAGACTTGGGTGATTTTAGAATTCAGACCACCCAGATGGGAAACTGCCAAGTGGTGTATGAATTGGCCCTGGAAATCTGACAAGGGCAACTCAGGAATGAAGAAACAATAGATACACGCACATCAAAAACTGGGATCAGGTGTGCTGTGCTTGCTCTGATGGAGGTCTTCATAGGAGGTGTCTGTAAGGGAACAGCCTCAGAAAGTGGTCATTAAGAAAAGGAAACTGCAACTGTTAGGTTTTGCACACATTGTCAACACCCAAATAGGTGGACGGTTTTGCTGTTCCCTTGAGTCTGAGACTTTGTGGACCTCTCCATGCCCAAACCCATGTCAACAATACACAGTCAGGACTAGGGTGTGGTCTGGAGGTGGTTGCTCTAAGGCACAGTTCAGTAAGGTGGGAGGTGACTATGACTTGCTTACTGTGGCTGTGGTTTCCACTAAGAGAGATGAGATATACAATAATAGCCATGTCGTAGCTGCCTTTGATTTGCCTTCTGATCTTCAGCCTTGAGTTTCTAGACAGCTAATTCAATGAGAGGAGTATGGAGTATGTCAGGAAGGAGGGAGGGAGGGAATACAGAAAAAGGACAGGGGGGGAAGAGGCACTATGTGATTGCTTCAGGACCTTAGACAAGGGATAAAACCCTTTACATGCAGTTTTGAATCTTGAGCTTTGAATTATCTGAAGGATGCTTCTGTCCTAATTGCCCTGACCAAAAGATTCTAAAACATACAAACCCTACTTGCTTTTTACCTACTTCTGTTCCGAGGTCTCTGTTCACTCTCCACTTTGCTTGTCTGTCTCCTTGTCTTTCTTGATTGTTTGTGTGTGTGTTCCTTCCCTTCTCTTCCCCTTTTCCCTTCTTTACATTTCTGAGACAGGGTTCCTATGTAGCTCAGGCTGACCTTGCACTTATGATCCTTCTGCCTCAGTATCCTGTGTGTTGCTGTAACAGATGTGCACCACCATGCCCAGCTTCTTAGTCTTCTTTAGGCAACTCTTCTAACATGGTCCACATTTAATCCTATTTACAAGTATTTTAAAAAATACTCTAAATGTGCAAATTCAAAATGGCATGACACAGAAAATTTCTTGGAAAAATATTTGTAACATTTGTTCATACAAAAATCAGATTATAAAAGAGTATATATAGTATTTCCCAGAGACCATACTATGGATTTCTGCTTTGGCATGGAACTAAAATTTGTATTAGCTAGTACTGGGACTAGGAGAGATTATTTGCTACATCCACTCCAGTGAAGTCTGCTTGACAAGCTGAAAGGCCTGGAAGCAGTCACGAGGCAAAGAGTTTCACGGAAACAGCCTCCTGGAACCTTGGCATTCCCATAGCTAGAATGCCCCAGATTTGTCCCTGCAATATTGCAGAGGGTCTTGCATGCTTTCTTATATTATTTTACTGGATACGAGTTAGAAATCTCAGGGCAAGCTTAGCAAAGTATACCTAGAATCTTCATTACAGTCAGGTATTGCAAACTACATTGCATATTAGAAGCAAGTTGGTGAATTCTTCTGACAAATGGAGATTCCCTACAGATACTTAAAAGAACAGCCAAGTTATACTCATATGCAAGAATTAACCAAGGCCTAGAAAATAGGTGGGTTGTGGTATTGCATTATTCATGAGAAGGTCTGCTAGAGCAGAACCCCCTGGTGCTAGCTTTCTCAAGGCTCAAAGGAGTAGCACAAATTATGACTAGGATGTGAAGTCCTTACCTGTCATTAGCTGACTCTAGGCAGGGCTGTTTTATGTTTATTGTAAACATTACCTGGTTCCTATAAGTCTTTTGAAGTCATTCCTCTGTTTTGTGTCAGATAACTTCAATGTACTTTGCCTGCTGTGACACCCTACCCCTTTGTTTTCTGTATTATATAAGACTGGTGTTCGCTTTGTGACAATACATTCAGATCCAGCACACTCTTTTGTGTCTGTGTCTGTCTGTCAATTCTCAACGACCTCTTGTTCACCTGCAACCAGAAACTCGTTCCCCACAGGTAGGAGACCCAATAGAGGTTAGACTGTGGCAATTATTCATAATAGGATCTCAAATGGACAACATAGACAGACAAATACTAATAAAAAATTGTGATATTCACAAAGTTCTTACTGATCATCGCTTGTTAACTATAAATGCATGATTTTATAATCTTAAAATTCCATGTATAAAATCAAGCTTCAAGCAGTCCTATGAAAAAAAGGCATTCACTGTATTAATGGTACAAGAGCATATGGATATCAAAATGCAAAAACCTGAACACAGACAATGTAAGTGTAGACCTGATGTGAAGTGAAAAACATCAAACCTCTGCAAGTCAACAGAGAAAAAATCAGGTTGGTCATAGGTCTAATAATACGTTTTAGAAGCAATTGCAAATGTCTAGTCCATGAAAGCAGAAACTGAAAGTTTTACTCCAATTAGAATGAAATGTTTCTGTTCTATGATAAATGTAATGGTTTGAATATGGTTGGCCCAGGGAGTGTGTGACCTATTAGAAGGTGTGGCCTTGTTAGAGTAGGTGTAGTCTTGTTGGAAGTGTGTCATCTTTAGCATGGGCTTTAAGATCCTCATCTAAGCTCCTTGGAAGCCAGGCTTCTCCTAGCTCCCTTCAGATGATGATGTAGAACTTTCCATTCTTCCTACAACATGCCTGCCTGAAGCTGCCATGCTCCCACCTTGATGATGCTGGACTGAACCTCTGAACCTGTAAGCCAGCGCAATTAAATGTTTTTGAAAGGGTATTTTGCTGAGGCAGACACACGTAAGAGTATGTTTTGCTGAAACAGCTATGTGAGAGGACATGTGATATTTAGAAAGAATGTACATATGACCCCACAGTCAGTGGGAGGAGGCTCTGGCATTGGTTCATCTTGCTCTGCCTTGCTAGTCTTTGCCAGTGACACTCTGACATTGGTTCACCTTGCATCATGTTGCTGATCTTCCTTTGTCATGACTTCATAAAGATTAACTCTCCAATGAATTTCTTGTGACACTCTAGTGGCTTCCACAGACTCTGGCCAATTTGCAGAGTCTTGCAGTTTTTTTCTGGATTGAACTGCTTTTTCCGATTCGTGTCTGGTGATTGCCATATGGACTAGACTGCCACTGCTGATTCAGGTTGGTGTTTTGCTACATGACCACAAAGATTGGAATAGTCTCAAAGAACTTTTTCTAAACAGATCCACAACCCTCATTTCCTATTAACCTTTCTTTTCTGCTACCTCTGGTGAGTGGTGGGCTAGAAGGAAGGTAGAAACATTTAAGAACCCTTATTAAGTTTTGAAAAATCTAAGCCTACAAAGAACCAACAGGCTGAGAAGTTCTGAGTGTCCTTGGAACTTCCCCCTTCTCTGGCCTTCACTGTCAATATGGCCTACTTGACTGCTTGCTATCTGCCCCTCCATCTGCTGGCCCAGAACTTGGACCTGTCATCTCTGCTCCAGACCTGGTTCTGGATGCTGCCCTTTTGTTTTTGTGCGTGATTAAGTCTTTTCCAGGAACATTGACTCTCTATGGCTTGATCTCCACAACTGCAGCTTCTTCTTCAGAAACTGCTGTGGACTTATTGTTTTTTCAACACATACCCCATTGCATTACTGAGACTCTGCTGTAGCCATTTTCATTTGGTAAACCAGATGATTATAGATACATATAAAGATACAGAGATATAAATAGATGATAAATAAATAAAAATGATGATAGATTAGATAGATAGATAGATAGATAGATAGATAGACAGACAGATAGATTTGCTATGTTGTATGACAGAAAAAATAATATTAATCATTAAATCTGGAATAAAAGAACCTATATTCGCTTCAGCCAGATTACCAAAGTAGGCAGGCTTAACTGACAAATTGCTATCTTTGAAACTATGGCATCTTGTGAAATTACTGTTGTTCAGTAACCTCTGAGCTTGAGGAAAAACATAAGTATGTCTGTTTTTGTTGTGGAATTGAGCTTTCAGGGCAACAGCTATCCTTGTTTGCCTGCTGAATTCTTCCTGTTTAGTTACATCTTTATCAGATAACCTGGGGAGCAGCCACGTTAACCTCACTCTCTCCTTTATCAATCACTATCTTCTACTGGCCTGCCGTTGACTGAACTCAACCCGAGGCAGAAAGTATATAATCCGCTGGTGTGAGCCATCCAGGTTGCCTCTTATTCTCTAGGATATAGGAAGTAGGAGGGAAAGGTTGGAAGTGAGTGAAAGGGGCAGATTCATATATGGATAACAATGTATATTAAAATGATTTATTGATTTTGTACCATTGACATTGTTTGCCATAGCATGTCCTATAGCACATAGGTTAGGAGTTGACATTATCAAAGCCATCTGAGTCCCACAAGACTTTCTGCTGCATTGTGGAAGGAACCACTGAGATGCAGAAAGTCCAACACGGGTTTTATTAATACCGTGCTAACTCCATCAGAAGTTGTTCTGTGCAGGCTTATGATTTGCTGTTCAACTTAAGAAGGTTGGAAAAGCTTTGGCCACATATTTTGTCAGAGGGTTTGTTCAGAGTGGAAAGATAACAAGGGTAGGGGTTAATGTGCTACAGATGTCTGGGACACTGACTCTGGCTGCTGGTGGTAATCCAGGCAGGAAACCTGCTGTTGCAATTTCTGTCTGCCGGAAAGGAAGGGCTGAGCTGTAATTGCAGAGTTTTTAGTGATGTAAATGCAGCCACGCCTGGAGCGAAGCCTCACAGATGCACACCATTACTGCTAGCCCAACTGCTCCAAGGCAACTCATTTGCAATCAGTTTCAAAGCTGCATAGATGGAAGAGCTTTCTCTCTTATTGTAAAACTCACTTTAGATTCTGCCTGCCTAACATTTTGATGAAAGGTAATGAACCTCTTCTGTCCATCAGAGTGTGGCTCTGGTAACAAGCCTGCTACTTTAAAAGAAGGAAGTGTATGTGTGTAATAAGTTATGTGTGTAGATGGTGTGCATATATGTATGTGTATGGCATATGTAGTATGGTGTGCATGTGTATTGTGTTGGGGTGTGTGTGTATATTTGTGTGTGTTATAAAAAAGTATCAGCAGTCCTTTTACATTTGACCCAATTGTCCACCACACTTCCTCTCTCCTTATCTAGTGATGAGTGTGACGGGCACTTAAGTAGTCTAATCAGAGTGGATTTGAGTTTCAGCACTGGTTCCTTCCCACCCACCAAAAAAAGCTAACGATACTGGAGATATTTGGCTCTGGAGCTACAACATTGCAAGTTCTCCACAGTCACAGAAGTTCTGTTCCATCAATCAGCTTGTTTACCCAGAACCTTGGTGCACAAAAGGAGGAGGGAGAGACAGAGGGAAAGAATGAGGGGGAGGGAAGAAAAGCAGCTTCCAGTGTGAGGCACAACTTGGCTGGTATGACCTTAGAGAAAAGAGCTTGGGGAGCCCTCATTTTAATTCTTTCTCCTGATCCTCTGCTCCCACTGAGACCAGGGCCTAAGGTATTCATTCCACTTGTGTGACCCATCCAGGTAGCCTGGATTTAGAAGGACATAGTCACACGTATCTAAACATGCAGATCCTTGGGATGTTGCCTTCTGCCTTTGCCAGTGTAACCCTGAAAATGCTCTCTTCTGACTCTTCCCATGCATTCATTAGATTTTTGTCCTATAGACAACCTTTGAGTCACCTCACAGCTTAAGAGCTCCTCACATTTGAAATACTTTCCTGGAGTGGAGGATTATTCCAGCTTGCAAAGGACCTGGGTTTGGTACCAGCACCCACATGTTTGCTTATAACCTCCTATAACTTCAGTTCTGAAAGACCCACAACGTGAGGACTCCCCCACGTTCTGACTCAGGAGAGGCGACACCCCAAATCACACACGAGAAACGGTCTTGCTGAAAACTGCAAGAGGACTTTTATTTCAAGAGTGCTCTCGGGCCCACAGTCATACACCACGCAGGGCTAGAGGACCATGGCGCCCTGAGTAGCTGGGGAAGGGGGTATTTAAAGGAAGAAACCACAACTCAAGGGGGTGGGGAGGGCGTTGTTGAAAACTACCAAAAATACCAGTTAAGAGACACAAGGAAGTGGAAAGTCAAGACAGTTTTCTAGGAGCCTCTAACAATAACACCTTTGCATGGTGGGTTCCAGCAGTGGTCAGGGTGGGTCAGGGTGATTTTCTTTGAATGAACACTCCCTGAACCCTGGAAGCAGGTGGGTGGAGGAATGTCTCTATCTTTTTTATTATTAGCATACCTTGGAGCATTGAGTCACAAAGGTCACATTCTCAAGCCTGGGCCTAAAGGCCTAGAAGTTTGTTTTTATGTTATACTTTTTCAGTTCCAGTAGTCCAGTGCCCTTTTCTTAGAACTCCTGGCACAGACACATGGGGCTCACAGACACACATGTAAGTAAAACACTCATACACATAAAATAAACAAATCTAAAATTAAAATACTTTATAATTTTTGCATCAATAACATGCTACTGGAGCAATTAGCAGTCATGTATTATTCTGATTCTTTTGCTCTTTTATGAAATTCTATTTCATTTATTAGTATGCCCAGGTGAGTGCACAGGCACTAGTGTGCTACATGTGAAAGCTTTGCTTTGTCTTTCTCTCAAAAATAGCTTTCCTGTCAAAAGCCAATGTGTCAGAAATCTCTGGCACCTTTAATATCCCTGCTTGTACAACATTTATGCAAATCTTCTGATCTTATCACACAGTACAGCTTCTCTTTACCCAAAGGTCCCTTACTTTCCCAGAGCTCAATGGCCTGGAAGGGCCTACCCCTCCCTTTTTCCTTTGATCCTTTGCATTTATTGTGAACAAGAAGGTAGACACCTGAGCCAGGCATCGTGGCACACACCTTTAATTCCAGCACTTGGGAGGCAGAGACAGGCAGATTTCTGAGTTTGAGGCCAGCCTGGTCTACAAAGTGAGTTCCAGGACAGCCAGGGCTATACAGAGAAACCCTGTCCTGTCTCAAAAAAAAAAAAAAGGTGGACACCTGTAGTTGGTATAACAAACTGTATTTTAATATGCTGAGAGTCATCACACAAGGTTCACACTCTAAGTTCCTATGATACTAAGCCCATCTCACCAAGGCTGCTCAACTGTGGATGTATCTTAGCTGAAGGTTGGGTCCTGGTATGAGAGTCAAGCTCCTCTGGGAGACTCTCCAGCCACCAGGCAGATCAAGGTGGAGCTCTCCAAATGTGCAGGGCAGAGCATTGCTCTTGGTTTCTGCTTTTATCCTGTCCAATGGGTATCATGGGGTTTTAGGATTGTGAGTGTGTGATGTCACTGAGTTCTGATGATCAGATGCAGCCTTGGGTGTAGTGGGGGATATTGACTGCACTAACTTTCCATGTCTAAAAGGCACTTTTGTTTTTTAATATGCTCATTATAACATTCATTCTTTTAAAACTAGTCAAATCCCTGGAAATACCAAAGTTGGACCGTAGCCACCAGGGAAAAGACAGTTATCACCAGCGTCTTAACAACAACAACAACAACAACAACAGCAACAACAACAACAGTAAATCTCTCCCCCAGTTTCGGTTCTGCCACACTACTTTTTGCAGAAAAGATGTTGCCAGCTGAGCTACTTTCTCCCATTTCTTTGGTGACACCTGGGTTGTTATACATGTCATTCTAACTCTCAGGACACCTCTGGTGGTTGGTTCTCTCTCTCTACCTTGGTCCAGGCCTGTGGTGGTTAGACCTCTGCATAAAGCACTTTACAGCTGACCCATTTGGCAGATTCACTTGACTTTAATATAGAGATTTTACACACAGAAAATCTAGTTATTGCTCCCCTTTCTAGATGATTTAAATGATTATTTATAAGTAGGATTGGTCTTTATAATTGAGAGGTCATGAACTGAAAGTATGGTAGAAGTTATTCTATGTTCTCTTGCTTCTCATAATACCAAGTGTATCACTCTATTAGCTTCAAGAAGTGCCCCATCTTCTACAGAACACTGTTAGCGAAGGGCTCCTGTGAGAGGCATTCTAGTGATATAAATGGAAGGATATTCCTTTTATTTCATGAGTGATTCTGTAGAGGAAACAGTAGGTAGTCATTCCCTATGCTAATATTTAGAACTCTGTTGCTCAAATTCTAGAGTAATAACTGATGTGTTAGAATGGTGGGTAGTGTCTCAACAATACACTAGGCCAGAGCAGTTCCATGTGGAAGAGGTTTTATTGGAAGGGAGAGACAAAGGGATAGCAGAGAGAGAAGAGGGGGAGAGACGAGAAAGAGAGAAAAGAGAGAGAAAAGAAGGAAGGGGGCGTAACACAAGTAAGGGTGGGAGGTAAGCCAAATGGATTCTGGGAAAATGGGGGCCATTGTCTTAGCAACCGGTCTGCAGGTCACAGGTCTGCTGTTACCTCATAGGTTTGGAATGTCCTGATGCCAACAGTAACAGTGTTCACCTCACAGCACTGAGAAAAAAAAAAAAAAAAAAACGTTGTTTTTGTCCTTGTTAGACATGGCTGCCCAGGTTGGCATCAAACTCCTGCATCAATGACCCTTTTATTTCAGTTCCCAGGAGCTGGGAGAACGGAAGTACCGACTCAATGTTGTCTAGTTGCGTTTCTTTTAAGTGGCCATTAGCAATCTACTTCCTTACAGAAATAGCTGGTGGCTACTCTAAGTCCACATTGCAGATAACAGCTTAGTGTCATGCTAAGGCCGTAAGCAGACACGGATATTGAAGTTGAAGAGCATCATTCTCTGGCCACTGTCCTTATGCTCTGATGTCCTTTGAGAATTTTGTTCAGGAGCAGTTATTGGATCCTTAGAGATTAGAGATAGTGTCTGAATGCCTTTTCTCTGGATTTCACACCCACTGTTTTCTTTTTGTAAGTGAACTATTGCTTCCTCCTTGTCCTTATTTATTTATTTATTTAAAATGAGATCACTTTATTGGGTTTGAGCCAGGGGAGGTGACATTGACTATCTTTCCAGACTGAAAAGGGGGCTGCTCTAGCACAGGTCACACGACCCACCTTATACAGCAATAAAAAGTAAAATCTAAACCTTTATTTAGAATTAAAGTCACTAGGGTCACCCAGGCGCTTGGTATTGAGGCGACCACACTGCCTTCCAGGTGATCTGCTTGGTCCCTGTGAACATGGACTAATTATTCAGTACGCTGTCTTGTCGTTGAACGTCGGCTCCTCTGTCACACTCAGCTGCTTGTTGGAGTACAGAATGCTAGCTGAAAGACTGTGATGCCTCTGCCCGTGTCCTCGCCCACCTGGGATCTTCAGGGATGGGCGAGGGACATCAAGAGCATCACCGAAGCCCCAGACCCAGGTTACTTCAGCAATGAAGGGCGACTACAGAACTCTTGCTGCTGTAGCCACTATGGCAGTGCTAAGTGTATGGTACATTGTCTTCTTCTCCGTGGCCTTGGCTGTCCCGGGGCTCACTCTGTAGACCAGGCTGGTCTCTAGCTCATAAATCCGCCTGCCTCTGCCTCCCAAGTGCTGGGATTAAAGGCGTGTGCCACCATGCCCAGCTATGGTGCATCTTCTTTAACTTTTGCTATCTTGATAATTGGAGTTTTGGTTTCATTGTAAGCATTCCCAGCTTTTGACCAGTAGGTGGCGACAGAACAGCCATGTCCTTTGTACCTAAGTGGCATTTACTGCAGCATGTTTTTCTGGTTTTTGTTTTTTCTTTAAACTTTTGTTTTCGTTTTGATTTCTTTTCCTTTTTCTTCACCTCATAAAATCCTAAGACAAAATATTAAGACGCTACATCAAGTTTTTTTGGAACAAGGCCTCTCTTTGTATCCTGGCTGGACTGGAATTCACTATGTAGACTAGGCCTCCAATTCATAGGGACCTGCCTGTCTCTACCTACAGGGTGCCGGTTTAAAGGTGTGTGCCATGTCCACCCCTGAATCAAGTGTATCCAAACACAGGTAAGCTAGCTAAAGCTATAATATAAGGTATTCTTTTGTTTGTTTGTTTGTTTGTTTGTTTGTTTTTCGAGACAGGGTTTCTCTGTGTAGCCCTGGCTGTCCTGGAACTCACTTTTTAGACCAGGCTGGCCTCGAACTCAGAAATCCGCCTGCCTCTGCCTCTGTGCTGGGATTAAAGGCGTGCACCACCACGCCTGGTATAAGGTATTCTTCAATATTGTCATTTGTTTCTAAAATACAGGTGTTTGTGGTCTTTTATACTATGCTGGCAAGAACTGTGAACATCCCTGGTTTTAGTGGTGCAGCAACAGTGTTTTAGGAAGTCAATGATGGGATGAAAATCTTCACATTTGGAATTATATACAGCACTTCCAAATGTGGAGGGGGAGGAGCTTTTCAGGCTAATCCTCTTGATGCACACCCTCCGCCCCCCCCCCCCCCCAGTGATTTACATCTATGAAGAGGGAAACATTTTCCTTCTCTCCACAGCGTGCATGCGAGCTCCCAGAAATGCCAACAAGACTGCAGCCCCAAATGCCACATCCACTGCATGTGGTAGGGCTGGGGGAGGGGTCAAAATGGGAACCCTGGGTTTGACGAGTCTATTTTTCTTGGTACATGGAGACTTCTGACTATACCATGAAGGTGAGAGAAAGAAAATGCAGGTGGCTGAAGCACACTCTGTATGCATCTCTCTCTCTCTCTCTCTCTCTCTCTCTCTCTCTCTCTCTTTCTGTGTGTGTGTGTGTGAAGGGGTGAGAAGAGCAATGTATTTGCAATTACATAAAACATTCAGAAGAGACTATCCAGAGAGTCAAATGCCTGTGGGGCCACACGAGCAAAACGCCTGCCTGAGCAGGGTGGCCATCAGGGAGTGGAGTGTGCTAAGTGAAAAAGGACATTTACACTCAAATAATGAGCACACAGCAGGAAGTGTGCATGCATGGACCTGAATGATGTGCGGAGTTCCTCCAGATTAATCATTTAGCCTACAAAGTGTGGAGCCCCTACCATTCAGTGACCCCATGACCTCTGATTAAGGTACTTTCTTTGTGATCACTTCAGGTCTCTCCCTTGTTTCTAAACATTAGGAACTGGACTGCCCCGCATTTAGTTCATATCCATTCTCCCGGCTTTGAGTGCCACCCAGTCACTGTGCTTCCTGTCTACCTGCTGGATCCACCCCCCTTCCCTTCCTTCCTTCCTTCCTTCCCCTCTCTCTCTCTCTCTCTCTCTCTCTCTCTCTCTCTCCCTCCCTCCCTCCCTCCCTTCCTTCCTTCCTCTTTCTTTTTCCTTTCTCACTTAATCATGTTTGTTTCTTCAATTATTCTAAAGTGAGCAGTAGATACCTCTGATTTTTTTGTTGTGTTATGAGAAGACACCAAAAAGCCAGGTCATCTCTTTGTTGCGGTTCTCACTCTTTTCATCTGCTTTCTTTATCTGATCCCAGAGAACAGGACATTTACAGGCACGTGCCTAATGGATTTGACAGTTTGAGTTCAAGTTGCAACGCTGTACATGGCCAGTAGAGGGCATGAGCACATTTCAAATAAAGCATGAGGGTCCTCTCAGGAGGCACCTTCTTAGCTTAGTTTTCTTGTTGCCTAGGAGTTGAGAGATTGTTGTTTCTTCACTGCTACACGAAACTTTTGGCCAGATTTCTTTAGATGGGGAAGTTTAAAGTTGAAACAATGGTCCTTTTAACTATTTCTAGCAAAAGGAATCAAAACAAATTTAGGGATAATGGTCAGTTGCACTTAGGAATGAGAGGACAGATTTGTAAAGGTAAATGTGAGCTTTACAGTCCCTAAGGCCACAGTTTTTTGAGTAGTAGATATGGGATGGTGTTCAGAGAGTATCTAAAACCCATGGACCCACTTAGTCAACATTATTTGTCAAGAATCTGCTTTGGCAATGAAACTCTAGGGACTGAGAAAGGGAAATAGCGAGCCTGACCCACCCCAACTGTTATGGTTGTGTGGAAGAAAGGTGAAGCAGGAAGCTAGATTTATGCATAGTGACCTGATCACATAGAAACACCTGCTGGGGTGCTGCGACCACAGTGTGGGCTTTTAACAGGCTCTGTGGTATAGTGTTCTCAGAAGGCGAGGACTTTCGGGGAAATTGTAAGTGAGAGGCAGCAAGTCCAAAGGTCCTGGGGTAGAAAGAGCAACGATACTGTGAGACTGCAGTGGTCACTAAGGTCAGAGGCTTAGAATGTGGCCAGAGATGACCACCACCTGACCATATGAGTAGCAGGCTTTTTCTGGTACCCATCATTTCCTTTACCTATGCAATTGTGCCATTTATATTCAAGAGATAACATCTTATGTTGGCCATCCCTCCTCGAGTTATTCCCAAAAGGACATTGTAGAGTCTCCTGAGCAGTTTGCCTCACATGCAGATTGTATCAGGACATCTGATGAGCAGGTCAAGGGTGAGACCCATGGATCCAGGGCTCCACCTTTGCTTTATAAGGGCGAAGTCCACTCCTGTCTACTGAGAAAGCACAACTCTTAACTGTTGGGACTACATAGCAGCAAGCAACAGAGTGACACCCCCCCCCCCCTTGCTAACTGAAGCCAGAAGGGAATTCATTGCTAGGCAACTGGAAGCTAATGGGACAAAGCAGAATCATGGGCAGCCAGACCGGAAACTGCTTCAGGCACCCAGGTTTGCAGGCAAACTCTCTTCTCTTTTTACATGTGATTTTAGTTATAATTGGCAAGTTATTATCCCATGCATTTGGGTTGGGCAATCTCTTCAAGGCAGTCTAGGTTAACTACAATCCAGGCTCTCTACTTGTCTGTGCAGATGATGTATTCCCTTATTAGCACTCTCGGCTAGTTCCTCAGCATCTGCTCAGTGCAGGGCAGCACGCCAGGTCCTGCACTACAGTGATGAACAACATTGTTTCTTTATTAAGCTACACCTCCCTTTCTTTTGTGTTGTTGATCGACATTTTATTAAGCACCTAATATATACAAGATGAATTAGAGAACCACAGAATATTTTTTTGTGTGTGTCTAGGAAGTGCTAATCTGTTTAGAAGAGCATAAAGAAAATATTTTGGAGGGTGTCATGATGCATGTCTCTAATTCCAACCCTCCTGAGACAGAGGCAGGCAAATCTCTGTGAATTCAAGATCCAAGACAACCAGGGATGAATAAAGACACCCTGTCTTGAAAAACCAACACTAAAAATAAAAGCAAACACACACACACACACACACACAGAGAGAGAGAGAGAGAGAGAGAGAGAGAGAGAGAGAGAGAGAGAGAGAGAATGTTCTGACATTTTAAAGGAGTAAAAGATGCTACAACCTTAGCAATTGAGAAGTCTGTCTGGGAAGGTAATGAGACATCTTAGTCACTTTTCCTCACAGTGACTGAGACCTAGTGAGACTGCCTACTAGAAAGATGCCCTCAGCCACCTTCTAAGTTGGAAATCCTGGCTTTGCTCATGAAGCCACTATGTGGCTAGTGAGACATTTTTGGTGAATTACCAAGCCTTTGTCCACACAGACTGGAGTGGACATTTGGATATTTGCCTGTAGCTGGATGACAGACTGGAGTGGACATTTGGACATCTGCCTGTAGCTGGATGACAACAAGGGCAGCAGCACTGGATGATTCCGGTCTCAGCAAGTCCATGACTCACGACAGAGCCAGCCCTCCTCACCCAACCTCTACTTTCTAAAGTTGCATTTATACCACTTTGAGCTGTTCCCACAGGCAGCTATGTGAATGAGGCAAGCTGCACAATACAGGGATGGTGATGGGTTGGGATTTAGTGCACAGGAGTCTCTCAGCATGAAGCTATTTCTATTAGTGTATTTCCCTGCTGTGAGAAAAATCGCAGCAAAAACAACTCAGGAGAAGGCAAAGCTTCTCCTGCAAAGCTCCAAAGCTCCCATCTTTAGACACTTGGGTCTATCTCCATAGAAAGGGCATGGGGGAGTCTTGGCAGCTCACCTCTGATGGCCAGGAAATATAGAGAGAAGGAAGGAGGGAGGGAAGGAAGGAAGGAGGAGGAGAGGGGGGAAGAGAGGAGAGAAAGGCTGGGGGCAGGGTGGGAGAGAATATTTCCAGTTAGAGGGTTCTGTCATCTTGCCCTCTTCCTATGGGAGAGTTCCATCCACACTCAGTGCTGATATTTCTCCAGTTCCCTGTACTTTACTGCTCTCTGGGTACCTCCAAGTCCAATCAGCTGGACAGTCAAGACTAGCTAGAGCAGCGTCTAATGTTAGCCAACTTGAACACACTGCTCTAGATCCTCTTACATTATCTCCTATTCATACTAGTAGAGCTGCCTGGTGCTTTAAATGGGAAATATTTGGCTTCTTTAAGGGGGCTATACCATATGCAATGTAAGAACAGATTCTAAAGTTGGCTATCCTAGATTGAAGCTTGCATTTTATTATTTTTTGAATGGAAAATACATTTGTTTTGCTACAAACCTGTAAGCAGCTTTAGAAACGGGAGAAGCAATGTTTGCAGTAGAGTGAGAAATCAGCAAGGTGCCCAGCAGGACCAAGGTGAAAGTTGACACCACTGGGTAGACAATCAGCAAGAGAGAGAGAGAGAGAGAGAGAGAGAGAGAGAGAGAGAGAGAGAGAGAGAGAGAGAGAAACACCCTGCACATATGCACACACAAAATCAAATAAATAAGAAATGTTATATGGAATAACATTTTCAGGAGATGTCAACCAAAGGCTTCACTGTGCGCACTGTGCTGGAGGTCACCTGTGAATGTCCCCATTCTCTTTCAGCAAAGTAAAGCAGACAGCTGCTGTGCCATGCGTCCTGAAATTTGAGGTTGGCAGCTGATGCCTCTTCTGCAGAGATGCCCTTTTCTCTTTGAAGTCTTTGCCCTTCTTTGCCACGGTGTGATCACTGTGGAAAGCATCCATGGCCCCAGCCTTTGAAGCCATCTTGCTTTGGATGCAGTTCAGAGTCCAGCTCTTTCATGTTTGGACTTCTGGGTTCACCTCCAGCGCCACCTCTACTCTTTATTACCTTGGAAGTCATAGTGCCCATTAGTGTCTTGCTTGTATGAAACAGAAACTCACTTTAGTTGATGGAAATGTGTACAAGATGAGCTCCGGCCAGACTCCAATTGTACAGATACAGCAACAGTGCAAAGAAGCAGGCTGAATCACAGACACATCTCCAGTGACCTGGAGTGGCAAGAGGTAGCCACTGTCTGTAATCAGTCAAATATATATCATGGTCTGTGCATGGATGCATGTGGTCTCTCTACCTGAGTGGACGGTAGGCACTTTGTGATTCATATTCACAAAATAAAACTGTAGCATCCCCCCAAACTCCACCAATGTCTTTTTTATAATGAGCTCTTTATCCCCAAATATTGTCATCAAAACACACACCAGCACCATTACTGTCCTCTCAGACTGACATCTAGTCCACCAGCAAACCCTTTCCCCAGTTATTGCAGCATCTGGTTCACTAGCAAACACTCTCCATGGTTACTTCATCCTGCATGCCGATTCTGGGTACTTTTCAACTCCAGTGTGAACATTAATGCTTGTCGTAGTCAGAGTTTCTATTTCTGCACAAACATCATGACCAAGAAGCAAGCTGGGGAGGAAAGGGTTTATCTGTCTTACACTTCCATACTGCTGTTCATCACCAAGGAAGTCAGGACTGGAACTCAAGCAGGTCAGGAAGCAGGAGCTGATGCAGAGGCCATGGAGGGATGTTCTTTACTGGCTTGCTTCCCCTGGCTTGCTCATCCTGCTCTCTTACAGAACCCAAGACTACCAGCCCAGAGATGGTCCCACCCACAAGGGGCCTTTCCCCTTGATCACTAATTGAGAAAATGCCTTACAGCTGGATCTCATGGAGGCATCTTCCCAACTGAAGCTCCTTTCTCTTTGATAACTCCAGCTGTGTCAAGTTGACACAAAACTAGCCAGTACAATGCCTTCTGTCCTAACTGAGTCTTTGCAGTGACACTTTTATCCCAGTTTCAATTCTTACCATGGACACAACACTGTTATACATGAGGCAACCAGAAGAATTATTTGTTAAAACCAAAAACCAAAGAATAGTAACATACCTATTCTCCTTGCACCCATTAATGATTTTCTGTTACATTAAATATAAAATCCAACAGCCTTGATCTTGGCCTACAACATTATCAGAACCCTGGGACATGTGCCCAAATGTACAGAGCAGCATTCTGCTTGAGGCATGTGTGCTAACCACTTGATTTCATTCAATGAAACTTATTCATGTCTCAGGACCCTGGCACCTCCTGTTATCACCCTTTGGCCTAGAACACTGTTTACATGACAATTTACATGTTGGGACCAGCATCTCAAGAAGTATTTTCACCTACATGATATCATGGAGACCCGTATACACATTGTATTTCTTCCCTCTTCCTTTCTGTCTCTCACACTTGCTGACATCCAGGACCAGGATGGCATGCCTGGGTTTGTCTGTGGAATATAAACTCCACGAAGGCAGGACATGTATTGTTGGCACATAACAAATAGTGAGTAAATACTGAAAGAAATCAGGGATTGGTATGGGGGCCAACTCTAGGTTATTCAGTACCAATTTTCTATTCAATCTCAGAGATTTTCCTGTATCTAGGTTATCTGATGCCCATCCCTTGACCAGGGACAAATAAGGTTACACATTGAGACTGTGGGAAATGAAACTTTGTGGTTTTCAGAAGGAAGCATGAGTAATCTAGCCAAGAGAAAGAAGGATGCCAGTCACAAGAGCAAGTGCTGTTTTTGTGTGATTGCCAAATGAGATTTGTGTGAGGATGTATGCAGTACTGTGTGACTCCTGCCATGCAGGATACAGGGAGTGGTGGCACTAAGAGAGTGGTATGGGAATCCTGCTATCTAGGACATGCAAAATGGAACTATGGATTCATAGTGGGAGTGACTCCCTTGAAAAGGTACAATGGAAGAAGTATAGACATCATCATATTGTTTTGAGGACTAAGAAATTAGTACCCTTATCGGGTAGCTTAAAAATTGGCTATTATTAGACTACTTCTAATGATTGCTTTGGAGATGACTAGACATTACTAGTGCTTGCCAACACACAACTCTTAAAGGGGGTGAAGAGGAAGTACTCACTTGCCTGTCCCTTTATCCCTTGACAGAAAGAAGCCCTAGAGTCTCACTTCCCCCTTTTTCCCCAAGTGAACACAAGCAGAGATATTTCAGGTTGTGAAACTACAATGAGACCACAGCCCTGAGGAGTGCATAGAGAACATTCAAGGAAACCCGCTGTGCCACCAGAGTCCCTGAGCCTTCCTCACCCAATCAAGTGATCACTGAATAGATGTCGCCAACTTAGATACTAGGTGTCCCTCTGTAAAGAGTACAGCTGTTTCTTCATTCTAGTGTTACTTGTGGGTTCAGTAAATAATATAAACCTATGTTATTGCCAAACTTGATGTCTATATATAGCCAAACCTCTTTGGAAATAATAAATGAACCAATGAAGTTACATATGTGTTAAGTCTGTGCCGTCTGGTGATGGTTGCGTGCCGAGTAACCAAACAAGTACTCTAGAATCACACTGTAGCACGTGCTGCAGGGACAATGGACTGGTGCTGAGCAACAATTCAGCCTAGCTTTGCTAAGGGAAGCAGAGACTCAAGGAGGGCTTCCATGAGGAGTTGACATGGTAGTCTTGTTCAATTGTACTTCACAGTTTACACACTCCTCCTCCTTTGAGTGCTAAAGAAGACTGAAGGTGAACAAGTCTTAATAGCCATGTTTTTTCCTTTGGATGTGAAGGCCAGGTTGCTGTGTGTGTTCAGGATTATCCTAAAGGCCAGAGCTGGGGATTGGCTGAGCAGCACAATGAGCTCAGTTGTCTTACTCCCTTTTTGTAGGGAAGGTGATTTGTATTCAGGGCTTGACAGGTAGAGCATATGGATGTGAGTTGTTACTTCAAGATGAACTTTTTCAATAATGCACCCAATTTACTCTGTATGCATGACTATCACTGTCCTTAAGGATAAAACAGAATTATATGTACTTACTGGGCCATTGTAGGTTTCAGTTGAGGTGAGATGTTCTATCAGCATGTGACAGATTGTTTAACAAGGCATTCAAACATGGTCTAGACCAGTGGTTCTCAACTTGTGGGTTGTGATTCCTTTGTGTGTCACATAGCAGATATTTATATTATGACCCATAACAGTAACAAAATTACTGTTATGAAAAAGCAGAGAAATAGTTTTATGGTTGGGGGTCACCACAGCATGAGGAACTGTACCACATGGTTGCAACATTAGTAAGGTTGAGAACCAATGCTCTCGGTACCGAGAATCTAGGCGTCAATGAAGTCTTTGCTTTTGTGTCAGGTCCAGATTAGGAAGCAGCAATGAGTATGTTCAGGCAAACCTATTTCCTTCCACCCAGACTCTATCACCCTTCGCACAAGTTCACTGACTTTATCAGTTGAGACAGTGATACGTTATAATAAAGAGGATTCTTATGAACGAAAGAAAACTTTATCAGGAGAAACAATTTACATTCATGAAAATTTGGGATGCTTAATCTAGAGCAAATACAGCACGGAGGGCAGCTGTGGTCAGAGTTTTCTAACACTAACCTATTCTTCCCCCATTCATTCTGTCAAAGGGCAGAGTCAGTGACCGAGAAATCCAAGACAGTTGCTGCTAAGAAATGCCATAAAGGCAAGATGGAAAAAATGTGAAGGATCCCACAGGCCCTGCATTGAAATACTGCCCGCTGTGCGGAGAGTTTAGCTGGTACCCCAGCTGGATGGTTTTACAAAGGAGAGCTGGAGGAGGAAGGCAAGAGCAAGGCATGATACAGCCTGCAGGGAGAGCTTAGTGCACTCCCACAGCGCCCAAACCATCAGCCAGATTCTCTGATCACACAAAGACCAAAGGTACCTTATGAATGCCAGTTTCACAGCCTCAAGAAAACATAGTAGACTTATATAAAAAATAATTATGAAGTACATTTTGATATAATTGAATTTTTTTAATAAAAGTTTCTCACACAATTGGGTTCCGTTGTTAGTTAAAAGTTAGTTAGATTGATAGACATAAGTTAGAAGAGGCCAGAGTCTATGAGCCCAATTAATTGGTTCTGGGTTAAAAATCAAGCCTGCTCTATTGGTGTCAGCCTTGGTCCTGACACGCTGCTGACAGTAACTTGGGTTTGGCACTCTTTTTTTTTTTTTTTAATTACGTATTTTCCTCAATTACATTTCCAATGCTATCCTATAAGTCCCCCATACCCTCCCCCACACTTCCCTACCCACCCATTCCCATTTTTTTTTTTTTTGGCCCTGGTGTTACTCTGTACTGGGGCATATAAAGTTTGTGTGTCCAATGGGCCTCTCTTTCCAGTGATGGCCGACTAGGCCATCTTTTGATACATATGTAGCTAGAGTCAAGAGCTCCGGGGTACTGGTTAGTTCATAATGTTGTTGCACCTATAGGGTTGCAGATCCCTTTAGCTCCTTGGATATTTTCTCTAGCTCCTCCATTGGGGGCCCTGTGATCCATCCAATAGCTGACTGTGAGCATCCACTTCTGGGTTTGCTAGGCCGCGGCCTAGTCTCACAAGAGACAGCTATATCTGGGTCCTTTCAGTAAAATCTTGCTAGTGTATGCAATGGTGTCAGCGTTTGGAAGCTGATTATGGGGTGGATCCCTAGATAAGGCAGTCTCTAGATGGTCTATCCTTTTGTCGCAGCTCCAAACTTTGTCTCTGTAACTCCTTCCATGGGTGTTTTGTTCCCAATTCTAAGAAGGGGCACAGTGTCCACACTTTGGTCTTCATTCTTCTAGAGTTTCATGCATTTGGCAAATTGTATCTTATATCTTGGGTATCCTAAGTTTTGGGCTAATATCCACTTATCAGTGAGTACATATTGTGTGAGTTCCTTTGTGATTGGGTTACCTCGCTTAGGATGATGCCCTCCAGGTCCATCATTTGCCTAGGAATTTCATAAATTCATTCTTTTTAATAGCTTAGTAATACTCCATTATGTAAATGTACCACATTTTCTGTATTCATTCCTCTGTTGAGGGGCATCTGGGTTCTTTCCAGCTTCTGGCTATTATAAATAAGGCTGCTATGAACATAGTGGAGCATGTGTCCTTCATACCAGTTGGGACATCTTCTGGATATATGCCCAGAAGAGGTATTGCTGGATCCTCCGGTAGTACTATGTCTAATTTTCTAAGGAACCACCAGACTGATTTCCAGAGTGGTTGTTCAAGCTTGCAATCCCACCAACAATGGAGGAGTGTTCCTCTTTCTCCACATCCTCGCCAGCATCTGCTGTCACCTGGATTTTTGATCTTAGCCATTCTGACTGCTGTGAGGTGGAATCTCAGGGTTGTTTTGATTTGCATTTCCCTGATAATTAAGGATGTTGAACATTTTTTCAGGTGCTTCTCTGCCATTCGGTATTCCTCAGGTGAGAATTCTTTGTTCAATTCTGAGCCCCATTCTTTAATGGGGTTATTTGATTTTCTGGAGTCCACCCTCTTCAGTTTTTTATATATATTAGATATTAGTCCCCTGATTTAGAATAGGTAAGGATCCTTTCCCAATCTGTTGGTGGTCTTTTTGTCTTATTGACAGTATCTTTTGCCTTGCAGAAGCTTTGCAGTTTCATGAGGTCTCATTTGTCGATTCTCAATCTTACAGCACAAGCCATTGCTGTTCTATTCAGGAATTTTTCCCCTATGCCCATATCTTCGAGGCTTTTCCACACTTTCTCCTCTATAAGTTTCAGTGTCTCTGGTTTTATGTGAAGATCCTTGATCCACTTAGATTTGACCTTAGTACAAGGAGATAGGAATGATCGATTCGCATTCTTCTACATGATAACAACCAGTTGTGCCAGCACCATTTGTTGAAAATGCTGTCTTTCTTCCACTGGATGGTTTTAGCTCCCTTGTCGAAGATCAAGTGACCATAGTTGTGTGGGTTCATTTCTGGGTCTTCAATTCTATTCCATTGGTCTACTTGTCTGTCACTATACCAGTACCATGCAGTTTTTATCACAATTGCTCTGTAGTAAAGCTTTAGGTCAGGCATGGTGATTCCACCAGAGGTTCTTTTATCCTTGAGAAGAGTTTTTGCTATCCTAGGTTTTTTGTTATTCCAGATGAATTTGCAGGTTGCCCTTTCTAATTCGTTGAAGAATTGAGTTGGAATTTTGATGGGGATTGCATTGAATCTGTAGATTGCTTTTGGCAAGATAGCCATTTTTACAATGTTGATCCTGCCAATCCATGAGCATGGGAGATCTTTCCATCTTCTGAGATCTTGGGTTTGGCACTCTTGGAACGGATCTACCCCTCTGTGGATCTGAGTCACTTGGGAAGCATTGGAAGCTAGAGCTAGTTGGGTTCACCAGTGAAGGCAGTAATTTAGTAGGCATGAGAAAGGACCCTGACACTTGGTGTTAAGCCCTAACTCCCTCCCCACTAATTCCATAAATAGTATTAGGTTTGAGATAAAATGAATATGTCATATGATTGAAACAATGAGGAACTTGTGTGTTTAATTATACATATACCTCTACCTCTACCTCTACCTATACCTATACATATCCAAATATACACATACATACACACACACACACACACACACACACATATATATATATATATATATATATATATATATATATATATGGCTGGTGAGGTGACTCAGCAGCAGTTTAGAACATTAGCTCCTCTTCCAGAAGTCCTGAGTTCAATTACCAGCAACCACATGGTGGCTCACAATATAAAACGATCTAATGCCTTCTTCTGGCATACATGTGTACATGCAGAGTGCCCCTCAATTTAAAGACATAAATAAATAAAATTTTTAAAAATTTTAAATTTTTAAAAAGGTTAAAAGGTAAGTGACTAGAATTGCTTTGATGACTCTGGTAGCAGTCTGTAGAAGTATATAAAGCAGGGTGGTCATTGCTTAAGATCAGGGATCACAGAAAATCAATGAGGTTTACTGACTGCAGAGGGCTGGCTACCAACACAGATCATATGATCTGGAGCACAGTGAGTTGGCCAAGGGGGAAGTGCTCACCTGGATCACTGGTTATTTCCACACAAGTAATGGAAGTAGAAGTTTGGACTGACACATAATTACGTGAAAGACCAGGCTAGTCCAACACAGTGCCACAGATCCTGGGGCTCCATGAAGAATCTCTTGTCTGTTTCTGGGGCACTGGGGGAGAGGAGAAGGGAGTTCAGACTCCCATGCTTGAGGGAAGCTGTAGTTTTAGCTGCTCTCCTATGATGTGTTTCATATTTCCTTCCATGCAGAGGTGCAGTGGAGAAAATTAACCTTAAATTCAGTGGACTATACTTTAACATGGCAAAATAAGGCCGAAGAGTAGCTAATTGAAAGTCAGCCTTTATAATTTGGTGACAAAAATATGATCAGATTTTTTTCTCAAAAAGATATTGAAAAAGGAAAGAGACATATTTAGGACTACTCTACCTAGTTTGAGTAAAACTATTACCCAGGGCAAAGAGGTACTGTGTGTATTCAAAAGACACACACACACACACACACACACACACACACAGAGAGAGAGAGAGAGAGAGAGAGACAGAGACAGAGACAGATTCAGATAGAGAAAGAGAAAGACAGAGAAAGAGACAGACACACAGAGAGGAATATATAGGAATATCAATTTAAAGAAGATAAGGATATAAATGAATGTGCATATTATATTATGCAATCAAGTAGACAAAGACATTCTTTTATTGCATTTTTGATTCAGCCGCAAAGCAATTCCAACCATTCGACCCTTGTTACTGCTTCAGTATGATGTGCCAGATAATAAGGACTCATCCCAATCTCTCATTATTTCTCACATACTTGAGGTAAGCCCATGACTGGCGAGACACTTTTGAAGCTCTGTCGTCTGTTTCTTTGCTGAGGCAATGACTCTTTGCTACTTTATATAATGCTGAACAGTCTCTGTTCAACTCACACATATTTGCATTTCCTAATTATATCTATAGAATATTTAAAAGACTGGGTCATTCCAAGTCCATTTTATTTTCTGCAAAAGAGGCAGAATGTTAATAATCTTTACTTCTGGGATTCATTAGCTGAAATATAATTGCTGATTCTATACACTGAATACATGTCAAATCTAAATCTTTTCAAGTCTTTCTTGATTCAAAACTGAAGGATTTAACTTTGGTACCTTGTATCTGTCTAGGAAGTTGTTCATTTCATCCAGGTTTTCTAGTTTTGTTGAGTATAGGCTTTTGTAGTAGGATCTGATGATATTTTGGATTTCCTCAGGTTCTGTTGTTATGTCTTCTTTTTCATTTTTGATTTTGTTAATTAGGATACTGTCCCTGTGCCCTCTAGTTAGTCTGGCTAAGGGTTTATCTATCTTGTTGATTTTCTCAAAGAACCAGCTCCTGGTTTGGTTGATTCTTTGAATAGTTCTTTTTGTTTCGATATGGTTGATTTCAGCCCTGAGTTTGATTATTTCCTGCTGTCTACTCCTCTTGGGTGAATTTGCTTCCTTTAGTTCTAGAACTAACCAGTACCCCCAGAGCTTGTATCTTTAGCTGCATATGTAGCAGAAGATGGCCTACTCGGACATCACTGGGAAGAGAGGCCCCTTGGTATTGCAAACTTTATATACCCCAGTACAGGGGAACACCAGGGCCAAGAATCAGGAGTGGGTGGGTAGGGGAGCAGGGCAGAGGGAGGGTATAGGGAACTTTCAGGATAGCATTTGAAATGAAATATATATAAAGAAAATATCTAATAAAAAAGAAAAAAAGAAAAAAAAATTAAGGATTGTTTGCTCCCCCTACTGGTTGCTTCAGACTCGTCAGGCACTCACATTCTCCAGGAGAAGAGAAAAGGACATTAGACAAATTTAGATACTTTGCATCAATGTAGTTGGAGAGCCTGAAATGAATGACCTCACTATTCAATGCAGTTTGGTGTGATGGGTGAAGCTTGTCAGGATTCAAAATCATTATGGAATCTAACCTCTGGCGTGTCTGCGAGAGGGTTTCTGGATTGGGTTATCTGAAGTGGGAAGGTCTGCCTTAACTGGGGCACCATTTTATGGACTGAGGGCCCAGACTGAATAAAACAAAACAAGGAAAATGAGCATGCACACTTGTTCATCTCTGTTTCTTACGGAGATGCAGTGTGATTCAGCTGCCTCAGACTCCTGCAGCTATGCCTTCTCATTTAGGATGGACTGTATCCCCAAGCTATAATAAACCTCTTCTTTCCATTGTTTCGTCACTTACCCACAGCAATAACTACTGTAACTAATCCATGTTGTATAAACCAAAGAAGAATGGCCATTCTTGAACTTTCTCAATCACACTATATGTGAAGGGCAGTGCATCTTTACTAGGCAACTCACTTATTGCCATTCATTGAGCAAGGCATTTCTGTGTGGGCCTTGCTGCTATGAGAAAAGCAAAGCAAATCCAAGACAGAATCCCACCTTGTTGGGCAGCTGCTCAGGATCTGTGATAAATGCATCTGTGGGATCCTGTGGAGGTGTTGCACTATGACAGCCACCATTACTGAGAACTTCCTTGGTGTGTCTCATTGTAATCTGCATACCCACCTTCATTCCTTACAACACCTCATTGTGAAAATAACAACAAAACCACTAAGCCACATAGAACTCAACAAACTTGCCCTGGGCTGTGGAGATGGCTCTGGGATAAAATTCTTGCTAAGCAAGCAGGAAGATCCAAGTTGGGATACCCAAGACCCACATAAAAGCCAGATGTGTTGGCGGGTTTCTGTAACTTTAGTGCTGAGGGAAGAGACTAGGTTGCCCCACAGTCACTGGCCAGCAAGTCTGCTAACATGTGGATCCCTAGCTTCATAAAGAGATACTGTCTTAAACATCCTGAAGCATGAAAGAGGAGGGAAAACAGAGTAAGTAGAATCATCCCAAGGGTCACATAGCAAGTGTTGAGGATAAGTTAAACAAGCAATTGCATGGCAGGCTTTGCACAGTGAACATCATGTCATGAAGATGTGCTAGTAGAGTAGACACAAGTTACTAAAGGTGAGGTTGTGATTCATAACTAATTGTGAGAATTACACAAAAGTTAGCAATAATGAAATATATCTGATGCTGTGATATCCAAAAATTAATTCAAAATCAAATGCATCATGAGCCTGTGGTATTTCTCAGTTTTCCCCATGCTGTGTTGTGTGGTATCTCAGCAGTCGTGGATCTTAACACACAAATTGTGTACTTTGCGCAGGCCATGATGTCAGTGGCATGTAACACAACAAATATTGCCTGAAGCATGATAGCTCAGCCTCCAGACATCACAAACTGCAGTGTTTTAATGCATATACAAATTTTTCATCTCTTTTTATAATTTAATTTTATTTGTAATTCATTTTTACACATTGTATTCTATTCCCTTTCCCTCCGCTCCCAATCCAGTCTCCGACTGTTCCACATCCCACACCTCCTCCTCACCCAACCCCATCTCCACGTGTATGACCCCACCTCCCACCTCACCTGACCTCTAAACTCCCTGGGGCCTCCAGTCTCTTGAGGGCTAGGTGCATCATCTCTGAATGAACACAGACCCGGAAGTCCTCTACTGTATGTGTGTTGGGGGCCTCATATCAGTTGGTGTATGCTGTCTGTTTGTTGGTCCAGTGTTTGAAAAATCTCAGGGGTCCAGATTGATTAAGACTGCTTTCTCCTACAGAATCGTCCTTCTCCTCAGCTTTTTTCAGCCTTCCCTAATTCAACAACAGGGGTCAGCTGCTTCTGTCCATTGGCTGAGTGCAAATAACTGCATTTCTTTTAGCTGCTTGTTGGGTCTTTCAGAGGGCAGTCATGATAGGTCCCTTTTTGCGAGCTCTCCATAGCCTCAGTAATAGTATCAGGCCTTGGGACCTCTCCTTGAGCTGAATCCCACTTTGGGTCTGTCATTGGACCTTCTTTTCCTCAGAGTCCTATCCATTTCCATCCCTGTAATTCTTTCAGACAGAAACAATTATGGGTCAGAGGTGTGACTGTGGAATGGCAACCCCATCCCTCACTTGATGTCCTGTCTTCCTGCTGGAGATGGGCTATATAAGTTCCTTTTTCCTACTGTTAGGCATTTCCTCCCTATGAGTTCTGGGAGTCTCTCACCTCCTAGGCCTCTGGTGCATTTGTGTGTGTGGGTCCCCCAACCTCCTATTTCCTGAGGTTGCCTGTTTACATTCTTTCTGTTGGTCTTCAGGGCTTCAGTCCTTTTCCCTCACCCAATACCAGATCAGGCCCTCGTCCCTTCACTCACCCCAATTCCATCCACTTTCCTTCCCAAGTCCCTCCCTCCTGCCCTACTTGTGATTGCTTTCTTTTCTCTCCCAAGTGGGACTGAGGCGTCCTCACTTGGCCACTTCAGCTTGTTGAGCCTTTTGAATTCTGTGGACTACATCTTGTGTATTCTGTAAAGTGTGGTTTTTTCCCCCACTTATTAGTGAATTCATACCATGCATGTCCTTTTGGGTCTGAGTTACCTGACTCAGGATATATTTTCTAGTTTGCCTGAAAAAGTCAGGATGTCCAATGGAATAGACCCAGCAATAAAACCACACTTGATCTTTGACAAAAACACCAAAAATATACAATGGAAAAAAAGAAAGCATCTTCAATAAGTGGTGCTGGTTTAACTGGCTGTCTGTATGTAGAAGAATAAAAATAGACCCATATTTGTTACCTTGTACAAAGCTCAAGTCCAAGTGGATCAAGGACCTCAACATAAAACCAGATACACTGAATCTAGTAGAAGAGAAACTGGGGAAGAGCCTTGAACTCATTGGCACAGGGGGAAATTTCCTAAACAGAACTCTAATGGCTCATGCTCTAAGATCAAGAATTGATAAATGGGACTTCATAAAACTGGAAAGCTTCTGTAAGGCAAAGGACATAGTCAACAAGACAAATCAGTAATCTACAGATTGGGAAAAAAAATCTTCACTAACCCTATATCCAGTAAAGGGCTAATACCCAAAATATATAAAGTACTCAAGAAGTTAATTACCAAAAAACTGAACAACCCATTCAAAAAAATGGGGTATTGAACTAAACCGAGAATTCACAACTGAGGAATCTTGAAAGGCTGAGAAGCACTTAAGGAAATGTTCAAAGTCCTTAGTGATCAGAAAAATACAAATCAAAATGACCCTGAGATTTTACCTTATACCAGTCAGAATGGCTAAGATCAAAACCTCAGGTGACAACACATGTTTGGAGAGGATGTGGAGAAAGTGGAGCACTCCTCCATTGCTGGTGGGGTTGCAACCTGGTTCATCCATTCTGGAGGTTCCTCAGAAAATTGGAAATAAATCTAACTGAAGACCCAGCTATACCACTCTTGGGAATATACCCAAAAGATGCTATACCATGCCACAGGGGCACGTGTTCCACTATGTTCATAGTGGCCTTATTTGTGGTAAGCAGAAGCTGGAAACAACCTAGATGTCCGACAACAGAAGAATGGATACAGAAAACGTGGTTCATTTACATGATGGAATACTACTCAGCTATTAAAATTTTCATCTCTTACAGAAACATCATGGTATAATTGCAGAAAATGAAGAATGTCAATATTCTCCTGTGACCATTCTCTAGGTATATAAATACCAAATCAATTCAGATTATGGTAGCTTAGCATGCTTGACTTTTAAAATTATGGTTTGAAGAGTGAGTTTCAGGACAGCCAAGGCTGCACAGAGAAAACCTCTCTTCAAAAAGAAAAATTAAAATAAAATTAAAATATTATTTGATATGCTAACTTGAATTTCATCAAAAATGTTAATACATTTTAGCTCAGGAATCTCTAACAGTTTCTGAAATTTCCTGTAGTGTGCATTGCTGAAAAGTTGTCTTTGGGTCATTGTCAATTACACAATCAAAATATTGATCTATCGATCAACTCTGCCAAACCCTTGAAGATGCTTTGTGTCCTGTGGTATCACTTATTCATCTAAGATTTCATTACTTATGTAAAGACAAACATATTCATCTCATTAGCATGCAAATTTGCTTTTACTGTCAATGGTAAGTTTATCTGTGTATAATTATCTTAAAATAAAGTTGTTTATGACTTATTAGTAGTAAATTAGTAGTTTAATTGTAAATTATTTTCTGTATCTATTTACTTAAGATCCCTTTACATTGATTGGGTGAAAAGGGATTGTGAGTGGAACATGAATCTAAGACTTGAACCATATGCTAATGATGGTTGTAGCTACCAGTGGTGAGCTACATGTTGTTAATAACAACCCGTGAACTCGCCACAAATTTCACTCTACTGTTTTATTTGGAGCAAACAGGTCTTGATAAGCTTAGCAACTTTGCAGGGAATTTAAACATTTAAGCGGCAAAATATAAATCCATACCTATATATTACTTCTGGTCTCCTCGGCTCCTGAATTGGATTCTTCATCTGCAGAGGACCAGGAGACTGACAAATGCCTCCCAGGAGTAAAGGTGACAAATGGTGGTAGTCAGAGGCTAATGCTGTAGTGATAACCTGGAGTGACTATGTGGTGTGAGTGTAATAAGAGAGGTTAGAGGCGTGGGTCAGCCTGGTGGCTGTTATATTCATCCGAGTGCAGTAAAAATTGATGTAATGGGAAACAAAACGCTGACTTTTTACTGCATGGCATTCTCAAAAGGATGAGATGAGTAATGAATTTATAGAGCCCAGAGCTATTGTGAGAGGACATCAAAGAGAAAACTGGGTTGCACTAGGAAGAGATGCAAGGGCAAGGCTGTGTCTGCTTGATTCAGGAGTAGGTTCCCTGCAATGGTGCACTAGATCCCTGCAGAGCACATTAATGAACAGACTGGGATAATGACAGGTTTCCTGTCTGCATGCAGGGTACTCATGGCACTCAGGCAAAGACACTGCACAACAAACTTAAAATTGAACGAAAAAGGGATGTAATTGTTGTACATGCCAACGTGTTAGCCAGCTTTCCGATGTCATGAATACGCCAGTGATAATCATATTAAATAAGTAAAGTTTACATTGGCGCACAGTTTGCATGATTTGATTTAGACCTGTGGTGAGGCCAAACACTACTGAAGAGAGACTTTGGAGCAGAGCTAATCATCCAGGCAGTATTGGTCTTTCTCAGTCTGGCCTCTTTCCCACTTGGTATATAGTGTTTGCATTCTTATCTAGTTGTTCCAAACAGCAATTTCTTTCTTTTAAAAGACTAAATAGCCCTTCTGGCACCAGCACCGCGTCATCTTGGGCGCAGAGTTGGAAGACACTCCCAGGGTCCCTACAGGACGCTCCATGCGATCTTAGGACCACCGGTGAGTGGAACACAACTTCTGTTCCAATCCAATTGTGTGGGACATGAGACAGTATTAGGGAATCAGAAAACCCAGCCTGATCAGGGTCACAAATCCCTTACGGTCATCACCAACACCAGGTGACCTTGGGCGCGGAGACCGTGACAACCCCAAGGTCCCTAGAGGATAGCTTCTGAGGCAGACACCATTTCAGGATCCAGACATGAGGACACCTTCCATGCCAGAGGAGAGGTGTCCACCCTGCCTGGGAGGGCTTTACCGGAGCACCTGGGGGAGCCATCTTGGTGTCCGGATCCCTCTGAGACTAGTCTGTGCAGGTGAGAGTGTGGACTACAGAAGATAACAGCTTCAGGGACAGGCCAAAGCGACACAGCTTCTGGGACAGGCCCTGTTTCAGGCCTTCATCTTCTGTGAGGAGGCAGGTCAGAACGTCAGATATCTGTGCACCTTCCCTGCAAGAGGACAGCTTGCCTTCAGAGAGTGCTCTGATCAAGGAAATTCAGGACAGAGCTAGTCTCCCAGGTCTGCTGATAGAGGCTAACAGAATCACCAGAGAAACAAGCTCTAACCAGAGCCAATTATAACAACTAACTCCAGAGATTACCAGATGGCAAAAGGCAAATGTATGAATCTTACAAACAGAAACCAAGACCACTCACCATCATCAGAACACAGCACTCCCGCCTCACCCAGTCCTGGGAACCCCAACACATCCAAAAAGATAGACCCAGAGTTAAAAGCATATCTCCTGAAAATGGTAGAGGATATCACGAAGGACTTTAATAACTCACTTAAAGAAATACAGGAGAACACTGCTAATGAGTTACAAGTCCTTAAAGAAAAACAGGAAAACACAACCAAACAGGTAGAAGTCCTTAAAGAAAAACAGGAAAACACATCCAAACAGGTGATGGAAATGAACAATAACATACTAGACCTAAAAAGGGAAGTAGACACAATAAAGAAAACCCAAAGTGAGGCAACACTGGAGATAGAAACCCTAGGAAAGAAATTTGGAACCAGAGATGCCAGCAGTAGCAACAGAATACAAGAGATGGAAGAGAGAATCTTGGGTGCAGAAGATTCCACAGAGAACATCCACACAACAATCAAAGAAAATGCAAAATGCAAAAAGATCCTAGCTCAAAACATCCAGGAAATCCAGGACACAATGAGAAGACCAAACCTACAGATAATTGGAGTAGATGAGAATGAAGATTTTCAACTTAAAGGGCCAGAAAATATCTTCAACAAAATTATAGAAGAAAACTTCCCAAACCTAAAGAAAGAGATACCCATGAACATACAAGAAGCCTACAGAACTCCAAATAGACTGGATCAGAAAAGAAATTCCTCTCGACACATAATAATCAGAACAACAAATGCAATAAACAAAGATAGAATATTAAAAGCAGTAAGGGTAAAAGGTCAAGTAACATATAAAGGCAGGCCTATGAGAATTACACCAGACTTTTCACCAGAGACTATGCAAGCCAGAAAGAAGATCCTGGACAGATGTTATACAGACACTAAGAGAACACAAATGTCAGCCTAGGCTACGATACCCAGCCAAACTTTCAATTACCATAGATGGAGAAACCAAAGTATTCCATGACAAAACCAAATTCACACATTATCTTTCCACGAATCCAGCACTTCAAAGGATAATAACAGAAAAAAAAAAAAAAAAACCAATACAAGGACGGAAACCAAGCCCTAGAAAAAGCAAGAAAGTAATCCTTCAACAAACCAAAAAGAAGACAGCCACAAGAACAGATTGCCAGCTCTAACAACAAAAATGATAGGAAGTAACAATTTCTTTTCCTTAATATCTCTTAATATCAATGGACTGATTTCCCCAATAAAAAGACATAGACTAACAGACTGGCTACACAAACAGGACCCAACATTTTGCTGCTTACAGGAAACCCATATTAGGGAAAAAGACAGATACTACCTCAGAATGAAAGGCTGGAAAACAATTTTCTAAGCAAATGGTCTGAAGAAACAAGCTGGAGGAGCCATTCTAATATCTAATAAAATCGACTTCCAACCCAAAATTATCAAAGAAGACAAGGAGAGACACTTCATACTCATCAAAGGTAAAATGTTCCAAGAGGAACTCTCAATTCTGAATATGTATGCTCCAAATGCAAGGGCAGCCACATTCATTAAAGAAACTTTAGTAAAGCTCAAAGCACACATTGCTCCTCACACAATAATAGTAGGAGACTTCAACACACCACATTCATCAATGGACAGATCGTGGAAACAGAAACTAAACAGGGACACAGTGAAACTAACAGAAGTTATGAAACAAATGGGTTTAACAGATATCTACAGAACATTTTATCCTAAAAGAAAAGGATATACCTTCTTCTCAGCACCTCATGGTACCTTCGCCAAAATTGACCATATAATTGGTCAAAACGCAGGCCTCAACAGATACAAAAATATTGAAATTGTCCCATGCATCCTATCAGACCACCATGGACTAAGGCTGATGTTCAATAACAACATAAATAATAGAAAGCCAACATTCACGTGGAAACTGAACAACACTGTTCTCAATGATACCATGGTCAAGGAAGGAACAAAGAAAGAAATTAAAGAATTTTTAGAGTTTAATGAAAATAAAGCCACAACATACCCAAACTTATGGTACGTAATGAAAGCATTTCTAAGAGGAAAACTCATAGATCTGAATGCCTCCAAAAAGAAACTAGAGAGAGCACACACTAGCAGCTTGACAACACACCTAAAAGCTCTAGAAGAAAAGGTAGCAAATTCACCCAAGAGGAGTAGATGGCGGGAAATAATCAAACTCAGGGGCTAAATCAAACAAGTGGAAACAAGGAGAACTATTCAAAGAATCAACCAAAGGAGGAGCTGGTTCTTTGAGAAAATCAACAAGATATATAAACTCTTAGCCAGACTCACTAGAAGGCACAGGGACAGCATCCTAATTAACAAAATCAGAAATGAAAAGGTAGACATAACAACAGATCCTGAGGAAATCCAAAACACCATCAGATCCTTCTACAAAAGGCTATACTCAACAAAACTGGAGAACCTGGATGGAATGGACAAATTTCTAGACAGATACCAGGTACCAAAGTTAAATGAGGATCAGGTTAATGATCTAAATAGTCCTATATCCCCTAAAGAATTAGAAGCAGTCATTAATAGTCTCCCAACCAAAAAAGCCCAGGACCAGATGGGTTTAGTGCAGAGTTCTATCAGAACTTCAAAGAAGATCTAATTCCAGTTCTTCACAAACTATTCCACAAAATAGAAGCAGAAGGTACTCTACCCAATTCATTCTATGAAGCCACCATTACTTTGATACCTAAACCACAGAAAGTCCCAACAAAGATAGAGATCTTCAGACCAATTTCCCTTATGAATATCCATGCAAAAATACTCAATAAAATTCTCGCTAACTGTATTAGTCAGGGTTCTCTAGAGTCACAGAACTTATGGATAGTTTCTAAATAGTAAAGGAATTTATTGATGACTTACAGTCTGCAGTCCAATTCCCAACAATAGTTCAGTCGTAGCTATGAATGCAAGTCCAAGGATCTAGCAGTTACTCATTCTCACACAGCAAGCAGGCGAAGGAGCAAGAGGAAGACTCCCTTCTTCCAATGTCCTTATATTGTCTCCAGCAGAAGTTGTAGCCCAGATTAAAGGTGTGTTGCACCACACCTTTAATCCTGGATGACCTTGAACTTGGAGATTTAATCTTCTGGGATCCATAGCCACTATGTCTCAAGATCTTCATACCAAGATTCATATCAGAAACTTCTATCTCCAAGCCTCCAGATAAGGGTCACTGGTGAGCCTTTCAATTCTGGATTGTAGTTCATTCTAAATATAGTCAAGTTGACAACCAGGAATAGCCACTACTCTAACCGAATCCAAGAACACATCAAAACAACCATTCATCCTGACCAAGTAGATTTCATTCCAGGGTTGCAAGGATGGTTTACTATATGGAAGTCCATCTATGTAATCCACTATATAAACAAACTCAAAGACAAAAAACCACATGATCATCTCGTTAGATACGGAGAAAGCATTTGACAAAATCCAACACCCATTTATGATAAAAGTCTTGAAAAGATCAGGAATTCAAGGCCCATACCTAAACATGATAAAAGCAATCTACATACAGCAAACAGTAGCCAACATCAAAGTAAATGGTGAGAAGCTAGAAGCAATCCCACTAAAATCAGGGACTAGACAAGGCTGACCACTTTCTCCATACCTATTCAACATTGTACTTGAAGTCCTAGCCAGAGCAATTCGACAACAAAAGGAGATCAAGGGGATACAAATTGGAAAGGAAGAAGTCAAAATATCACTTTTTGCAGATCAGATGATATGATAGTATATATAAGTAACCCTAAAAATTCTACCAGAGAACTCCTAAACCTGATAAACAGCTTCAGTGAAGTAGCTGGATATAAAATTAACTCAAACAAGTCAATGGCCTTTCTCTACACAAAGGATAAACAGGCTGAGAAATAAATTAGTGAAACAACACCCTTCACAATAGTAACAAATAATATATAATACCTTGGTGTGACTCTAACTAAGGAAGTGAAAGATCTGTATAAGAACTTCAAGTCTCCGAAAAAAGAAATTAAAGAAGATCTCAGAATATGGAAAGATCTCTCATGCTCATGTATTGACAGAATCATTATAGTAAAAATGGCTATATTGCCAAAAGCAATCTACAAATTCAATGCAATCCCCATCAATATTCCAACTCAGTTCTTCAAAGAATTAGAAAGGGCAATCTGCAAATTCATCTGAAATAACAAAAAAACCTAGGATAGCAAAAACTCTTCTCAAGGATAAAAGAACCTCTGGTGGAATCACCATGCCTGACCTAAAGCTGTACTACACAGCAATTATGATAAAAAACTGCATGGTACTGGTATAGCGAAAGACAAGTAGACCAATGGAATAGAATTGAAGACCCAGAAATGAACCCACACACCTATGGTCACTTGATATTTGACAAGGGAGCTAAAACCATCCAGTGGAAAAAAGAAAGCATTTTCAACAAATGGTGCTGGCACATTTGGCGATTATCATGTAGAAGAAAGCGAATCGATCATTCCTATCTCCTTGTACTAAGGTCAAATCTAAGTGGATCAAGGAACTCCACATAAAACCAGAGACAGTGAAACTTATAGAGGAGAAAGTGGGGAAAAGCCTGGAAGATATGGGCACAGGGGAAAAATTCCTGAATAGAACAGCAATGGCTTGTGCTGTAAGATCATGAATCAATAACTTGGACCTCATAAAATTGCAACGCTTCTGTAAGGCAAAAGACACTGTCAATAAGACAAAAAGAGCACCAACAGATTGGGAAAGGATCTTTACCTATCCTAAATCAGATAGGGGACTAATATCCAATATATATAAGGAACTCAAGAAGGTGGATTCCAGAAAATCAAATAACCCCATTAAAAAATAGGGCTCAGAGTTAAACAAAGAATTCTCACCCGAGGAATACCGAATGGCAGAGAAACACCTGAAAAAAATGTTCAGCATCCTTAATCATCAGGGAAATTTGAATCAAAACAAACTTGAGATTCCACCTCACACCAGTCAGAATGGCTAAGATCAAACATGCAGGTGACAGCAGATGCTGGCAAGAATGTGGAGAAAGAGGAACACTTCTCCATTGTTGGTGGGATTGCAAGCTGTACAACCACTCTGGAAATCAGTGTGGCAGTTCCTCAGAAAATTGGACATAGTACTACCGGAGGATCCCGCAATACCTCTCCTGGGCATATACCCAGAAGATGTTCCAACCAGCACGAAGGACACATGCTCCACTATGTTCATAACAGCCTTATTTATAATAGCCAGAAGCTGGAAAGAACCCAGATGCCCCTCAACAGAGGAATGCATACAGAAGATGTGGTACATTTATACAATGGAGTACTACTTAGCTATTAAAAACAATGAATTTATGAAATTCCTAGGCAAATGGATGGATCTGGAGGGTATCGTCCTGAGTGACATAACCCAATCACAAGAGAACTCACATGATATGCAATCACTGACAAGTGGATATTAGCCTGATATAGCTGTCTCTTGTGAGGCTATGTATTTCTCAGCTATTAAAAAGAATGAATTTATGAAATTTCTAGGCAAATGGATGGACCTGGAGGGCATCACCCTGAGTGAGGTAACCCAATCACAAAAGAACTCACATGATATGTACTCACTGATAAATGAATATTAGCCCAGAAACTTAGAATACCCAAGATATAAGATGCAATTTGCAAAACACATGAAACTCAAGAAGAATGAAGACCAAAGTGTGGATACTTTGCCCCTTCTTAGAATTGGGAACAAAACACCCATGGAAGGAGTTACAGAGACAAAGTTTGGAGCTGAGACGAAAGAATGGACCATCAAGACTGACATACCTGGGGATCCATTCCATAATCAGCCTCCAAATGCTGACACCATTGCACACAGTAGAAAGATTTTGCTGAAAGGACCCTGATATAGCTGTCTCTTGTGAGGCTATGACGGGACCTAGCAAACACAGAAGTGGATGCTCACAATCAGCTATTGGATCACAGGGCCCCCAATGGAGGAGCTAGAGAAAGTACCCAAGGAGCTAAAGGGATCTGCAATCCTATAGGTGGAACAACAATATGAACTAACCAGTATCCCCGAGAGCTCGTTTCTTTAGCTGCCTATGTATCAGAAGATGTCCTAGTCGGCCATCACTGAAAAGAGAGGCCCATTGGTCTTGCAAACTTTATATGCCCCAGTACAGGGGAACGCCAGGGCCAAAAAGTGGGGGTGGGTAGGTAGGGGAGTGTGGGGAGGGTATGGGGGACTTTTGGGATAGCATTGGAAATGTAAATGAAGAAAATACATAATAAAAAGTGAAAAAAATGAATAAATAAATCTTTTTTAAAAGATTAAAAAAAGACTAAATAATCTCCATTTACAGACAGACACACGCACACGCACACACACACACACACACACACACACACGCATACACACACACACACACACACACACACACACACATGTGCACTCGCGTGCAAAGGTGATAACAAAAACAAGAGGAAGAAAATAAGACACATGCCTGTATGTTCTCAACAATGTGTTGCACATCATTGTCTTACGATAGTCATATCTAGGATTTTGGCCATTTTAAAGCTTAGAATTTTTAGAGGGTGGATGAGGAATCTGATGAGCTTGCACGGTGGTTCCTGTGGGATGCCTGACAGCAGGGCCATTCTGCAGGATACAGGAAGGTAAGATAGTGTCGTGAAATTTGAGACCACTGGGGGGAAAATACCACTAGACTCATTTCAACTTATAATTAGCCAAATTGATCAAAGAGGCTTGCAGGGCCACAGTTTCTAACCCAAATTAGAGACTTTTCACCAATAGGTGAATGAATGAGCCACAAGATCTATTTGGTTCTTCCAAGATTGGATAGATGGCCAAGGCTACTTTGAAATTGTCTTTGAATGTGTGCATTAGCATGTTACAGAAGCCAAAATCAGTAGTCAGTCACAGCATAGCAAGCAATGGCTGTGGCTGCACATTTTTGGGTTGGGCTTAAGGAATCAGTGTTTCTGGAAAGTTATGGTCCAGAAACTTGGGTAAGGAACAAATGACTATTAGGTGCCAAGATGGATGCTGGGCACAAAAAGGATTTTCTTTAGCCATCACAGTATCTTTACTGCAAAGTTCAGAGTTGTGTTTGAGATTTTTATACAATGCTTAGGGAAAGGAATAAGTTTCATTGTTACCTTGACCTGAAGTATTTACGAATGAATGGTTGCCATCACTTTTAATAAAGAAAAATAAACCAACCATGCACGTGGTCTTCTATATAATCTGGACTTCACCCTCCCAAATTCTCAACAGGCTTGAGAATATGCTAGTCACTGAGTAGACAAGTAGCTTTTTCACAGAAGTCACTGAGCTAAAGTGAAGCCTTTAGTGTGCGGACCCTCTTTGGCCTGACTGGCATCTTCATATGCAGAAAGACATTGAGGTGTCTGCAGGAAGGCAACCAGGGAAGGAGGCAGCAAAGGACCTGATCAGTGAGGAAGGAAAGGAGGCTTGAGAAAGAACCAAACCTCCAGCACCACAATCTGGATTTCCAGCCTCCAGCACTGAGAGCCCAGCCCATGGATGGGTGTCCTAAAAGCCACTTGAAACATGGTATCATGCCATGGTAACCCTATTCTATTATTGCTATCTACAAGCTGCATATTGTTAAGTTTGGAAATGGAAGTGCCAGAGATTGAACTTGGGTCCTTTCTGCCTGGTATGACTAGTGGTTTTACCTGCTACACCATCTCAATGTCTCCCAAACTTAATCTTAAATGAAAAACCCAGTTTTCAAGCTCCCTGTGATGTAACGTCCATTTTGCTACCTTTTTGTTAACATTAAATGTCAATATTTGTGGTTTAAGGTGAAGGGAGATTGTTCCTCCAAAATCTTTCCATGTTTTTATTTTCATCGATGCAGTTGAAGCTGGAGACATGGTCTTGCTGTTCTTGAATTCATAATCCTCCTGCTACTGCCTTCTGAGGCAGGGATCACAATCACACCAACACAGCTATTTCTTGTCTGTTTATCAATATACAAAATTCTGAGGTTTTTTGTGAGCTAGCAAAGACAGTAATGATCTCTCTCTCTCTCTCTCTCTCTCTCTCTCTCTCTCTCTCTCCTTGTGAAATTCAAAGCTTCAGGAAACCAAAACTCCTTCCTGCCCCTTTATAATTCCAGTACCACTTTAAGAAGAGAATTCTGGTTTGATGTTTTGAGTTAGCTCATTTAAATCTTAGAACAACATTGGAAAGCTCTATGCATCTCTGCACCTGAGGACTACTTGTGTTCTTTCTGGGTTTTGAAAGTCAAAGAAATCAGCAAATGGCAAAACAGATGAGGGAGACATGGAGTCAGTTAAAAGGATAAATATGTTATTGCCGTGTCCCCTGACACCTCTCCAATGGGAGCCAGTTCTCTGTCCTAGGGAAAAATCTAGCCCAAGTTGGGTACAATGGTGTTTTAAAATACTTTTCATGACTTCATTTAGAAAACCAGGCCCTTGAGAGCATTCTGAGAGGATCAACTCTGCCTAGGGTTCAGGATTTCTTTAATCATTTGATCACCCTTTAGATGGATTTAAAAATATATATCGACAAGCTGTCCAGTGTGCCAACAAAGGCTCCGATGGCTGTGCACTTTGCTTCAGGAACTCAGGTCTTTAGTAGTCTGAAGAATGAGACTTGTTCTTGTCCAGACTGTCTACTGGAATGCAGCTGTGGTGCTGTACATCCTGGTGTTGGAAATGGTCAGCAGCATGTACTCTTTTGTCTAGAATTTGTCGGAATCTCTGGAAATTCCTATGTTGGAGAAAACTTCAAACTAGACCTTGTAGTACTTGATGTATTTCAGAGTTAATGAGTTCCCCTCTCCAGAAACTTTGAGGCTGTTTAGAAATGGCCCATGTCCATGAGGAGAGTGAGGGGGGACACTGTACTATCAGATTGAATGGAGAATCTGTAACAATTTAGAATGTCAAATTGCTAATGTATAAATACTATAGATTCAAAAGCTCAACCTGGATGTGAAATTAGAATTTAAATAAACTCATTTTGAGTGGGTGATCAAAGTTCTTTTAGACTGAACGCAGAAGTCCATCATGGTTTCTTGTTAAGCCTCTGGGTGTGCCTGTGAGGATAGTTTAGATTAGGATAATTGAGATGGGAGAACTCACTCTGACTATGGAAAGCAATATTCCATGGGTTGGGATCTGGAACTGAGTAGGAGAAAGCCAGTTGTCTTGGGTTTACTATTGCTGTGATGAAACACCATAACCAAAGCAAACTGGGGAGGAAAGGGTTTATTTGGCTTGCCCTTCCATGTTGTACTTCATCGTCAATCAGGGCAGGAACCTGGAGGCAGGAGCTGATGCACATAGACCATGAAGGGTTGGTGCTTACTGGCTTGATCTGCATGATTTGCTCAGCCTGATTTTTTATAGAATCTCAGCCCACCAGCCCAGGGATAGCACCATGCACAATGGGCTAGGCCCTTCTTTATTAATCACTAATTGAGAAAATGTCCTACAGCTGGATATTATGAGAACATTTTCTCAGTTGAGTTTCCCTCCTTTCAGATTACTCTAACTTGTTTCAATTTGTGTCAATTTGACATAAAACTAGCCAGGACACCAGCTGAATAGCAATGCTCATACTTCTCTGCCTCCTAACTGTGAACTTAGTGTGACCAGCTGCCTCATGGTGATTCCCCATTCCTTCCATACCACAATGAGTTGAACCTTCAAACTCTGAGCGGAAAAAATAAACTTTCCCCTCTTTAAATTTGTTTGTTTTTTAAAGTCAGGTACATTGTTCTATCAGTGAGAAGATTAACTAATACAGTTATGTCATTCAATCTTATTTTAAAATATGTGGTTTTGATGCCAACATATCCAGAATTCCTCTCACTAGTCCTGGCTTGCTCTTCAAAGTTTTCCATTGACTGTATATCAACCTAACAAGTTTGCCAAGTGCCTTAAATTACCTGGGAACAAGAACTTCATGAAGACCTCATGCTTTCTGCCTTCAACTTGGCTTCTGTGGCATCTCCCTGCTTGAAGCCTCAAACCTAGGAGTCAGTCAAGAATCTCTTGCTCATTCCTTTCCCTTTCTAATTCATCAGAAAGAGCCATCGGATGCCTGGAAGCCACTCAAGTCCAGCTTTTTCCGTCCACCTTGGACAGCAGTGTAGGCATCACTATGCCTCTCAAGAGGGTTCTCAGAGAGTTTCTGGTCTAGTCCTTCTCTTCTCACCTCTCTCAAACCCATTCTCCGCTCAACTGCAAGTCATCTCATTATGGTTTTAATGAAATCATGCTATTTCCTTGCCACACCTGGGAAAGACTTCCTTTGCATTCAGGGTAAATTGCATCTATTGCTATTGTCTACACTGTCCTCCAACATGATATGCCTAATTGCCTATCTTCCTCCATAATTAGACCTCTCTCAGCACTAGATACTGTTCTCTGCTACTTTTTCTTTCTTATTGCTTTTAGAAGGAACTGAGCATCTTGGCAGAGCCTTTGAGCTTTCTGAACTTGAGCCCTGCTGCTGCTGGGGCTATCTCATCCTTCATCTTCTGACAATTATACCATTCTCTTCAAAACCTTTAGCTCAGATTTCAACTGACCAGAATCATCTTCAAAACTGTGGTATTTAAAAAGGCCACACATGCATCAATTTTTGTTCCTTCCCCTTTGTTGATTCATGGCACTAGCTACTGTTTCAAAATGTCCCTTGCTTTGTTTGGTAATGCATATTAACTGTTGCAGTGTGGGCTGTAAAGGAAATATTTTATTCAAGATTATCTCGAGTATAAAACAACTCATATATAGTATATGCTTAATCACTTCAATACTGTCTTCTTATTGTGATGTTTGCGGCAAAGCCATACCTTACAGCAGTTTCTCTTATTAACAGCTAGCTTTTCAGTACCCATTCACTATGAACAGCTAACTTAACTATGGATGCATTGAAGAGAGAGGTTCATTCTTAAGCTTTCAGCAAAAAGATTAAAATAAGACCTACCACCAAAATAATATTCTTGAGAATTTTATACATAAATAGAATATTGTATGTGCATAATGTTCATATCTCCCTCTTCTCTTTCAATTCTTCCAGGACCACTACTCACCTTCAAATTTAAGATCTTCTCTTCTGTAATTATTTTTGTTTTATACACACACACACACACACACACAGACACAGAGAGAGAGAGAGAGAGAGAGAGAGAGAGAGAGAGAGAGAGAGAAAGAGAGAGCCTGCTGAGTTGCTTATCTCATATGTTTATGGGTGCTGAGTTGACCACAGGAGTCTCCCTATCAGGGGGTTCATTCATGGAGAACATTTATTTTCTCTTTCTCCACAATTATTGCCTATAGCTCCTTGTCTCAGGGTGAGACCTTGTAAACATTCTTTCATTTATGTCGCTCTGTCAACTGACATAGACCACTATGCAGGTATCATTTAGGCAACAATATTGTTGATATTTCCTGGGTACAGAACCCTGTGATGTCTAGAATACACTATATTGTAACGGACATCCTAGTGCTTTGGATCTTACAATCTTTCTGTGTCTTTTCTGTGATATTCCCCAAGCCTTGGGGTATAAGGGTTGCATTATACATATATCAGCTAAAGCTATATACCCCATGGTCATTTAGTCTCTGCATTTTGACCAGTTATTGATTTTGCAATACTCTTTACCTGCTACGAAAAGAAGCTTCTTTGGTGAAGGCAAATGTTGGTTAGTTTTGGGGGTTTGTTTGGTTTTTGTTTTGCCAATTTGATACCAGTTAGGGTCATCTGAGAAGAGGGCACCTCAACTGAGAACATTCCTCCCCAGGTTAGCCCATGGGAAAGCTTCTGGGGTGTTTCCTTGGTTGTTGATTGATGTGGGAGTGCCCAGCCCACTGTGGGTGGTCTCACCTATGGGCATGTGGTCCTGGAGTGTATAAGAAAGTAGACTGAGGAAGCCCTGGGGAGTAAGCCAGTAACCAGCAGCCTCCGCAGTTTCTGCTACTAAGTTCCTGCCATGCTTGAGTCCTGCCCTTGGCTTCCCTCAATGATGGACTGCAATTGAAATATCTATAAGCCAAACAAACTCTTTTCTTCCTGAGTTGCTTTTGGTCATTGTCTCAATAACATCAATAGAAAGCAAAGTAGGGCAAGGGGGAGAGTACATGTATCTCTTGGTATAAGAATAACTGTTTTGAATACAGTTAAATCTATGCCGATTTTGGAAAACGATAATAGTAGGCGCTCTTCTAGGGTCTATAGCCTCCCCAACTGTCGTTCCACTATTTCTGGGGAAGCAGGGTAAGGAACTGATGATCAACGTAAGGAAGTTATCAAATTTCAACAGGGAACCAGTGAGTTTTCTTAGGATTACCAACAGAAATATGGGTGATCAATTACTTATAGCAGCAGAATCGACTTAAAAACTACAGAATCACCAAAGCCCCCCACCCCAGCAAAAGTGACAGCTCACAGAAGCTGGAACTTAGATTCTACTGCAAAACATGCAAGCAGCTCAACAATTTGGAGAGTGCTGGTTCTAAGTGGTCCCGTTGGTTTAAGTCTCTTCCAGTCATCTCAGTTCATCTCTGCTTCTAGCAGCTCTGATTGGCCAAAAGCATCGCTTGCCACTCCTTACTACTTCCTTCCCATGGAGTGGAGAGCCTAATGAATCTGTCCAGGTTCAAAGATTTTCTGAGGCTATGCTGCTGTTTATGCCAGAAGTTTAACGAGGTCCCCTGGAGGATGGAATGATTCGCCTCCCTTTCACATCCTATATCTTAAGGAGCAACCTCTATTTAGCTGTGAAGTTTTATTCTTGGAAGAAACGGATATATAACACCTGCCATGAATAACTGTCTAAGTTTATAGTTCCAGGTACAAACCCCCTCCTATTGAGTGTCCCGTAAGTCCAATTAGAGTGCCAGTAGTTACATCTACAGTGCCACTCTGACGTCATTGGCGGTAGTCAGTCTGGCTACTGCCGTGGTCCATAGTTACAGTGGGGGAAGAACTATTGATTACCTTTCTCTCTTGGCAGCTTGCATAACATCTGTATCTACGAGAGCTAGTCCTCAGAAAGGATCTTTCAGGTCAATTCCAACTTGATTTCTCCAAGTCCTGTGTCCAAAGTGTGTGGTATCATCAGCAACAGGGCCTTGCCAACACCTTCTTAGAGGTAGACTAGGGCAGTGGCAACAGCTCATATTGGTTTTAAAGTCTCCTTGGACTTCCCGACTAATGACTGGAAAGGAGACAAATGTCATATGCTCTGTCTTATTTGTGGATCTGTGCTCCAAATTATTACATTGGCATATGTGACCTAAATAACAAGAAAACCAGTAAAAGAGAAAGTGTGTGTGTGTGTGTGTGTGTGTGTGTGTGTGTGTGTTCATGTGCATTGTCTTTTCACATAGACTCATACAGTCTTTTATGTGCACAAATAAGTAAGCAAATTAATCTAAAGAGGTGGGGGGCTGGACAGGTAGTTCAGAATTTAAGAGTGTTGGTATTCTGTCTAAACTCCTACCCCATAGTTCCTGGCAGCAGCCAGGTATGCTCCTCCCCACAGTTACCTGGCAACAGCCAGGTAGGCTTGGCCCAGTATAAAAGGGGCTGCTTGGCCTCTCCTCTCTCTCTTACCTTCTCTTACTCCTCCTGCTTCTCTCCCTTGCCTCTTGTCCTCCTGCACCCCCTCTCTCCCCATTCCCTTCACCCCTCTCTCCATATGGTCATGGCTGGACTCTACTTCTCTATGCACTCCTTCACTCTGCCTTTCTCTGTTTCTGCTACCCTCTTAGCTCCCCTCCCCATGCCCTGAATCAACTATCCTATACTATACTGATGTGTGTCGGTTCTCTTAGGGGAAGGGATGCCTCGGCATGGGCCCACTGAGGCACCCCCCCCCCACATACACACCCTGCCAGAACATACCTTAATAGCTCTTTCTCTTTGTATGATCACAATAAAGAGTACTGAGTACTCTTGGAGATGACCAGGGTTTGATTCCTAACACCCACAAGAAAGATTACAACTTTTGTTATCTCCACTTACAGGGGATTCACCATTCCTTCTAGGTTTCATGAGCATTTCATGGAAACATTCCACTATGCTGCTTTCTCTTCCTTTCCAAAATGAGTTTATCCTCTTCCATAAGAACTTTATGGATCCATGGATCAGCTTTAAAATCATAGCTTGAATTCCTTATTGCTTGCTTTCTAAGCCAATACTTCTTAGTGAAGATGAAGTGTTGCAGGAATAGTGTGGTCCAAAACTCCCATGCTCGAATTTCCATTGCAGTTGTTTTAGTACAGATTCCACTTGGCAGTAAAGGGAAAATCATGACACACAGAACATTCTGTATAATGACTCTACTTTGTTCTGTCCTGGTAAAAACCACATAATTAATGTTTTTGTTTAATAACACATATTCAGATTTCTGGAGCACCATGTCTTTGTGAAGTAGGCTCTGTCTAGCAACTAAAACGTGTCTCACTTCATTTGCTTCTGCTTTGCTGGTAAATTTTTCTTTCTTTCTTTTTCTTTCTTTCTTTTTTTTTTTAAACCCCTTTTATTATATAGTGTACTGAAATAAAGACGTTAGCTCACCGTGCACGATTTCGCTCGGGATGATAGGCTGCCATTGCTTTACTGAACCCTGCTATTGTCCTGAAGCCATTTTATTGTACCTTTCCAGGCTGTCAGTTTCACTTAAACCTGATAATTAGACTCATAAAATAAGAGTTCTTTTTCTGTACCTTAAATTGACTTCCAACAAAGGAGCAAGTTTCCTTTTAAACCCAGACGTGTAAACTACATTTGTTTAAGCCTTAGAGTGTGTGTGTGTGTGTGGGGGGGGGGGGGGACCAGGAAAAGCTGGTCCTAAAAAGTCTCTTACTGAGACATTCAAGTGGAAATATAGGTTGGGTGTTGCTCTCTCTCTCTCTCTCTCTCTCTCTCTCTCTCTCTCTCTCTCTCTCTTTCTCTCTTTCTCTCTGTGTGTGTGTGTATGTGTGTGTGTGTGTGTGTGTGTGTGTGTGTGTGTGTGTGTGTGTGTAAAACTCTAAGAAGACAGAGGTTTGTGGGATGCCCAGGTTATTATACGGATGTTGGGATCCCATAGCAAGTGCTTTTAACAACTGAACCAGCTAGCTAGCACCTCATCTTCTTTTCTGTAAAGCTATTCTTGAGTTTGGATGTGGAACATCAGTGTTTCATACAATTCATATGATTTCACAGTTATTCATTTTACTCTCACCCCAGCCTCTCTTATCTACCTCCCACTATTGAACTCCCAACTCCCTACAAACCCCTTCCACATTCACGTCTTCTTGTTTTGCTTTGTGACTCATTGAATTCAATAAGGACATTTTGTGACCATGGCTTTGGAGCTACTACTGAAGCCTGGTGACATCCTCATCAGAAATACAGCTGTTGGCACCAGAAGTTGCCTATAGACTGCGAATCCAGCAATGGCCTCATCATAGGCAACAAGAACTAGACTGGCCGTTGTCATAGCAACCACCATACATTCCCAGCATTCACTTTACCTGTCTGCTGTTTTACCAGTGCGTGGTAATGCAAGTGATTACATCCAAACCCAAGTAAAAAGCAGAGACACATGTCCCTTCACCCCTCTTTTCTTCTCCCTTGTCCCCCCAACCCCCGTCTGCTTCTCTTCCCTGCTTCCCTCCAATAAAACCTCCCCCTTGGACGTGTGCTGGCCTGATGTGATCTGTCCAGATAAGAGCAGTCTTTCTAACACAACAACAACTAGTGACAATGACTCCTCCTTTCTCATTTAGCTGTAAAGAAAAAAAATAGTGTGTATGTGGATATAAACAGGAAAAGTTGTATTTAATAAAGTAACCTAAACCTGGAAAGACAAACACCACATGTCTTTCTCATTTGCATTTGTGGGTCCTAATTTCAAACCGTATATTCTGTGTTTAACTGGAAGTATTTGTGGAATCCAGGAAGCTAGAAAGAGGTCATTTACAGAGGATGTTTTCAAGAATGGGAAAATATGAAAAATTAAACTGGAGAGGTGATATGTGGAGAGTGAAAAGGTTTAAGCAGAGCAGGGAATGGGAGGATAAAGGGAGTGGATGAGGTAAGAGGAGAGGCAATCAAGATGAAAGAAGAATGAAAAAGCCACTTGGGATCATAGCATCTTGTTACATATTTTAATGTATGGGCTTATGTGAACATGCAGTTATTACTTGCAACCTAATAGTATGGTTATATTAATTGTACTGAGTGTAAAAGGCTGAACCAGGATCGTTTCCTTGGGTAATTCTTGGTCATGCTCATATTACATAATGCCAAAATCTATCTGGTCATTTCATTAAGTAACTTTGCATCCCTGTTTATGGTGTTTTGAATAAGAAAAGCCCCCACAGGTTCATATTGTTGAATGTTTAGTGCCCAGTTGGTAGAACTGTTTGGGAAGGACTAGGAGGTATGGCCTTGTAGGAGGAAGTATGACACTGGAGGGCTTTGATGTGTCAGAAGTCCATTCTATTCCCAGGCAGCACAACACTCTCCCACCTGCCCTCTGTCTTGTGTGTATGGATCAGATGTGAGTTCTCTGCTAATGCTCCCTTTCCCAAAATCTAGGTATTTAAGATCCCAGAATAGACACTTAAAAAATATTCCTTTCTCACTGGGGAGTTCTTTTCTTGCCCTTTGTTTAGAGAAAGTAAACATTTGATGAACAGCCTTTGTCTGTGCTATTAGTATCTCCAGCAAATAACCGGAATAAGAAACAGCACTTCTCTCCCACTGACATCAAGAAGTACGTCTTGGCTTCAGACATCCCTTTCCAGCCACAGTTTGGGAAAGAACTGTAAATGATGTCCATAAAAGATTGCTATATTGTTTACTTGAAAAATTTAAGACATTGCACCATAGATTTCCTCAACAGCCACACAATAGTACCTAGGACTGTGGATGTATTGATTAATTTGAACATGAAAAATAATTATGTATATATACATATACATTATTTTGGAATTATTAGAGTATAATTAATGTCAAGTGTTCTTGATATTAATTATACTCCAATAATTCCAAAATAATCATAGTTCATCATACTTTACTATACCATAGTTAACTATTTGTTTCTTATAGATGAATTTTAGTGATGTAAACTAAAAATATTAACTAGCTTATAAATATGTTGGTAATAGAGAATTATATTTGAAAATTAAATGTATTAATACTAAACCACAAGAGCAGGTTAGAGTAAAGATAAAGCAAATTGGTAAAGATATTGCATGACTTCTTGGCATTTTGGAAACCCTGCTCCAAACACCTATGTGAGGACACTCAGGAAATATTAATGTTTTCATCAGTATCTTAAAACTACCTGCTGTACAGGTACCTAATTTGAAATCAGTCCTGGATCTGGAATCCTGTGCTCTAGCACATATGCCCATTGCTCCTTTGTCCTAAAAGTGAAAACTGGTGCCCGGGCGCATGTGCCATTGCTCCTTTCTACTTCTGTTTTTGCCTAAATGATTGCAGAAAAGAGTGACTGCTTAGTGACTGCTTAGTATCCTAGGCCCTTTATGTAGCACTTCGAAGACAAGCCTGGGGACTCTCTCCCCATTCTTCTGTGCCAACACCTAGGGATAGTACTATGACAAAAATGACTTTAAAGGGTATGTAAGTGGAGCATGGTATCCAAAATGGGCAGCTCTCCATAAAATATCACTCATCATCCAAAGAACAAACACCTTCCACAAATGCCATTTTCTTCTCATTCTAAATACAACATCATCTTTTGAAATATTTTACCAAAATTGAAATTAGACATTCTAATTGCTAATCATTTCAAATTGGTAAAGTGTAAAGTAAGGCAAAACAAATGAGTAGAGGAGGAGAGGGTCATGACAGAATTTGTTGTATTTTTAAAAAACAAATCTAGGGGTTGGGGATTTAGTTCCTAGCAAGCACAAGGCCCTGGGTTTGGTCCTCAGCTCCAGAAAAAGAAAAAAAAAAAAAAAACAACAAATCTAATGGTATTTATCTTTATTTTCTTTAATACTTGCATCAATCATAGAGTGCTGTGATAAAATCTGAGAAAGATAATTGTTTTGTATCTTGAAAATTATATCAAATGGAATATAAAGATATAGTTCATTAAGTTATACATAAAAATTACAATTACTCAGAATACACTTGACACAATTTGATTAGTATACCAATAAATAAACATTGCTATCTGTGTGCATATATACACATTATATGCTAATCTAACTCCCAACAGAACATATTTTAAAGAGATCCAGGAAGATCAACTTCTCCTCTCCCCCTTCCACAAACTTTCATAGCTTGGCCACTGTGTGCAGCTTCAGGTTCATGTGTGTTTAAACCACTCATCCTTGTGAGCAAACCTCTGCCATTGGTGATATTTTGTCTCAGAAAAGCAGTGTACAATTTATCATTACCAAGGCTAAATCTGGTGGTTGAAACTAAGCATAATAGTGGAGTTTTCAAGCTTATTTTACTTAAGCTTTTCCATTGATTTGTGTGTGTGTGTGTGTGTGTGTGTGTGTGTGTGTGTGTGTGTGTGCAGACATTTGCAGAGTCTCTACTCTGTGTGTGGGACTGTGTTGGGTGCTTTGTAATGATTTTTTAAAATGGAAACAACATTATAGTTCTAGGAGTTAAGCCTATTGCTCCACCATACCCCTCATCCAATCGTTTGTTTTAAAGTAGAGACTGAGGCGCATGCATGTTAGGAAGCTCAGTGAAGAAAGTCTGACTAGAGCCGCTGAAGCTGGCCATGTCAGATCCTTCCCCACTCAGCTACTCTGAAGGTATTTGGGGTAGGAAGGGTTCTTTTTACTGTTAGTAAATTTGTGTGTGTGCGCGCGCACACACACATGCACACATACACATGTACATATGTGTTCACTCATGCAATAGCCATATAAAGATCAGAAGACAACTTACAGAAGTTGGTCCTCTCCTGTCACTTTGTAGGTTTGAGGGATTGAACTCAGGTCATCAGCCTTGGCAGCAAGTGCCTTTACTGGGTGAGCCATCTTGCCATCTCCATAGAAGGCAGTCTTGAGGAGAAAGGGTTTGATTTGAAAGTATCCCATCGCCTCAATCATGCCATTTATAGTTCTAAGCAATAACTGCAAATATAAACTTCAATGGTCTATAGTCACTTCAAGTTTTATATTCTCTGGTATCTCCTGTACTTTCACTTGACATTATTTTATATTCTTTTTGTGTAGATCCCTGAGCATAGTCCAGAAAACAGAGCCTTTAAATTCTTTCCAAAAACCACACATTGCTTTGCGGAAGATTACTCGTCCCATTTGCAGTCTTCTACCTACCTCCTCGCTCCCTCCTGCCATCTTTCCTCCTAAGGGCTTGCCAAAGGTTGTGAACCTGTTGACGAGACACCAGTCCCTTGATATAACAAGAAATACTAAAAACCTGAAAACCAAACAACTTTTCTACTTGTGCTGTAACATTTTCTATCTTAATATCATGGCTCAGTGTATGCCACAGAATTTAAGAACTACTACCTTGAACTCTTCACATTGTTATGCAAATAATGGAGGAATAGACAAGGAATTTCCTAGCAATATAGAAAGTTATTTTTATAATACCCAGCTTTTGACTAAAGAAACATGAACTTGGCCATTACTTTAATTACATCTTTCACTCTCCCTACTGCAGATGATCTCATTTCTTTCTTTTTTAATGCAGATTAATTTTTACTTTATTTTTTATTAATTAATTATTTATTTACATCCCAAATGCTGCCCCTCCCTCCTGTTCCCCCTTGCAGAGTTCTTCCCCCGTCTCCCTCCCCTTCCCCTGTGGTTATCCCCTCACCCTGGGACATTAAGTGTCTATAAGATTAGGTGCATTCTCTTCCACTGAGCTAGACAAGGCAGCCCCCTGCTACATATGTGCCAGGGCCTCAGACCAGCCTACGTATGCTCCTTCATTGGTGGCTCAGTCTCTGGGAGTTGCTAGGAGTCCAGGTTAGTTGACACTGTTGGTCATCCTGTGGCATTGCTATCCCCTTCAGTTCCTTCAATCCTTCCCCAAACTCTTCCCATATGTGTCTCTAATCTCAGCCCAATGCTTAGCTGTGAGTATAAGCATCTGTCTCAGTCAGCTGCTGTTTAGAGCCTCTCAGAGGACAGCCATGCTGGGCTCCTGTCTGCAAGTACAACATAGCATCAGTAGTAGTGTCAGGGATTGGTGCACACCCATGGAAAGGATTCCAAGTTGGGCCAGTCACTGATGAGCAGTTCCTTCGTCTATGTTCCATTTTTGTCTGTGCTGGAGGTGGTCTCTTCAGCTTCCATATCCCCACAGTTGGGCATTTTGGTTAAGTTCACCTTCATTGAGTCCTGGGAGCCTTCCCCATCCCATGTTTCTGAGACTTTCTAGAGATTGCCCTATCCCCTATCCCAGACACTACATATTTCCATTCATTTTCCTGACTCTTTGAGCTTCTCTCTTTCCTACATAGGCCCCTCCTTCCCTCAGCCTCCCATGACTATTTTCTTCCCCCTTCTAAGTGAAATTCAAGCGTCTTCACTTGGGCTTTCCTGCTTGTTTAACTTCTTTGGGTCTGTGGGGTGTATCATGGGTACTATGTACTTGTTGGCTAATATCCACTCATCAGGGAATACATACCATGCATATTCTTTTGGATCTGGGTTGCATCACTCAGGATTAACTTTACTTAGAATGTGTTTTCAAATGATGTAGGAGCTGAAGATTAGAGATAAGTTGTTGAGAATTGACAGGAGGACAAGTTGACCAAAAGTCCTTTGTTACTACTTTGAGAGAAGCATTTGATATGCTGTTTACTATTTTAATACTAGAAGCAGTCAATAACTTTAGAGGAAAAACAAAACAAAACAAAACAAATCATACATCCTATGCCTTCACAGCCTAAAGTCTTGCAAAGATGCTCAAAGCCAAATGTCAGAAGTGTCAGAGCCTAGTGGAGGATGCTGATGACCCCGTAGAGGCTTCATGCACTTAGATGTCCAGCTCTCATGAAGGCATCTGGTTCTTCTGGACAGTCTTCGTTGTTTCAACAGTATTCAGCCAAAGCATACGCAAAGCTGATTACTGATGAGAAACAGAGAGGCACAGCTGTCCACAGATGTTTCTAACCCTTACTTCATATGTAAGATATAAATGCAGAGATTGCACATGCTGAATTGTCAGGTATTCTAATGAGCTTGCTCCCTCTGCTATGAGAACTGAACCATATTGTCTTACCACTGAAATTTAAAAAGAATACATGTCTTCAACCCTGTAGGAATCCACATGTGCCATTGCTGCCTGCCATCTCCCAAGGGATGGGGCAGTGCTGAGTTCTTGGGTAATGGCAAGGTGCCTGCCTTCCTTGTTAACAAGCTTTGTTTGAACCATTTAGATGGTAGCCTTAATGTTCTTGAAACCTGCTCTGTGCTTGTTTAATTATAATATAGTTTGGCACTTTGACATTTAATTTTCTTGTTTGGTTGTAATTATCTTCCATGAGAGTTGAATTATATTTACTTCCCTTAGCCTTTCCTTTCCTTCTCCACCCTGCCCCACTTTACAATGTGTAACTCCGACTATGACTCACCATGCAGGGATCAGCCTTGAGTCTGGGGTGGAAAACCTGGCCTCAGGCTGTGGCTTTGCTGCAACTTTGTGGGAGCTGCATACGCTCCTCAGACAGTTTGAGCACTGGGCTGTGACTCTCTCTCCATCAGTTGCAGTGGCCTAAGGTCAAAGGAGAGACAAAGTCCCTTCTAAGTGGCTTCTGCTCCACTTTCAGAATAACTATGATTTTCTAAAACAAATTTCAGTGACTTCTCAGAAATCTCATTTCTCTGGAGTCAGGTCATATCTGGCTCCCCAGTTCATTTGGGAAATCTGCCATCTTCTCAAGGCACTCACCAATGTGACTAGTCTGTCTGACCAGCTTGCTTTGGGCATCTCCTGTATCTAGCCCTAGAATGATTGGCAGCTCCTCTTCATGCCTGGCAGTTATGTGGGTCCTGGGCATCTGAACTCTGGTCTTCCTGCTTGCATGGCTAGTGTTTTATCCACTGTGAAGTCTTTTCAGTCGTCAGTATTATAATTTTAATCACTCTCTTATTTAAATGTATATAAAAATTCACTGCACATTTATGCTAGAATTCCACTATGTTTAGAAGCAAAGGTTAAGATCTGTGGATTTCTGTTTTATACTGAGCTTTCTCTTTTTCCACTGGCATATCCAAATTAATCAAAATTGTAAATGCCACCAGCTTCTTCAGTCAGACCTTGCTCAATACTTTGTGCCTGTGTAAAAACGTCTTCATCACTATAACTTAGTGTTGTTGGAACACTTTGACTGCAGTCTCCTAAAGTCTACTTCATCCTTCTAGCCAACCAAAGAAACTTCTGGAAACTGAAGAGCAGGACGAGGAAAAAAAAGATGAGAATACATACACAGAAGCAAAGAAACTAGATGGAAGCACCTAAAAGAACTGGCTGGAAAAGAGTAGTGGAGAAATGGGAAGAAAGTGTGCATGGCTGGCATGAGGGGTACTCACAGCCTTGCAGGATGAATGGTAGTGGCTCAGAAGCATCTTTGAAGGAAGTTCAGGCAACAGTGGCTGAAGCCCTTGAGAGAGACCTGTCATGGCATGTTACAAGCCTGGTTTCCTAGGAAGGAGACCCCAGTCAGAAACTAGATGGCTGGAACACAGAACTTGGAGCACATAATCAGTGCTTGAAATGGCCATGGGGAAAGACAGGGCCCAGGAAAGGAAGAACTATGGCAGTATTGTCACAGTCGGCACTGCTGACCCTGCAGAGCCTTCTGCAGGCAGGATCAAAGCTGCTGCCTGTTAGGACAAAGGACATTGGCTTTATTGCCTGTGTTTAGTCACTGAATTGTTTTGAGAAGAGCAAGCACCCTGGGGTGGATCAGGCTTCCATAGCCAAGTCGATTGCTGAAAGAGAGAACAGTTATCTGCTTGCAGCTCCACCAGCTTCTGGATGCTGAGGAAGTGGTAGCTGGCATGGCCCAGCATGAACCCACTCTCAGAGATAAACTGGATCAAGGTAATGTCCCTCATAATCCTGTGAAAAGTTTGGACTTATATTTTAACTTATACCTTTTAGGTGGTACAATTCAGAACATGACTGTTAGAGACTAGTTATATGCAGTGGTAGGAATTACTACTTTTCCATCAGAAATGTAATGCTAGACTCTCTCAAAGCCATTAATTGACATCTGCTCACAGAACATAATTTCCTATAAGTAAGAGACAGGGAGCCAGGGCAAATGGCTTTTGTCATATTTTAATCTAACAGTAACATCTTTAACAGTTACAACAGTCACAATCTTTATGGTCTTTGATGAGGAGATTTCGAATTTCAGCGACATGTGGATTTTCATTTTTATCAAATTATGATCAACAAGGATAAAAATAGTGAACTTTTTTAGTTGTAAACGAAATTAGGAATAAAAGAATATGCTTTATGGAGTCCCCTCTTGTATAGACTGCATTACTAAATGATAAATTAAAACATTAAATTGATAAAATACAAGGTTAGGCTCTATTTTAGTCAAATAACTAAAACCTTTACCTTAAGTATTAAAAAAAGCCAAACCTAATTTCTATAATAAAAAAGAGAAAGAGGGCAGTGATGGCGCACACCTTTAATCCCAGCACCTGGGAGGCAAAGGCAGGTGGATTTCTGAGTTCGAGGCCAGCCTGGTCTACAAAGTGAGTTCCAGGAAAGCCAGGGCTATACAGAGAAACCCTGTCTCGAAACAAAAAACAAAACGAAATGAAACAAAACAAAACAAAACAAAACAAAACAAAACAAAACAAAACAGAGAAGGAGTGACAGTTTTTAGGCTCAACAAGATAGGGTCAAAGAACAAAGGATGATGTCAGGTCTCTTAGGTGGGACTGTCAGTATCTGAGTTTCTGTTGCTCCCAATGAAGAGCAGAAAGAGCATCTGATCACGGTCACAGCCTGATCTGAAGGTCATTGGCTCTGATCGATTCACTTGCATTGTCTACCTATTCCTCCCTTCAGCTGTAAGTCTGATCGTGCTTCCACACCAAAATAAGCAAACGATAGTCAGACAAAACAACTGATGTTTTCAATCCTTACTGATCCAAGTAAAACCTCTCCATCTGCCACTTAACTGTGACAGGTCACTTCTACTCCCTGTCCTTCACTATGTAAATGGACTGATCATTGTGACCTTGAGTGATGCTTAGGAGGATAGTTGATATTGTACACACAAAAGCTCTTGAAATCCAAGTAGGCACTTCTATCCTTGCAGGTAATAACACATACATTTTGGGCACTATGCTGACATTTCCTCCTGCATTGTCTCAATTCCATTAGAGACCCATGAATGCCTTTAAACTGGACCAGGCAGTAATGGCTTCCACCTTCTGGATGGATATTTAGTATTGTCTTAGTACTGTGATGAGCAAGCCACATCATATTTAGCATTTTATCCTCAAGTGGGCCACAGTGAAATTGCTGTTTCTGAAGAACATGATAAACAAATGTGCTTTATAGCTTAATTGTAGATCTGAATCAAAAGGCTGAGTAAAAGTAGATAGATTCTCAGTCAGATCTTTCAATTGAGGTACATTTCACAAATCAGACTGGCACCACTATAACCTCCTAATGCTACCCAGGTGGCTGTTGAATACATCAAAGGGAGGACACGCAGGAAACGATGAATGGCTATGAGATTCAAATGTGATGGCTTTTGATGGAGCTGAAAGGTTCATTCCTCTCCACACCCACAAGGAAAGAATCTGGGCTGATCCTGGAAGAAGGTGTGATCCTGACTGATTGCTTCCCTGGGACTCCATCCCCATCTGCTGCTATGGGAGCACAGCCCCAGCAGCACTCCTGAGACGCAGCAAGCTGTGACTATTTTTGATTTGACTTAGTGTGCACCCTGGTGTGTAACTTAGGGTGGGGGGATGTTACAAGCTGGACCTTGTTCTCCTTATTTCTTGATTTTTTTCCCAGTCAGACTTGGGTTGCACCCTGGCTGATAAAAAAAACAAAAACAAACAAAAGAATGTTTTCATAAACGCAGCCATTCCTAGAGCCTTCTGTTACACTGTCGGCCAGAACTGATCATCTTTAGCCTCCTCCACATTGCTGACACCTCCTCCTCCTTGAGCCTGTCTCTAGTCTCCTGGGATCCTATTCTCCTGTGGCTCATTATTCGTACCCAGAGCCTCCTGTTCTCTTTTTGTGTTTCTCCTTAGTGTATCAACTCCATGAGTCTAGGACCAAGACCTACAGTGTCTCTGGTCACATGCCCAGTTCTAAAACCAGTTCTGGGTACATAAGCCTCAATAGATTTAAGTTGATTCATGAGTTATCATTAAAATGAGATATACTTGATATTAGTGCCACCAGGTTCCTTTCTAGTAATGATTACTAGTCTATGTATGGAGGAAAATACTTGACAATATGGCTCCTTTTAGAATTCTACCAAAGTCCTACCTAGGCTTGAGTGGTGTCACGCCTGTCTCTTCTGTGTCACATCTGTCCATCACTGTCTGTCCTTGGATTCTACCTCTCTATGGCAGTGCAATGTCTGCCTCACTGTGAAGTGGGAAGTCTGTTAAACTCATGTGTCTTATTATAGGTTTCAGGTAGGCATTCATCTTGTTTTACTGAGGATATCTGTTTAATATTCAATGCATGGCCATCTATGGCAAGTCTCTCTGGATGGAGGAATATAATCTGACTTTCATATATATATAAAATCTGTTTCTGGGAGTCACTTGTATTAACAGCACCACTTGTTTTGAATTAGTAACAATATAATATCATATATTCCATATCTACAATATGCCTTATACCATTGGGAAGATTAAGCATATATATGAATATGTATATTATTTAAATTTTTTAATCCAGTCAGTTCTCACAATAACCCTATATGGTAGATGTATGAAAGGGCCACAGTAAAAGAACTGTCAAAATGGCCACTTCATAGTTAAGTTTTTTTTTTTTAATTATTAGTAAGTGAGAGAAAATATCCAGAGGCATTTAGAAGAGTTCAGGGCAGAGAGAAAGAGAAATGACTGAATATGAGCAGATCTAGGAAAGTAGGAATCATAGAGAATAGCAAGAGAAACCCTATGAAAGAATAGCAGAGACAATGAAAGAACTAGAGAGAGAAGGTTAAAGAATAGTGAGTTGTAAAGAGGATAGTAGCTAGAAGAAGGAGCATCTGTGACCTGGAGCAGGCCTGGGATCTTGCAATGGGGTGGGATAAGTGATAGGGCCAGTGATATCTAATGTTATTATGGGGTCTATAAAACATGTAACAAGTACTTGTGGGTAGAGACAGATGAAACCTGGATGACAGTTTGGGCCTTGACGTACGACAGGTATATGTCAATGGGATGTACCTACTTTCAGAGGCAAGGAACTGACTACTGGTGAGCAGGAAATCCATTTTATAAGTTCCTAGGGACTGTTGGCTTTTATCTAACAACGAGAAATCCTTCTACAGTCTAGCTTGAGCTAATGAATGAATATAAGGACTTCCTGTGATGTAACAGTGGAAAAAATTCTTTCCTCTCATATAGATGAGAAAACCAAGGCAAAGAAAGATATGAATCTAGAGGGCTAGGGTCAAACTCTGATTTTGTAGCTCCCATGTTAACCCCACTTCAAAGAAGCTTGAGCTTGTAGTAATGCCATGTGCCCCACTTCTCAGAGCTAGCAAATAACACAGGCAAAGCAACTGTGCCAGTGTACCTGGCTCCAGCACTTTTGTGCTTAGTAGCCGTGTTTATTGCTCCATTCTGAACTTTCCAGAGCCATCTGCATGTGAACTCTTATTATATCTCCAGCTCCACTAAGACTAGAACTTTTATTGCTTAGCTAAAATGCACTGTCAATCATTAATAGTTGTGTAATCATGACTTTCATATGGAAAAGACATTAGAGTCAGTGTCAGACTCTTTTGGAATCTGTGAAAGGACACCCTAAGTGCCTGATTCAATGCAGTGAGAAGCAATTTTCAGAAATGATACTGATCTCCTATTTCAGCAGCACAAAACAACTTCATTCTGAGGTTGCAGCATTACACAAACTTCTCCTATGACCACTTTCAATCTCATATTTTTCCTGTCAGAGAGATTGCCATTAGCATAAAAGAACTCCTAAAATTAAGGTGCTCAAGACCCTTGAAATAATTGTTGTCTGTATGTGCATGTCTGATTGTGTGTTTTACCATCTTTCTTGCCTATTTGGGCACTAACTGGGCAATTAACTTCATCTTCACACAGCTGCTGGGAGACTCCCAGGGCTCTAGTGAAGGAAAAGGGTCTACTTTGGATGCTGTATTCCCTGAACTGTCCCTGGGATCCAGTTAACCCTAGTTCCTGAAGTTTCAGAGATCACAAATAGCTGATGGGGAAGTGGATTTCCTTGTAGGAAATGGTGATATATTATGTCTCCATTTTCTGACTGGCTTATGCTATAAGCAATGGGTTTTTTCTTTTGGTTAACTTTCATCTATATTAATAGTTTATGAATTTACTATTCCTGTACTAAATGTACTAAAATATCAATGGCTCATCTCTGGTTTTCTTGACAGTATATGATTTCTCACATGGTGGCTTGCTTTCTCTGAGGCAAACCAAGTGACACTACTGAAACTCTACATTTTTTTTCTTGCTTTTACACATAGGTACATACAAACAGACATCTCTGAGAAACCAAGTGACATGCTTGAAATCTTATAACACAAAACATACCACCCTGCTGCCACTTCAGCCTATGTCACTGGGACATTGTGTTAAATATTTATTTACTTGTCAATGTAGCTTTCAAGCATTCATTGGTAGAGCCACATATTACACATGACCAGATGCAGCACAGTTCATTTACCACTTCTCTTACCCATAAGCATATGGACCATTTTCCTTCTTTCTGGGTTATCAATAAGGCTAATATGAATGACCTCATATCCATTCCCTGTTCATGCAAAAGAGTGTTGGCCAACTGTAAATGCTGAATATTCAGATATTAAATAGTCATACAGAGGTCTCTGGTATGGCTTCTCATTTTATATTATGCATTTTATTAATTTGAGATAGTGACTATTTCTGTATTATAATGAAGTCATGGATAAACTGATGTTTTCAAATGTAATACATTTTAATTAGCCCTTTCTACTGTCTCATTGTTGTTAGAAGACCCTAGGTTCATATTACTCATACCTCTAAAGCACATTTCTCTTTTTGCTTTTTGGAGTTCTTTATATATGATAGCTACTAGAATTTGTCTTCTATATATACTACCAATACTTCCTAGACAGATAAAGTTTAGATCTGCTTTTCCTATAAAAATGCAATCTTTCCAAGGTCAAGACTGTTCTTTTTTAGCTAATATATTTTCTCTAGATCATTGTGCTAAAACAGAGTGTATAGAAAAACCAAGCCACTGCCTCCCTCTTTCCCTATTTTTGATATCAGTGACCAAGTCTTTTAACCCTTTTGAGCCCAAAGTCTCCATATCTGCGCTATACAATCTTGTCTTCTGCTCACTCTTCCTTCTGTTTCACTTGCTACTGAAGTCTAGTCCTGCACCTACTTCTACCTGGTACAAAATAAATCCAGTTTGATTCAGATAGAATATTTCTGGGGAACCAGAAAGGTCCATTACAACGTGGTTTAGCTGCTAAAGATAACATTAAAAGAAACAACTCTAAATTAAAGGTTTCATTTTATTTTTAATTTAGACAATTGATTGCACATTTTCTTTCTCAAAGATAGTGAATTTTCTTATTACTTCACAAAATAAATCTCACCCATCCATCATAGATCAGAGAAGTCATCAGTTTCTACCAAAATGTTCTTTTGCTTTTTCCAGGCAGAGAATGTGCTAGACTGCTATTATTTGTATAATCAATATATAACTACATAAAGCCATGACACTGAGCCCATTCTCCACAGAAACATTTATTCATGATCCAAGACTACAAGACCTAAGTCACCCTTTGCTGTTTCTCACTTATTGCAAACAGTGATCATCTAAGTAATACTGAGCACTGTACCAAAGCATCTGTAATTATTTTATGCTTTTGGTATTTTTATAAAAGCCTTCATATAAAAGGTATGAACAGATAACTCTGGCAAGATGTACTTACTAGGCATCCAGCCATCTATAACTGTAGCTGCTCTTAGCTACTTTGTGGGTTCTTCTTTTTCTTACCATTTGTCCACACTTGCCCCAGGTTTTACTCATTATCACTAGATAGGAGAAAGAAGGATAGAGGGGAAACAAGAAAGAGAGAGAGAGAGAGAGACAGAGAGAGAGAGAGAGAGAGAGAGAGAGAGAGAGAGAGAGAGAGAGAGAGACAGAGAGAGAGACAGACAGAGAGACAGAGAGACAGAGAGGTCTGAAAATACTTTCTTTCCTCTTGTTTCTCATTTGAGCAGGACTACTAACAAACCACAACCAATCCCCCCACCCTCCCAAAATGACTAACAACCATTATCCCAGCCTCTCAGGGGGGCCCTAACATTTATATACCCTCTGAAAAGTTCCCAAAATTCCAATTGTCACACAATTTCAGAAACTCTCTGCAACTGGCAAAACCTCTGAAAGAGCACAGGGCAAATCATAATCAGTAGCCTCATATCACTACACTTGGGATTAAAATGGAAAAAAAAAACTTATTCTTATAGTATTTCTATGTCTTTTTCAAAGAAATAAAAAATTCAGATTTCTCACTACATATAACATCATATGGAAAGAGGGGCATACATAGTACAGAGTACTCAACTTAAAAATCCCACAACAGACTCCCTTGGGCTTTGGAGCTCTGGGGCTTGGGGGCTTGGGGGCTTGGGGGCTTGGGGGCTTGGGGGCTTGGGGGCTTTGAGGAGGGGCTGACCACCACTGAATGTGCTGGTGTTTAGAAGGATGAAGCATCACAGTTGCTATTTTTTGGCCCCAGTTTCCATGTTATTTTGGGATACAGTTTTAAGATGTCTATCTTTCTTCAAAAAAACCTTCAAGGTTATTAGAGATAATACTATCAATCAAATGCAAGCTACATCTTGCTCTATTCCTGTTGAATTATTTCCTTAAAAGACTTTCAGGTATAGACAGAGCCTTTTTTTTTCAATTCTCTCAAGGTAGGGCACATTTTATCAGGACTCATGGCTAATATAACAAAGTGCTGGACTTTGAATCATGTAAGGTTTATACTCCTTGTAGAGACCATCCGATTACTCTCTTACTCTATAGCACTGTGCTAACACAATACCACAGGCTAAGCAGCTTATAAACAATGGCATTTATTTTCTCAGTTCTGAAGGGTTCACAATGAAGGCGCTAGCAGGTTTGTTGTCTGGTGAGGATTCCTTCCTCCTTGATTGTACTTTCTTGCTACCCTCTCACAGGGTGAGAGAAGACAGCTCTCTAACTCCACTTTATGAGAGCTCTCTTGAAAGCTCCATGTGATCAAGTTGGGGATTAGATTTCAACATAAACTGTTGCAGTGGGTGACAGCTGTCTGGCTTGTGATTGTGGATGGTAGTTGTGCTAGTGTTTCCCACCCCGACAGCAGAATCCTAGGTGCAGTCTTGGCTACACAATTGGGAGTCCTTCCCATTAAAGTTGTCCCTTGGTCTTGATATTGAACCATGTAACTTGCTTTGGCTGGTTGAATAAGGTTAAAATGAGGAAAGAGTCAGTTCCTGTCCGAGTCTTAAAAGACATCCTCAGCTTTTGCTTATTCTCTTGTACTTACGCCAGCTCCATAAGAATGAAATTGTCATTCTTGACTCTAGCTGAATATGAATCAAAAGATGGCCTAGTCGGCCATCACTGGAAAGAGAGGCCCATTGGATTTGCAAACTTTATATGCCCCAGTACAGGGGAACGCCAGGGCCAAAAAGTGGGAGTGGGTGGGTAGGGGAGTTGGGGGGGAGGGTATGGGGGACTTTTGGGATAGCATTGGAAATGTAAATGAGGAAAATACCAAATAAAAAAATTAAAAAAAAAAAAGAAAAAAAGAAATTGTCCAAGCCAGCATGCATTCAGTGGAAATAAGGGTCACAGGGATGACAGCCACAAATGTGAACCTGTTCCTGTAGAGGAATGAACAAGCATAGCTAAGACCAACAGAGTTATCTCTCTTGACTCATGCATGTGAAAGCAAAGACATGCTAACACTTACATGAAAATAAGAAGTACAAATGCAGTCCCTACTACCACTTATCATCTGACAGCCACTTTCTGCAGCCTGTCTTCTGCCACTTTATTAAAATATGTCTTCATGTATTTATTGCTCCACAGGGCCTTCAGGTGAGAAGTGTCAATGGAGCTTAGCTGGAGTGTGTAAAATAGCTCAGCAATGACACCACAGTCAATATGTCTGCTATTTGTACTCACCTGAAGGATGGGAGTCCACTTTGATCCCTTGATGACAAGTTAGGTCCATGAGTTGGCACAATGCCTCTCTGTTTCCTCACCACTTAGCCTGTCCTATGGAGCTAGACTCCTGTCCTTACAACAGGCCATCAGGCCTTGCCCACAGGAATAGGTTTCTTGAGAATGTCTAAGGTACCATCCATAGTACCTATTTCATAATAACGTAGAAAGTCACACCTGTCACTTACATCCATTTAGTATTTATTTCATGTTTAAGAAGGATAAAGTCAGAAGGGATCATCCAGGGGTTGTCATAATTTCTTAAATACCATTGAAAACAAAGACAGGCTGGTATATTTGAGTAACTCGTCCTGAACCACACTAGGAAGAGGTAGTAAAATAAATAAATCCTCAAATAAAATAAGGATGTGAAAAATGTTATAAATAATTGTTCTAGGGAGGAAAAACATGGCAGTTTTGATTGATTGATTGATTAATTAATAAGCTAATTAATTTCCAGTGTGTATAAGAGCTATAGAAAGACATAATGACACATGTATGACTGGTACACATGATGGAAGATACTTTAACACTATCCAAAAGGTGATTTATGCAGCATTAGTAAAGGAATTAATTACGTTTCTAAAAGAGTTCTTTGTGTGGCCCAAACAGGAAAACAGACTGGGATGAGGTTGACAGCAGATTACCAGAGGTAGCTAGCTATTACACACTAAAAAGATGCCATATACCCATCATTGTGCCTGTATTTATATAGATGGCCTTGGACTATGGAAGTCAAAATGGTCTCCAAACAGCTGCCATCAATCTGTCAGTGGTAGAGCAGGGTGAGCCCTGGGAGACAGAGACTGAGAAAATAGTGGCATCCTCCTGACTGCTCCCTGATGAGCCTGGTGATTCACAGGGCACACTGCAATCTAAAGACAAAGAAGCCCCACTTGTTACCCTTGACTTTGTATGTTCAAGCTCCTGGAGGAAGGGCAAGATTACCTAGAAGCGAACCGTCTGTCTCAGAAGTTAAAGAAATTCAGTAGCAGCACAGAGAGACTTGAAGACTGCAAACTACATCAGGTGACACGGATATTGGGACTAGGTAACTACCCAGTAGAGGCTCTGTACACTGTAGGAGTCTGGAACCATTCTAACCCTATAGATCACTCCTCCACAAGAATATCCTTCCACTGAGAATCACTGACTTAGATGATAATCCAGGGGATAAAAATTGAAAGAACAAATTTAATAAAAGAAAATAAACTTAAGCATGGATTTTTTTTCCATTTCAAATTTAAGTCAGCCTTCTCTAACCTGGGGTCCATGATGACAAGAACTGTGGGAGGTTTTAGAATCTCTGCCTTTTGTTGATATTGTATCCCTATCACTCCTCTTTATGCCAAAACCGTAGTAATAAGAAGGACCAGATTGCTTGCAATAGACATATTGGAGGAGATTCATGTGTGGCGAAACTTTTCTTGGGGACATGCTTCACACAATTCTACTAACCCCAGACAGGGAGGCCACAACAGACCAAAGTATGTATACTACCAACGTCCAATTGCTGAACCAATGAGTTTTATTGGGGTTACTTACAGGAGTATGGGTGAGGGGTTATCTACAGAATTAGAAATTACTCAATGTACCTATATCATCAAAGCCTACCAGCAAGGGTGACAGCTCACAAATTCTAGGAACCTGGAGCATTCTGCACAGCCTGCAAGCAACTCAATAGATGGAGTGTCTTTTCTAAATTACTCATTGTGGTCTAACCCTTTTCCTGGCAGTTTGGCTTGTCTGAGAATGTCTCTTAGCAGTCTATTGTTTACCTTAGGAGGGAGGGACCTAGTGCACCTGATTCGTTTCAGGGACTTCCTGAAGCTAGTTTGATTTGTTTACTTTTCTACTTAAGGAGCTTCCCTGAAGGATGAAATGTTTCAATCTGGGAGGAAATTTACAAAATGTTCCACCCTTTCCCCTGGCTCTCACATTCTTTTCACTCCCTCTTATGCAATGATGCCTGTACTGGCTAGTTTTGTGTCAACTTGACACAGGCTGAAGTTGTCACAGAGAAAGGAACTTCAGTTGGGAAAATGCCTCCATGAGATCCAGCTGTAAGGCATTTTCTCAATTAGTGATCAAGGGGGGAATTCCCTTTGTGGGTGGTGCCATCTCTGTGCTGGTAGTCTTGGTTATAAGAGAGCAGGCTGAGCAAGCCAGGGGAAGCAAGCCAGTAAGAAACATCCCTCCAGGGCCTCTGCATCATCTCCTGCTTCCTGACCTGCTTGAGTTCCAGTCCTGACTTCCTTCAGTGATGAACAGCAATGCGGAAATGTAAGCTGAATAAACCCTTTTCTCCCCAACTTGCTTCTTGGTCATGATGTTTGTGCAGGAATAGAAATCCTGATTAAGACAATGCCTGATCATTGGAAGGGTGAACTATATCTAGCCACCTATGGTTATAAATTAGTACACATGCCACATCAATAGTCACTTGCTCTAAGAATCTTTACCAGTGGTTAAGAGTGGGGAGCTGATAACAGTGATCTATGAATGAAGGCAGTTTGGCATGCACATCTCATCGACCTAGTAAAACAATAGAATCTGCTCCCCCATTGGGTCCTATGATCTCTCCAGCACTGAGTTTATGTCTTGGCTTATAGTACCAAGTGAACTCCCTCTTAAGTAGTGGATCTGAAATACAACTGGAAAGCTGTTGGTCTTACCCATGACTTCTGAGCAACTTTTGCACAAGCAGGAGGAAATGTTTCAATCACTAGTGCTGTATCTAAGTTTTTGCTGAGACTGTAACATTCCACCCTGCAGGGATGCCCCAAAGATGACATAGTATGGAAAGCAGGAATGAGTCTGGAGGTGTTATGCAGCTTGAACAAAGGGGAGGCCAGCAGTAGATGAAGTAAGACAGCTGGAAAGAATCAAGCCAAGGCAGTCCTCAAGCAATAACACACACACACACACACACACACACACACACACACACACACACACTGGTGGAGACTGGGATTCATGGTGTCATGCCTGGTGAACCACAGCTCCAACAGCAGGAATGATCATTACCATCCCTGTAACCATGGGCTTGCCTTTTTTGATAAGGTCCAGTGTACCAGATGACAATATTTAGACAGGTAATGATGTAGCTCTCCTGTCCCCAATCATCATTTGCAGGGAGAACAAAACCAGATCCCAGGTGTTTAGGGTCCCAGGTTTTTCTTTCTTTTCTTTTTTCTTTCTTCCTTTCTTTCTTTCTTTCTTTCTTTCTTTCTTTCTTTCTTTCTTTCTTTTTTTGAGGAAAAGGCAACAGAGCATTAGTTTTTATCCTGTAATAGATGGTTTGTCCAGCTGTAGATGCTGCAAAAAGGAAGCTGAATGTTAATTAGATGTCAACAGTAATTATGGTGATTATGTGTTTTGAATAGCTATTGGGAATAGCTGGATCTGCATCCAGAACATGATGTGAATGACATTTTAATAGTTTTTAAAAGAAAAAGAAAGCAGCTTGTTACTAAAGAAATTACAGTGAATAGAAATATAGTGAAATACATACTTAACAAAAGACTGTAACATGAAGATATTTTTCCATGAACCATATAGAACATACTGAAGAAAAATCGTGAAAGTTATTGGGACAGATAGAACCTTTCTTAGGAGAACATCAATTACCTTGCAGCTTTGGCTTGATGTTTCACTAGCAACATATGTTTCGTAATTTCCATATAACCTAAGCCTGACAGAAATTCTTATAAAACCACCATTTTACCAATATTTTAGTTATGTTCTTTAATCTATGGCAATAATCTATATGTCATAAGACACTTTAATTAAGCTGGCTTATTTTCTGCAAATATTCCAAATTGAACTTAATCAAATTCAGATATTTGTGTTCTTTTAATTTAAGGAACTCTCTGTTTTCATAAAATGCTGTCATTTAACTTTTAAAAATAGTCTGCTTTATATATTTAACACATTTTATGTGATGCTCAGGGGTAAAGAGATATTGTCATGTCTCTTCTGCTGGAGTTTACATGTACACAGGAGGGAAGACATTATCTCTTGTCTTTGCATTTGGAAAGGACAAGAAACCTGTGCAGGTGAACAGCAGTCCTTTATGTAGTCACTTATTCTGCAGATGTTTCCAACATTTCTTATGTCACCACTATGAGGAAGGGGTGGATACAGCCATCCACATCATTGTTTGGTGACATTTCTAAGAAACAATGGGTATTTCCATCGGTATTAGAGACTGCCTGACTCAGCTACTCTAGTCCCACTCTGTAAGCTGTATTCTGCCTTGTCCCGGCTACAAACAATAGTCTGCATGTCTTAGATAAATTAGTGAGAGATTGGCTCCTGTCCTCAGCCATCTATGGGATGGCTCTTCAGCATTCCACAGGAAGTAGCAAAATATGGGATGAGTGGTCTATAGGAAGATAGATGTGAAACTTTGAAAAAGCTTGTGGACAACTCTCAGAATAGGCCTTCCATAGATTGCTGGGATATAGCAGTGAGGTAAGAGTACAGAGCAGACTCAAAGCACAGAAGCCAACAGGGACCAGCAAAGCCACTGAAAGACCAGAGGTTTATTCTGTACCATTGGATTTCAGAGAATGAAGCGAGGCATGCTTAGCGCAGAGGCTGAAGATGCATATACGGCCCGGATACGCAGACCTATGGACAGTGTTAAAGAGAGACTTTGTTTATTTGTAAGTCAGCCTTGAAATCGCCATGTTGTCTCAAGTGGCTTTAAGGTTCTGATTCTTCTTGCTTTCCATTTCCAAGTTCTGAAGTTACAGGTGTGTGGCACCATACCAGGCTATGTGGATCTAGAGCTTGATGCATGGTAAATAAGCACTCTACAGTTTGAACTATCTCCTCAGCCCGAAGAAGAGATCTTAATCTTAATAGCAATAAAAGGCAGGCAAGGGTGGATAAGCAAGAGAGTAAGGTTATCAGTTTAACCCTTAAGAAAGATCTTTCCGACTGCCATGGAATCAGGGAGAGCAGTCGGGCAACTGTTACAAGATTCTGAGTAGATAGGAAGGTGCAAGTAGATTCAAAGAGAACATTTACGGGTAGAATCCATAAAGTTCCTTTTCTGTTGCTGGAAGGAATATTACTGGGGCACATTTCAATTTGTACTGATTCCAAGAACAACAAAATAGTAATAGAATCAAAGTAATGGCCGTGACTGGGTGTTTACTCTCTGATGGACACTTGATTAGCACTTGTCGTTAATCTTGACAACTCTGTAAATTGGATAGAGATTTATTCATTTTTGTCCCCTGCCTTCTAAGGAACAAACAGAACCAAACACATTAAGCTTATTGTCCAGGATCTTGTTACCAGAAGCTGGCAGAGCTTGGAGACAGGTTCTGGCCACGTGACTACAGAACCCAAGTTCTGGTGGAAAGTAATGTTACAGAGTAAAGAGATTAGTCTGATCACAGTGTCTGAAGGTATGTGGGTGAAGACTGTAGCTCTTTGTTTTTAAACCAGAGTGTTCCATGCATGTGTCAGCACACTGTCCTTATATTTTTAGTGAGAATGCTCCCTTGACTGTAGAGCTTAGTGTTGTGAGGTTAGAAAAAAACACAGAAAGGCATTAAATAATGAAGTCAAGTTTGGCTCATCTACTTTGCTCTGGGTACTATGCTAGACGCTGTGTTTGAAACTGTTACAGTGCTAAGAGCAGGTGGTAAGTAGCTCTAGCCCTTCAGTGACCCTGTGTAGTGTGACTGTATCCTAGGAATTTGGCACTTGAGATTGAGAATGTGCAAGGTCATTTACAGACCAGGACACAGCCTATCCTGGCTTTCCTCCTTCCTTCTCTTTTCTTTCCTTTCTTCTCTTGGCCACATCCTCTCTCCAATTCTTCCTATCTCCCTTCCATTCTTCCTTTCTTCTTTTTTCTTTTCATTTTTTCTCCCCTCTCTTCCTTTCTTCTGTTCTGTTGCTCTTTCTAGAGTGTGCTGTTGACACTAAGAGAGAGGGAAGGCAGACATTTGGTACACTTCTTAGCAGAAAGAAACAAGAACTTTCATGAGAAAAAAGAAAATGGAATTATTGAGTGTGGAATTTGGGGCTGGGGACTCTTACAAAGAGCACATGTATCCTGTATTTTATGCTTAATATCCACTTATAAGTACATACATACCATGTATGTCCTTTGGGGTCTGGGTTACCTCACTCAGGCTGCTATTTTCTACTTCCATTCATTTGCCTGTAAATTTCAAGCTGTCCTTGTTTTTATTGGCTGAATAGTAGTCCATTGTGTATATGAACCACATTTTCTGTATCCATTCTTTGGTTAAAGAGTATCTGGGTTGTATCCAGTTTCTGGCTATTATGAATAAACCTGCTAAGAACATAGTTGAGCAAGTTTCCTTGGGTTAGGATGGAGAATGTTTTGGGTATATACCCAGGGGTGGTATAGCTAGTTCTTGAGGTAGGACTAGTCCCAGTTTTCTGAGAAACTGTCAGATTTATTTCCAGAGTGGCTGTACAAGTTTTCAATCCCACCAGCATTGGAGGAGTATTTGCCTTGTTCCACATCTTTGCCACCATCTGCTGTAGCTTGAGTCTTTAAACTTAACCATTCTGCTGGGTATAAGGTGAAATCTTAGAGTCCTCTTGACTTGAATTTTTCTGATGACTGGTGATGTTGAAGATTTCTTTTAGTGTTTCTTGGCCATTAGAGATTTCTCTGTTAGAATCTTCTGTCTCGCTGTACCCAGGGTTGTAGAAATGTGTCAGAAGCTAAGCATTGCTGTTGTTCCATAAACAATGTATAGAATGACTAAGTACATTGCTCACATTCGTAAGGTCTGTCTCCTCCATGAATTTTCTGATGTTACATATGAGCTGGGCAGCAGTTAAAGGATCTGCCATCACTACTACATTTGAACATTTTGTCTGCAGTTTGGATTCTGTGATGCCTTTTAAAACGTAAAATCCTTTAAAATGTAATTCAATTCTGAGTGGCACTCTCTGGCACTCTATACAACAGGTTTTTAACTTCGGATCTCTACAAGCAGGAGGCATATGTTGCATGGAAATATACTGAAGTGCATGAAATTAAATTACAATTTTTTACAATTTATTTTTAATAAAAGATACTTTCTAAAATAGTAAATAAATAAATAATAAGAGGCACCTCTTCTTTTCACCTCCTTACATTGTCACCCCATTCCTTGATAGCAGGAGTGTGTTCTGCCTACTTTACAAGTTAGAACTGGAGCATCAGTTCCAGTCTAGATATTTTTATTGCCAATAAAAGTGGTTTAGCATCCTTTGGCTTGTCACCAGTTTGTCCTGCATAGAATGACTGAGATGAGGAGTTATGCTAGGAGTTATGCTAGTTTGCTTCTGAACCTTATTGGAGTATATGATTTGATGGGCTCATGGTCTGCCTAGTCAAGTTGTAGAGTTGGAGGACTCAAAATATCTAAGAGACACTGAGGCACAAGGCATTTAAATGATTTGTTTACGTACCTAGGGGTCATGAACATACTCAATGGTAAAGTTTGTACAACTATTTGCACTGCATCTTGGTTTACCATGGAGAAAACACCTGCACTGTTTAAGGTAGAGATATTAGTGAACCACTGAAGCATAAACAAGAATATGGCATGTGGACTCCAGTTGACTTCTTTACCCCTATGGTTTACACATACATGGTGTGTAACAAACTCTAAGATACTTGAGTATGTGGATGATAGAATGAGTTATGACAAGACATGGCTGTGCACTGGGGCCATGTGATACACTGATCAACCCCGTGGAACTGAGTCCAGATAGTGCTTAGGCCATATGAGTTTTATTTGTCCTTTACCTCTGATGATTTCAGTTTTCTCTTTTATAAAATGGAGATGATGATGTAAAAGACTCCATTTGAAGTTTATAATAGAGCTTCATTTGTAGTAAGTGCCTTATAAGTCTAGTTTATACTTAATAATCCAAATTAATGGCCTACAAACAAAATCTCTTTTGTAATAATTTCATATAACTTCCTAAATGGTATCTTTGTTCAAGGAAAAGAAAACACACACACATACACACACCATACAAAAACCATTCCTTTGAGACTGGAAAGATGGCTCAGTGGTTAAGAGCACTGCTTGCTCTTCCATAACATGTGGGTTTCCCATCACCCATATGACAACTTACTTACTACTCTCTGTAACTCCGGTTCAAGGGATCTGAAACCATCAACACAAACACAAATTCAGGCAAAAATACCAATGCATACGAAATAACTTTTAAAGTATTAAATAAAACTATTTAAAATACGGATCTAGTAACAGAAGCCAATTTTGTTGGACAATATGCAAGGGTACCATATATTTATAATAACTTTTTAATTAATAAAAAAGAAAAAATCAGACAGAATTATTTTCTGTCTTCAATATTGCTTCTTGGATGAAAAAATGTCTAAAGTAGTTACTCTTACTTTATTGTTTTAGGGCATTTTTTCTTAACATTTTAAGATAGAATAATTATATATGATTAGGATTATCATCATAGATAGATGATAGATGATATAGACATATCATTATGACCTCTAGACCATAAGATTATGAACACCAAAAATTAACTACCATCCGTTCTCAGAGCACCTTTCCAGTCTTCATGCTGACTCCTCCCTGTCCTTCCTGTAGTGTCTGAGGTCATCAGCTTCTACCGGGATCCGTAGCCCCCCTACCCTTGTGTGACCTTTAATTTACCTTCCATACAGACTTCTCTATCTGCAGCTTTCTTCTTACTCTGATGTGCTCAAAGCATAAACCTAATCTAGTCACCTCACCTATTCTTCATGGTCTTCATAATGTTTCTCAGAAACTCTTTTCTCAAGAGAAAGAATCTCTTATATATCAAAAAGTTGTGGTGCTCAAAGCTGCTGTTTCTGTTATGGGCACCAAGAAGTTATTTTAGAATTCATAAAAACTGAGCATTAATGTCTTGTTCTCTACATGTCTGCTATAAGTATAGCAGTTTTCCTTGAGGCAATGAGGTGTTTCTGAATGACAGGAAGAAGGGTTGTAATCAAGGATAGAAATAAATGCAGAAAGGCTGATTCTTAAGTCATAGCAGGTATATTAGTGCCATTCACTCTGACTCACATCTTAACAGGTTGGCTCTTACTTATGACTTATTGCTCTCAATTTTAATCCTTAAACTCAGCTCTTTTTGTCTCCAGGGAGATTTAATATGAAGACCAAGGTGGTTTTTTGAAACTGATGGTCTGATTCTGCAGTTAAAAAAATTAAAATGACACTAGAACCTGGAAAGATCTCCAATGCTCCTTGATTGACAAAATTAATGTGAAAGTGACTTACTACCAAAAGTAATCTACAAGTTAATTAAATGTAATACCTACCAGAATTCAAATAAAATTATTCAAATAATTAGAAAGAAAATATCATTCATAAGGAAGCCAGAATGACACCAAATTCTAATGAGAAAGAGCAATGTCAGTGACATTAAAATACTGGATCTCAAAGTATATACTACAGAACCACAGTGGCAAACACAGAAAGGTACTTTCAGGAAAAAAAACCATACATACAGACGAGTGGAATAAAACAGAGGACCTGTAAATAAATTTCCACTAGCTTCAACCACCTAATTTTTTTGACAAACTTGTTTAAAAATGTTTTAAAAAAATCTCTTCAATCAATGGTGCTGTTAGAGAAGGAAATTAGGTCAATATCTCTCAATTTGTACAAAAAGTATTCAAATGGATCAAAAACATTAATTTAAAACTGAAATACAAAACTGATAAATGAAAACATAGGCAAAGCCACTTCAAGGTGCAGCACAGGCAACAGCTGTCTAAAAATGACTTTAATAGCATTGGGAAATGATCCCTAGAATAGGTAAAAAGGATTGCGTGAGATAAAAAAGCTTTTGCACAATGAACAAAATCATCAATAGCATCAAGAGACACTGAAAGTCAAGACTTTAACAACTGTACATATCTAGAGTCTAGACCCTATTTGCTTTTACCCAAAAAGTAAAAGTAAATGCAAAAAGGAAAATTTCTAATCAATAAATGAATTATGAATTACCTCATCCATTCTCAAGGAAAGATATTAAATGGCCAATAAATATCTGAAAAAGAATTCAACATCCCTAGCCATCAAGTAATTATAAATTATAACTGATTTGATGTCTCATCTCACTCATTTTAGTACTGCTGGTGGAAATGTAAATTGTTGCAGTCTGGCCACCATTTATACAAAAGGTAATGGCCTATGGCTACTGTCTTTTAAACACCCTGTTATATTTTCAGTGTCTTTCTACTTGTCAGGTAGCCAAGGTGGAAGCCTAAAGATTCACTTCCAAATTCCTCTGCAGCTAGGACCCATGCCTATGAGCATCTGCTATCAACTAGATTTGATTCTAGACTTTCTGCTAGAATGCCATTTGTTTAGCTGGTGAGGAATGGTAAGGAGACCCTAGATGAGGAAGGACAAGATGCCCGAGTGCCAAAGCAGCATAGAAATTAAAGTGGAGGAGCTTGCTTGATAGTACCAAGAGAGGGGACAGAAATGTTCATCTCATTAGAATTACTTTGGAACATAATTTGGAGCATTACTCCTAGACATCTGGCATTAATCCCAGTTCTCTGAACCTCTGTTATCTTCCAGATACTTGTATTCATCGATGAACTTGTTTTCTGCTTAATCACCCATAGTCAGTTCCTGCTTCTTCAGATAAGAGTTACCTTAAGTGATGCAGTATGGAAGCTGAGTCATATTCAAGTCAGATTATGGGAAAAGAGAATAGAAGAGGCTAATCTAAAGTTGTGTGGTTTGGTGAGGAATCTGTGGAATTGGATATCAGAGGGAGGAAAGCTTGCAAAGAGAGTGATCTTGAGTCCTACTGGAACAAACTTGAATGGGCAGTATCGGTCTCCTTCTGTCCTCTTCTGTTAATTCAGTCATTCAGAACATGTATACAGAGCACAGCCAGCAAGCCTGGTCCTGTAGCAGCCAAAGGGGAGATCATGACAGGTAAGAGAGAAACAAGCTTGACTCATGTTGCTAATAGTTTTATGTAATGGGGTGTCTGATAGTAATGAAGGAACCACAGTAGCAGACAGATGAATACTGGAATGTAATGATAAAAGAAGGTCGTACAGAATCGCTGAACATGGCAAAGTATGAGAAGTCACAGATACCTTGCTGATGTAAAAATCAGAAGGATAATTAGAAGCAGGAAAAAAGTGCAGATAATATCCTAGGAGGTCTAAGCAGCATGTCCAATGTCCCAGAAAGCACATCTGGAGATCTAAAAGCTAAAGAGTTTGAAGTAAAGAGAAAACATAACTACGGAGTAGGATAAGACTACATTGAGACTGCATGGTCAAGAAAGAGCATGCAGAGGGCTCAATAAGCCTTTTCCCCCTTCTCCCTAAAATTGATAGGAGGTTATTAAAGAGTTTTAAGCTATGTGTTCACATTGTTAGGTATTCTGAAATTTTCTGCTGGTGAGAGTGGGAATAGTGGGTGGCAAGGGAGGGTAGAATTCATGAGAAAGTGAATTCAGAGGATACAGCAATAGCTGAGACAAGCGTGGGCTGCAACATCAGGCTGGAGCACTGGAAGGAGGAGAACAGAGGAGAAAGGTATTAAGAAGGAAAACCAAGGAGCCTTAATGATGAGTCAAATATGGAATTGGAGTGAGTCTAAATATTCAGACTTGGACAACTTACTCACCAGCGAAGGAGCATCAGATTGTCCAGAAACAGTCTGAGAAAAATGTCTTCAGACAGGCAAATGGAGCATCTGAAATATTAAAGAGACACCAATAAGTAGAGAGTTGATTCTGAGGGTTGGAAACTCTATACTTTGGAGTCTAAGAAGTCTTATACTGCCATAATCATACTGGCAGGACTGTAAATGTCTTAAAGAGACACTCATGCCCTCCCTTTGGCCATCAGAGATAGAAACAGTGACCTTCAGGAAATTGGAATTTCTCTAGGTTGAGATGTTTGATGTCAGGTAGAGTTATAGCTTGTCTCCTGGAAAAAAACATTTCCTACACTTCTGATAACTTACTTGTTCTTTTTGTAGGAGAGACTGCACCTAGGCAATGGTGATGGGAAGATCTACACCTTAGCTAGTATTGTTAGCAGTGTATACTTCTTTTATTAATTAATTAATTAATTAATTAATTTATTATTGAGACAGGGTTTCTCTGTATAGTCCTGGCTGTCCTGGAACTCACTTTGTAGACCAGGCTGTCCCCTCGAACTCAGATATCTACCTGTCTCTGCCTCCCAAGTGCTGGGATTAAAGGCATGCACTACCATCGCCTAGCGCGATGTATACTTCTAGCTCTATATTTCAATCTAAATTTTATGTCAGGACTCCAAGGACATATTTTGGGCTACTATTTTTCAGTTACTGACTTGGACAATCTTTCCTCTTATTTTTCACTATTTTTTTCTTTTTTGTTTAGTTGGTCTATTGAGGATTGGTGGCTGAGTCTTTCTTGTTAGGGTTGCCAAAGCCTGGGCTTTATCCATGGCAACTCTAGTAACAGTGGGAATATCTTCATATTTGATCTTAAAAAGCAGTGGAAGATAGACTCTGGTTAGTCTAGCCAGATAAAAATTAAGTTCAACATATCCAGACATTTATTGATGCAGTTTTAGCAAATGCATATCAGTCACCCACATACATGTATGTCTCTGTTTCAAGTTGGATGTCAATTCCCAGGGAGGTCTTGAGGACCTAAACTTATTTGACCCTTACTCAGAATGAAAGTTTTATTCCAAATGGCTTCTTATATTGGGTCAGGTGTCTCTATTATGTTGTCTTATGTTTCACTGAGCATGCAGCCAAAAGGGGGACACTGACCTAAAGAAATAAATAAATCAGTGTACAAACTTTCTAAAATGCAAATAGTAAAGATTTGTACTAAATGTTTTTTAAAGGCACCATTTAAGGGGTAAATTTTAGTGCTGGGATACAGGGATGAATGGTGTTCTGGGAAGGGAGATAGTAAGTAAAAGGTTAAGCATGATGGAAGAGTTCTTGCTTTTAAGAATCACCAGCATTAAATTGGCTGAAGCAAGGGTGTTGAGGATGGGCAATAATGGCAGATGCAGTTAGAAATTTAATCTGGAAATTGGTATCAACAATCCTATACACTTTGAACCTTTACCTGAGTAACTCTATCTGAAGTGTATTAGTTACCGCTTGTTTCACTTTGATCAAACTACCCCCAAGAAATTACATAAGGGAGGAAATGTTTGCTGTGGCTTATAGCTCCAGAGGAATTTTAGTTTCTCATGGTGGAGAAGGGGGATCAGACTGTCTTTCTATGGTACTGGGATCCCTGGGTACTTCCTGTGCTGGTAGATGTTGGGGTCTAGGAATTGCTGCACAAAGCACTCAAACACCAATCTCAGTCAAATAGGGTTGGTTTATTGAATGCACACCCCAAGACTCATCAATCATGGATACAGTCCAGACTCGCTAGCTGAACTGCAATCCCTCAGCTAAAATCTTACAGTGCTTTTAATCCTGAAATCCCCAAACATCTTGGCCAAGTTATTCCATCAATCAAGATTTAGGGATCGGGGACTTCCTTAGGAACATGTTTTGTTGTACATTGTTGTATCTTGTTCTCATTGGTTGGGGTATTCATCTATAAATCTGCCTTGCCTAGAATTCATGTCTCAACTTGGCAAACTGGATATCAGTCACCCACATACATGTATGTCTCTGTTCCAAGTTCGATATAAATTCCCAGGGAGGCCTTGAGGACCTAAACTTATTTGACCCTTACTAGAATGAAAGTTTTATTCCAAATGGCTTCTTATATTGGTTCAGGTGTCTCTCTTATGTTGTCGTTCGTTCCAGGGGCAGCTTATAAAGGAAAATGCCATAAAAGCCCATGAAAGTGCTGCTTGGCCATTGGTTCATGTCCAACCGTTGTGCCTAACTATGGAAAGTAGTTCTGACTTACATTGCGATTGGTTTCCAAGAATACCCAAGCACAGAACACAACAGTATTTGCAATCAGCTGGGGCATAAGAAAGTTTTGTACTGTAAGCACATGAAACCGTTTCCATATAACATTAGTAACAGTACAAATGGCTACTTAGACACTCAACAGTTACGTAGCCCTTAACAGTGGGAACAGAGTACACAGAATGACTTCCATTCAGAAGTCTGCCTTGTCTGCCTGTGGCACACTTCTTCCTGTCAGGCCTTACCTGCTAAAGTTTCCACTGTCCACAAAACTGTAGCACAAGCTGGAGACAGGGATTTCGACTGACAGGAACAAGTTAATTGCAAGGCTTAGCACTTTGTATCCTGAAAACATACTGTGGTTGGGTTCAGGTTTAAGTTTTTCTTAAATAACTCTGCTGGAGTTGTGGGCATCTTTAACAAAAAATTGAACAGAATCACTCAAAATCCAAATTCCATGCATGGATGTAGTCATCCCTTTTGAAGTGCAAAGCTGGAAAGTTCAGTAACCAGTTACCCTGTTATACTTTGTGGTTAAATTGATAATAAGATGATGGCATTTGATTTTTCATTAATTAAAGCCCATCAAATAATCTTTTTCAGTAAATGCTGGTCAGCAAATTCATGTTCATAGCTTAAGATTTGCTGTGCCATTTACACCATGGAAATGGGTAGATGCTATAAATCAAAATCTGATTCATTGTTTTAATGCCTATATTGAAAATTAGCAAACTATAGACTGAAGCTAAATTGTGTCCCAGAGAAACAAATTGCTTTCTTTAAAAACACAAAAAAAAAACAACAATAACACCCCCCCCCCCAAAAAAATCCAACTTTGTTGAATGGTTGTTATTCTGGTTTATGTTTATTGCTGGGCCGGGGTGGGGGGCGTGCAACTCAAAACAAAACAAAACAAAAACAAAAACAAAAAGAACTTTCAAAAGAATGGATTTGGCTTACTTTCTAAAATCACTATCGGACATTAAAGGGAAGTCAGGACAGGAGCCTGGAGGTGGGAATCCTGGTGGGACAGTGCTCATCCTCTAGCTTCTGGCTTACGCAACTAGCTTTCTTACACAGACGAGACCAACCTGCCTAAGGATGGTGCTGTCTACTTTGGGTGGACTCTCTCAGTCAAGGTAATTTTTCTTTTCAGATATGGCTCAGGTCAACTGATCCATGCAATTTTTCATTTGAGGTTTCCTCTTCCCAGGTGACTCTGGGTTGTGTCAAGTTGGCAATACCAGAGCCAAGAAGTGGGAGTGGGTGGGTAGGGGGGTGGGGGTGGGGAGGGTCTGGGGGACTTTTGGAATAGCATTGGAAATGTAAATGAAGAAAATACCTAATTAAAAAAATAAATTAAAAAAACAAAACAAAACTAGCCAGGAGAGCTGATTCTTACAAAGGAAAGAGAAGTAGCCAGCCACATGTGTAAACACTGTGTCCTGTTAGGGGCTGGTGGTAAATATATTATGGTTTTAATATAACTTATCTTCTATGAAACTCATGTAGATGTTTGGGACCCCTGTGTAACCATTTTGAGAGGTGCTGAGTCCTTTAAGAGGTGAAGAAGCTGTTCAAAAGAATTAATGCAGGTCCTTCAGAATTGGGTTAGATCCCACCAGACTAAGTTACTGCAAGGCCCTGCTGCCTCCCTCTTTGCTTCTTTCATGGTCACTTGTACTGGGTCCTTCTGTGCCCTGGTCAGATGCTGTCACATGATCTTTGACTTCCAGTCTCCAGAAGTGTGATCCTAAAAGACTTCCTTCCTGAAAATAAACTATCTTGTATCATGTATTCTGTTGTAGTAACCCAGTACAACTAAGTCAAGGACCTCAGATTTTGTGGGACATTGTCACAGATATATAGGACAGCCATGGTAGCTCAAGGGCATCTGAGGATGAGACGTAAACTATCATGACTCTGTTCAAACAACTAGTGTACCTGATTTGATCACATGCTCTAGTTTTCCAAATGGAAATATTGGAGTTTATGGTCTTTTTTTATCAGTAAGTATTGTAATTGTAATAATAAGCCTTATTTCTAGGTAGTATTCTTAAGGAATTAAGATTTAAAAAAAAGCCGTTGATTTTAATAAAGAAGAGAGAAGATATGACAGGTTATAGTTTGAATATTACTTGTTTGCAATATGAACTCATATGAAGCTCAATGTTCCATATCTAATATGAAGCTCAGATTGATGTTTGTCCCCGAGTGTAACAGCGGTGAAAAGTTGTGGGTCCTTTAATAGGTGCTGATGCTGTTCAAAGGAATGAATTAAACCTTTTTGTTTAAAACTACAGCATAGCTGGTTTGTACCACTTTAAATTCTATTAAATGAAAATTCAGTTTCTGAAAATCTTTGGCCAGTCATATGACAATAGTTGTAAAGTGAAACCTTGGGGTCATTAAGGTTCTTTAAAGTTGCCTGATTCACAAAGTCACACAATAAGTTCTCTAGAGAGACCCATGGCTCCAGCTGCTTATGTAGCCGAGGGTGGCCATATCTGGTATCAATGGGAGGAGAGGCCCTTGGTCTTGTGAAGGCTTGATACTCCAGTGTAAGGGAATGCCAGGACTGTGAGGGGTCGGTGGGTGGAGGAGCACCCTCATGGAAGCCTGGTGGGGGGGGGGGATGGGGTAAGGGGTTTGTTGATGGGAAATTGGGAAAGGGTATAACATTTGAAATGTAAATAAATAAAATATCATATAAACAAAAAGAAAAAAGAAAAACTAAAAAAAAAAAAAAGTAATAGAAATTGCACACAAGGCCACCTGGTCCTGCCTCACTCCTAGCTCGTACGTGCTGTAAAGCCAAATGGTGGGGTTCAGAGACATTTAAATGTACTGAAAACATTTCCTGTTGAGTCACTAAATATTGTTCACGTGGCTGCTTGTTGTAAAAAGGTTGGCATTGTATTGTATTTCACTCTATTTATATGAGTGTCCTTGTGTGTAGCAGTCTATGTGCTCACACCGAGAACACCTATGAAAATGTCTATGGCATAAAAGTGTCTTTGTACTCAATCTTGCTATTTACTAGTGTGGAAAATCTGGTCACAAGTGTCCATATTCCAGCCCCATAAAACCTAACAACTAATAGACTATTTTTTAATAGCCACAATAGTATTTATTGCATCTTTGTTTCCATTCAGAGTGCAAATTTATGTACATGCATGTTCTCTGGGCTTTGTCTAGAATTCTTCCATAGGCACTTCCAGCTCCAAAAGATCAATAACTCAACAACATACCATTGTCTGGCAAATGAGAATTTGAGAAGGCTTTGCTAATTACGCAGACATCATAGGTTGCTGTAAATCTGTAATAAGTGGCAAGTCAAGCTGAATGTTCACCTGGCATTGCTTCCTGGTCACCATGTGAATGTGGACTGCTTGCTTCCCTCAAATTGCTATAATCATTCAAACTGAAGTAATGCTAGTCAGTTTAGACTATCTTAGCTGGGTATCTTAGCTGGGGATAGCTCAAGAATAGTTCAGTTCCCAGTACCCACATCAGGGTGTTCATAACTGCACCTTCAACCCCATGGGAATTATACACCTCTAGCTTCTGTGGGTACCAGAACACACGTGCACACCCCCATATACATATGTAAAATTACAAATTGAAAATTCTTTGAATATTCTTTAGATAGCAGCTTCAATGGTATCAGACATTAGGTTGAAAATAAGTCTTATATGGGGTGAGACTGCCCCACCCATTATAGCTAAGTGGAGACACTGAGCTGCACACATAAGTGATGGCACTTTCTAAAGGCTAATACCAGAGTGTCTATCTCCCTTAGAATGTCTGGTGCTCTTATTTGGGCCTAAATAATGTTAAACTAACAACAGCAATAACACAGATTTTTGACAATACTAAAGACTAGGAAGTTTCATGAAATTTGGACCTCCAGGAAATATTTTTTAATTCATCAATGTGTAATTGAGTATCAGCACCTGGGCCAGTGGGGTCAGGGGGGCTTCAAAATTCTAAGATTTGGTATACAGTCTGGAGAAGGTAACTTCTCCTGAAGCTGTCATGTGCGGAGTCACAAAATGCTCTTCTCTTTCTTAATGTTTAACAGGAGAGTATCACTCTAAACATCAGCTCATAACCAATGCTAGCAGTGTATTTGTTTTCTTTATTGAAAATTTTTCAAGATTCCACTTTCTTCACATTATAACTTCAGAGAGCAATAGCTGTGACTGATACTATAAAATTTAAGGTCTTATCTTTGGGAGAGTAAGTCTCACAAAGAATATGCAGGGTTTTTATGTAAGAAAGGAAATAAATATTGGAACATCATGAAGAAAACAGAAAAATCTTAACATATAAGTTTTCACTGATAATAAGTTTTGTAAGGTTGTGAACATTATCCCAGTTCATATAAAAATTCAATACAATTTAATAAAAAGCACCAACAATTTTCAGATATTCTGATAAATATCTTGCTAATTTTATCTAAAGGAGCAACATTCATGAAAGGACAGATGATGCTGAAGGAGAAGACTGGAGAGGAGAAAATGCAATGGAACCTCAAATTGAAGTCACTTTACTACAATACAGTACTGGACCATCAGCAAGCAGCACACAATTGCATCGGAGTACAGTACAGGCTGGATCTAGATCTATGCATGTGCTGGAGATATTATACCTGATATTTAAAATTAATGAAGAAATAATGAGCTGTTCGATATGTAAATTGGATTCCTGGGGAAAATAGTCATACAGCGCCAGGGAATGTCTCGGTGAGCAAGAGAGCTTCCTATAGCATGAAAACCTGAGTTCATCTCCTCTATCCCCACATAAAATCTGGGCACAACAGTTCATGTCTGTAGAGATAAGTGAACATTGGCCATCCAGTCTCACCCAACAATTATTTCCAGCTTAGGTGAGAAATCTTGTCTCAAAAATAAGGTAAAAGCACTTTAAATCCCCAACATTGACCTGTGATCTCCACATGGGCATGTATGGGTGAGCACATGGGAAATCCCCAACATTGACCTTGATGTCCACATGGGCATGTATGGGTGAACACACCTGTCACCTGCATACACATGCATGCACATAAATACACAAAGAAAAAATAATTATAGTCATTTTGCCATAGACACAAAGATATTGAAGACCAAAATGTAGAAAATAAAACTCTGAAACTGGTTTCACTAGTGACTAAATTACCTACATCTTTTCAGTATGGGAGGGAAATCTTAAAATCAGCAATAAGAACAAATATAACTCCAAAAATGCAAATTTGTCTTTCTTAGCATTTACATTTTATATGACAAAAGATGCCATAAGAATAGTCAACTTGCAAAAGGCACTTTGGACATATATAACAGTGATCACAGGACTTGTGTTCAGAAAATCTGTCAATAACTCAATAAATTAGTAAGATAAAACATGAATAATTGAAAAAGCAAGTGAGCATAAAATAGCAAGAGGAAATTTATAGGAAATAAAAAATGAAAACATAAGTAGTCAAACAAGTTGTTAAGACCACTTGAATTAAAATAAGAGAAATAAAAACATACATCTAGACAAAGACTTGTATTTTACTTGTAATTGCTAAAGACTAGAGAGTCAAAGTCCATTGACAGATGAATGTACAAAATACAGGTCATTTGTATTTGAATTAACAGAGACTAACCACAGAAACCCAACAGCATGAGAGCACAACACCAGACTCACCATGCTAAAGGAGAAGAGCCAGACAGAAGATTCATAATTCATCATCTCTTGTATGAAAAAGCATGGAAAAATGCAGAGGAGGTAGGTGAGAAGAGTAGACTCCATGTTGCCTGGGATGGTTGTCAGTTGCCGCATGATAAGAAACTTGATGCTCAGAGGCCTCCTGGAATGCTCTCACTCTCATAGGACCTGGGCTTCAGGGTTCTCCAGCTCAAATCCCACTAGAGGCTTTGGATACTTTACTCATTTGCAAAATTGCAATCCTTGTAGTTTCAGGCTAAGTCTGAGCTCCTGTAGGCTTGCATTCTCAGACATGGCAGTGAAGGGCTCCCAGGTAGAGTCAGCCTCTCATCTTTTTCAAAAATTGTTGTGGCTTATTTATCTGATCTTTAATATTTTTAAAGAGCTAACATGATTAGATCAAGTCCATCCAGTTAGTTCTCTTTTGCATTAGTTGACAGGCAATTGTAAGAGACTTAGTCACATACTGTATGTAGCATAGTAACTGGTGTTCTGGGCTGCCATTTTCCCTCATTTCATTCACACTTAAGGTCAACAGAGTGTGCTCACCAGAAGGCCAGATGCTAGAAGATTGCCTCAGTACCCTGTTTACTACATCTGGGGTTGAATCATGTAAAGATTTAAAGTCTTGCATTTTCATGGTCCTTAACTACTATCTATGTAAGATTTCTTCCTCTTTTCAAAAGTGAAGATGTTTCCCTTCCCACCTCCAAACAATGGAAATATCAACAGCTTTTCATCTTACACTGTTTTACTATGCAGCTACAAGAAAGCAAACTTGTTTGGGAAATCAACAAGACCATTGTCTACATGACATTAAGAGGAAAATAAAAGGTTTCAGGAAGAATGAATTCCAAAGAGTTATGAAGAATTTTATTGAAACAATGGAGATAATTAATTTCTTCTCTGTGGTGCAGATTTCTTGTCTCAAAGTTGATCAAATTATACCCTCTAATCATGTAAATTTTTTTTCCTAAATATGACTCAACAAAGTTGTTAATTAAATTCAAGCATTTGGAACCATTAAATAATAGGCCATTGAAATGTTTGAGAACTGTGGATTAGCATTACAAAAGGGAGGGGACTTTAGCCAATCTTAACAAGATGAACATCACCGAGCTTTAAGATCCTGGGTGTCTTGGCTTCATTTCTGTTACTGTGAAAAATATCATGGTGAAAGTAATTTGGAGGTGAGAGTCATGGTTGCTATCCACCTCTCCTGTAATGTCCAGACTTCTAGAACTCAAAGCAGAGAGTCACATCCAGTCAAGAGCAGAGAGAGTGAGTGCATTCATGCAGGTGCTCAGCTGACTTTCTCTACTCTTGCACAGACTAGGGCTGCCAGTCTAGGGAATGGAGCCTTCTAAAGTGGGTGGGTCTTCCCACCTTAATTAATGCAGTCACAATAATCTCTCCCAGACTTGCCAACTTGATCCAGTTACTCCTTTACTAAGATTCCACTCCCAAGTGATTGCACATCAGTTGTTCTCAACTTGTGGTGCATGACCCCTTTGGTGATCACATATCAGACATCCTGTATATTAGATATTATACTACAATTCATAATAGTAGCAAAATTATAAAGTAGTAAAAAAAAATACAGTTAGGGGTCACCACAATATGAAGAACTACATTGAAGGGTCACAGCATTAGGAAGGCTGAGAACCACTGGACTAGAACCACTAACCGTCACATAGGAGTTCTACTGCTACATATGTAATGTAGAAAAACTCCACTAGCTAAGAATAAGGCTAAATGTGTTATTTGTATATTAATGCAATAGCAAAAATGGAAAATAATTTAAAACATCTACATGAAACAAATGGATAAACACAGGATGCTCACCAAATGAGAAACCAAACAGTATTTTTAAATAATGAAATAGATTTGTACATATCATCACAGACCTAAAGATAGATAGATAGATGATAGATAGATAGATAGATAGATAGATGATCCCAGATTATTTATTCATTATACCACCCTTAATACATGTAAAAATACAGGTTTGAAAAATATATGCTCAGGGATGTAAGAGAAAAGAGAGTGAGAATGGAGATGACATAAAAGAGGAATAGTGATATGAGTTTTAAAATATTTTGGGGTTATTATTATCATGTATGTGTGGCTGTACATGCACATATGTGTATCTCTGTGTGTATGTACATATATATGTCAAGATGCATGCATGTGTAGAGACCAGAGGACACCTCAGAGTCTGTTCTCCCTTTCCCTTTCCCTTCCCCTTTCTCTTTTCCTTTCCCTTTCTCGTTCCCTTCCCTTTTCCTTTCCCGTTCTCCTTCCCTTTTCCTTTCCCTTTCTCGTTCCCTTCCCTTTTCCGTGGCTTCTGGGACTGCAGTTCAGGTTGTCAGGGTTATACAGCAGCTTTTATAATCGAGCTGTCTCACTTGCCCTTTTAAAAAATGTAAAATAAATTTCAGAAGCAAATGAGAAATACACTTTGTCTTCCCATTCTAGATGCTGAGTATCGAATGTATTCTTGTTTTATTTTAGAATTGTAGCTTATAGCCTCTTCCATGCCCTGAAAAAAAAATATCAAAAATCCAAACTCAGGGACATTCTATACAGTATTTGACCCATTCTCTTCAGAATGTCAGGGTCATCAAATAAATAAATAAATAGTAAGGAGCCACAGTATGAAGTGGCTGAAGGAACTGTGACACATTTTAAATGTGATGTGGCATCATAGATACAATGCTAGAACAGAAAAAGAACAATAGGTTAAAATTTAATACATGGAATAATAAACAGAATGAATAATGATCCATAGTTGAGCATAACATGGTACTGCTCACTAGGCATGGCAGGTGTGCCTCAGCAGTATGAATAGCAATAGAATCTACATGCATCATGAATAAACTAAAATATCCTCCAGATTTTTTATTGTATATTTTCTTAATTTACAGTTCAAATATTCTCCCTTTTCCTGGTTTCCCCTCTGAAAATCACCCTCCCCCTATGTCCTTCCCCTTCCCCCTGCTCACCAACCCACCCACTCCTGCTTCCTGGCCCTGGCATTCCTGCACACTAGGGCATAGAGCCTTTATAGGACAAAGGGCCTCTCCTCCCATTAATATCCGACTAGGCCATCCTCTGCTGCATATGCAGCTGGAGCCATGAGTCCACCATGTGTGCTCTTTGGTTGGTGGTTCAGTCCCTGGGAGCACTATCCTCCAGATTTTTGAAAATCTAAAGCTATTATTACTTTGTAATATGAAAGGTAATTTTGAAACCATCATCTATAACTCCAAGAAAACAAGCTGACAGACATCACACAGAAGAACAGTGTGCTTATTATTTTTTGAATATATCTTTTTTAAAGATACATAAAAGCCCATAAATATGCATATTAATTAGATACCATGAAGCATTTCAACACATGTATACACTTCTATTATTCAACGATCATCTCCTCAAACGTTAACAATGTAAAGTAGTTGTATTCATTAGTATTGTATGTGTGTAATGTGTGGGTGTGAGTGTGGGTGCACATACATGACAGTGCTTGTGTACAGATCAAAGCACAGTTTGGGAGAGACTGTTCTTCCTTTCCCCAGTGTTTCCTGGGACAGAAGAGGCTTGTGCAACAAGTGCTTTTGTCCCCTGATCCATGCTTTTGCTCAAACATTTTTCATTTTTATGGTGAAAACTTCCTTCTTGCTTTTATATAATATCCAATATCTCTTTCTCGTGTTCATTCCCTTGTGTGGCAGCATTACGAGGTATTTGCTCCAAGCTGTAGCTAGCATGTGACCAAGCTTTTCTCCCAGGATTCTCACCAGCCTCTAGTGAACACCATCCTCTCAATTTCTATAAAAATCAACTCTGTTATCAGTGTTAAACAGAATTGAAAACAGACAGGACAAAATCCATGACTATCCAATTAAAGCTGTATTTTAAGGTGCACACCTGACTGGCCAGCCACTATCTAACCATGTTAGGATTTGAGAGTCACATGTGGCGTCTTGAAGTTCCTTTTATAGGAGAGATATTGTTCACAGGAGTAAAAGTGTTAGCTCTTATACATATTTAGAAAGATACCATGAAAGGGGAGAAACAAGGATAAAGATATACATCATGTGAATGGGATTACAAGCAGGTTACATTAGTTCTGAGAAACAGAAATATATTCCTAATTACAAATAGAAACCTTACAAATAGAAACAAGGACTTAACCAGGAAAAACAGAGTTACTCTTAACTGTCGTACCTGCAAACAGAGCCCTTGAAGAGCAAGGTATATTGTTCCTGTTTTGGTCTCCAATTAAATAGCCCGCAGCTGAGTCCATGCAGTAGCTGTTTTTCTGTTATGATTTGTTTCACTTAGCATCATGATCTCTACTTTGGTTCACATCACAAGCAAGAGGATTCGACTTGTTTGTCATGGCTGATTAGTGTTCCTTTGTGCTTATGTGTTCTTTACTCATTCCCCAGCAGAGACTGGAGATTTACATTACTTGACTGGGGAGTGGATCCTGCTGTGAATGGGTCTACACTGAAAAAGTGCTTCCTTCATGTTCTGTTTCTAATCTCCTTTGGATGGATACCAAGGAGCAGGAATGCTGGGCCTTAGTAGAGTAATGTCTTTTTTTTTTTTCCATTTTTTATTAGGTATTTAGCTCATTTACATTTCCAATGCTATACCAAAAGTCCCCCATACCCACCCACCCCCACTCCCCTACCCGCCCCCTCCCCCTTTTTGGCCCTGGCGTTCCCCTGTTCTGGGGCATATAAAGTTTGCATGTCCAATGGGCCTCTCTTTCCAGTGATGGCCGACTAGGCCATCTTTTGATACATATGCAGCTAGAGTCAAGAGCTCCGGGGTACTGGTTAGTTCATAATGTTGATCCACCTATAGGGTTGCAGATCCCTTTAGCTCCTTGGGTACTTTCTCTAGCTCCTCCATTGGGAGCCCTGTGATCCATCCATTAGCTGACTGTGAGCATCCACTTCTGTGTTTGCTAGGCCCCGGCATAGTCTCACCAGAGACAGCTACATCTGGGTCCTTTCGATAAAATCTTGCTAGTGTATGCAATGGTGTCAGCGTTTGGATGCTGATTATGGGGTGGATCCCTGGATATGGCAGTCTCTACATGGTCCATCCTTTCATCTCAGCTCCAAACTTTGTCTCTGTAACTCCTTCCAAGGGTGTTTTGTTCCCACTTCTAAGGAGGGGCATAGTGTCCACACTTCAGTCTTCATTTTTCTTGAGTTTCATGTGTTTAGGAAATTGTATCTTATATCTTGGGTATCCTAGGTTTTGGGCTAATATCCACTTATCAGTGAGTACATATTGTGTGAGTTCCTTTGTGAATGTGTTACCTCACTCAGGATGATGCCCTCCAGGTCCATCCATTTGGCTAGGAATTTCATAAATTCATTCTTTTTAATAGCTGAGTAGTACTCCATTGTGTAGATGTACCACATTTTCTGTATCCATTCCTCTGTTGAGGGGCATCTGGGTTCTTTCCAGCTTCTGGATATTATAAATAAGGCTGCTATGAACATAGTGGAGCATGTGTCCTTCTTACCAGTTGGGGCATCTTCTGGATATATGCCCAAGAGAGGTAATCCTGGGTCCTCCAGTAGTACTATGTCCAATTTTCTGAGGAACCGCCAGACGGATTTCCAGAGTGGTTGTACAAGCCTGCACTCCCACCAACAATGGAGGAGTGTTCCTCTTTCTCCACATCCTCGCCAGCATCTGCTGTCACCTGAATTTTTGATCTTAGCCATTCTGACTGGTGTGAGGTGGAATCTCAGGGTTGTTTTGATTTGCATTTCCCTGATGATTAAGGATGTTGAACATTTTTTCAGGTGCTTCTCTGCCATTCGGTATTCCTCAGGTGAGAATTCTTTGTTCAGTTCTGAGCCCCATTTTTTAATGGGGTTATTTGATTTTCTGAAGTCCACCTTCTTGAGTTCTTTATATATGTTGGATATTAGTCCCCTATCTGATTTAGGATAGGTAAAGATCCTTTCCCAATCTGTTGGTGGTCTCTTTGTCTTATTGACGGTGTCTTTTGCCTTGCAGAAACTTTGGAGTTTCATTAGGTCCCATTTGTCAATTCTCGATGTTACAGCACAAGCCATTGCTGTTCTGTTCAGGAATTTTTCCCCTGTGCCCATATCTTCAAGGCTTTTCCCCACTTTCTCCTCTATAAGTTTCAGTGTCTCTGGTTTTATGTGAAGTTCTTTGATCCATTTAGATTTGACCTTAGTACAAGGAGATAAGTATGGATCGATTCGCATTCTTCTACATGATAACAACCAGTTGTGCCAGCACCAATTGTTGAAAATGCTGTCTTTCTTCCACTGGATGGTTTTAGTTCCCTTGTTGAAGATCAAGTGACCATAGGTGTGTGGGTTCATTTCTGGGTCTTCAATTCTATTCCATTGGTCTACTTGTCTGTCTCTATACCAGTACCATGCAGTTTTTACAATTGCTCTGTAGTAAAGCTTTAGGTCAGGCATGGTGATTCCACCAGAGGTTCTTTTATCCTTGAGAAGAGTTTTTGCTATCCTAGGTTTTTTGTTATTCCAGATGAATTTGCAAATTGCTCCTTCTAATTCGTTGAAGAATTGAGTTGGAATTTTGATGGGGATTGCATTGAATCTGTAGATTGCTTTTGGCAAGATAGCCATTTTTACAATGTTGATCCTGCCAATCCATGAGCATGGGAGATCTTTCCATCTTCTGAGATCTTCTTTAATTTCTTTCTTCAGAGACTTGAAGTTTTTATCATACAGATCTTTCACTTCCTTAGTTAGAGTCACGCCAAGATATTTTATATTATTTGTGACTATTGAGAAGGGTGTTGTTTCCCTAATTTCTTTCTCAGCCTGTTTATTCTTTGTATAGAGAAAGGCCATTGACTTGTTTGAGTTAATTTTATATCCAGCTACTTCACCGAAGCTGTTTATCAGGTTTAGGAGTTCTCTGGTGGAATTTTTAGGGTCACTTATATATACTATCATATCATCTGCAAAAAGTGATATTTTGACTTCCTCCTTTCCAATTTGTATCCCCTTGATCTCCTTTTGTTGTCGAATTGCTCTGGCTAATAATTAAAGTACTATGTTGAAAAGGTAGGGAGAAAGTGGGCAGCCTTGTCTAGTCCCTGATTTTAGTGGGATTGCTTCCAGCTTCTCTCCATTTACTTTGATGTTGGCTTCTGGTTTGCTGTAGATTGCTTTTATCATGTTTAGGTATGGGCCTTGAATTCCTGATCTTTCCAGAACTTTTATCATGAATGGGTGTTGGATCTTGTCAAATGCTTTTTCTGCATCTAACGAGATGATCATGTGGTTTTTGTCTTTGAGTTTGTTTATATAGTGGATTACATTGATGGATTTTTGTATATTAAACCATCCCTGCATCCCTGGAATAAAACCTACTTGGTCAGGATGGATGATTGCTTTAATGTGTTCTTGGATTCGGTTAGCGAGAATTTTATTAAGGATTTTTGCATCGATATTCATAAGGGAAATTGGTCTGAAGTTCTCTATCTTTGTTGGATCTTTCTGTGGTTTAGGTATCAGAGTAATAGTGGCTTCATAAAATGAGTTGGGTAGAGTACCTTCTACTTCTATCTTGTGAAAAAGTTTGTGCAGAACTGGAATTAGATCTTCTTTGAAGGTCTGATAGAACTCTGCACTAAACCCATCTGGTCCTGGGCTTTTTTTGGCTGGGAGACTATTTATAACTGCTTCTATTTCTTTAGGGGATATGGGACTGTTTAGAAGGTCAACTTGATCCTGATTCAACTTTGGTACCTGGTATCTGTCCAGAAATTTGTCCATTTCATCCAGGTTTTCCAGTTTTGTTGAGTATAGACTTTTGTAGAAGGATCTGATGGTGTTTTGGATTTCTTCAGGATCTGTTGTTATGTCTCCCTTTTCAGTTCTGATTTTGTTAATTAGAATTTTGTCTCTGTGCCCTCTAGTGAGTCTAGCTAAGGGTTTATCTATCTTGTTGATTTTCTCAAAGAACCAACTCCTCGTTTGGTTAATTCTTTGAATAGTTCTTCTTGTTTCCACTTGGTTGATTTCACCCCTGAGTTTGATTATTTCCTGCCGTCTACTCCTCTTGGGTGAATTTGCTTCCTTTTTTTCTAGAGCTTTTAGATGTGTTGTCAAGCTGCTAGTATGTGCTCTCTCCCGTTTCTTCTTGGAGGCACTCAGAACTATGAGTTTCCCTCTTAGAAATGCTTTCATTGTGTCCCAAAGGTTTGGGTACGTTGTGGCTTCATTTTCATTAAACTCTAAAAAGTCTTTAATTTGTTTCTTTATTCCTTCCTTGACCAAGGTATCATTGAGAAGAGTGTTGTTCAGTTTCCACGTGAGTGTTGGCTTTCTGTTATTTTTTTTTTGTTATTGAAGATCAGCCTTAGTGCATGGTGATCTGATAGGATACATGGGACAATTTCAATATTTTTGAATCTGTTGAGGCCTGTTTTGTGACCTATTATGTGGTCAATTTTGGAGAAGGTACCATGAGGTGCTGAGAAGAAGGTATATCCTTTTGTTTTAGGATAAAATGTTCTGTAGATATCTGTCAGATCCATTTGTTTCATCACTTCTGTTAGTTTCAGTGTGTCCCTGTTTAGTTTCTGTTTCCATGATCTGTCCTTTGGTGAAAGTGGTGTGTTGAAGTCTCCCACTATTATTGTGTGAGGTGCAATGTGTGCTTTGAGCTTTACTAAAGTTTCTTTAATGAATGTGGCTGCCCTTGTATTTGGAGCATAGATATTCAGAATTGAGAGTTCCTCTTGGAGGATTTTACCTTTGATGAGAACGAAGTGCCCCTCCTTGTCTTTTTTGATGACTTTGGGTTGGAAGTCAATCTTATCAGATATTAGGATGGCTACTCCAGCTTGTTTCTTCATACCATTTGCTTGGAAAATTGTTTTCCAGCCTTTTATTCTGAGGTAGTGTCTATCTTTTTCTCTGAGATGTGTCTCCTGTAAACAGCAAAATGTTGGGTCTTGTTTGTGTAGCCAGTTTGTTAGTCTATGTCTTTTTATTGGGGAGTTGAGACCATTGATGTTAAGAGATATTAAGAAAAAGTAATTGTTGCTTCCTGTTATTTTGTTGTTAAAGTTGGCATTCTGTTCTTGTGGCTGTCTTCTTTTAGGTTTGTTGAGGGATTACCTTCTTGTTTTTTCTAGGGCATTGTTCCCGTTCTTGTATTGGTTTTTTTCTGTTATTAACCTTTGAAGGGCTGGATTCGTGGAGAGATAATGTGTGAATTTGGTTTTGTCGTGGAATACTTTGGTTTCTCCATCTATGGTAATTGAGAGTTGCTGGGTATAGTAGCCTGGGCTGGAATTTGTGTTCTCTTAGTGTCTGTATAACATCTGTCCAGGCTCTTCTGGCTTTCATAGTCTCTGGTGAAAAATCTGGTGTAATTCTGATAGGCTTGCCTTTGTATGTTACTTGACCTTTTTCCCTTACTGCTTTTAGTATTCTATCTTTATTTAGTGCATTTGTTGTTCTGATTATTATGTGTCGGGAGGAATTTCTTTTCTGGTCCAGTCTATTTGGAGTTCTGTAGGCTTTTTGTATGTTCATGGGCATCTCTTTAGGTTTGGGAAGTTTTCTTCTATAGTTTTGTTGAAGATATTTGCTGGCCCTTTAAATTGAAAATCTTCATTCTCATCTACTCCTATTATCTGTAGGTTTGGTCTTCTCATTGTGTCCTGGATTTCCTGGATATTTTGAGTTAGGATCTTTTTGCATTTTCCATTTTCTTTGATTGTTGTGCCGATGTTCTCTATGGAATCTTCTGCACCTGAGATTCTCTCTTCCATCTCTTGTATTCTGTTGCTGATGCTCAAATCTATGGTTCCAGATTTCTTTCCTAGGGTTTCTATCTCCAGTGTTGCCTCACTTTGAGTTTTCTTTATTGTGTCTACTTCCCTTTTTAGGTCTAGTATGGTTTTGTTCATTTCCATCACCTGTTTGTATGTTTTTTCCTCTTTTTCTGTAAGGACTTCTACCTGTTTGATTGTGTTTTCCTGTTTTTCTTTAAGGACTTGTAACTCTTTAGCAGTGTTCTCCTGTATTTCTTTAAGTGATTTATTAAAGTCCTTCTTGATGTCCTCTACCATCATCATGAGATATGCTTTTAAATCTAGGTCTAGGTTTTCGGGTGTGTTGGGGTGCCCTGGACTGGGCGAAGTGGGAGTGCTGGGTTCTGATGATGGTGAGTGGTCTTGGTTCCTGTAGAGTAATGTTTTAACGAAGACCAAAGTGTGGACACTTTGCCCCTTCTTAGAATTGGGAACAAAACACCCGTGGAAGGAGTTACAGAGACAAAGTTTGGAGCTGAGACAAAAGGATGGACCATCTAGAGACTGCCATATCCAGGGATCCATCCCATAATCACCCTCCAAACGCTGACACCATTGCTTATGCCAACAAGATTTTGCTGAAAGGACCCAGATATAGCTGTCTCTTGTGAGACTATACCGGGGCCTAGCAAACACAGAAGTGGATGCTCACAGTCAGCTAGTGGATGGATCACAGGGCCCCCAATGGAGGAGCTAGAGAAAGTACCCAAGGAGCTAAAGGGATCTGCAATCCTATAGGTGGAACAACAATATGAACTAACCAATACCCACCCGGAGCTTGTGTCTCTAGCTGCATATGAATCAGAAGATGGCCTAGTTGGCCATCAGTGGAAAGAGAGGCCCATTGGTCGTGCAAACTTTATATGCCTCAGTACAGGGGAATGCCAGGGCCAAGAAGTGGGAGTGGGTGGGTGGTGGAGTGGGTGGGTGGGGGAGTGGGTGGGGGAGCGTGTGGGGGACTTTTGGGATAGTATTGGAAATGTAAATGAAGTAAATACCCAATTAAAAAAAAAGGAAAAAAACAATTCTGAGAAGTCCTGCTCAGAAATCTATAACTTTTTTCAACTAGGTTGTATGTATGTGTTTGTGTTCATATACCACATGCATTCTACTACCCTTGAAGGACAGAAGAGGCTCTCAGATCCTCTGGAAATGAGGTTTACATGTTGTTATGGGCTGCTGTATGCATGTGGGGAACTGACCCCAACTCCGAAAGAAAGCAACCAGTGCTCTTAAGCACTAAGCCATCTTGGCAGCCCTGGATTTCTGTTGTTCTTGTTGTTTTATCTTTTTGGAATAAATTCCACACTGCATTCCATATTGGCTGTATTAAGTTTCATTCTCACCACAGTCTACCCACAGGTCCCTTTTCTTCACACCCTCACTAGTGTCCAATACCTTTCGTGTTTTGGATAATAGCAATTGTCTTTGAGGTGTGGTTAAATCTTGTTGGGTTGCATATTTATGTGTGTGCATGCATGTGTGTACCTGTGGACTATTTGTCTTATATTAGAAAATAGTCCTTTAAGCCAACCGCCCTTGAGAAGCACTGTTTTAGAGACAGGAATGTCTGTTGCCTTGATGCTCTGACCAGTGGTGTGGCTGGTTTTAACCTTTATTTTCCTTTTAACATAAAAGTTTCTCCATTAGAGAATCACTAAAAGGTTAAGTGGGGATGCCTAGAGGGCTTAGAACATCTTGTAGACTCCAAACAATCACTATTATATTATATTAGAATTATTGTATCATTATTATATCAATTCATTTATGTTGGTCAGATAAGAAGACCAACAACAACTAACAAACAGGCTTGAGTCACCTTAGGTTGATATATTAGTGCCTCAATATAGATTTGCGGTGATCCTGTTAACACTAAATGTTCAGGTTCACAGTTCTTTCATTGATAGGAGGCAGGCTGAGGGAGGGGGTGGGGCTATCAGTAAGTACCCTGGGCCTTGTTCTGAGGCAGGAGACTTTTGTGTTCCACTTTTTAAAGTCTAGACCTAGATCTTGTGATACTTCTACTTTAGGCAGTGAGAAGAAAAGCAGTGTCATCCTGCCTCAACCCAAAAAAGGGAAAAGAACAAAACTGAGGAGAAGAAAGGAAGATGCCAGGCACACCATGATTAACATGTCTGGTTCCTTCTCATAATAAACATGGCTAAGCCTAGTCACATTAGATCCATCATCAGCAGGAGTAAGAAGGAAAGATGGTTCTTCCTATACATCTTTAACTCTAAAGTAAAATATTACACAATCATGAAGACCCTTTTTCTTAGAGTTGCTCACAGAATAAAGAAATGTTTGACATTGACAGGAAGGAAAAGGCAGGGGCAAGTCCTGTGTTTGGCTAGTTTGTGTCAACCAGACATAAACTAGCATCTTGGAAGAAAGACTCTCCACTGAGAAAATGCTTCCATCAGATTGGCCTCTTGGCAAGTTTGCATTACATTTTCCTGGTGGATTTTGATGTGGGAGGGCCCAGTCTATGGCCAGTGCCACCACTAGGCAGGTAGGTGGTCCTGTGTTGTGGGAAATCTCCAACCCAAATATTCCCCAGCAATGAAAGCTCAACTCAATTAATATGAGTACATGCTGTGGGCCTAGATTGGGCAGATCTACCACTACACTACCATCTTCTCCATGTATGAGACCCCTTAGAACTTTCGGGTTTTCCAGGCCATGTGCCTCTGCTCCACTTTTCTTCTTCATCCTCCTCTACATTCTCTCCCTCTTCCATTTTCTCCTTCTCCATCTCCATCTTCTGCTCCACCTTCCCTTTTATCTGCCCAACCATCAGCTCTTCTTTATTTTACAAATTAGCACTCCACTGTGGTCCCTGCTTCAGTTCCTACTGTCCTGACTTCTCTCTGATGGAGTGTGACCTGAGAGCTGTAAGCTGAAACAAACCTTCTTCTTTCCAAGTTGTTTTTGGTCATGGTGTTCTATCACAATGATTGAAACCTTAACTAAACTCACCCTATGTATAGCTAATCTACATTTTTGGGAAAAAGAGGCAATAGTTATTTGTGTGGAAGTTTGACTGAAAGACCAAATTGTTAAAGAGACAACGGAATGCAGGAAATATTATTTTTATGCATCTATTTTTTCAATACACTTCTTACTTTAAGGACAATGAAAAATATAATGCTGTAACTATCTGTATGGATAAAGGTGGTGTTGAGGCTTAGAAATGCTGAGCCTCTTTGCAAGGTCAAGTGTTAGTCTTCAGGGAAGCATTCAGACAGTTGTCTACTAAACATGAAGATTCTAACCCTTATTTCCATTATCATACCCACTGAAGAGGCACATGGGATTAAGACTACAAGTTGATTGGTACAACTTTTATTTTCTTCTGAATGAGGAATTTAAGATGCTTTGGGCATGGCTTGAATTCAACTTCAACACTAATTTCAAATCATTTTTAAACCACTCTATGGCTATCAAATATCAAGTTCTACCAAGACAAATATGTTTCCTAGGAAAACTCCATCTCTACCCTGGAATTTCTTGAAGAAAGTACAGGTCAAAACTTTTAACTTGGAAGACAAAAAAGTTTTATGCTGTTTGTTAAAAAGGATGAATTATAGAGAGAGTAAGTTCTTTATCAAAATAGGAAAATGTGCTCCAGAGCCTCAAGAAAACCTTAAACTTTAAGGGAATAGTTTACCTTGATTTTATTTATGGCTGCATTTGAAGGCTAATACTAGGCTGTTTATTGATGTACAAGATGAACGATATGTTGATATATTTCGACTTGTCTAAATCAGTTACTTTGGTTACAATCAGAGAATGCTCTGTCAGTGAAGAAAAAAGATGCTTTCACAGTAATAATTTCTCCAGCATAAAACATGTGTATTGACTATAGAACAGTGGATGCTGGCCTTGGGATACAGGATTTGAAAAAAAAAGTTTCAACCGATTCCTACCCTTGAGAATTAACCACTTGCAAGGCAACACAAAGAACTGGTTCTTGTCATAATTCACCATTGGCTGACTTCTTCAGGAAATCTGTCTGGCAAATTTTTCCCTTTTTGTTCTTGACATCCCATCTGACAAACAATTCAGCAATAGTCTCTTAAACTGGTTAATGCTGACCAAGACCCTGCGGGAATCTTGTGACACACATATTCTTGGGTTCAATGCCAGATCTGCAGAATCGGAGCCCACGGATAGGTGGTTTGAGCATTTGTGTACTATCCGAGGTGCTTTGTTAGTTTTCCAGCAGCCTTCTGTGATCCCTCTGTGTGGTGGTGTTTGGTGACCAGTGGAGTGATAAATTCTAATTTCTAAGGTATGGCACAAATCTGCTTTCACAGAGCAATGTATTTTTTAGAAAAATGGAAGCTGAATAAGTTTGTTACCTCTAGGTATCCCCCCCCCCGCCCCCAGATCTATTATTGTCTGCTTATTCATTAAGAAGTTATAAGCCAGCTCTTATTGACTACATGGAATATTCTTGGAATACCAGCAGTAGAAATGTGTGTGTGTGTGTGTGTGTGTGTGCTACCTCATCTGCAAAACAAAAATTCATACTTTCAGATTAAACAAGTTTTTCTTTTCAAAAATTATATCTTCTGAACTCCACTGTGTTCTGACATCACTTTCAGCATTCCAGATAATCCTGAAAGTTTTGTTATTCATTTTTCCTAGATAAGAAAAATGCAAATCATTGAGAATAAATAGGCAAAACCTTCACCAAGTTCTTCATTAGTCAATTTTGGACTTGAAGCCATTCTTAGAAGAATGGAACATATTGTAAGTACACTGTAGCCCTGCATGCCTTAGGTAACTGGAGACAATTTTAATTATATAACAGTAGAGGGGACATTTAAATAAACTATTGTGTATAGGCTGCATAGCACCTTGGCCAGTTATAATAAGCATGATTTATAACATGATTTTTGACTGGGTCAACTTTACAGATGCATATGGCATTAACTAGTGTTGCATACCAAGCCACAGAAACAATGCTTAAAGAAATAGTCAATCAATGAGCAACAGCTTTATGATCCACAGGATAAAAGGTGGTTTTCTGATTGCCAGGGCTTCTGTATGTACAGCCAGCTATTGGGTAGCTGCGGGGCAGTGGGTGTGGGGGAAAGAGGGAGTGGGAGAAAACCGGCAACCATCAGAGTTCTGGTGCTCTGGGTGGGCAGATGTGGAAGACTGCCGCATGCTTTCCACATGGCCCTGGGTGGGTGTCTGACTGTGTGAAGCCACTGGACCCCAGCTCTGTAGGTGGTGTACAAGGGGCAGTATTAGATTCCAGGTTCTCAGCCTCAGGCATCCCAGGCACCACTGGACACTGCGGAAGAGCTGAAAACAGAATGCCCCCCCCCCGGGGGGGGTAGGCTTGGTCAGGCCCAGGGCCAAAGGGAGGAGAGGGCAGAGGGAGAGGAGGCACTGGATGGTTACCACGTGTGAGAGTCCTTGGTCAGGTCCATGACTGGAAAGCAGGAAGGTCTTCTCGCAGGAGGTTAGATGCAGCTAGTTAGGGGAAAGCCTATCCCATCGTTTAAGCATGGCAGGCCTTGATGAGCAGAGCCAGTCTGTGGTTTTAGAGCTTTATTGTAGAAAGGCAGGGAGAAGAGAGAAGGTAGAAAGAGAGAAAGAGGCTAGCCATGGCCATGTGGAGAGAGGGGGGAAGGGATAGAGAGAAGGATGGCAAGAGAGTAAGAAAGGTGAGAGCTTAAAGAGAGTGAGGAGGGGCCAAGCAGCTCCTTTTATAGTGGGCTGGGCTATCAGGTAACCGTGGGGAGGAGCATACCTGGCTATAGTCAGGTAATTGTGGGGGTGGAGTCTAGCCAGAATGCCAGAAACTTGGGACATTGTCTGTGTGACTTATAGTCACAGAATTATGGAGTTGGGGGCTTTGTGGTTTCAGGCACCTGTCTCTGGGATCATGGCTCTGTGTTCCGTCTCTTGTAGAGTTTTCTACTGGGTCACAGGAGCAAGCCTCATTCAACCAAAAATAGGCTGCCTATCACAGCCCCACAGGTAGCCAGATGAAGTCTAGTCTAGGATGGTCTCATTAGCATATCTAGTGATCGGTTGAATGCCTCCTGGAATGGTGAGGGTGACAAGATCAACTGTCACAGCAGGCTGCTATTCACAACATGGCTTGGTAAGATTGTAAGAAAATGGAAACTTACAGCCATATGAGATATGACAGACACAACCTTATATCTACTACTTCCCGTCATCCATAGGAAGGTGTATGGGCACTCCAAAGAATGCTAAACCAGCTCCATTTATCAACCAAGAAAAGACATCTGGTAATATGGAGTAGTGTGGACTCGGAAAAGAAATATTGGGGCCATGTTCTCAGACTGTAAGAGTGTCGTGTGTGCTTTCCACTCTCCTCCATGCTCCCTCTTATTGTTCTCTTGCCCCAAACTGTTCCCACAGAGTGCTGTGTGCCTGCTTCTGGTGGTCTGTGCCATTTTACTTGGTTTCTTCTACCTTTCAATCTATGTAGAGAAACCGACCTTATTAGTGTTATTTGTAAAGTAAGAATAATCACATTCCAGGTAAAGACCAGCATTCTCTAATCTGAGTCAGGAGCATAACCATTAGTAAACATGAAAGTTTTGCTGATGTGTCCTCTGGCTGACTGTGTCCTGGATCTTGTCTAGATCTGGAGACAGTCAAAAGCCAGGTTATTAAGAAACCAAACCCTTGACACATAGCTCAGTGTGAAGGTGATACAGACAGGAGAGGACTCGGTGGTCTACTGAAATCTATAAACTTGCATCGTTAAAAGATCTTTTCATGTGCCTTTTTAAAGCATTGAATTACCGTTTCATTTTGTTTTAAGGCATAAGGTGAATTTATTTTTTCCAGGTTTTCATTCACTCATTCTCACCCTGAGGCTGTTCATGCACATATGCACACTCACACACATACATGCACACACACACACACACACACACACACACACTCACACACATACATACATACATACCCATGCACATAAGCATGCACACACACATGCACACACATACATACATACACACATACATATGCACACACATGCATACACATGCATGCACACACACATACACAGAGAGAAACCCAGTCTTTAGCACACAATATTCATATTTGAGGGATAGATGAGTATAATTATTAAATATTGAGATGAATATTGTAATTGAGGTGTAGATCATCCACTTTGCAGCCACAGAAGACAAGGCAGAAAGAGGCCTGCTATCCTTCTAAATTTTAAATTTTAATTTAATTTAATTTGATGAGTGCTTCCCCTATATATAGGTTCATGCACCATGTGCATGCTTGGTGCCTACAAAGGCCAAAAGAGACCATTAGATCCCTTAAGCTTGGAGTTATAGATGATTTTGAGCAACCATGTAGGTGCTAGGAATAGAACCCTATTCCTCAGGAAGAACAACAGGTGCTCTCTATCTTCTGATCCAACTTGCCAGCTCTACTGCTTTTTGTAGAAGATGGCTGATACTACCTAACTATGTTTCTGGGAGGATTTAGCAGAATTCCTCAGAAAGATATATATGTGCGCAAGCATGTACATATCCCATACATGCGAATGGAGTGCCACATAAGCTTTTGGAACGGAAGTGCGTTTTGCTGTTCAAGACACCCAAATTCAAAATTTAATTCAATCACTCATGAGCTAGACTTTTGCTTAACCTCTCATTATTTTTCTGGATAATGGCATTATTTTTTGTCTTGCTGTGTGCTAGGAAAATAAATGACAAAATAAATAAAATGTCATACACATAATCACTTCATCAATATCTTTCCCCTTCCCTCTTCAGTGGGCCTGTGAGCTAGGGGGTGTGTGTGTGTGTGTGTGCATGGATGTATATGTATGCATGTGTATGTATATGTGTGTGCGTGCATGCATGGGTGTATGTGTATGCATATATGTGCATGGATGTATGTGTATGCATGTGTGCACATGTATGCATTTGTATGTGCATGTATGTGTGGTACTTACATATATATGTATATGTTAGAGGTCAGAGGACAACATTGGGTGCTGACCATCAGGCATCATTAATCTTGTGGTTTTGGCTTTAGTTTTTCAGAGTGTGCATTTCCTTGGCCTGGAATTCACCAATAAGGCTAAGCTGATTGCCCAGCAGACAGTACTGGGGTTCCAGGGCACACTACATTTGTAGGTTTTATTTTTTTATTTTGTATCTGGATATGTTTGGGTTTTTTATTGGATATTTTCTTTATTTACATTTCAAATGTTATACCCTTTTCTGATTTCTCCTCTGAAAAACACCTTCCCTTATTCCCTCCCTCCTCCCCCTGCTCACCAACCCACCCATTTCCTGGCCTTGGCATTCCCCAATACTGGGGCATAGAGCCTTCATAGGACAAAGGCCCTCTCCTCCCATTGATGTCCTACTAGTAGTTTTAAAACATTTAAAACATTGGTTCTGGAGATCAAACTCAGGTCTATAAGGTTGCTCAACAAGCATTTTACAAACTGAGCTATCTCGCCCACCCAGTTGGGCTGGGTTTTGAAGGATCCTTATGAGTTTGTAACCTACATCCTTGCACTCTTAAAAGGGAAAGTGGCTTTTCAGCAATGCATTCAATGGGGATTTGCTTTAAACCTTGGAGAGTAACTTGAGCAGCGTTTGCTGCCTTCCATGGAGAACAACACTTTCACCTTCTTCATCTCTTAGATAGTGTTGGTGAACCTAAATCACCTGTGCCCATTCAGCCAGCTGGAGTCCCTGATTCTGTCAGATAGTCATGGGACTTTGACTATGAGATGAGAGCAGAAAGTATGACACTGAAATCCATACCATTGCCTGAACTAAAAGGATTTTGAAAATGTGCAAAGGGAACAGCTGTTTTTCCACCCTCCTGTGCTCAGAGTGAAAGGTTTAGTCAGGTTGAACTAATAAGAAGCTTGAAATCCCTTTATAGAGAATAAGTCTGCCCATGCAGGCAAAAGACACCACTGAGGACTCCCACTTGCAAGATGTTGGGTTAAGAAAAAGACAAGTGTGACAACAGCTGAAAAAAACAAAAGAAAACAAAACAAAACACAGAGTGAAATTGGGACTACCTGAAGGGGGAGGGGCAACTCCTGAAAGGGATGCAGTGGCTGTTTACTGAGTGACAATAAATAAATAAATAAATAAATAAATAAATAAATAAATAAATAAAAATTAAAAAAAAGAAGAAATGAAAAGAAAAAAAGAGAAGAGAAAAGAAGAGAAGAGAAGAGAAGAGAAGAGAAGAGAAGAGAAAAGAAAAGAAAAGAAAAGAAAAGAAAAGAAAAGAAAAGAAAAGAAAAGAAAAGAAAAGAAAAGAAAAGAAGACAGAGGAAAAGGACAGCACTCTGTGTTGGAAGAACAGAGTAATCAGAGGGCAGAGGGCTGAGGATAATAGCTGTAAGGCAAAGCCTGCTCTGTTGCATAAGACAGCAAATCCATTAAGATCAAAACGAACAAAGACAAAAGGAGCTCTCAGGTGGAGCCAGAATCAACATCTTCATTCTTGGCACTCTCATAAATACAAAAGTAAGATTATGGTTTCCTCTCCTCTCTTTTCTTTCCCAGCTGGTGAACTAGCACCACACTCACCCCCCCCCCCCACCTCCCCCACGACATCAGGAGACATTGAAACCCCTGCCTCCAGCACCAGGCCCTCGAATAGCAGCAGTCATTGCTCCAGCCTGAGCCTCCTTCTGCACAGAAGGGTCTCTACAAGGAGCACCCAGAGCATTAGGCCCAGAGCAGGAAAAGCAGGGTGAGGGGAGGATGGATGTTCAAGCCTTCTGCCCTCTTTGCATAGACCCTCTCAAGCGTGCTCCTCTTCCCTGTCTCCAGAGCAGGCAGGGAGATTCGTCATCCTTAATAAGCATCCTTATTATCTTCTGCCTCAAGTCCCCATTCCCTTTCACAGAATCACATTCTAAACTAACTGCTCATGTTTTTCTATTTGTTTCTGTAGGAAGTCAATGGGCAGGGCAGCCTCAGGCAGCTTTGCCTAAGTCTATGGTAGTACCCAGGACAGCAGGTTTGGTAAGCTGATATGTAAAGTCTAGGGAAGACAACTTGGCTCAAGGAAGACTTACGTTGGTCCCAGAGCTTTTACAAAATTCAAAAAGGAGTTTATTTATGTCTGTTGGTATTTTGCCTGTGTATGTTCTTGTACCACCTGCATGATCAGTACCTGCTGGGACCAGAAGAGGACAGTAGGTCCCCTGGAACTGGAGCCAGAAATGATTGTGATGCTGGGAATTAAACCCAGGTCCTCTGGAAGAGCAGCCAGTTCTCCTAAGATTAAGCCATCTCTTCAGTCTTGCCTTGGGGCTTAATATTTACATCTTAAGGAGAATTACATGAGTTATGTCATTTGAGGTACTTAGACATGGTATTTAAGTATAGTAGTCATAACTCTCAGAGTGATATGTTCAAAGATAAGCAATGACTGCTTGAATCTATGGATTGGAAGACCTGTACATACCATGGTTGCTGCCAAAAGCTTCCAAAGCTACCCTGGCTTTTTATGTGGCATGCCCTGGTCTGTCTTTTGTACTACAGCTTGTGCTTTGCAACAGTCACTAACACAGGGGTCAGTTGAATGCAAGCACAGTGAGACTGCAAGTCAGCATGGCGTATGAGGTAGCTGCTGGGTAAGTTAGCAGTGGTGACATGCACAGCAGAGCCACACTGGGTAGAGACAAGATCTGTGAAGGGAGGGTTGCTCAATGCAGGATTCCATCACATCAACCTGAAAGCACACCACTTAATATTACCAGTGATTTTAGAGTCCTGTATTTAGTAGCATATGGCATGGTTGACCATGGGTAACTTACGTAGATGAGCTGACGGCACAGAAAAGAAGACTTCTACCATTTGTATTACTTCTGTCTCATGTATGAGAGCACAAGGGCAGACTCGATGAAACAAAAGCCTCCATCAAGCCAGAGGGATGAGTGGGTTAATGGCCATTCTGCCAGGATCACCCTTCCCAGCAGCCAACTTCTCTCCTTGTATAAGATTCCTCTTCTTACCTAAAATGTTTGTCAGTCATGAAACTTGCCTTGGGTGACACCTATAGTGGCTTTGTCAATGATACCTTGATGCCATCATTGGCCTGAAGCTCTGTGAAAAATTCCATCAAACACCCCATGGGAAGAGGGGATTAGGAGTTGGTAAATCTCAGATTTCTCATCACCCACCATCCTAGTTTCTGATTCAGACGGTCTAGGTTTGAAAGCATATGAAGCTGATCCAAGATTAGACTCATGGAGCATTGGGGGATCATAACAGAAAGAGCATGCTATTTCTTTTTCTTCTTTCTGAGCAGTGTCTCAGACTGACATTCCTTGTCCTATAGCTAATGTCAGAACAAGTGGCATTACAATTCTTCACAGGGAATTTTCACTTCTGCTCTTTTGAAGGAATAAAAGGAGAAATGTTGTTCTTGGAGTTGAGATAAATGATATTCTGGAAATGTCTGAATGTCCTGTTCTTCACACTGATTCCTTTCATTTGCATCATTTGAAGTCTTGGGAAATTAGTCTCTTAAGGAGCTAAAATTTTTAGAAAAACAGGGGTAAAGCCATTTCTATTTTAGAAATATCTACCTGGAAGAAAGCAGGGTCTTTTTCTGTCCAAAGGCACATGGCATTTTGAACGGTACTCTAAGGTCCTGCATGATACATAGTGAACTTCTAGAGGAAAATAAATTTCATGTTATGCTTACAGAAAGAAAACTGTCAAGTTGCACTCTAGCTCTTACAATACTTTCAGGTGAGCTGATGTGTCATAGAGTTATAGCTATTGCAGTGCCAGGACTGTTTTGAAACACGTGAAACAGAAATACAGGAGGTATCTCCCATATAGGAGGGGGGTTTTGGTGAATAAAATTGTGAGAATTCTCTTTGGCATAATAATACCATAATAATTACCATAATAATACACCTCTGCTAGAAGAAGTACTCAGCAAAATAAAGACACATTAGTGCCCACATTAGAACAAATGCTCAAGTTAAAATATTTTTCTCGGTCTCCTCTGGCTAACTCCCCAGAAAGCATCATAATGAGGTCCATTCCCAAGACTGGGCCTGTGGGAAGGAGCAAAATGGGAGCCACTTTCAGACCGAGTCAGAATCGAGCTGCCCATAACGGAACACCGACTCTGTAAAAGCACTCAGATTTCAAAAATCCAGCACTTTGTAAGCTAGATGAGGAGAAACAGACTTTCATCTTCTCTCGCTTTGTCCACTTTTATTAGACGCTGTAATGCAGTCTGGGTTTGGGAGGCATGGCTGTTTAACAAAAGGATTGTAACCTAATTTGTTGGAAGGAAAGGAAAAGCAGAAAGCCATTTTGCAAATGTTTGATTCTCAAATCTCTCTAGCCTGGAGTGTTAGCAGAAAGGGAGTGCATTTCGCTCATACCATGATAATTATCTTTAGATTTCTGTGCATATATTCAGGTGACAGAGTTACCAGGCCCAGTTCACAGGTGAAGAAAATGAAGCTTGGAAACTCTTAGACATTAGATTAAATGAAATAAACCAGGTATTACAAGACAAACATTGCATGACCTCCTCTTTCAATAAGTTGGCAAGGTCTTGCTTGGTACTCTCCGTATGTGGAGAGGGTGCTGTGATGTGCTGTGAAACAGGGCAGAATGATTGACTGTACAGGCCAGTGGTTTATCATTGGGCCACTTTTAGATACCAGGACAACAAATGTAATCCCTCAGAAGTATGCAACAAAAACAGCATCATGACTTTTGATTTCTAGTAAGTACAAACTGGGAAAACCATAATCAAAAAGGTGATGTCTAATACTTACCCCATGGAGTCTCTCTTTCTAAGCAGTTAGAATATTTGGGCTTTGGAATTTGGACTCAGGTTCAAATTCTCAGTGTAGTAGCGTCTGTGTAGACTTAGCCAATTTACTGAATTGTATCTAAAGTGTCTAACTCATGTGACTCAATGGTAGTCAAATAAAATACAGTGAGACCAGTGCTAAGCTAATACCCAAGAATTAATAGTAGACTCATATTACTGCTATCAAGAGACCCACAGCAGCAAAATGCAAACTTAAAGCTTTTCCTTTTCTGATTATATTAGTGGTTCTCTGTAGTTCTTCATTCAAGCTGTAAAACTATGTTTGGAAGCAACCAAATCAGACACTGGAAGTAGTTTATAGGTTCACTAATCAACCAACATGTAGCCTCCTTCTGGCATTTTTTTTTTTAATTCAGCCTTGAGCTCTCCAGAGAATACCCAATGATCTAATAAACATTGGGTGCATATTAATTTCATTTATTTCACTGAGTATTTGATAAAGAAAAAGGCAGTGAAGAAAACATTGTTTCTCCTACAAGCATAGTAAAAAGCCAAGTGTGGTGGCTCATGACAGTAATCCTTGCATTCATGAGGCTCAGGCAGGGGTATTGACTTGAACTGGAGATAGGCTGGCCTATATTATGAAACCTAGTCTCAACACACACACAAACACACACACACACACACACACACACACACACACACACTCACACACACACACACACACATAGACAAGGGGTATGGGTGAGGATATCCTGCTTAAGTTCTGTCCTAACTCTCTGTACTTACTCATATTGGAATAAACTACATTTTATCCATGCTAGGAGCTGTAAGGAAGGCATCATTAAATATTTCAAGGTTTGTGCATAAATGGATTGACTCTAAGTGCTCTCAAGCTGCAGCTTAAAACAATCAAAGTTGTCTGTAGAGCCTTAGCTAATATCCTGGTCCTTTGTTAGTGTGGGCTAGATAGTCTTATCTTTGATTGCTTCCCTTCCCCACTGCTATGCAAAGATCCTTCTGTCCCTGGAATTTTCCTCTCTGTTGGTTATATGCTTAGAAAGCTAGAAGGTAAGGCCTCCTACTGCCTGACCCCGAAGCAGGCAACCCTGGAAGAGGACCCCTTTTGAGAAGCCAGATGTTGAAACAAAGAAACTCTAAAGGTAAGGGAGCAAGTCCACCAAAGCAGAGCCAAGCTTTTCTATTCATAGAGGGGGAAAAAAAAGCTTTTGAAGTTGTCTGAAGGCCATGCTCAATTGGAAGATCAGAACTGAAGATCTGACCATATCGGAAATTAGCATTGCTAATGAAGTTTTCAGAGACTCACATATTATTTTAATCTGCTTACCCTCTATAAATACTTAACTTAGAAAACACTGTTGGCTATTTTTAATCATCTGATAATGGACAAATGTTATTTCAAGGCAGTAGAAATTGTGCTAATATCATTTTTCAAAAAGAGCCGTCAAACAGGGGCACACTGTTTCTATCAGTTTTGATTACATGTTAAAGCATAGCAGCTGACTGAATGGTCTGCTCAATTAGAACGTAGAGACAATCTAGGTGACAGGATCATTGGCTCCCAAGCCCCACTTATGGAGAAGAACTTCAAGGGAGCCAGGCATCTCTGTGGGGCTAGAGCACTGGTGCCCAGCCTATGGATCATGAACCCTTTGCAGGTCAAACAACCCTTTCATGGGGGTCACATATTAAATACTTGCACTATAATTAATTACAGTAGCACAGTTAAAATTTTGAAGTAGTAACAAAATATTTTTATGGTTGGGAGTCACCACAACATGAGGAGCTGTTTTAAAGGGTCAAAGCATTAGGAAGGTTGAGAACCACTGTGCTAATGTTAATGAAGCAATTGCTTTGCTCCCTTGTCTTATGCTTCAAGGCTAAGTCACTTTAATGAGCTCATTTTACTTATAGTTGCCCAGCCTTGCTTGTTCTCATGTTGATTTGTTGTTTGGGTCAGTCCCTTACTTACCCACCAAATTCCTGCTGAATATCTACAACATTCTGAAACTGCACAAATGTCCTCTTGAGGCATCCTTAGATGAGGAGGTGGCTCAGTTGGTAACCTGCTTGCCTCATAGACATGATCTACATCCACACTCTACAACACAAGTTAAAATGCTGGGCCTAGAGGCACACACTTGTAAATCCATAGCATGAAAAGACAGAAAGACAAAGACAGCTGGGAAGTCCTAGAATCTCTGGGGATTGGTGACCCCCCCCCCCCATCCTAACCTAGTAGGAAAACTCCAGGCCATTAAGAGCCCTTGTATCAAAGAAACAAAGAAGATAGCTTGTGAAGAATGATAGTGAAGTGTCTATTGTCACTGACCCCACATTCATGAACACTATATGTGTACACACACACACACACACACACACACACACACAGAGAGAGAGAGAGAGAGAGAGAGAGAGAGAGAGAGAGAGAGAGAGAAGGAGGTGGTTTCATGCTTCTGTGGATGTTGCTTCTTTGAGCAAAGAGATAATTAAATAATACAGAAGTAAGGAAGAGAGAGGAACAGAGGGAAGAAGGGAGGAAAGACAGAAGCCAGAGCTCACAACACAACAAAAGGTATTGTTATAATACCTTTTGTATTATATTATATTAATAATACATATTAATGCAGAGGGCAGAGCTGCACAGAGACAGCAAGGATTAGTTTCTAAGTAGTAGTCAACTGGGACCCTGGGAGAAAGAGAAGAGCTAAGGACAAACAGGCACACTGAGAGCAGGGCACACTCCTCTCAGGAGCCAGGGCTTTAGGTAGGAGAGTTGCAGGTGAAAATCCAGTTTGTGGAAGAGAGAGGAAAGAGAAATAAAACAGTAGATAGAGCCAGATCCTCAAGGCTTTGAGGGCACAGTGAAGAGCTTGCATTTTTCTTAAGTCTACTGGATTATAATTGAAGTATCATTCCCAGTCAAGTGATTGGTCTGATTTACACAGTACAGGACTCACTATGGTAACTTCTGCCTTTCTAGACTTCTAGGGAATTAACAAGACCCACAGAGAATCCATTGCAATAGCAGATGCTGGTGATGGGTAGGAGATACTTGGGACATGTGCATGCTTGGTTTGGAGCAACAGTGAGCTGGCCACTGAGCACTCATTTAGGGGAAGCTAACCTAGTGAGAAGAGCACACTTTGCCTATTGGTTTTGGAGTCTTATCTAATCTAAGTTGACCAAGAAAGTCTTTTTAGAGAAATTATAAAATCTAAATATGAGGAAAACTGAAACACAAACATTAGGGATGGACCTAAGGTCATGCAGCATATCACTTTGAAGTAGCAAGATGGAACCTTGTGCTTTCCTTAAAATTATGCTCCGAAGTCTCACAGGGCCCTTGTCTTTATGCAAATTAGTGATTACAGATTCGTTATCCCTGTCCACTGAATTGATAATGCTTTAAGCACCACTGTGGTACCAATGTAGTACATTGTTTGACAGTTGGGTAAGTATATTGGCCTAGTCTTACATCTCAGCTTTACTAACTGTTGACCATGTGCTCGCAGGCAAGCCACATAATTCTTTGGGTCTTGGCTTCTTTATCTGTCAATTGGGATAACAATGATAATGTTTTAGTTCTCTGAGGACCAAATAAAGTGCTATATGAAAATACCACTTAGAAGACCACCTAGAACAGTCAATGATGCCCATGATCATTATGTAGAACATGCTCTTTAAAACTTGAAATAAGTCTCTTCATATACAAAGCCGACTAGGAGTGCTCACTGGCCATCCTTTAGAGATAGGAAACTGTGGAGTACGAGGTCTCCAAAGGCTGTACAATAGCTTCTTAACTCTGCTGCTTGTCACATGGCAGAACAGTGGCCTTTGGCATGAGGTATCAATCCTTCCACCAATTCTGCCTTCAATAATTCTGAAAATACTCATTTCATAAGTACTCATAAGTGCTTAGCGATGGGCAGCCTTTTACTGGCTTCACCACTTAATTTCACTCATTGTGATGTGGTAACTTTTCAATAAGCATATGCTAGTGACCATGATTGTGTGTGTGTGTGTGTGTGTGTGTGTGTGTGTGTGTGTGTGTGTGTGCTCAAGCACTGAGGGATAGGATCCTATGAGAATTTCAAAGGACCATAGAGTTCACAAAATTTGAAGATTTTAAGCATCCTGAAGACTTGCTTATTCATTGGGAACAAGATCTCACCCTGTCACCTGGAGCTGAACTTAGTGTTACACTCTTTCCCCAAGTGCTTGAGGCCCTGGGCTCTATCCTCACAATGGAAAAGACCAAGTGAGGAAGAGACAGCAAGCCAGAGTTCCTGTGCACACACTTGGACTTGAACGCACTGTCTTGTCTTTCATTCCTTCTTTACATCTCCCTACCAAGAACTGTGAAATGTTAGTGTGCCACTTTACAGAGGGAAATCTAAGGCACAGAGAGCTAAAAAGGCTGTCAGTTCTCACAATCTCCCAGTGAGAGGAGAAGCAGCAGGAGATTCCAGGTTGTTTCACTCTTACTCACATTTGGCCGGTGTTCTTTGGTCCCACCCTCCCCTTCTTCACAGGAACAAAAGTAGAGCTAGAAAATAACTGATGATGTTGTTACTATGTTGTGTCCAGATGTCTACATGAGAAGAGGAAAGAGACACAGACAGAAACAGAAAGAGGGGTAAACCTGACCCATGGCAGATTCTGGATTACATACCGTGGATTAAACACGTGGCAGTCTGTTGGCCTTTCTGTTGGGACATTAGTAGCTGAGCAATAGACAAAGCTGGCACACTAGACCTCTTACTGTGCTGAGCAGAGTGCTCACTCAGGGCAGAGGGAGTACAGACTTGCAGGATTCCCTCTGTAATTCAGTACAGATATTCAGGGGACAATATCCTTCAGTGGGTTAGACAATATCCTCAGGGCACCCAAGAGGAATCTCTCTGTGAAGGCTGGCCCACCCTCCCAGAACAATAGCCTCTGGATATCCAGACTGATGCCCCTTGAAGAAATGAGTGCCACTTCTTTCTGAAAAAAGAAAGAAATTTGAGTCTTGTTTAAGCCTCTGCCAGCTTTTTAATTTTGTGATTTTCACAAGTCTTCATTAACACTGTCATGATGAATGAGCACCAAGTTATAATTTGTCCCTTCCATAGTCCCCAGAGCCTGAAAAGCCATCTTCCAGTGCCATCACCTTAATGATTATTTATGGACAGTGCATGACTTTTCCAAATGGGTACCATGCATAACACCCATGCATTTCCATAAAAACAAGGGCAGTTTTTAAAAGCAAACATACATTTGCCTCATCTATGCAAATCTATTCCAGAGGATTTAATGAAACCACTGCTTCCCTGTACCCTAAACATGCAAGTTCCTGGCTTGTGTTCAGCTCACAGTTTGATTTTAAGTGCTGTGGTGAGAGGAGGGGGCTCTCTGAGTAAGAGGGGAGCTGGTGCCTTAGCTCATGATGCAGCGTGCTTGTGCAAAGCAGCCTGCACTTGCAGTTGTGAGCAGAGAGCCAAGTGTGGGAGTGCACAACGGAGGTAACGTCCTCCCCACAAAGCAGCCAGCACACAGCAAGGGAGTATCAGGTTCCTGTAGTCAGCTGTGGGCTGTCACTGTCTACTAATATGACTGTCTTCCCATCTCTCTGCAAGAAGGCAGAAGCTGCTATCTGATTGGTATAGCATCTGACTTTCCCTCTGCATTGATTTCTTGTCCTTTTCCTTTGCTTCATAAAGAGAGGGACAAGAGCTGGTGCTGTGGACAGAGAAGCTTCATTTTTAGTATGAGACAACCTCTTTATTTTTTCAGGAGAGGGAAGTTGGATTATCAATTCTTTTGTAAATGTGTATGGTGATATTTGCTCCGGTAAGTTTATCTCTATTGATTTGCTTTTCTCACTCTCTGTCTCTCTCTGTCTTTCTCTGTCTCTCTGTCTCTCTCTGTCTCTCTGTCCCTCTCTCTTTGTCTGTCTGTGTGTGTGTGCGCGCGCGCTCGTGTGTGTGTGTGTGTGTGTGTGTGTGTGTGTGTGTGTGTATCTCTGTCTTTCTCTATGTCTCTGTCTATCTCTGTCTCTTTCTCTTTGTATATATACATGTATAAGTACATTTGGGGTGTATAATTTTCTTTACCAATGTGATTTTTTAAAAAATAATTGGTGATAATGTCTTTTTCCCCTTTAACTTTGCTTTCTTTTATGCATGTTTAAACCACAGAGTCTGGGTTATATAGTATAATTCTCACGTTAGCTACTAAAGTATATACTGGGTTTCTGGGTTTCTTTTTAACACAGTAAGAAACTAAGCAAAGTTATATTAAGCTTCATAAAAATGTAATGCCATTCCATCTCAGCCTTTTTTTTTTTAGGGCACTTAATGTTCTGAGTATATTCATTGTGCCACAACTTGCCTATAATTTTAATTAAAGTTTCTTCACCAGTATCACTGTGAGAATATCTTCAACTCTTTAAATAGCTTCCAAATACTATGTTAAATTCATAAGGTCTTATACCAAACTACAGTTAAGAAATGAGCTGCCCCTCCAATTCTGAGACATTTATTAAGAGAACTGAATTTCTACACCAAAAAGTATCCATATTGTTAAAGTAAATCTCTTGCACTGTATGAAAAGCTGGGCTTCACATGGCCATTGTTTCTTTTCTGACTGTCTTGGGTGTTTGTGCCACCATCTGCCACATGCCTAGTGCTGAGTCTAGTGTGGCCATGGCTCAAGCTAATCAGGAGGAAAGTTGCTTTTATTAATTCACACTGATGCAGAATGGGTTTTCAGTCACATCTGTTCAGATTCATGATTTCTGAATGCATCACCTGGTTAGCTGAAGGCAGAGGATGGTCTGGATTCCTTATTGTTAATTCAGAAGTCTGGGAGAAAATCTATTAATATGATTACAGTAGATACAGATGGTAAGACGATTAACTACTTGTGCTAATGGAAACAAACACACTTTACTCTTTTCTTTCTTTTTTTCTTTTGTCACACAGCAAATCTACATAGCTTTTTTTTTTTTCACAGTAAATGAACTACAGAATATATTTGTAACAAAAGTTAGGGTACCTATAAATCACAAGTGAAAACCTGGCAATTTTTAGACTTTTAAAGTAAAGTTGGGAATTTCAATTAGAACTCTGAGGCACACATTCTTTTTGAGTGACAGTTTTTTGGGACTGTGACATGGTTTCAGATAAACTCTAAGGAGAGAGTGATGTCTACCCAGGAATGAACTGACCCGCCTGAGTGCTGTCTTCAGGGTGCCCTGCAATGCACCTGTTACTTGCATGCTAACACAGAGCTGCTCATTTTGATGATCAGTCTGAATTTTGATTACTGTAGCTTCAAAAATAAATTCCCCCCAAGTCACCTAACTATTTCTATTGTCTGATCCCAGTGAATGTGTTCCCAGGACAACTTCAGAGGTCATATATACTACAGGAACTAAGTATGCCTTAGCAGGTAGGTTGTTGAAAAAAAAAATCAAGCATGGCTTTCATTCTTGAGCCCAGTGAAAGCATTAGGAGTGGGCAGGCCCTGTCCTCTCTCCAGCACACACAGCTGACTCCCTTCTTCCTCGCTACATCCATTTTTGGATGTTATTCTTTCAGAGCCAGTGGTAACAAGTTGCATGTAAAGTCATGAGCTGTAAATGGAGTTGTCACCATATGAAGCTACTCCACAAGATTAATTAGTAGAGTTTGAAGGAATGGTGAATTACAAGTATCTGCTTTCTTCTTTGTCAGCTTATTATGAAAGACTCAGGGTTCCATACATGAAACCACTGTCACTGGACATCAGTAACTTCAATAAGTTAGTATTGTCAACCATTAGTTTGAATTGGGATAAGTCTGCATGATCTTTAATTGTATCCCTCCTGACAAGTCCTGAATACCATGTCCAGAAAAGTTTGTTGTAATCTATTTTAAGGAACAAAAATCCCAATGCTGTGGACAAAAATAGTGAAGTGGTTTTGAATTTTTCCACAATGAAATCTTCTTTTTGTCTTAGCAAAATGAAAAAGGCCTTGATTGTTTCCAGTTTGTAAATACACACTTTGGCTTATCTCTCCTCGTCTTCATAGCCACTGAGAAGAGGCTAATCTCAGCTCCTAACTTTTAAGATAGGAAAATGAGAACAGAGAATGTGTGCAACTTGATAAGATGACACAATGATGCACATGAGATGGCGTGAGTGGCATGTTCATCCTCCGGTCAGGGCTTCACCTTGTCAGCATAACCTATGGGAAGCTCATAGGCCACGGTGATTTTCAGGCACTTAACCATAACACAGCACGTTTCCACGGGTATCTTTTCTTCTTCTGACAATAGATAACCTCCTTTTCCTCACACTGTGCTTTTGTAACTCCAGGCTAATTATGTGCCTAAAAACACTCAATTTGTGCAGCTACCAAGATGTGAATGTAGCGAGAAAGACAGCCTGGGGAGAGACAATATGCAGATGTGGCTAAATTAAGGTATCCCTGTAACTGAGCAAGACAAATCTGTCCCCTGACTTTCAATCTCTGAACAAAGAATGCAAATAAAAATGCCAAGAAAATTTAGAAATATCAGTGTTTCAAAGCTCCCAGCTTGTCATGGATGCAAAGTAGAAAAGGCAATTTCAACTGAATTGATTCACTTGGGAGAACTTTATAGAATTCTCACTTTCCTTTCAGTCGCCCCTGTGATTTTCTTTTTGTTTTCTGTCTAACTGGAAAGGGCTTCAATTAGAATATTGCTTCTCTGTAAGCCAGGTAATTAAAAATTGCACACATCTGCTGATATGGGAGCTGAGCAGTGTGAAAGAGTTGAAGCCCTGAGTCCTTTGCACCCAGGCACTGAGCTCCAAATTTGAAATCCATCTGAGCCAATAAAATTCAGATAAGTCTTCCAGGGGAAATTTTTGACTAACACAGAACCAAGATGTTTCAAATTTCACCTCAAGCAGCAGCATGGTGGCAGGGCACAGCACTCATGGTAACTCTGGGAGACAGTGTGTTGTCTCCATTCTACCTGACAGCATTCTGAACCCCAGGAATGTGGCTAGAATAAAGTCTAGCTCAGGATATCTTTACTACATTTTACCAAAACTCAAAAGGATATAAAGAAAGCAAAGGAACAAACACAAACACATTGGTGGCATCCAGAGTCAAACTCTGAAGTGATCACAATATTGAGGGTTTTTCTGACGTGATCTGCTGACTAATGAGTAGCAGTTTTGAGCTACCATTTACAGAGACAGTTAGGCAGTTAAAAGCTCAGAGTGTACTGCACAGTGAAATATTCCTAAGCTGACAGTTTCTTTGGAGGAAACAACAACACAATTGTGTAGTCGCTTTTCTCCTGTTCTTGAATAAGACATAATCTTGTGGTTTAATCAGCAAGTGTGCTATTAAATCCAACACCAGTAAAGAAATGCGGATTGCTTTGATTTTTTTTATGAGTATTTATGAGGGTTCTAAATGTAGTCAGAGCTACCAAACAGAGACTTTTGCTCGAAGAAAATGTGTTGGGCTCAGCCCCAGGGCTCATCAAATGTATGCCATCCCTTAAAAACTAATCTTGGAAACAGTTTTATAAAGGAAATCATTTTCAGTCTGCCTTCTTGAGAGAGATCACTAAGTCCCAAATAAACAGCATTGAATCCTACCCCATCCAACCTGTTTACTTCTGCTTTTCTTCGAGATATAGATGTATGTCCTTAAACATATCCATCGCTGAGTGCTTAAAAAGAACCCCTTGCATATAGATAAAGTGGCTGGTATAAAGACAAGAGGTATGGAGAAGTCTTAAACTTCAAAAGCCTCACTATAGGTCAGTGTGCAAATGGAACAGGGGTCTTGTTAGTATTCACATAAAAATCAATTCTAGTTTTGAGTCTGACATCAGCACAAGAGCAACTCAATCAAGTAGGTTTTTTGATCATGGGTGTGTGTCTTTATATATTTTTGAAAAAATAGAGAAAGGGCCGAGCTGAGATAGGAGCACCCCAATCATTCCCCACTCCACAGAGAGATGGGTCTTCACGTTAGGTTTTACAGTGACTATGCTAACATAACTTCTATCCTAAATCTGCTTACGAAGCCACTGAGGGGTCCGTCCAGTGCATTTCACTAGAGCCCCCCAAACAAACAGTTTCCTGAGGAGGAGGAGGAGTTGGCCAGTGGTATTAGAGTCATGTACTATGGCTCTGTGAAGAGATGGCAAGATATACGTTTTTTAGAAATTGACCAAATTTAAGGAAAGGATTGGAATGTTGGTTACCAGGTTACGCCTTTATTTAACAACTATTTAAGGATCCCTATCAGGCTCTGGGTACCGAGCAAGATGTGGACAGAGTGAACAGATATAATACATTTACTTCCATAATGAAGTGTCTTTATTTTCCATTCCTCACCTAAGCCTAGTTTTTGTTTCACATACAGAATGTATTTTCTGAAAGTCAAAGTTTAGCTAGCCTGGTAAGACACCTTCAGGGAATATGTGCTATTGGTCTGTTCATGCTTAGAGAAGGAATAAGAAGGAATCCACTGATTTGCTGATGGGCTTGCAGTCTGCCTAATGGAGTGCTTTGAAGGGAAACTGGAAGAAACGCTGTCATGCTTGTCTTACAAGCATTGTTTGCCATTCCTGGAAAGCGTCATAGTTGGTGTGATTTGCCTCCTTCCCAGTGCTTGGGAGAAGAAAGACAGAAGAAATATTGAGAGGCCAGAAAAAAAAGATTGAAAAGCAAACTAGAAAGGTGCAAAGAGGCCCTAAGACAGTCCCTGACAACCAGGACTGTCTTGCTTGTATTATCTGTTTTTCTTTGGTCTTCATTCAGATGGTTTTGGAGGATCCTGTCTGTACTGAGCATATTACCAGATACTACAGCATGGGAATAAACAAGGTTCACCTCTTTCTGAACCTGAGGAACTTCTAATAGTCCAAGATTATGCAATCCTAGCACTATTAGTGTGTTCCCATATCATTCATTGTGGTGAAATCTCATTGTGGAATATTTAGTAGCTTTCATGGGCTCTACCCACTAGATGTCAGTAGCCACCTCTTACCCTAAGCTAAGACGACCTAAATTGTCAAAAGCCTTCACCAAACTGCTTTTCTATCAGAAGAGAACCATTGCCAGACACTTACTAATTACCTTTGGCTGATTCTTCCTGTGGCATTTCTTTTAATGTTAGGATTCTTAGATTTGTAGTTTTCTTACTGCTACAGCTTGTTTGAAGCTTGTGGAGCACCTGTAAGCTTCTCCCGGTCACTACCCCGTGCTTCTGTGTAGTGGAGCATCTGTGAGCTTCTCCCTGAATCTACCCTTTTGTGCAACACTTTACTACTCTGGATATCTTATCTTATCTCATTATGTCCTAGCAAACAACAAATGAGACAATATTAAAATATATCTCCTTTAGCAAATGACTGGCAGACACCTAAAACGTGATTATGTGTCTAAAGCCTTGCAGCCAAAATTGAATAGAACTTGATTCACACTAATATATCCTAAAATTTGAATGTTTTCTCAAAATCATTCAAAATTATAACATTTAATGAAAAATGCAGATATAATTACAGTGTACCATTTTCTCTTTTAGTCTATTTTTGAGTAGTAAAGGCCATTTACCAAGGAGTGATAGAGGCAAGGGTGGTGGAGCCTTGGCCTGCTACCTCAGCAGCATTAGCTGGGTGGTTTCAGATGGTCACCTTACACCTGTAAAGATTCTGGGGTATAAAGTGATATATGGTAGAAACTGCAGGGGCATCAGTTGTCTTTGCTGTAGGGTTAGACCTGCTGTATGAGTGATCATCCCAGAAGGAAACAAATTACAGCCTCAATCTCATGTCCTCAAAAAACTCTGAGTTAATTTCTTTAAGAAGAAGGAAAAAGCAAAGCTTGGTGACTTGCCCAAGGCTCTATGGAGAATTCACTTCAAAGGAAAGATAGCAGCAGAGCCGAGCTTCCTCTCCTTCTAGCTCAATAATGTGCTAAAATGTTTTAAATGGAGGGCTGTGGATTCATGGATCTGCTGCATACTAGAGATATATGTGCCCATTAATACAGAAACTCAATAACTGGTCAAAGCACAAATACAGGTGTCTGAGAGATCAGCTACAAATGGGGTGGGCGATGCTCATCTTAAAAGACCACTGTGGAAGTGGGAACAGAAAGACTGTAAGAGCCAGAAGTCAGGGAGGACCCAAGGGAAACAGGCTTCTGTATAATGGGTTATTGCACTCTTGAATTAACAGCAACTGTGGATATCTGCAGGAGAACAAACCAATCCACATTCCATCACAAAACAGGAGTGGGGAGCATGAGCCTCACCCTCAGCTGAAGAGCTGGGACAGTTAAAGGCTACTGGGAGAGGGAAGTCAGTTTTCATTGAGAGTATACATCTTAATAGGCCATATTAGGGCCTATATTCCAGTGGATGGTCCAATATCAATGGATAAATGGGAAATAAAATTTAGACTTGGTAGGTTATTTTTAAAAAATAGAAAGAACATGAAGTCAGGAGGGCTGATGAGAAGCAGAGTGGATATGAAAAGGGTTAAAAAGAAGAGGGAGTGAAGTTGGTCAAAATACATGTATGCATGCATAAGACTCTCAAGAAGTTAAGATTTCATTAATAAAAGAAATGTATATTGGGATTGGATGCAGGCATCCAGGGGAAAGGTCTCTGTCTTTTAGTTGGCTGCACCTAACCATTTTTAGGTGCTGGTTTAACCAAACCTCAGCCTCATGAGAGTCAAAAGAGACAGAGTTCTCCTGGATGAAGTTTGGCAGAAGACTAGATACATAAACACACCAAATGCAAGTAGAATTTGCAGGGTCATGTTTACCTACTCCTAAGCTTAGAAAGGGCCAGGTCCTTCCTTGAGTGTTACATGGTATCCAGACCCCTGTTGAGTGGTTTATGTGTTCTGGGTAACCTCCTGGACTCTTGGCACATTTTCCAAGATACAAAAGCTTAGGTAAATTATCCTGGCAGAATTCCTGAGAAAAATGTTTCTGCCTGCATTGTCTCAGAGCACTGAACTTGCCATGAGAGAAAATAAATCCAAATCCAGAAGGGAAAGTATGTCTGGCCATAAGTGATGCACATAGGCCTCAGTCTCTTCTTCTGTAATATGCAAGTTATAACTTTCATCCATAGACTCCAGAAGGATACATGGAAAGGTTCTTTAGGGATTTTGTGGGCATTGTTTCTCTCTCTAAGTCCATTTTGCTATTTGTTTTTACCTGATATCCTCAGCGAGTGTACAAGGTTTCGGGAAATGCTCTCTCCATTTGCCAGGAAAAGGACTGTAGTTATAGGATGGGGCCAAAGCAGCCTAGAAGTGCTTTGCTAGAGGATCATTCTCCCTCAGAGGAGACTGATGCCAAATTATAGATTTCAAACACAGAGCACATTACTGGAGAGTAACTATAATACAACCAAATGCAATATGTATAAAGCCATTCCCTGCGATCTGCTTCTCACACAGAATATTTCTGAATCTTCCACCCCCTTTCCATTCCCATTAGTCCTAGCTCAAGCCATTGCCTTTGTAATTGTGGAGATTGATATAACCTTGAACCTCAGTCCATTACCTGCTAATGCTGTGGGACTTTAACCCTCTGCTATCTCCACATGGTCCAGCAGTTTCTCAAAATTCATGACTGTATCGAGCTGGGGAAACCCAGATGCCTTCCCCAGGTTACTCATTAGAACTTTCTACAGGAAATTCATAGGTTTTATTTTTTTTCGTTTCTCATGTTTTATTTACCAAAGCACCCCCAGATACATTTGATCAGATAAATCTAGTTAGCTCATATTTTTGGAAGGTTATTATCTGCTAGCAGTCATGTCCCAAGATTCTTTCCTCTACTCACTTCTCTCTGACTCATAACTTCAGACTCTATATCCAAGGTTTTAAATGGCTCCTTTCCTAACCTCCCTGGACCAGCTACCTCTCTAAGGTAATTTCGCCTTCCATTCCTGTTGGCTTTACACTCGCAGAGCATCTCCCATGGTTTTGTTTCTGAGATATCATCCTCAGTAAGGCAAGAGTGCGTGCTTATTCATTCAGCCATACATTTATAGCCATTCATTTGTCCATCTTATGCGAGGCAACTGTGTGCCAGGCACTGACACCGAGGGTTTGTAGTTGGAGGCAACTAAAACTGATGCAGAACACACCATCAAGATTTACACGCTAAGGGCTGGCTGAGGGGCACATTTAAAAATCCTTAGAAAGCTAATTATTATTGTAGTAAATGTTAAGTTTAAGAGCTGAGCCATCTTGGGTAATAACTATATGACAGGCAAGGCTCCAAGTGTTCATGCATATTAATTTATTTAATCCCATAACATTTCTGCAAAAGAGTTTAAAGGGGAGAGTATTGGAGCCCACTGAATGTGTAGGATGTAGACTCCTTTAGAGAATTCAAGATGCTTAGGATGAAGATGATTTAACAGGACCAACACTGAGCTCAGGTGACTGCCATCTGTACAGCATTGTTTACAGGGGCTGTGCTGTGTACCTTGCAGGACTTTCATTTTCCAGACAAGATGAGAAAATCACTATTATTATTTTAAAGGCATGAGAATGCTGAGCCACTTGCCCACAGTGTATAAGTGGTGACTGTGAGCTGTACCTTCATTGTGTTTGACTCTGATGCTGAATTCCTTCCCACTATGATAACACGTGAAAAACTGATAGAAAATATTCCAACCTAGTCTCTGTCTTTGGTAGAAAGGGGAGAATAAAGGACATCTAATGTGTGGCTGACTAAAGTTGATAATGACTGGACTGGTTTTTGTTTTTTATAATTTTTAAAAATTAAAATTTAATTACATGATACCCCCTTCTACCTCCAAGCTCTCTCATGTTCCCCTCCCACTCTCTCCCTGCCTCTCTCAAATCCATGGCCTTTCTTTCCTTAGTTACTTTTGTTAGCTATGAATAATATAAACTCACAAATTTATAAATGTAACCTGCAACCTGCTGAGTCTGTTTAGTGTTGCATGTATATGCATGTTTTCATGGATGACCACTTGGTACCAATTACAGGATCCATCCTGGGGGGAAAGTAATTCTCCCTGTATCAGCGGTTGTTAATTGTCTGTAGAGATAATTTCTTGTGTACTGTGTAAAAATACTCACCTTTCAGTGCAAAGCAAATTGGCCAATGAATTGAGGCAGGATTAGAAGATGGGACATCACACACAGAGGGATGGATTCTGGGAGAAAGGCAGGCAAGGGAAATTTGGCCTCAGACAGAGTAATATGATTACATGTAACTGAGGACCAGGAAATCAGCCATGTGGTACAGCTTAGAATAGAGTAATGGCTTACTAGTTATGAGCTAGTCAAGAAATGTGCTTAGCTATATTGCCTAGGACCTTGTAAAAATATTTGAGTATTGGAGCTGTTATTCCTGTAGCTCGGGGCCAGGAGGACAAACTCAAACTTACAGAAATACACTATCATAATTGTCTATATCTCTTTATCTGGGGTAGAGGTCCAGAAGTTCCACCTTTGCATGTATATTGATTTTTTTGTGTGTGTGGTCTTGTTTAGGCAGCTATACTCTTGAGTTTTCATGGGTGCAGCTTCCCTATTGTGTCTAGGAGACACAACGTCTTAGCAAACTTTCTGGACAATGATTTCTGTTAGATACAGAAAGGAACTCCTTTGGGACTACAGGCAGGGGTGGTACTTCAGTTGTCAGGTTTGATAGACATTGGCTGAAGCACTATTATTGCCCCCCAAAGAGCTGACTGACAACATCTTTATGGGCTTTACTCCAGAGTTTGTAAGAAAAGCATGATTCCATGCTGGAGAGATGGCTCAGTGGAAAAATCACTTGTTGTACAAGCAGAGGTCCTGAGTTTAGATCCGAGAATCCCATGGTAAATACGGTGCAATGGTGTTCTTCTGTAATCCCACTCATTCTATCAACAAGGTGGGAGGCAGCAAGAGGCAAATCCACAGAACTGCATGGTCCAGCTGCCCTACTGGATACTGCTGGAAAGGGTAGGAGACTTCATCTCAAACAAAGCTGATGGTGAAAATGCAACCCATCGGTTTGCCCTCTGACATCCACATAAATGCCATGGCACAGCCACACATGCAGATGTAAAACAGACAGACACACACACACACACACACACACACACACACACACACCCCAAAGAGACAGATAGAGAGAGACAGATTAAAAAGAATAAATAAATGCATGCTTTCCAGTTCTACTCTGTACCTAAGATCAGAATCTACATGTATGTACTCTCTAAGCTCAAACCAAGACAAGGGGCATGGCGTGAGCTTATGTTTTCAGTTGGTTGTGACTTCTGCTTGCTCACTTGTTTGACTTGCCCATTTTAGTTTTGCTACGCGTCTCCTCAAAAATAGGGTCAGGGTCAATAGAACTCCTTGATCAGGATCTGGAATTGTTAGGAGGAAGGCAATGGAGAAGCCCAGCCTGTCATTACCTGTGGAATCAGTTACTATTTATAGGCTCCAGAATGCCTACATTAAAATCACCTAGGGACTTCATTACGTACAATGTTTAGATGAGAAATAGATTCTTTAGAGTAGCAGCAAATGTCAAAGGTATGGTATGATCATGAATTCATTCACTGAGAAAGAACTGAATTCAGAGGACAGTTGCATACCTCTCTTAAGGTATTTATTCATGACAAGAGTGCAGTGCAGTAAATATATTGTCAACTTAAGTTGCAATCTGAAAGAAAATCTACAAATAGTGGCATTTTGACAAAAGTCATAGAACTACAGAGTAGGAATATGTGCACTCTTAGTTGATATTCATAGGCTGAAGGAAAAGGATGAAAATAAAATAAAGAAAAAAAAGATAGTCCTTGTTAAAAAGATTGATAACAAAGGTGCCAGCAGCCTGAAGTTGGACCAACCACCATGTTGTTACTGTTGTTGTTAAGATATGTTTATTTTTATTTATGTGTGTGAATTTTTCTTTTATATATGTTAAGCACATATACAAGGCCCTCAGAAATGAGAAAAAGGCATTGGATGCTCTGTAATTGCTGGAAACCAAACCTGGGTACTCTGAAAGAGTATCCAGTGCTCTTAACCACTGAGCTATCCACCCATACCAGTTTTCTGCATAAGTATTATGTGTGATTATGACCTTTCTGTTAGCTTGTGGTTCATGTGTCTTTATGGATGTCCAGAGTAAAGAAATGAGATTACTTCCACAAAAGCTACTACTCCAATTAAATTTAAAATTGAATTTGTCTCCCCTGAGAAAGAGCAATCATATGGAGCTTGTATTCAGATGGCGCTCAGAGATCAAATCCAGCTTTTGTTCCCCTCTATCTGTGCATCTTTCGAAACATTTTCCTTTTTGAATCTCAAATTTTTTCATCTGTGAAATGAGGATAGAGATGAGAGGAAGGAGACACTGGCATTTCTGATGATGGCAGTAGATAAGTGAAACACAACCCTTTTAATAAGTCAGAGTGTGCTATTAGTTATCAAATGGAATGAATTTTCAACCATGATTCTCTGTATCTTTATTTTCATGACAACTGTGAAATTACAGATTAAATATAAAGACAAACCCACTCTGAATGTTATTGAAGTGATGTTCAGTTTCATACAGGGATCTTGTCACTTCATTCATTCATTCATCCAGCAAATATTTCTTAGAATTTTCATAAAGTGCAAGGAATTGTTTTGCAAGCAATAGGAGCTGTACATGAATTGGAAAGGTAAGAAAAGGGAGCAAGATATAAAGATATTTAAGTGTCTGATAGTGTTATAGGAGAAATATGAAACAGGGAGGGGTGATGAACTATTCTTCTAAATCTTTATTTCCACAAGTTAATTCAAATAATACATTTACTGCTGAAAATTTACAGCAGCAGTGGGAGTGTGGGGCAGGGGGGCTGGAGATATTGATCAGGCTATAATGTGCTTTGCTCAAGACCAGAGTTTACATTTCTTGAAATCAGACTTAGAGGCACAACTATAGCTCCAATGCTGAAACAAGGGGGACATTTGAAAGCAAGTGAATCCTAGGGTCTTGCTGGCCTGGTAATTTAGGTGAGACTGTAGACCCCTGGTTCAGTGGGAGACCCTGTCTCAAAAAACAACATGGAAGTGATAATGGAAAACACCTGGCATTGACATATGACCACCTCCAGCATCTACAGCTATACACACATGCACACACATGCATGGGCACATTAATTACAACTTTCAACTATGTGCATATTTTGAAATTCTCTCTAAGTTTTCTTATAGATAATGAGTTGGCCTACTCTAAATATCTGAATTAACTCAAATCTTTTTGACCATCTGTCCTGTGTCTTCCACCTTCCCACAGAGTTTGTGATTATTGCAGGCTCATGACACCCAGTACTTGACAGTTTCATATGTGATACCAGCAATAACTCCATGAGTGGAAATCAGATGAATTATTTATTGAGTTTTCCATCAAGAAGGGTCATGTGCAGTTGACTGGAGATTCATTGCTGTGAGCAGAGACACAGGATATAGTGTACATCTTGTCTCTTCAAAGTAATATGACCCTGGACCGCTGCCTACTTGATGAAGGTTTCTAAAATCCTTGCCTTGGGAGAAAACTAAGAGTTGTCAGTTGGTGAAGTTCTCAGTCTCCATGTGCTGTAATTTCTATGCATTGTGAAAATGGGCTGCAGTTGTTTTGCATTGAACCTGTTACTATTATTTATGAGAAAGTTGAACATGCAGACAGATTAAATCATATAAAAACAAATATTAACTATGAGGTATCCAGCATCAGATTCAAGACAATTTTATGTATTAAAAAATCTTGTTAGATTATAGATTGTTACAGCATGTTTGTTGTTGTTATTTTCCTTTGGTTCTAAAGACAATGACTCACTATATAGCTCTGGCTGGCCTTGCACATGTAACAATACCTTCCATGAGGCATGTACTGCCATACATGGCTTCTTTACCTAAATGTAAAAGTAGACTTTTAAAGCACTTAATCAAAATAGCACTAGTTAATTGCTTTCTTTTTTTAATCTTAAGAATGGTCTTGTCCTAGTGGATTAAAATGAAATGACATCCCAGTGAACTCTATTAGCCAAGTGTCCAGGTTATAATTTGAAAAGGTGATACCCCTCTTCATTCAACAGCGAATCTACAAATAAAATTATGGCACCGTAAAGGGAATATTACAGCCACAACATATATATGAAACAGCACATCTAATGCCCATGTTCCTCCTTCTGGCACAGCCAAAAGATAAACAGGTCCTAGTCAAGCCATACCTACCCTGGCCTCTGGAAGGTTGTTATTAATTGTCTAAACTCATTGTTCTGATTTCACCTAGAATTACTTATATGAAGAACAATTGACATTTTCTACCCTTGTAATTTGCCACGTCTTTATCCCCTTCACACTCTGCTGCAGTCTCCTCCTAGTCTCATAACTACACCAGAACTAGGACATCCAGGAGACCTCAGGAAACACTTTGATTGTTCAGCACAAACAGCTAAAGATGTAGTGCAAATGAATACAGGTAGCTCCTGGGAGCCAACAGACATGTGGCTATGGTGTGGCATGCCAATTTCAATTACTTTAAGGTGGTCAGCTAATAACAACCAAAACCAAACCAAACCAAAGCAAAAACAACAACAACAACAACAACAACAACTTGTCAGTTAAAATGAATTAACTGGGTCTGTGAGGAGGCTGGACATGGGGGAATAATAAAAAATTTAAAGTTACAAGTGCTCTTTAAAAAATACTCATTGGATATATTGGCTAAAACACTATTCTTCAGCCCCACTATGAAGAAGAGGAGGAGGAGGAAGAGAAGAAGGTGGAAGAAGAGTGGAAGAAGAGGAGGATGAAGGGGAGGAGGAGGAAGAGGTAGAAGAAAGAGAAGAAAGAAAGAAAGAAAGAAAGAAAGAAAGAAAGAAAGAAAGAAAGAAAGGAGGGAGGGAGGGAGGGAGGGAGGGAGGGAGGGAGGGAGGGAGGAAGGAAGGAAGGAAGGAAGAAAACTTTGCTTATATTCCCACATGGGGAGTAATAAAAATTTAAATTTACAAGTGTTCTTAAAATATTCATTGCACATGTTGGATAAAAGACTATTCTTCAGCACCACTATGAAGAAGAAGAGGAGGAGGAAGAAGAGGAAGAAGAAAGAAAGAGAGAGAAAGAGAGAGAGAGAGAGAGAGAGAGAGAGAGAGAGAGAGAGAGAGAGAGAACAGGCAAGAAAGAAAAGTTTGCTTATATCCCAGCATGCTGAGTACCCATAGAGAGCTCAGACAAGCCCAGTGAGTGGAGCCTGATAGTTGAGGTATATATTTACCCATGCAAGTTTTATTAGAAAAATAATATGCCCCTTTCATTTTGCCTCTGTATATGGGTCTTCTCAATTTGACATTTGGTTTCATTTTGTCATGGTGTTTTCTGAAGAGGAAATACTCAATGAATGTATGTTTGTGTGAATACATTACAACCACTTGGTATGTAGACTTCCTAGTAGTCTAGGCTATTGAAGTCTCCTAAGGCCAACTTGGAGGATAAAGTGTAGTTTGGTGAAATTGTTCAGAAATATAAAGAAATGAGATGTGAGGGATACAAATTATGGTTTCTTTGAGGAATTAGTTTCTCTGTACCAAGTATGGGGTGAAATCTGTTAAACACATTAATCACCAAATTCTCTAGGAGTTCTGAGAAGTTGGAGACTTGACATTTCATAAAGGCCAGAAGAGGAGGACTGGTGTAGTTAGTGACTTGTTCAATTACACAAGAGGCAGATCCAGGTCATGCTGAGCCCAAAGTCCAACCCTTCAGGTGTTCTGATACTGGAAAGCACCTGTTCACAATCATGTCATGGCCCCACTGCTTGCTTTGTCCTCCAAATGAGACATAGGTCCCTGCCCATTCAGCTTGTCCTTGGCCTCCTCCATTCACATTGTCTTGAGGTTTTTAGTTCATTCCATTCCAATAGAGAACGAAACACACCAAACAAAAGCACCTTTTATTTTATGAGCTGATGGATCCTGGGAAGCTCACATCGCTGTTAAGAGGCCACTGTACAGCACATTTCCCCAAGAAATGTCAGCTAGCTGCTCTGGAACCCTTGTTCCCTCAGTAATCTTCCACTTAAAAGTTCTCTCCCTTTGAAGGCTCTCATTGTGTGCTGTGTTCCATGTTCTGCATCCTCTTGCTTATTTCCAATTTCAGATAGCTGTTTTATCTTCTGGCAATGCTATCCTGTTAAATTCAGATTCCTTTTCATGGTTAAGGCTTTATTGGGTCACAAATTTTCTCCAGGAGTTTTCTGGGATACTTCTCTCCCTGGTAGGCTTGGCTCTGAGACTCACAGACTGTTCGTTTGAATGAGTGTGCTGTACTTCTTGGGGTTGCTAAAATAAATTAACTCAAGATGGAAGATGCCTTGAAGTGCCACATCTAACCAACTTATTTGCTCTGATAAGAGGAGAGCATGGGAGGATACAACGTCTGCCCCAACACTGGGGAGTAACTGGAACCAGAGGACCCAGGCACCCAGGAACTCCACCTGACCAGTAGCACAGGTTCCTTCCAGTCTGGGCCTGTGCACCGAGCAGACCTTGGGCATGAACTCTACCAGTCTGGGCCAGTTCCCAACACCCAGAAGAAGCTCCACTCCTAAGCATACTAACACAACCAGGATCCCAGGATCGCAGGAGCTTGGTCACACAAGGATTGCAAGGTCCCAGAGGCAGCTTGACTCTGAGGAGTTCTGACACAACCAGGATCACAGGAAGGACAAGCTCAGATATAGTAAAGGCAGGTAGCACTAGAGATAATCAGATGGCAGGAGGCAAGCATAAGAACATAAGCAACAGAAACCAAGGTGACTTGGCATCATCAGAACCCAATTCTCCCATTATAGCAAGTCATGAATACACCATCACCTCAAAAAAGCAAGATTCAGATCTAAAATCAGTTCTCATGATGATGACAGAGGTCTTTAAGAAGGAAATAAATAACTCCCTTAAAGAAATACAGGTGTACACGGATAACAGCTAGAAGCCCTTAAAGAGGAAACACAAAAATCCCTTAAAGAATTACAAGAAAACATAATAAAACAGGTGAAGGAATGAACAAAACCATCCAAGATCTAAAAATGGAAACAGAAACAATAAAAAAAATCACAAAGAGAGACAACCCTGGAATAAAAAAAACCTAGGAAAGCGATCAGGAGTTATAGATCAGGAGTCATCAAAACAATGCAACAGATAGAAGAGAGAATCTCAGGTGCAGAAGATACCATAAAAAACATTGACACAACAGTCAAAGAAAATGCAAAAAGCACAAAACTCCTAACCCCAAACGTCCAGGAAATCCAGGACATTATGAGAAGACGAAGCCTAAGGATAATATGTATAGAAGAGTGTGAAGATTCCCAACTTAAAGGACCAGTAAATATCTTCAACAAAATTATAGAAGAAAACTTCCTTAACCCAAAGAAAGAGATGACCATGACCATACAGGAAGCCTACAGCACTGCAAATAGACTGGGCCAGAAAAGAAATTCCTCCTGTCACATAATCATCAAAATGCCAAATGCACTAGACAAAGAAAGAATATTAAAATCTGTAAGGGAAAAAGGTCAAGTAACATATAAAGGCAGACCTATCAGAATTACACCAGACTCCTCACCAGAAACTATGAAAGCTAGAAGATCCTGAGCTGATCATAAAGACCCTAAGAGAACACAAATGCCAGCCCAGGCTACTATACACAGCAAAACTCTCAATTACCATAGGCAGAGAAAGCAAGATATTCCATGATAAAACCAAACTTACACAATATTTTTCTGTAAATCCAGCCCTACAAAGCATAATAGATGGAAAACATCACCATGAAGAGGGAAACTACACCCTAGAAAAAGCAAGAAAGTAATCTTTCAACAAACCCAAGAGGAAATAACCACACAAACATAATTCCACCTCTAACAAAAACAACAGGAAGTAACAATCACTTTTCTTTAATATCTCTTAATATCAATGGACTCAATTCCCCAATAAAAAGTCATAGACTAACAGGCTGGATACGTAAACAGGACCCAACTTTTGCTGCATACAGGAAATGTACCTCAGTGACAAAGACAGACACTACCTCAGAGTAAAAGGTTGGAAAACAATTTTCCAAGCAAATGATCCCAAGAAAGAAGCTGGAGTAACCATTCTAATATTGAATAAAATCAACTTTCAACTAAAAGTTATCAAAAAAGATAAGGAAGGACACTTCATACTGGTCAAAGGAAAAATCTACCAAGATGAATTCTCAATTCTAAACACCTATGCAACAAATTCGAGGGCACCCACATTCATAAAAGAAACTTTACTAAAGCTTACAGTGCACATCACACCCCACACAATAATAGTGGGAGACTTCAACATCCCACTCTCAGCAATGGACATATCATGGAAACAGAAACTATAGAGAGATACAGTGAAACTAATGGAAGTTATGAACCAAATTGATCTAACATATATTTATTGAACATTTCATCATAAAGCAAAAGAATATACCTTCTTCTCAGCACCTCATGGTATCTTCTCCAAAATTGACCATATAATCGGTCACAAAACAGGCCTCAATAGATACAAGAAGATTTAAATAATTCCATGGACCCTATTAGTGCACCACCGACTAAGGCTGGTCAATAAATAAATAAATAAATACCAACAAAAACAATGGAAACCACATATACACATAGAAGCTGAAAAAAACCCTATGCAATGATTACTTGGACAAGGAAAAAATAAAGAAAAAAAAACATAAAGACAATTTAGTAGTTAATGAAAATAAAGACACAACATACCAAAACTTATGGGACACAATGAAAGCAGTGGTAGGAGGAAAATGCCTCCACAAAGAAACTGGAGAGAGCTTACAGCACACCTGAAAGCTCTAGAACAAAGAGAAGTAAATACACCTAGGAGGAGTAGACAGCAGGAAATAATCAAACTCAGGGCTGAAATTGACCAAATAGAAACAAAAAGAACTATAAAAATCAATAAAACCAGGAGCTGGTTCTTTGAGAAAACCAGCAAGATAGTTAAGTCCTTAGCCAGATTAACCAGAGGGCACAGAGACAGTATTCAAATTAATAAAATCAGAAATGAAAGGGGAGCCATAACAAGGATCTATATCTTCAAATAATTATTTTGTTTGTTGAATATTAACAGTTGAAAATATTAAAATCGTGTTCTACAAACATCATGGAAATATTGATAATTTTTCTCACTGTGTTTTAAATTAGCATTTTCTTAATGTTTAACTTCAAAGAATTTTTGCTCTTTTGCAATTTTAAAAATATACTTACTGATAAAATAATTTCTCTCCTAGAAACATTGATAATCTTTTTTAAAGTAAACTGATTGTTAGACAATGTACACAGGTATATAATGCATTTTAAATACTCTCTCACTATGTCAGGTAGTATCATATAAGGGCCTTTGAATATATTTCTTTCCTTTTTTTTAGATTTCTTTTTATTTATATTTATATTTTTTTATTAGGTACTTTCTTCATTCACATCTCCAGTGCTATCCCAAAAGTTCCCCCCACCGTACCCCCCTACTCCCCCATCCACCCACTCACAATTCCTGGCCCTGCCAGTTGGCCATCAGTGGAAAGAGAGGCCCATTGGTCGTGCAGACTTTATATGAATATATTTCTTAATGATTCATTTTTAATATTGTATGCTCTTTTACTATGCTTAATTCCCAAATAATATGTTGTATGCTTTGCAACAATTTAGTATTCAACATTAGATATAAGATCCTCAGTTATGAATAGTAGTAAATGTTCATTAATAATATTTTTGGGTATGAAATGATATGAATATAAAAGGAACAATTTCTTATGTATTATTTGAGTCTCAAAATACTCAATTTCATTAATATGTTTGGTGTATAAAATGCATTTAAATAATAAAAAATTTTAAGAGGGGAAAAAAAGAGGAAAGTGTGAAAGAACCTGGGTATAACCACAATTAAACTGTAGCACTTGCTAATGGAATTCTCAGTAGGGTAAGTCCTAGTATGTGGTGCCCATGAGAGGGGAAGAAGCTCACTGAAGGTTTGCACAGGCCCACAGAGTCCAGTGGACACTTTGAATTTTCCACCAGCTTTGGTCCAGAAAAGATGGCTCTGCTACCTCTGTTAGTCAGTGACATAGCATGTTGTTAGTCCCTTACTCTTGGCTGATTCTTTGATATTGATATACCTACTACTGACTGACTTAATGCTGTTGCTTTCATTAACCCAGAAAGGAGGAGTTTCAAACTGTTTCTTATGGATAATTATTCTCACGTGGCTCCTTCTCATCCTAGTTATGAATGTACCTTTTTGGAAAACACTAGCATTTGGGCCACCAAACTGCTTTTGATATATGGTGAGTAGTTGAATTATTGCATTTAGTAAAGTCTACCTACTAGATAGACTAATTCTTCCTCAAATTGCTCAGTTTACATTGTTTATACTGTCTCCATCATCATTTATACTGTCTCTTTCTTCATAGCCTCTCTTGAATAATATATATTCCTTTAACCTTTACTGCATAACAAACCCTCTTTAAATGCAATGGCTTGGAACCACGTTGTGTATGTAAATCAATTCTCTGCATTAGCAATCTGGCCTGACTTATGCTGGGTTGAATATCTGCTGGTCTTAATTGCTTATTGCTATAGTCATTTTTCCAATTAATAAGATGGCTTTCTTTCTAATGGTTAGTTATCTGTCTACTAGGAAAATGAGGGCCACTAAGCCACCTACCTCCCATCATCCTGTGGACTGCACTAGGCAGGTTTCAAGCTTCATGGCTACTTAGGGCTCAGGTTTGAAATTCACATGTCACTTTGATCACAATGTTTTGGCCAAAGAAAGTTACAAGGTCAACTCAGATTTAAGGACTGAGTGAAATGACCCTATCTCTTAGCAGGGGGAACTAAGAGTACAGCAGAGATTTGTACCATCTTCCGGATGGTCAAGTGACTTCAGCAATACCAGTCTTTCTAACTCCCTTGTAGAGTCCACACATCTGCCTGTGCGCATCTTACCTGACTATAGGGCATCCCAATGTAGACGCAACTATTGATTCCCTTTCCCTATAGGTCATTTGTATTTTTAAAAATTGTCTACTGCTTTTAAATGAAAGCCCTGGGTTCATATCATCTTTTCCTATCTCTAACCTCATTAGATTCCCTGAGAATCCATCTGGGAAGATCTCTCAGTCCTTGACTTCCCATCACTTATATTCCTCCTTTCTTCTTTAGTTTCCACACACAACTCATGGGGTATCTTCTCTCTCATTTAATCCATCTCTCCTTTCTCCGGCCTTAATACCTTCTTTCCATAGCTCCTCATGCCCCATGAAGCAAGGAGACATTCTCTTGCCAAACCCATAATTTCTCGTTCAGTTCCAAATTACTTGTTCAAGCTGTGCACTGACATTCAAGTCAAGTGTGGAAGTTCAATTCCACACTTGAACAGAGGAAGGCTCTTCTGCAGCCTGAAGACCCATGCATTTGCCTCTCTTTCTTCAGTCACATGACGTTTTCTCCAACTCTTTTAATGAGTTTGAACTCTAACCCACACCTGGGATCAGATCCAGGAGTTGTCCTCTATTGAGTCACATCTCAGCAACGTCTCATTTCCTGTTGTCCCACCGTGCCTTAGTGAGGTACAATTTATTTTTCATGGAGCTATGCTCTAGCTTAAGTTAATGCATCATTTGTGTTGTAGGAAATTTTCTCCTCTTGAATACTTTGATGTCCACAAGCACAAAGAAGCAAGTCATGTTTTCATTGTGGATAAACCAGATATCACTGGACTGGATAAGGGGAAAATGTGTATTCAGCAGAACTTCCTGCCTTGAATTAAATCTCTCATTTCATGCAATCATCTCCTTCACGAAGATAATTGTCACTGTTACTTTAAAAAGCAGGACTTACTACAGTCACACTGCATCATACCTAGGGAGCTGGTATGATCTGTAAGGATCCTGCCTTTTCCACTCAGTCTCTAGCATTGCTTAATCCTGTTGGTTGATTTCCATCACAGGAAGTTGTAGAGAATGTAGTATTATTTCATTCACAAAGTCACCTAGATGCCTCCCTTGCCCACTTTACCTACCATTTGACTCAGCATTAAATATCATTGCTCTAAAATCTGTCCACTTCTTTCCACTTCCATCCTTAGGCTACTTTCTGCTTTGCAACATCCTATAGAGTCTATACTGTTTTATACTCTTATCCCATTTTATCTTTCTTCAAACTATTGTTTACACAACAACAAGATTATTTCTAAATTAATGTCTACCCAAGTAGCTCTATGTCTACATACCACACACTATCAGATTATATGCTAACACTACACAATAGCATGCAGCACCTAATTGTTTTTCTACCTCATCTCTCCCTAGAAAAATCTTATGGCACTGCTTTTTCTAGTGCAGTCCCTCAAATACACTGTGCTCCATCTACACAGATCCTAAACCCATGCCCTTCTGTCTTCCAGGACATTCTTTCTTCTCTGAATGTCCTTATCTATTTTTATACATCTTTCAGTCAACTCAAATTATCTTCATGGCTTTTAATCAATGATTCCTGCATCAAAATATAAGCTCCTTGAAGCCAAAACTCTTCTTAGCTTTGCTATTCAATGCAGTAATGGAGCCCAGCAGTATTTAGACTCTTCTGCATATTAAGTACTCAATAAATAATGAATAGTTGAATGGCAGAAGGAATGAACAAGTTAATAAATGAATTAATGAATACTTAGTTATGTTCTAGTCCTATAATTATGCATAAATATGCAAGACATGTAGTATCTTCTCTTAAAGCTTATATTATAATTGAAAGAGATGGATATATGAATTATTTAGTGTTTATAGGGTTAAGTAGAAGCTTAAAGACAGAAAGACCAGTTTTACCTTGTGGTGGAGAAAAGGACCAGGGAATGAATATAATTTTAGATAGCAAAATGCCACTAATTTGGAGGTTTTACACAAACTAATTTTCGAGTTGTGGAAGTTTGAAGTCCTAGATTGAAGGGCTCCCCAGGGCTGTCTTCCTTCTATAGGCTGTCAGGTAGCCTTGTTTTCCAAATTCTGCAGATGGGCTAATTCCTCAATGCATGGCATTTTCCTTATCATTAAAGCTATTAGCCTAAATCAGTCATGTTTAATTTTATTCTCTTTCTTGTTGACCTCTACATATATAGCTAGCTACTCTCTTTTCCCTAAGAGCCATCAGGTAATGCCACTGGATTCAACCAGATGAGTCAAGATTATCATCACCATGTAAGATAGTTGTGTGGTAAATTAATACATAAACATCTATGGGGGCTTTGATGTTCTGTTTCCACAGAATGGTAAAATATCTTCAAGGGGAAAATAGGGTTTAAACTTAATGGCTAAACACAAAAATTGTGAGCTAGCATGATGGCTCAGTGTTTAAGAGCCTGCTCTTCCAGAGGACCTGAGTTCCCTTGCCAGCACCCATGTCATACAGCTCATGCCTAATTTTAAATTTAGCTCCAACAATTCTGGCCTTCACAGGCACCTGGGCCCACATTCACCCAAATCTATAGACATAATTAAAAAATAATAAAGTCAAAGGTACCAAAAATGAAGCCACAAAGCAGGCAAAAACACTGGAAAAGAACACACCTAGAGCTCTTTAGGAACAAGAGTTATAAGTAATGTGCTGTTGGCTAAAGAACTATATGAGTCTAGAGAGGGAGGCAAGAGCCCGAAGATGGGATACCTTGTGAAATGTGGTAAGGAAGGTAGGGAGAACCATGAAAAGTTTAATGTAAAGGAGAGAAGTATTACAAATGGAAAGACAGCTAGTATAGCAAATCGTATCCTGGAACAAGACCAGAGGAAGGTTCATATGACAACAAACCACACCAGCACCCTACAACAATGGTCTGAGCCACTACACTTAGATGAACTATAATTGATATCAAGAATAAAGAATCAGTGAAGTTAGGTGACCGAATGATGGACACGGGAATGCTGGCTGGATTGTTCTGGCAATGGAACAGAATGAGTGGGTAGAGATGAGGTATATCACAGATGATGCTGTCCACATAATTTCTAAGAGAAATCTGAAAGGAAACAGTGGCCTTGAGATGGTTGTTAAACCCACAGTGCTAAAGCCCATACCATAGCAGAAATTCTCTTAGTGCTTAGAAAATGGATTTGTTTTCTCGTGTGCAGTATTTTATTGGACCTGCAGCATTAGGAAACAGAACAATATACTAATTACTAAAAATATCTGCTTCCTGTAAGGCTAGTTCTATGTTCCCCAGTTCTTTCTACTTTCCTCTGGCCTTTGTCTTCTGGTCCTTCCAGGGAACATAAACACATCAGCTAATAGAAGCAGATGCAGCAGCCTCCTCATTTTACTTGAGCAACTCTGACACCTTCCTATATCTTTGTTCTGGCCTTTTCCTGGACTAATGTCAAGACATCGCTTCTAATTGGCTTTCCAAAAGCCTCTGCTTTTGTTAGACATTTGGATCTCATCCTAGCATCTGCCACATTCAGTGCAACTGTGAAATTGCTAGGACTCAGAAGGAGCCTAGGTCCTCAGTGATGTTATCCCAATGTTAGCTCTGCTTGCCTTTGAATGCTTCCTGGTATGGATGAAGTTCAAGAGAAGAGCAGTGTCCCTGGCCTTGGCTAAAAACTCCAGCCAGATGATCTAGGGTCTGTGAGTGCCACTGCCTTTCTGTATGATGTTAGACAAGTTGTCCTGTTATGGGGCTCAGTCTCTTCAGTATAAACAATAACATCTATTTTGCATGGATGCTGAACCAATCATTTGAGTTAATGGATGTGGACTATTTTACTGTCACACAGTCAAAAGCCTCAAAATATCAGTTATTCTCTAATGAGTATGTTAGTATTAGTAATTACTGGAGAGTAAAATAAATAACAAGAGCTTTTTTGTGTGTACATGCAAATTCTTAATGAAGACCCACCTAGTGTTGCCTGGAGGTCCTTTCTTTTATTTCCTCACTATGCCAAGTTCTTGTCCTTCCTCGGATTGTCTGCCCAGGATTCTCCCTGTCTAGCTCTTCCTCTTCCCATGTCTAACTGTGCCTCCATCTTTCAGGCATGAGTTTTTCCCACAAAGGATTCTCTCCTATTTATCCTATCTGAGAAGGGGTCGTCAGTGCCAGTGTTCTCTACTTAGCTCTCTTGCCTTGACTACAATTTTATATGTGTCCTTTATTTGTGTAGTATCCATCAGTCCTGTCAGACATTAACTGCCAAGAAAGCCTCCGCTTATATACAAGTACACACTTGCTCACACATACACATGAGGAGAGAGAGAGAGAGAGAGAGAGAGAGAGAGAGAGAGAGAGAGAGAGAACTTGGCACTTAGGATGTAATCAATAAATGTTTTTATTTTAAGAAATGAAGTCCTTATACTCTGATCAAAGGAAAAGACCATTCCAGGAAGACATACAATTATATCGATACACCTTTAGTTTAGGTCACTGAGCTGTGTGCATTGTTCCACAGTCTGAGTGTTGCAGTCATTAAAAACAAAGGGAAAGAGAGGCACACTTCCTCTATTCTATAATGATAAAAGTGAGCTGAGACTTTTTTCCAATGCTCATATCCTCATGTATCTGTTACAATCAGAAAAAAAGATGAAATCATTAGACCGCAAAATTATTTCTGTATACTTCAGTGTGTATCTGTTAAAACAAGCAAACCATGAGGTGCTGAGAAGAAGATATATCCTTTTGTTTTAGGATAAAATGTTCTGTAGATATCTGTTAAATCCATTTGTTCATAACTTCTGTTAGTTTCCATGTGTCTCTGTTTAGTTTCTGTTTCCAGGATCTGTCCATTGATGAGAGTGGGATGTTGAAGTCTCCCATGATTATTGTGTGTAGTGCAATGTATCCTTTGAGGTTTAGTAAATTTTCTTTAATGAATGTGGATGCCCTTGCATTTGGAGCATAGATTTTCAGAATTGAGAGTTCATCTTGGTAGATTTTTACCTTTGATGAGTATGAAGTGCCCTTCCTTGTCTTTTTTGATAACTTTTGGTTGAAAGTCGATTTTATTCGATATTAGAATGGCTACTCCAGCTTGTTTCTTGGGACGATTTGTGGATACTTCGTTCCTTCTTAGAAGGGGGAACAAAATACCCATGGAAGGAGTTACAGAGACAAAGTTTGGAGCAGAGACTGAAGGAAGAACCATCCAGAGACTGCCCCACCTGGAGATCTATCCCATAAACAACCACCAAACCCAGACACTATTGCATTTGCCAACAAGTTATTGCTGATAGGACCCAGATATAGCTGTCTCTTGTGAGGCTATGGCAAATACAGAAGTTGATCCTCACAGTCATTTGTTGAATGGAACACAGGGTCCCCAATGAAGGAGCTAGAGAAAGTACCCAAGGAGTTGAAGGGGTCTGCAGCCCTATAGGAGAAAAAACAATATGAACTACCCAGTACCCACAGAGCTCGTGTCTCTAGCTGCATATGCAGCAGAGTGTGGTCTAGTCGGCCATCAATGGGGAGGAGAGGCCCTTGATGCCACAGTATAGGGGAATGCCAGGGCCAGGAAGCAAGAGTGGGTGGATTGGGGAACTGATAGCCATCCTGCCTATTACCTGTGCCATTGTGACCTTTGTGGTGACCACCATTTTTTATTCTTTTTCTTATTAGATATTTTCTTTATTTACATTTCAAATGCTATCCTGGAAGTTCCCTATACCCCCACTCCCCGCCCTGCTTCCCTATCCACCCACCCCCACTTCTTGGCCCTGGTGTTCCCCTGTACTGGGGCATATAAAGTTTGCAAGACCCAGGGGTCTCTCTTCCCAGTGATGGCCAGCTAGGCCATCTTCTGCTACATATACAGCTAGAGACACGAGCTCTGGGGGTACTGGTTAGTTCATATTGTTGTTCCACCTATAGGGTTGCAGACCCCTTCAGCTCCTTGGGTGTTTTCTCTAGCTCCTACATTGAGGGCCCTGTGTTCCATCCAATAGATGACTGTGAGAATCCACTTCTGTATTTGCCAGGCACTGGCATAGCCTCATACAAGACAACTATATCAGGGTCCTTTCAGCAAAATCTTGCTGGCATATGCAATAGTGTCTGTGTTTGGTGGCTGATTATGGGATGGATCCCCGGGTGGGGTAGTCTCTGGATGCTCCATCCATTCATCTTAGCTCCAAACTTTGTCTCTGTAACTCCTTCCATGGGTATTTCGTTCTTTATTCTAAGGAGGAATGAAATATCCACACGTTGGTCTTCCTTCTTGATTTTCTTGTGTTTTGCAAATTGTATCTTGGGTATTCTAAGTTTCTTATCAGTGAGTGCATATCAAGTGACTTCTTTTGTTATTGGGTTACCTCACTACGAATGATATCCTCCAGATACATCCATTTGCCCAAGAATTTCATAAACTCATTGTTTTTAATAGCTGAGTAGTACTCCATTGTGTAAATGTACCACCACCATGTTTCCCACAAAACAGTTTCACTTCATGACAAACTTGATAAGGAACACCTGACACTGGTATTCTTTTTAGTGAAACAATGTAAGACTTCTCCAACAGCATCAGTTCTTGGGCAACATTCCTTTCACACTCCTTTGTGTATAACACATAAAGTTTTTCCCATTAGGAAGTTGTTATGTATCTCTCAGCAGTATTCAATACGAAAGACATTGAAATGTTTATTACATATAAAATAGCAATAATTCAATATAATTTCTAATTATTCCATGTATTTTTCTATTTTTTTCATTTTCTTGAAAAAAAATCTAGACTTTAAAAATCCACACACTGTAATAACAATTGTACCTTAAAGTTTGTCCAAAAATGTTTGACATTTATTTGTAATGAGTGTCTCAATATTGTGTACTCTCCTCCCACTTGAGGCATATAATATTTAATCATTTCCCACTTTGCAATCTGCCATCAATGAATACAATTGGTTTGTTAGAGATTGTGTTTTAGTCAGCCAAAGCTGCTACAACAGTTCCATAGGCTTGTCAGTTTAAACATTAGAAATATATATTACAGTTTTTGTCAACAAGGAGACAAAATTCAAAGTTCTGGAAGTCTGGGCTTAATTTCAAGGCTTCCTCTGTGACTTTCCTCTCCTGTGTACTTACTGAATGTATTTAGAGATCAAGATCAGAATAGAGCTCACTTGCCAGGTGGTAGTGGTGCACACCTTTAATCACAGCACTCAGCAGAGGCTGGCAGATCTCTATGAGTTTGAGGCCAGCATATTTTATAAAGTTAGTTCCAGGACAGCCAGAACTGTTACAACAAGAAGGAAAAAAGAGAGGAAGGAAGGAAGAAAGAAAGAAAGAAAGAAAGAAAGAAAGAAAGAAAGAAAGAAAGAAAGAAAGAAAGAAAGAAAGAAAGAAAGAAAGATGCTGATTATGGGGTGGATCCCTGGATAAGGCAGTCTCTACATGGTTCATCCTTTCATCTCAGCTCCAAACTTTGTCTCTGTAACTCCTTCCAAGGGTGTTTTGTTCCCACTTCTAAGGAGGGGCATAGTGTCCACACTTCAGTCTTCATTTTTCTTGAGTTTCATGTGTTTAGGAAATTGTATCTTATATCTTGGGTATCCTAGGTTTTGGGCTAATATCCACTTATCAGTGAGTACATATTGTGTGAGTTCCTTTGTGAATGTGTTACCTCACTCAGGATGATGCCCTCCAGGTCCATCCATTTGGCTAGGAATTTCATAAATTCATTCTTTTTAATAGCTGAGTAGTACTCCATTGTGTAGATGTACCACATTTTCTGTATCCATTCCTCTGTTGAGGGGCATCTGGGTTCTTTCCAGCTTCTGGCTATTATAAATAAGGCTGCTATGAACATAGTGGAGCATGTGTCCTTCTCACCAGTTGGGGCATCTTCTGGATATATGCCCAGGAGAGGTATTGCTGGATCCTCCGGTAGTACTATGTCCAATTTTCTGAGGAACCGCCAGACTGATTTCCAGAGTGGTTGTACAAGCCTGCAATCCCACCAACAATGGAGGAGTGTTCCTCTTTCTCCACATCCTCGCCAGCATCTGCTGTCACCTGAATTTTTGATCTTAGCCATTCTGACTGGTGTGAGGTGGAATCTCAGGGTTGTTTTGATTTGCATTTCCCTGATGATTAAGGATGTTGAACATTTTTTCAGGTGCTTCTCTGCCATTCGGTATTCCTCAGGTGAGAATTCTTTGTTCAGTTCTGAGCCCCATTTTTTAATGGGGTTGTTTGATTTTCTGAAGTCCACCTTCTTGAGTTCTTTATATATGTTGGATATTAGTGCCCTATCTGATTTAGGATAGGTAAAGATCCTTTCCCAATCTGTTGGTGGTCTCTTTGTCTTATTGACGGTGTCTTTTGCCTTGCAGAAACTTTGGAGTTTCATTAGGTCCCATTTGTCAATTCTCGATCTTACAGCACAAGCCATTGCTGTTCTGTTATCCAAACGCTGACACCATTGCATACACTAGCAAGATTTTATCGAAAGGACCCAGATGTAGCTGTCTCTTGTGAGACTATGCCGGGGCCTAGCAAACACAGAAGTGGATGCCCACAGTCAGCTAATGGATGGATCACAGGGCTCCCAATGGAGGAGCTAGAGAAAGTACCCAAGGAGCTAAAGGGATCTGCAACCCTATAGGTGGATCAACATTATGAACTAACCAGTACCCTGGAGCTCTTGACTCTAGCTGCATATGTATCAAAAGTTGGCCTAGTCGGCCATCACTGGAAAGAGAGGCCCATTGGACACACAAACTTTATATGCCCCAGAACAGGGGAACGCCAGGGCCTAAAAGGGGGAGTGGGCGGGTAGGGGAGTGGGGGTGGGTGGGTATGGGGGACTTTTGGTATAGCATTGGAAATGTAAATGAGCTAAATACCTAATAAAAAATGGAAAAAAAAAAAGAAAGAAAGAAAGAAAGAAAGAAAGAAAGAAAGAGAAAGAAGAGAAAGAGAGAAAGAAAGAAAGGAGGGCTCTCTACTATTTCTTCTTATAAGGACACTAATCTTCCAGGGAAAAGGTCTCATCCATATGTCTTTAGTTAATATATGTAATTAAATAGCAATATATGCATTTCTAAAGTTTAAATCAACAAGCCTGTGGCATTTGGTTGTAGCAACTTTGGCTGACTAAGACACAATCTTTAACATACCAATTGTATTCATTCATTGTACACTGACTTCTTTTGTGGCACCAGCTTTAAAGACAGACACACCAGGACTTATGGTTTTAACATATAATGTTGGATGCATTTAGCTCCTGATTACAAGGGGCAATATATAATTTTATCAAACCTTTACATTCTTAACTAAGAATTTTTATAATGAGAATGTCCTTCGCAACTTTTGATAAATGTTCTTAAAGTAAACAGGTGATGAATGGTAGTTTTTTAAAATAGGGTTAAACTGTTTGCTCACAAGTATCTTTCAATAGTAACCAATTAAATTGTTTATACTATGATTATTAACCTGTAGATTTTAGTTATTATTCTCTCCCTATGTGACTGTGGATGAAGCCACTTGAAATTTCTACAGCATGGCTTTCCTGGGTCTGCAACAAGGATAAGGATGGTTGCTGTTTTACAGACAAAGGAGATGACAGTGACAGGTGAAGTCTCTAGGGCAATCCTGGCTTTAAAGAAGCAGCTGCTACATTTACTATGTAATTACAGATGAAAACATGACTTTAGGATCCTCTTTATCTGCTCTGATAGAATGTCTGGTCTTATAAATTTCAGTATGAAAATGTTCCTTTTTTTCCTGAGACAATGTCTCACAATGTAGCATTGTCTGTCCTGGACACTGTCATGATGTAGATCAGGCTGGCCTCAAACTCACAGATCTGTCTGCCTCTGCCTCCTTGGTACTGGTGTTGCATGTGTTCCACAGGCTAGCAATTTTTTGACTCTCTATTTAGGTTTGCTTCTTTTCCATTAAGAATAAAAATTATATAGCATGGCAAGTTTCCTATTGTTAAAGGGTTAGTTACTAGACAAGAATCGTATTTAAGATTGGACACCCAAACTTTATATGCCCCAGTACAGGGGAACGCCAGGGCCAAAAAGGGGGAGTGGGTGGGTAGGGGAGTGGGGGTGGGTGGGTATGGGGGACTTTTGGTATAGCATTGGAAATGTAAATGAGCTAAATACCTAATAAAAAATGGAAAAAAAAAAGAAGATTAAAAAAAAAAGATCTGGACACTGGCTTGCAGGTTATGAGACATAATGATCAGAATACGTGTATGCATGTGCTCAAAGCTGACTGTAAAAGAAGAGGTGTTCAAAGGAAAGGTAATCAAATCTAAATGCATAATTATTTGCATGTTCCAAAGCATTCTGAATAGATATGGTTGTGTGATACTTCTAGGATTCCATTTCTTAGGTGATGAGCTTAGCTATGAGGTCTATGTATATACATGTGACTGCCATGGCTAAGCTTTGATCTCATTTAGCAACAAGGATAAAATATCTTTCCACCTTAAGTGGATTGCTGCTATTCTATTAATAGCACCATGTACTTTCATTAAATTAGGAGTAGTTTTTTTTTTCCCCCAAGAAAAGAAGGGAGATGAGAGTAATGGCTGCTTAATGACTCTTCTGTCTGGTGAAAAAATACTAATTGAATACATCCAATTGATCATGGATCAATATTTTTTTTCTAAAACAACCGGATGGTATTCTAAGTTGTTTTGTGGATGTAAGCACAACTCTATGTGATGAAATATTTAAACTTAAGAAGGCATGATAACTACTCTGAATTAAAACAGTACTGGATTCTAACAGTAATTTTATTTTCTGTCCAAAAAACACTGGCCATTACATTCTGGACCTGCTATAAAAACAAAGAGGACTGAAGGTCATGACTCACCTGCAGTTTGAAAAAGACTCTATTCTGCAAAGAATAGTCTCTGCTCACTTATTCCAATGCGCACCACTGAACTACAGAATAATGACTGTGTGCCAGGAATTTATTTTGCTCGTTTTCCTGTCAAATAGAAGTGTGCAATTAACATTTCTATTATTAATTATTTTCTTTACTGCACTAAGGTATATATATATATATATATATATATATATATATATATATATATGAAGGTATTACTCTGTTTTCTGTTGCTGTAGTAAAATACCCAAGACTAGCGCTTCATAAACAAAAGCTTATTCAGCTGAAACTTTGGGATACTATAACCTTAAACAGAGTGGTTGTCATTAAAATGCCCTCCAGTATATCAAATCTCAGGTGGCAGGAAGGCAAAAAAAGAGGGAGGGAATCACAAAGCCAGATAATGGTAGCATGATGATGGGAAATCCATCTTTTTGTTTACAACACCCATGAAACAACTAACTAGGGTCTTATAGTAACTACCTTGATCTGTCCCGAGAGCTATGCTGTCCAGTAACAAGTCTAAATTTATTCTGTGTAATTGCTTAGAGGCCAGCTAAATTTATAATTCTAAGAAAAGGGGTTTTTACATGACAAGTATATGTGGTTATTAAAGAAAACACACACACAGAACAATTAAAAAGAAAAGTTCTATTTCCAATTCCATTCTCAGTAGTAATGGCTAAGCCCTCAAGTGCTTTCTCTCTAGAGCTTCCCTGTGCAAATGAATATATATCTATTTGTTTGAATATTTTCCTCTATAAATGCTGTATATTTGTGTTATGGTTTTTCTTTTTATCTTTTAGAAAGGGTTGTATACAATGTTTCATGTTCTATCAGCAATTCATCTTTTTAAAAATAATATTTTTGAGATTATAATATAATTATATAATTTCCCCCTTTTTCCTCCCTTCAAACCTTTCCACAAACACTCACTTCCCCACTCACTTTCAAATGCGTGGTTTCCTTTAAGTTTTACTTTGTTGTTACTTACACACACACACACAGACACACACTCATATTCAGGGCTAAGCATTTGGTATTGGTTAACCAGTTGCCAATTGGTGTGTTCTTTCCTCAGGAAAGACAATTTCTCCCACTCTCAGGATTCTTTAATTGCCTGTAGTTCTTTGACTAGAGTTGAAGTCTTGTGACCTTTTCTTTGTTTACCTTACCATGTCTATTGGTTAAATGCTCATGGTGAATCAGCTGTGTTTGTGAGACTTGATAACAGTTCTATGACACATAATCTCATAGCAAATTCCCTCTTCCTTTGTCTGTCATAACTCTTCAGGCTCTTTCTCACATCAATCCTACTAGACATGATTCCATTCTTGTTGAGTAGATCTTAAGTCCAATTAGAGAGCTATTGGTTACCACCAAGGTATGCATGCTAGCACTGTGCCCTTATGGATATCATGCTAGGCTGGTCACTGTTGTCGTTCATAGGCATCAGAGCTGGGTAGGACTGTTGGTTGCTTTTCTCTTTTATGAGGCATGTTTTGCTACCATAAAAGCTAAAAAAGAAGAGGAGGCTTTCAAGTTAGTTCCAAGTATTGTAGCTTTTCTTCATGATTTTATTTTTATAATCATGAAGCTAATTTCTAAATTACTTTACTATTTCTGCCTTATATTTATTTTAAATATTTGTACCAATTTTATGTAGGAGAATAAAAATCAAGTGCAAATTGAAATTTCAGTCCACTTAGCCCACTGCACATAGGTATGGAACCCTACTAGCACTGTCAAGGAGAAGATGACTAAATGCTGAATGGGTGTGGCTCTGTGAACTTGCTTCAGTGGCATACCCTAGATGTTTGATTTATGATTACTGGACCCAGACACAACCAATAATCATAACAACCTAGCTCTAGACTTTCATGTGTATTGACTAGAAACTCCTTGTATTTGTTTAAGTCATTGTTGATCAGGCTTTCTGTCACCTACAGCCAAGTGCTTTGGTAAGTGAGCTATCCCTAGGTTTCAGGATTAAGAAAACAAAAGTAGAAGCTTCTTTTGCCATGAAAGTAAGATGAAGTTCCCCACCTTGATGGCCAATATGTCACACTAAGAAGCAATTCTTCAAGTTTGCTTTAACCTGGAAAAATCACACATAGCTCAGGCACATACAGTTTTTAGTATCATGAAATGGAATGTAGCATAGGTGATATATCAGAGATACCCAAGGATACAGATAATCATATACAACAGAGACATAAATCATATACTTATTTTGGGGGAAAGGATGGTATATGTATATGCATGTATGTGTATGTATATATGTGTTATGTGGAGGTAAGCACAGATGCACATTTGTGTAGAAGCCAGAGTACAAACTCAGACGTTGTTGCCCAGGTGCTGTTCAGCTTTTCCTGAGCCAGGGTCACTCATGGAACTTGAACTTGCCAAGGAGGCTACTGGCTGACCATAAGTCCCAAGAAATCTGCCTGTCTTCCCCTCCTGGGTGATCAGATATTTTTGTACATAGCAAATGAGGGTTCAAGCTCTCATACTTGCAAGACAAGCACTTTGTGGACTGGGCCATCTATTCAATGCCATGGAAAGAAAGATTGATACAGTTCAATGCAATAGCCTCAAATTAAATAGAATTCTACTTACTCTCAAGGACCAATTCGCATTTTATTTGCAGGGAAACATCCAATTTGAGGTTTTACAATATTAGTCACAAAAAGTCTTTGGAATCAAAATAGTTCATGTGGGTTCATTAATATAAACTGATGGCTTTAGGGCTGCTTGGTCCATTTCCTTGAAAAGTTCTCTTTCCAATAGAAGAAAAATTAAAAGAAGGATTAAACAAAGTTCAGCCAAAACAGAAGGTTAAGCTGCTAGGTGCTATGAGGATGCTAGTTGGGGGTGAAAAATTAGAACTCTGCTATGGAAAGTTCAGAGTTTGGTTTGCATTGGAAATACCTTATACTATGTAGTTCTCACTTTTTCAAGGCTAGTATTGACATCATCAACTCTATAAACAGCTGTGTTTCCAGCAATGCTCTTCATGGGTACTGAGAACAAGTAGCTCATCAACCCAAGTCAAATCACAAAAGGAAGGGGGAGGAGAGAGGGGGCAGGGTTTGGACCCCCTTATCCTCTATCTGTGGAAAGGTTGAGCTGTTCAAAGGTAAGAAAGCAAATATCCCCAGAGAGGCTACCAATTAAAGGAGGGAGTTGTCAAGTATAATTGGCATAATCTACTCACAGCAAGCTGTTCCAATATTTGGAGCAGCATGACACCAGTCCCTTCTCCTAAAGGAAGGCCCTTGTTGCTGTTAAGGGGATACTGGGATGCTGAGAAAGGCATCCAGCTTTGTCCTGCCGAAGCTCATTCAGCCCTCTCTTGGCTTTCTGAATCTTCATGTGCTAGAGAAAGCCCCTTCATTAGGCTCACAGCAGCTGTTTATGCATAAGTCTTTCCATAGCATGTGTCAGGTCACATCCTTGAGAAGGAAGAGCATAGGCTATAAAGAAAGGCAAATGTGAACTCAAACTGGAACAGTTTCACTTAGCAACAATCACTGTGACTCTGGTTGTGCACTTTGGTCTTATTTTCCTCATCTGTGAGACGAGGATTTGGACTGTTGAGTGGACTGATAATATGCTTACAGGAGAAACTGACACTGAGAATCAATCAAATGCTGCTGGTGTGTGTGTGTGCTGGGGTGTATATGTATTCTACAACTTCAGCTGTGTTCTATCATTTGCTTTCAATAGGTCTTTTATTGTCCTGGAACTTTACCAGCTAGGCTGGTCTGGCTGACAAGCACCCTTCCAGGGAAGCACTTGTTTCTGCCTCCCATCTCACCATTACTGAAACTGTGGTCACCCACCACAGCACCACGTCCAGTATTTTTATTTCATTTTTTGGGGGACCCAAACTCTGGACCTCAGACTTATAGCCCAAGTTCTTGACATACCAAGCCATCTCCTCAACTCCAGATGGGAATATTTCATTATTCCCATTTCCATTAATATTCACTTGATAGCAGTCATGATCCACCTATATTATTTCAGCACAGGAGGACTACATGGATATGGAGACATAGTCCTCTTTACATAGGGTTTTGCACATTGTCAAGGAGAGTGAGACCTGTTTTCATCTTCCAGCTGTTTCCAATACACATTTTATAAGGCCAGTGGTGGGGCTTTGTATACTATATCTATTTGGTCACACCACCTCCCACTGAAACCTAGAACCTATTAAGAATGGTGTTTCTTTACAAAATTCTGACAGGTCTATTGTTTGTCTTTGTGGAAAATAAGCTATCAGTTGCAAGTTCTAGGCTCTACCATCATAGCATGAAAGCAGTCATGGAGTGTGCAGCTGGGGATGGCCCTAGAGCCATAGTTTTTGGGATCTCCCTGAAACAATACTTAAAAGGCTTCTACCTGCTTCTAGAACAGTCTGACCTCCCCATTTAGCTACAATTGTGCCAACTTCCCAGCCCAACTGCTAGTAAGTGCTTTTGCTATAAACTAGAAAAATGACTAATTGAGTAAAATAAAAAATGAATGAAAGAACAATATTTCTATTGTTGGAGTGGAGGTCCTCGCCCAGGCTACTGGAGACAAAGCTGTGTAGGAGTGCCTCTGATTCTTCAGCGTTCTTCCCTTTCAAGCTCAGGTAGTTTGAAAGTATCTTGGAGTTGACAATGGTTAAAATGTTTATACATGGAAACTGGCACACAGTAAATCACAATTTCCCCAGTGGAGATCTGATTGTTGGTAAGCACAGCCTATTGATGACAAGAACAGCAACTTTCCCACCCCTTCCTGCCATTCTTCTTACTCCCACCCACTTATCCCAAGTATCCTTCATGCCTGAGGTTGTATGCCAGACTGTGGGGGAATTCCCTTCCTGGCTATGCTTAACACTTTGCAAAAACACTACTTAGCCTCATATTTTGTCTTTTTCAAAAATATTGCTTTTGTGCTGGAGTGGTGGTTCAGTGGTTAAGAGCACTGACTGCCCTTCCAGAAGTCGTGAGTTCAGAAATATTGCTTTCAACTGTGCCTTTCCAAATAACCAGGAGGGTTAACAGCATTGTTGCATGATATTCTTCTTAGAGTCATTGCACTCCCATGTGTGTCCTGCTTTGAGAGGAAAGTTGGTGTCACTCTGTGCAACAGTGTCACTCCTGCTATGCATCCTGGTTCACCGATACCTATTAAACCATGGGATTCAGACCAGAGCCATCGATCATCCCAGACAGAAACAAAATGAGAATTCATTGCGGGAGACTTAATTTGCTCTCCTGAGCTCAGAGGAGGTATCCAATTATTTCTATAGCTGGGCAGAGACTTTGCCCTTTTTCTGACATACCCATCTCTCTGTACTTCAACAATGCTACATAGTAAATGTCACATTACTTGCCCGTTGAATGAACCAGTGGGTTAGTCTTGGCTTACCAAGAACTGATGTTTAGAAAAGCAGGGTGATTTTCTTAGGGTCTCTTAGCTAGGAAGTGGGCTCAAAGTCCAATGTGTTTTGTTGTGCCACCCAGAGTAAAGAACTTATGTGGAACACTGGAAATAAAGCCACTGCACCTTCCTCTAAAATACCAGAGAATTCTACCCTCTCCCATCCCAAGGATCCTCCAGTCCTCTCTCCTCACTGTTTTTATGTTTCCTAATTCCTTAGATGGTATATTATGATGGTGTTGATTTGGCTTTTTTTAAGTATGGAATTAACCATCCCTGTAATAAGTTATTCACACAGCAGGATCGGACTCTCCCAGTGTTCTGTTTAGTTCTTGCCAAACACATATGAGTCTGATATCAGTCACACAATGTGATTTCGCTTTAATCACCAAGGACAGGAGGGAATAGGAAACTTAACCAAAAGGCTATAGATATAATATTTAACTGGAGTATGATGTCTTGTACAAAGCTTGATAAAGACTCGAGGAAAAAGTAATGATGTTCATGGTCTCAATAGTCTAACTCCTCCTTCCCACCCATGTAGTGTTCCTAAGAAGTTAGTAAATAATCACCACTCCATTACCTCGTGGTAACAATAATATCCTACTAAAAAGTCTTAACTGTACATAAAGTACTTTACTCATAAGATTAGCACAGAAACTTTATTCTAAGTACTTTCTTAAAGTTATTAAATACATAAACTAACAAGAGTTGTTCTTATGCCATTTAGCTACACTATAAGGTCCTCAAGGAATTTTAAGTGCAACTTTTTGACATGACTATGCTATTCTGTCATATATTCAATATAGAGTTATTAATCTTCACACACACACACACACACACACACACACACACACCTTCAGGTCATGAGGAAAGAGCAGCACACATGTTAAGTGCTTCATAGATGAGAAACTGTGAAGAATGAAAGATCTCTCTCCATAATGCTTTCAGCCTCACAACTCCAATCTTTGAAAGAATTCTCACCAAATCCTCCAATCATGAGACAAAGTCTAGATGTAAGCAATAAACAATTAGTAGTGCTTCTTTCTCCTTCCTGTCAACACTCAGAGCTGATGGGAAGGGAGCAGTCACACATCTCTGAAGCCTGAGTACTGAACAGCATGTACTCAGGATTAGGGAGTGGGCTGGAGTGGCTGCTAAGTGTCCATTAGTCCCTGAGCTTGGGCAAGATGGAGAGCAAAGAAAATCAAAACATAAAAATAGATTTTCTTTTGACTGCATAGCTGTTAGTTCACTAGAGCTGAGATGTGTGTGGATCTAGCGAGTATTTAAATCTAAATTTCCTACATTATAGTCTGGAACAACTTATAAACATGCCCACTATTTACAATAATAATATTCATTACAGTTTACTGCATATTCACACGGTGACAGGAGGACCCATTCTATTGGCTCCACAGGCCTAACAAATATGAATCCATTTGCTTCCAGTATGACTAATATATTGCTTCACAGTTTAAAAAATTGATTTTGAGAAACCAATAAAACTGACATATATACACCAAAATGGTCCCTAAAGCATATCTTACCTTGTGAGTGGTTTATACTGTATTATTGTCATTAACCAGTCTTTTCCTATAAATGCTAAATATGCAATCAATGAAGACAATTCTTATGGTGTTTTCTACCAACGATGTATCTGAAAGATAGAACTCATCTACATTTTAAACTTTTGGGGAAGACACCACACCAATGACAGCAGTTTCCTCCTCAGTAATTGCCTGGTTCCTATCACAAAGAAAAATACCTCAAGGGATGAGTGCCAATGCTGTTTTATGGTGGGGAAAAGAAAGCATGGTGACCTTAAGTTATGTGCCCGCATAATGTATCACGGGCCCTGCACTTAGTCCACATATAGCTCCCCTCTCCTGTTAGGAGACCCCAACTCCACCTCAGCATACCTTGGTGACATTTCTCCTATCTAGAAGACTGCCATACATTCATGCTTCTACTTTTGAGTGTCTCTTCCACACAGATGTGTATTTCCATCAGGAAAGGGTATGCCATTAACTTGTAACACTGAATCTTCCAATACTTAATTTAGAAACAGCAGACAACCCAGAGATATAGCCATCTGTGTTGACTTGCGGACAAACACCCTGAGCTCACATGCTGAGAATGGACGCTCTTCTTTATCTGATCTTCAGTCTCCTAGTTCTAGATTCCTGAGGCCATGGTTTTACAAAAAGCAACCTACACCGTTCCAAGAGAAAACCCACAATGATTAAAAAAGCGTACACCCAAGTATATAAGAAAAAAAAGGGAGTGGGGACACCTATCTGTGGGCATCCATAGGCAACTTTGTCTATGGAATTCTGCCATCACTTCTGTGAGGCATGGGACTAGTCGTCACACCAGTCATCATTTTCCCCCTGACCAAGCAGCATTTCTCCAATTCACTGGTGTGTTCTTTGGAGCTCCTCCAAGCCTGCTGTGATCCTCATATTCATCCTCCTCCAGCTCAATAGGGCATACTGCTGATGCTACTCTGCAGAGGACTACAACCTCCTTCCACTAGACACTGAGCTCCAGATTATGACTTTCTTTTAGATTACCATCATCCTAATAGCTGCTTTTTCTTTTCTTCTTTTGTTCTCTGCAGCTTTTTGCAATGTTTGCATTTGCAACATGTGGTGGCTATTCAGGAGGCCTGCGGCTGAGTGTGGACTGTGTCAATAAGACAGAAAGTAACCTCAGCATTGACATAGCGTTTGCGTACCCATTCAGGTAAGGAATGGTGATCTACACTTCTCAGCCTCAAGGCATGGGGCTTTCTTCTTTCTCTCATATCTGGTAGAAAAATGTAGGCTGGGCAAGAAGAAATTCTGCTTGAAGCCACAAACTGTCATTCCTAGAGTTTCTACCCACCACTCCACACTGGGAAGATCTACTAACCATACCTTCAATCCAGTATTGACTGTCCTCCAAAACTAAAGCCTTCTGTTATGGCCCCATGTGGGGGCTATCAACAGAGAGACACAATTATTTTTCTACAACCATTAGATGTCTTATATTCTACCTAGATTTGTGGGTTGACTATAACTTTATATTGACTATGCAATTCTGACCAATAATGTGTTTATTGATATTGATATCTAATAATGTGTCTGTGTGCAGATAAATACTGCTTAAGTAAGTGCCTGTCCAACTGAATTTACTCATCGAAGTGACACTTGGAGAGAAGTCCCATGACTGTTATCAGTTACATCCTGGAACACTGAAGGACAAGTTTATTTTTCCCTTACACTCTCTCTGCTACCAAGAGTTTGAATCCACCTTGCTTAAAATAAATTCATACCACTATTGTTACACTTAAATTGATAGAAACAACCTTTTAAAATCTTTGTCACCTCAGTGTCTGTTCCATGCCTATAAAATGATGGCCAGATGCCCTTCAGAGCTTGTTCCCAGACTCACAGCTTGTGGTTCTGATCCAGATACCCAATATAGACTAAATTCATTCAATTTTAAAATGGTTTATTCCTGTAAAACCCCCAAGTAATTGACATCAATTACTCTGAGGGTGTGTTAGTCAGGGTTCTCTAGAGTCATAGAACTTATAAAATGTCTCTATATATTAAGAGAATGTATTGTAATGACTTACGGTCTGTAGTCCATCTAACCTAACAATGGGCAACTGTGAATGGGCAGTTCAAGAATCTAGGAGTTGCTCAGTCCCACAAGGCTAGTTGTTTTATCTTGCTTCTGTATAAGCTGGAATCCTAGAGAAGGAGGCTCCAGCAGATGTTCTGGCAACTACATACAAGCAAGCAAAGAAGAGTCTTCCTTCTTCCAGTTAATACTATAATGTATTAAAAAAATGTGTACTTCCTCTACACCACCGTATGTGCACATTTTTGCTAATACGTCTAGCAGAGAGGACTTCCTTCTTTCTACAACATGTCATTTTATTATAGAGCTAAAACACCCCCCTGACCTCCATTTTGGCCTGTGGTCAAAGCAAACAAGTGATGCTTACCTGTTTCCTCATCTCCTGTAGTGTGTTACTGTGGAGGAGAACGCGCTTGACATTTGGAGGCAATGAGTAGGGTTCTGGATCTCATATTCTTAACATGTCCTTCATACTCTGATGTGTAATGCAAGGCTGTTCACTTTAATACTTAATATATGTCAAGAGCACCCACTAGAAGAACGTGCACACTTTGAGCTAACACATGGGGTTACACATTTCAGAGGATGTGGGGGGAGGCTGGGGAATAAACAAATTAGAAATAGAATAGTTTATAAATTTAGAACATCCATATGGTAAAATGCTAGACAGTCATTAAAAACATTTTCTTCAATGGTATTTAACGATGTGTTAGATGTTCCCTGAACAAATACAAGTCTTTCCGTGTGATGATTTGTGTATATTTTCTCCTCAGTTGTTGGAGTAGAAACTCCTGTTTGCCCCCTATTTAACTTGCCCCTTTTTCCTGTGTGGCCGTACTTTGAAGTGAGTGCAAGCCCACCCTTATGGAATTTCCTCTAGGTATTGGATCATGCCTGGCATGCCAGGCATGGCAGGAAAGAAACACTAGGAAGTGAGCATTTCCTGCAGCCGCCCTCATCCAGTGACAGCTATGAGTGGTACTGCACATGCTGAACACCAATGAAGCATGTTCTGTTCTACAGATTTTCTGAGATGCCCAGAAGGACCGCGCTACCTTTAGTTAAAACCCAGCCATCAGTAAAGCTTTGACCACTTTCTTTCTTGGCCTGTCCCACTAGCTCATTGCTCTTTTTCTGTCTTTAGACGTAACTCCTCCAAAAATAAGTTGCACCAAATCTTCATCTCCGCATCTATGTGTTTGTTACGTTCATGTAACTGTGAAAAACACTGCCAAGTTAAAGTGAGGAAGTTGTCTTTTGGCTCACAGTTGCACAGAGTCTTGGTCATGTTCCGACCACCATGAATGAACTCTGCCATTTTTTTATCCTCACCATGATGAAAGAAGACCCTGTGCACCTTTTATGTTGGACAGTGGTATCTGTTTCACAGTATTGCTGCATTGTTGAATGAAGCATAGCTGCACGATTTTTAAACAAGACCCGACAAACAATAAGTTTTCTTCTAGTGTATTATACTCCCATTCATCATCAAATCAGGATAACTGGAAATTAGCTAGGAAGCAGAAAAGATAACTGGAGCAACAACAATCCTGAGACTATATCTTCCCCAGAATAAAAGCTTCATCTACCTTCTCTCTTCATACATGCAAACATTAGAAGATACACAAATTTAACCATCGCACATTGATTACCTTGTTTTTACTGTTCCACTGTTCTTAGAAGGCTTTATTATAGCACCTTTTGTTTTTCTTCTGAAATCCTCCCAACCTTGCAGAATGGAAAAAGCTGTCACATTAACATGCTATTGAGGAAATTTTTTAGCATCACTAAGGGTAAGAGAGGAAGATTCAACCTGAGCTATAATATTTCGAAAACTGAGAATTCAAGGATAGAATATTCCATTAATAAAAAGGCATGTGTTGGGGGGGGGGGGTGCTCCATTAGCACTGTCTAACAAGAATCTCTTCCCCTTAAATGAGTCTACCCTTGCTTTCTGATTCCCATCTCTCTTTGGAACATTTGAGTAAGTGTGCCTAAACAGGAAATGTGTGGAATCCAGACCTTTCCACAGGGTTACCAGTTCTACCAGAACTGAGGTAGAAGGATCTTTCTCTACGATTCATACCCAGAGGCAGTGGAGATAAACTTTTTCTCTTCCTACTATTGAGCCAATGGGGGAAATACAAATAGAAAGGGATGCAATATTTTCCATCTTGTGTTTATGAAATGTTGTGTCTACAATAGTCACTTTTTATGATTTCTCATTACCAAGTATTTTCGCTCTATTTGTATAAAGCTTCAGAAATTTCAAGTCTGTAATATCCCATTTTAACATTGCATCTTAAACTGAAATTGTTTATGATAAAAGTTGGTGTTGCCAGGCCCAGAGAGTTGAGATTAGAAGTTTAGAAAATGAAGACAAGGCCTAAAGACCAAGGTGGCAAATCTTGGCTGTCTTAGTTTGGATTTCCCTAATACATGGTGAGACAAATATTTAAATGCACATAGTTTTCTTGGCAGAAAGTCACTGAAAACTCCTAAGAGGAAGAGAACATGAGACAAGTTACCACCATGAGCGACTCAGGTACCTGGGATTATGGAAAACTGTGGAGAACATATCTCAATAGGGCTTGAATCACACAGCTAATGGTGCATTATTGAAGATATAAGCACTTCTGTTGGTCACTGTCTCAGTCACCAAAGCTAGGCCTGCAGGTCTTCTACTACTTGTAGCTCAGGAAAGCCACCAGTCAGAGGCTGAATGCTAGCATTATAAAGACATCACATTGTCTTGTTATGGTAGAAACCATTTGATTAAGGAGATCTGCGTGAGCATCCATGAGCCTTCAGTATCTTAGTGAGACTTTTCAGTCCTTAGCCTAGAGTTGTAAATGCCCTTTCATTTATTATGCATTCATTTTATCAATATGTATGTATTGAGACCTTATAAAATCCATTAATTATATATGTACTTGCTTAGTAAAGTAGACATAGCCTCTGCCCTCATGAAATTTACAACTAGTGTAAAATGGAAGAATATAAATATAGAAATATAACATGTGCATATACAGATGCATACATACACTTTTATAATTATACTTTTATAAAGAAAATGAGAATTGTACACAAATATAAATAAGAGCTGGTGTGGACTGAGTGGCCCATGTGATATGTACTTCAATAAAGTGGTAGAGAAGGGATTATGATAGAGACTTTTAAGGTAGCCCAGATGAGAGAAGAAAGAGTGTGCTAGATAGTGGGATGATGTGTGCTGTTGCTTGAGGAAGACTGAATGGAACACAGAGAGCAGGAACAGACCCTAGACCTACATAAAGTCAAGGAGGAAACTTGTTAGACATGATTGTGGATGTAATTATGTATGAGTGCAGACCCAAAAGTTATGAGGGAGCTCTTCAAGGAAAGCTGGAGCACATAGTGTGGGAAATGATGTTCAGGACTAGAGAGGCTTGACGTCTAATGTGAAAGAGAGCTCAGAACAAGCAAGGAGAAAATGAGTGCGTGATTGGGAGGCAAGTGGTAAGAGAAAAAGGCAGAGGCAGAGACTGGTTACATTTTTTAGAGTTTTATACCGATTGAGGTGGGGTCAAGGATCTGAGCAATGAGTGGATCTGCCTGTGTAATAGATGGCAGAACTGATGGTGTTGTAGCCATAGAGTCAAGAACAATGAGGAAGAAGTTTGTCATTTCCAGGGAGGACATGGTGGAGGGTTAAGGCTGTCTAGAGCTTGTCTCTGCGTTGTCTTCCACACATCCCTTGATGGTAATGTGAGTCTACAAAGTATGTTATTTATAGACTTTTCCCATTACTATTGCTAGTACTGTTCTGTTAGACTCTGAGGATCATTGTCAGAGATTATCTTAATCAGGCTAATTGAGGTGGAAAGATCCACATGTTGTAGGTGACATTCTTCCCTGGCTGGGATTCTGCACTGTATAAATGGAAGAAGTGAGCCAAATATTGGAATCCATCGATCGATGCAGAAGCAATGTGACCAGCTACTTTAGGTTCCTGTTACTTTGACTTCTGGAGCATAATGGAGAGTAGCCTTGAACTGTGACCCGAAGCAACCCTTCACCTTAGGGTTCTGTCATGCTATTTTAACACAGCAGAGGAAAAAAAAAACTCAGACACCCCCTGAACACCCAGCAGATATCCTCAATTTTGCCACTTGAAGTATAAAACTTAGACTATTTAATATCTGGCCTTAAAAGGTATGAGTGACCTCTAGCCAAGACTTATATAAAGAGGCAGCAGTAGTCATAATAGTTCGTACACGGGATGGAATCTTTCTGGTAGAATTTGTTTCTACAGCAACAGGAAACTCCATGAAAGGGGAGATACAGGGGGAAATTAAACCATCTTATGGATAGACCTGAAGTGATGAGAGACAAGGGGAAACTCCTAGGTTTTCCAGTGGTTGATATAATTTGAAGCAAATTAGGTGGAATACACTCTAAGATACCCATAGGGTATGCAAAAAAAGGTGAAGACAGGCAGAGTCTCTGTATAAACCTCTATTTCCTTGTCTACAGGAGTTTGATGCATCTGACTGAGATTTTTCTAAAGGTTGAATTAGTTCCCTAATTCAGGAGAAGAGTAAAACTCTAATAACGCACCAGTTACCATCAGGACGAGCAGAAGGCAGTGCACACACACCATGAGACAACTGTTAATTTCTTCCTTCTCCCTGAAAAGACTCTGTCCTTGCCCTATGGAGGCAAAGTCTGAATAGGCTTTTAAATATTATGATCAGAGCATGTGCTCTTATGTGATCTTACATGACTGTAAGCTATGCAATCAAGGCAGTTGTTTCTGTTGCTCTTCCTTGGGGAGCTGACAAGCGGCAGAGATTAAATCAGTGTGTGGTGAGCAAGTTCTTTATGGACTTCTCTGTCTCACTGTGTGGGAGTGCAGTGGCAAGAACTCAGTGACTTGGGTGACAGTCTACACTCTGGAAGAACACAGCATAGATTTGTCTTAGTGTTTCTATTGCTCTGATAAGATACTATAACCAAAAACATCTGGGAAAGAAAAGACTTTTTATCTTAGCTTACAACTCTCAGATCACACTCTATCACGTAAGAAGGTCAGGACAGGAACTTATGGCAAAAACCTGGAGGCAGAAACAGCACTAGCAGTCATGGAAGAGTGCTCTTTACTGGCTTGTTCCTTCTGGCTTGTTTAGTTCCCTTTCTTCCAGTACCCAGGAATGCCAACCTCAGGGGTAGCATGACCCCCAACCTTTTATTCCCTCCCACATCATTTGTCAACAAGAAAACACACCTTAGGCCTGTACAGAGGCCAATCTATAGGGCAAATGTTTTCTCAGCTAAAGTTTCCTTTTCCCAAATAACTGTAGTTTTTGTCAGGTTGACATAAAACTAAATAGAATCCCTTCATTCAAAATTTTAAAAATAAGGTCTAGTTTCCTTTACAATTTTATTCTTTCTAGAATAGGTGAGAACATGGGACTTTGAGATGCTTATAAAACACAAGGAAAGTTAGCTACAAGGTTCAATAAGTATCAGAGGAAGGCATCATCATACACATATCTGTATGCTGTATCACGTCTCTTGAAAATGTAGGCACTTGCCCCATGATGTCATGGTTCTGAGTCTCTTTTACCTTATCATTTGCAAAGGGAGATGATGTTCGAATTTTATGTCCTTCTAAAACTCACACAGTGAGGTAAAACTAGTGTCAGTTGAGCATAGAACTTGTCTTCGAAGCCTTTACCTTTGAGAGAATGAACTATGTTTTTCAGAGGCTGCTAGGTCAAATGTAGAGGAGACATGCATTCAGGATAATTGCTTGTGTTAATATGCACAGCTGCCAGATCTGAAATGTAAAGGCATCAGGACTGAGAAATCTCAAACAATGGAGAACATTCATATTCCAGGTACCTTTTCTAGAACACATTTAGGAACTCAGAGGTCCTCGACTTTAGTTTTATTCCCAGTTTGAGTCTCGGAGACTTCAAAACTGCATTATGAATGTCTGTTAAAATGGAAACACCACCATTCCACTGCAGATTCACCTCAGCAGCATCACTGTAGCATCCAATCTGGCATTTTAGCAAAACATGTGACAAAACACGTGACAAAACATGTGACTGTGTCTGAACACACAGGAGTAGAGAGTTGTTAACCTAAAGAGGAGGAGGTAGAGCTCCTGCTAGCCAAAGCCTCAGTTTCCCTTAATATTGATGGACTTGAAAACAGATGTTATACAAACATCTGACTTAGTATATTTAACATGACCAAACATATATAGAAGAATACCATGAGTAAGTAAGTGGACATTACTGTCTTTTATCATTCCAAAGTCACCTGTTATAGTATATATCACCTATCACTCTTAAAATGAAAAGGAACCTAAAAATTGACAGGAAACCAAATAGTAATTTAAATGTTATAGTAATAGGTAAACTACACGATTAACTTCTCACTCCCACCATCAGCCTTTGAACATGTTCCTTAACAAAATTGCCTTTTACCTATCAACTCATATCAACTTGAGGGTAAAGTCAAAGAGAGGAGATATGTGAATCCTTTTATTTTATGCAGGTGTGTATATACATATGCATGTGCATATACATATACATTATTAGTAATTACTGTGGTCATTGCTCTTTGATGTCACAGGAGGACCATAAGAGCCAGAGCATTTACTTTTACTTCCTTTTCATGGACTAATATTCAGACAAACTTTATTTGAAACCATATAACCAGTAAATCCTTGATGTCACAGAAAAGTTGTTTAGCATGGTATCTAATTCTTTTCTGATAATGTGGAATAGTGATAAGTCATCTTCATCACCATTATCATTGAGTAAGAGATATATGAATCATTTTACTTCCATGAGCTGTACAAAGCCATTACACATACCATAGCCTTTTGTACCAATGATGTCACCATGAGGTAGACAGTCTGAACTCTATTTGTGGTGTATGGAACTGATGCTCATGGGGAGGAACATCTTGCCAAATTCACAAAGTTACTAAGCACAGGAGCAAGCTTTGAACAGATGTGTTTCGCACATCCAGAGCATTCAAAGACCATATTATTGTTCACCAGTGCATTATGAAGAGATTCCATCAGCTGGTAAATGCCCCTGAATGCTTCCTTCATTGTTTCCAAGTTTACAGTCTGCTGTCCTCACCAGACAGGTGATGCATACCAGGAGGACTGAGTGGCTCAGAGCCACTATGTTCCCTGGGACTAAGAATTACTGGCATTTATTTTCTAATTGATTTCCTGGGTCAAACAAACTATGAGAAAAAAATAACTCTAGTATGGAGTATGGGGCGAACTGATTCCCCTTTCCCTTTTGTGACTGTTTGATATGGGATGGTGGAGCTCTGCTATGTTTCATTGTGAAAGATTCTATACCGAAGTCGGGAATGTTAATTAGAGGCTAGGTCTTCAGAAGTTATGTAAATGACTTCTACAATCATGTAAATGATTTCTAAAATCAAGTACTTTGCAAGATTTACTGCATAGTCTCTTTTCTCTAGCAAAGGCATGGATAGTGGAAAGAAACAGTCACAAGTTGAGAGGACCTCCAACTCAAATCCAGAAACATGAGAACCCTTGATTGCAGAGAACCTTTAGCTTGGCACTGAAATATGAGAGCACATTTCCAAGTACGGACTTGAATCCTCCTCCAAGCTGTGTTTGATAAGCTTTTGATCTTTAAAGCTTAGTGTTAAGGGCATACCAAAATCTCTACATGTGTATTTCATTTTAGTAAATGTAGAAGGGATTTCATTTCCTACTGTGTCTCTCACCATCTTCTATTTCATCCTCCAAAATAGTTACACCCTTTTGATTAGAAACAATAACATTTGTTTCTAATTCCTATTGCACAACAGTAAGAAATAGTAAAATAATCAGTGGCTTCCAGGAATGTGGAGTGGGTGGTACAATTGAATAAGCAGAACACACACACACACACACACACACACACACACACACACACACATACACACACACACACACACACACACATACACACACACACACACACACACACAGAGGTGTATAGAAACTGGAGGACAACCTCAGGTACCCTTACTCAGGTGGTCCCTCGTTATTTTTGATCATGATCTCTCTTTGACCTACAGCTCACCTATTAGCTAGGCTGGCTAACCATAGACCCCAGGGTGCTTGTTTCTGCTTGCCTCAACACTAGGATTACAAGCATGCATCACAATGCCCAGAATAAACCCCAGTGTGCCTGTATCTGCTTCCCCCAATGCCAGGATTGAAAGCCTGCGCCACAATGTCCAGCATTTTTAACGTGGGTTCCTCACGCTTGTGAATCTTGTACCTTACCAACTGAGTCATCATCTTGGCCCCCAGAAAGATTTTTAAGACAGTTGAAAATATGTTGTGTTGTGCCATATGGTGTACACGTATTTGATGTGCATTTGTCCAAGCAGACCAACTGCCAAAAATGAAGAGTAAACCCTAGTTTATAAGCTATGGACCCCATGTGATAAGGACATATGAATGCAGGTTTATCAGTTGCAACAGCTATACCACTTCAGTGGAGGGTGCTGAAAACAAAAGTAAGAGGCCTGCTTTGTGTGAATAAAGGAAAAACAGGCCATCTTTGAACACTTTTTTTTTTTTTTTACTGTGAACCTAACACCACCTAAAAATACTTGAACAAAGTCTTGGGATGAAGTAGAGTGTTGCAGCCTCCTGAGCACTTCTCAGAGGAAATCACCACAGTATCTCCACACTTCCTCTTTGTGCACTCAATTTATGAAAAGCAATTCCGTTATGATTATGATATTGCAAATTAATGTTTGCTTATTTACAAGTGTCTTTTCATATCCACACCTACCATATATATTGGCTCACAACTAAACAATAATTTATTTTTTCATAACTATACCATAATAAATTGAACCTGTTCCTTACCAATGCACGTTTGGGTTGTTTCCATTTTCCACTCTTACAAATAATGTTTCCAACAAGATTTTCTGTAATTTCACTTCTAAGGTGAAATTACAACATTTTTATAATTTTTGCTCCATTCGGCATTAAATCATAGTGTTTGTATGCCTGATAGAAAAATAAGAAACTGCATGTTTGCTTACATTGTTCTCAATAAAGAATCCTGTAGTATATTTGTTTGTTAACATGGATGGACACACTGTTATCTACTTATTAGGCATTTGTATTCCCAGCAAAAAAAATTTTTTGAAAAACAGTATGATCAAGTTTCTTTTTTTAAAAAATCGTGCGTGTGTGTAATATGAGTATATGTGCATAATTGCATGTGTTCATGTGAATGTATACATGCAAAAGTGTATGTGTGAAGGTCAGAGGACCTTAGGCATTGTTTCTTGCCTTCTTCCTTGAGTCAGACAGTGTCTTTTCTTCAGTGCTGTGTACCTCATGTAGTTGGCCTTTGATATTCCGGGAATTTATATGTCTGCCTCCCATCATGTTGTAGAAGTGCAGAAATTACAGACTTGACCTGCTTTATCTGACTTTATGTGTGTTCTTGGTATCTGTAGTCAGGAACTCATGCTTCCATTGAAAGCATTTTGCCCACTGAGCCATCTTCTCACCTCAATGTCAATGTTTTCTTAGTAGTCATACCTACTTTATCATTTATTCTCCAATGTACTCCTGTGAGATTTGTTAATTAAAACAAGCTTTCACTATGGTGCCAGCACTGCACTTGGAAATGTAGGCCTTGAGGATGAAGGGGGAATGAGCTCTCTTCACGGATATCATTCATTTAAAGAACAGATTGGGATGAAACTGAGACGCAGAGAAGTTACACTGTCAATCTAGGACTTACAGTAAGACTAACATAAAGCAGGGATTTGCATTAATGTTACCGCAATCACTACTTTATATGACCATCATAGAGAGCCACACCCAGATGATTAGTATAAGGTTCTGATGATCTTCTGTAATGACAAGGAAGTCTATAAAAAATTGCCCAAATTAACAAATTGTATTTACACAATATAAGGCAACATTTTAAGAAATTATAGATCAAATTAATTTACATTGTGGTATTCATCTTAACAGCATGCTTTAAGTCTTGGCATTGAAATGAGTTTAGGAATGTATAGATCTCTGTTTCCTCACAGCTAAATATGTGTTATGAAAGAATATGTCTTTGGGGTGCATTTCAAAACTTTAGTATTATTTATATCTAGATCTGCTATATTGCTTGCCAAAATGAGAATAGATTAGTTTCTTTGATCCTCACAGCAGTTGTCCAGGAAGAGTGACTGCCATAATAAAATACCATTAAATATGATTTTCTTTGTTGATGTAAAACAGTCTTAGGCTAATATGAACCCTTACAGTTCCAAATCTAAAATTATTATTCTGATTACCATAGTCTTTAGAGAGAGAATTCAGACCACTCGGGCAACTGTTCTATAAAGAATGATAAAGTTTAATGTTTGTATTATGCAGATAAAAATGCACAGCATCAATATTCCAAGTTGGAACAAAGACTGCCATAGACAAAAATGAATGTAAGAGCCTTACACTGGGCCGGATGAAATGAGAATGTGGTGGGGCGCCTTCTCAACTCAGATCACCATTGGTGCCAGATGACTATGCCTTTTGTAGTTTTAAAAATCACTTCAATTTCAACCAAATGCCTCTAGCCACATAAACAGTGTGTCTCTGCCTCTTTCTATAATACTTTCTGGAAAACAGATACCATCAGTGGTGAAGATAGGACACCCAGCTCTTCTTTCAACATCTTACTGTACAGTGGCAGGCCTCCTTGGATGCACGCTGACCTTTGAGCCCACATCCATTCGTTCACTTGGTCAAGAAACACTTGCCAAGTGTGGAATCCGAGTGGGAGAGGCTTGTCCTATGCTGCAGATCCAGCTCACGCTTGGTCCCACATTCGCATCTTGGAGACCTCATCCACTCTTTCTAATTAGATGTGAGGCTAGGCATTTGTCAATCGATGGCTTATAAATAACTTTTGGCACAAAAATAACCTCATCCACTCACTTACCAGGTGCTTTAGTGTGCTGTCCTGGGAGCTGTTCTCGGTGCTGAAGCTCCAGTATTGAAAAGAACAGACAGGGACCTTAGTATGCGTCTCATTGCAGTGAAGGGAAGTGGAAAGGGACAATAAACAAAGAAGCAAAAGACCTGGATTGTTGCCCTTGCAATAGATGCAATAAAGTTACATAGTGAGATGGAGGGAAATGGGGTTGGGAAAGACAGAGAGAAATGGAGGAGGGAGTCAAAGACTTGAGAGCTGAATGACAGGAATGATGAAGCATGACTGTGAAAAGTTCATGGAGACAGAACAGGAGGAAAAGGAAGGGAAGGGATGGAATGAAAAAGAAACTGAAAGGAAAATGTAGGGGCATGAACATACTGGGTAAGAGCAGTGAAAGCCATGCATTGATTGGGGCAGCATGGCCAGCAGCACAAGGTTCATAAACCTTGGAGGTGCTTCAGTTTTATTCTAGATGAAATGAATATTAGTGGCTTAAGTTAGCTGTTGTGTGAAATATATATTTTTCAGTGGGATATGCATATCAGTTAAACAGCTGCTTATAATTATTTAGGGAATGGGTAGAGATAGCTTAACTGGTTTTAGGATGCCAGAAGGGTAAGATTAGAAATATTTAGGATATATTTAGATGTCTGATCCAAAGACCTGTTTAGTGGAAAGGATCTATAGGTGGCAAGGCAGAGAAGGAAACAGGGTCTGTGTCTACAGCCTGGGTGATGCTGGAGGGAGAGTTGGTAGGGGAGCACTGGCTGGTTTTGCACTCATGGATGGGGGAATGACAGGATGTGTCAGATGCAATGATTTATTTTTTGCTTGCTATTTTTAATATTGAATGCCCTACTGAAAAAAAACTGTAATGTACAAGGTTCTATCCTTAGAAATCTTGCATCGAGAAGCTAGAGAGAGGGACGAAGCAGGCAGAAGGAAATGTGGTTTACTTAGTGGCTGTAGTCAGGCCCACAAATCCATGATGACCTCCACATGAAAAGCAGAGAGTGTGGATCAGAAAGGAAGCCAGTGCAAGAAGGAGCATGCCAGAGAAGCATGACTGGGTCAGAGGTTAATCCTTAGAGTGACCTCTGTGTTTGTTGCTTTACAGCTCTGTACAGTTATCTTTAAAAAAAATATGCTCTCTAGAAATAAATTGATTCTCTCTAACATGCTAGGCTAATTACAATAAATAAAATATGAAAGAAAAAGTCATTGTCTTCATGCTCACAGCTTGAGAAAAAACAAAGCTAATATTATAAATTGTTATGAAAACTCAAAATTGGTAAACTGGGGACATTAAAACACTGCTTACCACTGAGATAAAATTTTTTTTCTTTGGTAATGAGACAACAGATCAAACAAATAATTTAGCCATTGGAATATACACTCATTTTTTAAACTTTATTCTGTTTAAAAATTTTAACTTTCCCATAGTAATTGGCATCCTTAAAAGGTAGCTTTCAGCTTGGCTTCTTTCACTTAGCAATGCGCACTTAATGTTCAGGTGTGTATTTTTGTGGTGATTCACTTGTCTCCTCTTACCAATGGACACTATTCCATTGTAAGGGTGTTCTGCAGTTGCTAATTAACAGCTTTGTTATTTCTCAGTCTTGAGAACTACGTATGGCAACATTATAAATACTCATGTGCAGACCATAAAGCACATTTTCTGGTCCTTTGGGTTAACACCAAGGATTCAGTACCTGGTCATATTATAAGATTAGTCTTCTTCTTCCTTTTTTTTTTTTTTTTTTTTTTTAGAAACTATGTAACTGTATTCCAAAGTGGACAACACATTTTTATTTTGATTTTACATAAAAAAGAGTGGCTATTGCCATACATACTCACCAACTGGTGCTGGCTGGTTTAAAGGGTGCACAAATGACAATGATTGTTGTTTCCATTTGCATTTCCATAATGACATGTAAAGTTGAGCATTTTTATTATACTTGATTGCTACCCATAGATCTTCTTTGACGAAGAGTCTGTTAAGATCTTTGTTGAATTTTTATTAAGGTGTTTGTTCACTTCTCGGTGGAGTGGAAGAAGACTTCAGATACATGTATCTAATTTTTTTTTGAAATGTCTTTTGCAAACATTTGCTCTGAGTCTGCGCTTCCTTCTGTTCTCTTGAAAATTGAGTAGCTCAAACATTGAAAAATAGTGTGGAGTTTCTCATAGTGGTGCAATATAAATTGGTCATTTTGAACTGAAAGCAACAATAATCTTCTATTCAGAATTTTAATCTCAAACCCTCTTGTAGGACGAGTTACTTTCTAGTTTATTGCTTTGTCGTAAGACACAATTTAAAAATAGAGTTTGGTCATCTATTCTACTTTCATTATTTTTCATTTATACTTTCTGCTACTGTAATATTTTATAGCATAAACCATTTAAAACATGGTTTCTAATGGATTAAAGGGTGTTGAAGAGCAAAATACCTGCCCAAACTACCAAAGTAACAAACACACAAACAGATGACATTTTAATCTTGTTAATAAGCTTCAGTCACTGACTGTTTGGTGACAAGCCTGAAAATCATCACAAATCATTGGGTTATCAATTACATTTTGATTAATTTGTATGAAGTTAATGCTATATATCATGTCACCAGACCTGACAATGATGTAGACTGTAGACAGTGTACTCTGTGCAATATTCCATGGGAATTTAGGAATCCAGTGGGTGTTTATTGAAAATAAATCGATACAAATCCATATTTCTCAGTCTCTATCAGTTAGACAATACATAGAATGAGATGAGAGTTTTCTTTTAAAAGAACATGTCATTGTGTGGGTGTGGAGATCATAGGACAATCTTGAGTAGTAGTCCTTGCGTTCTGCCTTGTTCCGAGGCAGTCTCTCTTTTTTGTTTTACCAATGACTATGTCAGGCTACTGCGCCAGTAATCTTTTAAGGATTAACCTGTTTCCATCTCCCATGTTGCCGCTGGAGAACTGGGATTACATAGATGCATTATCATGCCTGCCTACATATGTGTTCTGAAGATTTGAACTCAAATCTCCAAGCTTACACACATGCCTCTTCCCATGTGGCCCAGAAATGACTTTTAGATTGGTGATTGTGTGTTCATTATTGAAATAGAAACACTTAATAAAATAATGTATTGGTTATGCTTTAAATTCTCATTTGTATGTATGTTCTCATGTAGTAGTCAGGCTTTAGGTAATATTATAAAATGAAGAGCCCAGGGCAGCTAAGAATGTGTGTGTGTGTGTGTGTGTGTGTGTGTGTGTGTGTGTACACTGATAGATGTGGTTTCTTGGCTCTACTGACTTTACTTTTCATTTTTTTACAATAAAGGCAGCCCAGAAATTATTCCTGTACAATTTATTTCCACTTGTTTTTAGAGCAATTTTACCTGCCTCCTCTCCCTTCCTTTCTTCATAATCAAGCCTACTAGAACAAATATGAAAGATGAAATCTTGATTGATACAAGCTGTAATGTGTGTACCAGGTGGCTGATGAAAACACACAGGTCAGTTCCAAGTGTTCCATTTCTGCCTCTCATAAGTGTATACATTCACACAGGAACCTCTGGTATTGATCAGTTGCATGCTACAAAGCCCCTTAATGTCCTTTCTTTATATTTGGAGACAAGTTCCTTAGTCTCCACCTCCTGTGCAAATTAGGCCAGTGGCCCCAAAGTGACATTTTGAGAAATACCAATCTCAGCTAATGTTTCTTAAAGGAGACTCTAGTTACTAATGATCTCAGGTCTCCATCAGAGAAGACCCAGAGAAGTCATGCACTGGAGAAATCTGTTTATCTTGTCAACTTTAATGTTACTCTGCTTCTTAGATCATAAAATCCACCCTTAAAATATAACACCTAGGCTAGCAAGATGTCTCTGTAGGTGAAGGTAGCTTTCACTGAGCTGGATAACCCGAGGTTCACACCTGGCAACCATATAGTGGAAAGAAAGAACTGTCATCATGCATTATCCTCTGGCCACCACACACATCCTGTGACACACAAAATAAACTAACTAAAATGCAATACAAATATAAAACACAACAGATATTAACATTACATACTTAGTTTTCAACAGAGAACCATCTAGACGTTAGTAAATTTCCATTATAACTGAAAAAGAAACACATAATTTTAAAATTTTGTGTGTATACGAGCGAGCATGCATGAGAATGTTCATATGACACAGATACATGTACCCTGGTGTTCCTATGGAGGCCAGACAATTGGGACTGTTGAAGATTCCTTTCCAGCTTGTCCAGGGTGTCTTCTTTGCTGCTGCACACATCAGGACAGCTTGTTCATGAGCTCCCAGGGATTATTCTGGATCCATCTCACATTTCAGCACAGAACAATGAGATTACACAGGTATACCACCAGGTTGAACATTGTCTGGTTCTTGGTTTCTGAACCCACATTCCTTTGCTTTCACAGCAAGCACGTCTATTGAGCCATCTTGCCGGCTACAAAGTCAAAGTCATTAGAAGATTAAAAATGTACTTCCTCAGACATATATATGCATATATATAATATATGTCAGAGTGTATATATATTGAGAAATGCACATAACCATTCCAAACAATTCAGTAGGCATCAACACCACTGTACAGGTAACCTCAGTGATTAAGAAGAAAGACAGGCTATGAGATGCTACCATAAAATAAAAATGGATGGTAGAACTACCACTCAACCACGAGAACTGCTTCCTAAACAAGGAGCACGATTGACCTGGATGAAAGAATAGGCCTTACCTCTTTATGACTAAATACCATGACCAGAGAATGAAATACAATCTTCCTTATTGATCTAACTTGGGCCACTTGTTCTCTAGTCTGAGGGGGAAAGATAGCAGTGAACATTTGTGACAAATGGAGGACGAAACAGCTGTAATCTTAGTTTTATCTGTGAAAAAGAAACTTGTCACTCTTAGAAAGTAGTAGGCAGCAAAAAGATCACAATGTTTTTAGGATTGTCATAAAATGGGACTGGTCTCTAATTTTCTGTGACATCCTCTCCCCTGGCTGTATTTACCCTGTAAGTGGGAGCACTTCCTGCCTTCACAGGCTTTTAGGAAGAGGGTTAGTGGGTAGAAGGGATGTAGAAGTCCTGGCCAGGTTGTGGTTGGTACCAAGAGGAGTATGTAGTGCACTTCAGCCTCAGATGTTTGTAAAAAAAAAAAAAACTAACTGAAAAAGACTATTGCCAGGGCTTTAGCTGAAACAGGCTCTCACATCTAAACAGTCTGCACAAACATCCCCTCCAGCATCCCAGCGATTGTCTATGGGCCTTCCAGGTTCTGTATTCTCTGTACATACCTCTTTTCTGTGAAAACACACCTAGTACAGACATGGGGTTCAAACTCTCTTGATGCTCTCTTCTTTGGAGATGTGGGAAAATACTTGCAGATTTAATAATCTCACAAACTTTAGTGGCAATACTAAACAAAAATCTGTTTGTTCAAAAGCATTAATAAAAACTTAGCATTAATTTTGTAAGTTCCTACTGAATTGATTTCCTCAAGTAACACAGTTTTTAGAAAACGGGAAAGACAATTATATTTTTAAAATATTTTTATTATTATGTATTTTCCTCAATTACATTTAGAATGCTATCCCAAAAGTCCCCCATACCCTCTCCCCCACTTCCCTACCCACCCAAACTACACAATTTAATGTCAAGTTAAAAAAAAATACCAAAATGTCTATGAAATTCTTTTCCTGAAAGGTCTTTTTATTGACAGGACTTTTTTTTTTTTCTGACAAGAACATTATGAATCGGTTTTTGCATAGACTATCTCATTTAGGTTTTATTACTAGTATGTGAAGTGAGATTTTATTCCCTCCTTTGTTTCTTCTCTTTCTAATCTTCCTCCCCTTTCTATTTCTCTCCCCACCTTTATATGCTTCCTCCTTCTTTGCTTGCTTTTACCAGCTAACTCAACAATATTGTCATTTGTACTATAGATGCTACAATATATAGAATGCTCTTTCTTTTGGCCACATATTTAAGAGTGAAGTTGCTTGTGAGAGTATAGCAGTGAGGGAAAAAGAGCAAAAAGAAAAAAAGGAGAAAATAATTAAAGATAGTAAAAAGTCAAATGTGACACCATAGGTAGCAGGGCACCAAATAGTCTCATAAATGCTTGCAAGGTTGCCCTGCTAAAAGAAGTAAGATCTTAGTTTGAACCCATGTGTCTTGCTACTGTGTTGCCTGTCATTGTGTACTGTTTCTACCCATTCTTTGGGTTTGAAAATTCCTTTTGGGGTGAGGGTAGTTAAGACTGGGTATCTTGGGTATACAGTTAAGACTGTGTATCTTGGAACTGTCTCTGAAGACCAGGCTGGCCTCAAACCAAGAGATCCACCTGTCTTTGCCTCTGGAGTGCTGGGATCAAAGGCATGGGCTACAGAGAATTTAAAACCATGCTCTGCTTTATTAGGTCTTTAGTTGGGTCATGGCCAGCTCAAATATAGTCAAATACATATGACTAACATCCTCAAAGACTTGGTTTAGGAAGGCATCTTTCTGAACCACCAACCCTGCATTTAAATAAAGCAGAAGTCTGAATGAGCTGCTTTGCTAGAGTAAGACTACCTCAGCAGGAATCCAAGGAATAGGCAGCCTAGTGCCATGGATTTATACAATCCAAACCATCAGTACAGCTTCATTCTTTCTTTCTTTGAAATTTGAATAATTATCCGCAGCTCAGTGAATTTAACATATTAGGGAGATTGATTGTGTTTTACTAGACTCTTACACGCGTTTGCAACCGGCCAGGAAAGAAGCAACAAGCCAGAATCTTCTGCGGCAAAGCTTTATTGCTTACTCAGGAGCAAGAGAGGAAGAGCGCAGCAGAGAGAGGCAGAGAGGAAGAGAGAGAGAGACGCAGAGAGACGCAGAGAGAGAGGCAGAGAGAGGGGCAGAGGAAGAGAGCAGAGGAAAAGACAAAGAGAAAGAGACGAAGAGAAAGAGACGAAGAGAAAAGAGACAAAGAGAAAGAGACGAAGAGAGGGAGTGCCAGAACCCCGTCCCTTTTAAGGAGAATTATCCTCCGGCTAGGACGTATCATTCCCTGATTGGCTGCAGCCCATAGGCCCAGTTGTCATCACCAGAAAGGCAGAGCACATGGCGGGAAAACTGCCCCTGCACATGTGCAGATTATTTACTACTTAGAACACAGCTGTCAGCGCCATCTTATAATGGCAAATGTGAGTGCGGCTCCCCACACTAGACAAGTATAGATTTTGTTGATTCTTGTATTGGATTCTTTATATTTTAACATTATAGGATTCTTTATATTTTAACTCATTATGGGTAATAGTTCCTCATTTATATGTGCACCCATAACAGTTATGTATTCTTGAGACCCCAGGAAAGAGTAGAAACATGTAAGGCAACCTACGTTTCTGCTCCAAAGTCTGAACATAGATGATGGAGCAGGAAATGGTGGCTAGCATACCTGTGCAAGTGTGAGCGCCTGCTTCATTTGGTTTCTTGCCTGTTAAAGTGTGGTTTTTGAGTTCTCAAACCAAGAGATCCACCTGTCTTTGCCTCTGGAGTGCTGAGATTAAAGGCATGGGCTACAGAGAACAACGGAGAATTTAAAACCATGCTCTGCTTTATTAGGTCTTTAGTTGGGTCATGGCCAGCTCAAGGTCTTTGGATTCTGGTCCTTAAGAGAGAGTGCAGATGATTACTTAGCTGTTGGATAATGATTCTTATTCCCTTTGTGCAGTGAGAGTCATGGACTACCTATTGCAGGTGAGAGGCTCTAGGGTGACTCCAGAAGCCCCTCCTCTTTTTCTGGGGCAAACAATGGTCCTTTTCCAAGGAAGTAGCAGCAACATGCCCCTTGCAAGTTGATGGGACTCTTTGCACAAGGCATTATAAGAAAGGAAAGAAGGGATTTAGATCAGTGTAGGGCAACCCATTGTTCTCAGTCCAGCAGGGGAATTCCTTAGCACTCTCCATTGTGAGGTTTGAACATATTCTTTTCATGTCCTAGTACCATTAGAGTACATGCTCTTTTCATGTCTTTGTTTTGCTGAGAGAAATGCAGGCATATTTTTTGCTCCTTTTCTTTCAAGTCACATCCCTATGTATTTATAGTCCACAAAGATAAGAAAGAGAAACCTATGTTTTCCAGGGTGCCTTGAGGACTTGGTCAACAGAAATGAGCCAGCCAGTCCTTTGGTTGTCTCTGAGGATGGACCAGAAAAGGGTGTTAGACATCATTACAGGTGGTTGTAAGCCACCATATGGTTGCTGGGATTTGAACTCAAGACTTTCAGAAGAACAGTCAGTTCTCTTATCCGCAGAGCCATCTCGCCAGTCCCAAGAAGCAACCTCCAATTACTGCCTTTTGAGTAGATTTGTGTACCATTGAAACGTACCAAGCAAGAGAGAAAATTTTGGGTCTTCCACTACTGATTATTTAGGCCTGGGAGCCCTGCAGGAACTTACATTTTATGGTGCATCTTTAAAATGACAGAAGTATAAGCTTGTAGTGCAATATTCAAGCAATACAAACACGTTACATCAAAAGCTATAGCTTCTAGATGAATTCTATTCATCCTACGTCATCCTGCACATATATGAATGGATACCATTGCATATGCACAAACACACATGTGAACAGGACCTTTGATATATAAATGAGAGAATGGGAACAAAAGCTTTAAGCAAATAGAAGAAATTTCTTAGATAATAATACTAAGAGGAGATTTGTTCCCCTTATAAATGGCTACACCCAGGGAGTCCAACAGAATACTTTTCCTTTCTCCCCTGTCCCTCTCATGTTTAAGCACCACCCTCTTTGGGGACGGTGCCTCATGCTTCCCTCTTCCTGAAGATTTTTTAATGTGAAGGAAAGGACAGCTGTGTGCATCTGTATATTTGTATTTATTCCAGATTGAGAACAAAATACCTATACTACCTCAAGCAGAACAGTGGAAAGTGATTTCTAAGTCTTAACCCCTAGACCCTATAGGTAGTTGCCTGACTCAGGAGAGGAGAATTTAGATCGCCTGTGGAATTTAAATACAGATCAAAATGCTACATTGGCTGGGTGAGCCCAATATTAAAATCAAAGGGGTTGTGAGAGGAGCAGAGCCAGAAACAAACATAATGTCAAAAGCTGGGATAGAGAGCGTTGATGGGAGAAGCACTCAGCTGGTGACGGTTACTGAACTTGAAGGATCCAGGAGCTACAGGGTATAAGATCTAGAATCTAGAAAAAGCACAGGGATGGAGTCGCTACTATTTTTAAATCTCAGCATTGGTGCTTTGATGGAGAACAGAGCAACCACTGGTATAGTGGGCTGTCGGTTGGCCACCAGAAGATATGTCCAGGACCTAACCCTGTGAATAAAACTTTATTTGCAAATGAGGTCTTTATAGGTGTGGTTATTTTAAAGCTTTCCAAATAAGAGCCTCTTGGATTTGTAGTATGTTCTGAATCCATCCTATGAAGATCTCTTTTTATAAGATTTCGAACAGGAGAATACACATAGACACCAGGGAGGCCATGTGAAGACAGACTGGATGATGCATCTCCAAGCCAAGTAATGTGATTGACATTCTGGCTGCCTCAGAGCTCTGAGAGACATGGAACAGATTCTTCCTGGAGTAACTGACTTCTGGTATCTAACCCCTAGGATTGTCACAGAATAAATTCCCATTGTTTGACACCTCTCACTATGTGGATATTTGTTATGGCAGCCCTAGGAAACTAAAACAAGTTTTGAAAGCAGGTGCTTCTTCTGTTGACTGTAGCCAGCCTTCAGGCACTCAAGGAGATATGTTGGGTTCACCCACCTAAATTTCTAGAGTACACAGTACCGATTTCTAGGTCACAGGTAATTTGTGGTTATTTTATCATGCCAGTTTATTTTAACAAATAACAAAATTAGTTTTTAGCTCACAGATATTTCATATACAGCTGTATGGAAGATGGGGAAAGATCAGAACAGGCAAGCAAAGTGGGTTATTGATGGATTCTCTAATGGCCCAATGTGTCAAAGGATTTCAGGAGTTATGCATGTGAGAAATGGTTAAATATCCAAAGGAAGTGATAAGTAAAGGAAAGATGGGAGGGAGAAAGGATGAGGAAAGAAAAGAAAAAAGGAAAAGACAAGAGGGAGGGAAGAAGGGAGCATAAATTGTGCTTAGAGTAATAAAAAAGCCTTTGAAAGTCCAGCAGGGCATTTTGTTAAATGTAAGCCCTTTATATTTAATTCATAAGCACTGTTGAATATGCCTGGTATTGATTACATGCTGGCCATCTCCCAACTGTCACTTCCCCTGCCTCTTGCTGTCACAAGTCAACCGTCAGAAATGCAGTGATGTTTTCCATAAAGGTGCACTCAAATCCAACTTTCAATTTTTGTCAAAAGTGTTCAGGTGTGTCTTACACGCGTTCGCGACCGGCCAGGAAAGACGCAACAAACTGGAATCTTCTGCGGCAAAAGCTTTATTGCTTACATCTTCAGGAGCCAGAGAGCAAGAGAACAAGAAAGCAAGAGAAAGAACAAGAAAGCAAGAAAAAGAATGTCAAAACCCCGTCCCTTTTAAGGAGAATTATCCTCCGCCTAGGACGTATTACTCCCTGATTGGCTGCAGTCCATCGGCCCAGTTGTCATCACGAGAAAGGCAGAACACATGGCGGGAAAACTGCCCCTGCACATGTGCAGATTATGTTTACCACTTAGAACACAGCTGTCAGCGCCATCTTATAATGGCAAATGTGAGGGCGGCTCCCCACAGCTCCCCCTTTCCTTTTAATAAGAGCAATAGGCCACCCATATTAATGAGAGTGGAGATAGAGGTCAAATCCCCAGTGTGCAGGTAAAGGAGCCATGTACAGGATTAGCTCTTAGGCTCACAGGCTTTTACCCAGAGCAACCCTGACCTGCTCCCGTGTCGTTTTTCCTGGGGAGAAGGACACTTGGACACTCAACCTTCTTGAAAGATGACATGTCTCCCTAGAATAGGCTCATATGTGCCGCAGAGCCCTTCTACTGCAGTGCTTAGCCGTGCAACTCTCTCGGGCTGCTGAAGCACACTCACTCTATCCCGTGCAATGAGACTAGCCTCGTGGGGTGCAAGAGCTGAATGGCCAGCGACCTATTGCTTAAGCATAGATATATCAGGGGAAGCACCATGTTCTAGAGCTGCAAGTGCCTGGGCAATAACCACCTTGTCTCTCCTAGTTTGGGCCTTAAGCTTACAGACCAACCAGAGAAGCAACACTAATCCACAGCAAAGTATATCTCCAAATAATAACAATTCCACCCATTCTTTAAAGAAGGAAAATGCTGAGGAGATCCAATTGGGTAATCCTTTGGTCAGGGACAGGTCCAAGTGCGTGGAGTTGACCTGAATGATGGCAATTCTCAATTCCCGAAGTGTCTGTTCAAATTCAGTCGTCCAATTCTGTAACATATACTGAGAAAGACTTTTTGACAAATTAGCTGCCCTAGTAAATTTCTCATACTGAATGGAAGTAACGCATAATGAGAGGTCCCCCAAGCTCCCGACAAACCCTGAGCCAGTCTTGTAAACCTTTGTTCTTTCTTGGGGCTATGGCCGCTCTGCATTCCTGTGTGGCTTGCTCATAAATAAGCTATTCTACCAGAGGTGTGGCTTGCTCCAAATCTGCAAAAATACGCTCTGCTGCCTCTGTCATTCTGGCCACAAAATCTGAGAATGACTCCTGAGGTCCATGGACGATCTTTGTTAGTTGTCCAGTGGCCTCACCTGCTCGGGAGAGCGCCTTCCAGGCCCTAATAGCCTTTTCATCTGATTCAGAACTATTAAGAACTGGCTCCTTGAGCTCACCTAGTGATGAGTATAGGCTCCTTCTCCTAGAGACCTCCGCTGATTGATCTTTTATCTTTTCCTTCCTTCTAATCTCTCCCCAGGTATTCTTACCTGACCTAAACTTTTCCTCCGGTTCAAGACCCGTGGAAAGGCCTGTATACTTATTTTGTGTACCATATTTCCTCTTTGCTCCTACTCTCTCTCCCCGCTTTACTTCTGATAGATTGCCCTGAATTTCATCCAGAATTTTCAGCCCTGCCTTAACCACTTGATAACATGTGAAAAGGAACAAAAAGGCTCCTAACACTAGAGAAAGTTCAAGGCCAAACATACCTTGTAAAGCTATTTCCCACTTTACTTCTGATAGACTGTCTTGAATTTCGTTAGAAAGTTCAAGGCCAGACTTACCTTGTAAAGCTATTTCCCACTTTCTTCTGATAGACTGTCTTGAATTTCGTTAGAAAGTTCAAGACCAGACTTACCTTGTAAAGCTATACTTACGGGTACCCTGTTCCCCAGCTGAAGAGTTCTGAATTCACGCAGTTGAATCCTTCTCAACAGTCTGTTTTGCGGGAACACTTCATTACCACCGTTCCCCAGCTGAGGAGTTCTGAATCCAGGCTGGATCCTTCTCAACAGTCTGTTTTACGGGAACACTTCATTACCATGACCCGCAGTTCTGGTTCCGGAATGAGGGATCTTCCTTGCGCCGGTGATGGTAACCGTCCCGGGTTTTCTTGTCCCAGGTCTTCTCGTCCCGGGTCTTCTCGTCCCGGATCTCAGCACCAACTCTTACACGCGTTCGCGACTGGCCAGGAAAGACGCAACAAACTGGAATCTTCTGCGGCAAAAGCTTTATTGCTTACATCTTCAGGAGCCAGAGAGCAAGAGAGCAAGAGAGCAAGAAAAAGAACAAGAGCAAGAAAAAGCAAGAGAGAGAAAAAGAGCAAGAAAAAGAACAAGAACAAGAACAAGAAAGCAAGAGTGCAAGAGCAAGAAAAAGAACAAGAACAAGAAAGCAAGAGAAAGAACAAGAACAAGAAAGCAAGAGTGCAAGAGCAAGAAAAAGAACAAGAACAAGAAAGCAAGAGAAAGAACAAGAACAAGAAAGCAAGAGAAAGAATGGCAAAACCCCGTCCCTTTTAAGGAGAATTATCCTCCGCCTAGGACGTATTACTCCCTGATTGGCTGCAGTCCATCGGCCCAGTTGTCATCACGAGAAAGGCAGAACACATGGCGGGAAAACTGCCCCTGCACGTGTGCAGATTATGTTTACCACTTAGAACACAGCTGTCAGCACCATCTTATAATGGCAAATGTGAGGGCGGCTCCCCACAGGTGTGTTCATTCCATGCAACTTTTCCGCACCCGGCTTCTTACATGTCTCATCCACCATGGTGCCAGAAAGCTCAAAGAAACAGGCAGCTGACTCGGCAGGCTCAAAAGTGGTAGGGAGAGAACAGGTGCTGAGACACTTGGTGAGAGCAGCTGTAATGTATCACAGCTTTAAACTGACTGGGAGAAGAGCAAAGTCGTGTGAGCTTATGGAAACTGACACATTTGAAGAGATCTCTACCCAGTCTACTATGGAGGAGAGCAGGAACTCTCCTTGAGAGTTTGAATCTCCAGCACTTGGCCACTGCCATACACACTTCTTACTGCTCTTCTTACCTACACAGATAGATGGTATCTAGTTTGAGATGCATTATAAATTCTGGGGTGGAATGTGAAGAGCTTTTTTTTTTTTTTTTAAATCACTGATCATGCTGAACTGGAATAAGTACTGTATGTTTTGAGAATGAGGCTATTTGGGGCAAGCAATAGAGTGAACAAATGTACCAAGACCAGGATTAATAGAGACTGGATCAGTTGGGAACCACAGAGGCTGAAATCTGCATTGTTAGTTTTATTGGTTTCACTGCTAAGGAATAGCTTTCATTCAGGATGTGAGGGTCTGTCTTTCAGAGCCTCTCCTGTGCCCCTGTTCCCTGTAAGGTCTGCGATTCAATGCTTGATGCCTTTCCTCTGTTACAGAGATAACTGCTGTCAGGTTCATTAGCAGCAGGCCCAGTGCTTTGAGCTGTTGCTGTTTCACTGGGTCCTGCAGTCACAGGAATGCAGGTATACTCTGACAGTTAGGCAGCATGCTTGAGTGGTTTGATGATGTGAGATTCTGGGTGCGGGGGGAGGGGGCAGGATCACAGTTTTGTTATTTTCCAGCAGTTCCCCTTTGTCTTCTTTCTTTTGCCTTGCTTTTCTGTCTTTTCAGTCCAGCCCTGAAAACCTCCATGAAATTAAGATATATCTGACCCTGCAGTTTCTCACTTAGTGGCCCTTGTTACTGCCCGTCTGTTGTCTGCATCTCCTCGTTATTTAAAGGCCCCCTCATGCTTCAGAGATTAAATCTCACTCTCGTCATCGTCCTCCTCACTTTCCTTAATTAGATAATATCGGAGGCAGCTTTGAAGACTGGAGGTGCAGTCCCAGTGTTAAGTGGATTGTTATAATTATTATCATGGAGACTGCCATCAACCTAATCATCTTCTCCTTTATTCTTTTCTCCCTCCTAGTTGGCTGGGTATGAATAATAAAAATCTCTCCTTAAAAGGGAAAATCAAAGCAGAGCAAAGTTCTTTCTTGAGCTGACTGTTAATCAGAATTGGAGCATATTCAAGTGTTCGGGGCCTGAAAAAAAGAACAAAGAAGATTGAGACATGTTAATATGTGTCTGGAATGATCAGAGTCTTTGAGAGATTTTTTAATGACTATATTAGCAAATTAACCCAAAATCATTATACAGATTTCAGATAATTCAGAAAGCCTTATAAATATAAAGACAGACTTATCTGCTTCTATTTTCCAAATTTTGTGCATCTGCATGTGTGTGTGTTATGTATGATGTGTGTGTGTGTGCATGTGCGTGTGTGTACTGTTAATGTTTCAGCATTATCTATTGTAATTTTGTAACTCAGAAAAAAGTCTAAAGTTAAATTTACTAATTTGAAGACATACATATTAGGCATTCACAAAAATACTCATATTATTGGATCAAATCACGCTGTCCATTCTGGTTGCATTAGAACAGGACATTCCATGCTGGAGAGCCCCTCCTCTAGAAATCACTCACTTTTGATACCTGACATTACACTGGTCTTCTTGGCTTAGTATGCTTTGGAATTGCCAATGTTGGGTTACTTATGGGATTCTATAGATGTTCAGGACTCCCTGTGATTTATTGATGAGGTCCTGTAGCCATAGGGCATCAGAAAAATCAAAATCAAGATCTCCAGATTTAAAGAACAGGCCTCTAGAAGCATCAGTCTGGCATTTGCATAGATTAGGCATGACAACGGGAAGAAAGAATATCTGTATTTGCTGACCACACAGTGCCAACACAGTGGTCAACAAGCTTGAGTGCAGGAGAAATGACCTTTGGTATATAGCTGAGAAATTTAGTCATTATGTAACCTAGATTCATGCCTTCTTAAATCCAAAAGGTCACGATAATAACCTTCCCCCACATAAATTAGGTCATCTTAACGTCTCAGATGTAACGTCCAGAGCGTGAATAAGTGAAGAATACAGCTTAGCCCCTTTGGCGCCGTCACCATTGTCTTTATTTTTGTGATCAATTTGCTGTACAGCCAACTTTCCAATTGTTAGAAAACAACTTTTCTCTTGCTTTACAGACAGTTTATGTTTTCATTAGAATCCTTGATCTATTGAAGTATCTTTGCTCTTTACCTAAGAGTTTAATATGTACTCATGAAGCCTTTGAATAGTGTTATATATGAGATGTTATTCAGTATGCCTTTTAAAAAACATCTGGGCTAGGGAGATACCTAAGGGGAGTCTACCCTCTTATAAGAGAAGGGGAGAGCAGAATATGGGGAGGATCTCAATGAGGGGGGACCAAGGGAAGGCATTTGGATTGTAGATAGATAGATAGATAGATAGATAGATAGATAGATAGATGATAGGCAGGAAGGAAGGAAGGAAGGAAGGAAGGGAGGGAGGGAGGGAGGGAGGGAGGGAGGGAGGAAGGAAGGAAGGAAGGAAGGAAGGAAGGAAGGAAGGAAGAGGGAAGAAGGAAGAAGGAAGAAAGAAGAAGGAAGAAGAAAAAAATCTGTCCAAATAAATCTGGACCTAATTTTGGAGAAGTTTACACTCTGATTTAATGGAAACTACCTGTGGTCCTAAGAATGATCTAGGTCCATACGATATGGAATAAATCTTAAAAATTCTGAAATCTCTATGTTCTTGTAAACCAAGCTTGAGCCTGAAGAACTCATTTTCACAAAGCATGGCATCTAACAAAGGCAGCAGTGTTTCAGACATAGCAGGACAGCCTTAGAGGTAATCTCACATAACTCTCAACTTCCCTTTCTGTGTAACAGTGAGATACTTGTGCTGACTTGGTCAATCATTGGGTTATCAAATGACCTGATGTAATTTTACATACTTAACAGTCTTTGTATCCTGAACTTGAACTTGACCTCAGTTCATGATCACGGAGGACAGGATATTTTAAGAATTGGATAAAACTATTCATTACATATTTTCTATGAGAAAACATGAGGAGTGAACAAGCTAGGTGACAATTGTGTAAAATTAAGGATATGAATCGTATCTTCTATTGTTACGTGTGGTATCACAAAGAACATAAAAGTACTTCATATACTTAATTTTAAATGATTTCAACAATAAAATCCCTTCAGTTACTTAGAAATACATGGTGGAAGGCAAGAATTAACTCCTATAAGTTGCCCTTTGACTTCATGTGTACACTGTGGCACACATGTAGGAACACATAGACAAAATAATAAGTATACATGTTGTATCAGTGAGTGTCAAAATCATATTAGGGAGGTTCTATAAACTACCGGGACTATACAATATCAGTGCCAGAGTACCGCAGAACCACCCACATCCATGCTCTCAGATCACACAGACACACATACACACACACACACACACACACACACACAGAGAGAGAGAGAGAGAGAGAGAGAGAGAGAGAGAGAGAGATGAAGGTGGATAAAAGCACATGTACTAGGAAGCATATTCATTCTTACCAACAGTGTACTCTAAACACTATGAAACCAATGCCAGTGGTGAGATTCCTGAATTACATTTCTAAATGTCCAGAGCAGGCAGAAGCACACTTTGACTTCTGGTGTTCCAAACCTGGATTTTTAAGGGTCCTGTGTCCCATAGTTCAAAGCCTGTATGTTAGGCAAAGGAGTCTAACTCAGGCAAGAGATAAAGTGAAGGTTGATCAGTTGGCACTGGATAATATGTCATAGGGATTGTCAGTGGAAAAGAATGATTTCCCTGTTCTCAGCAACCACTAATTCCCTACAGCTCTTCATCCAGGAGTAGAACCTTGTGAGATTTCTCCATCTATGTTGACAGGTCAACCAGTATGCTTAATTTTCAGGTCTTGTTTAGGCAACCATATTGTTGAAATTTTATGAAACAATGGAGAGGGGTACAGAAGGAGTTGGGTGGGGAGAAGTACCAAAAATGTAAGATTATAAAAAGGAAATAAAATAAAATCAATTGAATAAGAAGAGAAAGGAGGAGGAGGAGGAGGAGGAGGAGGAGGAGGAGGAGAAGGAGAAGGAGAAGGAGAAGGAGAAGGAGAAGGAGAAGGAGAGAAGGAGAGAAGGAGAAGGAGAAAAAGGAGAAGGGGAAGGGGAAGGGCAAGGGGAAGGGGAAGGGGAAGAGAAGGGGAAGGGGAAGAGGAAGAGGAGCAGGGGAGGGGGAGGGAAGAGAAGGAGAAGAAGAAAAAGGAGAAGAGGAAAAGAGGAGGAGGTGAGGGGGGAAGATGTTAGGGAACTAGACTGATGCAATGACACAGTGGGGGAGCAAAGTCAGAGTGCTGCCTCAAATATATGGCTAGTTCTGTTAGACACAGACCTTCACTATTTGATTTCCCTGTCAAAATACCTAAACTCAGAGCTTAGCCTTCTAGCATGCTACCTTTGGGGACAATCACTCAAGCCTCCAAATACTCAGTGAATGTGTACTGACTTCTACTGACTACTAATAACGTGTGTGGTACTGTCCAAATTGTTTTTACAAATGTGACCTTAGCCTATCCTCACGTTAACCCTCTGGAGAAGGATTATTATTATTATTTTAATACCTTCCAATATTACTGCTTTGAAGAGTGATCAACTTGGCCAGCCTCCAACACTAAGAAGGTGGAGCCCAGTCGCCCCAACCCTCTATGCCTTGGTGCTTTTACAACAGTTATTCTCCAGATTTGTCTATAAACATGAGATGCTGTTACAGATTCCTTAGGATTCAATAGGTACAGCTTTGACAATAACTCTGAGTTGCTAACCGTGAGCCGAGTTCTCTGGAAAGAACCCACAGTTGTGGGAGGTTGGCCACGGAGCAGCAGATGTTGCCACAAGGCGCAGACCCACTGGTGAGCGGCACTTTATATCATTTCTCTTTTTCTCCTTTCACCTTCTGTTCTCCTCTGTGTCGCTCCCAAATGACTGCTCCAATGGGCTGAACTGATGGCATATTATACTCTCATGGCTTTTATTTTTGGCAGAATCGATCATTCTTTGTTAATAAACAGTATGCCTTTCCTCAAGCTATCTGGATTAATATGTTCCATTTCCATAGCAATGTGTTCTCTCAAAGGTAAATGAGCAGAATTTGTTATGGAAAAGTCCTGAATGCACCCAGAACATAAGAGCTGGCATGAGTTTTGTTTGTTTCTTTTATTATTGTATATGTGTCCTCAGTTCTTTTTAACGGCTTGTTTTCTTACTGAAATGAGTTGAATATGTATAATGACTTCTTTAGTAAATCCCATCAGAGCTTGCAAGGGGCTTGTGCTGAGCAATGCAAAAGGGTACTTGTAGATAAATACATTCAGAACAGGGCAGGATAGAGCCTGAGAAAGAACACAAGATAAAGAACACTCTTATGTGAGAGAGCTGGAAGTAAGGGTGTGGTGTTTAGGGAGGAGAAAGGAATCGCCTGTCCTTAGGACCCATAGATAGCTTCCTGCTGATGACGATGCACTAGACATGGCTGAAACTAAGAATGAAAGACACCTCAGTCATGCACCTGGTAAGTAACAATTAATTAAAGATGTTGAAGGTTGGTTTCTACGTAGAAAAGTGCTCTCGTCCACTGAGGAACACATAGGAAATAAATCGCATCAACACTTCTTAACTGGCTTCTTAACTGGCTTCTTCCCACCCTCTTTGTTGTCAAAGTTCCTCAAAAAACACACAATCCTCCATGCCACAGGACCTTTGCACATATCATTGACTCTAACTGACACATCTTTCAAAAGTCCTTGATTCTACAGCTCAGTTGAAACAACCTTGTGTCCCAGGATCTTTCTTTGAGGTCTGTGCTGTGTGTACCTTCCCTCACCACCCTCTTTATACACATCTATTCCACAGTCATATACACCCTTAGCACTCTCTTTTTATGATGTCATCTCATTACTATGTTTGCTGTATGCATCATATATGAGTATGTGCCTGTATGTGTGCACATGTGTGTGCATGTATTAGGGCATGAAGCTGATGTCACATGTCTTCCTCTATCATTCTCCACCTTGTTTTTCAACTCCAGGTGTCTTTCTGCAGTTTCCTGGTCCCTGAGGCAAGCATCAGACTGGCACAGTTTGTCCACTCTGCAACTGTCACTTGGATTGTATAAAGGAGATCTTAGGTTTGTGCTAACACATTGCAAGAAAAATACTTTGATTCAGCTCTTTAGCTCCAAACTGATACTAATTACTATTTATTATAGTTGAATACATTGCAATTACCCCCAAATAAATGCAGAATATTCTTTTTTTATTGAATATATTCTTTATTTACATTTCAAATGTTATCTCCTTTCCTGGTTAACCCTCCAAAAAGCACCCTCCCCCTTTTCCCTCCCCCCTCCCCTTGCTCGCCAACCCACCCACTCTGGCCCTGGCATTCCCCCACACTGGGACATACAGCCATCATAGGACAAAGGGCCTCTCCTCCCATTGATAATAGACCAGGCCATCATCTGCTGTATATGCAGCTGGAGCCATGAGTCCCACCATGTGTGCTCTTTGGTTGGTGGTTTAGTCCCAGGGAGCTCTAGTGGGTACTGGCTAGTTCATATTGTTGTTCCTCCTATGGGGCTGCAAACCCCTTGAGCTCCTTGGGTGCATTCTATGGCTCCTTCATTGGGGACCCTGTGCTCAATCTAATGGATGGCTGTGAGAATCCACCTTTGTATTTGTGAGGCACTGGCAGAGCCTCTGAGGAAAGAGCTATATCAGGCTCCTGTCAGCAAGTACTTGTTGGCATCCACAACAGTGTCTGGGTTTGGTGATTGTAAATGGGATGGATCCCCACGTGATTTAGATGGTCATTTCTTCAGTCTCTACTCCACACTTTGTCTTTGTAACTCCTTCCATGGGTGTTTTTGTTCCACCCTTCTAAGATAGATAGAAGTATCCACACTATGGTCTTATTCCTCTTGAGTTTCATGTGGTTTGTGAATTGTATCTTGGGTATTCTGAGCTTCTGGGCTAATATCCACTTATCAGTGAGTGCATATCATGTGTGTTCTTTTGTGACTGGGTTACCTCACTCAGGATGATATCCTCCAGATATATCCATTTTCCCAAGAATTTCATAAATTCATTGTTTTTAATAGCTGAGTAGTACTCCATTGTGTAAATGTATCACATTTTTCTGTATCCATTCCTCTGTTGAAGGACATTTGGGTTCTGTCGAGCTTCTGGCTATTATAAATAAGGCTGCTATGAACATAGTGGAGTATGTGTCCTTATTACATTTTGGAGCATCTTCTGGGTATATGCCCAGGAGTGGTATAGCTGGGTCCTCTCTGAGGAATGGCCAAACTAATTTCCAGCGTGGTTGTACTAGCTTGCAATCCCACCAGCAATAGAGAAGTGTTCCTCTTTCTCCATATTGTCACCAATATCTGTTATCACCTGAGTTTTTGATCTTAGCCATTCTGACTGGTGTGAGGTGGAATCTCAGGGTTGTTTTAATTTGCATTTCCCTGATGATTAAGGATATTACACAATATTTTAGGTGCTTCTCAGCCATTCAGTATTCCTCAGTTGACAATTCTTTGTTTAGCTCTGTACCCCATTTTGTAATAGGGTAATTTGTTTCTCTGAAATCTAACTTCTTGAGTTCTTTGTATATATTGGATATGAGCCCTCTATCAGATGTAGGATTTGTGAAGATCTTTTCCCAACCTGTTGGTTTCATTTTTGTCTTCTTGACAGTGTCCTTTGACTTACCAAAGCTTTGCAATCTTATGAGATCCCATTTGTTGATTCTTGATTTTATATCACAAGCCATTGGTGTTTTGTTCAGGATTTTTTTTTCCTGTGCTCATATGTTCAAGGCTCTTCCCCACTTTTGCCTCTATAAATTTCAGTGTCTCTGGTTTTATATGGAGTTCTTTAATCCACTTAGACTTGAGCTTTGTACAAGGAGATAACAATGGATCAATCCGCATTCTTCTACATGATAACTGCCAGTTGTGCCAGCACCATTTGTTGAAAAAGCTGTTGTTTCTCCACTGGATGGTTTTATCTCCTTTGTCAAAGATGAAGTGACCATAGATGTGTGGGTTCATTTCTGGGTCTTCAATTCTATTCAATTGATCTACCTGCCTGTCACTATACCAATGCCATGCAGTTTTTATCACAATTGCTCCATAGTACAGCATGAGATCAGGGATGGTGAGTCCCCCAAAAGTTCTTTTATTGTTGAGAAGAGTTTTTGCTATCCTAGGTTTTTTGTTATTCCAGATAAATTTGCAAATTGTGCTTTCTACATCCTTGAAGAATCGAGTTGAAATTTTGATAGGGATTGCATTGAATAGGTAGATAGCTTTTGGCAAGATGGCCATTTTTACTATATTAATCCTGCCAACCCATGAGCGTGGGAGATCTTTCCATCTTCTGAGATCTTTGATTTCTTTCTTCAGAGACTTGAAGTTCTTACCTTACAGATCTCTCTCTTGCTTAGTTAGATTCACACCAAGATATTTTGTATTATTTGTGGCTATTCTGAAAGGTGTTGTTTCCCTAAAGTCTTTCTCAGCCTGTTTATCCTTTGTGGCCACTGATTTATTTGAATTAATTTTATATCCAGCCACTTTGCTGAAGTTGTTTATCAGGTTTAGGAGTTCTCTGGTGAAATTCTTGTGGTCACTTAAGTGTACAATCATATCATCTTTAATGACATCTTTAATTCTAAAAAAGTGAAATCAGACTTTTTAGAAAAATTTAGAAAAATTCTGAGAAATGAAAAGAAAGTATAAATTATCCATACCGAGACAAACGTCTCTTATTTTTATATTATACAGTAGATAAGCACATGTATCTTATAATGAGCTATATCTACACATATGTAGCTATCTAAAACTCAGCTCTCACCTCAAAGAGAGAATGATTTAGCTTTTCTTGGAGCTATTTTGCATGACCATAACCAGTAAACGTAGATTTTGCTTACCCAAGATTCCACATTCTGATGTGGAAGCAGTGTCAGGAAGGTTTTATAATAACAAAACAGAGAAAGACATAAATCAAGGCATTTTTTCAAATATATTGATGGAAATATTATTGGTTACAGCCTTGTTGGAAACTACGTGGCCTGGTTTGGTTGCCCTGTCATAACATTTTACTGGATCCCTGTTCAACTGTTTTTACAGCCAATCTGTTAGAAGCAGCATGCACAGTTCAAGAAATATGCTGTGGTCCCGGCAAGTCTGTTTCTGAAGTTGTATCATTGCATTATATGAGGACTATGCACACTAGCACTAGTTAATTCAACTTGTTAACTTAAACTGGTTAATGTGAAGATACTTTCATGCAAATGTTCTACAAATGTATGGTCAGGAAATAGAGAAGCCCCAAGATATAATCCCTTAGAGCTAGATCTGGCCACAGTTCCCTCCACTTAGGGATCTCTTGCCAGTACCTCCAGTTGGCCAAATGCATGAGAAACAGAAGAAGAGAGCAAAAGTTCATAGCAGGCAGCTTCCTCGGTTGCCATGAGCATAGAGAAGGTGATAAGGAATGCAGAGAGATAGTGGCTACATCTTTCCCTCTCAGGTCTCAAAACTGATACCATGGGTCTTTCAACTTCACCTTCACACATGAGTGGCTGAGAGAAAGAAATGAGCTTATGTGGCTGGAACTTAGCACAGAGCAGGTACATGATGTAGGCACCATAAGTTTTCACCAATGATAGAACACAATTGGTACACCATATCTTGCATCATGTCTTCTTGCTTCTATCTGTGGCCTCCTTCCTTAGCTACTCCCTTCACTCAGCACACTGCAACATCTTGGCTCTACACAGGGCCTGAAGTTCTTTTCAGAATCTCTACTATTCTCTGGCCCCAGAACCTCTGCCTCCATATAGTCACAGGCTTGTTCTCTCTGGTTTCAGCCCAAACATTACTGCCCTTGAGAATCTTTCCCTGTGGTCTTTATCTAAATAGCATCCTCAACATCCTCTATATTCTTCATTGTCCCCTGACTATGTAGCTTTGAATATTTGTTTGACATTTGTTGTTAGCTCTTCATTCTTACAACACATGTGTGCCCCCAAAAGAGTTGAGTTCATGGCCCTTTTCACTAGCTCAGTACCTGGTTCATAATAGATGCCCAGTGAACATTTGTTTAATGTCTCAATTCAACAATTTTTCATTATTTTAAGGAGTCATCTTACTTTCTATTAAGGGCAATTGACACCAGGTTTCTGTTTACAATAGAGATATTTGGTGTCGTTCTTAAATAAGGGCAAAACCAAGAATCAATTAAAAGAAAACATCAAGAAAATGAAAATATGAGAAGTACGGGGTATGTCACTACCATTTCTTCAACTGGAAACTATTGGTAATATCACCTGAGGAAGTCCTTGAAAGATTGGGACTTTAACTATGCAGGTATGTGAACCAATGTGATACAGAATGAATGACAGTTGTAAAAGAACAAAGTACAATATGGGGAATGGAACCACAGGACATTCTATATGGCTTTAGTGGAAACTCACACAAAACTCACATGAAACATTTTTTGCCTCTTTATTTCCAAAGGCATCTGGGGCGATTTCACCCATATCCCATGAAGGGGTTCTGGAGATACTTAGGCTTCCAAATTACAAAGGCCAATGCAGTATTTTTCTTATAAAGAAAATGATTAGAAAACTTTCCTTGGTTCACATTGAAAGCACAGAGAGGCATACATAGATGCCCCAGATTTTCATAAAGGGGGATTCTTGTCTTTGAGAATACCATGGAGACAAGTGGCACTGACTTGCCAGAGCTCTGAGCAACTCTGCAATAGAGAACTTCTTCCCAGCAACACCAAAACCCCTCAAAGCCTTGTATATGCACAAAGAGTCCAGTCAGGTTCCTTCGCTTCATCTTAGGAGGAAAAGTATACCAGGATTCCAGGAAGTCTTGTGTATAAGCCTTGCTGCCCTGTGGTTGGATCCGAGCAACCCCAACTCATCATTTCATTCTATTTCTTGATTCTGCCACTTGACAATAGTGCCATGCCCTCAAATGCCAAGTCATGACTTCAGTGTTCACATTTTAAAAGTTGGTATGAGTTAATGTGTCACTTCATTTTCAGAGATAATATCCTATTTAATTTTATCAAAGGTCTCTGTTGAGTTACAAAATGGAACCTAGGCTTCCAGGAAAGATTTTATGGTCTTAAATAATGCATGGAGCAATGGAACTCCCTTCTCAGTGGGTCAGAAGGTGTCACTCACTGTCTTTCATTTCTTTCTCACATACTAATATCTGATTTCAAGGAAACTGCAATATGGGAGATAGCTGTTGAAGAGAAATGATCTCTTACTCTATCTCTGTCCCAGCATCCCATGGTGTCTCTCCCTTGACCTCTCTTCATTAACATTTCATCTTAAATCAAAATGCTAATGACTATTATGCAACCCTAATTTGGAATCAGATAAACCTGAGGGAATAGTGAATTAAGCACAGTTAAGCAGGAGTATTTACTGAGGTTTAGTGGTGACTCTGCAGTGTTAGTATTCAAAGGGATATACAGTGTTCAATAGCTCTCCCATTTAATTTTTTTCATGAAATAATTCCTAGGGGCAGCATCTTGGGAGAGTTCATCCCTTAGTTAAATGAGCAGGGAGAGATCTTTCCCTACAACACATGGTCCAATTCCCCACACTGAAATTTCTCTCCCCACATTAACTGCTCTGGTTGACTAAAAAACACTAGCCTGTTGCACGCTTCTGCTTACTCTTCTCACTCCTTTATAAGAACAATAGCGGTTCTTCCTTATATATAGGAAATGGAAGCAATAGTTTCTTTTATTCACATGAAATTCTCACACCACTTGATGTTACATGACCTCAGATGAGTTCTGCATGGTTCTTCCCACACTATTTCTCTAAATGCCCTCATCATAGGGAGATCTGGTTTGGTGTGCCGTTCTTTCCCTTAAGTGCAAACATAAGGTTTTATCTTACTTGTAGGCTCTATGTCTAGAGTGAACACTTCTTCTAATACCTTGAAAAATAGTACATCTTCAGAACTTACATGCAAAAAGAAACTTACACTATCAACTTTGTTGATGGTGGTGATGATCGGAATTAAAGAACCCCCAGGCCTCTTGCCTGATGCATCTCTAGTCAGACTGGCTTACACATCTTGATGAGTATGTGGCTTGACACAGGTTTGCTGAATTCCAAGGCACATGTCTTCATTCAGTCACCATGATACATCTCCTTGTCCTTCATACACTCATGTTTACACTCATAGAGGCAATACCTTTTAAATTAGATGAGAGTCAACGTCTCTCTAGACAAGTTTGCCAAATGATCCCAAAGCATGATACCTGAAGTCAGGAAAGGATGTCAAATTCCAAATGGACACTAACTGCAACCTGTACACACTGGCACTGTGTTGGACAGGAAAAGACTCATAATGATAGGAAAACATTTGAAAAATCAAGGAGATGCTAAAAGTCTCATCAAGTCCAAAGCTTAAAGAGTGGTAAAAAGGACTGTCTAGACAGATAGCAGCTCTCAAACCCAGTAGGTTGCCATGAGCCATAGCAAAGCATAACTTAAGATAACCTTAAGCAAATGTATTGATTTCTTATGACTACAGGGAAACTTTCATACAGAACAAATGGATTACAATACTGAAATGCACTATCTTAACAGTTCTGAAGCAAATGATGCAAGGGTTTCTGGAGTTCATTTCAATGAGCTGTAAATTTAGAAAACCAGCCTTGGAGAAAACAAAGTACATTAGAATTCCCTTGATACCTGCTTGTAGGAGGAACTTCACAGCATTCTGAGAACAGGAATCCACCAGGTGTTTGCTAATGAATGATAAAGCAAGCAGATGTCAGTAAAATATTAGGAGCAATGCTTTTCTCCCCAGTAGCCTGTTGGTTTGTTTGTTTGTTTTTCTTTCCCTATGCTCTGGTCCAATAGGAAAAGAAATGTTAAGACTATCCATGTGGGTTGGAGCACCTGGGGGAGCTATCTTGGTTCCCATAACCCTCAAAGACTAGTCTGAGTAGGTGAGAGTGTGGACTACAGAAGTTAACTGCTTCTGGGACAGGCGGAAGCCACACAGCTTCTGGGGCAAACCCTGTTTCTAGCTCCAGACATCCGGGCACCTTCCTGCCAGAAGAGAGGTGTCCACTCCACCTGGGAGGAGTTTGCAGGAGCACCTGGGGGAGCCATCTTGGTTCCCCGATCCCTCAGAGACTATTCTGTGTAGGTGAGAGTGCCAACTACAGAAGCTACAGAGCTTCTAGAACAGGCCTGGTTTCAGGCCTTCATCTATTGCCAGGAGGCAGGTCCAAACACCAGATATCTGTGCACCTTCCCTGCAAGAGAGCTTGCCTGCAGAGAGTACTCTGACCACTGAAACTCAGGAGAGAGCTAGTCTCCCAGGTCTGCTGATAGAGGCTAACTGAATCACAGGAGGAACAACTTCTAACCAGAGACAACGATAACAACTAACTCCAGAGATTACCAGATGGCTAAAGGCAAACTAAGAATCTTACTAACAGAAACCAAGACCACTCACCATTATCAGAACACAGCACTCCCACCTCAGCCAGTCCTGGATACCCCAACACACCTGAAAAGCTAGACCCAGATTTAAAAACATATCTCATGATGATGGTAGAGGACATCAAGAAGGACTTTAATAACTCACTTAAAGAAATACAGGAGAACATCCTAAAGAGATACAAGTCCTTAAAGAAAAACAGGAAACCACAATCAAACAGGTAGAAATCCTTAAAGAAAAACAGGAAAAGACAACCAAACAGGTGATGGAATTGAACAAAACCATACAAGACCTAAAAAGGGAAGTAGACACAATAAGGAAAACCCAAAGTGAGGAAACGCTGGAGATAGAAACCCTAGGGAAGAAATCTGGAACCATAGATGTGAGCATCAGCAAAAGAATACAAGAGATGGAAGAGAGAATCTCAGGTGCAGAAGATTCCATAGAGAACATGGGCACAACAATCAAAGAAAATGCAAAAAGATCCTAACTCAAAACAACCAGGAAATCCAGGACACAATGAGAAGACCAAATCTACGGATAATAGGAGTAGATGAGAATGAAAATTTTCAACTTAAAGGACCAGCAAATATCTTCAGCAAAATTATAGAAGAAAGCTTCCCAAACCTAAAGAAAGATATGCCCATGAATATACAAGAAGCCTACAGAACTCCAAGTAGACTGGACCAGAAAAGAAATTCCTCCCAACACATAATAATCTGAACAGCAAATGCACTAAATAAAGATAGAATATTAAAAGCAGAAAGGGTAAAAGGTCAAGTAACATATAAAGGCAGGCATATTAAAATTACAACGGACTTTCACCAGAGACTATGAATGCCAGAAGATCCTGGACAGATGTAATACAGACACTATAAATTTGTGTTCTCTTTTCAAGAGAACACAAATGCCAGCCCAGGTTACTATACCCAGCTAAACTTTCAATTATCATAGATGGAAAAACCAAAGTATTCCATGACAAAACCAAATTCACACAATATCTTTCCACAAATCCAGCCCTTCAAAGGATAATAACGGGGGAAAAAAATACAAGGACGGAAACTACGCCTTAAAAAAGCAAGAAAGTAATCCTTCAACAAACCTAAAAGAAGACAGCCACAAAAACAGAATGCCAACTCTAACAACAAAAATAATAGGAAGCAACAATTACTTTTCCTTAAGATCTCTTAATATCAAGGGACTCAATTCCCCAATAAAAATCATAGACTAACAGACTGGCTTCACAAACAGGACCCAACATTTTGCTGATTACAGGAAACCCATCTCAGGGAAAAAGACAGATATTACCTCAGAGTGAAAGGCTGGAAAACAATTTTACAAACAAAAGGTCTGAAGAAATAAGCTGGAGTAGCCATTCTAATATCAAATAAAATCGACTTCCAACCCAAAGTTCTCAAAAAAGACAAGAAGGGGCACTTCATACTCATGAAAGGTAAAAATCTTCCAATAGGAACTCTCAATTCTGAATATCTATGCTCCAAATGCAAGGGCAGCCACATTCATTAAAGAAACTTTAGTAAAGCACAAAGCACACATTGCACCTCACACAATAATAGTGGGAGACTTCAACACACCACTTTCATCAATGGACAGATCGTGGAAACAGAAACTAAACAGAGACACAGTGAAACTAACAGAAGTTATGAAACAAATGGATCTGACAGATATCTACAGAACATTTTATCCTAAAACAAAAGGATATACCTTCTTCTCTGCACCTCATGGTACCTTCTCCAAAATTGACGATATAATTGGTCACAAAACATGCCTCAACAAAAATATTGAAATTGTCCCATGCATCCTATCAGATCACCATGGACTAAGGCTGCTCTTCAATAAAAACATAAATAATAGAAAGCCAGCATTCACGTGGAAACTATACAACACTCTCCTCAATGATACCTTGGTTAAGGAAGGAATAAAGAAAGAAATTAAAGACTTTTTAAGAGTTTAATGAAAATGAAGCCACAACATACCCAAACTTATGGGACACAATGAAAGCATTTCTAAGAGAAAAACTCATAGCTCTGTGTACCTCCAAAAAGAAACTAGGAAGAGCACACAGTAGCAGCTTGACAACACACCTAAAAACTCTAGAACAAAAGGAAGCAAATTCACCCAAGAGGAGTAGATGGCAGGAAATAATCAAACTCAGGGGCAAAATCAACCAAGTGGAAACAAGAACTATTCAAAGAATCAACCAAACCAGGAGCTGGTTCTTTGAGAAAATCAACAAGATATATAAACCCTTAGCCAGAGTCACTAGAGAGCACAGGGACAGCATCCTAATTAACAAAATCAGAAATGAAAAGGGAGACATAACAACAGATCCTGAAGAAACCAAAAACACCATTGGATCCTTCTACAAAAAGCTATACTCAACAAAACTGGAGAACCTGGATGAAATGGACAAATTTTTAGACAGATACCAGGTACCAAAGTTAAATGGGGAACAGATCAATGATCTAAACAGTCCTATATCCCCTAAATAAATAGACGCAGTCATTAATATGTTTCCAACCAAGAAAAGGGCAGGACCAGATGGGTTTAGTGCAGAGTTCTATCAGACCTTCAAGAAGATCTAATTCCAGTTCTGCACAAACTATTCCAGAATATAGAAGCAGAAGGTACTCTACTCAATTCATTTTATGAATCCACAATTACTCTTATACCTAAACCACAGAAAGACCCAACAAAGATAGAGAACTTCAGACCAATTTCCCTTATGAATATCGATGCAAAAATACTCAATAAAAGTCTTGCTAAAGGAATCCAAGAACACATCAAAACAATCATCCATCCTGACCAAGTAGGTTTCATTCCAGGGATGCAGGGATGGTTTAATATACGGAAATCCATCAATGTAATCCACTATATAAACAAACTCAAAGACAAAAGCCATCTCATTAGATGCTGAGAGAGCATTTGACAAAATCCAATACCCATTCATGATAAAAGTCTTGGAACAGCCTCAAGGCCCATACAAAAACATGATAAAGGCAATCTACAGCAAACCAATAGCCAACATCAAAGTCAATGGTGAGAAGCTGGAAGCAATCCCACTAAAATCAGGGACTAGAAAAGGATGCCCACTTTCTCCCTACCTATTCAACATTGTACTTGATGTTCCAGCCAGAGCAATTTGACAACAAAAGTAGATCAAGGGGATACAAATTTGAAAGGAAGAAGTCAACTCACCACTTCTTGCAGATGATATGATAGTGTATATAAGTGATCCTAAAAATTCCACCAGAGAACTCCTAAACCTGATAAACAGCTTCAGTAAAGTAGCTGGATATAAAATTAGCTCAAACAAATCAGTGGCCTTTCTCTACACAAAGGATAAACAGGCTGAGAAAGAAATTAGGGAAACAACACCCTTCAAAATAGTCACAAGTAATATAAAATACCTTGGTGTGACTCTAACTAAGGAAGAAAAAGATCAGTATGATAAGAACTTCAAGTCTCTGAAGAAAGAAATTAAAGAAGATCTCAGAAGATGGAAACATCTCCCATGCTCATGGATTGGGAGGATCTATATAGTAAAAATTGCTATCTTGCCAAAAGCAATCTACAGATACAATGCAATCCCCATCAAAATTCCAACTAGCTGGATATAAAATTAACTCAAACAAGTCAATGGCCTTTCTTTACACAAAGGATAAACAGGCTGATAAAGAAATTAGGGAAACAACTCCCTTCACAATAGTCACAAATAATATAAAATACCTTGGTGTGACTCTAAGGAAGTGAAAGATCAGTATGATAAGAACTTCAAGTCTCTGAAGAAAGAAATCAAAGAAGATATCCCATGCTCATGGATTGGCAGGATCTATATAGTAAAAATGGCTATCTTGCCAAAAGCAATCTATAGATTTAATGCAATCCCCATCAAAATTCCAACTCAATTCTTCACTGAGTTAGAATGGGCAATTTGCAAATAGATCTGGAATAACAAAAAACCTAGGATAGCAAAAACTATTCTCAATGATAAAAGAACCTCAGGTTGAATCACCATGCCTGACCTAAAGCTGTATTACTGAGCATTTGTGATAAAAACTGCATGGTACTGGTATAGCGACAGAAAAGTAGACCAATGGAATAGAATTGAAGACCCAGAAATGAACCCACACACTTATGGTCACTTGATCTTTGACAAGGGACCTAAAATGATCCAGTAGACAAAAGACAGCATTTTCAACAAATGGTGCTGGCACAACTGGCGGTTATCATGTAGAAGAATGCGAATTGTTCCATTTCTATCTCCTTGTACTAAGGTGAAATCTAAGTGGATCAAGGAACTCCACATAAAACTAGAGACACTGAAACTTATAGAGTAGAAATTCGGGGAAATCCTCAAAGATATGGGCACAGGGGAAAAATTCCTGAATAGAACAGCAATGGCTTGTGCTGTAAGATCTAGAATTGAAAAATGGGACCTCATAAAATTACAAAGCTTCTGTGAGGCAAAAAAACACCGTCTATAAGCCAAAAAGGCCACCAATAGATTGGGAAAGGATCTTTACCAATCCTAAATCAGATAGGGGACTAATGTCCAATATATATAAAGAACTCAAGAAGGTGGACTCCAGAAAATCAAAGAACCCCATTTAAAAATGGTGTTCATTATTAAACAAAGATTTCTCACCTGAGAAATACCGAATGGCTGAGAAGCACCTGAAAGAATGTTCAGCATCCTTAATCATCAGGGAAATGCAAATCAAAACAACCCTGAGATTCCACCTCACACCAATCAGAATGGCTAAGATAAAAAATTTAGGTGACAGCAGATGCTGGTGAGGAAGTGGAGAAAGAGGAACACTACTCCATTGTTGGTGGGATTGCAAGCTTGTATAACCACTCTGGAAATCAGTCTGGCGGTTCCTCAGAAAATTGGACATAGTACTACCAGAGGATCCCACAACACCTCTCCTGGCCATATATTCAGAAGATATTCCAACTGGTAAGAAGGACACATGCTCCACTATGTTCATAGCAGCCTTATTTATAATAGCCAGAAGCTGGAAAGTACCCAGATGTCCCTCAACAGAGGAATGGATACAGAAAATGTGATACATTTACACAATGGAGTACTACTCAGCTATTAAAAAGAATGAATTTATGAAATTCCTAGGCAAATGGTTGGACCTGGAGGGCATCATCCTGAGTGAGGTAACCCAATCACAAAAGAACACACATGATATGTACTCACTGATAAGTGGATATTTGCTCAGAAACTTAGAATACCCAAGATAGAAGATACAATTTGCAAAACACATGAAACTCTAGAAGAATGAAGACCAAAGTGTGGACACTTTGCCCCTTCTTAAAATTGGGAACAAAACACCCATGGAAGGAGTTACAGAGACAAAGTTTGGAGTTGAGACGAAAGGATGGACCATCTAGAGACTGCCATATCTGGGGATCCATCCCATAATCATCCTCCAAATGCTGACACCATTGCATACACCAGCAAGATTTTGCTCAAAGGACCCTGATATAGCTGTCTCTTGTGAGGCTATGCCGGGGTCTGGGAAACACAGAAGTAGATGTTAACAGTCAGCTATTGGATGGAACACAGGGCCCCCAATGGAGGAGCTAGAGAAAGTACCCAAGGAGCTAAAGGGGTCTGCAACACTATAGGTTGAACAACAATATGAACTAACCAATGACCCTGGAGCTCGTGTCTGTAGCTGCATATGTAGCAGAAGGCAGAACATGGCCTGTTGGCCATCATTGGGAAGATATGTCCCTTGGTCTTGCAAACTTTATATGCCTCAGTAAGGGGGAATGCCAGGGCTAAGAAGTGGATGTGGGTAGGTAGGGGATTGGGGGGAGAGGAGGGACTGGGGGACTTTTGGGATAGCATTTGAAATGTAAATGAAGAAAATACATAATAAAAAATATGAAAACTATATAGTTTATACTTACATTGAGACATAATTGACCATTAAAGTGTTAAGGAAGGATAACTTTCATTATAAATCATAATAATTAAAAAAATTAAAATCTAATTCTAAACTTAAAGCTAAAATTATTTCTGCTTTTATACTTTTGAAACATTAAAGTTTATTTTATTTAATCTTTTATCATAATTTATTCAAGGTAAATAAAGATTGAAGTGACTTGAAAAAAAAAAAAAACTACCCATGTGAATTTTGTGGGGAGATAGAAGAAGGCAGCGGGAAATTACTTTATCAATTTAAACTATCTTGTGGAAAACCTGATTTTTTTTTGCTTGGTTTCAACCATCTATTCTTTGGGCAGATAAATGAATTCATTGTCACCTCAGTACACAATATTTTGTAATTGGAAATAGCACATCTTCCCAATGTATTTAAGCTTGCCAGTATAGAAGGGGCCTTTCACACAAAGCCACTGTGAGTATAACTATGAGCAGTAATATGCTTCCCAAACGCTGTCTGTCAGACCAATTGTCCACCCCAGATTAATTCAGAGCCTTTTCTCTGCAAAACTGAAGAAGAAAGTCCGTTTCATGTGTGCATAAAAGAGGCGCCAGTGTAGAAAACAAACCAGTGCCCATTTTCAAGGCAGTTGCAAACAAGTCTGTGGCTGCTGTAATTCCTCTCCCGTTCTGGAGATGAAGCCCAAGGAGATAGCTGGAGTTGGAAGTTTCATGATTCAGAGAATGCTTCATTAGTTTCTGCAACCACAGTCATATAGTTAAGATTCTGCATATTTACTTAAATGTGATATGTCTGTACAAGTGGGAAAGGGTAACTTTACCACCCACATGACTATTAAATTCTGTATAATGTCAACTAAACACAGTGTACCAACATACTTTTTCCAAAGTTGATAACAAAGCTACAGTTTCTGAGGGTACAAATTATATATGTGGCTATAAATATGTGTATTTATCTAAGAAGATTAATAAACAGAAGCATGGTGTATATTGGTAGTAGTACATTTGAGCCAAATAAAAGCATCCAATATATGTCACTAAAGAAAAAAAAAGAGCCAAAAGCAAACCCTCAGGAACAGAGCAGCTCTGTCGCTGGGTGGCACCTGGAACTGTTTATGTCACTAGGGCTGTACCAGGAACAATTTTTAAAATTAGCTTCTAAACCATCATCTAAAAAAGAAACAAAAAACAAACAAAAAACCCAACCAACCAACCAAACAAACAAACAAAAAGCCCCAGCATTCTAGAGTACTGTCCTTGCAAGTATCTCTAATGAAACACAGTTATAAAGCAACACAGATAGTTTAAACCCTATTAACAGCTGCCAAGGAATGGATTGGCCACAATCAAAGCCATGGTCAGTTCTTACTAAGTTCCATTGGCACCCCCATCCAAAAAAATGAAAGAAGAAAGAAAAGAAAGAAAGAAAGAAAGAAAGAAAGAAAGAAAGAAAGAAAGAAAGAAAGGAAGGAAGGAAGGAAGGAAGGAAGGAAGGAAGGAAGAAAGGAAGAAAGGAAGGAAAAGGAAAAGAAGAGAAGAGAAGAGAAGAGAAGAGAAGAGAAAAGAAAAGAAAAGAAAAGAAAAGAAAAGGAAAGGAAAGAAAAGAAGAGAAAAATGCACCAAACCATAGGTTTTAGATACTTCAAGCACAAACTAACAGGACACGGCATCTGTATTTTCTCATACCTGCCTAAGAAGTTATAAAATATGGAAACTAATACACTGTGCTAAGAGTAAATAAACCACCCTCTGCAGTCATATGTAATTTGTAAATCCTTGTCTCCTAGAGATACCTGATCACAGGGCATGCACAGGAGGATTGGCTTGAAGTTTCATATGAAATCTCCCCCCAGTTCTTCTTGCATTAAATGAATCTCCTCTCTGTGGACAACCATCATTTTTGATCTATCTTATCACTTCAGCACTCATGTCAATCTCTGGCATTACAGTTACTTTAACACCCCATTTCTCCTGCCAGACTCCAAGGTGGAAGGAGCAACCCTCTGCCTTAGCCATTCCTTTATTTTTAGGATCTGGAACAGGATATGCAACATATCCAATAAAGTATGTATTAAAGAAGTGGATGATATAAATTGACAAAAGATTTTGTGGTTTTCTCAGTCATTATCAAATGCAGCTCTCTTATACAAAGTCTTGTCTGATTTTTTTTTGGAAAGAATTTTCTGAAATATTTAAGAGTTCTACTCAAACATCAGTAGAATAAGAGAATTTCAAAGAAATTTAGAGGTGAATCTTTTGGGAGAGTAAAATAAATACACACAGGAATATCATAGTAAATATCCCTGCATGTTTTAGACAGTCCAAAAGTGGCTGGGAACAGAGGCAGATTTTACATCACAAGAGTCTTCAATATTACAAGTAACACAACTGTCTGGGGATAATCAGCACACAGAGCAAATGCATTGGAAAGCTATGGGAAGTCCACATAATGGAAGCAGAGGCTGAAAACCTGACCTTCCAAAAATACAGGAAAGGAGCCAGTTCAAAGTACATTTATAACAGGATCTAAACAATGGTCTTAATTCAAATCTAGCTTTTAACCTAAACAGGATTGGATAAAATCCTACTATCCTATCTTTATAGCATTCACTTAAGTTAAGAATGAGGTCAATTTATATTGGGTTATACATTCAGTGCTTGACTAGGAAATCATACCTTCTAGAAAAGGCATACAGAACTCAAGAAATCTGATTTCCCAGAAGAAAATCAAAGTTCTATTAGAAGGGAGAACATGGGGTAGAGAGTCAACTGAGAGGTTAAGAGCATTTCTTGTTCTTGAAGAGGATCTAGGTTTGATTCTTAACACCTACAAGGCAGGTTACATCTGGTGACCTAGTCCAAGAGGATCTGACATCCACCTGGCATTTTCCATGGGTGCCAAGAATCTGAACTTCAGTCTCTATACTTTCATAGCAAGCACTTTATCCATTGAGCCATCTCTTTAGCCCTGTAAGTAGTCTTTTAATTACTGTGTATTATGCATGTCATACTGTGAATCTAAAATATGACTTCCAATAAGATTTTTGTGGGCAAGAACAAAGATTCATCTAAATAGAGAGGCTTTTGGGTAGAATACAATGGCCATATTTTCTAGTGACACTGAAAACAGTTTATAATTTTACTAAAATTTACAGTTTACAGTTCACTAAAGTAGGATATAATTCAGGGAGAAATGTTTTTCTTTATTTTTGTTCTACTTGCCTCTGGAAAACCCAATTAATAGAAGTATAACATACTTCTGCAACATTAAAGAATAATAAAAACAGTGTGTGATTGGAATAAAGACCAATATGTAGGACATCAGAACTGAATTTGAGGCCCCAAAATAAAACATTGTTGTGGTTAAATGACTGTTCACAAGAGTACAATGAATCTTCATAAAAATTGTTATAATAATAATAATAATAGCAATAATAATAAATGATGCTCAGACACCTAAATATTAACAAGGGAAACAATAAAGTTGGAATCCCTAACTCAAGCCATATCAAAAACTTAACTAATTCAAAATGGGTCATTAAAAAATGTAGAAGAAAAATCTATAAAAATCCTTAGAAAAGCAGTAAGAAATCTTTATGACATTGGTTGATCCACTGTTTTTTCAATACATCACCAAAATATAAAGAACAATAGGAAAACTACATTATTTGGATCTAAATTTCAAAAAGTATTTTTCAAGGCCATTATTAAGAAACTGAGAAGAAAACCCATCAAATAGGAGGAAAAAAATAAATCTGCAAAGAAATTTGTGCCCTGAATACTGGAAAAATATTTAAAACTTAGATTTAAATGAATAAAAATCTATTCAAAGAAAATATACAGGTAGCATGGAAAGCAGTTTGTAAGGGTGCACCATTAGCTCTTAGGGAATTATGCAAATTATGCACCCTAAGTACAAGTACAGAGCCAGTTGGATCTGTGGGTTTGAAATCCCATGATTCAGGAGTTAGTGGCAGAAGGATTAAGAGCTCTGGATCACGCTTGGCTACGTTTTAGATCATGTACATTTTAGTCCAGCCTGGACTACCTGAGATAAAGTAAATGAATAAATAATAAACAAATAAACTATATTTTAATATTGTTAAATCAGCAAAGAGGGAAGGACAGGAAATGTGGGCTTTTCCTAACACTGTTAGTGGGATTGTGAAACAGTACAGCCACTTTGAAGAAATACTTGGGCATTTTCCCCAAGTGCTAAACATGGGGTTATATTTACATTGAACCACCTGATACAGGGTTTTCACTCTCCCACAGCCTATACACTAGAAGAAACCCTACACCATGGCCACTATGTATCTACATTTGCTGTTGCATGAACTCCTTGAGTCACGTGTCTGTTTTTAAGCCTGCTACAACACCTGGCATTTTTAATGGCAGATAGAAATAGGTAAATGAATGTTTAAAGTGGACAAAAGAAAAGAACAGTTCTTGATGAAAAATTCTATGTCATTTTGGTACTTCCTGCTGACTGAGTATCTCTTATTTAAATCTTACTTTCAAATATTAAACTCAAATTACATGAATTGTAACATTGTAAATATGAGTCTCCACTTCATTCTCCCGTGTCTGAGGATGTACTGAGTTACCAAAGAGAAAGGATTATTTTTGCTGTATTGAATATTTTGCATAATTAACTACCTATCTTTGTAGAACTTAACCCATTCACTGGAATACCTAGCTTTGCTTATCAGTGAAGCCAGCAATATAAACAGTTGAGTCATGAGTTTCTTACCGTGGGAATTGGAGCTTCTAGTGAATAAATTTTATTCATACTATTGTCTGCATTTCCTTGCCTTGTAACCACAGGAATCCGGGGTTTAAAACATCTTACCAAAATCATCAATACACACACACACACACACACACACACACACACACGTAATAGCAGTTTATAATATTTTTTCCATGCACAGATTCTAACACTTAAACAGCTGAAAACATCTCAGAAATAAGAAAATTCAATCAGTATACTAAATAGACCAAGAAAAGAATGGCTTCTTAGATATTACATTTATAGAAAGGAAAAGAAGCATAGGAGAAAGTAGTTTCAAGCAGTCACCTCCTCGTGGTTTCGTAATGGCTGCCTTTATTCTCCTGTCCTGCTTGATTAAAGTGATTTTGAGTCAGTTCCAGATGAAGCTTTCATTGAGATTGTGGGATTTTACTTGCCTTCATGAGCTCTGCCCTCAGCAGTAGAGAGGGTTTCCTCCACTGAAAGAGAACTTTTCACTGAACACTGAGGGAACATGCATGGGGCAGAACCACTCTAACCAGTGTAAAACATAAGAGCAAAGGCAGACAGTAGTCAGTTCCCAACCTTGAGTGAAACAGCCAATCAACACTTTTACCATTGCTGTTGACTGATATTACTGTCTATCCCAGTTGCACACAGTGTTTGTTCTTTTCCTCTTTTTCACTACTTAAAGCATCATTTAGTCTTTAATAAATGATTGTCAAACTATTCTGGAATTGGCAAGTTGTTGGTAAGATATAGTAACACATACAAGAACCTGGGAGTTTAGAAGAAACAAACCTCATCTAGCACAACTCGTGATCTAGTCTAGTCCTTTGTGGAGTTGAAGACCAAAGCCTTTTCTCCCTTAAACATTCTAATTTTTCCTCTGTATCAGAACATCTGTTGATTGTGACATCATTTGAAGCTTATACTTCAGTGAAAACAATACATAGCACTGTAGCTTATATTTTGATACATTGGCTGGGTTGTTAATACTAGTCATTCAATAGATGGATGATCCCTCATCAAAGTAAAATCTACCAAGGGAAGTGTGAGACAACTTTTATAAATAAACAAAATTTGTGGCTCATTTTTTTCAAACTAAGCTTTCCAACATAAGTTAAGACTTTTATGCAGAAATGTTCCAAACTTGTATCTAACAAGAGCGTAAATGTAAAAATTAATTTCATAACCTGTAGTAAGAAAGACTTAAGACTTCAGTAGAATATAACACTAAAATTTCTGAAAAGAAATCAGTCAAGTAGAAATTACTAAAAATGTTATTTTTCATTACTTCTTTGAAAACTATATGTAGTGCATTTTGGTCATGCTTATTTCCCTTCCCATCCACTTAACCTCATTCTTTTTTAAAAAAATTAAGTCCAACTTCTGTTGTCTATAGATTTTTGCATGTATGGCCCTACATGACTATAGTCAACCTACCAGGGGCCATATCCTTAAAGAAAGACAACTCTTCAATTCTCAGCAACTACCAATTGCCAGTAGCTCCTCATCTAGGACTAAGAATTTGTGCCCACCCACCCCTTGAGCTCCATGCTAGAATTTGTCTGACTTAAGCTTGCTCAGGCTATGCATGTTATGACAACTGCTATAAGTTTATATGCACAAATGCCCTATTAAGTCCAGAAAAAAAAACTGTTACCTTGTAGTCATTATCCCTTCTGTCTCTTAGAATGTGTCCACATCCTCTTCCACAATGATCCCTGAACCTTGGGAGGAGGGCATGTAATATAAATGTCCCATTTAAGCTGAACATTCTGCAGTCTCTTATCTTGCAGTTGTGGCTTTTCATGTTAATTGTCATCAACTGAATAGAAAGAAAACTTTCCAGATAAGGGCTGAGAGATGCACTAATCTGTAAGTATAATGATAAGTCACTAGTACTTGGCTTAATACCATTATGTCCAATTAACAGAATAATAGTAGTAGGAACTTTCCTACTTCAACTGATCCATCCAACCACAGATTCTTTGTCTCAGTAACAGTGATAGATATGAATTTATCTTGTAAAGCAGACGTTAAGTCTGATCAGAAAGTGGTTGCTTACTCTCTTGTCATGCATGCCACTATTGCACAAGTAGGCATGTCTTGCCAAGCCAGTTGTTATTGCAACTTATAGGATTCACAAGTGGATGAGATCGATATTACTTTTCTTCTCAAGTAGCATGCATGTCACCTTGGAGAAATGTGAAAGTTCTATCCACCTTTACTTGGATCGAATACATTGACTTTGTGTTGTCAGGCATTTATAGCAAGTGAATTCCTATCCTCTGAACCATAGTGTCTATGCCATTCATGTCTGTAAAACCCATGAAACCAAATCAATATAGAGGTACAAAGAAAGGTCCTAAGATATGACTTAGCAATGGAAACTATCTTATTTAGTGTTTCCTTGAGATAGATCTTAGGACAAAGATTTGGGCAGTAACAGTGAGGTTACTGAGGGGTAATCCCAGAAGACACAACAAAGGTATGAGAGAATGTCCTAATTTAGTATGTCCTATTCCACAGAAAGAATGCACTCTACGTACTCTCCAATGACAATACATTGATAATTCCTGTCCACTATGTTACAGCTCCCCTTACATTCCTCTTTCCCTGCATTTATCATACAAAGAGTCATTTTGTCCATTTTTCTAGTTGATCAACTTTAAAGTACATTTCTTAGTAAATTTCCTCCGTGAAGCTTTCCTTAAACATTATCTTCTTTGTTATTTTCTCAAATATTGGGACATCATTGCCCTTTTTCCTACAACTTGTCCTTTCTGAGTAATGTATTTTTGTCATGGTTTCCCTTTCAGCTATTTACATTCAAGTGTCTGCCATCTACTTGGTGTATTAGCCTTTGAGTTTTATTAAGAGGAAGATAATAATCATATCACCTTCATTATGTCATTGAAGAATTAAAACACTATAAAAATCTATAAAAGAGAGAGAGAGAGAGAGAGAAGCATGGCCATAGTAGTATGCCCCACAAAGTAATTATTCAGTACATTTTCAGTATTTATTTATTTTATTTTATTATTATTTTGTTTTGTTTTGTTTTCGAGACAGAGTTTCTCTGTGTAGCCCTGGCTGTCCTGGAAGTCACTCTGTAGACCAAGCTGGCCTCGAACTCAGAAATCCTCCTGCCTCTGCCTCCCAAGTGCTGGGATTAAAGGTGTGTGCCACCATTGCCCGGATTCATTATTCTTATAACCAATAAAATAAACAGTTGTGTTCCTATAGCAAGCTCACATGATAGCCTGTACCACATTCCTCATCCACCTCAGCCCAATGATCCTCTATGGACATTCATAGACTGGTACATAGCTGGATCAAGGAGGCCGGTTTAGCTAATCTCAGCAGGAGCCATCTCTATAGGAGAGCAGTCTTCATTCAGGTGACAATCATTGGTGGAAAGAAAGCAATGGTGAACATTTTTTTGCACACTCACACTCTGACACAGAAGAAGGCATTGTCCTTTTACCCCTTCTCTTCACTTCCCAGGAAGGAGGCTTTGCCATACTCCGGAATACGGCTCTGAAGCTCTGGGGCTCTTGACATGGCTGTGCCCTTGTTAACAGCACACATTCACTCCAGCCTTCATTTACTCAGGGCTTCCTGCACTGCCTATGGCCTCTGATGTTTGAAGTTACTGAGTGGGTAAGGAGCTGATGTGAAGCTTTAATCTTGTCCACAGGACAAAGGATCAAGCCAAGTACAGACAAACACATTTGAGGGCAGACAGTCACTGTACTGCCATTTATTTTCTGAGTTCTTGAAAGCAGTCTAGACACAAAAAATGCATGTTTTCTCCAAGTTCTCATGAAAACCTGGTTAATTAATTAATTGTACATGGTGGAACTATACAAGGAAGGTAGGCATTTCTTTTATCTCCCCAAGTTAATATTTTTATTACTTTATATCTTGATTGCATCTTCCACTCCCCCTCTCCTCCCAATTCCTCCCTCTTACCTCACCTTCTCTGCAACATCCTCCTTCCCCCTTTCTCCTCAGAAAAATAGAGGCATCCCATGGATATCAGCTTGTCACATCAAGTAGGTCTAGACACATCTATTTTGGCTAAGCAAGACAGTCTAATTCGAGGATTGGAATCCAAAGGCAGGCAAGAGGGTTAGATATAGCCGCTGCTTTTGCTGTTAGGAGCCTCATGGGATGGATCTTAAGCTGGGCCAGTCATTGGTTTGTCAGTACCTCAATTTCAGCAACATTTTTACCTCTGCAGATCTTGTAGTCAAGACAAACTGTAGGTTGAAGGTTTTGTAGCTGGGTTGTCATCCCATTCCCTCTATTGGAAACATTTTCAGGTTACAGTAGATGGCCCTATCAGGTTCCATATCTTCCCATTGCTAGGAATCCTATTTAGGGTCACCCCATAGATCCCTTGGATCTTCCATTATCTTAAGTTTTTAGCTCATTTTAGAGATGCACCCCCACTCCCAGCACCCAATCCCCCACTGATTCCAGGTCTCTCTCCTTGTACTCTCTTAACATAGTGTTTTAGGAAACTGGAGCAACCAAATATCCAGACTCCCAGTCTGCTAGCCATTGCTGTTCTACATGATCTTACTACTGATCTGAGTAGGCCAAGGGTCCCATGCTAGAAATCTCATATAGCTAGAACTCTAGAATGCTTATGTGGATTTTATATGGAAATCTTAACTTTAGGCTAATTTTCCTTGAATAAAGGTGCCAAATGTACTGAGTGTTGGATCTTTCTCAGTAGAATCGTTATTTGATAGTTTTTCTCTTTCTACTCACTCTCCTGAGCCACTTTGGTTCATGATTCTTGGCTCAGGATCTAGGATATAAATGTTGGCACAGATTGGCTACATATGAAATTTCTTTCTCAAGATTTAGGATCTTATGCAATCTATTCAAAGAAAGTAAAGCTAAAGATAATTTCAAAAGGAAATTGTTTTGAGGCATGTAATATATCCAGCAGCCTCCTGTAAAACAATTGCCCTGTCAAGAAAACGTTTGCTATGAAAAGAAAGAAAGCCCTGGAAAAGTGGCACAAGGTAATCAAAAGGAGCTAAGAGCAAGCAAAGGAAGGAAAAAGGACTTTATCTGAAACTGATAAAACCATAAATATTTCTGTAGCTGATGCCTGCTCAGATTAAATGTTATTTGTGAGGATTCACTTGTGAGAAAGCTAGGTCAAAGTCAGTTCAGTAAAGAAATATCTTGAACACTTGCCATGAGAAAGGTATTGTGTTAGATTTTGAGGACACAACAAAGGAATTAGAATATTTTTCTTCATTCTCCATGTTACCTTAATTTTTTTGCCTCCTTGTCCTGTTGCAGGACTTAATGTGCATATCTTTATATGCTTAAACTCAAGAGTTAAAGCATGATAGTTGATCAAATCTATAGCTGCTGTTGCAACTTGAAAACTTAAAGAACTCCAGGAAGGTAATATGTGCAGGTAAGCCCAAACATCAGACACATATTTTATGGTGGATACTCCTGTGTTCACATGAGAAATTCCAAATCTCCAGGCTTCCATCTGTGACTCCTCTTCACAATGAGATGTATGATGATGGGGAGTCCATGATTACATTCATAATCTTCATGATGCAACATCCAATTTTAACCTCTCATTGCACATGTGCTGCCAGAGAGATAAGGGAACATTTGTAACCTGAGATAAAGGTTCCTACTTTTGGCACTGACCCTGAGCTAGCCTGTTAGTGCTTTCTCCAGTTACCTCTTGGAGCCTTTTATTCAGTTTCTGTCAAGAACAAGGAGCTGGTTTACTCTCAAAGGATTATAGTAGAACATTTGAGTAGTGTGACAACATGTAGTGATACTTGGGAAGAGACACATTTCTACATGGTGAAATGAAACCCCTGTAAATGCTGAGTCAGGACACATCACCCAAACTACCAAAACTGGGCACCAGGGAAGTGAAATAACTTGAAAGAAGTTGTAGTTCTCAAATGTCAAGTCTCCAAGCCGTACATATTCTACAGACATGACTGAGGGCCATGTGGTGTGTTTTATGCATGAGCACCTCAACCATGGATACTTATCACATTAAGAGTAAAAACTGAGAATGATATCAGGCACACATTACATTGGCAATGGGGGAAAATGGCTGAATCACACTTCACACCTTTCCTGTATCGTGCCATGCTGTCCATTAAAGAAAGAATGAGGGTGGATGTGGTGAATAGCATCCTAGTAATTTTAGAAAAATGGTGCTTTTTCCATGGGTCCCAGGAAATGAACACACCCAGGAGTTTCTGATCATTCTTGGGATTACACATTTCTAGAAAGCTAAAGATATTTGTAGAGCATTAAAATATGTAGAAGACTTATTTGTGCTATATGTTCACATTTTTTGGCCTTGACTTTTAGCTCTCAAATGAGGGAAGTTATTTAGGTTTTATTTTGTTCTGTTTAAATACTCTGTGAATCAACAACAACAACAAAAAAAAAAATTCCCAGAAGATAAACTTTAATCTACAAGAAGAGGGGGCGACTTACTGACATATTGCTATGGATTGGGGAGGGGGGTGTCCAATTGTCAATACTATTTTTCTTTTTTTTTCCTGTTTTCTTTTCTTAAAGCACTCTTTTGATGCCCTCCCATAGACTTGCATCAGTACTCTGAGAAAACATCCCATGACTTTCCAATCATATTCTTGCTAGCTATTATATTAAACTGCCTTCTCGTGAGGATTTCAAATTGAAATGATTAAATTAGAGGCAGGAGTGCAGCACACTGGGTTGGATATGAAGAAAGTAGTTGACTGATACATAACACAATGGAACAGAGAACAGCAACAGAGCCAATGGAGGCAGTGAGCAATAGTGTCCCTTTCCTTGAGCAGCTTGGAAGGCAAGGCAAGTATTACTCTCAACATCAATTTTCCCTCTGTAACCAAGAGAATTGTATCCATCACTTTAATACCTTTTCAAGAAAAAGATATATCTTAGGGGCAATATGGATATCTCCCAGAATTTCCAGGTCAGTTCCAACTAAAGCTAAATTAACAAGAAAACCATTTCTTCCTAGTTAAGTAATACTTTTGCTGACATTGTTTTCTTTTCTAGAATATTTCCATGAAAAGCTTTGGAGAAAGGACCCTAACACAGGCACATGGACTTATGCTCACAAATACACCCATGTACCTGCATTTTTTTGGCCTTGTAATTGAAAGTCAGCCTCTGCTTCAAACACGGGCAGAAGGACTTTGGTTCTTCCCTTGAGTATACTGTGTCTTTCTGAGTAGTCAATGGATTCTTAGTGAACCAGTTTCTCATGCATCATCAACTATCCTGAAAATCTATACAATCCCTCACCATATGGCATATAAGAAATTGGTTCAGATGAATGTCTGAGAAGAAATTCCACAGGACCTGGCCTGAAAGAGCATCTGCACATGTGGCAGATGTGGGAGGAAGAGCCTCACATTTAAATCTTCTCTAGACAAACGAGTGTTGTCAGCTTCCTGTGTGCTCAGCGTCAAGTGTTCTCATTTGTAGAATAAGGATAACAGTGATTGTCTTCTCATGGCTGTCATAGGGATGTAGAGAGTTCAGCATTCAGGGGCACAGGGCACAGTGGCTAGCACAAAAGCCAGTAACAATACCCAATCACCATCTCTTTTACAGTTATCAACAATGACAAATTTTCTATGGACTTCATTCACATACTTTACTCCAGGCCCAGAGCAGTCAGTGTTAGGATGGAGACTTTATAGGGTTTAAGCCAGCCTAGGGTCCTCCATTCAGAGGACCTGATATTTAGTTGAATTATAGAGCAAAGTTTAGTGTCAAGTAAAACAGTTCCTCACACTCTCATACTTGACACTAAACTTTGCTCTACACTTCAACTAAAGTTAAGGTCTCCCGGGGGACTCCTAGACTGGCTTACACCCTATAAAGTCTTCCTCCTAACATTGACTGCTGTTTTTTGGAATAGATCATCCAGGTACCTCCTTGCCTTAGAACAAAACTCTGATAGAAGAAATCATCTCCATGTTGCTAATGATGAACTCTGTAACAATTACCATAATGCCCAGTGTGGTGGCAGTGAGACTACAGCGTCCATGGGCTCACATCACTGAGAAAGTCTGAAGAGCAGGTTCCTAAGGAGCTTCTCTAGACGTGTCACCAGCTGAGAGGGGGAATTCCACCTTTTACTTCTTGGGCTTGTGTCTTCTCTCGGGACCAGTAGGGATTTCTCTGAATGGGGAAATGTAGTGGCAGGAATCCAGTGAACCCACAGCAGGAAGCTGAGAGTGTGCATCTTTCGCTGTATGACTCATCAAGTTGCTTCACTTCCAAATCCTGCTTTCTTTTGGTAGAACACATAGACACTACTTTCAGGATTTACTTCCAGACAAATAGACCTTTTAAGAATCTAATGAACTCTCTCCCTTCTTTCCTTCCTCCCTCTCTTAACAAATGTTTATTGACTATTTACCACAAACTAAAATAACTAGATTCTCAGTAATAAAGATGTACAAAACAGGATCCATGTTCTTGTGTACTGCTCTCAGTCTAGTGCAAGAGAAAAGCAAAACACATTTTCACAATCAGTAGGTTATACTCAGACAGGGACAGGGCAATAGATGTCATGGAGCTGCATGGTGGACTGGAGTGTGGCCATGGCAGAGATGTGGTTTTTAGCCTGGATGATCAAAAAAGAGCTCTCAGATAGGGATACATTTGAGCTGAGACCTGAACAAAGGCAGAAAGCTGGACATGGAAGGTTCAAGGGCATCGGATGTTTTGAGAGTGGGTGTATTATTTTCTAGGAAAAGAAAGAAAAAAAAAAAAACACTGGGTGTGACTATAGCAAAGAAATAGGCAAAATAATTCAGAATTTTCTTGTGAGCTATGTTAAATGGTTTTGGGTACAACCCTGAATGATAGAGGACATCTAGGCCTTTGAAACTTTACAAAAGCATTTGGATTTTGAAAATCAACTTTATTAACAATGCTTACCATTTAATTTAGAATTACAGTATTTTACATATTAATCATTAATAGGATCTCTAGTCATGAATTACACTGTTCCCATAAACATACCTGGCCCTAATGGAAAGACATTGAGAGGCTGGTACATCTCTTTCTTTAGAGAACGTGAGAGGCTTCAATGATGAAGAAAGGGGCTTTGGATGATGTAATGGTGCTAGAGCACATAGGACTCTGGGTTTGAGTCTCAGCTCCAAAGCAAATGAGCAAACAAAAGAGACACGGCATTTGTCATAGGCAAATGGCTAATAGAGATTATTTCCATAGCCCTTCAAGTTGATGGAAATTTTTCAAAAATATAACTTTACAATGGGTAGAAAATGAAAGCCAACACCCTGTGTCTTAGGGTTGGAAGTGCACTGGTGTTTTGGAAATAACATGTCATTGACTAGACTGGTGCTTGACTCTTGTCCCCATGTGAACCCTGGGATTAGAGTAAATGTGGCTAATAGTGGTTCGGTGAAGGATTGCAATGAAATACCACAAATGTGAACTCTTTAAAATATAGTTCTTATTTCCAGTGTACATCAGTCATCAAAGTGACAAAGGTTTTAAGCATTTTGGGGACTTAGAAACTTTCTGACAATCTGATATATCAATAATAACATGGCATCAATCTGAGAAATTAGTATGAAATATTCAAAATATTCACCGATGAATCATTTGTGGAACTGTTATATAATCTTCATTATGTAGCTCTCTGAAGAACACCCTTACAACATGATAATCATCGTGAAATATCATGAAATACATCATATTTATACATATCCATATAGCTTAAAATATGATAATACATCTTTCTTTAAAAGTAAGGTATGTTTTGATCATATCATTATGTAATAAAAGTATATAGGCTGAGATAGCTCAGTTAGTAAAGTGCTTGTGGCACCCACATTAGACTTGAGATCAGTCCTCAGAACTCCTGTGGAAAAGCTGGGCTTGGTGACATTTATTTGTAACTCCAGCACTAGGCAAAGACAGGCAGATTCCCGAGGCGGTGGGGCAGAGACAGGCCAATCCCTGGAGCCCACTGACCAGCCAACATGGCCAAACTGACAAGTTCTGGACAAGTGAGAGACCCTGTCTCAAAACAAGGTAGCTGGTGTTCCTGAGGATGACACCCAAGAGTCACCTCTGGCTGCGCAATCAGCCACAGACATGCACATAAACACACAGGTAGTTCGCACTCAGCCACAGACGTGCACATAAACACACAGGTAGGTACTTATTTTTAAAAAAATATATCTGTACTTTTCACAAAATCAAATCATTTTATGTGATTTAAATAAAATGTCAGATGATAGACTCAGCATGCTTCCTCATTACAGCATTATATTTTTGAGTGTTATGAATACATTTTAATCAAACTTGTTGGATCATTTACTCACAAAACCTTTATTTACCAAGCAAATAAAATGAGAAATATTCAGTTTTCAGCTGAACATCTAAGATTCTTTTTAAACCTCTCTGGAACTGTTTTTTCCTCACAGTTTACTTGGGTAGAGTACCAGACAGGAACCACAAAAGATGGATTTTTTTACTTCAGATAAATGGGTAACCTTATTATCTATTTACTTTGGCAATAGAAAGGTCATCTGAATTTTCTATTACTCAGATTCTATTTGAAGAAATCAAAACAAATAAGTCATAGCTGGTGAGCTCAGCAGTGCCTCATTGTGAGTCATATAAGGTTTTTGTAGCTTTACTGTTCTCAGTGCAACTCCTGGTCATGCCCCTGCCTCTGCAGAACCATTCCTTTTTAATAATGTGCAGGCTTCTGTTTTGATTTTAAAATTTCTCTCTAAACAATGCAAATGCAGAAATGTGTATGTCCATAAATTCCAGAATGTGTGTGTGTGTGTGTTAGTGTATGTGTGTTGGAGAGTAAAATAGAGTTCTTTGTTACCAACACAATATCTTTTGATGAAAAGATGGGCTCTCTGTTCTGGGAGCTGGGAAGTGGGACAGTGTTTTCCCAGTCTCACACATACGAATGCAATTAATCATGCAGAAAAGAGTATTGTATGCAGTAACCTTGATTACATTTTCCAACATCTCTTTCAGTTTCCTGTGGGAGGACAAAAGGTAACAGAAAGTCCCTTCTACAGTGACAATAAACTGGAACACAGTTCTTGCATAAGTGAATCTGGGACAAGCATCCCTACTGTGTTGAAGAGCATTTTGTCTTTTACTCTTTTCCTCCTTGAAGAACTAGTTTCTAGTGAATACATACTCTTGTTACAAACCTTGGGGATCCAACTGCTTTGCATTTAATCAAGGTTAGGGACAAACTATATGCTAATCTGATTCTATCTGCCTAAGCGATGCCAGGAAGGTGAAGAAGCTGAACTTGCTATTGAGGACAAGCAGATTGGCTTAAGGTCATCATCTCAATGTCATGTTTTTTGACCTCAGTGGGAACCTCAACCTGTGACTCTTCTAGAGGGGTGTTGGCATTGAGCTGCCTCATGTTCTGCCTGCTTTGACAATGCAGAGAGCCTGGCATAAACTCTTTTTCCTAGAAGTTCTCTAGGTAAACTGGTCTTCATGTCAATTTCCAGTGAGGGAACCTTGCACACAGATCCGTGACTTGCATACCTTATGAGATGAGGAGAGATTCTTCTATCTTAGGCTACATGAGCCCAGTTGCTAGAGCATTTTCAGTTCTCTTCACAGTGGGCAAATTTCCAAGGTCTGGGCTCAAACTTGACCGTATTCTCCTGCCATTTGCATCCCAGCCAAAGACTCTTAGAAAGAGGCAGTTTCCCCAGACTATGATCACAGCATAAAAATAAGGCCTTTTAGGTGTAAGCGGCATCATTGCAGTCTCTGTCTTTAGACCTATATTGAGATGGCCACAATCGCCAAACTCTCATGAGACAATCATATCAGTAAGTCTCCTCATTTTTCAGTAAAGGGAATATGTGACAATCTGAATGTTGATATCAATGATTCAGATTTACATAAAATAATGTATAAAGGATCTGGCACTGGGTCTGGCATATTTTGGACTCAATTAATGTCCACTGGAGATTGGCATCTATTGGTAGCAGCTTCCTAAATAGCAGAACAAAATGCAATCCTTCAGACACAATAATAAAATCTAAGGTGGCAGGCAGGGAGAGGTTTGTCCGTCCCAACCTTCTAGACCATCTCCATTCCATTTCCTAGAAGTCATTGACTCTCTGTCCTAGGGCCTCTAATGACTGGTGCCTGTGTTCCCTGCATCTCCCTGAATGAATGGAGTTGAGCATCCTGTGGAGTGCAGTGGTTTAAAACTTAGAAATGGACTCTGGAGCAAGGGAAAACAACTCAAAGGGAGTCAGGGTTCTTCTTTATGTTAGCATAAAGAAGATTTCTGACTAATCTTCCCAAATGACTGAGGTCCAACTCAACTGTCTGCGAGTGGGAGAGAAATGCTTGGGAGAAAGAATAGAGATGTAATATGTCAAGGAGCTATGTGACCTCTGTGGTGGTAGTAACTTATGAAGTGAATCATTAGCTGAGTAAGATGATGTATGTCTGTGTATGCAAATGCAACAGAAATGTCTCATCATACACATACACAAATATGGCTGGCAAAAGGAAAGAAAAAGTCTTCTAAAAACAAAACCTTGCAAGCTAGGGAGATAAAGGAAAAACAAAACCAAACAAAGAGCAGTAAAGCAGAGCTCCTATCCTAAGAGGTGAAAGTAGTCAAGCATCGAGCCAAAGAACAGTGGGAGCACTGTGATCTGTCACTGGGCCTCTGTCACCCTGGCTCCAGGTTATAGCAGTTTGACTTCCTCCTTCCACTTTGCCCTGGGCTGTAGCCCTTGAAGTATGGCTTTGTCTTTCACTAAGGCACATGGATTGGTAGGATCTTAGACCTGTCTGTGCCCAACCTGCTGAAACACACTTCAGTGAACTCAAATGCCTTATCACAGAACCATGACACCACATTGCTACCTAGAGCTAGGCCTGTGCTGGACATTACACAGTGTCTTACTTCCTATACTGAACCAGTCTCTTAGGATTTCAGATCATGTATTATTTATTATAAACCCTAGTAAGATTTGGTTGCTGGGAAGTTTTTTGTTATGTTGTTTTGGTGGATATGCAGAGTTCCAGCTACCATGGCTGGGTATATATTATGTAATCCACACACTTCAGTGTAGTAGCAGAATGAATAGTGTCTTAGAATCCTACTCCATGTAAATTCTGTTTATTAGAAGAGACTTTTGCCATTGGATGAGCTAGTGTGGCCAGGTGCCTTGCTTATTTTAAACATAAGCATTCAGCTTGAAATTTAAGTTTCCTTTAAGCTTTCATGCAGAGTCAGAAACTGGCATATGTTATTCAATGGTCTCATTTTGATCTACTTGCATTTGAGAATCATCTGGGCTGTCCAGGAGACACATGAGCTCCTGCCAGCTCACTAAATACTTCAAGACTCAGTTTCCCCATTTGTACAATAGAGATCATAACAATGCTTTGCAAAGAGACCTAAGTGAGACACAAGTCCAGAATAAAGCATAATGGATGTGGAAAATGTCACTGGTTATTATTACAAATACTGTCATTTTATGTGTGTATGCATGTTACATGCATATATTTTTGCATATATATTCACACGTAGGGTGCACAGGCTGGGTGCATGGGTCAGGCGTATATGTAAGTTTATGCATATGCAAGTGTAGTCCAAGATTGATTAGGAGTCTTTTCCAATTGCTCTTCACCCTTTTTGAGGAAGAATCTTTCAGTTGGAGCCAGACCCCAGTATTTTGTGTGAGTGCTGTTGATCTGAACTCTAGCCCTCGTATTTGCATGGCAACAGGCTTATCCACTGAGCCATGTCCCCATCCCACAAACACAGTTATTAATAAGGCAATACCAGCTTGCCCTTCTCCAGACACTGAAGAGATAGTTTCATTTTATATTCTTCCTGTCCTTCGGAACAAAACTCAAAACTTTGTACAGATGGCTTTACTTTAACTGGAGAGTCATGGTCTGTTTTAAATGGTTCCCTGGGTGTAGTGGTAATTTTTAAAGGAAAGACTACTCTAAAATGGAAGTCTTTTACTGACAAAATGCAATAAAACCCAGCAGAATTCAATTACCCCTTGATTGGGTCAGGTCAACGAAGAAGGGAATGAGGGAACTGTACATTTGAAATCAACAAATTGAATTTGGTGCCTTCTGCAACCTCAGCAATTGCTTCCTCACTCCTTCACAAGATCGGAGGTAGACCCAGCAGCTTCCAGATTCTCAGCAGGCATGCTCTATCTCCGAGGAACAGCTTTTGTCCCTTGTTTAGCTTCTAAATTAATGATGTTTGCTCATAAAATTACTGCAGCTACAAAATATATGTTGAGTGTAACTTCTCTTCTTCTGCAACAATACACACGAAGATGAAGATATACATACATACATACATACATACATACATACATACATACATACTTGTGTGCATACATGTTTGTATACACACACACACACATACACACACAGGGAAGGAACTCAATTAGGAACTTGGTGGCCGGAACTGGAACAAAATACATGGGCAGAAAATTGCTTACCAGCTTGCTTCCCAAGGCTCTCTCAGATTGTCCCAGGTTTGTACTTCTTTCAGTGGGATGAGCTTCCCCACATCAACCATTTTTCAAGAGAATGCCATACAGATTTGCCTATAGGCCAAGCTGATGGAGGCATAGTCTCAACTGAGATTCCTTCTTCCAGATGACTCTAGTTTGTGTCAAACTGACAAAAGAACCTAACCAAACCATCATCACACAATGTTCAAATGCCTGGATGAAGTCTGCTGTAACAACTCTTACCTGACATTACCCTTCATAAATTATCTTCACTCCTTTTTTCAGATTAAGTACTCATCTAGAATTCTACTTCCATTTCTCTTTCCCCTCATTTCACATCAGTGAATAGCTGATGAGCCTAACACTCCACTATCTATCATTGACATTGATAGGTACAGTAGAGGTTGAATTTTGATTTTATTTCTTTATATGTATGGGCACAGTTATCAATTCTGTTAAATGAACCTGATGAATTAGCAATTGAGATAGAGTTATTCAACAGAAGGTTCAGAAAGCAATGTTGATTCTGTCATCTCCTTCTTCCAAAGTTCTGGCCTCTGCTAACATGCCCCAGATGCTATACTTGAGTAGCAGGAATAGGCTTGACAGATACATGCTGATCTAGAGGACATGCTGGCATATATCCAAATAGTAGCATAAGGAAACATGGATTTTGCTGATGGTGTGTTTTGGGTTTGTTTTACATACCGTTTATCTAAGAAAATATCGCTAATGTTCAAGTTAAAGCCAAAATCTATGACATGATTCTCCTAGCCCTAACCCCACCCCAAATGGAGGTTTCTGGATGTCTCTCCTCTTTAAGCACCATCCATCTCCTTCCTCACCATCTAACAGTTTTCTACATACACACTGCATTCCTACTCACACTGCATTCCCACCCACACTGTATTCCCACCCACACTGCATTCACACACATATTACATTCCCACTCACACTTTATTCCCACTCATACTGCTTCCCCACCCAAACTACATCCCCACCCATACTGCATTCACACACACACACACACACACACACACACGCACACACACCACTGCAGTCACACAAACACACACTGCTTTTTCACACATACTGCATTCCCAACCCACAATGCATTCCCATCTACACTGCATTCCCACCCATACTGCATTTCCTCTCACACTGCATTCCCACCCATAGGGCATTCCCTCAATGTGTTGGGCTATTACTTATGCAAAGGTTTGACACATGTTCATTTCTATTTTGTAACATTTTAAAATTTTAATTCACTTACCATGGTATTGACCATTTTTGTTATTATCTTTATTTTGTTTTTATATCTATGGGTTTCAACTACATATATGTCTGTATAACACACGGATGCCTGGTGCCCTCAGAAGCCAAAAGAGGTCAGTGTGTACCCTAGAATTGGAAGTTTTGAGGGTTGTGAGATGCTTTGTAGGTTCCGTGGACCAAACTTTAATCCTCTGCAAAGGCAGCAAGTACTGTTGGATGCTGAGCCACTGCCCCCACTCAAATTAAAGTGTACAGTGTGTTAATATTAGTCTCTCCATGGCTGGATGGTGTGTGTCTATCACAACACTTGATTTCAAAACTATTTCATCACCCCCCAAAGAAATTTTGAGACACTTAGTCACCATGCCAGAGTCTCCCACTGCCAGCTACAGTAAAACATGAAGCTGGGATTTGACTGCATGGATTTGTTTATTCTGAATGTTTTGTACAAATGAAAGCATACAGTATTTGACTTTTTACACATGACTTCTTTCAAGGTTTCTCTATGGCATATCAAGCATAAGAACTTTATTACTTTTATTGACAAGTAATGTTCTATTCCATACCATGTTTTATCCATTTATCAGTTTATGGACATTTGTGTTGTTTCCATTTTCCCTATTAAGAAAAATGATGCGGGGGCTGGTGAGATGGCTCAGTGGGTAAGAGCACCTGACTGCTCTTCCGAAGGTCAGGAGTTCAAATCCCAGCAACCACATGGATGCTTACAACCATCGGTAACGAGATCTGACTCCCTCTCCTGGAGTGTCTGAAGACAGCTACAGTGTACTAACATATAATAAATAAATCTTTAAAAAAAGAAAAAAGAAAAATGATGCATGAGTATTCTTATGCTAGTTTCTGGGTGAACATATGTTATAATTTCTCTTGCATACATATTTAGGAGTAGGGTTGCTGGAACCTCTGATAGCTCAATTTTTCCAGTTAAAGAATTGCTACACCTTTCAAAAGTGGCAGGCTACATTTCCTCCAGTACTGAATACTTTCCTATATCCTGTCATCGTTTGCTGTCCTTATAATCTTTTTGGAGATTAACCACTGCATAGACATTAAGTAGGATCTCATTTTTCCTTCTTAGTTTTTGATCTGGACAATTTCTGGTCATTTCTGAAGCTGTTGCTTAAAGGTATATTCCAGAGGGAAACATCCCTTGACTTTCCTATGCCCACCATAGGCTGGGATTCCCCTGAGAAACCCACCTTCCTTCAGTGTTAGTAACACTGAACTTCACCCAGAGCAGAAACCAACCATTCCTTCTCATTTCCCATTCCATGCCCAGCACCCACTCACTGTGAGAAACAGAGTTGCTTATCAAAAGCATGTTCAATGAATGACAGATTAAAGAGAGGGAAGAAAAGTAAATCATGCTATGAGGTTATCTGCTTCAGAATTAATATGGTAAATGTTCCAGTCTAGTTCATTTCCCCAGCATTCCCACAGAGCAGGTAATTAAAGAAAATCTGACCCAATCACCAGAACTCATGTTCCTGATGCCTGAGCCACATTGCAGCTTAACCTGTCTGTTAAGGGAAAAAGTCCTTCCATGAAATCAAGCGGACCATGCAAACTGTTCCCTAAGCCATGAATTAAAATAAAAAGAGTGTGTCTTGGACTGGAGAAATGACTCAGCCAGTAAAGAGTGCTGGCTGCTCTTCCAAAAGACCCAGGTTCAATTCCCAGCACCCATATGGCAGCTTACAACTGTCTGTAATTCTGACACCCTCATACAGACATACATACAAGTAGAACACCAACGTACATAAAATAAAAAATAAATAAATCATTTCTAAAAGGAATATGTCTTTATGAAATGTCCAGCTTAGTGATTTCCCTCCTCCTGCTACGTATGTATGCAACTTCACTTCTAGATCTTTTGGTAGGTCTGGGAGGTGTTCCTGAAAATTCTAATGACAGTGGCCCTTGGGACTCATTCTGATAACATTTATCCTGCTTGATGCCTTGTTTAGCTAGCATAAACAAGTTGATATAGATATTTTAAAAAGACTTTGGAGTCAGACATGAATTTAAACCCTGGCCCACAAAAACTATCTGGGTGTTTCAAGACAAATTATGTGATCAGTCTAAATTTGCATTTCTTTATCTCTAAGTGGTGAAGTGCAAAAAACAAACCCACATTATAGAGTTTGTTGTAGATATTAAGTTAAATAATGTGTTCGAAACAGAAGTGTTTCATCTTGCTAGCTCTGTTGCTATTAGTATTATTTCATGATTAGTGTTACTGTATAAGCTGATGGAATGCATATACAGTGGACACTTTGAAAGGGGTTATTTACGTTTAGCTGAGTAGGAAAAGCTAAAGAAGGGTTGGCAATGACTGCAGAGACACTGTTACTTCTACAGGTAGTTTCCCCAGTAAAACTCAGGTGCCACTGACAAGCTTCATTAATGCTGATTTACAAGAAGTCTGCATTATTGCTGATGCACTGCCAACTCAACCTGAGTGGTCAAACATTCCTTTTGTAAACTTCCTAACTTTGTAACTTTGTAACCACTCAAGGCACATGTGGCCAGGCCCCTACCCTAGGAGCTCCAGCATTCAGACCCCACCAAGTATTTGCTGTTATGTAATGACTGTAACAGCCTTCCCAGCCCCTGAAGATGGGAAATTGGCCAGGCCCTATCCTACAAGAAAAAAACTAATCTCACCAAACCCTGAATTTGCCACAATATCAGGCCATATAATCCCTCAGATCCCAGGTCAACCTAGAGAGCTCTGACCCACTTCCTCAAAAAACCTTATACAAACCCTGTGCTATGCTCACTTCTGTGCTGCTTCTTGCCCAAGAGAAGCAATGGCTATTGTGTATTTTTCTTTCCAAAAAATCTCTTGTGTGAGGTGTGTTGTGCAGTGACTTTGCATTCTTTGGCTCCTGACGGCCTGAATACATTTCCCATCAAAGCTGTAACACATTTCTGAAGAATCTTAGTTCCTGTAACATATTATAGTCACCACTTCATTCCAGCTCACACCCTTAAGATATTTGTGTAATATGACTTCTTTGGGTGGCTGTAGTTGAAGAAAGTGTTGCTTAAGCATTTCATGGGTCTCTATAATGGACTACTGTGCTGTGTGAAATGCTCCTCTTGGGGAGCTTACAACCTAAACCTCTCAAGGGTTCAAGTTAGGACCTGGCAAAATTAAGACTGTCCATTCACTTATTCATGTACCAAATGCCTAATAAAAGCCAGCTTTAGGGTATACAGAAAAAAGAACCCAAATCCACACTTCCACAGAGACTGGTAGTCCCTACTGAGGAAGCAATACAGATAGGAAAAACAAACAAGAGACAAGCGTTATCATCTAAATGGCTTTACCGATTAACAAACACCATAAATGTTATAAAGCAGCTTGATGAGACTCAAAATGTTGGAAGAAGTGTAATTATATTATAATTCCAAAATTTTTTTTAAAAAGTACAATAAAATGTCAAAAGGAAAGAAAGCACAATAGTGAGGTTCCCCAGGGAGGATGTGAGAATTGCATCTTAGTGGGCAAGCACAGGTGGAAAAGTCCATGGAAAATGCACAGAAAGATTATAACTGCAGCAGGTTAGGCAGGTTATGTGTGGAGCAGAAGGGCAGGCCCTAACACACTGAGGAAAGAGGCTGGAAACACAGAAGGGACCCAAGGCTTACTGGGCCACTTTCTTAAGTCTCAGCAGAAGGCTGGGCTGATTTCAGAGTCTCTCTCCCCTTCTCACCTCTGCAGGATGAATTACCATCTCTGTGGTATTCATTTCCCTAGGTCAAGCTAGAATCTGTAAATAGACTTACAAATTCTTCACTGGATGTTTCATGGTGGTTAGTGTTAGCAGATGTGACAGTGGTCATTTCAACTTCTACAACATGTCAATTGTCTTCTTGCCTCTGATGGTTTCAGGCTGCAACAGGTGACCTTTGAAGTGCCCACCTGTGAGGGAAAGGAACAGCAGAAGCTGGCATTGGTTGGAGACTCCTCATCCTCAGCAGAATTCTTTGTCACCGTGGCTGTGTTCGCCTTTCTCTACTCCCTGGCTGCCACGGTCGTGTACATTTTCTTCCAGAACAAGTACCGCGAAAACAACCGGGGCCCACTCATTGTAAGTTGCTGTCTTTTTTTGAAATAATTTCTGTCCCTTATACCTTCTTTGGCAAGTGCCAGAGGGCATTGGAGTCACCTGCGCCTGTGAGGCTGGAGTGTGAGAGGCAATAATAGTTGATATCATCCAGATTTCTTGCATCTACAATAGAAAACACAATGCCTACTGATATCTGAGCCCTGGGATGGGAAAGTAGCACAAGATCTGGTAGAAATCATTTTGAAAACAGAACAAACGAAGGCTAGGAAGTCCATGAGACCCAGAAAGAACAGTGAGGCCTGATGTGACCTTATAGTTAGAGTATTATGGAGTTAGGCAGCCATTATTTTCAGTAGCCATGGTTTGTGCTTTTTCTGAAATGCATTGTTTCTTTATTATATGGTAACCTGAGCAACAAACTAGTTAAATTGAACCTCTCTCCTCCCACCACCCCAGTACTCTCCACTCCATCAGCTCTCCCCATCACACCCTTACTCACCCCACCCAACCATTCCTTTCTCTTGGAAAATGGTTCAATGACTCAAATTGGTGAAATCAATATAGCCTTACATGTTACTTATCCTGATATGACCATGTATGTACCTAAAGAGGAAAATAAATATATTTCACAATTTACAGCTATATTTACTTAAAAGTCAATTTTTCTGAAATGACCTGTATCTAAAAATGTCTTATTTGTTTTTCTCTTAATAATTATGTTAGTTGCCTTTTTGTTCAGATAACAAAGCATCTGAGATAATTAGCTTACATAGGAAAAAGGAATTGGGAGGCTTGTAGTTTTAAAATTGCAGTTTATGATTAGATAGAGTTATTATTCTTAGACATCAGGTAGGAGTGCCAGCTAACCATAGTGAGTAGCAAACTGCTAATCTTACGATCAGAAAGCAAAGTAGTGAGGGGCTTGGGATCCCACAATCCTATCAAAAGGCATATTACACCAGTGTTCTAAGGACCATGTATAGGACCATATGTCCTATCCACTATCTCCTCAAACATCCACCATGGGAACTAATTATTTGATGCACAAGCCTTTGGGAGACATTGAATGACCAAATAATAGCAATTATATACTCCCATTTTATAGAAGAAAGCAGCCGTTCCTGCCATTACAAAGCTTATTGCACGTCATCTTTATAGGCTACAATTCATTGTCAGCACTGACAGTAGAGAATTGTCTAATGCCTGGGTGAATCTTCTTTCGCTATGAGGTGACATACAATTTCCTGCTCACAATAAAATCAATATTTATAACCTGCTTGTCTATTGGGAGATCATTAAAATATTTTTGATTATAGATTGCTATGTGATTTGAGGTCTGTATGTCAGAAACAAGAAAATAGCAACGTCGCTATAATAAACTCCACCTCTTTTCATGTGCTTTTCGAGCATGCACTTTTCTCAACAGTATATCATACACCCCAAGGTATTTGGAAGATAAGTGAAGAAAAATAAAAAGTCATCCATCTCAGAGACATAAACCTGCAACACAATTTAGCTTTTTAGATTAATAATTACTTACTAACTGTATAGAAAATTTTGTTATTTTAGACAAGTGTGCATTAATAATAATTTTTTGGTCAATCAAGCTCCTTAGGGAGCCAAGGACAATTAAAAAGTAATTTAAACTCCATGTATACATTTTTGTTGCAAAGAAATACAATAGGGTAATCAATAAAGTGCTTTGAAAAATATTATAGTAGGCTATAATTCTTTGAGAAATTAAAATAGAAATTTAAGTTCAAAGCACATAAATAATAAATCTGCCAACTATTAAGAAATTTGTTTATTTTTGATGACTCACAAAAAATCAAATAAGTATTAATTCTATCATTTCAAATTGATACAGTACCATTATACTTCCAAAGGCTCACACTGAGACTATGCCGGGAATCCTATTCTTTCAAGTAGTGTTCATAGGTATGGAGAGTTGTATAGAATTCTTTTAGTAAGTTATATCTCTTTAATCTGATCTATAGATTACGGAGAAGTGAACAAATTGGGAAGGGCACCTGCAAGGGTGTCTGTTTAGGGCTCTGTGGTCAGCAAGAAGGAAGAGTGCAACCTCACACCTGTAGCACTCGACTGAATCACTGTGAGGAGAAGCAATACAGCAGAGCATGTGTGCATCTTTGGGCTGGTGTCTTTTTCTCTCATCTCAAAATGGAAGCAGAGTCGCTTCGCTTCTCCTGTGATGTACATGGAAGAAAGTGGCAGTAAAGCAGGAACGTGGTTTCTTTGGGTTTGGGGGGGATTTGTTTGTTTGTTTGTTTGTTTGTTTTGGATGAAGAAGACACTCTCAGAATTCTAAGGGCCAAGGCAAAAATCCTCATTCCAAAGAAAGAACTCTGCACGGCCAGTTTACTCATACACTGGGAAAAAGTCCATTTGTTATTTTAAAAGAAAAAACTTATTTTAGTCACATAAAATCATTTTGTTGAGTCATGCTGTTCTGGCCCTGCGCAAATAGTCTTTCTCATCAACAAAGATCAAATGAGATCAAAAGTTATATAATACACCAAACTGGTTTATTATTATTTATTATTATTATTACATCCTAGGGGAAGGGACAAAGAAGATATAATTCTACTAATGAAAACAGAAAGAGCCCAGTATGAAACTTCTGTGATATTAAAAGAAAACCCAATAATCAAAGTTTGTTTTAAAAGGAGCATATATCCTAGGGATCCGACAGGAAGACATCTTGCAGTTGGTAGAGCTGTGAAGAGCAAACCCTCTTGGTTCCAATCTTGCCACAAGTTGCTGCTCACAAGGAGCCAGTGTAAGCAGATGCAGCCTTGGGATGATTTGGATGATGCCCACTCAACTCGCTGTTAGAGAGGCACTTGCTGAGGGTCTAACCATTTTCCCAGTTCTTACTCCATCTTATATATGTAGAAAGATGGCCACTGGCCACGACTGCAGCAGGCCCTTCCCCTTACCATTGATTCTTTGATGTTTTCACTGTTTCACCTTTGGTAGTAGTTTGGTTTCCAGTGCTGTGACAAACTTAGCCTAAGAGAGAAAGTGTTTGTTTGGCTCCCAGTGCCAAGTTATAGTTATAGTCCATCACTGTGGAGAAGCCAAGGCAGCTGGAACTAAACAGCTAAGTCATATCACAGCCACAGAGCAAAGAGCGAAGAGTTATTGCATGAAAGCTAGTGCTTGGCTCACCATCTCTACTCTTATACAGTTGAAGACCAAACCCAAAGAACAGTCATCCCATCTCCATTAAAGTAATCAAAACCAAAATAACTTCCTACAGACACACCAAAGGCGAGACTTCTTACACAACACTTTATGGAGAATTCCTCCTTAGACTATGTCAAGCTGACAATTACAACTGAACATCACAATATTTTGGATTTTTTTAGAACATACACTTGAATTTCTTTTTAATTATATGATTTGAGATGGCCCTGGTCAGGCTTGCAATATGATATAAAGAAGTTTTTTAATTACACTAGCAAGACTGATTCCATCAGCTTTACAAAATCGGATACCCATCTGAAAACAAACAAATTCCCATCTTGATTTACAGTCTTCTAGGATATGACATCATACGTTGTAAATGAGAGAAGTGAGAAGGATGACACAACTAAAAAAAAAAAAAAAAAAAAAAAACATGAATCCTAACAATGGCATCAACTCATACTCCATGAACTAACAGAATGTATTGAGTTGGCTTAGTGTTCACAACAGCCCTAGTTAATATTATTGTTCACATAGCTAAGTAATGGGAAGATTGGGAATATCATCAGCTCTTCTATACCACATCACCGGCAGGTAGGGAGTATCAGTTAAGCCCAGTTCAAGGGCCCCTAAGCCATCATGTAAGGCTCTCAATTCGATAGTCTACAAAAGTTGTAGCGGGGAGATGTCTGTGCGGCTATGAGCACCCAGTAACATATTTGCTATGTCTGCTACATTGGAAACAGATGGTTTCTAGGTTCTTCTGACCACTCAATATCTATGTGGGCTTATGAAGTTACTGTTATATATTTCTAATGCTAGAACAATGGGAAACAACATTTAGGGTTTACTCTTTTGCCAATAACAGGAGAGGAAGCAGGCTTTAGAATGGCCAGGTTGATGTGTTATAAGTCAATGATAAGAGGATGGAAGAACTCTCAGAGAGACCAGAAACACATATATCAGTGGCTACCTAAAACTATTTTAATCTACTAGAAAAAATGATAAAAGAATCTTTTTAAAGTAGAAATGAGAATTTTAATATCTTCAGAAGGAAGTTAATGGCTAACAATGCTGAGTGATCCAGAAACAAGAGAACTGACCCATAGGAGTGAGCCAGCTGCCATATCTGCTACAGACAGTGACTTGCTATTTGGTTGGATACGTGCCAGCTCTCAGAAAGCAGTAGTCATCTGAATGGTACATGACTGAGGAATTGAAATGTCTCATCTGGTTATGTTTTATCATGTTTCACAAAGTATGACTTTCAAGCCAGTCTTTTACCCAGGATTGTACAGCATGGTATTCTGGGTCTTTTCAGATCTCATGTCAAAAGGAATTTAGGTTTTCTCAGCTGAATGTGAAGTTGCTTTAAAAGAATGAATTGTCTTACATGACTGACAAAATGCACTAAGGATGAGTAATGTAAGCAGTGGTCCACATCCCCAACAAGCCTCCGTGCAATGCTGTAAGAAGAAGTTTAGCTTAAAGTGACTATTCTAGGAATTCCAACCTTTCTCAATATGTGCCTCAATATTTTAATTTTAAAGAAGCGATGGAGGGAGAAAGGGAGGGAGGGAGGACAAATGAAAGAAGATGTATTATTTGAACTCTCGTATCCAACTGCACAAAGGTGACCAATTTGATAAGAGGTGGCTTATGATTCTGGGGGAGTTTACCCACTGTACCACATACTGATATGCTGGCTTGCATTTATATTTTGTCCAGTGTTTCCCAAATATATTTAATATGTTCTCATTTAGGCACAAAATAATCCTGAGAGAGAAGTGGAACAATGAGTCAACTCTCTTTTGCAAAGTCAGTGTAATTATACACAAACATTGGAAAGCTGGTCTGGGAGCTTGGGAGCCAGGCTGTTACCAGAAGACAGGTGCACAGTGAGGGCTAGAACCACCCTCTAATGGTTATGGTTAAACCACAAAGTCTTAGGCTGAAGTCCGATCTTTTGACCTGTGCTTAAATAGATGGAAGCCTGTTACAGTCTCTGCACGGGTGCTGTAAGGACAGAGGAGTAGAGGCAGGCAGGCCCTGCATAGGGAGAGGCACACTATAGTGAGAAGTCAATGATAGCAGATTCTAACATTCTTGCAGACATTAGTTCTAATAGTTCTTGTGTCTATTACATAGTCCTACAAAGTGAAGTTGGGCTTTTGTCCAATTTATTTTACTGTTCAATATGATTCTGTGTTTATTCCCTCTATACCAGACTTCCACTATTGCCCCAAGTCCTTAGGTATAGCTTGACTCATTTCTGAGTCTATTACATTGGAGGGCATAGATGATGTTCTTCCCTTGGAATTCACTCTAGTGAATTTGTTTAGTCAAACCTTGACTTGGGGGAGATCATGGGTAAAACATGGATTTTTCAATATCTGAGCTATTGAAATTAAGAGTCTCTCTCTCTCTCTCTCTCTCTCTCTCTCTCTCTCTTTCTTTCTGTCTCTCCCTCTCCTTTCCCTCTCTCTGCTGCCCATACCCACCTTCCCTTATTTCTTTTTATCTTCTCTCTTATTTCCTTCTTCCTGTCTTTTTCCTCATCTTGTCAGTTCTACTTCAAATCTGAGTGATTTTTACTGTAATAGTACTAAGCATCCTTAATGGGCCAACCAACATGAATGGGTGAATGAGTTAGGAGCATTTGTTACATTAACAAAACTCACTATGAAGCTCTTACTAGTAGTTGGCCTGCTCAAGCATGTGAGCAGGGCTTTGGTACCCTAAGAAGGGGAATGGCTTCCTGAGATGGACCCATGTGCCCACACACCCATTAGCATAAAATCTTTTTGAAGATTTCAGAGCATTTGGAAGCTGGCAGATAAAATAGAGAACATTGTTTTTGACATTTTGGCCCAGACACAATGTAACTGATTCTTGAACAAAATCATTTGAAATCCCTGAGTGCACTCCATGTTAATGGTAGATATGTTTGTCAGAATCCAAAGCCTGACTTGTCAGGCATGCGCTATACTTTAGATCTGCTTGATTTCTGTGTAAAAAAAAATGTTGACAACACAAAAGGGGTGAATTCACCTTTAAAGGAACTCTTAATATAAACTACTATAAAACTTGCATGAGCAAATAGTTTTCCCACAGGAATAGCACAGATAGAAGCAAACAAATTAATCTGTTTAAAATGGCCCTAGCATACTATGGACATGTTTTATCACTGTTGACATCTACAGTTCTTTTAAGCCTTTTAATGATTAGTGAATTCTTAATTACAATTTAAATGGAGATAAATTTCCACTGTGTTTGGTATCTATTTTCACCATGTTTCTGTAATTAGTAAGTTAAACACAGGGAAGAGCTTTAATAAAGCAAATGACTGCTTAAAGGATTAATGTTCATCTTCCAAAGCAGGCAGCTCTTAGCCACTGTTGGAAATATGTGTGCAGTGTTGGTGGATGGTCTCTGTCCTCTCCCCACCTGGTTTGTATTTGCTTCCTCTTTTTCCAGAGAACTCATCATCCAGTTAGAAAGTCGGAAGCTAGAGAATTTGGCCATGCATCAAAAGTATTGTGTGTGTGTGTGTGTGTGTCTGTGCGTGTGTGTGTATCTGTGTGTGAGCTTCCTGTTTTCAATGAATATGAATACAAAATGAACTGTGAAGTGTTCCTACATACATCCTCTGATCAGTGATGCCTAATACGTAGGAAAGAGAAGGGTCGTGTGTGCTTCTGATACTCCCACCCTATCCTAGTTCATTTGTGCTGCTATGACAAAATGTCCGAGACAGGTAGTTGCTAAAGCAGATTTCTTTTCTCCCTCCCATCCCCACAGTTCTGGAGCTAGGAAGCCAAGGTCTAAATGGTCACATATCTGGTCATCTGCTAAATGCTATTGTATCCTGATGAGGTAGCCCTGTGTCACTATATCCTTCAGAGAGGAGGAACAATGTGATCTTGAACTATGGAAGTGGGAAGGCCAGTGTGCCGAACACTGTATAAAGATTTTGTTTTTGAGTGGCTTAATAAGGGAGGAATCTACTTATCCTAATCACCTCTTTAAAGGTTCCACTTCATCTATCACTTTAGTAAAAGCATGCCTTTGGCAGAGTGCAAATTCAAAGGCACCATGGTGCCTTCAGTATTCACATGATGTGAAAGCAGCACTATTGAGAGGAGAGACCTTTAAGAGGTACTTGAGCTCTGAAGGTTTCTTCCTGATCAACAGGATTAAAGCCCTCAAAGAAGAGGCTTCAGGTAGTATTCCACTTGCTTGTCTGCCATTCCGCTATATGAAGACACGTAGCCTTTCAGCAGACACACAGACATGGTAACATTTAGAAACTAAAAAAACAAACTTCATCAGACAGTTTAAACTGAACTTGGAGCCTGCAGAACAGTGAGAAACTAACCTAACCTTTAGAAGCTCAAGTGAACTGAGAAACTGTCCCATTGCCATTGGTAATATTTGATCTATGTCTTTTGTCACTAATAAGGTAATGTAGTAGATAGACATTTGGGATGCTGCTAAAGTCAAATGTCCTGTAGTAAGTCAATACAAGTCACTTCTGCAAAGAGTTACCCAGCTCAAAATGTCACCAGGGCAGGGCTTGAGATATCATGATTTCACTGTGAAGTTTACAGCAGTAAGCAGCAGCCATTGAACACCTACTTCCTGCCTGCCATTATACTGGGTGCTTTTCATAATATTATGTAAGGATAGTACTTTAAATCCTCTTACTGAGATGTAGAGAAAGTGCCTGAAGATACTGACAAACTTCGCTCAAGAGGCAATTTAAGTCTGACCTCAGACCTGTTTTCACTGAACTTATCTCTTTCCTTTTTCTTCCTCTCTCTCTCTCTCTCTCTCTCTCTCTCTCTCTCTCTCTCTCTCTCTCTCCCTCCTTCTCCCTCTCCCTCTCCCTCTCCCTCTCCCTCTCCCTCTCCCTCTCTCTCTCTCTCTCTCTCTCTCTCTCTCTCTCTTTCTTTCTTTCTTTCTTTTTTTTTTCTCAAGACTGGGTTTCTCTGTATAACAACCTTGGCTGTTCTGGAACTTTCATTGTAGTCTAGGCTAGCCTCAAACTCACAGAGATCCACCTGCCTCTGCCTCCCAAATGCTGAGATTAAAGGCGTGTGCCACCATGTCTGTCTCATAGTCATTTTCTTGAGTTGTGTGGCCACTATTAAATTCTCCATGCTCCACCTGTGAAGGGTAAGTTAGTCTCCACATATGCTCCTGAAAGAAACCCTACTTAAAGCTCAGCAGGTCAAAAATAAGTTGAAAATATGGAGGAAATTTATTGGGAAGAAGAAAAGGGTTGACTGGGAGGGAAATTTGAGAGAGTAATTAAGTGAATATTATCAAGATATATACATGCATGAAATTGTCCCAATAAATCTTAAATACGTTAAGAGAGTAATACTCATGGATATTTAGACTGTTCTTTAGGTCCCAGGTTCTAGGCTAAGCTTCAAGGTCCTAAGTCTAAATAATGTCCAGTTTCTAACCTCGACCTCCCAACTTTATTTCTATTGAACTTGAGCTCAAACTTCTGTCATGTGGAGTCAGTAAGAAGTGATAGCTAAGAATTCATTCTCAAGGTCCCAACTTTCTTTGCCAGAACATCAGTACAATCATCTGCCACCTATGTGACTTCAATAGGATTTAGAACCACTCCATGTTTCCATTTGATACCTGGGAAATAGATACAGCACATGAGGCCATTGGTCAGGTTACCTGAGTTATTACACATAAAGACACTACAGCAATGGCAGGCATCCAGCAGGGGCTTATTAAAGTAAGATGTCATTTCCATCAAGCTTATATTATACACCCTGTCATTCATTGTGTGCTTTCCATGTAGCTGGTGTTTAAGTCTTACTGGATGGGCCAACTGAAAAGCAGTGAATAGGTGAGCAGTATTTACTTTCTTATCTAGAGAATTGCAGTGAATTTCTTACTGTGCTGCAATGATCAAATATCTTTCATATTATTTTTCATTCTTTGAGCCTGTGAACTCAGCTTAAGCTGTTGTCACTACAGATGAATGCAGTCAGGCTTAATAATATAGAGTTTCACTCTGTCTTCCATTTCTTGGTTACCTTTCTTTATGTTCCCCCTATAATTGTGGTACTTATTTTTATTATTTAAGGATAAAGAACAGAACACAGCTCCATACACCTAAGTAGGAGCTTGAATACTACTACAGCTAGCAAATCTGAAAACAGTGATGTATGAGGAAGGCAATAGGGTAGCAAGAAAAAGCTTTGACAATCTGATCAGGGCATCCAGCTGGAAACTAACCTTAGCCCCTCACTCTCTTCCTATTACATGTCAAAGAATATAAAACATTTATTGGGGGTACATTCCATGTTCTATGGCATGCCTATAGAGGTCAAAGGACAACTTACAAGAGTCATTTCTCTCCTTTTACCACGTGGGCTGCAGGGTTGTAACTCAGGTCACCAGACTTGACATTAATTACTTTATGGGCTGAGCTGTCTCAACAGCCCTGCACCCTTTCAAGTGCTGAGTTCTGCCTCACTCCCTCATTTGAAGATGGCAAGCTACTCTTACCATTTCTTGAGTTCTTGCTTTGAATCCATAACAAGCATACTCACAGCTCTGGCTTCTCTGAGACATCCAGAAATACAGAAATGCCTTGTCTAATACCCAGAGTTCATTAGACATGCAAATAATGGCATCACATCCAGAGTTTGTTATTTTTGCAGCCTTCAGCCTGTTTTCCCAGCTGGTTGTCTTAATCCTTATTGCTTACTAGCAGAACCCTAACCAAGCAGTGGAGCCATATAAGGACGTACTTATAAATTTGGCTCTGGGGCAAGTAGGAAGTGTCTAAAAGTAAATACTATTTAATCATTTATGAGTGATGTAGCTATGGAAACAAATGAAAGACTAGCCAGGGTAAAGCTTCATCTTTGTTTCAGTTCCTATATAAGTTTTGAAAATCTCAATCTCCCTCTATGTTGTTCTGAAATATCTTTGAAACTGCAGTTCAACTCATATATACCATCCCAAAATATGAGAGTTAAGCCTGAAGCTTGCTGTTTGGGTTGTAGTCTGATAGGCAAAGTGGGCATTTGAGTGGCACTCCTAGAAAAAATATGCAGATTAATAACAAACTAGAAATGACCCTACAACTTAGGAAAATTGTAATTGAATCTAGAGAAAACCAGAGTTCAATGCAATTGTTTGAACTAAAAGTTTTGGGGGTACTTCCATGGACTAGGAATTGAAAAAAATGATCACTGTCTTCTTAAACTCTCCAGCTCCCATAAAGGCAGTTACTACTATGCCCACTACAAATATTAGTTCAGATTTATGTTCACTCAGAGGCACAGTACTGAGTTCCTACCTATGTAGACGTGGGAGCAGAAAAATGAAAAGAAAAGGACATTTACCAGACTCCTGGGTATCTGCTGTGTAAATTATACATGGGGGGGGGGGGAGTGTTACATTTGAGTGGCCTAATCTGTCATTATTCAGCTGGAGCTGGCCTTTGAATAACCAAGACATGACCAGGTTATCTGAGGAAACAACTGATTTATCATTTCCAGTCGGGGAGGCAACATGGAGGCAAGAACTGGAAAGTTCACTCCTGGATTGTGTGGGAGAGGGAGAATAGAGTCGATAGAGTTTGGAAGGGAACAGAAGGCAACTCAATTGAACTGAATGGGAAGATGGTGTGACCACAAATTCAGTGGAGGATAATCTAATTGTAGGCATATTTTGGCTCACCTGCTTCCTTCTGTGGAGAAGACAGCCTCCTCCTACTTGTAGAGTCCTGCTGAGCTATCCACCATGATGACTCACCTGACATCACATCAGAGTGAGCCAGCCACAGTCTCATCATGGACTGATTTATGGAGTAAATTTATCCTTCTTCTTGGAGAATATTTGGGTCTAATTTGTGGTGGCCATCCTACCTGATATAAAAGTGTCCCCCGATCTCTATCTTTCTGTGGTCTCATGTGTGTGTGTGTGTGTGTGTGTGTGTGTGTGTGTGTGTGTAAGTGTACACAGACTACAGATGCATGTCTGTGTAAGAAGATGGCCTTGGGTGTCTTTTCTCACCTTCCACCTGACTGAGAGTTACTTAGTTGCTCATTTTTTTCCTTCTTCAAACATCCTGCTGCTGAGCCACAAATTTCTAGGCATTCTTCTGCATCCATCTTTCAACTCTTAAAGGAGCAATGTGAATATAGACACTCATGCTACACTGCTGTGTTCTTACATGGGTTCTGGGGTTTCAAACTCCAGTCCTTATGATTACTTTGGAAGCACTTTACACACAGAGATATCTCCCCTATCACAGGAGACCTCTGCAAGGATAAAACAAAGCAGAGATGTGCAAATTCTAGAGAGAAAAGACAGTGGAAATGGAGAAATGAAGAAAGCATCTGGGCTCCTGAGTTCAGCCACATTTGACTCTATCTTGACTCTACCCTAATCTCTAGCTGTGTGAGGTACTGAATTTACTCTGACAAATGCTACTTTGATTTGGGATTATCTTGCCAAATGAAATAATCTTGAACTATAGAATTCTTATGTCTGCAATTAAAAAGTTGTAATACAACATATGTCAAAAATATTATTGGAAAGACTAACATTTTCTAGCTTAATGGTTAGGTGAGTAGTAATTTATTAGTTGCTTAGCAACAGTTTACTTAGTCATATGATTAAAAGACAGTAAGGTAGAACAACTTTAAAAGTATGTTTATATTTATTACTAATGTTAGCAATTTTACCCCTTTTCAGTGGCTACATGATGTTCCATTGTATGAAAACAAGATGAATTTTTTAACTTAATCTTACACAGTGATTTATTCTCTCTCCTATGTAGCCTTCGATCCATGTTTGAGCATGCAGAAGTTGAGCTTTAGTCCCTGGGAGCGCTGGGGGTACTGGTTAGTTCATATTGTTGTTCCTCCTATGGGGCTGCAAACTGCTTCAGCTCCTTGGGTCCTTTCTCTAGCTCCTTTATTGGGAACCCTGTGGTCAGTCCAATGGTTGGCTGCAAACATCCACCTCTATATTTTTCAGGCACTGGTAGAGTCTCTCAGGAGACAGCTATAACAGGTTTTTGTCAGCAAGTACGTTGGCATCCACAATAGTGTCTGGATTTGGTGACTGTATATGGGATGGATCCCCAAGTAGGGTAGTCTCTGGATGGTCGTACCATCAGTCTCTGTTCCACACTTTGTCTCTGTAACTCCTTCCATGGGTAATTTGTTCCCCCTTCTAAGAAACACCAAAGTATCCACACTTTGTTCTTCCTTCTTCTTGAGTTTCATGTGGTATATAAGTTGTATCTTTGGTATTTCGAGCTTCTGGGCTAGTATTCACTTATCAGTAAGTGCATATCATGTGTGTTCTTTTGTGATTGGGTTGCCTCACACAGGATGATATTTTCTAGTTCCAGCGATTCCATTTGCCTACGAATTTCATGAATTTGTTGTTTTTAATAGCTGTGTAGTACTCCATTGTGTAAATGTGCTACATTTTCTGTATCCATTCCTCTGTTGAGCGACATCTGGGTTCTTTCTAGCTCCTGGCTATTATAAATAAGGCTGCTATGAACACAGTGGAGCTTGTGCCCTTCTAAACCACCAACCAAAGAGCACACATGGTGTAACTCATGGCTCCAACTGCATATATAGCAGAGGATGGTCTTGTTGGTCATCATTGGGAGGAGAAGCCCTTGGTCCTATGAAGGTTCTATGCCCCAGTGTAAGGGAATGCCAGGGCCAGGAAGCAGGAGTGGGTGGGTTGGTGAGCAGGGGGAGGATAGGGGGGTTTTCAAGGAGAAGCCAGGAAAGGGAATAATATTTGAAATGTAAATAAAGAAAATATCTAATTAAAAAAGAAAGAAGCCAGGCGTGGTGGCACACACCTTTAATCCCAGTATTCGGAAGGCAGAGGCAAGTAGATTTCTGAGTCCGAGGCCAGCCTGGTCTACAAAGTGATTTCCAGGACAGCCAGGGCTATACAGAGAAACCCTGTCTCAAAAAACTAAACTAAACTAAACTAAACTAAACTAAACTAAACTAAACTAAACAACTAAACTAAACTAAACTAAAAACTAAACTAAACTAAAATAAAATAAAATAAAATAAAATAAAATAAAATAAAAAAGAAAGAGAGAAAGTAACACACTAAAAAAAAAAAAATAGAATTTGAGCTTTAATTACCATGGAGAAACCCCCCCCAAATGGGCCACATGAGCATAAGACCCAGTGCTAGGCTCAGTGTATACTCTGAATATTTTGGCATATTATTTCTCACCATGGTTCAGTAAATGAACATCAAGACTGTTAACATAACATTTGGCTAGAAAGTGGAAAAACTAAACAAACCTTTGAAAATTTACAAGTTGGGGCTAGAGAGATGGTTCAGCAGTTAAGAGCACTGACTGTTCTTCCAGAAGTCCTGAGTTCAATTCCCAGCACCCACATGGTGGCTCACAACCATCTGTAATGGGATCTGATGCCCTGTTTTAATGTGTCTGAAGAGGGAGAAATGTACTAATATATATAAAATAAATAAATCTTAACAACATTTATTTTAAAAAAGAAAATTTACAAATGATATTTAAGTAATGAAATGCTTTCATGAATCTCATCTTGGCTGTATCCACTACCTTCAGTTCTTGTGTGGCCAACTAGAAGGTTGACAGGAAGCAACAAAAGAAGGAAGGTGGCAAATGTTGCCTGCTACAGTTGGCCTTGGAGAACCTTTACATACATCATCTAATTAAATCATTTCCCATAGCCCTTCGTGTTTCCCCTGTCTCTTAGGCATACAAATTCTTGGTTTGAGATAGAAAAAAGACCAAAGTCCATGGAACTGCTGTTCCTGGCTACAAAAGGCATCTGGTGTTTCTGCTTAGAAGAGGCATCTGCTACTCAGAGCACACTGTAAATTTCATGAATCTCTGTCTTTCTTAAAAGTGTTTATAGTTATAAGCAACTTGGAGCAGATAGAATCTGCAGGGAGGAAAGGAATGTCTTGTTATATTTTTGAAGGTCTTATTGAGTACCCTCCTGAATTTTATTCTTTCAGTCCAAATACAGCTGTATTGATGACACTGTGCCCTTCTAATGTTACAAAAGTAACAACCCATTCCTCACACCAACACCCAGAACCTCCTATACTGTGGCTATCAACTGCTCTTTAGAACCAACACCCATTATCCCATTAATTCCTCTGGGAATGGAGATGGTGTTCCCCATTCCCTAAACCCATGTTGCATTCCCTGCTATATAAAATAACCTCCCTCTGACCCAACTCAGCCTATCAAAATCAGATTCATTCCAAAAGACCCTCCTCCTCCCTCTGTGAAGGCTCCTCCCTCTGTGAAAATCTCTATGTCTTTATGCCCTATGGTGATTTTAATGAAATATTCTCCACATGTCTCATGTATTTGAATATGTAGTCAGCAGTTCATAGCCTTGTTAAGCATTTTCCCTCTTGTTAAGACAGAAGACCTGGCAGTCTTGTTACTTTTCTATCACTGTGATAAGACACCATGATCAAGGCAACCTATAGAAGAGTTAATTGGGAGCTTACACTTTCAGAAGGCTACAGTTCATGGCCACCATGGTGGAGAGCAGGGCTTCAGTCAGGCACACATAGCACTGGAGCAGTAGCTGAGTGCTCACATCTAATTCTGTAAGCATAAGACACAAAGAGCTAACTGGGAATGGCATAGAAGTTTGCCCCTAGTGATACAACTCCTTCAACGAGACCACACCTCTTAATACTTCCCAAACAGTTCCACTAACAGGGGACTAATATTCAAACACATGGGTTTATAGGAGTCATTCTCATTCAAACCACCACACTGACAAAAAAAAAGCCTTTAAGGAATCGGTGGTCTTGTTTTTACCCCACCATTCAAGGATTCTGTCATCCTGACAAGGAAACCAGGGTTACAGGGCCATGACACAGCTGGTTACACTGTGTCCATAATCAGGAAGCACAGAGAACAGGGCATATGCTCAGCACATGTCTGCTGTTTATTCAGTCCAGGCCTGGTCTATGGAGTGGTAGTGCTCACTCATATTTATGGTGGATCTTCTTACCGTATGTAACCTAATCTAGAAACTCCCTCACAGCCATGCCAAGAGGTCTGTTTTCATAGTGATTGTAAGTCAAGTTGACAAACAATCTATAAAGGAGAAAAAAAAATACTAACACTCCAGCTTTTGTGTCTGTTGTTCCCATGCTAGAACTCAATTCCCCCACGCACAAACACCTGACTTTTCATTCTCACACAAGCACCTACCTACATCACGTTTATGCTACTGCATGGACCCAGAGAAACAGAACAAGTGATGCTTTCAGCTGCAATTCCACAGGAAATGTTTTTCAGTTGCTTCATTCTATTTATGAAGCTAAATTGCTTTAGAAGACCTTCATTTTATCACTCTTTCACTTCTAACTAGGATTTTTTTTTTTTTTTTTGTATGCTACATAACTGTCTCTATTGCTGGAATTACTCAGTCTCCTTCTTCTCAGGAGCACTGTTCTTGCAGCAGTGCTGGTGTCTACTGACTTCCAGTCAGGCATTATGCTAGGCACCCTCCCCTGAGTCTCTCTCCTTTTCTGCCCTCCCACTGTAGTACTTTATCTCTTCAAAACAGAAGTACTTTCTTTCCCTCAGAGCTCTTGAATTGGGGAATGAGGTCAGAAATTAATGGTATCTCATCACACTTCTCTAAAAATACAAAATCTCCATTGGTTTGAGGATATGAGAAATAGGAGCCCATTTTCCCATCTAAAATTGAACAACAGCTAAGTAGGAGTGAAGGGGAAAGCTTATGTTAGAAAGGCCGTATTTAATCAGCAGAAGTGAAAGCCGATTTCACTCTAAGAACTGTGTACATGAAAAGGTTTAATTATGAGAACTTGATATTCTGCTGCCTTTGTGCACTTTCACTTTATGAACCTAGACTTCCAGAAGTCTCTGAGGATGGCCTTCCCATTTTTAATAAGTATTGAAAATGAGGCACTCCCTGAAGGAATTGAAAGAGGAAGGCAAGTTTTAATGCATGTGATTTCTTTTCTAAGTCTAGCAGCAACAGAAAGACAATGACTCAGGAACCTCGCAGCATTTTGTGTGCCTTCAGAGCACTGGGAGGAAAATAAGCTTCTGGGGAACCAACAGAGAAAGTATGGACTGGCAATTAAGGCAGCAGATCCATAAGGGAAGGCTTTATCATTGGTTATAGCCTCTGCATATATATTGGTGTATATTCCTGAAGTTTTTGGAAATATTTATCTTGTGGAAAACAAAAGATTTCAGACAACTCCCAGAGACCAGCCACAGGGTTATCTTCCCTTCACCATTGTGAGCCACACAAACACCTCTGAGCCTGTGAGCATGGATCTCCCTGTTGTAGGTAACTGCAGCATTAGAACTTGTATGTTCTTTCTTCCCACACCCTAAATATAAATAAATCGCTGGAACCTCAAACTCCATTAATCATTGAATATAGAGAGAATCAAAATATGTACTGTAGGTGACTTTGAAATCAGTCATTTCTGTGTTCTTTGTTTTCCCAAGTAAAGCACAAGAGAAGTTATCCCATGCCAGGGCCACGCTTGTTCATAGGAACCTGCTATTGCTAACACGTCCAAGTGCATGTGATTCTGATTTACCTATGTCATCATCATTTCTGTCCTGACATTCTGTCAGGTTGGTTAAAGCAGAGTATGTAGAAGGAATGTATGAATGAATGTATGCAATTATTTTCCATTATTTATAGAAAAGCAGTAGCCCAACTGTCATTAGGATGTCTTTAGAATGTTGAAAAAGACTTAATGACAATTTACCAAGAATATATACTACAATATATTAGGTTCCAAATTACTATTGGTGGACAAAGTCATTAGTTGAATGTAAGGGCTTTTTTATTATTTTTTTTCTTCTTGTAATCTGAACTTCTGTCTTTCTCTACTGCAAATGATAGAGTCTGAAATATTTATGTGCCTTTATAATGACTACTTAACATTTATAGGCACTTGGTATTTGCCAACGTGCTTGACAGTATTTATTAACAGGAAAATAACTGGTAGAAAATCTGACCTGGGACATCTGGAGAACAAGTCCCTTTAGATACAGAGTGTTCTGGGGTCTAATCTGGCCCATGATCCAAATTGATTCAATCACTGAATGTCACCCAAGACCTCACACTTGAATTGCTCTTCTTTGCTAGATTTTGTTCCAAGAACCCAAAAGGTTACAGTAATTATTGTATATTCCAGTCACTTATCAATCCTTCTGAACTGCTAACTATATGTTCAGGAGGAAATGGTCATAAAATGCTACCATAAGAATTGTACTGTGGAGGCTTGGGTCCAGTCTGAGGGATTTAGTGGTTTTTACTGTCCATCAAAAGAACACAACGGGTGAACTTTGGCAATGTCTAGAGACACATATAATCTTTTCTATTGGAGAAGTTGTTAATGGCACCTAGATACTGATGTCAGGTTGTCATAACCCTCCTATGAGATGAAAGACACCCTAAGCACAGTAGGAAGTGTGTCAGGTGCAGTGATATGGATAAAGCTAGAGGTCATTGCATTAAGTAAAATCTGCTGGGCACAGAAAAACAAAACTTATGTGGCTTCATTCTCATATAGAATCCAGTGTTGAAGTGCAGAATCCTATTGAAAACTGATCTCTCTTGTTAATGCTTGTGAATTTACATAACAGCCTTACCCATCTTTGAGTAAGTAGTCTTCATTTTTACCCGACACCTCACATATATACAGAAGTCATTATGTAGTTCCAGGAAGTAATGAAGATAACAACATTTGCTTCACAGAGTCCAAAATTCCAGGGGGGGGGGAGAGTGATAGGTAAACAAAAATTTAAAATTAATATTGCACTAAGACTTCAAGGTACAGTCAAATGAGTGCCATTTTGTGTGGCCTTGTGATTCATCGAAACAAATACCCTTTTTCAAAGCTAGCACATTCAAATAAGCAAATGAGATCAAAGGGATACAAATTGGAAAGGAAGAAGTCAAAATATCACTATTTGCAGATGATATGATAGTATATATAAGTGACCATAAAAATTCCAGCAGAGAACTCCTAAACCTGATAAACAGCTTCAGTCCAGTAGCTGGATATAAAATTAACTCAAACAAATCAGAGGCCTTTCTCTACACATAGGATAAACAGGCTGAGGAAGAAATTAGGGAAACAACACCTTTCAAAATAGTCACAAATAATATAAAATACATTGGTGTGACTCTAACGAGGAAAGTCAAAGATCTGTATAATAAGAACTTCAAGTCTCTGAAGAAAGAAATTGAAGAAGACCTCAGAAGATGGAAAGATCTCCCATGCTCAAGGATTGGCAGGATTAATATAGTCAAAATGGCTATCCTGCTGAAAGCAATCTACAGATTCAATGCAATCCTCATCAAAATTCCAACTCAATTCTTCACTGAGTTTGAAAGCACAATTTGCAAATTCATCTGGAATAACAAAAAACCTAAGATAGCAAAAACTATTCTCAACAATAAAAGGACCTCTGGTGGAATCACCATGTCTGACCTCAAGCTGTACTATAGAGCAATTGTGATAAAAACTGCATGGTGCTGGTACAGCAACAGACAGATAGATCAATGGAATAGAACTGAAGACCCAGAAATGAACCCACACACTTATGGCCACTTGATCTTTGACAAGGGAGCTAAAGCTATTCAGTGGAAAAAAGACAACATTTTCAACAAATGGTGCTGGCACTACTGGCAGTTATCATGTAGAAGAATGCGAATTGATCCATTCTTATGTCCTTGTACAAAGCTCAAGTCTAAGTGGATCAAGGAACTCCACATGAAACCAGATATCTGAAACTTATAGAGGAGAAAGTAGCAAAAAGCCTGGAAGATATGGGCACAGGGGAAAAATTCCTGAACAGAACAGCAATGGCTTGTGCTGCAAGATCAAGAATTGACAAATGGAACCTTATAAAACTGCAAAGCTTCTGTAAGGCAAAAGGTACTGTCAATAAAACACAAAGGCCACCAACAGATTGGGAAAGGATCTTTACCAATCCTAAATCTGATAAGGGAGTAATATCCAATATATACAAAGAACTCAAGAAGCTGGGCTCCAGAAAATCAAATAAACCTATTAAAAAATGGGGTACAAAGCTAAACAAAGAATTCTCAACTGAGGAATACAGAATGGCTGAGAAGCACCTGAAAAAAAACTGTTCAACATCCTTAATTATTAGGGAATTGCAAATCAAAACAACCCTGAGATTCCACCTCACACCAGTCAGAATGGCTAAGATCAAAAATTCAGGAGACAGCAGATGCTAGCAAGGATGTGGAGAAAGTGGAACACTCCTCCATTATTGGTGGGATTACAAGCTGGTACAAACACTCTGGAAATCAGTTTGGCGGTTCCTCAGAAAACTGGACATAGTACTACAGGAAGTTCCAGCAATACCTCTCCTGGGCATATACCCAAAAGATGCTCCAACTTGTAATAAGGACACATGCTCCACTATGTTCATAGCAGTCTTATTTATAATATCCAGAAGCTGGAAAGAGCCCAGATGTCCCTCAACAGAAGAATGGATATAAAAAATGTGGTACATTTACACAATGGAGTACTACTCAGCTATTAAAAACAATGAATTTATGAAATTCTTAGGCAAATGGGTGTATCTGGAGGATATCATTCTGAGTGAGGTAACCCAGTCACAAAAGAATACAAATGATATGCACTCATTGATAAGTGGATATTAGCCCAGAAACTTAGAATACCAAAGATACAACTTGCAAAACACATGAAACTCAAGAAGGAAGACCAAAGTGTGGATACTTCATTCTTTCTTAGACTGGGGAACAAAATACCCATGGAAGGAGTTACAGAGACAAATTTCAGAGCAGAGCCAGAAGGAACGACCATCCAGAGATTGCCCCACTTGGGAATCCACCCCATAAACATCCACCAAACCCAGACACTAGGCAGATGCCAACAATTGTCTGCTGACAGAAACCCGATATAGCTGTCTCCTACAAGGCTCTTCCAGTGCCTGGCAAATACATAAGTGGATGCTCACAGTTATTCACTGGACAGAGCATAAGATCCCCAATGAAGGAGCCAGAGAAATACCCAGGGAGGTGAAGGGGACTGAAGCCCCATAGAAGGAAAATCAATATGAACTAACCAGTACCCTCAGAGCTCCTTGGAACTATACCACCAATCAAAGAAAACACATTTGGCTTAGAACAAAGAAACGTGTGGCTCTAGCTATATTTGTAGTAAAGGATGGCCTAGTTGGTCATCAGTGGGAGGAGAGGCCCTTGGTCCTGTGAAGGCTCTATGCCCCATTATAGGGAAATGCCAGGACCAGGAATGGAAGTGGGTGGGTTGGGGAGCAGGGGAAAGGTGGAAGGGGAAAGGGGATAGAGGATTTTCAGAGGGGAAACTAGGAAAGGGGATAACATTTTAAATGTAAATAAAGAAAATTTCTAATAAAAAAAAAAGAAGTTAATATCCAAATAAATAAATAAATAAATAAAAGATCCTGCCACTTGAAGTGGCATGGATAGAAAGAGAGGGCATTATGTTAAGTGAAATGAACCACACAAAGAAGAACAAGTGCCATGTGACTTCACTTTCACATAGAATCTAAGAAAGTTATTCCCAGCAGTTAAGAACAGAATGGTAGTTTCTGAAGGAATGGGCAGAGGAGATGGGTGGAGAGAAATTGGCCAATAGGAACAATTTTACAGATTAAGGTCTGTTCTACAGCAAGATAGTTAACAATAACATGTTGTATCTCATCTCAGAACATCTAAAAGAGAGGTTTTAATTATACTCATTAAAAATGGTAGAAGTTTAAAATGATTTGTATTCATTCTAACTAACTATACATCAAAGATCACATTGTATTCTTCGATGTGTATAATTATTATGCTTTGATTGAAAAATATAAATAAGAAACTTTAAACCTCCAAAATCAAAACATTTAATTATTCTCTCAGATAACTGAGATTCTACTGCACATTCAACATTACACAAGGCCTCTAAAAACAGATTATAAACAGTTAAAGGAAACTTGTTGAGATGATTTATTCCTTTTTAGACTTTTTAAATTTTTTGACATTGTAATATAATTACATAACCCCTCCTTTCCTTTCCTCCATCCAAACCCTCTCACATAGCCATTCTTGCTCTCTTTCAAATTCTTGACCTCTTTTTTTGTAAATTATCACAAATTTATTTTTTAAAAAAGGAAAGTAAGTCCCTATTACTGGATACCATGTGCTTCATACACAGAACATTGACCAAGCCTGCTCAGTCAGTCAACAGGGTCTCGGGGAAGGGAGGGAGGATGAAAGAAAAAAACATTAGGCAACACTATAGCATGACTCCAGCAAGCACTGAAGCAAGTTCATTTTTTCCCAAGCTGATTTTATACCATTCTAAGTACATGCAAAGAATAGGGTCAGTACTAGATCAAGGAACAAGCAAGGCATAAACAAAAGTCCCATGGTCACTGTATCTAGAGATTTATCAAGATGATCGAGACAGAAGGAACACATTCTTCAGCTGTATTTTTCTGGAGCCTATTTCCTTGTCCTAGCTCAATGCCAAATAAATTCCTTGAAATTGCACCAGGGCTCTCCTCAGAACATCAAGACCCCTGAGTTGGAATTGACCCAAAAGCCTCGTCCTGAGGACTAGCTTTCTTGGTACCAGAAGCTGTCAGGCAAACTCCCTAAGGAGAGAATGATCCATCAGTCCTACCCAGCTGTGATGGTGATGAACCACTGCAACCAGAATGATATAACTATCCTCGGGATTTAGTAGTGGTGCACATAACATATCAGTAAACAGCAGTTCTCTAATTGAAGGTAACAGCTTCTCATCAAGAGGAAAGTAATGTCTGCTACAAGAAACCTAACCAACTAATCAGAGCAAGTAAAGTCCCGGATCTTAGCAGAGAATCAACAACCACTATTCAATACCTACCTACACTCTAGTTAACTCTTTCTTTATCCCAGGACTCACCTTGGGCCTTCTCTTGCCAATCTTGCTTCCTGCTCCCTCGGCTCCTCTTTCTTATGAAGATATGGCTAGTTTCAGTAAGCAGTCCCACACCATTGGTGCAGGTGAGGCGTCCAGAGGGCCTCCCTGCCCAGGAGCCAGTTAGAAATCAAAAATAGTTCTTCCAGACCTGGTTCTCATGGTTACAAGTTGTTAGCTTGATTTCTATAATGTTGTGACTATAGACTGAAGAGCAAGGTTAACCCTGCCTGGGATTGCCAGGAAAAACTTAACAGAGGAAGTAATATCCAGAAATACTTACGAAAATTTGCTCTAAAGGTCCTTGGCAGCACACAAAGCTAGGTTCTCAAAGTTCTATTTAATCATAAAGAATTGTCTTTACCAGCAAGTGTCTGCAAGCACCTAAAACAAAGCCCTCATATGGAAATTTGCCAAAGAGTTTATTTTAAAAAGGTATTTTATAATATTTCTAAGCCCAGACTTTGCAAGACACAGGCTTAATTAAATTTTACATTTTCAGTGAAAAAGAGAAAATAATTTATAGTTCTTAAATATAGTTATTGAAAATAAGTGCTTATTTCTTTATGATTCAAAGTCAGTGTTTTCACATATGCAAATGTTAGCAATAATAAAGATATTATCTTTATATTTAGATAGAAGAGCTTGTTTCATTTGGTAATCACTTTTGAGACTGTTGCTACAAATAAAGTCCTACCAAGATGAGGGTAAATCATCCCTTCCTAGACTAAATCTAAGAGAATTTCTCTCAACACAAGATTGAGGAGTGTCTATCACCGTTATTCAGAATTTGAGATTTCACAACTTTATATAAGAGTTTCATATCAAGTGGACCTTTCAGAATAATATGCTACTTATGTTTAATGTATTCCATTCCACTTGGCTTTCTGTGAGTTCAGGAAACAAACACCAGATGGCAACGTGTAGAAGGACAAGGGAATCAGTACTAATTTTAGAAAGTTCTTGTCCACTTCTCTCACCCAGAGTTAAGAAGGGAGTTCTCCATTGGAATGGTTTTCTAAAGTTCATAAAGCCGTTATCTGGCTTTTTAAATTATGCCTGTCATCCTACTTAAAGCCACCAAGCCAGTCATTCTACTGAGCTCCACCAACCCAGGCCATAGTGCGAACAAAGAAAGCAGGTGGCAGGTTTTTGACGCAGTCATTGGTATATGTCAACGCCACAGAAAAATTTGGCCCCTTGGAAATCCACAACCACATTCACTGTCTTCCCAATGATCATAATGTAAAAATTGTCAAAGTGGTGGGTTCAGTTTCTAGACTCTGGGGTATATAGTCTGGTGGCAAATCTCATGAAAAAGGTTCACTGGTGAGAACCAAATGGAAGGTGTAGTGAAGAAGAACCTAAAAAAATGCTAGCCTGCTGGCAATTTGTAAAACAGATGTCTATGCAAATATAATTGACACACTCAGTTGTAAGGTAAACTGTGAACAGAGGAGCAGCAGGTGGCTAGATAAAAGCACTACTCAAATGATGTCTACATATGTACATTTAGATCTTGATCGCTGGAATCCTTCTAACTGGATTTACCAAACACTGGAATTGAAAATTCATCACTTAGAAAATAATGACTCAGTGGGTAAGAGCACCCGACTGCTCTTCCAAAGGTCCAGAGTTCAAATCCCAGCAACCACATGGTGGCTCACAACCATCCATAACGAGATCTGACTCCCTCTTCTGGAGTGTCTGAAGACAGCTACAATGTACTTCCATATAATAAATAAATAAATCTTTTAAAAAAAAAAGAAAAAGAAAATAGCATTAGGAACCAAAACCCAAAGAAAGTTAAAGGATTGAGAACCCTGGTTTGGGAGATATTTAGTTTATGGCATCAAGGGCCATTGTAAGGAACACAAATCACTAGATGGGTACTATCACATGACAAAGGCTGAACCATCTGGGAAGACCCATAGGACCACCTTTGTGAGTAGAACTGAACTAGAGTGTGGGAGCACACATCAAAAAGGATACAAGATCTTGTGTGGGGTGATACAGGTGAGGACAGGTGAGTGCCTGTGAAAATGGATCTATTTAAAGCTATAGGAGAGGCAAAATGAGCATAACAATACAACAGATCTTAACTGGATCTGACTCTCACTGCAAAGAAAAGGTTTCTAAGGCAGCATGAACTCTAAAGCACTTACATATCTGTGCACCCAGATGTCTGACAAAAAAAGAATGCACTGCTAGCTCATGTTAAAAAGCATTATGTTAACAATTGAATGATACACTGGTAGTAGAATTGGGACACTACACTACACTAAATAAGCCCTCGAACTGCAGGGCTGACAAGATGGATCAGCCTGGAAAGGCGCTTGTTGCTAAATCTGATGATCTGAGTTTAAATCTTGGAGCCTACTTGGTGGAAGACAAAAAGGATTCTTTAAAGTTGTGCCCTATCTTCCATGTATGCATTGTGACATATGTAATTGTGTGTGTGCATTCACATCTTCATATCCATACACACACACACACACACACACACACACACACACACACACACACACACGCACACACAAATATATCAATAAATGAAATAAAGAATAGCAAAAGATTACTATAGTGGTATTCAGTGAGTGCTTGGGAAGTCTACCACGGGGCTGTCTCTTGCCTGGGATTCCAACATGCCAGACCAGAGCTGAGAGCTCACATGCCTTATTTCATCTACAGGTCCATGAAATCCTGTGAGTTATTATTCTCGTTTGAAAGAGGTCCAAGGTGAGAAACATCAGAGAAGCATCTGGTATGAACATGAAGGCAGACCTGTCAGATGCAGGGCACCTTACCCTCCTATCCTGAAGAAAGCAGCAGGGTGCAGCTGGGCCCAGGAACTTAAAACTGTTGCTGCATTTGGCATAGAGCATGAGAGCTTTGCCTTCAGCCCCATGATCCATGTAGATGAAAGAGTAGGTGTCTGGGGAGACATGAGTTATTTTCAGACAAGTTAGGATACCCATAGTGGGTGGCAGCAAACATTAGGGGTAAAGATCTGCAATGCAGATGGGGTCATGACTGGGTAAGAATCAAGAGGAAAGCTGCTAAGAGATGCTGCAATGCTAACCCAGAGTTTATGGACTTTAAAGAAGTCCTTTCAAAGAAAATTCTCAAAAACATAAAATGGTAACACCCCTGAATTGTCTATCTAAAATTTCAAAACATTTATGAGAATTAAAACTTCGTTTTTCTGAATCAAAGAGAAGGCCCCTCGTTTTTGCTTTTGTAAAATTTTGAAAAATCAAATAAAGCCCAAGATTTGATCTTGACTGAACTGACCATTCAACACCCTGACCCGCTTATAAAACCTTGTCATCCAATGAGGCAGGTCTCTAGGTCCACATGGTTTACTGATAGAGTCCACTGGTGTTTGTAATCCTGAGATCATAGTCTGTCAGGCAGGCCCATAATAATTGGAAGCACCATATATTCTCTTTGAATCCAGTGTTTTTCCCAACAGAAAGCCTTGTACTTACTTCTAAAGCAAATGAGTAAGCCATCATTTTTTATTACTTCTTCCCTGACTACAACTGCCATATTTCCTTAATATGGATTCTCATCATCTTGTGTTTAAGTCTTTAACTTTTCTACATTAGCAAGTCCACTGAGTTATCTCCCATTGTGGAATCCTTGTGTCTCCTAGTCCTTCTGTTTTGAGGACCCAGAGATGATCACATGATTGTTCCTTTTTTCTTTCTACTTGTGTATAGTAAGTGTGTGGTATATGTGCATGTATGTGTATTCCATTCATATATGTGTGGGTACATGTGCCCATGTGGGAGTAAAGGGGTGTAAGTATATGGATGTGAAGACCAGAGGGTACCATTAGGTGTCTTTCTCCATTTTAATTGCAAATAAAAATCACTTGTTGAACTTTGAATCCACCAGGGACAGGAATATTTGTCCCTGGTATCTGAGCTTTTACTTCACCTTGCTCACTGTCTATCTCCTCCGTGACAATTATATTCCCTAATAGCATTAACATGTTCATAGTTTTGCCTCTTGCTATATTAAAAACACACTTATCAACAGACTGAGACAAGAGGATCACAGGCTCACAGCCTCTCTGGGCTACAGAGTGAACTCAAGGTCACCCTGGAGCAACTTGAGAGTACCCTGAGACCTGGTCTCAAAATGAAAAATGTCAAAAGGGCTAGAGACCTAACTCAGTGTTTGGAGTTCACCTAACATGCATGAAGCGTGGGGCTCAATTCCCAAGGGAAGGTAATATCATTTATATTATGTGTTATATTAAGAACAATTTGGTATTGCTCTTATGAATGCCAAGCATTAGGGGAATTGTTTCATTTTCCAAAGCACTAAAATGAATTATGAATTTTCCATTTGGACAGTCTTCTCATTCATGTTTATAAATAGTTATTATATGACCCAGTTGAGCTAGAACCTCCCTAATGGCTATGGTAAAATTAATCCTCAGAGCCATTTCAAATTGAGAAGCAAAAATGTTGGTGAGTATTTGAATAAGAAGACATTTGTTTCAAGGGAGCAGAGGTTGAGAACCCTTACTTTGAAATCATTGGGAGAGGCAGAGGTGGAGGTCAGCACCAAAAAGCAACTGAACAGCAATCCTCCTAGCTGTTCCAACCCAGCCATATGACAGAACGACTCAATGCACATTAGCCATATGGCCATTCAAAGCATTTAGCAAAAAGACAAAGAAAAAAGAATAAGGTATTAAAAGATATTTTTAAAAATTTCTGCCTGCACAAATACAGTATGTTTGCTCAGTTCTTATTCTCATGATGAAACTAATTCCCTGAACTGAAGAAATTCCATCCATGCTGGGGGATATTTATTTCTTACTCTACATGGTCCCAAACACAAGCTAACAACTTCAAGCATACACAAAAGCAAGGGTAGTGCTCACTAGAGCAGACATGATGGGCTCACTGAAAGATTTGTTTTGTTTGTTTGCTTGCTTGTTTGTTGACTTGACAACTTTCTCATTTCAAACAGATTTTAGGATCTATCCCAACTCTTGTGTGATTCAACCCTTCTCTATTTCCAACATATTTCTGGACATTGGCTTTGCATGTGCTTTTGTTTCTATTTAAGTTAAACAACAGTCCTTGACAGGTACCATAATTCAGCCTTCATACTGTCCAAAGATCATCAAGTTAACATTTTGTGTAAATATGTTTCCCTATTCCTACTTCCCAGGAAGATTAATGTTGTTCACATGAACTGAATGGAAGTGTTTTGGAGGTATAAAGTCACAGTCCCCCACCTACCTTCTAAAACAGGCTCACAGCTTTTCTCTGTGCTCCAAAAATCACTCTCTATCTCAACTTTATGTGTAGTGAAAAGATCTTAAACTGGAATGATATAACTGTCATCTACCAAGCCATTTCACAAACTGCAAAGTTACTGTCCTTTAGCTGATTTCTGAAAATTCATGTGGGAACAGGCTCTTCTTCATGACTAAGAATATATTTCATAGAACCTTAACTTTTTTAGCAACCAACTTCTTCCTCTCACCAGCAGAACACAATATGGCATATGAGGGCTCATCATCACAAATTTTAATATACCATATATCAGATGATGACCCTACAGCATAACTCCTCATGCAGAGCATAATAATGTTCAGTTTGGTTAAGTACACATGATTGGACTTCTGTTTGATAATGTTACTCCCAATAGCCTAATATTTGCCTTCATGGATTTCATCAAGGAGCAAATTGGGGAGGAAAAGTGAGGAAAAAGTAGCACATATGTATGTTTTCTTTATTTTTGTAGAATTTTACTCTCTTCATACCACTTGAAAGTAACTCTGGGAAAGGGCAAAGGTGAGTATGTAAATACACCTGAGATGATCCTAAGAAGGGAAAATCTTAATAAACTCTTAATGGTGAAGACACAGGCTCTGGAGTCAGACTAGTCACATCTTAGTTTTTCTACTTGCTAGCCTGGTGATCTCTTTATTCTTTGTATCTTCAGCTGCACATCAATAATAGTCCTGCTAACATCTACTGAGAATTAGATGAGATTATTTCATGCAAATACTTATCACAGTGCCCAGTATATAGAAACAAATCTGATGGATGTTGGAAGAAAGGAAGGAAGGAACGGAGGGAGGGAGGGAGGGAGGGAGGGAGGGAGGGAGGGAGGGAGGAAGGGAGGGAGGGAAGTGGCAGCTATCTTAAAACTGAACTGGCAAAATGAACAAACATATCTGAAAGTGAGGCAGAAAAGTATAAAAATAGTGTGGTATGTTCTTTCATAGTGGGTGATCCTAGCCATAATGTAGGCTGGAAAGTTGGCATGGAGGAAGTCTCCTCATAGGCTAGACATGCTTCTCAGAGTTCATATGTGCGCAGCAGCACATACAGAGCTTGGAAGCACGTTAGAAATTCTGGCTCTCAGACTCTGTTCTGTTCCTTCCAAATCAGAATCTGCTTTACAGTGAGATGTCTGTTAGCATTATGGTACATGAAGTCCAGAAGATTTTCACTAGGGTGTGTGTGTGTGTGTGTGTGCTGTGTGTAAGCATGGAAGCTGGAGGTCAATGTTGGTTGTCCTTCTCACACTCTATCTTTAATACAAGGTCCTTACTGAACCTCCAGCGCATCCACTTGTGAGCTCAGCAGCCAGTGAGCAGCAGGGATCCTCCCATCTCTGGATCCTCCTGGCTGAGGTTACAGCTGCAAGCCACCACTGCCAGCTTTGTATATGGGTGATGGCCATCCAAACTCAGAACCTCCTGCTTGAACAGCAAGCATCATGCTGGCTGAGCCGTTTTTTGCAGACATCCTAGGATACATTTGCTTCTGAAAACTTTCTACTCATATCTTCTGATACTCATAGGAAAAAAATCTAGAGATATGGAAGTCTGTCTACATCTTTAAAAATTCTCACCGCAATTGTAAAAGAAAACCCAAAACCTAGAAATGTAAAACTGGAATGTGAATCGAAAGTATGATGTAACTGACAAAGCACGGTACAAACAGCTAAATAAAGCATGAGACATAAGTTATGATTCAATTAATATTTATGTCTAGACAGGGGATACTCCAAAATATTTACTTCACAAGATTGAAATAACAACCCAAGGAAGCATATGATCACTTTCTCTGGGAAGTTTGGAGCTGACATCACTGCTTCAAGCTTACAAAAAGCATCATGATCACAATGAATGAGCTCCATTGGTACAGTGCTTGCCTAGCAGGAAGGAAACCCTGGTTTACTGGATAGAAAGGGTGAAGCCTTTAATCCCAGCACTCAGGAGGTGGAGGCAGGAGGATCAGCTATTCAAGGTCATCCTCTACTACACAGTGAATTCAAGGCCAGCCTTAGTGATATGCCCCTCCCAAACAATTTCACTTCAAGTTAGCATGAGCCTCTGGGAAGGTGAGTTTTCACTGTCAACATGAAGCAATCTAAAACCATCAGGGAAGAGTCTAAATAGATAGTTTGAGATCAGGTCAGTCTTTGGGAATGTCTGTGGGAAATTATCTTAATTCCATTAACTGAGATGTGGATATAAACTCGAAATATGGGTGACACCATGTCATGGCTAGAACTTTAGCTGAATGGAAAGGAGAGTCAGCAGAGCAAAGCCATGCACAGGTTCATTCTCTCTCTGTTCCCAACTAAAGATGCCACGTGCTGCTTTATTTCTGGCTGCCTTGAGTCCCCCACAATGATGGACCATAACCTAGAATGGTTAAATAAAGTAAAACCCTCACACATGAACTGCCAGCTTGATAATGCCATGGCAATTTAGTCACATACTTAAAAATGAAACTAATGGAGTTTCCATGTTTATTCTCTTACACACACACACAAACACGCTCATGCGAGGGGGCCAGACAGACACATACACACAGAGAGAAACAAATGGAGACATAACACATGAAGAGAGAGAACACTTAATCCACATCTGTTCATTCTTTCATGTTCAACCGCCTTCTAGTGTTAGGTACCTGCTCAAAATTTGCCTACCAGAGACACAGAATTTTTAAAGGATGATCTTGTAGAAAACAAGAAGCAAGAACAGAAAGGAGAACAGATGGTGAAAGTAAGAGCCTCTGTAATTTATTCAGAAGCCTTATCACATGATTTTCATAGGGCGATCCTTTCCTTTCTACCTTTCTAAGACAAGGTCTTAATTTTCCACTGTTTCACTACATGTGCCTGAACAGTGTTAGTGTAAGACCACAGCCCAAGTCTATCTCCTGCTTCGCATCTAACAGTAAAGTTGTCTTGAAGCCAGAAATCATCTTGCTGAGTAATGGCTTCTAATTTGTAATTCCAATGCAATGTTTTCCCCACTTTCAGTTCACATGATAAGGAGGGAAGGATACTGCTGAAGTTAGATAGAATTTAAGCTCTGTCTGATAAAGCACAGAATAATTTCCTCCTTGGTATTTTTAAAGTTCTTCATTTGAACCATCTGTTGCAGGCTGACAGATGGGTTGATATTTGACAGAGTAATGGGTCTTCAATTCTAGAAAGGCATAGGGAAGGCTTGAAAAATAGCTCTTTTCAAGAACCTGTGTGTGAATGCTACTTGCTCATTTGAAAAAGGGCAAAGCTGGTTGGAAGAAAGTGTGAGATAGAATCATAACCATTCCCCTAAATGGAAAGGTTTCACCATTTCCAAAGGTCAAATACAGTAAAATATGCCTACTCCAGAACCATACAAAACTTATCATGACTAATCACTCAAAGGGATGGGCATGAAGGGGACATTTGCATAGAGACATTGCATAGAGATAGATAATAAAATCAAGGACCAAAAAAACCCTCCCATTCCCATACCCCAGCCTTGCACTCTCTTTTTGTTCAGGCAGCATGATGACTGAGAACACACATACTCTCTGCTAGGTTGTATGACCGGGCACCCATTCAGTGTACCAGTGACTCATTCCTCTGGGTGGAGCACCTTCAAATGGCCTGTCTTGACATAGCTACATCAGGTTTATTGTGTATTTTGGCGAAATGAAGGGTTAACCCTCCTCCCGCATTACAAACATTAAGATGCCTACAAAACACCCAATTCAACACCTTAAGTTGAGTTGTCAAAGTTCAAGCAATATTTATTTAATCTCAGAAACATGATTATACTTTTAAAAGGATAGCAAAATATAAATCAAGACGAGAATCATTTCAGCTGTATTCTTGCCCAGTGTCGTTGAGCAAGAACATATATATCCTATCCTCTGAAAAAATATCATCCTTACCATCATCTTTGCAACACTTCCATTATCCTAGTCTCCATAACATATATATATATTACATCTTAGTCCATATAAAAATGAATGAACTCCTGATCAGTCACAGACGTGGATACTGAAGTGTGGCAAGTTTTCTGTGTGGGTAAATTACTTTTCTTCAGTGCTGGCCATCCTTGACCACCCTCTGTAGTCCACCTGAGATGCCAGTGGTGTCAAATAACAAACTAGTGCAATACTTGAATTATTATTCCAAGGAGCATGTGATGAGCTGAGTCTGTCTCCACAATTCCTTCCCACTCTATTATTATATAATTTTGGATGCTGAGGCTGTGTAGATTTTCTGGTTTGCTTTTTTGTTTTTTCATTTTGTTTTGTTTTGGTTTTGGTTTATAAAGAAAGGCCAGGCTTGGTGGCGCACGCCTTTAATCCCAGCACTCAGCAGGCAGAGGCAGGCAGATTTCTGAGTTCGAGGCCAGCCTGGTCTACAAAGTGAGTTCCAGGACAGCCAGGACTTTACAGAGAAACCCTGTCTCAAAAAACAAAAAACAAAAACAAAAACAAAAACAAACAAACAAAAAGGTTTATAAAGAAGAGATTATGGCAAAAGGACAGACAAGGTTTAGAGGAAAGCTATCTCAATTGGGAAGAGGACAAGTGAAAAGTCAGGCAATTCTCAATAAAAATTTCTCAGTGTAGCTTATTTGTGGTCACTTTCCATAGAACTTGACAATTTTCAAACATAGGTTAGTGGTAGGGGTGGTGCAACTTGAAGGGGATTGCAACCCCATAGGGAGAGCAACAATATCAACCAACCAGACCCCTAAGAGCTCTCAGAGACTAAGCCATCAACAAAGGAGTACACATGGCTCCAGCTGCATATGTAGCAGAGGATGGCCTTGTCATGCATCAATGGAAGGAGAGGTCCTTGGTCCTATGAAGGCTCGATAGATGCCCTAGTGTAGGGGAATGGAGGGTGGGGAGGTGGGAATGGTTGGGTGGGTGGAAAATCAACCTCATAGAAGCAAGGGGAGGGAGGATGTGATAAGGTGTTTCCAGAAGGGAGGGAAACTGGGAAAGGGGATAACATTTGAAATGTAAATAAAGAACATATCCAATTAAAAAAATGTTGAAATAAATAAGGAAATTACTTTGAATTATGATTTTTTTCATTATTAATTTCTTTTCTATCCACCATTGTATGACTTTTTTTTGATTTTTTTTGTGTCTGTATGTGTGACATCTCATATGTATGGGACTTTCAGAATAGTGATAAATTGTCAAATGACAAGAAAATAGTGTAGAGCAGAGAACACACATGAAAGGTGAAGCTCAAGTCTCTGTAAATGTTGGCTCTCCCAGGCTGCTAATGTAGGCAAGGCTCCCTCCAGATGTCCTACCTATATACTGTCTGATATCTGGCATTTTGCAGATATGTTAATAATTCCTAGCTGTGACACATAACGATGGGGCCTAATTACCCAGTTCTTAACATTTTCATTCAGCTGGTTCAATAGCAATTTTCAAAATATTTTGGAAGTACTATCCAAATAAAACTTAAAATATTGCTTTCAATAAGATACCCAAATTTCCAGATTCATCCTTACCAACTCTGCTACTGTGATTCCCTCGACTTCCACCATCAACATGATATCTAAATTGTTTTTAATAGTTGTGTGTTTAATGATATATGTGTGACATCTTATGGGACTTTCAGAATCTGTGATACCAATAGCCAGTTATTTGGAAGGAGGTTAGTTTTTGTTGCATGTAATTTTAAAATATCCACGCTACTGCCTTCCCGGGGCTATGCTCTCAGCTTGGCTCCAAGGACACACTGCCGCTGATCTCATTCCAGACATAGCTCGGCCATGGACCAGCTGCTTCCCTGACCTGGAACTGTGATTGCTCCCTTAACCCCTCGAGGCTAGCTCTGCCAAGCTACCAACAACACCCTGGCTGCCCCCTCTTCCTCCTGCCCACCTAGCGCAGCAGATGGAAAACACTAGACAGTTTAATATTTTAAAAATAGCCAGATAACTCAATGGCTGGGTGAAGAATTTCCTATCCTAATTTTATTAGATAGCCCCCCCCACTTCCATTCTCCTTGGCCTCCACCTGAGTCAGAGGCTACAAACTATAGATGCCCCAAGACCTACATGGTGATTTTATCCTCCTGTTCCAAAACCTTTCAAAATCTGAATTTTCATCCCTTCCCTTCCTCTTGGGACCTGGATTTGCCCAATGATTGGCTTCCACCTCCTTATTGACACAATCAAGAACCAATTAGGGAATCAATACTTCCCCCTACAAGTTTCCTGTACAAGCTACCAAGACAATATTTAACAATGCTGGTTTAGGCTAGCTAACTGTTAGAGTGCCCAGATTCACAGAGATAGCAATACTCTTTTGTCAAGACTAGCACATAAACAGTATATCTGTACTCATGTTGTCTATTGCTTGGCTTCCTAAGATAGGAATGGCCACAGTGGAAAGAGTAGAGAACTGATGGCCTTAGCAAATGTAAGCAAGACAAGTCAAAAAAAAAAACAAAAAAACAAAAAAAAAACAAACAAACAACATTTAACTGGGGGCTGGCTTACAGATTCAGAGATTAAGTCCATTGTCACCAAGGTGGGAGCATGACAGCATCCAGGCAGGCACAGAGCAAGCAGAGCTGAAAGTTCTACGTCTTCATCCAAAGGCTGCTAGTGGAAGACTGACTCCTAGGCAACTAGGTTGAGGATCTTAAACCCACACCCACAAAGGCAAACCTACTCCAACCAGGTCACACCTCCAAATGGTGCCACTCCCTGGCTCAAGGATATACAAACCATCACATTCCACTCCCTGGCCCGCATAGACTTGTTCAAACACATGAGTCCATGAGGGGGGGGGGGGGGCATACTTAAACATAGCATAATGCAAAATACATTTAGTCCAACTTTTTAAGTCCTTATAGTCTATAGCAGTCTCAACAAAGTTAAAAATCCAAAGTTCAAGGTCTCTTCTGAGATTCTTCCAATCACTTAACTGTAATCCCCAAAGAACGATAGAAAACCAGCTGGGCAAACTCCAAACTCTGCATCTCCACGGCTGATGTCAAAGCAGTCCAGATCTCCAATCCTTTTCCATTTTTTGTTGATTGCAACAAACTGCTTTCTCCTGGGCTGGTTCTGAAAGATTCTCGAAGGGAGACCCTCCCTCAGACACTTAAGTCCCGGGACAGCCGCGTACCCAAGAAGACACTGAGACCATACATAAAATGTAGAAGGCAAGATTTAATAAAGTAGCAACAACATGAAAGCACACAGACCAGAGCTCTGGGGTCGAAATAAAGCAGCAACAGAAAGCACACAGAGCTCTGGGGTCGAAACTCATACACCTTTGCACAGGGTAGAGGAGTCTCGACGACCAGCCAAAATTTTTCACAGGCTTATATAGTAAAACTCAAAGGGGGAGAACTGGGCAGGGAAAGTACAAGTTTACATCACTAGGGAGTTCTGCCAAGGGACAAGGGGTTCTGCCAAAGGATTCTACGTAACTAAGGAGTACCTGGTTCATTTTGAGGTTGTTTCAGGAGGCCTTTATCTCAAAAATGTTCTTGGTCGAACTTTAGGGTGAGGAGTTTTGGGGTGAAAAGTTTAGGAGTGTTCCGAGAACAACCTCTAGATGGGAGGGGGTGGGCTCCAAGGTAAAAAGTTCATGTTCTCACAAGAGGCCAGTAATTTTTCATTCTTCAGTTCCATTCCCTGTTAGCAACTTTCCTTAGCACATATCCCATGGCTCTGGCATTTTTAACATCTTTGAGTCTCCAAGGCGATTTCAATGTTACAGCTTCTTGTTTTAGTGTCTGGGATTCCACTTGATCTTTTGGACTCCTCCTAAGGGCTGGCATCACTTCTCCAGCTCTGCCCTTTGTAGCACTCTATGCTCAGGTTGATCCCCTCCACTACGGCTGCTGTTCTTGGTGATTATACCATGGTACTAACATCTCCAATACACTGGAATACTCCACTCCAACTAGACTTCACCAATAGTCTCTCATAGGCTCTCTTCATGGTGCCAGGTCTCAAATCCTTTGCATGACCCCTTCAGTCCTGGGCCATCAACTCAAACTGAGGCTACACCTTCTCCAATGGCCTTCCATGACCTCTCACAGTGCCAAACCTCAGCTGTTCTCCATGACATCTTCATGCCTTCAAAACAAGTATCACCTGGGTGACTCTTACACATTACCAAATCCAGCTGCAGCACGAGGTACAACCTTGGATATCTCTGGAACTCAGCTTCTTTGTGCTCCCAGAAAACAATTCCCAGAAGATTTCACCTACGTGAGGCTGGTCTCTTCTTAATCACTGTTAATTTCTTAGCTCCAGCTAACCAGCTTCAATTGTCCCAGTAGTTCCTTCCATTCTTATCTCTAGAGCCAGAGCCACATGGCTGAAGCTGCCGAGTTCTGCTGCTTACAGGAACTAGAACATGATCCCCTTGTACTATTACATTATCACTGGCTTTCTGTTTTCCAAATCCTTCACTGCCTAAGCTTGGCTATCCTGGATCTTGCTCTGCAGATTGACCTTGAACGCAGAGATCAGCATTCCTGTCTCCTGGGATTAAAGGTGTATAGCACCATGCCTGAATCTAAATTCAGCTGGGTAGAATCTTGCCCTAAGGTCCCACTCCCTTAATCTGTTATCTCCTAGAACACAAGATTTTGCTTCATTTCACTTCCTGGCACCCCTTTAATACTCAAACCATATATTTTATATTTTTCCTTTCTAAGCTTGCTGTGCTTGTTTAAACTTCTCTTCATAAGACTTAACAAGAGAACAAAGTCTCTGCTGGGCTTTTTTGAAACTTCCTTTGACAATACAAATACTCTGAGTCTCGTCACCTTAGTCTCAGGCAGACTTTTAAGACTAGGGCAAAAAGTAGCCACATTCTTCACCAAAATACCACAAAAACAGTCTTTATGCCATATTATGAAATTCTTCTTTGAAATCTCTTGGGCCAGGTCAACACAGTTCAAATTATTCCCAGGCACAAAATCTTCCATATCCCTACTAGGATGACCCATTAAACTCCATTTAAAGCATTCCACTGCTTTCCAAATCCAAAGTCCCCAAATCCACATTCTTTCAAATAAAAGCATGGTCAGGCCTATCACAGCAATACCCTACTCCCAGTACCAACTTGTCTTAGTCAGGGTTTCTATTCCTGCACAAACATCATGACCAAGAAGCAAGTTGGGGAGGAAAGGGTTTATTCAGTTTACAATTCCATACTGCTGTTCATCACCAAAGGAAGTCAGGACTGGAACCCACGCAGGTCAGGAAGCAGGAGCTGATGCAGAGGCCATAGAGGGATGTTCCTTACTGGCTTGCTTCCCCTGGCTTTCTCAGCCTGCTCTCTTATAGAACCAAGACTACCAGCCCAGAGATGGTCCCACCCACAAGGGGCCTTTCCCCCTTGATCACTAATTGAGAAAATGCCTTACAGCTGGATCTCATGGAGGCATTTCCTCAACTGAAGCTCCTTTCTCTGTGATAACTCCAGCTGTGTCAAGTTCTCACAAAACTAGTCAGTACAGATATGTTTTTATTAATCTTTATTAATAATCTCAAGACATGGTAGCTAGAAAATTCTCAGTAAACATTTGTGAAAGAAATTAATAAGCTTACCTGATTTATTGGCTACTAAATCTCACTACAGGAGGCTGGCACACTTTTATCCAGTTTTACTTTGATTTATTGTATAAGAGTTTTTCTACATTGAGAATAATTAAAAGCAAGTATTTATCCATATTTACTCAGGCTTTGTGGCATATTCCTATACTCTCAGAAACAGGAGAACGAAGGCAGCAGGAGGAGGAAGAACACAAGTTTAAGAGAAGCCTGGCCTTGTACCAAACCAAACCAAAAGAAATGTGAATTTTCAGAACGTGAGACAAAATCTATCCTGCATAAATTCCTTTATCCCTGGCAAAAGGACTAGAATATTTTATGCCATTCCTACTTCTTGATAGATAGGAACTTAGCAAAGTCCCATGTCCAGCCAATAGCAACTGGGTTGTGATCTCAGAGCAGGCTAATAATAATTTATTGCTGTCTTCAGACACACCAGTAGAGGGCATCAGATCTCATTACAGATAGTTGTGAGCCACCATGTGGTTGCTGTGCTCACCTGTTCTAAACATAACAGCTAGCCTTACATTGTTTGCAATCAAAGGTTAATCAGGATCAATTAGAAATCAGATCTGGTCTCAGGGATGATCTACCATAAGATTTCCACAGCACTGCAAACACTAGTGGAGCCTTTCGGGGCTCCCCAAACAGTTGGGAGATTTCCTGGATGTTTTGGGTTAGGACCTTTATCCATTTTGCATTTTCTTTGATTGTTGTGTCTATGTTTTCTGTGGTATCTTCTGCACCTGAGATTCTCTCTTCTATCTCTTGTATTCTGTTGGTGATGCTTGCATCTATGGCTACTGGCTTCTTTTCTAAGTTTTCCATCTCCAGAGTTGTCCACCTTTGTGATTCTTTATTTTTTCTACTTCCAATTTTAGATCCTGGATAGTTTTGTTCAATTCTTTCACCTGTTTGGATGTGTTTTCTTGTAATTCTTTATGGATTTTTTGTGTTTCCTCTTTAAGGGATTCTAGCTGTTACCTGTGTTCTCCTGTATTTCTTTAAGGGAGCTATTTATGTCCTTCTTATAGTCCTCCATCATCATCATGAGAAGTGACTTTAGATCCATGTCTTGCTTTTCTGGTGTGATGGTGTATCCTGGACTTGCTATGGTGGGAGAATTGGATTCTGATGATGCCATGTAACCTTGTTTTCTGTTGCTTCTGTTCTTATGCTTGCCTCTCACCATCTGATTATCTCAAGTGATCCCTGCCCTCGATATATCTGATTGGAGCCTGTACTTCCTGTAATCCCAGTCAAGTAGAACTCCTCAGAGTCCAACTTTCTCTGTGATCCTGAGATTCTGGGTCTGTCAGAGCTCTTGGCAGTCAAGCTTCCTCTGAGACCCTGAGATCCTGGTATGACCAAGCTCCTGGAATCCTGGGATCCTAAGATCTTGTGCATGTTGAGTGCCTGGAAGTGCTACCTCCTCTGGGGACTGTGGGACTGTCCGCTGAGTTGAACCCAAGGTCACATCCATTCATTCTTTAGAGAACAATCACTGTTCAATGCAATGTGCATCATAGAAAACTCTGACCATAAGATGAATAGATTTTAATTGAGGTAAACAACCAAACCAAGAAAATCATAAAACTTCAACATGATATCATAAAGGGGAAATTGAAAAAAAAATGAGAAAATTAAAACTGAAAAGATACTAGGGAATTGTTTTGGGAAATGATGTCAATATATGTTTAGCAAGGCAGCACCTGGCCACACTGATTTTTTTTTTTTTTTTTTTTTTGAAGGTGAAAGGAAGCAAGCAAGCCCTGTTTGTGATTGTATGCAAGCGGACTGTCTCAGATGAAATTTCTGCATTGCATATGTTCTGGGTGGGCTAGAGTAACAGCGAAAAAGCCTGTGTGTTACATAGAGAGGTGAAAGGTTAGGTAAAGAATGGCAGAAGAACGACCCACTCAGGGTTCTTCAGGACCCTCTGTGTGGCCTTTAGTGTTTATGATCAGTGGGTTTGTCATTGGCAGGTTTTCAGCAGGGAGTGCATGCTCAGCACTAAGAATACGCTGCCTGCCATGCTGGGAACACATAAACATTCATAAATCACGTACAGCAATTATTTTAAATCATTGAACATTGTTTTCCCATCATAAGGCTTTCATACTTTCTGACTTTGGGGAATAGTTGCAGTAGTACCTTGTTCTTAATCTATGTTTCCCCACTTGCATGGATAAATCATCCAAGATAGATGCATACATATGACAGCTCCTGATCATAGTGACTAGACAGCTCCTTCTCATAGCCACCATGACAGCTCCTGATCATAGCCACCATGACAGCTCCTGATCATAGTGACCAGACAGCTCCTGCTCATAGCCACCATGACAGCTCCTGCTCATAGCCACCATGACAGCTCCTGCTCATAGCCACCATGACAGCTCCTGATCATAGCCACCATGACAGCTCCTGCTCATAGCCACCATGACAGCTCCTTCTCATAGCCACCATGACAGCTCCTGATCATAGCCACCATGACAGCTCCTGATCATAGTGACCAGACAGCTCCTGCTCATAGCCACCATGACAGCTCCTGCTCATAGCCACCATGACAGCTCCTGCTCATAGCCACCATGACAGCTCCTGCTCATAGCCACCATGACAGCTCCTGCTCATAGCCACCATGACAGCTCCTTCTCATAGCCACCATGACAGCTCCTGCTCATAGCCACCATGGCAGCTCCTGATCATAGTGACCAGACAGCTCCTGCTCATAGCCACCATGACAGCTCCTGCTCATAGCCACCATGACAGCTCCTTCTCATAGCCACCATGACAGCTCCTGCTCATAGCCACCATGACAGCTCCTGCTCATAGCCACCATGACAGCTCCTGCTCATAGCCACCATGACAGCTCCTTCTCATAGCCACCATGACAGCTCCTGATCATAGCCACACGCTGTTAGTATTGTCAGAGATGTCACTGTTGTTTTAATGGGACATTATTAAAGTTTTCATTCCTGGCATAGTGATAAACATTGTTTATAATAACTTATTTAATCCTCCAACTATGCCATGAAAATCCTTATTTCAACTTACAAGGATAAATTGTGGTCTTAAGAAATCTACCAAATTGCTTAAAAACATGAAAGTATAAGATTAGGGATTCAAATCTCAATCTGGCCAGTTTCAGAGCTGAGATTTCCTAACTTATGTAGGAGATAGATTATGAAGCTCCCCTTTTTACTGTGTACTCCTAGAAGATAAAATGTCCTCAAAGCCCTATATTTAGTCCAGTGCAAGGAAGTTAATTCCTCTGCAGAAAAGTGCTTCACTAACTTAAGTTAACCAGAATCTCAAATTTAGCTTTTGAAAAACATTTCAATGTAGCCTCTTTACATCCATTCGCTTTTATTTATTTAGTTCGTGTGTACATTGTGTGTGTACATTTTCATGTTTGTGTTTGTGCATATGTGTGTGCACTCGTGTGTGTGTGTGTGTGTGTGTGTGTGTGTGTGTTTACACTACAGTGCACCCATGAGAACCAGCTTATTGTTGTCAGTTCTCTTCTACCACATGGGTTCTCGGGATCTAACTCAGGTCATCAGACTTGGCAGCGGGCACCTTTACTCCCTGATTCATCTCTCTGGACCTTGAGATCCTGTAGTGCATTTGCATTAACTAGGAAACTCTTCTTAAAGTAGACATTAGAAGCAGCATACTGAAGTCAAGCATTCAAGCACACAACCCCTGGAGACAGGTGATCAGACTTAGAATCTCAGCTCTTGTATCAATTAACTCAGGCTTTAGGCGATTTATTTAACATCCTGGCACATCAGTTTCTCAATTACAAAATGGAAACAGAATTAGCATGAGTTTTGAAGTGTTGTTATCAGGATTGAGTTAATCCAAATGAATCTGGAATAATACTTAGTACATAGAAAATGCTCAGGAAATGTTAGTTTGACATAATTTTCTCCATTATCCAAATAAAAAGCCAAATGGAACCCTACACATATATTCATCAATTCTTTGAGAATTTAATACATATTGAATGATGGAGCAAGAAAAAAATGGGTACTGACACGGAAGCTTTACCCTTACTGACTAAATTCCATGGGTGCTATGCACAATCCTGAAGGAGAAAAGTAGCTATCAGTCTTACACTATTGTGAACCCCACAAATTACAACAATAACTGTTTTAGTGAGACATGCCCACTGGTGCAACAGTGGCATTTATGTCATTGGAGTGACCAATTCTTGTTAGATTTAAAGCCTGATCCACAATATGAAGTTATTCTGCTAAATGGACAAAATACTATTGTTTTTTTCCTAAACCCTACAGGCATTTAAAGAAGTCTGCCTCTAATTGTGATGAGTATAAATAATGAAGAGCACTGTTCTATACTTGGAGCTATACAAAAACTATGAGCTCTGACAATATATTTCTATGAAGGGCACTGCCCTGCACGTTCTTATCCTCTTAAGGGTTTTCTCAAGACTTTGCACTTTACCGAAACCATGCTATTTGAATATATGAATGAAATCAGACACCTCATGTTCACTTGGAAGATGTAACATCATTAAAATACTAAATTTTCTCCAACTAATCCCTAGATTCAAAACATTCCAGACTATGTAGGTGGAATAATGACCCTACAAAGATGTCCCATCCTCATACTTGGAACTTGTGACTGCATCATGGCATGGCAAGAGGAGATTAACACTGCAGAGAGAACTAAGATTGTGGAGAAAGCTTTAAAATAGTGAGACCCTCAATTATTTGCGTAAGTGCAATGCAACCATGAGCCCCCAAAAGTAAAAAAGCTAGCAGAGGAGCTGTTGTCAATGTGGTGCGGCTTTGGGAAGAACACTGTGCTCTTTGAACACAGCAAAAGACCATGAAGTAAAGATGGACAGCCTTGACTAACAAGAAAAAGTAAGATTGTGAGTTCTCTCTAGAGCCAACAACAAGGTCTGAAGGCCCTGCCAACTCCTTTAATTTACTTTGGTGACCCTTGTTTTGGACTTACTTATCTACAAATACATAGGAGTAAATTCAGGTTGCCTGAGAAATGAAGAATGAACTAAGGTACCAGATTGGCTATGCACCAAAAGTTGAGATTTGACACACTTGGTTCATATTTAATCACTAGGTGTCGTAGTTAGGGTTTTACTGCTATGAACAGGCATCATGACTAAGACAAGTCTTATAAAGAACATTTAATTGGGCTGGCTTATAAGTTCAGAGGCTCAATCAAGGTGGGAACATGGTAGCATCCAGGCAGGCATGGTGCAGGAGCAGCTGAGAATTCTACATCTTCATCTGAAGGCTGTTAGAAGAATAGTGACTTCCAGGCAGTTAGGATGAGGATTTTAAAGCCCACAGGCACAGTGACATACCTACTCCACCAAGGCCACACCTACTCCAACAGGGCTACACCTTCTAATATTGCCACTCCCTGGGCTGAGCATATATAAACCATAACACTAGGTGTGAATTATCCTTGCCAATACTGAAACAGCTATAAACGCTGCATTTGCTTGCTTGCAGTTTAAACCTCTGCATTCTTCTAGAAAGAATTTAAGGTGGCTTACAGAGTACATACAACCCAAATTGAAAATGATTAGATATAAGAAGGAAATATGAGAAAGTATGAGTACAGTATACAGAAATAGAGGTTACCTCCATGCCTGAAAATCCCAGTGCCTAGATCAAATTTTGACCCTAAATATTGTTGAGCTAACAATGAAATTAAAACCAGTGAGCTACATAACTCACAAGAGCCACTGGATTAAAAGAATAGTTGCTTCCAAGATTTAACTGTCTTAGTTGTGAGACTTCCAGAACGTTCTCCAGAAGGTTCACACCTAACAGACATAAGATCCAAACAACAGCTTCCCCAGTACAGGCCATGAGTCTTGTTGAAAAGTCACATGGGTGCACCTGAGTGCAGGCCCTATAGATAAAACACACCCTTCCCCAAGGAATAAAAGAAAAAAAAATGTATGGGGTATGCTGCCCAGAACACTTTTTTAGATGAAACAGCAATTTTTTCTGTTGTTACTTTTAGATAGGCATTGTAGCTATACAACAAGGCTTAGTTCCATTTTTTTTTTAGCTGCTATTACAAACTGTTGAGGATAATTAAGTAATACAAGTTGATAGTCAATCAAATCATAGTCATATTAGATACTAGTCTGAATTATCACAAACATATACATCCTATGTAGTACAGTACTGGGAAACTGGAGACATGTAATCTTTGCTTGTGTAGATATGCCACGAATAAATAGATGGTCTTCAAAAGCATCAGACATCCATAGAATGTGACATTTAAGGTTATCTCATTATTGAAAGATCTTTGACTACAAGATACATCTGCTCCTGAAAGTAACCCCATTCTACTTCAAAGAAGATGTTGAGCACCACACCTCTATGTGGGGTTGCTTCAATTATAGCAACTCCATCTGCAGACAAAATGCTATCCAAAAAGGATAAATGGATGCAAGATAGTTGACTGCTAAGCTCTCTCAAGACAGGGTAATCTAGTCCATCATAATTCCTGTTTCACTTAAGGTATGTCATATGTTCTGGTCTAGAAGGCTGAAGATAGATGATCTCCAACTTTATAAGAGATGTTGAGAACTGTCCAGGAAGTCAGCTGTCTCTGCCAGTTGTTTAAAATTTGGAAGCTGTGTTCCTACACTTAATGCATACTCTTAATAGTTATTCCTTCTCAATTTTCTGATGGGGTTAGAGACTAGGTAGTTATAGTCTCACAATTAAAGTTAAGTTGTTTAGGATTTGAGATGTTCTAGATTTTTAAAAGATGGTTTTAGGATCGTAATACATGTTAAAATTAAAGATAATTTAGGTACAAAACTGTAAACTCATTAAGATAGGATATATGATAAAGTACCACATCTAAGTTACAAAATACTGGACTTTTAAATATAATTTATACATAATAATTTTCATAATTGTTTCAAAATACTTTAATTGGACAAAAAGGGAGAAATGTAGTAGGTTGGCCTGATGCTGATTGTATTCTAATGCTAATATTGGGACCCCAAGACCTAGTTGTCCCAGCAGCAAGAAAATCTACATGTAGATTTCAGTGGCATTGTGTGACCTTGTCCCCAAGTTGATTTGGATTGGTGAATAAAAATGCTGACAGCCAATAGCTGGGCAGATAAGGCCTAGGTGGTGTTTAGGGTTCCCTGGTTTAGGGTTGGAGGAGAACCATGAGGGTAGAAGAAGGTGAAAGAGAAAGGAAACTCCAACATAGATTAGGTGAGCCATTAGAACATGGCCCTGAAGGCTGATCAATTGGATTTAAGAGAAGCCCAGAAAAAACAGTAAATTGTAAATAATAATTCTGTGCTACTGATACAAAAGTAGATTCTAATAGCATAGAGGGTAGATATCTGCCCAGCTTTAAAGGTAATTAAGACTTATTGTAAATATAAAGGTTATATGTGTCTTTTATTCAGGAACTCAATGATCAAGGCAGGGTAGAAACTCTGGGACAGGATTAAAAATTTCTATAACACAGGACAGCCAGGACTACAAAAAGAGAGGCACTATCTCAGAAAAAAATAGAGCATAACATGATTATTGTAAACATAATTCTAAGTCTATAGTAATCAAAAACCTATAATAGCTAGTACTGCCCTCTACTTAATTCAGTTCCAGGCATGAAATAGATAGTACCTTTATTTGTTGAATTAACAAATATATAAGTGAATAAATATTGCCACCCATGAGTCTTTGACAATGGGCAAATGTCTCCAACTGTTTGAAACCATTACACCACAGGATAAAGAATGTGGGGTGAGCAGTTAGAAAACCATCATCACATGTGGAGTTTCAGACATAGTTAAACTATTCTCTGACTTATGTTACCATACGCAAAGAGGGATCCTTTATGGAACAAGATGATAAGGATTATAAAGACCTTGAGTCATTTCAGAGATAGAGCAGGTTTTCAATAAACAACAATGCTGCTGGGTGTGGTGGTACATGCCTTTGATCCCAGCACTAGGGAGGCAGAAGTAGGAGGATTTCTATGAGTTCAAAGCCAGCCTTCTCTGTATAAGGAAACTTCAAGACAGCCAGGACTACAAAGAGACATTCTGTCTGAAATAACAAAAACTAAATAAAAATATAATCCTTTATCTCATGTAAGTATAAATATGTTGTCACAAAACTTTATTATTTTCTGACAGAAGATCTAGGTCCTAGTGCTATGAGAGCTTAGAATTTTCCAAAAAACAAATAGTGGTTGCCTAAGTTAGCAGATTTGTTTCTGGGACTTATATCTACCTTCTTCTCCTGTGTCTCTCTGTGCAGGACTTTATCGTCACTGTAGTCTTTTCATTCTTGTGGCTGGTGGGTTCCTCTGCTTGGGCAAAAGGACTGTCTGATGTCAAAGTGGCAACAGATCCCAAAGAAGTCCTGTTGCTGATGTCAGCTTGCAAGCAGCCTTCCAACAAGTGCATGGCTGTCCACAGCCCTGTCATGTCCAGCTTAAACACATCTGTGGTAAGTATTTGTTCATCCAGACTTCACTTACTGAGTCTTTATTTGATGATCAGTGATGAAGTCAGCCCCATTTCTTCCTCCAAAACTAGGCCAAGCAAAAACAGGAAATCTTACTGAAGGAGTAAGATGATTATTTTAGCCCTTGAGACTTTCATTGTCAAAACCCACACACTGTAATCGGCAGCATTACAGAGTTTTTAATATGAACCCAGCAGGTATTAGCAGTTGTAGCTCAGATGACGGTCTAGTGAAAATTCTAACTCGGAGTTTACATAAAACCTACTTGCTGAGGTTGAAGGCTGCCAGAAGCTAAAAGGAGTACTTTGTTAACTCAGACGTTTCCTGGAAGAAAAACATTTTATTAAAACTACACATATAATATACCAAACTGGAGAAAAAAATATAGGCTTAGCAGGGAACAAGAGGAAATGTGTGGCTTGAAAAAGTACTTAGAATAATTGTGTATCTTCTCTCTGCTCCAATTTAGCTGCTTGTTAGCCTCACAAAATATGCACTAAAGTAGTTGAACAATAAAACACTGTCATCAAGAATCAGAGCCTTACAGGAAATGAGGAATACTTACAGTTGAAGGAAGGCTAACTTGTATTCCTAATTTATAAGTGTAAGCAATTGTGTTAGCCCACAGAAGGAAGCTGTGTCTGATAGATAAGCTTTAATGTCAAATAAGAGAAGCATTTATTGAGGAGTGGAAGGCTCAGCCATTAAAGGAACACTGTAGCAAATGTTAAGAATAATTATCTTGGCTACAAAGTTAAGCTGTGTCCTAAGGCTTTCTGAAATTTGGGCAGGGCAAGGGTTGCTACACTGTCCCTAGTTTTTCCATAAATCTTGCCTTTGTAAGATAAGAACCATGAAACTTAACTATGCCCTGGATATCATTAACATTCTTACATATTGCTGGCAAGAACTGTGAGTGATATTTTGGGCGTATGCATTAAGATATATAGTGATGTTTCTGTACACTGTTGGTAGGCAGTGTTGAAGAAATAATTGTGACTCTGATTTCAAAATCCAGGAGAACAAATATAAAAGTGCTTCTTGACATTGTTGAACAATCAAGTTTATCAAGTGCTAGCTTGATAATCTATCTCCTAGTAGTTAGGGCATCCTACACAGTCTTGTCAGTTCAACTTATATTCTAGTAATCCTTGGACTGGGAGTGAAAACTTATCGATGAAGAATAATATGTTCTACTAAACCTAACAGCCACGTCAGCAAGTGAATGGTGAGGTCTTCAAGGTTGTCACTGTACCCTTGACTGCTAAGGCTCTAGAAGTTTTAGAAGAACAGCGCACTCAGACTGACTAAAGCAAGGTTTAAAGTGTTCTGTAGGACTAATGTGTCTACTCATTTCATCCAGATTTCAAAGAGAAACAGAATCCAGTTTCAGGATGAAAATGATAGGTTTTTGGAAAGATATCATGAGCCTGCTGAGGCCTGAAAACCGAGAATGGAAAACCAAAAATGGAATGACAGGCAACCAAAATATTCTCTCTATGAGTTGCCAGGTAGTAGGAACTTTTACCTAAGTTCCCATTTTCTTTCTCCAGTAGAAAAGTTCCTGGATGGACCTCAAACTATTGGACTAAAACTTCATACCACAAGGAAAATGAATTATGTATTACTATCATCAGGCAGTGGATATTAATCAGTCAACAGAGGGTTTTGAATTTCAAATGTGCTTGCCTTCAAGACACATTGAGCTAGCTCAAACAAAACCAAAAAATAATGAGAAAAAGTAGAAGTGTCTCTCTAGACTGAAATGCAGGGCTGTGAGCTGGAAGATAGTCAAGAAACTGGGCTTTTCAAATTCTCTATCTCTTAGCCCTGTCTCTTTCTCTATGTGCATCTGTGTTATTCTCCTTTTCCAACTAGAGTATTAAGGTTTTCCTGTGCATATGGGAGAAGGGAGATACCAACAGTTTCTGAGTGTATATATCTTTCCAAAGAAATAGCTTTGGCAAATAAGATGGCTTATTGGGTGCAGGTGCTCACAGCCCATGCTTACTTAGCTGGTCCCCAGAATTCACAAAGGAAGGGGAAAACAGACTCCACAAAAAGTCGTCTTCTGGTTTCCACATGCATAACACACACACACACACACACACACACACTCAGACAGAGAGAGAGAGAGAGAGAGAGAGAGAGAGAGAGAGAGAGAGAGAGAGAAATGATAAATGCATACTTTTCTTAGAACGAAAACTGCTTAGACTGACCTAAACTCACTTGGATCCAGTTACAAACATCTGGTTGAGAGCTTCCCATCAGCCCCTCTGGGGTCAAGTGTCCACCTTAGTCTCATGAATTGAATTAAGGGGTTTAGGCATTGTGTAGTCAAATCATAGCTCACAGAACTTACCCTGCAGGTCAAGATCAAGTTTTGAAGAAGGAACCATGCACCCACTATGATTTGTAATCTCTACAAAGAAAAAGGTCAAGAAATGATATTTTCTTCTGTGATAACCAATATAATTTTCTTTGACATTTGTCACTTTATGGTAGCCCTTTAATATAAGTGAGGTATTTAGACATTATAGATGCAAAGGGGTGTTGTTAAGGATCCGAGAAAACGTTTCTGGATTTAACAACGGTAATGGTAGAATGGGATCCAAACTCTCCTAATGCTTTTACTACTTGAAAAAGCTATAGGCACAGACCTAGCATGGTCTTCAAGGATTCTATAGTATTTAAGAAACAATAGAAGAAAGAGACTACAATATCTCAGTTTGTGTCCAATCATTACTAAATATAACTACACTCTGTCCATAGTTTCTACTTTTGCTTTTCCAGCTTTACTACAGATAACTTGATTATCATCTTTATGGATAACCACATTTTACCTCTCAGTTCTTTCTCATGTTATACACAGGCTTATACCATCTTTCTGATGTCCTCACATCTAATCTTAAATAAAATCTCTCCCCATTTCAAGTGGAACAAGTAGCAGGATTCAAAGACTCATATGTCACAAAATGTACCAGTCAATGGGATTTTTGATAATTCCATAATGATTGTGACAGGAAAACAGTATTCCTTGCACATCTCCAGAGGATGTTCTCTGTTCTTAATTTTAAGTTGGGCCCTTATAAAAAACTGAGTAGTAGGAAGGACATGGAGAATGACCAAGACAAGCAAACAAATAGAAGCACATTTCTAGGCAGAGTCATCACTTTATATCAGAAGAGACCATTTTATAATTTTTGAACCATATTTTCGAATAGACTTACAAATATGGAATTAAACCAAGATATTTTTCTAAATGGAAAATATCCTAGTGACTGTACATATAAATACTCCGTGTACAAGGTTTTTGGGGATTAACTAATTTGCTATGATTACTCAACTATTACAGATGATTTACTTATGTTTCATATCATCCCTGCCAAGCAACCTAAGGCTTAGGTTAATGTTAAAGAAAACAAGAATTTGCAATTGAAAACAAAATGGGAGGAAAAGGGAGGAAGGCAGAGAGAAAGTGGTCTTGAGAATCAGTCTTCAGTGAGATCAATTAGGAGTCTACTCTGTTGTTATTTCTCAAGAATATGTCCTCACAGCCAAAGACTCCTTCCATTTATGCAATGGTGACAGTCAACTAAACACAATCCATGGACTACTACAGAACATGATTCAAAGTCTGATTTATCATTTAGTGCTAACTAATGTGTCCAGCTTTATACACATCCCCTTGAATACTCTCAACTACCCCCCCCCAAGACAGAAATATTACCTTCACTCCCCTGTCATTCAGCTTGCTATCAGGTGGTGCTGTGATATACCTGGTGTTAAAACATTGGAATACTTTAGTAATACCTTTTATCTAAGGCCTTCATTCCCTGCATGTTGGGGATATCAACATTACAAACACACACACACACACACACACACACACACACACACACACAGAGAGAGAGAGAGAGAGAGAGAGAGAGAGAAGAGAGAAAGACAGATGACACACTAGACTAACCAAGAAGCCATTTTAACTAGACAAAGTCATGCTGGAGTACTATACTCTAATGTCACCAATTTGTGTCATGCTGTTGTTGCCTTTTCCCCATAGGGTTGTTAAAATAGAGTGTCTCTTACCAAGTCAACCAATGACTAATGAATAAACTATATATTATGTAATTCCTACATAAGCCCATTGCAATCATGAACAGTTCTGCCTTCACCAAACGGCTGACCCTGAGGAAGCAACACGGGTCCAGTGATTTACCAGCAAGGTTCATGATAAAAAGATAAAAATTTGCATAGGAGAGCCTCACACCTATTTTTAAAAAAATGCTTCACTCTTCTCTATATCCTGTACTCCATTCATAACATGCTCTTACCATTTACTCCTGAAGGTGAGAGGCATGGGCACAGTCACTTAGAAACTCTGGTATGGTGTATACAAACATGCATGTGCTCTTCTATCACCTGTACCATTGCATGTTTCGTGCTTTTGTGAACCAACTCATTTGGACAAGAAGCACCTAATGCACCATTATTAAACTGAAAATACTCAATTATACATGACTTAACTATTACCTTATACAAATTAAGAATGGCAGATTTGTGAAGATAGGAATGGCTTTGGTGGGGACTTGGTCTTTGGAGCAGACAGAATAGAGCTGAATCACAGATCTGGTACTTACAAAGACATGTGACTTTGAACCAGGTTATTTTTCTTGCTGAATTTTGTTTCTACATTTTAATATAGGCATATAATATATAATAACACTGGTCTCTTAGACTAAGGGAATCAATACCCTTCATGTAATGGCTGGCATATAGACAATGTTTAGGAATCCTAAGTCAAAACAGTGGTTTCGAGGCAAAAAATTAAACAGACTTCAAAATTAAAGCCAAGGCTCACCCATGGCACTGTGAAGAATCCCTGTGAGCAGGCTCATCTAAAATCCCTGTCCAGGCTTTTAACCACTTGCTCCAATTCTCTTTCAGGTCTTCGGGTTTTTGAATTTTATCCTCTGGGCTGGAAACATTTGGTTTGTTTTCAAGGAGACTGGCTGGCATTCCTCTGGACAGAGATACCTTTCAGACCCCATGGAGAAGCACTCCAGCAGCTACAATCAAGGACGCTACAACCAAGAGAGTTATGGGTCAAGTGGTGGGTACAGCCAGCAGGCGAATCTGGGGCCAACTTCCGATGAGTTTGGCCAACAGCCTAGTGGTCCCACTTCCTTTAACAATCAGATATAACGGAGTATCACCCAAATTCTTCTGGTGATAGCATCACCACCCTCCATTTCAGTAGCAGAAGAATTTTTAAGAGTTTCAATCAATTATTAATGTAGAGAATGTTGAATGTAAATCAGAGATCTGTAGTCCTCATTAAGACACAAAGGCCTGGGTGGTGATAAATGGTACTTAGAGATGAGATGTCATAAGGAGATAAATTATTCATCACAGATGGGTAATTAGAAAGTATCTTGTTATATACACAGACACTTTTATGGTCGTTTTGTATTGTGGTAAAAATAGTAGAAGCATTTGTAGCTTAAAGTCTCTAGTATGTAATGTGCATAGATTACCTTAAATAGTATACAGTTTTCGTATGTGTTTTGATGCAACAAATATTTTACTGATTTCTAGATGACTATTTGATGAATCACATCATGCATGCATTACTATTTTTTAGTTTAGGCCTTTTAGAACTGTAACTCTGTTTTGATAATTATTCTCTATTGTTTTCACTTGATAAAACAATGTTTATATGATTTCATGCATGAATAAGTATTTTCTCACAGAATGTTTGGCTGTATTTCTGGAGACATTTCAGTTTGCATCATGAGTTTGTTAAGCAAGTATTTAAAGACATGTATGCATGTCTTTCTAGACTTTGCAAGTTTGTCACTCTGACTTTACCCAAGTTCTGAATGCATTAGAGCTAAAGTCTGGGAGCTTTCCCTATTTGTCAATAGTGTTCTGTAAGGTGACTGCTCAACACTTCTCTGATTTATTTAAGTAAATATTTACATTCTTGTAACTTTCTATGCAGTTTCGTGTATCTTATCTTACGAGCCATGACTGATAACGTCCAATGACCCTGTGCTTGTAGAGTGGCGTTTTCTTTGCATCCAGAGAGGCAGATTTAGACACCATAGTTTAAGTAGTATTAAGAAATGAGCTATGCTGTTTTATGTGACCAAATGAACGTTTGTTTAGTTTTGTTTATTTTTGAAGCTAATATGTTGTTCATTCTAATTTTAGAAATCTCATGTTATAGCTTAACAGAATTACTAATTTCGATTTGCTTATACATAGATTAATAATGGCTTCTCTATGTCACTCTATTCCCAAAGAGGGTTCTCATGAAACTCTCCACAGAACATATTCATTATTAAGAAGAAACCAATCTTCGTTTCTTCATTTTAACTCAATTGAAATAAGAATGCCCAACAGGAAGGGCAAGCTAAACATCTGTGCTTCTAGATAAAGTTGTAACTGATGTGCAAATTGTATGTGTGATCTGTGATGTTGAAAGCAGTTTAGCACAAAATAGGCTGTCTTAAATACTATCTGTAACTAGTTTCTTAAATCCTATTGTTTATTAAATCCTGTACTGTGATATCTATTTGACCTCAATAAAGTTATTGCATACAAACTGACTGAACAATGAAGAATCATAACTATAGGGCCCTGTTGGCTTTAATCATGAGAGAATAAAGGTTAAATGCAATTCTTCTAGCATCTATGCCCCTATCTCCTGCCCCTCCCTCTCACACTTTTTTTATTTCCACCTTTTTGTGCATATTTTATTTGCATTCTCAGATGCCCTCTCCTCCTGTCTCTATGAGTGTGTGCCCCCATCAACCCTCCCACTCCTGCCTCCTGCCCTTGCATCCGCTATACTGGGGCATCGACCCTTCACAGGACCAAGGGACACTCCTTTCATTGATACCCAACAAGGCCATCCTCTGCTACATATATGTCTGGAGCCAAGGGTCCCTCCATGTGTACTCCTTGGTTGGTGGTTTAGACCCTGGAAGCTCTGTTTGGTTGATATTGTTGTTCTTCCTATGGAGTTGTAAATTCCTTCAGCTCGTTCAGTCCTTTCTCTAACTCCTCCATTGGGGAACCCATGCCCAATCCATTGGCTAGTTGAGAGCATCCACCTCTGTATATATCAGGCTCTGGCAAAATCTCTCAGGACAAAGCTATATCAGGCTCCTATCAGTGCACTTCTTGGCATCTACAATAGTATCTGTGTTTTTTGGCTGTATATGGGATGGATCCCCAGGTGGGGCAGTCTCTGAATGGCCTTTCCTTCATGTATCTGCTCTGCACTTTGTCTCTGTATTTGCTCCTGTGAGTATTTTGTTAACCCTTCTAAGGAGTGAAGCCTTTGATCTTCATTCATCTTGAGCTTCATGTGGTCTGTGAATTGTTATCTTGGGTATTGCCAGGTTTTGGGCCACTTGTCAGTGAATGCATACCATGCATGTATTTTTGTGACTGAGTTGCCTCACTCAGGATATTTTCTAGTTCCATCCATTTGCTTGAGAATTTCATGAAGTCATTGTTTTAAATAGCTAAGTAGTACTCCATTTTATAAATGTACCACATTTTCTGTATCCATTCCCCCCTGTAGAAGGACATCTGCGTTCTTTCCATTTTCTGGCTATTATAAATAAGGTTGCTATGAACATAGTAGAGCATGTGTCTTTGTTATATGTTGAAGCATCTTTTGGGTGTATGTCCAAAAATGGTATAGATGGGTTCTCAAGTAATACTATATCCAATTTTTTGAGGAACCATGAGACTGATTTCCAGAGTGGTTATACCGGCTTGCAATCCAACCAACAATGGATGAGTGTTCCTCTTTGTCCATGTGCACGCCAGCATCTGCTGTCACCTCGGCATGACTCTAACTAAGGAAGTGAAAGATCTGTATGATAAAAACTTCAAGTCTCTGAAGAAAGAAATTAAAAAAGATCTCAGAGGATGGAAAGATCTGCCATGCTCATGGATTGGCAGGATCAACATTGTAAAAATGGCTATCTTGCCAAAAGCAATCTACAGATTCAATGCAATTCCCATCAAAATTCCAACTCAATTCTTCAACGAATTAGAAAGGGCAATCTGCAAATTCATCTGGAATAACAAAAAATCGAGGATAGCAAAACCTCTTCTCAAGGATAAAAGAACCTCTGGTGGAATCACCATGTCTGACCTAAAGCTTTACTACAGAGCAATTGTGATAAAAATGGCATGATACTGGTATAACGACAGAAAAGTAGACCAATGGAATAGAATTGAAGACCCAGAAATGAACCCACACACCTATGGTCACTTGATTTTTGACAAGGGAGCTAAAACCATCCAGTGGAAAAAAGACAGCATTTTCAATAAGTGGTGCTGGCACAACTGGTGGTTATCATGTAGAAGAATGCGAATTGATCCATTCCTATCTCCTTGTACTAAGGTCAAATCTAAGTGGATCAAGGAGCTCCACATAAAACCAGAGACACGGAAACTTATAAAGGAGAAAGTGGGGAAAAGCCTCGAAGATATTGGCACAGGGGAAAAATTCCTGAATAGAACAGCAATGGCTTGTGCTGTAAGACCAAGAGACAAATGGAACTTCATGAAACTGCAAAGCTTCTGTAAGGCAAAAGACACCGTCAATAAGACAAAAAGGCCACCAACAGATTGGGAAAGGATCTTTACCTATCGTAAATCAGATAGAGGACTAATATCCAATATATATAAAGAAGTCAAGAAGGTGGATCCAGAAAATCAAATAACCCCATTAAAAAATGGGGCTCAGAGCTAAACAAAGAATTCTCACTTGAGGAATACTGAATGACTGAGAAACACCTGAAAAAATGTTCAGCATCCTTAATCATCAGGGAAATGCAAATCAAAACAACCCTGAGATTCCACCTCACACCAGTCAGAATGGCTAAGATCAAAAATTCAGGTGACAGCAGATGCTGGCGAGGATGTGGAGAAAGAGAAACACTTCTCCACTGTTGGTGGGATTGCAAGCTTGTACAACCACTCTGGAAATCAGTCTGGCGTTTTCTCAGAAAATTGGACATGGTACTACCGGAGGATCCCGCAATACCTCTCCTGGGCATATATCCAGAAGATGTTCCAACTAGTAAGAAAGAAACATGCTCCACTATGTTCATAGCAGCCTTATTTATAATAGCTAGAAGCTGGAAAGTACCCAGATGCCCCTCGGCAGAGGAATGGATACAGAAAATGTGATACATTTACACAACGGAGTACTACTCAGCTATTAAAAAGAATGAATTTATGAAATTCCTAGGCAAATGGATGTACCTGGAGGGCATTATCCTGAGTGAGGTAAGCCAATCACAAAAGAACTTGAATGATATGTACTCACTGATAAGTGGATATTAGCCCAGAAACTTAGAATACCCAAGATATAAGATACAATTTGCAAAACACATGAAACTCAAGAAGATCGAAGACCAAAGTGTGGACACTTTGTCCCTTCTTAGAATTGGGAACAAAACATCCATGGAAGGAGTTACAGAGACAAAGTTTGGAGCTGAGACAAAAGGATAGACCATCTAGAGACTGCCATATCCAGGGATCCATCCCATAATCATCCTCCAAATGCTGACACCATTGCATACACTAGCAGGATTTTGCTGAAAGGACCCAGATATAGCTGTCTCTAGTGAGACTCTCCCGGGGCCTAGCAAACCCATAAGTGGATGCTCACAGTCAGCTATTGGATGGATCACAGGGCCCCCAACGGAGGAGCTAGAGAAAATACCCAAGGAGCTAAAGGGAATTGCAACCCTGTAGGGGGAACAACATTATGACCTAGCCAGTAGCCCGGAGCTCTTGACTCTAGCTGTATATGTATCAAAAGATGGCCTAATCGGCCATCACTGGAAAGAGAGGCCCATTGGACTTGCAAACTTTATATGCCCCAGTACAGGGGAACACCAGGGCCAAAAAGTGGGAGTGGGTAGATAGGGGGGCTGGGGGGAGGGTATGGGGGACTTTTGGGATAGCATTGGAAATGTAAATGAGGAAAATACCTAATAAAAAATACTGCCTTAATCAAACAGGGATTTTACTAAGGTAGCTTTTAGCCGTTATGGAGGGAGAAAAATGAGGAATAATCAGAACTGTTGGTGTGCCTGGGATCACCAAGATTGAATGTCGATTCCTAGGTTCACTGTTTATTGATTGTTTCAATATGTTAACGGACCTGCTTCCTTGAATGGTCGAAGAACACAGGTAGGAAAGGGTTTCTGGTGAACAGATCACCTAAGTTAGACTTCTCACCCCAACATTTTCCTGTCTCCCCTTTCTTGCCCAGTTATTTCTCCAAAGCCCTGTGACTCTTCCATAGCCACAGTCTACAAGCACCTGCAGTTTGTAAGTGTAAGAAAGATAATGCTAAGGGGACTACCTGGGGGCAGTAGGAGGTCAGCCAATGTACCCGGGAAGAAATTTAGCTTCTTATTCTTTCAGTTGCCCTATGTCTATACAGAGACTAAGTACAAACTCAGATTGATAGTAGGATGAAAGGTAAACCATTCAAAGGAACTAGAGCAACTCCTGGCACACAGTATGCAATGTCCAAATGTGGGGGTCTCTGAAGTCAGGCTCTGGAGCTTGGGACAAAAGCAGCTTGCTTGGCTGGGATGCTAGGAAGCTGACCAGGGTGACAGATGGGAGAATAAAACAAGGGAAGAGCAGTAAAACAAAGAAGCCACAACAATAGATGGGTGGATCTGTGGTGCTGCTGATGAAGGCAGGGGGATATCAGCCCTGTCACAATCTCAGAGCAGTATTGCTCTGGAATCTTCCATCAATAATAGGAAGTGAGGCTGGGGTGTACCTCAGTCATATGGACCAGGGTTCAAGTCCCAGAATGCACATAACAAGTGGAGTGTGTTAGTACATACTCATAATCACATGCACTCATAGCACTTACTCATAGCACTCACTCATAGCACTGTAGAGGTAGAAATGGCCAATTTTGGAGACTCTGGGGCCAGCCAGCCTAGCCTAGCACATGTTGGGCATTGGGCTATACACAGAAAATCTGGTCTCCAATCAAGCTGAGATATTGAACCCCGGGACCCAGTGGTGATAATTCACCTACATTGGACAGAAGGAATTCTCTCATGTCTCCTGGAACTCTGGAAGTTACTGCCCCCTCAGGCCCCACAGGAGAAGCATGGTTAGTAGTCACATAAGCAATGTTCCAAGCTTCTGAACTTCAGGTGAAACTACTCCCCAGTTACCTAGCAATAGTAAAGATAACAGCATACCATAAGAGGGGCAGCTTGGCCCAACCTCACTCCCTTCTTCTCTTGCTCTTACTCTCCTTACTCTCCTCTCTCTTCCTCTCTCCTCTCTCCTCCTCTCTCCTCTCTCCTCCTCTCTCCTCTCTCCTCTCTCCTCTCTCCTCTCTCCTCTCTCCTCTCTCCTCTCTCCTCTCTCCTCTCTCCTCTCTCCTCTCTCCTCTCTCCTCTCTCCTCTCTCCTCTCTCCTCTCTCCCCTTCCCTTCCCTTCCCTTCCCTTCCTCCCTCCCTCTCTCTCTCTCTCTCTCTCTCTCCCTCTCTCTCTCTCCTTTTTCCCCTTCTCTCCTCTTGGCCATGGCTGGTCTCTCCCTCTCTCTCTCTCTCTCCTTTTCCCCCTTCTCTCCTCTTGGCCATGGCTGCTCTCTCTCTCTCTCTCTCTCTCTCTCTCTCTCTCTCTCTCTCTCTCTCTCCACCTTTTCTCTTTCTCCCTGCCTTTCTATAATAAAGCCCTAAAACCATAGACTCTCTGTTCATCCAGGCCTACTGTGCAGACTCCTGCCTGTGTAGGAACCTCTCTCCCTCAGTCCTCTTTCCCATAACCCCCTGGCACAGGGTGTTGCCCTGGGGGCCCCCTGGTCTTGGAGGCTGACCCTTGTACATCACCATTGATTGGGGTCAGTAGCTTAGATGCCCACCCGGGGCCAAATGGAAACCATCTGGCAGCCCTCCCACATCTGCCTGCCCAGAGCATAGGAACAACTCTGGCCGGCAGTGGACTCTCCTCCCTCCCCCTCCTTCCCCTGCCCCCTATTTGTTCCCACAAGCCTAGCCTAACAAAATGTCTGTCTGAAAAAGCAAAACATATAAACAAAAGGTGGACTAGTGGTGATCAATGATACATGTAACTGCTCTCCAGTCTCCACATATATGTTTATTCTCATGCACATCTGCAACTCTTCCCACCCATAATGATTATTTTAATTGCAAAAGATTCTCTGAGATTAGAAAATAAGACGTGGAGCTTTAATCGACCCATGTCAACCCCCACTGGTAGAGTCTGCCCACTGAGGGTGACTTTACATGACAGGTGCCCTGACAGTAGACACTAAATACTTCAGACCGTGTGCTAGAGATAGGACATAAGTCATTCCCTGACCCCTTTAAATTTCTAGGAGAGTGAACATAGAAAAGGAAAAAAGAAATCCTTGGAGATGCCTGCATGATGGAGGGTGTTGTTACCATGAGGAGGAACTAGCATCTAAGTTGTAGCTGCTAACAGAGGGCTCACTATGGAAAACCAATACAAAGCACCACAGCACCTACTACATTGGTTATTGCCATTACTGCTATCACTCAGTCTATGAAACAGGATAGCAAATGTTCCCCACATATGTTGCAGACATGTGATGCATGTGAAAAAAAGTTATTGAACTGTATAAGCTCAGTTATTTGAGGTAATTGGCTGTGCAAAGTTGAATTAAGCAATGAAACAAGAATCAACTTCAAACCAATAAAAGGTTGAAGTGTGAGAAAAGTTCCTGGAATCCTTGGAGTTTACCTGAAGATCAGAGATGCAGACAACAGACAAGAAAACATAAGATATGTGATGATAAATTTGATTGATGCTACCAATAAAAGAAACAGGAGTTGGGGAAAGGGGAATGGAAAGCCAGCTAAGGCACCTGAGGAGATAATTTTAAGCTGAGACTTGAATGGAGACTTAGGCATAAGGGGAACATATCCGGGTAGAGGAGAGTGTACCAGGGAATCTAAGCTGAGGGTGAGGAAGCAGTTAATACCTTCAAGTTCAGGAAAGCTAGCAACAAGTCTAGAGGTGCAAGGACATGCAAGGGAAGAGGCAGAGATGGAGACTCAGAGTTGAGAAGACTAAGATTATGAAAGGCCTTGGACATGAGGAGAGAGTTTGTTCTAAGAAGGGCAGGAAGCATGGGGTTTCTTGCAGTGAGGCAAGGATCCAATTCCATTTCTCAAGCTGTTTTCTAGCTTTAACATTGCACAATGTACAATGTCAACACTAGAAGAAGCCAGAAGAATTCATGGAATTCTATATTTTTTTCAACATTTTATAAATGGGAATGCTGAGCACAGGTTAATCCATTCACCAACTATCTGCTGAGCTCCTACCGCATGCAAAGCATGTCTCAGAGTATTATACCTTTAAGTTTCAGATAGATTTCATTTGAAAAAGATAGGCCATATACCTCTACTTGTGAGTTGATAGCCTAGTGTTGGTCCCACAGGGCATACACAGATAAAGAAATGAGATTTCAAATAATTACAAAAGTGTTAGAGGAAGATAGCAATGTATACAATCCCACTAGATTCTAGATAATAATATGTAAGGTGGGGACCCCACTAGCTTTCACCAGTGACTTGGGTAGACATCTATCTAAGGGACCTGTCATGGTTTGTATATTCTTGGACCAGGGAATGGCACCATTTGGAGGTGTGGCCTTGTTGGAATAGGTGTGACCTGGTTGGAATAGGTGTGTCACTGTGGGTGTGGGCTTAAGACCCTCACCCTAGTTGCCTGGGAAGTCATTCTTCCACTAGCAGCCTTTGGATAAAGATGTAGAACTCTCAGCTCTGCCTGCTTCATGCCTACCTAGATACTGCCATGCTACCACCTTGATGATAATGGACTGAACCTCTGAACCTGTAATCCAGCCCCAATTAATTGTTGTTTTTATAAGACTTGCCTTGGTCATGGTGTCTGTTCACAACAGTAAAACCCCAACTAAGACAGGACCTTATGTGCTGGCAGTAGATCAAGTCATTTATAAAGTGTAGTTTGTGCTATACCAACGTCATGGCATCTTTGATTTCATTTGTTCATTTAAAAGCTGGCAAATTGTACTTTCCCTGTGTGAAACTGTCTGAAGTTGAACTCTTTTAGGAAGAGACCCTAAGTCAGCAATGCAAGTATAGGTAAGAGCTTCAGAATGGGATACAAAGAATGCAGATTAATAAAATGTTCATTCAGGACATAATCACTATGGCCAGATTTCATTCCATCAAAGAATGTGGAAGTCAATGCAGTAGCCCCACTGTGGGAGAAAGGAGCTACAACTTCTTGGGAGGTGTGACAGCTTCCCTAGCACATTTGTGCCACCCCATGCCTACCCTATAGTCAATAGAGAAAAATCCAAGTGGTATCTCAGGTATTAATAGCTGGAAGCCAGAAAGCCAGAAAGCCAGAAAGCCAGAAAGCCAGAAAAAGTCAGAAAGGGCCAGAAAGGGCCAGAAAGGGCCAGAAAGGGCCAGAAAGGGCCAGAAAACGCCAGAAAACGCCAGAAAACGCAAGAAAATGCCAGAAGAAGCCAGAAAGCCAGTCTAATGGCTAGTTTTGTGTCAACTTGACAAAGCTGGAGTTATCACAGAGAAAGGAGCTTCAGTTGAGGAAATGCCTCCATGAGATCCAACTGTAAGGCATTTCCTCAATTAGTGATTAAGGGGAAAGGCCCCTTGTGGGTGGGACCATCTCTGGGCTGGTAGTCTTGGTTCTATAAGAGAGCAGGCTGAGCAAGCCAGGAGAAGCAAGCCAGTAAAGAACATCCCTCCATGGCCTCTGCATCAGCTCCTGCTTCCTGACCTGCCTGAGTTCCAGTCCTGGCTTTCTTTGGTGATGAACAGGAGTTTGGAAGTATAAGCCGAATAAACCCTTTCCTCCCCAACTTGCTTCTTAGTCTTGATGTTTGTGCAGGAATAGAAACCCTGACTAAGGAAGCCAGGAAGCCAGGAAGAAGCCAGGAAGTCATGGAGCATGGAATGGTCAGTTCTGAGAAGACATAAATGGACCACGAGAGTATCTGCTGCCACTGAGGTTCTACCAAGCTAAATATCAATATCTCAATCAACTTGAGATCAGGAAGAGCAAGCTTAATGTAAATCCCTTTTTCTCTCATCTCTAAAAGGTAGTTTCTCTAGTCTACTTAATATATTTGACTTTATTACATTTGATTTTGTGCAAAATATGGTTTTAATAACACCTGTGAAGTAGTGGCTAGCATTACTGAGTATGCAGAATGACCTAGCCACTTGGCTAAAATAAGTATTTAACCACAACATACTACTAAATATGCAGGTGCTCTCCCTATACCATAGTTCAGAAAAACAACCTTCAAAACAGCCAGGGTGTAGCAGTATCCTTGTGAGCACCTTCACTAACAAAAATAGTCTTTAATTACTACTATCTGATAAGTGTTGCTTCATACAGGAACCTTATTTAACACTGTGTATGTGCTATCCTGGGTAATGCTCACAAATGATGCAAAATACAATACCATTTTGTACTGCCTCAGTAAGTGAGAAAACTGCTATTACCAAAGCTTAGCCTATTAATGGTCATGGAGATGAAAGTTTCAAAAACTCCTTGATCTAAGTCACCTTTCTACACTTTCTAGAAAATTACTCACATTCCATACATCTTCCATGGTTTGTCTGTAGGACAAAGTCACAGTCAACAAAGACAAAACCTCTCAAATATCTTTGGGTATAGCATAAAGACATCCATGTCCTAGTTAGTAGCCAGAAGGAAAGCTTCAACCATATACCAGAATAAGCAACTCTATACTCCATTCACTGAATAAACCAGCTCCACCCTTAGGACTGCTGAAGTCCCATCTGAACTAATAAGATTTCACCATGTGAATGGAGCCTGAGACTTTCTTGGCTTTAGTACTCAACTAAGTACCCCTTCAGACTTGCTAACAGCGTGTTATTTCTACGGTAGCCATGGATTCTCCTATCCCAACTGGTGACTGAACTCTGCAATACATAAGACAAAGAAGAAGATACTGGAGCAAAGATGAACTGCCTTCTTGGAAGTCTTGTGACCTCTGAAATTAAGTCTCACTGAGCATGTATTTTAAATGAGTGAGTCTCCACTGTCTGAGCTCTGGTTTATTGAGGAAAACAATTGGGGAATTTATTTGTCTAAGAGGTGTCCTGGTGGTGGTAGAGAGGTTGCCTTCCAGCATTGAGACATCCATGTAGCAATTGCTTGAACTCTACAACTTATGAGAGTCTAATTGGTAAAAGCCTGTATGCTCACAGGCTTCTCTGAACTGAAGCCTCTCCCAACTTCCTGGAATCACTTTCATTTGACCTTTCACCTCCTTCCATGTGAATTTGGTGAACACAAGAAAAGCAAACACTATTTATCAATTGTTGATCTTAGAGCATGAGCCATTGGAAATGGCTCAGGAAATAGTTTAGGAAATTTCCCCCTGTGCCAATGAGTTCAAGGCTCTTTCCCACTTTCTCTTCTATTAGATTCAGTGTATCTGGTTTTATGTTGAAGTCCTTGATCCACTTGGATTTGAGCTTTGTACAAGGTGACAAATATGGGTCTATTTTCATTCTTCTACATACAGACAGCCAGTTAGTCCACCACCATTTATTGAAGGTGCTTACTTTCTTCCACTGTATATTTTTGGCACCTTTGTCAAAAATCAAGTGACAATAAGTGTGAGGTTTTATTTCTGGGACTTCAATTCTATTCCACTGATCTTACTGCTAATCTCTGAACCAATATCATGCAGCTTTTATCACTTTGCTCTGTAGTAAAGTTTGGGGTCAGGGATGGTGATTCCCCCAGCTGTTCTTTCATTGTTAAGTATTCTTTTTGCTATTCTGTTTTTGGTTTTGGTTTTGGTTTTGGTTTGTTTTTTTGTTTGTTTTTTTGTTTGTTTGTTTGTTTTGTTTGTTTTTTGTTTTTTTGTTTTTTCCTTTCCACATGAATTTGAGAATTGCTCTTTCCATGTCTTCAAAGAATTGTGTTGGTATTTTGATGGGGATTGTATTTAATCTATAGATTGCCTTTGGTAGGATGGCCATTTTTACTATGTTAATTCAGCCAATTTGTGGGCATGGGAGATCTCTATATTTCGGAGATCTTTGATTTCTTTCTTGAGAAACTTGAAGTTATTGTCATACATGTCTTTCACTTGTTTGATTAGAGTTACCCCAAGATATTTTGTACTATTTGTGGCTATTGTGAAGGGAATTGTTTCCCTAACTTCTTTTTCAGCCTGATAATCCTTTGTATGAAAGAAGGCTACTGATTTATTTGAGTTAATTTTTTTATCTGGCCACTTGGTGGAAGTTGTTTATCAACTGGAGAAGTTCTTTGGTAGAAATTTTGGGCTTGTTTATGTATACTATTGTATCATCTGCAAATAGTGATACTTTATTTCTTCTTTGCCAATTTGGATCCCCTTGATCTCTTTTTGTTGTCTTATGGTTCTTACTAACATTTCAAGTCCTATATTGAGTACATATGGGGAAAGAGGGCATCCTTGACCTCATGAAACTGGAAAGCTTCTGTAAGGCAAAGGACATAGTCAATAAAAGAAATCAACAACCTAAAGATTGGGGAAAATCTCCACTAACCCTATTTGATAGAGGGCTAATATCCAAAATATACAACAAACTCAAGAATTTAATCAGCAAAAAACCAAACAGCTCAATGAAAAAATGGGGTATAGAATTAAACCAAGAATTCACAACTGAGGAATTTTGAATGGCTGAGAAGCATCTAAAGAAATGTTCAAAGTCCTTAGGGATCAGAGAAATGCAAATCAAACAACCCTGGGGTTCGACCTTACACCAATCAGCATGGCTAAGATCAACACATGACAGGTTGACAACACATGTTGGAGACCTAGGAGGGGAAGTTGAAAGGTCGGGTAAAGTGGGGGTAAAAGGGAAACCTGGTCATCATGTATGGGTGAGGGAAAAGGACTGAAGCCCTGAGGGCCAACAGAAAGAATGTAAACAGGCAACCTCAGGAAATAGGAGGTTGGGGTGATCCTCCAGAATGCACCAGAGACCTGGGAGGTGAGAGACTCCCAGGACTCAAAGGGAGGGACGTTAGAGAAAATACACAACAGTAAGGAGAGAGAACTTATCGAGCACACCTCCAGCAGGAAGACAGGACATCAAGTGAGGGATGGAGTTGCCATCCCACAGTCACATCTCTAACCCATAATTGTTCCTGTCTGAAAGAATTACAGGGATGGAAATGGGGAGGAACCTGAGGAAAAGAAGGTCCAGTGACAGGGCCAAAGTGGGATCCAGCTCAAGGGGTGGTCCCAAGGCCTGAAACTATTACTGAGGCTATGGAGTGCTCACAAAAAGGGACCTATCTATCATGACTGCCCTCCAAAAGACCCAACAAGCTTCTGAAAGAGTCAGGTGCAGATATTTGAACCCAACCAATGGACAAAAGCAGCTGACCGCTATTGTTGAATGAGGGAAGGCTGAAAGAAGCTGAGGAAGAGCGTGATCCTGTAGGAGAACCAGCAGTCTCAATTAATCCGAACCCCTGAGATCTCTCAAACACTGGGCCACCAAACAGACACATACACAAGCTGATATGAGGCCCCCAACACACATACAGTACAGGACTTCTAGGTCTGTGTTCATTCAGAGATGATGCACCTAACCCTCAAGAGACTAGACGCCCCAGGAAGTTTGGAGGTCAGACCAGTACTCTACCCCCCCCCCTTCTTTTCTGTAAACTGGTCTGTCTCACAGTAATTCCTTCCTTTAGTTTTTTTCATAGAATCAGGCTTAACCTGATTGGTCTCCATAGTTGTTTTACCTTAGAATTTCACAATTCCCATGTCTGACAAAATGACTAAAGATTCTGACTCATTTTACATGTCCTTCATTAGCCTTATTGTCTCAATGATTCTATAATTTCATATATATATATATATATATATATCCATTTTAAGGAGATCTCTCCATCAAGCTTGGCAGTGTGGCACCTTATCCCTTCAAGGAGAACATGTTTTTCACCCTGACAATTGTCTCAGATGATACTTGTGGTCAGAGCTTCATCTTGGGAGCTTGGAGTACATGGCATCCAGGCATTAATAAACACAGTCATTGATATTGCATGTAAGTGGATCATATAAATTCTGAGCAGAAGGCATATTAACTTCATGGCAGACCTTGGTTTCACCACCCAGAGCAAATTCTGTGATCCTAGGATATTCCCCAAACATCTCTCAGCTTCCAACTCCTCATCTACATAAATTAAAATAATGATCTTAACCTGTTGTGTCCACGTGCTTAGTGGCATAACCCAAACACAGTATCTCTACCTCCACAAGCTGGAAGTCCCATGGAATCTGACCAGAAAGATTCTTTTCTTTTCTTGGGGTCCTGAGGGAGAGTTAATTTCTTTGTCACTTCCAGCTCTTAACAGCTACCTATATTCCTTGGTTCTTGGCCCTCCTTCTTCATCAGAATAACAGGTCAAGATCATCTCACATGGATGTTTTAAGTATACATTGATCTTTCTGTATACATTAGTCCTCACCATATAACCTGGAGAAGAGCAAGGCTTAGAACATAGAAGAAGCTCTCATAGGGTTCCTTCCAGGTATCTTGCCATCACTCCCCTTTTCCAAAATACACTGCTACATCTCCTGGAGTCTTCATCTAGTGAGATACAGTGTAAATGGGACACAGATTTCATTCTCACAACCTCAGAAGGGATTTAGGAAACAAATCCATCCCTGGATGTGGGGATGGCTGTCTGTCTCCCTGCCAGGAAGAACAGACGGCAGACCTAGAGGCCCATTAGTGTTCCAATGCAGTGACCTACACAAATAATCAAGGATGGGTGTGGGTGTCAGCTGGAGTCTCCCTTGGCTGGAACACTCCCTTCTTCCCCAAGACAGTTATTTGTCTTGACAACTCAACTTGGGAGTCTTTAGTTTTCTCTTCTCTTCCTTTTTAATGAAAGTAACACAATATGAGGTCTGCTACTTCTGACCTCTCAAACTGTGCCCCTAGAAGCAATGATGACTTTCAGTTTCTTGTAGAAATACTCTTTCAGGGGTGATCCATGAAGACAGTGGTAGTTTTAACCCATGGAGTCTCCTCTGAGGGAGCGAATCTGCACTAGAGGGCAAAGCAGTCAGAAAAATCTTACTCCATATGTAAAGCAGAACAGGAATACACACTGTGTGCTGTTGGCACTAAAATGTTCTTAGAGAGAAAGACTAGGGAGAAAGGCCATCTAATCCATATTCTTACAGCTAGTGGTAAAGATATCCTAGAACCTCAGCTAGTGGTAAGGATACCCTAGAACCTCAGCTACTCAAATAGTTCCTGCCTATGCTGGAGAAGGAAAACACAAGGGCAGGATGAGAATATAATTGAATTTCAAGCCTCACTCATTGTAGGAAGGTGTTCAAATAGACTTGTATTTTCTCAACTGTAATAGATAATAATAGGAACACCCCCACTGAGAAACTGCAAGCATTGAGTATGTGTGTGAAAAGCATTTAGAAGAGTGTTGGTCACAGCAGATACTCCAAGTACTTAATACAACATGATTTCCCAATTATGTTTTATACCCTAGAGATATTCCTTCTAATGGCTGAGTGATACTCTTTCACATGAATATACCATGGTCTACTTGACAGGACTATGTGGCAGGTCTGACAAGATTATACCATTGGACATGTCCCACATGGGAGGTTTATTCTTAAAAAGGAGGGGCCACCTTGGGTGCGAACTCAGCAGACAGTCCCCAGAGAACTCTCCACGCCCCAGGTGCTCTAGCATGACCAGGATCGTAGGATCACTGGTGAGTGGAACACAACACCTGTTGCAAAACAATAATGAGGGGAGTATGCAAGCAGAAGCAGGGACACAGGAAACGTGCCAGAACAGCGGCTCCAGTTCCTTCTGGTCAGCACTGGTCTACTTTGTTTCAAACCCAGCAGATAGTCCTATGGTCCCTACAGGAGGTACCACTTCCAGGAGCTCTAACACACACAGGATCTTAAGATTCCATGATCCCAGGATCTCAGGAGTTTGATTACACCAGGATCTCAAGGTCTCAGAGGAAGCTTGACTGCCAAGAACTCTGACACACCCAGAATCTTAGGTTCACAGGATTGCAGAATCACAGAGAAAGTTGGACTCTGAGGAGTTTTGACTTGACCAGGATTGCAGGAATGACAGGCTCCAATCAGATATATTGAGGGCAGCAAGCAGTTGAAATAATCAGATGGCAGGAAGCAAACATAAGAACAGAAGCAACAGAAACCAAGGTTACTTGGCATCATCAGTACCAAACTTCCACCATAGCAGGTGCTGGATCACCAGCTATGCCACCAGAAAAGCAAGATATGGACCTACAATCACTTCCCATGATGATGGAGGACCATAAGAAGGAAATAAATAACTCCCATAAAGAAATACAGGAGAACACATCCAAACAGGTAAAAGAATTGAACAAACCCATCCAGGATCTAAAACTGGAAGAAACAATAAAGAAATCACAAAGAGAGACCACTCCAGAAAGAAAACCTAGGAGAAAATCAGGAGTCATTGATGCAAGCATAACCAACAGAATACAAGAGACAGAAGAGAGAATCTCAGGTGCAGAAGATACCATGAAAAGACATTGACACAACAGTCAAAGAAAATGTGAAAAGCAAAAAGAACCTAATCCAAAACATCCAGGAAATCCAGGAAAAAATGAGAAGACCAAACCTAAGGTATAATATATATATATAATATATATAGGTATATATTATATATGTGTATATATATAATATATATAGGTATAAACAAGAAGGAAGATTTCCAACTTAAAGGGCCAGTAAATATCTTCAACAAAATTATAGAAGAAAACTTCCCCAACCTAAAGAAAGAGATGCCCATGAACATTCAAAAAGCCTACAGAACTCCAAAGAGTTTGGACCAGAAAATAAATTCTTCCCATCACATAATAATCAAAACACCAACCGCACAAAACAGAGAATATTAAAAGCAGTAAGGGAAAAAGCTCTGGTTACATACAAAGGCAGACCAATCAGAATTACACCTGACTTCTTCCCAGAGACTAAGAAAGACAGAAGATCCTGGACAGATGTCATACAGACTCTAAAAGAACACAAATGCCAGCCCAGGCTACTATACCCAGCAAAACTCTCAATTACCATGCATGGAGAGACCAAAGTATTCCATGACAAAACCAAATTTACACAATATCTTTCCACAAATCCAGCCCTTCAAAGAATAATAAAGGGAAGACTCTAACACAAAGAGGGAAACTAAGCTCTAGAAAAAGCAAAAAAGTAATCTTTGAACAAACCTAAAGAAGATAGCTACAATAACATAATTCTAACTCAAACAACAAAAATAACAGGAAGCAACAACAATTTTTCCTTAATATCTTTTAATGTCAATGGACTCAGTCCCCAATAAAAAGACATAGACTAACAGACTGGTTACATAAACAGGACCCAATGTTTTGCTGTGTAGAGGAAACCAACCTCAGGAACAAAGACAGACACTACCTCAGAGTAAAAGGCTGGAAAAATTTTTCCGAGCAAATGGTCCCAAGAAACAAGCTGGAGTAGTCATTCTAATATATAATAAAATTGACTTTCAACCTAAAGTTCCCCCCAAAAATAATGAGGTACACTTCTTACTCCTCAAAGGTAAAATTTACCAAGATGAACTTTCAATTTTGAACAACTATGCTCTAAGTACATCCACATTCATTAACGAAACTTTGCTAAACCACAATTCACACATTACACCTTACACAATAATAGTGGGAGACTTCACCCCACTCTCATCAATGGACACATCCTGGAAACAGAAACTACACAGAAACACAGTGAAACTAACAAAAGTTCTGAAACAAATATCTATAGAACATTTCATCCTAAAACAAAATGATGTACCCTCTTCTCAGCTCTTAATGTTCCCTTTTCAAATTTGACCATGTAATTGATCACCAAACAGGCCTCAACAGGTACAAAAATATTGAAATAATCCCATGCACTCTGTCAGATCACCACAGACTAAGGCTGATCTTCAATAACAACATAAATAATAGAAAGCCCACATTCATGACGAAGCTGAACAACACTCTACTCAATGATAACTTGGTCAAGGAAGAAATAAAGAAAAAAATTAAAGACTATTTAGAGTTTAAAGAACATGACCACAACATACCCAAACTTATGGGACACAATGAAAGCAGTCCTAAGAGAAAAACTCATAGCTCTGAGTGCCTCCAAAAAGAAACTAGAGCAAGCATACACTAGTAGCTTAACAACATAACTAAAATCTCTATAAGAAAAGGAAGCAAATTCACCCAAGAAGAGTAGAAGGCAGGAAATAATCAAACTCAGGGCTGAAATCAACCAAGTGGAAACAAACAGACAAACAAAAAACTATACAAAGAATCAATGAAATCAGGAGCTGGTACTTTGAGAAAATCAACAAGATAGATAAACCCTTAGCCAGACTAACTAGAGGGCACAGAGACAGTATCCTAATTAAATAACTCAGAAATGAAAAGGGAGCTATAACAACAGAATCAGAGGAAATCCAAAAAAAACATCAGATCCTACTACAAAAGCCTCTACTCAACAAAACTGGAAAACTTAGATTAAATGTATAGTTTTCTAGACAGATACGAGGTACCAAAGTTAAATCAGGATCAGGTTAGTGACATAAACAGTCCCATATTCCTTAAAGAAATAGGAACAGTCATTAATAGTCTCCCAAGCAAAAAAACCGAGGACCAGATGGGTTTAGTGCAGAGACCTATCAGATCTTCAATGAAGATCTAATTCCAATACTCCTCAAACTATTCCACAAAATAGAAACAGAAGGTACCTTACCCAATTCATTCTATGAAGCCAAAATTACTCTGATACCTAAACCACATAAAGACCCAACAAAGAAAGAGAACTTCAGACCAATTTCTCTTTTGAATATTGATGTAAAATTTCTCAATAAAACTCTCGCAAATGGAATCCAAGAACACATCAAAATGATCATTCATCATGATCAAGTAGGCTTCATCCCAGGGATGCAAGGATGGTTCAATGTACGGAAATCTATCAACATAATCTACTATTTAAGCAAACTCAAAGAAAAAAACCACATGAACATCTCATTAGATGTTGAGATAGCATTCATCAAAGTCCAACATCCCTTCATGATAAAAGTCTTGGAAAGATCAGAAATTGAAGGCCTAAACATAAAAAAAGCAATATACAGCAAACCAGTAGCCAACATCAAACTAAATGGTGAGAAACTGGAAGCAATCCCACTGAAATCAGGGACTAGACAAGGCTGCCCACTCTTCCTACCTATCCAATATTTTACTTGAAGTCCTAGCCAGAGAAATTAGACAACAAAAGGAGACCCAAGGAATACAAATTGGAAAGGAAGAAGTCAAATATCACTATTTGCAGATGATATGATACTATATGTATATATATATGACCCCAAAAATTCCACCAGAGAACTCCTAACCTGATAAACAATTTCAGTGAAGTAGCTGGAAATAAAACTAAATCAAACAAATCAGCGGCCTTTCTCTACACAAAGGACAAACAGGATGAGAAAGAAATAGGGAAACAACAACCTTCAAAATAGTCACAAATAATATAAATTACCTTGTTGTGACTCTAACTAAGGAAGTGAAAGATCTGTATGATAAGAACTTCAAGTCTCTGAAGAAAGAAATCAAAGAAGATCTCAGAAGATGGAAAGATCTCCCATGCTCATGGATTGGCAGGATTAATATAGTCAAAATGTCTATCTTGCCAAAACCAATCTACAGATTCAGTACAATCCCCATAAAAATCCAAACTCAATTCTTCACAAAGTTAGAAAGGGAAATTTGCAAATTCATCTGGAATAACAAAAAAACCTAGGATAGCAAAAACTATTCTCAACAATAAAAGAAACTCTGGTGGAATCAATCACCATCCCTGACATTAAGCTGTACTACAGAGCAATTGTGATTAAAAAAAACAACAACAACAAAACCAAACCAAAACAAAACAAAACAAAACTGCATGGTACTGGTACAATGACGGACAAGTATATCAATGGAACAGAATTGAAGACCCAGAAATGAGCCCACACACCTATGATCACTTGATCTTTGACAAGGGAGCTAAAACCATCCAGTGGAATAAAGACATTTTCAACAAATGGTGCTGGCACAACTGGTGGTTATCATGTAGAAGAATGTAAATTGATCCATTTTTATCTCCTTGTACAAAGCTCAAGTCTAAGTGGATCAAGAAATCGATATAAAACCAGAGACATTAAAACTTATAGAGGACAAAATGGGGACGATCCTCAAAGATATGAGCACAGGGAAAAAAATTCCTGAACAGAACAGCAATGGCTTTTGCTATAAGATCAAGAATCGGCAAATGGGACCTTATGAAATTGCAAACTTCTCCAAGGCAAAGGACACTGTCAATAAGTCCAAAAGGCAACCAACAGATTGGGAAAAGATCTTTACCAATACTAAATCTGATAGAGGGCTAATATCCAATATATATATATAAAGAACTCAAGAAGTTGGACTCCAGAAAACCAAACAATGCTATCAACAAATGGGGTACAGAGCTAAACAAAGAATTCTCAGCTGAGGAATACTGAATGGCTGAGAAGCACCTAAAAAATGTTCAGCATCCTTAATCATCAGGGAAATGCAAATCAAAACAACCCTGAGATTCCACCTCACACCAGACAGGATGGCTAAGATGAAAAATTCAGGTGACAACAGATGCTGGTGAGGATGTGAAGAAAGAACACTCCTCCATTGCTGGTGATGTTGTGTCCAACCAGTGGCTCACATGTCTGGGTTCTGTTCTAGGAAGGCATCTTGGAGTCTGGAAGAGAAGAGGGAGCTAGGCAGATGAGAGAAAGACGAAGCTAAGACAAAATTCTGATCAAAGCTCAATTTTACTATTTCCAACACTCAGTTATGAAAGAGGGGAAAGGGCTTGATTCCCACCAAATCATCTTGGAGTAAGGTTGCAGGTGAACATGTGATAGGTCTGGAACAGCTAGTTGGCAGGCAGTGGCAGTGGGAGTGGCAGGACGATAGGGCAGCAAGCTCCGCCCTGATGCTCTCTAACACTGAAACCTGAGCAAACAGGTTTCAGGCTGGGGAGGGGAGGCTACATCTCCTCCCTGTTGTTAATATGAAAAAGAAAATTCTGGGCTGAGGCATAACATTTATTTATGCTCTATAGTTCTGCCTGAATTTTAGGGCTAATGAAGAAACCCGCCTCCATGGGATTTCCTAACTTTTCTTATGGTAAACCATATCTGGATAAGACTGTCCTTTCTGTTTCAGTAAACATCTAGCAGACTAGCCCTGAGCTGTAGGCTCTGACTTTTATAATGCTAATTAGTACTGAATTGGTAACTTCCTTGTTGAAATTTTTATCTGAATACCAAGTAGTCAGCTACACGGCATTGGAACCCTGGCAAAGGCTGACTGTACGAATTGAAAGGCACTTTATTATGAATAACACTGAAGGAGAGTATGTGGATATTCCTCTGCATTATTGGATGACAGGTGGGGAACAGGGAGGAGGGGATGACGACTGGCTCCTTAGTACAAGGCCAATTGGTTTTTTAGGGTGGGAGGCTGTGAAGGGCTAGCCTTTCTAGCCGTATGGTCTCCAAACTCTCTCCCCCCTATTAATTGAGTTTAATAAGGCCACGCTTAACTGAGGTGATCAAATGATTTTCTCATCCATAGATGAGTAGGCTTTAACCTTGACTTGGGGGGAAATTGACCTGATTCCTCCCTTGAGTGCTGTCACGACCCACACTTGTGGCTCTTGGTATCTTTTGGGGAGGGGAGGCAGAGCATTAGAAAGATATTTTTGGTTGTAACTGGAACTAGATACCAACCTCCATCCAAGCTGGGTGTATCTCACAGGGAACCCAGAAATGGTCAAGCCGGACCTTTCCCTGCAGTAAATTTCTGCACCCAAGTGGTACCCATACTGTATTCGTATGATCACGAATCAGTATGCACAGTTCTGAGTACTGTGCAGCTCCTAAAGGAGAATTGTCAACCTCCAATTTAGCAAGGCCTCGACAAGAATTATGTCACTAGTAACACCACAATTTGTGGCTCTTAGGCTTTATTAGGAGCTGGAGGTAACCCTCCTCATCTCCATTATTTCCACAGCCTGAGGAACTAAGGGGACCTTGCAATAACAGCAAGGGTGGAAAACCAGAGACCAGCTAAGGGACTAAGCCCATCTATCAGAATAAAAACCAATCTCTTTAAATATTAGAAATTTCCGCCTCTTTAGCCCTCGTAGCAAACCTAAATTTCAAATCAGACCTAAACGTGCTGGAATGTCTTTAGAATGAAAATAGCAGTTGCCACCTGTACGCTCTTGAGGGCAGGGATGCATGCCCACTGCAGTCAGGCTGAAGGTGTTGATTGACCTGCTTGAAAAAACAAACAAACAAACAAACAAAAAAAAAAAAAACAAAGAAACCCCGAGATCTAGACAATGAGAAAATAGCAATGCAAAGCTTCTTTTGGGAAGTCCAGGTACTTTATTCAGTTGCAAATTAGCAAGGCTCAAGCTCAGTCTCTGGGCTGGTTTTAGAATTGTAAAAAGGCCAGAGATTCTCTGGAAGTGGGGGATGTGCTCTGAATTAACTTTGCTAGGTAATTGAGAATATAGTTATCTACAATAGGAATTTCTAATATTGGACTGAATATTAGACCAGTCTATGATTGAGTTAGAATGACTGATCACACTGAAGAAAAGGGAAAAATCATTATGACTCCATTAATGACTAATCTTACTAAGTCAGAATATACAGTCTCTGATGTACTATTGCCATAAAGTTAAAAAGGCTTGAAGCTAGTCTAAACTGGAAAAATGCTAAGCAAGGATGGATCTAAAACATGAATCTAATTTAATTTCTTAGTCACTTCAATCAGGGCACTGACTCAACTTACCTGCCAGCTGGTCACACAAATTAACCATCATGCTTCTGCAGCGTTCTGTGGAGAGAACCTGATTTTCCCTTCCCTAATAAGGTTCCTGTTTAGGATCACTCTATAAGCCAATAAGTAGATCCTTTTAAGATACTATAAAGCATTTATTAAATTCTTTGACAATTAAAATTTAAAATTTGAAAATAAAGGTATGCTTTAAATAGTGTGCATGGGAATGCACTAAACAGTATGTACGGGGATACAATTTTCCCCTTCTTTGTCTTTTAAGAAGTTAAAGTTTTAAAGTTTCACAATATCTAATCCTTCGAATTAATAACTTCTTAACAAAACAGTTTAAGTACTTGGCTGTAAAGGGGCAGTGACTAATTTCACTTTCAATCATTTCTTTTAAAGAGCAGTTGTAACTAGAAAGATTGAAAAGTTATTAAGAGTCACATGTGCATAATTTATTATTAACTAGAAATAAGAGCATTCATTTGTAGCAAATTATTAAGTAAAACAAGTAGTAATTGAGGACACTAAAAGGAAAGAATTATACATGCACAATTTTTAAGAATATTAAAATATTATTTTAAACCATAGCTGTTATGAATATACAAAGAACGAGGTTATATATCTAATTTACCTTATATGTACGACCTATAGACTGTCTGAGATATAAATCTAGCCTGGCATTGTTTTAAAATGTCCAGGCAATTAGAACAATTTAATAAATGTCTAAAAACCGCCTTCTTAAAAGGACAGCATTTTTCCTATGAGTTGTATACACATAAGCAATTGCAAATTTGAGAATTAATAGCATCTGAGAGACGAACAATCTTAAGCAATTGGGAGCTCTGAGATATAGCATTGACTATTAATATTCAAATTAAGGTTTGATTGTTCAGCATTTTAAAACACCATCTACAGCACACAACTAGATTATTTGTGCTGAAACAGGGGAAAACTGTGTGTCTCAAGGCCCTGCCCCACAGCAGCCAGCAACTAGCTGGGCCCACGTGGGGCAACGATCGGCTGGGAGGATGACAAAAATGACTTTACAATGTTTTTTCTGGCCAAGGAAATGTTTTGGGCACAGCTAATATTTAATTACCAATGAATATAATTAATAACAATTATAAAAGCTTTATTTTTTGTAAAACCTTTTGTAGTAAACTAAAACCCTAAGTAATAAAAAGATATTGTCTCTGAATCTTTTGGGTGAGAGCAAGGATTTAAGGTAAACTTCCCTTGAGAAGCATTAGTTAATAAAAACATTTTTCACTTAGGAAAAAATATACATTGAAAGATTAAAACTCTTGGCTTCTTGTAGAGAAGCAGAAATGATAAAAATTTCTTACATAATGAAGATCAATATTTAGCCATATTAGAGGCAAAATATTTTAGTTATTACAAACTCACTAGAAGCAAAACCTTTACAATCATTAAGATGCAAAGGAGAGAGAAAAAGAAACAAACCTTCAGATTTAAAATAACTATATAAAAGGTAGGCAAACCAGATTGTAATGCCTTGATAAATTTTACGGTCTGATTGACTCTTTATAAACTATGAATTTGAACTTCATTAAAACAGCATCTGGCTAGATCTGTAAAGAATTATTAAGTTTCTTTTGCAACATTAACTTTGGGAAGGTAAAACCCAATTTTAAAATAATTTATTACTCATAGAATTAATATTAGAAGCATTACTATCATATTACGAAGTCTGGCTGCCAATTAATACCTATGAATACATGCAAGCTTTAATGCTTTAATAAAGAGACATTGCTTTAACTCTTATCTTAAATTCTACTTTCTAGGATAGGAACCACATTAATTATTATCTCAACTAGAAATATCTTTAGAGACCCAGCCTCTTGGCCTGCCTTATGCCACCTGTTGGAAAGACATTAAACTTGAGTTATCAATTTTAAGACTAACCATCTGTAGCAATGTAACAACTATTAATCTTAACCCATAACTTATGAGCTGATAGTGAAAACACACAGAGCACATTACCAATAAAAAACAAACAAACAAACAAATGAAGCAGTTACATTTAGACCAATCTGAGAATATTAATTTTTCTAGCTACAATCATAGAATAAAAATCACTTTATCATTTGCCAAACACATTAATCACGATTGTAGAGAACCCTCCAGGAAAAAAAAACATTTATCAGCTTTTTTACTCCAAAACTAAGAGGCTGTAGACTCTTCTTCTTTCTTCTAATGAACAGTTTTTTCAGCAGGGGCCCTCCTGCCATGTGTCTGTTTCCTGGTTGAAGCGCGTGGCAGCTCTCGGCTTTGCAGATAAAGTTTTGTTCTGTTTTTTGTTTTGTTTTGGGTTTTTTTGCCATCTTTATTATCCAACATAAAACATAGAACATTAATTCATACAGACTAGACACGAGCATACATGAATTGAACACGTAAACAGATTGGTGCACCAGACATTAGACAAGACACAAAAAGGGCAGAGTACTTCTGCTGTAAAGCCCAGAGAGAACAAAGCATGGCACTCCTGAAATTTCTCTCTGCTTTTTGGGACATTTTCCTCTGGCATGATGCAGTTTTTAACTGCGGCCATCTGCCTGTTTATTAATTTCCTTTTAATAAACCCTCTCTTTTCTCATGCCTAAAAATGTAGCTTCTGGGAGCTACAGCTATCCACCTGTTACGTTCCTAGCTCCTCATAAGCCTCACTGTTGAACCTAAGTGAATTAGCGCTCAGGTTTAACGCTGTTTCAACTTAGCCCATACCGACCTTCTCCAGTATAAATTTCCTTTAATTATTTTCTTCTTCTATGGAGCTCCAAACCAGCAGTGTTTCTTCCAAATGTCCTCTGCCGTTTCTCAGTCCTGCGTGGGTGCCAGATCTGTTGTGTCCGACCAGTGGCTCACATGTCTGGGTTCTGTTCTGGGAAGGCATCTTGGAATCTGGAAGAGAAGAGGGAGCTATGTGGACTAGAGAAAGACGAAGCTAAGACAAAATTCTGATCAAAGCTCAATTTTACTATTTCTGACACTCAGTTATGAAGGAGGGGAAGGGGCCCAATTCCCGCCAAATCATCTTGGAGTAAGGTTGCAGGCGAACATGTGATAGGTCCGGAACAGCTAGTTGGCAGGCAGCGGCAGTGGGAGTGGCAGGACGATAGGGCGGCAAGCTCCGCCCCGATGCTCTCTAACACTGAAACCTGAGCAAACAGGTTTCAGGCCCAGGAGGGGAGGCTACTGGTGGGACTGCAAGCTGGTATAACCCCTCTGGAAATCAGTCTAGTGATTCCTCAGAAAGTTGTTCATAGTTCTAACAGAAGATCCAGCAAAACTACTCCTGGGCATATACTTAGGAGATGCTCCAACTTGTAATAAGGATACATGCTCCTCTATGTTCATAGAAGCCTTATTTATAATAACCTGAGGAGAGCACGGGGGTCTGCCTGGCCTGAGAGGTTTGTGGCACAGGCGCCGGCGGGAGCCTTCTTGGCTCCGGGACTCCGCGGAGGGCAGGCTGCACGGGTGACCGTGTGGAATACAGAGTGCCAGCTGTTTCTGGGACGGGCGAGAGAGTCGCAGAGCTTCTGGGCGGCGCCATCTTCAGCTCCAGACAGCCGGCCACCTTCCTGGTGAGAGCACGGGGTCTGCCTGGCCTGAGAGGTTTGTGGCACAGGCGCCGGCGGGAGCCTTCTTGGCTCCGGGACTCCGCGGAGGGCAGGCTGCACGGGTGACCGTGTGGAATACAGAGTGCCAGCTGTTTCCGGGACGGGCGAGAGAGTCGCAGAGCTTCTGGGCGGCGCCATCTTCAGCTCCAGACAGCCGGCCACCTTCCTGGTGAGAGCACGGGGGTCTGCCTGGCCTGAGAGGTTTGTGGCACAGGCGCCGGCGGGAGCCTTCTTGGCTCCGGGACTCCGCGGAGGGCAGGCTGCACGGGTGACCGTGTGGAATACAGAGTGCCAGCTGTTTCTGGGACGGGCGAGAGAGTCGCAGAGCTTCTGGGCGGCGCCATCTTTAGCTCCAGACAGCCGGCCACCTTCCTGGTGAGAGCACGGGGTCTGCCTGGCCTGAGAGGTTTGTGGCACAGGCGCCGGCGGGAGCCTTCTTGGCTCCGGGACTCCGCGGAGGGCAGGCTGCACGGGTGACCGTGTGGAATACAGAGTGCCAGCTGTTTCTGGGACGGGCGAGAGAGTCGCAGAGCTTCTGGGCGGCGCCATCTTCAGCTCCAGACAGCCGGCCACCTTCCTGGTGAGAGCACGGGGGTCTGCCTGGCCTGAGAGGTTTGTGGCACAGGCGCCGGCGGGAGCCTTCTTGGCTCCGGGACTCCGCGGAGGGCAGGCTGCACGGGTGACCGTGTGGAATACAGAGTGCCAGCTGTTTCTGGGACGGGCGAGAGAGTCGCAGAGCTTCTGGGCGGCGCCATCTTTAGCTCCAGACAGCCGGCCACCTTCCTGGTGAGAGCACGGGGTCTGCCTGGCCTGAGAGGTTTGTGGCACAGGCGCCGGCGGGAGCCTTCTTGGCTCCGGGACTCCGCGGAGGGCAGGCTGCACGGGTGACCGTGTGGAATACAGAGTGCCAGCTGTTTCTGGGACGGGCGAGAGAGTCGCAGAGCTTCTGGGCGGCGCCATCTTCAGCTCCAGACAGCCGGCCACCTTCCTGGTGAGAGCACGGGGGTCTGCCTGGCCTGAGAGGTTTGTGGCACAGGCGCCGGCGGGAGCCTTCTTGGCTCCGGGACTCCGCGGAGGGCAGGCTGCACGGGTGACCGTGTGGAATACAGAGTGCCAGCCGTTTCTGGGACGGGCGAGAGAGTCGCAGAGATTCTGGGGCGGCACCATCCTCAGCTCCAGACAACCAGCCACCTTCCCGGCAAGAGCCACAGAGCTTCTGAGGCTGCGACATCTTCGACTCCAGACAACTGGCCACCTTCCTGGCCAAAGCAACACAGCTTCTGGGAAAGATCCTGTTTTGGGCCTTCACCTTCAGCCAGGAGGAGGTCCAAACACCAGATAACTGTACACCTTCCCTGAGAGAGGAGAGCTTGCCTACAGAGACTGCTCTGACCACTGAAACTCAGAGAAGAGAGCTTGTCTCCCACGCCTGCTGATAGAGGGTAACAAAATCAACAGAGGAACAATCTTTTAACAAAGACAACTATAACAACTAACTCCAGAGATTGCCAGATGGCGAAAGGTAAACGTAAGAATCCTACTAACAGAAGCCAGGACCACTCACCATCATCAGAACCCAGAACGCCCACTTCGCCCAATCCAGGACACCCTAACACACCTGAAAAGGTAGACCTGGATTTAAAAGCATATCTCATGATGATGGTAGAGGACATAAAGAAGGAATTCAACAACTCACTTAAAGAAATACAGGAGAACACTGCTAAAGAGTTACAAGTCCTTAAAGAAAAACAGGAAAACACTGCTAAAGAGTTACAAGTCCTTAAAGAAAAACAGGAAAACACAACCAAACAGGTAGAAGTCCTTATAGAAAAACAGGAAAACACATCCAAACAGGTGATGGAAATGAACAAAACCATACTAGACCTAAAAAGGGAAGTAGACACAATAAAGAAAACCCAAAGTGAGGCGACGCTGGAGATAGAAACCCTAGGAAAGAAATCTGGAACCATAGATGCCAGCATCAGCAACAGAATACAAGAGATGGAAGAGAGAATCTCAGGTGCAGAAGACTCCATAGAGAACATCGGCACAACAATCAAAGAAAATGGAAAATGCAAAAAGATCCTAACTCAAAACATCCAGGAAATCCAGGACACAATGAGAAGACCAAACCTACGGATAATAGGAGTGGATGAGAATGAAGATTTTCAACTCAAAGGACCAGCAAACATCTTCAACAAAATTATTGAAGAAAACTTCCCAAATCTAAAGAAAGAGATGCCCATGAACATACAAGAAGCCTACAGAACTCCAAATAGACTGGACCAGAAAAGAAATTCCTCCCGACACATAATAATCAGAACACCAAATGCACTAAATAAAGATAGAATACTAAAAGCAGTAAGGGAAAAAGGTCAAGTAACATATAAAGGCAAGCCTATCAGAATTACACCAGATTTTTCACCAGAGACTATGAAAGCCAGAAGAGCCTGGTCAGATGTTATACAGACACTAAGAGAACATAAATGCCAGCCCAGGCTACTATACCCAGCCAAACTCTCAATTACCATAGATGGAGAAACCAAAGTATTCCACGACAAAACTAAATTCACCCATTATCTCTCCACGAATCCAGCCCTTCAAAGGATAATAACAGAAAAAAAACAATACAAGGACGGGAACCACGCCCTAGAAAAAACAAGAAGATAATCCATCAACAAACCTAAAAGAAGACAACCACAAGAACAGAATGCCAACTTTAACAACAAAAATAACAGGAAGCAACAATTACCTTTCCTTAATATCTCTTAATATCAATGGACTCAATTCCCCAATAAAAAGACATAGACTAACAGACTGGCTACACAAACAGGACCCAACATTCTGCTGCTTACAGGAAACCCATCTCAGGGAAAAAGACAGACACTACCTCAGAGTGAAAGGCTGGAAAACAATTTTCCAAGCAAATGGTCTGAAGAAACAGGCTGGAGTAGCCATTCTAATATCGGATAAAATCGACTTCCAACCCAAAGTTATCAAAAAAGACAAGGAGGGACACTTCATACTCATCAAAGGTAAAATCCTCCAAGAGGAACTCTCAATTCTGAATATCTACGCTCCAAATGCAAGGGCAGCCACATTCATTAAAGACACTTTAGTAAAGCTCAAAGCACACATTGCACCTCACACAATAATAGTGGGAGACCTCAACACACCACTTTCATCAATGGACAGATCGTGGAAACAGAAACTAAACAGGGACACAGTGAAACTAACAGAAGTTATGAAACAAATGGACCTGACAGATATCTACAGAATATTTAATCCTAAAACAAAAGGATATACCTTCTTCTCAGCACCTCACGGGACCTGCTCCAAAATTGACCATATAATTGGTCACAAAATAAGCCTCAACAGATACAAAAATATTGAAATTGTCCCATGTATCCTATCAGACCACCATGGCCTAAGACTGATCTTCAATAACAACATTAAGAATGGAAAGCCAACATTCACGTGGAAACTGAACAACACTCTTCTCAATGATACCTTGGTCAAGGAAGGAATAAAGAAAGAAATTAAAGACTTTTTAGAGTTTAATGAAAATGAAGCCACAACGTACCCAAACCTTTGGGACACAATGAAAGCATTTCTAAGAGGGAAACTCATAGCTCTGAGTACCTCCAAGAAGAAACGGGAGAGAGCACATACTAGCAGCTTGACAACACATCTAAAAGCTCTAGAAAAAAAGGAAGCAAATTCACCCAAGAGGAGTAGACGGCAGGAAATAATCAAACTCAGGGGTGAAATTAACCAAGTGGAAACAAGAAGAACTATTCAAAGAATTAACCAAACGAGGAGTTGGTTCTTTGAGAAAATCAACAAGATAGATAAACCCTTAGCTAGACTCACTAGAGGGCAAAGGGACAAAATCCTAATCAACAAAATCAGAAATGAAAAGGGAGACATAACAACAGATCCTGAAGAAATCCAAAACACCATCAGATCCTTCTACAAAAGCTTATACTCAACAAAACTGGAAAACCTGGACGAAATGGACAAATTTCTGGACAGATACCAGGTACCAAAGTTGAATCAGGATCAAGTTGACCTTCTAAACAGTCCCATATCCCCTAAAGAAATAGAAGCAGTTATTAATAGTCTCCCAACCAAAAAAAGCCCAGGACCAGATGGGTTTAGTGCAGAGTTCTATCAGACCTTCAAAGAAGATCTAATTCCAGTTCTGCACAAACTATTTCACAAGATAGAAGTAGAAGGTACTCTACCCAACTCATTTTATGAAGCCACTATTACTCTGATACCTAAACCACAGAAAGATCCAACAAAGATAGAGAACTTCAGACCAATTTCTCTTATGAATATCGATGCAAAAATCCTTAATAAAATTCTCGCTAACCGAATCCAAGAACACATTAAAGAAATCATCCATCCTGACCAAGTAGGTTTTATTCCAGGGATGCAGGGATGGTTTAATATACGAAAATCCATCAATGTAATCCATTATATAAACAAACTCAAAGACAAAAACCACATGATCATCTCGTTAGATGCAGAAAAAGCATTTGACAAGATCCAACACCCATTCATGATAAAAGTTTTGGAAAGATCAGGAATTCAAGGCCCATACCTAAACATAATAAAAGCAATCTACAGCAAACCAGTAGCCAACATCAAAGTAAATGGAGAGAAGCTGGAAGCAATCCCACTAAAATCAGGGACTAGACAAGGCTGCCCACTTTCTCCCTACCTTTTCAACATAGTACTTGAAGTATTAGCCAGAGCAATTCGACAACAAAAGGAGATCAAGGGGATACAAATTGGAAAAGAGGAAGTCAAAATATCACTTTTTGCAGATGATATGATAGTATATATAAGTGACCCTAAAAATTCCACCAGAGAACTCCTAAACCTGATAAACAGCTTTGGTGAAGTAGCTGGATATAAAATTAACTCAAACAAGTCAATGGCCTTTCTCTACACAAAGAATAAACAGGCTGAGAAAGAAATTAGGGAAACAACACCGTTCTCAATAGTCACAAATAATATAAAATATCTCGGCGTGACTCTAACTAAGGAAGTAAAAGATCTGTATGATAAAAACTTCAAGTCTCTGAAGAAAGAAATTAAAGAAGATCTCAGAAGATGGAAAGATCTCCCATGCTCATGGATTGGCAGGATCAACATTGTAAAAATGGCTATCTTGCCAAAAGCAATTTACAGATTCAATGCAATCCCCATCAAAATTCCAACTCAATTCTTCAACGAATTAGAAGGAGCAATTTGCAAATTCATCTGGAATAACAAAAAACCTAGGATAGCAAAAACTCTTCTCAAGGATAAAAGAACCTCTGGTGGAATCACCATGCCTGACCTAAAGCTTTACTACAGGGCAATTGTGATAAAAACTGCATGGTACTGGTATAGAGACAGACAAGTAGACCAATGGAATAGAATTGAAGACCCAGAAATGAACCCACACACCTATGGTCACTTGATCTTCGACAAGGGAGCTAAAACCATCCAGTGGAAGAAAGACAGCATTTTCAACAATTGGTGCTGGCACAACTGGTTGTTATCATGTAGAAGAATGCGAATCGATCCATACTTATCTCCTTGCACTAAGGTCAAATCTAAGTGGATCAAGGAACTTCACATAAAACCAGAGACACTGAAACTTATAGAGGAGAAAGTGGGGAAAAGCCTTGAAGATATGGGTACAGGGGAAAGATTCCTGAACAGAACAGCAATGGCTTGCTCTGTAAGATCGAGAATTGACAAATGGGACCTAATGAAACTCCAAAGTTTCTGCAAGGCAAAAGACACCGTCAATAGGACAAAAAGACCACCAACAGATTGGGAAAGGATCTTTACCTATCCTAAATCAGATAGGGGACTAATATCCAACATATATAAAGAACTCAAGAAGGTGGACTTCAGAAAATCAAATAACCCCATTAAAAAATGGGGCTCAGAACTGAACAAAGAATTCTCACCTGAGGAATACCGAATGGCAGAGAAGCACCTGAAAAAATGCTCAACATCCTTAATCATCAGGGAAATGCAAATCAAAACAACCCTGAGATTCCACCTCACACCAGTCAGAATGGCTAAGATCAAAAATTCAGGTGACAGCAGATGCTGGCGTGGATGTGGAGAAAGAGGAACACTCCTCCATTGTTGGTGGGATTGCAGGCTTGTACAACCACTCTGGAGATCAGTCTGGCGGTTCCTCAGAAAACTGGATATAGTACTACCGGAGGATCCAGCAATACCTCTCCTGGGCATATATCCAGAAGATGCCCCAACTGGTAAGAAGGACACATGCTCCACTATGTTCATAGCAGCCTTATTTATAATAGCCAGAAGCTGGAAGGAACCCAGATGCCCCTCAACAGAGGAATGGATACAGAAGATGTGGTACATCTACACAATGGAGTACTACTCAGCTATTAAAAAGAATGAATTTATGAAATTCCTGGCCAAATGGATGGACCTGGAGGGCATCATCCTGAGTGAGGTAACACATTCACAAAGGAACTCACACAATATGTACTCACTGATAAGTGGATATTAGCCCAAAACCTAAGATACCCAAGATATAAGATACAATTTCCTAAACACATGAAACTCAAGAAAAATGAAGACTGAAGTGTGAACACTATGCCCCTCCTTAGAAGTGGGAGCAAAACACCCTTGGAAGGAGTTACAGAGACAAAGTTTGGAGTTGAGATAAAAGGATGGACCATGTAGACACTACCATATCCGGGGATCCATCCCATAATCAGCTTCCAAATGCTGACACCATTGCATACACTAGCAAGATTATGCTGAAAGGACCCTGATATAGCTGTCTCTTGTCAGAGTATGCCTGGGCCTAGCAAACATAGAAGTGGATGCTCACAGTCGGCTATTGGATGGATCACATGGCCCCCAATGAAGGAGCTAGAGAAAGTACCAAAGAAGCTAAAGGGATCTGCAACCCTATAGGTGGAACAACATTATGAACTAACCAGTATCCCGGAGCTCTTGACTCTAGCTGCATATGCATCAAAAGATGGCCTAGTCGGCCATCACTGGAAAGAGAGGCCCATTGGACACGCAAACTTTATATGCCCCAGTACAGGGGAACGCCAGGGCCATAAAAGGGGAGTGGGTGGGTAGGGGAGAGGGGGTGGGTGGCTATGGGGGACTTTTGGTATAGCATTGCAAATGTAAATGAGCAAAATACCTAATAAAAAATGGAAAAAAAAAAAAAAATAATAACCTGAACCTGGAAAGAACCCAGATATCCCTCAACAGAGGAATGGATACAGAAAATGTGGTACATTTACACAATGGAATACTAAGCAGCTATTAAAAACAACGAATTTATGAAATTGTTAGACAAATGGATTAATCTGGAAGATATCATCCTAAGTGAGGTAACCCAATCACAAAAGAACACACGTGATATACACTCACTGATAAGTGGATATTAGCCCAGAAACTCAGAATCTGTTTTACAAGGGGTAACAAAATACCCATGGAAGGAGTTACAGAGACGAAGTTCGGAGTTGAAATGGAAGAAAGGACCATCCACAGACTGCCCCACTTGGGGATCCATCCTATATACAACCACCAACTCCAGGCACTGTTGTAGAGGCCAACAAGATCTTGCTGACAGGAGCCTGATGTAGCTGTCTCTTGATAGGCTTTCCCAGTGCCTGACAAATATATAAGTGGATGCTCACAGCCATTCATTGGATGGAGCATAAGGTCCCCAATGAAGGAGCTAGAGAAAGCACCCAAGGAGCTGAAGGTATTTGCAGCCCTCTAGGAGGAACAACAATATGAACTAACCAGTAACCCCAGAGCTCCATGGGACTAAACCACCAATCAAAGAAAACACATGATGGAACTTGTGGCTCCTGCTGTATATGTAGCAGAGGATGGCCAAGTTGGTCATCAATGGGAGGACAGGCCCTAGGTCCTGTGAAGGCTCTATGCTACAGTATAGGGGAATGTCAGGACCAGGAATGGGAGTGGGTGGGTTGGGTAGCAGGGGTAGGGGAAAGGGGAGAGAGGATTTTCAGAGGGGAAACTAGGAAAGGGGATAACATTTGAAATGTAAATAAAGAAAATATCTAATTTTTTTTTAAAGGAGAGGTCACAGCGGGAAACCTCTGGGAGACAGAAGAGTGTGGGGAAGGGAGTGCATGACTTTTATTGGTGCAGGGGAGCATGGGCAAAGGGACATGTGATAGGAATAACAATGTGCCACTTCTTGGGTACCTAGAGATAATGTGTGTTGTCCCAGGGTCTATCAAAAACTGACTCCTGACTGTCAAGGAGTCACTTTTAACTCTCCATGTATGTGCCTGATTGCTAACACAACTACCTAAGTGTGTTTGGGGGTGGTGTAGTGGACAACCTTGTGAAGGAAAAAGTAGGGTGAAGAGCGAGGCTCCACAAGGCTCTTGTGACTCCTGGAAAAGTCCTGATCTGCCTTATACAACATTAGATCTAAGATGGCTCCCAGAACATTGGTGAGACCACAAAAGGAACCAAGGCCATGGAGGTGGCTGCTTCCCCTGTCTTCACAGAAGTCCTAACGGTTGAGGGTGTTTCCCCTCCCTGATTCCAACTTCTTCCCCTCACCCACCCCTATTCCTACTGAGTTACCACATCAGGCACAGCTTTCATAAGACCATGATGACAGTGTGATGAGATACAATTGCCCAAGGATTTAGGGGCTTGGGATTGGCTCAAACACTGCATATAAGATTATGTACTGTGCAGTAAACTCAGATTTGCACCCTAATGCTGGTCTATGGGGTCTGATTGCAAGGGTTAGTCACCTGACCCCATCACTTCTCAACTCCCATCCTTGATCTTGTTCTTACATTGGGAAGGGGGATACATTGTGCACATTGGGAAGGGGGATAGACTGTGCACAAGCATACATACACACATGTGCTCACATGCACACAGACATTATTTCTTTTCACCTCCCCTTCATCTTCACATCTCTCAGCAAGACTGTTACCTTCCTACAGACTCTAGGAATCAGAAAATCACTCACAATTCCACAGTCAATTATGACACATGAATTATTTTATCAGTCTATAACTTAACTTCCCATTTTCCCATAAGCTTCAGACTCATCCTTCCATCTGTTGTCCACTTCTTGTGGCCTCTAAACGTTTCTGTGACTCCCCTTCACCCTCCAGGAAATCACTTGTCTCCAAACATGGCAGAAGCTACCATTTTGTGACTTTCTAGTCCCCCTTGTAGCTCCCACAGCCTCTTTTCGCTGATTCAGGGCTCAGCACTTGTTTTCTCCTCTGGGAAGAGACTCAGCTTGCATGTCATCAGAGAAATGTTTCTTGGTCCCACTACTTAAAGTCATTCCCAAGCTTAATCTGCCATCTCATGTAACATATCAGACTTCCTTTTTCAAAATCAGTAATTTTCATACTTGTTTATAATATATTGCTCAAACATCAATTTCTTTGTCAGGTTTAATGACTTAGTCTCACTAAAGTGCAAGCGTTAAGAGGGAGAGCACCCTATGTGTAGAGCACTCTTGGTAGAGTGCCTGGTATGTAGTTGGCACTCAATATGTGTTGGTTTATTGATGCCAAATGATGACTGGCTCTGAGAGTGAATGAGCAGATGGGTAAATAAAAAGCATAGAAAGCAAGACTTTCTCCTAAACTGCCAAACTGTAAAGAGTTCCTCCCCAAAGTAATGCTTATTCCAGATCAGATTCTTGAAGAATATGGTATTGTATGGAGAGGAAAGAATTCCTGATCACCAAGTGTTAATGACTGTCAGGTAGAGAGAGGTACCCACATGTCTGCTAATTGTGCCTGGGTAGTGTTTTATGGTGCTTTGTGTTCCTGAAAACCAACAAGGAGATGATACCTTAAGCAGGCAGAGGGGTTTACAAACATATGGTGCCTTAAGACAGACAGTGTGGTTTACAAAGAGATAGCACCTTTAAAAAGGCAGTGGGGTTTGCTAAGCAGACCATTTGTGTGACTATTTCTCACTATGAAAGGCATGGAGGAGTGCAAGAAATCCACTGACACCATACTTCCCCTAAGTCATGTCGCAGAAGGGTTTATATTTTGTTAGGGAAATTAGCATCCCCCAAATAGATTCTTCAGTATATTAATGCCTCCATTGAACTCAAGATTGGATATTTCTGTTTACAACTTGGTTATCTTTATTTGTGTCTGTCCAATTTCAAACATGACAAGAGAAAGACATATTGCCATATATTTTTGAGTTTTAAAAGAACAATTTCATCAAATCGTATTATTTAAGCACTGGATATTGTGATAAGGTTGTGATTTGAAATAAAGTAAGATCTCTAAACAAAAAAATAAATCTTCTTTATATTATAGAAACCCAAATCTCTCCAAGATAAACCACAATCTCTTCACATGGAAACTGGTAGGAATTTAAGGCACAGTGGTTATGCTGCTTACAGGCTAGGCTCAAATTCCAACATCAACAGAGAAAAGTCTCTCACCTAGTTGGAAAAAGTCATGTGCTGGTGATACAAGCTGAGAAAAATGAAGAGCAGGCCCTCTAAATCTCTGTAGAAAGGCAGAATGATATACAAAGAGATGTCACAGCGAAACTAACCCCTGGGTCAGAGGAAGGGACAGCCAATAATTCCACCATTGCACTAGCAAATGCTCAAAACACTGCCAATTATAGAGGGAAGCTGTGCTACAGCATTTCCCATTCCCAGATGTCCAGGAAATGGCTCATTAGGAGGCAGGTAGCAGGCACACAGCCTCTAAGAGGTCCCCAGTGGAGAGGGAGGAGATGCTAATCACTCCATCTGGTCTCCATTGGATACCTATTTGAAGAACTCTGCATTTGTCCTGTGCCTCATTCCCTAAAGGATCAGACACCATCTTGATTTTATATGCAAATCATGCAAAGATTTTTCTTGAGAAAACAAATGTACCAAATTCAGGCTAAGGTGTTTAAAACTAGAAAAATATAGAAGAACACAACTTGACAGATGGCCATAGAAACAGGAAGATAATTTTCATCCAACCATGTCTTTATGTATTTAATTTACAAAGCATGCAAAAATATAATCTATTCAAATAATTTAGTTTGAATGTGTACATTTAAAGGTTGTACACTCAAACCTTTTAGATGATGGGAAACATAAGCCCTTTATCTCCTAAGTAGCAATTTCAGGGAAAAAGAACTTGTTGTTCTATACTGAGCAAACAGCTCCTCCAGTCTTCTTGTCAAACATCTGTCTTTAAGCTGAAATGAGTAATCTTGACAATCTCTTCACCCAGTGGGCATTAATTTCCTACATGTGGAATCCATGGACTAACCAAACACATTCTAGACAGTCTTTTAAATGAGTGGTGGATTAGTAACAGAAATAAGCCTAACATTTTGCTTCCCTTCTATGTTAATTGACAGACTAACAAACACTCCATAGATGAGTGTGTTGGCAGTGTCCCTGTGAGTGCATTGCATGCTTTATTCATGAGAGGCCACAGACTGCTTCAGTGATCATCCGAGCCAATTTCTGTGTCAGAAAATTCCACATAATGAAGCTACCAGTTAAAGGCTCTCCTGTCCCCACACTGCATTGGAGGATAATTAAAGCCTAAACCAATAAAGTGTTCAACATCCTTATTAAGCAACTTAATTTCACTACCTCAGACAGGCACGGAAATGCTTTAGGCCATCTGCTGGCAACTCCACTGTGCAGGGTAAAGACAAGCACAGTGTCTCCAAATGTCTTTGCTCATGACCAGGCAAGAAGAATCAGGCCAACACTGACTATGCTGAGCCCCAGTGTCCACTAGCTCTGGCAACAAACCACCAAAGCACTTTCATTAAAAGTAAACAAACCTCCTAAAGCAGATATTACATAAAGTATATAAACAAGAGGGCCCAATTTTGATATGTATAGTTTCCATAAAACCTGAAACTCTTCTTGTGGGGTATGCTACCAGGTTTCATTGAAAAGACAACTTGGACAAGAGCAGATTATGTCATCACAACAGAGAGGTGTAGGTAGACTATGGATGAAGATGGGCTGAGGATTACATAACTACATATGTAGATAATTACAGACACTCATAAGGATATGACTCCATAGAGTCTGAAGGCAAGGGGATAGACAAGAATACTGTCCATAAATGTATATTCTATTATTGGCATAAAACAAACAAAAGTATGTCAACAGCATAGATGCTCTTAAGAAAGTTACTTAACCTTTCTGACTCTGTGTGTGAAACATATAGTGAATATTTAAATAGGCATGTTTCTAAAATCCTGTTGAGATTTTTATAAACAGAAAAATGGAGTAAGTAATTTTTTTTTCATTTCCTTGCTAAATTACAAATAAACCCATAAGCATTGTAGATAACACAAATATTATTCTAGAAGAATACAGACAGGCTTTCAGGACTCAAACAGCATTGTGGCAGGGAGTGCCTGGTTTCTTTTTGCCTCTTGTACCTCAGCCTGGTGCTAGGAAAGCCAGTCTCTAGAAACACCAATGAGTCAGGCAAAAGGAATGTTAAGGAAAGGAACAGGAAGGCATCAGCTACAAGACCAAAAAAAAAAAAAAAAAAAAAAAAAAAAGATAGATAGATAGATAGATAGATAGATAGATAGATAGATAGATATCTAGCAACCTCAAACTCTACTATAGTTAAGAATCATTATAGACAGCAATGCTATGCTCGGTGATGTACATAAACTTGCATCATCTCCAAGCTGTGGCAAGAGCCTATGGTTACTCCACCAGAGCAAACGCTCAATAATGAAAGTAAGAATTCAGTATAAATGGTAAGGAATGAGAACTTTGGTTCTTCAGTTTCAGCTCCTTAGCTGGGCATATGGTGCATGCCTGTAACCCAGTACTCCAGAGGCTGAGACAGGAAGATTCCGAGCATGAAGATAGCATGCGAAGAGAGAAAGGAGGAGGGAGGGAGGGGTGGAGGAAAGAAAAACAGAGAGAGGGAAAGAAAAAGAGAGAGAGGGAGGAGGGGAGAGAGGAAAAGAGGGGGGAGAAAAGAGAGAGAGGGAGAGAGAGAGAAAGGAGAGAGAGAGAGAGAGAGAGAAATTGGGATGGCAAAAGCAAGTTCTTAGCCCTATTCCCACCAGTGAGTTCTGCCCCTGCTGGGTCTGTGTAAAAATAGCCCTACTAGAGTCAGAACTCTGCTTAACTTCCCATGTAATGGTTCCCTTATCTCTCAGCTAGGGAAATTTTCTGTTTGTTTGTTTGTTTGTTTGTTTGTTTGTTTTAAATTCCAACCCATTGTCCCCTCCATCATCTTCTCCCAGTCCCAGCCTCCCCTCCCCTCTCACCACTCCCACAATTCACTCCTCCTGGATTTCTCAATGAATAAGAGCATGACTCTCATGGATATCAACAAGCCATGTCATATCAAGTTGCAATAAAACTAGGTACCTGCCCTCCTATCAAGGCTGGGCAAGGCAACCCAGTATGAGAAAAGGAGTCCTAAAAGCCCAGCAAAACAGTGAGAGACAGCTCCTGCTCCCACTGGTTAGAGTTCAGCAAAAAGGCCAAACTATACAACCATAGCTTATATGCAGAGGGCCTAGATCAATCCTATGCAGACTCCCCATGTGCTTTAGGCTCTGTGAGCCTCTATGAGCCCAGTTATATTTCTGTGGCTTTTCTTATGGTGTCTTTGACTCCTCTGGCTTCTACAATCCTTCCCCCTCTTCCACAAGATTACCCTTGCTCCACCTAATGTTTGTCCATGGATCTCTGCATCATTTCCATTAGTTGATCAATGAAGTGTCTCTAATGACAATTGGACTAGGCACCAATTGATAAGAATAGCGTAACATCATTGGGAATTGTTTCATTGACTTCTTTTTCTAGTAGTGTTTGGGTCTATCCTAGGTCTCTAGGCTAACCAGACTCTAGATCTTGAGCCTTCAGGCAGTGTCAGGAGTGGGTTCTCTCTTGTAGTATGGGTCTCAAGGTGGACCAGTCATTGTTTGGCCTCTCTCACAATTTCTGCACCACTTTTACTCTGGCATATCTGTAGGAAGGACAAATTCAAACGTAAAGATTTTGTGCTGGATTGGTTTCCAAATCTCTTCATTGGAAGTCTTGGCTGGTGTAATGGTTAGTTTTGTGTCAACTTGACACAGCTGGAGTTATCACAGAGAAAGGACCTTCAGTTGAGGAAATGCCTCCATAAGATCCAACTGTAAGGCATTTTCTCAATTAGTGATCTAGGGGGAAAGGGCCCTTGTGGGTAGGACCATCTCTGGGCTGGTAGTCTTGGGTTCTATAAGAGAGCAGGCTGAGCAAGCCAGAGAAGGCAAGCCAGTAAAGAACATCCCTCCATGGCCTCTGCATCAGCTGCTGCTTTCTGACCTGCTTGAGTTCCAGTCCTGACTTCCTTTGGTGATGAACAGCAGGGTGGAAGTGTAAGCCGAATAAACCCTTTCCTCCCCAACTTGCTTCTTGGTCATCATGTTTGTGCAGGAATAGAAACCCTGACTAAGACAGCTGGTTACAGGAGATAGCCACTTCAGTCTCCTTATTCCTGGTTGATAGGAGACTTAGGTAAGGTCTCTGCCATAGATTCCTGGGGATTTCCACTGCTCTAGGTTTCTAGCTCATTCCCAAAATGCCTCCTTATTCCAGGTATATCAAATTCTCTCCCTCCACACCTCCAACCTAATGCCTCCTATTCTGGTCTGCATCCTCAAACCTCACCTAACCCCTATCCACCCATGAATCTGTTTGTTTCCCCTTCCCAGGGAGATCCACGTGTCCCTGTTTGTGCCCTCCTTGTTTCTTAGCTTCTCTGGGTCTGTGGATTGTAGCATGGTTATCTTTTTACTTTACAGCTAATATCGACTTATAAGTGAGTACACATTATATTTGTTTTTCTGTATCTGGGTTACCTCACTTAGGATGATCCTTTCTAAGTCCATCTATTTGCCTGAAAATTTCATGTTATTTTTTAACAGCTGAGTAATAATAATCCAGTTTGTAAATGAACCAAATTTTCTTTATGCATTCTTCAGTTCATGGACATCTAGGTTGTTTCTGGCTATTATGAATGAAGCTTTTATATACATAGTTCTTGTGGTAGGATACAGTGTATTTTGCTTCTATGCCCAGAAGTGGAATAACTGGGTTTTGAGGTAGATTCATTCCCAAATTTCTGAGAAACCACCAGATTGGTTTCCAAAGTGGTTGTACAAGTTTGCACTCCCACCAGCAATGGAGGAGTGTTCATTTCACTTGCTCTACATCCTCGGCAGCATGAACAGGCACTTGCATTGTTTTTATTTTAGTCATTGTGACAGGTGTTAAATTGAAGCTCAGATTTGTTTTGATTTTCATTTTTCTGATATCTAAGAATGTTGAACATTTCTTGGTCATTTGAGATGCTTCTCTTGAGAATTCGCTCCTTAGGTCTATATCCCATTTGAAAAATGGATTATTTGGTTTAATGGTGTCTAGGTTCTTCGATTCTTTATGTATTTCAGAAATTACCTCTCTATCGTATGTGAAGTTGGTAAAATAAAGTAAAATAAAATAAAACTCTTTCCATTCTTTAGACTGCCATTTTGTCCTATTGACTACATCCTTTGCCTTACAGAAGTCTTTCAGTTTCATGAGGTCCACTTATCAATTATTGATCATATGGCCTGAGCCATTGGTGTTCTTTTCAGACTTCTCAATAGCATTCAAGGCTATTTCCCACACTCTCTTCTGTCTGGTTCTGTATAGCTGGTTTTACATTGAGGTCTTTGATCCACTTGGACTTGAGTGTTGTGCAGGGTGATAGATATGGGTCTATTTGCATTCTTCTACATGCTGATATTCAGTTAGACCAACAAAACTTGTTGATGATGCTTTCATTTGTATGTGGTATAATTTTGGCTTCTCTGTCAAAAAATCAGGTTTCTATTGGTGTATATATTTATATGTGGGCCTTCAATTCTATTACATTGATCAAACTTTCTGTTTTTATACCAATACCATGTGGTTTTTATTAGTATTACTTTGTAGTAAAGCTTGAAATTAGGGATAGTGACACCATCAGAAGTTCTTTAATTGTACAGAATTTATTTAGCTACCCTGGGTTTTGGTTTCTCTATATGAAGTCAAGTCTTTAAAGGTCTGTAAAGAAGTATGTTGGATTTTTGATGGAGATTGCATTGAATTTAGAATGCTTTGGTAAGAATGGCTGTTTTTACTATATTAATCCTACAAATCCATAAGCACAAGAGATATTTCTATCTTCTGATATATTGTCCAATTTCTTTCTTCAAAGATGTAAAATTCTTTTCATACAGGTCTTTTACTTTCTTGATTTGAGTTATCCCAAGATTTCTCATATTATTTGTGACTGCGGTGAAAGATGTTGTTTCCCTGATCTCTTTCTGAGGCCATTTATCATTTGTATATAGGGTTATCAATTTTTTTTTAGTTAATCTTGTATACAGCCACTTTGCTGAAGGAGTTCAGCTTAGTGAATGCTTAGCTGTAGGATTTCCCTGGTAGAATGTGTAGGGTTATTTATGTATACTATCATATCATCTGCAAATAATGATACTTTGACTTCTTTCTTTCCAGTTTGATCCCACTTGATCTGCTTTTGTTGTGTTACTTCTCTAGCTGGAACTTCAAGTACTATATTGAATAGATATGGAGGTTTGGAGAATAGACAACCTTGTTCTCTTCCTGATTTTAGTGGAGTTGCTTTGAGTTTATATGAATTTAATTTGGTGTTATCTATAGGCTTACAGTATATAGCCTTTATTATATTTAGGTGTATCCCTTGTATCTCTAATATCTCTAAGACTTTCATCATGAAAGGCTGTTGGATTTTTCTCAAAGAGTTTTTCAACATCTAATGAGATGATCATGTGGAGTTTTTTCTCTCAGTTTGCTTACATAGGAAATTAAATTGACAGATTTTTATATGTGGAACCATCCCTGCATCTCAGCCTGGGAAATATTTTTATGACATAGCAGGAAGCCCGAATTATTGCTCTGAATCAAATGTAATATGCCTCCAGTGTCAACACAATCTATCTCGTAGCTAAGATTTATACCCAGAACTGGTAATCACAAGGCCTATCTCCTCTATGGTAGAGGCTAGAGAAAACTGTCTAAAGTAGAAAATTAAGTATGACTTAGGATCTCATAAAACAATAACCAAAACAAGTTTTCAATTTATAAGATCACCCAGGAGCTAGATATGACTTCGTCAGTAAAATGTGTGCTATGAAAGATCTGAGTTCAACATCTATCAAACACATAAAAGCCAGGTGCATTAACAGGCTTATGTAATTGAAGCACTGGAGTAGCAGTGGTTCTCTGTGATTTGTAGTTATCTAGTCTGGCCTAATAAGCAAGCTCCAGGACAATCAGAAACCCTGCATTGAAGAATGAAGTAAAGAACAATTAGGAAAACACTAAACACCTGGTGCTATCCTTCACACACATTCCCACATATGAACACACACAAGAACACTCATGCAAACCACCCATCACTATTCAGAATCAAAACATCTTAAGCTGACTGCCAAAATATGTCAATGACTACCAGTGGCAAGATGGCAAGGATTTAGAAATTGTAAAACAAGAATTTTAAAATACCAAGAGCCAGAGGTTGGAGGGAATGTGAGGAACGCAGAATGATCTGGATAGGACAGGCCCACTGCACTCATAAATTTTTGGCAACTGTGGATGACTGCACATAAACTATACAAGGCCAAGGTAGTCAACATTCTAACATGGAGAGGAGATGAGCTCATTAGGCCTCACCCCTAACTGAGGAACACATGACAGTGATGACTTCTGGGAGACGAATAGTCTGTTTAACTTTAAGGGTTGCCCAAGGAGGGCAACCAAGCTCCAGTGACCTCTCATCCATGAGTATATGGACACCACAAATTGATCTCGGGGGAAATTATATATACGTATATATGTATACGTATATGTATATGTATATTCATACATATATTTTTTAAAAAACACCAACAACAAAACAGGCTAAGCAAGCCAAGGAAGCTGTACTCTTTCATGTCTGCTGCATTAGCTTCTGCCTCCCAGTTCCTTCCATGCTTGAGTTCCTGCCCTGACTTCCCTCAGTGATGTGGAACTATAATCTGAAGTAAACTCCTTCCTCCCCAAGCTTCTTTTGCTCATGATGTTTTATCACAGCATCTTTTGTTTTATGATGAAATATCCTATACATAACTGTTGAATCCAATTGATTCACGATTTTTGTTAGTTTCACTATAACTCTGTTGAGTTTCTGTTTCCATGATCTGTCCATTGCTGAGAGTAAGGCATTGAAGTCTTCCACTATTATTGTGTGAGGTGCAATAGGCACTTTGAGCTTTAGTAAAGTTTCTTTTATGAATGTAGATGCCCTTGCATTTGGAGCATAGATGTTCAGAATTGAAAGTTCATCTTGGGAGATTTTACCTTTGATGAGTATGAAGTGTCCCTCCTTGTCTATTTTAACAGCTTTAGGTTGAAAGTTGATTTTATTCAATATTAGAATGGCTACTCCAGCTTGTTTTGGGGGACCATTTGCTTGGAAAATTTGTTTTCATCCTTTTACTCTGAGATAGTGCCTGTTTTTGTCAATGAGGTGTTTCCTGTATGCAGAAAAATGGTGGATCCTGTTTAATACCCAGTCTGTTAGTCTATGTCTTTTTATTAGGGAATTGAGTCCATTGATGTTATCAGATAATGAGGAAAAGTGATTGTTGTTCCCTGTAATTTTTATTGTTAGAGGTAGAATTACTTTTGTGTGGCTATCTTCTTTTGGGTTTACTTTCTTTCTTTTTCTATGGTGTAGTTTCCCTCCTTATGTTGGAGTTTTCCATCTATTAGCATTTATAGGGCTTGATTTTGGGAAAGAAAGTGTAAATTTGGTTTTGTCATGGAATATCTTTGTTTCTCTGTCTATGATAATTGAGAATTTTTCTGGGTATAGTAGCTTGGGCTGGCATTTGTGTTCTCTTTGGGTTTATATTACATCTGCCCAGCAGTTTCTGGCTTTTATAGTCTCTAGTGAGAAGTCTGGTATAATTCTGATATGTCTGTCTTTATATGTTACTTGACCTTTTCCCCTTAATGCTTTTAAAATTCTTTGTTTTGTGCATTTGGTATTTTGATTATTATGTGACAGGAGAAATTTCTTCTCTGGTCCAATCTATTTGGAGTTCTGTAGGTTTCTTGTATGGTGACGGGTATCTCTCTTTCTTGACTAGGGAAGTTTCCTTCTATAATTTGTTGAAGATATTTACTGGTCCTTTAAGTTGGGAATCTTCACTCTTTTCTATACCTATTACCCTTAGGCTTGGTTTTATCATTGTGTGCTGGATATCCTGAATGTTTTGGGTTAGGAGCTTTTTTCATTTTCTTTAACTGTTTTGTCAATATTTTCTGTGGTATCTTCTGCATCAGAGATTCTCTCTTCTATCTCTTGTACTCAGTTGGTGAGGCTTGCATATAGCTCGTGATCTCTTTCCTAGGTTTTCTATCTCCAGAGTTGTCTCTCTTTGTCATTTCTTTATTGTTTCTAGTTCTATTTTTAGATCTTGGATAGTTTTGTTTAATTCCTTCACCTGTTTAGTTATATTTTCCTGTAATTCTTTAAGGGATTTTTGTTTGTTTGTTTGTTTGTTTGTTTCTTCTTTAAGTGATTCTACCTGTTTACCTATGTTCACCTGTATTTCTTCAAGGGAGTTATTTACATCATTCTTAAAGTCCTCTACATCATGAGATGTGATTTTATATCAGAGTCCTGCTTTTCCAGTCTGTTGCAGTATCCATGACTTGCTTTAGTGGGAGAATTGTGTTCTGATGATGCCAAGTAGCCTTGGTTTCTGTTGCTTATCTTCTTGTGCTTGCCTCTTGCCATATGGTTATCTCTGGTGTTAGTTGGTCTTGCTGTTTCTCACTAAAGTCTGTATGCCTGTGATTTTAGGTGTGTCAGCACCCATGGAGACCATCTTTTTCTGTGTGGGATTTGGGTATGGAACACTGTGCCACACAGTTAACTCCAGGGTGCAGATGGAGACCAGAAGGATCCTGACCCCAGTTTCTCCTCAGTTTCTATGCTCATGTGGTCTCCCGACAGTTTCCTCTTTGGCCAGTTATTAGAGCAAAAGTGTTGGTTTCACCTGTGAAGTTAGGAGAGACATCACTCCTTGGAGACCAGCTCTCTCTTGGTGGTATTTGGATACGGAGAACTGTGCCAGATGGTTAACTTCAGGGCACAGATGGAGACTGGAAGGATCCTGTCCAAAACTGGCATTTCCAAAAAATATAATTTAAAATAATATTATTTCACATCCCAGCTTTTTTACTTATAGCTACTTGTACACAACCCTAACTGAAAGCAGGTACTTAAACAGTATTTGCACTCTCGTGCTCATGGAAGAATCATATAGTAGGCCAAAGGAAAAAGCATCTCAGCTATTCATGGGTGGATAAGTGGATAAAGAAAATGTTAGCACATATTTGTACATGGTTCAGGTTAGTTCAGCCCTAAAAATAAAAGATGCATATACAGAACTGCATAAATGATCCTTAAGAACATTGTACTAACTGAAAAAAAGCCAGTACCAGAAAGTCAACACTGTATGATCTTACTTGTGAAAGATGTCTATAGCAGGCACATTCATGGAAATAGAATGTGGAAAGATAGTTTCAGGAACTGTGGAAGAGGATCAGTGTTAAACAAATATGTATTCCTGTTTACAAAATGAAAAGGCCTCTAGAAGTAACTGGTTGAGACAACTACAACAATATGAAGGTCTTTAATGCACTTTAAAATGGCTAAATTTTAAATGAATAAGTTGTGAATATTGTAGCATAATTTTGTGTAAGTATGTGTTTATTATGTGTGTACATATGCATATATGTTTGAATGTGGGTACACATGTAGAGAACAGAGGATAACACTAGATATTGGTGCTCACCTTCTGCCTTCTTTGAGACAGGATCACTTATTTGCTGCTATGTACACCAGGATAGCTAGCTTACAAGAATCTGGGAATCTTCTCCATCTAACCATAGGAGTTCTGTGATAACAGACACATGTTCCCACATGGCATTTTGTGGTGTTCTAGGGATCCAGGTCCTCACATTTGTGGAGCAAGTGCTTAACTGAACTACCTCTTCTGTTTTTCAAGTTCAAACAAAATAAAAACCAAAACCCAAATGTAGATGTTTGTTCTGTTGCTATGTATTATAACACTAAGTAAAAGATATGTTTTCCCCCAGTGAGGAGATCCTCATGTACACCAAGGGATGCTGTGTAAACTTACCCCCAAGTTATCTCTGATTGATTCCTACAGCCCGTAGCTGTGCAGAATAGAGGTAGGCAGGGCTTCCTTTCCTGGGCTTGGGGTCTGCGAGCAGAATGGGGAGAGAGAGGAAAAGGGAGAAGATGCCATGGGCTAGGTGGATAATGAGACCATGGTCATGGGGATCAGCCTGTTGGAGTTGGAGTGGCCCAGGCAGAACTTGGCAAGTGATATCTCAGGATAATTGACAGGAAAAATAAAGAAAATAACATAGAGTGTTGTTATCTGCCCAGCTCTACTGCTTTAAGACTAATTATAAATATAAAGGTTTTGTGTATTTTATTTAGGAATTAAATGACCTAAGTCGGGATAGAAATTCCCAATTAATGTTCATTACTATACTCAAAACAAACTAAACAAACAAAAATCTCACCCTATTTGTACTGTATTAATATTCTTTCTCTCTTTCCATATATATATATATATATATATATCACATTGATAACTACTAGTCTGCAGAATGGGTGTAAAATTCTTCTCAGAACAAGCTTCTGTTTCTTGAAAACAAATTATAGCTAGTTATATGAGTGCCATCTCCATCCCTTGATAAACTCAAACAAGTAAGACAGGGAGCAGCAGGAAGTACCCATGTCAGTGATTTCATGGCATAATGCACCATTGGAATTAGACTTGCCTGACTACTGAAGAAACTGTCCCTGCAGAAAATACTGCACACTTCTGGCTTTCTTCTATGGGGCAAAAAGAAATGAGCTGACTTAATCATGGCATTAGATTAAGCTCTGGGAAAGAATCAATACACATTATTCAAATGTCTCAAGGCCAACTTTGTAGTTTATTTAACAGGATTTATGAGAACAAAATTGGAAAATTCAATAAATTAAATTATCCCCTCAAATTCTTACTGGAAAGAAGAGAAATCTTCACTAATAGAATTGAGAATGTATTTACTAGAGAAGAAAGTTCTTGATTCTCAGGGGTATTCTCACCTCATGGAGAAGGAACAATGTTCAAAGACAGAGCCAAGGCATCAACAGGAGGAGAGTAGAACAGAGCTCAGGACATGGGAACAAAAGTGCTATTTTCTGGGAAAGAAGAATCAAATTTTAATTAAAAATCACTAATAGCCTTCTGGTCAGTCTGGGATGGTACCCTGAGCAGACCTTAGGCACAAACTCTGCAGCCAGCCCCACAAGACCCAGAGGCAGCTCCACTCCCAGACACTCCAACGCCCCCAGAATCAGAGGTAAGGAGGACACAACTTCTGTCCCCAACACCAGGAGTAATTAGGATCTGCGGGACCCAGGCACACAGGAACTCCTCGAGAGCAGTGGCATGGGTTCCTTCAAGCCTGTCTGGGCTGGCGACTTGAGCAGGCCTTGGGTGCAAACTCCACAGCCAGGCCCACAACACCCAGAGGCAGCTCCACTCCCAGGCTCTCTAACGTGCCCAGGATCAGAAGCTGACAGGATCCCAGGAGCTTGGTCATACCAGTATCTTAAGGTACCAAAAGCAGCTTGACTCCCAGGAGCTAGGACACACCCAAGATCTCAGGATCACAGAATAATAGGATCACAGAGACAACTAGATTTAGAGGAGTTCTGACACAACCAGGATCACAGGAAGGAAAAGCTCCAGTCAGACATAGCCAGGGCAGGTAGCACTAGAGATAACCAGATGGCAGGAGGTAAGCATAAGAACATAAGCAACAGAAACCAAGGTTACTTGGTATCATCACAACCCAATTCTCCCACCATAGCAAGTCCTTGATACACCATCACACCAGAAAAGCAAGATTCAGATCTAAAATCACTTCTCATGATGATGATAGAGGACGTTAAGAAGGACATAAATAATTCTCTTAAAGAAATACAGGAGAACACAGGTAAACAGCTAGAAGCCCTTAAAGAGAAAACACAAAAAAATCCCTTAAAGAGTTATAGGAAAACAGAATCAAACAGGTGAAGGAAAGGAACAAAACTGTCCAGGATCTAAAAACGGAACTAGAAACAATAAAGAAACCACAAAGGGATACAACCCTGGAATTAGAAAACCTAGGAAAGAGATCAGGAGTCATAGATGCAAGCATCACTAACAGAATACAAGAGATAGAAGAGAGAATTTTAGGTGCAGAAGATATCATAGAAAACATTGACACAAGAGTGAAAGAAAAGGCAAAAAGCAAAAAAGCTCCTAATCCAAAACATTCAGGAAATCCAGGACACAATGAGAAGACCAAACCTAAGGATAATAGGTATAGGAGAGAGTGAAGATTCCCAATTTAAAGGCCCAGTAAATATCTTCAACAAAATTATAGAAGAAAACTTCCCTAACCTAAAGAGAGAGATGCCCATGAATATACAAGAAGCCTACAGAACTCCAAATAGATTGGACCAGAAAAGAAATTCCTCTTATCACGTAATAATCAAAACCACCAAATGCTCTAAATAAAGAAAGAATTTTAAAAGCAGTAAGGAGGAAAAGGTCAATTAGCATATAAAGGCCGACCCATCAGAATTACACCAGACTCCTCTCTAGAGTCTATGAAAGCTAGAAGATCCTGGGCAGATGTCATACAGATCCTAAGAGAACACAAATGCCAGCCCAGGCTACTATACCCAGCAAAATTTTCAATCACCATCGATGGAGAAAACAAGATATACCATGAGAAAAACAAATTTACACAATATCTTTCCACAAATCCAGCCCTACAAAGGATAATAGATGGAAAACACCAACACAAGGAGCGAAACTATACTCTAGAAGAAGCAAGAAAGTAATTTTTCAACAAACCTGCACAAACATAATTCTACCTCTAACAAGAAAAATTGACAGGAAGTAAAAATCATTTTTCCTTAATATCTCCTAATATGAAAATTAATATTACCAACATATCCTTATCTATTAAAATTCAAAAATATGAGGAACTAGAAAGTTGTTGGCTGTCATCCCATGGTCTCTCTAATTTGTTAATGGGAGAAATAGGTCCAATATTGTATAATCCATATACATTTTGTGCTTATTTGTACATGACAGGGTCTTGTTCTGTGCCCATAATGGTCTTGAAATCATGCTTCTCCTATCTCAGCCTCTCTATTAGTAGGGTTGTTTATTTGATGTTTTTACAGTATTCTATGGTTTTCAGAACAACTTACATATTTCAATATTATTTATATAGCCAAAAGAAATGTAGGCAATTAATTTGGGATGTGGTTTGTAAGGGAACAGCAAAGAGTGAGACTGAAGGCTTTGCTTTACATTTATAATTATTGTATCAATTTTGAAGAAGAGAACTTTGTAAGTTACTCTTATTCTGAGATGAATGCTTTTCAAAATCATCACAGCCAATGTACCAGAATCTTACCCTCAACTAACATCTGTGTCACCCTCCAAGCAGAACCATTGTTTATTGAAACATTTGATGAATGACTTCATGGACAGACCATCTTAATACACACACCATTTCTTAAACGAATGTAACCTGTTCCCTGTGGGCTGAGAATGACAACAATCACTCAAGTCAAACAGCTTTGACCATAGCAGGAAATCTGTATCCAAAAATCGTGCCTGAAATTCATTCCTTGGCACAGCAGAACTGTCAACTCTTAGGTTATCTACTATGGAGGTAAAATCCTTTGGTGATATGAGGGACATTCAAGTACAGCCTTATTACAATGAACTCCGATGTCCAAAAACTGTTCTTATTTTGTGTTTGTACCACAGTAAGAGTCAAGATTTTAAGCTCTAATAAAAACAAAACAAACAAACAAACAAGATGACTTTATCTATGTATGTTCATTTAAAAAACTAATAGTGATATATTATTTTAAAATATCATACAGTTAATATAGTTGAAATTATTAAAAATTTATATTGAGAAAAACATGTATTTTCAGTATTGCTATAGACAAACATCTACATAAGACTGTCCAACTGATTGTTGATTTATATCAAACATCTATTATAATACTCATTTTTATTATTACAATATTTTATAAATTTTAAAAAATATAATAAAAATGAAAGGTTTTGAAGGGGACTCTTTGGGAGGAGTTGGGGTGCAAAGGGTAAGAAGAATATGATGTAAGTCTTTTTACTCAAAATATGTTTTTAAATGTTAACAAATTCAGATAAATTGAAATTATGTATCTTTTCTCATCATAATGCAATAAAACTTAAATCAAAGAAAAAATCACTGGTAACGTTTTTAATAAAATTGATTTACATGTAGATTATACTTGTAAGATTCCCCACCCCTAAGATTTAAAACACTGTCTTTATCCTTACACTATTAAGTCACAGTCCACTCCAGAGATTTTCACTATTTTAACAGATTAGTTTTGCTTGTTTTGTGAGGTGTTGGAGAATACATGGAATCATACTGCATGACTATTTTTAAATTTATCTGAATTTTTATTCAACGAAATCATTTTTCAATTTGCTCATGCTGATGTGAATATTTGTAATTTGTTCCCTTTTACTGCTCAATACCATTGCTGGCTAATAAGCATATCAGTAGTCATCAAAGAAATGCAAATAAAAACCATGCTGATGTGGAATGGCAGCTAAGGTATGGCAATGGCAGCTGCAGATTGAGAAGCAGATCTTGGGATAAGAGTATGATATAGAAGCTCCTCTCTACAAAACAGTATGGTAGTTTCTGAGATCACTACACATTATAGCCCCACAACCCCATCCCACTCAAATGCCATTGTGGAAAAGTGTTCATAGAAGCTGTGGGTATAGAGGTCCCAAACCTGAAACAACCCAAATTTCTATAGACAGGAGCATGGATATAAAAAAGAAAAGAGAATTGGGCACTACAGGCATCTAACCAGTGGCTGTCACACTGCATTCCAAAGTGTCTAGTTCCATATGCCCTGTGGAAGACAGAGTAGTTAATTTATGGTCCCCGTATGAGGAGACAGAGGTTAAGAGCTTGAGTCACACAGTCAGAATGCTCCATACTTGAAACCCAGGTCTTATTATTTGTGTGTTCTTAGACCCCAGTCTCTAATAGTACAAGAAATTTGTGTGGCACAAACCGCAAGCACCATGAGACTTAGAGGAGATCAGTGACAAGTGTACAGGGTAACTGTACATTAAGATGCTGCATTAATTAATCAAATTAATTTCCTCTATCATTACCATTATTAATGCCCCATGTCTAGTAAGAGCAGGAAGAAAGTCACAAGCAGTTATAAAGCAGGTCATCCAAAATACTAAATAGAAATAAGATGTGCTTTAGGGATATGTAGGAGGAGGCTAGCATGAGTTAGAAAATTTTGGTCAGATTTTTTCATTAGATTTATAGAGCTATTATCATGAGCAAATCATCAGGAAGAGGCAACATAATGCAATAAAAAACCCATCAAGTCTGAAACTCCAGAGCCTAAGGTTTGATTTCAGTCTCATCCACTGAGGAGAAAATAGAATCTTGGGTCCGAAATGTAATCCTTCTAAGTTAGAATATCATTGTTCATAAATGATGACAGATCATCATTTCAGAAGGTCATAGTCAAAGAAAAGCTTCACAATTGTTAGCACAAGAGCGTTATCTAAAGCCTGGAGCTGTGACAATCAGCCTAACTGAGTGGGAAGCGTTGTCTACTTGCATGTCTTGGGATGAAGCTAGTGTGTATCTTTTCAGAGAGCATAGTGAGCAGCAACAATGACGCTTAAATAGCAAGAAGCTAGGAGTGCTTGTAGCCAGAAAATGAGCACACATGAAAAAATGCAAAACTCTAGTTCTAAGTGGCCTCAAACTCCACAAGAAGCTACAGCTTCTGGACCCCTGAATGAACTTAAGACCAAGTGAACTAAGAAAGAGGCTTAGCCAACCCCCAACAGGCAGGCCTTGGACCCAAGTGAACAAAGAGGCTTAGCCAACCCCCAACAGGCAGGCCTTGGACTCTCCAACAACCTGCCTCTTTGTTTTTGCTCAATGGCATGAAGAAAAAGAACACAATTATGAGAGCAACCTAGTTTTGCAAAGGAACCCGCTCTTGTACGTGATGGCGTTCCCCTAGCTTATGAAACCCCAACCCCTAGTAATCTCCCTGTCTATCCAGCCTACAACTGGCATATAAGCCTCCCACAGCTGCCACTCTCATACAGGTGGTCCTGTGCTCTTGTCAGGTAAACCCACAGAGCCATCTCTCTCTCTCTCTCTCTCTCTCTCTCTCTCTCTCTCTCTCTCTCTCTCTCACACACACACACACACACACACACACACACACACACACACACACACAGGCACACAGGCTGCCTACATGGTCCCTGTCCCTAATTTGGCATTCACTCCATACACTCAACATACTGTCTTCACATTGCCTCAAGGTCCAATTGACTGAGGGAGGGTTTTTTTTTGTTTTTTTTTTTTTTAATATTTTACTCAGATGGCTCAAGAATGTCTAGAATAAATAGTCTAAATGTTCCAGAATACTGTGAAACTCTGTAATGGGAAAAAAGGTCCAGGAGTACCTGCCTTTACAAACGTGGGTTTTTCAGAGAATGCCAGCGGCATTTCAGACCCATTATGGCTTACACATGTATTGATGCGGATTCGTGTCATTTTACTTCCATTACTTCTCCTGTATTCTCTTATTTGATGCCCTAGTTTATCTCTCCTTCTCATTCCATTTTCCACCCTTGTCTATGCCCTGGCAACCACCCCTGCAGTTACTTCTGCAAGACTTCTTTGAGCTTAGGTAATGGGAGGCACAGATTTAGATCAGAGTATGGGAGTATCAGTGCCTGCCTTGTTTCTTCAAAACAGCTGACTGTCAAACGGTCTCTGCTCCAAGAACTCAGCTCTCCCCATGCTCCACAATACTGGTACCCATCAAAACAGACAGTGGCAGTAGCTTCTTCCTGTGCCTCATGTGTGTTCCATTTCCCATCTCTTCCCACTGAGCATCCTCTGATGAACATCTCTGGTATCATCTCAGTCAGAGCCTGCATCTTGCTAGGACTCTAATGATAAAGTCATCTCCAACATCACTCTCTTGGGAATTAATATTCATTGATTTGCCTTTCCATATCAGACCATGTTAAGTGCTTCTCTGACATGAACCCATCTACCTTGAACAGTAACTACATCAGGAAAAAAAAAAAAGAGTTGTTTTACAGATGAGAAATCAGACTTCACAGTTTTAACTACTTCATCTCAGGAAATACAAGGAACAAGTGACCAAATTGGGATGAAAACCCTACTGCTTCCACTTCCATGCCTATTGTGACCATTTCTAGCAGCTGTTGATGCTAAACATCAGAGTGGTCTGAATTGCTAGATATAAGTCTAGATCCCAAAATCTTATCCAAGGTGACTTGTAAAAGAAACCAACTCTGTGCGTGTTTCCTTTTTAGATTTTAGGACCAGGGTCCCACTATGGAGCCCAAGCTAGCCAAAACAAAACAAACAAACAAACAAACAAACAAACAAACAAAGGAACCCAAATCAAAAGGCTATGTTCTCCTGCCTATGCAATTACTGTACTAGGACTTTAGTCATCACCTCACCTGGCCTAACGCTAAGGCTGTAATTTGATCAGTGAAATTGGCTCAGTGTCTATCCAGGCTATGTAGTGCATGGGCTGGCAGTGAAACAGGCCAATGTGGGCAATTATAATTCGTAGAGCTAAACAAATTCTTCCTCTCACTTCCAGATTTGTGTGAAAGCCACTACAGATTAGCAAAAAGCTAAAAGGACAAGAGGAAAAGGGAGCCCATGAGAAGAAGCAGGCACAGAGCTTCAGTCAATTAAGTACTTCCCATGTAGATAAGAAGATCTGGGTTTGGCCCACCACTACCAGTGTTACAGTAAAGCTGGGCACAGAACTATGGGCCTATAATCCCAGAACTTTGGTCAGGTACCTTTTGAGTCCCAGGCTCACTGAGAGACCTTGCCTCAAAAAGTAAAGTGTGAAGTAGAGAGCAATCAAGAAGGACACTCAAAGATGACTTCTAGAATCCACATGTGGATGCACACATGTATGCATGCGCACACACACAAATCAACTTTTAAAAAGAAGGCAGCTAGTCAGTGGTGGTGCATGCCCTTAATCCCAGCACTAGGGAGGCAAAAGCAGGTGGATCTCTGAGTACAATGTCAGACTGGTCTGCAGAGCAAGGTCCAGGATAGCCAGGGTTATACACACACAAAAAAACCCTGTCTATACATACATACATACATATATAAACAAATAAATAAAATAAAAAGAAGCAGGCAGCAGGATGACATGGTCACACTGATTGTCAGTAGTGACCAGAGACAGCACTGACAGGCCAGTGTGCATCCTGAATGATGACTCTTGCAGCTTCTCTTCCTGTTTCTTCTCATTACCTCACCAGTGACTTCAGCAATTACTAGACATGTTGTCTATGAATTAGATTCACTCAACTTAGATAAAGAATCTAGTGTTGTCTATAAATTAGATTCATTCGACTGAGATAAAGAATCCAAACTGTGAATCTAGCTTCACTAACCTTACAAATGGGTTCTCATTGTTTGACTTAGACACAGAACCCTCCATTGTGATTGCAGATCTCTGCATAGCCATTCTTCTCTTCAGCTTCCATGAAAGCTACACTGCCCATCAGTCACAGTGACCTTTGTGCTTCTCTGTTCTGATCAGCACACAATGATGTCACAGCCTTACTTCCAACATAAACCACTAGCACTTGCATCTAGTTAACATCTATCCATCATCAAGTGTCACTTTCTGAAGGATGCTTCACCTGATAGCTGAGTGACCTCTTGGTTTACATAGGATAGCACTTTACAGCTACCACATTTTAAACACTTACCTAACTAATGTTAGCCATTCCAGTAAACATACTGAGACTAAGAATTGTGTCAAATCCTGATAGCTGTCCTATTGATTTCAGAACCCTGCATAGCACATGACCCATAAGAGACACTCAAATGTTGATTAAACGTGTGATTCAACAGCTACATACAATAACACTGGGGAAAAGTTTTTCAAGTGTCATTATTCAGTTGCCATGGAATGAATGACAATAGTAACAGTGAGCAGGTGACTGTTGCTTAGGAAGGGCTGATGCACAACAGGCAAAGCAAGAGTATGGGAGGCTGTATGCACAGCACCTGGGACCACGCACTCCACTCAAGAGGAGAGCCCAGGCCTTCTGAAGCCCCAGCATCCATTTCAGCACCTAGCAAAATGCCTAAAAGGTCAGTAACATTTGACTCTCCTTTATAGGGTTCCAGTAAATTTGTAGATATGGTTCCAATCTAGTCATATCCATAAGTTTGTAGCCATGATATTGAAAACTTGCTGTCTCTGGCCATACAAGTCCAGATTAAAGTTAAGTTGGAGAAACAAAGAGAACAAACTTGAAGCTTTGCCTGTGAACTGAAAATATGGAATTATAGAAAGATCTTTGATTGCCTTTTGAGATATACTTGCAAATTAAACTTGGTGCTGATTTCTACTGTACAGAGTAGTCTTCAAATGTATCTTTGATGGGAGAAACTTTCATATCATTCAAATGTGTAAACTGGGTCTAACAAGTGAAAAATGTTCCTTTTCATGGAATCCCATTTAGGATACCAACTTTTTGTCCAAAAGCAGTATTGGAATACTTAACAAGAATAAGGTATTCTGCCAGACAAGAGGTGGAATGTGTGGGGATAAACTGTTGATCTCTGGCTTGTCAGGGTCTTCATTTTCTAGTGGAAGAGACAGAAAATCAATCAGGGTGATAAAAGCCAACATGTGCCATGTGGCAAATGCACATTGTGAAAGGGATAAAGATGACACCTCCTCCATCCTGAGTGCACATTGTGAAAAAGGAAAAGATGGCACCTTCTCCATCCTAAGTGCACATTGTGAAAGGAATAAAGTTGGCACCTTCTCCATCCTAAGAGAACATTGTGAAAGGAATAAAGATGGCACCCCCTCCATCCTTCCTTACATTCTAATAATGTAGAGGTTTCAGAAAATCAGGAAGAACACACAGAGAAGAGCTTTGGGGTCCTAACACATGGTATAGGCAGGCAGGCATTACCTACAACAGAGAAAAGTAAAGCTTCCCCATCATAAAGCAGTAACGCCCCTACTACTTGATGCCAAAGCCAGATTGCCAATCCAAAATTCCCTTCTAAGGATGTGCCAACAGCATTCCCCTGATGGCCATACCCTGTTGTTCTTTGTATTTCCTAGCCCTTTGAGAATGGGAGATGTGAAAAATCATGCAAATTTTGATGTACTGCTTATAAAGTGGCTCTGCTTTTCTTGTCTTCCATAGGGCAACTTTCTACCTACTTCAGATTAGCTGGTGAAATATTTCCCAGATACACCTCTGATATGTGGTCCCCACTTGCCCTACTTTATGAAGCTCTAAGTCTCAGTAATCTCGGGCCCTAACCCTGGAGCCTTACCTTCCCCCACTGTTTTCTTTTTTAGTTCCCAACTGTCTTTGCTCGAGTTCTTCCATCAAACCATTTCCCTTACTTCTGAGATTTACTCAGTACAATGCTCCCTCTAATGAAAGCATGCCTCCTCCTCTTTCACTGATTCATGAGGCTTCTTCCATTACCCTGACTGTAGACAAAGTTAACCCTAACCTTTCCCTTTGCATGTGTTTCTGTTGCTCAGTAAGGCATTACCTGTTTGATGTCTTTTTCTCTAGACCCTAAGCTGCAAGAGAACATGTCTCTACCACCCACTAATGCATCTCATTCCCAGATTAGGGTGGTAGGCTAAATACCTAGAAGAAACACACTTAAAGCTTAGCATTCTATACTGTTGTATAAGCAAGAATTCATTATTTTAATTTTTTCATCTGTGACAGCTTCACTCCATGTAGCCATGTAGTAACATGGAATGATGAAAGCCCCAGCATCTACAAGTGGCTTCCTATAGTTAAGAAGTACTTTTGCCTTCCATCTTCCTAGGCACAGAAAAGCTCACAGTAAAGTGTTCTTTGTTCCTTCCCGAGTTGAAGGAACCGACGTCACAGGGCCATATAAGAGCCAGGAATATGCAGATTGTTTTGTTTTGTTTTGTTTTGTTTTGCTTTGTTTCGTTTTTTGCTGTGTGGCAAGTACTTGCAAGGACATCTGTTGACAACAATAATTTAAGTCATGTATTGCTTTATGCAGACATCAGTGTCCAAACTTGAAAATCACTTTATTTCTTTTATTTTATTGGCAGTGTTTCAATATCTAAGCAACTGGCTTCAATAAAAGGTAAGCCATGGAAGGGTTGACGTGTATGTCTTTCCTGCTCCATAACAGCAGGCCAAGAGTTAAAATTAATAAGATCAAGAATGACCAAGGTGTAAGATAAAACATCAAACAAGAATGCCCAAGATCTGGATAAAGCATCAAGCATTAATGAAACTTTTTCTCTCCATGCTATTTGGACTTATGCTCTTTGTGTGGTTAGGGGTTAGTGATGTAGGGTGAGTACACAGATGTATTTAATGTCAATGGAGTTGGGTATTAGGGGACTTGTTGGCCTGGGGAATATTAAACAGGGCCTTAGGAACTGTCAGATCTCTCTATACTTCCTGTATGTGCTTGGGCAGAAGATGTGTGTTCAACAAGATGCCTCTTTTTCACTTGAAAAAGTAACTTATATGAGAAAAATGTCTAAACTGAGGTGATTCTGATACCTCATGGAATTAAATGTGGTGATTCTATGATACTAATTTGTTAGAATTTCACCAAATCCAGTACTTAATGTGTGTACTGCCCCATGCTTTAGGGGAAAAAAGAGGCAAACACAGAAAATGGCTCTGAAGTTGTCAGTTCAGCTTAATATACATATTGCATGTATTCTGAGACCCACAACATACCAGGGTCTGAGAAAATTTCTAATGAACATATAATGGTGTCATTCTTAGCTTGGACCTGCCCTATCTCACATGGTACACATCAGCCATAGAGAGCTACTGTGGCAGTGCTTAATTTGAATAAATATTATAAAGCTGAAAGAAATTAATAAACATAGGGTATAAAATCTCATGAACTTAATATTAACTGCCTGTTGACATTTTTACTATATTGAGTTGAGTAACATATACTATTAAAATCAATTTTACTCTTGTCTTTGTCTTTTAATTTGTCTACAAGAATGTTTTAAATTACTATTGTGGTCTGCAGTAAATGTTTTTGGGTAACACTGATCTAGGAGACAGCTGAGATAATATAAAGTTTTAAGTTTGAGAGTTATGGAGATGCTATGTTCGGGGAATAAAAGAAGTACAACAGAGGGGCCTGTTGCCCCTTCTGATTGTTTAGGAAAGACTCCCGACGAACAGTTTCCTGAAAAACAACTCTTAAAAGGAGTGAAAACTTGAGAATGAAGCCAGTTTAGTTTCATGTCTTTGGGTAAGTTTCTTAATCTTTCTATGCCTCAATGTCCTCATCTATAAACTGGACCTACTTCAAAGGATTGGCCCATGCATTAAATGAGTTAAGTCACATACACTACCTAGTATTCACTGCTGTGGTCTATTCTACGAGGTCAGTGTTGTTCTGAAGCTCAGATCAAAAGCTCACGAGATGCATACAGTAGGAATGAACTGTACATAGTTCAAAATTTACTCCAATGGGCTATGGTACAGAAGAGGGTAACACAAAGCAGTCCCGAGAGCTGTTTTTCACCCATACCCACGTCCAAATCCCAAAGACAAGACAGTCAATAAAAGCTGTCTTTCCTTTTCTAACCCAAAGTGATCCTTTAAAATATGCATCTAATAATTCATGAGTGTACAGGGCAGAGAGAGAGAAAGCTAGATGGCAACCTGCTGGGTTTATTAAGGGAAGAAGCAAACTGTGGAGACGGGACACAAAAAGGCCATAGAAAAATATTCCCATTGGTAGGACAAACAACTCTTTTCTATATCTTAATTTAAATATTTCTAGCTCTATTTTTACCAGGAGCATATGCTATTTTACAGTTGGGAGAAAAATGTGTGCTTTTAAGAGAGGTAGGACAAGAATGTGAAGTTGTAAAGTCCAGATGGAGTCCCATTCAGACAAGCAGACTTAAACTCCACTAGGGCTGGGAAATGTCTCGCTTCCACAACCAGCGTGGGTAACCTTGCACAGACTTGCCCCACGATAGCTGGTCTTTCTGCCAGCTTCGCAGTTAGAGAGACCCTGCCATCTCTGAGCAGTGTGATTTTACTATGCATAGTCTCTCCAAGAGTAGGTTTCTGATAGTAAATCTAAGACACAAATAATACCCTCCCCTGTAGGTGTGAGGAAGCATTAAATAAGATTACGTTTGAAAGGCCCCTGAACAGTATAACAAAGGAAGGTGCCCATCGTGTCTAAGGAACTCACTCAGAGCCTGAGAATGACTCCTTCCTGACCAGGCAGACACATCCAAGAGAGTATCACCAACTGCTGTGCTCCAAGAACACTCTCAGACTCAGTAGAGAAGCTCTTCTTATAACATATATATTTTTGATTATTGATCAATAAATTGACAAGTCCAAATTTATCATGGATTTATTTCCTAAAGAAAGTAATGTGTTCCATCTAGGCAACCATTTCTTCAAAACAAGACATTGTACATAGGATTTACTCTTCAGCATCTTAAATTTGACATCAAGATTATTAAAAATGGACAAAGTAGCATAGTACATGTGTACATGTGCATGCACACATACATATGGATGGACTGATCAGGAGCTAAAAGAAATATGTCCATACCCCAGTATTTAGTGAGCAGTAACATGCTAGACATTTCCCGGAAGTGGCAGAGATTGGGGGATGAGATAGCTAGGGATGGGACAAGAAAGAGCTAAGAATGGAAGGATATTTCTCTGAGGCTGGTATCCCTGGGAAGCTGACATTTCGGATCAGGAGAAGCATAAGTTGCAAGTCAAAAACACAAATCAAAAAATCATAAAATTGAGACTTTGGAAGCAAAAGGGAGAGTGAGGAGGAGGAGAGTAAAGTTAGTTTCATGGCTGTTCACTTAACAAAGTTTTGCAAGGCATAGTCCAAAGCATTGCAGATTCAACAGGAAGCAAAGCAAGCAGAGAGTTGCCTGAGTGCATCAGCTCAGATTTTTGACATTTCCAATCCCAGTTCTTCCACTTACTGGTAACCTGTCACCAGCCAAGTCCTATTTTCTCTTCACTGATGAAATGATAGTTTGAAGGAGAAATCAAATACTTGCCAAAAATCGAAGACATTGATTTGCCTTCAAATTGGCCTTTAGTGCAATTAGTATTAAACATCCCATCAGGTTTCTGAAGACCAGCAAACTTAGTCTAAATTTTATTTGGAAAAAAAGGCTCTAGAATAACCACAACAATATGGATAATGCATGAAGTAACAAGAGCCACTGTCCAGATTGGTAAGATTTTGTTTATAGTTACGGTTACCAAGACAGTAGAATATCAGCAAAGGCATAGAACACAGACTCAAGGAACTGATCGAGGTCTGAAAATGCACACATACATTCTCTCTCTCTCTCTCTCTCTCTCTCTCTCTCTCTCTCTTTCTCTGTGTGAGTGTGTGTGTGTGTGTGTGTTTGTGTGTGTGTGTGTTTCACACTCAGTCTCTCCCTCCCTTCGTCCTTCCCTCGTTGTCACCTTCCCTCCTCCCTCCCTTCTCTATCTGCCCCATACACTTTTGAACTTTTACCAGTACTTCTCAGTCATTTGTCTTTCTTCCTTTGAGCACCACCTATCCAGTTCATTAGTGCATTTATTCATTGGCTGACTTTTTAAATTGAATTTTGAAGGTCTTACAGGTTCCAGACATTAATACCTGTTAGCCGCAGACTTCCCTCCACTCTGTAGGCTATGCTTTGCTCTGAAAATTGCTTCTGTTGCTGAACAGAGGTTGTTTTTTCATGGTACACAATTCCATTTTATCAGTCTTTAGGATTATTTGATGTGCTATTTTGACCAATTTTCTGAAAGTTCTCTGCAGATAGTAGTGACATACACAGTTAATCCCAGCACTCCAAAGGCAAAGGCAGGTAGATATGTGAGTTCAAGGCCGGTCTGGTCTACAGAGTGAGTTCTAAGACAGCCAGGGCTACAGAATGTCTGTCCCAAAAAAAAAGAAAAAGCCTGTTTTTCTCTACATTTGAATCTTACATTAAAATCTTTGATTTCTTCTTTGCTCTATGTTGTTGTTGCTGCTGTTTTAAATTTTATGTGAATTGGCTTTTTCCTGCATATGGCTGTATACCATGTGTGTGTATCTGATGTCTGGGAAGGCCAGAACAGCTGTTAGATGCCTCAGGACTGGAGGCAATTGTGAGATGCCATGCTGGAAATTGCACCCAACCTTCTGAAGAGCCACTCCTCTTAATCTCTCAGTTGTCCTTTAGACTCTTAGCCAAGTTTTGACAAAAAGAGTTCAGGGAAGGAAATGCTTTCAAGTACTGGTACTGGAGCAATGGGACATCTCCAGATGAAGCAAAAACATGACCTCACTTTGAGTCACCTACTTTACTCAAAATTGAGTTAGAATAAATTATTAACTTAAATAGAACATAAGGTTTTTTGTGGGGGTGGGGAAAAGAAATCTTTTAAGAGAAAAATAAAACAAATGACTGCAAAAGAAAAATTGAACCCAACAAAATAAAGTACCTTACCCCTGAAAAAGACCATGCTGAAAAAAATTAAAAAACAGCAGGTGGGACATAGGGTCGGATGGTTCAGTGGGATAAGGGTCCTTGTCATGCAAGCCTATTGCCCTGGGTTCAGTCCCCATGGTAAGAGGAAACTGCCCCCTACACTGTGTTCACTAATTCCACAATTACACCGACCATGGAACACAGGCATTCTTGCTTAAACACATTAAAAGAAGAAATTTAAAAGATGATCTACAGACTAGGAGAAAATGGTTTAAAATCTCTTATGCTATAATGACATATCTTAAGTAGACACTGAACTTTCAAAAATCAAAAATTCTAAACTTTCCATCTAAATATGGACAAAACTCATTAATAGACTTCAATAGATATTTCATCAAGAAATGTACACAGATGGTAAATAAACACACAAAAAGATTTTTTAGCATAGTTAGTCATTAGAAGTACAAACAAACAGCATACTGAGATATTCTTAACACCTGCCAAAGTGGCACAATAAAAATAGTGATGAAGCCAAATGCTTGAAAGGAAGAAAAACAAACAGATTTTTTCATGCATTATTAAATATATAAAACCCAAATATGTATCCTCTTGATTAATGTTTATTTATCTATTAAATCATAAGACACATGAGCAGAGATCATATTTAATCTTATCACTCAGTGTACTGAGCATTCATTGACTCCATGATGGCTGCATCTTGACTGAACTGACATCTGTGAGATCTATTGCTCTTCCTCTTATTCATTCATTCATGGCTTTGACTAGCCCTACTATGCAGCAGACATTGGTGCTATTGGGACTGTAGGGAGAAAAACAAAGGGCTTCATGGAGTGTGTTGTCTAATTAGAGAGAAAGGTCAACAAGGCACAGCTATAAAGTATGATCGTCCTGTCCCTACAGATGTATTGGTGTATAGAGTTGTTTAAATGGGTCTTTGCATCTTTGTGTGCATTGGATGCTGTCCACTGGGAAGGAAGGGATCAGCAATGGTTTCCCCATCAATGATCCTAAATTAGAGAAACCAACTGGAACATCACAGTGTTTGAGTAAAAGCTGATGCAAATGTTACTATGTCACAGCTTGCCCCAATGCCATTACTTTTATCACTTGAAGTGGCACATCTCTAACAGAATATAAATTGCACAAAAACAGGACTTGAAGATTTTACACCATGTCTCTTTAAAACCGAAGGATAAGATTATCATAAAGTAGGTGCTCAGTAAATATTTGCTGACTAAGAGGATGAAAGTACATCTTAGAAAACCAAGGCTTAGTGGAGTAAGGGGCTTTCCCAGGGCCACATGGTAAGCAGGTGTCAAATCTCAGCCTACTAGCTCAAATGCTATGAAAGGAACCTTCGTGCTGTATTGCTTAAAGATACAGAGTCAGATAATCCCAAAAAGGGATTAATTAAGAACAGGGGCAGTGTGCCCAAGCGCTGGGTCACACTAGACGCAATTTCAACCTTATTCCCCCCAGTTCCTGTGGAAGACACATCCCTGTGTCTGCACAGAGCATCATTCTTATTCTGATTCTTCACTGCACATTTCTTCTCTCCTAGCTTTGAAGAAGGGGTCAGATCTGGAAAAAGCCATTGCTACTATTGCTCTGGTTTTCAGAAATGCTTCTGACCCTGATGGTAAACTTGGGAAAGCCACTGCCAAGAAACTGCTACAAACCCAATTTAAAAAATTCACAGAGGTAAGAGAATTAACTGCATGAATAAACAAGCCTCACACCAAACAGCAAGGAACTCCAACTCTAGGATGTCATCGTCTTATTTCAATCAACAAGTTTTTATTGAGTATATCCTGTATCTAAGTTGCCCACTGAATTTGATGAATGAGCTAACATATGGCTCAGAGATGGAATTCCAGTTGTGTAGTCAAATGTCAAAATACTGAAACCATCTTGCTCTGATAAACCAAAGAAGATATTCTGAACATTAAAAATATAGTGTTTGAAGTATGAGCAAAAATTACCTGCTATATTATTTAATTCTTCTGACACCTTCCACCATTGAATTACATGATGTCATATACATAAGTTCATACTTTGGGGCTATGCTGTCCTATGGAACTCTTACAAGAAAGAATAAAGGATATGCCCAAGCCTAAACCACCAAGATTTACTCTGCCCTCTGATGAACAAGAGTCTGGTCTAACAAAATACATAAAAGTTGTCTATAAATCCCTAGTATGCTCTCGGATATTAAAAAGATAGCAATTGTCTTTCTGTGTGTGTGTGTGTGTGTGTGTGTGTGTGTGTGTATGGTTTTTTAGTGTGCTAAATTATATAAAATATCACTTGGGAGAAGAGCCAGATTAATATTATAGCTTCCAGTGAGCCGGTAGTTCTGACACTGTGTGTGTGTGTGTGTGTGTGTGTGTATACATATGCATGGCATAACATATATGAAAATAACTGCAGGGATCTGGAGAGATGGCTCAATAAGTAAAACATTTGCTACACAAGCATGAGGACCTGAGTATGAACCCTCAGCACCCATCATAGCAAGCATACTCAGCGGTCCTAGAATAGGATAGGAGTTGGAGTCAGGAGAAGCCTTGCAAGCAATCTGGCCTCCTATGTGGGTGTATGGAAAGGTAACCAACAGAGAGCCTGATTTTAAAAAGGCAGAAGATGAGGATGAACACCTGAGGTTGTCTTCTGACTTCCAAATGCACACCTACGTGCATTATACATACAGCACACATATCATACATAACACACTCACACCCTCTTTCTACACACACACACACACACACACACACACACACAAGTAGAAAGTAATGGTAGAGTTCTTTAGCATTCTCTGAGAGTTATACTTACATTTTTCTTGTTAAAATATTTTTCTAAATATTCTGTATTATACCTTGTGTTTTTTTTTAAGGAAAAACTATTTTTAAGCAGAAATACTTGGTAGAACTTTAGATAAGCTGGGGAAGGGCTTTTAAATAAAGGGGTGGGAAATGATCCTGTTGTCATATTCGCCTGTATCTGTTGCCAAAATAAATTATGTACACCAGAGAGAACAAAAGCCCCTCGTCTGGAGGTCAGATCTCTGGAGGGTAGTTAAGAAGCGTAAGGAGAAGTGTGTAGGAACATCATCTTGATATAAACTGTCATATTTCTAAAAATATCATTCATTAGGGAAGATGCTCTCAGCTTCATGTCCTACAGTGTCAGTAAAACCAAATGATAGCTAGTTTCTCTAGCAGACACACCCTTGCCTGAATGAAATCCCCGTGGTGCAGATCCAGGATGCCAAGCCTTATTTCAGGGCAACAGAGGGGATCGTTCATGCAAGGGCATCTTCTGGCTCAATGGTGCTGGTTAAACTTTGTCAATCATGTGAAATGAAAACCCTGCCTTAGCCCAAAAGTGAAGCTCTCTGTCTCTAAGGTAGGTGTGTGAGCACTAGTAGCCATCAAATAGCTCATGTTGTGGTGACCTCCAAGCATAAAATTATTCTCCTTGCTACTTCATAACTGCAATTTTGCTACTGTTATGAATCATAATGCAATTACCTCTTTTTGATCCCTGTAAAATCTCATAGGACTCTGAATGGTTTGCGACCCACAGGTTGAGAACCACTGTTTTAAACCTCCTGCAAAGGGGGTGAGAAGTCCTCTGGTAAAATGTGTGGCACCATTTTGCTAAGCCTAGGTTCTAAAAAGAATGTTACCTTTCTCATAAGCCTAAGCACAATTTCTAGTCTTAAAACATAATCACCAGTAAAATACAATAAAGCTAGCACCTGTGAGCATTGCCTAGAAGATATTAAAACAGAATGACTGGTTAACCCTTCAGTGACTAGAGCTTAGCAGCCCCTTGATCCTTCCGTATGCAGAACAGAGGGAGCAGGAAGACTTACACTTGCATTATCTTTGGGAAAACTGGGCAGTCACACCAAGAGAGTCCTATCTTTTATTGAACTCTTGACCCTTTCCAAGTACTGTTCAGCTATCTTGTAGCAAATGGTCAAGAGCTCCTTTGACTCTGGCTAAAGATATGGCCTGTGGACAGCCAACCTAGACAGACAAGGATGGGTTTAGACTGTAACAGAATGCACCATCATTCCAAAAATGTCTCAAGCATTCCTGGAACCTTTACAGCCAGTGCACAGATGAGCATTTGTGCTTAAACTGAATGCACACGCAGCTATGCACCAGAGTGACTCAGATGACATTTCTGTGCTTAATGTCAAAGTTTCCAGCTGTTGTTTGAAATGTTTGAAACTGAAAGGGTTCCCCATTTATTTGCTGGTCAGATGTTTTCCTGCAGTCTATGTATGACATCTATGTGCCTGGGTATAATTGACAATCATATCAATTGTTGAATAATCACACAAAGCAATGTACATTCTTCTAGCACAGTTTATTCTGTGGCTCTGAATAATCACATAGTCCAGGGAGCACATAAGTTATACATCCTATAGTGAAGAGATTATATATTTAAAATCTGAAAACAGAAAATTCTGTGTCTGAAGAAAGGCAAAATAACTTAGTAGTTAAGAGTATAGTTCTGGAATCAGGCAGATAAGGCCACAATCTTAGCACCACAGGAAAAGCTGCTTACTTTGAAGCAAGCTACTGAATTCTCTGGAAGTTCACCACAGCTCAGGTATAATGGAAGTACCAGGAAGATCAGTGTAAGAATTTTCAGAGACAAGCCATGGAAGGATTTCCCCAGTGATGGCACTAGCTATGCTAGATTGTTAGTAACATATATAGTTTTCTTTACCACCTCTAAATATGAAGTTTATATACAAGAGAGGCCCACTTATTCTTTATTTTCAGAGAGAAGAAACCAAGCCAAAATACCAAGACATCCTTTCTGAGCTTGATGAGCACACAGAAAATAAGCTGGACTTTGAGGACTTCGTGATCTTGCTCCTGAGCCTTGCCATCATGTCAGATCTGCTACGAAATATGTGGAATGAAAATACTATGAAATAAACAAATTTAAACATGTGATGGACAAATGATGTGCCACAGCATTAAATGTGTCTCTATCTGGTTTGTAATAAGTGTGGGACTGCAACTCTCTTCAGAAATGTTTGAATGATATGGTTTGTGACACGATAAACTGGATACCACTTCTGATGAGTAATGAGCAACTTAAAGGCATCTCCTACTGAGTGTGGAATCACATTTATTCATTGATCATGAAATCAAATTTGTGAGCATCTTCCCAGTAACGTTATTTTAAAACTGCAGTGACGAATGGCCAGGTGACTCCTTCCCTTTCTCATGTTTACACAATTCCAGAAGAAAAATACGGCATACAACAATAATTTCTGTGTCCATGTTTATGCAACATTGTGCATGTATTTGTGTGATGGTAACTACACATGTACATATGGCAACCAGAGGTCAATCTCCAGTGTTCTTTTTTCATGTGATCTCTACCTTAATTTTTTAGTTCTCATTGCCCTGAGGCTCACTGAGAGGCTAAGCTGGCGGATCAGTGATCCCCAGATTCACCTATCTCTACCTCCCCAGTGCTGGGACTTTCCCCATGCCCAGCTTTGGTAAGTGAGTTCTAGGGATCGAACTCAGATGCTCATGCTTGCATTAGTGAGTAATTTAAAATATGACCCATCTCCCTAGCTCTGAACAACTATTTAATAAGTTTAAAACACACTGCAATTATAAATAAAATGAGGGTTACAGAATGATAAGCATAGTTTATTACAAGAACATTTGTTCAAATATCAGACCCTTACTAACCTGTAAAAGGAAAGAAAAAAGAAAAAAAACAAAAACAAAACACTGTGGTCAGCAGTTGCCAGAGTCTGAATTGAAAGTGAGATTGTCTACAAAAGTACACATGGGAGTTCTTAAGGGCATGACAGTGTTTTTGTTACCTAAGCAAATGCATTTATCATACTCTTAAAACTTTACACTAAAATGGAAAAATTATATGTATATAAATTATGAATTGTATCTAAATAAACATGAGTTTTAAGAACCTTCCAGTTTTGGTATTGCATACCTGTGATCCTAGCACTTGAGCACAGAAGGATCAAGAGTTCAAGACAAGTCTTGACTGTGATACATGAGACTAAAGATATGCATGTACATGCACACACACATACACACACATGCACACCACAAACATGTGTACACATATACACATGTGCACACACATATACACATGCACATGCATACACACATATACACACACATACACACATATACACAGACATGCACACATACCTACACACACATACACACACTCATGCACACACAAACACACGTGTGCCTGCACACATACACATGTCATATGATAATCTCTAAGATAAAGTCTCATAAAAGCTTTTATTCATGCCTGAGGAGTGCAGGCCTTCAGGTGGTCAGCACAATAGATGGTGACAAATATTCAATTTCCTTCAGAAAGGTTACTAGACACCAGGTAGAACACAAGCCTTCCTTGACCAAGTGCCTTTTCTTCAGTCTTTAGAGAAGACTATGAATTTATCTGCCAGCCTCACGACGACTGAGGTTCATCCAAGGGATCCATCCAGGGTCAGGATCTTATTTTAGTGCAGGGAAGGAAATAGAAGTCCTTGTGTTCTCATCACAGCTACATTTCACAGTGCCCAACACCTGACATTTACCTCACTTCTCCTGCCAGTTGACTCTTAAAGGAAGGCACAGGGTTAAGAGTCACAGTATATACCTTTCAGAAGTTAGGAGCCAGCAAGTCCCGTAGGGAGATGTTACAGTTTTTTAGTGTATTTGCGAAACACCTGGTAGTACCGTGTCTCTCTGCTCCCTTACAGGTGTGTATGCCTAGGATTTGGCCAGCACCACCCAAGATAAAGAGAAAGACTCCAGTTCCAGGTAAAAGTTTTTCAACTCAAGCTCTTCCCTTTTCTCTGGGTCCGTGGGCTACAACAACTAGGAAAAAGTACCATGGAGGCTGCTCCAACCACCAGCCTGGGTCTTGAGATGACCTGAGTGAGAAAAGAACCCTAAACATGTCATTTAAGTGTAAAATATTTTTTAGACAGATAGATAAATTAGATAGATAGATAGATAGATAGATAGATAAGAATACTCTCATTCATGGTAAAGTTATTCTAACATCCAAGTCCCTTTCTCATGTTCTATATTATCCTTAGATAAACACTGCCAGGATCATACACATAGAAACTGTGGGTACTTCAGTCCTTCTTAGAAGGGGGAAAAATGCCCATGGCAGGAGATACAGAAACAAAGTGTGAAGCAGAGTCTGAAGGAAAGGCCATCCAAAGACTGCCCTACCTGGGAATTCATCCCATGTTGTTACCAAACCCAGACACTATTGTGGATGCCAAGAAGTGCTTGCTGACAGGAGCCTAATATAGCTGTCTCCTGAGAGGCTCTGCCAGTATCTGATAAATACAGAGGTGGACGCTCACAACCAACCATTAGACTGAGCACAGGGCCCCCAGTGGAAGAGATAGAGAAAGGACTGAAGGAGCTGAAAATGTTTACAGCCCCATAGGAGGAACAACAATATGAACCATCCAGTACCCCCAGAGCTCCCAGGAATTAAACCACCAACCAAAGAGTACACATGGAGTGACTCATGGCTCCAGCTTCATGTGTAACAGAGAATGGCCTTGCCGGCATCAATGGGAGCAGAGGCCCTTGGTCCTGTGAAGGCTCGATGCCCCAGTGTGGAGGAATACCAGGACAGGGAAGCAGGAGTGGGTAGGTTGATGAACAGGAAATGGGAGGATGAGATAGGGGTTTTTTGGAGGGGAGACCAGGAAGGGTGAAATGTAAATAAACAAAATATCTAATAATAATTTTTAAAAAAACATGAAAATCGTTTCAAAAGAGGTAACACCCTCACCACCCTTGAGTTCAGTGGGCTGCAGGTTGGCTCTCTCCTTCTCAAACTTCCCATTTCAGTCCAAGACTTTAACCTACATAAACAAAATTCCAAACGTGTCCATTCTCCCAAGACTTTAACAGGAAGTAGGTGCGTTCAACCAGAACATTCAAATTCAGTTAGCTAACAAAGGAAGAAAAGAAAATCCACTTCTTTTGTGTTCAGCTTTCAAATACTTCCTGTTTTTAAGCTATTTGTTTAGAATCTAATAGAAGAGAAAAATAGAAAACAGGTTTGTTTTTTTTTTAACCAGTTTATTTTCACATATAAAAGGTTTTCTGGGTTTTTTTGTTTTGTTTTGTTTTTTGTTTTTTCTTTAATTTGGTGTCTACATTTTGGTGCTTCAACTGGAATACAGTTTGGTTTAAAAATTCTATTTATTTATTTTTTTTACTTTTTGAGAATGTCACATATAAATACTATATCATTTATATTCCTCCTTCTCACCCACAACAATTTCTTCTGTACCCCATTCCCTCTCAAATTATTGATCAATTCTATTTTATTTATTATTGTTACACACACAAACACAAATCTTTGTGTGCTAAGTCCATTTAGAGTTGCTCATATATGTGTTCAGGGCTGACTACTTGTGATTGCATAACCTATTGGGGGTTCATTCCTGGAGAAAAAAAAATGATTCTCCATATCTCAGCAGCCATTAACTGCCTATAGCACTTCATCTAGAAGTGTGGTATTGTAATATTTCGCTCATCCACACTAACATGTCAACTGGTGTTATTGTTGGAGTCTTGTTTTACTACCATACTCTTGAGTTTTCCTGGGTGCAGATTCTCTGTTACACATAGAAGACTATCTCACAACAGACATCCTTGTCCTTTGTCCCTTACAATCTCTCTTCCCCTTCTCTGCAATACTCCATAATGGTGTAAAGATTGGGGACGAAATGTTTCAGTTGGGGTTGGGCACCCCATGGTCTACTGATCTTTGTATTTTAATCAGTAATAGAACTTTTAAACAGCCTCCATCTGTCTTTTTAAAAAAATGCTTTTTTGATGACAGGTGAGAACTACACTTCTCTGTGGGTATAAAATATATATTTAGAATGAAGGTAAAATTATATTGGTTAGGAAAATGGCAGTAGTATCTTCTCTTCTAGGGTCCATAATCTCACCAGGCCAGTTCTTGGATTAGAGAACCAGGCAAAAATTCCTTCCTAACTCAAATTAGACAGCTAAATGGTTATCCCCAAGGCAAAAATGCCACTTTTGCTTCAGCTGTCTGCTGGCCTTGTCACTTCTGTGGTTTGTAGGTTTTGCAGCTGGATAAGACTATTGGTTGCCTTTATTAGCTTATGTAAACTTTATATAAAAATGAGTTTTTGTGCATGTACATAATAGCCCTGAAAATAGCTGGTGGTGTGGATACTATTACTCCCACCTCACAGATGAGGAAATGGAAACACAGGAGTTTTCATCTTTCCCAAAGCCACACAACTAGCAGGCATAAGAGTCTTCTGCTTTAATATTAGATTTCATTGTGAGCAATAATATTATAACTCAACAAAAATAGCTGTGCACACTTCAGGCACCATGCAAGAGACCAAGGAACCAGCTGGGCTCTGAAAAACCATTTGGCATTCCTCAAATAGAATCCTGTGGGCTGTCCTGCCACCCCCCAAGGCCGTTTTTGTCTCAGTCAACAGTAGCTGAATATGGCAATCTTGATGACCAATCAAAAGGTCAAAGTCACACCTTTCAGAGAAGGAAGGATGAGAACCTGGTGAGTGATGAGGATTCTTGAGGTCATTCAAGCAGTCTGGGTTCCCAGTCAGACTTTTAAGATCTCAAACTCAGATGGAAAGTCAGATGGAAAGTCACATTCCTCTGAGGGGGCTATCAATTATAGAATCTATTTTTGTCTGATGGAAAGATTAAAAACAGAGCAAAAGCATGTGTATGCTGAAACATTTGTGACAGAAAAACCAAGGGAAATGATGACTAGATAATAGAAATAGTTCCACTTCTAGTCCAGGAGCAAAAGTTCTGCTCTGTTTGAAAGGTGCCATATTGAAAACGTGGCTGATCATCATGGATGGGTCTTTGACACAGATCACTCTTGGAGTCTTTTAGTTGCAAGAAACATGCCCATTATGAGCATCCATATAAACAAAGCAAAAAAATAGAATGAATGAATTTATAAAGGAACAAGAACTTATAACAAAATGAAAAGAAAAAGAGTACAATAAAATCCCATGAAATACTGGAATCAGAAATTGAAAGGAGAGTTGAGGCTTCCCTTTATCCTCATTTTCCACCATCTGTGTCTCCTCTATCTATCTATCTATCTATCTATCATCTATTTTCTTTTTATCTCAATCTCTTGACCAGTTTTTTCTTGTTCTTCATACAACAGCCAAGTAATAAATTATTACTGACTTTCATTTTTTTCTTGAAATGATTACTTCTCAGTAGCATGTCTGAAAGAGAATTTAATTAACTAATGATAAGTAGGGAGTGTTCCTGGTCCTGTTGTTGTGTGGAGTCAAGGAGACAAGACACATGCCCACTGAGCAGGTACCTTAGGAGTCAACGTCTTAGAGCAGATCTTCGAGGAGTATCTCGAAGAAGGAAGAGAGAAAGTGAAAAGAAAAAGATTGACTGGGGACTTAAAAGAATTTCTCAAAGAAAATCCATATCTTGCACTAGAAAGACTACACTGTTCATTTCCCAGCAATGACCTCAACAAAGTTTCTTGATGAAACAATTTTATTCATTCCTAGAAGTGAAATCTTCTGTTCTTCACTATTGTAGAAAGGAAACCATCCACAATATCTCAGGTAAGATTTCCCATGATTAATTATAGCCAAGATATTCCTATACAAGGGGTGTGACACCCTTGCAATTTTCTAAGCATGACATGAACAATCCTGGAACACCTAATTTTCTTTATTTTAACATCTAAAAGGGTGACCAAGTTTAAGATTAAGACTGTGCTTTAAATAGTCGTTTATAAGGGAAGAAAGCTTGAAAGGAACCAATGGGAGCCCTGAGAACCAACTGAACTTTTGCACTGGTAGATCTAATGAGACATCTTACGAAGACCAATTTGCTGAATACAATGAAGGAGATGGGACCCTATGGAATTTGTGTCTGAGGCATTTGTTGCATGCATCCTCTTTTCTGAATTTCAATCTGATGACTATGAATTAATATTTCTCTTATAAGTGTCGTGTCCGCTCTCGACCAGCAAGAACGACACGACCACCAGTCCTTCTAACAGCAGTTTATTCAGCAAACTTCAGTCTTCCTCTCTCTTCTTTCTCCTCATCTAAATCTCCCCCAAACCCTGGGCCTCTCACTCTTATATACTCTCAGCCCTCATCCACTCACAGCAGGCCACGTCACCTCACCAGGTACACAGCTTCAGCTAATCAGGGCAGCAGGGGCATATCTCCACCAAAATGGATTCGCCAGTATCCTGGTACACCTGCGCAGCTCTCATGATGGTTGTGGCTTATATTCAGGTGAGGAAGCCAGGTGCAAGTCATAAGACTTAGCTGCAGTCCCTGGCGCCTTCTTGGGACTGCTGCCACACCTGCTCCTCACATATAACTACAAAGGGATAACATGTTTTTTAAAATAATTGGATTTGGACAGTCCAAGCAGAGTTCTAAACATGGTTTCTGGAGTTCTCTGAGATACTGTGTATTTTCTTTTTTTTTTTTTTTTTTTTTTTTTTTCCATTTTTTATTAGGTATTTAGCTCATTTACATTTCCAATGCTATACCAAAAGTCCCCCTTACCCACCCACCCCCACTCCCCTACCCACCCACTCCCCCCCTTTGGCCCTGGCGTTCCCCTGTACCGGGGCACACAAAGTCTGCGTGTCCAATGGGCCTCTCTTTCCAGTGATGGCCGACTAGGCCATCTTTTGATACATATGCAGCTAGAGTCAAGAGCTCAGGGGTACTGGTTAGTTCATAATGTTGTTCCACCTATAGGGTTGAAGATCCCTTTAGCTCCTTGGGTACTTTCTCTAGCTCCTCCATTGGGAGCCCTGTGATCCATCCATTAGCTGACTGTGAGCATCCACTTCTGTGTTTGCTAGGCCCCGGCATAGTCTCACAAGAGACAGCTGTGTATTTTCTATCATCGTCATGTTTTATACAAGTCCTTTTCATGAAAAACACCATGCATTCCTATTACAAAAGCACAAACCTTTAACCACAACTCTTGATCTAAAGACTGGCTGCCATTGAAATATTTGTGTGCTTATACAGTGACAAAATAAAAAATATAACTAGCTAGAAGCTATTTATGATCTTTATTTCTCCTACTTGGAATGAGTTCTTAGAATGTATATAACTATGCCTCCCAAGAAGTGGGCAGAGGAGGAGAGGTAGCGTCTGCTCCCAGCTCTGCCACCCAGAGTTATGTGGCTCAAAATTTTCCATTCTTTAAATAAGCCTCACCTTTTTACAAATAAAAATTTATTGCTAAAACAAAATGAATTTCCTTTGAAAGTTGCTGGAGACTGCAAGGGACCAATTTGTTTAATTGCCTACATTATTATTATTTTAATTAACAGACACTCCTTATGAACACCTAGTTCACTCAAGTATTGCTGTGTGGTCTTTTGCTTGATTTCAAACACATCTTCAGGTGACTCATATTGCCAACTCTTCTTCAGCAGGGAAGCATAAACGGCTTCCTTTGGGCCACAGCACAGTAGTCAGTGGTTCAAAGCCAGGACTGCAATCCAGGCTTATTGTGTGTCACTTACTGCATGTCTCTTACTGCATGGCAGTTACTGGATGTCACTGCATGTCACTTACTGCACATCATTTATTGCATGTCATATCATTTATTGCATGCCACTTACTACATGTCTTGTTACTTATTACATGTCAGTTATTTCATATCTTTTATTGCATGTCACTTACTTCATGTTATTTATTGCATTCATTTACTGTGTGTCACTTACTGCACATCATATCACTTATTGCACATCAGTTATTGCATGTTTCTTATTGCATGTCAGTTACTGCATGTGACTTAACACATGTCACTTCTTTCTATGGCACCATAAGGAAAAATGAGAAATCTGCTCATTATTCATAATCCAATCTGAACTACAAGTAATTGTTCTCTAAACTAAAGAGGAGAACAGTATTTCACATGTCCAGAAACCAAAAGAATCTCACAGAGAATTTTTTTTATTGTTCAGTGCAATAAGAAGGTAACATTCTTTGTCTAGCCTCCTTCTGTGGCATCTCATTTAGCTTCCTAGTGATTCATTCCTATGATGAGGTGGTGGAATTTTGAAATCTATGTCATCTGTTGGCATGGCCTTTCTTTTTTTTAAGAAAATGCAAATGGTATGAAGAAGGCCACTGCTATGGGAAGAATGTGCCACAGAATTCTTGGAAAAGGAAAGCATTTGTAGGATGATGGATGATGTGTGCCAGACGGAGCTATGGAAAGGCTTATGTGTAGAGAAGGCTAGAAAGTCATTCCCAGCTCAGAATTCGTGTCTGGATCAAATATTCTCAAAATCATGCACAGAGAAACTAGGGATGGTGGTGCATACTACAACCCAGAACTGAAGATGAAACAGGAGGATTGGGAGCTCTAGACCAGCCAGGGTACAGAGTAAGAGAGAATTAAAAAAAAAAATCCTTGGCCCAATAAGATGGCTCAGAAGTTAAAGGCACTTGCTGCAAAGCGTGATGGCCTGAGTTAAATTCCTAGGTTCTACAGAGTAAAAGGAGAGACCTGACTCCCACAAGTGGTCCTCTGACCTCCAAGTGTTTGCCCTGGCACCTGAATGCATATAAATTTAAATACACACACATGTGAATGTGATAAAATTCTTTTTTAAAAAAAGACTCACAGAATAAATCCTCTGGATAGTTAAGAGAATCAATGAAGTCCTCACAGAGTGGGAAATCTCCCAGGCTGAGTTGCCCAGAACCCAGAGCCAACTGCCAACAGGGAACCTCTAAGAAAAAAGTCACATGATTATTTTGGATGGGGCTTCTGTTGCTAATGCCTTGAGTTGTTCAGCCAGCCCAACCTGTTCTCAGTAATGTTTTTATTTAAAAGAAAATGCCATTTCACAATCTGACTATCTATGTTTATACTGAGCAGCCTTACATGCTGCTCAATCCAGTGGCTTGGCCTTTTACCCAAGGTAACTTTCAACGTCTCTGCATCCCATTGTAAGCATAGGTTGTTCCCAGGAAATCTGCAGACCTTCCACCATCAGGGACAAGATGGTGCTAGCTTGTTTGTGAGACTGCCATGCCTTTAATTGTCTGTAAATGTCTGAAATTAGTTTCTCTTTCCAAGTCTCTTTTTGAAGGAGAAAGCTGTGGGTACACATGGGGCCTCTGACAGGCTTAATGGGAATCAATAATGAAATTAAAAGTGTGAAGAGAGGAACCAGAGGATTTCATAAGGATCTTTGATTTCTCCCCATACTTTATTCTTCAAAGTAAGAGTTTGATCCCTCCCTCAAAAGCAGGAATGATGGTGAAGACATTAAACCACACAGTAACAGGGCTCATCACTCGAGTGGTCTTTTCTACATTTTTCACCACTTAGCATTTCACTGGACTCTTAAAGGAAAGAGAGGTTAAAAACTGGAAGTTGTTTCTAATCTCCAGAGTCACCATCCAGAAATGAACTGGGCTTTCTTGGCCCTCAGAACCTTTTGAAGCTAAGCTTGGAGGAGCAGCTGACTTTGACTTTGTCCTGAGGTCATACACAAAGCCAACTCGATGGTGATATTTTGTCAGACCTCTAACTATTCAAAGCAGATTTGGATATAATTCAAAAGCTATGACATAGTGGGTAAACTTACAAATTATATGGTTCTAGGCAGATCCCAACTTGAAAACTGAGATTTTGATTCTGTTCTGTGTCTTTACTCTGAAAGCATATATTCCCTGGCATCTCTATACCATATGCTTACAGTTGATACCTATTCAGATTGATCTGTATCCAAACCATGGAAGCTGTTAGATATTTTGAATATCACTGGGTGATGGAATGATGGAAATACCCAGCCCACAAATTCTCAACACACTTGAACTATGGTAGGTTATTTTTAGCACATTAATAAGTTACTTCAATGCAGGTATCCGCTCTTCTTCTTGCCTTCATACCTCATAATTATGTGGTGATGCCCTCATAACTCCTCAGACAACAAGACTGAGTTCCAGTTGCCCATAGTGACAACCTGCTCACTGAGACATCAGGACTACTATTTCTCCTTTTCTTGATTCAGTTTCCCAACTTCTTTTTTTTAATTTCTAATATTGTCTTCTAATACACTTGCTATACTTAAGTCCCTGTTCATATTCTGTGAGATAGATAGAAGGGCAAACTGAGAAAACTCTTCTACTGACACTGAGGCCTGCAAACAGTATTTTAGACATCAGATAAACTCATAAACTACTCCTGACATCTAGGAAAATATGCTTAGTGGAAATTCCAGATAATCTTTGGGATCTTTGGGGAGCTATACAATCAGAGACCATACACTGAGAAGACAGAACAATCATCCCTCAAAGAAGGAAGAACCACCATGGGAACACATGAACAGGAATGGAGAAAGCAGGAAGGCTGTGTTTCTGTGTGATAGAGCATCTAATGGGTTTGAAAGTGAGTGCTAAGGAATTGGTTACAAAATGCTCATGTGTCACATTTCTGTCCTTCTGACTCAATACAGTGAGAGCATCTATTAGGCTGAGGTGTAGCTTTTGGCCATTCAGAATCTTCATTTTGCACTGCATTGTTCAAGATTAAATTGTAGGAACAGGCCCATGATGGCACAGTATTTCTACTAAACACCTGATAAAATAGGCAAAACAGTTTTCTGTTTCCACTGATATGGGAACGAACTGTTTGCATTATAAAGCTAAGCTCAATGCCAAATTCAACAAGGATTTGTTCATTCCCATCATAACACTCTGGAGATATTGAGCTCAATTCTAGACAAAATGGAGACAAGTGAAGATGTGCAGATAATAAGGAAAAGAAAATTGCTAAGAGGAACGGGTATTAAGAGCTGGAGAAGGAATGATTTCTTAGATATGAAAAATGAGGGGTGATGATAAATTGGGCTTCACATTGTAGAGCAAAAACTTGACAGAAAAAAAAGACTATAGAAAATTGGCTTCAATTTAGTCAAGGACTTCATACAGAAGCTCTGTGATACCTGTAGTTCTAAATAAAGCACAACTGAAGAATGTAATCTTCCATTTTCATAGCCAACAAATATCCTTGATGATTCAGAAAGAAATGAGTAGATACACACTGGAAATTATATCATTGAAGATGTGCCATGAAGGGAGAGACAATCCATGTTTATTACTCTCTAATCATAATATCTTAAATGATTGACCAACTAGAAATTTAACAGCATACACATATATTAAGAAATGGTGAGTCTGAACAGGTGAGAGGGTGCGCCAGAGAACCTGACAGCTTCTGGAACAGGCGGAAGCACAGAGGCACTGAGGCAGCACCCTTTGTGGGCCGGGGACAGCCAGCCACCGTCTGGACCGGAGGACAGGTGCCCGCCCGGCTGGGGAGGCGACCTAAGCCACAGCAGCGGCGGTCGCCATCTTGGTCCGGGACCCGCCGAACTTGGGAAATTAGTCTGAACAGGTGAGAGGGTGCGCCAGAGAACCTGACAGCTTCTGGAACAGGCAGAAGCACAGAGGCGCTGAGGCAGCACCCTGTGTGGGCCGGGGACAGCCGGCCACCTTCCGGACCGGAGGACGGGTGCCCACCCGGCTGGGGAGGCGGCCTGGGCCACAGCAGCAGCGGTCGCCATCTTGGTCCGAGACCCGCCGAACTTAGGAAATTAGTCTGAACAGGTGAGAGGGTGCGCCAGAGAACCTGACAGCTTCTGGAACAGGCGGAAGCACAGAGGCGCTGAGGCAGCACCCTTTGTGGGCCGGGGACAGCCGGCCACCGTCCGGACCTGAGGACAGGTGCCCGCCCGGCTGGGGAGGCGGCCTAAGCCACAGCAGCAGCGGTCGCCATCTTGGTCCGGGACCCGCCGAACTTAGGAAATTAGTCTGAACAGGTGAGAGGGTGCGCCAGAGAACCTGACAGCTTCTGGAACAGGCGGAGGCACAGAGGCGCTGAGGCAGCACCCTTTGTGGGCCGGGGACAGCCAGCCACCGTCCGGACCGGAGGACAGGTGCCCGCCCGGCTGGGGAGGCGGCCTGGGCCACAGCAGCAGCGGTCGCCATCTTGGTCCGAGACCCGCCGAACTTAGGAAATTAGTCTGAACAGGTGAGAGGGTGCGCCGGAGAACCTGACAGCTTCTGGAACAGGCAGAAGCACAGAGGCGCTGAGGCAGCACCCTGTGTGGGCCGGGGACAGCCGGCCACCTTCCGGACCGGAGGACAGGTGCCCACCCGGCTGGGGAGGCGGCCTAAGCCACAGCAGCAGCGGTCACCATCTTGGTCCCGGGACTCCAAGGAACTTAGGAATTTAGTCTGCTTAGGTGAGAGTCTGTACCACCTGGGAACTGCCAAAGCAACACAGTGTCTGAGAAAGGTCCTGTTTTGGGCCTTCTTCTTCGGCCAGGAGGAGGTCCAAATACAAGATATCTGCGCACCTTCCCTGTAAGAGAGCTTGCCAGCAGAGAGTGCTCTGAGCACTGAAACTCAGAGGAGAGAATCTGTCTCCCAGGTCTGCTGATAGACGGTAACAGAATCACCAGAAGAACAATCTCTAAACAGAGTCAACTATAACTACTAACTCCAGAGATTACCAGATGGCGAAAGGTAAACGGAGGAATCTTACTAACAGGAACCAAGACCACTCACCATCACCAGAACCCAGCACACCCACTTCGCCCAGTCCAGGGAACCCCAACACACCTGAGAACCTAGACCTAGATTTAAAAGCATATCTCATGATGATGGTAGAGGACATCAAGAAGGACTTTAATAAATCACTTAAAGAAATACAGGAGAACACTGCTAAAGAGTTACAAGTCCTTAAAGAAAAACAGGAAAACACAATCAAACAGGTAGAAGTCCTTACAGAAAAAGAGGAAAAAACATACAAACAGGTGATGGAAATGAACAAAACCATACTAGACCTAAAAAGGGAAGTAGACACAATAAAGAAAACTCAAAGCGAGGCAACACTAGAGATAGAAACCCTAGGAAAGAAATCTGGAACCATAGATTTGAGCATCAGCAACAGAATACAAGAGATGGAAGAGAGAATCTCAGGTGCAGAAGATTCCATAGAGAACATCGGCACAACAATCAAAGAAAATGGAAAATGCAAAAAGATCCTAACTCAAAATATCCAGGAAATCCAGGACACAATAAGAAGACCAAACGTACGGATAATAGGAGTGGATGAGAATGAAGATTTTCAACTCAAAGGTCCAGCAAACATCTTCAACAAAATTATTGAAGAAAACTTCCCAAATCTAAAGAATGAGATGCATATGAACATACAAGAAGCCTACAGAACTCCAAATAGACTGGACCAGAAAAGAAATTCCTCCCGACACATAATAATCAGAACATCAAATGCACTAAATAAAGATAGAATACTAAAAGCAGTAAGGGAAAAAGGTCAAGTAACATATAAAGGCAAGCCTATCAGAATTACACCAGATTTTTCACCAGAGACTATGAAAGCCAGAAGAGCCTGGACAGATGTTATACAGACACTAAGAGAACACAAACTGCAGCCCAGGCTACTATACCCAGCCAAACTCTCAATTATCATAGAGGGAGAAACCAAAGTATTCCACGACAAAACCAAATTCACGCATTATCTCTCCACGAATCCAGCCCTTCAAAGGGTAATAACAGAAAAAAACCAATACAAGAACGGGAACAACGCCCTAGAAAAAACAAGAAGGTAATCCCTCAACAAACCTAAAAGAAGACAGCCACAAGAACAGAATGCCACCTTTAACAACTAAAATAACAGGAAGCAACAATTACTTTTCCTTAATATCTCTTAACATCAATGGTCTCAACTCGCCAATAAAAAGACATAGACTAACAAACTGGCTACACAAACAAGACCCAACATTTTGCTGCTTACAGGAAACTCATCTCAGAGAAAAAGATAGACACTACCTCAGAATGAAAGGCTGGAAAACAATTTTCCAAGCAAATGGTATGAAGAAACAAGCAGGAGTAGCCATCCTAATATCTGATAAGATTGACTTCCAACCCAAAGTCATCAAAAAAGACAAGGAGGGACACTTCATTCTCATCAAAGGTAAAATCCTCCAAGAGGAACTCTCAATTCTGAATATCTATGCTCCAAATACAAGAGCAGCCACATTCACTAAAGAAACTTTAGTAAAGCTCAAAGCACACATTGCGCCTCACACAATAATAGTGGGAGACTTCAACACACCACTTTCACCAATGGACAGATCATGGAAACAGAAACTAAACAGGGACACACTGAAACTAACAGAAGTGATGAAACAAATGGATCTGACAGATATCTACAGAACATTTTATCCTAAAACAAAAGGATATACCTTCTTCTCAGCACCTCATGGTACCTTCTCCAAAATTGACCACATAATAGGTCACAAATCAGGCCTCAACAGATTCAAAAATATTGAAATTGTCCCATGTATCCTATCAGATCACCATGCACTAAGGCTGATCTTCAATAACAAAATAAATAACAGAAAGCCAACATTCACGTGGAAACTGAACAACACTCTTCTCAATGATACCTTGGTCAAGGAAGGAATAAAGAAAGAAATTAAAGACTTTTTAGAGTTTAATGAAAATGAAGCCACAACGTACCCAAACCTTTGGGACACAATGAAAGCATTTCTAAGAGGGAAACTCATAGCTATGAGTGCCTTCAAGAAAAAACGGGAGAGAGCACATACTAGCAGCTTGACAACACATCTAAAAGCTCTAGAAAAAAAGGAAGCAAATTCACCCAAGAGGAGTAGACGGCAGGAAATAATCAAACTCAGGGGTGAAATCAACCAAGTGGAAACAAGAAGAACTATTCAAAGAATTAACCAAACGAGGAGTTGGTTCTTTGAGAAAATCAACAAGATAGATAAACCCTTAGCTACACTCACTAAAGGGCACAGGGACAAAATCCTAATTAACAAAATCAGAAATGAAAAGGGAGACATAACAACAGATCCTGAAGAAATCCAAAACACCATCAGATCCTTCTACAAAAGGCTATACTCAACAAAACTGGAAAACCTGGACGAAATGGACAAATTTCTGGACAGATACCAGGTACCAAAGTTGAATCAGGATCAAGTTGACCTTCTAAACAGTCCCATATCCCCTAAAGAAATAGAAGCAGTTATTAATAGTCTCCCAGCCAAAAAAAGCCCAGGACCAGACGGGTTTAGTGCAGAGTTCTATCAGACCTTCAAAGAAGATCTAACTCCAGTTCTGCACAAACTTTTTCACAAGATAGAAGTAGAAGGTATTCTACCCAACTCATTTTATGAAGCCACTATTACTCTGATACCTAAACCACAGAAAGATCCAACAAAGATAGAGAACTTCAGACCAATTTCTCTTATGAACATCGATGCAAAAATCCTTAATAAAATTCTCGCTAACCGAATCCAAGAACACATTAAAGCAATCATCCATCCTGACCAAGTAGGTTTTATTCCAGGGATGCAGGGATGGTTTAATATACGAAAATCCATCAATGTAATCCATTATATAAACAAACTCAAAGACAAAAACCACATGATCATCTCGTTAGATGCAGAAAAAGCATTTGACAAGATCCAACACCCATTCATGATAAAAGTTCTGGAAAGATCAGGAATTCAAGGCCAATACCTAAACATGATAAAAGCAATCTACAGCAAACCAGTAGCCAACATCAAAGTAAATGGAGAGAAGCTGGAAGCAATCCCACTAAAATCAGGGACTAGACAAGGCTGCCCACTTTCTCCCTACCTTTTCAACATAGTACTTGAAGTATTAGCCAGAGCAATTCGACAACAAAAGGAGATCAAGGGGATACAAATTGGAAAAGAGGAAGTCAAAATATCACTTTTTGCAGATGATATGATAGTATATATAAGTGACCCTAAAAATTCCAACAGAGAACTCCTAAACCTGATAAACAGCTTCGGTGAAGTAGCTGGATATAAAATTAACTCAAACAAGTCAATGGCCTTTCTCTACACAAAGAATAAACAGGTTGAGAAAGAAATTAGGGAAACAACACCCTTCTCAATAGCCACAAATAATATAAAATATCTCGGCGTGACTCTAACGAAGGAAGTGAAAGATCTGTATGATAAAAACTTCAAGTCCCTGAAGAAAGAAATTAAAGAAGATCTCAGAAGATGGAAAGATCTCCCATGCTCATGGATTGGCAGGACCAACATTGTAAAAATGGCTATCTTGCCAAAAGCAATCTACAGATTCAATGCAATCCCCATTAAAATTCCAACTCAATTCTTCAACGAATTAGAAGGAGCAATTTGCAAATTCATCTGGAATAACAAAAAACCGAGGATAGCAAAAACTCTTCTCAAGGATAAAAGAACCTCTGGTGGAATCACCATGCCTGACCTAAAGCTTTACTACAGAGCAATTGTGATAAAAACTGCATGGTACTGGTATAGAGACAGACAAGTGGACCAATGGAATAGAATTGAAGACCCAGAAATGAACCCACACACCTATGGTCACTTGATCTTCGACAAGGGAGCCAAAACCATCCAGTGGAAGAAAGACAGCATTTTCAACAATTGGTGCTGGCACAACTGGTTGTTATCATGTAGAAGAATGCGAATCGATCCATACTTATCTCCTTGTACTAAGGTCAAATCTAAGTGGATCAAGGAACTTCACATAAAACCAGAGACACTGAAACTTATAGAGGAGAAAGTGGGGAAAAGCCTTGAAGATATGGGCACAGGGGAAAAATTCCTGAACAGAACAGCAATGGCTTGTGCTGTAAGATCGAGAATTGACAAATGGGACCTAATGAAACTCCAAAGTTTCTGCAAGGCAAAAGACACTGTCTATAAGACAAAAAGACCACCAACAGACTGGGAAAGGATCTTTACCTATCCTAAATCAGATAGGGGACTAATATCCAACATATATAAAGAACTCAAGAAGGTGGACCTCAGAAAATCAAATAACCCCCTTAAAAAATGGGGCTCAGAACTGAACAAAGAATTCTCACCTGAGGAATACCGAATGGCAGAGAAGCACCTGAAAAAATGTTCAACATCCTTAATCATCAGGGAAATGCAAATCAAAACAACCCTGAGATTCCACCTCACACCAATGAGAATGGCTAAGATCAAAAATTCAGGTGACAGCAGATGCTGGCGAGGATGTGGAGAAAGAGGAACACTCCTCCATTGTTGGTGGGATTGCAGGCTTGTACAACCACTCTGGAAATCAGTCTGGCGGTTCCTCCGAAAATTGGACATAGTACTACCGGAGGATCCAGCAATACCTCTCCTGGGCATATATCCAGAAGAAGCCCCAACTGGTAAGAAGGACACATGCTCCACTATGTTCATAGCAGCCTTATTTATAATAGCCAGAAACTGGAAAGAACCCAGATGCCCCTCAACAGAGGAATGGATACAGAAAATGTGGTACATCTACACAATGGAGTACTACTCAGCTATTAAAAAGAATGAATTTATGAAATTCCTAGCCAAATGGATGGACCTGGAGAGCATCATCCTGAGTGAGGTAACACAATCACAAAGGAACTCACACAATATGTACTCACTGATAAGTGGATACTAGCCCAAAACCTAGGATACCCACGATATAAGATACAATTTCCTAAACACATGAAACTCAAGAAAAATGAAGACTGAAGTGTGGACACTATGCCCCTCCTTAGAAGCGGGAACAAAACACCCATGGAAGGAGTTACAGAAACAAAGTTTGGAGCTGAGATGAAAGGATGGACCATGTAGAGACTGCCATATCCAGGGATCCACCCCATAATCAGCATCCAAACGCTGACACCATTGCATATACTAGCAAGATTTTATCGAAAGGACCCAGATGTAGCTGTCTCTTGTGAGACTATGCCGGGGCCTAGCAAACACAGAAGTGGATGCTCACAGTCAGCTAATGGATGGATCACAGGGCTCCCAATGGAGGAGCTAGAGAAAGTACCCAAGGAGCTAAAGGGATCTTCAACCCTATAGGTGGAACAACATTATGAACTAACCAGTACCCCTGAGCTCTTGACTCTAGCTGCATATGTATCAAAAGATGGCCTAGTCGGCCATCACTGGAAAGAGAGGCCCATTGGACACGCAGACTTTGTGTGCCCCGGTACAGGGGAACGCCAGGGCCAAAGGGGGGGAGTGGGTGGGTAGGGGAGTGGGGGTGGGTGGGTAAGGGGGACTTTTGGTATAGCATTGGAAATGTAAATGAGCTAAATACCTAATAAAAAATGGAAAAAAAAAATGGTACATATACAAAATAGAATTTTATTAGCCTTAAAGAAAAATAAAACAATGGCATTTCAGGGAGTAAATAAGCTTGGAAATCATGTTAAATATATTAAGACATAGTCAGAAAGACAAAGTGTCAGATTTTCTCAAACATGCAGAATCTAGATATAGATTCCTCTCACACATCCTCTCTCTCTCTCTCTCTCTCTCTCTCTCTCTCTCTCTCTCTCTGTGTGTGTGTGTGTGTGTGCATGTGTGTGTGTGTGTGTGTGTATGTGTAGATGCATTCAGACCATGAAAGAAGAAAGGGGACTCTTGTGTTCTAAATGATAAGTGTCCCACATAGTCTCATGGATTTGAATACTTGATTCTAAGGTGGTGTCAATATTCTGATAGGTTATAGAACTTTTAACAGATAGAGTCTTGCTGGAGAATGGATGTCACTTGGCTCCAGATTCATGGGTTGGCAGGTGAGAGGGCAGACTGCAGAAGTGACCCAGCTTCTGGGACAGACCCCTTTTTGGGGTCCAGACATCCGGGCACCTTCTCTGCCAGAGGAGAGGAGAGGTGGCAGCCTGGGAGGGCTCTGACCACCAGAGCAGGTGAGGGAACCATCTTGTGTTGCAGGTCCCTCTGAGACCAGTCTGCAGGTGAACGCACAGACTACAGAGGAAACACATCTTCTGGGACAGGCCCTGTTTAGGGCTTTCATCTTCAGACAGGAGGCAGGTCTGAAAACCAGACCTCTGTGCACCTTCCGTGCAAGAGGAGAGCTTGCCTACAGAGAGTACTCTGACCACTGGGACTCAGGAAAGAGATGGACTCCCAGGACTGCTGACAGAGGCTAACAGAATCACAGGAGAAACAGGCTCCAGCCAGAGACAACTATAACAAATAACGCCAGAGACTACCAGAAAGCAAAAGGCAAACTTAAGAATCTTACCAACAGAAACCAAGACAGCTCACCATCATTAGAACCCTGCACTCCCAACTCAGCCGGTCCTGGATACCCCAACACACTCGAAAAGCAAGATTCAGATTCAAAATCATATCTCATGATGATGGTAGAGGACCTTAAGAAGGGCATTAAAAACTCACTTAAAGAAATACAGGAGAACACTGCTAAACAGGTAGAAGCCCTTAAAGAATTACAGAAAAAAAATTGCTAAACAAGTAGAAGTCCTTAAAGAGGAAACACAAAAATCCATTAAAGAGTTACAGGAAAACACAGAAAAACAGGTGATGGAATTGAACAAAACCATTCAAGACCTAAGAGGGGAAGCAGAAACAATAAAGAAAATCCAAAGTGAGACAACTCAGGAGATAGAAACCATATTAAAAAATCAGGAACCATAGATGCAAGAATTAGCATTAGAAACTAAACAGGATTCAACATTTTGCTGCGTACAGGAAACCCATCTCAGGAAAAAAGACAGACACTACCTCAGAGTGAAAGGCTAGAAAACAATTTTCCAAGCAAATGGTCAAAGAAACAAGCTGAAGTAGCCATTCTGATATCAAATATAATCAACTTCCAACCCAAAGTTATCAAAAAAGACAAGGAGGGGCACTTCATACTCATCAAAGTTAAAATCTTCCAAGAGGAACTCTCAATTCTGAATATCTATGCTCCAAATGCAAGGGCAGCCACATTCATTATAAACGCCATAGTAAAGCTCAATGCACACATTGCACCTCACACAATAATAGTGGGAGACTTCAACACCCCACTCTCAGAAATGGACAGATCCTGGAAACAGAAAGTAAACAGAGACACAGGGACACTAACAGAAGTTATGAAACAAATAGTTCTAGTAGATATCTTCAGAACATTTTATCTTAAAACAAAAGGATATGCCTTCTTCTCAGCACCACATGGTACCTCCTTCAAAACTGACCATATAATCAGTCATAAAACAGGTCAACAGAAAGAAATATTGAAATTATCCCATGCATCCTATCAAATCACCACAGACTAATGCTGATGTTCAATAACAGCATAAATAATAGGAAGCCAACATTCACGAGGAAACTGAACAGCACTCTACTCAATGATACCTTGGTCAAGGATGAAATAAAGAAAGAAATTAAAGACCGTTTAGAGTTTAATGAAAATGAAGCCACAACATACCCAGACTTATGGTACACAATGAAGGCAGTCCTTAGAGGAAAATGTCTAACCCTGAGTGCCTCCAAAATGAAACTAGAGAGAGCATACACTAGCAGCCTGACAGCACACCTAGAAGCTTTACAACTAAAGGAAGCAATTTCACCCAAAAGGAGTAGACAGCGGGAAATAATCAAATGCAGGGCTGAAATCAACCAAGTGGGAGGGAGAGAGAGAGAGAGAGAGAGAGAGAGAGAGAGAGAGAGAGAGAGAGAGAGAGAACGAGAACGAACTATTCAAAGAATCAACCAAACCAGGAGCGGGTTCTTTGAGAAAATCAACAAGATAGATAAACCCATAGCCAGACTCACTAGAGGGCACAGGGGGAGCATCCTAATTAACAAAATCAGAAATGAAAAAGAAGACATAACAAAAGTTCCTGAGGAAATTCCAAACATCATCAGATCCTACTACAAAAGGATATACTCAACAAAACTGAAAAACCTGGATGAAATGGAAAACTTCCTAGACAGATACCAGGTACCAAAGTTAAATCAGGATCAGAATAATGATCTAAACAGTCCCATTTTTCTAAAAAAAAAAAAAAAAAAAAAAAAAAAAAAAGCAGTCATCAATAGTCTCCCAAACAAAAAAAAGCCCAGGACCATGGGTTTAGTGCAGAATTCTATCAGACCTTCAAAGAAGACCTAATTCCAACTCTTCTCAAACTATTCCACAAAATAGAAACAGAAGATATTCTACCCAATACATTCTATGAAGCCACAATTATTCTGATAACTAAACCACACAAAGATCCAACAAAGAAAGAGAAATTCAGACCAATTTCCCTTATGAATATCGATGCAAAAATACTCAATAGAATCCTCGCAAACCAAGTCCAAGAACACATCAAAACAATCATCCATCATGACCAAGTAGGCTTCATCCCAGGGATGCAGGGATGGTTTAATATATGGAAATCCATCAATGTAATTCACAATATGATCTAACTCAAGGAGAAAAAACACATGATCATCTCGTTAAATGCTAAGTAAGCATTTGGCAAAATCCAGCACGCCATCATAATGAATGTCTTGGAAAGATCAGGAATTCAAGATCCATATCTAAACATAATAAAGGCAATCTACGGCAAACAAATAGCCAACATCAAACTAAATGGAGAGAAACTCAAGGAAATCCCACTAAAATCAAGGACTAGACAAGGCTGCCCACTTTCTCTCTACATATTCAATATAGTACTTGAAGTCCTAGCCAGAGCAATTTGAAAACAAAAGGAGATCAAAGGGATACAAATTAGAAAGGAAGAAATCAAAATATCACTATTTGCAGGTGATATGATAGTATATATAAGCGACCCTAAAAATTCCACCAGAGAACACCTAAATCTTATAAACAGATTCAGTGAAGTAGCTGGATATAAAATTAACTCAAACAAATCAGTGGCCTTTCTCTACACAAAGGATAAACGGGCTGAGAAAAAAATTAAGGAAACAACACCCTTCAAAATGTTCACAAATAATATAAAATACCTTGGTGCGACTCTAATTAAGGAAGTGAAAGATCTGTATGATAAGAACTTCAAATATTTGAAGAAAGAAATTTAATAAGACCTCAGAAGATGGAAAGATCTCCCATGCTCATGGATTGGCAGGATTAATATAGACAAAATGGCTATCCTGCAAAAGGGAATCTACAGACTCAATGCAATCCCCATCAAAATTCCAACTCAATTCTTCACTGTTAGAAAGGGCAATTTTCAAAATCATCTGGAATAATAAAAATCCTAGGATAGCAAAAACTATCCTCAACAATAAAAGAACCTTTGGTGGAATCACCATGCCTGACCTCAACCTGTATTACAGAGCAATTGTGATTAAAAACTGCATGGTACTGTTACGACGACAGACAGGTAGATCAATGGAATAGAAGTGAAGACCCAGAAATGAATCCACACACCTATGGTCAATTGATCTTTGAAAGGAAAGCTAAAACCATCCAGTGGAAAAAAGGCAGCATTTTCAAAAAATGGTGCTGGCACAACTGATGGTTATCATGTAGAAGAATGTGAATTGATCCATTCTGATCTCCTTATACAAAGCTCAAGTCTAAGTGGATCAAAGAAATCCACATAAAACCAGAGACACTGAAATTTATAGAGGAGAAAGTTGCGAAAGGACTCAAAGATATGGGCACAGGGGAGAAATTCCTAAACAAAACTCCAATGGGTTGTGCTTTAAGATAAAGAATCGACCAATGGGACCTCATAGCATTGCAAAACTTCTGTAAGGCAAAGGACACTGTCAATAAAACAAAAAGGCCACCAACAGATTGGGAAAGGATTTTTTACCAATCCTAAATCAGATATGGCACTAATATCCAATATATATAAAGAACTCAAGAAGGTAGACTCCAGAAACTCAAATAACCTTATTAAAAAATTGGGTCCAATGCCAGGGCTTAGCAAACAAAGAAGTGGATGCTCACAGTCAGCTTTTGGATGGATCACAGGGCCCCCAATAGAGGAACAGGAGAAAGTACCCTAGTAGCTAAAGGGATCTGCAACCCTATAGGTGGAACAAGAATATGAAATAACCAGTACTCCCCGGAGCTCTTGTCTCTAGCTGCATATGTATCAGAAAATGGCCTAGTCAGCCATCAATGGAAAGAGTGGTCCATTGGTCATGCAAACTTTATATGCCTCAGTACAGAGGAATGTCAGGGCCAAGAAGTGGGAGTGGGTGAGTAGGTGAGGGGGGGGGGAGGTATGGAGGACTTGAAATGTAAATGAAGAAAATACCTAAAAAAAAAAAAAAAAAAAAAAAAATGGGTCCAGAGCTAAACAAAGAATTCTCAACTATGCTATCCCAAAAGTCCCCTATACCCTCCCTCCCACTCCCCTACCCACCCATTCCCACTTTTTGGCCCTGGCTTTCCCCTGTACTGGGGCATATAAAGTTTGCGTGTCCAATAGGCCTCTCTTTCCAGTGATGGCTTACTAGGCCATCTTTTGATACATATGCAGCTAGAGTCAAGAGCTCCGGAGTACTGGTTAGTTCGTAATGTTGTTGCAACTACAGGGTTGCAGATCTCTTTAGCTCCTTGGTTACGTTCTCTAGCTCCTCCATTGGGGGCCCTGTGATCCATCCAATAGCTGACTGTGAGCATCCACTTATGTGTTTGCCAGGCCCCGGCCTAGTCTCACAAGAGACAGCTATATCAGGGTCCTTTCAGCAAACGCTTGCTAGTGTATGCAATGGTGTCATCGTTTGGAGGCTAATTATGGGATGGATCTCTGGATATGGCAGTCTCTAGATGGTCCATCCTTTTGTCTCTGCTCCAAACTTTGTCTCTGTAACTCCTTCCATGGGTGATGCTTTCCAATTCTGAGAAGGCGCAAAGTGTCCACACTTTGGTCTTCGTTCTTCTTCAGTTTCATGTGATTTACAAATTGTCTCTTATATCTCGGGTATACCAAGTTTCTGGGATAATATCCACTTATCAGTGAGTACATATCATTTGAGTTCTTTTGTGATTGTGTTACCTCACTCAGGATGATGCCCTCCAGGTCCAACCATTAACCTAGGAATTTCATAAATTCATTCTTTTTAATAGCTGAGCAATACTCCATTGTGTAAATGTACCACATTTTTTGTATCCATTCCTCTGTTGAGGGACATCTGGATTCTTTCCAGCTTCTGGCTATTATAAATAAGGCTGCTATGAACATAGTGGAGCATGTGTCCTTCTTATCTGTTGAAACATCTTCTGGATATATGCCCAGGAGAGGTATTGAAGGATCCTCCGGTAATACTATGTCCAATTTTCTGAGGAACCGCCAGACTGATTTCCAGAGTGGTTGTACAAGCTTCCAATCCCGCCAACAATGGAGGAGTGTTCCTCTTTCTCCACATCCTCACCAGCATCTGTTGTCACCTAAATTTTTGATCTTGGCCATTCTGACTGGTGTGAGATGGAATCTCAAGGTTGTTTTGATTTGCATTTCTCTGATAATTAAAGATGCTGAGCACTGTTTCAGGTGCTTCTCAGCCATTCGGTATTCCTCAGGAGAGAATTACTTGTTTAGCTCTGAGCCCCATTTTTTAGTGAGGTTTTTTGATTTTCTGGAGTCCACCTTCTTTATGTATATTGATATATATATATATTGGATATATATACTGATATATATATTGGATATTAGTCACCTATCTGATTTAGGATAGATAAAGAACCTTTCCCAATTCGTTGGTGTCCTTCTTGTCTTATTGACGGTGTCTTTTGCCTTGCAGAAGCTTTGCAGTTTCATGAGGTCCCATTTGTCAATTCTTGATCTTACAGCACAAGCCATTGCTGTTCTATTCAGGAATTTTTCCGCTGTGACCATATCTTCGAGGCTTTTCCCCACTTTCTCCTCTATAAGTTTCAGTGTCTCTGGTTTTATGTGGAGTTCCTTGATCCACTTAGATTTGACCTTAGTACAAGGAGATAGGAATGGATCAATTCACATTCTTCTACATGATAACCACCAGTTGTGCCAGCACCATTTATTAAAAATGGTGTCTTTCTTCCACTGGATGGTTTTAGCTCCTCTGTCGAAGATCAAGTGACCATAGGTGTGTGGGTTCATTTCTGGGTCTTCAATTCTATTCCATTGGTCTACTTGTCTGTCACTGTATCAGTACCGTGAAGTTTTTATCACAATTTCTCTGTACTAAAGCTTTAGGTCAAGCATGGTGATTTCACCAGAGGTTCTTTTATCCTTGAGAAGAGGTTTTGCTATCCTAAGTTTTTTGTTATTCCAGGTGAATTTGCAGATTGCTCTTTCTAGTTCGTTGAAGAATTGAGTTGGAATTTTGATGGGGATTGCATTGAATCTGTAGATTGCTTTTGGCAAGATAGTCATTTTTACAATGTTGATCCTGCCAATCCATGAGCATGGGAGATCTTTCCATCTTCTGATATCTTCTTTGATTTCTTTCTTCAGAGACTTGAAGCTCTTATCATACAGATCTTTCACTTCCTTAGTTAGAGTCACGCCAAGTTATTTTATATTATTTGTGACTATTGAGAAGGGTGTTGTTTCCCTAATTTCTTTCTCAACCTGTTTATTCTTTGTGTAGAGAAAGGCCATTGACTTGTTTGAGTTAATTTTATATCCAGCTAATTCACTGAATCTGTTTATCAGGTTTAGGAGTTCTCTGGTGAAATTTTTAGGGTCACTTTTATATACTATCATATCATCTGCAAAAAGTGATATTTTGACTTCCTCTTTTCTAATTTGTATCCCCTTGATCTCCTTTTGTTGTCGAATTGCTCTGGCTAGGACTTCAAGTACTATATTGAAGAGGTAGGGAGAAAGTGGGCAGGTTTGTCTAGTCCCTGATATTAGTGGGATTGCTTCCAGCTTCTCAACATTTACTTTGATGTTGGCTACTGGTTTGCTGTAGGTTGCTTTTATCATGTTTAGGTATGGGCCTTGAATTCCTGATCTTTCCAAGACTTTTTTCATGGATGGGTGTTGGATCTTGTCAAATGCTTTCTCCGCATCTAACCAGATGATCATGCGGTTTTTGTCTTTGAGTTTGTTTATATAGTAGGTTATGTTGATGGATTTCCATATATTAAACCATCCATGCATCCCTGGAATAAAACCTACTTGGTCAGGATGGATGATTACTTTAATGTGTTCTTGGATTCGGTTAGCAAGAATTTTATTGAGTATTTTTGCATCAATAGTCATAAGGGAAATTGGTATGAAGTTCTCTTTGTTGGATCTTTCTGTGGTTTAGGTATCAGAGTAATTGTGGCTTCATAGAATGAGTTGGGTAGAGTACCTTCTACTTCTATTTTGTGGAATAGTTTGTGCAGAACTGGAATTAGATCTTCTTTGATAGAACTCTGCACTAAACCCATCTGGTCCTGGGCTTTTTTTGGCTGGAAGACTATTAATGACTGCTTCTATTTCTTTAGGGGATATGGGACTGTTTAGATCGTTAACTTGATCCTGATTTAACTTTGATACCTGGTATCTGTCTAGAAATTTGTCCATTCCGTCCAGGTTTTCCAGTTTTGTTGAGTATAGCCTTTTGTAGAAGGATCTGATGGTGTTTTGGACTTCTTCAGGATCTGTTGTTATGTCTCCCTTTTCATTTCTGATTTTCTTAATTAGGATGCTGTCCCTGTGCCCTCTAGTGAGTCTAGCTAAGGGTTTATCTATCTTGTTGATTTTCTCAAAGAACCAACACCTCTTTGGTTAATTCTTTGAATAGTTCTTCTTGTTTCCACTTGGTTGATTTCGCCCCTGAGTTTGATTATTTCCTGCCGTCTACTCCTCTTGGGTGAATTTGCTTCCTTTTTTTCTAGAGCATTTAGATGTGTTGTCAAGCTGCTAGTGTGTGCTCTCTCTAGTTTCTTTTTGGAGGCACTCAGAGCTATGAGTTTACCTCTTAGAAATGCTTTCATTGTGTTCCATTGGTTTGGATATGTTGTGGCTTCATTTTCATTAAACTCTAAAAATTGTTTAATTTCTTTCTTTATTCCTTCCTTGACCAAGGTATCATTGAGAAGAGCGTTGTTCAGTTTCCATGTGAATGTTGGCTTTCTATTATTCATGTTGTTATTGAAGATCAGCCTTAGTCCATGGTGATCTGATAGGATGCATGGGACAATTTCAATATTTTTGTATCTTTTGAGGCTTGTTTTGTTACCAATTATATAGCCAATTTTGGGGAAGGTCCCGTGAGGTACTGAGAAGAAGGTATATCCTTTTGTTTTAGGATAAACTGTTCTGTAGATATCTGTTAAGTCCATTTGTTTCATAACTTGTTAGTTTCACTGTGTCCCTGTTTAGTTTCTGTTTCCACGATCTGTCCATTGTTGAAAGTTGTGTGTTGAAGTCTCCCACTATTATTGTGTGATGTGCAATGTGTGCTTTGAGCTTTTCTAAAGTGTCTTTAATGAATGTGGCTGCCCTTGAATTTGGAGCATAGATATTCAGAATTGAGAGTTCCTCTTGGAGGATTTTATCTTTGATGAGTATGAAGTGTTCCTCCTTGTCTTTCTTGATAACTTTGGGTTGGAAGTCGATATATTCGATATTAGAATGACTACTCCAGCTTGTTTCTTCAGACCATTTGCTTGGAAAATTGTTTTCCAGCCTTTCACTCTGAGGTAGTATCTGTCTTTTTTTCTGAGATGGGTTTCCTGTAAGCAACAGAATGTTGGGTCCTGTTTGTGTAGCCAGTCTGTTAGTCTATGTCTTTTTATTGGGGAATTGAGTCCATTGATATTAAGAGATATTAAGGAAAAGTAATTGTTGTTTCCTTTTATTTTTGTTCTTAGAGTTGGCATTCTGTTCTTGTGGCTGTCTTCTTTTTGGTTTGTTGAGGGATTACTTTCTTGCTTTTTCTAGGGCGTGATTTCCATCCTTGTATTGTTTTTTTCTGTTATTATCCTTTGAGGGGCTGGATTCATGGAAATATACTGTGTGAATTTTGTTTTTTCATGGAATACTTTGGTTTCTCCATCTATAGTAATTGAGAGTTTTCCCTGGTATAGTAGCCTGGGCTGGCATTTGTGTTCTCTTAGTGTCTGTATAACATCTGTCCAGGCCCTTCTGGCTTTCATAGTCTCTGGTGAAAAGTCTGGTGTAATTCTGATAGCCCTGCCTTTATATGTTACTTGACCTTTCTCCTTTACTGCTTTTAATATTCTCTCTTTGTTTGGTGCATTTGCTGTTCTGATTATTATGTGTCGGGAGAAGTTTCTTTTCTGGTCCAGTCTATTTGGAGTTCTGTAGGCTTCTTGTATGTTCATGGGCATGTCATTCTTTAGGTTTGGGAAGTTTTCTTCTATAATTTTGTTGAAGATATTTGCTGGCCCTTTAAGTTGAAAATCTTCATTCTCATCAACTCCTATTATCCATAGATTTGGTCTTCTCATTGTGTCCTGGATTTCCTGGATGTTTTGAGTTAGGATCCTTTTGTGTTTTGTATTTTCTTTGATTGTTGTGCCGATGTTCTCTATGGAATCTTCTGCATCTGAGATTCTCTCTTCCACCTCTTGTATTCTGTTGCTGGTGCTCGCATCTATGGTTCCAGATTTCTTTCCTAGGATTTCTATCTCCAGCGTTGCCTCACTTTGGGTTTTCTTTGTTGTGTCTACCTCCCTTTTTATGTCTTGGATGTTTTTATTCAATTCCATCACCTGTTTGGTCGTGTTTTCCTGCAATTTTTTAAGGAATTTTTGTGTTTCCTCTTTAAGGTATTCTACCTGTTTAGCTGTGTTTTCCTGTATTTCTTTAAGCGAGTTATTAAAGTCCTTCTTGATGTCCTCTACCATCATCATGAGATATGCTTTTAAATCCGGGTCTTGATTTTCCGGTGTGTTGGGGTGCCCAGGACTAGGTGGGGTGGGAGTGCTGCGTTCTGATGGTGGTGTGTGGTCTTGATTTCTGTTAGTAGGATTCTTACATTTGCCTTTTGCCATCTGGTAATCTCTGAAGCTAGTTGTTATAGTTGCCTCTGGTTAGAGCTTATTCCTCAGGTGACTCTGTTAGCCTCTATCAGCAGACCTGGGAGACTAGCTCTTTCCTTAGCTTCAGTGGTCAGAGTATTCTCTGTAGGCATGCTCTCTTCTCGCAGGGAAGTTGCCCAGATATCTGGTGTATGAACCTGCCTCCTGGCAGAGGTTGTGTTCCACTCACCAGAGGTCTTAAGATCCCATGGAGGGTCCTGTGAGGACCTTGGGGGTGTCCGGAAACTCCACGCACAAGGAATCCAGGTGCTGGAGTGGACCGGAAGGGACTTGTCAATGTTCAACATCTTTAATCATCAGAAAAATACAAATCAAAACTACCCTGAGATTCCACTTTACATCAGTTAAAATGGCTAAGATCAAAAATTCAGGTGACAGCAGATGCTGCTAAGGATATGGACAAAGAGGATCACTCCTCCATTGGAGGTAGGATTGCAAGCTGATACAACCACTCTGGAAATCAGTCTGTGGTTCCTCAGAAATTTGAACATAGTACTATCAGAAGATCCAGCAATTCCTCTCCTGGGCATATAACCAGAAGATGCTCCAACTTCTTATAAGGACACAAGCTCCACTATGTTCATAGCAGCCTCATTTATAAAAGCCAGAAGCTGGAAAGAACCCAGATGTCCCTCAACAGAGGAATGAATACAGAAAATGTAGTACATTTACACAATAGAGTACTACTCAGCAATTAAAAAACAATGAATTTATGAAATTCTTAGGCAAATGGATGGATCTAGAGGATATCATCCTGAGTGATGTAAACCAATCACAAAAGAACACACATGATATGCACTTACTGATAAGGAGATATTAACCCAGAATCTTAGACTACCCAAGATACATTTTACAAAACATATGAAACTCAAGAAGAAGAAAGACCAAAGTGTGGATACTTCCTTCCTTCTTAGAATGGGAAACAAAACACCCATGGAAGGAATTACAGAGACAAAAGTCAGAACTGAGACAGAAGAACGTTCCATCCAGAGACTGCCCTACCTGTGGATCCATCCCATATACAAGTACCAAACCCAGACACTATTGCATATGCCAGCAAGTTTTTGCTGACAGGACCCTGATATAGCTATCTCTTGTGAGGCTATGCCAGTGCCTGGCAAATACAGAAGAAGATGCTCACAGTCGCCTATTGGATGGAACACAGGGCCCCCAATGGAGGAGCTAGAGAAAGTACCCAAGGAGATAAAGGAGTCTGCAACCATATAGGAGGATCAACAATATGAACTAACCAGTACCCCCCAGAACTTTTTCTCTAGTTGCATATGTAGCAGAGGATGGTCTAGTTGGCCATCCATGGGAGGAGAGGCCCTTGGTCTTGCGAAGATCATTTGCCCCAATACAGGGGAATGTCAGGGCCAGGAAGTGGGAGTAGGTGGGTTGGGGAGCAAGGCCAGGAGAGGATATAGGGGACTTTCAGGATAGCATTTGAAACATAAATGAAGAAAATACCTAATTAAAAAAAAAGAATGAAGAACATTGACTTATGTTTCGTTATACCTTAATGAAACCTATTGCTACATAAGAAGCATAAGAAAAAAAAATTTTGTGGTAGGAATATAACATGATTTTCTCAGCCTGACTTTCAGAGGTTTTTCTTTCTTTGCCTTTTATCCAGATGATGTAACCTTTTGTCTATTGTCCAGAAGATGAGTAAAAATAAACAGGGAAAAAAACTAAAAAATGGCATTAAGAGGCTTCCAGGTTACATACATTGATATGGTTGATATGGCATTAACTGAGTGTAAGGGAAAGATATTGAGGAGATATGAGAACTTACTTTAGGAAACAGAACACAGGTCAGATCAGAAAGAATTTAAAGTTCCAAAGAAGAAATATATATCTTTATTACAGGATTTCACACATCATTAAATTTGCCAGTATCTAATTCACATACCACAGAGAGCTGTTTATTTCAGAGGCTGTCAACAGCCATTCTCCTACGGAAAGTGGAGTTAGGTAACCCAATGGCTATATGTGAATAGGTTTACCACTTTGGGCACTTGTATCCCCAGGAAACAGTATAGAGTACACCTTGAACCAACCAACACAGAAAAAGTCTTGGACTTGTCCCACAATCATTGGAAATCACTGGCTGGAATCTGTTTTGAAAGGCATTGCCTCTTCAGTATTTCTAATTTTCCCTGCATATCATTGAAGGAACTTGCTGGGAGAGGAAGAAAAGAAAAAACTGAATAGACTGATCACCTTGGACAAGAGCCATAAGAACTTACTATAGGTGCCAGGAACTGACCCTGAGCTACTGTGCTCCATAACCAAATACTGCCTGGAGAGATCTGGTCTCCCAGTAGTGCTGACAAGGCTATGAGCACAGTTAAGATCACCACTTCTGTTCAGAGGAACCTGCCTGAAACCTTCAAGACACAGAAACTGAAGAGTAGCCTGTGACAGGATGCTTCCAGTTTCTGTCTGCACACAGAGAAGATCCTGTGCCACATCTCTCCATACCCAAATTCTGTGAAAAGAAAACTAGTCTCCCAGGAGTGCAGAAAAAAGTGTGAGCAAAGATAGACTGCCACTTCTGCTCAAATTCCTGGCCCAAGAGGGACCCGCCGAGAGCCATCAGGACATCAAGGAACAGCTGGGGACAGGAATCTTCTAGGTTCCATCTGCACCCAGAGGTGGCCTTGTACTACGGCTCTCCATACCCAAATTCCTTCCGGAGAGATCTAGTCTTCTAGGAATACTGACACACAGGCTTGGAGGAGGGACAAGACACAGTTAGAAACAGCAAGAACAGATAACACCTGAGATAACCAGATGGCAAGAAGCAAGGGTAAGAACATAAGCAGCAGAAACCAAGGCTAATTGGCATCATCAGAACCCAGTTCTCCACAACAGGGAACCCTGGATACCCCAACACACCAGAAAAGAGTCTCTGATTTAAAATTCCATATCATGATGATGATAGAGGATTTTAATAAGGACATAGATAACTCCCATAAAGAAATACAAGAGAACACAAGGAAACAAATAGAGGAAACACAAAAATCTCTTAAAGAATTGCAGGAAAACACAAACAAACAGGTGAAGGAATTGAACAAAACCATCCAGGATGGTAAAAATGGAATTAGAAACAATAAAAAAAAATCAAAAAGGGAGACAACTCTAGAGATAGATAACCTAGGAAAGAAGTCAGGAGCCATTGATGCAAGCATCAGCAACAGAATACAAGCGATAGAAGAGAGAATCTCTGATGCAGAAGATACCATAGAAAGCATTGTCACAACAGTGAAAGAAAATGAAAAATGAAAAATGAAATAAGCTCTTAACCCAAAATATCCAGGAAATCAAGGACAAAATGAGAATACCAAATCTAATGATAGTAGGTATAGAAGAGAGTGAAGATTCCCAACTTAAAGGGCCAGTAGATATCTTCAACAAAATTATAGAAGAAAACATCCCTAACCTAAAAAGAGAGATGCCCATCATCATACAAGAAGTCTACAGAACTCCAAATAGACTGGACCTGAAAAGATATTCCTCCCATCCCATAATAATCAAAACACCAATGCACAAAACAAAGAAAAAATTTTAAAAGCAGTAAGAGGAAAAACTCAAGTAACATATAAAGGTAGACCTATTAGAATTACACCAGACTACTCACCAGAGACTATGAAAGCTAGAAGATCCTGAGCAGATGTCATACAGATATAAGAGAACAGAAATGCCAGCCCAGGCTACTATTCCCAGCAAAACTCTCAATTACCATTACCATGGACAGAGAAACCAAGATATTCCATGATAAAACCAAATTTACAAAATCCACAAATACAGTCCTACTAAGAATAATAGATGGAAAACTTCCACACAAAGAGGGAAACTACACCCTAGAAAAAGCAAAGACCAAGTGAGGATGTCTAATCTTCCTGTGTACACTTATTATAATACAGAATATTATAGCTATAAACTTAAGGTTAAAACTAGAAAAAAAAGATATACATATTTGCAGGAAGACATGAGCCTATATGGGGAAGGTGTGACTGACACTGTGGAATGATTCAATGAATCTAAAAACAAAACAAGAACTGAGAAATGACTTGATCAAAGTCCCCTGCTATAATAACTTCCAGACAGCATAGTGGAACCAGATATGAAAAAGGGATCATACCATAAATGTGGTTTCCTCTATTGTTTTCCTGTACTTTTCAGTGGCTCCAGCTCTCCTTAAACTTGTATTGTCAAGTGTGAATTATATTAACTATCCATGCTCAGTCTACTGAGTTGTCTTCTTTCAACTTAATTATGTATCATTGCAAGTGTGATACATACCAAGGGGAAACTTCAAATAGAACAAGGTTGAGAGGAAAAAGATTGGTGGGGTTTGTAGATTACACGGAATTGTCAGTTCCACCTGTGCAAATGGGAATATTTAAACACATAATTGAAGTTGTTGAAGGGAAATAACATAAATACGTAATGTTGAAGAGGAATGCACATGAGAGGAATATTTGGTGTATACTGGAAGAGGCAAAGAAAGCTTGGCTGTGCCAGAAACAGACTGGAGGGAAGAGAAGAGTGAACAGATAGCAAATAAAGGATAAGAAGATGGCCAGAGACCAGGATGGAGACTGTAAAGCAAACCGTGGTGATTTTGGGGGCCTTTTTCATTTTTACTATGAGCAAAATGGAGGCAACGGTGTTGTCATGGTCTAGACAAACCTTGGTATCTTTGATTAAAAGATCAAGAGAGGCAGGAGAGTGCTTGGGCTGCAAACACAACATAGCTTCTAGAACAGGGTCCATTTCCAGTCTTCATCTTCAGCCAGGAGGCAGAGCTAGGTCCAGACCTCTGTGCACCTTCCTTGCAAGAGGAGAGCTTGCCTTCAGAGAGTAATCTGACCACTGAGATTCAGGACAGAGTTGGACTCCGAGGAGTGCTGACAGTGGCTAACAGATTCACAGGAGGAACAAGCTCCAGCCAGAGACACTTAGAAAAACTAACGCCAGAGATTACCAGATGGTAAAAGGCAAACATAAGAATCTTAATAACAGAAACCAACACCTCTCAGCATCATCAGCACCCAGCACTCCCACCTCACCCAGTTCTGGATAGGCCAACACACCGAAAAGAGAAGATTTGGGTTTAAAAACATATCTCATGATGCTGGTAGAGGATTTTAAGGAGGGCATTCATAACTCACTTAAAGAAATTCAGGAAAACGTGTCTAAACAGGTAGAAGGCCTTAAAAAGGAAGCACAAAAATCCCTTAAAGAATTACAGGAAAACACTGTTAAACAGGTACAAGTCCTTAAAGAACAAACACAAAAATCCCTTAAAGAATTGCAGGAAAACACAAACAAACAGGTGATATAATTGACCAAAACAATCTGAGATCTAAAAATTGAAATGGAAACAATAAAGAAAACCCAAAGGGAGACAGCTCTGGAGATAGAAATCCTAGGAAAGAAACCAGGAACCATAGCATCAGCAACAGAATACAAGAGATGGAATAGAGAATCTCAGGTGCAGAGTATTCCAGAGAGAACATGTGCACAACAATCAAAGAAAATGCAAAATGCCCAAAGATCATAACTCAAAACATCCAGGAAATCCATGACAAAATGAGAAGACCAAACCTACAGATAATAGGCATAGATTAGAATGAAGATTTTCAACTTAAAGGGCCAGTGAATATCTTCAACAAAATTATAGAAGAAAATGTTCTTAACCTAGAGAAAGAGATGACCATGAACATACAAGAAGCCTACAAAACTTCAAATAGACTAGACCAGAAAAGAAAGTCCTCCCAACACAAAATAATTGGAACAACAAATACACTAAATAAAGATAGAATATTAAAAGCAGTAAAGGAAAAAGTCAAGCAACATATAAAGGCAGGCCTATTAGAATTACTCCAGACTTCTCACCAGAGACTATGAAAGACAGAAGATCATGGACAGATGTAATACAGACCATAAAAGAACAAAATTCCGCTCAGAGACTAGTCTGTGCAGGTGATGTGGACTACAGAAGCTAACAACTTCTGGGACAGATGAAAGCCACACACCTTCTGGGGCAGACCCCGTTTCTGACTCCAGACATCCGGACACCTTCCCTGCCAAAGGAGAGGCGACCTCAGTGCCTGGGAGGGCTTTGCTGGAGCAACTGGGGGAGCCATCTTGGTCCCCAGATCCCTCAGAGAGTAGTCTGTGCAGGTGAGAGTGTGGACTACAGAAGCTAACAGCTTCTGGGACAGGAGGAAGCCACACAGCTTCTGAGGCAGACCCTGTTTCAGGCTCCAGACATCTGGACACCTTCCTTGCCAGAAGAGAAGTGTCTACCCTGCCCAGGAGGGCTTTGCTGGAGCACCTGGGGAGCCATCTCTGGTCCGGGATCTCTCAGAGACTAGACTGTGTAGCTGAGAGTACCTACTTCAGAGCTACACAGCTTGTGAGACAGGCCCTGTTTCGGGCCTTCATCTTCTTCCAGGAGGCAGGTACGAACAGCAGATATCTGTGCACCTTCCCTGCAAGAAGAGAGCTTGCATGCAGAGAGTACTCTGACCACTAAAACTCAGAAGTGAGCTAGTCTCCCAGGTCTGCTGTTAGAGGCTAACAGAATCATGGGAGGAACAAGTTCTAACCAGAGACAACCATAACAACTAACTCCAGAGATTACCAGATGGTGGAAGGCAAATGTAAGAATCTTAATAAAAGAAAAAAAGACCACTCGTCATCAGAACCCAGCACTCCCAACTCAACCAGTACTGGCTACCCCAACACACCCGAAAAGCAAGACTCAGATTTAAAATCTTATCTCTTGTTGCTGGTAGAGGACATCTAGCAGGACTTTAATAAGTTACTTAAAGAAATACAGGAGAACACTGCTAAACAGGTAGAAGACCTTAAAAGAAAAATGTGGGGAGCGGGTGTGGCGGCAGTCCCAAAGGCGCCAGGGACTGCAGCTAAGTCATATGACTTGCACCTGACTTCCTCATATAAGACACAAACATCTTGAGTGCTGCACAGGTGTACCAGGATACAGGTGAATCCAATTTGATGGAGATATGCCCCTGCTGCCCTGATTAGCTGAAGCTGCGTGCCTGGTGAGGTGGCGTGGCCTGCTGTGCGTGGATGGGAACTGAGAGTATAAAAGAGTGAGAGGCCCAGGGTTCGGGGGAGATATAAAAACAAGGGAGATATAAACAGGGGAGATATAAACAGGGGAGATATAAACAGGGGAGATATAAACAAGGGAGATATAAACAAGGGAGATATATGGAGAAAGAAGAAACAGGACTGAATAAATGTGTGCAGAAGGATCCTGTAGCAGCGTCGTTCTTCCTGGCCAGTTGAGCGCGCGCAACAGAAAAACAGAAAAACACAACCAAACAGGTTATGGAATTGGACAAAATTATACAAGACCTAAAAGGGAAGTAGATACAATAAAGAAAACCCAAAGTGAGGGGCAACGCTGGAGATTGAAACCCTAGGAAAGAAATCTGGAACCATAGATTCGAGCATCAGCAACAGAATACAAGAGATGGAAGAAAGAATCTCAGGTGCAGAAGATTCTAGAGAACATTGGCACAACAATCAAAGAAAATGCAAAATGCAAAAAGATCCTAACTCAAAACATCCAGAAAATCCAGTGCACAATGAGAAGACCAAACCTAGGGATAATAGGAGTAGATGAGAATGAAGATTTTCAAGTTAAAGGGCCAGCAAATATCTTCAACAAAATTATAGAAGAAAACTTCCCAAACCTAAAGAAAGAGATGTCCATGAACATACAAGAAGCCTACAGAACTCCAAATAGACTGGACCAGAAAAGAAATTCTTATCGACACATAATAATCAGAGCAACAAATGTAGTAAATAATGATAGAATATTGAGAGCAGTAAGGAAAAAAGGTCAAGTAACATATAAAGGCAAGCTTACTAGAATTACACCAGACTTTTCACCAGAGAATATAAAAGCCAGAAGATCCTGGAGAGATGTTATACAAACACTAAGAGAACACAAATGCCAGCCAGGGCTACTATACCTAGCCAAACTTTCAATTACCATAGATGGAGAAACCAAACTATTCCATGAAAAAACAAAATTCACACAATATATTTCCATGAATCCGGCCCTTCAAAGGATAATAACAGAAAAAAACCAATACAAGGACAGAAACTATACCCTAGAAAAAGCAAGAAAATAAGCCTTCAACAAACCTAAAAGAAGAAGCCACAAGTACAGAATGCCAACTCTAACAACAAAAATAATAGGAAGCAACAATTACTTTTCCTTAATATCTCTTAATATCAATGGACTCAATTCCCCAATAAAAAGACAGACTAACAGATTGGCTACACAAACAGGACCCAACATTTTTCTGCTTACAGGAAACCCATCTCAGGAAAAAAGACAGACACTACCTCAGAGTGAAAGGCTGGAAAACAATTTTCCAAGCAAATGGTCTGAAGAAACAAGCTGGAGTAGTCATTCTAATATCGAATAAAATCGACTTCCAACCCAAAGTTATCAAAAAAGACAAGGAGGGGCACTTCATACTCATCAAAGTTAAAATCTTCCAAGAGGAACTCTCAATTCTGAATGTCTATGCTCCAAATGCAAGGGCAGCCACATTCATCAAAGAAACTTTAGTAAAGCTCAAAGCACACATTGCACATCACACAATAATAGTAGGAGACTTCAACACCCCACTCTCAGAAATGGACAGATCCTGGAAATAGAAACTAAACAGAGACACAGGGACACTAACAAAAGTTATAAAACAAATGAATGTAATAGATATCTTCAGAACATTTTATCTTAAAACAAAAGGATATACCTTCTTCTCTAGCTGCATATGTATCAGAAGATGGCCTAGTTGACCATCAGTGGAAAGAGAGGCCTATTGGTCTCACAAACTTTATATGCCAAAGTACAGGGGAATGCCAGGGCCAAGAAGTGGGAGGGGGGCAGGAGAGTGGAGGGGAGGGCATGGGGAACATTTGGGATAGCATTAGAAATGTAAATGAAGAAAATACCTAATTAAAACAAAACAAAACAGAAAAGCTCAAAGCACACATTGCACCTCACACAATAATAGTGGGAGACTTCAACACACCACTTGCAGCAATGGACAGATTATGGAAACAGAAACTAAACAGAGACACAGTGAAACTACCAGAACTTATGAAACAAATGGATTTAATTGATATCTACAGAACATTTTATCCTAAAATAAAAGGATATACCTTCTTCTCAGCACCTCATTGTACCTTCTCCAAAACTGAACATAATTGGTCACAAAACAGGCCTCAACAGATACAAAAATATTAAAATTGTCCCCTGCATCGTATCAGATGACCATGGACTAAGGCTGTCTCCCTTTGGGTTTTCTTTATTGTTTCTACCTCCAATTTTAGATCTTGGATTGTTTTCTTCAATTCGATTACCTGTTTGTGTTTTCCTGTAATTCTTTAAGGGATATTTGTGTTTGTTCTTTAAGGACTTGTACCTGATTAGCAGTGTTTTCCTGTAATTCTTAAAGGCCTTCTACAAGTTTAGCCATGCTTTCCTGTATTTCTTTAAGTGAGTTATTAATTTCCTTCTTAAAATCCTCTACCACCATCATGAGATATGATTTTAAATACAAGTCTTGCTTTTCGGGTGTGTTGGGGTATCCAGGACTTGCTGTGGTGTGCATACCAAGTTCTGATGATGCCCAGTGGTCTTGGTTTCTGTTAATAAAATTCTTACATTTGCCTTTCACCATCAGCTCAGTGTCCTTTCAGCATCCAGGTGTGGCCAATGGAGAGAACACAGTCAACGGGCTGCCCTGGAGCCTGTTAGAACCGAGGAGCTACATCAAGTGGCAGATGAAAGGCAGTCATGGCACTTCTTATCTCATAGCTGAACTGAATGGTACAATATGGACACACCAAATCTATCAGGAAGGAGAGGCTCTAGTGTCCTTAAAGTAGTGGCCACATCCCAGGATAAGGAACCTGGGTGGCAGGTAGAAGATGACTACACGTTATAGTGAATGAAATGAGGGCATGGACACTCCAAGATATTGTTGAAGAGAAACTTTTTATTGTAAATGTGAGGGAGAGAAGTTATATGCCACAAGCATATGGCAGAATACAGAGGAGGGAGAGAAAGGAGACTACCCATGTCCAGTAGACTGAATTGGGCCATGAGAGGAGAGACTGATGAAAACAAGAAAGAAAGGAGAGACAGAGACAGAGACAGCCAATAGATTGAGTTGGGTCATGAGAGGAGAGACTGATGGAAATCAAGAGAGTAGGCATCAAGAGAGGGCAAGGGAGGGAGAGAGAGAAAGAGAGGAGGAAAGAGAGCAAACTCATGTATCTTGCTGGATTTGCACAGGTCAGAAGTCAGAAGGCAACCTTTGGAACCAGTTATCTTGTTCTTTAGGCTTGGTGGCAAGCATCTCTGCCCACTTAGCCCTCTTATTCACCTGTGTTTTAATTTGCAATCCCTTGATGATATTTAGTGTGAAATATCTTTTTAAATTAATCATTCCATTTGTTTACATCTCAAATGATATTCTACTTCCCATTTACCCCTCCACCAACCTCGATCCCACATCCACCCTCCCCCTTTCCTTTGCCTCTCCTGCCCCACTGCTCCACCATCTCTCTACGCTGGGGCATCAAACATCTCCAGTATAAAGGGCCTTCACTCCCATTGCTGTCAGGCAAGGCCATCCTATGCTATATTTGTATCTGGAGCCATGGATCCCTCCGGGTACACACCTTTGTTGGTGGTCTAAACTTTGGGATAACTATGTGATCAGGCCATCATATGTTGTTCTTCCAATGGGGTTGCAATCCACCTCACCTCCTCCAGTCCTTCTGCCAGCTCCCTCACCAGGTTCCCCGAACTCAATCTGATGGTTGACTCCACATCTGCATCCACATCTGCATTGGTCAGTTGCTGGTTGGACCTCCCCAGTGACCACAACACTAGGTTCCTGTTAACAAGCGCCTCTTGACCACGACAACAGTGTCTGGTTTGGTGTCTGCAGACATGATAGATCCCCAGGTGGGGCAGTTCCTTCAGTCTCTGTTCCTTTTTTTTTTTTTTTTTTTTTTTTTTTTTTTGCCCTGTTCTTCCTTTGGACGGGAACATTTCTGGGTTAAAAACTTTGAGAAGGGTGAGTGGACTCATCCCTGGTCCAGGGGCCATGCCTATCTACTGGAGGTGGTGGTCTCAACAAGTGCTATATCTCCTTTCTCTGTGCATTTCAGCTAAAGTAATCCCCATTGGGCCTCGGAGTGTCATGCTTCCCTGGTGTCAAGGACCCTCCAGTGGCAATCCCTACTTCCTCAGTCTAACTGCTACATACCTTTGTTAGATTTTCTGACCCTCTGTACCTCTCTCACATCTCTTCCAGTTCCTGATATTGCCACCCTTATTTCCTCCCCTTCCTTTCTCCCTCATTGGTACACCTCTTCCTCCATCTCACACAATCTTCCTGTTCCCCCCTGAATGCAACATTGAGCATCCACACCCTGGTCTACCTTCCTTCTACACTTCATCTGCTCTATGGGTTGTATCATGGGCACTGTGAGCCTTTGGGCTAATTTCCACTTATCAGTGAGTACATACCATGTGTGTTCTTTTGTGTCTGGCTTACCACATTCAGGATATTATTTTCTAGTTCCATCCATTTGGCAGAGAATTTCATGTAGTCATTGTTTTTAATCGCTGAGTAGTACTCCATTGTGTAAAAATACCATATTTTCTGTAACCCTTTTTCTGTTGAGGGACTTTTGGTTGTTTCCAGCTTCTGGCTATTATTAATGAGGCTGCTATAAACATAATAGAGCAGGTGTCCCTGTTATATGTTGAAACATCTTTTGGGTATATGCCCAGGAGTGGTATAGCTGGATCCTAATGTAGGATTATTTTCAATTTTCTCAATAACTGCCAGACTGATTTCCAAAGTACTTTTACCAGCTTGCAGTCCCACTAGCAAAAAAGGAATGTTTCTCTTTCTCCACACACTCACCAGCATCTGCTATCATCTGAGTATTTGGTCTTAGCCATTCTGATTGGTGTGAGGTAGAATCTCAGAGTTGGTTTGATTTGCATTTCCCTGATGACTAAGGATGTTGATCATTTCTTTAAGTGCTTCTCTGTCATTTGATATTCCTTGGTTGAGAATTCTGTAGTTAGCTCTGTACTCTACATTTTACTAGGTTAATTAGGTTCTCTGGAATCTACCTTCTTTGAGTTCATTGTAAATTTTGGATAGGATTGTTAAATGTTTACCAGATGTAGAATTGTTAAATATCTTTTCCCAAAATGCAGATTGCTGATTTATCCTTTAGATATTGTTGATTGCTTTACAGAAGTTTTTCAATGTCATGAGGTCCCATTTGTCAATTGTTGCTCTTAACGTAGAAACCATTTGTATTCTGTACGGGAAGTTTTCCCCTGTACCCATATGCTCGAGGATCTTCCTCACCTTCTCTTCTATTAGATTCAGGGTATCTGGTTTGATTTGGAGGTCCTTGATCCACTTGGACTTGAGCTTTGAACAAGGAGATAAGAATGGGTTGGTTTGCATTTTTCTACATGCTGACTTCCAGTTGTACCAGCATCACTTGTTAAATATGCTGTCATTTTTCATCTGGATAGTTTTATCTCTTTTGTCAAATATCAAGTGACCACAGGTGTGTGGGTTCATTTTTGGGTATTCAATTCTATTCCCTTAATCTTCTTGCCTGTCATTGTACCAATACTACTCAGTTTTAATCACTATTAGTCTGCAATACAGCTTGAGGTCAGGGGTGGTGTATCCCCCAGAAGGTTTTTGATTGTTTGAGAATAGTTTCCCCTATCCTAGTTTTTTGTTATATCAGATGAAATTGTAAATTGCTCTTTTTAACTCTATGAAGACTTGAGTTTGAATTCTGTTGGGAATTATATTGAATCTGTAGATTGCTTTAGGCAAAATGGCCATTTTTCACTATTTTAATCCTGCCAATCCATGAGCATGGGAGATCTTTCCATCGTCTGAGATTGTCTTCGATTTCTTTTTTTTTTTTTTTTTTTGCTTGCTTGGTTAGAATCACACCAAGGTATATAATACTATTTGTGACTATTGTGAAGGGTGTCATTTCCCTACTTTCCTTCTCAGCCTGTTTATCCTTTGAGAAGAGGAAGGCTACTGATTTGTTTGACTTAATTTTATACCCAGCCACTTTGCTGAAGTTGTTTGCCAGGTTTAAGATCATCCTTAGTGAGGTAACCCAATCACAAAAGAAGTCAATTGATATGTACTCACTGATAAGTGGATATTAGCCCAGAAACTTAGAATACCCAAGATACAATTCGTAAAACACAAGAAAATCAAGAAGAATGAAGACCAAAGTGTGGCTACTTCATTCCTCCTTAGAATAGGGAACAAAACACCCATGGAAGGAGTTACAGAGACAAAGTTTGGAGCTAAGACGAAAGGATGGACCATCTAGAGACTGCCATATCCGGGCATCCATCCCATAATCAGCCTCCAACCCCAGACACTATTGTATATGCCAGAAAGATTTTGCTGAAAGGACCCTGATATAGCTGTCTTGAGTGAGGCTATGCCAGTGCCTGGCAAATACAAAAGTGGATGCTCACAGTTATATATAGGATGGAACACAGGGCCCCCAGTGGAGAAGCTAAAGAAAGTACCTGAGGAGCTGAAGGTGTCTGCAACCCTATAGGTGGAAAAACAATATGAACTAACCAGTACCCCCAGAGCTCGTGTCTCTAGCTGCATATGTATCAGAAGATGGCCTAGTCGGCCATCATTGGGAAGAGTGGCCCCTCGGTATTGCAAACTTTATATGCCCCAATACAGGGGAATTCCAGGGCCAAGAAGTGGGAGTAGGTAGGTAGGGGAGCAGGGCTGGGTGGGGGCTATAGGGAACTTTCAGGATAGCATTTGAAATGTAAATAAAGAAAATATCTAATTTTTTAAAAAAGGAGTTCTTTGCTGGAATTTTTGAGGTCACTTACATATATGATCATATCGTCTACAAAAAGTGATCATTTGAATTCTTCCTTTGCAATTTTTGTCCCTTTGACCTCTTTTTGTTGTCTAATTGTTCTAGCTAGAACTTCAAGTACTATATTGAATAGGTAGGGAGAGAGTGAGCAGCCTTGTCAAGTCCCTGATTTTAGTGGGATTGCTTCAAGTTTCTCTCCATTTAGTTTGATGTTGGCTACTGGTTTGCTATATATTGCTTTTACTATGGCTAGGTATGGGTCTTGAGCTCCTGATCTTCCTGAGACTTTGAACATGAAGGGATGTTGAACTTTGTCAAATGCTTTTTCTGCATCTAATGAAATGATCATGTAGCTTTTTTCTTTGTGTTTTTTTTTTTGTGTAGTGGATTACATTGATGGATTTCGATATATTGAACTATTCCTGCATCCCTGAGATGAAACCTAATTGATCATGATAGATGATCATTTTGATTTGTTCTTACATTCGGTTGGCAAGAATTGTAATTGAGTATTTTTGCATCAATAATCATGAAGGAAATTGACCTGAAGTTCTCTTTCTTCCTTGGGTTTTTTGTGGTTTCAGTATCAGTGTAATTGTGGCTTCATAGAACAAATTAGGTGGTGTTCCTTATGTTTCAATTTTGTGGACTACTTTGAAGAGTATTGGTATTGGGTGTTCTTTAAAGGTCTGATAGAATTCTGTACTAATCCCATCTGGTCCTGGGCTCTTTTTGGTTGGGAGACTATTAATGACTGCTTCTATTTCTTTTGGGGTTATGGGACTGTTTAGATGGTGTGCCTGCTCCTGATTTAAATTTGGTATTTGGTATCTGTCTTAAAAATTGTCCATTTCATCAAGATTTTCAAACTGAGTTGAGTATAGGCTTTTGTGCAGGATGATTTTTTCAATTTCCACCTTTTCTGTTGTTGTGTCTCCCTTTTTGTTTCTGAATCTATTAATTTGCATACTGACTTTGTGCCCTCTCATTAGTCTGGCTAAGGATTATCGATCTTGTTGATTTTCTCAAAGAACCAGCTCCTGGTTTTGTTGATTCTTTGTTGATTTTTGTTTCTACTTGATTGATTTCAGGCCTGAGTTTGATTATTTTCTGCTGTCTAGTCCTCTTGGTTGTTATTTGCTTCTTTTTGTTCTAGCACTTTCAAGTGTGCTGTCAAGCTGCTAGTGTAAGATCTCTCCAGTTTCTTTTTGGTAGTATTTAGAGCTATGAGTTTTCCTCTTACCACTGCTTTCATTGTATCCCATAAGCTTTGGTTTGATGTGTCTTCATTTTCATTAAATGCTATAACACAATAGAGATTAGCAATCCTGCCTAGGATCAGCCTAGTGACAGGCAAGAATTGCCACTTTAGTGTTAATAGCACCAGGAGGTTTTTACTCTTGGCAGGCCTCAAGAATAATGTAGTGTCACAGACCCCTAAATTCCTAGGCCTTGCTAATTCTTATCTTGTCTGGAGAATCTCCATTTGTCAGGAGAGTAAATCAACTTGCTATAGGTATGGAATGTAGCCTGCTAAAGATTTCTATCTCAGAGATTTCCAGGCTCTTTCTGCAGACCAGTTGAGCCACTGGCTCCGTCTTATTGTAATGCTTAATTACTTACTGAATAGGTTAAACTTCCTTGCTACTTTCTGGGATCTTGGAACACTGGGTTTAGCTATGTCAGAATTCAATCTTAAAAGGCACTTATAATAGGGTAATACTGATAGAAAGCACGTGGATCCATACACTAGACTAACGCAGGAATGGAAAATTAATGTATGTGTTAGAACACCAGACTCCAGGAGGAGAGCTTCCTTGAAACTCTTTTTTCCTCATGAGCAGCTTTTAGGCATCCCTGCCTGACAGGCTGACTCAACCGGAGTGCCGAGGCATACCAGTATCAAAAAGCAAAGCCTTTGGTGTTCAGTTTTATCCCCAAACTTTTGTTACCTGGCATCCAATGGGCCTAGTTCACTTACTACTTTCTATCCTTAGTTCCAAAATCCCACATCCTGGGAAACTCTCCAGAAGTCTGGAATAGAAAGTGGTCATGCACTGAGGATATGTTTAACCAGTGAATGAATGAAGGCTTTTATCCTTCACATGAGGTCTCTCTAAGGCCACAGATGGAACACAGGTTATTCAGCTCCTATATATGTGAGAACCACTCTCTATGGCCTGTGCATTAAGATGTATGTTGAAAAGTTAAATAAAGAATATTCAGAAATGTGAAATTTTTTATAAAAGTTGATTTTAGAACCTATAAATAGAGTGTCATTGTAACATAGCTACACTCATTTTGTGCATTGTCTATGGCTGCTTTTCCAACATGGGGACTCTAGACAGCTAGAGGGTTAGGGGTGGCAGGACCATGGCATGCAGCAGCAAAATCGCAAGTGAACTCCAGATACTGGCTTTCTGCCTTTCATCTGAGCCCAGAGGTTACTGTGACATGTGCAACCATGGGTCTGGGAATGAGCAGTCAGGGGACTGTTTGCTGTCTTCTGAGTATGTAGAGGATGGTTCCCATGCTAAAGTCCTGTTCTTCAGTTGGTTTGTGATTGATCAATAAAGATGCCGGTGGCTATTTGCTGGGCCAAAGAAAATAGGCAGAACTTCCAGGTCCCTGGAGACAGGCTAAGAGATTTAGGGGAGGAAAAGAGAATTTCACCATGCTTTGAAGGAAGAAAAGGAGACCTGACATGTGACATCTCAGGCAGAGCATGCGTAGGCCGCTTCTCCATGTTTGACACATAACTAAGCTGAGGGCAGACTTAGCGTATTGAGCTGAGACTAAAGGTAATGGCAACTGAAACTGAGAACAGATTAAGAGTTGCTGAGCTAAAAGCATTGCAAAGGGCACTCTAACCATGGGAGATTAGAAGTGCCCAGCAATTGAGCCAATAAGGATGGTTGAAAATAAGAGTGTGTGTGTGCGTGTGCGTGTGCGTGTGCGTGTGTATGTGTGTGTGTGTCTTTCATCTGCAGATTTAAGGGAACCAGGGCATGGCTGGCTGCTTGGTCTGCCTGGAGCTTAAAGCAAAGTAACAAAAACTGTATGCTACATGAGTACTTTGAAATTCTCCTGGATTGTAAAGGGACTCAGAGGGACATGAGAAAAATAGTGGTCAAGGTCTTCCCAGCCTAGGAATATATTTAGATTTGTAAACACACTGAGTTTAATGGAAGCAAATAAATGACAGTTCCTTATGTATCTGCTTACTGGTGATTCTCTCATCACAGGAAGCACACACATACTGCAGGAAGTGCTTTACCAGCCCTAAGAATTGCTAGCCAGATGGTTCACTTCACCCTATAGTGTAGCCTCCCCCAGCCTGAAGCAGGCTGGTACAGACTTTGTCGACACTGAGGTGGGGCCACCTGTGGTGCAGCTTTCCTACTTGGTTGGCTTCTTTTGAAGTGTCAACTGCCCTGAGATTCTGTTACCAGGAAGACAGGCTGAACCTGTCTTCCTGAGACATTCCTGAATAAGCATCCAGCCTGGCCACCAAGTGCTGGCAGAATGGCTCTAGGCACCAAGAATGGACTGGGGGGAGGGGGTCTTTCCCCTTATAAGCACGGTCTCTTAATAACTCGTGGGCCTTGATCAGAAAAATTTGTCTTGGCTTCATTATCTTTTCTCAAAGTCTAAGTCTCTTTCAGCCCCAGCCTGCCTTCCAGAAATACCTGGTTCATGTAGGCCGTGGGCCGGCTTACAACACTATAGGAGGAACAGTTTCACACTATAGGCTTGTCTCTCCTCCACTTCCAGGAAACTAAAGCAAACCTGAAACCTGAATAAATGTTTAATGTGGATAACAGGCAAATCTTGCCTTCTCTCTTCTAGTCCTTTAGAAACTGTGATAGTCTGGCTGATCTAGATAATTTACAGGCTTCTTTAGATGTTTGTTACTAAGCCTTAACTTTAGCAGCCAAATGGAAACATACTCTTCAATTAAAGGGATTCAGATATTGTGTTAGTCTGTGTCCAAATTTTAATGAAGCTTCTAAAATCAGTAACTCATTAAAATGCTAAAAGCAACTGTGTATATTCTCACAGAAATGCTGTGAAGGACACTACTGGGTGGATGGGTAAAGTGAAGTTCCAAGATGTCAAGAAACAGACTCAAGTGATGTAACTATTGTTCTGTGTCCTCAGCAGGATGCAAGTGCCTGGAAATATTTTTCAATGTGATGAGTCAGAATTGTGGACAATGAAAGAGTTGACTAACGTCAGATCAGAGTAGAGAAAGGCAAGTTGGTTGAATATACTGAAGAGGAGTAATAAGCAAGGCTGGTAAAAGAAGCATGAACTCCCCCAAGACAGTGAACTACAATAGATTCAGGAGCTGTAATCTTTTCAGTGTCAGTGTCTGTCATGCAACAAGGGCAGCTTTGATTGGTCAGATAGTGGACTGGTACTAGCTTTATAGAGCAACAGCACTGTTGTATAAAATTGTGGTTAATTTTGATTGTTCAAACTCAATCAGAAGTGCTGCTGAAGTACCTCTCATGCTTCAGGTGGACTTGAAAGCCCAGATAGTTGGATGCTTCTAAAAGCTTGTTTAAATGGAAGTCTTCATTTTTATGCTATTGTTAAGGATCATCTCAGACTGTCTTTCACTGTGGAAGGACCTTGATAGAAACCTGTCCTTTGGGTCTCTTGATCCTGGTCTTCTCTCCATATCCACTCTGACAGAGCGCCAAGCTCAATCTGAGGAAGTTGGTTGGAGGTGTCTTCTATCATAGCTTTTATAGTGGTGAAGGGGCACAACGTCAGCCCTGCTATATTGAATTATTCTGGAGGTAGGTATTGGAGTTTTCACAGCCTTTTAAAAATTTTCCTGGCTGGCCACCGCTGGAGCAGCTCAATGTGGAGTCATTAAGTGCCATGGGAGGAGACATCACTTGACAATCCAAGATGGACGGTAGAGATACATGGAGCACCTGGCAGTATCATCACAGCCAAGAGCACCCCAGCATGGGCATGGCAGCAGCCATGTTATAGAATTCTTTCATATCACACTCCTGTCTCTCCTTTGCTTCTCTGATTCTTCTTGGCTATTGAATTCACTTCACTACATTCATTTTCTTTTACAGAAGAAGCTTACAATTTTTGTCAAATTTTGAATATTTTGTCTGAGGAGGTCTAGCTAGTAACAGTGCGCCCCCAAGATGGGGAAAGCCTTTTGAATTCTCTGGGTCTAGTTTCTATATTTGTTTATGCATATCTTTGGCCAAACTGGAGTAAACAGGGTAGGAAGTTCAATGGGGTTCAAGGTACTCTCTCTCAGTTTGACATCATTAATGAAAGGAAATAAAACTGTAATTCATGTAATGTATGTTAAATAGCCCAAAGAGTTGTTTGTGAGCTTTGAAACCTGGGGCTGAGAACATAGCAGAACAGACCAGGACATGCCCGGGCAGGCCCATTGCCTCCCTAGCTCCCACCCCTCTGACCTAAGTTAAATGTTACAGGCTGCTGATGTTTAAATGGACCAATCATGTGAAACCGCGCCAATTCCTCCCCCAGCCCCACTCCTTTTCTATAAAAACCCCTAGCTTCCAAGCCTCGTGGTCGAATCCACTGTCTCCTGTTGTGTGAGATACGTTTCGACCCGGAGCTCCGCCATTAAAAAACCTCTTGTTGTTACATCAAGGTGTTGTGTTCTATTCGTGATTCTTGGGTGCACGCCGAATCGGGAGCTGAGTGGGGGTTTCCCCACTGAGTTCTTTCATTAACAAGTTTCATTAGTGTCTTTTTTTATACCATCTATGAATATTTATTAATACTTGTTACTATCAAATACATATTTGAATATGTAATTATGAAACTCTCCACATAAATCTGTATTTTATTGTGTTCCCCTATGGATTGTTCTGGGAGTAGCATATTACCCAAGAGAGACCTTATTTAAAAGTGAGAAATGAGTATAGGAAATGATATATTAAGGTAATGATGGTAAGGACTTGGAGTGCTTTATGAGGGGGAATGGTTTGGGTAAAACAGCTGTTTGTCAACTGTCTAGGTACAATCAGACATGGAGGAGGAATTTTGCACTTTGAGAGTGTCCAGTTTTCTACTGGCTACCTCACAGAGGGAATATAGGCCCTCTTAGGCAGCCAGATCTCTTTGTTCTTTGTAATTATTCACTGACTTGTGTGTGATAGGGGTTAGTGGTGCTTAGACTGCAGAGGAGTTGGATCCTTCTACTGAAAGATTTTTAAAGAGGCCAGGTTCTTTATCTTTGAGAGCCTAGGGAGACATTAAGATTCAACCAGAGAGTAATCATTCCAGGAACCTGTCAAGTATCTCTGATTCTCAATGGACTCTTCTGAGGATGCAAATGTACAGAGAGAACGTTGTTATAAGGGGCCAGGCTTCTCAGTTTTAAGCATAGGCATGAATATGTCGTGCACCAGAAACCAGAGAATGAGAAAGAGCTGTCACCCTAACCAGGTATTATTGACTCCGAGCCTCTACATGGAAGAGGAGAGTGGAATCTCCCTGGTCACTATAAGTGTCACCAAATATGGTGACTGAGAGTCATGGGCAATGGAAGAGTTAACCCAGGAAGATCAGAGTAGATTTGAGATACTTCAAGGAAGCCTCAGCAGGGCAGCAACAAGAACTTCCAGGCCTGAAATGGTAGGTAGACTGCCATGGATTCTATTTGGATTCTACATTTTTTTGGCTTTGGTTTCTGTTGCGAGCTGGCCCGCAGCTCACAAGAAATGGGGGTACACCTGGGAGGCAGACTGGAGCTGAAAGAGAGAATGGAAGCCAAGATGATCCACTGTTCAAGGCTCCCATGTTTATTAGAAGTCTGCTCTTATAAAGGGTGGAAACCCATCCCCTGCCACGCCAAGTTTCTTGATGCTGTGATGCCAAGTTGTTAGCACAGCCTTTTAGCAGTAAGTTGCCAAATTTACAGGTTGTAGTTAATTCAGGAAAATCTCGGCGGACTGGTTCAGCCTCTAGGCAGGTGGTAGGCAGTGTCACATCAAAGGAAACCAGCCTAGTCAGAGGAGCTGCACCGCAGGTGACCTGCCTCAGTGGTAGGTCTGAACCAGCCTGCTTTAGGCTGGGGGAGGTTACAGGTTTCTGTCATGCAAAAGAGGGCAGCTCTGATGGTGTAGTGTTTGACTCTGTGCTGGGGTTGAGTTCATGGGGTAGCAATTCTGAAGTACAAGACTGGTTAAATTTGATTGACTTTCTTCAACCTTGCAATTGCCACAGTGCTTCTCACACTAAAGCTAACTTGACACTTTTGGACAGCCTGGAAAGAGATCATAATTTGTCCTTTGAAGTCTCTGCTTTCCCTGTGTTATTAGGGCCAGTTCCTGGACAAGACTTGCATTGTGGAAAGTCTCCGGTAGGAACTTGTTTTGGTTACTCAATCTCCATCTCGCTATAGCTATGACCCTTGCTTTTCCTTCCTTGCATTATATCTAGAACACCAACAGATACATGAGTTTGGCCGGCTCTTGCCTAGGAAATGTAGTGGGTGTTACTCCTAGTTCCTCTCCTATTTAAACACAGCTGGAGTTTTCATCCTTCTTCTTTGAAGGAATACAGATATATCCTGCATCATTAATTTGATTGGAGCCTTGGGAAGTTTAGCAAGAGAAATGCAACATTTTGAATAATAAACTTTCTAACTTGACATTTCCTCACACATAAGAAAGTGCCTGCGTCTCAGGTCCCTGGGTACCTCACTAATTTATACACATGAAAGTCTGTGTCATGAAGATTCCATTTGGCAACATTCCCAGCAATGTACGGAGCTGTGAGCCGAGGATTAATTTCTAGCCCTGTTTCTAGGCCTATTACTGAACAGACTTCAAAATCCTATTAGAAATTATAATGCAATTTAACATATCCCCAGTTCTCGCAACACTCCAGGGACTTGATAAGATGATTTACCTGGAAGGTATTTATATTTATTGCTTCTTGTATTATAAGGCCAAACATTTCTAATTTGTTATTTAACGATTCTTACATTGAATTCTTATTCTGTTGTCCTCTAAATTCTCATTGAATAGAAATGAGAGGCTGGTTTTGTATGGAGGAGAGAGAAGACTTCTCCAAGCCCCTGCAGCAATGTTCAAGCTGCTTATGGCTGGGTGTTGACATTGGTGGAGCAGTTAAGACTCAGACTTTTAAAAATTTAACTACTTTCCACTCTGCCTATGAAATCAAACAACATAAATAAATGTTATTTGAAAATTATTTGATAAATGTAATTTAAAATTTTTTAATTTAAACATTTAAGTGAAAAATAATTTTTAATAATTCCACCAAGCAGTTACTATAATCTGTAATATATTTGACTTATTTATTAAATGTAATGATTGCATGTATTTGTGCATATATGTGCACACAGGCACTGAAGTGTTATCCCTGATTGTAGACTGTTTTATTTAAATCATTCAGAGACCTTAGGAGATGAACATTACTATCGGCTACATTTTCTAAAAAAAATGGAATTCTAGATTCATCTAAGCAATCTGAACAAATATTTTTTTATCTCAGACTCTTTCACAACCTTGAGATTATGTTTCCATCTGGGAAACATAGTAGGGTGTAAGTATAAACATGATGTCATGTTGATGACTATACATTTTATCCTGAACTTAGTTACGGTATATTCTTTGTTTCCTACTTTAAAATTTTTACACATGCTTATTACTGTTTCTAAATTATCTTAATATCTGGACACTTTGCTGAAGTTGTTTATCAGCTGGAGAAGTTCTCTGGTAGAATTTTTGAGGTTGCTTATGTATACTATCATATCATTTGCAAAAAATAATACATTTATTTCTTCTTTACCAATTTGTATCCCCTTGATCTCTTTTTATTGTCTTATTTTTCTAGCTAACACTTCGAGTACAATATTGAATAGATATGGGGAGAGCGGGCGTCCTTGTTTTGTCCCCAATTTCAATAGGATTGCTTCAAGTATTTCTCCATTTAATTTGATATTGGCTGTTGGTTTGCAGTAAGTTACTTTTATTATGTTTAGGTGTGGGCCTTGGATTCCTGATCTCTCTAATACTTTTAACATGAAGGGAGTGTTCTATTTTGTCAAATGCTTTTTCTGCATCTAAGGAGATGATCATGTGATTTTTTTCTTTGACTTTGTTTATATAGTGGATTACATTAATGGATTTTCATGCACTAAACCAACTTTGCATCCCTAGGATGAAGCCTACTTGATCGTGGTGAATGATGACTTTGATGTGTTCTTGGATTCAGTTTGTAAAAATTTTATTGAGTATTTTTGCATTGATATTCATAAGCGAGATTGGTCTGAATTGCTTTTTTGGTTGGGTCCTTGTGTGATTTATGTATCACAGTAATTGTGGCTTCATAGAATGAGTTAGGTAGTGTTCCTTCTGTTTCTCTTTTATGGAATAGTTTGAGGAAAATTGGTATCATGTCTTCTTTGAAGGTCTGGTAGCATTCTTCAATAAAACCATCTGGCCCTGTTTTTTTTTAGTTGGGAGGTTTTTAATAACTTCTGTTTCCTTGTGTGATGTGGGCCTGTTTAGATAGTTTATCAACTCTTGATTTATCTTTGGTATTATCTTTCTAGAAAACCATCCATTTCATTTGGATTTTCAAGTTTTGTTTAGTATAGGCTTTTATAATAGGATCTGATGATTTTTTAAAATTTCCTCCATTTCTGTTGTTATGTCTCCCTTTCCATTTCTGATTTTATTAATTTGGATAAGTCCTCTTGGCCCTTTAGTTAGTTTGCCTAGGGATTTATCTATCTCGTTGATTCTTTTAAAGAACCAGATTTTAGTATTGCTGATTCTTTTTATTGTTTTCTTTGTTGATTTCATCCCAGAATTGGATTATTTCCTACCTTCTACTCCTCTTGAATGAGTTTACTTATTTTTGTTCTAGAACTCTCAGGTATACTGTTAGGTTGTTAGTGTACGATCTCTCCAGTTTCTTTACCAGGGTACTGAGTGCTATAAAATTTCCTCTTAGCACTGCCTTCATTGTATCCCATAAGTTTGGATATGACATGTCAATATTTTCATTAAATCCCAGGAAGTCTTTAATTTCTTTCTTTATTTCTTCCCTGACCAAGTTATCATTGAGTAAAGAGTTGTTCAGTTTCCAAGTGTATGTGGACTCTCTGTAGTTTTTGATGTTATTGAAGAGCAGCCTTAGGCCATGATGATCTGATTTCAATCTTCTTGTATCTGTTGGAGGTTGTTTTATGACCAATTATATGATCAGTTTTGGAGAAGGTACCTTGAGGTGCTGAGCGGAAGGTATATTCTTTTGTTTTAGGGTGAAATGTTCTGTAGATATCTGTTAAATCCATTTGGTTCATAACCTCTCTGTGTCACTGTGTCTCTGTTTACTTTCTGTTTCAATGATCTTCATTGGTGAAAGTGAGGTGTTGAAATTTGAACCCCACTATCATTGTGTGTGGTTCAATGTGTGTTTTGCGTTTTAGTAAAGTTTCTTTTATGAATTTGGGTGCTCTTGCATTTAGGGAATAAATGCTCAGAATTGAGCTTTTCTCTTGGTGGTTTTGCCCCTTGGTGTATATGAAGTGTTTTTCATCACGCTTGATAACTTTTGGTTGAAAGTCTATTTTATTGGATATTAGGATGGCAACTCCTGCTTGTTTCCTGGGACCATTTTCTTGGAAGATCTTTTTCCATCATTTTACTCTGAGACAGTGCCTGTATTTGTTGTTGAGGTGTGTTTCTTATATGCAGCAAAATGCTGGATCTTGTTTGTGTATCCAGTCTGTTAGCTTCTATCATTTTATAGGTGAGTTGAGTTTATTAATATTGAGAAATATTAAAGAGAGATGCCTGTTGGTTCCTGACATGTTTGTTTTCATAGGTGGCTTTATGTGCTTCTTGCTCTCTGCTTTTCACTGTGTTGTTAGGTGCTTAATATCTTGTCCTTTCTTTGGTGCAGGTATCTTCCTTGTGTTGGAGTTTTTGTTCCAGGAATCTCTGTAGGCCTGGGTTGGTAGATAGATACTGTTTGACTTTGGTGTTGTCCTGGAATATTTTGGTTTCTCCATCTATGTTGACTGAGAGTTTTGTTGGGTATAGTATACTGTGCTGCCATTTGTGTTCTTGTATCATCTGCATGACCTCTGACCAGGCTCTTCTGGGTTTCATAGTCTCTGTTCAGAAGTCAGTATAATTTTGATAGGTCCACCTTTATGTGTCACTTGGTCTTTGTATGTCACTTGCAGCTTTCAATATTCTTTCTTTGCTCTGTACATTTAGTGTTTTGATAATTATGTGATGAGATTTTTTTTTCTGGTCCCATTTATTTGGTGTTCTATATACTTCTTGTACCTTTATGGCTATCCCTTTCTTTAGGTAGGGAAAGTTTTCTTCTGTGATTTCGTTGAAGACATTTTCAGGTCCTTTTTGCTGGGAATCTCCGTTCTCCTCTATTCCTGTTATCCTTAGATTTGGTCTATTCATTGTGCCCTGAATTTCCTGGATGTTTTGGGTTAGGAGATTTTTATGTTTTGAATTTTCTTTGACAGTTGTATCAATCTCTTCTACAGTATCTTCTATACCTGAGATTCTCTGTTCTATCTCTTGTATTCTGTTGGTGATACTTACATCTGTAATTCCTGACCTTTCCTAGGTTTTCCATTTTTAGATTTGCCTCCATTTGTGTTTTCTACTTCCACTTTTAGGTCATAGACTGCTTTATTCAATTCTTTCACTTGTTTACTTGTGCCTTTCTGTATTTCTTTCAGTAAGTTATTGATATCCTTCTTAAAGGGCTCTATTATCTTCATGAGATAGGATTTTAGGAGAGATTCCTGATTTTCAAGTGTGTTAGTGTATTCAGGGATTGCTGTGGTGGGAGAAATGGTTTCTGATGATGCCCACATATTTTGGCTTCTGTTGCTTATGTTCTTATGCTTGCCTTTTGCCATCTGGATATCCCTGGTGTTTGTTGATGTGAGTGACTGTATGGAGTCTGGCTCTTTTGTACCTGGGTTGCTTCTTGTCTCCTGGTAGTCTTGTGGCCCTGCCTGTATCAGTTCACCTGTTAGGCCTTCCAACTGGGGGCTCCTCTCAGGGGCAGAGAAGCTGCTAGATCTCCTGGGAGGCCTTCAGAATGTTGGGTCTTCAGTAGAGCAGTCAAGCTGTTGTCGAACTGCCCTTAGTTCAGACAAATTTCAACTGCTCTGAGAGGAGCAGATCCTCAATTGCTCTGAGTGCAGAGGCTCCTTAATTGTTCAACTGCTCTGAGTGTAGTGGGTCCAACTGCTCTGAGTGCAGCGTGTCCTCTAGGATAAATCAGGATATGGTGTCTTCAGAGGAGCAGACCAACTAGGAGTCTGCCCCAGCAGAAAAGACCAGGCATAAGGGGTGGAAGGGACAGAAGGGGACCCTCTAACCCATAATTGTTTCTGTCTGAGAGAATTAAAGGGATGGAAATGGATAGGAACCTGAAGAAAAGAAAGGCCAGTGACAGATCCAAATTAGGATCCAACTCAAGGGGAGGTCCCAAGGCCTGACACTATTACTGAGACTATGGAGAGCTCACAAAAAGAGACCTATCATGACTGCTCTCTGAAAGACCCAACAAGCAGCTGAAAGATTCAGGTACAGATATTTGCACTCAACCAATGGACAGAAGCAGCTGACCCCTGTTGTTGAATTAGGGAAGGCTGAAAGGAGCTGAGAAGGGCAATCCTGTAGGAGGACCAGCAGTCTCAATTAATCAGAACCCCCAAGATCTCTCAAACACTGAGCCACCAAACAGACAGCATACACCAGCTGATATGAGTCTCCCAACACACATAAAGTAGAGGACTTGCGGGTCTGTGTCCATTCAGAGATGATGCACCTAACCCTCAAGAGACTAGAGGTCCCAGGGAGTTTAGAGGTCAGGTGGAGTAGGGTGGGGAGAAGGTATGGGATGTGGAGCAGAAGGGTGGATGGAGAAGATGGAATATGGAATGTAAAAATAAATTGAAAATAAAATAAAATTTTAAAAAATAATAAATTATTTTAGACACAACATTTAACTTGTGGCTGACCAGTTGGTTGTACTTTTAGAAAATAGAGTATTTATGTCTCAAAAACTTAAAACTTCAAGATGGAATAAATTTTTTTAATTATAATAAAGAATTCCAAAAACTTAGGGCATCAACGTTTTACTGAGGATGAGAGGGATACTTAAGGCCTTTGCTGAGGGCCATGGCAGTTAGTTAATAGTTGCTGTGAGATGGATATCATTTTCTTTAATGGTATAACAACTGAAAAGTAACCTGTATGTCGGTAAATAAGTTCCCACCCATGCTTATGCTGGCAAACCCAACCAAACTAATTGAATCACACACAAAAAAAGACAATAAAGTAGGAGGAAAGCTCCGTGGGGACAAGGAAGGGTTTCAATAAAAGAGGGAGGAGGGTTCAGGATAATGGGATAAAAATGGCTAAAATTTACTATGAGAATATGGAATTTTTTTTAGAAGAAAATACATGGGAACTACTCCACTGGGGTACAGTATTGTCCTCTTGGTGCAATGAAGTCAGATATGACCATTGGTCACCATGAAACAGAAATTACTTTGGCCCTGTAGTCACAGCAATGAAATAAGAGGCACAATCTTAGGTTCTTAGGTCTATGATAGTGAGAAGGGGGTGCAGATGTTGGAAGGTGCAAGAGGACATAGGAGATGGAAGGTTCACTGGAGGTGGGTCTCCAAGATGCAAATTCCCTGAATTCATTATCCATGATGAGGTGGGATTTTTCCAGTGATGCCACTTTTCTTGAGCCCCCATCCAAAAACAAAACAAAACAAAACAACTCCTGGAAATATCAATTCATATACATGCTCCTGTGTGAAAACCAAATAAAATAAACTCATTGGTTTGCCAAGTTGATCTTAGAAGGAATCCTTTCTTAGGTGTCTCATTAGGATTTTGTCTGGAATGAGTAAATATTAACAAATCACATTTCCAACTCTGAGTTTGAACCCTATTCTAGCTATTTAGAACTCTGTCACCTGAGGCAATTATTTAACCTCTTGGAGACTATAAAACAGACATCCTGTTGGTGTTCTGACCCAGGATTTCCACTTGCTTGGCAAGTCTCGTTCCCCGCCCCCCCCCCATTGCCTTGCATCACTGAGCTGCATTTCCACTCACAGAGATCTGTTTTAAGTTGAGGATTGTTAAAGGATTAAATGGTAGGATTGTCATAAGCATGTATAGTAAATGCCAGGAAAATGTAAGCTATTGTTAGAGAAAAAGGAATAGAAAAATAATTTTAATACATGCAACACCAAACTCTGACTATAAGCAATCCATGTATTTGCACATTCGAACCTCCACCCTCAGCCTTGTCTTTCTCAGAAAAGTTTATTCTAACTGGCATCTAATGTGGAATTGCTTTTATTCTTACAAATGGCTCAGTGTGAATTAAACCATTTTTAAATTAAGCACAGAAATGAAAATGTCTGCTTTCCTGTCAGCCTTTTTACTCTTTGTTATTCAATCACTAACAAGAGGTTTGGAGTGTGAGTCTGCTTATTTGAAGAGGCAGAAATCTGATTTCCATAACTAGTTTCAGTCTCAAAGGAAAAGAGTCAGGAAGTAAAGTAACTGCGAAACAGAAATGGTGGACAAATCCTGCTCAAGAGTTCAGGCAGCTGAAGCTACCCACCCAGATGAAGCCAGAGTTTTGGAGAGTCAGCAGGGAATTTGTCAAATGTACTTGATTGTACATCTGCATGCAGACTTTTCAGGTTGTTGAGGTCTGAGGGAGAGCACCAGACCGTATAGCCTTTAGTCACAAGGACTGAGAAGGGAAAGGAGCCCCTCACCCAGAGCTCTGACTAGACTTTACTGACAGATAACTCCAGCACAACTACCAGCTGCTTAAGGCCTTTCTTCCATTCCAGCTACAAACCTATAATTTTCCAGGAATCTCACAAGAATCTGCATTTACAAGAAGGAGACATGCACCTATTGTGCAACCCTAGTGGCTCCTAGAAACAATCATTAAGACTATGATTCCATGCAAGGCATCTTGAGAGAGATACCTCGCTGTACTGGCTAGTTTTGTGTCAATTTGACACAGCTGGAGTTATCACAGAGAAAGGAGCTTCAGCTGAGGAAATGCCTCCATGAGATCCAACTGTAAGGCATTTTCTCAATTAGTGATCAAGGGGGAAAGGCCCCTTGTGGGTGGGACCATCTCTGGGCTGGTAGTCTTGGGTTCTTTATAAGAGAGCAGGCTGAGCAAGCCAGGGGAAGCAAGCCAGTAAAGAACATCCTTCCATGACTTCTGCATCAGCTCCTGCTTTCTGACCTGTTTGAGTTCCAGTCCTGACTTCCTTGGTGTTAAACAGCAGTATGGAATTGTAAGCTGAATAAACCGTTACCTCCCCAACTTGCTTCTTGGTCATGATATTTGTGCAGGAATAGAAACCCTGACTAAGACACTCACTTTCCTATAAAAAAAAAAAAAAGAACATGAAGAAAGAGAGGGAATTTATTAGCAACCTGTAAAACCTTTTTGAATTTGTTCTTTTTTATTAAAAAAATATACATGGTGTTTTTCCTGCGTGTTACCATGTGTATTCATGCAGTGCCCATGGACTTCAGAGGAGGGCATTGGATCTCCTGGAACTATAGTTACAGATAGTCATTAGCTACTTTGTGGGTTCTAGGAATCTTATACAGGCCCTCTGGCAGAGCAGTCAGACCTCTTAACTGATGAGCCACTTGTATAGCCCCAACAATCTTTTTTATAAGTAATATTTTTATCTATTCTCTGAAATTTTCATATATGTATACAACGATCTTGGTTATGCATACCTTATTTTCACAGTCTAAGTCCCCAGAACCTCCTCCAACAAACTTTCCTTACAACACCATGTCTTGATTGATTGATATCCTAATGAGCCCAATTAGTGCTCTTCATATCGGCACAGGTGTGGGTCATTTACTGAGACATTGAAGCCTACCAGTGGCCACCCACTCAAAGAAACCTGACTCTCAGTCTCCACAGACTGCCAATAGTTAAGGTGGGGCCTCAATAGCCTCTCCTGACCAGTGCTGGATTCTTAATTGGTGCAGATAAACACAACTACTGTGAATTCATATGTGCAACAACTATGTTATGTCCAGAAGAGAGTATCTCAGCTTTTCTTTTCATCCTCTGGTTTATGAGTTCTTTCATCTTTTCTACCAAGCTTCTACTTAAGACTTGTAGTTGGAGAAGGAGCAGGTTGATACAGATGTTCCTTCTGTGACTGAATACTCACAGCTGCTTATTCTCAGCACTTTGCCTTAACCACTACCTACGATAATAAGATGTTTTCTGAGCAAGGTTGAGAGCACCACAGATCTGTGGATATAAGCATAAACACATAGAACACAGTTTGATGACATGACTATTTAGAATAACCTAGATCTTCTCCTAGGGACTAGGATCTCCTAAGCTTTTGGCTTTGACCATTTTTATGGTACCAGAAGGAATTCCCACATACAGAGCAGTCTTGGCACTATTGCATGTTGTCCTGCAGGTAGTATCATTGGCATGAAGAGCCCAGTGCTGTATAAAATTGTTGTCTTTTCTCACTCAGAAACATGAATAGAGCCTTCCAAAACTAGGAAAACCAGCCTCTGGGAAGACAGTTTCCGTTTTTGTTGTTGGCGGTGGTAGTTTATTTAGGAACCCTCTGACATGCAGCTTGATAGCCTCCACAGTGGTGTCTATGGCTAATGCTAAGGCAGTGTTGCTATCCTTTGAGAAGAGTATGCCCACACTTGGCTCTATCTTAATTTTTTCAAACCACCCTTCTTTCTTTGAGTATTCTTATCTAAGCCTTTAATAAGACAATTTTAATGAAAATGTGGAACTCTTCTGTGTCAAAGCCACGATCTCCATTTTTGACTCAGTTGAGGTCCCATAAATTCTGGGGAACCCTCTCAATCTGCCAAGGATGACGATAGAAAGCTTGTCCCCTTACCACTGACAGAGGAGTAGTGCAGTTGGCATTTCCAAGAAGTTCTACAGCAGCAATCCCAGAAAATTTAGGCATAGTATTCCAGGTTTGAAGATGAAATATATTTTCCCATACTTTGAAATGGCTAAGAACAGCAAGCATCTCTTTATATGCTTATGTCCTATTTCTGTATCTTGTGTGCTCAAATGTACCATTTTCCAGTTAGATAGCTGTGGTCTTAATACCAACTTTCTGGGGCTTCTTCAGTTATTCTAATTACAAGTTCTACGTCAGGCTGTGCTGGGAGTACTCTGTAGCTTGCAGTACTGCCTTCCTACTGTAGTTTTCAATGAGCAAGACTATTAAATTATGAGGGAGTTCAATTTATTAATTTTGAAAAAATATACCTCCAAGAAACACAATTTGAAGAACAGACTCTTTAACATCTGTGGATAATCTAATGAAGTGCTGTAATTTGAACATATTCGCTAAGAGTTAAGATGTTTGGAAGTTAATAGTATTTTGAGGTAGGGATATGAGGAACAACTACAATGAAATGAATTCATGAGAATGGAGGAAGGATGGAAAGATTTGTGCTAGCATTTTTCCTTTACCTCTTCTGTGATGGCCTCTGCTATGTTACCATGTGATGAAGCCAGTGCCAAGCAGATGATGATACTGTTTTTGGATTTGCAAGTCTTCAGAACCAGGAGCAAAGTAAATCATCATTCTTTATAAAGTATCCAGTGTCAGGTATTTAGTTATAGCAACAGAAAGTGGACAGAGACACTTCAAGAGGCTGAAAATGATCAAGCAATAAGTGGGCTTCTTATTTAGTAATAAGATATTCTATATATTAGCATAACAACATTAATCCATCTTTTTCTCCTCCACTTTAACCAGGTATGGTTTCCATTTTAACCAGATAAGGAAACTTAGGTACAAAGAGGGTAAGTGATTTGCTCAGTGTGCTGCTTTCAGTAAGAATGCCCACCCAAAGAGTCATATATTTGAATGCCTAGTCACCAAGGGTGGAGCTATTTAGAAGGATTAGTTGATATCTTCTTGATGGAGAATATGTGCCACTGGGGTTGGGATTTGAGGTTCCAAAAGCCCATTCTGGGACCAGTGCATTCCTCTCTGCCTGTGGATATGATGTAGAACTCTCAGCTACTTCTCTAGCACCATGTCTGCCTGTCTGCCACCATGCTCCCTGCTATATGACAATGGATGAAATCCTGGAAATTGTAAGCAAGCCTCCTCCCCCCCTCCCCACCAAGTAATTTTTTTTTCCTTTATAAGAGTTCCTGTCATCATGGTGTCTTTTCACAGCAATAGAACACAGACTAAGACACTCAGACAGTTGTTTAATGATTGAATCAGAATCAAATGTGGATTATCTGATTCACAGCTATTGCTTAATGTGATAGCTATTCATTGTCTCTCTGTCTCTTTGTCTCCCCGCCTCCATCTCACTGTGTGTGTTTTCAAAACCAGTTTCTCTCTGCACATGTTAAAATGTTGTGATGGAATGTTTCACACATGTGAAGTAATCAAGAACTGCAGAGATGTTTCTTTCGTGCTTGTATCACCTAGTGTCAGTAACTCCTGTTGAATTTTGTTGTTATTTAAATCTCTGTTCCTTTTATTATTCTGAAGCAAATCCTAGACATCAAGTTATTTCTTTCCTAATTATTTCAGTCCATATCCCGAAAGATTAAAAACCCTTAAAAACTTATCACAATGCCATTACTCCCCCATACAAAATTCCCCTGAGTTTTGTAGTATCAGAGGGTTTTAGAGAGATCTTCTGAATCATGTGTGACGATGCCCCACCTCTGGCCTTGTAAATGCTGCTCAGAACAGTTGTAGTGCACTACTGACAGAATGCACCAAGGTTGCCAAATAAAATAATTCTTGGTTAATGAAATTTGAATTTTAGATAAAGTTACTTTTTTGGTATGATAGTATTCAAAATATTTTGTGGGACATATTTGGACTATAATAAGTATTTGTTGTACATTAATTATTCAAGTTTTACTGAGTAACCTATATTTCTATTTAATAATAAGGGCTAGTCCTAACACTACCAGGGAAGAAGGATCAAAATCCCTCTGAGAGAAGATATACCTATAAAAAGATGTAGACATGCTTCCGGTTTCTATCTGCACCCAGGAGCTAAGGCCCTCCGTACACAAATCCCATCAGGAGATAGCTGGTCACGCAGGAGTGCTCTCACTCTTAAGCTCAGAGGTGAGATTGCCACTTTCACTCCAATAACTTTCCTAAGCAGGACAGACCAGGAGTCCACAGGACACAGGAACAGTGAAGCAACTGGGACAGGATCTTTCCAGTCTGCACCTGCACCTGCAAGCGAAGGTTATCCCACAGCCCTCTGCACCAAATGCTGCCCAGGAGAGAGCTGTTCTTGCCAGGAGTGCTGACACACTTAAGATCACAGGAGGGACAAGCTCCAGTCAGAGACAGCAAGAACATCTAACACTAGAGATAACCAAATGGAGAGAGGAATGTGAAAAAATCTTACAAACAAAAACCAAGGATATTTGACAACATCAGAACCCAGTTCTCCCACCACAGCAAGTCCTGGCTACCTCAACACACAGAAAAAGCAGGATTTGGATTTAAAATCATATCTCATGATGCTGATAGAGGACTTTAGGAAGGACATAAAAAACTCCCTGAAAGAAGTACAGGAGAACACACGTAAACCAGTAGAAGCCCGTAAAGAGGAAACACAAAAATCCCTTAAAGAATTATAGGAAAACACATCCAAACAGGTGAAGGAATTGAACAAAACTATCCAGGATCTAAAGATAGAAAGAGAAAAATAAAGAAATCACAAAGAGAGACAACTCTAGAGATAGAAAACTTAGGAAAGAGATCAGGAGTCATAGATGCAAGCATCAACAACATAATACAAGAGATAGAAGACAGAAACTTCGTTGTGTAAATGTACCACATTTTCTGTATCCATTCCTCTGTTGAGGGACATCTGGGTTCTTTCCAGCTTTTGGCTATTATGAATAAGTCTGCTATGAACATAGTGGAGCATGTGTCCTTATTACATGTTGGAGCATCTTTTGGGTATATGCCCAGGAGTGGTATAGCTGGGTACTCAGGTAGTAGTATGTCCAATTTTCTGGGAACCATCAGACTAATTCCAGAGTGGTTGTACCAGCTTGCAACTTCTCCAGCAATGGAGGAGTGTTCTTCTTTTTCCACATCCTTATCCACACCCCAACACTGTTTTATCTCATGTTTTGTCTCAATAGGAATTTTTCTTTTGTTTTATCCCTTTTCTGTTAACAATTTTAAAATTTATATTCTTGTAAGAAGTTAGCCATGCCTTCCTCCTGAATCCTGTCCTCATTATCTTTTTTAAGAATTTTAATAACAGTCCTAATTATTGCCTGTGTGGCCCAAAATTGAATGGAGATGGTTTCCCTTCACTGCATTGCATACATGTTCTTTTAAAGTTTCTTCATTTGGAAACCTGGAATTATAACCAAGCAGCAAGCAATGCAATAGTTGTGATTTTTAATACTCATGCTTCTCTTTTCTTTATAAAATGATGCATAAGCTTGACATAAGGCAAAGCCTTAACTGGGTTCTGCCCTCATGATTTTCACTCACCTCCTTTTTCAAGGGTAGCACTCTCTTATTTCATAGACAACTTTAGAATTCTAATTTGTGTTACCACTTGGTTACTGCTCTAGAGGTGTTGGGACCTGGGGAAACTGGGTCAAGAAATGAGGCAGACTAAAGTTACATTTAATAACCATCTATATTCAGATAATCTGACAATTGAAAAATTGAAAAAGAGTGACATTTATAAAGTGTGTAATAACAAAGGCAAGACAAATGGGACAAACAAGCCACAAATGGAAAAAACATGTTTTACATATAGGTATATAAGCAAATAACAATAGACAGTTGTAATGAATATATTGAAGTAAACTCAATCCTATCCAATTTCCATGGGAGAGGCTGAAAGCATAATCTAAGAACTACTGCATATGTTTGAAGAAACCAAAGTTATAAGACTCTTGTCTTTATTTATTGGACTGTTCATTTAATTCCACTTATGGATCTTGTTCTGACATTTATATGCTGAACTTGAGTTTTTCTCTGTATACCTTTTTTTATTAGATATTTATTTTAGTTACATTTCAAATGGTGTCCCCTTTTCTGGTTTCCCCTCTGAAAACTCCTATCCCTTTCCCCCTTTCCCCGGCTCACCAACCCACACACACACACTTCCTGGCCCTGGCATTCCCCTACACTGGGACATAGGACCTTCACAAGACCAAGGGTCTCTCCTCCTATTGATGACTGACTAGGCCATCATCTGCCACATTTGCAGCTGGAGCCATGAGTCCCACCAGTCTTTGGTTGGTGATTTAGTCCCTGGGAGCTCTGGGTTTACAGGTTAGTTCATATTGTTGTTCCTCCTATGGGGCTGCTAACCCATTCAGCTCCCTGGGTCCTGTCTCTAGCTCCAACATTGGAGATCCTGTGCTCAGTCCAATGGTAGGATGCGATGATCCACCTATGTATTTGTCAGGCAATGGTGGAGCCTCTCCAGATACAGCTATAACAGGCTCCTGTCAGTAAGCATTTGTTGACATCCACAAAAGTGTCTGGGATTGATGATTGTATGTGGGATGAATCTCCAGGTGGGACAGTCTGTGGATAGTCATTCCTTCAGTGTCTGTTCCACACTTTGTCTCTGTAACTACTTCCATGGATATATTGTTGCCTAGTCTAAGAAGAACTGAAATATCCATACTTTAGTCTTCCTTCTTCTTGGGTTTCATGTGTTTTGCAAACTGTATCTTGGGTATTCTGTGCTTCTGGGCTAATATCTGCTTATCAGTGAGTGCATACAACATGTGTTCTTTTGTGATTGGGTTAGCTCACTCAGGATGACATTTTCTAGATCCATCAATTTGCATAAGAATTTCATTAATTCATTGTTTTTAATAGCTGAGTAGAACTCCATTGTGTAAATGCACCACATTTCTGTACTATTTCCTCTGTTGAGGTACATTCCAACTCCTGGCTATTATAATTATGGCTGCTATGAACATAATGAAGCATGTGTCCTTATTACATGTTGGAGCATCTTCTGGGTATATATGAAGGAGTGCTATTAGTGTGTCCTCAGGTAGTGTTATGTCAAATTTTCTGAGGAACCGCCCAGACTGATTTCTAGAGCAGTTGTACCAGTGTGCATTCCTACCAGCAATGGAAGAGTATTCCTCTTTCTCAACAACCTCCCCAGCATCACCTGAGTTTTGATCTTAGCCATTCTGACTGGTGTGAGGTGGAATCTCAGGGTGTTTTGATTTGCGTTTCCCTGATGACTAAGAATGTTGAAAATTTCTTTAGGTGCTTCTCAGCCATTCAGTATACCTTAATTGAAAATACTCTGTTTAACCCTGTACCACATTTTTAATAGGGTTATTTGTTTCTCTGGAGTCTAACTTCTTAAGTTCTTTGTATATATTGGATATTACCCTCTATAGGGTATAGGCATGGTAAAGATCTCTTCCCAATCTGTTGGTTGCCTTTTTATCTTATTGACACTGTTCTTTGCCTTACAAAATTTTGCAATTTTGTTACATCCCATTTGTCAATTCTTGATCTTACAGCACAAGCCATTGCTGTTCTGTTCAGGAATCTTTCCCCTGTGCCCATATGTTCAAGGCTCTTCCCCATTTTCTCCACTATAAGTTTCAGTGAAACTGGCTTTATGTGGATGTCCTTAATCCACTTGGACTTGAGCTTTATGCAAGGAGATAAAAATGAATCAATTCACATTCAACTGACTAAACCACCAGTTGAGTCAGCACCATTTGTTTAAAATGCTGTCTGTTTTCCACTGGATGGTTTTAGTTCCTTTGTCAAAGATCAAGTGACCATAGGTGTATGGGTTCGTTTCTCCGGCTTCAATTATATTCCATTGATCTACCTGCCTGTCAATGTACCAATACCATATTGTTGTTATTTTTTAAATCAGGATTGCTCTGTAGTACAGTGTGAAGTCAGGGATGGTGATTCCACCAGAAGTTCTTTGATTGTTGAGAATAGTTTCTGCTATCCTAGGTTTTATTTTTATTCCAGATGAATTTGCAAATTGCACTTTCTAACTCAGTGAAGAATTGAGTTGGAATTGTGATGGGGATTGCATTGAAGCTGTAGACAGCTTTCGGCAAGATGGCCATTTTACTATATTAATTCTGCCAATCCATGAGCATGAAAGATCTTTCCATCTTCTGAAATCTACTTCGATTTATTTCTTCAGACTTAAAGAAACCAAGTTCTTATCATACAGACCTTTCACTTGCTTAGAGACATGCCAAGATATTTTGTATTATTTGTGACTATTTTGAAGGTTGTTTTTCCCTATTTTTTTCTCAGCCTGTTTATCTTTTCTGTAGAGGAAGGCCACTGATTTGTTTGAGTTAATTTATATTCAGCTAATTTGCTGAAGTTGTTTATCAGGTTTAGGAGTTCTCTGGTGGAAGTTTTGGTGTCATCAGCAAATAGTGATAGAATGACTTCTTCCTTTCGAATTTGTATTGGTTTGATCTCTTTTTGTTGTCTAGTTGCTCTGGCTAGGACTTCAAGTAGTATATTGAATAGGTAGGGAGAAGGTGGGCAGCCTTGTCTAGCCTCTTATTTTAGTGGGATTGATTCAAGTTTCTCTCCATTTAGTTTGATTTTGGCTACTGTTTCACTGTATATTGCTTTTTACTATGTTAGGTATGTGTTGGGAGCTATTAAGACAACTCTATTGTCTTGATCTCTGAATTGGGCTTCTCCCTCCCCCCCCCCAGAAGAAAACGGGGTCAAAAGCGGGCCACTGACGCACCGTTCCGAGAACAACCACAGAATGTTCCAGCCCTAAGTCAGCACCAGATGTCCTGACCACAAGATGTACCCTGATACCACCAAGTTCCTGCTTCCCTGTGTAGTTGCCAAAAGAAAAATTTCCACTGCCCCATTCCTCCTGCTAAGAAGTACTTCCCTTTTTGCTTGTACATTTAAGCCTTGAGCTTTGCTGAATACAGTGACACCTTGATGCTACTCAGACTGCTTACATGTCATTCCTGCACTTGGTATCTGTCTCTCCCTCCCCCCATTTGGTTCTTAGGAGAAAGTCCCCTCGAGACCCTCGAATAACTGGACCTGCTGGACGGATCAAGTGGTGCCAGACGTGGGGCATAAGGTACGACCACCTTCCAGACAATGGATTCGAGAGGTACCACGCAGACAGAGAGACAGTTCTTTGCTCGAGTGTTGCAGACATCGAGAGGTAAGTCTGGGCATTCAGTTGTTGTCCCATTTACCATGGGGAAGGTTCTGACCAAAGAGACAGTTTTTATTCAAGAGATGAAAGGGTCTCTTAAGGAGAGAGGGATTAGAGTTAAGAAAAAGGATCTAATAATTTTGTTTTGTTTTGTTTTGTAGATGAAAGATGTCCGTGGCTGATACTGAGTGGTCCTGAAATACACCCTTTAACCTGGAATAAAGTAGGCAAAGAAATCAATAGTTTAATAAAACAAGGAGAAGATGTCCCTGAGTCCTTTTTTAGCTTAAACAGGCAGAAGAGGGCAGAGAAGGCGCTCGCCTCTTAGCCCTTACTGAAGATTGTTTAGAAAACTCCTGTTCGCTGTCCTGTAAAAGTGAAACCAAACCGCAGATGCCTCCGATGCTTCCGGCATCTCGGCAGTTGTCAATAATTGACGACCCTATTCCTAAAGATTCCCTCCCTACTCCCCTCCCTCCCCAGGCTAGGTCTGCCTCAGGAGAAAAGAGTGCTCTTCAGCCCTCAACAAAACCCAAGAGAATTTATCCGATTTTATATAAAGAATTATCAAATGACCCCCTTGATCCCTAATCTGAGGCGGAACTTGATGAAGTGTCTTTCAATTATGAACGGGACCGCTATGGTCCAGGACCCGGTGCCTACATTGCCATGGAGCCCTTTAAACATCACCCCCTCCTTACTTGCCCCCCATTCCCTCTACTGCTCATCCCATATCGCTGGCTTCTTCATTCGTTCAGCAATTACTTCAAACTAAGAGAGAGCTTCAGACTCAGATTATCAATCTTAAAGATGTTCTAGGACTTCAAAAAGAGCTACAAGACCTCAGTCTAGAGACTCAGAGTCTACAAAGGGCCCTCATGGGGGACCTTCAAGGTCCCATCCCAAAAACCCCTCAAACTGGCCGCAAGGGTCCCTCTCAGAAACAAGGGAATGAAAAATTGACCTTCCCTGTCCTCACCCGAGCTCGAGCCTGTCACGCTGCTCCAGGTCCTGAGGACCCACTCCACTGGCTCCTCCGATAAAGATCAGGGGGAACCAGAGAGTGATGAGGAGGAGGATCAAGCAAACTCTGATTCCGGTGAGGGTGGCATGTCCCCCAATGAAGGGTTGGACACCAACAGCCAACCAGTCTACAAAAAGCTAAAACTGAGACATGTAAAAGATCTTTATTCAGCAGCCAAAAATTATGTGGTTAATGCCCCTTTCACAGTATCTATATTAGAAGGTTTAGCAGGAGAAGGCTACTTGATACCCAATGAATGGAATAAAGTTATTCAGTCTGTCCTCACTAGAGGCCAATATTTAACTTGGAAGTCAGAGTTTGTGGACAGAGGAGAAAATTTGGCTGCAAATAATAAAAAGAATCCTACTAGTAAGACAGCCTCTTGGATTGCTGATAAAATCTGCGGTAAAGGCAACTTTGCTGCAGACAAAAAACAATTAAGGCTCTCCCCTGGTGTCCTCACGCAGACGGCACAGGTGGCCCTGGGAGCTTGGTGCACTGTCCCTGCTGCAGGGGCGCTGAGTATGCCCCTAACCAAGATTATACAAGGGCCCCAAGAGTCCTATGTGCAGTTTGTCGCCAGATTGCAGGAAGCAGCTGAGAGAATTTTGGGACCTGAGGAAAGTGAGGGTCAGTTAATCCAAAAACTCGCTCTTGAAAACGCCAATTCGGCATGTAGGGCTGCCCTGAGAGGTAAAACCAAGTGTTTAGATATAAGTGGTATGAGCAAGCTTTGTAATGAGGTAGATGTGTTTTCCCAACAAGTTTCTAAGTCTATCAACCTGGCTATTGGGGCTGCCTTACAACTAAATAAAGGAGAAAAAAGTTGCTATAGATGCAACCAACCTGGACATTTTGCTACAGGATGCCCTACACAAAGACAGAGAAACCCTAGTCTCAACCATGCCTGCTACCCAACAAAACTCCAGTGAGCTCGGTATGTGGCCTTCTTCACCCCGGGCCCCTCACGGCCTCAGCCCACGCAGGGTGAGCTCGAGGGGCCCGGGAGCAGGATCCCTACCCTGCGGATGCCAGGAGCCCTCGCCCTCGAGGCAGCCACTGGCTAGGCCACGCAGCCATTCTGCAGTGACTCTTGCCCTGCCAATAATGTGCCTGCATGGTGGTGGCCTCCCTGACTCCACCGGCGCCCTGCTCTCCAGGGCCGGGCCTACAGAGGAGCCCCAGTCAGGCCTTTGAGGACACCTCGAAAGTGGCAGCAAGCGTGGTGTGGCGGGAAGAATGGCGGCCACCTAAAGGCCAAGGCTGGGCCTTCGGGGCTTCTGCAGCCTGAGGCGGCGGGTCTGAGCAAGAACACTCTGCCATACACAGACCTGGATGAACCAAGGCTTCAATGGGCCTGGACGAAGGTGGGGGGTGGGGGGCCTCTTCCACTGATTTACTGTGGTCTATATTGAATGCTTCTGCTTTAGCCTTGCTGGATAAGACACAAAGAGATAATGAGTCAGAATTTGAAGATTGTTGGATGTGCTTTTCTGCTTCCCCACCCTTTTATGAGGGCATAGCCATATTTGGAAATTTTATCCTGCTTTCAGATGCTAGGCAGCTCCCCTTCGAGTCAGTTCAGCTTACCTTGACAGAACTCTCTGGGGTAGGAAGTTGTGTGTTGGGCCCAGGCATGCTTCTGCCACGGCCCTTGCTAGGGATTTGCAATAATACGTTTAGAGTAAATAAAAATGGGTTTTCTTATCTTCTTGCCCCAAATGATACCTTTTTGGCATGTTCCACAGGCCTTACACGGTACATTATTATACAAGATTTTATAAATAATAGAGATTATTGTGTCTTGGTTCAGCTTTTTCCAAATTTTAGTATTCATGAGTCAGATGACTTACTGAAGTTTTGGGATCGAGGTGCCTCCTTGCCATCCCGCCACAAAAGAGAGCCTATCTCGGCAGTGACCCTTGCAGTCCTTCTTGGCCTGGGTGCTGCTGGAACTGGGACCCGAACCGCAGCCCTTGTGTCGTCTCAACAGAATGCGCGCAATTACCATCTGCTCAATGAGGCTATTAGCCAAGATATAGAGAATATAAAAAGGGGCCTAGATGATCTTACTGATTCCTTGGTCTCCCTTTCAGAAGTTGCCCTTCAAAATAGAATGGGATTAGATTTGCTCTTTCTACAAGGAGGCTTATGTGCTGCACTTAAGGAAGAATGCTGAGTATATGTTGATAAAACTGGATTAGTTAAAGATAGCATTGCCAAGGTTACTGCCAGTTTAGGGAAAAAAAGAGAGAGAGGACAATAAGAGTCGTGGTACCAAAATTGGTTTTCAACCTCCCCCTGGCTTTTGACCTTGTTGCCCTCTCTTTTGGGGCCCCTATTGGGACTCCTATTATTGATTTCCTTCGGTCCTTGGGCATTTCAGAAACTGACCCGATTTGTTAAATCTCAAATTGATTCATCTCTTTCAAGCACATCTGTTTCAGTTCATTACCATCTGCTGGACGTTGGTGATAACAAGCAGGTTACTGGAGAAGAGTCAGACGTAGATACCGCTTCATCACCCTCGTCTAGGGGAGAGAGACTCAATTTCCATAAAATGCTTAAGATCATTCCCCTCCCCCTAAATTCGGCCATCAGTCTCATGCCACGAATCATTTATAGATTGTCGTAGTCTGTGCTTCCGACATGGTAATATACATTCTCACTATATTGGAAACTAAACAGTCATCCCAGGCTAGACACATCGAAAAATTGGAACTTGAAGCCATCGCCCGTGAAAGTTGTAAGGCTAAGCACTGCAAGAGATTAGTCTGGAAGCTGTTAGACAATCTCTGAGAGGCATGTCTGATTGCATGAAGGTTGAGTGCCTTAGGGCCCTTCCCCCAGGAAAAACGGCACGGGAGCAGGTCAGGGTTACTCTGGGTAAAAATCTGTGGACATGAGAGTCAATCCTGTACATGGCCCCTAACATTGCACACTGGGGATCAGACCTCTACCTCTACCCACGGAGTTTGCTTCGTTCCTAAATCCCTCGGCTAGCCCAGGTTATACCCAACAGACTGAAACTGTTAATTCAAGCCTCATAGATGACTTGTCCTTGTGTCCTTCATGGTTTTAGATAATCACCCGGTGAGCAAACAGACGTTTAGGTGGTCGTTAAAAACGTGGCTACAAATTTATTATACAATATGCCTTTATAAAAATATTAAAACGGGGGAGATGTTGGGAGCTATTAAGACAACTCTATTGCCTTGATCTCCGAATTGGGCCTCTCCCCACCCCAAGAAGAAAACAGGGTCAAAAGCGGGCCACTGATGCACCGTTCCGAGAACAACCACAGAACGTTCCAGCCCTAAGTCAGCACCAGAACAAGATGTACCCTGATACCACCAAGTTCCTGCTTCCCTGTGTAGTTGCCAAAAGAAAAATTTCCGCTGCCCCATCCCTCCTGCTGAGAAGTACTTCCTCTTTTGCTTGTGCATTTCTGCTGCCCCATCCTGCCTGCTGAGAAGTACTTCCTCCTTTGCTTGTGCATTTCCGCTGCCCCATTCCTCCTGCTGAGAAGTACTTCCTCCTTTGCTTGTGCATTTCCGCTGCCCCATTCCTCCTGCTGAGAAGTACTTCCTCCTTTGCTTGTGCATTTCCGCTGCCCCATCCCTCCTGCTGAGAAGTACTTCCCCTTTTGCTTGTGCATTTAAGCCTTGAGCCTTGCTGAATACGGTGACACCTTGATGCTACTCAGATTGCTTACGTGTCGTTCCTGCACTTGGTGTCTGTCTCTCCCTCTCCCCATTTGGTTCTTAGGAGAAAGTCCCCTTGAGATCCTTGAATAACTGGACCTGCTGGACGGGTCAGGTATGGGCTTTGAATTCCTAATTTTCCAAGGCTTTTATCATGAAGAGGTATTGGATTTTATCAAATGCTTTCTCAGCATCTAATGAGATGATCATGTGGTTTTTGTCTTTGAGTTTGTTTATGTAGTGGATTACATTGATAGATTTCCCTGTATTGAACCATCCCTGAATCTCTGAGATGAAGCCTACTTGATCATGATGGATGATCGTTTTGATGTGTTCTTGGATTCGGTTGGCAAGAATTTTATTGTGTATTTTTGCATCAATATTCATAAGGGAAATTGGTCTGAAGTTCCCTTTCTCTGTTGGGTTTTTGTGTGGTTTAGGTATCAGAGTAATTGTAGCTTCCTAAAACAAATTGGGTAGAGTACCTTCTGTTTTTATTTTGTGGAATAGTTTGAGGAGTATTGCAATTAGGTTCTCTTTGAAGGTCTGATAGAATTCTGCACTGAACCCATCTGGTCCTGGACTTTTTTTTTTTTTTTTTTTTTTTTTTCTGGCTGAGAGACTTTTAATGACTGTTTCTGTTTCTTTAGGGAATATGGGACTGTTTAGATTGTTTATCAGATCCTGATTTAACTTTGGTACCTGGTATCTGTCTAAAATATGTCCATTTCATCCACATTGTCCAGCTTTGTTGAGTATAAGCTTTTGTAGTAGGATCTGAATATTTTTTGGTTTCCTCAGTTTCTGTTGTTATGTCTTCCTTTTCATTTCTGATTTTGTTAATTAGGATACTGTCCCTGTGCCCTGTAGTTAATATGGCTAAGGGTTTATCTATTTTGTTGATTTTCTCAAAGAAGCAGCTTCTGGTTTGATTGATTCTTTGTATGGTTCTTCAGCCCTGAGTTTGATCATTTCCTGCCATCTACTTCTCTTGGGTGTATTTGCTTCTTTTTGTTCTAGTACTTTCAGGTGTGCTGTCAAGCTGCTAGTGTATGCTCTCTCCAGTTTCTTTTTGGAGGCACTCAGTGCTATGATTGTGTCTCATAAGTTTGGGCATGTTGTGGCTTCATTTTCATTAAACTCTAAAAAGTCTTTAATTCTTTCTTTATTTCTCCCTTGACAAAATTATCATCGAGTAGAGTATTATTCAGCTTCTACGTATACATGGGCTTTTTATTGTTTATGTTGTTATTAAAGACTAGCCTTAGACCATGGTGATCTGATAGGATGCATGGTATTGTTTCAATCTTCTTGTATCTGTTGAGGCCTGTTTTATGCCCAGTTTATGGTCAGTTTTGGAGAAGGTATCTTGAGTTTCTGAAAAGGTATATTCTTTTTCTTTTTCTTTTTTTCTTTTTTTTTCTTTTTTTTTTTTTGAATAAAATGATCTATAAAGTATCTCTTAAACGCATTTGATTCATAACTTCTCTTAATTTCACTGTGTCTTTCTTTAGTTTCTGTTTCATCTGTCCATTGATGAGAATGGGGTGTTGATGTCTCCCACTATTATTGTGTGCAGTGCAGTGTGTGCTTTGAGCTTTAGTAAAGTTTCTTTTATGAATATGGGTGCCCTTGCATTAGGAGCATAAATATTCAGAGTAGAGTTCTTCTTGGTAGATTTTTCCTATGTCAAGTATGAAGTGTCCTTCCTTATCTTTATGGATAACTTTAGAATGGAAGTTGATTTTATTCCATATTAGAATGTCTACTCCAGCTTTTTTCTTGGGACCATTTGATTGAAGATTTGTTTTCCAACCTTTTCTTCTGAGGTAGTGTCTGTCTCTGTCACTGACATGGGTTTCCTGTATGCAGCAAAATGTTGTGTCCTGTTTATGTATCCAGTCTGTTAGTCTATGTCTTTTTATTGGGGAATTGAGTCCATTTATATAAGAGATATTAAGAAAAAATGATTGTTGCTTCCTATTATTTTTGTTGTTAGAGGTGGAGTTATATTTTTTGTGGTTATCTTCTTTTTGGTGTGTTAAAAGAATATTATTTTTTTGCTTTTTCTAGGGTGTAATTTCCCTCCTTGTGTTGAAGTTTTCCATCTATTATCCTTTGAAGGGCTGTATTTGTGGAGAGATATCATGTAAGTTTGTTTTTGTCATGAGATATCTTGGTTTCTCCATCTATGGTTATTGAGAGTTTTTCTGGGTATAGTATCCTGGGCTGGCATTTGTGTTCTCATAGGGTCTGTATGATGTCTGGCCAGGATCTTCTGACTTTCATAGTTTCTCACAAGACGTCTGTTGTAATTCTGATGTCTGCCTTTATATGTTACGTGACCTTTTCCCCTTACTGCTTTTAATAATCTTTCTTTGTTTACTGCATTTGGTGTTTTGATTATTATATGACAGGAAAATTTCTTTTCTGATCCAATATATTTGGTGTTCTATAGGATTCTTGTATGTTCATGGGCATCTCTTTCTTTAGGTTAGGGAAGTTTTCTTCTATAATTTTGTTGAAGATATTTACTGTCCCTTTAAATTGGGAATCTTCACTCTCTTCTATACCTATTACCCTTAGGTTTGGTCTTCCCATTGTGTCCTGGATTTCCTGGATGTTTTGAGTTAGGATCGTTTTGCATTTTGCATTTTCTTTGATTGTTGTGTAAATGTTTTCTATAGTATCTTCTGCACCTGAGATTCTCTCATCTGTATCTTGTATTCTGTTGTTGACTCTTGCAACTATGGCTCCTGATCTCTTTCTTAGGTTTTCTATCTCCAGAGTTGTCTCCCTTTGTGATTTCTTTATTGTTTCTATTTCCATCTTTAGATCCTGGATGGTTTTGTTCAATAACTTCACCTGTTTGGATGTGTTTTCCTGTAATTCTTTAAAGGATTTTTGTGTTTCATCTTTAAGGGGTTCTACCTGTTTACCTGTGTTCTCCTGTAATTTTTAAGGGAGTTATTTATGCCTATTTAAAATCCTATATCAGGCCGGAGCATCTGGGGGAGCCATCTTGGTTCCCAGATCCCTCAGAGACTAGTCTGTGCAGGCAAGAGTGTGGACTACAGAAGCTAACAGCTTCTGAGACAGGTGGAAGCCACAAAGCTTCTGGGGCAGACCCTGTTTCAGGCTCCAGACATCCAGGAACCTCCCTGCCAGAGGATAGGTTTCGACCCTGCCTGGGAGGGTTTTGCCAGAGCACCTGGGGGAGCCATCTTGGTTCCCAGATCCCTCAGAGTCTAGTCTGCGCAGGTGAGAGTGTGAACTATAGAAGCTAACAGCTTCTAGGACAGGTGGAAGCCACACAGCTTCTGGAGCAGGCCCCGTTTTGGGCTCCAGACATCCGGGCACCTTCCCTGCCAGAGGAGCGGTATCCGTCCCGCAATACCTCTCCTGGGCATATATCCAGAAGATGTTCCAACTGGTAAGGACACATGCTCCACTATGTTCATAGCAGCCTTATTTATAATAGCCAGAATCTGGAAAGAACCCAGATGTTCCTCAACAGAGGAATGGATACAGAAAATTTGCTACATTTGCACAATGGAGTACTACTCAGCTATTAAAAAGAATGAATTTATGAAATTCCTAGACAAATGGATTGACCTGGAGGGCATCATCCTGAGTGAGGTAACCCAATCACAAAAGAACTCACACAATATGTACTCACTGATAAGTGGATATTAGCCCAGAAACTTAGAATGCCCAAGATACAATTTGCAAAACACATGAAACTGAAGAAGAACGAAGACCAAAATGTGGGCAGTTTGTCCCTTAGAATTGGGAACAAAACACCCATGGAAGGAGTTACAGAGACAAAGTTTGAAGCTGAGATGAAAGGATGGGCCATCTAGAGACTGCCATACCTGGGGACCCATCCCATAATCAGCCTCCAAAAGCTGACACCATTGCCTACACCAGCAAGATGTTGTTGAAAGAACCCTGATATAGTTGTCTTTTGTGAGGCTATGCCATGGCCTGGCAAACACAGAAGTGGATGCTCACAGTCAGCTATTAGATGGAACATGGATCCCCAATGGAGGAGCTAGAGAAAATACCCAAGGAACTAAAGGGGTCTGCAAACCTATAGGTTGAACAACAATATGAACTAACCAGTACCCCCTGAGCTCATGTCTCTAGCTGCATATGTATCAGAACATGGCCTAGTTGGCCATCATTGGGAAGAGAGGCCCCTTGGTCTTGCAAACTTTATATGCCTCAGTATGGGGGAATGCCAGGGCCAAGAAGTGGGAGTGGGTGCATAGGGGAGTGGGGGGTGGAGGGTCTGGGGGACTTTTGGGATAGCATTTGAAATGTAAATGAAGAAAATGCCTAATTTAAAAAGTAAATTAAAATTTAAAAAATCCTATATCAGCATCATGAGATATGATTTTAACTCCACATCTTGCTTTTCCTGTGTGTTGGGGAATCCTGGACTTGCTGTGGTGGGAGAACTGTGTTCTGTTGTTGCCAAGTAATTTTGGTTTCTGTTGGTAAGATTCTTGAGTTTGCCTTTTGTCATCTAATAATCTCTGGTGTTAGATGTTCTTGCTGTCTCTGGCTGGAACTTCTTCCTCCTGTGGGTCTGTAATCCTATGTCAGCTGCACTACTAGGAGCCCAGCTCTCTCCTGGCAGAACTTTTGTACCAAGGGCTCTGGAACAGACCAATATCTGGGTGCAGATGGCAGAGTGGAAGGATCCTGTCCCAACTGCTCCACTGATCTTGCGTCCCGTGTGCTCCTGGCTGGCCCCACTCCACACAGGTATTGGAGAGAAAGTGTCTGTCTCACCTCCATCTCCTAGCCTGGGAGTAAAAACACTCCTGAGAGGACAGGTCTCTCCTGGCTGTACATGTGCACAGCAGGCTGTGGAACAGCTTTAGCTCATGAGTGTAGATGGTGGACCCTCTGGATACTTTTTAATATGAATGTCAATGACTGCTGATTTCTTTATCCCTGAGGTAACCAGATCTTGGGGGCCAGTATTTAGCATTACTGTACATAGCAAGAGATCAAACTTCAACACTTCTCTGTGTTTTCTTTTATAGGTATTCTCTCCATATATTGTATACTACGGAACTATGCTGCCCGGACATTACATTGTTGATTCTGTCTCATTGTTTTATGTCTTCCCTGAGGAAAAAATGACTTTAACTGGCACTGTCTGATTACAACAAATAAGGAAAAAACTAACACCAGACCTGTGTTATTGCGTGTTCATTGTAGGTCCTGGGTTTTGCCTCTCTTGACCTGTGATGTCTGGGTTATGCCAAGTCATTGGCTCACAGAGCAGAAGGTAGTGTCTGCAACATCTGTTTCTCTTCAGGGCTTCAGATGCTACCACAAGCCAGACTGGAAGGAAAAACGTGATTTGAGATGAACACTGTGGTTCCTGGTCTCTTCTTGAGGTACTTAGATGCTGCCAGTTTACTTCCTGGAAAGGAAGTCAGGAACAAGGATCCAATGCCAAGCGCGAGCCTCAGCTTGAGGAGGGTTTCTAAGAGAAGGGGTGTTTGCAAACAGCAAAACAGATGAGTTGGAGTCAAATAGTGGGTCCAAGCTGGCAGCCTATGTTCTGCTGCAATGGTTTTCCAGACTGGTCTCTCTCAGTACTCTGCTTTGCTCTAGACAGCTTTTTCTTACTCTTCTAAAAACTCTCTGGTTGAGATTGCTAGCTTTCTGCTCAAGACAGCTCTCTCAGCTAGTAAAAACTCTAAATGCTCTCTGGATAGCTCATGGGTTTTCTGACAAAAGTCAAAAAGAAAAACCTTGGGTTTTCTAACCAAGTCAGAAATACTATACAAAAAATTCTAAAAGTAACTCTTGGGTTTTCTGAGCAAAACCAGAAAGCCAGAAAAAAAATTCTAAAAGAACTGAGTTCACTCTTCAGACAGCCTTCTCCGGATAGCTGCTACAAAACATTCTAACAGAGCTGGGTCAGCTTTAAGTAATTCTTGGTCAGAAATCCTGTTAGAAAAATTCTAAAAGAGCTATAAAAATTCTTACAAAGCTGTGCTTTTTCTCCATGAATTTTCCAACTAAAATCAGAAATATGTTAGGAAAAAAATCTTGAAGAGCCATTTTCGATCTCCAGAGATCTCCGGACGTTCTTGCTAGAAAAAAATTTCTAATGAAAAATTGCTATTGTTTTCTGCTAGCTCATCTCATGAAGACCAAATTCACAGGTTTTTATTTACATATCAATTCAGTTATTTCCAGGTTCCCTACTGACCATCCCATGAATCAGTATTTCATGGCATGATTCCCTTGACTCTTTGGGACAGCAAGCACACTTTCTCTAACATTGCAAAAGAATTCAGAGATCTTCCTGCCTCTTTTAAGCATAGACAATAAGATAGCTGGGTGGCACCCAGCTCTGAAATTAGCACTTCTTCCATGCCTGGGTCTACCCTTGCTTTTTCCTAAACTGAACTTGAACTCCCGAATCTGCCTGTCTTTATATCTTTCTGCCTTTGTATCTTTCTAACAAACTGCCTCTGTTCCTTTAGATCTGTAAGGCTCTAAATTCATATTGCATTCTTATATTTTTGTGTAGTTGAGAAATTACACACACACACACACACACACACACACACATATATATACATATGTATGTATTAGTTCATGTTGTAGAATTCTTTCCGCAGCCTTATGGGCTGTCCCAGTGTTTTTCACTTTGCAGAGACATTAGCCACACCTTCCCCTCTCAGACTCATGCTGTCTCTGATTTTCATGGAGTCATTAAAATTAACAGGAAGGAAATTCCTTGAAGAAGGAACGTAAAAATTATGTACATTATTATTATACAAACAAGCTTTATGCCCACAGTAGCCATTGAGACTTGTGGAAGCCCACACCTGCTGACCCTGTCCCAGGGCAGGAACATGTCCTTCTGTCCCTGCCAAGGCCATGGTAGACTCTGCAGTCCAAGGTCCACATTTGTTCTCAGGCACCTGCATGCCAGGCAGGAAGCAGAAAGAAGGGTTTGGGATGAATACTGTGGTCCCTGATCTTCTGGGTCCCTGAATTCTGATGATTTATTCCCTGGAGAGGAAGTCAGGTTTGGATTTCTGTGGCCCAGATTTTCCCTCAGGGCAATTGCACACCAAGCAGGAAGGGGAAAAGCAATGTCTGAAACAAGCAGGATCCAGTAAGGTTAGGAGCAAGTGCCAAGTACTGGAGGGGCGGAAGAAGAGAAAGGTCTTCTTCCAGAGTCTTAATGTCACAGCTCGTTTAGGTGAAGACCTTCCCCATGGCAGTCTTTAATGAAGTAGCTCTCTGAGCTGATTCTTGCAAAAGCAAGCATCATATTGTTTTATTGGGGATGCATATGGATGTATATACTTTATTTGTGGTGAACCAGGAATTATATATGGGGAGGGGGACACAAGACTACACAGAAAGGGACAATCACTGGCTGAAGACTAATGTAGATACCTCATTAGCATAGAGAAGAACTCCCGGTGCTATGCTATGTGACTGAGTGCCAGTGGTCCTTTCAGTTGTTTCTCACCATGATTTGTTCCAGAGCAGGCATTAGAGCCTGGGAGGGGGCAACTCCACTCCTGCCATATCAGATCTCTGAGATTCCTGGTGTTTGAGCACTACCCACTTCACCAGTTCTTATGCCCATCCAAGAGCATCATCCTACATTTCCTATACACTTCTGACTGGTTTGCACCACCAGACTTGGGGATTTGGGGGGAATTTGCAAGGTTACTTTTATTGGCATAGGTGCCTCAGTGACTCATTTTACCATAAGTGATGCTCATGAAAGCTGCATTGATATGATAACTTAAGTGAAGTCTCTTTATCAGAGATTGTTTGAGCTCTGGATCTTGTATAGAGAGTCACACGTTTTGTAAATTCTTGTGAGATCTTGTAATTTTCTAATGAGTTTTATGAGTCTCCCTGTCTTCTCTACATAAGAAAATATTTCCATCTGGAGAAAATAGCTACCTGGAACCCAACCTCTTCCTCAATCTCTTGCATTATTTTCAGCCCCTCTTCTGTATCATCCTCTGAGCCAAAAATGAGTGAGACAAGTGTCTAATTCTCTTTCCTTTCTAGGTAAGTAATGGCATACTATACCACACCAAAAATCACCTACTCTGAGCAGTCTGATCAGTAATGAGTTGCAGCAACCACCAACCACTACACAAATAACTTTCCCTCAGGAGTGATGCTGACAACATCCATGGTTTATGACCATGAACAGAAGCACTTAGCAGATATTTATCAGGCATATCATCTGAATTTGACAAAATAAAGCATCCTCCTCACTTGGATATTTTAAGTTGTGTAATTGCCATTGATGATTCAATTTTTTGAGAATTTTCTGTTCATTTCATCATCACACATGTTGATTGGATTATTTGAAATTTTGTTATTTAGGGGCTTTAATTCTTTATTAGGCTAGATATGAAATCTCTGACAATTATTCAGTTAGTGAACAATTTATTCCACTCTGTGATTCTTCTTTCTTTCCTTTAGTCATTTGTATTTGAAAAACGTTTAAAACCATCACACTACCAATGTCTCACTTTATTTCTAGAGCTATTGGACTCCTTCTCAGACATACCCTATCTATGCTCATCTGTGCCTTTGTCTGGGTTTCAGTGTGTATTTTAAGGCATTTGATGCAATTGGAATGAGTTTTGAACAGGCAGAGATGGATACACAGTGTCCTTCTATACTTGTGGACATCTACTGCCTAGAAACACATGATAATGAGGCTGTCTTTTCTCCAGTGTAGCTTTATAACATCTTTATCAAACATCATAGGGTTGTCATAATGTACTTGTTTTCAATTTTATCTCAGTGACATGGAGGTCTTCCTTTGTCAATGCAATTAATCTGAGTCTCTTCACCTTAGGCTCAGGTGGACTCTTCAGACAAAGCCAAAAAGCAACCACATTCTTCACCAAAATACTACATAAACAGTCTCTCTAAGACACATACTGAAGTTCTCCACTGAAACCTCTTGGGCCAGGTCTGCACAGTTCAAATCACACAAAGCAACAAAGTCTTCCATATTCCTACTAGGATGGCTCATTAAGCCCCGCGTAAAATATGTTATGGCTTTGCAAATCCAAAGTTCCAAAAATCCACATTCTTAAAAAAAAAAAAAGAAAAGAAAAGAAAAGAAAATGAAAGAAAGAAAAAAGAAAAAAGCATTGTCAAGCCTTCACAGTAATATCCCAGTCCCTAGTACCAACTTCTGTATGAGTTACGGTTTTACTGCTGTGAACAGACACCATGACCAAGGAAAATCTTATAAATGACATATTTAATTGGGGCTGGCTTACAGGCTCAGAGGTTGAGTCCATTATTCTCAAGGCATCTAGGCAGGCATGGTGCAGGAGGACATATGAGTCCTACATCTTCATCTGAAGGCTGCTAGCAGAATACTGGCTTCCAGGCAGCTAGGATAAGGGTCTTAAAACCCACACCCACAAGACCACACCTACTCCAACAAGGCCACAACTCCCAACAGTGCCACTCCCTAGGCCAAGCATATACAAACCATCACAGTTCTCTACCTCATTTTTAATTGAGTTATTTGGCTTGTTGGTCTCTAAGTCCTTGAGTTCTTTATATATTTTGGATAATAGACTTGAATTGAGTGCAGGGTTAAGGAAGATCTTTTCCCAACCTGTACCCTGCCATGTCCCATTGATAGTGTCCTTAGCCATGCAGAACCTTTTCAATTTTAGATGGCCCTACTTACCAATCGTTGATCTTACATCCTGAGCCATTGGTGTTCTGTTCAAAGAAATTGTCTCCTGTATTAATATGTTCAAAACTATCTCACGGTGGCTGTAGTCAGTTTGGGTGTTCCAACCCCTGTCCCAATCCACACTCAAGAGAGCTTGACCCCCAGGAGGTCCATCGTAGCCAGGTTTGCAGATGAGACATCCTCCTAATACCTGGCCTAACTGGGACTCCCACAGGCCCAGAAGGCACAGGATCTATCCACCCTGCCAGAGACACAACTTCCTTCCTGTCCACAACTGCTCCTGGAGGCAGTTTTGGTGTGCCAGCCCTCTCTTCCCACACTCCCAAAAGATCCATAGCAACCACACTCACAGGCTCACAGACCAAGCAATCCAGAACGCCTCCCACAAGCAAAGACAGCAATGACTCCAGAAGGTCCATCATAACCAGGCTTACTGGAGGGACTGGCTCCAGTCATAGAAAGTAGGGCCAGTTAATACCAGAGATAACCAAATATTGAGAGGAAAGCTTAAGAAATTAAGCAACATAAACCAATGCCACTTGGCACCATCACAAACCAGCATTTTCCACCACAGCAAGCTCTTGATAGCCTGCCACAACTGAAAAGCAAGATTCTGAGCAAAAATCCTAACTCATGAAGATAATAGAGGACCTTAAAGAGGATAACACAGGCCCTTCCGTCAGTGCCAGCTCCAGGCCACCTTTGGTGCGAACTTGATGGATGGTCCCAAGGTCCTTAGAGGACTCTCCATGCCACAGGCGCCCTAGCACGTCCAGGATCTTAGGATCACTGGTAAGTGGAACACAACATCTGTTCCAAAACAATCATGACAGGCCTGTGCCAGCAGCATGGACTAAGTAAACCCACCTGACTAGCGACACAGGTCCCTTCCTGTTGCCACCAGCTCTGGGCCACCTTGGGCACGAACTAGGCCAACTGTCCCAGTGTCCCCAGAGGACTCTCCATGTTTCAGGTGCCCTAATACACCCAGGATCTTAGGATCACTGGTGAGTGGAACACAACATCTATTCCAAACCAATCATGATGGGCCTGTGACACAGGAGCAAGGACACAGGAGCACTGCCTAACAATCCTCTCGGGTTATTTCTGATCAGTGCTGGTATACCTTGGTTTCAAACACACCAGACAGCCCCACAGTCCCCAGAAGAGACACTATTTCCAGGAGCTGTAACATGCCCAGGATCTTAGGATCCCAGGATCCCAGGAACCCAGGAGCTTGGTAACACTAGGATCTCAGGGTCTCAGAGGAAGCTTGACCGCCAAGAACTCTGACACACCCAGAATCTCAGGTTCACAGGACTCCGGAATCACAGGATCACAGAGAAATCTGGACTCTGAGGAGTCCTGAATCAATTGGATTATAGGAAGGACAGGCTCCAATCAGATATATTGAGGGCAGCAAATACTTGAGAGAATCAGATGACAGGAGCCAAGCATAAGAACTGAAGCAACAGAAACCAAGGTTACTTGGCATCATCAGAACCAAACTCTCTCACCATTGTAAGTCCTGGATACACAATCAAACCAGAAAAGCAAGATATCAATCTAAAGTCACTTCTCATGATGATGATGGAGGACTTTAAGAAGGAAATACATAACTCCCTTAAAGAAATAGAGAACACATGTAAACAGCTAGAAGACCTTAAAGAGAAAACACAAAAATCCCTTAGAGTTACAGGAAAACACTACCAAACAGGTGAAAGAATTGAACAAAACCATCCAGGACCCAAAAATGGAAGTAGAAACAATAAAGAAAACCCAAAGGGAGAGAACTCTGAAGATAGAAATCCTAGGAAAGAAATCAGGAACCATAGATGAGAGCATCAGCAACAAAATACAGAGATGGAAGAGAGAATCTCAGTGCAGAAGATTCCATAGAGAACATGGACACAACAATCAAAGAAAATGCAAAATGCAAAAAGATCCTAACTCAAAACATCCAGGAAATCCAAGACACAATGAGAAGACCAAATCTAAGGATAATGGGTATAGATGAGAATGAAGACTTTCAACTTAAAGGGCCAGTAAATATCTTCAACAAAATTATAGAAGAAAACTTCCCTAACCTAAAGAAAGAGATGCCCATGAACATACAAGAAGCCTACAGAACTCCAAATAGACTGGACCAGAAAAGAAATTCCCCCTGACAGGTAATAATCAAAACAACAAATGCACTAAATAAAGATAAAATAATAAAAGCAGTAAGGGAAAAAGGTAAAGTAATATATAAAGGCAGACCATCTCTTTCTTTAGATTATGGAAGTTCTCATCTATTATTTTGTTGAAGATGGTTTTATTCTTAGGTTTGGTCTTTTCATTTTGTCCCAAATTTCCTGGAACTTTTTACCCTTTGTATTTTCTTTGACCAATGTATCAATATCTTCTATGGCATCTTCTACACCTGAGATTCCCTCTTATATCACTTATATTCTGTTGGAGATACATGCATATGTAACTCCTGATCTCTTTCCTAGGGTTTCCATCTCCAGATTTGCCTCCATCTATGATTTCTTTATTGTTTCAATTTGCATTTTTACATCTTGGACCACTTTGTTCAATTCCTTCACCTCTTTGTCTTCATTTCTTTAAATGAGTTATCTATATTCTCATTAAAGGCCTATATCATCTACATTAGAGGTAATTTTAGGTCAAAATCTTGTTCTTTGGGTGTTTTAGGGTATTTAGGGCTTGCTGTGGTTAAGAACTGGGTTCTGATAGTGCGAGATTACATTGGGTTCTGTTACTTAGGTTTTTGAGCTTGCCTTTTGCCATTTGGTTATCTCTGATGTTAAGTGGCCTGGGTGTCTCAGACTGGAGCAAGCCTCCTTGGAGGCAGGTAGAGAGAACTGTGTGACCTGGGTTAGATCAGGCCTCCTGTGAGGCAGGCAGTGATGTTTCTGGTTAGGGCAGGCCTCCTATGTCCCTGGTTAGAGCAATCCTCTTGTGTCCCTGTGTCTCTGGTGAGAGCAGACCTCCTGGGAGACAGGCTAGCTTTGAGGTCTGAAGGCAGGTATATCGATCTGTGTTCCTGGTTATGGCAGACCTTCTGGGTGACAGGTAGCCTGTGGGATCCCAAAGGGGGAGTCTGATCTGCAACAAGTTAAGTTGGAGGATCAAACCAGGAGGAAGATTGATGCTTGGACAGTGTAGTGACTATTCCTGGTTGTCAACTTGACTATATCTGGAATGATCTAGTCAAGTTGTTCAGTCCCACACATCTGCTTGCTGTGTGGGACTGAACAACTGCTAGATCCCTGGACTTCCATTCACAGCTGCTGCTGACCATTGTTGGGAGTTGGATTGCAGACTGTAAGTCATCAACAAATTCCTTTACTATATAGTAAAGACTATATAGACTACCCATAAGTTCTGTGACTCTAGAGAACCCTGACTAATACAGGCAAAGAAACATAGTTCCACTTCCGCTGGGCTCTGTGGGGTCCCAGCTGCTGTGGATACTGGGTTCCTGTCCTGGGAGACAGAAAGACTGTGGGCTTTGGGCTAGAGGCAGGCTTGCAGTTCAGAATTGGAAGGCTCACCAGTGATTCTAATCTGGAGGCTGGGAGATAGAAGTTTCTGACATGGATCTTGGTATGGAGATTTTGAGGCATTGTGGCTATGAATTCCAGAAGATCAAGACAATGAGATCTCTGAGTTCAATGTCATCTGGGATTAAAGGTGTGGTGGCATACACCTTTAAACTGGGCTACACCTTCTGCTGGAGGCCTACATAAGGACATTTGAAGAAGAGACTCTCTCTCTTCTCTCCTTCATCTGCTTGCTGTGTGGGACTGAACAACTGCTAGATCCTTGGACTTCTATTCACAGCTACTGCTGATCATTGTTGGGAGTCAGACTGCAGACTGTAAGTCATCAACAAAATCCTTTACTATATAGTAAAGACTATATAGACTACCCATAATTTCTGTGACTGGGAGACAGAAGGACTGTGGGTTTGGGTTAGAGGCAGGCTTGCAGTTCTGCCATGAGTGATGTTTTTGATGTGTTCTTAAATTTGGTTTTCAGGTAATTTACTGAGTATTTTTTACATCCAGGCTCATTAGCAAAATTTGTTTGAAAACATCTTTCTTTGTTGAGCCTTTTATGTAGTTTAGGATCAGGGTGACATTGGCCTCATAGAATCAGGTTGACAGTGTTCCTTCAGTATTTTGTGTATTATGTTGAGGAGTATTGATATCCGCTCTTCTTTGAAAGTCTGATAGAATTCTGTGCAAAAACTATCTGACACTCAGCTTTCTTTTTTGGCTTGGATGGCTTTTAAAGTCTGCTTCTCTTTTCTTACAGGTTATAGAACTGTTTATATAGTTTACTTGATTTTGATTGAACTTTGGTAAGTTGTATCTGTCTAGAAAATCAACCATTCATTTAGATTTTCGAATTTTGTGGAAGACAGGTTTTTTAAGTAAGACCTAATGATTTTTTTATTTCTTCAGTTTCTGTTGTTATGTCTCCCTTTTCTGATTTTGTTAATTTGGATACTGTTTGGATAACTTTTTTTTTTCTGTCTTGTTGATTTTTTTTCAAAGAACTTAGTTTTGTTGATTCATTGTATTGTTCTTTTTCTTTCAAATTGATTCATTCCAGCACTGAGTTTGACTCTTTCCTGCCTTTTACTCCTCTTGGGTGTGTTTGCTTCTTTTCATTCTAGAACTTTCAGGTATGCTGTTAAGTTGCTAGTATGAGTTTTCTTCAGTTTCTTAAAAAGGCACTTAGTGCTATGAACTTTCCACTTAGCACTGCTTTCATTGTTTGCTTATGTTATGCCTTCATTTTCATTTAATTCTAGAAAGTCTTTACTTTTTCATTCTTCACTTCTCTCCTGACCAAGTGATCATTGAGTAGAGAGTTGTTCAGTTTCCATGAATATGTGGGCTTTGTCATATTTCTGATGTTGTTGAAGTCTAGCTTTAATCCATGGTGATCTGATAGCATGTAAGGGTTATTTCAGTGTTTCTGTATCTGTTGAGACTTCCTTTGTGAGTGATTATATGTTCAATTTTGGAGAAGGTTCCATGAGGTGCTGTAAGGAGGTATATTCTTTTGTGTTTAGGTAATAGTTTCTATAGATATCTGTTACATTCATTTGGTTTTATAATATCTGTTACTTTACTTCTCTGTTTAGTTTCTGTTTCCATGACCTGACCATTGGTGAGAGTCAGATGTTGAAGTCCCCATTATTATTATTCTGTGTGAATTAAGCTTTAGTAATGTTTGCTTTACAAATGTGGGTGCCATTGCATTTTGGACAGAGATGTTCATAGATGTGAAGTCATTTTGGTGGAATTACCCTTTGATGTATATGAAATGTCCTTTCCCATTTCATTTTATTACTTTTGGTTGAAAGTCCATTTTATTAGATATTAGATGAATACTGTAGCTTGTTTCTTGGGTCCACTTGCTTGGAAAATATTTTTCTAGCCCTTTATTATGAAATAGTGTTTATCTCTGTTGCTAACTAGTGTTCAACAAGTGTGGCAGAATGAAGGATCCTGTTTACATATTCATTCTTTTAGCCTGTGTCTTTTTATTGGTGAATTGAGTCCATTGATGTATAGACATGTTGATTACCAAAGATAGTTAGTTCCTGTTATTTTGATGTTGGTGGTGGTAGTGTGTGTGTGTGTGTGTGTGTGTGTGTGTGTGTGTGTGTGTGTCTATGTCTCCCAGCACTTGGGAGGCAGAGGCAGGCAGATTTCTGAATTCAAGGCCAGCCTGGTCTACAGAGTGAGTTTTGGGACAGCCAGGGCTATACAGAGAAACCCTGTCTCGAAAAAAAATACAACAACAAAACAATAACAACGACAAAAGTCTGGTAGAATTCTGCACTGAATTACCGTGGCCCTAAGCTGCTTTTTTCTTTCTTTCTTTTTTTGTTTTTTGGTTTTTGTTAGGAGACTTTTAATGATTGCTTCTATTTTGTTAGACATTATACACCTGTTTAAATAGTTTACCTCATCTTGATTTAACTTTGGTAAATGTCTAGAAAATCATCCTTTTTGTTAAGATTTTCTAATTTTTTGGAGTACAGGCTTTTGAAGTAAGACCTAATGATGATTCTTTGGAGGAAGGAAGGAAGGAATCCATCTCTTGTAACAACTGTGTGCCCAGACCTTCGACAAAGAAGTCAGACCCTTTTACTAAAGTTGGAGCAATAAAAAAGGGAGAGTGGATGCACTGTTTCAGAGAGGTAAGACCCTGCACCTCCTTACATCCCAGAGACTTCTCTCTGACCCCAGGGTTACTCACTAAGAAGCAACTTCTGTCTCTCAGTCCCAGTGGATCTGACAACTGCTGTTCTGTTGCATCTCTCTAGTCCCTGCTTGCAAGGGCATCCTTGGGAAGCTCTTGGAAAGCAGTTAGATGGAAACCTGAAGGCAAAATGTCTTCAGGCAGATGCTACTCAGCGCCTTGGAGATAAGCAGCTGGGAGAGCCAGGGAGTAAAAGAGCAAACCCTAAGCCCATCTTCAAAGAGGGGCTTGTCTAGACTAGATGTACTAAAGACTCCTATAGAATCTAGTGATTTTATACACCCACCCCTGTCTCCCTCCCTGCTCTGCTGAGAATTGTTAATTAGGTACAGGTGGTAAAAGTCTCTTCAATGCGCAGCCTGACTGCCTTGCAGACAGCTGGTAGTCAGGTTGCCATGTCAACAAGAGCACTCTATTGAGGTTTTGTTTACTCTTTGCCTGGTTCTGTCTGAGTAGTTCTTAGCTGTAGAAACAGCTGCAAAACTTGAGCTGTGACTCCCAGACAGCTGCTCTGGGCATGGGAATTCTTTTGACCCCAGGAAAGAAGCCTGTGAACCTGTAAGGGACCCAGAGCCAAGGAGAAGTGGGGAAGGAGGACCTTTAGCTGGAGCATCTTAATTGATGGCAGTGTTAAGATTGTACAGTTCTACCTTGTGTCTAGAATCCTGTGAGACTACACAAAGCTGTTTTTATTTTATTCTTAAAATTGCTTGCAGAGCCTAGCATATCCATTTTATAGATGAGCAAAGAGGCTGAAGCACTAAACATCAGGGCAACAGCTAAAGAGGTGATGGCTTGTACATAAGACAATGCTAGGCAGCCACATGAGCTATATCCTGACACATTTGTCTTAGTGTATTGCTGAGGAAAAGAGAATCGAAGCTAAAACTACACACTGCAGAACATCCAGATGGTAAAGCATGCAAAGTGAATTGAGCTACAGAAAGAGAGGCATGAAGCACAGTATGTGGGAAGAACTGAAGGCCACCCTAATGCGAGCACACAAAGACTGCTGGGAGTGTGCTGAGCAAGAGTTAGCAGCCACCTCTTGCTCTTGAGAGATGGAACTGTGGCAGGGAGGTACAGTGAGAAAGCCAAAGCCTCAGGTGTGTGCTGACAGGAGACTTTTAGTAGGAACGCCACAGGTGATTGACTGGAAGAGGAACATCTGTGTGATTGATGAGGAGTGCATACTGGCTCTCTCTGATGTTACAAACTTAGAAATGAGGGAAAAACCTGAGCCATTGGCAGGAACTGACTAACTCTCAATCATTTGGGGCCAAGTACTACAAAGGCAAACATAGCTTCATGGGCCTGTATGTTGTGGAAAAGGCGTCTCTACCCAGTGTTAGATCATTCAGTTCACAGATAAAAGAGACACAACCCTTATATTTATAATAAGCCTTAATCAGCACTAGAGATGGGCAGATATCTACCCTCTATATTATTATGTTTACTTCCCTATCAATAATCCAGAGTTATAATTTGCTATGTTCCATCTGGGCCTCTCTTACCTCCAGTTAGTCAGGTTTCATGGTCATGTTTTCATAACCCCGTGGTGTCTCTTCTCTCTCAACCTTCTTTCCTCTCCTCCTAGTGGTCTCTCCTCTGAACCCAAGCTGGGGATCCCAAACTCTGCCTGATATGTTAATTAATATCAGATAATATTAATCTATATATTTTGAAGAGATAAACCAAACAGCAGACCAGGCCAAGGTGCTTCCACGTGGGAGAGGTTTATTGTGCGGGGATAGGGGGTTGGCGAAGCTGGTAGAAGGGCAAAGAAGAGGAAAAAGAGAGAAAGAGGGGGAAAAGAAGAAAGAGAAGAGAGAAAGAGAGAGAGATAGAGAGAGAGAGAGAGAGAGAGACAGAGGAGGGGGTGATCTCCGAATTTATACGGAAAATGATGTCACACCAATGTGGGTCGGAACAGAGCCAAGTGGATTGTGGGATTGAGGGTCGTTGTCCTGGCAACACAGGTCAAGGGTCACATAGGCCAGAGCTTGGAGTGTCCTGGTGCTAACACTTCCTATCGCTCTTTTGCCCAGTTGTAGGCTATAGGCATCTTTATTCACCAATCATTGATAACTTGGGGGACAAGGTTACATAGCACACTTGTATATGTGAGTATTTTCTTGTCCCTGGGGACAACCTTGAGGGTTAGTATTTAGCATTAAATTACATAGAAAAAGACCAAACCTCAACACCTGTTATGAAGGTATTAAGTTAGAAATATATTATATATAGTCCAACTCTATATAATATATTAGTGCTCCCAAAACATAAGACAATAGCCATAATTATCACTAGGGTTAAAACTATAACTGAACTTATGTTTATTTTCTAACTTCATATTTTCTATATGTTTTCCAATAAAAATATTACAAAAAATGGACAAACCATTATTTGTATGGAAAAAAGTTGAGATCAGAAAGATTAGGTAATTTTCCTGAAGGAGCACAGCTAAGACCCAGCATGAACTTGCACATAGATCTCTTAAATATTAATAACTAATATTTCATCATATATATTCTAGAGATTTTTCAAAGCTTAGTTACTGAGAGAATTGAGAAACCATGTTTTTATTTAGAACCCTGTACAAATTACCTTTTTCTAGGGCATCAGTTTAAAACTATGTGGTTAAGTCTCATCACTGAGACTAGATGGCAAGGTTTGACCCCAATGAAATTTGGATGTAAACTAAAGTTAATGATATTCACTAATTTGTTGGGACTGGAAAACATTCCCAGATATGTTCAGTGAACTGATAAGACTACTTTCCTAGTAATATGGTAAATATTATTTGGGGGTTTCTTACCTCTCTTAGACCATATAATTCCCAAATAAGACACACAAAATCTTTAGATTTATAATAAGCTTAAAGCATTAAAACTGAACAGATATCAACCCTCTATACTATTTTGTTTACTTCCCAGTCAATAACCCCAAGATATCACTTGCCATGTTCTACCTGGGCTACTCCTGCTCCAACAGGGTGGACCTCATGGCCATACGCTCATGCTACCCTGTGGTGGCTTCTTCCTCTCTCCATGTCTTTTTCTCCTTCTCCATAATGGTACCTGCCTAAGACCCCAAGCCCAGAGCCTGAAGTCCCACCAATCTCCCTTGTGCCCTGTTCTAGGGAATGGGCATCGTTATTAACCAATCAGGAATAACTTGGGGTAGGGGGCAAGGTTGCACAACAAAAGCTGGTGTATGTGAGGATATGCTCATCTTGGAGCAATCAGGTCTTGGGATACAGTATTTAGCCTTTTAATGCATAGCAGCACCAGGCCAACCCACTACATTCCAGAAGTAAACAAACAAACACAGTCTTATGAGACCAAAGGGACAAAGCATTTTTGCAGAGATGTATGTGTGACATCACTTATAGAGATAGGAAGATGTCTGCGATAATTCTATTTTGTGTGTAAATGGTTTACATATAATGAAGTCTGACTAGTCAACACAACAACTGACTTATCTGTAGTTAATAGAAGATATGGCTTCTACAAATCTATAGACACCAGTGTGCCCTATAGAATTCAGACTCCTGTGAAAGTCTCTTGGCACTAGGAAAATTGGCTAACCTGCATGTGAAAAGGAAAAATATTTGTATGGAAGAAAAAAAACAAACAAAAACCACATTTCATACAGTGAACTGAAATAAAGAGCTACAAGATCGTGGTGTGCAGAACTATGGGCACCAGGAAAGAATGGAGTATTTTAAGGGTTGAAAGGAGAAGGCTGAAGACCCAGTTTCTGCATGAAAAGGGTATTCTAATAGAATGAAGGCCAAAGCAATGTCTTTGGATTTTAGAAAAGAAATCTTTAATAAGATTTACTGCTAACATAGACCAAGAAAGTATTGGAGTTGAAGGGAAAGACAGAGGAAGCTTCAGAGAAGAAGGAAGATCATCAGGTGAGCAACACCTCAGCACTGGGGATGGATGCAATAGTAGTAACTATGCTCATAACTACTAGTAGTAGTAAGTAGTAGGTGGATTCCTGAAACTCAGTGGCCAGCCATCTAGCCAGTCGACAGCAAATATCATGATAAATGGAGGAAAACAAAGCACATATCAACAATTGCTGACAAGAACGTCTGCTCTCCATTCTATTTACCATAGTGCTTACACCTTAGCTATAAGACAAGAGAATGAGATAAATGGACTACAAATAGAAAAAGAGTCAAGGCATTCTTACTTGCAGATGATATGGTTCCATACATAGAAAGCCCTAACGATGTCTCCAGAAATCTCATACTGGTAAACACCTTCAGCACAGAAGCAGAATCAAAACTTAATACACAAAATTAGCTACCTTTTGTATACCAATAACAAACATGCCAGATGTTTATTTTAACTATGTATAACTTCATTTAGTTGCATATGCTTCAGATATGGTTAATCTGAGAGTGTGATATTTAAATTTATGTTCACGTTTTTATAATATTTTTTAAAGGGATGAAATCATTGAATCAATCATTTACCCACAACAGCCTCAAGAAATATCTTTGAATAAATTTAACTAAGAAAACAAAAGGCTTAGGCAAAATAACTTAAGACACTGAAGAAAGAAATTCAAAAACATAAAAGTAGAGACCTCCTGAGCTCAGGAACTGATAGGATTATGCTGTGAAAATGGCCATTCTACCAAAAAAAAAACAGCCTACAGATTCAAAGCAACCCCCATCAAAATTCCAATGCAGTCAAATTGAAAACTAAGCTCACAAAGTTTGTATGGAACATAAAAGACACAGGAGAGCCCAAACAATCCATTAGAATAAAGACACTGGAGGAGGCATCACCATCCCTGGTTGCAAATTATGCTGCAGGATTTCAAGGCTGTCAAATAATCAGTTGTTGTTTTCATGGACCTGCTTTATAAGCTGGAGAAGCTGGGAGGTGTAGAAGTCCCCTGCACCTGCTGTTAACAACCCAGGGTTACATCTGGTCCCTACCCAGAAACCACAGCTTTCCTGAAACTGTGACAACAAGTGGAACTCCCCAGGTGTCAAGAGCTAGGACTGGCCTGTCCCTGCTTCAGTCACATTGTTTGTGATTCATCTGATTACATTTTTATCTCTTTTTGGTTCAACTTTGGCAAGTCATATGAATTAGGAAATTCATCCATCTCTTTTAGATTTTTCCAATTTAGTGGAATAAGATGTTGAAGTGTGTCCTTACAGTAGACCCACCCTGACATCTTACTGGTACAATCTCCCTTTTCAGCTCTGATTTTATGAATATGAGCCTTTTGTCTCTTTTATTTGGTTAATCTGGCTAAAAGTTTATCAATCCTGAGTCTTCTACCAGCTTACAAGCAATGAGACCAAACCCCATTTAAAAACAAAAAAAAACCAAAAAACAAAGAACAAAAAAAAAAAAAAACCTTGCTCCTTGCAACTCCCCAAGAAAAAAGCCCAAGCCCTAGTGGATATACCATTAGAGAATTTACTAGGCCTTTGGAGAACAAAAACCAATGCGTCTCAAAGAGAAGAAGAAATGATGTTTTCAAACTCTTCTTATGGAGCTAACACTACACTGATACACAAAGCAGACAGAGACACAACAAAAAAGAAAGTTATAGATTCTCTATTTAAATATTAACCTCCATGTAGTGGACTAGTGTGTTCTCCTGTGTTTGCTTTTTCTTTTTGATAGGCTTCCCCAGAGAACACAGGCTAGGCTACCTTTATAGGTCTCTCTGTCTCAGGCTCAGAGTGTAGGAACTGTTTTGTATTGTCTATTGTATTTCTTTACCTTGTTTTCTTCCTTTTCTGCCTTTAGTCTGTGAGCTCCCCTCCCTTGTGTTCACCGTTCCCTCTTCAATTCACTGTACCTTGCTCTATTTTTTCCTCCATCATTCTCATGCCAATTCTCCATTTATCCCTCAGCAACTGACATCTTAGTGCATCACAGTGGCATCTATGTTCTTATATCATTCTACCTCCAAAATTTTGGAGGTTAAGATTCAATTGTTTCGACTAATACTGTATTTTCATAATGAGTATATTGATATTGCTTCTACAGCTAGTAATCTACTCTTAGAGTAGTACTTCAGACCAAGCTTGATCCTCTGAGCATGTAGGTGGAAGATCTTACTGTTGTATTATACCAGAGACAAATGACATCTTAACAGCACTCTAACTTGGGCTCGCTGGAACATTGCAATTAGAGTTTTATAAACCTACTCAGTGACCTAATCCTATATGGACAAGTCCTATCAATGCACACACTACAATTTGAGCTTCACCTTCTGCCTTGAGAGTAAGCAACATAAGTAAGGGGTTATGGAATTCCCCTCCATGACTAAGGACAGCCTCTGATGCCAGGTGTGTGGCTGGAGTGACCCTACATGGAGGCCTGAGAGGCTGTTGTGTGAGGTTGTGAAGGTATGGAGTTGTGAAGGTGAAGCTCAAATTGTAGTGTGTACACTGTTGATATTTCATCTTCCTTTGGTCCATTATTTCCTCACTATGGTCTCTTTCCTCCACCGTGGAATGAAAATGGCCATAAGTCTCAGAAAAAAACTTCAAATTTTGGACTTTTAAAGACTTTAAACTTCTAATTTTTAAACATTGCTGAAACTGTGATAGACTGTGTAATAAATGTATTTTGCATTATGTTATGGCTACAAGCCTATAGAGGACAGGGAGTATGGCTGCCATAGACTCATGTGTTTGAGTACTTGTCCCATACGGAATGGCACTATAACTAGGTGTTACCCTGTTGAAGTAGATGTGGCCTTGTTGGAGAAAGTACGTTACTGTGGGGTGGGGCACAGGCTTTGAGGACTCCTGTATGAAAGCCACACTCAGGAGCCCAGTTCATATTGAACAATCACAATTCCCTGTTGAATATTGCTAAGCACATGTGCTTTTCCTTACTCAGATGAGTGGAGAAGCTTCGGGAAGAAATGTTTCTCATTATAATCCAGGCTTTCTTGTTGAGGTTTTGTCTTTTACTGTGCATTGTAATGCTAAGTGTGCCTCCTATCCCCTAGGACCCTTCCCCTAAGTTAATTCTGATTGGTGAATAAAGATGCCAACAGCCAATAGCTGGGCAGGAGAGATATAGATAGGGCTGAGATTTTCAGGGCTTAGAGAGAGGACCACTAGGTGGGAGAAGCCACCATGTAATATTAGAAGAATGAGCATATCATTCTTACAGTGCAAATATGAGGCATTAACCCACATACACACATACCAAGGCTTATATATTGATGACTTAATCTTTTGTTTTTTTTAAGGCTTGTTTTATTTTAATGACTGATCCACGTGAGGCCACAGCCAGGCCGCTATATACAGACACGAGTGAAGCTTTATTTCTTGGTCTCCTCCTCCTTGGACAGAGTTTTGATGATCTCTTCCTTCTTGGCCTGGAGGCACTCCTCCTGGCACTTCCGTGCTTCCTTGTTCTTAGACCTGCGAGCCTCAGCCTGGTCAGCCAGGAGCTTCTTGTGGGCCTTGTCCGCCTTCAGCTTGTGGATGTGCTCCATGAGGATCCGCTTGTTTTTGAACACATTCCCTTTGACCTTCAGGTACAGGCTGTGATACCTATGGCGGTCAATCTTCTTGGATTCCCGATATCTCCTGAGAAGCCGGCGCAGGATCCTCATCCTTCTCATCCAGGTCACCTTCTCAGGCATCCGAGCACTGGCACTACCCTTCCTCTTCCCTATGCCCATATTCCTGCCCTTCTGTTGGGCCAGGGTGTTTTTCTGGCAACGAGCCCGGGAATGGACAGTTGCGGGCTTGAGGATGATCAGCCCATCTTTGATCAGCTTCCTGATCTGCTGACCGGAGTTGGCATTGGCGATTTCATTGGTCTCATTTGGATCCAACCAGACCTTCATTCCCCCCCCCCCAACCGCACTCCCCCCCCCGCCCCCCCCCCTGCAGCGGAGAACACTAGAGGCAAGCCTCTTCTGTAGCCTGAGCACACTCATGGCTGTGGCCGCAGCAGCAAAAGGAAAGAGCTTGTTGATGACTTAATCTTGAACTGCTACTATTGGATTAATCCACTGATGGTTTTGTAAGATGAATAGACTGTTAAGTGGGTCCTTATTGGAGCTAGTCATTGACAAGCTCTTTCCTTTTGCTGCTGCGGCTGAAGCCATGAGTGCACTCAGGCTACAGAAGAGGCTTGCCTCTAGTGTCCTCCGCTGTGGGGGAGAAAAAGAAGGTATGGTTGGATGCCAGGGACTCTGGTGGAGTCAGCTTGACAAAGCGAAAGCTGGGAAGCTGGTTCATGAAGCAAAGAGTTTCAAGGAAACTCCCTTCCCGGGGGCCTGGCATTTTCTCCCTAATCTATATAAACCATAAAATTAATTTTTCCATTCCCACATTAGTCTAGTGTATAGATCCACGTGCACTCTATATAGTATTACCTTATAGTAAATGCCTTTTAAGATTGTATTCTAACATAGCTAAAGCCTTTTTCCAGTGTTCTTAGATTCCAGATAGCAGCAAGGAGCTTAACCCATTCAGTAAACAATTAAGCACTTGCCATTTTACTCAGCTGTTTACAGATAGAGACTAAAAGTCTCACTGAGATAGAAATCTTTTACTACAGGCTACTTCTATGTCAAGTATAAGTTGATATACTACCCTGATAAGGGGAAACTCTCCAGACAAGATAAGTTTTACTAGACCTAAGAATTTAGAGCTCTGTGATAGCGCATTACTCTTAAGGCCTGTCAAGAGTTAACAACCCCCTGATGCTTTTAACCTTAAAGTGTGAAATTCTTGCCTGGCATTAGGCTGATCCTAGGCAGGGCTTGTTATCCCTAATGTAAACATTTAATTAGTCCCTGTAAATTCCTTTCTGCTGTAACTGGTGAATTTCAGTGCATCTTGTCTTTTTGTGATTTGTATCCTCTGATAATTCGTTGTTATATAAGTCTGAAGCTCAACCAGAACAATACATTCAGATTCAACACATCTTTCGTGTATCTGTCTGTCATTTTCATCCAAATTCTTTGCCCATCTGCCTAAGAAATCCCGTTCTTCACAGACCAGGGACCTAGAGAGTCTGTGGCAGTTGGATCTTTATTGGAGGAAGTAGTTCAATAGGGATATACCTTGTGTTTCTCTATCTCTTATCTGTCTCATCACAGCATACAGCTATGGACCCAAACACACACTGTACTCTCTGAAACCATGAGCCTAAATAAATATTCACTTTAGGGGGTTCAAATGTTTGTCACAGAGATGAAAATCTAAGTAGCACAATCACATATCCATCTCTGGCTTTGGCCTTCCTGTCTCCCTCTCATACTACTTAAGTACCCTTGTGATTGTACCTGGTCCTTTAGACCATCAAGAATTATCTATACTCCTCAAGGCCCACTGCATAAATACTTTTACCACATAATAGTGTATTCACAAACCAGGAATAAAGACATTGATATCACTGAATGACTGCTACTCTGTCTCGCATAGCCAGGATCTAAGCTCTGAAGAACATGCCATTATTTATGATTGACAAGCCTTGGGATGTGATAAAGAATTGACGATAGAAATAACTTCCAAAACATCCTGTATCAGAGGCATTTCCAGTTTCAAGGGTATCAGCTCCAGTTAGACCTCTAGTATCAAGACAAGGCTTGCCTTTTTCCCTGTCCTTGCTTGTTAAGAGCTACTTCACCAACTGAAGACTAAGAAGCTGTTTGGATGGGATCCCTTGAAGTAGCTCAGGAGTATGTATGAAATGGAACTGCAAAGCCAAGAATAATCACACAATTGATTATTCTGGGTTCATCTGTCCTCAGAGAAAAACAGGCTTGTTTTGAAGGTTTGTCTGCCCCACTGAAAGAGAGCCCTTTGAGGTTTTCTATGTGGGCTCCTCCCAGACTGCTCCTGAAAGGCCATCACTCTGTTTCTAACCAATGATGTAATAGGTGTTAACAATAATTGAGGGTACAATCCATGGTCAGATGGCTCTACTGTTTCTAGGCCTATGGTGGAAGGCATGGTAGGGCAGAGATGTGTCTTGTGGAAGCTGGCTATTTGATGATGTAATGGCTGAGGCCCACCTCTGGAATCTGAATGTGAAGATGATAAAGCTGATGGAGAGATAGGCCCAGTTACAGATCTTGTCTTGTACTGCCTTTTGTAGGCTGATAATTCCTGCTACTGAGAGTCAGTAGGCCTTCACCTTCCACTGGGCATCCTTGTTCAGGTATCTTTTCTCCTCATGAGGAACAAGTGACACCAATTTGGAGTCACCTTATTAGTGTCCCTCATTGACTCACTGGAGACAGCCAGTGTTTGGTCTTTGCTCCATATCTTCATGTCACTGCAAATGTGACATAAAGACATAACATGTCTCAGTCAGGATAGAAGTACAAGTGCTATCCACAGCAGACACAAGCTCAGGGGTGAAGGTGAGGGGCAAGGAACAGGGGGTGGGGTGGGAGGGTGGATTGTAAATGATCACCAGCCAGTCCTTGGGCTGAAACTTGGCAATGATCACAAGCCCATGTACTCTATCAGCAGGCCCTTGTGTAACCTACGCACTTTGTTTCTGGGTTCATGATTTCTCAGCCTCTAATATAGAAACAAGCACTCACTAGGGAGTTCGAATGTCCCAGAGAGCTTAGATTATCTCCTGTCTAACCTCTCTTAAACCTCAAAATATGAAGGTTGGTACTTTTCATCCCTATTTCACAGGGGCTAGAAAATATTGTTAAGAGATAACTTAAAAAAAAAAGAAAAGGCAAGAAAAGTGATAGCCAGGTGCTGAAGGGCCAGAAAAACAAGCAGGCAAAGATGAATTGACAGTTTATAATCTATGCAATGTATAAGTTTGTGACCTATACAACTCTGAAGTTCAAAGACTATTTAGTTTATAATGTTCATATAATGTTTAGAATATTGAAAGAATGCAGGAAGTCTATAAAATGTTGGTTCAATAAAAATATGAATAAATATTTATGGTGTTCTTTGCAGGAAAGAATTGAAACAGTGGTGGCTTGACTTTAACCAGGACTGCTTACTGTCTGAATATGTATACCTCTGCATGCTATTAAAACTCAAAGCTATGTCAGTATGTGGAAGATGAATTTCAGGACTGTGGGATACCCTTATTTGCTTCTAGTGTGGCCACAATGAGCAAACATTTCCATTATTCATCACATTGATTGGCAGAATGAGGAGACAGTCAATGCTAACTTGTTGGAACTTCAGAGCCCAGACTTTTACCCTAAAACCTCAGGTCATGTAATGCAACTTATCATAGTTGTTGCATTGTTAAATGTGGTAAATAAATAATAAAGCCTCTGATATAGGATTTGGCCTGTATTGGCACCTGAAATGTACCATTTCTCAAAAAATGTAACTGTGGACATGTGCATTGCATGTGGGCCCAAGATAATACCCACGTTTACTAAAGCATCTGAAGCAGGTGCTCCCAGCAGGTGCTCCCAACCTACCACCAACAGAATTCTTTCTGTCATTTCTCCACAAGTAAACACAGGCTTGCGAGTGAAGGGAAAGGGCATCCTAAAGTGGATTTGCCTGAATATGAAGGAGAGGGGACTGAAAGGCTCTGAAGTAAGACAAACATCAATACAAACAATGCCAACCCAATCGTTCAGTGGCCTTGTTGCTGGCTCCACATCCCTGGCCTTCATCTCCCTCATGTGTAAAACAGAGCAGCAATAGTAACTGTCCAGGATTATTCTAAGAAGTGAAGGAGTTAGTGAAATACACTATGCTATGTTCTCATGAAAAAGGTTGGCTTGTTATTTTTGTCTGACTCTTAATGCCTTTGAGCTTTTCCTCTGTCCAGCCTGCTCTTGTACTGACTTGTTGTATCTAAGAGCATGCCATGCAGCAGGGTAAATTCAGGAGCTACCATAGAAAGCCAGATAAATATATTCTAGTCTAACACAGTTAATGTGGGTGTCAGTGAAAGCATATTGTGAGCATTTACCATAGATAAGATTCACTCCACGTGGTTTACATACCTTTGGTGTTTGCACAGTAAACAAGGATTCACACCAAATATTTACATACCTTGAATGTTTGCACAGTATAATGGTTCTGACAGGAGAGGACATAATGTAAAGAGATGATTGAACCCTGTGACAATCAAACTATCAAAAAACATGGACACCAAAGAATAAATTTCTCCATGCTGGGATAAGGAAAAGATTGAGCCCCAGTGCCTTCTGGAGGAAGTCTCATCTTACATAAGTGAGTTCACACATATTTGACAAATTTTCAGTCTACCCTACAACAAAGACTGGAGTCTAGACAATGATGGCCCAATGATGGACAGGGATCCTCGGTTGTGCATACCTTCTGTCCTTTACTACTTAAACCTCATGTCAGAATCTAAAAATGGGCTTGCTTGGAAATCAGGGGTCATAGTGGAAATTGCTCAAGGTCACAATGGTATGTGGCCTCCCCAGAGAGGAACCTGAGCACTCTGTGTGTAGGAAGCCTCTGATTAATCACAAAGAGATTGAAAGGATCATGGCTTCCTCTGGGCTCTGCTGGGGTGTTCAGCTGTGTTCCCCTTAGAAATGATGCTGCCAAGCAGTATCCCAGCCTGAGATTCAGGAAAGACACTCAGCACCGAACAAGTCAGAGAAATAAGAAATTCCTTTGCTAGATCAAAGTGGTGGCAGATCTAATTGAATGCTGTAAGCAGCATGATTGCTTGTGAGTCACTGGGGATGAATGGCTCCACTTGTCTTCATTTCAAAAGCATGCCTTCCTGCCTGCAACACAGCCCTAGAGAATAGCCATCCTCTTCCCAGAAAATTAGCCGAAAAGTAATTTCCAAAGTACTTCCTGCGATCCTCCAACAGATCATCCAAGCAAACGAAATTAAATTCCACCTTTCTTGAAGGTGAGTCTTTTTTTTAATATGCGAACTATAGACCAGTGTCTCATTTTGGATCCCTAACTGTTGAGTCTATTGATCTTGGTGAGCATAGAAATGATCGTTTTTTGGAGAGGCTAGACAGAGGAAAATGTCCATGCAATCACAAGTAATATCACTAAAGAAGCACAATAGAGATGAAATGAATTGAACATAGCAGTAATAAAGCAGCAGCTGAGAAGCATTTGAAAGTTTGGGATGTGTGTGTATACACATATTTGTGCAAGCATGAGGGATAGGGCAAGGAGGGAGAGAGGCAGAGGCAGGAGGATTTATCCCAAACACTTCTGTTGAGGTCTCCTACTTAGGACTAACAACTACCTGAACCCACAAGGCTATTACCTTAGATAGAAAGAATCTGATTCAGTCTCTAACTGTTCCTTCTACAAAGGAAGAGATTTTATCATTCCTAGAAATACCTAGTTTTTTACATTCATGGCTTCCTTCCTTTTCCCTCCTTTCTTGTCCCTTATATGAAGCAGTGTTAGGGTCCACCTACAAACCTATTCTCAAACCAATTACCAAGCCCTTTCAATGGCTCCAACAGGCTCTCGTTAAGGCCCCAGCTTCACATCTCCCTTACCTGACTCATCCTTTTTCCCTCTCCGTAACTGAAAAAGAGGGATTTGCCCTTGGAGACTTAGGTCATCAACTGGGCCCCTCTTTTGCATCTGTAGCATACTTGTCAAAAAAAAAAAAAATAGATCTAACCATCCAGGGATGGGCATCTTTTATTCATACCTTAGCAGCCATTGAACTCCTTATTCGAGACTCAAAAAAAAACTAAACTTTGGATCTTCTATAACTGTCTTCTCTTCTCATAGCTTGTTATATCTCCTAAAGGCTTATAGACTTTACCTCTCTCCAGGATTCTTTCTATTCAGGTAACTCTAATAGAAGACCCCACACTCACTTCCCAATCATGTCTGCCTCTTAATATTTCCAACCTTTTTCCTCGATCAAATACTGACCGCTTGCTTTCTCACTCCTGAAACTTTAGAGAAACTATTACCTCATCCTTCACACATACAGGAGGCAAATTGCCTCAGACCACCTATACCTGGTATACAGATGGCAGCTCCTTTTTACATGAAGGAGACAGAAGGGCCAGCTATGCCATCATATTAGACACCGAAGTGGTGGAGGCACAGCCCCTTCCTGCTCATACCACCAATCAACAGGCTTAACTAATAGCCCTTACCCGTGCCTTTCAACTGGCACAGGAAAAATCCATCAACATCTACACAGATTCCAAATATGCTTTCAATATCTTCCTGTCCCATGCTGCTATATGGAAGGAGCATAGATTACTTACCACAAAAGTAGGGTCATAACTAATGCAAACCAAATTATGGCCATGCTAAAGGCCTCCCATCTCCCCATAGCTATTGGGACTGTCCACTGTAGATATCACCAGATGGATGACTCTATTGTCTCCAAGAGAAACCACAGCGCTGACAAGGCAGCTAGAGCTGTGACCCTTAGGGGCCTAGACTTGTCTCATCCTCCCCAGAACATTCTTACACTACAACCTACATTTGTACCTTCATGCCCTGATACCCACCAAATTCTGTCCTATCTTCACCAACTCTTTCATCCTAACAGCCAAACATTGTCCTCTTTTGTCAAGACCCACCTGAAGCCTACTCCTGAGGACTTATGCTTTTTAAAATCTATCACTGCTTCTTGCAAAATCTGTCAGATGTCTGACTCCAACTCAAGGTGTCGTAGCACCCTTTTTCCTACCCATCAGGCTAGATGTTCCCTTCTTGGAACTGACTGGTAACTTTTTACCCACATACCCACTGTCAGATGTGCCAAGTACCTCCTAGTCTCAGTGGACACCTTCTTGGGTTGGGTGGAGGCATTTCCCACAAATAACAAAAGGGCTCAGATGGTCTCTGATCTCCTCTTCTGAGAGATTATTCCCAGGCTTGGTGTCCCAGCCTCTCTCCAATCAGACAAGGGTCCGGAGTTTACTTCCCAAGTTTCTCAAATTCTATATAAGGCCCTAGACATCCCCTGGCATTTTTATATTCCATACCACCCACAATCTTCAGGTAAGGTAGACATAACTAACCACTGTTTAAAAACCACTCTTGCTAAGCTGTCACAGGAACTTCACCTTGATTGAGTAAAACTCCTACCTCTGGTTCTTTTCAGGCTATGAGCTTGTATCAAGCAACCTCTCCTCATCTTGCCTTTGAACTCATATATGGACATCCAGCCCTAACTCCTGGTCTTTCTCTAACTGGTCTCCCCTCCAGAACATTGGCCCTTACCCCTTTCTCCTAAATGGCAGGGCCCTTTTAAGGTAATCCTCGTGACCCCTACAGCTGCTAAATTCGAGGGACTCTCTCATTGGGCCCATCTGTCTCACCTCAAACCTTTCATTTCTTCACCTAAAAATGACTCTTCTTCATACACATCAATCCTAACTGTTAAACTCCAGAGGACATCAAGACCACCTACCTTGTCCCCAATCCCAGAAAATAAGACTCCACTCTGGAAGCTGTGTTTGACCTCACCAGATTAGACATGGGTTTCTCATATCCCCCCTGCTGTTGCTGTTCATTTCCATCCAGGGTAGCCCTTACATTTGCAGATTCGAGGTCCAAGAAACCCCCACAGAAAACAGTCTTTCCAAATAGGGTCAGGAAACTGTTCCATACCCAGATGCCAGGAACCGATCCAAATTGCTGTCATCCCTGTATCTGTTATCCCATCTTAATATTATGATCCCTATATGTGCTTTCTCTTTGATCAGACAAAAGATTATTGTAGAAAATGGCCAGACAAATATGGGGGCTACCATATTGGTCTTATCGGATACATATACTAGGATCACAGACCAATCATTTCTTCTATCAACACCACAAGACACTTTTTCTACATACAAGACCCATGGGATTCCAGATGGGAGACAGGAATTGTTGGTAAGCTCTACCATAAAAATCAACCACGGTCCCCAGTAAGTACTATCCATATCCAGAGAAAATATGTCTCAATTGCCCACTCCTGGATATTGGGAAAGTAGGGAAGATAATCAAACACTCCTCCAAGGTCCTTACCTCTTTGATATCACCCCTCATAAATGGCACTAACTTGCCATTTTGCCTTTTACTTCAGACCTTGACCTCAGAATACCAACTCCTTAATGTCACCAGGCCTATACGCTTTAAAGATTGCTGGTTATGTGTACCCCCTGGAATTAACTCGCAATTGTCACTTACAGCCTCTCCAGTGATACTGCCAAGTAACCTTACCTCACCCTTTGTCAGCTGCCCTGACTCCAAAGTTGCCCTGACTCTATATCTTACCACTATTCCTCTCTTTGGCATGGCAAACTGTTTTAAGACCTCCATGACACGTTCTATAGAAATGCTAAGTTCCCTAGACTGCAATAGAACCATACCCTCGATATATCATCTCTGCCACAATGCCCTGCAGTCCAGAACACATCAATTCTCTGCGGCATTCAGGCATATCATCGCCTACCCACCAGCTAGTTAGGAGTTTGCACTTTGGTACTTCTTTTCCCTGAACTAGGAGTAATCCTGGGAAATGAGCCCCTGCCAATCCCAGTTGTAGATATGATAGCTGCCCAACATAAGAGGGCAGTTCAGGTTGTGCCACTCTTGGTCATTACGGGATTAACCATTGGTGCTGGTACTGGAATTGCAGGGATAACGTCTTCCATGACCCATTACTATGCATTCACTTCCCAGTTTAAAAGCAATCTTCAAGAAATGACTGAAACTGTGCTTGCTATCCAGAAACAGATCGATTCTTTGGCAGCTGTGGTGCTTCTGAACCCATGGGGGCTAGATGTTCTGACAGCTAAAGAAGGTGGTCTTTGCCTGTCCCTCCAAGAAGAATGCTGTTTCTATGTCAACCAATCCAGGATAGTGAGTGATGTGTTAGAGTAGCAGGTAGCACCAAGCAGCATGCTAGACCAAAGTGGTTCCACGTGAAGAGGTTTTATTGAAAGGGAGAGACAAAGGAGTGGCAGAGAGAAAAGGGAAGAGAAGAGGAAGAAAAGAAAGAGAGAGAGCAGAGCAAAGAGGGGGCATTCTCCTTATTTATATGGAAAATGGTGGAAAACAAGTAAGGGTGGGAGGTAAGACAAATGGATTCTGGAATATGGTGGCTGTTGGCTTGGCAAATGGTCTTCAGGTCTCAGGTCAGGTTGCAGGTCTTGTTGTTGCCTCATAGCTTTGGAATGCCCTCGTGCCAACAGTGAGAATAAAATCCAGGAGGTACAGTCAGATATAAAGAATTTCAGGGAACATAAGACCTCCAGTTCTCTGATTTTTTAAAATCCTATATGGAAGTGGATACTCCCTTTTGTAACGCCTTTTCTAGTCATTCTCCTGGTGTTATTCTCTCCCTGCCTCATTAATCTTGTTTCTACATTCCTTCAATGACAAATACAAAAAGTTTCTAACCAAACTATTTATCAGCTCCTGTTACAGGATCACCAGCTGCTGCCCACAGAGGAGCCACTGTCCACAGAGGAACCTGATGCAAATGTTTACCAAGTGGATCCCGATGATGAAAGTCAGCTATGCCCAAAAATTGATGACACCTCTAGACAGCAGGTGACCTGTCCAGCAGGTCCAGTTATTCGAGGGTCTCGAATAACTTCTTCGAAGGGGACCTTCTCCTAAGAACCAAATTGGGGGGTAGAGAGAGACGAGGGTCTTGTGTGAATAACGACACAGAAATGTTCTGAATTGCATCGAGACCCCAATGTATTGAGAAAGGCCCAAGGCTTAAATGCACAAGCAAAAGGGGAAGTACCTTTCAGCAGGAAGGATGGGGCAGTAGAATTGCACAAGGAAAAGGGGAAGTACAGGTACTTATCGGCGGGAGGGGTGGGGCAATAGAATTGCACATTCTTTAGGAAGTTACACGGGGAAGCAGAAACTTGGCGGTATCAGGGTATCTTGAGGTCAGAACATCCAGCGCTGACTTAGGGCTGGAGCAATCTGTGGTTGTTCTCGGAGCAGTGTGTCGGTGGCCCACTTTTGACCCTCTTTTCTTCTCGGTGGTGGTGGGGGGAGAGGCCCAATTTAGAGATCAGGACAATAGTGTTGCCTTAATAGCTCCCAACAAGCAGGAAGTAGCTTAAGAGACACCCTAGTTCCCTTTTCACCATCAGCTACCCCTCCCTTTTTCCCCTTTCCCTTTATAATAAAAAGAAGGGAGGTATTTCGGTATCAGGACCTCCTAAACCCGGGACATCACATAGTCATTGCCAAAGCAACAGCCACCATTTTCCCAGAACCCACTTGTCTCACCTCCCACTTTTACCTGTGATTACATCATCACCCATATATAAAGAAAGGCCCCCTGATCTCTATCTATCTATCTATCTATCTATCTATCTATCTCCCCCCCCCCTTCTCTTTCTGCTACCACCTTGCCCCTCTCTCTCCCACTAAACCTCACGTGGAAGTGTTGGCCTGGTGTGGTCTTTCTGAAGCTCTGTGGCATTCAAGATCATAAAAATTTCCAGACATGCTCTGGAGGTTTTCCTCTGTTGTGTTTATAAAAAGGTAAAGGGAAATAAAATATATCTTGGTAAATGTGTGATAAGTTATGGGGGAAAGGGGTGCCTCGGTGGGCCCTTGCTGAGGCATCCCACACAATGATATAATATAGAATAGAGTTTATTCAGTGCATGGGAAGGGGAGTTAAGAGGTAGTAGAGACAGAGAAAGGCAGAGAGAGAGAGAGAGAGAGAGAGAGAGAGAGAGAGAGAGAGAAGAGAGAAGAGTAGTGGAATAGAGGAGTAGAGGCCAGCCATGTGCATGTGGAGAGAGATGGGGAAAGGTAATGGGGAAAGAGGGAGGAAGGGGCAAGAGCAAGAGAGGGGAGGGGGCAAGCAGGCCCTTTTATAGTGAGTCAGGCTGCTGCCAGGTGACTATAGGGTGGAGCTTAGAAAATATTCTAACACCCTCCTTACAAAAACACATGAACTTCATGACTATGTTGAAGTTTCCTTCCTGTTTTATCTGTGAAGAAATGAGACCTTGCTTCCTTGGTCTTATTTCTGGGCTCTCAGGTTTCCTGTAACTCACAATCAGGTCTCTGCCTCTCCTTAAGTAAAGGAGCAAATATGACTCCCAGCTGGCAGAGTAGTGTGACTTTAGTGAGAGCAGATATGCAAAATTCTTTGCATGAGCCTTGGGCAAGCTAAGTGCTCCAGGTGTGTGAGCTATGGCTAATAGCATAGTAATTGTTTTTCCATTCAATTCTAGCCCATACTCTCTGTGAGAACTCATCTTACACCCTCCTCACAGATCCCCAGTATTTGTAGAACAAGGCTACTCACTGTCCATTAGCAGCCTCTTCCAGCTCTTTTAAATATTTACTAATGAAAGAATTATTAGAATAAAAAGAAAAGAAATCCCAGAGTCTCAAAAGACCCTTCTGATCAGGGATATAGCCAAAGTGAAAGGCAGGTGGAAGATTGTTTCCATTGAGAGAATTATATATTTATTTATGCTACCAGAACATGAGCCTTAGTTCAAAAATTCCAGTAATGGTGTTCTGCGACTTTTCTAGGAAAGTATCAACAGACATCATCCCAAACAGAGTCATCCCAGACTGGAACAAGGGTGTTCCTAAAGCAGCTACATCATCAAAAAGCCATCACAGGGTGGATGAAGACTCACAAAAACTGGATCCCCAAAGCTCCCAGAATAACTTGCTGGCAGCAGGGGCCCAGGGTGAGCTTTTCTACTTTCTTGGGGGATCCTAGGGTTCTGTTTCCTTCCCCAGGTTCCCTCCAACAGGAATGTTTCAATTCAGAGAAAATAGCTCCAAGGGGAACTGCACAGCAGGAGAGAGGGTGGAGGTTGTTTTTTTTTTGTTTGTTTGTTTTCTTTTACACCTTCCCCCAACTGCTTGCATAAGTCACTTAGCAAGAGCAGCTAACAAAGTTCAAGCCACAAAACGTTCCACATACCAGAAATGAGAGATGCAAACAAGGGTATTAAAACAACATGATTTGTTTTGTGGGTTGTATTTTAAATTAAAATAATATGATGAAAAACAACCAGAAATATTTGACCAGGCACAAACGTTTCTGTTGAAAGAAAATGGGAAAGTTCATTCAGGTAGAAGGACATCTCCTTCCTGCTATAGATTGTAAGTGTTCTTACATGTAGCTCTATATGCTGGCAGTCAGGAAGCAAGGAATACCACAGATTTTGATTGTGGACTTGAATACCTTGATAACTGACCTTGATGACTGACCTTGGTAGTCAGTCTCAGGAGGATGAATTGACCAAATAAGAAATTGGCCTTGGGGACTAGCTATAGGAGTATAATCTAATGGATTTTAGCAACACAGAGGGAGTGGGGAAGAAGGACAAGGCCTGCAAAAGCCATTTCTGCCATGTTCATGCTTGCTACAATCCCTTCAGAACTATCAGGAGACAGGCTTATACAGCGCTTTCTTGAGGGAAGAGATCTCCAGAGAGGGGATTAGTGTGCCTTCCCTTCTGTTCACAATCATGTCAATTACAGGAGGCACTTTGAAACCCAAAGACAGAGCTCCTAAGACAAATTACATCGCTCACATGAAAAACCCGCACATAGAGCAAACACACACATGTCCTTGCACATGTGTATCTTCATTGTCATCAACAATTACATAAAACAAGCCTCTTTTTTTAGAGAATTTCTTATAAAGCCTACAACTTTCCACTATATGTGTGGCAAAAGAATCATTGTGTGACTCTCTGTTGACAAAGTTTTTCGTTATTTGCTTTAATTTCCTTTTCAAACCCAGAATCCAAGATACAGTCCTCATCAATAAGCAGACACTCTAGGATTTGTACATAACCCTTAGGGTGTTCTGCATGTTGTTCAGGGGCGGCCAGATTGCACGGGGGATGTTGATTCCATCTGCAAGCATCTCTGCTTTAGCAGCCCTCTTACTGATGTTCATGATGAGTTCTATGTGTGAACAAGGTGTGTCATTAGCAACTTGAGAATGCAAAGGTCTGTATGGCCACTTCTCTGGGAGGTTACAGTCAGGATAGCTGTTACAATCCTGTGCAGGAACTTTTAGCTTAATCATAGGGATTAGAAAAGTGAGTTAAGGTTTGCCACTCTCTGTTCTGCACTTGATAGATTCCTGCCTCCCAAAATAGCCTGATACTTTTGTCCTAGATTTTGGTCATGTTCTTGGAGACTTTTATAGCCATCAAAGTGTTTTCCTTGATGAGATTAGACAGGGTGACAAATGAGGTGTCCTCAAAAACACCTGTCAGTCCTTGGGGCAGCCTGGACACAACATTGTCCTCTCCTTTCTCAGCTGCTGGCTTTGCACTCTGCCTCTTGTTTCCTCAGGGGACTCAGGGCTTTCTTTGGGTTTTTCTTTTTTAATATCACACCCTATGTCATTTGTCATTTTTCTCTTTAGAACAGGAGGCTGTGGCACCACTTTGACATTGGTCAACATGGTAGATGGGGATGGAAGAATGTCTTTAACTTTCTTATTTCCCTCTGTCTCTTAAGCTATGTTCCCACTTTGAGCTTCCATGGAGCTCACATTCACAGAATGTTTGAGTATTTTTCCCCATTTTTTATTGTTAAATTAAGCACATCTCCATTTTGAGGTAGGAGACATGCACATTTCACCTGAGTCTCATCTGCAAGTGTGACAGGTTGCCACACTGCTGCTTGGACTCCTGAGTTTTTCATTATGGAAAGAAACAAGAACAAGAAAACACACACAAAAGAACACACACGAAGAAGACTCGTAAAGAAAGCTATCAGACAAATGGAGAAGGACAACAGGCTAAAGGAAAATGTCATCATTGTGGTGGTTTAAATGAGGAATGTCTCATATAGGCACATGTATTGGAAAACCTGGTCCCTAGTTTATGGCACTATTTGGAGCCATTTAAGAGATACAACTTGCTTGAGGACACATGCCCCTGAGAGAAGGCTTTGAGAGTTGATAGCTCACCCTGCTTCCAGTTTGCTGTCTCTGCATTGTGTTTTGAGTACTTCCAGCTTCCTGTTTCTGCCACAGTGCTTCCTCACCATGCTAGACTCTCTTTCCTCTGGAACCGTCAATCCAAATAATACTTCATTCTCTGAGGTGCATTGGTCATAGAGTTTCATCAGAGCAATCAAAAACGTATACAGCCATTGATTAAAAAAAAAAAAAAAAAGACTGTTGCTGTGAAGAACTGACCATGTTGAGTTTTGAAGGGATATGAAAGAAACGTGAAGGTAAAGGACATGAGGGGATTTGCTCAGTGTACAAGGTGCAGTTATATGAAAATATCCTGTGATATATACAACAAATATACACAATCAATTTTTTTACTAGATATTTTCTTCATTTACATTTCAAATGCTATCCTCAAAGTCCCCATTTCCCTCCACCTTCCCTGCTCCCCAACCCACCCACTCCCAATTCCTGGCCCTGACATTTCCCTGTACTGGGGCATATGATCTTCACAAGACCAAGGGCCTCTCCTCCCATTGATTGCAGATTAGGCCATCCTCTGTTACAAATGCAACTAGAGACACAGCTCTGGGGTGTACTGGTTAGTTCATATTGTTTTCCTCTTATGAGGTTGCAAACCCCTTCAGCTACTTTGGTACTTTCTCTAGCTCCTTCATTAGGGGCCCTGTGTTCCATCCAATAGATGACTGTGAGCACCCACTTCTGTATTTGTCAGGCACTGGCATAGCCTCACAAGAGAGAGCAATATCAGGGTCCTGTCAGCAAACCTTTATGGCATATGCAATAGTGTCTGAGTTTGGTAGTGGTATATGGGATGGATCCCCATGTGGGGCAGTCTCTGGATAATCCTTCCTTCCATCTCAGCTCCAAACTTTGTCTCTGTAACTCCTTGCATGGCTATTTTGTTCCCCATTCTAAGAAGGAGCAGTGTATCTACACTTTGGTCTTCCTTCTTCTTGAGTTTCATGAGTTTTACAAATTGTATCTTGGGTATTCTAAGTTTCTGGGCTAATATCCACTCATCAGTGAGTGCAAATCATGTGTTCTTTTTTGATTGGATTACCTCACTCAGGATTATCTCCACCAGATCCATCTATTTGCCTAAGAATTTCATGAATTCACTGTTTTTAATTGCTGAGTAGTACTCCACTGTGTAAATGTACCACATTTTCTGTATCCATTCCTCTGCCGGGGGACATGTGGGTTATTTCCAGCTTCTGGTTGCTATGAACATAGTAGAGCATTAGTCCTTACTACAAGTTGGAGCATCTTCTGGGTATATACCCAGGAGAGGTATTGCTGAATCTTACAGTAGTACTATGCCCAATTTTCTGAGTAACCACCACACTTATTTCTAGAGTAGTTGTACCAACTTACAATTCTACCAAAAATGGATTTTTTCTCCACATACTCGCGAGCATCTGTGGTCACCTGAATTTTTTTTTAATTAATTAATTTATTTATTTATTAAATGTAAGTAGCTGACTTCAGACTCACCAGAAGAGGGCAGCAGATCTCATTATGGGTGGTTGTGAGCCACCATGTGATTGCTGGGATTTGAACTCAGGACCTTCGGAAGAGCAGTCAGCACTCTTAACCACTGAACCATCTCGCCAGCCCCTGAATTTTTGATCTTAGCCATTCTGACTGGTGTGAGGTGGAATCTCAGGGTTGTATTCATTTGCATTTTCCTGGTGATTAAGAACGTTGAACATCTTTTCAGATGCTTCTCAGCCATTCAGTATTCCTCAGTTGAGAATTCTTTCTTTAGCACTGTACCCCAATTTTTAATAGGTTTATTTGAATTTTCTGGAGTCCATCTTCTTGAGTTCTTTATATATATTGGATATTAGTCCCCTATGTAAAGAAACTTTCCCAATCTGTTGGTGGCCTTTTTGTCTTATTGACAGTGTCTTTTGCCTTACAGAAGCTTTGCAATTTTATGAGGTCCCATTTATCGATTCTCGATCTTACAGCACAAGCCATTGCTGTTCTGTTCAGGAATTTTTCCCCTGTGCATATATCTTCGACGATTTTCCCCACTTTATCCTACGTTTCAGTGTCTCTGGTTTTATGTGGAGTTTCTTGATCCACTTAGACTTTACCTTAGTACAAGGAGATAAGAATGAATCAATTTGAATTCTTCTACATGATCACCACCAGTTGTGCCAGCACCATTTGTTGAAAATGCTATCTTTTTCCAAAGGATGGTTTTAGCATCCTTCTCAAAGATCAAGTGACCATAGGTGTGTGGGTTCATTTCTGGGTCTTCAATTCTATTCCATTGGTCTACATGTATGTCGCTGTACCAGTATCATACAGTTTTCATTACAATTGCTCTGCAGTACAGTTTGAGGTTAGGCATGGTGATTCCAGGAGAGGTTCTTTTGTCATTGAGAACACTGTTTGCTATCCTAGGTTTTTTTGTTATTCTACATGAATTTGAAAATTGTCCTTTCTAACTCTGTGAATAATTGAGTTGGAATTTTGATGGGGATTGCATTGAATCTGTAGATTGCTTTCAGCAAGATAGCTATTTTTACTATATTGATTCTGCCAATCCATGAGCATGAGAGATCTTTCCCATCTTCTGAGATTTTCGTTAATTTCTTTCTTCAGAGATTTGAAGTCCTTATCATACAGATCTTTCACTTCCTTAGTTAGAGTCACACCAAGGTATTTTATATTATTTGTGACTACTGTGAAGGGTGCTGTTTCCCTAAATGCTTTCTCAGCCTGACTATCCTTTGTGTAGAGAAAGGCCATTGATTTGAGTTAATTTTATATCCAGCTACTTCACTGAAGTTTTTTTTCAGGTTTAGAAGTTCTCTGGTGGAATTTTTTGAGTTGCTTATATATACTATCATATCATATACAAATAGTAATATTTTGACTTCTTCCTTTCCAACTTGTATCCCCTTGATCTCCTTTTGATATCTAATTGCTCTGGCTAGAACTTCAAGTACTATATTGAATAGGTAAGGAGAAAGTGGGCAGTCTTGTCTAGTACCTGATTTTAGTGGGATTGTTTCAAGGATCTCTCCATTTAGTTTGATGTTGGCTACTGGTTTGCTGTATATTGCTTTTATTATGTTTAGGCCTTGAATTCCTGGCCTTCCCAAGACTATTATGATGAATGGCTTTTGGATTTGTCAAATGTTTTCTCAGCATCTAATGAGATGATCATGTGGTTTTTGTCTTTGAGTTTGTTTATATAGTGGATTGCATTGATGGATTTCTGTATCTTAAACAATCCCTGCATCCCTGGAATGAAGCAAACTTAACCATGATGGATGATCAGTTTGATGTGCTCTTGGATTCAGTTTGTGAGGATTTTATTGAGTATTTTTGCATCAATATTCATAAGGGAAATTGGTCTGAAGTTCTCTTTCTTTGTTGAGTCTTTATATGGTTTAGGTATCAGAGTAATTGTGGTTTCATAGAATGAATTGGGTAGAGTACCTTCTGTTTCTATTTTATGGAATAGTTTGAGGAGAAATCGATTTTGGTCTTCTTTGAGGGTCTGATAGAACTCTACACTAAACTCATCTGGTCCTGGGCTTTTTTTGGTTGGGAGATTATTAATGACTACTTCTATTTCTTTAGGGGATATAGGACTGTTTAGATCATTAATTGCATCCTGATTTAATTGTGGTACCAGGTATCTGTCTAGAAAATTGTCAATTTCTACCAGGTTTTCCAGTTTTGTTGAGTATAGCCTTTTGTAATAGGAACTGATGATGTTTTGAATTTCCTCATGTTCTGTTATGATGTCTCCCTTTTCATTTCTGGTTTTGTTAATTAGGATTCTGTCTCTGTGTCCTCTAGTTAGTCTGGCTAAGGGGTTTATCTATCTTGTTGATTTTCTCAAAGAACCACTTCCTACTTTGGTTGATTCTTTGAATAGTTCTTTTTGTTTCCACTTGGATGATTTCACCCCTGAGTTTGATTATTTCCTGCCTTCTACTCATCTTGGGTGAATTTGCTTCCTTTTGTTCTAGAGCTTTTAGGTGTGCTGTCAAGCTCCTAGTGTATGCTCTCTCTAGTATTATTTTTTTTTTTTTGGAGGCACTCAGAGCTATGTGTTTTCCTCTTAGGGATGCTTTCATTGTGTCCCCTAAGTTTGGGTATGTTGTGGCTTCATTTTCATTAAACTCTAAAAAGTCATTAATTTCTTTCTTTATTTCTTCCTTGACCAATGTATCATTGAGTAGAGTGTTGTTCAGTTTCCACATGAATGTAGGCTTTCTATTATTTATGTTGTTATTGAAGATCAGCTTTAGTCCATGGTGATCTGATAGGATGCATGGGACAATTTCAATATTTTTGTATCTGTTGAGGCCTGATTTGTGGTCAATTATATGAATGATTTGGGGGAAGGTGCCATGAGATGCTAAGAAGAAGGTATGTCCTTTTCTTTTAGGATAAAATGTTATGTAGATATCTGTTAAATCCATTTGTTTCATAACTTCTGTTAGTTTCACTCTGTCTCTGTTTAGTTTCTGTTTCCAGGATCTCTCCATTGGTGAGAGTGGGGTGTTGAAGTCTCATACTATTTTTGTGTGAGGTGCAATGTGTGCTTTGAGCTTTACTAAAGTTTCTTTAATGAATGTGGATGCCCTTGCATTTGGAGCATAGATATTCAGAATTGAGAGTCTATCTTTGAAGATTTTACCTTTGATGAGTATGAAGTGCCCCTCCTTGTATTTTTTGATAACTTTGGGTTGGAAGTCAATTTTATTCGATATTAGAAAAGCTACTTCAGCTTTTTTCTGGGGACCATTTGCTTGGAAAATTGTTTTCCAGCCTTTTACTCTGAGGTCGTGTCTGTCTTTCCCTGAGGTGGGTTTCCTGTAAGCAGCAAAAAGTTGGGTCCTCTTTATATAGCCAGTCTATTAGTTTATGTCTTTTTATTGGGGAATTAAGTCCATTGATATTAAAAGATATTAAGGAAAGTAAATGTGGCTTCCTGTTATTTTTGTTGTTAGAGTTGGGATTCTGTTCTTGTGGCTGTCTTCTTTTAGATTTGTTGAAGGATTACTTTCGTGCTTTTTCTAGGGCATAATTTCTGTCCTTGTGTTGGTGTTTTTCTGCTACATCCACTCCAGTAATGTCATGCATGATACGCCAAAAGCCTTGACGCAGTCTTGAGGTGAAGAGTTTCATGGAAACTTAGTCTCCTGGAACTGTGGCATTCCATAGCACTTATGCTCCAATTTTGTCCTTGCGAATGGATCTGTGTGCTTCCTTTCAGTATTGTTTTGTTATAGGTGCCTCCAAGCAATGACTTGCCAAATACCTAAGCAAAATCGAACTTTGCTTCCTAGCCTTCAGCAATGCCCTAGGTAGTCCTTGAGATTTGAATTGAGTCCTAGGCTTGGAATTCAGTAAGAATGTTGCCTATTCAGTGGCATTCAGAATTGCCTTTAGTATTGTAAGAGAGACAGTGAAAGAAATCAGGCATTACTCTCTACTACAGAGTTAAAAATCTCTGGGCAAGCTTAGTGCCATAAGTTTAAAATTCTTATTATAGTTATGTATGGCAGACTACATTGCTTATTAGTAGAAAGTCCCCCCACACTATCACTTAGAATAAAAGCCAAGTTGCTCCCATATACAGGAATTTACAATGGTTTCGGAAGTAAATCAGGCTGTGGTTTTAGAGTATTGCATTATTCATGAGATGGTTGGCTAGAGCGGAACTCCCTAATTAGAACCATGACTTGGGTGTGAAAGCCCTTGCCCTAGGAGTGAAAAGACCTCACAGCTGGCTTCTAAGACTATAGCTGACCTTAGATAGGGCTGACTTTGTCTCAGTTGTTTTATTGCCCAGTTCCTGCCAGTCTTTGTGTTTACATTCCTCTGTTTTGTGTAAGAGTCATTAAGCATCCAGTAACCTCATTTGTACCTTGCTGATGTGTCACCTAATTTCCCTATTTTGTTCTGTATAAAAAGTTTGATGCTCCATTTGACAAATTACATTCAGATACAGCACACTCCCTTGTGTCTGTTTGTCATTCATTCGCTGACTCCTTCGCCCACCTGCAACCAGAGACCCATTCTGTGCAGATAGGAGACCCAAAAAAGAGGTCCGTCTGTGGCATATTCTCTTTATTATTCTTTGAAGGGCTGAATTCATGGAAAGATATTGTGTGAATTTGGTTTTGTCATGGAATACTTTGGTTTCTCCATCTATAGTAATTGAGAGTTTTGCTGGGTATAGTAGCCTGGGCTGGCATGTATGTTCTCTTAAGGTCTGTATAACATCTGTCCCAGATCTTCGGCCTTTCATAGTCTCTGATGAGAAGTCTGGTTTAATTCTAATAGGTCTGCCTTTTATTTGTTACTTGACCTTTTTCCCTTACTGCTTTTAATATTCTATCTTTATTTAGTGCATTTGTTGTTCTGATTATTATGTGTTGGGAGGAATCATTTTTCTGGACCAGTCTATTTGGGGTTCTGTAGGTTTCTTGTATGTTCATGGGGATCTCTTTCTTTAAGTTAGGAAAGTTTTCTTCTATAATTTTGTTCCTCCTCTGTCAGCACTCCTGGGAGTCCAACTCTCTCCTGAGTCCCAGTAGTCAGAGCACTCTCTGCAGGCAAGCTTTCCTCTTCCAGGGAAGGTGGACCCAAGTCTGGAGCTCAGAACCACCTCCTGAGTCCTGGGGTCAGAGCCCTTCCTGGAAGCCAACTCTCCTCTGGCAGGGAAGTTGTCCAGATATCTGGGTCTCAGCTCTGTCTCCTGGCTGAGGATGAAGTCCCTAAGGGACCCTGTCTAAGAAGCTCTGTTGCTTCTGCCGCCCATGTGCTCTCCTGTGTAGGCTGGTCTCAGTTATCCCAAGATTCTGGGTGTACTATGGCCTGCCAAGTTTGTGCCCAAGATGGCATGTGACTGGCACCAACCAGAACAAACCCCAACCTCTGATTGGGTGGGTTTCCCTTGTCCCTGTTCCTGCTTGCACAAGATCCTTCAGGATTTTTTGGAACAGATGTTGCATTCCACTCACTAGTGATCTCAAGATCTTGGATATGGTAGGGAGCCTGCAGCATGGAGAGTCCTCTGAGTATCTTTGGACCCTCCGCCGAGATTGTGCCCAAGATGGCGCAGGGCTGGCACCAAGGAAAAAGAAACCCAGCCACTGGTTGGCAGCTTTCCTTTGTCCCTGCTCCTGATGGCACAACACCCTCTGGGATTTTTTGGAACAGATGTTGTGTTCCACTCACCCAGTGATCCCAAGATCCTGGGCGTGCTAGGGCCCACTGAGTTTGTGCCCAAGATTGTGCGGGGGTGGGGGGGTGGGGGGTGGCAACTGGAACGAACACACAATCAAATTCTTAAACATAGTGTAGGTCATTCTCCTATAACACCTTGTCATTGGGAGATAGAGAATATAATGAAACTTCAAGTACAGATTTACTCTTGTAGCTGTGTTACTTTTTAAGTGACTTCATTTTCCTAATGAACTATTCATGGAAGTTCTTTGTATATTGAAAAGCTCTAAATTCAAATAGGTTTGTTCTTGCATATCTTCCTTGTCACCATCATCTCAGACACTCAACAGTGTTAGTTTCCTATTTGTCATATTGTTTCTATAGCAAAAAGAAGGCTCAAACTCAACATTTCCCCTTGTTTTGAGTATAGACGTGTGTGTGTGTGTGTGTGTTGTGTGTGTGTGTGTGTGTGTGTGTGTGTATGTGCATACTCCAGTCTACATAACCTAAAGAACTTCATAAAAACTCGAGAGTAACTGCCAGGCCCATTTGTTAATAGTGCTTGGTATAGCCTAAACTAAGAGCTGACAACTATCTAGTGCACTGGATTTGACCCACGAGCTACATATGGTGTTTCTATTTTGAAGTTGTTAAGAAAAAGAGTAATGCTATTCCATGATGAAGTTCATTTGCCAGTATCCATGAGTACAGCTTTAAAATACAGTCACTGGCCCTGGTTTATGCACCTCCTATGTCCTCCTCCAACCTGTACTGACAAAGCTATTGAAGTGCTATAAAGATGACAGTTAAGCTTTGTGTCTACTACTTTGTCCATGACAGGAAAAGTCTGCAGGTCTCTAGAATAGACACCCAGTTAATGTGTGCAAAGAACAATGTCTTCATAATATATGTGCTTTGCAATAAGCCACACAAAGTTGCTTCATTTTCTGGTAGAGGATCAGGATTGGGACTGGTACCAAAATTACAGCTCTCTTTATTAGTTACTCTGGAGATGAATATATGTTTCATTACAACCTCAAATTTCCTCCACTTTGCTTTAAATGAGAATCTTCCTTAGTCAATGTTAGAAAAGAGAAAGAAAAAGGACTAAGGATGAATGTTTAGGGTCTGTGAGTGGTATGTCAGGATTTTTGACTGTAAAGGATGAGCACAGTTAACAAGAGGGATGGTGGAAGGGAGTACTTAGACTTATTCATAAGCATTATGATGTAAGACATGGAAATTGACTCACTGAATGAAGGCCAGTTACATAAATGAGTATTGCTTTCCAACCCCACCAATTGCTTTCTATTGCTAAAACATGATTACCAAAAGCAACTTAGGTGGGGGAAAGGTTATTCCAGCTTACAGCTTACAGTCCACCATAAAGGGAAGTTAGAATAGAGACTCAAGGTAAGAACCAAAACAGAGGCCATGGAGGAATGCTGCTTACTAGCTTGCTCTCCAAAGTGTGCTCAGCTACCTTTCTTATATAACCCAGAACCACATTCCCAGGGATAGCATTGCCTACAGTGTGCTTACCCCTCCTATAGCCCTTATTAACAAAGGAAATACCCCAATGGAGTTACCTATACGTCAATCTGATGCTGACATTTTCTTAATTGATGTTCCTTCCTCCCAGATGACTCTATCTGTGTCAAGTTGACCAAAACCCAGCAAAGCAAACTAGACAGCATGCAATGCAGACAAGCAACACTGAGTACTTTACGCACAAAGAACATGGCTTGAATCCTACAACTTTGCTATGTTCCAAATTCGAAATTTATCTTACTTGTTTGGAATTTCTTTAAAACAGTATATGACCCAAGTATAGTAGTGCCTACCTGTAATTGTCACATGCATGAGGCTCAGGCACAAATATCACAAGTTCAAGACCATCTTGGGCTACACCAGGCAATTTTTTTATAAATAAATAAATAAAACAGTATTTGTATTAAGGAAAAATATGAAAGTATAGAGAAAAGAAACAACTGATTCAAGGTTACTTGAATAGATCACTTCTTGTTACCAACTGCCAGCATACAAATGGGGTATTATTGTCCTATAACCATTCAAAACTACCTTATAAGACTCCTGCTGGTCAATCTGCTGCTCTAAAGAAAAACATTCTTTCAAAGATCAACCCAAATAATTTTTATTAAAAACTTACCTCTGCAGATAAAAATAAAAGTTTGATTTTTATGGGAAACATTTTCTATTACCTTGTAAATCCTGTAGATTGATTGAAACGATGTAAGCAGCATTCACAGGCCAGAAGCCAACATCTGTAGATGCTATTTCAAGGATCTAAGGTCTACTGTAGCTATTATATGATCAGGAGAGATTTTCTCCCAGGGCCACCTTCAATTTTTCCAGGAGAATCTGCAAAGATCGTTTTAGCTAACCTTCAATCCCCAACATGAGGGAGATGACAGGGCTGCCAGCCAAGAATTTCAACAATAATTCATACTTTCTGAGACATCTCTTTCAGATATCAGAGTTAAGTTAGTCAGAGATGAGAGGGAGGGATGGAAGAAGAGAGAGAATCTCAAGAATATTGCTAATTCTAATTTTCACAGAGAGCCAAATAAAGCAGAATTGAAAGCTATCTCAATATGATCCAATTTAAATCACAAATAATAATTTTAGCATACAGAACATAACTGCAAAAATGTTACTTTTCAAAATATTGACTATATATTTAGCATTAAGTGGGAATAATACAAATAATTTTTAATTTCTCTAGTTCTAGTTGATTTATAGATTTTCTTTTTGTTATTATTTCCTTTTTATTTTTATTTCTTGGTTTGTTTGTTTGGTTGGTTGGTTGGTTGGTTGGTTGGTTTTTGGGTTTTCAAGACAGGGTTTCTCTGTGCCCTGGCTGTCCTGGAACTCACTCTGTAGACCAGGCTGGCCTTGAACTCAGAAATCCACCTGCCTCTGCCTCCCAAGTGCTGGGATTAAACGCATGTGCCACTACTGCCCAGGCTTTATTTTTATTTCTTATTGGGGGCTAGTGGTCAAACCTCGTGCCTTCCGCAAGCTATACAAATGAGCCATCATTGAACCGCACCCTCAGGTCCTGACTTTTAAAATTATTTACAGTGTGTATGTGTGCACCCATTTCTTGTGCATGCCTGCATGTGCACACACACATGTGAATGTCAGAGGAAACTTGTGGAATCAGTTCTATCCCTTCATCTTGTGATACCCAGGGTTTCATGTGTTCTAGACAGCACTCTTCCAACTGAGTAACTGTAACTGGGGCTACAGATCAGCCCCAGCCCTTGATTTTTTTTTTCTTAGGACAGGGTTTCATATAGGCTAGAATGGCCTTTAACTAGAAACCTCTTGCCTCTGGGATTACCAGAGTGGCAAGTATCTAAGTAACCCAAGTACTGGGATTATCAGCATGCATTGCCACAACCAGCCATCTGTTCTTCAGTGGATATGTATTATATGAAAACTTACTCAAAAAGGCCAGAGAGATAGCTTAGTGGATAAAAGCACTTGCTTTTAAGTTATACACTTACATGTGATTCCTGGAATCTATGAGTTGGAAAGAGAGAACTCCCAAAAGTTGTCCTCTGACCTACACACATACACACCACACACAAATTAATAAATGCAATAAAATTAAAAGTAAATAAAACAAGATGTCAAGAGAAAACTTTGAGTGACCAGACTAGCAAGCACTTGCATTAATTCATCTGATTCTAAAGATTCCAAAACACTGTAAATGCTAATGTATTTGAAAGTTCCTGAGAAACTCACTGATTCTTTAGCGTGCACGTGAAGGACTCCTTCAATTTCAAATTAGTCCTGAACACAGAAAACCAGCTCCCAGTTCTCTCAACAGAATGAGAAATGTAGCTTTTCTAGTTGTAAAAGCAGAAGCCACCACCATCCTGCAGATTGTGTGGGAGTTAGATGCCCTTCCTAAGGACCCAATCAGAGGCAAAAAGCAGGCCATGAGATTTCAGACACCTGCCAGCAGCCTCCTTAGAAATTTGACCTCTTAATTGGGAGATGTGCTCAAAGCAAAATCAAACTTTCTATCTGTTTGATAATTAATTCAAGGAGCTAATGTTCTCTTTTCCAAGAAAAGATCTCTGACTGTGATTTTAGCTTATGAAAAAAGGAATATTTCAAAACATTCTGAGAGTTTGGTTTTCTTTTCCTAGAAATTACCACCCCAGGCAGAACACTTAATGCTGTGGTTCTCAAATGGGTAGATATATTTCCTCTTTGAGAGACATCTGGCAAGGTGGAAAGACATAGAGTATAGTTGGCATGTAGTAGGTAGATCCTAGGAATACTGGTAACTGTCTGATGATTCATAGAACAAAGCAAGTCTGCCCAATGTTTAGCACCAAGGTTTAGAAACCCTGTGTGTGTGATAATGGTGGAAATCCTTTAGAAGCTTTGAAGATGCTGTTTTGTTTTGTTTGTTTTGTTTTAATTTTGTCATTGTTATAGCAAACTGACACATGGCTGTATCGTCCACAACCAGCAGGCCTAAACAGTCTTTAAATGTTCTCCTCTTTTTGATTATACCATGCAATACTAGAATCCATACTTGGATGGCATGGAAAGGAAGCTAATTCTATGAGCCAGCTCCAGTCTGTAAGCACTGACTTCTAGTTTGGGCTTTCTGAAAGCACCTGGAGCTGGGGGTTGAGGTATGAGGTGTTTATTATCACCACCTCCAAATAGAAGGGGGAGAGCTAGAACTAGACAGTGCAAATCTGGTATAGCCTCCACCAACCTGGAGAGTGCTGGAGTCAATGTTTCCCTAAAGAGCTGGCTCAGAGTGGCCTAGAGAATCTGTGTCCTTACAAGTGCCCTCTCTTAGCTATCACTCTGGCTCAGACTCTCCTGAGGAGGACTGGGCCAGAGAAGGCATTGTGGGACTGTAATGGCCCAGAGTTACAGAGGAAAGGTCAAGGGAGCTTCAAACCCAGGTACCTCAAACATGAGGATATCAGGAGTTGGCTACCTCCTCCATCTAAACCTGGTGCCAGAAAGACAGCTGCCCTCAACCCTAATAAGAATTTACCACTCTGACAGTTATCAGGTTTCACTAATTGTTTGACCTTATAAGATTTTTCTCCCCCTGAACCTACAGCCCCTGAGTATGTACATGAAGCATTTTCCAACATTCCTACACTGGCCAATGGTATACAGTCATACAAACCTTGTCTCAGAGATCCTGCTCACCTCACCAGGGACATAAATATCCCTTTCCACACCCACTCATTGAGTAAATGAACAAGATCTTCAAAGCTGTTCCCAGATGTGTTCACTGCCCGAGGACTCATCACCCACTGAGATCCTGATTTGCATCCACCCACCTAGGTCCTACTAAGCTTCCCTCCCTCCAATCAAGCTCAATGCACAATGAGCTTTGCTACCCAGAGTGGGAAGTGGACACAGCAAGGGATGAGATTCAGTTGGAGACTCCAGTGCAGCTGAAGTGTGGGAACTAAAAGGGGGCTGGGGAAGGAAGGAGGAGGGAGGATAGACCACATCCAGACAGAGTTCCTCCTATGCTCTGGGCAAGCAGACGCAGGAGGGCTGCCAGATGCTTTCCACTTGGCCCCGGGTGGGCATCTAAGCCACTGACCCCACTCAACTGGGGTGGACAAGGGGCAGCCCCTGACTGGGGGCCCCTGAGATGACACCCAGTAGCCCCGGGGTTATAGGAGAGAGGGCTGAGGGAGAGAGGTTCCCACATAGGCAAGAGTAAGTGCAGCGGGCCTTGATGAGCAGAGACAGTCTTTGGTTTTAGAGCTTTATTGAAGAAAGGCAAGGGGAAAGAGAAAAGGTGAAAAGGGAGAGAGAGACCAGCCATGGCCAAGAGGAGAGAAGTGGGAAAAGAGAGAGGGAGAGAGAAGAAAGGCTAGAGAATAAGAGGGAGAGAGAGGAAGAGAGGAGGAGAGAGAAGAGAGGAGAGAAGAGGAGAAAGTAAGAAGAGTGTAAGGGGAATAAGAGCAAGAGAACAAGAGAGTGAGGAGGGGCCAAACAGCCCTTTTTATGGTGTGGTGTTATCTTTACTGTTGCTAGGTAACTGGGGAGGAGTATAACCTGAAGGTCAGAAGCTTGGAACATTGCCTACATGACTACTAGCCATGCTTCTCCTGTGGGGGCAGTGGAAGCGATAACAGGAGCCAGAGTCCCAGGAGACACGAGAGAACTCCTCCTGTCCCATGTAGATGAATTATCAACACTGGTTCCCAGGGTTCAGACCTCAGCTCGACAGGAGACCAGACTGTCGTGTATAGCCCAATGCCCCATACTAAAGTTGACGTCCATGTGTTAATAGCTGGACTCTCAGCTCCCAACACTCCTTGAAAGCATTCTATATTATACATCTCCATGAGTACCACGGGTACTTCCATTCCCAGTGAAAAGGCGCGCAGGGATCCATTAGTAATGTCTGCTATGAAGCAGGTGCAGAGCATCTTTGCCAGGCATTTGTCAATTCTACCATAGAAACACATGCCAATAAGTCAAGACTATAATTACAGTATCATGGAGAGAGCTGAAAACTAATTGGGTCTTACAACCAAAAAGAGCATCCAAGCCATTGCTTTTCTCATAACTCTGACAAAAATACCTGATGGAAGTTTATTTGCATCCCAGTTTCAGAGAATGTAAGGAAGGAGTGCTGGCTGGAATGGACTGATCTGTAGACAGGAACTTAGAGCAGCAGCATCTCTCAAAACCACTGACTCCAGGAAGTTGGCTCAGTGGGTAAAACACCAGCTGCAGAAGTGGGAGGACTTGAGTTCAAATCCCCAGAACCCACATAAAATTAGTCATGGTAGCATGACATAGTCCCAACATTCCTACAGTAAGATAAGAGGCAGAGACAAGAGTACCTTTAAACACACCAGGCTAGCTAGCATGGCATATACAGCAGTGGACAACAAGAAAGAGGAGTAGACCACAGACAACAGGTAATAAACTGAGGGCTGAAATCAATAAACTAGGAACAACAAAAACAATACAACAAATCAATAAACTGAATGTTGGTTGAGAAAATCAATAAGGATAAATTCATATCCAATCTAACTAAAAGGCTGAGAGAGAATATTCAAATTACAAAAACAAAAGGGGAAACATATAACAGACATGGAGGAAATACAAAGAATCATTAGGTCAAAACCATTACTTTGAAAAACTGTACTGGACAAAATTAGAAAATCTAACAGAAATGGACAATTTTATTAATAGATACCACTTAAAATAATATCAGGTAAACTATATAAATAGACTTATATCCCCTAAAGAAATAGAAGCAGTCACTAAAAGTCTTACAACCAAAAAAGAGCCCCCAGCAGAAAAGTAATGGCTTACACAGTAAAATCAAAAATTGACAAATGGGACCTCATAAAATTACAAAGTTTCTGTAAGACAAAAGACACTGTCAATAAGACAAAAAGGCCACCAAAAGATTGGGAAAGGATTTTTACCAATCCTAAATCTGATAGGGGACTAATATCAAATATATACAAAGAGCTCAAGAAGCTGGACTCCAGACGTACAAATAACCCCATTAAAAAATGGCGATCAGAGATAAACAAAGAATTCTCACCTGAGGAATAACGAATGGATGAGAAGCACCTGAAAAAATGTTCAACATCGTTAATCATCAGAGAAATGCAAATCAACACAATCCTGAGATTCCACCTCACACCAGTCAGAATGGCTAAGATCAAAAATTCAGGTGACAGCAGATGCTGGCGAGGATGTGGAGAAAGAGAAAAACTCCTCCATTGTTGGTGGGATTGCAAGCTTGTACAACCACTCTAGAAGTCAGTCTGGAGGTTCCTCAGAAAATTGGACATAATACTACCGGAAGATCCAGCAATACCTCTCCTGGGCATATACCCAGAAGAAGTTGCAACTGGTAATAAGAACACATGCTCCACTATGTTCATAGCAGCCTTATTTATAATATCCAGAAGCTGGAAAGAACCCAGATGCCCCTCAACAGAAGAATGGATACAGAAAATGTGGTACATTTACACAATGGAGTACTACTCAGCTATTAAAAACAATGGATTTATGAAATTCTTGGTCAAATGGATGTATCTGGATGATATCATCCTTAGTGAGGTAACCCAATCACAAAAGAAGTCATTAGATATACACTCACTGATAAGTGGATATGAACCCAGAAACATAGAATACCCAAGATACAATTTGCAAAACACAAGAAAATCAAGAAGAGGGAAGACCAATGGGTAGATACTTCATTCCTCCTTAGAATAGGGAACCAAATACCCATGAAAGGAGTTACAGAGAAAAAGTTTGGAGCTAAGACGAAAGGATGGACTATCCAGAGACTACCCCACCCAGGGATCCATCCCATAATCAGCCACCAAACCCAGACACTATTGCATATGCCAGAAAGATTTTGCTGAAGGGACCCTGTTATAGCTGTCTCGTACGAGGCTATGCCTTTGCCTGGCAAATACAGAAGTGGATGCTCACAGTCATCTATAAGATGGAACACAGGGCCCCCAATGGAGAAGCTAGAGAAAGCACCCAAGGAGCTGAAGGTGTCTGCAACCCTATAAGTGGAACAACAATATGAACTAACCAGTATCCCCAGAGCTTGTATCTCTTAGCTGCATATGTAGCAGAAGATGGCCTAGTTGGCCATCACTGGGAAGAGAGGCCCCTTGGTATTTCAAATTTTATATGCCCCAGTACCAAGATACCAGGGTGTGGATGGGTAGGTGAGCAGGGCAGAGGGAGGGTATACGGAACTTTCGGGATAGCATTTGAAATGTATATAAAGAAAATATCTAATAATCAATCAATCAATAAAAAAGAGAGGAATAATCTTGAACACATTGAGCCTTGAACAGAACACCAATTGCTCAGGAAGTAAGACTAACACTTAAAAAATGGGATCTCAAAAAACTGAAACGATTCTGTAAAGCAAAGGACAGCATCAATAGGACAAAATGGCAGCCTACAAAATGTACAAGATCTTCATCAACCCTACATCTGACAGAGGGTTAATTTCCAAAATATGTAAAAAATTTAAGAAGTTAAATACCAACAAACTATATAATCCAATTTTAAAATGGGGTTCCCAATCTAAACCCAGAATTCTCAACAAAGGAGTCTCAAATGAAGTACTTAAAGAAGTGTTCAACATTCTTAGCCACTGCGAGATGTAAATCGTGGATTTCGTCTAACACGTGTCATAATGGCCACGAACAAAAACACAAGTGACTGTTTATGCTGGTGAGGATGTGGAGAAATTGGAACACTCCTCCACTACTGGTGGAAGTGAAAATTTGTACAGCCACTTTGGGATTCAATATGTTATTTCCTCAGAAAGTTGGGAATTGATCTACCTTAATACCCACACCTGGGCATATACCCCAAAGATACCCCACTATACAACAGGGACACTTGCTCAACTATATTCATAGGAGCTTTATTCTTAATATCCAGAAACTGGAAACAACCTAGATATCCCACCACCAATAAATATGTGGTACATATAAGATTATGTGGTACAATTTCACAACTATTAAAAAACAGTGACATAATGAAATTTGCAGGCAAGTGAATGGGACTATGAAAAAAATCATCCTGAATGAAGTAACCCAGACCCAGAAAGACAAACATAATATATACTGACTTATAAGTGGATATTAGCTGTAAAGTAAAGAATAACCAGGCTACAATTCACAGACCCAGAGATGCTAAGTAGCAAGGAGGTCTCAAGAGAGACATATGAATCTCCTGGGGAAAACGAAATATACTACATATCACTTATGGACTCGAGGCAAGTGGGAATGGGAACAGGAGGGATCAGGGCAGGGATGAAGGATGAGAGTTCTGGGAAAGATAACTGGACTTGTAGGACATTTTAGGGTCAAGGTAGAAACCTAGTGCAATAGAAACTCACGGGAATCTACAAGGGTGAGTCTAGCTAAGACTCCTAGTAATGGCTGAAGTAGAGCCATTACTACATCTTCTGTAGCCAGGCATCCAGCAGAGGGATTGGGATACCAATTCAGCCACAAAATCCTTGACCTACAATTTGCTCTGCCTGTAAGATGAGCTGGAGTAAACAAACAGAAATTGTAGGAGTGTCCAACCAATGACTGGTCCAACTTGAGAGCCATCTCATGAGAGGGAGCCAATCCCTGATGCCAGGACCCAGAGGCTGGAGAGCTCAGAGACTGAAGATACAACCAAACTCTACGGAAAAAAAAACAAACAAACAAACAAACACAATGAAATGATTCCAATGATGTTCTGCTATACTCATAGAGAGGAGCCTAGTATAATCATCAGAGAGGCTTCATCCAGCAATGGATGGGAACAGATGCAGACCCACAGCCAAACATTAGGCAGAGCTTGGGAAATCCTGCCGAAGAGGATGAAGAAGGATTGTAGGAGCTGGAGGAGTCAAAGTCAGCACAAGAAAACCCACAGAATCAACTAACCTAGGGTACTAGGGGCAAACAGGGTCTGAACCAACAATTAGGGAGCCTGCATGGATCTGACCTAGGGCCTCTATACTTGTGGTTGTATAGCTTGGTGTTCTTATGGAACTCTTAACAGTAGGAGCAGAGACTCTCTGAATCTTTTGTCTGCTTTCGGGATCTTTTCCTCCTATGCTTCATTTGAAGGGAAGTGCCTGGTTTTATTGGTAACTTGATATGCCATGTTTGGTTGATATGCCTGGGAGGCCTCTCCTTTTCTAAAGGGAAATGGAGAAGTGGGAAAGGGACAGAGGAGAGAGGAGAGAGGGGAAACTGGTCAGGATATCTGAAAGAGTAAACTTTTTAACAACTACATTGCTTTATCACATATTGTGGGACCATGAAAGGCAGCCTGTTTTTTTCTGGTCAAGCGAGACTTACTCTGGAGACCCAGTAGAAACTCTACAAGGGACGAAACAGTGAGCCATGCTCTCAGACACATAGGTGCCTGACTCCATGGAGCCCCCAACTCCACAATCCTGTGATTATCAGTCACACAGAAAGTCCCAAGCTCCTGGCATTTTGGCTAGACTTCACCCTCACAGTTACCTGACAATAGCCAGGTATGCTCCTCTCTACAGATACCCTGCAAGAGCAAGATAGCCCAGCCTACTAAAAGGGGCTAATTGGCCCCTCCTCTCTCTCTTAAGCTCTTACTTCTCATTCTTATCTCTAGATTTCCTTCTTCCCCTCTTGCTTCCCCTGGTCTCCACATGGCCATGGCTGACTTCTTCTTTTCTACCTTTTCTTTTTCTCTCTGCCTTTCAACAATAAAGCTCTAAAACCATAGACCATCTCTGCTTATCAAAGCCTGCCATATTTGAATGATAGAATAGGCTTTCCCCTAAAGAGCTGCGTCTAACCTCCTGCTGAAAGGCCTTCCTGCACTCCAGCCATGGACTGAACCAAAGACTCTCGCCTGTGTGGGAACCACCCAGTGCCCCCTCTCTCCCTGCCCTTTTCTCTTTGCAGCCCCAAGGTTGGGGGAGCTGCCTCTGGACCCCCACTTGTTCTCAGATTTTCTGCAGTGTCCAGCGACATCCTGGGATGTCTGAGACTGAGAACCTATTATCTCTGGCTTCCATTAGGCCCAGAGGCCTCAAACTGCTCCCTCTCCACTACCCCACCACCACCCCACGGGCTGGGGACTGTGGATTCACACAGCCAGACACCCACCTGGGGCGGCAAGGAGAGCATGCTGCAGTCCTCCTCGTCTACCCAACCAGAGCACCAGAACTCTGGCAGGATGCAGGTTTTCTCCCACCTCCTTTATTTCCCCATACCCGCTGCTCTCAACATATACACATTGAATAAGTGGTGGGTGACAGTCCTTTGAAATAGGGTTTTACTCTGTAGCCTTATGGTGACCCAGAAGTCACTGTAGACAAGGCTGGCCTCAACATCATGGTGATCCTTCTGTTTCACCTTCCATATACTGGATCTGCTGGCATGAGACTAAGAATCACACATATTGAAGTATTTTAAAATTGCCATAGTAAATTTAATGTTGATTCTCTAAAGTGGTATGCTCCTGTCCTAACTCCTTGAATAGTGAACATGATCTCACAGCAAACAGTCTTCCATCCTGGTTATCCAGCTCACACCCAGAGGCAGATGCTCTATCAGGGTAAAGTAGAAAAAGGCAAACTGAAACATAACATGAACTCTTAACAATGTCAGGTAAATGTTAAGCAAAAGAAAATTTGACAGACACATAAAGCAAAAGGTCCTATGTAACTGACAAGGTTTAGAGAGATACCTAAAGTCCAAGAATGTAGCCATCAAAGTAGGGCAGAGACAGGAATAGTTCCTTCCCAGAAACTCCAACGAACATTTCCCCTGTTAGCAGCCACATAGTATCTTAGATACCAAACAGTGCAGGTCCGTTGTGGGAAATATTTAAAAAGATCCTGCCAACTCTCCACTGGGCCGGACTATGCTCCTGCACTCCTGCCGCCACTGTCAAGTCTCTGGAGCTATCCCTGACTGCACCTGATTGCTGTGCCTGACCCCTCGCTGTGTGCCCGTCTCTCGTTTGCTTGTCCCTGGTGTTGCTCGTTCTTCCTCAGCCATGAACTCATGTAGTTGTTGATCCCACATTCCAGTAACTAAATGGAACCACCAACATCATGGTTGCATATCACAAGACCCAGTAACCCTGTAGAATCAAGACTCTTAAAGCTTACTTAACCAATAAGATTTATGTATCAATAATATCTCAATTTACAAAGCTTTATCCCAATATTTCTAACCTTGTGAAATCATAGCGACTTGTGGCTGGAAAACACCCATGGGTACAAGTCAGCAGCCATCTTCCTTCTCCTATCCCAAGACACTCTGACTTGGCCACTTTTAGCTCTGCCTCCCTTTTCCCTGTCCAATCACAGGCCTCCCTTTGCCCTAATGTGACTGGACAGAGAACATCCTGCAACACAGGTACACATACGCTTTTGTTGCTTTAAGTTGCCCAGTTTGTGGAAGTGTCAATGTCACCCTGATAAAAATCATATTATGAAATTGGGCAAAATGGACATCACAAATAAATATAGTTCAGAGGCAAATTGACAGAGACACAAAGATTCCACCACAAGGCCTGATCCTGAGGGCAGCTGTACCTCTTCTCTCCCAAACAAATCCTCAAAGGGTTTCCATTCCAGGTCTTTTCTGCTGACAAGTCTGCAACTGAATCCCAAACTACCAAACAAGTTGAGACAAGCCTGTTTGTGTGGATAACAAATACCAACTGAACAGTTTGTTTTGTTTTGGCACAGGCATATCCAATACAAATGGATCCAAGCTAGACTTTGAAAAGAAAGTTTATACATGTTTGTGCTTTCCCCCTCAAAACCCAGCTGGCAACAGATGGAGACACTATTCATCAAATCCTAATTGATCCTAAGAGAGGATAGCTGGAGAGTGAAGAGCCTTTCCCAGACATTCTTTGGTCTCTCCCCTGAAGGAGAATTTCACTGCCATCTGGAAAAAAGCAGGCTGCTCCTTTCACAGACATTGTTAAGCTAATTACCAACTGGTTCCAATCTATAAATCCCAAAACTGCACACACACACACACACACACACACACACACACACACACACACACACCACACCACACCACACCACACCTGCTGTATTCCTGTGTCTCTAGTTTATCGGTTAGGAAGTGCTGCCACCTAAAGACTTAGAGCTGTGTACTATTTCTTCTCACAACTCAGTGTGAGACAGAGTGAAGTACTGAGGGCTTTAGTGTGCATCACAGGTCAGGTTGCCATGCAAATATGAAAATCTACAACAGTCGCGTAAAACACTGAGCACAGCAGCACATGCCTGTCATCCTAGTGCCTAAGAGATGGAGGCAGGAGGATCCAAGGGATTGAAATCCACTCAGCCCAGCCAAATCAGTAATTCTGTGGTTCAGTTAGAGACCCTGTCTCAAAAACAAGTTGGGAAACCATACATAGTTACATTTGTCTTTAATCCCCACACCCAGGAGACAGGAGCTGGCTGATCTCTGTGAGTTCAAGCCCAGCCTGGCAGGCTATGTAGTGAATTTCAGGTCAGTTATAGATAAATAATGGCCTCAAAACACTTTTCTAAGTGAGAAATAGTAAAGAAGACACCTGACATTAACTTCTGGCCTCCACACATTTGCACACATATATGACATGCATCTGCACCTACATAATACACGTGAGCACACATAGATAGATAGATGATAGATAGATAGATAGATAGATAGATAGATAGATAGATAGATAGATAGATAGAACTGTGATTTAAAGCATACATCTTTTACCAGAAAACACATTGGACTTCAGAGAGACAAAAGGACTTGTCACACTTCAAAATCATTGATAGCCTCTGCTGTAGCCTCTTGAGACTCAATCCCTCAAGCAGACATAAGTAAGAAACACCGGCTTAATTTCAGGTATTTGATGTTGAGAGATCTGTTCTACCGAACCTTGAACTTCTGTAAGCAGAAGTAAGTACTAAGGCATTTGTGGTCACTCAAGTCCCTGATAACTTCAGATTCAAATATTAGTTTAGTATTGCTCATGGTGTATATCTTACTCTGATTATTATTAATTAAGAGAGTATATATCCCAAGCCAGTTTCATTGCGGAGTAAATGTTGGTTAAGGTTCTCAGCACTGCTTGTGGGCTTCTGCCTTTGTTTCTCCTGGTCTCCAGATCACAGGTCATGAAAAAGCCAAAATGAATCTTAGAAATCTGTCTGTGTGCAGTGCTTTTGAAAAGCTTGACACTGACATCTCCTTAGCGAGTCATCAATAACTAAAGTCTTCAGGTGGTCATCCTCCAGAGACCTATAAAAAGAAAATTAAAAGCTTGATCAATTGTACTTCTGTAAGATCCTACATTTTTTATGACTACAAGAAATGAAATCAAATAAAACAAACTACCTTTCCTGAAGATGATTCCCATTCCTGCTCTCTAAGTCACAGTGGAATAAGTGACCTGAATCAAAGGCAAGAAATGTACTTATATACTCAAATGCTTTTATTTGTCAAGTAGGTATGGAGTCCTACTCTGTGCTAAGCATGGGCTGGACTACATCAGTGAGGAAAAAAGTGATGATCTAAAGGAGCTATACCCTGTGAGCCAAGGGGGGCACAGGAGGTAAACAAATTTAGTTTCTAGTTTTCAGCAAAACATAGCCAAAGACTTAAAAATGATATCCCTTACTGACCTCCAGAAGAATTAGCTGATTCTAGAAAGCTATAAACATCCACCCCACAGCTGAAATCAGGTGTACAGATTAAATTTAGTTAGCTATGCCAGTAACACCCACAAAATGCCATCATTCAGAGGAACTATTGTTGCAGGGGAATTTTCAAGTGTTTTGATTCTTCCAAGGGACTGGATTCTGAGACGAAGTATATGCTCCCAAAGGACTCTTCCTGGTGTTCTAGTGTCTTCCATTTTCTTGCACCTGTTCTGCTATTGTATGCATACATATTCCCAGAGACTGTGGAAAAGAAAAACCATAGAGAAAGTGGATTATGACTGTCTTAGTTAGGGTTTTACTGCTGTGAACAGACACCATGATCAAGGCAAGTCTAATAAAAAACAACATTTAATTGGGGCTGGCTTACAGGTTCAGAGCTTTAGTCCATTACCATCAAGGTGGGAGCATGGCAGCATCCAGGCAGGCAGAGTGCAGAAGGAGCTGAGAGTTCTACATCTTCATCCAAAGGCTGCTGGTGGAAGACTGACTTCCAGGCAACTAGAGTGAGGATCTTATGGCCACACCCACAGTGACACACCTACTCCAACCAGGTCACACCTATTCCAACAAGGGCACACCTCCAAATGGTGCCTCTCCCTGGTCCAAGAATATACAAACCATCACAATGACAAACTTGCACCAAGTGTTTATTGGACATTTGCTGTGTAGTCCAGAGTGGCTGGCTTGTCTTCTCAAGTCTTACATATTTACTAAGAGAAAAAGAATCAAATGGAGGCAGTTTGGATTTTCACATGCATTTAAAAACATGTGCCTTCTAGTAGATCCTTTGAAAGAAAGTCAGTACTGTGAATTGACACTTTCAGCAGCTATGTGAATCTCCCTAGATGATTAATCCTCCATAAAGAGATATATTTTTAGGACATGCAAGAATTGATGGAGTCTAAAGCCTCTGGTCTACTTGGTTGTTCTATTCCAATGTTAGTTTCTTACTTTGGAAAATGTATTCTCGTTATGAAAGATAGTCCCTTTAGGACAATAGTTCTCAACCTGTGGGTCAGGGGCCTTTGGAGGGTCAAATGTCATATACGCATGTCATATATTTATATTATGATTCATGAAAGTACAAAATTATTGTTATGTAGTAGCAACAAAATAACTTTATGGTTGGGGTGAGCACAACATGAAAACTATATTAAATGAGGATACTCACTGCATTAGAAAGGCTGAGAACCAACAACTTTAGGGCAGACATGCATCAACGCTGTACAGATTTAGTTTCTAGTTTTCAGCAAGACATGGTCAAAGACTTAAAGATAATATCTCTTCAATGGAATCAAATTGAAGACCCAGAAACGAACCCACACACCTATGGTCACTTGATTTTTGACAAGGGAGCTAAAACCATCCAGTGGGAAAAGACAGCATTTTCAACAATGGTGCTGCTTCAACTGGCAGATAGCATTTAGAAGAATGCAAATTGATCCATTTTTATCTCCTTGTACAAAGCTCAAGTCCATGTGGATCAAAGACTTCCACATAAAACCAGATACACTAGGGTTGGTGAGATGGCTCAGCAGGTAAGAACACCCAACTGCTCTTTCAAAGGTCCTGAGTTCAAATTCCAGCAACAACATGGTGGCTTGCAACCATCTGTAATAAGATCTGACTCCCTCTTCTGGTGTGTCTGAAGACAGCTACAGTGTACTTACATATAATAAATAAATAAATCTTTTTAAAAAAACAGATACACTGAAACTAATTGAAAAGAAACTGGGCAAGAGCCTTGAGGACTTGGGCACAGGGGGAAGAACACCAATAGATTATGCTCTAAGATCAAGAATTAACAAATGGGACCTCATGCAAAGCTTCTTTAAGGCAAAGGATACTGTCAATAGGACAAAAAGGCAACCAATAGATTGGGAAAAGATCTTTACCAACCCTATAACCGATAGAGGGCTAATATCCAATATATACAAAGAACTCAAGAAGTTAGAATCCAGAGAATTAAATAACCCTATTAAAAAATGGGGCACAGAGCTAAACAAAGAATTCTCAACTAAGGAATACCGAATGGCTGAGAAGCACCTAAAGAAATGTTCAACATCCTTAGTCATCAGGGAAATGCAAATCAAAACAGCCCTGAGATTCCACCTCATACCAATCAGAATGACAAAAATTAAAAGATCAAGTTACAGCAGATGCTGGCTAGGATTTGGAGAAAGACCAACACTCCTCCATTGCTGGTGGGATTGCAAGCTGGCACAACCACTGTGGAAATCAATTTGGCAGTTCCTCAGAAAATTGGACATAATACTACCTGAGGACCCACTAATACCACTCCTGGGTATATATCCAGAAGATGCTCCAACATGTAACTAGGACACATGCTTCAATATGTTCACAGCAGCCTTATTTATAATATCCAGAAGATGGAAAGAACACAGATGTCCCTCATCAGAGTAATGGATACAAAAAATGTGGTACATTTATACAATGGAGCATTACTCAGCTATTAAAACAATGACTTTATGAAATTATTAGGCAAATGGACGGAACTAAAAAAAAAATAGCATCCTGAGTGAGGTATACCAATCACAAAAGAACATACATGGTATTCACTCACTGATAGTCCAGAAGCTCAGAATACCCAAGATACAATTCACAGACCACATGAAGCTCAAGAAGAAGGAAGAACAAAGTATGGATACTTCAGTCCTCCTTAGAAGGAAGAATGAAGTATCCAATGGAGGAATTACAGAAACAAAGTGTGGAGCAGAGACTAAAGTAAAGGCCATCCAGAGACTGCACCACCTGGGGATCCATCCCATATACAGTCACCAAATCCAGACACTATTGTGGATGCCAAAAAGAGCTTGGTGACAGGAGCCTGACAATAGCTGTCTCCTGAGAGGCTCTATGAGTGCCTAACAAATACAGAGGTGGATGCTCTCAGTCTACCATTTGACTGCGCACAGGTCCCCAATGGAGGAACTAGAGAAAGGACCCAAGGAGTTGAAGGGGTTTGCAGCCCCATAGAATATGAAGCAACCAGTACCCTCAGAGCTCCCAGGGACTAAACCACCAACAAAGAGGGACCAATAGCTCCAGCTGCAAAAGTAGCAGAGGATGGCCTAGTCGGTCATCAATGGGAGGAGAAGCCCTTGGTCCCGTGAAGGGTGTATGCCCCAGTGCAGGGGAATGCCAAGGCTAGGAAGCAGAAGTGGGTGGGTTGGTGAGCAGGGGAAAGGAAGAGGCAATAGGGGTTTGTGGCAGGGAAACCAGGAAAGGGGATAATGTTTAAAATGTAAATAGAGAAAATATGTAATAAAAATTAAAAAAGAGACAATTTTTGTGAGCCTATAACTATTTTTTTGAGTTTAAAAAAGAATAACTCAAAACTTTACTGAACCCTCCCATGACTGCCACCCCCAAAAGTACCTTAATTGATCTGAGGATTTTCCAATCAATCTCATAGATGAAATAATAAAATATTGGCGGAAGAACTGGGAATAAAACTTGGAAAGTAGGGTATCAAGCAAGCTATGACTGCTTATTATGTGGTTATATAAAAACTTAACAATAGTAAAAATGATCCCTGCAGTGCTGATCAGTAGTAGGTTATATGCAGTGTTTTTATGCCAAGAACACCCAATATGCTGGAGAGAGGCTCACATATTAGAAATAAGGAAACCGAGGCACACTGATGTTAACCTACTTGTATCACCTGTAAGCGAGTACAGAGCTCTAACAGTAACAGCCAAAGGTAGGAAGGAGACTGTGTCATCATCTATTCATTTGAACCCACAAACAGTATTTATGGTTCACATTCAGGGTCCTACCAAACATTTAGTACATGACAATAAGAAACAGCACACATAGGTCAATACCAGAGTTTTGTAAATCTGTACTATGTAGAGCCAGTCCATTCACTGAAAGATAATTCTTCTTCTAATGTAGATGTTAACACCATTATTCACTGAGAAACCCATTCTACACACACACACACACACACACACACACACACACACACACACACACACAAATACTCACAAACATATACACAAATCTATAGCACCAAAACAAGCCTTATCCAATAGTTAACACTGGAACTTGAAAATGATAGCTAAGCTGTCCATTGAATAGTCAGGTTCAAGACAAGCCAAGTGGTTATGACTGCATGCACAAAGTCCATGCAAGATCAAGTCAGTCAAAACCTCAGTCTATACATGGGAGAGTCGATTAGTAACTGATGGATACTGGTATCAGGACAGTCAGTTTTCTTAGGAATGTGGCTTCAAAGAAGCTACCCAGGCTCCAGTAGATGTCCTAGACACACAGAGGCAGCACTAAGGTCACTGAGTAGGCTTGTTATTTAAGAGCACATAAGTTGAAAAGAAAATGTGTTAGGAGAGGGTAGAAACTGAAGAGGAAAAGGGGAGATGAAAGTGGTCAAAGTACATTGCATCCATGAAATGTTTGCACTTTCCTTAGTAATAATCTAGGCATGGAGGTACATCTTAACTCCAGTGCTGGAGCAGAGGGATGAAGAGACAGGGAGGTTCCTGGAGCCCACTGGATCCCCATTCTAGGCAAATTAATGAGGTCCAGGTACAGTGGGAGCCCTTATCTCAAAAGTAAGGAAGAAAGCAACTGAGGAAAATACATAAATACAAACATATACTGGTTAAAATAATTTTTGGTAAAACACATAGTTTTGTATTGTATGTATTTAACAAAATAAAAATTAAATAGATTAATGTTTATAAAGTACTTACAAGTCTGGTAATGGTGTTAAAATGTTGATTAAAGAAATATATAGTTCTAATTTTAGAGGAAACCAAGAAATGGCATAAAATAAACTTTAAATATCTCCAATAATAATGGTAACGGTCTGGGGTTGTATTTAGATCAGTCATGGAACACTTGCCCAGTGCATGCAAGATTCCAGGTTCCAACCCAACCAATGCAAAACAACAATAACAATAACACCAATAAAGAAGAGTTGCTGAGGGCCTGGGGTCACACAGGATGTACGGCATAGGCATTGATTGCTTACAGGCATGTAACACACACCTGCTGCTATTGAACCCAGAGATCGCTCTGCCTCATCTACCTGCACCTCATGACTCAAGACTCAGTCTCTCTCCCAAAGAGTCACATCAACTCTTTTCATCTCAGAGAGGCATATGACTGTGACCCATTCTCAAAGCCTGATTAAATACTCAATACTGATTAAGCATAAACAAGGATAGTATTTCAATCACAAGAACATGGAAATAAAACGCTTTATTGCTGTGAAGAATGAGAGCACCAAGTGACATTTGACATTGGTAAAGACTCTATATTTGTCCTCATACACTTTTAATGAATTACTGAAACTTGAAATTCCTAAAGCCTACTTAACATACAACAGGTTAGGATGAGTGATATATTTTCAATTTAATAAAATATCTTAAAAGGTGATGTTCTTTAGGGAAAAGCTGGAAGCCAACAATAAAATATGGCTAACTTCATGCCAAGACATCTAGAGCGGACAGGAGCTAAGTTACAGAGCAGTATCACAAGATTCCATAGTACTTCTGAGTCTGTTGCAACTAATGCCTCATGTTGCCTAATATTTGACAAAGTGATTCTCATCTTTATTGTAATGGTGTTTAAAATGCATAGACACCTCCACACAACAGGCAAAGCCTACATCATACCCACTTTTCAGCTGTGGAAATGGAGACCCTGAAATACTAAATGCTTGCTGCAAGATCACATGGAAAGGTGCCAGTTAAACCAACTTTCAAACCTCAGCCTGTTAATTCCAGATCTTTGGCTTATCCTAAGCCTCTAGCCATTCCCAAGTCTCCTTTCTTCCCTTAAAAATGAAGTGCATAAAGCTTGTGGAGTGTTCTGTAAAATGAAGGTATGATTTTCTTTGCAATGGTAGGATTCGTGAGAGATAAATGATAGATTAAGAGTTGTGAATCTGGCCCAGCTGGCCTATAGAAATGGAAGCTGATAAAGATCCCTAGAGAATCTTTGAGCTTGACCCTTAAAGAGGTTTGAAATGCCCCTTGCTAGATCAGCAGAAGTGATGCCTTGTGGTTTTCTTTCTTTCTTTTCTTCCTTCTTTCCTTCCTTCCTTCCTTCCTTCCTTCCTTCCTTCCTTCCTTCCTTCTTTCTTTCTTTCTCTCTCTCTTTCTTTCTTTCTTTTAAATTTACTTATTTTTGATTTATTTTTTACACTCCATATTCCATTCCCCACCCCTCCACACACACATCCTCCCTCTATCTGCTCCACATCCAACTCCTCCCCCCAACCCCACCCTGTCTCCATGTGGATGCCCCCATCCCCCACCCCACCGGACCTCCAAACTCCCTGGGACCTCCAGTCTCTTGAGGGCTAGGTGCATCATCTCTGAATGAACACAGACCCGGAAGTCCTCTACTGTATGTGTGTTGGGGGCCTCGTATCAGTTGGTGTATGCTGTCTGTTTGGTGCTCTAGTATTTGAGAGATCTCGGAGATTAACTGAGATTGCTACTCCTACAGGATCGCCCTTCTCCTCAGCTTCTTTCAGCCTTCCCTCATTCAACAACAGGCGTCAGCTGCTTTTGTCTATTGGTTGGGTGCAAAAAACTGCATCTGACTCTTTCAGATGCTTGTTGGGTCTTTCGGAGGGCAGTCATGATAGATCCCTTTTTATGAGCTCTCCATAGCCTCAGAAATAGTGTCAGGACTTGGGACCTCCCATTGAGCTGGACCCCACTTTGGGCCTGTCACTGGACCTTCTTTTCCTCAAGTTCCTCTCCATTTCCATCCCTGTAATTCCTTCAGACAGGAACAATTATGGGTCAGAGATGTGACTGTGAGATGGCAACCCCATCCGTCACTTGATGTCCTGTCTTCCTGCTGGATGTGAGCTCTATATGTTCCCTCTCCCTGCTGTTGGGCATTTCATCTAAGGTCTCTCCCTTTGAGTCCTGGAAGTCTCTTACCTCCCAGGTCTCTGGTGCATTCTGGGGGTTTCCCCAACCTTTTATTCCCTGAGGTTGCTTGTTGCCATTCTTTCTGCTGGTCCTCAGGACTTCAGTCATTTTCTCTCACCCAATACCAGATCATGTTCCCCTCTACCTCCCAAGCACCCCCCCCAACCACTTTCCCTCCCAGGTCCACCCCCCCCACACACACACACTTGTGATTGCTTTCTTCCCTCTCCCAAGTGGGACTGAGGCGTCCTCACTTGAGCACTTCAACTTGTTGAGCTTTTTGAGTTCTGTGAACTGTATCTTATGTATTCTGTATGTGTTTTTTTTTGTTTGTTTGTTGTTTGTTTTTTAGCTAATATCTACTTATTAGTGAGTACATACCATGCATGTCCTTTAGGGTCTGAGTTACCTCATTCAGGGTGCTATTTTCTACTTACATCCATTTGCCTGCAAAACTCAGGATGTCCTCATTCTTAATAGCTGAGTAGTATTCCATTGTGTAAATGTGCCATATTTTCTCTATTCATTCTTCTGTCTTGGGACATCTAGGTTGTTTCCAGTTCTGGCTATCACAAATAAGGCCGCTATGAACATAGTGGAACGTGTGTCTTTGTGGCATGGGGGGGACATCTTTTTGGGAATATTCCCAAGAGTGGTATAGCTGGGTCTATTTCCAATTTTCTAAGGAACCTCCAGGTTGATTTCCAGAGTGGTTGTACCGTTTCCAATCCCACCAGCAATGGAGGAGGGTCCTCTTTCTCTACATCCTATCCAGCATGTGTTGTCACCTGAGGTTTTGATCTTAGCCATTTTGATTGGTGTAAGGTGAAATCTTAGGGTTGTTTTGATTTGCACTTCTCTGATTGCTAAGGACTTTGAACATCTTCTTAGGTGTTTCTCAGCCATTAGAGATTCCTCAGTTGTGAAATCTCAATTTAGTTCTTTACCCCATTTTATGATTGGGTTGTTTGGTTTTTTGGTGATTAACTTCTTGAGTTCTTCATATATTTTGGATATTAGCCCTCTATTGGATGTGGGGTTAGTGAAGTTTTTTTTTCCCAATAGATAGGTTGTCAATTTGTCTTATTGACCATGTCCTTTGCCTTACAGAAGCTTTCCAGTTTCATGAGGTCCCATTTATCAATTGTTGATCTTAGAGCATGAGCCATTCGAGTTCTATTTAGGAAATTTACCCCTGTGCCAATGAGTTCAATGCCTTGTGATTTTCAAGCCCGGGCCTCAAAAGGCTACAAATTCCCTGGAGAGAGCCAAACCACCATGAAGAGTGTTCAGCTAATCCTGACAGAGATACTGCAGAAAGAGGCCAGAGGACCCAACTATACCCAACCTACAAATGTCTTCCCGTTTGGACCCACCATGTCAGACCAGCTGCCAGAAGAATAGTACTGGAGGAACTCCACTGATCCTCATGAAGGTAAAAACTGCCCAAGCAACAGTTACTCACATTGCTGGCACAGTAAAGTATCAGTTATAATAAGATGGCTAATATTCCAAGTCAGTAACCTTTGGGGGCTACCAAGAAATATATAATCAGAAATAAAAATGTGTTTTATTTACCCTTAAATGATGTTTAATTAAACTCATTACCCATATTTAAAAGATGCATATTTCATATATGCTAAGGTAGATGTCCAGCTCCTTTTGACTCATAAAATTCTAAATTCCTGTCCTTGTCTCCAGGTGGAAATAATTTGATGGAACTGAGAAAGGGTGATGTCTCCCATGCATTAAATGCCATTGAGGAATCAACTGATTCTTTTCATCTAACCTGTTTCAGTTACTCATGGTGCCTGCTTAGCCCTAAAGTAGTTTTCTCTAGCATGCTTATTCTTGCAAAGCATAGTGAAAAATGAATCCATTAGTGTTTTTTGGTATCTAAATCCACAAAATGAACTTAATTCAAATGATACAGAAACATCATACCTGGATCAGTGGCTTCTCCATCAAACACAGTCTCATATACAGTGGTTTCCTTTAAGAAAGAAAGAAAGGGGGAGGGATGGAAGGAAGGAAGGAAGGAAGGAAGGAAGGAAGGAAGGAAGGAAGGAGGGAGGAACAGAGAGACAGAGAGAGAGGGAGAGAGAGAGAGACTGAGTTCACATCAGTAATAAGCCAACTTGATAAAATTATTTTTGCTGTGTGTTTAAGCAAATGACTTTTGGTGGTTAGTCCTAATTTTGTCAACTTGATATAACCTAGAATCACCCAGAATGATGCTCAGTATGGTGTTATCTAGATCAGGTTGGGCTGTGGGCATTTCTGGGAGGGGTGTCTTAATTATGTACACTGATGTAGGAAGACCCAGCCTGAAAGTGGTTTGGGGCTCTCAACTGTTCAGAGAGGAGAAAACTAGCTGAACCCTAAGTCCCCATGCATTCCTTGCTGCTGACCATGGCTGTGATGTGACTGGCTACTTCAAACTCCTGCCACGCCAGTAGTGGACTACAGCCCAGAGTGTAAGATGGCCTCTTTGTCTCATAAGTTGATTTTTTTGTCAGGATATTTTAATTCATAAACAGAAATAAGACTAGGGCATGATTACTTGCAAGTAATCTATAGAAGGTTAGCAGTTTAGAGACTAAAACTCCCCATTAGTCTTACCTCCTCTCAAACACATCCCTCACATTTTTCTCTGCCTGCCATGACCTCTGTTAACTCAGATTTCTCTCTTAATGGGAATCTTGTATGAGAGGCATTAAAGGTCACACTGTATGTGGCTTCCTGACTTTCTAGGACATCAGAATGCCATTCTATTTGGGCCAGTATTATAAGAGCAAATGAGGACACAGACAACAGTGTCCTCGAGACCAAGCAGCCTTGGCACAGCAATGGGCATATAGCTTCTAGTACTCTGCCTAATAAATGTCTGTTGTTAAGCCTGTAAGGTCTGTAGTGTTCTGTTATGGAAACACCAGAAAACTAACTCGGATGATCAAACAATTGTGTGGCACCAGCCTCCTTAAAGAAGGCTTGGGGATGGGGGCATTGATAGGGAACCAGCCTGTGAAACAAGGCCATGGCCAGCCAGCATGATGGCAGAAATGTCCAGAGTGCATGGGAAACAACTGAAAGAAAGGTGAAAGATGAAAACTAAAGGCGCCCTTTCTCGTTCTGTGCTGCATTATGGATCCAAGATCCAGCCCTCCGTGGTGTATTTATGTGGATTATTCAGTGATTACGCTTCAGCCAATTTGAATTGTTATACCTTCTCTGGGGCTATATTTACCATCTGCTAAAGACTCTAAGGTTGAGGAATTTACCCAAGTCTGTTACATGTATAATGTATTTTCAAATATAGTCTTAAGTTCTAAGTAGTATAAAATAATGTGAGGTTAAATTTGCCTATTCATGTTTTGCTATATATTTTAGGTAAATTTTGACCTTACCAAGTTCCTAAAGTTTAATCTGAAATCTCAGCTTTGTAACATACTCACTAATTCAGCAAAAATAATGAACTGACATTATTTTATTTCCTTCCTATAATGTTTGAATAGATTTTACCGTATGTTTACAAGGAAAAACTTCAATATGCATAAAAAATAGACAAAAATGCACTTACTGTTAACACTTCTAGGTTTTTGTTCCTGGTTTCTGTGATAACATTTTTTTCTCTTTGACTTCTATCTCCTGTTTAAAAGAATACACTAAATGAGTAAACAAATAAATAGTAGGTAAGTATGTCATGGGTGGCATTTTTAAATGACATGGGGGTGGGCCTGCAAGATGACTCAGAGTTGAGATAATTGTTGACAAGCATGACAACCCAAGGTTGGTGCCCACATGACAGAAAGGAACAACCTGACTCCCTTCAGTTGCTCCGTGACCTTCCACAAAATAAAAACTGAAATATAGGTGTGGTTCCTTCAGCAATACACACACGGAAACTGAAGTGGTCAGCATGTCCCCCCGGTAAGGATAGCATGCAAATTTGTGATACAGTTCATATTTTTTTAAATAAGACTAAGGATGTTCAAAACAGATTTATGGAAACTATTTTGTAAAGTTCATATATACTTGTGTGTGTATGTATTTAAGTATTTATATATGTATATGTGTGTATATACATATAAAAGAATATTTATATAAATATTATACACACATAGTAGAGGTCAGGGAGAGGCTGGGCAAAGCAGTGTCTTCTAGAAATGACAGGACCATTGTATGAGGTCACAGCAGCTGTGATGTCCGCACAAGGCCTGTCTAAGAACAAACCCCTCAGTATTTGAGCATGGAGTAAGGAGAGACTCACAGGCCACACCTCTCTGAAAAGCCACTGACAGTTGATGGCTCTGGCAAAAGGGTTATCAGCTATTTTCGTTTTATAAGAGTGTGGTTTCTGGTAGCTCAGCCATTCTCAGAGGACATGAAGTTGTGAAGTAGTGAACACTTAGGAAGGTGAATGTAGGAAAATTACAAGGTGGTATGGGAGTGACTATGGTCAAAATACGTTTCAAGAAATTCTCAAAAAATCAACAAAATATTGTATTAGTATAAGTGTATATAATTTTAAAATTATATAATCCAAGAATAATTAGCAAATTATATCTTACCTACAACATATTTCATTCCTCTGTACAAAAAAAAATTTGACAAAACATCAGTTAAATTATGATAATATATGTTGAAAATCATTTCATTCAATAATTAACATGTAACTGTTATCACATCTAGTTTTGTTCTGTTTTTTACAAAGAAGTAATAATGTGATTTTCATTAGCTATTCCCATCTGCTTTACTACACCATTAAAAAAATCCTGTGTCAGTAACGGAAACACAGATCTAACTCTGACGTTTGTTACCCTGCACGGAAGTACAGTTATGTGGTGGTGTGTGTGCATGCATGCCCGTGTTACTGAGATTGAATCCAGAGCCTCTTCATGCTCTATATTACCTTTCTTCATTTTATTTTTTTATTTTGATAAATGGTCTAATTCATGCTGTACTTGAATCTGCAAACCTCTTGCCTCAGTCTCCCATAGATGTGGGGTTATAGGCCTGTGTTCCTAGGCCAGGTTCCAACTTTACTTTTGAAGCTATGGCAGTCTTTGCCCTGAAGCACTGTATTGACAAATGGCAACAAGAGCAGGTGTGTTTTCTATCCATTTCTTTAACCTCAATGAACTTTGAAACCAATCAGTTGTGTGGAGAGAGAACTGTCACTTACTACTTACTTGTCCCTAAGTTAATTCCTAGTGAGTGTCAAACACCTGTCCATGAAACCACTTTGCCTCAAAATAATATGACTTTTTTTTTTTTTTTTTTTTTTTTTTTGCTCACAAAGTTTTTTGTTTTAAAAGAATTCTCACGGACAGTACATTCTATCCCCGAATCACATAGTGCTGATCTTCCATTTGGGCAGGGCTTGGTTTTTATTTTATTTTATTTTTTGTTGTTCTTTTGTTGTTTGGCAGGTTGGGGTTTTTTAAAGATATATTATTTTATTTTTAATTTGTGGGTAGGTTTTCATGGAGCCTACAAGTCAGATCCTTTGTAAGTGGAACTACAAGGGGTTTTCAGCCTCCCAGAGTTGGTGCTAAGAACTAAACTACTAAACTCCCATCCTCTGCAAGAGCAGTAAGTGCTCCTAACTTCTAAGCCATGTCTATATCCGCGTATTTCTGTTTGTTTGATATGTGTGTGTGTGTGTGTGTGTGTGTGTGTGTGTGTGTGTGTGTGTGTTTAACAAGGTCTCATATAGAAAAATCTATCCTCAAATTTGCTGTGCAGTTATTGCCTCTGCCTCCTAAATGCCATCAAGCTAACCTCTGTTGCTGTTTTTTAAATATTTTTTTAGAAATTACAATTACATAATTTTTCTTTTCTTTTCCTCCCTCCAATATATACTTTCTTGATGTCTTTCAAATTCATAGCCCCTTTTTTCATTAAATGTGTTGCATATGTGTGTGTGGCTGTGAGTATGTATATGCATGTGTGTTTATATTATATATAAACTGCTTAGTATGTGTAGTGATTCTTGTATGTATGCATGTTTTCAGGGTTGACCATTTGTTATTGGATAACCAGTTGGTGTGCTCTTCCAAGAGAACACTTTGTCTCCTGCTTTTGACATTCCTTAGTTGTCTATAGTTCTTTGCATGGGACCAAGGTCTCAAAAACTTCTGCTTTACCCACCATCCATGCTAGGATGTCCTAATTCAGCTCATACTTTACTAAGCCAGTTCAATTCCTAACTTGTCCCTAAGATAATAGTAGTCTTCAGCCCTCATCAAGCAAACTTCTGCTTGCAAGAGACAAAGACCATTACAGAAAACCACAAGCCATCAAAATGCAGAATTGTGAACCCAAATACCAACTGATACAACCACAACAGAGTTCCTATATCTAATGCTCATTGATAATTGTGGAAGAGGGGGTGAAAAGATTGTAAGAACCCAGGGATCAGGGAGTTTGCTGTGAGACTGTCTACAAGAAACATTGCTGTTTACTAAAGAAAGCCTCCACAGCACTTCAGGTTAGAGTGGTTTGGAGATATCTAGTAAAAGAGACCATTGAGTTTTGTACCCCTAGTATTTTGTCTCTCTAAAGCACACTTAGGAAAAATCACAGTCAGTTAAGATTACCAAACTTTAATTCATTCTAATTCTTTACTTCAAAAACTTAAAAAGAAAAAGGAAATCCACATACTTGAATTTTGACTTGGAGACTTCCTTGGTCATTCTCTGAGACTTGGTCTTAATGTTTCCATATCTCCAGAGTAGAAAACACATCCAGGAAACCAATCCAACAAAGAAAACAGCCATCAGAGTAAAGATGAAAGGAACATACCAGTCACTGCTTTTGTACGTGTTGATAGCTGTGTACACAATGGTCAGACCCTTTCTCTGCTGTAAAAGTATTTCAGAGCAAACAGAGCATTAGTCCCTATTTTCAAAGCACATCTGTTTACACAGTGAAGCATCAGTACAGAGCACCATCTTGATACAGACAATGGGATACGAACTCTCATATATGTGTAAGCACCCAGGTAACAATGAGAAACATGATGACATAAAAGAGTCACCAAATTAAACTGTGGAGAATAGAATTGCACGGAGTAGCCACTCTGTGCTCCAAAGCAAGTAATGTCTCTTTTTGTTCACCTCAATCTTTTCACCTATAAAATTAAGAGATTGAGCTAGATGGTACACAAGGTCTTTTTAGACTTGTGTGTCCCTGTTAATTGCTCCCTTTTGTGTAGCTTGAGGTAACAGTGCATTCTTGAAAATTAAATACTCAAGGAAAAAGACTTTTTAATGCTGTATCTTAAAGGCCACAAAACAATACATTATACCCTAAAGTCGATCAAATAGGAACATTCATTTCAGGTGGCTGATAAGCCATTATGTAATTCAAGAGAGGGTTCCCATATCTGCTTTATAAATTATAAGATACTAAACGGTATGCTGATGTTATAGAGTTGGACCAAAGATTATATAAAATGATGGCCATAAATCGTGGTGCCATGCCTGGTACATCATGCGTTCCCATTGTTATGGTAGCAAAGTTTTTCAAAGTGTCCAGTTGCAGTTTTTCTCATGGTTGTAATCCACTGAATACTGTTCCCTTCTATTGAGCAAGACCTTCATATTATTTGGCCAGCCATTTAGTGGTCCTCTACATATGTGCATGTAACTTCCACTATTCCTGTACATACAATATATATTCATAGAGCCCTATGGTTGTTTGAGGTAGTGTCAAAGTCTAAAGGCATATGAAAGAGAGCAGTGGTCTGATCATTTAGTGATCTTAGCATTTCTGGATGATATTTGACTTTGCAGTAAAATATTTATAGCATAGAAACTCAAATCAAATTCTCTAACTCTTTACTTCAGAACTGGTTGGAGGAATTGGTGTGCTGGTTCTCATCACATTGATATCTATGACAGCAGTTCCTGTCTTGGACTTGACAGCTTTGCCATATTGCAGGTTGTCATCGATGACATGTACCACAAGATGATATTGCAGCTGCAGTTCAGTTCCAGACTCAAAGTGGAAAGGATTCTTCACAACTAATTTTGGAGTATTTGAACCCCGAGTTGGGTCTAATTGGAAATGAAGATTTTCATTTCCTTTAAAAGGAATAATGAGAAAGTAAAATTATTTTAGAATACATCAAATGGTCTCAAGATACCTTAAAATTATGTCAAAACCCAGAATGTGTATATAAATTAATATCTATGTACACTAAAAATGTCCATATCTAAAAATTGCTTAAAATAAAGTTAAAATAAAATAAGAAATACTTATAAGGGGAAAATGTTTTTAAACTAGGAATGTTACGGTTAACCCTAAAATCTCAGCACTTGGGCAGGAGAGGCAAGAGGATCAAAGCCATCCTTGGCTACATGAAGAGTTCAAGGCCAACCTGGGCTACAAAAGATGCTATCACAAAAAGAAAAATTGTCTAACCCCCACATGTAACCAACAAATCTTAATGCTACTATCTGTTTATTCTGCCTGATTTTTTTCCTCTTCCTTTATTTGATTGTCACATTCAACTTAGTCTAGACTAATACCTATTGAGCTAGACAATCCACAGTACAAATAATGTCCTTAAGAAGTAAAGTCCTTGTAGACAAACCCAGGGCCTTGTAGATGACATTATTGTAAACAAGATGAGCATTTCTCCTTTCTTCGTGGAGCTTATCATTTAGCAGTAGGTATAACACCAAACAGTCTTCATAGTTTATTAGCTATGTGTTTTCTGCTATCTACACTCTCCCTTTTTCAGATGAGCAGCAGCAGTATGAGCCTCATGAAAAGGTCTTATTGTTATGATCAAGAGGAATTCAAGGACCCTGTTTTCCTGGTGTACTGGCTAGTTTTGTGTCAACTTGACACAGCTGGAGTTATCACAGAGAAAGGAGCTTCAGTTGAGGAAATGCCTTCATGAGATCCAACTGTAAGGCATTTTCTCAATTAGTGATCAAGGGGGAAAGGCCCCTTGTGGGTGGGACCATCTCTGGGCTGGTAGTCTTGGTTCTATAAGAGAGCAAGCTGAGCAAGCCAGGGGAAGCAAGCCAGTAAAGAACATCCCTCCATGGCTTCTGCATCTGCTCCTGCTTTCTGACCTGCTTGAGTTCCAATCCTGACTTCCTTTGGTGATGAACAGCAATGTGGAAGTATAAGCTGAATAAACCCTTTCCTCCCCAACTTGCTTCTTGGTCTTGATGTTTGTGCAGGAATAGAAACCCTGACCAAGACACCTGTGTAGACTTTCTTTTGGTTTATGATTTTATGTGTTGATGTTATTCAGAGTTAAATAAATAGCTAGTGCCACGAATATGTTCTACATCTACCTTAGATGGTTCTATGTAACAATTTCTAGGTGTCTAATATATGGTTGGTCTCAAATAAAGAAAGATATCCTATAAAAGACAAATTGGTGACTATAACATTTATGTGAATCTGTATAGAACCAGCAATAATAGAGTCAACATCATGTCGCCTTGTGAACTTGAAACAATATCATCAGATGGGAAGATGTCATCTGTTTTTCAGCTGGCTCCATGGATAACAAATGTAAATCCTTGTGTTAAAAACTATAGCATTTCCTCAAGTTCTGAGTCTCTTTGAAGTCACAGGAGTAATTGAGTTGTACGTTATGAGTTAGTGTAACTCTTATAAACAGTCACTTCTAGGGTTACATATCATGCTTGACATTGTATAGCTAATGTCAACTTGACATATGTTTGTGATTAAAAGAAATAACTAAAGTATGTACCAGAAGCCATTTCAAAGCGCATTTCAAAATCTTGTGAATCTCTGTCATGACAGTTTAGTTTGAGGCCATTGACATTTGTCCCAGCAATAACATTGTCAGGGATGATTGCTGTATATAGATAGGGTGTGCAGACAGGTGCTTCATCATTCTCATCTTCAATGTCAACAGTAACCTGTCAGTGATGAAGGGGAAAGAAACGTCACATCCACAGCATGAGACTATTTATACACAAAATCAGAAATGAGCATCTGGATGGACAGATCATCCAGAATTATTAAGTAAAAAGTCTAAAACTTTCTGAGTTTGTAGAACATGCTTGGAGAGTCTGGGTGTCAATCACTAGTCGGTGGTTTATTATTCTTGGGTCAGCTGTGACATTCTTTGTCCCCTTTAGGGAGAATTTTTGGGCTCATTAGATGAACTCTGTGGAAAGTACAGTCATGTAAATTATAGCAAAAGTAACACTGAAGAATGCTGTCTCTGAAGATAAAGTACCCTGAACTCTCTGAATTGCCTACATTCAGTAGCAAACACACCTAGAAGGAGGCTCTTCTAACTTAACTAAGGACTCTTCTGTACCATTTCCCGAAGTGCAATGTATGTCTGACCTTAATTAGGGGTATTATCAACATTTTTGTAATTAAATATAAGTCAGAAAGCTGTGATTTACATAGGAAAAGATCAAAATATCAAGGGTTTAAAAAATGTCAGTGATCAAATCCCAGTCAGCTTAGAAAGATTGTCTGCCCACCTCTCCAATGACTAATAATTTTCCCAATGACATTAGCAGAAGAATCCCTGGTGTGTCTATATCTGCAAGAATTATCTTGTTCTAAAAGTTTTAATGAGTGCTTCAATAACATAGTTAAGTTCTGGAGGAAATTGTGAATTTCTTGTGTTACTTCTCTATAGACTGAATAAAACAAGATATAGTATGTAGTATGTGCGATTTTTAAATTTGTATTTAATTAATTTGTTTATTATTGTTTGTTTTTTAAGATAGGGTTGTTCTACATAGCCTTGGCTGTCATGGAACTCACTCTGTAGACCAGGCTGTCCTTGTTCACAGAGATCCACGTGACTCTGCCTCACAAATTCTAGGATTAAACATATGTGCCACTACCAGCTGGATATTTTATTTTCTGTGCATATGCTTATTTGTGTGCATACACATATTCACAAGGCAGTATTGTGATGTCAGAGGTCAATTGTCAAGAGTTGGCTTTCTTCTTTCACCATGTGGGTCCAGAGGATCAAACCAGACTGGCAGGCTCCATGTCAGGTGGCTTAACCTGCTGAGCCATTTTTACAAGCCTGAGACATGTTTTTATTATTATTTAATCTTAATTTAATTACTTTTGGTTTTTTGATAATTTATATATGTATACTGTTGTAGATAGCACTGGGGCTAATTATATTTGATGTTAAATCTGTAATCCTGTGAAGGGTTGTGAACTAGGAATGAGTCAGCACTCAGCTGATTTCCTGTAAACCTGCTTCCCACCTTAATTTGTAAAATAAAGGAGAGCTGATGATTGGGCAGATAAAGAGAAGGTGGAACAGAAGGTGAGAGAGAGAGAGAAGGAGAAAATGGAAGAGGGAAAGGAGGCAGAGGAGGAGGAATAAGGAGAAAAGCAGAGCAGAAGCACATGGCCTGGAGAAACTGCAAGTTTTAAGGGGTCTCATAAGCTGTGGAAGATGATAGTGTAGCCGTAGATCTGCCCAGTCTAGGTGCACAGCATGTAATCATATTAATTGTGTTGTGTTTTCATTGCCAGGGGAAATTTGGGTTGAAGAGATTTACCACAACAGTATACTATATTTTCATAATTTCCACCCCTCCATTTACCACTGTAACTCTTCCCTCTCAAGTTTATGACCTCTTCTATTGATGGGATTCTCTGCTGCCAGCCTTCCTGGTTTCCTAGTTTTTTCATAGTGTATCCCATACCCCATGTCTGTGTTAGTGTCTGTAGAATTAATTTCTCCTTCCTTCTTGGACCATTTACCCACTAGCAGCCATCTATGTTATTAGGTTGTTAATGTGAGCCCTGAAGGATAAGCATTACTCTTGATGTATTGAAGAGACAGAAAGAAAATTGAGTGGTTGAATTAGAATAAGAACAAAGCTAGGGATGAAAAGGTAATCCAGACCATTCAAGCACTGTGGATCCTGAGAATGATGCTATAGCCTAATTGAGAGTAGTGAGGAGTTGATATTTTTTCAGGAGTCCACAACCAGAGATGTGGTTCTAGAAAGCAGTCTGCTTAATCAAACCAAGTACAGGCAATGAGGCACAGCCAGGATGTTAATAAGAGATGGGTGAAAAGTAGAAAATAGAATACCTGAAGGATTGAAGAGAGGATTTAGGGCACATGACAGGGAATGTGTACCCAGATCTCAACTTGTCTCTTTGAACTGAGTAACCTCAATAGGCTATATAGTGTCAAAGCCTCCTCCTTCTGAGATGCCCTCTTTTGAGTCACTTCCCTCCATCTATTCTCATAAGAGTCATATATATTCTTTCAAATCTTTCTCTGATTCATCACTTTCTCTGCCATTCAATTAAACATCATTTTCAAACATGGGTTCTTCCTTCTATAAACTAACTTTATCGTCATTGGTTGGGGTTAAAGGTGTGTACTAATGGAGTGTCTGTATTCCAGCCAGAGGTATTAAAGGTGCTAAAGGCTGAGCCACACCAGAAATAGAAACAGGCTTCTCCAGTAAACAACACAATTTTGGGGTTCAGAGTGTGATTGAACATCATGCAACGATACTATTTCGAAATGTCATAAGTGTCTATAAGAAAACTGGCCAAAGTACCTTACATTAAAAACCACTCTCATGAGTATCATCCGAAACCTTCCAAGCCTCATAATTCCAGCCTCTCAGCTCTGTGAAAGTCATTCTAATCATTAATGCAGATAGGTCTTATGACCTGACAGTGACATTCACTCAAAAGACACAAAAGACAAAATCCAGTAACCACACATAAAAGGCAAAAGTACACTGATAATCAGGTGGCAGTTTTACAAATCAAGAAGTCTGGACTCCAGAAGGTTGCTGGACAACAATAATCCTTAGATTCATTAGTAAAAAATGTTCCATAATAAATACAACATCATCTTATAACAAAACAACACAAAGACCAAACAAAGAGAACTTCAGACCAATCTCCCTTATGAACATTGATGCAAAAATACTCAATAAAACTCTTGCCAACTGGATCCAAGAACATATCAAAATGATCATCCATAATGAGCAAGAGGGTTTTAACCCATGGATGCAGATATGCATAAATCCATCATTGTAATCCACTACATAAACAAACTCAAAAAAAACCCACATGTTCATTTTATTAGATGCTGAAAAAGCACTTGACAAAATTCAGCATTCTTTCATGTTAGAAAGTCTTGGGAAGGTCAGGAATTCAAGTCCTTTACCTAAACATAGTAAAAGCATTATGCAGCAAACCAGTAGCCAACATCAAGCAAAATGAAGAAAAACTTGAAGAAACCCCACTAAAATCAGGGACTAGAGAAGACTGCCCATTCTCTCCCTATCTATTCAATATAGTACTTGAGGTTCTAGCTAAAGCATTTATATAACAAAAGGAGGTCAAAGGGATACAAATTGAAAAGGAAGAACTCAAAATATCACTACTTGAAGATGATATGATCTTATAATTACATGACCTGCAAAATTCCACCAGAGAACTCCTAAAGCTGATAAACAACTTCAGCAAAGTGGCAGCATATAAAATTAACTCAAATAAATTAGTGGCCTTCCTCTACTCAAAGAATAAACAGGCTGAGAAAGAAATTAGGTAAACAACACCCTTCACAGTACTCACAAATCATAAAATTCCTTGATGTGACTCTAACCAAGCAAGAAAAAGATCTGTATAATAAGAACTTCAAATTTTTGAAAAAAGAAATCAAAACTCGCAGAAAATGGAAAGATTGGCCTCGGAGCACCTGGGAGAGCCATCTTGGGTCCCAGATGCCTCAGTGACTAGTCTGCACAGGTGAATGTGCAGACTACAGAAGCTACACAGCTTCAGGGACAGACCCTGTTTCTGGGTCCAGACATGCAGGCACCTTCCCTGCCAGAGGAGAGGTGTCCGCCCCGGCCTGGAGGGCTCTGCCAGAGCACCCTTGGGAGCCATCTTGGGTCCTGGACCCCTGAGAGACTAGTCTGCCCAGGTGAGAGTGCGGACTACAGAAGTGACACGGCTTCTGGGACAGGCCCTGTTTTGGGCCTTTATCTTCAGCCAGGAGGCAGGTCCAAACTCCAGATATCTGTGTACATTCCCTGCAAGAGGAGAGCTTGCCTACAGAGAGTACTCTGATCACTGAAACTCAGGACAGAGCTACACGCCCAGGTCTATTGACAGAGGCTAACAGAATCACAGGAGGAACAAGTTCCAACCAGAAACAGCTATAACAACTAACTCCAGAGATTACCAGATAGCAAAAGCCAAATATAAGAATCTTACTAACAGAAACCAAGACCACTCACCATCATCAGAACCCAGCACTCCCACCTCAGCCAGTCCTGGATACCCAAACACACCCAAAAAGCAAGACTCAGATTTAAAATCATATCTCTTGTTGCTGGTAGAGGACATCAAGCAGCACTTAAATAACTCACTTAAAGAAATACAGGGGAACACTGCTAAAAAGGTAGAAGTTCTTAAAGAAATACAGGAAAACACGACCAAACAGGTCATGGAATTGAACAGAACCATACAAAACCTAAAAAAGGAAGTAGGCACAATAAACAAAACCCAAAGTGAGACAACGCTGGAGATAGAAACAATATGAAAGAAAATTGGAACCATAGATGTGAGCATCAGCAACAGAATACAACAGATGGAATAGAGAATCTCAGGTGCATAACATGCCATAGCAAACATGGGCACAACAATCAAAGAAAATGCAAAATGCAAAAAAGATACTAACTCAAAACATCCAGGAAATCTAGGACACAATGAGAAGACCAAACCTATGGATAATAGGTGTAGATGAGAATGAAGATTTTCAACTTAAAGGGCCAGCAAATATCTTCAACAAAATTATAGAAGAAAATTCCCCAAATCTAAAGAAAGAGATGCCCATGAACATACAAGAAGCCTACAGAACTCCAAAATAGACTGGACCAGAAAAGAAATTCCTCCAGACACATAATAATCAGAACAACAAATGCACTAAATAAAGATAGAATATTAAAAGCAGTAAGGGAAAAAGGTCAAGTAACATATAAAGGCAAGCCTATTAAAATCACTCCAGACTTCTCACCAGAGACTATGGAAGCCAGAAGACCCTGGACAGGTGTTATGCAGACCCTAAGAGAACACAAATGCCAGCCAAAGATACTATACCCAGCCAAACTTTCAGTTAGCATAGATGGAGAAACCAAAGTATTCCATGACAGAACCAAATTCACACATTATCTTTCCACGAATCCAGCCCTTCAAAGGATAATAACAGAAAAACACCAATACAAGGATGGAAATCAAGCCCTAGAAAAAGCAAGAAAGTAATCCATCAACAAACCTAAAAGAAGACAGCCACAAGAACAGAATCCCAACTTTAACAACAAAAATAACAGGAAGCAACAATTACTTTTCTTTAATTTCTCTTAATGTCAATAGACTCAATTCCCTAATAAAAAGATAGAGATGAATAAACTGGCTACACAAAGAGGACCCAACATTTTGTTGCTTACAGGAAACCTACCTCAGGGAAAAGGACAGACAGTACCTCAGAGTGAAAGGCTGGGAAAAAAATTTCCAATCAAATGGTCTGAAGAAACAAGCTGGAGTAGCAATTCTTATGTCGAATAAAATTGACGTCCAACCCAAAGTTATCAAAAAAGAAAGGGAGGGGCACTTCATACTCATCAAAGGTAAAATCTACCAAGATGAACTCTCAATTCTGAATATCTATGCTCCAAATACAAGGACAGCAACATTCATTAAAGAAACTTTAGTAAGCTCAAAGCACACATTGCACCTCACACAATAATAGTAGGAGACTTCAACACCCCACTCTCACCAGTGGACAGATCCTGGAAACAGAAACTAAACAGAGACACATGGAGACTAACAGAAATTATGAAACAAATGGATTTAATTCACATCTACAGAACATTTTATCCTGAAACAAAAGGGTATACCTTCTTCTCAGTGCCACATGGTACCTGCACCAAAACTGGCCATATAATTGGCCACAAAACGGCACTCGATAGACACAAAAATATTGAAATTATCCCGTGCATTCTCCCTGATCACCACGGACTAAGGCTGATCTTCAATAACAACATAAATAATAGAAACCCAACATTCACGTGGAAACTGAACAACACTCTACTCAACAATTCCTTGGTCAAGGATGAAATAAAGAAAGAAATTAAAGACTTGTTAGAGTTTAAAGAAAATAAAGCCACAACATACCCAAACTTATAGGACACAATGAAGGCAGTCCTAAGAGGAAAACTCATAGCCCTGAGTGCCTCCAAAAAGAAACTAGAGAAACCATACGCTAGCAGACTGACAGCACAGTTAGAAGCTCTAGAACTAAAGGAAGCAAATTCACCAAAGAGGAGTAGACAACAGGAAATAAACACAGGGCTGAAATCAACCAAGTGGAAACAAAAAGATCTATTCAAAGAATCAACCAAACGAGGAGCTGGTTCTTTGAGAAAATCAACAAGATAGATAAACCCTTAGCAAGAATAACTAGAGGGCACAGGGACAGAATCCTAATTAACAAAATCAAAAATGAAAAAGAAGACATAACAACAGAACCTGAGGAAATCCAAAATATCATCAGATCCTACTACAAAAGGCTATACTCAACAATACTAGAAAACCTGGATGAAATGGACAACTTCCTAGACAGATACCAGGTTCCAAATTTAAAGGAGGACCTGATTAACGATCTAAACAGTCCCATTTCCCCTAAAGAAATAGAAGCAGTCATCAATAGTCTCCAAAACAAAAAAAGCCCAGGACCAGATGGGTTTAGTGCAAAGTTCTATTAGACCTTCAAAGAAGACCTAATTCCAACTCTTCTCAAACTATTCCACAAAATAGAAACAGAAGATACTCTACCGAATTCATTCTATGAAGCCACAATTTCTCTTATACCTAAAACACACAAAAACCCAACAGAGAAAGAGAACTTAAGACCAATTTCCCTTATGAATATTGATGCAAAAATACTCAATAAAATCCTCGCAAAGCGAATCCAAGAACACATCAAAACGAAGATCCATCATGTCCAAGTAGGCTTCATCTCAAGGATGCAGGGATGGTTTAATATATGGAAATCCATCAATGTAATCCACTATATAAACAAACTCAAAGACAAAAACCACATGATCATCTCAATAGATGCTGAGAAAGCACTTGACAAAATCAACACCCCTTCATGATAAAAGTTTTGGAAAGATAAGGAATTCAAGGCCCATACCTAAACATAATACAAGCAATATACAGCAAACCAATACCCAATATCAAACTAAATGAAGAGAAACTTGAAGCAATCCCACTAAAATGAAGGAATAGACAAGGCTGCCCACTTTCTCCCTACCTATGCAATATAGTACTTGAAGTTCTATACAGAGCAATTCGACAACAAAAGAACATCATGGGGAATTGGAAAAGAATAGGTCAAAATATCACTATTTGCAGATGATATGTTAGTATATATAAGTGATCCCAAAATTTTACCAGAGAACTCCTAAACCTGATAAACAGCTTCAGTGCAGTAGCCTGGTATAAAATTAACTCAAATAAATCAATGGCCTTCCTCTACACAAAGGATAAATGAACTGAGAAAGAAATTAGGGAAACAACACCCTTCACAATAGTCACAAATAATATAAAATACCTTGGTGTGACTCTAACTAAGGAAGTGAAAGATCTGTATGATAAGAACTTCAAGTCTCTGAAGAAAGAAATTGAAGATCTCAGAAGATGAGAAGATCTCCCGTGCTCATGGATTGGCAGGATTAATATAGTAAAAATGGATATCCTACCAAAAGCAATCTACAGATTCAATGAAATTCCCATCAAAATTCCAACTCAATTCTTCAACGAATTAGAAAGAGCAATCTGCAAAATCATCTGGAATAACAAAAAACCTAGGATAGCAAAAACTCTTCTCAAGGCTAAAAGAGCCTCTGGTGGAATCACCATACCTGACCTAAAGCTTTACTACAGAGCAAATGGGATAAAAACTACACAGTACTGGTATAGTGACAGATAAGTAGATCAATGAGATAGAATTGAAGACCCAGAAATGAATCCACACATCTATGGTCACTTGATCTTTGACAAGGGAGCTAAAACCATCCAGTGGAAAAAAGACAGCATTTTCAACAAATGGTGCTGGCAAAATTGGCGGTTATCATGTATAAGAATGTGCATTAATCCATTCCTATCTCCTTGTACTAAGGTCAAGTCTAAGTGGCTCAAAGAATTCCACATAAGACCAGAGACACTGAAATTAATACAGGAGGAAGTAGGGAAAAGCCTTGAAGATATGGGTACAGGGGAAAATTTCCTAAACAGAACAGCAAGGGCTTGTGATTGTAAGATCAAGAATTGAAAAATGGGACCTCATAAACTTGCAAAGCTTCTGTAAGGCAAAAGACACCCTCAATAAGACAAAAAGGCCACCAACAGATTGGGAAAGGATTTTTACCAATCCTACATCTGATAGGGGACTAATATCCAATATCTACAAAGAGCTCAAGAAGCTGGACTCCAGAAATTCAAATAACCCCATTAAATATGGGGCTCAGAGCTAAACAAAGAATTCTCACCTGAGGAATACTGAATGGCTGAGAAGCACCTGAAAAAAATGCTCAACATCCTTAATCATCAGGGAAATGCAAATCAAAACAATCTTGAGATTCCACCTCACACCAGTCAGAATGGCTAAGATCAAAAATTCAGGTGACAGCAGATGCTGGTGAGGATGAGGAAAAAAAGGAACACTCCTCCACTGCTGGTGGGATTGCAAGCTTGTACAATCACTCTGGAAGTCAGTCTGGAGGTTACTCAGAAAATTGGACATAGTACCACTGGAAGATCCAGCAATACTTCTCCTGGGCATATATCCAGAAGAAGTTCCAACTGGTAATAAGAACACATGCTCCACTATGTTCATAGCAGCCTTAATTATAATAGCCAGGAGCTGGAAAGAACCCAGATGTCCCTTAACAAAAGAATGGATACAGAAAATGTGGTACATTTATACAATGGAGTATTACTCAGATATTAAAAATAATGGATTCATGAAATTCTTGAAAAAATGGATGTATCTGGATGATATCATCCTTAGTGAGGTAACCCAATCACAAAAGAAGTCATTAGATATGCACTCACTGATAAGTGGATATTAGCCCAGAAACATAGAACACCCAAGATACAATTTGCAAAATACAAGAAAATCAAGAAGAGGGAAGACCAATGGGTGGATACTTCATCCCTCCTTAGAATAGGGAACCAAATACCCATGAAAGGAGTTACAGAGACAAAGTTTGGATGTAAGATGAAAGGATGGACTGTCCAGAAACTACCCTACCCGAGGATCCATCCCATAATCAGCCACCAAACCCAGACACTATTGCATATGCCAGAAAGATTTTGCTGAAGGGACCCTGTTATAGCTTTCTCGTATGAGGCTATGCCAGTGCCTGGCAAATACAGAAGTGGATGCTCACAGTCATCTATGAGATACAACACAGGGCCCCTATGGAGAAGCTAGAGAATGAACCCAAGGAGCTGAAGCGGTCTGCAACACTATAGGTGGAACAACAATATGAACTAAACAGTACCCCCAGAGCTCGAATCTCTAGCTGCATATGTAGCAGAAGATGTCCTAGTTGGCCATCACTGGGAAGAGAGGCTCCTTGGTATTGCAAACTTTATATTCTCCAGTACAGGAAATGCCAGGGCCAAGAAGCGGGAATAGGTGGGTAGGAGAGCAGGGCGGAGGAATGGTATAGGGAACTTTTGGGATAGCATTTGAAATGTATACAAAGGAAAAATCTAATATAAATAAATAGAGAGAGAGAGAGAGAGAGAGAGAGAGGAGAGAAGGAAGCAAAGAGAGAGAGAGAAAGGAAGGAAGGAAGGAAGGAAGGAAGGAGGGAGGGAGGGAGGGAGGGAGGGAGGGAGGGAGGGAGGGAGGGAGGGAGGGAGGGAGGAAGGAAGGAAGGAAGGAAGGAAGGAAGGAAGGAAGGAAGGAAGGAAGGAAGGAAGGAAGGAAGGAAAATGGAAAGATCTAATATGCTCATGGATTGGCAGGATTAATATAGTAAATATGGCCATCTTGCTGAAGGCAATCTACAGATTCAATGTGATCCCCATCAAAATTCCAAATCTATTCTTCATAGAATTAGAAAGAGCAACTTGCAAATGAATTTGGCATAACAAAAAACCCAGGATAGTGAAAACTATTCTCAACAATAAAAGAACTTCTGGGAGAATCACCATCCCTGACCTCAAGCTGTACTACAGAGCAATAGTGATTAAAAAAATATTACTGCATGGTATTGGTACAGAGACAGGCAGGAAAATTAATGGAATAGAAATGAAGAACCGGAAATGTACCTATGGTCACTAGATATTTGATAAAGGAGCTAAAACCATCCAGTGGAAAAAAAGACATTATTTTTAACAAATGGTGCTGATTCAACTGGTGTTCAGCATGTAGAAAAATGCAAATCGACCCATTCTTATTTCTTTGTACAAAGCTCAAATCTAAGTGGATCAAGGACCTCCACATAAAACCAGAGACACTGAAACTTATAGAGGAGAAAGTTGAGGAAAGCCTCGAAGATATGGGCACAGGGGAAAAATTCCTGAATAGAACACCAATGGCTTATGCTCTAAGATCAAGAATTGATAAATGGGAACTCATAAAATTACAAAGTTCTTTAAGGCAAAGGACACTGTCAATAGGACAAAAAGGCAACCAACAGATTGGGAAAAGTTCTTTACCAAACCTATATCCTACAGAGGGCTAATATCCAATATATACAAAGAACTCAAGAAGTTAGACTCCAGAGAATTAAATAACCCTATTAAAAAATGGGGTACAGAGCTAAACAACGAATTTTCAACTGAGGAATATCAAATGTCTGAGAAGCCCCTAAAAAAATGTTCAGTATCCTTAGTCATCAGGGAAATGCAAATCAAAACAACCCTGAGATTCCACCTCACACCAGGCAGAATGACTAAAATCAGAAAGTCAGGTGACAGCACATTCTGGTGAGGATGTAGTGAAAGAGGAACACTCCTCCATTGCTGGTCAGATTGTAAGCTGGGACAACCACTCTGGAAATCAGTTTGGTGGTTCCTCAGAAAATTGGATAAAATACTACCTGAGGACCCAGCTATATCACTCCAGGGCATATATCCAGAAGATGCTCCAACATGTAATAAGGACACATGCTCCACTATGTTCATAGCAGCCTTATTTACAATAGCCAGGAGCTGGAAAGAACCCAGATGTCCTTCAACAGAGTAGTGGATACAGAAAATGTGGTACATTTATACAATGGAGTACTACTCAGCTATTAAAAATGATGAATTCATGGAATTCTTAGCAAATGGATAGCACTAGAAAATATCATCCTCAGTGAGGTAACACAAGCACAAAAGAACACACATGGTATGCACTCACTGATAAGTGGATATTAGCCCCAAAGCTCCAAATAACCAAGATACAATTCACAGACTGCATGAAGCTCAAAAAGAAGGAAGAGCAAAGTGTGCTTCGGTCCTTCTTAAAAGGAGAACAAAATACTCACAGGAGTAAATAGGGAGATAAAATATAGAGCAGAGACTAAAGAAAAGGCCATCCAGAGACTGTCACACCTGAGGATTCATCCCATATACAGATACTATTGTGGATACCACAAAGTCCTTACTGATAGGAGCCTGATATGGCTCCTAAGAGGCCCTTCCAGAGCCTGAGAGATACAAAGGTGGATGCTAGCAGCCAACCACTGGACTGAGCATGGGTTCCCCATTAGAGAAGTTAGAGAAAGGACTGAAGGAGTTGAACGAGTTTGTGACCCCATAGGAAGAACAACATAATCAACCAACCAGAGCCCCCAGAGCTCCTAGGGACAACATCAACAAAGAGTACACATGGCTCCAGCTGCATATGTAGCAGAGGATGGCCTTGTCATGCATCAGTGGTAGAGAGGTCCTTGGTCTTATGAAGGCTCAGTGATGCCCTAGTGTAGGAAAATCAAGGGTGGGGAGGCAGAAGTGGGGAGGTGGGTGGAGGAACACCCTCATAGAAGCAGGGGTAGGGAAGATGGGATAGGTGGTTTCCAGGGGGGGGGTTGAACCAGGAAACGGGATAACATTTGAAAATAAAGAAAATATCCAGTAAAAAGAAAAAAGGAACTGATAATATATATAAATGCTAGCCTTTAAAGTAAATAAATAAATAAATAAATAAATACATCATATATTCTTGATATCTTTCAACAGGCATTACTTTAGCTTTGCTACCAAAAAAAAAAAAAAAAAAAGATGTAGAGATATCCAGGTTGCCTTGTACTTCAAGGCAATGCTTGGTCTGTGAATATTTTATTAATCCTAGGTATATTTCCTAAACCCTGTACCTCAGCGTCCTCTTTTGTATGGTGAATGTGAGTAATACTGCCTACTTCATAAGTTAAAGTGAGTATCAACTACCTCATATCTTATCCAAAAATATTCATGTTATCCTTTTGAGAACCCATATATGCAAGAGAAAGAAGGTAGCCAGTTCCTCCTTCCCCATTCTGAAGTGGAAATTTCTGGTTTCTTTGGAGATTCAGTTGTGTCATGTGATGTTTTTCTGGAAACTCTCTTATGAAAAGATGTTTTGCCGAGAAAAGACTCATGGTGTTTTTCTGGAAATAAAAAGCCTACAAAGGGAGCATGTGATGTTTTGCCATAGCAGACACTTCAGAGGACATGTGATGTTTAGAAAGAGTATAAGCATAACCCAACAGACAGTGGACAGTACTGTGGCATTGGTTCTCCTTGCTACATTTGCTGGTCTTCTGTAGGCTTTGCTGATTCTGGTCTTCACTGAAAACTCTGTGGCATTGATTTGCCTTTCTACCCTGACTTTGTAGAGAGAAATCCACCAAAGAACTTCTGGTGGTGTTCCCTCAGCTTCTTGCCACTTCTGCAGAATGGGGACCCAGGCCTATTGATGGAGCCTCGGTTTCTTCTGGACTGAATTGCTGTTACTGATTTGTAAATAGTGCTTCCAAGTGGATCAAGCAACCACTTCTGATTTGTGTGAACTGAACTGCAAATATTCTGACAACAAAGATTGAAATTGTCCCAAAGAACTATTTCTAAACAGGTCTACATCCTCCTATGTCATATTAAACTCTCCTTACCACTACCTCTGGTGGGCGGTGGGCTAAAAGGAGGTTAAAGCTTTTAAGATCACTTATTAATGTAGGATTTTAAAACTCTAAAATTACGTCATCCAGACTTCCAAATCTAAGTTGATACAAACATTATGAAACACTTGACAAGTAGAAGAAATTCACAAGTTTTCTCTATTATCTGCCACTATTGTGATAAATTAGAACTTAATACATTGGTCAGTCACATGGACACAAAACCTGTGTCTCTTTACTCACTGTGGCCACTGCAGTGCGTGGATGGTCTCTGTCACAATCCACAGCTTCAACTGTGAGGTTATATTGCCTCACTGACTCATAGTCTGGCTGAGTGGTGAGTTCGATCACTCCAGAGAAGGGGTGAATCCAAAACATTTGTACAGCCTGGCTGTGTCCCTTGATTATCTTGTATGTCAGACAGTCTGGTGGGTGGTCCTCATCAATAGCAGTCACTTGTCCAACTTTGTAGAAAGCTGGCAACGTTTTACAGTTTATTTTTCTCATGTACATAAAGGCTTACAATATCTATAATTTTTCAAATGATAATCTGTATTTTTCCAAGTGATGAGAATATAAATACTTTTAGGTAATAATGAGTGTTTGATGACTAAAACTTCACATAATATCAGGTAGATTTACAGGGAATGTCTAGCTATCATAGACCACTGTATTCGTTCAAATGAAACAATTCTAAAACACCTCTATAATATAAATAATCAGCTTCATCTTAGTATTATGCTGAGTGGCATATAATGTTCAAAGGCCGTACTCAGAACCTGGAAGTTTCAGTTTGCAAATCTCAGTCTCTAACTAGCAGAACAACGGACAATTCTATAGGCCCCTTCTTTTTTTTTCTTTCTTTGTAAACTAAGTGCAATTACAGTATCTACCATACCGAGTTGTGAAGACTGGGTGAATTAAAATACATGAAGCACTTACAATAATAGAAATCCTAATGTACAGTAAATGCTAAGTAAGAATTATTTCTCATTTGCATAGTTCTCTCACTGAGCCTTCCTGACAGTCTGATGACAGTAGTACTACTTCCTCTATTTTATACATAAGAAACTGAGACCCTGTGATGTTAATTTGCCCAAGGCCACACAACTAATTGTGAAGGAGTCTATCTCAAGCCTGTGCCTGCTAATTCTACAATCCAATTTTAAAATTGCTTCACAATACTTCTGGTTAATAATATTCACCAGGAATCTTTCAGAAAAATGATAACTACAGTACATTGGTTAAATTCCTATGCCCAAGTTCTTTACCCTCCATGTGTCCCCACTACTAGCCATGCAGAGAACCTTAGCACTCCGGCTTGTGATTTGCTTTGATTAATGAGATATTAAGTCAACCTGATGCAGGCAAAGGTATGAGAAGTATTTGTGAGGTTAGATTGACTTTCTTTTGCCACATTACCACACATGCGTGCACACGCGTGCGCGCGCGCGCACACACACACACACACACACACACACATGCTTTGCTGACTATACCTAAGAAAGTCACTCTAGTTATGACTGTACATCTTCCTTCACTCTAAGAACATACTCAGTTTATCCTGAGAAGAAGAGGATGGGGGAAAAGCCAAAGCACTTCAGTCATCCCAACCACACCAGGACAGAGCACTAAAAATGAGCTGACTCTCACAAGCTTGAGCAAGACCACACCAGGACAGAGCACTAAAAATGAGCTGACTCTCACAAGCTTGAGCAAGACCACACCAGGACAGAGCACTAAAAATGAGCTGACTCTCACAAGCTTGAGCAAGACCACACCAGGACAGAGCACTAAAAATGAGCTGACTCTCACAAGCTTGAGCAAGACCACACCAGGACAGAGCACTAAAAATGAGCTGACTCTCACAAGCTTGAGCAAGACCGGAAAGATAATGCAATTCTTGGATGTCTAAGCTAGAAATATTTATTGCTATGTTACTCTAATCTGTATGAGATTTAGCACATAGCATCTTTATGACAATAGATTACAGCTATGATAGGTTACTCTTCAATCATTTTATACTTAAATCATAAGATCTGATAGATGATGATATGTAGCTTACCATGACCTGTCTGGGTGTTTCCACTGAGCAGTGATGAAGAAGAAAGAGCATGTGCCATCCTCATCACTTTCAACCTCAAAGAATATTTCCTTATCTGGCATGTTCTTTTAATCAAGATTCATCTCTTGTAGTGAACTATTAAGTAGGCACTGAGCACAGATTATGATATTAACAACACGAGAAGAGCTGTCATGGAAAGAAAGAAACTTTCTTCTTCTGGCAGTCCCAGAAGAGAACTAATCTATTGCTTGAGAGACAGCTTCATATTTATAAAGGGTCCTACAATGGATACATGGTCATGGAGAAGACATAACCAGTAACACTAAGCTCTGTCTTACAGACCTGAAGAGTGATGGGATCATTTCCACACTTAACACCTGGTAAATTACAACGGGAAGCATGCTCTCCTGAAGGTGTAAAATTAACCTTGCAATAAACTCTAAAGGTTATCTTGAGTACCTTTAGCTGAATTTTAAATAGAGTAATGATGGGACTCTGAATGCTGCCGAACCTCATCAAAACATACTGGAAATGGAGTACATTTTCCCTGGTGACCTGCAACTCAGTTCATTTACTAGCCATGTTTTCTCAAAGTCACTACTGATAAAGGAGTTCTTTACCTACATCTACTTCCTTCCATAGATTTCTGCCAGCTTATCACAGATCATTAGTTTTTACTTTAAGTACTATAGATCTCCATAATTATAATTGTCATGTAATCTACTGGATGCATTTGAATGATCTATGCTAATTAATTCAGTATGGGGAAACACCTTTTCTATTAATGTAGTGTTTTGTTCTGTTTTAAGCTGGCCTGGAGTTCACTATGAAATCCAGGCTGGCCTCAAACTCAGAGATCCACCTGCCTCTGCCTCTCAAGTCCCACCATTCCCAGCTCCTTAATGTAGTTTTTAAATACTCTCAAGGTCTATAGACCCAATGTTTGATATACTTATAGGAGCTTTGTGGAAATGAACTATAGTCCGAGTCCTGTACTTTTGACTTCTCATCGGTAAAATCAAGATAATAACTAGATCATAGAGCTGAGATGAGGCTTCTGTGCATGTCTAGCATCCCCTGCACAGTACCTCAGTATACTTGCAAGTTGTCACATATGAGGATTCTTTTAAAATATTTATGTATTTACTAATTATATATATATATATAATTGCATATATATTTATATCTTTAATTATGTGTCTCTGTGGGAGTATCACCTACACATGAGTCTAGGTGATAACAGAAGCCAGAGGTTCTAGGTCTCCTAGAGCTAGAGTTAAAGGCAGTTGTAAGCCAACAACCGAGGATTATTGGAATGGAATTTAGGCCCTCTGCAAAAACAGTATGTGCTCTTAGCTGCTAAGTCATCTTTCTAAGCCAGTAGCTGGATTCTTGATGTCAAACACTTTTCGTCCCACTGCCAATGAGTTATACTGCTGATGTCTCCTGAGTGATGGCAGTTTTCAGCGTGCTAGAATTTTTACTTTTTTATTTTTGGAAAAGCAACAAAATCACCCCTTATTTTTCCTTATTAGGACATATAAGCTGAATGGAATTAAAGCATTGGGATTTTTTTTCCTTATCCCCCCCCCCCCCAGTTCAACTTCTTTTTTTATTAATTAGGTATTTTCTTAATTTACATTTCTAATGCTATCCCAAAAGTCCCCCATACCCTCCCCCCACTCCCCTACCCACCCACTCCTACCTCTTGGACCTGTCATTCCCCTGTACTGAGGCATATGAAGTTTAGAAGACCAATGAGCCTCTATTTCCAATGATGGCCGACTAGGCCATCATCTGATACATATGAAGGTAGAGACACGAGCTCCAGGGGGTACTGGCTAGTTCATATTGTTGTTCCACCTATAGGGTTGCAGATCCCTTTAGCTCCTTGGGTATTTTCTCTAGCACTCCCACACACACACACACACCATTGGGGGCCCTGTGATCCATCCAATACCTGACTGTGAGCATCCACTTCTGTGTTTGCCAAGACCTGGCATAGCCTTACAAGAGACAGCTTTATCTGGGTCCTTTCAGAAAAATTTTTTGACTGTGTGCAATGGTGTCAGCATTTGGAGGCTGATTATGGGATGGAACCAAGGGTATGGCAGTCTCTAGATGGTCCATCCTTTCATCTCACCACCAAACTTTGTCTCTGTAACTCCTTCCATGGGTGTTTTGTTCTCAATTCTAAGAAGGGGCAAAGTGTCCACACTTTGGTCTTTGTTCTTTTTGAGTTTCATGTGTTTTGCAATTGTATCTTGTATCCTGGGTATGCTAAGTTTCTGAGCTAATATCCACTTATCAGAGAGTACATATCATGTGCGTTCTTTTGTGATTAAGCTAACTCATTCAGGATAATGCATTCCAGGTCCATCCATTTGCCTAGGAATTTCATAAATTCATTCTTTTTAATAGCTGAGTAGTATTCCATTGTGTAAATGTATCACATTTTCTGTATCCATTCCTCTGTTGAGGGACATCTGTGTTCTTTCCAACTTCTGACTACTAAAAATAAGGCTGCTATGAACATAGTAGAGCATGTGTCCTTCTTACCAGTTGGAACATCTTCTGGATATATGCCCAGGAGAGGTATTGCAGGATCCTCCGGTAGTACTATGTCCAATTTTCTGAGGAACAACCAGACAGATTTCCAGAGTGGTTGTACAAGCTTGCAATCCCACCAACAATGGAGAAGTGTTCCTCTTTCTCCTTATCCTGGACAGGTTCTGTTGTCACCTGAATTTTTGATCTTAGCCATTCTGACTGGTGTAAGATGGAATCTCAGGGTTGTTTTGATTTGCATTTCTCTGATGATTAAGTATGTTGAACATTTTTTCAGGTGCTTCTCAGCCATTTGGTATTCCTCAGGTGAGAATTCTTTGTTTAGCTCTGACCCCATTTTTTAATGGGGTTATTTTATTTCTGGAGTCCAGCTTCTTGAGATCTTTGTATATATTGGTTATTAGTCCCCTATCAGATTTAGGATTGGTAAAAATCCTTTCCCAATCTGTTGGTGGTCTTTTTGTCTTATTGACAGTATCTTTTGCCTTACAAAAGCTTTGCAGTTTCATGAGGTCCCATTTGTCGATTCTCAATCTTACAGCACAAGCCATTGCTGTTCTATTCAGGAATTTTTCCACTATACCCATATCTTCGAGGCTTTTCCCCACTTTATCCTCTATAAGTTTCAGTGTCTCTGGTTTTATGTGGAGTTCCTTGATCCACTTAGATTTGACCTTAGTACAAGGAGATAGGAATAGATTAATTCGCAGTCTTCTACATGATAATCACCAGTTGTGCCAGCACCATTTGTTGAAAATGCTGTCTTTTTTCCACTGGATGGTTTTTGCTCCCTTGTCAAAGATCAAGTGACCATAGGTGTGTGGGTTCATTTCTGGGTCTTCATTTCTATTCCATTGGTCTACTTGTCTGTCACTATACCAGCACCATGCTGTTTTTATCACAATTGCTCTGTAGTACAGCTTTAGGTCAGGCATGGTGATTCCACCAGAGGTTCTTTTATCCTTGAGAAGAGTTTTTGCTATCCTAGGTTTTTTGTTATTCCAAATGAATTTGCAGATTGCCCTTTCTAATTCGTTGAAGAATTGAGTTGAAATTTTGATGGGGATTGCATTGAATCTGTAGACTGCTTTTCGCAAGATAGCCATTTTTACTATATTGATCCTGCCAATCCATGAACATGGGAGATCTTTCCATCTTCTGAGATCTTCTTTAATTTCTTTCTTCAGAGACCTAAAGTTCTTATCATACAGATCTTTCACTTCTGTAGTTAGTCACGCAAAGGTATTTTATACTATTTGTGACTATTGTGAAGGGGGTTGTTGTGAAGGGGGTTGTTGCCCTAATTTCTTTTTCAGCCATTGACTTGTTTGAGTTAATTTCATATCCAGCTACTTCACTGAAGCTGTTTATCAGGTTTAGGAGTTATCTGGTGGAATTTTTAGGGTCACTTATATATACTAACATATCATCTGCAAAAAGTGATATTTTGACTTCTTCCTTTCCAATTTGTATCCCCTTGATCTACTTTTGTTGTTGACTTGCTCTGGCTAAGACTTCAAATACTATGTTGAATAGATATGGAGAAAGTGAGCAGCCTTGTCTAGTCCCTGATTTTAGTGGGATTGCTTCCAGCTTCTGACCATTTAGTTTGATGTTGGCTACTGGTTCGCTGTAATGCTTTTATCATGTTTAGGTATGGGCCTCGAATTCCTCATATTTCCAAGACTTTTATCATGAATGGGTATTAGAATTTTTCAAATGCTTTCTATGCATCTAATGAGATGATCATGGGGTTTTTGTCTTTGAGTTTGTCTATATAGTGGATTATGTTGATGGATTTCCATATATTAAACCATCCCTGCATCTCTGGAACAAAACCTACTTGGTCAGGATGGATGATTGTTTTGATGTGTTCTTGGATTCGGTTAGCAAGAATTTTATTGAGTATTTTTTGCATCGATATTCATAAGGGAAAATGGTCTGAAGTTCGATATCTTTGTTGGGTCTTTCTGTGGTTTAGGTATCAGAGTAATTGTGGCTTCATAGAATGAATTGGGTAGAGGACCTTCTGCTTCTATTTTGTGGAATAGCTTGTGAAGAACTGGAATTAGATCTTCTTTGAAGGTCTAATAAAACTCTGCACTAAACCCATCTGGTCCTGGGCTTTTTTGGTTGGGAGATTATTAATGACTGATTCTATTTCTTTAGGGGATATGGGACTGTTAGATTGTTAACCTGTTCCTGATTTAACTTTGGTACCAGGTATCTGTCTAAGAATTAGTTCATTTCATCCAGGTTTTTCAGTTTTGTTGAGGATAGCCTTTTGTAGAAGGATCTGATGGTGTTTTGGATTTCTTCAGGATCTGTTGTTATGTCTCCCTTTTCATTTCTGATTTTGTTAATTAGGATGCTTTCCCTGTGCCCTCTAGTGAGTCTAGCTAAGGGTTAATCTATCTTGTTGATTTTCTCAAAGAACCAGCTCCTCCTTTCATTGATTCTTTGAATAGTTCTTCTTTTTTCCACTTGGTTGATTTTGCCCCTGAGTTTGATTATTTCCTGCCTTCTACTCCTCTTGGGTGAATTTGCTTCCTTTTGTTCTAGAGCTTTTAGGTGTGTTGTAAAGCTGCTAGTGTGTGCTCTCTCTAGTTTCTTTTTGGAGGCACTCAGAGCTATGAGGTTTCCTCTTAAAAATGCTTTCATTGTGTCCCATAAGTGTGGGTATGTTGTGGCTTCATTTTCATTAAACTCTAAAATGTCTTTAATTTCTTTCTTTATTCCTTCCTTGTACAAGGTATCATTGAGAAGAGTGTTGTTCAGTTTCCATGTGAATGTTGGCTTTCTATTATTTATATGCTTATTGAGGATCACCCTTAGTCCATGGTGATCTGATAGGATGCATGGGACAATTTCAATATTTTTGTATCTGTTGAAGCCTGTTTTGTGACCAATTATATGGTCAGTTTTGGAGAAGGTACCATGAGGTGCTGAGAAGAAGGTATATCCTTTTGTTTTAGGACAAAATATTCTGTCGATATCTGTTAAATCCATTTGTTTCATAACTTTTGTTAGTTTCAATGTGTCCCTGTTTAGTTTCTGTTTCCACAATCTGTCCATTGATGAAAGTGGTATGTTGAAGTCTCCCACTATCATTATGTGAGGTGCAATGTGTGCTTTTAGCTTTACTAAAGTTTCTTTAATGAATGTGGCTGCCCTTGCATTTGGAGCATAGATATTCGTAATTGAGAGTTCCTCTTTGAAGATTTTACCTTTGATGAGTATGAAATATCCCTCCTTGTCTTTTTTGATAACTTTGGGTTGGAAGTCGATTTTATTCAATATTAGAATGGCTACTCCAGCTTGTTTCTTCAGACCATTTGCTTGGAAATTTGTTTTCCAGCCTTTCATTCTGAGGTAATGTCTGTCTTTATCCCTGAGAATGGTTTCCTGTTAGCAGCAAAATATTGGGTCCTGTTTGTGTAGCTAGTCTGTTGGCCTATGTTTTTTTATTGGTGAATTGAGTCCATTGATATTAGAGATATTAAGAAAAAGTAATATTTGCTTCCTATTATTTTGTTGTTAGAGTTGGCATTCTGTTCTTGAGGCTGTCTTCTTTTAGGTTTGTTGATGGATTACTTTCTTGCTTTTTCTAGGGCTTGATTTCCATCCTTGTATTTTTTTTTTCTATTATTATCCTTTGTAGGGCTGGATTCATGGAAAGATAATGTGTGAATTTGGTTTTGTTGTGGAATACTTTGGTTTCTCCATCTATGGTAATTGAAAGTTTGGCTGGGTATAGTAACCTGGGCTAGCATTTGTGTTCTCTTAGTGTCTGTATAACATCTGTCCAGAATCTTCTGGCTTTCATAGTCTCTAGTGATAAGTCTGGTGTAATTCTAATAGGCCTGCCCTTATATGTTACTCGACCTTTTTCCCTTACTGCTTTTAATATTCTATCTTTATTTAGTGTGTATGTTGTTCTGATTATTTATGTGTCGGGAGCAATTTCTTTTCTGGTCCAGTCTATTTGGAGTTCTGTAGGCTTCTTGTATGTTCATGGATGGGCATTTCTTTCTTTAGGTTTGGGAAGTTTTCTTCTATAATTTTGTTGAAGATATTTGCTGTCCCTATAAGTTGAAAATCTTCATTCTCATCTATACCTATTATCCGTAGGTTTGGTCTTCTCATTGTGTCCTGAATTTCCTGGATGTTTTGAGTTAGGATCTTTTTGCATTTGGCATTTTCTTTGACTGTTGTGCCGATGTTCTCTATGGAATCTTCTGCAGCTGAGATTCTCTCTTCTATCTCTTGTATTCTGTTGCTGCTGCTCGCATCTATGGGTCCAGATTTCTTCCCTAGCGTTTCTGTCTTCAGTGTTGCCTCACTTTGGGTTTTCTTTATTGTGTCTACTTCCATTTTTATTTCTAGTATGGTTTTGTTCATTTCCGTCACTTGTTTGGATGTGTTCTCCTGTTTTTCTTTAAGGACTTCTACCTGTTTGGTTGTGTTTTCCTGTTTTTCTTTAAGGACTTATACCTCTTTAGCAGTGTTCTCCTGTATTTCTTTTAGTTAGTTATTAAAGTCCTTCTTGATGTCCTCTACCATCATCATGAGATATGCTTTTAAAACGGGGTCTAGGTTTTCAGGTGTGTTGGGTTGTCCAGGACTGGTGAGTTGGGAGTGCTGCGTTTTGATGATGGTGAGTGGTCTTGGTTTCTGTTGGTAAGATTCTTATGTTTGCCTTTCACCATCTGGTAATCTCTGGAGTTAGTTGTTATAGTTGTCTCTGGTTAGAGCTTGTTCCTCTCGTGATTCTGTTAGCCTCTATCAGCAGACCTTGGAGACTAGATCTCTCCTGAGTTTCAGTGGTCAGAGCACTCTCTGCAGCCAAGCTCGCCTCTTGCAGGCAAGTTGCACAGATATCTGGTGTTTGGACCTGCCTCCTGGCAGAAGAGGAAGGCCTGAAACAGGGCCTGTCCCAGAAGCTGTTAGCTCTTGTGTTCCACACTTTCACCTGCACAGACTAGTCTTGGAGGGATCTGGGAACCAAGGTGGATCCCCCAGGTGCTCCAACAAAGCCCTCCCAGGCGGGGCAGACACCTCTCCTCTGGCAGAGAATGTGCCCGGATGTCTGGAGCCCGAATTGGGGTCTGCCTCAGAAGCTGTCCTCTAGGGACCTTGGGGGTGTCCGCCAACTATGTGCCTAAGGTGACCCAGTACTGGCGCTGATCTGTAGGGACTTGTGACCCTGGCCAGGCCAGGTTTTATGCTTCCCTAATGCTGTCTCAGGTCCCGTGTGATTGGATTGGAACAGAGGTTGTGTTCCACTCACCAGAGGTCCTAAGATCACGTGGAGAGTCCTCTAGGAACTTTGGGGGTGTCTGCAGACTCTGCGCCTAGGTGACCTGGTGCTGGTGCCAACCAGAAGGGACTTGTCTCCTTATTTTTTTTTAATAGATATTTTCTTTATATACATTTCAAATGTTATCCCGAAAGTTCCCTATACCCTCTCCCTGCCCTGTTCCCCTACCCACCCACTTCTGCATCTTGGCCCTGGCATTGCCCTGTACTGGGGCATATAAAGTTTGCAATACCAAGGAGCCTCTCTTCCCAGTGATGGCCAACTAGGCCATCTTTTGCTACATATGCAGCTAGAGATATGAGCTCTGGGGATACCGATTAGTTCATATTGTTGTTCCACCTATAGGTTTGCAGACCCCTTCAGCTCCTTAGGTGCTTTCTCTAGCTTCTCCATTGGGGGCCCTGTGTTCCATCTTATAGATGACTGTGAGCATCCACTTCTGTGTTTGCCAGGCACTTGCATAGCCTCATACAAGACAGCTATATCAGGGTGCATTGGGATCTTTTATTGGTTTGTTTTGTTTCACAGGCTTGAATTATTTCCCTCCTTTTATTTCTTATAATTACACAATTTCTCCCTGCCCTTGAAGGAGTGAAGTTTTCAAAGAATAATGGGCACTCAGGAAGCAGAGGCAGGTGGATTTATGAGTTCAAGGCCAGCCTGTTCTACAAAGTGAGTTCCAGGACAGCCAGGGCTAGAAACAAAAAAAACAAAAAAAACAAAACAAACAAACAAACAAAAAGAATAATGGCCCATTTATTTTGCTGAAGTACTTTAAAACAAATGAAAACTTTACCCCTAAATATATCAAGGGATACCTCATCTATTCAGTAAATTACTGGTTTCAACATAGCAAAATAGTATGGAGACTTTACTTTGAATGCTTCCATTTTAAGAAATAAATTTATTTATTAAGAAATGAGAAAATTTTACTACTCCAAATATTATATACTATAAAAAATGTTCTTATGAGTTTATAAGAAAACAAAACCATCAAAGATATATAGATATGTGAGTTGCTGAGATCATTAACTTCTGATAGCAGAGACATGTTTGAAGCCAGTTTCCTTTGACATATGTACTCATGGTCTCTCTGCTACAACATGATATGCTTACAAAGCAGTTTTACTTGATCTCAGGTCACAGTCAGTCCTGTAACTTGAAGTATTCAGGTCAAGCCTGGAGGACTTACTATCCAGAGATTCTGAGGAAGGGATATTTTTCCATCTTAGATGACAGAACTACAACTATTACCATTGTTGTGTCTTCCAAATAAAATGAGGTTAACCACTATGTCCTAACACATATCTAATTAAAAACAGAGATAGAACCTTAGACTTAAAACCTTTACCCTAGTTGGGCATGATATTTGGATTATATGGATAATAACCACACTATTCCTATTTCTTGACACTTAGTCATAGTTTGGAGACAAAGGATAAGAAATGAAGTAAAGTCAGTAATGTGCATTTGTCCACAACAAAAGCAAATCCTAAAACTGACATCAAATATCAAATTAGCCTTTGGGAGTTCATGAGCATGATGTTCAAGAGCATTGCCAGTAAAGAGAAACTCCTCTGAAGGTGTTATGTCCAACCACACTCCTATACCTGCTTATGTTCTATAAATGCTCATGTTCCTTTTCCATCAGCTCCTCGGCAGACATCTGGTATGTGTTTCCTTGTGTATGCTTTAATGTTAAATACCTTAGAATATTTTTACCTTCTGATGTTTCTGGAACTGAAAATACATAGTGCAAGGCTTGAAATTTGGGGCTGAAATCATTCTCAGGGGCAATCTCCACAAGGATTGTCACCGTCACTGTAAAATTGAACAACAAATTAATACCTTTTGTCAATTTACTCTACAAACTATTGAAACATGTCCCCAGTATCAGAATTAGAGAAGAATTATGAAACTACAGCAGGAGTCTTTCTACCTCCAAATGATTGGTGTTTCCACACTCATGTATTAAAACACTTGGTTCCTAAGTGATGGTGCCATTAGAGAAGGCTGTAGGATCCTTAGAAAGAGGATTGTCCTTGGACAAAAGGGAAGGGGGGTTGAGGTTTTATAACAGGGCTCCTCTTCCTGTTTAGTCTCTGCTATGTGGTTGAGGATGCAATGTAATTTGCTTCATTCAATTCTTACTGCCACCCTTACTATCTCCTAGTGTTCTATATCTTTTCAAACCATGAGCCAATCATCCCTCCTGTTACTTCTTATCAAATATCTGTGACAGCAACAAGGAACATAAGACAATATCCAAATGAATTCCTTGGCTAGCCAAAACAGTTTAGCAAAAATGTCTACGGTATTATGTTTTATATTTTATTTTATTAACACATATACATGTATAATAATATATTTATGCATAATATTGTAGCATATTTTCTACAAGAGAGTTTATTACAAATTTCTTTGGAACAATTCTTCCATTAGTTAGCTGAGGTGACACTCCAATCAGTCTGTGATGTCCTACATTATGCTTTTAAAGCTTGTCTCAGAAATCCCATGTTTAATGTTCAGAATTAACATAAATTCTGTGTCTTTAAGCCATCATCCACTTCTAGGAAACTCAGTTTTCTCATCAATCAATCAATCAATCAATCAATCAAGCCACTGTCCATCTCCTACACAATAGTATAAATAGTATAAATATAAGACAAAGAAAATTATGATCAAAAATTTTTTCAAAGGATACTAGGTTACCACAGAAGGAGGTATCTCTGGCCAGCCAGGTTGCTCAGTAAGAAAGATGCATGATCCGAAGCCTGAAGACTTAAATTCAATCTCAAGACTCACATGGTGGAAGGAGAGACTGTACACCAGCAAGTTGTTTTCTAACCTCCACATGCACACTATGGCATGTCCTACCCCTCTGCACACACACATACAATTATATCATTAAGTGTAGTAAAAATAAATTAAAGATTTGTTACAATTTTTGTGCACTGCCAGTAAAAGAAGGAACTCTGTGCTTTGGGTAACAAGCTAAGGTAGCCTATTAGAGAGATGTTGAAAAGAAATATTTTGATATTAAAACATAAAATGAAGCAACTTGAAAGTAGGAAAATATTTTAGAGTAAAATTAGAATATAGTATGCAAGACAAAAACAGGAACATTGGTATAACTGCCACAGTTTCACAAGAAAAAGACTGAGGGGCTGGTGAGATGATTCAGCAGTTAAGAGCGCCGACTGCTCTTCCAAAGGTCCTGAGTTCAAATCCCAGCAACCACATGGTGGCTCACAGCCATCCATAACAAAAATCTGATGCCCTCTTCTGGAGTGTCTGAAGACAGCTACAATACACGCATATAATAAATAAATAAATAAATAAATAAATAAATAAATAAATAAATAAATATTTTAAAAAATGAGAAAAAAGAAAAAGAAAAAGAATGAGATGAACAGAACTGTTCATGGTCTAATATTACAAAAGTGAAAATTCTAATATTACAAAGGAGTAGATGCCAGAACAAGCTATAATGGCCACTAACATCTTTGAGATATGAATGTGCCAAATACGAAGTCCTCAATTAAATAAAAATTAAAGAGGCTTTTATGGCAAGACTTCTTTGGGTTTCCGCTATGCTAGTGTTTATTTTGAATCTCCAGGCAAGCATTCTTCTCAGACTTGTTTGACCATGAAGTTCTCCTCTAGCATCTATCTATAGCACTCATGTTCAAAAGAATTCTGGTATATTGCCTCCCCTAAAGTCTGTGTGACATACGACAAATAGTAAAATTCAGTCTGAGATCTATATGACCTTTATTTCAGAAAGTTAATGGCATGCTTTAGCTTCTAACATATGCTACTATATTCACTTTCAAGGATTGCCTCTACAGTTTTCATCACAATCTCAACAGTAAAAATGATCCCTAAAATGTTTAAAGCATTTTGCTCTACAAATGCAAATAATTTACTTTAGACCCATATATTTCTTTCAATAAATCAAGTAAATCAAAAACAAAAATGTATATGTTTCAATAATAGTTGTGCTCTTTACAACTCTACGGTACTATGATTTTTTTATTGCAACCATAAAGACTTCAAATTGTGTGAATAAGTGGACCTATAGAACAGGAGTGAAATGTGCAATGTTGTAAGCATATTTTATGAGCAATTACTGTGAATATGTTGACAAGTGAAGACCAGAGAATATATCTTACTGAAAAAGATGTTTTTTGTTTTTTGTTTTTTTTTTTTCTCTGCCCTGTTCAAGAAAGGTTCAAATCTGGTGAAATGGGCAAGTTATCTAGCTACAAGAAAAAAAAAATCCATCCTAAAAGGTCACTTTGGCCTATATGATAGACTTCTTCATGATGTTCTACCAATAGCTTCAAAAATTCAAGAATATTTCTGGGCAAGATGTCATGCTTTGATTCCTGCCTCCAAAATAGCATTTTCTCTTGGTAGCTGGGTAAGTCTACAAACCACCATTTTAACTTAGCCACCATGTTAGCTACTTTCCTAATCACTGCAATAAAGATACTCAAAAGAAGCAAATTAATGAGAAAGGATTTTGACTCTTGGTTACAGTTGAGAATGTGTGGTAGGAGGAAGTGGAGGATGCTTGCTCATGTCTCAGCAGATCAGGAAACAGAAAGACAGCAGAAAGTAGGGTCAAGATATAACTCCCATGACACACTGCCAGTGACCCCAGTGACAAGCACTTTCCCGAAGATCCACAGCCTCCCAAAACAGTGTTACCATCTGGGGATAAAGTATTCAAACACAATCCTGTGGGTATCATTTTATATCCAATCACAACAACTCAACTAAGATTTTTACATCATTGATTCAGGAGAGATTGAAAGCATCCTAGGTGTATTGATTCCAATTCAGACTTATTCCACCCTTCTGCATCGATGAAAGACAATATACTCTTTCTTATTTGCTTCAAATCCCACTCAACCCAATGATCAAGGCAACCACCAGCAATGATTCAGAGTTCTCACAAGAGAACAAAACCCAACTGTGCCCTTATTCCAGGTTCTTTATTACCAGACAGTACCTTTCTATGATTAAACTTAAAGTTCCTCCAGTGACTTTTGATTTACCAGTAATGGAGAGGTGCTTGTAACCTGAAAACTCTGAGTATGTTCTCTGTAGCCCAATTCCCTCCAAAATAGTCTAAAACTCCTGATGTGTAATTGTTGAACAAGTACCAACCCCTTAGGAAACTCAGTATATACTTTCATTTTACCAAAAGTACGAATCAGGGAGATTACTTAGCACACCAACTCCTAATCATTTTGCTCCGGATCCTTAGCACCTGATTCAAATATGTCAAAAGAATAGTAATTCACAGTCAGCAAAATTGCAACTATTAAATCTCTAAGTGCCAAGAATTTTATAATCATGCAGTCTTAGCAAACTGAATCTCACTGCATCAAAGGCTTATTTATCATAGGCTGGCACAAAATGGTGGAAAAGTCTTGACACAACATTATGTGAGAAAGCAGTAACCATGCCCGGCACATTCTTTGGGCTCAGGAACTGTAGAAATTGTCAAGTAGCTCATTGCTTGCTTTAATAACAACATTACATCTTACAATATCATTCAAGTAAAATATATTTAAGGCAACAATTACCTATATGTGTGCACTTCAGATTGCCTGATATCAAGTCAGATGTATTTGGTATTATTTAGCATAAAGAATCAAATATATATATATGATCAATTGATAGTATAAAGAAATATATTATATATCATATACAATATAAATATTTATATATTTACAAATATACAGAAGAATCTTAACAAGAACCCATACTCTCTTGCATTTTTTAATGCTAAGATCTCTAGCCAGACCATGACATAAGAATTATATATTATTTAAGATGCTGCTAAGAGATATAAAGTCTTCCCAGTGATGGAAACTTCCACCATCAGTCTATCTCATTCCTAATGTGATGAATGTTTATAGCACACGGACCAGCCTTGAACAGTTTATAATGATTACCTGTATGAGATGGATGTAGGTCATCAAATACTGAAATCATCATTTCATACATGTGCCCTGCTGCAACCACCTCTGGGTTTTCATAATCCAGATCTTTGGTAACCTTATAGAACAACATTATTTCATTATTTCAGAAAAATGAATTTTTAATCTCTTTTACATGTGTGAGAAAGAGGAGAGAGAGAGAGAGAGAGAGAGAGAGAGAGAGAGAGAGAGAGAGAGAGAGAGAGAGAGGCTATGATTTGTGTATGGCAGTCAGAGGAGAACTTTCAGGAGTCTGTTCTTTTCACATTGCAGATACCTGGGATGGAACATAAATAGCTAAGCAGGTGCCTTTATCCACTGGCTCAGAGCCAAAATTTCTAATGTACATGCTTTAAGAAGTCAGTCTGAAAACACTGAGTGTTTTGGCCATTTTCATTTCCTAGGATGACATTTCAGAATGTGTGAGTTCAGCAGCAGCTAAGATATATAAATGAACATTTGGGTGGAGCAACAGGACACCACACTCCCTTCTGGAGGAGCTTAATTTTAGATGGATCATTCCAGCATTGAAGACTATATAGCTCATAACCTACATTGCATGCTAATTGTGTTGCCATAGGCAAATCATTGAAATATTTTGAATGAACAGTGTGTGGAAAGACATGCCTAAATAATGACACTTCAGGTTTGTATTACAAAATTACAAAATGAGTATTGACACAGTATGTACCTGGTTCTGTGCCCAAATGTCAAAACTTCACAGTCATGTAAGAACTTGCCTTATAGCTATAGACTTTGTCAAAAAAAAATGTGGGGTGAGAACAAGAGAAAGAAAGAGTTCACCTGTGGGTTTCTCAACCATATTTTCTGGTTAACAGGAGGAATTACATGAGGGTAGTTGGTGATACTGAGGCATGGGGTAAGGAGCTATGGAAGCTATCACAGAATAACACAATGAAATAAATGCCCTGGAAATGGAAATTGGGACTTAGGAAAAGGAATTTCGTCAAAATCATGAGTAGAGAAAGAAAAGAACCTGCAGTCTTTATACTCTGCCAGTAGAAAGTATGTCTCTCTTGAAGAGGAGCTGACTTCACTGACTTCCAATGCTAGGAGAGCATTGTCAAACATGCTGTCATACAGACTGACCTCTAAGGAAATCAGCATGTGTTCTTAGCTTCTGCTTTCCCCAGCTAAGTAGAAAGTTCATTGTTTTGTGATAATTATAAAAGGAGAAACTGGTGGTAGAAACAAAAGCATTCCAAGTGCCTTCTGGTATGACAGCAGAAGAGCCCAGAATTCTCCTCTACTCTTCTCCTCCTTTGGAACCTACTAGCACCGATCCAATTTGCCATGACCTGACTCCATTTTCTTGGGAAAGACCCTGGAATAACAGCCACTGGGACTTACCTGAATGAAATTTTTGGTATCTGGCACTTGCTCAAATAGTTGTCCAGAACCTACAGGGCCAGAACTTGGAGCATAATGAATTGTATCAGGAGGTTTGTCAAGGTCATGGCATGAGAGCTTAGCAACAACTGTGTCTTTTGCAATCTCCTCCTTGCCTATGTACCTGTTTAATTGTTCAAGAAGAAAAATCAATGTATATAAGCATTCTCTTATAATGCAATGCATTCCCCCTTAAACATCACTTTTGATAAGGTCTATGTATGGGCCTTGATAATCCTGGAGCAGACAGGTCTTCCTTAGAGCATCATTTAGAAAACTATTTCCTAGTAGTGTAATCTGATATCGCTACTAGATAAATAAGTATGGAAACCCCTCAAAAAATTTCAAATAGAATGACTATGTGACTCAGCTACCTCTGAGCAAAGATTCCTATATCCTACCACAGAGATATGTGCACATCTCATCTTATCACAATAGCTAGGAAATAAAAGCAGCCTCGATGTCCATCCACTAATGAGTGAGTAATAAAGTGTGGATATATCTGGTGGAATTTTATTTAGTTGGAAGTAAAAATAAAATTATGTAAATTTATGGAAAATAGATTGATGTGGAAATTATTGTATTAAGTGAGGTAGCCCAGTCTCAGAAAGAAAAAGTTCTCTCTTATGTGTATCTCCTAGCTTTTTATATGGGGGAGTGATGTAGGTATAGGCCATGAATAGAGAGGGAGGTTAGGGGCAACAGAAGGTCTTAAGGAAGGAGAGAGATAATAGGAGAAACAGCAAAGATGAGTTCTCAGGCAGATGACCAGGGTGTAGGAGAAGAGAAGGAAGAGCAGAATAATCACATGAAAAAGTGTGCACACCTCTTCTCCATACCGCAAAAGCCAACAATTCTGAAACTTGGAATTCTTCATCACTTACTTAGCATCAAATCCTATCCCTGCATTTTGCATCAAAACTTTAGCCACACTGTCAGATCATTTTCCTTCCATTGTCAGAGATATAAATATGGATATTTATTATGTTCTCACTTAGAGAGTTATACAATGTATGGTGCATGAACCAGGTTATTTTTTTTTTAAATCAAGGGCAAAGTCTATATGTTTGTGCTGTGTGTGCAGGTGCACATGGGTGTACAGGTACATGAGTGTGCACATGTACACATGTACACATGTAGGTAAAAGCTAGAAGACACTGTCCACTATTTTGTTTGGTGGTGGGGGTTTGGTTTGGTTTGGTTTGGTTTGGTTTGGTTTGGTTTGGTTTGGTTTGGTTTGGGACAGACTTTCTGCACTGGTTTCTAAGTAAGCTTGTCTGCCTGGCCAGTGGGTCCCAGTGACCTGCCTGTCTCCTCCACTCCATCCTCAAGGGCTAAGTATCCAAAAGCTTGCTACCACACCGGGTTTTTTTTTTGTTTTTTGTTTTTGTTTTTGTTTTTTTTAATCTGTGTCATGGGTACTGAAGTCAGATCCTTGTTCTTATAAGGCAAATATTTTACTGAGACAGGAACAAAATCTTTAACCAGAAATCTATTCAGTGGTAAGGATTTCTGGTGATAATTGCAGATTCATAATAAGGGAAATTATGTCATAGCAGCTGCTCAGCACTATGCTGAAACAGTCCCCAAAATTAGTCCATTAATTCTTCACAACCAATTTTCAAAAAGATCTACTGACATGCCATTTTACAAAGCAAAACAGTAGGGCTTCTGTTAATGACAGAAGTAGAACCATTAAAACCCCAGATCTCACTTTCAGATCTTGGAAACTCAACTTTCAATCACAGAAGGACCACCAGGCTATTTGTGAGGAACATTTCTGAGTAACCAAGATTAAACTTGATCAGCCACATGTCATAGTGAGCTGATAGATACAACAGTCCTTCCTTCTCTCTGCCCAATCTGAGTTCTTGCTTCTGTCTATTGTCCGCTCACCGAATGAGATACTGATCACAGAAAGGAGAGTTGTCATTAATGCCACGAATGTAGGTAGCCACTGGAATCACTGTACACCTCTGATCACCATCACATGCCTTAATAGAGAAGGACAGAGCACTTGCAAAGCCAGTTTTCTCCACATCTAGATGGTTAGTCGTAACCACGGTCCCCTTCTCTGTAACGAAACAGCACATCCTGCTCAGTAAGTCCAGACTCTCATTTTAAAAATGACTTTGTTACATGTAATACTACAGAAAAAAAAGTAAAAAGTATGCCCTATTCTCTAGACTTACGGGGAGAATTCAAAGTGAATGAACAGTGCTAAGTTACTTCTTGCTGAAATGTGCTATTCATCATATTATGTTAATGGGTAGGAAAACAAGGTTATTTTCACTTAAAGAATAAAGAAGACTCTCTAGAAGAGATCCTCATTCTATGACTTGAAGGTTACATAGCAAAAGAAAATATTAGTAAATGAGGGATGATTCCCTGCAGAGAGAACCACAGATAAAAGTGCTGCTAGAACTTAAGTTGTTCTTATTCATCAATCACTTAAATCCAAAAAATATTGACTACATCTATGTAGCAGGTATGCATTGTAGCTACTAGATTCAGTATTATGACAGAAAATCTCCATATTTATCGAATTTATATTCTAAGCTTGGATACAGACCTCAATATGTGTAGAAAAACAAAAATTATAATGGAAATGAGCTCTATAATGTGATTTTTTTTACAGGTAATAATGTTTAGTGATCAGGCACTTAGAAAACACAAGGGCAGGGTCTCAAGGCTGACAGCCTATGTACTGGTTCAGAATAACAATTGAACGAAGAAAGAATCAAGGCAACATGGCGGTTCTCAGGGAGGGCAGCAGCGTTGAGAACAAGGTAAGGGCCAGAGAAGCAGGTTCTCAGTGGTAACATAAGATGTCTGGGCCGAACTTCAAGTGCAAACAGCAAATTGAAAGGATTTTTTGAACAGAGAAGAAATATGGCCCAATTTGAGTAATCAAAAACTCACTAGTGGCTCTGTAAAAATGCAGAGCAACAAACTATAAAACAGGCAGCCAATCTAAGAGATCCATACAAATCAGAACATGAGTATAAGCAGATTGTTTGGGAGCCAATCCAGGGCAGTGTGACATGGGGAAGAAAGGCAGGGGAAAAACACTCCCAATAAAAGCTCATCATCAAGCCAGTGCCCACTTGTAGCAGCAAGAGCCTCACATCACTGAAGAACCCTGTGAGCCAGTATAAATCATATAGGGAATTGGTCTATAGCAAGGAAAATTGCTAGAGGATTTGTACACCAAGTCATGAATGGACACTTTCTTCATGTCCAGCCTGGGACTTGTAAAGAAAAAAAAAGTAATGAAGCAGTCAGATTCCAAGACAGGCTGTGGGAACCAAGCTTACTACACTGAGCAGGTATTGCACTGCCTCACCACAGACGGAATGAAAGACAACTCTCCTAAGTCAAACCAGGCTCTCCCTCACAAACATTTGGTCCTGAGGTAGAATAGAGTTGAGTTAGGTCTAAGAAAATGTGTTAAAATGGCATGTAAATTGAGGAGGTAATAATATCCATAACAGCTGTGACGAGACATGTATTAGCAGAAGAATAAGTAAGATGCTGACCCTGCAGAATTACTCATCAGACATTTCCAAAGTCTCCCTCATACCCCTCTAGAAACCACATGTGTCGGGGAGACAGATATACAGTTTCTTAAACCTACCTTTGTCCACTGCAAAATAATCATCCACTGTATCTAGTCCAAAGGTTAAACCTCCCAGGTTATCTTCATCAGTTGCCTGGCACATTGCAATCATCTTCCCAACTGGAATTTCTTCATCCAGTGTGATGTTGACTTTGCGGTGCAGAGTTGAATTTGTGAAGGTAACTCTCAAGACCCCGTTTTCAATATTGAACAAGCTTGTTTTGAAAGAAAATGTTATTGGCATGGTACAAGCTCTGTTTTCTATCCTTATGGTGCTGAAGGTATAAAGACTGAATGGTGTAGGGGCACAATGGAGACCGTATTCATGACAGAAGTGTCTCAACCACACACTGATAGGTTTACATAAAATCCTAAGACTTATTATGGGTTACTCATTCTCCCCTGAAGACACTCCCCTAGAAAGTCAGGACCATGTTCATCTCCATTTGATAGATGTGAACACTGATAGCTCAATAAATTAAAGAAATTCCAGAAGTAAATACCGAGGTGGTCCAGAGAGGGTTGATCACAAACCTCTTTGCTCTAGAACTTGTATGCATGATCACTGTGCTCTTAATGCTTCTGCATAAGTGCTGACTTTACCGAGATGCTGACCTCAATGTGCTTCTGTAAACTCTGATTACAACACTGACTAGAATCTCCCTTAAGAGAAATAATAGCTAAACCACAACTCAGAGGTTAAGGATGCATTGCATGAATAACACCTTATTTTCTTGCAATTTCAATATATTTTTATACTTTAAAATTATCTTTAGTTTCAGGTTTAAGAAATCATTTTTTTGATTGGACATACTACTACCTGAGCATCCAGCAATACCACTCCTGGGCTATACCCAGAAGATGCTCCAACTTGTAATAAGGACACATGCTCCACTTTGTTCATAGCATCCTTATTTATAATAGCCAGGAGCTGGAAAGAACCCAGATGTCCCACAACAGAGGAATAGATACAGAAAATGTGGTACATTTACACAATGGAGTACTACTCAGCTGTTAAAAACAATGAATTCATGAAATCCTTAGGCAAGTGGATGGAGCTGGAGGATTTCATCCTGACTGAGGTAACCCAATCACAGAAGGACACACATCATATGCACTCACTGATAAGTGGATATTAGCCCAGAAACTCAGAATACCCAAGATACAATTTGCACACCACATGAAATTGAAGAATAAGGAAGACCAAAGTGTGGATACTTCGGTCCTTCCTAGAAGGGGGAACAAAATACTCATGGAAGGAGTTACAGAGACAAAATGTGGACCAGAGACTGAAGGACTAACCATCTAGAGACTGCCTCACCTTGAGTTACATCCCATATACAATCACCAAACCTAGACACTATTGTGGATGCCAACAAGTGCTTGCTGACAGGAGCCTGATAAAGCTGTCTCCTGAGAGGTATACCAGTGCCTGACTAATACAGGAATGGATACTCACAGCCATCCATTGGACTGAGCACAGGATCCCCAATGAAAGAGATAGAGAAGAGACCCAAGGAGCTGAAGGGGTTTACAGCCTCATAGGAGGAACAACAATATGAACTAACCAGCACCCCCAGAGCTCCCAGGAGCTAAACCACCAACCAAAGAGTAAACATGGTGGGACTCATGACTCCAGCTGCATATGTAGCAGATGATGGCCTAATTGGTCATTAGTGGGAAGAGAGGCCCTTGGTTCTGTGAAGGCTCTATGCTCCAGTGTAGGGGAATGCCAGGGACAGGAAGCAGGAGTGGGTGTATTGGTGAGCAGAAGAAGGTGGGAAGGGCTGGGGGGAGTTGGAGGGGAAACTAGGAAAGGGAATAGCATTTGAAATGTAAATAAAGAAAATATCTAATAAAAACAAAAATAAAAAAAAAGAAAGCCTTTTTTGGACTCTTTTCCTGTGTTGGTTATTTATACAATGCTTGCTAAATTGCTTCATTCTCAGCTAAAAAGAAAAAACAGGAAGGAAAGACTAACTTTTCAAGGTCATATCAAGTAATATGTTGCTTACCTGCAAGCAAGAATAGGGTCCTTATTGTTGACATTGACGAGGAAAATCTTTAGATTTCCAGTAGCAAACAGGCCTCCAGGATCAACCACTTTAATAATCAGTGAAAAACTAAAGGCACAGGCACAAAAAAGACAACTAAGACTTCCTGACAAACAGCAGGCTTCCACCAAAGCAGTATCACATCAGACTTAAGTGAAGATTAGCATGGCCCCTGCATAAAGATGACACACAAATTCCTGAAGTGTTTAAATTTTTCATTTGAATTTTGTTAATTCCTATAAAAGGGGGATGGAAGGATATGGAAATTCCTTAGCATTTTCTGTACAAAAGTCACTAATGGTTGTGGGTTTCTATCCTTTAGACAGTGATTTCTTTTATTAAAAACTAATAGATCCCACATTCAAAGTAAAAATTTTAGTAAAGCTCAAAGAACACACACACAATAATAGTGGGAGACTTCTCTCAACCTTCATCCTCACACAATAATAGTGGGAGACTTCAACACCCCACTCTCATCAATGGAGACACATCATGGAAACACAACTAAACAGAGACACATTGAAACTAACAGAAGTTATGGACCAAATCAATTTAACAAATATCTATAGAACATTTCATCCTAAAACAAGGAAGATAGTTTCTTCTCAGCACCTCATGGTACCTCCTCCAAAATTGACCATATAATCGGTCACAAAACAGGCCTCAACAGATATAAGAAGACTCAAATAATCCCATGCATCCTATCAAATCACCATGGACTACGGCTGATCTTCAACAGCAACAAAAACAACAGAAAGCCCACATAAACATGGAAGCTGAACAATGCCCTTCTTGATGGTAACACAGAGACAGTAGCCAAATTAACAAAATCAGAAATGAAAGGGAAATAAAACAACAGAAACTGAGGAAACTCAAAAAATTATAAGATCCTACTACAAAAGCCTATATTTAACAGAACTGGAAAATAAATGACCTCCCTTAGTCAGGGTTTCTATTCCTACACAAACATCATGAAAAAGATGCAAGTTGGGGAGGAAAGGGTTTATTCAGCTTACACTTCCCACATTGCTGTTCATCACTAATGGAAGTCAGGACTGGAACTCAAGCAGGTCAGGAAGCAGGAGCTGATGCAGAGGCCATGGAGGGATGTTCCTTACTGGCTTGCTTCCCCTGGCTTGATCAGCTTTCTTATAGAACCCAAGACTACCAGCCCAGAGATGGCATCACCCAGAGTGGGCCCTCCTACCCTTGATCACTAATTGAGAAAATGCCTTACAGCTGGATCTCAGGGAGGCATTTCCTCACCTGAAGCTCCTTTCTCTGTGATAACTCCAGCCTGTGTCAAGTTGACCCACAAAGCCAGACAGTACACCATCTAAACCATTCCATAACCCCTAAAGAAACAGAAACTGTCATTCAAAAAAAAGGGGGAGGGGGTGTTAGTGCAGAATTCTATCAGACCTTCAAAGAAGACCTAATACCAATACTCTTCAAACTACTCCACAAAATAGAAACAGAAGGAACATTACCCAATTCATTCTATGAAGCCACACTTACATTGTGTATTCTCCCAAATAGATTTTAAAAACTGGTTGAGTGCATACTACTTTTAGCTTCAGTAGATAATCTGTATATTTAAGAGGCACTTAACTATTATAAATTATTTTGATGACTTAAAATGTCAATATTGAATTTTATATTTTAAAATAAATTTTTATTAGTTTAATAAAAACAAAAAACAAACAAAATAAGGAATCAGAAGAGAAAAAAAAAAAAACTAATCGGTGCCAAGGACAAAGTCTTAGGAGTGGTCCAGTTTGGTAGGACACACTTGCTGTCTCGCCATCCAGGAGGCTGAAGCAGGAGGGTAGAGATTACAAGGCTATAAGAGACTTTAAAAAAATAATAAAGTAAAACAGGAAGAAGCCTTCAAAATAAAATAGTCACTGTAAGAAACATCAGGATGATTACACAGTTAATGAAGTTTTCTTTCACAGAGGTGAGGGGAGGAGAGAAAATGAAAATGTCCTTCTTTGGTGACTCTCGTCCCTTAGATGGTGATCCCTGCAGTCATGACTCCTAATTTTCCCATTGCTGCTCATATTTTATCTCAACAAACTCCAGCTCTAGGAAAATTGAGAGATATACTTTCTTAAACTTGAAATATACCAGTAATTGACACCAAAATGAGCATCTTCCTTCTCTCCAGACCAATGTGTAACCACTTCTCAACTTCTTATTTCAAAATTTCTCCTACAAGAAATTGATGGTTTATAGGAAAATTATTGGCAAAAAAAAGCCAATCTATTTAAAAGAATGAAGACATTTCAAGAAATAATTATAGCCAAGCATGGTGGCTCACGCCCTTAATTCCAGCACTTGAGGGGCAAGTTGATCTCTGGAGTTAAAGTCTAGCTGGTGTACATAGTGAGTTTCAGACCAGCTAGGACCACAGAGTGAGATCCCATCTCAAAATAATAAAAATCTGAGAAGTCTTAACTTATAGGTAAATGACAGAAGCAATATTCATAGCGTGATAACTCAAACTCAGTATTCGCTTTGGAGTGGCTGGATGATGAAAAGAGGACAGGACCATTGTGATCCTTCCTAGCATCGTCGTCAGTATTCAAGCAAGTGATTTCATAGCCCTATTCCTCCTTTCAAGAAAAGGATTTTGAATCCGGGCGTAGAAGGAAAAAAGGAAAGGAGAGGATTTTGAAATTTTTTAATTTAAAAATCAAAAATTAAAAGAATTAAATCAAGGCTAATGAAATAGTTTTATGGGCAGTTGCTTGCATCTACCCGAGCTGGATCCATAGAACCCAAGCAACAAGGGAAGGGGATAATCAGTTTACAGTGTGGTTCTCAGGCCTCCACAAGTGCATCTTTGCAGGTATGCCCTGCCACACAGTATCCACAAAAGAAAGATTGCTAACAAGAAAGAGAATTGATGAATGTCAGTTCTTATCCAAAATTTTCCTTATTTCTGTAAACATCAACTCAACAACTCAGGCAACTAACTCTGCAGCAAGAGAGATGGAAGGAAGGACATGCCCTATGGACAGGAAATAAACTGTCATATTGTCCATGCAGCCATTAGTACTCCCATTCTGCAACTGGTGTTCCCAGTTTTTAGTCTTCTTTCCTCTGATTTCAGAGGTAATAAGAGAAGGCAAACAAAAAAAGAAAGCTTTCACTAGAACTCAGAAAAAAAATTTATTTTTCCAAACTTTAATAAATTTTCATTTGCTAACAAATCTTAGGACTTATAAATATCTAGGGTATGTTGATTTTGGTTTAAGATCATGTAGCTTAGGCTAGCCTTGAACTCACTATGTACTCAAAGATGTTCTTCTTTGATGCTGAGAATATGGGTGAAGAGTAGGATTCCTGGTTGATGCAGTGCTAGTGATAAAAACCCAAGACCCCATGTATGTTAGGGAAACAATCTACCACATGGGTTACATCCCCAGCACCAACCTGATGATTGTCTCGATGATCTGTTTGTGGACTCTGAATCTCCTGCAATGGAACCTGACCTATATGATGTGTGGACAGCCAGTTTGTGCTGGGTCTCTGTTATCCAGGAAACTGCTTTGGATATTTTTCATTTTCACCTTTCATTATAGCAAAGACTCACTTATGAAAGGCTGGAGTAATTTTATTGGAATGACTTCAGAGTCCACTTCCTTTTCCTACGAAGCACTTTGATACGAATTATATAATTGAAAAGGGTAAGCATTAAATCATTATAAAAATAAAAATGTTAACTTCAACCCATGGTGACCTGCTTAGCTGATGCAGATGGATAAAAAAGGAGCAGTGTGTTAACTTTTTAAAATACTGATTATTACATTAAAAAGCAATTCTGCATTACAGGTATCTGAAGAGGCAACTTGCCCACTTACCTGGCAGGGTACAAGCACAACTACCAAAATAATCTTCATGCTTCACTGTGATGAAAGCAAGTGGCACAGCGAGCATCCCCAAGACACCAAAGCAGCAATGGCACAATTATAAGTGGGTGCTAATTCTAATTCTAAGACAGTACCAAGAGCACCTTTATGTGAGGAGCACGTTAACGGCAAATATTTTTCAAAAGGGGACATTCCAACCAAAGGACGAGTATCTCCAGAGAAAACCCAGGACAGCATTACCTTCTCATGCCGCTCTCAAAATCCAAATCTCTTGCTGTGGAAATTGCCCCAGTGCTGTCGATGGTGAAGCCAGAGCTCTCTGGGGAAATGGAGTACTGTTTGTTGGATAAAAAAGAGAAAAACATAATATTGCAGAGGTACAACTGATTCCCTGGTGAGGTTCTTCAACACCTAAAGAACCAACCCTAAAATTTCAGAAAATGTTAGCAGCGATGGATGTGATGATGATGATGATGACGATACTATTCTATTCAACTGACTTCAGATCAGACACATACTCTTAAAAACTAAAAAGAACAAATCAAACTTTTCTAATCTCTACATTTTTCATATTACCAGAGTATTTCTTAGAATGCCCCACTCAGAGCTAAACATAAAGAGAAAGGAATTTCATTGTTTAATGAACACTGAGATGATCTGTACAGATGGTGACTATAGGCTTTGGAAGCTGGGGGTGAATCAAAGAGCTATGAGAAGAAGGAAATTTGAAATCCTCATCATCTGCTTATTTGATTTCACCTGTGGAGATACAGACAACACTTTCCCAAGTCTTCCCAGGCTTTGTTGACTTTTGACTTCATCTACCTTTCAGCCATTTCATTAAAGTGTTTCAGGTACAGTCATTGGAGTCTTAGCATCCTGGGACACAGGTTGAAGTGGAAACTTAAGGGTTCTTTGGAAAGTCAGTTGTGTTGGATGGTGTTTTGCTAAGGTAAATACACAAAGGAATGTTTCACTGAAGCAGACACAGATAAAAGGATGTTCTGCTAAAGCAAACATGTGAAAGGACACACTAATGACACTCATGTCACTCATGTATTCATCTGCCTTACACTGCGTAGTAGAACTCCATTTGTTGGCACTCCATAGAGAGAAATGCACCAAAAAAAAAAAAAAAAATCTTCTGGTGGTGTACTGCAGCTTCTTGTCACTTCTTAGGACATAGGCTGATTGGCAGAGTGATGTCAACTGAGACAAACTCACATCCTGAGACAAGACACATGCTGAGGCAAGAACCATGGAGGACATGTGATGTTTGGAGGGAGTATAAAAAGGAGTTCCTTCCTTTTGGTACCAGTGCCAGGCCACCTCGGGTCCAAACTTGGCAGACAGTTCCACTGTCTCCAGAGGACTCTCCACCCCACAGGTACCCTAACACTCTCACGATCGTAGGATCACTGGTGAGTGGAACACCCAATCTGTTCCAACAGAACCCGGGGTTCCTGAGGCCAGCTGGAACATGGACAAAAAAACACTGCCTGACCAGTGGCTTGGGTTCCTTCCAGTGGGAACTGGTCTACCTTGGTTTCAAACGCAGTGAACAACCCACAGTTCCCAAAGGAGGCAACACTTCCAGGCATCTGACACACCCAGGATCCCAGGAGCACATGAGCTTGGTAACACTAGGATCTCAGGGGCTCAAAGGAAATTTGACTGTCAAGAACTCTGACACACCCAGAATCTCAGCATCACAGGATCCCAAAATCACAGGATCTCAGAGGAAGCTGGACTCTGAGAAGTTCTGACTCTACTGGGAACAGGATGGACAGGCTCCAATCAGAGGGGAAGGAACAATTGAGATAATCAGATGGTGGGAGACAAGCATAAGAACAGGAGTAACAGAAACCAAGGTTACTTGGCATCATCAGAACCCAACTCTCCTACCATAGCAAGTGCTAGATATACCATCACACCAGAAAAGCAAGATATGAATCTAAAGTCACTTCTCATGATGATGATGGAGGACTATAAGAAGGACACAAATAACTCCCTTAAAGAAATACAAGAGGACACATTCAAACAGGTGAAAGAATTGAACAAAACCATCCAGAATCTGAAAATGGAAGTAGAATCAATAAAGAAATCACAAAGGGAGACAACTCTGGAAATAGAAAACCGAGGAAAGAAATCAGGAGCCATAGATGCAAGCATAACAAACAGAATACAAGGGATAGAAGAGATAATCTCAGGTATAGAAGATACCATAGAAAACATTGACAAAACAATCAAAGAAAATGTGAAATGTAAAAAACTTCTGACCCAAAACATCCAGGAAATCCAGGATATAATGAGAAGACCAAAGATAATAGATATAGATGAGAAGGAAGATTTCCAACTTAAAGGGCCAGTAAATATCTTCAACAAAATTATAGAAGAAAACTACCCCAACCTAAAGAAAGAGATGCCCATGAACATACAAGAAGCCTAGAGAACTACAAATAGTTTGGACCAGAAAAGAAATTCCTTCCGTCACATAATAATCAAAAGACTAAATGCACAAAACAAAGAATGAATATTAAAAGCAAAAAGGGGAAAAGGTCAAGTAACATATAAAGACAGGTCTATCAGAATTACACCAGACTTCTCCTCAGAGACTATGAAAGCCAGAAGATCTTGGGCAAATGTCATACAGATCCTAAGAGAGCACAAATGCCAGCCCAGGCTACTATACCCAGCAAAACTCTCAATTACCATAGAGGGAGAAACCAAGGTATTTCATGACAAAACCAAATTCACACAATACCTTTCCACAAATCCAGCCCTTCAAAGGATAATAAAGGGAAAACTCCAACACAAGGAGGGAAAACTATGCTCTACAAAAAGCAAGAAAGTAATCCTTCAACAAACCTAAAAGAAGATAACCACATGATCAAACTTCCAACTCTAACAACAAAAATAACAGGTAGCAACAACGACTTTTCCTTAATAACTCTTAACATCAATAGACTCAATTCTCAAATAAAAAGACACAGACTAACAGACTGGGTATGTAAACAGGACACAACTTTTTGATGCACACAGGAAACCTTCCTCAGGGACAAAGACAGACCCTACCACAGAATAAAAGTTTAGAAAACAATTTTCAAAGCAAATGGTCCCAAGAAAAAAGCCGGAGTAGCCATTCTAATATCGAATAAAATAGACTTTCAACCTAAAGTTATCAAAAAAGATAAGGAGGGACACTTCATACTCATCAAAGGTAAATTTTACAAAGATGAACTCTCAATTCTGAACATCTATGCTCCAAATGCAAGGGCATACACATTCATTAAAGAAACTTTAGTAAAGATCAAAACACATATTGCATCACACACAATAATAGTGTGAGTCTTCAACATCCCACTCTCATCAATGGACAGATCGTGGAAGCAGAAACTAAACAGAGATACACTGAAACTAACAGAAGTTATGGAACAAATGGACTTAACTGATACCTATACAACATTTTATCCTAAAACAAAAGGATATACCTTTTTCTCAGCACCTCATGGTACCTTCTCAAAAATTGACCATATAATCTGTCACAAAACAGGCCTCAATAGATTCAAAAAATATTGAAATATTCCCATACATCCTATCAGATCACTACAGACTAAGGTTGATCTTCAATTACAACATTAATAATAGAAAACTCACATACATGTGGAAGCTGGACAACACTCTACTCAATGATAATTTGGTCAAGGAAGAAACAAAAGATATTAAAGAGTTTTTAGAGTCTAATGAAAATGAACCCACAACATATCCAAACTTATGGGACACAATGAAAGCAGTCCTGAGAGGAAAACTCATAGCTCTGAGTGCCTCCAAAAAGAATCTGGAGAGACCATACAGGAGCAGCTTGACAGCACACCTAAAAGCTCTAGAACACAAGGAAGCTAATTCATCCAAGAGGAGTAGAGAGGGCAGGAAATAATCAAACTCAGGGTTAAAATCAAACAAATAGAAACAAAAGAACTATACAAGAAAAAAAAAATCAACCAAACCAGGAGCTGGTCTTTGAGAAAATCAACAAGATAGATAGATAAACCTTTAGCCAGACTTACTAGCCGGCACACGGGCAGTATCCTAATTAACAAAATCAGAAATGAAAAGAGAAACATAACAATAGAAACTGAGGAAATCCAAAAAATCATCAGAGCCTACTACAAAAAGCTATACTCAACACAACTAGAAAACCTAGATGAAATGACAATTTTCTAGACAGATACCAGGTTCCAAAGTTTAACTGGGATCAGATTAATGATCTAAATATTCCCATATTCTCTAAAGGAATAGAAACAGTCGCCCAAACCAAAAAATCCCAGGACCTGATGGGTTTAGTGCAGAGTTATATCAGATCTTCAAAGAGGACCTCACTCCAATACTCCTCTAACTGTTCCACAAAATAGAAACAGATGGTATTCTACCCAATTCATTCTATGAAGCCACAATTACTCTGATACCTAAACCACACAAAAACCCAACAGAGAAAGAGAAATTCAGACCAATTTCCCTTATGAATATTGATGCAAAAATACTCAATAAAATTCTGGCCAACTGAATCCAAGAACACATCAAAACAATCAAACATCATGATCAAGGCTGCATCCCAGGGATGTGGGGATGGTTTAATATACAGAAATCAATCAAGTAATCCACTATATAAACAAACCCAAAGACAAAATCCACATTATCCTCTCATTAGATGCTGAGAAAGCATTGGACAAAGACCAACCTCCATTCATGATAAAAGACTTGGAAAGATCAGGAATTCAAGGCCCATACCTAAACATAATAAAAGCAATATACAGCAAACATGTAATCAACATCAAACAAAATGGAAAGAAACTTGAAGCAATCTCACTAAAATCAGGGACTAGACAAGGCTGCCCAGTCTCTTGCTACCTATTCAATATAGTACTTGAAGTCCTAGCAAGAACAATTAGACAACAAAAGGAGGTCAAAGCCATGTGTGGTGGCACATGCCTTTAATCCCAGCACTAGGGAGGCAGAGGCAGGTGGATTTCTGAGTTCGGTCTACAAAGTGCATTCCAGGACAGCCAGGGCTATACAGAGAAACCCTGTCTCAAAAAAAAAAAAAAAAAAAAGGAGGTGAAAGGAATACAAATTGGAAAGGAAGAAGTCAAAAATATCACTATTTGCAGATGATACGGTAGTATATATAAGTGACCAAAAAAATTACACCAGACAGAGAACTTCTAACCCTGATAACAACTTCAGTAAAGTAGCTGGATATAAAATTAATTCAAACAAATTAGTGGCCTTTCTCTACAAAAAGGATAAACAGGCTGAGAAAGAAAATAGGGAAACAACACCCTTAAAAATAGTCACAAATAATTTAAAATACCTTGGTGTGACTCTAATTAAGGAAGTGAAAGATCTCTATGATAAGAACTTCAAGTCTCTGAAGAAAGAAATTGAAGAAGATCTCAGAAGATGGAAAGATCTCCCATGCTCATGAATTGGCAGGATCAATATAGTAAAAATGGCTATCTTGCCCAAAGCATTCTACGGATTGAATGCAATCCCCATCAAAATCCCAACTCAATTCTTCACCTAGTTAGAAAGGGCAATTTGCAAATTCATCTGGAATAACAAAAAACCTACGATAGCTAATACTATTCTCAAAAATAAAAGAACTTCTGGTGTAATCACCATTCCTGACATCAAGTTGTATTACAGAGCAATTCTGATAAAAACTGCATGGTATTGGTACAATGACAGACAGATAGATCAATGGAATAGAATCAAAGACCCAGAAATGAACCCCCACACCTATGGTCACTTGATCTTTTACAAAGGAGCTAAAGCAATCCAGTGGAAAGAAAATAGCATTTTCAGCATATGGTGCTGGCTCAAATGGCAGTTATCATGTAGAAGAATGTGAATTGATCCATTCTTATCTCCTTGTACAAATCTCAATCTAAGTGGATCAAGGAACTCCACATAAAACCAGAGACACTGAAACTTATAGAAGAGAAAGTGGGGGAAAGCCCTGAAGATATGGGCACTGGGGAAAAATTCCTGAACAGAACTCCAATGGCTTGTGCTGTAAGATCAAGAATCGACAAATGGGACCTCATAAAATTACAAAGCTTCTGTAAGACAAAGGAAACTGTCAAGAAGACAAAAAGGCAGCCAACAGATTGGGAAAAGATCTTTACTAATCCTAAATCTGATATGAGGCTAATATCAAATATATATAAAGAACTCAAGAAGTTAGATTCCAGAGGAAAAAATAACCCTATTAAAAATGGGGTACAGAACTAAACAGAGAATTCTCAACTGAGGAATACTGAAGGGCTGAGAAGCACCTGAAAAAACATTCAACATCCTTAATCATCAGGAAAATGCAAATCAAAGCAACCCTGAGATTCCACCTCACACTAGTCAGAATGGCTAAGATCAAAAATTCAGGTGACAGCAGATGCTGGCGAGTATGTGGAGAAAGAGGAAAACTCCTCCACTGTTGGTGGGATTGCAAGCTTGTACAACCACTCTGGAAATCAGTCTGGCAGTTCCTCAGAAAATTGGACATAGTTCTTCTGGAGGATCCCGCAATACCTCTCCTGGGCATATATCCAGAAGATGTCCCAACCGGTAAGAAGGACACATACTCCACTATGTTCATAGCAGCCTTATTTATAATAGCCAGGAGCTGGAAAGAACCACCTGTCTCTCAGCAGAGGAATGGATACAGAAAATGTGGTACATTTACACAATGGAGTACTACTCAGCTGTTAAAAACAATGAATTCATGAAATTCTTAGGCAAATGGATGGAGCTAGAGGATTTTATCCTGACTGAGGTAAGCCAATCACAGAAGGACACAGATCATATGCACTCATTGATAAGTGGATATTAGCCCAGAAACTCAGAATACCCAAGATACAATTTGCAAACCACATGAAACTCTAGAATAAGAAAAACCAAAGTGTGGATACTTTGGTCCTTCTTAGAAGGGGGAGCAAAATACTCATGGAATGAGTTACAGAGACATCGTTAGGAGCAGAGACTGAAGGCATGACCATCCAGAGACTGCCCCACCTGGGGATCCATCCCATAAACAACCACCAAACCCAGACAATATTGCAGATGCCAACAAGAGCTTGCTGACAGGAGCCTGATATAGCTGTCTCCTGAGAGGCTTTGCCAGTGCCTGACTAATACAGAAGTGGATGCTCATTGTCATCCATTGGACTGAGCACAGGGTCCTCAATGAAGGGGTTAGAGAAAGGACCCAAGAAGCTGAAGGGTTTTGCAGACCCTAGGAAGAACAATATGAACTAACCAGGAACCCTACAGCTCCCTTGGACTAAACCACCAACCAAAGAAAACACATGGTGGGACTCATGGCTCTAGCTGCATATGTAGCAGAGGATGGCCTAGTCGGTCATCAATGGGAGGAGAGGCCCTTGGTCCTGTGAAGGTTCTATATCCCAGTATAGGGGAATGCCTGGGCCAAGAAGCAGGAGTGGGTGGGTTGGAGAACAGGGGGAGGGGGGAAAGGGTAGGGGATTTTTGGACAGGAAACTAGGAAAGGGGATAACATTTGGAATGTAAATAAAATATCTAATAAACAAAAGGTCTCAAAGGACAGTGATAGAAGCTGGGATGGGTTTCCTTATAGAGCTAGTTAGGCAGCACTTGTCTTCGCTGAGCTGAGAGAGGCACAGCTGAGAATGTTTCCTGGCATTCTTGTTGGCCCTGGTCCTCCTGCAGACTCCTGGCTGTCTCTGCTAGGTAGTACCACCACTGCTAATTTGTGTTTGCTGTCCCAACTCAACCGACCTGGACTGCTGGTGGATCTGTGAAGTGGTTGTGAGTGGACTGAGCTGCCACTGCTGGCCGACCTGTGAACTGAACTGCCGATTTCCTCATAACACAGACAGGAGTTACTCCAAAAACCAACATTTCTAAACAGGGGCACTTCCCCGATATCCTTTCTTTTCCACTACCTCTGGAAGGTGATGGGCTAGAAGGGATGTTAAAGCTTGTAAGAACTATCATTAAAAATAGGATTTGAAAAAATTAAAGTCACAATGAGTGTTGGTGTTATCCCACTTCACAAACAGGAAATCCAAGGCTTGGAAAATTCCAGGGGCTTGCCTTGACCAGCATCCCTAAGAAAAGTTTCTGCCCAATGGAACAGGTAAGGCAAGGGTTCCTAATATAGGTGAGAATCAATTTATAGAAAAGGCCAGGTGCATAAAAGAAAAATCTACAAAAGCCTTAATACCAGGAATTAATTATACCAAGTGCTACTGATTTAATCATGTGCATACCCAGGATAATTTAATAGAGAAAATTAAACCCATACGACTGCAAAGCAGACTAATAATCATTTGTTGAAATTAGTGACCTTTACATTGACTGATTTTCTAATGAATCGCCATATTCTAATTTCAATTCATACCTCCCATGCCTCTCCATCGAAATAAGATTGAGCTGATTGTTGCTGCTTCTGTAGAATGATATAGAATATTAACATGCTGGAATGGCAGGGAAATTCATCACATACATACTGTTAGGGCAAACCGAGGAATAATGAGGCCTGAGTCACAAGGGAATGACAAGAGGATGACTGGAAATTAAATGACCTAAGAGCTCACCAATACTGTCTGCCTATATACAAATACACATGAGTTTTTAAAGACACCCACATTTCTGTTTCAAGCTACTCGAAATCTGCAATTTCAAATTTAAGTGTTACACTGGTGTCAATGTTTTTCAGACAATATACATTGGAAAGTTGTGTTTTACATGGTTGATTTTCCACAAAATAAAGTATTCTTCAAAAATAATATCTTGATGGTGCTGATATGAGCAACTCCTCCTGATGTTCAGGGAAGGCTGGAAATGGTGATTGCTAAGCAGCAAGAGCAATCACTAGGTAGCCACCTAAATAAAGAATGTCTGGAACAGGAAATCATCCTAAGGGATGAAAAATTAATTCTCTGGGGCTAGGTAGATTATATTCATTGCCCTTGGGCTTTTCCTTATCAATAATTTGTCTGTGCTTGCCGTAAATTTGTGGATAATCATTTGGCCATAAAAGTAATACTCAGCTCCCCATTCTCAGATTCCAAGGCATGAGGACAGATTATAGGCCCAGAGGATATGCAGCACAGGGGAGCGAGCCTTCAGTCTACCTAAACAGACTTACTCAGAATCCACTTTATTCTCTTCTTAAGAGGCTCATGACTATTTGTTCTCAAAGTGGCTTGGGAATTAGAAATGTGAGACACAAAGTTCAGAAAGAATTAAATGCTTCAATGCTTCCAGATCAGGGTCACAAGATGGATATTTTTGTTCCCTGAGTATCAGTCAAAGAAATGATAACAATAACTGTGGGTAGGTCAGACACGGGTAGTAATAAGAGGAAGAGGCAAATGAGGAAGCAGAGAAAGAGTTAATTGTGGTGGGAGTGAAAAGGGACAGTAAAGGAGTGGTTGTGGAAAAGGACAACAAACATTAAAGACTTCTGTAAGCCACATAGACTGACCACTGTAGGTAGGAGAAGCTGACTTGTGACTGTTTGTTCTTGAGGTAGCCTGGGAATTAGAAATATCAGACCCAAAGTTCAGAACAGTTACAGGTTTCAATGCTTCCCAAGCAGGTCACTCATAGATACACACACACACACACACACACACACACACACCTGAGGGCTTCCACACCCACTCCTTTCTCAGTTCTTCTTCTGCAGCATCCAGCTGAGCCTGGGTGCCCAAGAGCCTGAGAGTCAGCCAGCCCCAGCCTCCCTGAAAGCCTGGGGACCCCCGAGCCAGCTCCAGCTGTCCCTGGGAACTCAGACTGCACTCCTCCACCCCTGGAGCAGTGTCCCTTGGATTGCCCTAGGCCCACACCTGCCTGGCGCTCCTATGGGGTAAGTGCAGTCAAAATTCCTGAGTCCTGCCTCCCCAGTGGCCTAAGCCCTTTGGCAGCACAGACGCAGGACCCTATCAACCCTACAAAAATGTAACCATTGATGGTAAGAGTTATTAATTAGCAATGTCTACTGATTTACACTATTTTGCTATTGTGGTGTGGATTTTTTTCCCCTCTTCTTTGACTTGCTCATCTGAAATGGTTCATTCCTTTTTTTCTTGGGTGTGGTTATCCTCTTTAGATTGAAGTTTTCCACCTAACACTGTCTCATAGCATTAAGTCCAGGCTTCTGTTGTTGTTTCTAACTTAGAGTTTCTTTGAGTATATATTATGATGTTCAGTTTTGGACTTTTAAGGGCTTCTTGTGTGGGCATATGTGTGTGTTTGAATCTATATGTACTTCCTGGTTTGGGGTTTTTGGGGAAGCTCTTTTTTGTTGGTTGTTTTGTTATAGTTCAATTAGCTTGTTTTTTGATTTATCTCATTTTACATTATTATTATTATTATTCTTTAGATACATGTTTTCTGTTGTTTTGTTAATAAGAACTAGAAAGGGGAAGGAGAAACCCTAATCAGAATATATTGTATGAAAAAGATCTATTTTCATTAAAAGAAAGAGTACGTGGTGTTGAAAAGGAATTGTGGTGGTGAGACCCTAGAGGAATTAGAAGGAAGGGGATGGGAGCGGATTGGATCAAAATACATTAAATGTATGTGTGAGATTCACAAACAATAGAAATAAGAGGGCAGAGAAAGGAAAACCAAGATTTCTATTTTCATAATTCAATGTTAATATTAGGTAACATTTATGGAGCAATCGCTGACAAGCAATCAGTGACATCCAACCTTTTGACACTGTGACATGGCACTGTACTCTACAAATGAGTTGGACCTCATTCACAAGAATCCTGGGATCCATGCAGCTGCTAGGTCACAAATGAGACACACAAAGCTAACCTTGCATGTGTATCATCAAGTTCAATCCTCATTATAACCAAATAGCTAGTATTAATAATTGTTTCAAATTAAAGAAATTAAACTGCAGGGAAATTGGAAGACTTGCCTAGGGGCACAAGGCCAAAAAGTAGAAATTCCAAATTCTAATATAAACTATGTAAATTCAGAATGTGCTGATATGCTGATGTACCACCTCTCCCTTGGTAGACTAACCCAGGAGTGTGTTTTCTGGAGAAGGATACGTACAGACAATATTTCAGTAGGCTGGCTTTGAACTTTTGATACTCTTGCTTTAGTCTCCTGAACATGGCAGCTGAAAATGTGTGCCTACTTGCCCATCTGCCCTGAGCATTATCTGAAACAGGAGCTCTGTGTTTACTCTTGAAAGTCATAGGCATCATTTTCTTCCCTCTGCAGTACACTCACTTTATAAGCAATAGCAATGCTTTTCTAGTCTGTACTGGATTACATAAGACTCTCCTTCTCAATGCTTCTTTGCATTTCCCATTTAGTATTCCAATAACTACCTAAATTGGAGACTCTACATTATAAATCATCTCTGGTTTGATATCTTGACCTGGTATGTGTCTCAGATCCTGATAAGCAAAGGTCTAAGTAATTTAGCACCTGTCTGAAAACTGTGACACACAGGAGAAGGGAGAGGAACTGAACTCAAAGCATCATGTCAGAGTGCTTCAGAAGCATTTCAGCCTGGACACTTCCCACAGTGCTTGGGACTGTCCCCATCCAAGGACAAAAAGTGAAACTTTTCCATGGTGTACTGGCTGGTTTTGTGTGTCAACTTGACACAAGCTGGAGTTATCACAGAAAAAGGAGCCTCCCTTGTAGTAATGTCTCCATAAGATCCAGATGTAAGGCATTTTCTAAATTAGTGATCAAGAAGGGAGGGCCCATTGTGGATGATGCCATCTCTGGGATGGTTCTTGGCTCTATAAGAGAGCAGGCTGAGCAAGCCAGGGGAAGCAAGCCAGTAAGGAACATCCCTCATGGCCTCTGCATCAGCTCCTGCTTCCTGACCTGCTTGAGTTCCAGTCCTGACTTCCATTAGTGATGAACAGCAATGTGGAAATATAACTTGAATAAACCCTTTCCTCCCCACCTTACTTCTTGGTCATGATGTTTGTGCAGGAATAGAAACCCTGGCTAAGACACATGGTGAAGAGTTACACAGGGAGATGTAAACTTCTGGTTGTTTTCTGCTGTTATAACTATAAAGTACCTCAAAACATCTTTCTTCTGACTAATGAAAACTAATACCATCGTGATCAGTGAGTGGGGTTGAAACACAGAAAAGTGGCAGAAGATCTCCAAAGAGATTAGGAAGAGCACCGTCCCAGTCCACTAGGAACCCTGGCACTTCCTTTATTACAGAAGCAGAAATCCTACTAGGAAGTAGGGTTAGCTATTATATTTTGAAACAATTAACTTTATATGTAATTAATATTTAATTCTGTCCCATGTTCTGTAGTAACTGTGAAGGGGGAAAGGCTTTGTTTTAACTTGAAATTGTTTGTAACTGTAATAATTAGTGTAAATTGTCAGCTTGTCAGAATCATCTGAAAGATGCCTTGATTGTGTTAATCAGAGTAGGAAAATCTATCAACTGTGGGTGACACCATTCTCTCTGCAGGGGGTCCTGAGCTATGGAAGTGGGAAAGGGAAACAGAGGCAACAGCATGCATGCACCTACTGTCCTCTTGACTTGCCTGCCATGATAGATGGTGAACTGGAATTTTAAACTAAAATAGACCCTTTCTCTCTTAAGTTTCTTTTGTCAGAGTATTTTGTCATAGTAACAGGAAAACAAAAATCAAAAACAAACAACAACTAAGACAAGGACACCTGAAGCATTGTATAGAGAAAAAGATTAGCCCAACTGGAAGGAATTATCATGTTCAACTACTGATGCTTCCTGCTAGCAGTGAAAAGATATAAAATAATCAGGGAGTGATGATGTGCAAGGTGCCTTTAGAACTCCTGAGGAGATCAGTCATGTGCAAGGTGACATTAGAATGTTTGGAGAGATCTATCCAGTGCCTGTGCCTACTGCCAAATATTCCATTGGTCTAAGAAAGAGATCTGGCATCTGCATTTGTTAACATCATCCACTTGCAATTACCTATCGAGGCAATTACCATACTGTTGAATTATCATATTATTCCCTAATTGTCCCAGAAATTGTCTTCAGTAATACCTTAAAAAAAAATCCTCTCAAAGGTAATCATTGAATTTTAATTTTCAGTCTCACAAAATTTTCTATCAAACCTGGGTGTTTTTGCTTGTCTCATCTTCCTGTACCTCATTTACAGTGTTGACTTTAAACAGGCCAATCATTAATGGATCTTCATTTTCCTTGTATGAATAGACTTAAACTATTATTACACCATTTTCAGGTAAATTGTTCTCACATTTTTATTTTCCTTCACTTCACATAGCCTGCAAATAGTCACAGTCAGGCAACTGTTGTAAGATATTATAAGATAAAAGCTTTAATTCATAGGAAACATCATAAGAATCTATACATTTGCAATTGATAAGACAAATGTAATAATTTATTGTGCAATTGTTTTGTGCTTTTTTTTTTCAAAATTACATTGAGCAATGTTACAACTGCTGGCTATAGTACATTACAAACTGCTATCTTGTGGAGGATGTTACAAGATGTGCAATTGTGAAGTAAACACTGAGACAAAAATGTATTAAGAACATGATTATGGCTTTTTCCAACATCTGCCTTACATGTGATGAATTAAAGATTTTCTTCTAGATAATTAAAGCTTTTCCTAAAATCACTTTCCCCCAAACACATAGTTATTTCAAGCAAAATTGTGTTTTAGCTTGAATAATTCAGATAATTGTCTCCATTCTCAAATTCATTTGGCTATAATAATCTTAACTAAATATTTCGTCACATATCAGAGCTTTCTGAGAATAATTTATTATGTAACTGTCTCCATTCTGCCTCCACCCTACCTCTCAATATCTTCGTATCACAAGAAAACCAAGTTCTAAATTGTTATTAGGTACTGAGTACAACTTAAAAATGAATTTTTTTCAGTGACTTTGTAAACATTTCCTGAAAGTCCACCAGGAATAAAGAACAAGGCCTGTGACTTTGTCTTTGAAATGAAAACAAACACAGCCAATCAATATTGCAAGAATATTGATACACTACAGCACCACAGATCAACAAGGCACAAGCAAGTCATTCCTTGACTAGGTATGGAATGATTTAAATGATAAGCACCTCCATAGATTCATGTATTTGAACACGTGATCCCCAGTTGTTGACACAGCTTAAAGGAGTCATGGAACCTTACAAGGTGGAGCATCACTGAGGCCTTTAGGGTCTTAGCCCCTTGACTTTTTCCCTTATGTGGATAAAATTAGATCAGCCACCTTCCTGTTCCTGCCACTCTGCCATGCCTTTCTCACATGGAAGATTATAAACCACTGGAACCATGAGTCACAATAAATTCCCTCTTCCTTAAGTTGCTTTTGGCCATGGTGTTTTATCCCAACAACAGAAAAACAGAAAAAAAAAAAAAAAAAAACCATGATGTTGATTGCTTCTTTTCAATAAGTGTGAGCAGATTCGTATAGATAGGCACCATCCAAGTAAATGTCAAAATATTTTTGTTGATTTTCTTTTATCTTATTGGCTGATAGTTTTGTACAGGTAAATCATTGCTGAATCTCCATTTTTCTATGAGTAACCCTAAATTATATATTCTTACATGGTAACCCTTGGGATACTTGTTCCCTCCCCCAACATCTTTTCTCTTAAACCTGACAACAGAAGTTCTGAAGGAGATCTCAATACACTTCCTGTTCTCAACAACATGGCTTCCCTGATTCCTCAGTGGCAATAGCCAGAAAGTTCTAAATTTTCCTAGATACCATTCAAAACACAGGCATTGGTATACACTTTGTACCTCCACCCACACAGTACATCAAATTGTGTTTCATCACACAGGCATCAACCACAGTTCAGTCCTCATCACCAGGACAATTGTTCAGTCCACCAGAACCCCACCCCAGTGTTCCCCTTGGTAATTCAGTCTTTCATCCAGAGACCTCCCTCTTCTCTGGATGTTCCTGTCATCTTTCCATTTCTCTGTAGCCATGAAGAGCTCTCCCTTACTTAAATGTTTTCTCTACCATCCTCAAAGTTCCAGCATTTTCTAGCATCACATCTCTCTCTCTCTCTCTCTCCACCTTCTGTCTCTGGCTTTTTTCCTAACTTTACTGAGGGAAATGGAAGGAATTTTGTAAGAGTTCCCAAATCAACAGAAAATCCTGTGTAGTTATAGTTATTACCAGTTTTAGAGCTCTGAGATAATTCCCTGTGTGATTGCCTAGCCTCTTCCATCTGCAGTACTTGGCAGCATATGATGTACTGAAGGAGAGTGGTTCTTTCTGCTGCTGGATTACCTCTGTGTGACAAGGCACTTTTTATCTTCTAAACTCACTGTGTAAATTTTCTTTTCAGGAGATGGCCTTGCACTTGTTAGTACCCAATAACTAAATCTTAATGGTCAAGAAAGCAATATTTAGGGAAGTTTTTGTACCTGTCCACGTTGGCTATGTTCGTTTACTGCTCCTCCTCCCTTCCTGGAAACCTTTGTCCATTGCCACAGCCCTCACACTAGCAATTATCACTATCCTTACTTGTATTATTATTATTTTCTACCCTTTCCTAGTGTGGTGGTTTGAACATGCTTGGCCCAGGGAGTGGCCTTATTAAAGTAGGTGTGGCTTATTGGAGAAACTGTGGCACTGTGGGTGTGGGCTTTGAGACCCTCCTCCTAGCTGTCTGGAGGCCAGTCTTTTCCTGTTTACCTTCTGAACAGTATGTAGAACTCTCAGCTTCTCCAGCACCATGCTTCCTGCTTTGGTGACAATGGACTGAACCTCTGAACCTGTAAGTAGCCCCAGTTAAATGATGTCCTTCTAAGAGTTGCCAATGCCATGGTGTCTCTTCATAGTGATAGAAACCCTAACTAAGACACCCGGATTCCTTCAGCATGGAATATGCATTTGTCCAAAATGAATGTTTCTCTCTTGGCTCCACATTTTTCCTCAGTTACTGTCCCATTTCTCTGCTCTTTACCTTATGGAAAGTATTTGAAAAGTGTTTCTGCTGGCTTTCCTACTTTCTTCTCCTCTGCTCCCCTTAGCATGACTCCAATCACACTTCTCCTCCTACTACTTTGCTGAGCAAAATTACTTAGTGAGATGGTTACTCTTGACTATCAATTTAGAACTTAGAATTACCATGAAACAATAAATGTAAGGGAGTCTCCAGACCAGGTTAATTGATATCAGAATATCCACCTTAAATTTAAGCTGTGCTATTCAAAGGATAAGGAAGGTACTTCACTGAATAAAAAGACTCCTCGGGTGGCTCAATGGATAAAGATGTTTGACACCAAGTGTGCCATCCTGAGTTTGATACCTGAAACCCACATGAAAAAATAAATAAATAAAAAACTTTCAGAGTTGTCTTCTCACCTCCAACACATGCACTGCAGCATGTGTGCTGACACACGCACACGCACACGCACACACACACACACACGCACACACACACACACACACACATGCAGACGTACACCAAGTAAAGGAGCTTGGTGCTGAGTCCTTTATTGTTCCTGGGACTTGACCTGTCTAGGACAGCAATAGGTTTTGTTTTTTAAGATAGACAGATAGACACCCTGCACACCAACAAAAAAGTTAAGATTGGTTGGGCTATACTGCATGGTGAAGATGTTGATAATAATTCCTTCAATTTTTAACCTTTTTCCATTTCTCTGTAAGTTCAAATTTTTCATAATAGAATATTGGGGAAATATATAAAATCAAGTCATTTCCTAACACTCTGTCAATATTCTAGACTAAGTCTTCCTCTCTCCTCATTACTTTTACTGCTGTCATTTCATATGGTTCCCCCAATTGTATTTTTGTATTGTACAGTTCTTTTCCATTCACATAGAAGCTTTCTGGTTGTTATTTTATGTAAATCATAGTATGCATTCCCCCAAACAAACAACCTCACCAAACAGAAGAAACTGGCTCCTGTAAACTGATTCCTAACTGTGCCCTCCCTGGAGCCCTCACTTTACAGTCATATTGATGTATTTCTAGGGTCTGAGCCATGCTTAGCTTCTGCGTCTTTGGGGCTTTTGCTATCTTTGTCTGTACTTCTACCCAAGCTATATGTCTGGTGCACACATGTACCATTAGTAATTTACATTCATGGTTGTCTCCACTTCTACCACTCTCTGTCTTTGGCCACCTCCCAATAGCACTCACTATTGATGAAACAGACTTGTTGTTAGTTGTTGTTAGCTTTCTTCCCTAGTCTGTGAGGTTCATGGATTTAAATGTCTTATAAATATTGTCCTCAATCATGCAGTCTTGGCACCTAGACCAATAAATTCAGAACAAGCATTTTCACACCTACCTGTCCAACAAAAACTTGAACTCAGAAATGTCTTGACTGTGTTTTGTATCAAATAACTTTTCAAAAAGTTTGAAAGTTTTGGTTGATTTCAAAACACTTGAAGCACTTGGGAAATATCTCTTTTTAAGACCTTTTCTGATACATTATTTAAGTTCATAGACATCAAGATACTGTTATCAATAAGATGCACTTAATCTCTGCTTTTATGGGGCTTGTAACTTCATGAAAGGCATTTTTCAATTGACAATATTAGTTAAGGCTATGAGAGGCATAAAAAAAGTGATTTATTTTTGATGCAGTACTCCAGACTAAAAGGTAAAAGTTTTGAATAATTTCTATTCTATAATTGTATCTTTAATTTTTTTCAAACCTTACTTTTGATGATGGTTCTTAAATGCTTTAACCTCCATTTTAGCCTACCACCCACCAGACATAGTGGGGAAGAAAGAATATGGGGAAAGTAGACCTATTTAGAAAGGTTCTTTGGAGTAACTCCCATCTGTGTTGTCTGGAAATCGGCCCTTCAATTCACAGATTAGCAGGCAGCAGCAGCTCAATCCACTTGCAAACACTTCATTCAGCAGAGTTGGGATGGCAAACACAAATCAGCAGCAGAACGTAGAAGAATCAGTGAGGCATCAACCTTAGCTCGAGTCAGCAGGAGGGGACAGGAGGAACACCAGGAGAAGGTCTCAGCTGTACCTCTCTCAGGGAAGCAAAGATCAGGAAAGATGCAAGACCCACAAGTGTTGCACAGCTAGCTCTATAAGCAAGCCAAGCTCAGCCACTGTTACTGTCCATTGAGTCCTTTGTATATGCCCTCCAAGCATCACATGGCCTCCACAGGTCTTGCCTCAACTCGTGAGTCTGTCTCAGCTGCCATCACTCTGCCAATCAGCCCAAGTTCATAGAAGCAAGAAACTTCAGCACATCACCAGAAGTGTTTTTTGAGCATTTCTCTCAATGGGGTTCCAACAAATGTAGTCCAGCTACACAAGGTAAGGTGGACAAATACATGTGTTGTTAGCAAAAACTCCTTCATCACGTGTCCTTCCACATGCCTGCGTTAGCAGAACATCCTATCTCCTTCTGTGTCTGCTTCAGTGAAACGTTCCTTCATGAGACTACCTTAGTCTTTCACCTGTGTCCACTTCAGCTAAACATTCTTCACAAGTTTGCCCCAGCAAAACACCATCCAACTGACTTTCCAAAGAACCCTTACGTTTCTACTTCATATAATAATTCCTAAAGAGCAAATGACTGTTTGGAGTTGTTTTCATTGGGGATTTCCTGTGCCTCATTCTTTTTCTCTTTTGAGGCACAACCTTGATAGCCCATACTCATTTTGAATTCCAGATTCTTAAGTAAAACAATGAAATCACAGACTTGAGGCACCATGCCCAAATCTCAAAGATAGCTTTAACATTTGTCAACATGGAAATAATGGAGAGTTTGAAACTTTAAAATTATAAATATGTTTGTGTATACAGAGCAAAGTAAATCAAGATTTGGTGGGTGCTGATGGGTTGATCAATATGAAAACATAAGGGAACAAGATGGCCACAAAGCTCCTCTATTAAACTCTGCACAGACACAACAGACTGTATAAGTGGCATAGACACTAATGCAGAGGCCGTGGTACTTGCTTACAGTATAGTTAAAGGAAAAGACTACTGAAAACAGGTAGTTCAAGGCTTGTTCACCTAGCCCCTCCTTTGTTACAAACAAGTTAGTATAGGCAAAGGGTTTTCAGAAAACAGAAGCCCAGGGCTTAGACATGAAATCCAGCACCAAGCCCATTCCAACGATGGTCAAAAGACTATGTCTACCATCTATCATTGGATCTCAGTGACACACAGAGGAGACACTGGAACTGCCCTGAAACCAAGCAAATATTCTGCCTCAGTGGGGCAGACATGTATGGCCTTGCATTTAGTTAGTGCTACTTGTATCATGAACCCTACCACATCTCTAAGACTGTGGGACACTGAAGCTCAGGTATGGCAGAGCTTAACATTGTCCTAGACTACAAAGGTCTGGCACCAAACAGTACCCAAACCTTGAGCAGCATAACATGACTCAAGACCCCTTTTCCTAAAAGTTAGACTGAGAATTAAACACAGAATTTGACACTGGAACTTACTGCTGGACTGGTGAAGTCTAACACTAAGAAGATCCTAATTGCCTATCTTCAGGTCTACTAACAGAGCATCAAAAACAGATCCAAACTCAATGGGAGACATATGGTCTTAGTATGTCAGACTTCCATTCCAACTAGTAACACCTGCAGTTGGTTGCAGCTATCTTGAACCACAAGTCCACCACAGGAATAGAAAATTGCTAGCAACACAGAATCCGGCCCTAATAAAGTGCTATGATAGTTTGTCTCAGGGTGTGGAACAGCTTGTTGCATTGGTCATGACCATAATCTAGGAACTTGGGGCTGATATGCCCAGAGGCATGCAGACTCACAGGCCGGTAAATGTAGATGACAAATCTGGAACTATTCTGACCTCAGGAAGAGGTTTGTGGAACAGAGTGCTGAGCCAACAGAGTATTTAGAATAAACTTGAGCTTAGACTGTCTGCCAATACTGAAAGTTGTGAAGAAAACTTCCCTGTAGTGAGAATCTTTTGGTTGCACAAGGTGCCTTCATTTTACTACTTCCCATATGAGCTCTTTGCTAAATCAACTTCCCTCGTTTTCTGTCCTGGTGGCTTTCCAGTTGAATTCCTACAAATCTCAAGGTAAAGCATATGGCCTAGGCCTCAGCCAATTCCTATACTGTATTCTGTCTTCCCAAATCAATTAGCAAGGGATGAGCTCATGAGCCAATTACAGTCATGATGACGTACAGAGATCTTGGGGAGGAAACTTCTATGAGTCAATCCCCATTACCACTTTTCAGCCTTGATTCCCATCATCAACTATCTTTCTTTCCTGCTTTCCTCATTTCCTTCCTTCCTTCCTTTGTTCTTTTTTTAAGACAGGGTTTCTCTGTATAGCTCTAGGTGACCTAGAATGTACTCTGTAAATCAGGCAAGTCTAGAACTCAGATTTTCCTGCCTCTGTCTCCAAAGTGCTGAGATTAAAGGTATGTGGTAGGACAAATGGTCATTCATCAACTATTTCTAAAGAAGACTTGGCAGAGTTCATATGTTCTGGAGTGAGCATCAATCTGTTAATATGCAAACTTGAATTCCTTGCACCTGAAACCCAGTCTGTACATCTGGATATTCTAGGAACTGCAACCACAGATCTCATTTGTTTCAAGATTTCTGTGAATTACAACTATAAGAATCCTAACATAGTCTTCAAAAATCTAAGGTCAATGTAAGAAAGAAATTAAATCCTTTATTAATTTTGACTGAAATTCATGAATGGAAATGACATGGCCTCATGCTTCCAACAGTTGACTACATTTGACTTAATGTATGTTTTCCCCTATTAGTGAAACAGAAAAACTGAAATGTAGATGCTATTCAAAGAATATGGCCCTCTCTTTTTCCAAAATGATTATACTTTAGAACAACCCATTTAAAGCAGAATTGTAAAGCAAAAATTTATATATTCTAGTTTCTAATGCAACAGACTCATCTTTTTCTCCCCTTTAATGTTTGTTTTACAGCTGTGTTATAAAATAGAAGTGTGTAATTAAAATCTTCAAACCCATAATTAAATGCTTGGCTACAGTATAATTGTTGAGTCTTTTGATGATTCTATGGCTAATTATGCCCCTTAGAATTCCCAAATATCACTTCCCCATAAAAATCTGATCATTGTCAGCTCTCAGTCAATACACTTGACTGAACAGAAAATATTGTTTATTTCCACATTATAATCTGCAGGCTACATTAAGTCATCACATTTAGAAAAGAGGCACACGTAATAAAGCTATAGAAGGAGACATTTAGCAACCACATAATGGTGTGACGTTCAAGGTCTGTAATGAAACTTCCAGAAAATGTTACTTATTTGAGACTTTAGAGTCTCTCCAATAAGTTATTAGAACTCAAGCTTAGCAGACTACTTCCTAATATTTGAAAGAAAATGAAAGCATATAGAATACAATCATTTAATCATATATATGTGTGTGTATAAGATGTGTGTGTGTGTGTGTGTGTCCTGAGATTTGTCCCTCAACCTGGGTGCCTTGAATCAGTTTAAACTTGCTATGAGAAAAGTTCCATCACATGCCAAGATCATTCTTTCTGCCCTCCACTCAATCTCTGCCCTTACCATCTGAGAGCCCGGACCTATTTCCACCCAAAGCTCATTGACTGTTTCTATAAACACACAAGGCAGGACACATTACTCAGACAGTTACCCTTTGGATCATAAATTTATTTCACCATTAAAATGGCCAAAGAGCCAATAAATATTTAGTAGGGTATTCTCTCTCACCCTTCTCATTCCACAGCCTTTTTATAGTTCTAAAAAATGTTTAAGTGGAATGGAATTGAGACAGTATGCTCAGACTTTCAAACTAAGATTTAATAACCAAAAAAGGTACATGTTGATCCCAAACACCAAAACTACCAGTATCACATTGCTGGAAAAGACTAGGTCTGAGGCGCTGAGGTGGGAGGTTTGTGTGGTGAGGAAGGTGTGTGATGTAGAGTATCAGAGTGCAGCTGAGGAAAACCAATGAGGCAGCTGTATAATCTCCATCTCCTCAGAGAGGGGTAGTGTTACTCTCCGGTGACAGCCAATAGCCATCACCATCTGTTGTCCCCGGTCTTGTGGCTGTGATACATGAAGAGAGGAGGGATTTCTATGGCAATTTTTAATCACCCCATGATGAAATCAAGACTTACATGGCTTGTTATAATGAACATGGCTTAGTTTGGGAGGGAGGAAGGAGGGGGGCAGGATCAGGTGTGGGAGGAGAGATGTACAGAGGGTCAGGAAATTGAACAGAGGTGTGTAGCAATGGGGGGTGGGGAATTGGGGGTAGCAACCAGAAAGTCAAAGATGCCAGGAAAGCAAGAGTTCCCAGGATTCAACAGGGATGACATTAGCTGAAATACCAAACAAAGGGAAGAGAGAACTTGTAGAGACCATATCCAGAGGTTAGGCAAGCCCCCAGTTGAGGGATGAAACCACCCACCCATCTCAAAATAATTAATCCAGAATTGCTCCTGTCTAAAGGAAATACATGGATAAACTGTGAGCAGAGACTGAAGGAAAGGCCATCCAGAGACTGCCCCACCTGGGGAATCCATCCCATATACAGACACCAAACCCAGATCCTATATGAAGTGCTTGCTGACAGGAGCCTGGTGTAGCTGTCTCCTGAGAGGCTCTGCCAGAGCCTCACCAATACAGATGAGGATGCTTACAGCCAACTATCGGACTGAGCATGGGGACTCCAATGGAGAAGTTGGCAGAAGGACTGAAGGAGCTGAAGAGGTTTGCAACACCATAGGAAGAACAACAATATCAAACAGCTAGACCCCCTTCCCCCAAAATTCCCAAGGACTAAACCACCATCCAGAGTATACATGGAGAGACCCATGGCTCCAGCTGCATATGTAGCAGAGGATTGCCTTATCAATGGGAGGGGAGGGGGCCCATGGTCTTGTGAAGGCTCAATGCCCCAGCACAGGGGAATGCTGGGTGGGAGTGGGTGGGTGGGGGAGCACCCTCATAGAACCAAGGGGAGGGAGGAAGGAATAGGAGGTTTGCAGAGGAGAAACCAGGAAAGGGATAACATTTGAAATGTAAATAAATAACCAATAAAAAAAGAAACACACTTTGGAAACTGTTAGTGGTCTAAGAAACAAGACTTAGAGACAGGTGGGCATGGATTTGAATTAATTCTATAACTTCCTATTTAAACAAATGCCCTTGACTATAAATTAAAGACATGGAGCTTTTCCTATTAATTCAGTAGGTTATAGCATAGAAAATGACAGTGTCTCTTTTAATGATACCATAGGGATTAGATCATATTAATACATGCCTATCATTATAGTTAATTAATGTCATCATCATTATTGGTAAGGCCTAAGGAAAGTGCCAAACTCTTCTCCACATTAAAGCCAGTTTATCTCTGAGTCAATATAAAGGTTCAAGCAGATGAGGGGGGCTATCTAGCCATAGTATTGAAATAACACATCTGGTCTAATCTAGTGTGTCAGAGGATGTGTGTAGGAGTGTGTCTAAATAGAAGTTTCCACAGCCTATGTCACTACTGAAATGTCAGTCCATGTTTGGTAAAATTCACAAAGAACATTACATTGGTCTTCCAAATGGATCCCTGAAACCAATTCTCTTCTGAGAAAAGTATAGGGACAGGACCAGAAGTGTTTAATCTGTATGAGCAAGCTACTGTAGTCCATCATTTGAAATGAGTTACTTGTGTTAATTGGCTAGTAAGACATTTAGATTGCATGTTAGAGTCACAACTAGAACCTATTGAACTGTCAGATATTTTCCATACTAAAATGTCAACATTGTGGGTGGGCTATCATGAAGAAACCCAAGGAAGCAATTGCTGTGTGCTGTCTGATTTCTGTGTGGCACAGTTGCTAGGTACTGGATTTAATACTATAATCTGGAATGTGTTCATTTGGAGCAATATGCATGATTAGGTTGCTTAATTGCATGTTGCAAAGGAAACTGTGACCTTTCCAGTCCCATCCTGGAGGTGGCATTGTGCTTCGGAGGAGGAGAGACAAATGCACATGGGCAATCTCGACAACTATAGTATTTCATTGTAATTTAAAAGCCATGGGACACTATCCCAGGTGTGAGTGGCCATCTACTACATAAATACAATTTTGTAAGACTCAACTGCTTGAAAAAGAATCCAGTCACTCACAAATATCAAAAATACAGTAGCAACATGAACAAGCCTCTCTTTTTTTTAGCCAGTTTGGAGAAGTGATACAACATTAAATTTTAAAAATATGTTATTCTTGCCTATAGACCCATTAGTCAAAATCAACCCGGCTTAGTGTCATAATCTTTTCATATGGCTTCAAAAATTAAAACAGTATTATAAATCCTGCCATTTACAAAATGTTTCACATTTTAAAACTACTTTCACATCCTTTGTGGTGTTTGATTATAATGGGAGAGCCATACAAGAGAAGATCAAGCAGTCATGTGACATTTGCACACTTCCGCAGCTGAAATAGCAAAGCCGACGGGTAAGTAACGCCCAACAGTGACGTCAGACTGTAAACTGAAGCCCTTTGATTCCAAGTCCCTTTCCCCTCCTGAGGACAAGACCTAATGTTCTGAACTATACCTTAATCTCAAAACCCTAGATTTGATTCTCTACCATATATGCAGCCAAGGTCCCTAAAAAGTGAAATCAAATATCGTAAGATATTGATTGATACTTTTCTTTAAAAGTACCTTAGGGGTAGGCTGTCTGCCTACACAGAAGTGGATGCACTAGAATGGAAACAACTACCTAGAAATTCAATTCAAGTTTAAATTCAATCATTTTCACCTGAAATGTCCTAATAATTAAGGCAACAGTACATTTTGGACTTGATTGGAGAGTATAAATAACTCGTTTGTTTTATGCCTTTGCTTTTAAATATAATGACATATAAACTACCAAGCACTGATATTCTTTATTCCAAAAGACAAATTACCTCCAACACCGCACCCTCTGGGTCCTCAGCTGCTGCTCTGTAAATGATGGTGCCATAGGCAGTGTCCTCTGTGATGTAAATCTCAGTAACTGCCCAAAAAAGTACAATAAATGTCAGTCTATGGGTCTCACCAATACCAACCCAAAGCACCTCATTCAATTATGTGTGACTAAAGCATAAGAGTGGGTAGAGATGATCAAAATATGTCATGTACATGTATGAGATCTTATAATAAAACCCACTATTATATATAATTAACACATTATAATAAATGTCTTAAAGAACTGTACTCACTCAGTACAGATGCTTTGTACAGTGATTTCAGGGAAGCTAGTAGTAGCGATAATGATGATAGACAACGATGTTGTCATCTATCATCAGTCATGCATACAGGAAGGAGATTTATCATGTTAAATAATGGCAATAGTAAACAATTTTAATACTTATTGATAGCTAAGCACTTAACATCATTGATGGTTTTTATCATTCTAGTTCTTCTGAGATTTAAAAATCACTAACAAGTCCAAGCTTACAGAGTCACCACATGAACATTGTTTCAACATTTTCTCAAGTTTTCCCTAGTCCCATAGATGTTGAGAGTATGCTAGAAACTACAACCACGGCCTCACACATGCTAAGAATATGCTTTATCACTGAGCCACATTCCCAGCTGCTACATGTTTTAAGACAGTCATAGTAACTTCAAGCTTCAAACTTCTATGTCTTTGGGGGAATCTAATGAAGCTGGGAGATGTGAGACCCTTGAATCCAGAAGGGAACATCATACCTATTGCTGCTCCATTTTTTGAAGAAAGTGGTACTTCTGGATACAAAAGAGGTCTTCAAGGCCTAGATACACTACATATATCCACACAGTCTTAAATGTTAATACAACCTTTGTGAATTTACCCACAAGCAGTCTGACAGCTGTTTGAGAAGTCCAAGGAGCATGATTTGACCTTGAATCTATGCAAGGCTTCATCAAATGTTTGAGAAAAAGAAAGAAGAGACATTAACATCTATGGAGCACGGATCGTGTGCACAGATGATTTGGCACTTCTAAACACTGTATGCATTGTGCTGTATAACTTTATGTTGAGGAGGGAACCTCAATTGAGAAAATGTCTCCATATGTCCTGATGTAGGGAACTTTCTTAATTAGTGATTGATGGGGGAGGACCCAGACCATTGTAGGTAGTTCCATCCCTGGGCTGGTGTCGTAGGTTCTATAAGAAAGCAGGACTTGCAAGCCACTAGGAACAAGCCAGTAAGTAGCACCCCTCCATGGCCTCTGCATCAGCTCCTGCCTTCAAGTTCCTGCCCTGCTTGAGATCTTGTCAAGGCTTCCTTCAGCAATAGACTACAAAGCAGAAGGATAAGCCAAATAAATTCTTTCCTCCCCATCTTGCTTTTTGTTCCTTGTGTTTTATCACAGCAATAGTAACCCTAAGACACGCCTCAGGGTAAGACTGACATCTCAGTTGAATCGGTGATTTTGTTAGTCACTTTTCTTTTTGCTATGACTAAATTGCTGACAACAAGCTACATAAGGAGGATGGATTTGTTTGGGCTGATCATTTGATGGGACATAGTCTATTATGGAAAGAAAGGATGGGAACAGGATGCTCCATTGCCATGGATGTGTGCAAAGAGAACACTTCACCTCCTCACTTCGCCATTAACAGGAAACAGAGAGTGGTTGGGAAGTAAGCCTTAAGGCCCACCCTCAAGTGTTCTGCCTCCTCCAGCAAGGCTCCACCTCCCAAAGGTCCTTCATGACCTCCAAAACCAGTGCCACAAGCTGGGACCATTGCTGGAGCACATGACTCCCTGGGGAATCGTTCCCATCTAAGACATAGCAATGAAGGGTCTGAGGTTCACACAAAACAAGTAACTCAGTCCAGTTAGTAGCCATACCTACATCTGAACTATTTTGTTTTACCTGAACACTATGGATTTTTTCCACAAGTAAAAATTAGGTATTTGACTTCATAGAGTGAGAAAGAAAGTCAAGAGTGAGGCAAAAAGCCTCATCACAGGTCTTGGGAAGCTTCTAGTTTAACAACTAGACACATTTAAGAGATCGATTTTAGTACAGTGTGATAAAACAGATACATGGATCATTTTCAATATTAAGAAAATTACTTCAGTCTATTTTCTATACAGTGGGACTAAGGGAACAAAAGAACTTCCCCTCCAGTGCTGTGAATGTTAAATAAACAATCCACTTATAGGATGATGCCTATACATAATCAGGACCTATACATATCAGCTTGTGTGTGTGTGTGTGTGTGTGTGTGTGTGTGTGTGCGCGCGCGCGCGCGGGGGGGGCATGTATATGTCATAACATGTATGGTGTTCCAGGGACAACTTTCAGGAGTTAGTACTCTACTTTTACTGTAGGTTCCAGGGGTCACCACTCCAGTTATCGGGCTTGCATTACAAATCCGTTTAGCTGCTGAGCCATTATACAAGCCCAAGTTTGTTTAGTGTCAGTCTCCTTTAACCTTCTAGCCCGAACACCATGAAAACACATAAGACATAGAGCACAGGACCTACGTCTGTGTCCTCAGGACTTGCTTTCCCTCAAAACAGACCGTTGGTACTTGCTTTCCCTCAAAACAGACCGTTGGTACCTTGATTTTTCTGTGTAAGTGACCCAATGAAAACAGGAGGCTCATTCACATCTTCGATCTGGACAAAAATGGTCTGGGACGCTGTTGCCCCATGGTTGTCTTTGGCATATATTGTCAAGGAATAGAGCGCTACCACCTCAAAGTCCAGCTTGGGTACTCCAGTGATAATTATCTAAAATGTTAAAAAAAAAAAAAAGCACAATGATGGAGGACCAAATTGTTGACTTCATATATATATATAACAATCATAACAATCCTTCTGTCACAACATCTCAAGTTCTAGGATTACAACTGTGAGCCACCACACCTGACAATTTGGTTTTGTTTTGAGACATGTACTCCAAGCTTGTTCAAACTCATGATTCTACACCATCAGCTCTTAGTACTAGGATTAAAGGTATGTACTTCCACCGGGTGGTGGTGATGCACGCCTTTAGTCCCAGCACTACGGAGGCAGAGGTGGGCAGATTTCTGAGTTTGAGGACAGCCTGGTCTGCACAGTGAGTTCCAGGATAGCCAGGGCTACAGAGAAACCCTGTCTCGAAAAACCAAAAAAAAAAAAAAAAAAAAAAAAAAAAAAAAAAAAAGGTATGTACTTTCACATCTAGTGAGGATATCATTTTAATAGTGTGGCCACATTTATTGTGTCTTTAATATTTATAACATAGCTGAATACTGAATTATAAACATATTTATCATAGACAAATACTAAGTATCAACTATTTATTGTGGCCTACACAGCAAAATGGATCTTGACATATATTATTTCACAGAATCGTTTTGTCAGCTCAAGTGAGGTAATAAAGTTACCATTCATCTCATTTTTCAGGAAACAGAACAGAAATGCATTAAAGTAAGCCATTCCCTAGGTTTACAGTGCTCATAAGAGGAGGCGCACAGAGGAAAAGCAGCCTTGTCAGCTTAGTGCAGGAGCAGAAGCTAGAGTCTCAGCAGAATTTTTGCTAGCTGGGCTTAGAGTAGAAGCTGAACAGAGAATAAGTACAAGACAGTGTTAAATACCAGATTCACAATGGAAGCAAGTTTGAAGAGCTGGCAATGCCATGGCTTGGTTCTATTAAATACCTCCCTTGTCCTTCTAGAATATGTGCCCACAGTAGCTAGAGTGATCTTGTTAAAGCATTAGCAGATCATGTTTCTTTTCTACCATACTCTGCAGTTCCCATGTTTCTGATGCTTGCCATTTGACTTGGCAGTTCCTATGGCTTGTGCATGAGACTTTCTTCAACTAATAGCTTATGAGTAGATTTAAGTCTCTAAATGTACACATGGGCTCAAGCTTATATTCTGGTTTTCTTTTTGTTCTGATGGAATATGCTTCTACTAGTCACTGCTTTTAGAGGTTTGAGATTTGAGGGACACAAGAGCTAACCATAACCTGAAACTAAACCAGTCTAGGGCAGCTCAACTGTTAAAGATGTTATTGCACTGAATTGGGTCCTCTTTTGGGTCTCAGAGAGCCAATGCAGAAAGACCAGGTGAATGTCAAGCATGCAATAGCTTTGCAGTATGAGTACTTTGAGTCTTAAGGAACCCAGATATCTTATAAAGAGCAATGCGCCTATGTGAACTTCTCCCAGTAGGAGAATTAGCTTTATTAAAACTAGCAAGTAAGTAGCTCTTTCCAACAAATCTCCCAGATTCCACAGGCTCTCTCCTTTATCTCCATTGCAGTCAGATTTCTCACCACACTCCCTGTTCAAATCTGGTCTCCTCTTTTCAGGATCCTTCTTTCTACAGGACTTTTGCACATGACCTGAGATGTTTTCTCCCTCTTTTATTCAATTCCTGCCCAGTCTGCAGAATGCTTTTCAGATAAAGCTACTTCAGAGAATACTAAGTAGATCTTATGCCTTTGTTTGGACTCCCACCTGCCGGGAGCCTCCCAGCCCGAAGAGGGTAGTGGTGGAGTCACAAAGTAGGACTCTGGTGATGGCTTTAAAAGTCTGAGAGTCTCAGGGCTTTCTAGGTCTCTTACTGTACTGAAATGCTGATAATAATCTCTAAAAAAGTCCTAAAAACTTTCTTGCTTTGTCTGAAGGAAAAAAAAAAAAAAGTGACCTAACCTGTATCTTAACAGCAGAGGATTAAGCAATGTGGCCTTTGTTCTATCTCAGCAGGAACGGTGTGGCTTTAACTTTCAACCTGCTAGTTGGAAGTTGCAGGTAGAAAAAGGAACACTTGCGCTCGGCCTGCGTTCCGCTCTGGCCCGCGGCGGCCGCTAGCCAACCCTTCCCGGAGGTCTCAGCCCTGCCTACCGCCCGGCGTCGCGCGCCAGCTCGCTAGGGCATCCGGGCCCCCGCAGGCAGAAAAATATGGTTCAGGAGACTAACCAGACCCCAGTGCCCATGCTGTGTAGTTCAGGATGTGGCTTTTATGGGGTCCTAGGACAAATGGAACGTGTTCTTGTTTCCTACGAAGAACATCTTGAGAGACGAATAGTGGCAGAATGAGCCCAATGGGGACATCTAGTGGTTCCAACAGATTCTGCATCTGTACAGAGAGCAGATGCTAGTTTCAACAATTGTGAAGGTGCTGCTGGCAGCACATCTGAAAAATCAAGAAATGTGCCTGTGGCTGCCTTGCCTGTAACTCAACAAATGACAGAAATGAGCATTTCATGAGAGGACAAATTAACTATCCCGAAAACAGAGGTGTCAGAGTCAGTTGTCACTCAGCTCAGTCCATCAGTTTCTCAGCCCAGTTCTTCTCAAAGTGAAGAAAAAGCTCCTGAGTTGCCCAAACCAAAGAAGAACAGATGTTCTATTTGTAGAAAGAGAGATGGCCTTACAGGGGTTGACTGCCGATGTGGAAATTTGTTTTGTGGACTTCACCATTACTCTGACAAGCACAACTGGCCATATGATTATAAGCAGAAGCTGCAGCAAAAATCAGAAAAGAAAATCTAGTTGTTGTGGCTCAAAAAATCCAGAGAATATAAAATTACTACATGTGAAGAGACTGAAACTTTGTTTTTATTTTAATATATCGTAGGAAAACATTAAAGAGCAGATGCATGGCCATTTTCCTTTGATGTTCTCCAGAGTTTTGCTTTATACTTGTCTGTTATATAATTGATATTTTAGGATGTTTGGGTGTTTGTTACAGGCAGAATTGCCTCCCCTCAGTAAAATTGGACAAAAATATGCACAACAAATTGAAATACACATATACTAGGAACAAAATTTAGTTCCATGTGCCAAACTAAATGAATGAAATCTCTGCATGTTTGCAGCATATCTGCCTTTTGGGAATGTAATCAAGGTATAATCTTTGGCTAGTGTTATGTGCCTGTACTTAAAAAAGAAATAAAATTAAATTTAAAAAAAATTTCAAAATAAATAAATAAATAAAATGGTACACCAGAAAAGGACTGGCAGTCTACTACCATAGTCAAACTTCACCTTGATTTCAACATGACTTTTGGAAGGAGGAAGAAAGCTACAAAACTGGTATTTGGTACCATGTGTAAGCCTGGTTAAATTGGTCTTCTAAAAGCTGTCAATTAGGACATTCTGCGAAAGGTAACATCACAACTGGTTCTAAGTAAAACCATCAAGTCAACAACAGGGTGCCTGAGATAATCTTTGAAGGTTATTGTGCTGGCCTGCACCAGAAGATATCTGCATTCTCATTACTAAAATTGTAGCACAGAACTGCACTGGGATTTGTTTACAAGAAGAAATTAAACTCTGTTTGGTTTTCACATATAGCAGCTCTGTCAGTATACTCCACTGATGCTTGTCTGGTAATATCACTTCTGTGTTATAATGGAAGGTTTTTTTGTGATGTATGAAACTTGTGTTTTTTATATATAAATGAGTATAGTTAGATTAGTGTTGTGGTAATGCCTGTTTTCATCTGTAAATAGTTAAGTATGTACACAAGGCACTACTTCTGATTTATTGCAGTGTTCAGTCCTAGTTTATTTTTATTAAAACATTGAGTTTTGCTTCAATTTTATGTACCTTAGTTCTAAGTTAGATTTGCAGATGTGTACAGATAGTTCATATTTACGTATTGCACATAATCATGCTATTCAGCATTGATGCTATATTGTATTATGTAAATAATAATAGCAGTGTACAGAGGGGAAAAAAGAAAAGGGGACACTTAGAGAAGTGATTACAGAGTTTATTTCTGAGTGGTAAAAAGTTACCTATGAAAGCTATCTCAGGGGGAAAGCAGAAGCGGAAAGATCTTAAGTGGGGAATAGTAAACAAATTAGGGAAAGGAAAAATTCTTTTCTACCTGCTCCTCCATCTTCCTCTCCTCTCTTTGTCCTCAGTGCTTACACATCTTTCAGAAAACATGATCACATGTTACAAAGTTCATCACAAGTTCACACAAAAAATTAAATCATAAATCAAAATAGAAGTTTACAACAGAGAATGTTTCCATGCATATCCATTAGGAGTAATTATCTGGCTAAACATCCATCACCTGTCTCAGCTCCACAGGTTCACTAAAGGTTTAAAACCATAACTAAGTTATTAGTGAAGCTTTGTATAGATAAAGCTAGTCAATATTTTATCTTCTGTCCTAGCACCTATAATAAATTGTTATTTCCCTTTTTATGACTTTTGGTCAATTGTTTTACAACCTCTTGGAATGTGCTCTTATTAGGAAAAAGTCTGGTTACTATCTAAGAGCAATTAACTGGTGACACTTGGGAGACTGGCAGAGTTCTCATTGCAGTTTTGACTGTCAGAAAAGAACTAATAGCAGTCCCACTATAAAAGAGCTTAATAATCACAAATATAATTTTAGGAATTCTTATAGGATGGATCATCATTAAGACTTAAGAAGTCATTTATTTGTCTATATAGCATTACTACTAGACAGTACCTCTTCATAGATCTGCTCCAAAGGGGTGTGCTATTCTTAGGGATTGTTATATATGTTTAATAATAGCAGAAAAAGCATATTAATAGCAGGAATCTTTTCTAAAATGAATCCCTTACAGTCTTGTTGAATAAGGGCACACCTGCCACAGATTATATAATAATCTGAAGCAGGCCATTTCTGGATGATCACCTGGTAGTTATTTGCTTGTCTCATTATGGCTCCTGGCACCCACCTACCTATCTGAGAACTTGTAATTCCTTGCTCAGATCATATTTGCAATTTTATTCTGTGTGTATTTCCTTAATTAACAGGCATCCCCATATGTAAGTAAGTGCATTGAGAGTAAGGCATTACCTTGCATCTGATGAGACCCTCAATAGGTACCTGTAAAACTGCTGCTCCTTGTTATTCTTAAGGAATTTAAAAATGTCTGACACACCATAAAGTCTCACAGAATAAAAGGTTAAATTAATTAAAAGCATGCAAGAGGGCCAGGCATGTTAGTACATGCTATAATCTCTGCACTTTGAAGGCCAAGAAAAGACATCAGGAGTTCAAGGCCAACCTAAACTGCATAACACAAACCACACACACACACACACACACACACATCTAAACAAGCAATAAAATGTAAGACAGAAGATAGTCTCATTTAAATCTCTTGAGTTATGCTAATATTATCTGCCTCCATACTTACATCCCACACATGTGAGGATCTGTAGGACAGCACAAAAGGATGTGCTGTGGGGCTGGCATTGAGGATAACAGGATCTCCAACCAGAGAAGTGTGAGGTGAGAGAGACATGGTGACCGTGGCAGCCCGTGTATGATAAGAGGCATTTTCCAGGAGGGGGCCCGCATTCTCCACAACAAAATTTGGAGCAGCTTGAACACCTTAGTGAAAACACAAAACTAGACTTTACATTCCTACAAGGCTTCCCAAACCCTTTCATGTGTGAAGCCCCAGAGGAAAAGCACACTACCCGCTTAGTACCTTTTTTCTTGGAATTCTGAATAGTAAAATGATTGTTGAGGGTCTGAGACCTTTTGTTACAGGTGAGCTTGCAAAAAGTACTGCTAGTTCTGTTTTGCGCTGAAGAAAGTTAAAAGTATAGGAATGGCTTTATGTGACACAGCCATGCAATGGCAGAGCTAGAATTTTAATCCCAAATTTACCAGATTCATATCCATTATTCTTAAATGGTTGAAACTATTTTATGAATCAGAGTAAAAATGTTAGAATATCAAAAGTTCTCAGAATTTCAAATTTGGGAGATGCACCTATCTACAAAGTGATAGCTGTGGCTCTGAAGGTGACAGAGGGGAACTGATCAAGGGGACATTTTTGAATCTCACACTTTGACTCAGGTCCCCGTCTTCCCTCTTACTAGCCTTACAAACACTAGGCTAGCTACCCATGCTTTCTAAAGCTGGAAAGCAACTGCTGTCATTCCATTAGAAATGTCTTTGTCTGAACCTCATGGGCATCTGATCACCATTACTACAATGTAGATCATTGGCCATCATTCTCAATATATATTTCCTAGTCTAGTCACAGCAGTTGTAGATTTCATCTTACAAGTCACTATATATTTTGTTAGACACTGTGTGAAAGGCTGATAGAAATGGCTTTCCAAGTGACATTGTTTTCTATGAATATCATCTACCCTGCAGTATTGAGAAATTATCACTCAAAATCACAATGTGTTCAGAGCAAAGAGTCATTAAGCACCTCACAGAACTGGCCTTCTTTACTCCTCCTTTTCCCTCTTTCCTCGTTTTCTTTCCTAATTTCAACTGACTCTTGTCTTTAACTAAGGCAGAATCTGGCTAGAATCTCAGAACTTCTTAGAAATTGACAAGATTATGTTGGCACCCTAAAAACAAAACCCTTTGGCCTTCCCTCTTAGCATTACCATTTCAGGTCCACCCCCTGAAGACCTCATGGAGCCATACCACACAGGTGGCACTACCCACCTGCCCACCCAGATAGGCTCTTGCCGCCAGCAGAGAACTCTGTTGATCTGTGTACCTCATACAGCTAGCTCCATGAAGCATTCAGTACTGGCTCCTACAACCTGAAGACTACTCAGAGCCATGCACCTCATACAAGTGATACAGCCCACCCTGCAATCATTTCATAAGAAGCCTGACCACCCAAGGAGCCACATCTCTCCCACAATCCTCCTGACTACACACTGAACTTCCCTATTTTCCCTATGTGTGCTGTCCCCACCCTTTGTGTTGAATAGAGCTCACTCTACACAGAGCAGCTAGACTTAGTGAATCACATCAGAAGGCAGCAGAAGAATGTGCTGCCCTTTGAATGCTGGTCAGGCAGAGAATAGAGGACTCTCAAAAGACTAGGAAGAGAACCTGGAATCTTCAGCACAAGTTCCACATAAGAAAACAAGGCCTCAAACCCTCAAAATCCTGAACATTGTACTTTTCAATCCGGAAAGAAGAAAGATGACTTGAGCAAAAGAAACACCCAACTAACACATTATTCCAGATGCACAAGTCCTACCACAGAAACAAAAGTAAACAAAAACATGACAGTATGTCACCCACAGAAGTTACTAATTTCATAGTAATAAATCTGATTGAAAATGACCTGGGGGATCTTACAAAGAATTATGGTAACTATGAGCAAATGATGCAAAGGTCATCCCAGCAAAGGAAAAGAACTAGGCTTATCCCCATCTAGCTTCAAGTGAATGAGACCCAAACTATGACTTATTCATTAGGCTCTGCCCAATTAGTGGGGATTACCCCTAGTAATTTTCTAACACTAGACTGATGACTTCCTAAATTGTGCTCCCCAAATACTTGAGTTCTGAATCTTCCCAGTTATTTCTGCTCCAGTGGTCTGGTGTGTAGCCTCCCATAAGCCTGAAGCAGGCTAGCCAGAATTTGACCCTGCTGCTACTAAGGAGATTATCTAGGGTGGAGCCTTCCTACCTAGATCACTCTATTGTTCTGCCACCTCCAAGGTTCCTCTTCAAGATACTGCTACCTGCTGAGAGGCGCACCCCACCCCCACCCCGCCCCCGGAGCTATTCTGGAGACTATGTCCTATCTTGCACGTCATCGCCTGCAGCTGGTTCCAGGCTCCAAGGATGAATTGGCAGGAATGGACTTTCCCCCCTCTTTTATAAAGCGTGTCCGCCATTAAAAATTTGAACCTTGAGCAGGCTAGCATGTCTTGGTTCCATTATTTCTCAACTCGCCTAGGCTCCCTCTTTTCTTCCAGATTCCAAGATGCCTTCCCGGCTCGAACCCGGACATGTTCGAGCTGCTGGCCGGCCCCAACACTGGTGTTCTTGGGAGGCGTTTTACTCTGGACCATGCTGCTGGTTCATCATGACTAATGGAGACATCCTGTTCTCTCATTCTTCTCTTCCTCTGTGCTCCTTCTCTCTCCTTTTTTCTTTCTCCAACTGTCCCTGCCTCTGACCCCCACACACATAATGAATGCATAACTCAAAGCTCCATCTCTCTATTCTCCCCTATAATTAATTGTAGCCATTTTATTTAACCAATGTTTTTAAATTGGGGAGTAAGATTTGCACAACAAAGGCTGATGTACATGGAAATTTGCTCATCTTGGAGCAACCAGATCTTGGGGTACAGAATTTAGCATTTGAATGCATAGCAGTATCTGACCAACCCCCAACAAAGAGCTGAATTAAATAAGGGAATCAACCCAAGATATATAAATTAAATTCAAAAGAGAAATAGAATTGCTAAAGAAAGGCCAAACTAAGCCGGGCGTGGTGGCACACGCCTTTAATCCCAGCACTCGGGAGGCAGAGGCAGGCGGATTTCTGAGTTCGAGGCCAGCCTGGTCTACAAAGTGAGCTCCAGGACAGCCAGGGCTATACAGAGAAACCCTGTCTCGAAAAAACAAAAAACAAACAAAACAAAAAAAAAAAAAACAAAAAACAAAAAAAAAGAAAGGCCAAACTACAATGATGCTGGAAATTAAAAACTCAGTCAGTCAAATTAAAAACTAGTTGGAAAGCCTCCCCAACAAAACAATTCATGTCAGAAACAGAAAGTGGGCTACAAGAAAAAGTAAAAGAATTGAATCATGCCTTAATAATCAATGAGAATTTCTAAGTAAGCATATGAATCCACATGGTAGAGCTTGGGAGCATATGAAAAGGCCTAAGTTTTGAGTTATGAGGTAGGAGAAGAATACAATAGCAAAGGCATAGAGGATATTTTCAATCCAATAATAGAAGCTTTCCCAAACCTAGATGTACTTATGATATCATAAATTAAATGGACCTAGTAGACATCAATAAAACATTCTACTCAGACATTAAAGAGTACTTGTTCTTCTCAGCATCCCATGAAACTTTTTCTAAAATCAACCACAAAGTATGTCTCAACAAATAAAGAAAACTTGAGATAACATTTAGAGTATTCTATATGAACAAAGCTATATCAACAATAGAATAGACAGAAAGTGCACAGACTAAACAACATGCTACTGAATGATAATTGAGTCTGAGAAGAAAAGAGAAGGAAATTTTAAAAATTTCTAGAATGGAATGAAATATATGGAAAGCTGTGATATGAATCAATGAAACAATGAAGGCATCCTAAGAGAAAGCTTACTGAATTATATGTCTACACAAAAAAATTAAACAAATATCAAATTGATTGCCTAATGATGCACCTGAAGGCATTGTATAAAAAAAAAAACAAAAATTTTATACTGGAAGAGAAAATCAAAATTAGCACTGAAATTAATGAAATAGAGGTGAAAATGAAATTTGTTCTTTAAAAATATTAACAAGATTAACAAAACTTTCGTCAAATTTAATCAAAAGAAGGAGAAGGCCCAAATTATTAAAACTAGAAATGAAAAGGGAAACATTATAACAGTCACTGGGAAAAATTTAGAAAATACAAAGGATATACTTTATATAGATTTTAAATCTATACTAAAATTACCAATCTAAAAGAAATGGATAAGTTTCTAGATGTATATGACCTACCCCTGAGAAATCAAGATGAAGTAATTAATTTAAGCAGACCAACATATCCAAGTAGATAGAGCCAATAGTTAAACATCATTCAACTATAACTAATATATATATACTATATATGTACATACATATTAGTTGTACATATAATATGTATATGTATATATATATATATATATATATATATATATATACACACACACACATACACACACATTCCCAGGACCAAATTGATACAATGCAGAATTCTACCAGAATCTCAAAGAAAAAAAAACTAACATCACTACTTTTCAAGTAACCCATAAAATAAAAACAGAAAAATTACTTCCATACTCTCTTTGTGAAACCAGTGTTATCATAATAGTAAAGCCACATAAAGACCCAACCAAAAACTAAAATTAGAACATAGAGACAAAAAAAATTTCCATAAAATACTTGCAAACCAAATTCGAGGAAGCATCAAGAGAGATGCAGGGTGTTTCAACAAATGCAAATCAATACATGTAATTCACCACAAAAATGAGTTCAAAGACAGAAATCATATAATCACTTCATTAGAGGCAAATAAGACCTTTGTCAAAATCCAAGATTCATAATAAAAGTTCAGGAAACTCTAGGAATACAGAGGACATATCTCAATACGATGAAGGCAACACACAATTAGTCAATATCTAAAGGAAAAACATCAAAGCATTTCCTCTAAAAACAGGAATCCTACAGGAATGTTCATGTTTCCCAGTCCTGTTCAATAAAGTCATTGAAGTTTGAGCTAGACCTAAGACAAGGGAAAGAGATTAAGTGGAAACAATAGGAAAAGCACTCAGAATTCCTTACTTACAGAGGTATAAGCTTATGAGTTTAAAAGTAAACAGATTTACCACTTCAGTTTATTTGGTCCATTGTGTGATGCTGATGTAAACCAGGTGTTAGGGAAGTTAGGAATTCCATCTCCCATCTGTTCTTCATTCCCACTCCAAGTTACTAAGGCTCACTGGAAAATGGATCACTCAGGAAAGAGACATTAGGTAGATGTGTGCAAAGCAAACTCCATTTTGGATTTTATTAGTTTAGTGCACAGGGGCACAACTTCCATCTGCTGGCACCTCTACCTTGTTGCTCGATGGTGTCCTCTGGCATTGAAGTGCTAGAAAATTAATACACCTGCGCTCCAAAGAGACCTTCTCCTGACTCTTACAAGATCTGACACAAATCCTAATGGTTCAGACCTCTCTGCAGCCATCAATGATTCATCCTCCTCCCGCCTGAATCTCTTCGGCTTTCAAGTACCTGCTTTAGGACACATGCACTCTGTCTGCTCAAGCTCCTATCTGGAAAGTTCCATCCCGGATTGTGACCAAGGATTTCCCTCTGTATATTTAATAGCCTGCTTTAAATTTTTTTTCTATGATTAAAATATGCATTCCGGAGGTATGTGTATGCTGGCAGTGTGTGGAGGGGGGCTTATTTTGTTACACTGGAGCTAGCGACAGACAGAATGACCCCTTTGCCCTAGCAGGAATATCTAGATCCTAACTCCCATAGTACATAATATGCTGTTACGACACAACAAACCTTGAAGTTGGGATTAAGCAGAAGGAGGAAGTTGTCTTGTATTACCTGTTCCACCCCATTGTAAGGATTCTTAAAGTGGAAGAGGGAAGCAAAAGACACTGAAAAACAATGCAAACATTGAGAAAGATAAATCACTGATGGCTTTTATAACAGACACTCTAGAGGCCTCTAGAGGCTTTCCTCGCCTTTTCTGGTAGGGCTAGGAAGACACTCAGTGAGACTTGCTTCACAAACATGAAGACTTGAGTTCTGTTCTCTAGAATCCACCTAAAGCCAGCCATGTTAGCTCCTGTCTATAATCTCGGCATTCCTAAACAGAGGCTGAAAGAGAAGAATTCTAGAAACTAGCACTCCAAGCTGCCTGGCATATGTGGCAGAAAACAGCAAAGAAACCCTGCCTCCTGTAGCAAGGGAGAAACTGGGATTTGACACCAGAGCTTATCCCCTGCCCGCCACAAGCATACTGTGGGCAAGCACTCGTACACATAAAAATAAATAAATAAAATAAGAATGTTAAATACCACAGGGTAGGCCTTGCTTTATCTGTCTGACCTCATATTTGATGCCCCTGACTCTGCTCAGTCTGTTCCAACCACGTTTGCCTTCCTATTCCTCATACATACCACAGAAGCCCAGAATGCATCCTTCCAGGAAATCACCACCCACTTATCCCCTTTATGTCTCTGATAAAGAGACACTGTACTTGAGATTGCCTCAGCACAAAAACGATATTTCCACATTGTGGGCACTTTCTCTTACAATTTCACGTAGTGTTTGTTTTCTGCTCTACTTCCACCGAAAATACAAGCTTCAAAAATAAGAGACAATTGCTTGTTTGTTCCCTGCTGTATGCCCAGTTCCAAGAACAGTGTCTGACCCATAGTAGGTACCCAGTTAATACTTGACTGAATGAGTAACGGAGTAAATAAAGAGATTCTTTCTTGCTAGTTATGTAGATTTTATGTGACACTGAATGCATTTGAAAGCTTGTAAGTGTGTGCCATTTAATTAGGTCAGATTTTACGGTCCAATTCTACAGGTTGGGCCATGTAGCTAGGTGCTTATTTATGTACCTAATAATGCCTCACTGCCCATTGCACTGAAAAATTAATTGATTTAGCTTTTTTAAAGTATATTTGGTGTCAAAAACAAAGAATTTGCCAGGCAGTGGTGGTGTACGCCTTTAATCCCAGCACTTGGGAGGCAGAGGCAGGTGGATTTCTGAGTTCAAGGCCAGCCTGGTCTACAGAGTGAGTTCCAGGACAGCCAGGGTTATACAGAGAAACCTTGTCTTGAAAAAACAACAAAAACAAAAAAACAAAAACAACAACAAAAAAAAACACACACACACACAAAAAAAAAAAAACAAAGCAAACAAACAAACAAAAAAACCCAAAGAACTTGGTTTCATAATAAAACTGCTGTGAAAAGCAACTTTGTTCCTTGTCAGACAGGAACTCATGGGGATTGTAAGAAACTGAAAGTGAACTCCTATGTGACAGGGTGGCTACTCTCAACTCACATAGGAATATGGGTCCTACTGGTTTTGATTTTGGTTTTTGTTTTTTTGGGTTTTTTGTTTTGTTTTGTTTTGTTTTTTGACACAGGGTTTCTCTGTGTAGCTAGTGGGTCCTACTGTTATGCAAATTTAGAAACACAAATTTTTAAAATATGAAAATCGTTTATAAAACTTATGTGTAGATGCATACATACGTCTGTACATACAAGAACACTGGGCTCAGCCGCAGTATTCCATTCATCTTAAGAATGTTTTATGTGGATACAAATGAGTGGCAAAAGTTTATTGTCCTAGCCAAGAGGCTGAGGCCAGGGACTGTGGGTTAGAGGGCAGTCTAAACTATAGAATGAGGCCCCATCACAATGAAAGACCTCCGAAGGGAGACCCCCACTCAAGTCTCTGGATAATAGCGGACCCCCAAGAACTCACGAGAGACCAAGCTTGATGCAAACCACATGAGGCTTTATTGGGGGGGGGGGGAGCCAGAGCTCTGGAGATGACTCATATCCCACTCAGGGGTAGAGGAATCGGCCCTGAGGGGAAAGGGGTCCCAGTTTTTATAGGCCCTCGGGGGGCAGGGGGAGATTTCCAGATCTAACAATGTCTATTCTCAAGAAATGGGTATGGGAGGGGTACAAGGAAAGAGTCTGGTGCAGCTGCAGCAACTCTGGATTGGCCCTGGCTGTGGTTGCTGGGGAGATTTTCTAACTCTTCCCCAGCAACCAATATCACAAACACCTGGCAATGGGCTTCATCAGTGGGCACACACATGGGTTCAAGGAACGGTCAGAACATTGGCAGACACATGGGTTCTAGGAGTGGCCAGAGCATTGTGCACCTCTATTTTTCTAAATCAGTGAAGCTAGTTCTGCTAACAATGAAATCTATTTTGCCAATTTGAGGGCTTCTGTGACCTTTTACATTCTGTCAGAATCTTTCAACAAAAATCAAAACAGGGGGCTGGTGAGATGGCTCAGTGGGTAAGAGCACCCGATTGTTCTTCCGAAGGTCCAGAGTTCAAACCCCAGCAACCACATGGTGGCTCACAACCATCTGTAACGAGATCTGACGTCCTCTTCTGGTGTGTCTGAAGACAGCTACAGTGTACTTACATGTAATAAATAAATGTTTAAAAAAAAATCAAAACAGACAGGCACAGCTTTAATCCTTTCTGTGTGCTACAGGAAGCAGAGGTAGGGGGCAGGTAGATGTCTGTGAGTTCAAGGCCACCCTGGCTTACCTATTCAATTCCAGACTTACCAGGTCCACGAAGTGAAACTTTGTTGTTGTTGTTGTTTTAAGAACATTGTTGAATCTTTTTTAAAGATGGTAAAGATGATTTTACTTGATCCAAAGTACTTAAAATATCATTTCAACATGTTAAATAAAGTATTAGTAAGACATGTTACGTGTTCTTTTCATGCAAAGTAGAATCTGTTACATTAATCAGTAAGAAAATATATGAAATAGAAAACAACTTAAATCATCTATATAGTCTTCCCCATTTTTCCAACTCTACCATTTCTTCCTGTAATCTCCAAAGTAATCCTTGCTACATTCTTAGCATATGAGTTATTTTGCCTTCTGGCAATATTTCCCCTAGTTACAAATGGGCCACAAACATCTTTCACTGTTGTGCAGTTCATTAGGTAAATCTTCCACGGGTAGAAGTTTGTCTCCCGAGGTTCCAGATTCTAGATACCAGTAGAAATGGCCAACTGTCTCCCAGAGAACTTGCTCTGATGCCCATCTATAAACTGCATCTGTGAAAATATCTTGATAAGGAGGTAGATTATCCAATGAGGTACAACCCGGGAGCCCTTGAGTTCAAAAGACTATCCCCATCAAATGTTCTAGAGCAAGTGAAAAGGAACCCAGAGGAAGACACTCCGACTATTGCTTCCGTAGTTAAGTAACAATGATGCAAACACTAACCTGAGGCAGCAAGCAGTACAAAGAAGAGCTGGGAAGGAAGCATGGTTGAATCAAGGGCTCTGGCTGCTGCAGAAATGCTGTTCCAGTTGGCTAACTTCTAAGATGATCACAGGCTTCCTGCAGAGTCACCATATCGAGACCTGTTTCTAGGCAGCAAGTACACACTTACCTAATCTGTAAAGTGACACCTTTGCCCTGTGAGGCTAAAGCTCCAGCAACTGGATTTACTTAAGCCAGGTGGAAGAAAATCTCTGATTCAGGAGTCAGAGAGCTGTGGGGGAATAGGTTGGAAGGGGATGTTTGGGGTGGGTGGTGGAGAATTGAAGTGGGTATTTGCAGTGGGGGTGAAGAGTAGAGGGGAGGTGTTTGAAGTGGGGAGGTAGGGGGTAGCCAAAAGATGAAGCTTTTCAGGAAATGTGCTCACTGGACTCATTTCATTAAGATTCAAAAGGATTTCACTCACTAATGACCCCACCCCTCATTGTTCTCTTCTGCTTGATGTATTCATTACACCCCAGTTTAAAACCAAGAGCCAGTTTACCAGATTTACAGAGGGATTTCAAGTTGCTAAGCACAGCAGATTAGAAAGGAGATGCAAAACCAGCCTGAGTGCAGCCCCCAGCCAGAGCCACTCTATATTATGACATTCAAGTTTAACCTGAAGGAGGACCTGCTCCAAGACTACCAATGGCTGCTTGCAGAGTTCACCCAAAAATATCTGGAAAAGGCAGCAGAGAGCTGACCTCGGAGCCAACTATGGCTGGAGATCATATTTCGATCCTCAAAAATTTTCTCCCAAATGCGTGGTTCTGTAACATTCGATTGGCCCAATACTTTACAGTTTGCCAGAGTTCCCACCCCTCCCTATTACACCCCATTGATTCTCACAAATCCATTCCAGGTTCCTGCAGAAATTCATGTTTGCAATCTAATTTAGAGAATTCAACGGATTGCTGTCTCTATAGAAGTCAACTGTTGCTATGGTTACTGATATAAGATTATGCAATCTCATGTGTGTTCAACAGAAAGATATCGTTGAGAGCAAGGAATGCTGTGTTTGAAACAGACTTTGGCCTGTTGTAGATGGATTGGTTTTCAGAGGGACATCTACAAATGGCCAGGAAGTGCTCACATCGAGATGGATCCTTGCCATGTGCTGTGAGGGCTATTGAAAAGAAAATGAGCTTTATGAGAAATTGTGGTTTGTGTCTTTAGCTCTGTTGAATATTCCTTAGTGAATCTACTTTACTCTTGGTTTTTAGTTGTGAGCCTTACTCATTAATAGCTGGCCATCATTGTAGCCTCAAACATCTGTGTTCTTAGACTATTATAATACCCTAGCTCTCTAGCCAAACCCCTCTCTGTGTCTGTCTGCCTTTATCTCTGTGTGTCTGTCTCTGTCTCTGTCTCTCTCTCTTCTGACTCTCTCCACCTGCCTGGGGAACTCCTCATCACTCTCTGGACCCTAAACCTAGTTACCTCCCTGATGCCTTTTCCAAAGGTGCTGTCTTCCCTTTCCAGTGCATCTTCTGAGCAGTAATTTTTATTTTTAAGACATAAGAACACTTGTCTCCCTTACCCCTACATTCCCATTCTTGACACACTAGTCTTTGCCACCATGTGTGCCTCAGACACATCCACCACCCAATTCTTACTTATGTGGTTATTTGTTCTTTAAATTCCTCTTCCAATTCTTAGCATAGTTTGTCACATTTTACATAAAATGCCTCATCTCAGCTGTCACCGCTTTAAGAGGTCTTCCTTGGTCCCTTTTTTTATGGTGGCCTTAGAATCCTTCATTAGTTCCTAAATCAACTTATTTGTAAAAGTTCCTGGAGTGTGAGAATTGTAATCTTGGCAGGAATTCTAAGTAACTTCTGTCCAGACTAGATACCATTGCAGAAAAAAATATACATGGACCACTTCCTTATAAGGCCTGCTAACTTCCCTTCCCCTCCCTCTGAAGACAAAGCGAGGACCACTAAGTTGGTTTCTAGTGCTAAGCTGGTTTGGCCCAGACGACTTCTCTAGCTTATCATGTACACACCCTGTTTCTCGTCTCATGTGCCTGAACCATGAAGATCTTCACACAGCTATTTCCCTGCTCGGCTTTCAGACCCTGTGACCCCAGTGCTCCCCGCCAGCATTGCCCCTCATCCTGTCTCTTTACCTTATCACCCTCTTGTATTTTCTTCATAGCATTGCCTACATTTAATTAGCTGAAATTATTCCTTTCATTGTGTCTGTGTCAGGTTGTCCCATAGCACTTTAAGATAGTTTGGGGGGGGGGTGGGAGGTGCCATTGATTATTCATATTTTAAACACACACACACACAAAAAATGAGGCTCAGAGGTTTTCTCCCCTTTCCTAAGGTTCCAGAACTTATTAGGTATAAAACTAGGTTTTAAGTCTTGACTGGCTGCAGAACTGCTATCTCTCTCGTGTGCCCTTCTTTTTCCCTTGACTTTTTTTTTTTTTTTTTTTTTTTTCCGGTAGCCAGATTACATGCTTTAGGGTTGTTCCGTGACCTACTGGAGAAGGGAACACTTGTACACAGAGAGGCATGAGCACTCACTCACATGAATAAAAATACCTCTCTCTTCCTGCCATAAAACTCATCACAGCCAACCATTCATTTGATTGAATCCAACAAAATGAAGATTCAATACTAATTATTATGTGAAAACTTCTGGTTAAAGGAATTGCTCGCGGGTATATCTATTTATTCTAATACCCATGATTCTCGCCAAGAGGAAAACTAGACCTGGACAGAGCTCCACCCTCGTGACCAAAGCATCTCCGCCACAGTGAAGTGGTTTAGAGTCTGGACCAGGAATCTTCTGCCTCCTGAGAGTCTTACTTGCTACGGCAGAGTTTCTACTTCGCGTGAATCTCACTATATAGCTATCACCCATAGCATTCCCATTTGAGAGATGAAAAAATGAGCAAATCACGTGACTGTAACGAGACTCAGGCCGCAGCCCAAGGCTGGAGCAAGAGCTCAGATGTACCGTCCTGAACACACCATAGTAGCACCTCAATGTTATACATTTTATTACTGCTTTTTCTCTAAGTGCTGAGTTTTGAACCCAGAGTCTTGAGGGTCTTAAGTCATACTCCCAGCCTCTTGTTCCATCTAAAGTTCTTCTCCCAGATATTCAACTGTACAAAATCTCACGTACCAAAATCATCAGTATCGTGTGCGTTTATTTCGTCCGATCTCAAATGTATTGAGTTGAAAGCTGCGTTTATATAAGATGTTCAGCTAAATGCTATGCACATCAGTGATATGGATGATTGATGGGTACACACACAGGAACCAGAGTAAATTATATACCTTTCTTCAGCTTTCCTGCGGAGGCCTTCTTTTTAAGCACCAAGTCCTATTGAACTCAGCTACTCAGAGAGCCAATGAAGCCTGAGACTAAACTATAGCCTAGTGTCTGCTGCCACCTTGTGGTAATGTTCTCACCTAGGCAGTATTTGCTCTTAAGGGTTAAATGCAGAAATACTGTGCAAATGATCCAGGTACTGAACTTTTTTAGCTTCATGCTTTAAAAGACTTCCACAGAAACTCAAGATGAAATAAAATAGCCCTTTCGGTGACTACTGAGACAGCCAAACAGCAGCTGGCCTCTTGGTTCGTGCCTCATAGGACAGCATTCGACTTCCTGAGGGGTGAAATAGAAAAACTCAGACCCTAGAGCACCGTCCTGCTTATAGAACTCATATACGGATATCTAAATGTGATTAACAATTATGCTGTGACTTCTTTTATTCCTAATGTGCCTTCTCTATGTAGTATTTCACACGTTACCAGGGAATTTCCCACACTTCTGTCACATGCATCATTGGAGGATTATGAAGTAAAACACGGTCAGTCGCACAAATGTTTGTGCTAACACTTGAGAAAGAATGATGTTTCCTGTGTGTTTTGCTCCAAACAACCAAAAATTAAGCCGTGATCTCAGTCACTGGATGAATTTTAGAAGTCCTTTCCGCTCAAGCACTAAAGAAATCCAAAGCACAGCTGAAAGTGACAGCGATGGAGCGCCCTCCGTTTTGTCAAAGTGAACTCCTAAAGCTTGCCTGTGGGAAGACTGGCCAGTACCAAGGAATCCAGCAACCCAATAGGAAAACTGGCTCATTCAAAGGGAAGGTGATAGAGAGGTAGGTAACAAAGACTTACCTCGTTTCCCATTGGTACCTTTTGGTTTTTGGTTTTTTGTGGGTTTTTTTTGTTTGTTTGGTTGGTTGGTTGGTTGGGTTTTTTTTTGTTGTTGTTGGTGGTTTTTTTTTTTTTGGTTTTGTTTTGTTTTGTTTTTGTCTTTTGTGTTTTGTTTTGTTTTTGTCTTTTGATTTTTGGTTTTTGGGTTTTTTTTTTTTCATTACACAAGATCCATTGTGAAAAGGTAACATCTCCTTTAAACATTATAATTTAAAAATATAGACTGTAGGTAGGAGGACGGAGTGCTACATCAGATCAGGATGTGGAGTGCTGTCGAAGTCATCTTTTGCAGTTATTAAAGTCTCAATTTTACCAGGCAGAAGGCTTTACTTTCCATCTGATTTGAGTTTTAATGTGTCATGTGAGATTAATGTCCGTATTAAGAATATAATTTTTCAGTATCAGTATTTTCTTTTTTTTTTTTTTTTTTAAAGATTTATTTATTATTATATGTAAGTACACTGTAGCTGTCTTCAGACACACCAGAAGAGGGAGTCAGATCTTGTTATAGATGGTTGTGAGCCACCATGTGGTTGCTGGGATTTGAACTCTAGACCTTCGGAAGAGCAGTCGGGTGCTCTTACCCACTGAGCCATCTCACCAGCCCCCAGTATCAGTATTTTCGTCTTCTCACATTCCACACCAATGAATTTTGAAAATGTATCAATGCTTTCTGTTCCCTGCTAAAGCAATGTTTACTGCTGAAATGTCTACTAATCCTATTTCACCACTGAACCCTCTTCAAGGAAACATCAAAAGAGCCCTAGACCTGGGATTTCTTGTCAAAGGCAAAACTGTAAAGACAGACATACACTATTAGGAGCATGCCTCATTTTAATTTTGTGTTATATAAATCAGTGGTAGGTAAAGGATAGAAGACACAACATGGGTGTTTGCTTGTTTCTGAGGCTGGTTCTCTCCGTAATAGCTCAGACTGGCTTTGTGCTCTGTCCTCCTGTGTTAGTCTCCTGAGTGTTGAGATTACAGATGTGTGCCACCGATGCCTGCTTAAAGCAAAGTATTCTTTTTTTATTTTTAACCTGATCAGTTACATGGAAGGTATTCAGGATCCATGAGCACTCTGAAATGTATCCCCGCCCCCCGCCCCCGAACTCTTTCTTTTTCTTTTTCTTTTTTCTTTTTTAGATTTATTTATTTATTATATGGAAGTACACTGTAACTGTCTTCAGACACTCCAGAAAGAGGGAGTCAGATCTCGTTACGGATGGTTGTGAGCCACCATGTGGTTGCTGGGATTTGAACTCCGGACCTTTGGAATAGCAGTCGGGTGCTCTTACCCACTGAGCCATCTCACCAGCCCCCCTGAAATGTATTTCTGTTGTGTGTCAGAGTGGCCATGCACATGTTTATGGCAACAAAAGTTATTAAAGCACTGAAGTTACTAAGGGTCTTGGAGGGTCCACAGAAGGTTGATACTGACAAGTTACTTTGGGGCAAGGAAGGAAACAGTGTATCTTCTTTGGGGCACTTTATTGCTACCTACAAGAAACATATTGCAACATAGCCATGCAGAAATCTTAGTACTCAGTGTGAGTCGTGAATCCAGAAGGTGCTTATGTACAGCTATTGCCTTGCTCCTAGATGGGAGGTGTCTAGCCCATGAGGCTGCATTCCTTTCACCTCTAGAATATGTGTCCTCATTTGATCCTCAGGCTAATAATGCCTGTCACCTACTGAAGGCTTCAATAGGATGTAACATAGAAACTATTTCTTTTTTTTTTTTTTTCAGATCTCTGGTAAGAGTATACCCATTTTCAAATGAAAAAAACTAAATCTTGTAAAAAAAATAGCTAACAAATTGTACAGTCAGCAGGTGTGGTTTGGAATGAGACTGATGCCATCAGCCTGCAGTGACCACGTGCCCAGTGGGACCTCTTCCCTGGGGTGATTGTCTCTGAAGTTGATGCAGCAGTGTTTTCCTGGAAGATAACAACACTTTTATATTGGTACCTGAGATTCATTAGGTAGTATATGAAGTTCATCTTAATGGTCATTAATTTATTTTAATCCAAATCGGAAACATGTACATCATATAAATATACTATGCATGCAATGTAGCAAGCAACAAGCTGGGATTTTGCAAAGTAATCATATCATGCTATAGCTGGGATGTCATACTTGGGAAGTGAAGATTTATGTTCACACAAAAGCTTATGCCCTGTTGCTTATAGTTTTGTTCATCATAGCCCCCCAAATGGAAACAACTCAAATGTCCTTCGATGAGTGGGTGGGTAAATACGGTGTGATATACCCATGTTGTGGCATACAACTCAGCAATGAGAAGAAAGGAAACAGTGGCTTCAGAGAACTATATTAGCAAAACTCACACATCCCAGGGCAGAGGGTAGGGGTTACTAGTATAACATCTTCTAGCATTCCAAGGCCTGGATTCCATCTCCAGCCACAAAAACAAACCAAAACAAAACAGAAACAGAAACAAACTAATGTTAGAAGCTTGAAATGCTATACACTGCATGTATTCATTTAGATGATATAAGCAGACAGCTTTAGAACTGGTGAGTAGTTGTGTTCATGTGAGGTTGTGGAGTGTGCTGCTGTGTGCGCATATGTGTGCTATAGTATAGAAGCCAGAGGAGGGCGTCAATTGTCTTCCTTTATGGCTCTCTGCCTTATTCGCCTAGGACAGGGTCCCTCATATCCTGGAACTTGCTGTTTATCTACTAGGTTAACTGCTCAGCCAGCCCTGATGACTTTTCTGTGTCCATGCCCCCATCAATAATTTCATGTGTGTTCTAGGGATCTGGACTTAGGTCCCCATGCCTTCCTAGCAAGCGTTTTATTGACTGAACCATGTCTCTGGCCATTTTTTAAAATATCTTTAATGCATTTTGTTTGTTTGTTTGTTTGTTTGTTTGTTTGTTTGTTTAGATGGCATAGAGCTGTGTCCACCAACTTAGCCAAGCAAAATGTGTTGGTCCTCAAAGAGGAATCATTGAATGAAAGCAACTTGGGATTTCATGAAAGCCAAAGCAACCCAAAGAGAAACCTGGTAAAGAAGATGAAGAGTGCTGTTGGGAAAATGCTGTCTTGCAAGTGTGGAAGCCAGTCAGCCAGTGCTGGCAGGGAGAGCTTTGTGGAGCAGAGGGAAGCCTCCCCGTCCAAAGCACCGGGCCTGCTGCCTAGACTTGTGAAGGAGCTTCCATCGCCCAGATTATTCACCAATCCAAGCATGAAGAAGCTCTCACAAAATGGTAACCGATGGCAACTTAATATTAAGTGGTCAAGAAAAAGGGTAAAGTGAGGATGGACTGTGGTTGGGATGCTGAATGTCCCCAAAGACCCATGTCCTTGTCCCTTAAGAGCAGGGGCTGATGGGATTTCTATAGTCACTAGAAGCATGCCCAAGCTTGGCATTATGGATCAACCCTTCCACCCCCATTAACCCTCCTCCTCAACTTCTTGATCATAAAGTGGCCTTTGCTCCACTACACTGCCGCAGACCCTCTGGGCCCCCTTGTCTGCGTGGAACGGGTCTCTAGTCGTGGGTGGGCAAAGCGTCGGATGAATTGACAGACAGATGCACCCAGGAGAGGTTCTGTTGGATCTGAATGTATTCTGTCAAGTTGAGCATCATACTTTTTATGCAGAAGACAATAAGGAAGTTGTGTGACATATCCACAAGTTACAAATGAGGTAACCGGAATCTTACATAAAACAGAGGAATGCAAACACAAAAGGTCTAACAGGAACTACCTGGGATAGAATTTATTGTTAACAACTGGGATAAACAAGGGCTCCACCTAAGATTCACTAATCTTAGAAGCCAGGGTCAAGGGCTTCATGCCCTTGCCATAGTTCCTATTTTAGTCTATTGTATAGTCCACCTTCCCCTTAGGCCATTGTAAATACGTGTGTATGGGTGTAACTTCGCTATAGTTCTAAGTATCTATTCTGGTTTCTCCTTTGGTCTGAAACGTCCTTCTTCCTTAGTGATGGTAAATTCCTGTGTAAGGGAGTGACTTAGCTTTTATTCAAAGTGATAGTGTAGTATCAGAGGCTATTCTGATTAGCAACATTCTTACTGAATTTCAAGTCCATGGTCTTGCTCAAGGAAGTTCTAGGACTGTTGGAACACTGGCGGAAGGCTTTAGCTATGTCAGAATTCAATCTTAAAAGGCACTTATAATAGGATAATACTGAAAGAGAGCATGTGGATCCATACACTAGATTAACGCGGGAATGGAACATTAATGTATGGTTTAGAGAGAACGCCAGACTCCAGGAGTGAGTTTCTGTGAAACTCTTTTGCTTCATGAGTAGCTTTCAAGCCTCAGCCTGTTACGCTGGCACTACACACTACCCACCACTGCTATTTGTCACACCTAACAGAGGCCAAAAGGCACTGAACCTGTTGAATCATGGACTGGAAAATATAAGACCCAAACCAAAAGAACTGTTTCCCTCTATAAGTTGATTATCTCGGCTATTTTGTTAGAGTGACAAAAGCTAACCTTCTCCACTATGCATAACAACGCTAAAGAAGCTTGTCTAAAATGCAAAATCTCTGGTTCTGAAAGAACCTAGTGGGGAAACCCCCCTCAATTCTCGATTCGGCGTGCATCCAAGAATCACGAACAGATGACCATCTTGATGTAAAAGCATGAGGTAGTTTAATGACAGAGCTCCGGGCCGACACATATCTCCCACAGGAGACAGAGGTGTCGACCACATGGTGGAGCCATAATGGCGGAGCTCCGGTTCGAAACGTATCTCACACAGGAGACAGTGGTTTCGACCCCGAGGCTTGGAAGCTAGGGACTTTTATAGAAAAGGGGTGGGGCTGGGGGAGGAATTGGTGCAGTTTCACATGATTGGTCCATTTAAACATCAACAGACTGTCAGAAGGGCGGGAGATAGGGAGGTACCAGGCCAGTCAGGACAGGTAATGATGGGCCTGCACGGGCATGTCCTGGCCTGTTCTGCTATTTTCTCAGCCCCAGGTTTCAAAGCTCACAAACAACTCTTTGGGCTATTTGACATACATTACATGAATCACAGGTCTCAAGTTTTTTATTTTCTTTCAGTTCCACCTAGGTCTGCCGGGTGACAATCTATGTTCTACTCCTGGGCTTCCCTCAGTTGGTTCATATATGTACACAATTTGATACATGTATACAGTTTGAGAAATAGATTATATGGTCTTTAAGGTTTCTCTCAGTCTGGCTAATAAGTTGTCAACTCACTCTAAACTCACTTTTGTTTGTTTGTTTTTTCCAGTCAAGGTTTCTCTGTGTAGCCCTGGCTATCCCAGAACTCACTCTGTAGTCTAGGTGTCTGTCTCAAACACACAGATATCCGAGTGTGTCACCACCTCTCAACTTCTATGCTCAGTTTTAATTTAAATGTATATGCACACATATGCATATATGGGGGCATACATATATATTAGAAAATCAAGCTATAGTAAGATTCTTGGTTTTCTTCTAGAGGAGGTGTACCCCTCCTTCAAACAGTTCATCCCAGCAGCAGAGGATATATAGCGAATTGGAGGAATGAAATTTATAACTATCAAGACATAAAAGAGGCTCATTTTTTGTTTATAAAATTTTTAATTGTATGTGTATGAGTGTTTTGTTTTGTCTGCATGTATGCCTGTGTTCTACATGCCTGCTTGGTGCTCTGAAAAAGCCAGAAGAGGGTATCAGATCCCCTGGCATTTGAGCCACCATGTGCATGTTGGGAATTGAATCCATGTTCTCTGAAAGATACCTGGCTCTCTTTACCGCCAAGACATCTCTCTAACCTATCATCTACATAAGTTTTTAAATCTATTTATCTATGTTTATTCTTTGACAGCTTCATAAATGTGTATAATGGCTTTGGGTGATTTTTTTTACCCCATATCCTCTTTCACTATCATCCCTCTCCTTCAGAAACCCTTTCTCCACTTCCCACAAGCTCCTCTCCACTCACCTCCTCTCTCTCTCTCTCTCTCTCTCGCTCTCTCTATGTGTGTGTGTGTGTGTGAGAGAGAGAGAGAGAGAGAGAGAGAGAGAGAGAGAGAGATGGGGAGAGAGACCCACTGAGTTTAATTAGGTTAGTTTACATGAGCACGGGTGGGAAGTTTATTTGGATAGCTTATTTAGTGGCTATGCCTTTGAAGAAAATGACTCTCCGTGTCCTAGCAACCATTAACTACCAGTAATCCCTGGAGGCAGGGGTGCTATAAGTCTCTCCCCAATCTATAATGTAATGTTGGTGGGCTCAATCTTGAGCAAACAACTACATACATTTGAATATTCTAATGTACTATGGAAGGGCCAAAATCTAACCTTAACTTTAGGTCTTCTGTAATGTAGTAAAGCTACTGTTTGGGGATCTGTGAGTTAATACAATAACATTAATGTTTTCATTGTCTTCTACAGTTGTTTTTCACTTTTTGTTTGTTTCTTTGGATTAGTTTGGTTTTTTGAGACAGGGTTTCTCTGTGTAACAAGCCCTAGAGGTTTGTTTGGGAACTCACTTTTTAGACCAGGCTGGCCTTGAATTCACAGAGATCTGCTTGCCTCTGCATCATAAGTGCAGTGATTAAAGGTATGTGCCACCAATGCAGTTACTTTTTAAAAAGAAAATGGACTTCCAAAGCAATTTTATAGTTTATAGAAACACTAAGCAGAAAAATAAAATTTTTTATCTCCCTTTCCCCTCTAAATTTCCCTTACTAACATAACAACTGGCCTTGGTGTATACAGTACATTTCCTCTACTGATACACCAATGTTGATTCATTTGGGGTTTTTTGTTTGTTTTGTTTTGTTTTGTTTTGTTTTGTTTTGTTTTGTTTTGTTTTGTTTAGACAAGGCAAAGTCTTGGTAGCCTGGAACTTAATATGTATACCAGGCTAGCTTTGAACTCAGAACTTGAACAAAGATCTGGCTTACTGATGAGCTTTTAAATGAACACAGCTTACATTGGGATTCTTTCTTTTTGTTTGGTTAGTTGGTTGGTTGATTTGGTTTGTTTCTTTGTTTTTGAAACAGGGTCTAGTTGCGTGTTACTGAATGGTCTGGTGCTCACAAAGATCTGGCTGCTTCTACTTTCCAAGTGCTCAAACTAAAGGCAATGCCATGACACTCAGTAGGATCCATTATTCATTTTCTGTTTCTTTTTAAATGAGCTTTTCAGCACAGTAGCAGGAAAAACGGTCGTACATGTATTACGGGGTCAGACTTACTCCCATGCACACAGAAGAGAAAACCTAATTGTTTCCAGAAACCTCACTTTCAAAAAAATCTTCTTGTTAAAATACCACTAATACAGATATCCACTATCTAGCAATTATCTGACATGGATTAACCAGTGTATTTTCCTGGCAAATAAAGAAACAGCAGGTATGATGATATGCTTTCAATCCTAGCACAAAGGAGGTAGAGGCAGGAGGATCAGGAGTCTACAAGGACAGCATGCATTGGACTACTTGGGAGCTTGTGTCATTTAAAAAAACATGAATAACAAAGAGCAAAGAAATATTCTCTACCCTGATGGGAGAGTCCATCAGAACACAGAGAACTACATCTCTAAGCAAGTGTTCTACCACTGAGCTGCATCTCCAGTGGTTAATCTATTAATCCACACACTGTTTTTGCCTTAGTTGGAATACTCAAGCTCTCAAGTACCATTTCTCCAGAAAATAAGAATGTAGCCCAAACATTACCACCCTGTGTTCTCTGCAACAGAAAAACAATTGCTTTGCTCTATTGAATTCCACAACACTAAAGTCTACTTAATAAAAGAAACAAATAACAACAACAAAACCCTGCTAACTGCCTGATAAGTGCCTCTCACAGAATTTTGCACCAATTAGGCAGTAGAACAGTCATGGTCCCTGCTCTTATGTAGCTATAGCATGGAAGGACTTTTAAACAACATACAGATAATTAGCACATGATGAGCTCTGGGATTTTAGAGGTATTCAGAAATGACATCTTGAAGAAAGACTTGAGATCTGAAGAGTGGATAAGAGTTAGGTAAAGATAGGAGGGGGAAGAGGGGGAGAGAGAGAGAGAGAGAGAGAGAGAGAGAGAGAGAGAGAGAGAGAGATAGCAGATTCCTAGGACAGAAAAATGAACAGATTAAATAATAAAATAAATAAATAAATAATAAATAAATAATAAAATAATAAAAAGGGACTGGAGCAGGCATACAATATGGGAGAAATCCAGGGACAGGGGAGCAGGGAGCCAGGGAGGGGCTGTTTGAGCGTCATGAGCATGTGGTAGGCGACACTGAGGATTGTAAAATCTCATTTAAGAGTGATAAGAAACTGTCATATACCTTCAAGCTGGGATTTATAAAATCTACTTGCATTTTTAAAGACAACAGTGGCTACAGTGTAGAAATTAGGATTAGAGTAAGCATGGATATAGGGAGAAAACTAAATAAGTATAAAATTAATCATGGCAAGGCAGGTATTAGTTTATATTTCTCAGGGCATTGGTGATAGGACAAAAGTAAAAGAGTTAGAAGTAATAACATCTTAGGTGGAGATGGCACTGTGAAATATAATGCAGTGGAGGCGTCCCTGACAGGACCAAGCCAAGGTGCAACAGGTCTGGTATAAAGGCAGCATACTGGGGAAAGGGAGAGGAGTGAGGACTTGGAAAGGGTAGAGGCAGACATGTAGACAGGCAGGCAAATGGGAGCATATATATATACGTGTGTGTGTGTGTGTGTGTGTGTGTGTGTGTACATATATTTATGCCACAGTAAAAGCTTGTGAGACAGTGTTTTGTTAAAAGCATGAACACTCCTTAAGGTGAGCTCAAGGAAGACAGAAGTCTTCTCTGGAGCACAAGGGGCCAAAGCTCCCTCTATCTTGATTTTCAGTGTGATTAGAGACTGTGAAAGAGGGTCTTCTTTCTTTTCTTTTCTTTCCTTTCCTTTTCTTTTCTTTTCTTTTCTTTTCCTTTTTTACTTTTCTTTTCATTTTTGAGGGGTTTCTTTTTATGCAGAAGTCTATACTTAGAGATAACTAAGGGAAATTAGAAATCTTGAGCTTGTGATTATAATAGATCATATGGTGGAAGGCTTTATCAGAGATAGACTAATAATTTATCAGAATTCCATTGATCCGTGTTAGGATTCTGAAGTTCCATAGTCCTAATACAACAGTAGCATAGCAGGGGGAGAAATCTGAAGAGTTTTTCATTCTTTTTTTGTAGCGGTGAATGATTTAATCTGACTGAGTTCCTGGCGGGTCATGCTCACGTTGCACCCACCCAAGAGCTCTCTGGATTCATGAATGAAAGACACACACACACACACACACACACACACAGCTAGCTAATTTAGTTATGCGTTGACTAGCTCAGTGGTTGGGGACTTCTAAACCTCCCCACAGCCAGCATATTCTCCTCTCTGGCATTCCTGACTTAACATCTCTTAAATCTATATTTTGTCTTCTTCCTCTGGCTCCTTCTGAGTGCCCCCCATCTTTGCTGCCTAAGACTCTTCTGTCCAGCCCTTCTGGAGCCCCGCTTTCCTTCTGTACCTACATTTGGGGAGTTACTCCCCCCTGTTCCTTCCCAACGTGGTTCATCCCTACTCCATCCCTGCTCCCTTCTTCTGGAGGAGATCCTGTCTCTCTCCTCCCTGTGTTTCTTCTCCCAGGAACCAAGAAGTCCAGTCTCTCTCTCTCTCTGTCTCTCTCTGTCTCTCTCTGTCTCTCTCTCTCTCTGTCTCTCTCTCTCTGTGTGTGTGTGTGTTTCTTTGTCCACCCACTGGCCATTGGCTCTTTATTAATCAATCAAAACCCAATAGGGGGCAGGAACCTTCAATATTTTGACACACAGATTTCCAATTTGTGGGGTGAATCAAGAAAAAGTATTAGAATCAATTCCCAACACCTTTTATATATCTTAAAACACTCTATCATCATTCAAGCTTTTACTTTCATTTACCAACCTTAAAATACCTTCTTAGACCATCAAATACTTTCTTGGGTTCTCATGAGTTAAGTTTTTGTACCCTCAGACCTCACATAAACTTTACAACTATTTCCTATCCAATTATTAACCATGAAGGAGCCATTGGGTAGCTGATCATTGGAGCAGTCACTGCCAAGTGAGTTCCTTTAGATAAAGAATAGTAAAAGGTTACATCTGAAACCTGCTTATCTTTTAACATGAAGCCTGTGAGCAAGGCAAATCTGTTTGTCTTTTAAAATAGGTGACCTAGTAGTTTCAACTAGCTAATACACTGACTAATGAACTAACAGGATGGTGGATTACATTGGGGTAAGGAGCTAGTTGATTGTTGCTCTCTAGTTGTCAAGTTACAGTTAGCTTACTCGTCAATATGGTCAGAGACCTAAGAGGATAAATTGTAATCTAAGTGACCTATGTATCAATTAAAATGACAGAAACTAGTCCATAGTCCCAGGACTAGCTACCTAGACAGTTGTCCCAGGCTCCTGTGGTTCCCATGGCATCAAGAGAAGAGGCAGTCTTTGGCCATCAGGCCCAGAAGATGAGAGGATTTTTCTGTGGAGGAGGAATATAGGAGAGATCAACCTCACCTTGTCTTTTTCCTTTCTTTTCTTTTCTTTTCTTTTCTTTCTTTCTTTTTTTTTTTTTTCAACACAGGGTTTTTCTGTGTAGCCCTGGCTGTCCTGGAACTCACTCTGTAGACCAGGCTGGCCTCAAAATCCGCCTGCCTCTGCCTCCCAAGTGCTGGGATTAAAGACAACTGCCACCACGTCCAGCTTTCACCTGTCTTAAGCAACGTGTGCCAATCAATTCCTTGGTATTCTGTTTGTCCACAAGTGAGGCCAGGTCCTAGTAGCAGGAGAAGCATTGGTGCACTCTTGCCCAGTAGTTAACATACCACAGTCCAGGAAGAGTTCTTTGTTGTTATGCCCAAATTTTCTTGGAGACTTAGGAGTGGGGGTGTCACCACTAGGATTTGGGAGCCTCTGTTTGCCATAATATGTTGCAGGAAATTAAAAAAGAACTGCCAAGTTCCCATGCTCCATCCAGCTACTCTCTGCCCGCCATCTCTGCTGCCTCCTTGGCTAACCCCATGCAGTGACAGATCGCAGTCTTCCCAGCTCCAGTTCACTGCCTCAGTGTTGCCCATACCCTCTCAGCCATAATCCCCCTGTGGTCAGTGGTCCTACCTTCCAGTAATCCAGTAAAACAAAACTCTAGAAGCTTATAATTAACCAGTCAGATTTATATATCAATAAATTCTCAATTTACAAGATGCCCACACAATAATTTCAGAGCTAATTGATAATAATACAAGTTGCCCACCTAGATCAGATAAGTTATCTCAATTATTCTCTCCCTATATGATATTCATAACTACCTGTGGCTATTTAAAAACCATGAGGGATCCGTCTGCCACCATCTTAGCTTCTCCTCCTCCCTCCTTGAGTCTCTCTCTGTCCCTGCAATTCTCTCGGCATCCTTTTTCCCTGTCCAATCACAGGCCTCCTGCTGCGCTAATATTTTAATGTAATTGGAGAGGGAAAATTCTGCCACAATAATAAGTTTAAACATATTAAATGCCATAGTCAGCAGATCCTCCGACAGGTTTGAGGGCTAGTACCTACCAAGCATATCTGAGTTAAACAATCCTTGTTTTTTGCTATCTGCTCTAAAGTGTACATTGCAAACATCAAACAAGAGGCTAAATAAAACAGTATTGTAATTAACTGTGTCAGCTCTTAACATGACTTCAAATATATTTCTGACACATTAAAGTAGCTATCATGAGACTAGGACTTTAGGTTTTTATCTCTTTTAGATTTAGAGCATTAAAAAAAATCACAGTTTTGAATTGAAGCTCTTTGAGTACACAAATCAAACTTTTAATTCATAAACATGGTTCACAAAGAGACTGGGAACTTTTCTGACCTTTATATGGTGTATCATTATAGAACATGAAAGTATTTTTGGAGACATGTTTCTTTGGTCAGCTCAGATCACATGTTGCTTTTCCTAGGTAGGATGTCTGTGAAGCCACACATCTTTCCATAACAATGATGGCTTCCAGTCCTGTGGTTGCTCTTAATCAAGATGGTGCTGGTGCTATGGTTCTACCTTCTATATTATCCCATACTTAAGATGGCAAACAGCCACGTGTTGCTTATATCCCAGAATGGAGTCAAATTCATGGACAAATGATCTGTACATACCTCAGGAGTGGTTAGATCAATGACTTGGCTCAGAGGAGCCATTGACCAGAGCAGGTGTGTGTGCACTTCAGTGCTGACCCCAACAGACTTAGACCTGTTACGTACATAGAAGCAAGATACTTAAATAACATGGGTGGGGGAGATAAAGCTTAGATTAAGGAAAACTGGAAGGAAGGAGGGTTTTGTTTTGTGAAATATATATATTTCAATTGCTTAGACGGTGTATTGAAGCCAGATTCAATAAATTTAGGAATTAGGACATAGTTCTGATGGATGAGGTATGGATGAGTCCCAACTCTGGGTACCCAGAATCTCAAGGAACCTGGGGTGGACCTAATAGAGAAGGTACAAGCTGTACTAGTAAACCATCATTAGTCAGACAGGGCCTAGGGTTACGAGCACAAGCATACATGGTTCATCTGGTACCAGGATTTTTGAAATAAGGCAGGAGAGTGAAAAGAAAAAGTGCTTGGAAAATGAAGCCTTATCCAGGGAAATGGTCAGACTCACAGAAGCATTTAAATCTGCCAAGGACCAGCCATGGCTTGCTCCAGGTTTAGAGAGAAGGGGTCTGGGAGCAGTGAAATCAAACAACTTGAAGTCAAATAGTGGGTTAAAGCTGGTGGCCTAGGTTCTGATGAGATGGCTTTCCAGTCTCCCCCCCCCTTGTGTGTATGTGTGTGTGTGTGTGTGTGTGTGTGTGTGTGTGTGTGTGTGTTCTGCTCTGCTCTGCTCTAGAAAGCTTTCTCTTGCTGTCCTAAAAACTTTTTGAGAGAGCTAACTTTCTGCTCAAAACAGCTCTCTCTGCTAGAAAAAATTCTAAAAGCTCTCTGGATCTCATGGGGGTTCTGAGCAAAATCAGAAAAGCTGCTATAAAAAGTTTTTGGATCTTTTAACCAAGTCAGAAATCCTGTTAGAAAAATTCTAAAAGTAAATTTGGGGTTTTTCGATTAAAATCAGAAAGCCAGAAAGAATTCTAAAAGAGCTGTGTTTGCTATCCAGAGAAATTCTAAAGAACTGCTATTGCTTTTTACTAGCTCACCTCACTCAGACCAAAAGCTGGCTTTTAATTTATATATCAATTCAGTTATTCCTGGCTCTCTCTGAACCATCCCACAAATCTGCATTCCCTGACTTTAGCCCTTGACTCTTAGAAAAAGGACAGCAAGTTCACTTTTTTTTCACATTGCAAAAGAATTCACAGATCTGCTTCCCGTTGTAAATTTAGTTGGGTGGGACCTTGTTCTGAGATTACCATTCTGACCATACCTCCACTTAAATTTGCTCTGTCCCAGACTGACTCTGAACTCAGGAATCTGCCTGCATTTGTATCTTCTTGTCTTTGTGTCTTTTTGACAAGTTGGGTCATAGTGCAGTTGTCTCTGTTCCTTCAGATCTGTGAAGAAGTTCTAAAATAAAATAAAACTTGAGACCTGTGATTCATGTAATAGCCCAAAGAGTTGTTTGTGAGCTTTGAAGCCTGGGACTGAGAACATAGCAGAACAGGTCAGGACATGCCCGGGCAGGCCCGTCCTAAAGACATTCCTGAGGCTACTTAGCCATAAAGATAAAGAGAATGCAAAGACATGTCCAGACTGGCCTGGTGCCTCCCTATCTCTCGCCCATCTGACATGGGTTAAATGTTAACCAGATGCTCTGCTGTTACCTTGATCTGCACGTACAGTTTGCTGATGATTAAATGAACCAATCATGTGAAACTGCGCCAATTTCTCCCCAGCCCCAGACCCGTTTCTTTAAAAACCTCTAGCTTTCGAGCCTTGTGGTCAACAATTGCTATCTCCTGTGTGAGATATGTGTCGGCCTGGATCTCCATCATTAAACTACCTCATGTGTTTGCATCAAGATGGTCTCTCGTGATTCCTTAGATGCACGCCGACTTGAGACATGAGTGGGGGTTTCCCCACTAGGTTCTTTCATTTGGAGGTTCCACCGAGATCTGTGTGACACCCAGGAACCCCAAAAGACCCCTTGGAGGTACATTTGTGTGAGTCTTGTATGTTGTCTGTTGTCTAAGTGTGGTGCCGTTGAGTTTGTGTTTGGTTTCCACTGAGTTTGTGTTTGGTTTCAGTTTTCTGGCAGCTGCCACTGTGGCCCGTAAGGACCTAGTGACTGCGGGAGAGAGACATCCTAAGGCCTGCAGGCTGCAACCATGGAAGACATTCCATGGGTGAAGGGGGGTCAATGTGGAATCCGACCCCCATCAGGAAGTGGGTGGATATAGAACCTCATCCCCTCGTTTTGGCTGGCTTGTAAGTCCACACGCAGATGTATGTGTTTAGATGTACTAGTGTCTTCTGTCTTTGTTTTGCTCCTGTTTTTTTCTGATTTTTGTTATGGGACAGACAGTGTCAACCCCTTTGTCTCTGACTGTGGACTTGGACTGATATTAGGACAGAATTTATCAGTGATAGTTAAGAAAAACAACTTGGTGCTGCTTTCCCGCGGGGCGGGCCTGCTCCCCTGTGTGCCCCGGGCTGCACAGACCTGGCAGCGCTTTGGGACGTGGCCTCATCCCTGAGCCTGGCTGCCTGAGTAGGGCCGGGCTGGGGGCTCCCGGCTTCAGTGCTGTGGTGGCGCGGTGGTGTGTGGCTAGGGCTCGGTGCAGAGCAGCACACAAACCTTCTGATTGCCTGCTGTTCACTTCTGGGTTCTGCAGGCACCATGGCAGCAGAGGCTGGCTGTGCCCGCAAGTGAGTTGCATCTGATAGTTAACGAGACGCTGAAGTCACAGCCTAAAAAAGAGTGCAGGCGCTGGCCAAGGCGAGGTGCTGCGTAGAAAACCACGGCCCGGGAGGGGGGCAGACCAGGTGGGGAGAACACCGACAGGGAGGTTTCCCTGGGACGCCCGCCCCACCACCACCACGCACTTTACTGCCCACAAGACAGACAAAGTGGAAGAGGGGTGAGGCCCGCAGGGCCCCAAGCCAGCCCCCTGGGCTCCCTAGAGCTGCCGTGATGCCTGCCACAGCTGGGGAAGGGCCGACTAGCATCCAGAGTTGCCACCTCTCCCGCCGCCCCCAAGTGTCTGGGCCTCCCCCCACTGGGGGCCTGCTGATTCCTCCGCTCCCCAGAGCCCACGTGCGCCGACCTCCCCCACCCTCCCACCGCTGTGGGATGGATAGACAGGAAGAAGAGAAAGAGACTGTGAGAGTGGTGGGCCAGGATCACTACGAGTTCCCTGGCTGCTTCTTATACCTGCCTAATTATGTTCTCCTTTCCCCTACATCCCACCTGCCGGTCTTCATGCTTTGACAGTACCAGAGTGCCTCTTGTTAACAGAAAAAGTGCTTTCACTTTGAGATATCAGTGGCCCAGAGCAGCCAAATATGAGAGCTGCACTCCCTTCCCTGCCCCACGTGTTTTCTCTTCTAGGGCAGCCCCGCCCTAAGCTACTAACAGTGAGACTGTTCCAAACTCCAGCTAGAGAGACATCTGCCCAAGGTAAAGAACACCTATAAGTCTAATCGCCAGGCTCTAATGAGGGTTTTGTCACAAAAGTTAGAAAAAAAGACAGGGTAAGTCGGTAAGAAAGTGCAGAGGAGAAAAAAAAAGAGAGAGAGGATAAAGAAGACAGATGTATATAGAGGTCTAGAAAGAAGTGAGCTTAGACTGTAGGGAAGAGCAAAGCAAAGCTTCTGCAGACTCAGGGGAGATAGATGACAGTGGCAAATAGAGAGGTTAACAGTGAAAAACAGTAAGAGAGAGAGAAAGAGAGAGAGAGAGAGGCAAGAGGCAAAAGAAAGAGAAAACAGGAGGGATCATAGACAAGAGAGAAATTTGACTAGAATCTTGGCTGCAGTGATAGGAGAGAAAGAAAAGCCAGGATCTAGACAGAGAATCTGTGCAACAGAAGATCCTAGAAGAATAAAATTAAGTGAGTTAGAGTACCAAGCCTCAGCTAAAAAGGCTCAGCTGTGTCAAACTGAAGTTACTTATTTGGGATACATGCTTCGAGATGGAAAGTAGTGGCTAAAGAAAGCCAGAAAAAAAGACTAACTCAGATCCCCACCCCAACTACACTAAGGCAAGTAAGAGAATTCTTGGGCATCTCTGGCTTCTGCAGACTCTGGATACCTGGGTTGGCAACCTTAGCTGTCCGTTATACCCCCTAACCAAGGAAGGAGAGGTGTTTGTGTGGACCCCAGATCACCAGAAAACCTTTAAAGAAATTAAAAAGGCTCTGCTGATGGCCAGCCATGGCCTTGCCTGACTTAACCAAGCCTTTTCACTCTTTATGTGGAAGAGACAGCAGGGGTTGACAGAGGAGTCGTTACTCAGACTTTGGGACCTTGAAAAAGGCCAGTGGCTTACCTATCCAAGAAGTTAGACCCTGTTGCCAGCAGGTGGTTTTTCTTGTCTGAAAGCTATTGCTGCCATAGCACTGCTTGTCAAGGATGCTGATAAGCTCACTCTGGGACAGCAAATAACTGTAATGGCACCCCACACTCTTGAAAGCATTAGCCAACCGTTCCCATGACCGACAGACACATTATCAGAGCTTTCTGTTGACTAAACGAGTGACCTTCGATCCCCCTGCTGTCCTCAATCCTGCTATCCTACTGCCTGAGACTTCACATACTCATCACCGCACTGACGTTCTGGCAGAAGAAACTGGTACTCAAAATGATCTGAAGGATCAGATCAGCCTTGGCCTGAGAGTTAGAGCGGATACAGGGATGGCAGTAGCTTCATGGTCAAAGGTAAGTGGAAGGCAGGGACAGCAGGTAGACAGAAAGCAAGTGATCTAGGCCAGCAGCCTCCCTGAAGGGACGTCGGCCCAGAAAGCTGAACTTGTGGCTTTGATACAAGCTCTATGAATGGCAAAAAGAAAGTCTACACTGACAGCAGGTATGCTTTTGCCACTGTACGGAGCAATATACAGACAAAGAGGGCTGTTGACATATGCAGAGAAAGACCTAAGATGCTGTGGCTAAAAGAAATCAGATGGCAGATCTAACCGCCAAACAGGCGACCCAAAGAGCAATGATCCTGACAGTCTGAGGACTATCAAGTTATGGACTGGTAAAAGAAACCCTGTATGGAGTAGTAGAAACAGAAGAAGAAAAACTAGTCCTCCCATGGGAAGAAGGACGCAAATATGTTACCAACTTACATTACTTGACCCACTTGGGGGCCAAGAAATTAAAAGGTGTGGTTAACAGACCTGCCTTTGTTGCCAAGGTAAGTCAGGGACTGGCTAAGATATTAGAGACTGATTAAAAGTTACATTGTGCATACAGGCCCCAAAGCTTGGGACAGGTAGAGGATAAATACAACTCTAAAAGAAACCTTGACAAAATTAACCATAGAGACTGGCAAAGACTCACTTCTCCTTCCCCAGGCCCTATTTAGAGCTGAAAATACTCCCTCTTGATTCAGCCTTACTCTTTTTGAGATCCTTTATGGGGCTCCCATGCCCATCACTGTCTTAAATGATGTGTTTAAACCTACATGTTCTTATAATAATAATCTGTATGCTAAGTTAAAAGGCTTGCAGGTGGTATAGAAAGAAGTCTGGTCACAACTGGCTACAGCAAACGAGCTGGGTACCCCAAAGACATCTCACCAGTTCCAGTCGGAGATCTATGTGCACCTGCATCATGCCCAGACCCTCAAGCCTGTTTACTATCCCTTCTTATTCTGTTTTTGTTCCCATGTTAAAGATAGAGTAAATGCAGTACAGCTTATGGTCCTCCAGCGTCAATACCAACCTATAGTTAAGATAAAAGAAGAGTATTATTTCTATTCTCCACATAGAAATATAGACTTGTGAAATTCTAAGATTAGAATTATTTAGTAGAAGAAGAGGGGAATGAAATAAAATTAAACTTGAGATCTGTGATTCATGTAATAGCCCAAAGAGTTGTTTGTGAGCTTTGAAGCCTGGGACTGAGAACATAGCAGAACAGGTCAGGACATGCCCAGGCAGGTCCGTCATTAAGACATTCCTGAGGCTACTTAGCCATAAAGATAAAGAGAATGCAAAGACATGTCCAGACTGGCCTGGTGCCTCCCTATCTCTCGCCCATCTGACATGTGTTAAATGTTAACCAGATGCTCTGCTGTTACCTTGATCTGCACGTACAGTTTGCTGATGATTAAATGAACCAATCATGTGAAACCGCGCCAATTCCTCCCCAGCCCCAGACCTGTTTCTTTAAAAACCTCTAGCTTTCGAGCCTTGTGGTCGACAATTGCTATCTCCTGTGTGAGATACATGTAGGCCCAGAGCTCCATCATTAAACTTCCTCGTGTGTTTGCATCAAGACGGTCTCTCGTGATTCCCTGGGTGCTCGCCGACTCGAGACATGAGTGGGGGTTTCCCCACTAGGTTCTTTCAGGTCCTCATACAATTCATATCACAGCCTTCTATTTTTGCATAGTTGAGAAATTATATATTCTTTTCTAATTAATGTGTTTAGAGTTCTTTTCCACAGCCTTAAAGGGGTATCCTGAAGGTCCCAGCATTTACCATTTTGCTGAGACATTAGCCACACCTTTGCCTCCCTGACTCATGCTGTCTGATTATCATGGAGTCATTAATGTTAACAGGGAAGACATTCCTCAGAGGAATGTACAAACATGTACATTGTTACACAAGCAAACCTTATGCCCATAGTAGGCATCGACCTTGGTGGAGGTCCATGCCTGTTGGCCTTATCTCAGGGGCAGGAAACATGTCATTCTGTCCCTACCAAGGTCACCATTGCTGGTGTTAGGTGGAGTGCCTACAGATTAATGGAGCAGAAAATAAATCCGTTGTGGACAGATCCCAGTGTGGCCAGCACCAGGAGCACTCACCTGTGTTGTGCCTCCCCCACCACTCACCTTGGCATTATGCTATGAAATGTTTCTTGTTTCCAAAACATGTATATCCCGCTGTTCTCTCTTGTTTCTCATTTCCCTCCCTTTAGATATAGTCTCCCCCTCTGATTCTCTCTCTCTCTCTCTCTCTCTCTCTCTCTCTCTCTCTCTCTCTCTCTCTCTCTGCATGTCTGTGTATGCACAGGCATGCAGGCATCTCTGTGTGTTTCCACTCATATTTTACATATGAAGAAAAATGTGCATTGCTTGTCTTTCCAAATATGTCTTATTTCATTTAACATTGTGGTTTCCAGTTTCATTCATTTTCCTGTGAATGTCATTCTTCTTTGTGACTGAACAATATGTTTTGTGCCCCATTTTGTTTATCCATTGATCTGTTGGTAGACATCTATTCTTATTCCATCTATCGGCTATTATGAATACTGCACCAATAAACAAGGATGTACTGAAAGACCCACAACGTGAGGACTCCCCCACATTCTGACTCAGGAGAAGCAACACCCCAAATCACTCACGAGAAATGGTCTTACTGCAAACTGCACGAGGACTTTTATTCAAGAGCGCTCTCGGGCCCACAGTCATACATCACACAGGGGTAGAGGACCGTGGCACCCTGAGTAGCTGTGTAAGGGGGTATTTAAAGGAAGAAACCACAACTCAAGGAGGTAGGGAGGGCATTGTTGGAAAATACCAAAAATACCAGTTAAGAGTCACAAGGAAGTGCAAAGTCATAAGAGTCACAAGGAATACCTGGTAATTGTGCCAGTTATTTCTCAAGACAATTTCTAAGAGCCCCTAACAATAGCACATTTGCATAGCGGGTTCCAGCAATGGTCAGGGTGGGTCAGGGTGACTTTCTTTGAATGAACACTCCTTGAACCCAGGAAGCAGGTGGGTGGAGGAATGTCGCTATCTGTTTTATGATTAGCATAACTTGGAGCATTGAGTCACAGAGGTCATATTCTCTAGCCTGGGCCTAAAGGCCTAGATTTTGCTTTTGCGTTATACTTTTTCATTACAAGCATCCCTATGGAATGTATACAGGAATGATAAAGCTGGAACATAACATGATTCTAGTGTTAGTTTTTGGAGAAATCTTCATCCTGATTCCTTTTCTTTGAGTTTCAAATAACATTTTTTGAAAATTAATTAATTTCTTTACATCTGGATCACAGCTTCCCCTCCCTCCTCTCCTCCCAGTCCCTCCCTGTCACCACCTCTACATCTATACATCTATTCCCTTTGCCTTTCTCTTCAGAAAAGGGGAGGCCAGAAGACTAGATACATCTCCTATTGTGGCAAGACAAGGCAGCCTAGCTAGGAAAAGGGATTCAAAGGCAGGCAGCAGAGCCAGACAACTCCTGGTCCTGCTGTTAGGATTTAGGAGTCCCACATGATGAACTATTTTATATATGTATTAGTTTTACACACATATAATATGCACGAAGGGCAAAGGAAATCACCCATTCCATGCATGCTTTCTGGTTGGTAGTTCAGTCTCTGTGAGCCCCTATGTGCCCAGGTTAGTTGATTCTGTTGGTTTTGCTGTGGTGTCCTTGATCCCTCTAGTTCTTTCAAATCCTTCTTTCCTATCTTCCCCAAGATTCTCCAAGCTCCTCCTAATGTTTATCTGTAGGTCTCTGCATCTGTTTCCATCAGTTGTGTGAATCCCCTCAGATGACAGTTATGCTAGGCTCCTGTCTGCAAGTATGACAGAATATCATTAGTAGGGTCAGGGATGGATTCTCTCTCCTGGTATGTTTCTCAACCTGGGCCATTCCCTCAATTTCTGCTCCATCTTCACCCCTGCATATCTTGTAGGCAGGACAAATTGAAGGTTGAAGGTTTTGTGGCTGGGTTGGTGTCCTCATCCCTCCATTAAAAGTCTTGCCTGGGGGCTAGAGAAATAGCACAGTGGTTAAGAGCACTGGCTGCTCTTCCAAAGGTCCCGAGTTCAATTCCCAGTAACCACATGGTGGCTCACAACCATCTGTAGTGAGTATCTGATGACCTCTTCTGCTGTATGTCTGCAGACAGCGACAGTGTAACCACATACATGACATAAATAAGTACATCTTTTTTTTTTTTTTCTTAAGTCTTGCCTGGTTACAGAAGATGGCCATTTCAGGTTCCATATCCCCCCATTGCTAGGAATCTTATCTAGTGTCACCCTCATCGATTCCTTGGAGTTTCATTGTCCAAGGTTTCTAGGTCATCCAGAGATGCACCCCCTCATCCCCATTCCAATTATCTCTTTCAGTACTCTCTCCTTCCATCCTCTTTCCATCCTGATTGCTACAGTGGTTATAACAGTTTACATCCCACCAGTTGTGAATACTGTTCCTTTTTCTCTATGTCTTCACAATCACTCGTCCTTTGTTTTTGTTTTGTTTGTTTATTTATTTATTTATTTATTGCAGTGAGATGAGTACATTTCCCCAATGGCTAAGGATGTTGAATACCTTTTCCAATATTTATTGGACATTCTTTTCTTTTGAGGACTATTTATGCCATTCTTTAGCACTCTTGTTGATTGAATGATTTGCATATCTAATGTTTAATTTTGGAGTCTCCCCCTGGACAGTCTCACTATATAGCCATGGCTGGCCTGAAACTCACTATGTAACACCAGCTAGCTTTAACCTCACAGAAATTCACCTGCTTCTGGCTCTTGAATACAAGGACTAAAGAAAGGCATGTACCGACATTCCCTATAATTATTAAAGGTCTTTATAGAAGTTATTTCAATATTATATTAATATTGTATTATATTATTGTATACAATATTGTCTGATGTGTAGCTGGCAAATATTTCTTCCCATTCTGTGGGCCATCTCTTCATCTTTCTAATTGATTCCTACATTGTCAGTAAGATTTTAATTCTATCTATCTATCTATCTATCTATCTATCTATCTATCTATCTATCTATCTATCTATCTAGGCATGGTTTCTTTGTGTAGCCCTGTCTGTGCTGAAACTCACTTTACAAAATCAGAGATCTGCCTGCCCCTGCTTTCTAAGAGCTGGGATTAATGGCATGACGCACCACCACCCAACACTTTTTTATTTTTTTAGTGTGACAACATTCTGATAAAAATGTATTTATAGGTACAAGCAGTAAACTGCTTTGGCTCATAGGCCATTGTTCTGTTAACCCAATCTTAAGTCAATTCAACCAATGGATATGGTAAGAAATATATGTATGCATGGCACAGAAGAGTAAGTGTTCAATAAATTTACTCTGAATGAAGTTAGCATCAGAAAACACATGCCTATTTTAACGATAACTGAGTTGTGTGTCACAGACTCCATAATCCAAGGATACATTCACCGTCTTACTGATTTCTTAGGGTCAACAGAAATTAGGGGCAAAGGAATATTAAAGGGCACAGGAAAGGGCCAAGTGCAGAAGTTTGATAAAGCTAAATGATCGTCTCCCGACAGCCAATTACCTACAGAGTGGTACTTAGTGATCATACCACAATGTTGGGAATGCTAGTCAAAGTGTTGTCATGTCAAATGTGCAATGTGTTTTTATAAAGACACAAATCAAAATAAGACGAAGTTTTAAAATGATCCTCTCTCTTGAAAAATGAGCTTCCCATATCTCTTAAATAATTGTCAAATTTGGAAAGCCAAGTTCTGATTCTCAGCATCAGTTCTGATGTTCACCTAGTAACCGGTATACTCTCATCCTTGTCTTCAGCCAGACAAGAGCGGTATTCGAATCCTAACTATGTGTTGCTTAGTTAGACATATATGTTTTAGTTTGAGGTGATGCAATTCTGCTATTGGTCTATATAATCAGACATTTAGCTACTGATTTTTAAATTTTTGTCTGTGTATTTACTTTTGAGACAGAGTCTAAACTGGGTTTAAATGCTGAGTATGGCAGATATGTGAGTCCAGAAGTTGATCTGCCTGCTGACCTTAGGTGTAGGGCTATTGCCAAGAGTGAGGCTCCCTTTTCCTGTGCCTGAGCCAAGCTCTCCACTACCAGCACTTTTCAGTTTGTCAACATCATGTCCTCTTGCTTGCCACAAATGTCCCCTAGAGGTGCCTCAAACTCTCGAGGATGTGTGTGGCAGGTTAAACTTAGGTTCTTCTCAGAGTCCCACATTAGCTAAGTTGTAAGCTATGGTTCTTCACCACTACCCTTGGAGTCATATAGATTGACAAGAAGTAGAATTCCTCTCAGCCACTGACTTGGTGATAAAGGAAATATGTCTCAATAAAACCTACATTTCTGATGCATGTGAGGACTGCAGGCCTACCTTGAGGACGACCTGCCCATCTCTTCTCTCCAGGGTTGCCTACATGAGCTTTTGCTCCTCCCCAGCTCAATGGGACACCTGGCACTGGAACCTGTGTTCAGCTTAGCTTAATCCTTTTGGTATATTACCAGCCATTTTCAGTGCACGTTTTGGCTGTCTTTTGTGGATTTCTTAAATGCTCTTCTCTGTCTTTGAAATACAACATACTTTTTCATATTCTAGTTCTTTTTCTTTACTGGTCACATGGAGGCAGCTTCTAATTGGCCATCTTACTTACACAGCTATGGTATCACTTTATTATCTTGCTTTATTAAATTATTTAGTATTTGTATTTTCTATTTAATGCAAATGGATGTTTTGCCTACATATACGTCAATATACTGTGTGTGTCTCTGTGTGTATATTCGTGTACCTGGGGAGGTCAGAGGACAACTTACGAAAGTTGCTTCTCTCTTTCTACCACATGGGGCCTGGGGATTGAACTTAGGCTTGGTGGCAAGTGGCTTTACCCACTGAGCCATCTCACTAGACCTATGGTAGCATTTGAATTTGCCTTTATGTCTACTGAGTTGAGATTGAACTTACACAAGGAAATACTAAAGAATGCTTTCTACTTGGAGACGGAGAGGCTGGCTCATGAGAGCACTTGCTACTTTTTTTTTTTTTTTTAAGATTTATTTTAGCTGGGTGTGGTGGCACACGCCTTTAATCCCAGCACTCGGGAGGCAGAGGCAGGCGGGTTTCTGAGTTCGAGGCCAGCCTGGTCTACAAAGTGAGTTCCAGGACAGCCAGGGCTACACAGAGAAACCCTGTCTCAACCCCCCCCCCAAAAAAAAAAGAGATTTTTTTATTTTTATATGTAAGTACACTGTAGCTGTCTTCAGACACACCAGGAGAGGGTGTCAGATGTTATTAAGGATGATTGTAAGCCACTGTGTGGTTGGGATTTGACCTCAGGACCTTTGGAAGAGCTGTCAGTACTCTTAACCACTGAGCCATCTCTCCAGCCCCTGCATTTGCTACTTTTAAAGGACCCAGGAACATTTCTTAGTACCCACATGGGGGCTCATAACAGTCTGTAACTCCAGTTACAGGCAATCTGATGCCATCTACAGGCCTCAGCAAGCACTATACACTTGATGCACTCATACATAAAATGAATAAATCTTTAAAAAATGTTTAAGAAAAGGCTCCTAGATATGAGACATCCATACTATGGTGTGTGAGTGACTGAGTCTTGGTAGCATTTCAGGAGAACAAATGTAAAGTCTGCTTCATGACACTGACTCAACCCTCATAGTTGAAGGTTCCTTTTCCTAATCCCTCATGGCCAAAGTGAGAACCAGGCAGGACAAAGTTATGTGTCTAAAGAAGAAATCACTATGTCAAGACTATGGCCATTACATGTGACAACTATGTAGAGCAGAAATCCTAACACCAGAAAAGCAAATCTGTTTTTTATTTTCAATCCAAGGAATAAAGTTTCCAAGGCAGTAGAGCTGCATATAACACCATCTGTCCACAGCGGTGTTATATGCAGCTTCCTAACTATTTTGCTTAGGAAGACTGTTTGCAACTGTGATCTTGACATAGTCTTTTCTCCTCTTCTTCCTCCTCTTTAAGCAACAATACAGCTTGATGTTGTAGAAGCAGAGACAGAAGAGGTAACTGGAGGAAATGGGCTTCTCCGCGCCAAGAGAACCACCAAGCGATTATCTGTGACATCACTTCCTTCAGGGCTGCAGAAGGTAAGGTGCTAGCATCAACTTGCTTCGAAAGACCTACATAAATTGGTTTCTCTGGGTGTCTTCATTGCTGTGAAGAGACACCATGACCAAAGCAACTCTTATAAAGGACAGCATTTAATTGGGGCTAGCTTATAGTTTTAGAGGTTCAGTCCATTATCATGGCAGGAAGCATGGCAGAGAAAGTGCTGGAGAAGGAACTGAGAATTCTACATATTGATCCAAAGGCAGCCAGGATCTCCTCTGCATTGGCCGGAGCTTGAACATTGGATCTCACAGCCCATACCCACAGTGACGGACTTCCCCTAAGAAGGCCACACCCATTCCAACAAGGACACACCTAATAATGTCACTCCCTGTGAGCCAAGCATTTAAATATAGGAGTCTATGGGGGCCAAACCTATTTAAACCACTGTTGGAGTTTGTCAAAAGACCCTCACACACAAAAACCACAGAGACCATCATTGATGCAAACTGCATGAGGATTTTTATTGATCCAACATGTTGGGGACCCTCCTCTCAGCACACATGCCAGAGGAGAGACCCAGAACAAAGAAAGAACACACTTTATATACCTTGTAAGGGGCAGATTTGGGAAACAACATAGCTGGTTCATTCTAATTGGTGTAGCAAGTAGCCTTTTCAGGCATTGGTTGGTTTGCATAGTGACTACCTTTGGCCTAGTGACTCACTTTGTTTGCCCCCATGGTAGGTTATTATGACTTGGTCAGCAAAGTAATAGTACATTTTGAACTTATGGGTCAGCTATTAACGTCACAACTATCGACAAGGTCAAGGTGGCTTGTGGTTTTTGTTTCTCAGAATTCAGTGTGGGGCGAGGTAAGGTGATTTCTCTGGGAGCTGCTATCTTGTTATGGTTATTTTTCTGAGAACAGTTCATTTTGTTTTGGCAGCTGTAGACTCAGTCATTTTGACTGTTATGTTTCTGAAAGTCCCTTAGGAGGGGAAGGGGCTAGGTGGTCTTGAACTTATTTTGGATATTACACCACCACACTGTGTCTTGACAAAACCATTTTCTAACTTCATTCACCCAGAGTAACCCCGTGCACCCTCTGCTTGTGCTTCCAAGAATTTAAGGTACAATAAGGGTAATTTCCAGATCAGATCTTTCTACTTCTGAGTTCAAATTATTCAGCTCTTCCAGTCTGCCCTACATTAATTTGGACCTTTGTGAATACTCAATGAATTGTTCAAAAGTTGAGGTCACACAGTAGGAATGTGGCTGACCTAGATGCTATGTGCATGGTGGTGTTGCCCAATTACACCCACAAGGCAGCTCATAACTGTGCCAGTCCCAGCGTATCTGACACCTTCACACAGCCATATATGCAGGCACAGCAATGGACATAAAATAAAAAATTTTTAAAAATTGGATGAGCCGGAATCTAAACGAAGGATATCTTTTTGTTTTGTTTTTTGTTGTTGTTTTGTTTTTCTTTCCTTTAGGATAGGGTTTTCTTGAGTTCCTGGCTAGCTTGGAACTCATTCTGTTGACCAGAGTGGGCTCAAACTCAGTGGTCTGCCTGCCTCTGCCTCCCAGGTACCACCACACCCAGGTATTTTATTTTTATTACATGTTTATTTGTGACGGGGCTTTGTACAACATGTGAAAAGTTTTCCTTATCTGTCTCTCTCCTTTTACCATGAGTCTTGGGGGCTCTAACTTAGGTCCTCAGGCTTCGGGGTACCTGTCCCCACAGATCCATACGGCTGACCCTTATCTTTGGAGAATATGAGACCAAGGTGTTCAGATTAAGGCCTAGTATTTTTCTCATGTTATTATTTATTTCTAGACAGGGTCTCACTATACAGTCCTGGCTGGTTCTGAACTCATTATGCAGACAAGGCTGGTCTCAAATTCACAGAAAAAGTGTATGACATTACACCCAACTTGGTTTTGTACTTTATTTTATTTTTTTTTAGACAGGGTTTCTCTGTATAGCCCTGGTTGTCCTGGAACTCACTGTGTATACCAGGCTGACCTTGAACTCAGAAATCCACCTGCCTCTGCCTCCAGAGTGCTGGGATTAAAGGTGTGCACCATCACTACCAGGCCCAGGGTGTTCTAATTGCTTAAAAAATTCAACTCAGAAAATGGCTGCAGTTCTCTAAGGCAGGCAGTCATACTGCCTCACTTTATGGATGACTCTGGGACTTTATTAATTGATGAAAGTGAGGGGGAGAGTCAGGCTTCCAATAAAGGCTGAGTGCTCCCATTCATAGTTTCTCCCATTTTTGTTTTCTTTCTTTCTTTCTTTTTTCTTTTTTGTGGTTCTGGGAATTGAATTCATGCCTAACACATAACGATCACATACTGGATCAATGAGCCAAACTCCTCCTCCCTCCCAGCTCCATTGTTAAATACTGTGTATTAAGTGTACAGTGTGATAGCCACCTGTGACAATACTAATTTGAATGGATGGAATTAAATATGTAGTTTCTCAGATGGGGTGGTGATGGCAACACACACCTTTAATCCCAGGAGGGAGAGGCTGGCAGATTTCTGAGTTGGAGGCCAGCCTGGTCTACAGAGAGTTCCAGGACAGCCAGGGCTTCACAGAAAAATGATATCAAAAAGCCCAAAAGTTCTAGTTTCTCAGTTACAATAGCCACTGAAGTACCAATAACCACATGTAGCTAGTGTCGTTTTGTACAGTAAACCACAGATAAACAGTTCTACCCTTGCAGAGGGGCAGAAGTTTCCATCAAATACTCTTGACTGTCACTCTTAGTACACAATAGTAGTTTTGAATTTTGCTTCTGAGTTATCAGGTGCCTCTATGTTCTAGGCTATTCCTGGGTTTACAGATTACAGGGGAGTCTTCTCATTGTATAAATGGCAGTGGCAGGAAGATGAAAATTTTTCGCTATAATTAAGGATTTCTAGGTACCAAAAGTAACACCCAGCTTGGTTTTGTATTTTATCAGAGGTTAGCACTTGGTTATATAGGGTTTTAACTAGCCCTCAGAATGCTCCCAAAATTATGTATGAATCACTTGCCCAGATTTTAAAAGTCGGACATTTCAAATAAAAATGTTCCTTTTGAAACTTCCTTTGGAAAACAGGAAGCTTCAGAAACAGAAACTTGTAGGGTTGTAGAGATGCTCTCTACAGAAGGCCTGTTCTGTTCGGGCCACTCATCCTCACTCAACCTGGTTGACTCAGCACCTAACTTTGCAATAATTATCCTGGGAAAGCACAGCAACACTTAGTAACCACCAATTACCGTAGATGCTTTAGAATCGTACTTAGCATGATGCGGTGCATACCTCTACTCCTGGCACTCAGGAGACGTGTGTGTGTGTGTGTGTGTGTGTGCATGTGTACCCAGACTGGGGCACATGGTAAGTTCCAGGCTTGCTTGGGCTTATATGGCAAAATCTGGAGTCAAAATAAAAACCCAAAGACCCAAATGGGATCTTTAGATGGATCAGGGCAAGTTCAGTGTGGGTCAACTAGCAGGCACTCAATGATGGCTCTGAGGCTTTCAAAGTGTAGGGCCTAAACATGACCTCAGAACCACTTTCTGCACAGCTGATCAAGTACAAGGGGAATGGAGAGAGGGGCCAGCAGGTTTCAGCACCCAGGAATGAGTTCCCACAGTGATGTTATTGGGGCAGGTACTTGTAATCAGTAAACCAGGGACAGGGGTAAAGTGCCAAGCATGGTCAAGAAGAATCCAGGCAAGGCTTCTTTATTTCTGGACTGCCATGGAGGTAAGAAAACCCAGAGACACAAGAAAAACTGAAAACTGGATTCAGTGTAATGAGTTTTTTTGTGGCAATGGCCCGTGTCAACCCAGTGTGCAATGTGTTCTGCAGGCTGAACAAACTGTTGTCTTTTCCAATGACTTGCTTTTTTCCCTGACACTGTCTATCCTTATGAACCAAATAATCTCATTTCTCTGCATCCTATAGAACTCTTTAAAGAGTACTCTGGGCACAAAGGAAATACAGGGTGTGCAGAGAATATGAATATGAATTTCAACTGTTACCTGGCAAACAATGACTTATCAAGAGAATGTCCGAGGGGGGCTACTGGTTGCTAGTGCAGAACTGACACATATCTTAATGGCATGTTTTGCATTTTGACAATAGGCACAATATTCATCAAAAAAGAGACCACACTTCCCAGCACTTAAAAAGAAGAAGCGGAGCATGGAAGCCATTCTCCAGAAATCAGAGCTGACCGTAGGCAAGCTTCAAATGCAGGTAGTGGGCAGACTCGCCTTTTCTGTCTCAGAAGCTCCCAAGGCCAGGCTTAACTGAACATCTTGCCCTGCAAGACAGCAAGGCGTGGTACCTAATTAACAAGTACCATTAAGAGATACTTAATGTCAGTGGGGGGTGTCTGAGAGTGGGGAAGGGACTGCTAAGGAGAACTAGGATGACACTGAGTCATATTAAACGAATTCCATTAACACAAGGCACACACAGGCTTGAGCAGAAATGAGGTCGTCTTAACCCCTGTGTGGTAAATCTGTTTTCAAGCTCTGTTTGCTATAAGCTGAATTAGAATTCTCCTTTGGCACTCTCAGAAAAAACAAGCACATCTTTGCTTTCAGCAGTTTCATTTCTTTGTCTCTTTGTGTCTATCATAGGTGGATGACCTCATAGAAACAGTGACTGACAAATCCATGAAGCTTCTGGAACAAAGGCACGCTGAGCTTAAGCAGTGTGAGTTTCTAGGGGCTGAGATCCTTCAGTCTTCGAAGCAATTCCAAAGGCTTTCCAAGAGAACCACGAGGAAGTATAAGCTGCGACGAGCATGCTTCCCATGCACCTGCTGCTGCTGCTGCTGAGTTCCCAGTACACAGCTCAGCTACCAAGGGGAGGGACCCTGCCTCAAACAGGGTAGACAAGCAGCAGCCAACGCTACCATCTGAATCTAGCCACATGCTACAGCAGGTGCACGCCCTCACACATAAGCATGCAAACATATGTACCATGTATGCATGCTCCCAAAGAAGTATTTTTTAAAAAGATTCTTTAAAACAAAATGATAGAAGAAGCATTTACCAACCACATTCCTCAAGGACTAAGAGAGAGCTGTAGAAAAGCAACACAGATGGACTGATTTCATACGACAGCCATTCTTAACAGTGTGAAAGCTTCCCCTACAATAGACCCACGCCATAAGTACTCATCATGGCCCTCTAAGGCCTACTCATGGACTCCATTTTCTCAAGTTTTACTAACATCTTCTAGAAATCTATTCATTTTCTCATGTGTATCCCAAACGCCATCTTAGATAATCCTTACCTGGTTCGCTAAGGCAAGTGTTAGCAGTTACCTAGAGTTTTGAATGAGCACAAAGATCCACCTTGAGACATTTTATTAAATATTTTCAGATGCTGATTTCTATGTTTAAGGATAAAAATGTATTTAAAAAATACATATATATGGGATACATTTCCGTTCTGTGAAGAAATATGAACGACACATGAATACTTGAAAGCAAAGTACTTCAATGCTGAAGTTGAAATATCCCAAAAGTACAACACACTGAACCCAGGAAGCCCATGCAGCTATTCGCTGTCCCTGTAAATGGCGACGGTCAGTCCATCTATGGCTTAGGGTCTGCTTCCATGGTGCTTTCTTGAGCTTCATCCACCTCTGACAGCTTGTCATCATCTGTAGTTAAGAAGACACAGAACCTTACTCCATGTCACCTACATTTTGTGCCTAGTAATGCATGAGAAGTTTTATTTTGCATTAGCAAATATGGTTATGTATGCAGCCCCTGCGCAACCCCCACAACGTAATTGTTATAGTTGATTATTTTTACATATTATTAAGAGCATATAATTTGTGTGATAGATTTCATTAAAACCAAAGAACTAAAATCTAGGTCTTAGCCTGATTAAAAAAAAAAACAAAAAAAAAAAAACCAAACAATCAGACATCAGAGAACACAGAAAATTCTACTTAGTTACAGTCACAAGAAAGTTCAAGTCTTTTTCTCAATGTGCCCCCATTTGCTAAGCATGCAGGCAGCGCCTAGCACACCAATGACTTACTGTAGTCTGACCCTGTCCCCATTACTCTTAAGGTTTTCTTTTTTTTGTTTGTTTTGTTTTGTTTTTCGAGACAGGGTTTCTCTGTATAGCCCTGGCTGTCCTGGAACTCACTTTGTAGACCAGGCTGGCCTTGAACTGAGAAATCCGCCTGCCTCTGCCTCCCAAGCGCTGGGATTAAAGGCGTGCGCCACCACGCTCAGCTTGAAGTTTTCTTATTACTAGACATATATGCAAAGCACAAATGACCACAAAAAAAATCATTGCTCTTCTGTTTGTATATATAAAGTTCAACAGATGAGGGTTTTCTAATGCCATCCAGATATACCACTCGATTCTGGAGGTAGACTCTCTCAGCAAAGGATTCCCCAATCATTTAAAATCTCCATAGGCAGTAACTTTGGAATGTTTTTTCACTTACTCTCCAATGTCTGTTGAAGTTCATGGATGGTACTAAGAAGAACGTGAAATTGTTTCCGTCTCAATTCCAGCTGTGTTAAGAAGAAAACAACTTATATAAGTTTGTCTCTAAATACACATACACACATACAAACAAACATGTAGAGGCTAACATATATATTCAAATACCTTATCTTCAACACTTTCTTTAATATGTGAGAGATGCTCTAATTCTTTGCCCAGAGCCTCTAGCTCCCTAGGGGGACAAAATAAAACAAAACAATGTCATATTTTGCTACTTAAGGGAAAACTTAAATAGTATTTTGGCCACAAAATAATATTCTGTAAATAAAAGGGTTTTGAGAGATGGCTCAGCACTTAAGAGCACTTGCTTCTACTTCAGAAGACCAAGGTTCTTTCTATTCCTAATACCCACACAGTGGCTCACAACTGTCTGTGACTCTAGTCACAGGGATCTGCTGCCCTCTCCTGGCTGCCATGGGCACCAGGCATGCAAGTGGCACCCATACATATATATGTATGCATAACACCCATTAAAAAAAAAAAGGAATCCAAGATTTTGAAACTGAGGATGATTTCCTAGCTCCTAAATTATATTATAGATACAAATTTTAAAATAACAAAATAATATAATTTCATAATTTATTTTAGACATATCTATTTGTATCTCTAAATAATATACAGTATTAGTATAAAATATTTGACGGAGTTTTTAATTTTCATAAATGATGTTTCAGAAAGTGTCTTTTCATTAGTGTCTTTTTTTTTTGTTGTTTACTGTTTGTGTATCTTCAGTGGTTTTAAAGATGTGCATGTAGCATAATCTTTATTGGTATTCAATACTCTGTTATCGTAAGAGAATAAAATACACATATCCATTTCCTCTGGGGGTACATTCCACACATGTTCTGAACCAATAGGGAGTGACCCGGAGATGGTAAGGCAGCGCAAGACCATGTGATACTAAAGGGTGATCCTCCCTCTGGGTGGTGGTGTTTATCTGAGAAGGTAGTGTGCAGTGTAGTTCTTCAGCACTGTGTTTGAAGGCCAGCTCCCGGTAAAGCTCTACACTCACTTCAGTGTCTCATGCCTGTCTGGGTGATGCTGGATCACTTTGGCCAAAGCGTCATATTCTGAAAGACAAGAAAATATTTGCCAAATTAAGGCACTTTTTAAACCTGGGTTATCAAAAAGAAATGTGTAAATGAAAATAACTCTTATTCACTTTCTTAAGGAAATGAGAATAATGTGGTCTTTGCACATGCCTTTGATCCCAGCACTTGTGAGGCAGAGGCCACTGGATCTGTTCGCTCCAGGCTAGCCTGATCTAAATAAATAGCAAGTTTTAGGACAGCCAGGAAAAATTACACAGAAACATCCTGTCTTGAAAAAGACCAAAAAACAAAGCAAAAGCAAGAAAACAAACCAAAGCAAAGCAAATCCCTCAATTCAGTCATAAGTATGTCATAATGACCTCATGTCCCAAGCAGGGGTCCTCACTCTCACTTCCGGTGTTCCAGTCATGTGACAGAATGAGAAGTGGGCAGCAGTGCACACAAGACTTAGGATCACCATCAAATGACTGATTCAAAAGTTCTTAACTTCCTCACACCCTCGTCAAAACAAACGAAGAAAATACATCTTTCTGGACCAGTTTCATAAATCTTAGATTCTATGAATCTAAGCTATAAAACCTCACATTTATCAAATAACAGCATTTTCTATTTCTGTTTAGTTTTTCACAATACTGTCATGGTTATTCTGTCTGTTTGTCTGTCTTCCTTTCTCTTTCATCTGTCTACCTATTTAATTTAGAGCTAAGTTTCTACTAGACCCAATTATGATACTCACTGATTGATTGATTGATGAGAGGTAGGTTTCCACCGAACCCAGGCTGACCTAGAATCTGTAACCTGCATGCCTTAGCCAAGTGATGGCAGTTCAAGGATGTGCCATAACAAACACTTCAAACACTGCTCTTTATCTTTGCCCAATTCATGTAATAGGCGCAATATTCCTACTATTAATTTCCACTTGGCAGTGGTGGCGCATGCCTTTAATCCCAGCACTTGGGAGGCAGAGGCAGGTGGATTTTTGAGTTCGAGGCCAGCCTGGTCTACAGAGTGATTCCAGGACAGCCAGGGCTACAGAGAAACCCTGTCTCAGAAAACCAAAAAAAAAAAAAAAAATCCAGGGCTAGAGAGATGGCTCAGTAGTTAAGAGGATATACTAATGTGTTACAGAACCCAATTTAGTTTTCAGCACTCATGTGTAGTTCACAACTGCCTCAAATCCAGGGATGAGATGGCCTCCATGGGCACCTGCTCTCCGCTGTACAGAGACACATGTATGACATTAAAATTACATATGTTTATTTTATTTTATATATCTGTGTGTTGGAGGGCTATGGCACAGTGAGGGACTCACTTCTCTTCTTCTACCACGTGGGTCTTAGGGCTTAAGCTCAGGGCGTCACGCTTGGTGGCAAGTGTTCTTGCCCACTGGGCCAACTTGCTGTCTCTTCACTTTAACTTTTATTAGGTAATTCTGTAGATAACATTTGTTTGCTTTGTGAATAATAAAAAGTTAAATTTCTTTTCCATTTTCTTTTTCTGAAAGTAGTTTCATTAAACTAGCAAATAAACACCTCAGTCTGTCATATTGTTCACATTTGGAGATTAACTGTAACACTGCTTAGGAAAAAAATCTATAGATAGTAAAAAATACTGAAATATTCTTGGATAAACAATAAAACTCATCAGAATAAAATCTTTTTCATCACACCTTGCCTTCTCTATGTTAAGTAACAGAGATCTAAGTATAAGTGTAATTGTATTTTCTGTAAACTGATTCATGTTGCAGAATTTACTTTTCAATATTAAAAACTTTATGTAACTTGAAATCAGGAATAAAATATCTGCAACCTAAATCCTTCAAATTCTTACCTTGTCGATTTTTTCGTATTCGTTTTGCTTGAAGAATCTGCTTTTTACACTCAGCAATTTTTTCATGTGCTCCAGCAATACTACATTCTATTTTTAAAAAAGATAGTTATAATAACATATATAATCTGTGCTTTTAAATAGACATTCCACTGATAACACAATAGACAATGGCATTCTAAAAATATCTACAACACGAAGTGCTGCATGTTATTATTCAACACTGTGGCTGCTGACAGCTGACTCTTAATTACTGATATTTTACTTTAATCCACATATTGTTATCAGATAGCTTTAAACCACAAAAATACAATTCCAGAAAGAATTACTATGTTTACCTATTTCTTTGTATATTTTTTCATAATTTTCCATTTCTCTGAGATTCATATCATATACCAGCAATGTTTTGCCCATTGAAAATTCACACTGGGACAGAGTGCTCAGCATGCGTTGGTACTGGCTATACCTATGAAAAAGAAAAAGGGAATCAAAAGGAATTGTACACTAAACCAAGTTCTGACAAAATTGCTTAACTTAGAACAGCTTAGAACATCTACTCTTACTATTTTCTTTGCTAGAATGCTGTAAGTGAATTTATAAGTTGTTCTGGTTACAAAGGCAAAATGAGACTACTGTGCTCATCTCATCTAAGCATTCGTCTGCATCTTAAATCCAACTATATTAAACCCCAACTATATTTTGACTAAGAGTTTCTTCAGAATTCTGTTCTCATCATTTTCATACTTAAGCAGAAAGTAAATCCAGCAAAATTAGTATAAAATTAGTATGTAATTATTAGAATGTGTGATGGTTTGTATATTCTCTGACCAGGGAGTGGCACCATCTGGAGGTGTGGCCTGGTTGGAATAGGTGTGTCACTGTGGGTGTGGGCTTAATATTCTCATGCTAGTTGCCTGGAAGTCAGTCTTCCACTAGCAGCCTTTGGATGAAGACATAGAACTCTCAGCTCCTCCTGCACCATGCCTGCCTGGATGCTGCCATGCTCCCACCTTGATGATAATGATCTGAACCTCTGAACCTGTAAGCCAGCCCCAATTAAATGTTGTTTTTATAAGACTTGCCTTGGTCATGGTGTCTGTGCACAGCAGTAAAACCCTAACTAATACAGTATGTAATTATTAGTATATAATTATTTTGCAGCAACTTAAATTTAACTTAACAAAGAAAAAACCTTCCTTTGCTAAAAGTAATCAAATTATTAAGCCTTCATTTCTTCTTTTACTAATGTCCTATCTGCATATTATACAAACATAAAGGAGACCTCCAAATAGAAGAACAGAAAAAACAAAAAAAAAAAAAACAAAAACAAACAAATAAATAAACCAAACTTCTGATCAGTCTAGAGGTGGCCGCACTGGACAGATAAGGTAAATTGAACTATTTAACATGGCCTTAATAAAGTTCCACCAGGATACTGATACAGAAGCGTCAGTGGAATAAAGTACCCTTCCTCTTGGGATCCAGAGTTGCACCATTTAATGAAGCTTTTCACGAGGAGATTAATTCTCCGATCATCCCCAGCACCATCTCCATCAATCAGAAGACGTTTCCGTATAACTTCGTCTGGAGGAAAAAAGATGAATGAGAATTAAAACGAATATTTGGTTCTGAGCAACTCTCAAGACAACAGTATATAACTACTCATTTGCTCAATGAAAAGAAAATTACTGAAAAATAAATACATTTAATGCCATCAGTTGAGGTGAACACAAAAATGATAAATTTTACGTGCATCTTGACACAATTAAAAATCTTTCTTCTATTTTTCTCTTCAAAGAAAAGTGATTGTCCAAGGTATATCTGCCTGTCCTAGGGGCTGAGGTCTTAGGTAAAACTCTACCCTCACAATTGGCATTCTATGGGTTGTTGAGAGGAAATTTTCAGGTATATCAGAAAGGCTAAGTCAATAATTGTTAAGAGAACTACTTTTGAAGCAAAAAAAGAAAAAAAAATGAAAAGAAGAAAAAAAAGCTGTCTAAAGTAAAGGAAGCCAGAACTGTGCAGATCTTCAGCTAAGTAAGGCACTGACAGAAAGAACTGAGAAAGTTTCCTTCCATGTAGTATCAAGTTACAAAAAAGAGTAACAGGGCAGAGAAAAAGGAAAAGATTCATGAAGTAACACAATTTCCTTGTTAAACACTCCAAAACAACACTGTCTCATCCTTTCTGAGAGCCAGTGCAGGCTGACCTGCAGTTCACTGTGCAGCCTCTGCTGCCACAAGATGGGATAACAGGTATGAGCCTGACTTCCGGGTCTCATTTTTTACACCAATGCAAAGAGAAAATAGAACATAAAAGTAGTGCAAAATGATGCTGAGAACAAATGGGGTTCAACCAGCCTGAGCTAATGTGTGTGTGTGTGTGTGTAGTATGTATGTATGTATGCATGTATGTACTTAATGTATGTGAGTGCATACATGGTCACTGTCTTCAGGCATACCAGAAGGGGGCATCGAATCCCATTACAGATGGTTGTTAGCCACCATGTGGTTGCTAGGAATTGAACTCAGGGCCTCTGGAAGAGCAGTCAGTGCTCTTAACCATCTCTCGAGCCCCTGAGCTAGTGTTCTTACCAGAACCAAGTAGTGCTGGGCTACAATCACAAAGGCAAATGAAAATGGAGAAAAATCATTTCCTTCTACCAGATCATAACTCAGTAATCAAACTATTGCCAAGACTTCCATCACTGTACTTACTGTTACACGTGTACACGTGGATACAGTTAATCATGTTACACATGTAGGCGTGGATACAGTTAATCACGTTACACGTGTAGACATGGATACAGTTAATCATGTTACACGTGTAGAAGTGGATACAGTTAATCATGTTACACATGTAGGCGTGGATACAGTTAATCATGTTACATATGCAGACGTGGACACAGTTAATCATGTTACACGTGTAGACGTGGATACAGTTAATCATGTTACACGTGTAGGCGTGGATACAGTTAATCATGTTACACATGCAGACGTGGATACAGTTAGTCATGTTACACGTGTAGACGTGGATACAGTTAATCATGTTACATATGCAGACGTGGATACAGTTAATCATGTTACACGTGTAGGCGTGGATACAGTTAATCATGCTACACCTGTAGACATGGATACAGTTAATCATGCTACATATGCAGACGTGGATACAGTTAATCATGCTACACGTGTAGGTGTGGATACAGTTAATCATGCTACATATGCAGACGTGGGTACAGTTAATCATGCTTGAAAGGGGTATACTTATATCCTGCCCCCAGAAAAAGTATTTTGAGTTTTGACCCAGGCTCTCTCTATGCTGAGGAGGAGCTTACTCTGAAACTGCAGCAGAGGCTGGAATTACGGATATGCAGCACCATGCACAACAGACATAAAGAGATGTTTTTGTTTTTGTTTTTTTTTTTTTTTTGATAGTAATGCCTCTAACATTTATTCTTTTTTTTTTTCCATTTTTTATTAGGTATTTAGCTCATTTACATTTCCAATGCTATACCAAAAGTCCCCCATACCCACCCACCCCCACTCCCCTCCCCACCCACTCCCCCTTTTTGGCCCTGGCGTTACCCTGTACTGGGGCATATAAAGTTTGTGTGTCCAATGGGCCTCTCTTTCCAGTGATGGCCGACTAGGCCATCTTTTGATACATATGCAGCTAGAGTCAAGTAAAGAGATGTTTTTAGCAGTGTTGTTTGCAGTACAATGACTACAGACCTAAACATTGAGGCTTGTTAAATTATGATGCATTCAAATAATATTAGGAGGATAATGCCAAAACAACCTCTTTAGATAATTAAAGTAACTTCTGAGAAGCAGAGGATGTTGTCCAATGTGTAGAAAAAAAAAATTCAGAAAATATCTCTGGAGATAATCACAGGTAATGAACAATATTAATGATTGTTTCTGATAAGCAGATTACAGATGGAAATGAGAGATGATTTTCTTAGATACTGTTTTATCATTTTTGTTTACCTTCTGGGTTTTCACGTTCTTTTAAACTCAGTTCATTATGCTTTGAATACAAATGTAAAGGATGAATACTCCTGGAGATCCTCCATGCGTCAACAGCAAAGTCTCTGACAAGAGCTCCACTGTGAAAGCATAAGGGTGTAAGCACGAGTGCAGTGGGGACAGGCCCAAAGGACACCCTTAGCAGAAACCTTTAGAATAGCTTTCTTTGAAACGTTGTTCAAAGTACAGATTTATCTGATCATCTAAATGTGTTTTAAAAATACTAATGTTTTCAAGCTTTAATTACCAAACAACTTGAAGAGATCAAGGTAAATAAGACATAGTCCTTAAAGAGATTAAAATGCAGAATTTCTGAGTACACACACACACACTCTCACACACACTTCTGTCACACACACATTTTGGGACAAGGTCTTGCCCTGAAATTTGCTGGCTTCAAACTCCCAGAAGTTGTCTGCTTCGGTCTGTCAAGTGCTGGAAGGAAAGGCACACCTTGGGCTGGAGACAGTTCAGTGGTTAAGAATGCTCACTGCTCTTCCTGAGGACCCGAGTCCAGTTCTCATCACCCACCTGGGATGTCAAACATAAATGCAGAAGGAAACAGAGAGGGACTAAATACCTCCAATATTAAGTCTGGTAACTAAAAATATTTAAACTATGCTTTGTGACCATGCCAGCTGTACACTTTAAGTTCTGTGCATCATTACATAAGAATGTAGTATTACTATTTATAAAGGTTTTGCAAAATGTGCACAAGTCAAATAAACCAAATCAATAGCCCCAACCAACTTAACCTCCTCTGGTAGCTCGGACTATCCTGGCTCTGCCTTAGTCTCCTAATGGCTGTTACAGGGCTGAGGTACCATGACTGACTGACCAGAGTCTCTCTGTGTCGTCTTGGTGGCCCTTGAACTCACAGACACCATTCAGCCTTTACGTCTGGAGTGCTGGGATAGGAGGCGTGAGTCACCACACCCAGACTGACTGCACTATTTTGTAATTGGGTTTGATGCCTACAGAGGTCTTCTAAAGATCAATTAAATTAAGATCAACTCAATTAAACACTAACAAAGACTAGCACTTATTTTCATTATCACAGCAACAATTACTCGTACAAAAGGTGTGAGCAATTTGTACACAAGATGTGAGTGAATTCTGAGAATGGGAAGCCTTGCACTTTTGGTGTAGAATTAGCACCCATTCAGCACACTGAGGTGTCTAGTTAGAAGGACATACACCTCAGAGGAGGTAGAATTTGACTGGCTCTTTATCAGTCCATTCCATTTTCTCACCTATGATGCCCAGTGCTGGGGATGTGGCTTAGCTCAGTGGTAGATTACTTGCTTAGCATGCAAAGGGCTCTTGGTTCAACCCCTAGTAACATGCATATACACATAGTGACACACATGTTACTGATATCTATGTTCCAGCATCTCTCCCTCTAACCTTCCCCTGAACCTTGCACCTCATATTTGCTGATGGCTTATTTAAAACTGACTGCAGTTCAATTTTCTTCCCCCAAAGCAAAGGAAGGGGCACTTAATAGAGACACACTTCTCCATAGAGAAGTGGAAAGAGGTTACATAGAGAAGTGGAAAGAGGTTAGCAAACAACTTCTGTGTTTAGGAATATTTACTAAACTTTAGTATGTATTTGATTCAGTACAAAGTCCTTTATAACTTTTACTACATTTCATTTTCAAAACACCACTCCAAGGTAGCTTTTATTGTTTCTTCATCAATGCAGAAAATTGAGTCTCAAAGAAGCTGGGTAACCTCCACAAAGGGGAGAAGCTTGTAAATGTAAAGTGGGGCTTCCTCTGGCCTCCAAGGACTAGGGGCTCAAGTTTCCTTCTCTCACCAGCAGAATCCAGTCCTCTTTTGGAGCAAGGCACAGAATCGTCCAAGTCAGAAACCTAAGATAACCTCTGAGCTCCCGCATCTGAGCAGTCCTGACATTCTCTATGAGTTCTGTTCACTTTTTGAATTCCCTCAGTTGGAGTTTTGTCATATTGATCAAAGACCCCCTTACCTTCCACTAACCCACTACAGAAGGGGCTAAAATCAGACCACGCTAGCTGGGCTGAAATCGGCCTCAGCAGTTAAGAGCATCCGGCTGTTCTCCCACGGGGACTGAGCTCAATCCCAGTACCTACATACCAGTTCACTACTACCTGCACCTTCTTCAGCCCCACAGGACTGAATACTCTTCTAGACTCTGTTGGTTTTTAACTCACTGAAACTCTGTTATTTAATTCCTTTGGGTACTGGATTCATCTATAAAATGGGGATAACTAGAACACTGTGCAACACATGCTGCAAAATATTATATAAATGTTAGTGAAAGAGAGAGTGATGTCTGCAACCCCCTTCCCATTTCCTCAATATTCTCCAAAGAGTAGAATGGGTCTGTGAATTGTAAACGCACATCTGGTGCTGAAGATTTGGATCAGGATGTAAAACAGTTTTCTAATGAACAGGACTATGGGTTCTACTCTCAGCATTGCAAACAAAGGCGTCAGTTAATTAAATAAAAGCAAATGTGATCACATCACAGTAACAGTTTAAAACTTTCAATGACTGGACGCTGTGACATGTGCCTTTTGTCCCAGCACCCAGGAGGCAGAAGCAGGGGGAATCTCTGTGAGTTCCAGGACAGCTAGAGCTACATAGAAAGACCTTGTCTCTTTTTTTCTATCTTTTTTTTTTCTTTCTTTTTGTTTTTTTGAAACAGGGTTTCTCTGTGTAGGCTGGCCTAGAACTCAGAAATCCGCCTGCCTCTGCATCCCTAGTACTGGGATTAAAGGTGTGCACCACCACTGCCTGGCAAGACCTTGTCTCAAAACCAAACCAAATAACAACAAAAACCCTTTCACTGGCTTTTCCTGATCTTGGAAATTTCATGGTGTAAAGTTTTCTAAGTTCTATATGCCATCTTGAATTTCTTTCATCATTTTGGCAAGTGGTTGGTCACTTGTAATTCCAGTTTTAAAACACCTATTTACCCTTCAAAGGAAGGGGGAAAGCAAATTTGTCAAGTTTTCTAATCACCAGTAGAAAGACCACCTCAGTTCAATTCCCAGGACCCATCTGGTGGAAGTGAAGAAGTGACTTCAGCAAGTGTCCTCTGACTGCCACTCTAGTAGGGTGGCCTGCCTGGGGGAGGGAGGGAGGCAGAGACAGCTCAAAGAGAGGCAGGCAGGCGCGCGCGCGCGCACACACACACACACACACACACACACAGCCACCCTACCAATTTTTAATGTTTACAGCCACTGCAGACGTATAAGAGGAAACACCTTTACCTGCTGCTTCTGGGTATCAAACGTGTTCAGTAAAGTATTGCCTAGAAGTAAGCTAAGTACTTCCTGAATAAATTAAACTCGAATTAAAAAAAAACAAAACCAAGGTTAAAATCCCCCCTACCAAGTTCCGAGGCCTTTATTTATACCCACATCGGTATTTCCTCGGCCCGTCCTCAAATTTGGGCCGATCGTTGTTCATTTCTGGAAGTCCCCTGTTTCTCCACTGGGATCCATAGCTATTGATCAGCCCATCAAACAACATCAAGCCACCGGAACCTTTCTACCAAAGCGGGTACCTTCTCAGTTCCTGCTCCAGTTGCCTATCGTGTCAGTCCATCCTTCTCCCAAACGCGCTCTTATTTCTGCTCTCAGCCCACAGACATCTACTGTCCACCATCCATCACTCCTAATCCACTCAGGCCAACAACTCACCCGCTCCAACATGCCTTCCTTTTGTTGCCGCGGTCCAAGCCGCCGGCCTCTTCCCATGCTGGCGCCTTACCTTGTAAGTCGCCCAGATACACTTCCCGACCGGCCCTCCAGACACCCCTGTTCCTCTTAGCCGCCGTCCCCAGCTCGGGGTCCTCACTCCACCGCCCTCCGAGCTCCTGCGCTCCCTGGGGCCCGCCGCGCTGCCCGTGGGCCCGACCCAGCCCGGCCCGGGAAGCCCCCCAGGCGGCCCCCTCGGGGCACTGCATCGCCCGGGCCGAGCGAGCCGCCCTGCGCCTCTCCCCGCCGCGCACCGCCCCGGGAGCCCCCCACCCCAGACGGCCCGGATCCCGGCGCTGCCCCGCGTCCCCGCACCCGCCGAGGCCTCACCGTCAGTCACGGCTCCCATGGCGTGCGCGGCGGCGGCGGCGGCCGAGCTGAGGCGGCGGTTGGCGGCGAAGGTCAAACTCCCACAATGCAGCCGGGTAAACAGTCATGGAGGAGGAGGCGGCGGCGCCCGCCGCCCTCTCCGACTTTTGAGTCGCGCCGGCGCGCGCGCCGCGCCGCCGCGGACCCGCGCTCGCCGCTCTCCTGGGGCGCGGAGCGGCCGGCGGGTGAAGGGCGAGACGGGCGGCGGGAGGGCGGGCGGCGGCGGCTGGGCCCGGGGACACCGCCGTCCCGCCCTGCCCGCGCCCACAGGCCGCCCTGGAGGCCGCGGCCAGCCGCCAGGTGAGCTTCGGGCTGCGCGCGCTCGCGGGGCTCCGCGCCTGACGCTCCAGGTGACCTCTGTCCCGGGCTGCCCCGACCGTGCGCTCCGGTGGGACGGGGGCGCGGCCACTGCCGCCGTGGGTCTCGAACCCGTATTCTTGAGGCGGGCGCGGCAAGCCATCCTCCCTTCCTGAGCTCTGGCGGGTGCTGGCGAAGCGGGGGAAAGAAACTTGGTCACCTGTCTGGGGAGCGTCACTCAGGACCCAGGGCTCAGGTCCCTCCGGTTCTCACCTCTCATCCAGTTCTCCCTCGCTGCTGGAATCCAGATGGGGTGCCTTCATTTTCATACTAACTTTGCTTTTCAAAAACTGCTTCTTAAAGGGAAGTTGAAAGTAGGTGTTGGGGGTGGGGGTGCTGCTCATTGCAAACACATTACTTGGGGGTGCGGAGTACACATTTCTAGAACACACTGCAGGTTATAGTGTCATCTCTTCTGAAAAATGAAATAAACCACCCCCCTCCCGGGGGGGGGGGGGGAGTCGGGCAGTGAATGCGCTCGCCTTTAGTCCCAGCACTTGGAAGGCAGAGGCAGGCAGTCGAGGCCAGTCTGGTCTACAAAGTGAGTTCCAGGACAGCCAGGGCTACACAGAGAAACCCTGTCTCGAAAAACAAAAAACAAAACAAAACAAAACAAAAAAACAAAACAAAACAAAACAAAACAAAAAATCATTTTGATTCAACATTGAGGAATGTTCTCCTAGTGGAACCATGTTCCTGTTGAGAGTTGATTTGACCTCCAACAGGGTAGAGTTTGACTTTATAACCCAGGTTTTTGTTTATCAGTTTTCATGATCCCAATCCCTTGAACCTTCAGATCCTGCATAAGGCAATGGTGTGGGGTCATTTTTTGGTTGTTGAGATTTCTTAAGTGGGATCCATGCATCGGCCCTGTGTTCCCTCAGTTCTTTCTAGCGGAAGACTTGGGATCATTCAAGGGAGGTGGTTTTTAACCTCTAGGCAGAACTATGTATGGGTCAAATACAGTATCTACTTTTGTCACAAAGGCAGAAATTACCCTGAATGAAGATTTTGAAGCATAAATGACCTCTTCCAAATGTGGAACTGCTCGCTGACTTTTTGAAAGAGTACTGGTCTAAAGGCTCCTCCTAACTTGGACTTTGGACCATGTTCATTTCCTTGGCGTAGGAAGGAGGGTAATATTAATCTTAAATTCAGCGGGGTGGTGTGTGGTAGCCTATCTGGGCTGGCAGGTTTGTGAATTGAAGCTAATCTGGGTCTGAACATTGAATTTTTGGCCAGCTGGGCTACATAGGCACACCGACCTCCTTCCCCGGCCCGCCCCCCCACCCCCACAAGCACCAAACAACAGAATCCCAAACCAAACCTAACCTAACCAAACCAAATCCAATTAATTCGTAAGTACCTCTAAACACTGTAAATGGAACATCACCTGATCATTTCTGTGTTCTGGGTAAGACTTTGCTAGGGAGACTTCTTGTTTACAAGAAAACTGCCAAGTAGTGAAAGGATACTTTGTAAGAGCATTTCTTGATTTTATCAGCATCTTGCTGACTTGGAAACAGTTATGTAATGACAGCAAATAATTGTTAATGTTTTCATGGGAAACTAGCACTGCCTTCTATAAGCTTCTGTGAGATAGCATGTCAGGTTGTCACAGACCCCTTTCATAAGTTTCTTTGGTTGCTCACAGTTTTCTTAGGCAGGGCTAAAATTTTTTTTAAAAAAGACTTGGAGTATATTTGAAATTGAACATTCCTGAAGATTATTGGCTCAGGTAATGGGAGACCAAGTAGTAGGATATGTCTGAGCCTTTGGAAGTCTTTGGAGTTTTCTTAAAGCCGTATAATTGAATTTATTATTGCATAGACAAGAATGTATAAGTTGAACACCTGAGAATTCTGTTTATTATATGATATGTGTTGATTATATGATATGTGTTGATTATATGATATGTGTTTATTATATGATGTGTGTTGAGAGAACACCTTGCAATGAACTTTATAGAAATGATGTTTTTATTTGCTAAGCTGTGGCTGATGTTAAAGTGGGGTGGACTCAAGCCCTCTGCTGTACTCAGGCTTCTTCTTTTTCTTTTTTGGGGGTGGGAGCATGGATCTTGAGAGGCAGAAACACAGAATGGTGATGGAGTGTGTTTTAAGCTACTGGAGGACTGACTTGAACATGCAGACGTTAGTTTTAACTGTTTACTGCAGTCACTAGTTCCTTCTTTTTAAGAACATGAGATATTAGTTAAGGAAGTTAGTGTATTTATTTAACATTTCCCTCCTGAAAATATAAAGACTGATGAGAGAACCAATGGTTTGGCCTATTTTTTTTGTGTCATAGCTAGGGTTTCTCATGCTGTGAGAAACATTTCAAGACACCTGCCCAGAAGTGGTGCCACCCACAATGACATGGACCCTCCCACATCAATCAGCAGTCAAGAAATTGTACCATAGATAGGCCAGTCTTTTTTTTTTTTTAATTTTTAAAGATTTATTTATTTATTTTATGTGTATAAGTACATTGTAGCTTTACAGATGGTTGTGAGCATTTGTGTAGTTGTTGGGAATTATATTTTAGGGCCTCCTGCTCACTCTGGCCATCCCAGCTCACTCCGGTCACTCTGCTCCCTCCGTCCCTGCTTGCTCTGGCCTGAAGATTTATTTATTATATATAACTACACTGTAGCTGTCTTCAGATGATCCAGAAGAGGGTGTCGGATCTCATTACGGGTGGTTGTGAGCCACCATGTGGTTGCAGGGATTTGAACTCAGGACCTTTGGAAGAACAGTCAGTGCTCTTACCCACTGAGCCATCTTGCCAGCACCAGGCCAGTCTATTGTAGGCATTTTCTCAGTCAGATTCCTTCTTCCCATGTAAGTTTGTGGGAAAAAAGGTAGGCATTTCTCAAGTTTACTTTTAGAGGAAGAGCTATTCTGGTCTGTAGACTTTGAGGGGGTCTACAAGTATCAACCAGTTCTTTAAAAAAAAAAACAACTTTTTTTTAAACATTTGTTCATTTTATATGTGTTTTGACTACATATATGTATATATGTGCACTACTACCAGGTGTGTGCTTGGTGTCCATGGATGTCAGAAGAGGCTATTGGATGCCCTAGAACTAAAGTTATAGATAGTTGTGACCCACCATGTGGATACTGAGAATTAAACCAGGGCCTTTCCAAGAACAACAAATACTCCTAACAGCTGAGCCATCTCCCCAACCTCCTACCAAGCAATTTTTCATCCCCATGTCACTGTGACTTTAGTTTTTGTTTTATGTCTACCACTGCACTGTCCTTTCATCTTGATGGTCATTAAAAGACCCTCTGACTTGGCTCTCTGTGTTGACTTTCTGTACAGGGAAAATGAGTGTTAGAGAACTGAGTTATATTTTCCTTTAAATGTTGAAGGAAGCAGGAACATTAGGAATCCAAGGAGTTTGAGATGTATGGATGACATATTTAAAATACTTGGGCCAAGCATTGTAGTACACTCCTTTTATATGAGCTCTAGTAGCAGAGGCAGGTGGATTTCTGTGAATTCCAGGCCAGCCTGGTCCAGGACAGCCAGGGCTTTGTACAGGGCAATGTAGAGAAACCTTGTTTCAAAACAAATAACAAAACAAACAAAAAATGCTTTGACTTTGAAACTGAAATCTACTTGTATTGTCTCTGTGCCTTTGGCCGTTCTTGTCATTCATAGAGAACATCCCTGTCTACTGCTTTTGGACAGGACAATAGTCATCAGGGTTGGCTTTAGACTTGAATTGACTCTTATTTCCTAAAATCTTTAGTTTGTTTACCCTGGACCAGTTATGGACTAGAATTGTTAAATAGAGAAGATGGTTATTAAATAGGCTAACAGATCCAAAAGACTTGCCCTTTCTTAGGACCCTAAGTGTCCTGAAGGTGGTAGACATTTGAGAGACATTAATTCTCATCTTTAGAAAATATATCAGACTCCATTTCAAAGGATATCTTTGGTCATCCTCATTCTCTTGTTAACATTCTAAACTATCCTTCTTTCTTTTAAGGAATTTTTATTGTAATTTTAAAAATTACTGTCTTGCGTCCAAGTGAATGTGGATCGGAGCCTGCCCTGATATGCATGTGGAGATCAGAAAACAAATCGAGGACATTCCTCCTCCTGGGGACCAAACTCAGATGCCAGGCTGCTGGCAGACATTTTCACCCACATCTTGTTAGCCCCACAATCCTACTTTTCAATCTAGGAAGTCTTTTTCCATTTTATTACTGTGGCTGGAACTCAGCATCTCTAGGACCTATCAAGACTTGTTTATTGTTTGCAGCATGGAGTTACTCTCTGTGAGGCTGAAAGGTTATGTCAGGATTCTAGCTGTGGGATTGGCCAAGCCAAGAAAAGCTCACAAATGTGAAGTTGTAGTTTGTTTACAAGGTACTTGGTTTTATGGCCAAGAACAGCATCTGTGAAGGATCATGGTTGAACTTTGTCATAAGTTTTCTAGTTTTCTCTCCTTACTCAACACCCCCCCCCCCATTATAGGAAGAAATGGATGGCTATGGCTTTATTTCAGTGAAACTTCATTTATGAACACTAACATCAGAATTTCACATCTTTATATGCCACAAGATAGTCATTCTTAAGTATTTAAAAATATAAGAGCCATTCATATTTTTTTTCTGTGTGCCTTGTGGACTATCACTTGCACATTCCCAGATTTAGTCAGGTAGTGGTGCATCCTTGTAATCTCTGCACTTGGGAGATGGAGGCAGGATCAAGGCCAACTTCAACTCCATAGTAAGCTGAAAGTCAGTGTGAGCCACATGAGATCCCTCCCATTCCAGCTTCTCTCCTCCAGTAAGATAAGCAAGAGAGTAGTACAGACTCGTGAGGCCCCTGAGCCACAGTCTATTGCCTATGTGCATTGGTGCAGCTGTTTGCTACCCCTGTGCTTGGTTCTTTTGGTATGGCAGCTTGACCTAATGCTATATTCCCAGTAGGATAAACCTTGAGTCAATAAGTTGCTACTAATCCTCAGTGGCACTCAGTGGCACTCCTACTTTAGCACATCATTACAGTGTGTCACTAGTTAGTTCTATTCCTTGCGAAAGATGTTCTCCCCTTGCCAGTTTTCTGCAAAGCTTGAAGATTGAAATCTGTCATGTGTGATGGACGGCCTTGAGGAGAATCCCTGCCTTCAGTGCTGGCGGGAAATTCCTGTGGCCTCCTTTGCCCTGAAGGGGAAGTAATCTATGTGGCTCTCAGTCTGCTAACTAGACCCTGCTATTGCTTATGGAAACCTGGATTCATTCATGTATGTATGTGTGTGTGTATGCATGTGTGTGCTTATGTATGTATGCATGTATGTATGTATGTATGTATATAAACACACATCACACATTCCTGTTGTCTTCTACTCCCTGGAGATTAGCTCCAGATTGGGATGCCCTGAACATGTAGATACATATGCCTAAGTAATTTATCTGACCGTCTGTGATGCCCTGAGGACAACTTCTTTTTATTTAAATTTTATTTATTTATTTGTTCATTCATTCATTCATTCATTCAGTAACTGTGTGTATATGTGCAGGTCAGAGTAGACTTTGTGAGAGTCAGTTTTTCCTTCCATCCATCATGTGGGTACTGGGAATTGAACTGAGGCCATTAAACTTGGTGGCTAGTCTACTAAGCCCACTGGACATGAGAATAACTTCTGTTAGTTTCTCCTTTTCACCCCCTCTGACTTCTCTCCTGGCCCTGCACAGCATGCAGATTTGGTGACATGCTAAAACCACTCTGGTTGTTGCAGTTTTTGCTTTTTCTGTCTTTGAACATTATTTACTGGTCTGCTTGTTTTGAAGCAAGTTGTTTTAGAGCTTACGTTTTAAAGGTACATGATACTGAAAGTAAATCATTTTGCCAGTATGAAGAATTTTAGAAATTCCTCCTATCCAGCATAACCCTAATACAATATCAGAGAAGTGAGTTGGTATTTTACATATTTAGTGATAGGCTACAATCTAAAATTTTGTTTGCTTTTTTATATAGATACTGTCTAGATAAAAGATAGTATCTAATGAGTATCTTTCTCTTAGCATTAGGGCCTTTCATATTTTTAAAATTAAATTTGAAGCCCTTCATAGTGGCCAATGCCTTTAGTCCCAGTACTTGGGAGGCAGAGGGGAGTTCCAGGAAAGCCTGGGTTCCAGGGATATATAGAGACCCCCCCTCCCCCGCAGAAAAGCAGTGAAGGTGCTCCTCCAGCTGGCTGACAGCTGGTGGAGCTGGAGAGCTGGCTCAGCAGGTAAGAGCACAGACTACTCTTCCAGAGGTCCTGAGTTCAGTTCCCAGCAACCATATGGTGGCTCACAACCATCTGTAATGAGATCTGACACCCTCTACTGTTGTGTCTGAAGACAGCTACAATGTACTTATATATAATAATAAATAAATCTCAGGGAAAAAGAAGACTTTGAGATGAACTGAAAGTGGGTAGACTAACATTTGGCCGTCTTCATACAAGGCTCCTGTTTGATTGGGAGGACACTGGTTGACTGGATCTTAGTCCATTTGGACTGTTATAACAAAGTATGGTGAACTAAGTAGTTTGTAAACAACCTTTTTTTTTTTTTTTTTTTTTTTTAAATTTGCAGCCTGGGGAATCCAAGACCAAGAGGCCAACATAGTAAAGGCTGGATTAGGGGAGGTCTCCTGTTTCAAGACAATATCCTGTGTTTCAGGCTTACACTGTGAAAGGTGCGAACAGGCTTCCTTGCATTGACTCTTTAAGAGCTCTTGTATCACCACCCATGAGGGCTCAACCCTCCCGAGCTTTCCAAATGTCACACCTCCAAATAGCAGCTTCCAAGGACAGTTCCCAGGAGTTCAGCAGATGAATTTGGGGAGACAAATATTCAAACAGGGCTGTATAAAATGATGGTGTCTACCGGTCACTGTGGTAACTGGTGGCAGCTCTTTTTTGCTCGGTGGCCCAGTGTCTTTTTCCACCCTCCTTCCCATCTCATAGCCATCTGAGAAAGTTATTTTCCTGTCCCTGGCCGTGATGATTAGCTGGTTTTGAAGTACCTCTCGGAGCCCCTGAGTCTGGAGGTTTTTGCATGCTCACTGTATAATTATTACCTTGTGGTGTGAAGACATGTGACTACATGTCCTCTCAGGCCCTGAGCTCCTCTTTTAAATGACCCTCACTGTGTTCTAGCGTTCAGGTCTGTACCACAAGAGGGTTTTTTTGTTTGCTTGTTTTTTTCTTTCTTTCTTTTTTTTTATTAGATATTTTATTTACATTTCAGATGTTATCCCTTTCCTGGTTTTCCCTCCCAAAGCCCCCTATCCCATATCCCCTTCCTCTGCTCACCAACCCACCCACTCCCGCTTCCCTGTCCTTGCATTCCCCTGCACTAGGGCATTGAGCCTTCACAAGACCAAGGGCTTCTCCTCCAACTGATGTCCAGCAAGGCCATCCTCTGCTACATATGTGGCTGGAGCCATGGGTCCTTCCATGTGTTTTCTTTGGTTGGTGCTTTGGTCCCTGGAAGCTCTGGGGGTACTGATTGGTTCATATTGTTCCTCCTCCTATGGGACTTTGAGCTGCTTCAGCTCCTTCGGTCCTTTCTCTAGCTCCTCCTAGGGACCTTGTGCTTGGGATACCCAAGATACAATTCACAGACCAAAGTTCAAGAAGAAGGAAGACCAAAGTATGGATGCTTCGGTCCTTCTTTGAAGGGGGAACAAAATACCCATGGGAGGAAATACAAAGTGTAGAGGAGAGACTGAAGGAAGGACCATCCAGAGACTGCCCCACCTAGGGATCCATCCCATATACAGTCACCAAACCCAGACACTATTGTGGATGCCAATAAGTGCTTGCTGACAGGAGCCTGATATAGCTATCTCCTTAGAGGCTCTGCCAGTGCCTGACAAATACAGAAGTGGATGCTCTCAGCCAACCACAAGAGGTTTTGAGAGGGGTGCTTGACACTTGTTTAAGTAGGGTTTTCAGATAATTTTCTGTGATTAGTAGGGCTAAGTATTTGGCTTTTCCCCATCGCTTCTACAGTTCATTGTAATCTGAACTATAAACGCATCTGTGAAAGTAGTATATAGGGTTCTTGTTGGGTTAGGTCTTTGAATCAGTCAGTTCATGATGAAAAATGTCTTATTTTAGCACTTAATGCTAGTTTTTGAAACCATCTTTTCCTAAATTGTTTCAGTCCCAGGTTTTTACAGACTGAAGCACTACTTAAGCATGAGTGAAAAAAAGCTGTCTTCTTTTCCCTTCATTTTTAGTTTGTCTCAGGGTTTCTAAAGATGTTTTTAATTATGGAATCCTTGAATTTAATTCTGAGAAGAGTGCTAGCTGAGTTCTGTAATGGAAAGTCCACTTTCTTCCTCCTGTGTTCATTAGTGTTTTTCTGTTTGGGCAGATTGCATGTGCCAGTTTACTGCTCTGCCTGAATAGCTCTGCAGTTCCACTAACAGGTGACACTCAAGGCTTTGTTCTCTGTGCCCTCAGCTCCTACTCTGGGGATTAAATAGTCCTAGTAGTTATAAGTGTAAATCATTTTCAGATCAAAGTTAGAAGAGACCATTTGCCATTGCATTAGCACAGTTTAAAGGAATCACTTGCTTGATTTACTAACTTCCTGAAACTAGTAAAGTATTTATGGAAGCCATGATTCCCTGTTAACATATTTCAACGCTATAAGATATTGAATGGCACATGTTCAGCTATTACAGATGATGAGAAAAGTGTTTGGAAGAGATGGTCTAGTACTATACATAACTGGCACCGAGTTGGAAATGAGTGGTCGTAGTGAACAGCAGTCATGATATGGAAGTTGGCAGGACTCTTTCCTGTGTCTCTTCTTTTAGCTAACAACTAACAACAAGTAGCTTTCTTTTCTATTAGGAAAGCACCAAGTGTCAATCAGCCGAAAGCTGGAAAGGTTTTATTGGTTAACAGTTGTAGTGGAGAGACCCCCCTAGTCTGTTTTATTGATAATCTCTTGGCCACTTAATTGCGAATGCTCTGGCATTACGCTTCTCTTTCAGAGTAAAGCAGTTGCATTCTTGTTCTTTGTTTTAGTAGAACTTCACAGCCTTGAAAATAGTGAACTTTGGCTTTAGTGAGCCTTAATTATCTCAGTTAAGGTTGTAATATAAACCAGATAGCACATGTTACATGCAATGTAGCATTATTGCTTTTTCATTTTGAGTGGTTTCTGAACTATACATCAAAGTCCATAAAATGATTATAGCTTTGAAAAAAAAATGGTGAAATAGCGGCTTGAGAGATGGCTCAAGTTCAGTTTCCAGTACCCAGAGGACTCAGGCATTCACATGCCAGCTCACACCTATCTACCCCTGTCCCAGAGGATCTGATGCCCTTTTCTAGCCACCTCGGGCACCAGACTTAACATGGTACACAGACATACATGTAGATAAAACAGTCATACACCTAAGACAAACAAATTAAAAAAATAAACCTTAAAAATGATAAAATATACAACTGCTATGTGAGCATGCAGTTTTCAGTTTAGGTCTGGTGGAGAACCTCAGCGCTCACAGAAGTTTTTATATAATATTTTTTTCCTGGTTACATAGATTGTGTTTATAGAAACTCAGAGTTTCACAGGCACACAGAAAGCAGCAGAAATAACTCATACTTGCATTGCTCAGATAAAGCATTGTTACTAATATTTGATATGTATCTCCTTACCTGCTTGTTTACCAATACAGTAAACATTTAAAAGGATTGCTTAGAGTTAAGGGTATGGGCTTATAAGATGGGTAATATAAGGTGATGATGTTTAGTTAATCCTGCTGCTGCCCAGTCTGCATCCCAGGCCTTGCCTCTAGGCCATGCGAGGGGCTTCCCTTGTAGGATGGAAGGGAAAGGCAGTTTTGGCTCACATGTAGTGTACTGGAACATTTTCCCTGCACATTGAAGGCTATCTGCCTGCATCATTGTGCTAGCAACTCAGCCAGCTCTGAACGGCTTACTGGTTGCAGAGGGAGATAAGAATCCATCAGTTTTTATCAAGCCCATGGAAGAATTAATTCTTGAATTCTTAGTATTCACAAATACAGCACTGACTGCCAGGTTACTTGTGCCACATTACAGCAAGGTAAAATATGGAGAGACTCCCAGGTAATTTCATTTAATATCTAGCTCAAATCCAGCTGGTTTGCTAAGAGGAAAAGCTCCGAGAAGGAACTCATAGCGGGCTTCTGTGTAAGTTGGACCTACCTCGCTTTTGCAGAAGCAGAGTTGGAATCTGCCCAGAACTGCTGAAGAGGCAGGCTGAGTTAGGCTCAGCAGCGTTTTCTCAGCCTGCTCATCCTTTGCCCTGGTGCTGGAGATTTTGTGGCACATTGAAAGGGAGCAGGAAGGAAGGTAGTGAGCAGCTGGATAGCAATGCAAGGAGGTTTGGCCTCCTGCCTGCCTTAGCTGGTAGAAAGGGGCTTCTCGGGTGGAAGAAACTCACAAAGGGAAGTGCCACTTAGATTAAGCTCCCGGACAGGGGCCCTTCAGAAGGGAGCTATAGTACTGGGGGAGTCAGCCTGGGCTAGGAAATGGAAGCACCAGAGCACAGGGAGAAGAGAAGGCCACTCTCCTGCTGGCCCTTCTTGCCTTCTTTGATCTCCTTCTCCTTCCTGTTGGCCAGGCCCTCCTGTAGCTTGACAGCAAGTAACCCAGGGATAGGCTTTGGAAGTCAGCTTCTTGCAGTACAGAGGAGGTCCACAGTGGTGGAGACTGGGCTGGGCTTAGTCATTATCTTCATCAGTTTACCTCAAAGTCTTCCTTAAGGAAGCTTGTTAAACATGCATAGAAACATAGAGTATGTAATCTGTAGAGTAATCTGTTGATTAGGCTCAATTCCATTCTTAAATATAAATGTAAATAGTCCAAACTGCTTTTTAAAGACAGTTATTGCATTTTACATTTAATGTGTGTGTGTGTGTGTGTGTGTGTGTGTGTGCGCGTATGCAGTGTTACAGCGCACATACGGTGTTGGTTCTCCTTTCACCTTGTTGGTCTTAGGGACTGAATTCATGGGGTCAGGCTCAGCAGCAGATGCCTTTGCCTGCTGAGCTATCCCAGGCCCTTATTTCCCAACATTCTTACCAGCATAATTAGTCAACAAACAAGTTTGAATACTTCTCAGGAGAATCTGTTTGGATACATTTTGTTCTTGCTAGAGTTAAACTAATAATTTTCAAATATAGGATAAAAATGGTGCATGCCCTTAATCTCAGCACAAAGGCAGAGGGATCTCTGTGAGTTCAAAGGCCAATCTGGGATGTAGTGAGTTTTAGGCCAGCCAGGACTGCAACATATGAGGTGCTGTCTACAAAATAAACAAATAAAATAATGTTCACTGTGTATGGAATTTATCTTAAAATATAAAATTTAGAATTTTAGTGACATTGATGAAGTTGTTTTGCTGTTAAGGTTAAGGGGTTGTGATGGCTATTCCTTGTTGTCGACTGACTATATCTGAATGAGCTATAATCCAGACACGGAGAGCACACCTGTGGTCCAGATCGTGGGGCTGGAAGACACAGGCTTCTGACTGGATCTTGACTTGGGATGACACATGGTTTTGCATATCTTAAGGCATAGTGGCCATGATAAGTTTAGGCCCAGGCAAGGTAGTACACGTCTTTAATCCTAGGAGACTGAGGCAAGCAGATCTCTGAGTTCAAGGCCAGCCTGAGACAGAGCAAGTTCCAAATCCAGGCATGGTGGTACACACCTTTAATCTAGGCCACACCTTCTGCTGGAGGTCTCCATAAGGACACACACCTGTTGGAACCTGCTTCTTCAGAATTCTAGCTTCTACAGAAGACCAGCTGAAGCAACCAGCCTCGTGGGACTGAGCAACTACTAGATTCTTGGACGTCCCATTCGCAGCTGCCCATGGTTGGGTTAGTTGGACTGCAGACTGTAAATCATTGCAATACGTTCCTTTAATACAGAGAGACACTCCATAAGTTCTGTGACTAATACAGATGTAAAAGTGGGACTTAAAAATCCTTGCATATTATCCCTTTATTTATTTGAAATAGAATACATTTGTAAGAAGATTTTACTATGCTTATTTAGAAATATAGTAACATTTTTAGGTTATTAAAAGAAAGTGTTTTTGTCTAAATCTTGATAAACCCTGGGATCTAAGAGATGGAAAGGTAAAGTATTTTCAGAGATTGAAGGACAGTAGTGAGGTCCTCGCCGAGCTGTAAGAGAGATAAGTACTTGAGTGAAGCATCAGCTGGGGTTAGAAAGAAGGAAGACTGTTTCAGTTTTGTCTTCAGAAGGATGCTCTAAGACAGCTCACAAGTAGTTACCAGAAATCTTGAGTTGCTATTCTCCAGAATGGAAATAATAAGCCAGCTCGAATGGTAGCCCGCAGGCAGCTGGGGTCCATGAGCACTTTCACTCCTCTTCTGCTGTGGGCGGCCATTCTTGTGCTGTGTTCCCATTGTACAGGATGGACGGCATCCAGAGCCTCTGCCCGACGTTGATGTTTCCGGCCTCTGTTTGCATCTCTATTTCACTGAAACATCAACCTCGGGCAGAGGCTCTGACCCTTCAGTTCTTTGGACTTGCCATCTAAGTCTTTTCTCTTGAGGGCTCCTTTGCCTTGTGTGCTTGTTGCCTCAAACCTCCTTGTTAGGCTTCTGTTTTGTGGTCCCATTTTAAATGCCATTTCTTCATACAAGCCTTCCTTGGCCTTCCAAGAAAAAAAAAAAGCCAGTGATTGATCATGGTGCTTGCTCTCAAACTCAGGTGTCTCTGGGCACCCTGCATGTCTCCTTTGAAGCCCATTTTCATAGTGTTTAAAGGTTTTGTGGTTGTCTTCCTACTAGAGTGTAAACAGCAGAAGAGCAGGGTGCCTGTGTCTGCCATCTGCCTCCTCAGTGTGACCATTTGCTGGGTGGGGAACTGCAAAAGGAGAATTGCCTCTCAGGCGTTTAGCTTTATGGAGTCTTAGTCTTTATTCTGCCGAATAGGGGTGCTGATGGTAGTGGCTGTCACTAAGGGACTGCTTAGTATGTGCCAGACAACTGCTTCACTTGTATTATCTATCGAACCAATTCAACTTGAAAGGACATGGCTTGAGGTCACATAACTCATTCCAAAAACATATGGTTCTTAGTCATGCCTTTTTTTAAAAAATTGCTTCAGGAGTAAAATCTAAAAAAAGTCTTTAAAATCTTACTTTATTATTTTATGTGTATAGGTGTTTCAGCTGCATGAAGGTCTGTGCACACCATTTGCCTGCCTGACACTTGCAGAGGCCAGAAGAGGATGTTGGGTCCCCTTGAACTGCAGTTACAGATGGCCGTGAGCCATCACACTGGTGTTAACTGAACCCGTGCTAAGAATGTTAGTGCTGGCTAGTGAGCAGGCCGTAGAGCCTAAACCCGGTTCAGGGAATTGAGTATGTTATTGGCTTCATCTGCATGAAAGGCTAGGCTTACCCCTGATCCTTAGGGAAGTTAGCTGTGCCTGTCGGTATACCATGGTGCAGACGTTCATTGTAAGCAGTATTCCACAGGACTAAACCTACACATTAGGGGCTAGAAGTCAGAATCCTGCAGGCTAGGCCAGAGTTATCCCTTCCCTAAACACTGCTACACATCCTGTTAGCTTTTTTCCTGCTGAAAACATTTTGAAAGTAAGTTTCAAGTTGGAGTAACCTTCAGGCTCTCAAGTATAGCTCTGTGGCTTCTGTGTCTATCACAGTCAGATTTGCTTCAGTCTGCTTTGGCATACAGTGCAAGGACTCAGCCCTGGAGGGGTCAGTCAACTGTTTGTGCAAGTCTGTTCTTACTGTTTTCTGTGGAAGTAGTTTGCTTGCCTGGTGCTCAGCATCCTTGTACTTGTTACTGATTCACCTCTCTTGCTTTTCACCTGGAAATATTTACCTCTGAACTTATGTAGCATATATAATGCCTCTTGTAGGATCAGCTTTCAGGCAGTGTTCAATGCTGCTGTCCATTCCTGCTCACAGCTCCTAAGCTAATATGCATTGTTTCTCAGAGACAGCCTGATTGAGGCATAGGAAATGACATTGTTTTTAAAGGCCATGGCTTTAGGCTGTACAAATATAGTAAAATTGGCAATGAAGAAAGGTTTGAGATGCCTTTGTGAGGCAGGACTAGTGATAACTGGGTATGAAGTGGACAACATGGGGATACTCTTATACGACAGAGCCTATCATATGTGAGGACTTCTTTCATATATGCTACCTGGAAAGTATGGTTTGCTGTATCTGTTCTGCAGGTAAGGAAGTCATGAACTTTCCTAAGATGCCATCAGGCAGCTAGAGACCTGACTCAAACCACCATGGTTCTCTGAACAATTTTGTGCCAACAGCTTTGTTAATGGACTGCTTTACCTTGTACTCACTCAGCAGCTCTGCTGGGAGCTGTTTTCTATCAGATTAATGGAAGACATGAGGTATAATTTGTCAGTACATAGTAGGAGCTCAATAAATGTTGATCATTAATTGTAGTCTGGTTAGGTAAGAAAAGGCAGAAGAAAGTGGTAACTCTTGACTCCAGTCCATTTTTTTTTTTTTTGTTTGTTTCAGGAATTGAAAGTCTGGGAATAGGCCATTTACCACAGACAAATGGCTGTAGTCTGAGGTGAGGAGTTTCCTAGTGTGCATTTCATGGGAGAAATGCCAATCTATGCAATTTACTCATTTCCAGAGATCTTTATCTCATATCACATGGCCCCAGTGTCTAAAAATCTCTATAGAGTCTGACCTTGGAGTTGATTAGTTTATTTTCTTTTTTTTTTTTTTTTTAACGTATCCATATTTTTTTATTAGATAGTTTCTTTATTTACATTTCAAATGCTATCCTGAAAGTTCCCTATACTCTCCCTCTGCCCTGCTCTCCTACCCACCCACTCCCACTTTTTGGCCCTGGCGTTCCCCCGTACTGGGGCATATAAAGTTTTCAAGACCAAGCGGCCTCTCTTCCCAGTGATGGCCGACTAGGCCATCTTTTGCTACATATGCAGCTAGAGACACGAGCTCTGGGGGTTCTGGTTAGTTCATACTGTTGTTCCACCTATAGGGTTGCAGACCCCTTTAGCTCCTTGGGTGCTTTCTCTAGCTTCTCCATTGGGGGCCCTGTGTTCCATCTTAGAGATGACTGTGAGCATCCACTTCTGTGTTTGCCAGGCACTGGCATAGCCTCACTCGAGATAGCTATATCAGGGTCCTTTCAGCAAAGTCTTGCTGGCATGTGCACTAGTGTCTGGGTTTGGTGGCTGATTATGGGCCCATTAAAGTATATAAACCTCAGTAGGAAACTACATGTGCATTTCAACATTATATCTAGATAGTATTTGTATTTTTATTTAGCTCAAGTCACTGGATGTGTCAACACAGAATAAATGTCATTTAATAGTATAAGAAGGAGGAGTTCTTCTATTCCAACAACAAACAAGTAGCATTTAAAGAGAGACTCTTCTTAACAACAGGAGCAGAGACAGACAGGAAGAGTTTAATTGTAGCCTTTCCAGTCATTTGAAACCTGAAAGGGATCCAGTCAGATGATAGTCTGGTTACCAGCATCTACTTCATGATTTATTATAGAATGCTGCAGAGTAAAGATACTCGGAAGGCAGTTGTGATTATTTACTATGGAAGTGGTTTATGTAAGACTTTTAATCCCCCTCTGGTGGTGTGTGACTCATACAGAATCATTTAAATACCAGATATTGAAAGTCTGCAAAAACTTAGTGCTCAGATATTAATTTCTCTTGTATAATGATATGTGTGTATGTGCATGTACACACACGCATTTGACATGTATATGGTAGTGGGAGGGGAATTTATGGGAGTTGACCCTTTGTACATGTGAGTCCCTGTGATTGAACTCAGATCTTTATGTTTGGCAAAAAAACAAAAAACAAAAAAACGACCATTACCTGCTGAGCCAGCATGCCTGAAATCAGAATTGATTTCTAATGCTACTTTCCACTGAAGTATGCTAGACATGTCTAGATTCTATGAATGGAGCAGATATGAGATAAATCTTTCTTTGAGGGCCAGAACTCAAGAGTGCTGACCAGGCATGTGTACATCCATTGCCTCCACACTCCATCACAGTCACTCATAGGATGTGTGAAAAGGGCAGAAAGCCAAACTGAAAGAGCTCCCAGAGGGGAAAGCTGGAACTGGCCAGTTCTTTTGTGTATTTTGTGGTGCTAGAGAGTTGAAGTCTAGGTTCTGCTCATGTCATGCATTCTACCACTGAGCCACATTCTCAGCTTAAGCTGGAACTAGGTGAACATCAAAAAAGACATACTATTTGAATATAACCTAAAAATGTAAAACAAATACGAATAAATATACCTTGTATTTATAAAATAGAGCAATACAAGTACAAATATATGTAATAGAAGTTTAATAAAATAAGGCAAACATTGGTGAGTGTGTATTGATTAAAAAATAGATGAAGAGGGCTGGAGAGATGGCTCAGCAGTTAAGAACAGTGACTGCTCTTCCAGAGGTCCTGAGATCAATTCCCAGCAACCACATGGTGACTCATGGCCACCTGTAATGAGGTCTATCACTCTCTTCTGGTTTGTCAGAAGACAGCTACAGTGTACTCACATAAAATAAATAAATAAATCTTAAAAAAAATAGATGAAGAGATGGAAAAGAATTGAAAAATCTTTCTCTTTTAAAACAATATCTTGTCAGGTGGTGGTGGTGGTGATGGTGGTGGTGGTGGTGGTGGTGGTGGTTAGCTTTAATCCCAGCACTCAGGAAGCGGAAGCAGGTGGATCTTTGAGTTTGAGGCCTTCATGATCTACAGAGCAAATTCCAGGATAACCAGGGCTACACAAGAAACCAAAATAGGTAGGTAGGTAGGTAGGTAGGGAGATGGATAGATAGATAGATAGATAGATAGATAGATAGATAGATAGATAGATAGATAAAATGGACTATGTTTCGCTAATCATTTGACAATTCTATATATGTAAATCAGCGTATTTTAATACGCACCCTCAACTTTCCTCTTCAGCAGCCCTCTATCACTTGTGGTTTTTGTTCTGGGAGCTCAGTAAGTCTAATTAGTGCTGTCTGTTAGAATGCTGACTGCTCTCATTAGCTTGTTGCAGGGCACCATGGTTGTGGTGAGTTCATGATTACAGTGGCCCCTGCATGTCTAGGTGTCTCACAACATTTTGCTTTATTCTCTGGCTCCTAACATTGTTTCCTCTCCCCTGCTGTTCCCTGAGCCTGGGGTGGAAGTTTTAGGGCTAAGTTCTCAACATTCCTAGCACTGTCTCTGGTTCTGTACGTTTATCATTAGTTGCTAACCACTGTAGAAAGAAGCAATACTAGTTTTTTAAACTTTCAGATATAAACTTTTAGAAGGTAGTTTGACCACATGTTCATTTAACAGGACAACAGTAGTGGGTTCCCCCTAAGGCCAGTGACCTCCCTAACCACGGGCTTTGATGAGGTTTACAGGAACAAGCATGCGTTCCCTCCTATGGAAGAGCCCTCTAATCCAAAAGTGGTCAGTTACCCCTTTAATCCTACCTCAATGGCACACTTTGCCTGTGATGTTGGTGTTGCATGTACCATGTGGGATTTATGTCTATGAAATAGCAGTGATGCTTTCTTACCCAGCAGCCTGGATAGCATGTTTCAGCACTGTGAGGGCTTTTCAGTGGGGTTGGGGAGAGTATCTTCGAGTCAGTTTCATTGTGATTTCCTTTTGTCCTGACAGTAAAGTGTACATTGTCTCCGGTAATGGTGTCTTACTCTCTGGCTCTGGTAGAAACCAAGAGCAATGACATCAGCTTGTGTTGTTTTGGGGGCTTCCTTGATGAATAACCAGAGGGAGGCATCCCACTCCTGGAACTAAGATTTTCATGTAATAACCCATGGTTTCTGGAGGAATCACTGTCCATTTATTTGGGGTGCCTGTGTCCTAACTCCTTTTTAAGATTATATTTTTCAAATGCATACAAAATAGTGGATTTCCATGAGGGCTTTTCATACTTAACTGTGATTAACCCTCCCCACTCCTTCCTTTTTCCTGTTCTCACCCTCATCCCTGCCTAAACCTTTAACTCCCAACATTTCCACTACGTTCATATCACATCACCCTTCGAGACCTCCGCTTCTTATGGGTCCTTTCTGGCTTCTGAAACTCTACAGATAGTCCAAATTGAACACAGAAATCTATATATCTAAACCATGAGAAATGTATAAATTCAAATATGAGAAAGAATGTGCTGAACAAATTTTTCTTGTAAAAGAATACCAAGAGTTTCAAATGATTTATGCAAATAATGTACTCTTGAGGAGGGAGAATATAACTAATTACCTGTCCCTTAACTGTTAGCTGTACATAGTGATTTCCTTCAGAGGAGTTTTATATGGAAATGGAGAAAACAGTTTTGATATTATCCTAAGCAGTGATTTCTTAAACTATGGCTTCAAATGTGCCCTGAAATAAAATAAAAAACAGCTGAGTGTGGTGGCACACACCTTTACTCCCAGCACTTGGGAGGCTAAAGCAGGCAGATCTCTGTGAGTTTGAGGCCAGCCTGGTCTACAGAGCAAGTTCCCAGACAGCCAAGACTGTATAGAGAAATATTGTCTCCAGAAACCGAAACCAACCAAATAAACAAAAGTACTACCATACTCTATTGTAATCTTACTCTGGGTATATAGCCAAAGGAACAACAACAAAAAGTATGTCCTGTACGAGAATATGGGGTATGTGTACAACAGAATAGTTATCTACCTTTAAAGGAACTCCTTCCTGTTCCCATAGTACAGGCACAGAAAGACAAATATTATCTAACTTCATTTCATGTTGAATATAAGGAAACTGAACATAAAGAACCAGCACCGTGGTCGTTGTCAGGCTCTGAGAGTTGGGGGAGGGAATAGGACAACAAGCATGCCAAGAGTTCTGACAGCTTTCAACTCTGATGAACACGATACATTCAGAGGGTCTGTGCTTGTAAGGTCCAGTGACTGCAATTAGTAACATGTATGTGAAAGTCACTAGGGAGGATCTTCAGTGTTCTCATCACACAAAACATGATGAACAGGGAGGTGGTGGTATGTTCCTTCGTTCCATTTTAATCATAGCAAATGCACATGAATTGTACCATGATCACACAGTAAGTATATACAATTCTATTTGCTGCACAGACCTTAAAAAAATATATTTTCTGGAAGAAAATAAATAAAATAAAATACAACCTGTTGGTATTACTTCATTAGCTGTGACAAATGTACCATATTTATTTAATAACCTAGGGGAGTGGGCAGTGAGATGGCTCAGTAGTAAGTGCCTGAAGACCTGAGTTCAGTCTCTGACCAACATGATAGAAGGACATAACTCACTCTCTCAAATTGTTCTTTAACTTCCGGAGATGACCCTGATGCCAGCCCTCATTAAAGAAACAAACAACAAGATAAATATTAGAAATTTAGAAAAGAAGTTACAGGAGAAACTGGCTGTGGGGCTTTTGAGAACATGCTATACAGTCTTTGTTACGTGTTTGTTTGTAAATTAAGTATAAAGAAATGATTCTGTCCAGGATAAGAGTTGATAATTCAAGTTTAATTTCGCCGTGCTGAGAGCCTGAAGGAAGGGAAGTAGCATTCTGCGCTGATTCTCAGCTGATGCTCATGGAAAGCGGGGTGTTTCTTCCGTGGCAGTTGTCTTATAAAACTGTAGCACTGAGTTTGCAGAACCCAAGAAGCAGCACCCCAAATGTCCTCCCTGGAATTTCCTACTGGCATGACTTTTCCCTTGCTTCAGCCCAGCAGCAGTCCCTTGAGTGGCATTTGCTGTCCTAGTTAATCAGAGGATAAGAGAAATGAAGAACTCTCCTCTTCCCCCTCCCACGGAGTCTCAATGGGCACAGGAAATGTAGGTCACGTTGCATCACATAGAGAGGAGTGAACAGGAAGGTATTTAGGAAGTGCTGCTAGCCCTCTTTCCATTCACTCTTCAGAAATGGAGCTTGAGCTTAGTTATGATGAGACATAGGAACCAGGGGCTTGTATTCATGTTATCATCCTAGAGTGTTGTGCTTCCAATCTGGGATAAAAACATCTGAATCTTTCTACACTGAGTGTGTTTAAATGACATAAGCCAGCTACGGGAGGTCACTTTGTCTCTACATTTTTATTGTCACATTGTAGAAAATTTTTATTGACTTAATCAGGTTTGAATTATTGAAGCTGTCCTCATTTCCACACAAAAATCACTTGGTAATCATGTCCCTCTAATAATATATCTTGAAAATGACATGTAATCATAGGCTCAGTGGAACCTTGAGTAGCAGACAAAAACCACACTCTCATTCTTAACTCATAAAGCATGCTCTTCATGGCTCTCTGCTTTAAATGAAACATCTTATGTAATTTAAAATACAACAAAACCTTTAAACATTGTTTAAATTGTTTCTTACACAGTGTATGTATTGCTGACTCCTTTGTGAGACATCCACATTGGCTGACAAAATGTGCGTTGACATTGTCACCAACAGTAAATCTGAGAGCCAGAACAAGGCTAGTATTCTGTTTCTACTTCCTCATTATCTCTACATCTCTATCAAGATAATCAATCTACTTAGGTTCAGAAAGTCAGACAATAAAATGTTTTAAAAGGCTTGTGTGCTTCTATCTGTAGCACAGTATCAAAACCTGGAAACTTACAGTGGCAGGCAGCACTTGAACCGTGATTCTGTCACTTGAGTATTTTCAAGTAGTCACTTTTCCAGACCAGATGCACAACCACCTTAACCCTGCAGATGTCGCCTTGTGCTGTCCCTTAGGCTGGCCTGTACTCAGTACCTCCCAGCTCCTACCTTCCAGCCACCTAGTTTCCAACCTTATAATTTTGTCATTTTCATACTGTTGAATAACATTTAAAATTGGCTTTTCCTTCAATATTTAAGAATCTCATTTTTAAAAAACCATTTATGATTAAAATTTAAAAGAGATTTCTTAAAATTGTTTCCCAGCATTTGATTTTTTTCTAGCTCAAGTACTGCAAACTCTGCAGTGCCATATTTGACCAGAATGTAAAGTCAAATATACCAGCACATTGCCAATTATAGCATAAACTTTTGTCTTGCTGTTTAAGATGACACCCTTTATAAAGTTAAGGGGAAAGGTACTCTAGGAAAAGTTTGCCCTGCTAACAAGCAGGTACTATGATTGAAGATTGAACAGGAATTAGAAATCCAAAAGGATATTTAATTATGTGTGTAATACAGAGGTAAAGTATGACCGTATTTATGTTCTCTTTCATCTTGGAAAATCTCCAAAGGAGAGGGTTTTTATTTTGTTTTTGTTTTTTGTTTTTGTATAATGATACTTAAATGAATGGCAATAAAATAGTTACATTAATTGTTTATTGTATAGTGGAACTTGTGTCATGGAATTGCTCTGTATAATTAGTGTGAAAGGTCACTATGAAATCAGGCTGGTAAAATTCTTTGAATGTGTTTGTGAATAAGACATGGAATGCTATGGGTAGGTGAAGTCTGTGTTCAGATGGCCTCAGAAGGAACAAATCTTTCTCAGACGTCTATCTGTTGTCTTACAAAATATAGGGAGTATTCTGGGATCTGTAGAGGAGGGCACATTAATGTTTGGTTACAAATAAGACCATATGGCCAAATGAACCTGAGAGCTGTACAAGTAGATAGATGGTAGGTCACTAGTGCCAGCCTGTGTCTGCAGCTCCTTAGTTCAGTGAAGGAGATCCATCTTGACCAGAATTCATGATCCAAAAGGCAGTCAGCAAAGATTCTTAGGAGTGGGAAAGCACTGGCTTCTAACATTTCAGATAGTTTACTTCAAAGGTCGGACAGCACCCTTTGTAATGAAGCCACTCTGTGAGCCCCGCTGTTTTTTGCAGGCAGAATGATGCCAGAACTTGAGGGATTATTGGGATAGGGAAGGGAAACAAGGGGAAGGACCATCAACCATATATCAGTCACTGTGTGAAATGTGTATGTACATTCATTCATATGATTATCTGGAAAATCACATTAGTGACATTCACTGATTGACAGACCCAAAGTAAACAGCACACATAACTTTTATTTTTATAGTAAAGAAGCCAATTTTCTGGTCTGATTTATGTAGAAGATCTGTTGCTTCCTAAGTATGAGTATGTGATGTAGATGTGTATGTGTGTGTGAGTGTGTTTGTATGTATATACATACATGTATATGCAGACATACATATATTTGTGTATAGAGAGAAAATTTAAAGAATGTTATGTCTGTTAACTAATATATATATACTTATGAGGCATTAGTTCATATTTTATGCCTCAGCCAGGTAGCTGCAAAGAATATTGGGAATTTCATTCAATTCATGTGCTGAGGAAGAAGTATGGTTTCAGAGCCAAGCATGATAGCTCATTTCTCAGGAAGCGGAGACAGGCCTATCACACAGTGAGTTAAAGACCATCCTAGGCTATATTGTAATTTCCAGACCAGTTTTGGTTAAAGAGTGAGGCCCTGTCTTAAAACAAGAACCACCACCAAAAGTCAGCTTACCAAGCAACCAAAACATAAGGCTGGCTTCCCTAGAAGAGGCGGGATTTGCCCTTTGATTTTTTAGAGAAGATAAATCTGTCATTTGATGCCTGGACTGCTTTTAGAAATAAAATTTAAGGGGATGGTGAGGTGGCTTAGTGAAGAGTGCTTGCAGCTCTTGTAGAGGAGCAGAGCTTGGATCCCAGCACCCACAGGAAGGGACTAACAGCCTCTTTAAATTCTAGTTCCCGGGGATCCAGTGGAGGATCTCTTCTGGCCCCTGGGGACAGGTGCACACACATGCCCACATATACACAAATAACAAAAAAAAAAAAAAAACAAGTCCTTAAGAAAGACAGCTCTGTGATTAAGGCACTTGCAACTCTTGCAGAAGACTGGTTTCATTCACACACAAATGGTAGCACACAATTGCCAGTAGCATAAGTTCTAGGGGCTCCTCCGATGCTCTCTTCTGGCCTTCCTTTACACCAGGCACTCGCTGTTGAGCATATACATACAAGTAGACACACACACATAAAGAATAACATATTTGAAAAGGAAGCTTGGAAGAATTAAAACATTCACAAGCATTATTAGTTAATAGCACACATTTATCCCCTAGGCAGTGCCTTTACTGTAAGACTTTGATATTGACTGTGGACGAATCACTTATCTGATGTTGACCTTCATTTTCTGTGTGTGTTCTTTGTAGGGTAATTTAAAGCAAGATTACGCATGTATTCTCGTCAGAGTAAGCATTCAGTCAAGGTCGTTAGTAACCTTGGCTTTTGAGAGAGATGTCTGCCCAATCCTTATTTAACTTCTTTCCTAAACGGTCTTGGAAGAGTAGCAAAGAATGACCTGACTTGAGATCTATGAATTTTAGAATTCTTTTTTTCTTTTTTTAACAGCCCCTCCATTCCCGCGAATTTTAGAATTCTTTAACCCCAAATCAGTAACAGCAAAAGCATTCCTTTGGTAGGTAGGGTATTGGGCCTGTAAGCCTCCCTTCTCTTCAGTCAGCTTTGTGACTCTTTCCTTTCCTATCAAAACAAAACAAAAATACTGTATGAGTACAGGAATGTAAATGTAGTTCTCACCCCTTCTTCCTCAGTGTTGCTGTGTGGAAAGGCTTTTTTTTTTTTTCTGGTGAGATGCAACATAGGTCTACTCACCCCAGATAGTGATGCCACACCAGACCAAAGCACACATACCACCGAAGTCAAACTAAATGAACCAATACGTTTTATTGGGATTACTTACGGGACAGAAATGACTCAAAGACAGCTATATCATCAAAATCCACGCCGGTTGGGCTGGTGAGATGGCTCAGTGGGTAAGAGCACCCGACTGCTCTTCCAAAGGTCCAGAGTTCAATCCCAGCAACCACATGGTGGCTCACAATTATCCGTAACGAGATTTGACTCCCTCTTTCTGGAGTGTCTGAAGACAGCTACAGTGTACTTACATATAATGAATAAATAAATCTAAAAAAAAAAAATCCACGCCGGCACTAGTGATAGCTCACAGAAGCTCAGAACCTGGAGTACATTGTATTTCCTGCAGGCAGATCAGCAGATTGGATAGTATCCTTTAGGGGTCTCAGTTGGCCTAACCCTCTTTTAGGCAGCTCAGCTGGATTCTGCTTCTTCCAGGCATCTGGTCCTTTCTGGCTTTTAGCGTTACTCAGACAGGGAGGAGCCTAATGAATCTGGTCAACATTAGGGACTTCCTTAAGCTGTTTTGAGTGAATGTTTCAATCTGAGAGAAAACTGTAAACAACTGCTATCTACAGGTGCAGTTGCCTAGGAAGGCGGGTCAGTGGCAGAGGAGCTACTTTCTATTGTAGCTTCGCTTCATGTAGTTCCTTTATAAGGTAAGAACATCCCATGCTCACCATGTCAGACCCTGGGGAAACAAAGATAAAATGTTAAAGAGCCTGGACATGCTCTGTGTGTGTGTGTGGTGTGTGTGGTGTGGTATGTGTGTGTGGTGTGTGTGTGGTGTGTGTGTGGTGTGTGAGTGTGTGAGTGTGTTTGTGGTGTGTGTGTGTGTGTGTGGTGTGGTATGTGTGTGTGGTGTGTGTGGTGTGTGGTGTGGTGTGTGGGTGTGTGGTGTGGTATGTATGTGTGAGTGTGTGTTTTCAATGCTGAATATTGAACCATTGGTCTTGTACATGTTATGCAAGTACCCTATCACTTTGCTGCAGCCCCAGCTGTGAGCAGGTGCTGGTGGGTGGAAATGAGATCTGTAGGAAATGATTCTTCTTAGAATCTAGAAGACTGGAAGCACTTGAAACAGCAGATATTAAGAAACAAGAATTGCCTATTCTCAACAATAAAAGAACTTCTGGTGGAATCACCATGCCTGACCTCAAGCTGTACTACAGAGCAATTGTGATTAAAAACCGCATGGTACTGGTACAGCGACAGACAGGTAGATAAATGGAATAGAATTGAAGACCCAGAAATGAATCCATACACCTATGGTCACTTGATCTTTGACAGGGGAGCTAAAACCATACAGTGAAAAATGACAACATTTTCAACAAATGGTGTTGGCACAACTGGTGGTTATCATGTAGAAGAATGCAAAATTGATCCATTCTTATCTCCTTGTACAAAGCTCAAGTCTAAGTGGATCAAAGACCTCCACATAAAAACAGAGACACTGAAACTTATAGAGGAGAAAGTGGGGAAAAACCTCGAAGATATGGGCACAGGGGAAAAATTCCTAAACAGAACAGCAATGGTTTATGCTGTAAGATCAAGAATTGACAAATGGGACCTCATAAACTTGCAAAGCTTCTGTAAGGCAAAAGACACCCAATAAGACAAAAAGGCCACCAACAGATTGGAAAGGATTTTTACCAATCCTAAATCTGATAGGGGACTAATATCCAATATATACGAAGAGCTCAAGAAGGTGGACTCCAGAAATTCAAATAAGCCCATAGAAAAATGGGGCTCAGAGCTAAACAAAGAATTCTCAACTGAGGAATACCGAATGGATGAGAAGCACCTGAAAAAATGTTCAACATCCTTAATCATCAGGGAAATGCAAATCAAAACAACCTTGAAATTCCACCTCACACCAGCCAGAATGGCTAAGATCAAAAATTCAGGTGACAGCAGATGCTGGCGAGGATGTGGAGAAAGAGGAACACTCCTCCATTGTTGGTGGGATTGCAAGCTTGTACAACCACTCTGGAAGTTGGTCTGGCAGTTCCTCAGAAAATTGGACATAGTTCTTCTGGAAGATCCAGCAATACCTCTCTTGGGCATATATCCAGAAGATGTTCCAACTGGTAAGAAGGACACATGCTCCACTATGTTCATAGCAGCCTTATTTATAATAGCCAGAAGCTGGAAAGAACCCAGATGCCCCTCAACAGAGGAATGGATACAGAAAATGTGGTACATCTACACAATGGAGTACTACTCAGCTGTTAAAAACAATGAATTTATGAAATTCTTGGGCAAATGGATGTATCTGGAGGATATCATCCTTAGTGAGGTAACCCAATCACAAAAGAAGTCACTAGATATGCACTCACTGATAAGTGGCTATTAGCCCAGAAACTTAGAATACCCAAGATACAATTTGCAAAACACAAGAAAATCAAGAAGGAAGACCAACGTGTGGATACTTCATTCCTCCTTAGAATAGGGAACAAAATACCCATGGAAGGAGTTAGAGAGACAAAGTTTGGAGCTAAGACAAAAGGATGGACCATCCACAGACTACCCCACCCTGGGGATCCATCCCATAATCAGCCACCAAACCCAGACATTATTGCATATGCCAGCAAGATTTTGCTGAAAGGACCCTGATATAGCTGTCTCCTGTGAGGCTATACCAGTGCCTGGCAAATACAGAAGTGGATGCTCACAGTCATCTATAGGATGGAACACAGGGCCCCAATGGAGAAGCTAGAGAAAGTACCCAAGGAGCTGAAGGGGTCTGCAACCCTATAGGTGGAACAACAATATGAACTAACCAGTACCCCCAGAGCTTGTGTCTCTAGCTGCATATGTATCAGAAGATGGCCTAGTTGGCCATCATTGGGAAGAGAGGCCTCTAGGTCTTGCAAACTTTTTATGCCCCAGTACAGGGGAATGCCAGGTCCAAGAAGTGGTAGTGGGTGGGTAGGGGATCAGGGCGGGGGGAGGGTATAGGGAACTGTCGGGATAGCATTTGAAATGTAAGTAAAGAAAATATCTAATAAAAAAAGAAATTGTATTTTAGAACTTAAATCAATCTATTTAAAATAATATCAGCATTCCATGTTACTGTCAATATTATAAATATCAACTAAGACACTTAGATGGATCTGTGTCCATCAAGGGAAGAATAAAGAAAATTTCTTATGTATACATAATTTACAAAATTCAATCACACACACACACACACACACAAGAAACAGGAACTGCTGTTGGATGGTTGAGATGGCTTATCACTTCCCAGTGCTTCCTGCTCTTACCGGCAGTCACTTTCCAGCATCCACCTCAGCTCAGAACTGTCTGAACTCCAGCTTCAAGGGATTTTGATGCCCTCGCCTGGCTTCCACAGGTACTGTACCCCAATTAGTAAAATTAAATCTTAAAAAAAAAAATGCTGTTCTTTGTGGCATTGGAGACAGCCATTTTAAGCTCAACTTTAGTTTGTGAGTGCTTCTTTACCATGCAAGCTTCAACTCCCTGGCAAATGAACATGGTATGAGTTTGTACCTCACTGTCTCTAAGAGACAGCGAAGTGAGGTAATGCAGGAGAACACAGATACACTAGGCGCTCAGCCAGCTACTACAGGTGCTGTTGTTATTGTCATACACGTCTGTAAATTGTAATCTTCTGACGTGACAAAGAGATCCGTGACAGGGATATTTATTATAGCGTTAACACTCAAGAGTAAGGGTAAAATAGTACACTCTAGTCAGACTCGATGGGAAAAAAAAGCTTCACTGACCTCTCAGCTGAAAGAAACCAGAGCCCACTTAGTTCAGCACTGCAGCTCAGAGCAGGGAGTGCTTGAGCAATGTGCGTGTGCTCCAGGCTGAGCACCCGTGTAAGAGCTAAGGCATGAGATCAGTTGGAAAGCTGAGAGCAACTGAATTATGTGTAGCTGTGTAGACTCTGTAGAAAATGAGACTTTTTTAAAAACTGTGATCTTTATGTCTATAGTCCCAGCTCTGGAGAGGATGAGGCAGGAGGATCTCTAAGAGTCCTTTCAGCCCTGTCCCAAAGAGCCCAAAGTCCAAACAGAACAAGTCCCATGAGGGTGGATATAGCACTAGAACAGACTACAGAAACTGAACTGTATGTCTGGAGCTAGACCAGAGCTGCTGGCATCCTTCCACGTGGACGGACTTCGTTTTCTTTTCTTTTTTCTTTTTGGTTTTTCGAGACAGAGTTTCTCTGTATAGCCCTCACTGTCCTGGAACTCACTTTGTAGACCAGGCTGGCCTTGTACTCAGAAAAATCACCTGCCTCTGCCTCCCGAGTGCTGGGATCAAAGGCCTGCGCCACCACGCCTGGCTGACTATGTTTTCTCAGCATGGTATATTTCTACACTTTGTGCCTGGGGGAGTGGATGATCAGAGAGCAATCCTATGGCTTATTAAGTTTGCTTGGTCTCTACTTGTCTTTTGGAGAGGGAAATCTCTAGGTTTCACAAAGTGCATGGTTCCGTTTTTCACTTTGATTTCCCAAGGAAAAAACGCAGCTAGGTTGATAGTAAGGGCCACTGGTGGCAGAAGAGAGTAAGTTGGGCGCCGTGTTAGTCCATAGTTCCTGGGATGAACCTGCTGTGTCTGTACCTCAGCTGAGGTAAAACCTAATCCTGAGTTTTGGATTGTAGTTTTTTTCATTTGAGACAAGACTCTTAGGAAAGCAGTGTAGACAAGAGGTGCAGATCATAGCTTCCTTTGAGGAGCAGACTTAAGAGAAAACAGGTGTAACAGCCAAGTGAGTAGTTTGCAAAGTGTGCCCGTTGTGAGAGGCAGCCTGCAGTGCAGTACCAGGCAGTAACCCTTGCAGGAGGGCTTGCTTCTGTAGCCAGATTTTGTACTTTCCAAAACAAATTTTGTGTGATACTTCCCAGTGTTTAAATGCTAGCAACAAATCTGTGTTTATTTTCCCTGGAGATCAGCATGGGAAAAAAACCAACCCATCATCATCATCAACAACAATAACCTGTGGGTTGTGTGTGTTAGAATCAAAGGATGGAGAGAAAGTACAACCTGGGAATTACGGGTCACAACTAGTATGCCACAAAATACTTGGCTTGCTCTAGGGGCAGGCCCTCTCTGATGGATGGAACACACCCTCAGAGTGTCTATTTGAATGCACCAGTCAGTCTGAGAAAACTAATTGTCTTCTAGTCTTTTTCTGTGTAGGACAGAGGTTGGGGTGAGCTTTCAATGTTTGACTTTTTCCAGCTCTAACTTAGAAAAGGGATCAGGTGGGAATGGTGGCTGTGCTTGCCGCGGGTTCAGCCTGTGCAGCCTGCTTCTCCATGCGTCTCCATGCTTCTCCATGCGTCTCCATGCTTCTCCATGCTTCTCCATGCGTCTCCATGCTTCTCCATGCGTCTCCATGCTTCTCCATGCGTCTCCATGCTTCTCCATGCTTCTCCATGCGTCTCCATGCTTCTCCATGCCTCCTCCAGTGCATAGAGCACCAGCCTCACATTAACATTCTGGCCTTTGCTGTGAGGGTAAGATGCTTTAAGAAACAGTAAGGAAGCTTGTTCTATTAATATTTCAAACCAACACCATCTTGGTATAGCTTACTATTTCTTCCTTTGCCAAGAGTTGCGTAATTTTGACAGACTGTATCATATTACAAGAAGTGATCAACATCTTGAAGGGGACATAATAGCAATGTTAGTCGTCTTTTCCCTGTGAAAGTCAGTATAACACTGCCTGTGTATCAGCATGGATCTCCTGTCTGTTTAAAGTCAATGACAGTACATTTCCACACCCTTGAGTGTCTTTTTGTTTGCTTTATCATTCAGATGAAATCTGCCTTCTTGTTACTATAAAATCTGTTATTTTGTTAGACAAGATTTTTTTTTCCATTTTTTATTAGGTATTTAGCTCATTTACATTTCCAATGCTATACCAAAAGTCCCCCTTACCCACCCACCCCCACTCCCCTACCCACCCACTCCCCCCCTTTGGCCCTGGCGTTCCCCTGTACCGGGGCACACAAAGTCTGCGTGTCCAATGGGCCTCTCTTTCCAGTGATGGCCGACTAGGCCATCTTTTGATACATATGCAGCTAGAGTCAAGAGCTCAGGGGTACTGGTTAGTTCATAATGTTGTTCCACCTATAGGGTTGAAGATCCCTTTAGCTCCTTGGGTACTTTCTCTAGCTCCTCCATTGGGAGCCCTGTGATCCATCCATTAGCTGACTGTGAGCATCCACTTCTGTGTTTGCTAGGCCCCGGCATAGTCTCACAAGAGACAGCTACATCTGGGTCGACAAGATTTTTTGTTGTTGTTGCAATTACCAAAAATCAGTTGAGAAAAAACAAACCTGCTTGTAAGGAGAGAGCTCTGTGTGGTAAAGTGCAGTGTTGGGAGCTGTGGAATGGAAGGACTTTGGGGACAATGCTATGGAAAGGAAAGGCCAAGCCTGTCCTTGCTGCTCCAGGGAGAGACTGTTTTCCAGTTGCCAGGGGTCAGAGGCTTCTCTGGACAATTCAATCTGACCCCTGTATTTCTTATTCTTTCATCTTCTCCTTACTGACTGGCCTTTTCCTGTAGACTAGTAACCACATGGGCTATCCCAGCCTAAACTAAACTAAATTTCTCCCAGTTCCTGGTTCCAAGGAGAATAGGTTGGGTGTCTTGGGTTGAGGCCTTGTGTTTGGTCTAGGCTGTGACAAGGAATCTAGCCTCATAATACATTTATGATTAGAGAAGAGGTTCACTGGAGGTGAGGCAGCACCTGTAAGGAGTAATACATTGGAGCCTGCATTTCTGACGGCTTTGTTTTGTTTTGTTTTTCCAAACTCAAGCACTGTCTTTTCTTGGTAGGTTTTCCTCTTCTACATCTAACAAACCTTCATATAAAAGGATCACTAAGGGCTGGAGAGATGGTTCAGTGGTTAAGAGCACTGACTGCTTTTCCAAAGGTCCTGAGTTCAAATCCCAGCAACCACATGGTGGCTCACAACCATCTGTAATGAGATCTGATGTCCTCTTCTGGAGTGTCAGAAGACAGCTACTGTGGACTTATATATAATAAATAAATAAATCTTAAAAAAAATCACTAAAAGTTAAGTGCTTGTTACATAAGTAGGTATTGAGTAAAGAAAGGTTTCAAGGTTTTGGGCTTAAAGAGTTTTGTGTCCTGGAAAGAGGGTCTGGACTCTAGTTCCAAGTCTGAAACATTGCTCTGCTGGGCACTCTGAGCAAGCCACGAGCCCTCTGTCTGTCTCCCTCTAATAAATGAGGTCACACTGGAGAGATGGCTCTGAGGGTAAGAGCACTGACTGCTCTTCCAGCAGTCCTGAGTTCAATTCCCAGCAAGTGGCTCATAACCATCTGTAAAGGGATCTGATACCCTCTTCTGGTATGTCTGAAGGACATCTACAGTGTACTCACATACCTAAAATAAATAAATATCTTTTAAAAAATAATAAATCAGGTCACAATGACAGCACTTTGAACACACAGCTGTTGTGCGTCAGATGGGAGAACTTAGGGAAGTGTATGTGTTTTCTACTAAAGATCCATGACCCTTTTTCTAAGCAGGAAAGTTAGTATTTTAAAATGCATATTTTAGAAAACACCATTACCGTCTTTTCTGTAAAGATAGGTTTCCTGTAAAACACAAAGAGAATGACTACAACAATATGAACCAACCAGTACCCCCCCAGAGCTCCCAGGGACTAAAGCACCAACCAAGGAGTACACATGGAGAGACGTATGTAGCAGAGGATGGCCTAGTCGGACATCAATGGGAGGAGAGGCCCTTGCTCCTGTGAAGGCTCGATGCCCCAGTGCAGGGGAATGCCAGGATAGGGAAACAGGAGTGGGTGGGTTGGTGAGCAGGGGAAGGGGGGATGGGAGAGAGGGCTTTTGGAGGGTAAACCAGGAAAGGGGATAATATTTGAAATGTAAATAAAGAAAATATCTAATAAAAAACAAAAGAGAAAATAAAACAAATAAAAAAAGATATTGACTAATAAAAGGTGAATTCTTTAAAAGTCAAACTTATCTCAGAAAAGATATCACCACACCTAAGAGCCAGTGGCTCCTTGGATGCTTTGGAAAATAGCTGGAGTATCATGCTGGAAAATTGAGAAATGACTCTGCCTGGTGACTTAAGGTCAAGTGAGAGCTGATGTACCAGTCTAGTTTGTTCTGAAGGAACAACACTCAGAGAGGAGAAGGGCTACTTCCAACCTAACACCTCTATTGACTGTGCTGTTGTGGTACTCTGCAGATAACTGTGAGTAAAGATTTTTGCATACGAAAGCAACTGGCTTAAGACAGACATTGAAGGAGCTAGAAGCTTTTTATGAGAAGTAAGACAGAGCAGGACACTAAATTGGAAATCCAAAATTTTTTTAAAGAAAGGAAGAAGTCTGGCAAAGAATTAGAAATCAGGAGAAGAAACCATCTCTCCCATAAGGAGGCTTTAAACATTACTGAATAGCATTTTGTCAGTGAATGAAAGTAAAGCTGCTTGTAGAAAGGGGGGTGGGGAGAAGATTGTAACTTTATGATTTAAAAGCTACAAAGTAATTATGAATAAGTGGAGAAAGTATGACACAGAATTTTAGTCATTGACTTTCGGGGATAGTGTATTAGTTTCTCATCATCTGAAGGCATAGAAATATGCACATTTTGAAACGTGTGAAAATGAAAGCTGACTAAACAGTTTTCTCACCACTGACCTTGTCATATAGCCAGTAGAAATGATAGCAGAAATACATTCATAGTGCATTTTCCATAGGAAATCAACCTGCCTGTGGTTTCTGAGACAGGGTCTCACTACATAGCTTTGGCTGTCCTGGAACTCACTCTGTGGAGCAGGCTGGCCTTGAACGCACAGAAATCTCCCTCCTGTATGCTGGGAATAAACTGCCTGAACTGCCTGTGGTACAGTCTGAGAGGACACGCCTCACAGCTGGGCTGTTGCCACTATTTGTTGCTCTTTCCTACTTTCTTAGGTTGAGTACCACCTTTTAAGCATCAGTTTGTTAGTCATCAGTCCTTTGACTCTGTACCTCACTGCATTGTTTTTACATCTTGTTGAATCATAAAGAACAGAGTGAGCCTTCCAGATAGTCAGTATGTGTCTGTTATTTTAAAGGTATAAGTTGACAGGTTTCATAGGTGTAGGCTTTCAAATAGCAGCATTAAACATTAAGTGGAAACTCATTAGTGGAAATTCATACAGTGATTTTTAAGCCCAAAGATGTTGACTCTGGACATATTGAATAGTTGTTTGTTCCTTTTTTTTTTTTTTTTTTTTTTTTTTTTTTTTTTTTTTTGGTTTTTCGAGACAGGGTTTCTCTGTATAGTCCTGGCTGTCCTGGAACTCACTTTGTAGACCAGGCTGGCCTCGAACTCAGAAACCCTCCTGCCTCTGCCTCCCGAGTGCTGGGATTAAAGGCGTGCGCCACTACGCCCAGCATTTGTTCTTGGTTTATTGTAAATCTAGTGAATTTAAGTTCATCATAAAAATAAATTGCATTTGTTGAAGACTTGTTAAAGTGCCTGAAATTTTAGCTGTTTGGGTCCACAGAACACATGTAATAATTTAAAACGTGTGATAACTTAAAACTAAGATTGTAGATTTCTGACTAGCTTTGTGTTCACTATTTCAGTCCTTTGCCACCTTCTTCTTCTTTTTAATCTGAACAGATTAAGAAGGAAGGACTTGTACAGCTGCAGCAGATGAAGATTCACTGGTAAACCGACCAGCGGAGTCTTGGCCTGCACCTGAAGAAAAGGTAACTGACTCTTCTGATGGAGCAGAGCTGGATGAATGCGTTACTTCCAGTTCTAGTACAATTTGAGTGTCACCAAAGGGTGACAATTGGAGTATTTGAAGAATCATGAACTTCTGAGTGCTAAGTGACAGTGGATGTAAGGAAGACAGTAGTGCTGTTGGGCATTTGCTTCTTAGCTCAGAAGCTCCTGTCCAGCACCGCTTGCATACATTTATCAAAACTTGAGGAACCTATCTGCTACAAGTAAAGGCCTGCACCACCACCTCCTGGCCTGTTGGAGGAAGTTTTTAGAGACAGGACTCCTAGCTCTCTGCTAAACTGTGCCCACCCTTTCCATAGGACGTTGTCGAGTATGTATGCTCTTGTGTCTTCCAGCCCCATGGCCAGCTCCAAGCTTGAGCCCCACCTACTCCCTCCCCACACAGCAGAGAGCAGCTGCTAAAGGAGAGTCCTCAGCAAGACTGACAGACAGAAGAGTCAGGCATACTTAGGGCACCTGAGGCCTTTCCAGGCTGACAGGGAACTCTGCGACTCGAGGCAGTCCTGTGTCTCACAGTCACAGCGGTCATAGTTAGCATAGCTTCTCAGTACAAAGTGCAGTTGGCATTTGGCCAGATGACAGAGCTTCACAGAATTTGGAAAAAGGGTAAGGAATCCTGAAAGAGCTTAGTTTTTTTTTGTTGTTGTTGTTGCTTTTGTTACATTTATTTATGACATGTTTCTTTGTGTGTTACTCTGTCTTGTGTGTGTGTGTACACATGGGTCACATGGAAGTCAGAGAACAGCTTGTAGGACTTGTTTCTCCTCCTCCATCACATGGGCCTGGGGAACTAACTTAGGGTGTGAGGCTTGGTGTCAGATGCCTTTTCTTAATGTGCCGTCGTCCCTGGACGGCTTGGAAGAGTTTAGATTAGTGATAAAATGCCTCCCTTCTCTCTATCCTTGAAGGAAGTGGGGTGGGGAAGTGGAGGCTTATAAGTTACAATTCAACTGCAGAACAGAAGGCAGACAGGAAGGACTAGAGAAGCTTCAATCTCAGAAATAGATGAGCACATACTTGAACTACAAATGCTTGCTTCATCAGGTCCTAAGCTACTGTAGCAAAAGTGGGAAACATGCTGTACAACCTGCATGTTTATCTGCAGAGATAACACTCTCTCTCTTACCAAGCCAGCATGTGAGAGCTTTAGGAAGGTGGCAGTTCTGCATGTAAAACAACAAGCATTCAGTCAGCTCTGACAGCTCTCTGATGAAGGACCAGGATTGTTATCACAATGTACGGTATTCATTGTGAAATATTAGGGAGGTGCCGAAAAGAGGGGACAGGACTTTTCTTGCATGGTGGCTGATTGCTGGCTGTAGTGGGGTCCAAGGAGGAAAAAAAAACATTTTGAAAAACGCCGGAGAAGCTTTTTAATGCTGAGATAACTTCTGTGTGCAAAGATTATCTGTTAGAGGAAGAGGAGAAGAGTAGGGATAACTTCCATGACTTGAATATTCACTGATGGACGTGTTTTATGATGCTGTAGCAAAGACTCATACAACACCAAGAAGTAAATAAGAAGGGACAGGGAATGAAGAGTTGTACGCTCACAGATGTACTGAGCAAACAGAAACCAGTCATTGGGCCAGGTGGAACTGTGAGGACGTGTCAGGCCCAGGGTGCGTCTCAAGGGCCAGCTCCTTCACGTGCAGTCTCTTTCTCTCAGGTGTTATTTATAGAGGGCACTTTACATGTTATGCTCTTTTTTAGGCACTATAGATAACTTAATAATCCAAAATAATACACGGTCTTCTTACCGAATTCACATTTTTAACCAATAATTAAAAATTACATGTATTTGGTATATATAGTATATGGCTTTGAAATGCATACCATGAAATGACTAAACTGAGTTAATGTTACTACACATAGTTGATCTTTATTTTATGTTTAGAAGTTTCTTTCTGTTTCTCTCTTTGTCTTGTTTCTCTTGGTCTCTCTCTCTCTCTCTCTCTCTCTCTCTCTCTCTCTCTCTCTCCCTCTCTCATTCTGCTTTGGCTTTAAAGGCAAGGACTTACTCTGTAGCTCTTGCCAGCCTGTGTAGACCAGGCTTTCCTTGAGTGTTGGGATTAAAAGTTTGTCCCACCATGCCCGTGTCTTAGCAATGAGTTCTGTGAGGGATAATACAACTGAATGAGAGAAAGAAGGCAGAGGCAGGCCTGGGCTGTATAGGACAGAGAGGCATCTCTGAGTGAGTGCTTAGGAGAAAGTGTATGAAGGTAGGCAGGGAACAGGAAATGACTTTAGAGACCATAGAATGGGCTTTAACTTGTATCCTAAGAGAAGTACATGACAGATGTCAGCTCTCTGTTAATAGAACCATTGGAGCTATGGTAGTACATAGTCAGATAGGCTACAGCTAGCAAGGTGTTTTAGAACACTGAGCCTAATTATACAGTGACTGTTGTATTAGCTTAGTGTGCTAGACCTCAAAATGGTGAGGGATAAAATTGAGACCATAAGGCATCCTCCATGATTTGTAAAACATTAATGGCTTATGTTATTAAATAAAACTATTAGAGTCATACTAGATTATGTCGTGAGATTCTGCTTTGTGCCAATAGCTTACCTCCACAGGTACAGACTAGCAGGCAGGTAGTATATACAAGCAGATCAGCTGGATGGAGGGGTGGTTTTCACCCTGGGGGTGCCGCTGAGGAAGGATTGGAGAGTTCATCATATCACTCAGAACAGTACACAGCTTAAAACTTAGAAATGGCTTATTTCTAGAACTTTCCATTTATTTTCAGGCAGAAGTTGACTGTTAATAATTAAGTCCATAGAAAGTGAAACTGTGGACCAGAGGGAAATACGGCATTATTTAGCCCTAAGAGGAACAAAATACTGACATGTACTCCAACATATGTATCTTGAAAATTTGTGCTAGATGAAGAAAGCCAGAAACTAAAGGCTACTCATTGTACAGCTCCATTCATATGTGATACCTCAAATGGGCACATCTATGGAGGTAGTATTTTTTAGGGGACAAAGGAAGCTTGGAAAATATCCTTATGGGTTTGAGGTTTCCTTGTGGGTGGTAAAATGTTTGGAACATTGTGATGTTTTTTACACCATACTGTGAATGTGATAAAATGCCTTTAGTTGTACATTTTAAAATGGTGAATTTTATTTTATGTGAATTTTACCACAACCTAAAATAAATAAGCAAGCAAGCAAGTAAGAAAGAAATAATGACTAAAAGGTGATAGTAGGATGGGGAGCTGGATCAGCTGGTAGCCCAAGGTCCTCAGTTCGTACCCAGCAAGCATGCAGCAAGTCAGGTGAAGCAGTGTGCTCTGTAAGTTCCAACAGTGATCAGGTGCTGGCATGCAGAGATGGCAGATTCTGGGGTTTGCTGCCTGCGAAGTCTTAGCTGAAATGGTGCGCTCCAGGTCTAGTGACAATTGCTGCCTCAAAAAATGCCAGGGTAGATGCTGATAGAGTAAGACATGTAGTATCAACCTGTGACCTTCACGGCACACACACTTATATACACCATAGATACATACAGAGACACAATAAAGAATAAAAATGTGAGTTGGGTGTGGTGGTGCACGCCTTTAATCCCAGCACTCCGGAGGCAGAGGCAGGCCGGTTTCTGAGTTCGAGGCCAGCCTGGTCTACAGAGTGAGTTCCAGGACAGCCAGGGCTATACAGAGAAACCCTGCCTCAAAAAAAAAAAAAAAAAAAACAAAAACAAAAACAAAAACAAAAAAAAACAAAAAAAAAAAACAAAAGAAAAGAAAACAAAAAAAGAATAAGGATGTTATAAAGAAATAAAGAGATAATGGTATTTATAAAATATTTCATGTCTTGGACACAGTAGTCAACTTACTAGAGCAGAGTTTATAAAGGGCATGGGTGAGGGGGCGAGAAAGTGAATGGGCTGGGAAGTGAGGGGCACTGCTGGCCTGGCTGAGCACCCTGGGATGCCTTGTGGTGCAGGGAGAAGGGAGAGGAAGGTGAAATGGTCTTTCGGAACAGTACAAGTAATGTCCATGTCTGGGAGCAGAAGAAAGAGCTTCTGATTTTAGAAACCATGCTGTGGCTATTCCCTTGGTGGAGCTTTGTGACCATTCCCAAAAGCCTCGGTTAGTTTCTCCTTTTATAAAATAGCTTTTAGGGGGCTGGTGAGATGGCTCAGTGGTTAAGAGCGCCGACTGCTCTTCCAAAGGTCCTGAGTTCAAATCCCAGCAACCACATGGTGGCTCACAACCATCCTTAATGAAATATGATGCCCTCTTCTGGAGTATCTGAGGACAGCTACAGTGTACTTACATATAATAAATAAATAAATCTTAAAAAAAATATAGCTTTTAGGGCTGGTAAGATGGCTCAGTGGTTAAGGGCACCGACTGCTCTTCCGAAGCTCCTGAGTTCAAATCCCAGGAACCACATGGTGGCTCACAACCATCCGTAATGAGATCTGACTCCCTTTTCTGGAGTGCGTGAAGACAGCTACAGTGTATTCACATATAATAAAAAATAAAATAAATAAATCTTTTTTTAAAAAATAGCTTTTAGAGGCACCTGACTCTAAGAGTATTGTTTAAAATATAGATAGCATATGAAGTCCCTTTAAGCGTAAGGAATTAAAACTTGTTACCTGTTTCCGTGCAAGTCTCGAGTGACCTGGACTGTCCCTTGTGCATAAGGATAAAAAATTAAGTCTGTTGCCTGCCACGCCCCACTGCCTAGAGTCATCTAGGCTGCCCCCCCACCCCGTGCATATGTGTGTTTCCAGAACTTTCATCAGTCTGTGCATAAGATATTTGGCTTGTTGATTTGAAAGTTTTGACTGTTGTCTGTCTGTCTGTCTGTCTGTCTTTCTTTTTTTTTTTTTTTTTTTTTTTTTTGCTGTTGGACTGCAGTGTCACATGCTGAATTTTATCAGTAAAAGCATTCAATGAAGCAGTTGAAAAGTACATTCTCAGACCTCTGTAAGAAGAAGACAAGGGGCTTTGTCATTATGGCCATGCCTGTAATTCCAGCATGTTTCAGGTGCAGGCAGGGACATCAGAAATGCAAGGGCAGCTTTGACAACAGAATGATTTTAAGGCTATCCTGGGCTACTTGAGGTCCTGTTTGAACAACAACAAAATCAAGGACATTAAGAGAGATCATAAAACATAAAAATCACCAGCATTTACTATTTACCATGTGTCAGTACTTTTCTAAGCCTTTAACATTTTGTTTTAATTTTACTATTTTTATGTTTTTGAATGTTTTATCTGCACGTATATGTACCACATGAATACATTACCCATGGAGGCCAGAAAAGGGTGCTAGATCTCTTGGAAATGGAGTTCCTGATGGTTGTGAACCACCAAGTAGCACCTCTGGAAGAGCAGAAGCCTAGTACTCTCCAAGCCTGCCTTTTAACTCATTGACTCCTGACTACAGTGAGGCACTGTAGACTAGCAGTTCTTAACTTGTGGGTCAAGACCTCTCTGTTCATAGGGGTTGCTTAAGACCATTGGAGAACACAGATGCTGGTGCTCCCACTCATACCACTCTCAACACTGCATTTATGAAGTAGCAACACAAATCATGGCTGGGGATCACCACAACTTGAGGAACTGGGTTGTAACATTCCGAATGTTGAGAACCATTGCTATAGATACTATATATCCCTCCTGCCCTGCGGAGTCAGCCAGTGGCAGCGGTGAGCTCCAAGATGGGACTTCTCTCTAGCCCTTAGCTCTTGTGAAGATTCTGCAGAACTTTTTCAACGGAAGGCAATCTTGAATTTTTTGGTGAAAATTCCCTAATTTTAATGTTGCCTTTAAAAAAAATATCTTCTGTGGGATGCAGTTCAGACACTATAGCATGTAAAATGCAGAGTTTGATGTTTTGATTTTAGTATAAGCTGTCTTGCACAACCACCACAATGTTTTCAGCATCTCTGAAAGAGACTCCATTCATATAAAGCTGTGACTCGGTGCCTTTCCTGCTTCAGACCTATGAAAATGGCTAGTCTGTCTTGGGTCTCCAGGGACTTGCTTGCTCTGGATTATCCACATATGATAATTCATATGGAGTCACATAATGATAGTGACCATGTTAGCTCTGTTGCTGTAGCAGATGAACAGAAGGAGGATTTTCATTTCCTGGTCTCATGGTCCATTGTGGAGGGGCCCGTGCTGACACAGAGCAGAGTGGCTGAGGGCCTTGCTCAATTTATGGATTCCAGGGAGTGGGACACAGACAAGGTATCCGCCAAGGTATCCAGGGCACTACCCACCTCACAACCCCTCCTATCAACTTTGGTTTCTATCCTTCCCCAATTCAGCAGTGAAATGATCAGAGGCCTCCCTGAACTCTTATGCGCCCGGACCAAGCATTTAGCACATAAACCTTTGACAGTTTATATACAGAGCAAAACTGTAACTTTTAGTGTCTGGTGTTTTTCAATTAGCATAATTTTTTTCTCTCTTAAAAATTACCCCTAGCCGGGCATGATGGTGCACACCTTTAATCCCAGCACTCGGGAGGCAGAGGCAGGCGGATTTCTCAGTTCGAGGCCAGCCTGGCCTACACAGCGAGTTCCAGGACAGCTAAGGCTATACAGAGAAACCCTGTCTCGAAAAAACAAAAACAAAAACACAACAAAAAAGTTACACCTATTTGTATGTGTATATGTGTGTGTGTGTGTGTGTGTGTGTGTACTCATGCATCTGAGTACTTGCTATGACACATGTGGAGGTCACAGGAAAACTTACAGAAGTTGGTTATCCACTTTCACTTGTATGGATCTGAGGAAGTCACCAAGCTTTGCAATAGCAAGTACCTTTCCTTTACCCATGAGCCATCTCACCAGTGCTAGAGGGTTAGCTATAAATTAGGAACTGTATGGATATGTTACAATTGTTTTGTCTTTAAGACAGGATTTCTCTGAAGCCCTGGCTATCTTAGAACTTGCTCTGTAGACCAGGCTGGCCTTGAACTCAGAGACATTCCTGTCTCTGTCTCCTAGTGCTGAGATTAGAGGTGTACACTGACACCGCCTGGGCCTTGAGGAACTTTTATATTGTTTACCACAGTGGCTGTAAGGTTTTCTATTCCTATCACCAACGTATGGAATTCTTTTGCAAGTTTTTTTTTTTTTTCTAATACAGCTTCCTAGTGGATATAGTCTCTGTCTCTCTCCTTTGTACTATTTTACCCACTGTCTGTGGGTATATTCATTTGTGTGGAGTGTGGTATACTGCAGCACTGTCATTATTATAATTGTTATCTATTTTAGACACAAATTGCTCAGTAATAAACTATGGACAAAAAGAAAAACAAATAAAACCCAAGGATAATAATCCATTCTGTGAGCTGGGTGGTGCTGGAACACACCTTTGATCTCAGCCCTCAGGCGGAGGCAGGCAGATCTCTTGAGTTCAAGGCCAGCCTGGTCTACAGAGTAGTTCTAGGATAGCCAGGGCTACACAAATAAACCCTGACTTGAAACAAAACAAAACAAAAAACAACAACAAAACTCCCAAAGTAATCCATTCTGTGTGTCCATCATCTTTTTTCACTTTCTCTTAGATACATTGGAATCATAAGAATTTACTTTTGATGAAATACAAGATATCTCCTTGGCTCTCTCCAAGAAATACCTCGAGTCAGGATCTAGCATATTCATGTTTGCTGCTAGTGTCCCAGAAACCATTTGGAAAATGTTTGTATTTTGTGAGGAATGCTTGTTTTCTGGAGAGAGGCAAGACATTTTTGAAAAGCATAAAAGGCAGATTTTTCATCAAGAATTTTCAGTTCCCATTTTCTGATCTTCAAGGCCTTCATGTAGAGCAGCTCGGGTGTGCGGGGGTTGGGTTGGAAGAATCCGTCTCCAGGTTCTCCTTTTTCATCAAAAGAGAATCTGAAGCCGGGCGGTGGTGGCGCACGCCTTTAATCCCAAGTGCTGGGATTTGCAATTCACCCCTGAATTGAAAAATAGGAAGGGTGTTTTGTTCCCACTTCTAAGGAGGGGCATAGTGTTCACACTTCAGTCTTCATTTTTCTTGAGTTTCATGTGTTTAGGAAATTGTATCTTATATCTTGGGTATCTTAGGTTTTGGGCTAATATCCACTTATCAGTGAGTACATATTGTGTGAGTTCCTTTGTGAATGTGTTACCTCACTCAGGATGATGCCCTCCAGGTCCATCCATTTGGCTAGGAATCTCATAAATTCATTCTTTTTAATAGCTGAGTAGTACTCCATTGTGTAGATGTACCACATTTTCTGTATCCATTCCTCTGTTGAGGGGCATCTGGGTTCCTTCCAGCTTCTGGCTATTATAAATAAGGCTGCTATGAACATAGTGGAGCATGTGTCCTTCTTACCAGTTGGGGCATCTTCTGGATATATGCCCAGGAGAGGTATTGCTGGATCCTCCGGTAGTACTATATCCAGTTTTCTGAGGAACCGCCAGACTGATTTCCAGAGTGGTTGTACAAGCCTGCAATCCCACCAACAATGGAGGAGTGTTCCTCTTTCTCCACATCCTCGCCAGCATCTGCTGTCACCTGAATTTTTGATCTTAGCCATTCTGACTGGTGTGAGGTGGAATCTCAGGGTTGTTTTGATTTGCATTTCCCTGATGATTAAGGATGTTGAGCATTTTTTCAGGTGCTTCTCTGCCATTCGGTATTCCTCAGGTGAGAATTCTTTGTTCAGTTCTGAGCCCCATTTTTTAATGGGGTTATTTGATTTTCTGAAGTCCACCTTCTTGAGTTCTTTATATATGTTGGATATTAGTCCCCTATCTGATTTAGGATAGGTAAAGATCCTTTCCCAATCTGTTGGTGGTCTTTTTGTCTTATTGACGGTGTCTTTTGCCTTGCAGAAACTTTGGAGTTTCATTAGGTCCCATTTGTCAATTCTCGATCTTACAGAGCAAGCCATTGCTGTTCTGTTCAGGAATTTTTACACCCTTGGAAGGAGTTACAGAGACAAAGTTTGGAGCTGAGATAAAAGGATGGACCATGTAGACACTACCATATCCGGGGATCCATCCCATAATCAGCTTCCAAATGCTGACACCATTGCATACACTAGCAAGATTATGCTGAAAGGACCCTGATATAGCTGTCTCTTGTCAGAGTATGCCTGGGCCTAGCAAACATAGAAGTGGATGCTCACAGTCGGCTATTGGATGGATCACATGGCCCCCAATGAAGGAGCTAGAGAAAGTACCAAAGAAGCTAAAGGGATCTGCAACCCTATAGGTGGAACAACATTATGAACTAACCAGTACCCCGGAGCTCTTGACTCTAGCTGCATATGCATCAAAAGATGGCCTAGCCGGCCATCACTGGAAAGAGAGGCCCATTGGACACGCAAACTTTATATGCCCCAGTACAGGGGAACGCCAGGGCCATAAAAGGGGAGTGGGTGGGTAGGGGAGAGGGGGTGGGTGGCTATGGGGGACTTTTGGTATAGCATTGCAAATGTAAATGAGCGAAATACCTAATAAAAAATGGAAAAAAAAAAGTTACAGGACTTCTGTAGAGCATGTCATACATTAAATAAGTTCAAAACTTAATGAAGATATTACAGTTTTGGTAATTATTAATCTTATTTTATTATATTTATAAAATACTTAAAGGATCAGAGGCCTCCCAAATCAAGGTATCATTATAATTAATATACCAAGGATATTGTCTTCAAACACTTTAAGGAAATAAAAGCTTCCTTATAGTCTTTGCTCCCTGCCAATGGTCCCTGACTTATAGTCTTAGAATTGCCGAACAATAGTTAAAAAAAAAAAAAAAAAAAAAGAAAAATAGGAAGGTCTGAATCTTTGCTCTCCGCTATGATGAAAACATTTACAACGGAGTGGACATAGGAGTGTAAGCTGTGTTTCTGGCCAGCAAGGTTAGGGATCCGTGGAACTGGGAAAGAATTTGGATTGTTAGTGCTCTCGAGGTTTATTCTCTTCCTCTTCTCCTCTCCAGACCTTTCTCTTCTTGCTTTCCCTTTTCTCCCCTTTCCTCTCTCTTCGTCTCTCTCTTTCCTCTCCTCTCCTCTCTCCAGGGTCTCACTATGTAGCCCTGGGTGTCTTGGAATTCATAGAGATCCACTCGCCTCCCCCTCCTGAGTGCTGGGATTAAAGGTGAACCCTTCCAAATCTGGCCCATGGCCTCACTTTTTATATGAGAATGTGTGTGTGTGTGTGTGTGTGTGTGTGTGTGTGTGTGTATGTATGTATGTATGTATGTATGATGTGTATGTGTGTGCTCACACTTACCAGAAGAGGAAAACAGGGAACCATAGTGATGAATAGTTCTTCAAACATGTGCCAGTGAACAGTAACCCAAACTTGAAAATCTGCTGTTCTCTTACTCCTACTAAGGAGAAATTTGCTACTTTAAGGGAGAAAGGGGAATGAAAGTTTTGTTTAAGTTTGTGTTTTCAGAAGCAATAAAACCCTCACTAGATCAAGGTATAGGAGAAAGTAGAGAGACAGGGTGCCATGTTTCTGATGGCGTGGCTAACAACTGAACTTTGGTAAGGAAAGGGGGAAGAAATATCTGTGCTATTTTATCCATCTCATACTAACAAACCTAGACTGTTTGTTTTCAAGAGTTCAGCTCCAGCCAGCTTAGGCACCAGTTTACACATTACAGTTTGATAAAGTGAATTCCAGGTTCCAAGTGCTCCCTCCCTTATTCGGAAATGAACAGTTTCCAACCCTGGGACATTGAAGCATTGATCACATTGCTACTTTGATTTCAGAGCATATGCTGTTGACCCGGCTGTGAAGTTCTGTGACTTAGTGGTAGGGATGGCTTCCCATGTGCTTACTGGGAAGGGTCAGGACAGATGTTGTAAAAGAAATGAAACTTCAAGATAGACTTCATTAGCTGAGAGTTTTATCTGGGGGTGGGTCGGTTAGTATATTTTAGATGATGTTACCTATATGAATAAAAACAGGACCAGAGAGCTAGCAGTAGGAGCACATTGTATGCTGTTGAGGTGTTGGCTTACCCTAAGCTATATAGAATTATTTCAGGAAGTAAAGTAATATACAGAACTGGAAGCGTTGAAGCAGGGCAGCCTGGAGAGGCTTTTGGATACTATACATTTTTATTTATTTCTTCAGATTTTGGGAGCCCCTCAAAATGAGCAAAGGCTGATATTAAGTAAAGCACTTTAGCAAAACCTCCTAAACTAACACAACGTGGACAGAATAAAACTGGGGCTTACTGCGGAACAGATGTAGTGCTGTCGAGAGTAACAGCTGTCTGGTTTGCTCTTGCACTGCTGATTTCTAAAGTGGCTAGTTTTGCTTCATTCCTTCTGTAAAGAAAGAAACAGATACAGAGAGACTAAGTGATTTCCCCAGAGCCATGCAGATAGCAAGTGGTAGTGCTTTTCGCTGCTGAGCCTTTAAGATGTGAGATGGACAGTGAGTTCAGGGAAAGCCTTAAAAGTACAAAGGTGACATAGGGAATTTTTTCTTTTTTCTTTTTGGTTTTTCTAGATAGGGTTTCTCTGTGTAGCCCTGGCTATCCTGGAACTCACTTTGTAGACCAGGCTGGCCTTGAACTCAGAAATCCACCTGCCTCTGCCTCCCGAGTGCTGGGATTAAACGTGTGCGCCACCACGCCCGGCTAAGGGAATTATTTTTAACAGTGTGCTAACCTCTGCATTTTACTACATAGGAGATAGCATGCTAAAACTCCATATAGTAGGCCTCATTTATAGCTGAATGTTGGGCTGCTATTCCATTTCATTTTTATAATTTCATTTTTTTAAATTGCCCAACCTAAAGGCTTTAAAGATTTCTTTTTTTTTAAAAAAAGATTTATTTATTGTATGTATATGAGTACACTGTAGCTGTCTTCAGACAGACCAGGAAAGGGCATCAGACCCCATTACAGATGGTTGTGAGCCACCATGTGGGTGCTGGGAATTGAACTCAGGAGCTCTGGATGAGCAGTTGGTGCTCTTAACCACTGAGACATTGTCTCCAGCCCCGACTTTAAAGATTTCAAATCAGGTGTATCAATATACTTCAGCTAGGTATTAAACATCTAAGAAATATTTGAGTATTATTGATTACATGTTATAAATTACTTTTATAATTTATAAACTTGTATGTTTACATTTTTCTCTTAAGCAGTTAGCTCTAACCGATGACTGTTTTCTGTTCCACACATGAGTAAGAAAACCAACCAAATAAAGGCTTTGAACTACTCAGTAAGCAGTGCATTTTGTGGAATGAGCACGTACAGGTTAAGTCTTCAGAAAGATAATTATTGTTAGGTCTCCACTACCATAAATTTCCTTACTAGTTCTAACCTTGCACTTGTCAGACACTCTGGTTACTGAGCTGGTAAATTGAATTTATTCACCATTCTTTCTCTACTAGAATACTGATGTATCTGTGATAAACCGTATTTCACTAGAGAGAGCAGTTAAGGAAAGGCATGAGAGACCCCTCATACAGAGCAGAGCCCATACACTCTGGTGAACACAGAAAGCAGGGCTGGCTAGAAGAACAAAGCGCATATGAACAAAGAAAGGCTTTGCAAAGTGTAGCAGAATTAAAGAAAGACAGAAAGAGAGAAAGAAAGAGAGGGAGGGGAGGTAGAGGGGGGAGGAAGAGAGGAAGAAAAAGAACCCAACACATTCCTAATTCAGCAAATCTGATTTTCTTGTCACTCAAATAACTTCAGTCCTTTGAAGTTGATAATAAAGAATCCTCTCGGGCTGGTGAGATGGCTCAGCGGATAAGAGCACTGACTGCTCTTCCGAAGGTCATGAGTTCAAATCCCAGCAACTATATGGTGGCTCACAACCACCCTTAACAAGATCTGACTCCCTTTTCTGGAGTGTCTGAAGTCAGCTACAGTGTACTTACATATAATAAATAAATAAATCTTTAAAAAAAAATAAAAAGAATCCTCCCTGTTACCAACCCTGTAATTCACACACATAAGTATACTTAACGTATTGGTTTCCAGACTTATTAAACATTGTGTTAGGACTGCTGGTTTTCCCCAAACAATAGATTTCTCTCTCTCTCTCTCTCTCTCTCTCTCTCTCTCTCTCTCTCTCTCTCTCTCCCCCTCCCTCCCTCCATCTCTCTCTCTCCATATATACAAGGTGGGAAGAGCATTATGGCATCTTTGAATGAATCATGTCATGGCTGATATGCCATGGGAAGAGTCTTTCTTCTAGAGCTCTAGCACCTCCTGGGGATGTCCCTACTAATTTTAGAAGGTGAACTAAGAGACTTTTTTTTTTTTTTAATGAATCCTTGAAAGGATAAAATGATCAGAATTTGGCAGCATTTTTTCCTTAAGGAAAACGAAAGATTTATTTTTATGTGTATGTGTTTTGCCTGTGGGTTTGTATCTGCACCATGTGTGTGCCTGAAGCCAGAGGGGCATTGGACCCCTGAGTTGGAACCTTCATGTGGATGCTGGGAATTGAACCTAGGTCCTTTGGAGGACCAGGCAGTGCTTTTAATTGCTGAGCCATCTCTCCAGTCTTCAGTTTTATTTTTAAACTGCATACAATCTGATTGGTATGGGGGATCTTTTAACATAGACATTTTGATAAATGCTTAATTGTTAATTGCTTCTGTGATTTTTTTTTTCTTTTTGGTTTTTTGAGACAGGGTTTCTCTGTGTAGCCCTGGCTGTCTTGGAACTCACTCTGTAGACCAGGCTGGCCATGAACTCAGAAATCTGCCTGCCTCTGCTTCCCAAGGGCTGGGGATTAAAGGCGTGCGCCACCACTGCCCAGCTGATTTTTTTTTTTTTTAACCCTGGTGACTGGTAGAGTGCCTTACATAGAATATGCAGTCAGGAACTGCTTGGTAAATTGCAGCTTTCTTATTCAAGCATTACAAGATATCTATTATTTTTTAAAATATACATATTAAGTATATATATATATATTTTTAAAGATTTTATTTAATTTAATTATATTAGTACAATGTCATGTCTTCAGACACACCAGAAGAGGGCATTGGATCCCATTACAGATGGTTGTAATCTACCATGTGGTTGCTGGGAATTGGACTCAGAACCTCTGGAAGAGCAGCCAGTGCTCTTAACCTCTGAGCCATCTCTCCAGCCCCAAGATATCTATTATTTAAAGTATCAACAGGTATTGACATATTGAAGTATTAATTCTATATAAGACATACTAACTAGCATATTATAACTATATTAAATGTGTATAAGTTGTATGGCCCATTCTCTTTATAGTTTGGAGGGGGTATGGAGGATGGAATATTTATAAACAAGGTCATTAGTTTCTTTCCTGACAGGAAAAACTAAGTATTTGGATTTCTGTTTTATTATTGTTCACAAACAATGTTCTTTGTATAAGGAATACTTTTAAAAGGTTGCCAACATTTGAATAGCAGACACACTTTCTTTCTTTTGCTTCTATTGGTAACTCCTTCAAACTACTAATTAGGAGTCCTAAAACAACTGCAGATAATACTAGAATCTGTCATTTTTATAAACTAGTAGGACTTTTGATGGGTGGTAAAGACAAAGAGGACCTGGCTGGGAAGTGCCGGGATCTGCTTTCCTCCGCATCATCTTTAACTTGGTAGTAAATGTCATGATATGCAATGCTACAGATACTCTTGCATTCAGGGTTTGAGTTGCTCAGTCTGATGCAAGTCAGAATAATAACTTAGTCTTGGTACCAAGTGCTTTCAAAGGATCGTTTCCTGTAGTCCTTAGAAGCCTGGCCTTATCTCCATTTTACAGATTAGGGTATTGACATATTAGGAAACTGGTAACGTGCCCAAGGTTGCTTACTTGTAAGTGGACGAGCTCCTTCTCAATCTAGCAAAAAGAGGCTGGCGTTGGAGCCCCACCTCCCTTTCTTGTTACTTGTTTTGTTTTCATTTCGTTTTGTTTGTTTTTTGACAAGTTCTCTCTGTTATGTAGCTTTGGCTGCTCTGGAGATCACTCTATAATCTGATTTTGAACTCACAGCGAGCCACATGCCTCTGCCTCGCCAGTACTGGGATTAAAGGTGTATGCCACCACTTAGCCTCTTTGTCAGTTATAAATAGTTCAACGTGGACTGTATAAAATGGTTAATATTAAAACAGTGTGCTAAAGTACCTAGTGGCATGTCCCTTGTACCTTGGTGCTCAATAGGTATTATTGATGTGTTTTAGTAACTATCGTGATGCTGAGATCTTGTATTTATAATTTTAAGACCTGTTCTTAGTATACGAGATAAAAAACTTTGAAAATGAAAGAATTATCAAGCAGAAATCAAATTGCCATATTGATCTTTATTGGTTAGAAGTTCCATTAGTGTTGTGAAGGCAGAAGGATCAAGCAATGAATTGTGAAAGCAGTATCTTTAGGAAGTGAGGTCAAGCTTCATGTTCTCTATTCTCACTTTTCTTTCTTTCTCAACCTATCTGTCCAGCAATCAGAATGTTTGTACTCAGGATACAATCTCCCAAGTGTGGTACCTAAGTGCTTTTGTTTTGAGTATCCAATAGCTATGGTCTTGGTATCTCATCGATAGTGCTTCTATCTAAGCTCTACATTAAGTTAGCAATTCCAAGGACCAGTAGAATTCATATTTTAATTTATCACAAATGTAGAATTACAAAATCCAAACTAATAAATAAGTCATATATATTACATCTTGGGAAACATTTATGCAAATGTTTCAATGAATCTAGATTAATGAAAAATTTGAAAACCTGCATTGGAGACACACAAGCTATGTTAGTAATGGTAATATGTATTCTAACCTTGCTCATTATTACAGAAATTATTTTTTAGATTTAAAAATCTTAAATTTAAAAGTCATCTCTTGATATTCCATGACTCCCACAGAATCCCAAATTGACAGATGCTCAGATCCCTTCTATAAAATGACACAAAACCTATACACCATCTCTCAGTCTACAGCACATCACCTCGGGATTACTTACAGTACTTACATAAAATGTAGATTCTATGTAAATAGTTGTTACATTGTATTTAGATAAATTTTAAAAAATATGTAACTGCCCTGCATGGATACAGTATTTATTTATTTTTATTTATTTATTTATTTATTTATTTATTTAATTTTTTGGGTTTTTCGAGACAGGGTTTCTCTGTATAGCCCTGGATGTCCTGGAACTCACTCTGTAGACCAGGCTGGCCTTGAACTCAGAAATCCGCCTGCCTCTGCCTCCCAAGTGCTGGGATTAAAGATGTGTGCCACCATGCCAGGCTCAGTTTTTAAATTAAGGAAAATATATTCCAAACTTCAGTTAGTTGAATCTGTATGTAGGTGTATAGCCTGAGTGTTCAAAAAGCAACTGTCCTTTGATAAACACTCAGCAGATTCCTTTTTGGATTTCTTGGTGTGCAATCCAGTGGGGGGGGGGGACCCTATAGACACATTTCTAAATGTGTCTCACAGAAATTGTGTTTCTGCTTTATTTATTTAAGACAAGCTCTTACTGTGTTTCTCAGTCTCACCTGTATTACGATGCTGCACACTTGCTTCAGCCTCCCAAACACTGGGGACTCTGGGTGCATACCACACCCAGCTCAAGCTTTTAAACTTGCACCTATGTCAAACCCCTTCTCCAAGTCCTGGCTTTAATATATTATGGAAACATTTTCATATGCACTTTTGCGTTCATTTTAACATTTGAAAGGTTTTTTGTACTTCAACAGAGATGTTGGTCACATCTGTCTTACTAAATATTTGCCCCCCCCCCCAAAGCCAACAGATAATAGCAGCAAGTCGAGAAAGCTCACCTCTTCATACAGTCCCAGAAGGCACCTGTAAGCCTGAGGCTCTGAGCAGGCTAAAAAGATGCTGCTTTACTGAAATGAGATAACAGCTTAATAGGAACTAAAGGCACCCTGTGGTGGTCCACTCCTGTGCTTTACTTGTTTGATGGTCGGGGAGGGGGTGACTGTATGTGCTAGTGCTTATTAATTTGTGATCCAAATCTGACGAACGTCTGGTATATTCCTTAAGCCATGGGGGTCTCATCGGATTCTAGGAAAGACAGCCATAAATAGTGAGAGACTAACAACCCAACTTTAAAGTGATACACTGATTTTGTAGCTTCCTTCTTGCTGGAGAAGAAATTCAAGTTCGCAGGACACAGTGTGACCTTCAGTTGTGGGCACTCAAGTGCACGTTCCTGGCTGGCCAAGCAGCAGGGGCTCGATGCGGACGCCTGGGCTAACACCTGGGCGGCATTTTCACACCTGCCACTGGCAGCTTTGGTTTCTGGGCGTCCGCACAGTGGCTGCTTCCCATTCATGCTCCAGCTACTGTGCAGCCTCCCGCGAGCCCAGAGCGAATTGCTGGTGCCCGGGGCTCCGGAGGGAGGGCCTGGGCGACGCTTTCGTTACTGCGCCGGGGCCGACCGGCAGGCTCTTCCATAGGTGGCTGCGTTTCCGACTTCGCCCTGGCTCCACTCCGGGGGCTTGACGTGCAAACTTCGCCGGAGCGAGCAGAGAGGGAGGGACCGGCGAGGGGGAGGAGGCGACAGGAGGCGCCTCCGCTTAAGGGAGCCGGCCGGGCGCCGCCGCTCGGACGGACGCGCGGACGGAAGGAAGGAGCGGGGCTGCCGGCTGGGCCGGGATGCGAGCGCCCGCAGGGTGGGCAGCCGCGGGCCGGGGCGCAGGCAGGCCTGAGGTCGCGGCAGTTCGGCTCCGGGCGCTGGCCTCCCGAGCCGGGCCCGGCAGGGCGGCCAGCGCCGCAGTGGCAGCCGCAGCCGGCGCCCTACGAGGGCCGCGGGAGGCGAAAGCGAAAGCCGGTGGCGCCGCGGACTTTGCGCCCGGGCGGGGAGGCGGGCGGCGGCAGGGGCCGGGGGCTGACAGCACCGCGGGCCTGCGGGCCGCGCACGCCGCCGGAACTCCGCGGAGCCTCCTTAAAAGCGGCCCCCGCGCCACTCTTTTCCCCCTTTTTGTTACATTGTAGGAGCGGAAAGAATGTCGGAGCGGGCCGCGGATGACGTCAGGGGGGAGCCGCGCCGCGCGGCGGGCGGAGCAGCGGCCGCCCGGCAGCAGCAGCAGCAGCCACAGCCTCTGCAGCCCCAGCGGCAGCACCCGCCGCTGCGGCGCCCACGGGCGGAGGACGGCGGCACCGGGGACACCACCACCTCGGCCGCCGCCATGGCGACGGTTGGGGAGCGCAGGCCCTTGCCCAGTCCCGAAGCGATGCTGGGACAGTCGTGGAATCTGTGGGTGGAAGCTTCCAAACTTCCTGGGAAGGATGGTGAGTGTCCACGCCTCCTGGTTCCCCCCGCCCCCCCGCCCCCCTCCTCTGGCCCCGATCCCCTCCCCCGCGCCGTGTCCTGTGGCCGCCCCCACGGGGGTCAGAGATGCTATCTTCTGCTGGGTGCCCACACCTACCCGGAGCGTGCGTGAGCGTGCGTCACACTCCTAGCCACTGACCTGCCTCTCCCCTCCTCCTGTGTGTGTATATCTCCTAGGGACCGAATTGGATGAAAGTTTCAAGGAGTTTGGGAAAAACCGCGAAGTCATGGGGCTCTGCCGGGAAGGTGAGTCCAGCCCCCCTGGTGGAGTTTGTACCCAACCTTGGGGAAGTTTTCTTGTTGCTTCAGCCCACCTTCCCTGCTTGCCACATTGAGGTCTCTGCTGAAGAGGATGGAAGAGGGTGGGTAGAACATTTAGGAAGAAATCTCATTTCTAGGGGCTCTCTGTAATGGGCAGCAACCTGGATCCCTTCTGGAAAGGGCAATTCAAAGTGATGGGCATAGGAAGCAGGCAGGGAGTTTAACATATATCTCTTTAGTTATGGACAACACCTGGAAAGAAAGAGTTCTAAGCATTGGAAAGTAGTGCCTTTCTGGGGAAAGAAAGAGTTCTAAGCTTTGGAAAGTAGTGCCTTTCTGGGGATGCTGTAGAGCAGGAGCCTTGACCAAACCAGGTTTTCTTAAGGCAAAGAGAGTGAATTTTGAATAATAATTATTATTTTGGCTTTTAAAGATAGGGTTTTACTAAATGGCCTTGGCTGTCTGGGAACTTGCTTTGTAGACCAGGCTGTTATTTGTTTTTTGTTTTTTGTTTTTTGTTTTTTTTTTTGTTTTCTTCCGGTTTTTTCGAGACAGGGTTTCTCTGTATAGCCCTGGCAGTCCTGGAACTCACTTTGTAGACCAGGCTGGCCTCGAACTCAGAAATCCACTTGCCTCTGCCTCTCAAGTGTTGGGCAAGGCGTGTGCCACCAACCAGGCTAGTTTTGAACTGAGAGATCTGCCAGCCTCTGCCTCTTGAGTGCTGGGATTATAAAGGCATGCACCACCATGACCGGTATTTGTACTTTAAAACTAAAAGTATTTAAGCCTCCCTGTACCCTTGTTTGTAGGGGAATTTAAAGCGATGTTTAGAATGCTACCAAAAGATCATCATAAGCAAGGAGTACATTTGGGATTCTTTGCCAGATAAGGGGACAAGAATACAGAATTTTACTAACCATAGTAAATCGACTTCTACTGATAGGGTGATCTAAAGGTATGCTATCAATGAAAATCAGGTTAGGAATCAGGAAACTTAGATTTGTCTTTTGACAGTACCCTTTTTCTATGACTTTTGATTCATAATGATTACCTGGGCAGTCTGGTGAGAAAGGTCATGGCCTTGAGTCAAGTTTGGGATCCAGAGTACTGAGTTTACATGTGCCCATGCAATTTGATTTCTCACCTGTAGCCGTTTATTTTGGCAGAGTTTTTGTTCAGGACTCAAGAAGCAGAGCTTTGGCAGCTGGGTTTCTAAATCCATGACTGGTTCCTTACTGTGCTGGCCTCACAGTCGCTGCAGGTTTTAGCTCTCACCTTTTTTTCCTTTTCCCTGCTTTGGCTTTTTCAGCTGGCCACATGGTTGGTATTGCCAAGAAGAGTAATACTATGGCAACCCCGTGAGTGCTTCTGGTTGGAACAGATTATAGGGAAAATTAGTTGATTTTTCGTGAGGATTGCTGTTTAAGGGGAGAGGAAAGAGAGAAGCACAGGGCTTGTTGGTGATGTTGCAATAGGAAAAATCAGTTGTTAGTCCGGTTTTAGTTGTGACTTGGCAGTCCGCCTGGGATTGAAAAATTAAAATCACAAAGTGGCAACTCTGGTAGGAAGTGTTAGAGTGGGACTTCAGAGGTCCTAATCCACTCTTGCTCCTGCTTTTTATTCCTGCTATGGGTATTGTCCCTTACATGACTCCTAAGCCTCTGAGGACAGGATGCTGAGTGTTGGTAATTCCCTTGTAGAGGATGACTGTCGCCTTGAATGCCGATCTCTGAGACTCAAGAACATTTAGCAGCTGAATCCATTTCTGTTCGCTTGAATATATTCTAATGGGAATAGGGTCCGTAAAGCTCTGAAATCTCATACCTAAGGCCAAAGGGAGTCACAAACCTAGCTGTATTATCAATCTATAAAACGGCTTGTTAGAGGTTGGTTTGGGTGATTTTTGTTGTTTGGTTGATTGCTTTTGGCAGGGTTCCCCTATGTAACTCTAAATGTTCTGTAACTCACTATGTAGATCTCCAGCTGGCCTGGAATTTAACAGAGCTCTCCCTGCTTCTGCCTCCAGAGTCCCAGAGAATTGGGGTTAAAGGTGTGTACTACTCTACCTGGCTTACATCTCTAAAAAAATATTTTGAAATTTTATTTACCTTTATTTTATGTGCATTGGTGTTTTGTCTGCATGTATGTCTATGTGAGAGTTGTGAGCTACCATGTAGGTACTGGGATTTGAACCTTGGTCTTCTGGAAGAGTGGTCAGATGGCTGAGCCATCTCTCCAGTCAGCAAACCACCCTGCCCCTTCCTTACATCTTTTTAAAGCTGCTCTCTGCATTTAAAAGATGTTGCAGCTGTTAGGTTGTCTGGAGCTTATGCTTGCATATTTGGAGTAAAGACTGAAGTTTTCGTTCAGTCGCTTCTTCATGTGTTTCTGCAAGGACCAGGCTTGAAAGACTGAGGTGATTTTGACTGTCCTGAGGGTCAGGGAAGTGGTTTGGTTGCTGAGGTGCTTACTGTGCAGTTGTGGAGACCTGAGTGTGATTCCTAGACCCTACGTTAACCACCCACCCACTCCCCACCAAAAGCATGCCTGTTGGCACATGCTTTTCATCCCACTGAGGGAGCAAGGGGAGGGGGTGTGTAGGGAAGGAGGGAGATGAGCAAGCACTGTATCTCTGGGGCTTCCTGTCCAGCCAGTCCACTTGATGTGCTCCAGGTTAGTGAGGAGACCATGTCTCAAACAACAAGGTGGATGGCTCCAGGGGAACTGATACATCTGAGGTTGATTTCTGTCCTCTACATACATGTGTGCTTCAAACACACTTACTCCTACACACCACCTAAAAAGAGAAAGAGGGAGACAGATCTGTATGTTCTATTAACACTGATAGGACTTACCATTGTCTTTAGTTAAGATTGTCTTCCATCAGCCAGTGATGTTTTAGAATTAAATCTGTATGTATTTGTCTCGTCAGTGAAATTAAATTGTGAAGAAATATGTATATTTGTACATAATTTGACTTATTAATGAAATAATAAAAGTGAGAAATTCTCCATTATGAAGCCTTTAGGAATATAAAGACCCTGATTCTTCAATTTGTGATTTATTAGCCAGAGAGTTATCAAACATGGGGTATGAAATTAGCTTTTTAATCTCTCTGAAAATAACTCTTATTTTGGAAAGGAGATGATAATACCTATTTCCCAAGGTTATTGTAGAAGGTGAAAATAAATTAGATGACTTACAGTGACCTGTTGCACAGTAACTTCTTTGACCCTTTCAGCTCCTGGCAATGTTAGAACTGACTTTGCAATTTACTTTCCATCATCTTTTCAACTTAGGACCCTTGAATCACTTCTAGGGATCAGAGTTCTGAAAGTATATGCAAAATAATGTATATTCCTACTCTCTAGGGCATATGGCTGAAGCCATTTTTCTTGGAGTCTCAATGCCAAAGTTCAAAATTACAAAGTTAGTAGTAGCGCTTGTTTTTTTCTCTTTTCTCTGTAACTTGCTTAAGTCAGTTTGTTCATACCCCAAAATTAATGCTGTGGAAGAAGCGTGGAACAGTAAAGTTTGGTAGAACTAGCATTGCTCCTAAGGTGGGTAATAAGTCAGCTCTCATCTTCCCTTTAGCACATGGAAAGACTTAGGGTAACCAGCCACTCACTTTTCAGACATTAGCCCATTGCTCATCCACATCCTGATTTCATACTGCTTATCTCTGTAACTTAGAATACTAGTTGGTGGCATTGTGGAGTTTGTTGAGCTAAGGTTGATAATATATTTTGAACTTTTAATAATCAAACTCAAAAATAAGTTATGTTTTCCTTTTAAAGTTTTAAATTAAAATTCTACTTTAAAAATTTTCACAAATTCTTTATTTGTGAAATTTACCAAAATTTATGTTTAAATGGAATTAATTGCTGTGAATAACTGATTAGGGATTTTTTGTGTCATTTATTTATTTACTTACTTATTACACTCCAGATTTTATTCCTCCCCTTAGTCTACCCCCTGCCCCAGTCCACCCTCCAACTGTTCCATATCCCACACCTCCTCCCCATCTCCCTGTCTCCACAAGGATGCCCCCACTCCCAACCAACCAGACCTCTAAACTCCCTGGGGCCTCCAGTCTGTGGAGGGTTAGGTGCTTCATCTCTGACTGAACCCAGACCTGGCAGTCCTCTAGTGTATCATGTGTTGGGGGCCTCCTATCAGCTGGTGAATACTGCCTGGTTGGTGGTCCAGTGTTTGAGAGATCCGGGGCCGATTAGGAATTTGATATCAATGTCGAAAACCATAGGGAAACTTAACAGATGAACCCGTTACATAGTTTAATTTCCTAGCAACCTTGTCGACTGTGTCATGGGAGAAGTCAGCAGCAGTGGTGCTGGGCACTTGCCTTGCTTTGGAAAATGGGCTGTGGCTTCACTGAATCCACTTGAATGAGACTAAACCACCTCGCGCTTTCCTGTGTTCTCTGTGTCTCTGAGAATATGTTTTATGTGATGGCTCTTTGTTGTGTGTATTCCTGGGCCAGAGACATGGTTGATAAAGGCATCAGCTTCTGTGCACTGTTGGGCTCAGTAAACATTTGCTGAAAAGTTAAAATGGCTGGGACTACTAGAAAGATTGAACGGCACTGCCATGGAGTACCTGGCTCAAATGCCTGACTTCCATTGTAGCGGGAGTATGGGTTAGGACCACTTTAATTTGGCTTTAGGAGAGGCCAGAGGCTGACAGTGTTTGAGGTTGTTTTGCCCAGATTTTAGTGCCCACTTACACTTTTCTAGAAAGAACAAAGATATATACTGTCCCTTATATCCTGATATTTAGGCACAGTATCACTCTAGCAACACAGAAGGATGGTCCTCACTTGTGGCAAGTGATGTCCTTATCTAAGTAATAGGAATGCTGTGGAGCACAGTGGAAAAAGAGGTTAGCTGGTCCTGTGGCCAGCTAGCCCAGTGAGGAGTATAGCCTTTAGAGTTATCTCAGCAGTACTACCCTGTCTTAGTCAGGGCTACTATTACTCTTGCTATGATGGAATACCATGACCAAAGCAACTTGAGGAGGAAAAAGGCTTATTTGGCTTATAATTATATACATCACAATTCATCATCAAAGAAAGTCAGGACAGGAACTCAAGTGGGACAGGAACATGAAGGTGCTACTGATGCAGAGGCCATGCTTGCTCTTATGGCTTGCTCAGCCTGCGGTTTTCATAGAACTCAATACCACCAGCCCAAGGATGTGGTGGTGTTGAGCTCTCAGTATCTCAATGGGCTGGACAGTCAGTCCCTGATTGATCATTAAGAATGCAGGCTTGCCTACAGCCAGATCTTGTGGAGGCATTTCTGTAATTGAGGTTCCCTCCTCTTAGATGATTTTAGCTTGTATCAAGTTGACAAAAACTGTCCAGCACACACCCTTTTTCTTTTCTAGTAAGGAAAGATGGCTTGTGGTTAGTGAACTGAAAATGGATCGGTGTGTGTTTACAGTACTGTCAAAGACACCACATTATAGACATAAAATCCTTTTCCTGAAATACTTCACTTTTTCTCTACAGATTCTCATGTCTGGTCCCCACCACTAAGGTTTTCTTATGTATGATTTGAAACACAGAAAAACAAAATATTTTGGCAAGCCTCCTTTAGCCGTTAGAGGACTTCAGTGACCGAGTCATGGCCCAGTCTTGTTTTATCTCTGCCACACAGTGAACTATTTTGAAGCATGTCACAGGCCTCATAGTGTTTCATCTTTTTGTCTGATTGCTTAGGCTTCACCTGGTGTTATAGAAAGTGCAGTCTTTCCATTGTGCCTTTGTCTGAGGCATGTGGGCTTGCCATTTCTCTGATATCCCTCATGTACAAGGGAGGTAACAGTGCATGTCAAGTGGGGAATTTAAACCAAACTTATTAAGGTAACATTGAAGTCTGTGTTCTTCACCTTTGAATCACCTGGGGGATAGTTGTTTGCGAATGAACTTAGGAGTACTTGGGGGTGATCTTGTTGAGTGCCTCACTTGAGGCAGCCTCTGCAGGTGAGCATTGGTACTGCAATGATAAGATCCAATACCTGGCTGACAGACAGCGCCCGTGAGCAGTGCTGTACCTGTAGGGTATGCGCTCACATGTATGGGAGAAGGAACATGGAGAGATTCAGACAGGCACTCCTCTCCAGGTTTCCTTCCTACCTCTAAGTACATAGATATTCTAGTCAAACTACAGTCCATGGATTTTTATGTTGCCAAACAATTGAAAGAAAGCCTCGAAGATGATATCATGGCATGTGAAAATTATGTGAAATTCATGTATCATTGTCCCTAAGGAAAACTGTGTTGGGACATGGCCAGAGGCACTCATATACTTACATATCTGTGACTGCTATCTCTACACAGCAAGCAACAGTATTAAGTGGGGGTACAGCAAAGACCATACAGCCTATGATCTCAGCTATTTACTGTCTGGTCCATTACGGGAGAAGCCAGATGACCTTGTCTTTGTAAGTTCCACGGTTGATGAAAGTGCACCCCTTCCACTGAACATGATTGACATTTCCTTTCAAGCTTTTTGTGTTAAGGGTAGAAAGCAGTGTTCCTGAGCGAAGAGTTTATTTACCGTTGGAGGAATGTGGGATAGAAGGAAATGTATGGAGAGGAAAAAAGGCTATGCTTAAGGTTTCTTGTTAGATCTAGTTTTTTTGTTAAAAAAAAATAGGCAGGGTCTCATCATGTACCCTTGACTAGTCTAGAAGAAAGCCTCCTGACTATGCTTCTGGGTGCTGGAATTAAAGATGTGTGTTGCCACGCCCAACCATGTCTTGTTTACATTAAAATCATTTATTTTTATGTTTTCAAATTGCCTTCTGCTGACTAACACACCAATAAGAACGCCACATAAGTGAGTTAAGGACACCATTGCAGCCCTTGCCCAGTCCCAAACTCTTGTCCACTTTTCCACGTGTCATTGCTTTCCTAGAGTGACTCACATGCAGAGCAGTAGAATGTTCATTGCCGGGTCTTCAGGAGCCCTGGGCCATGGCAGTGATGCTTAGGTTATTATGCTGCTATCAGAGTCCCTAATATTCAGGAGCAGGATGATAGACGTTTTGTGAGTTTTTTCCCAGGTAAACTCTTCATACATAGCCTTTCTGTCCTTTAGCTACCTTAGAGGAGCCCAAGTTTCCTCTTGGGATTGAGTAGCAAGGCTCTATTCGGAGGCAAATGTGTGTTTTGATTTTAAAAAGGTGACAGTGTCTTAGGGTTTTGTGCTTGCTAAAACGCATAACGTCCAGCATAACCCATGCTGACCCAAGCCTCCCTGAGTGACTCGGCTGGTGGAGACCATGCAGATCCACCTGCTGGAGCAGCACTCCACTCGCTTTGACAGGTTCTCGTACATTCTGTCATGAGGAAAGAGTGAGCAGCGTGCGCAGATCACTGTGCCCATGACCTGCATATGATGCTGGCTTGGCTGTGCTTTCCTGCAGCTTCTTGTTTTCCTGGCTCTTTCCATTGCATTTTTAAGTTAGTTAGAATACTACATAGTGGACTTCATTAGGACACTTTGATACATAACATCTTTGTAATTTGTACTGTTAGACTCCAGACACTTCATTTCATACAAACATCCTTCCCGGTGTCCAAATCTAACAGTGTTCCCACATACATGAGCATACGGCAAGTTTGGCAGGTATGTTCACAGTATAGCTGCCACTGTAATACTTCAGAGTTTCAGAACTGTGAGGTAATTCACCAAGGTCTCAAAGCACGTAGCCTTCAATCACGATTTGCCTGCCCTCCATGCTGTGCCAAGCCCATTCCAGATGTGTGCCTGCGTATAAACATGACCAAGTCAACCTAACCTTGTTTGCTTAATTTTGTTGAGAAATAAGAACTTTACTAAAAAGAAAAAAAATGAACAAATAAAACTCAAAACAAAGCAAAGAACCAAAACGATTGTGTTTGAGGCAGCAGAGCTGTGTCCTGGGTGAGCTTTTGAGGAACTGTGCACTAGAACTGATGGGCTTTTCAAAGAAAGATTCAGTTAGAGCTAAGGTCGTAGCACATAGTCAATATAACCATCTGGGGTTTGTACCATTAAAAAAATCTTTTAAAGGAATTTGGAAACGTGAAATTACACTCTTTAACATCTCCTCAGTGCCAGCTTGCTTTTAATCACATTGATATTCAAACTTTATGACAGTAGTTCTAATAAATGAACGCCTGTGATTATTAAAGGATGATTGAAGTTCTAGAGAAAAAGAAACGTTAGTAGACTTAACAGTTGGAGTTACTCTACTTTTGGAAGAAAGGCAGAGGATTAAATTTTTATTCATCGTGTACAGCAGGTGTTGTTATAAATGAGCTAAGGAAAGAGAAGAGTGATTAAGGCACTACTAGTGTGTAACTAAGTTCAGCAGTCTTAGTTCTCTTTGTAATGAAGAATCTGCGAGCATAAAATGCTTTTTCTGTTGTGTATGGCAAGGAAACTGTAGCAATTCTCTACCAGCCAGACTAAAAACCTTAAGCCCGAGACTTTTTCCGAACCAGGTTTCATTCAGGTTTTTTGTAGTCTTTGGCTGTGTATTTTAAACAAGGATGAAGTCCATGTATAGAATTGTCATCATTTTCGTTTGGTCTCAAACTCTCATGAAGTCTGAGCATTATCACTTTGGGCTAAAGAGTATTCCTTGGGGGCTGGAGAGATAGATGGCTCAGAGGTTAAGAGCACTGACTGTTCTCCCAGAGGTTCTCAGTTCAATTCCCAGCAACCACAAGGTCTAATGGGATCCAGTGCCCTCTTCTGCTGTGTCTGACGCAGCGACAGTGTACTCAAATACATAAAAGAAATATATATATATATATATATATGTATATATATATATATATATATATATATTTTTTTTTTTTTTTTTAAAGAATAGTCCTCTAACTCTGACAGTATCTAGCTTTAGGAAATACTTATTACTGCCTTGGCTGTATTTTGCTCATTTCAGTGTGGACTTCTCAAGATCACTATCTGTGATGTCTGAGAACCTCAGTGCTGAATCTTTGTCTTCAAAAGTATATTCAGGGAATGTGTGCAATTAGTAGGTACTGTATAAAAAAGACATACCATATGATGCATTTGCAAAAATCACCTTTAAATAGAGGCAGTATTGGGAACTCCAATTCCACAGTTAAATCTGTGTTCAAATGGCAGCTGCAGCAGGGCAATGATTGGAAGAAAGTTGCGTTGCTTCACCAAGTCTCCATTGACTACATGTGAACAAATGATGGTAATGCCTGCTTGGGAGCCTGAAGTGAGACTGCAGGTTGGAATGAAAATACACAACTTCAGTGAAGTGATACCTTCTGAAGAGCTATCAAGAAGCAACAGGAAGTGAATTGCCAGCTTTAACAGACAAAATGTAGTCAGTCTGAGGAAACTTCAGCATTCTGAGGATGCTGGCCAGAGTGTAGCAAATTTGTGTTAGTTTTATGCTACCTTGGATGGTAGGGGAAAAATAAGTAGTAAGAGGTGGTGCTTCTTAAACATTAGCAGTCTCTCTCTCTTCACTCTGACGTTAGCAGTCTCTCCCTCTCTCTTTACTCTGACGTTGGCAGTCTCTCTCTCTCTTCACTCTGACGTTGGCAGTCTCTCTCTCTCTCTTCACTCCGACGTTAGCAGTCTCTCCCTCTCTCTTTACTCTGACGTTGGCAGTCTCTCTCTCTTCACTCTGACGTTGGCAGTCTCTCTCTCTCTTCACTCCGACGTTAGCAGTCTCTCCCTCTCTCTTTACTCTGACGTTGGCAGTCTCTCTCTCTCTTCACTCTGATATTGGCAGTCTCTCTCTCTCTTCACTCTGACGTTGGCAGTCTCTCTCTCTCTTTACTCTGACGTTAGCAGTCTCTCTCTCTCTTCACTCTGACGTTGGCAGTCTCTCTCTCTCTTCACTCTGACGTTAGCAGTCTCTCTTTCTCTTCACTCTGATATTGGCAGTCTCTCTCTCTCTTCACTCTGACGTTGGCAGTCTCTCTCTCTCTTCACTCTGACGTTAGCAGTCTCTCTTTCTCTTTACTCTGACGTTGGCAGTCTCTCTCTCTCTTCACTCTGACGTTGGCAGTCTCTCTCTCTCTTCACTCTGACGTTGGCAGTCTCTCTCTCTCTTCACTCTGACGTTAGCAGTCTCTCTCTCTTTCTCTTCACTCTGACGTTGGCAGTCTCTCTCTCTCTTCACTCTGACGTTAGCAGTCTCTCTCTCTTTCTCTTCACTCTGACGTTGGCAGTCTCTCTCTCTCTTCACTCTGACGTTGGCAGTCTCTCTCTCTCTTCACTCTGACGTTGGCAGTCTCTCTCTCTCTTCACTCTGACGTTGGCAGTCTCTCTCTCTCTTCACTCTGACGTTAGCAGTCTCTCTCTCTCTCTCTTCACTCTGACGTTAGCAGTCTCTCTTTCTCTTCACTCTGATATTGGCAGTCTCTCTCTCTCTTCACTCTGACGTTGGCAGTCTCTCTCTCTCTTCACTCTGACGTTGGCAGTCTCTCTCTCTCTTCACTCTGATGTTAGCAGTCTCTCTCTCTTTCTCTTCACTCTGACGTTGGCAGTCTCTCTCTCTCTTCACTCTGACGTTGGCAGTCTCTCTCTCTCTTCACTCTGACGTTAGCAGTCTCTCTCTCTTTCTCTTCACTCTGACGTTAGCAGTCTCTCTCTCTTCACTCTGACGTTGGCAGTCTCTCTCTCTCTTCACTCTGACGTTAGCAGTCTCTCTCTCTCTTCACTCTGACGTTGGCAGTCTCTCTCTCTCTTCACTCTGACGTTGGCAGTCTCTCTCTCTCTCTCTTCACTCTGACGTTGGCAGTCTCTCTCTCTCTCTCTTCACTCTGACGTTAGCAGTCTCTCTCTCTTCACTCTGACGTTGGCAGTCTCTCTCTCTTCACTCTGACGTTAGCAGTCTCTCTCTCTCTCTTCACTCTGACGTTGGCAGTCTCTCTCTCTCTCTTCACTCTGACGTGCAGAAGGAGGCCAGGGCTGAGTGCTGACTTTTCTATTTGTACAGATTTGCACATACTTTTTTTTCATGCTTCTAGTTTGTACATATTTAGACTCCTTCCTGGAATGCTATCCAGACCCCCTTTTCTGGGCAGAAAAATATTAATTATAGGCTACAGGATAAGTCATCTGCACTACAGTGAAGAGTGGCTGAGGGGATAAATGAGAAAGCTGTAGTTTTGTAATTGGAGAGCACCTGGGGTTTTTCTGCCTATGAGGGAATTTAGAAAATTACCTTTTCAATTCTTGGAAATTTTCATTTTGTTTCTACTAGTTCACCACTTGTTACCCTCTTTGTTTTGGAACTGTATAGGAAGTGTCATTATAATGGAAAACTATCACTTTATTTATAGAAAGTGACACATGATCGTTGTAGAGGTCTGTTTTAATTACGACACTTCTCATTTCGCTTTCTTCCCTGTCTTTCAAGTTTACACACAATGTTATGCATATATATATGTATGTGTGTGACCTGTTCCATGTGTATGTTACTTGTACATATGTTCTCATGACTGGTATTACATAATTACTTGGTGTTCTCTTTCCTCCCTCAGCATTGCTCAGTTACCTGTAGTTCTTTGTATAATGTTGAGAAGGCCTCATGGGCTTTTTTTCCTCGTCCATGCTGGCATTTCCATTGGTCTCATCCTTGTTCAGCTTATGCTTAGGCAGTCACTCTGATGAGACTTTATGGTTGTAGCTTCTGACTTTACAAGGAGGCACAATCTCACAACCAACTCCCTTGTCTTCTGGCTGTTACAATTCTTCCAGCCCCTAATCTCCCCCCTCCCACCCCCCCCCCACCATCCCACAGTGTTCCTGAACCTCACACATAGGATTGTTGTGTAGATGTATCTTTTGGGCCTGGGCTCCACAAATCTGCGTTTTGATTCGTTACGGTTTTTTCTTTGTTTTTTAAAAAGAAAAGATTTATTTATTATAAGTAAGTATACTGTAGTGGTCTTCAGACACTTTTTCTTCTCCGGCCCTGCTCGCTCTGGCCCAAAGTTTTATTTATTTATTATATATAAGTACACTGTAGCTGTCTTCAGACACCCCAGAAGAGGGCATCAGATTTCCTTACAGATGGTTATGAGCCACCATGTGCTTGCTGGGATTTGAATTCAGGGCCTTCAGAAGAGCAGTGAATGTTTCTAACTGCTGAGCCATCTCTCTAGCCCGGTTACGGTTTTCTTACAGTGGTCTGTTGCAAAGTGAAGTTAGTTTGATAAGAGGTGAAGACTATACTTATTAGGGTAAAAGGACGGATGTTTAGATTGCTGTAAAGATTATACTGATTCAATAGTCATTGCAGATTCACTAATCTGAGTCGTTAGCTGGGCTTTCAGTACCAGTCACTGTTTCCGTCTTGTGCATGTCATAAGTTCAATTAGAGAGCCATTGGTTACTGCCAAGGTGTGTGTGGCGCCTTTACCAGCACTGTTACTGTGTCACGCTGGCTGTTGATATCGCTTCTAGACAGAGACATCAGAGCTGAGGAGGGCTGTTACTCGCCTCTCGCTTGCCTTTGGGAACTGGCACTGTCTTGGTACTGTGGAAGCTAGTCCTCAGGGAGGAGGAGGCTTTCAGTTCAGGTGGAGGTCTGGAGCCTCTGGACCCTGTGTCTGAGTGCATAGGACCTTCAGCAGAGAGACCTCCGTCCCTTCCACTCTGGAGGCAACAGCAAATGGCTGTATGTTTTTGGAGACTTTTGGACTGCACTAGACAACAGTTGAAAAGCAAGTTTCTCCTGTGTGGTAGTGGGTTTCATTAGATGGTCTTTGGTTCCTAGAAGAACCATTGTCAGATCAGATGAGAAAAGCTCATTAAAACTGTATATGTGTATTTACACACATCATTACATATATTATACATTTTTGGGTAAGTAGTTAGTCATATGATTACCTATAGAATTTTTCAGATACCCTTAATTGTTATGTTATCCTCTTTCTGTATTTCCCTCCCTCCCCTGCCCTTAAAGAGCCTCTCTCTCTGTTTCCCATATCAGGTCATTTATATCCTGCTAATCCTCCTTTCTCTCTTTCCACCTTCTGTATTACCTCTGCCTACCTTCCTAAAGAATAAATACTTCTTTCCTCATTTCCCTGTTTTACTTTCCTGGTTTCTGCAAATTACTGTAGGCCATCTGCTGACATCTGAGGGTTTGGAGCCTCTGATGAGAGAGAGAGCATGTGGCATTTGTATTCTGGGTCTGAGTTCCCTTACTCAGTGCGATAGCTTTTCTAGTTCTGCATATTTACCTGCAAAGTTTATGATTTGATATTTTTTTTGTAGTTGAGTAGTATTACACTATATATATTACATTTTCACTATCTAATCATTGTTTGTATGACTTTTGGTTGTTTCTGTTTCCTAGCTATTGTGAATAGAGCAGCAGTGGACATGGCTCAGCAAATATATGTGCAGTATGATGTTAAGTTCTTTTTTTTTTTAAGAATTTATTTATTATATGTAAGTCCATTGTAGCTGTCTTTAGACACCAGAAGAGGACGTCATATGTTACCACGGATGTTACTACGGATGGTTGTGAGCCACCATGTGGTTTCTGGGATTTGAACTCAGGACCTCCTAAAGAGCAGTTAGTGCTCTTACCCTCTGAGTCATCTCACCAGCCACCGATGTTAAGTTCTTTATGCATAAGCCAAGTGAGTGGTAACGCCGGGTCATATGGGATATTTATTTATTTAGCCCTTTGAGAATTCTCCAAACCAATTTCCTTCATGGCTGTACCAGTTAGAAATCCCAGCAACAGTTAGTGAAGGATAATGAACAATTTTTGATATAGTTCTTAGCCATTGTTTTTTTTTTCTTTTGAGACTTCTCTATTCATGTTTTTAACACCCCCCCCCCTTCCCCTGCCACATACCTTTTACTCCTTGTTTTTTGGGTTCATTGTATATTTTGGATATTAATCCCTTGTCAGATTTACAGCTGGCAAAATTCTTTCTTATTCTGCGGGCTTCCTCTTCATACACTTGATTGCTTGAAACTAATTGTGAAGAAGTGAAGCCTTTTAGTGTTATGAAGTCTCAGTTGTCATTAGTTGCCCTTATTTCTTGGGCAAATGGAGTCCTATTCAGGAAGTCCTTTCCTACACCTGTATTATATAGGGCACTGCCTATGTTTTCTTCTGGCACTTTCAGTGCTTCAAGTGTTAAGTCTTTGATACATTTGGAGTTAGTGTTTATGCAGAATAATAGATAAAGCTATAATTTCAGTCTTCTGCATGTGGGCATCGAGTTTTCAGTTTTCTCAGCACCATATTCTCTAGCTTATGGTTTTAGTGTCTTTGTCAAATATTAAGTGGCTGAAGTTACATTTATGCCTGTTTGGTCTTTAATTTTGTTCCATTGGTCTACATGTCTGTTTATGTGCCAGTGCCATATATGTATTATGTATGTATGTGTATTTATATATATACACATACCTACATACACACACAAAGCTTTGTAATGTATGTTAATATATGAAATTATAATCTTTCCACCACTGTTCTTTCTGCTTGGGATCGTTTTGACTATTTGGGGTCCATATGAGTTTTGGGATAGTTTTTTCTGTTTCTGTGAAAAATGACATTAGAATTGTGATTGTGATTCTTTTAATCTATAAATAGGTTTTGATGGAATGGTCATTTTCACAATGTTAATTCTACCCATCCATGGGCGTGGGATAGCTTTCTGTTTTTAGTGGCTTTCTATTTTTTCTTTCTTTCTTCAGAGGTTTAAAGTTTTTATTGTAGAGTAGAGGGTCCTTCACATCCTTGGTTATGTTTATTCCTAGATATTTTTATTTTCTTTGAGACTAATATGATGGAAATATGTCCATGTTCTCCTCCTCTGTGTGTTTGTTGTTGGGGTATAGAAAAACCATTGATATGTGCAAGCTGATTCCGTACCCTGCCACATTGCTGAATTTGTTTCTACTGGTGGGATCTCTAGTGTATAGTAGCACCATGTCCTCTGTAAATAGCCCTGTTTGCATGCTTCTCTTTTCCTTCTCTTGTCTTCCTGTTGCCACTAGTACTTGAAGCAGATGGGCATGTACTCATGAGAAGGGCCGTGGTAGTGGGCATCCCTGTCTCCGCCTAGACTTACGTGGGAAGTCTCACTCTTCACGGTTAGGATGATACTGGCTCTTATGGAGAGTTATGTTCCCTCTAGCCCTGCATTCTCTTACATTTGTCATGAAGGCATGTTGGATTTGTCAGAGGCCTTTTCCTGAGTCCTTTGAGATGATCATGTGATAGGCAGAATGCAGACTTGGTGTTAGATTTCCTAACTATGCAAATCTCCCTTCCAGAATGCTGCAAGTGCTGTGCATACTGCCTTGAGAATTTTCTGTTCTGTCTTATTCCATGCCTTTAGCTTTTATCCCCAAAACATTTGAAAAGCAAATTATTCAAGTTTTTCGTGTGCTAGAAGCTGAAGATAGAATTACAGACCCATTGTGAAAGCTAGTTGTAATTCCCAGGGAAGCTAAACTAATTAAGCCTTTATATAGAGTTACCCACTATAAGGGCTGGGTTTTCTGATAGGTGTAGGAAATTGAGTACAGAGTCCTTGCTCTGTACAATGTTAAACACAATTAATACGCATTTTCATGGACCCAGTGCTGCACAATCAATTAAGAAGGCTAATAAATGGATTTGAGTTAATATGATCAAGGGAGACTTTCCCTTGATCAAGGGGATTTAATATTTGAGCTGGATATAGTGATGAGAAAGAAGTGTTATCCAGGAGGAGGAAGATGTTCCTGAATGGTCATCCAGGAGGAGTCTGACAGAGAGGACAGGAGGGAAATAAGGCTGAGAGGGTCAGTTCACAGAAGGTCAGGTAAGGAATTCAGGTGAATTACAAGTTTAATGGAAACCCACTTGCAGGAGAATAGATTGATGTAATTTGTGTGGCATGAAAGTCACTTTTAGATGGTTTGTGGATTGTCCAGGGTGGGTAACTGACTGCATCACCAAGTGAGATGTGAGAGTGGGTTGAGATGTGGTGATGACAGTAGACATTCAGAGAGGTTCAAGAGATAGAATTGGGATTGGCATTCACACGAGTAAGTAAAGAGTTGGTTGGAGATGACAGAGGCAGACACTTGGGGCTTGACTCACTGAAGGGTATAGTTAGTGAGCTCAGAAATGGAGTCCATGCTGTGGAGATCTGGCCGACTCGGTGCATCATTAGTGCATTCGTTGGCCATCCATGTGCAGCTGTGAGTCAGCCCTGAAGAGATTGTTTGAAACTTGATGTCGCCCACTACAGTAGGACTCTTGGGTCAAGTCTGCATCATCAAATGGTACACCATGAACAGGTTTGTTCCAGTATCAGAGGGGAATCAGGATCGAGAGGGTTGTGCTTCTAGATAGATCACACCAAAGGGAGGATGATGGAGAAGTCCCCAGTGAGATGATAGGGAGGCCAGATGAGTGTGCTGATGTAAAAACCCATGAAAAGAAAAAAAAAAAAAAAAAAACATGTTGCCTGTAGTATCCTGTCATGTACTGTGTAGAATAGAGTTATGTGAGGGAAGTGATCCCTGGCTTTGATGGTAGGTTTCTAATGATCTTCATCAGAGTTGAGAAGGCACATATCTGGTTATAAGGCTCTAAAAACTAGAGCAGAGGTGGAGAGGGGCATGTGGACATGGCAGAATTTGCTTTGAAAAAGAATAGAGAAATTGGATCACAGGGAAGGAGACATGTATAGTGTCTTAGGAAATGAGGGAGAGTTTCTTCATTTTAGTTTCACACAGTCACTAATTGACATGTTTGGATGCCAGTGGGGAGCATGCAGAAGTGAGGAAGGGTTGAGCCCATGAGAAACTACGGAAAGCTACAAGGGTGCCCTTGAGTTGGCAGGGGGCATGGGTCCCAGAGGAGCCACAAGAAGGTGATGTTTGGACACAATCAGAACCTCCCCACCCCCAAAGAGAGGGAAAAGCCAGTGACTTCAGTTACAGGTAGCCGCTGTACTGCAGAAGATGGTTAGGTGTCGTTTCTGACAAAGGGAGAAGTTAGAATTGACAGTGAGTAGGATGAGAAATTTGTCTATTTTTTTTTCCTATAGTATCTGGACAGGAAGATAACAAAACAGGCAGTTATGCATTCTTTTGAGACTTCATGTGTACTTAAAAGGAGTCCCAAGATAGTGAGAATGTGGGCTCAGAAAACCATAGATCCCAGCCAACACATTGGAGAGCTAGAGTAGGAGAGCAGTCAGGTCACAGAGGAGCCCTGGAGGAGGTGCTGGGAGAGTTAGCTGCTGTGGACTTAGGGAGTTTCTAGAGATACTGGGAAGGTGGGTGCTGAAGGGCAGGAGTTGGTTCTGAGTGGGCGTGAGTGTGCTGTGGGGGGGGGGGGGGTCGTGCCGGTGGATGAGCTGGAAGGCTGACTGTGATCAGTGTGGAACTGAGTTAGGAGTCTGAGTGAGAAGGCAGGTGGAGGAGGGCCTGTAGCCCTGCTCATAGATGCCTGTGTGATGCTTGTTTCTAGGCACTGATAAGCTAAGGAAGTGCACTGTGAAAATATGTTTATAAATTCAAAATGCTTTTTTCAATCTGGCAGTATCACGTAATGATTTTTTATCTTGTGTTTATTCATCCACTTTATATTTTTACTGTGTACCTCTTTTGGTTTTCAGGAAAATGTCAGTCTTCATGAAGCTTTTATTTAATGAAAGAGATGGATAATAATAAAAAACAAAGACATGTATGTTAGAGGATGAATTTGGAAGGAGAAAGGTAGTGTGGGCACTGCTATTTAAAATACCCGCTATTCTTGTCTTTTACCAAAGAATTCTTCATTGAAGTCTCCTTGTCTATCTTGCCAATGTCTTCAACAATTTTGACAATATTTCTTCTGGCGTAGATGGTTATCTTCATCGACCATCTCTTCTTTAAGTTGTTGACTTAACGTCTCTTACGTCCTGTAGATGGCTTAGGTGATGGGCATCTGTGAGGAGAAACCTTTGTCAGAGGGGGAGAGCCTTAAGCTTCCCCGTGGTGAAGAGAGGCTGCTGTGAGTTCAGAGGTTCTCAAGCATTGCCCGTGAAATAATGGAGTAGTGAAAAATATTATGTAAGTATTACAAATGGATTATTATGTAGAAAGAATACACTTTTGTCAGATTTCTAGAAGCCTTCAGAAACTATCAGGTTTTGCTACCAGCATATAAAAATGCAGTCTATTTAAAAGATAATTGTCAGCCTCCATTATTATTTTATTTGTAATAAAAGCAGGAGTTTTGTTGTTGATAATGTTCATATGTTCAAACTATTTTTAAAATTCCTTGTGTTTTTTTCTAGCATTTTGTTTTGGTTAACTGATACTTTCCCAGCCTTGTTTCCTCTCATTTTCTCTGCACTGTTAGCATGGATGATGCAAAGCATTGAGGGATGAGTGAGGGGAAAGTGGACCAGCCTGAGGTCCCCTCCCCTTTTTTTGTCATAGTGACAGCATATAGGTATATATCATTCCAAATAGACAACTTTAATTTTACCTGAGGGTTTTGAACTTAGCCTGATTGTAAGTTAATGGTACATAAGGAACAGACTGTAGGATTTCAGGCAGTGGCAGCCAAAACAGTCTTCTAAGACATCCCTCAACAGTCTGTCTGCTTAGGTGATTGGCTGGTTGACATCCCTCAACAGTCTGTCTGCTTAGGTGATTGGCTGGTTGACATCCCTCAACAGTCTGTCTGCTTAGGTGATTGGCTGGTTGTCATTCCTCTTAGGGTGGAGCTAAAGTCATGGCTGGTAGATGGTGTGTTTTATTTGACAGAACCCCTCCAGCCCCAGTTCATTTGTTATTTTTGTTTTTGTTTTTTAAAATAAGAGTTGCAGTGCTTTTGTTGTCTCTTCACAGCAGTAAAATCCTAGCTAAGACCTTGACTGAACCTGTAAATCCTAACAAGATTCGGTAACTGTGGTAGTACCCTTGTTTCCCTTCTAGGTGAAATGGTATTCTCTGCTAGGAGTTGAAATGAGCCCCTGCAGATTGCAGAGAAAGTTTGCAGTGTTTCTGATGCATGTACAGTAAAGGAAATGCTGTCCTGTGGGCGGACACCTGTTGACAGGAGTGGCTAGTTATTTTCTTCTGTTAGTTTATATGGTATTTATTTAATGTGAGACCTTGAGGGCTTTTTTTTTTTTTTCCAGATTAGAAGTTGGGTGTTCATTCATAATTTCTTTGCTTTTGCATGGCCACTGATGTTCATCCTTGTTTTATAACTATGAACTGTTCTAACTCCTGCAGGGAATTGCCCACACTGTATTTGCTTTGAAAGTCTGAAGACTAATTCCTTCAGGAACTGGGGAAGGGAGAAGTCTAAAAACACCCTATGTGTCTGTCCTTTTATACTTCTTGCCAACTAGCAGCCTCTCTCACCTCCCACTGCCTCTTCATTCCTGCTGTTAGAAGGCTGTGATTGCATCTTGCCCCTTTAACAACTTTGCCACTTAGGAGTGAGAGTTTGTTGAGGGACACAATCCATTAGATCTGAATCCCGAAGTTGGGGTTGTTTTGCTTATGTTTATGGAACCCACTCTGAGCCTCAAATGCCAAATTGGTTAGCCTGTTTATACCTCTTTCCAGAGATGAGAATTGGATAGGGGAAAGATGTCCTTTGTAATAGGCTGTCTTAGTCAGGATTTCTATTACTGCACAAAATATCATGACCAAGAAGCAGGCTGGGGAGGGAAGGGTTTATTCAGCTTACACTTCCGAGTTTCTGTTCATCACCAAAGGAAGTCAGGACTGGAACTCAGGCAGGTCAGGAAGCAGAAGCTGATGCAGAGGACATGGAGGGATGTTACTTACTGGCTTGCTTCCCCTGGCTTGCTCAGCTTGCTTTCTTATAGAACCCAAGACTACCAGCCCAGGGATGGCACCACCCACAAGGAGCCTTCCCCCCTTGATCACTAATTGAGAAAGTGCCTTACAGTTGGATCTCATGGAGGCATTTCCTCAAGGGAGGCTCCTTTCTCTGTGATAACTTCAGCTTGTGTCAAGTTGACACACAAACCAGCCAGTACATAGGCAGAAAGAGAAATCCTGTGTAAGTGCTGGGGACAGAGAGGGACATGAACATGCTATGGCGACTCAGACTTTTACTTTGCTGTGTTTCTGTGAGCACCAAAAGTTCTTCAGGAAACTTGAGTTTGTTGGGTCAGATTTCTAGACCATAAACCCTGTTGTTTCGTTTTGACCTCAGGGAAGGCATTTAACACGTTTGTTTCAGTTTCTTCAACAGTGGACATGTTTCCAATAGTTTCTCCTTCATAAGACCCCTTTGAAAATGGGATTTCTTGACCTTACACTGTTGGCTTTGGAACAGTGCACTGGGTCATTGGGGGACCGTTCTGTGTATTGTGAGTGCTTAACATCCTCTCTATCCTGCACCACTAGGTTCTTGTAGCAGCTTTGTGCTCCCAGTGGATCAAAGCACACACCCGCTCAGGAGCTAACTTTGGATCCTCCAGTGAAAGACACACACACACACACACACACACACACACACACACACACACATTAGCTTATTTTTAAAATGCCAAGGGTAACTCAAAGGCTGGACACTCCTAGACCTTCCTCTGCTACCCCTGGCACAAGTCTCACATGGCTGCTTGGCTTTATCTCCTGTGTGTCCCACCCCCATCTCCTGTTCTCTGTGTCCTCAACCACACAACTCTGTGTCTTGCCCCATGCCCAGCCGTTGGCATCTTTATCAATCTATCAAAAACTAATTGTGGACAAGGACCTTTAGCATTTGGGTATGCAGATTTCTGATCGAATCAAAGCGTTAGAGCCAATCTCCAGCAGATTGTAGTTGTGACAACTTAAATTGCCTGCGCTCCCTCGAAGTAGGGGTAAAAGTTGTGTCAGCTTGAGAGGCACAGCTTTAACGTATATACGTCCTGAGTATACAGCAGTGCTGGGTATGTAGTGGCCCGTGTTGGAATGCATGAGTAGAGTAGGTGCCGCTTCTGTTGCTTAACTAGCGTCCTAATTAGAGAGCACACTCTGCTGAACCCTGGGCCGCAGGGCTCTTACAGCACTGAGTTCTTTTAGGTGGCTTTGAGTAAAAGTCCATCTTTGTGGTCTGAGTTTCAGTGGTCATGTGCAGTGGCTCTGAACTGAGTAGCCCCATCCCCCACCCCCGCCATATTCATCCCAAAATGCATACTTTCTCTATAGGATCAACTTGGAGGGCACGTTTACGTTTCTATTATACTTACATGCTATTATATTTAATGGCAGCCTTGACATTAAAGAATGTGTTATTTCTTTGACTATTTTTGCGTTTTTGTAACTGGGTTGAAGTTCTTTATGGGCAAAGTTTGTTCTGCCTTTCCTTTCTGCTGGCAGTCAGCACAGTTTCTCACATACAGCCTTAGACCTGAGCAGCCTGTATTGTTCTGTATTCTGTGATGTTCGTGTCTTCACATGGCTGAGGATAGTTAGCAGTGCATTCTGTCATCTATTAGTATTGGTACCAGTGTTGTCACCACTCTAGTACTTGCTGTTGAGACCTTGAATCGCATGTGGCTATGGCCATTTAACCCCTTAAGTGCCTCTTGCTTGCTCTGAAGATGCAAATACAGTACAAACCTACATCTTGATGTGGTTAGTGTGATTTCCCAGAGTTTATATACCAGGGCTGTACTGTACAGGTTTTGCAGTGGCTAATCTTGGTAGTTATTCCGTACATATTGTTTTAAAATATTTGTAATAAGAAGTGTGAATCAACCAGATTGTAAGTTTTATGAGAGCAGAATTGGCTTTTTCTCCGCTGTTGCTTCCTGTTGAGTAGAGTGAGCTCACAGTGCTGTGGGGTGTCGGTTGCTGCTCCTTTACGTCTATCTTAGTTCTGCACTTTGCATTTTAAGTATAGACATTTTATTGTCCCAGGATTCTAATATTAATTACACGAAGTTTGGATTTTTTTCGTACAATAAGCTGCTAAAACACAGCCATTATATGTACTTTATTTTGTATGTTCCCAGCCTTCTTGTACTTTGCCTGTTAGAAATAGTCATTTTTAACTTCAACCCTGGCTTGTGCAGTTTCCAAGGGTTAACTTTAACTTTAAGGACTTGACAATCAAACCATTGCAAATTGTGGCTTACACAGTGAAATTCAAGATACTCCAGCATGAAGAGGCAGAAGCAGGTGGATCTCTGTTCGAGGCCAGTTTGATCTACAGAGTGAGTTCCAGGACAGACAACACTACACAGTGAGACCCTGTCTTGACAAAAACAAACAAACAAAATACCAAAAACTAAAATAGAGAGAGGTAAAATCATTAGCCACACAGAGAGTGCCATGATCTTGTTTGAATGTTAGGTGGCTTACAGTGACTTACTTTGAAGTTCAGTTTGTGTGTGTGTGTGTGTGTGTGTGTGTGTGTGTGTGTGTGTGTGAGAGAGAGAGAGAGAGAGAGAGAGAGAGAGAGAGAGAGAGGGATTTTGTGAATTCAGATGGAAAATACAGGTTTCAGGTAATCTGTTGTTTGACTTTCTCGCATACAGTTTTATGTAGCACATAGAGATTGCCAGTAGAGGCTCTAGGTCAATATTTGTTCTTTGATTATACCATGATGGAAGTCTCTGATGGACAGAGTTTGAGATTCTTTATGTAAGCCTGCTTCTCTTCAGTCCAGATTTTGAGCTGTTTCTCAGACAGTTTTCTGGTTTTCCTTTTCAGCTCATAGTCATCAGGATATTCTAATGACAATAATCTGCATTCTACTAATCAGCACAAACCCACTTAAAGGCCTTAACCCAACGCCAAGAAGTCTAAAAGGAATGTGTGGTGTCCTGCCCTGTCATTATTTGTGTGCTAATTTACTGACTGTTTGCAGAGATAGGGCGTGGCACTACTGGTAATCTTGGGCTCAAATAAGGAAGGCAGTTGTATGCTGCTTTTTGTTATTTCATTTTCTTTCCTGAAACAAAGGTGGGCAGAAATGTGTTAATTAAGAGAACAGGTCAAAAGCTCAGTGGGAAATTAATAATTTGTTGTTTTTATTAATTAGCATATACTATAGTTTCTTTCCTCTTTCCTTCCTCCTTCCCTCATTCTCTCATTCCCCTCCTTCCTTGCCCTCCTCCCCTCTCCTCTTCCTCCTTCTCCTCCCCTCCCTTCTTCCAGTCATGTTTCAAATATTTGCCTACTTTTTACTTTACTTTACTTGAAGATATTTGTATCCCACTCCCTCACTCTACAAAAATCATTAGATACTTTGGTACTAACAATTAAATACTTGGTCTTGTACATGATACACTTTACTCCTAAGCTGTTCCCTTAACCCAATTAAATATATTTTATATACTGAAAAAAAAGTGATTGTGGTTAATTTGTTCACATTAAACTTTAAGTAGTATTATGTATAAAGTAACAAAACAGTTTTCACAGACAACTGTCTTACCCACGTTTATAATCTGGAGAGACGGAATACCTGAACTCACTGTGATCTGGTTCAGTCAGGTTTAGCCTTTAATACCAGCCCTTCCCCATTGCTGCTGTGTGACCTTAAGCAAGTGTCTTAACCTTTCTGTACCTATTTTCTCCTTGCCTGTAGCAGGAGGTTGTCAAGAGGCTTGTGTAGCATAAGGAATGTACACATCTTCTCACTGGCCCAGTAAGTGCTAATAAGGGTTTGACACAGGCTGCTCTTGTTATATTGTATTTTAAACATTTAACTGACCTGTTTTTTCTGAAACATTCAAAACAAAACAGATTTGGGGAGAAATAGGCCTTTGAGTTGAGCACCAGTCTTAACTGTGGCAGTTGAAGAAGTTATCAGCACGTGCTTGCATTTGCAATTGGTTGTGGCAGTTGAGTAATGTGCTCAGGTATGTTGACCAGTATGTTGAGGCTGCAGTGTGAGAAATAAACAAGACTGTATCCATCGAACTTCACTCTTGCCTTCTCCTTTCCCCCTCTCCTTTCCCCTCTCTTTTCCCCTCCCCTCTCCCTCCCCTCTCCCTTCCCCGCCCCTCTCCCCTCCCCTCCTCTCCCTTCTCCTCCTCTCCCTTCCCCTCCCCTCTTCCCTCCCCTCTCTTTTCCCCTCCCCTCTCCCTCCCCTCTCCCTTCCCCTCCCCCTCCCCTCCCCTCCCCTCCTCTCCTCTCCCTCCCCTCTCCCCTCCTTCCTCCTCTCCTCTCCTCTCCCCCTTCCTCTCCTCTCCTCTCCCCCCTTCCTCTCCTCTCCTCTCCTCTCCTCTCCTCTCCTCTCCTCTCCTCTCCTCCCCTCCCCTCTCCCCTCCCCTCCCCTCTCCCCTCTCCTTTCCTTTTTGTTTGAGACAGGATTTCTCTATGTATGCCTGGCTGTCCTAGAACTCAATCTTGTAGACCAGGCTGACCTGGAACTTGGATCTGCCTGCCTCTGCCTCCTGAGTACTGGGATCAAAGCGTGCTCTGCCATTGCAGGCTGCATCAGACTAAGAGTGGTGTATTCCATTAATTCTGTTAGTGTTTGAAACAAATGAGCAAGTGAATTAAACACAAAACATTTACAGTTGAAGACTTTCCTAGTGGTCACAAACAGCACATAATTTATGTAAGCAAATAATGAGAAGAAATGAGACTTTGCAGTGTTGCAACAAGTCTCTTGCTTCTGTTCTAGACCAATCAGACTACAGAACATACTTAACTACAACTAGATGGCAATATTGAGAGGAGTCAGCATTAAAACTAAAGTCATGGTTTAGGAACCTAGTGTGACCTACTTATTTCCAGGATTCCCCCCCCCCCCCAAGTCTGACCAAGTGCTGTCAACTCTGAGGCAGAGTGTTTATGGGGTGAGTGGAGGAATGTAAAGAATGGTTGATTTGCTTCCAGAAGCATCAGAGGAACACTAAATTGACGTATGTGTGAGTATAACAGCCTTTCAGATTCGGGGATATCTTTTTCTTTTTATTATGACTTCTCTTCCAACAAAGCTGCCCTGGGGAAAAGTAGGTCACTTGAGTGTGATGGGGGCTCGGCTGTCTGTGCACAGTCCTCAGTACTCACACATCATAATTCCTGGTTCACTTTGAATTATTGACATTTAACACACACACACCTTTTACTTGTTTGCATATGGAAGACAGTTTTAGGACATGACTTATAAAGCATTTGCTGAAAGTTAGAGAAGAATCTTCAATATGATGGCTTCATTGATTTCTTCTGGAGTATGTCATGGTCCCTAGAAATTACATGCTAAGTATATGTTCCTTAGTCTCAGTCATGGCATTCTTCCAGGCTCTTCCCCCCCCTCCCCCCCAAACTGGTCCCACTCATCCATCCTGTTGTACAGGAAGGGAAACAAGGCATACAGTGATGCTTCATCACTCTTGTATCCAGGTCATGATCAACTCATGGCAACAGTTTCTCCTTAGTATCCCTGAATTCTTTCTGTAGCTTCTCAATGCCAGCCCCACTTCTAAGCTACCTGTGGCATTCCAGGTGCTGCTCCAGACACTCGTGTCTAGCCTTCCTATGATGAGTAGCTTTCCTATTGCTGAGTTGCACTGTGAACACATTCCTTGTATACTGTGTCTCAGCAGTATTGAATATAACAGGTACTGTGATGAAATTTTCCACTCTTAAAATGTATCTATTGAGTGTTGTGACTGATAGAGGAAGGACCTCTGCAAATATGTCTCTCTGTAAAAGCAATAGTAATACTCACAATATTAGTGATAATCAACATTTCAGAAGTCTAAAAATTAGCCAAAGGCTTGTAAGATCTGATAAATATTTGAGGAAAAAAATGGCTGAATCTGTATATTGAAAAACCTGGCTGAATACGGAAAACTGTGCTATTTGTATTCAGCTGTGGCCTCCTCCACGTAACCCTGAAAAGCAACAGTAACCAAACAGAAGCAGCAACAGTAGTAAACAGAAACCAACACACACCGGAGGAGGAGAAAGGGAGCCCTGTTGCTATTTCCTAGGGTCCTCAGTCAGGACCGGCTGCTCACTCCCTAAGTATTTTATTCCTCTGACTTTGTTTCTTTTTGGCCTAGCTCAGAATTTATTCTGTGCTCTGTACTGATGGCATATGTTTAGAGAAAATAACAACAACGCAAAACAAACAAACAAACAAAAAACCCAAACAACTATTATTATTTTCCATTATTGTTGGCCTGAGCTAGTAATACCAGTTGAGACTAACAAGATGACTGAAAAAAAATTAATAGGAAACAAACATTAAGACATTGAGTGTCACCTGGGCTTTATAAAGAGCACCCATACATTTTTTTTTTTTTTTTAAGAATCTTGAACACCTTCTGTGCCTGTATAGCTGTAAACATGCCTAGGAAAGACCTGTGAAGACACCTTGTTTTATTTATGTCTGACCTTGAGGCTCTATGCAAGATGAAGATGAAGGTCAAGGAGATGTTATACTTGCCCCTTAATTAAGACTAAGAGACTGATTGGTTCAAAGCTTTTTAAGAGAATTTCTTCGGTTAGCCTTCTTGGTCAGAATTATGCTTGTGCAAAGCTGTGTTCTAAGCCAGGCATGACTTAGAACAATCATGGGGGGGATGCAGGATTTTCATTTTAGGCCAGCTAGGGCTGCATACTGAAACTTTTCAAAATAAAAGGGACTAGTGAGATGGCTCAGCAGGTAAAGGTAGTTACCACACAAGCTTGGTGATCATCAGTTCTGGGAACCCACGTGATCAATGGATGGACAAGAGAAGTGGGCTCTGCACACTGTCCTCTGAACTCCACACATGCAATCAAGGCACACACAAGTACCCCCCGCCCCCCAACACACACACAGAATGATGGGCCCCCTCTCTGCCCCACAGGGCCTGGGAACCGTCTGCAGGGTGCCATCTTGCTCTCAGGAGCAGAACTGTGAGGCAGTACAGAGGTGACAGCACAGCGGGCTGGGGTCTGCTGCTGTTTTGTTTACGTTTGTTTCTTTTAATTTTTAGGGTATCAAATTGCTTCTTTTTCTGAATGAAGTCTTTAAGGGATTCTTTTTTAAACCATTTTATAGCCTTTCCCTCATTTTCCCTGTGCAATGTTAAATGATCACTAGTTTTTCTAATTCCATGCATGAGGGAAAGATTTGGTATTGGCTTTTATGTGCCTGTTTTATTAATTTAATACAATATCCTCCAGTTCTCACAAAAGACAGAAGTTTGTTCGTTTGTTTGTTTGTTTGTTTGTTTCTTTCTTTTTTTTTTTTTGGTTTTTTCGAGACAGGGTTTCTCTGTGTATCCCTGGCTGTCCTGGAATTCACTCTGTAGACCAGGCTGGCCTTGAACTCAGAAATCCACCTGCCTCTGCCTCCCATGTGGTAGGATTAAAGGCGTGTGCCACCACCACCCGACTGAATTTTGTTCTTTTTTAAAGATAACTGATATCTTCTATGGTAGCTCTGTAGATGAGGCTAGCTTTGATCTCACAGAGAGAGCTCTTGCTGTCTCTGCTTTTGGAATGATGGGTTTAAAAGCATGTGCCATCACTGCTCAGCCATTGCACCACATTTTCTTTGTTTAGTCCTCCATAGCCATTGTGAATAGTACTGTAATCAGCATGGCTTCTTGGCATTGCTGTTCTGTCCTTTGAGTGTACACCAGCAGTGAAGTAGCTAGATCATGCAGTGCAGGGGCTGTCACCTAAGTGTCAAGACCTGTTAGAGGGCAGACATTAAACAAACTTTTCATGGGTTGTCTACTTCATTTGGAAAGCACAGATATTACATTACAATTCATAACAGTAAGAAAATTACACTTAGGAAGTAGCAACATAAATAATGGGGCTGGAGATATGGCTCAATGGTTAAGAGCACTGACTGCTCTTCCAAAGGTCCTGAGTTCAATTCCCAGCAACCACATGGTGGCTCACAACCATCTGTAATAGTATCTTGATGCCCTCTTCTGGTGTCTCTGAAGACACCTATGGTGTACTCACATTAAATAAATAAATAATTAAAAAAAAAAATAATTCTATGGTTGGGGGGTCTCCACGACATGAAGAACTATGTTAGTGGGTCACAGAATTAAGAAAGTTGAGAACCACTGATGGAGTGGTTCTGTTTTTAGATTTTTATAATATTTGTAATGGCTGTACTAATTTAGATCCCCACCCAGTGTATAGTTTTTGACCTTCCTCTGTATTCTTGTCAGCATTTTTGTTCTTGTCATTGTTGGGGGTTTTATTATGGCCATATTATGTGGGATGGTATCTTCTGCGGCTTTGATTTGCATTTCTGATGAGTAGGTAATATTGACTGTTCATATCTTGTGGGCTGTTCCCATATCTACTTTTGAGAAATGCCAGCTCTTTTGCCTACTTCTTAATTTGAGACATTAATAAAGGGAAGAAATAGCAAAAATTTAAAGTGTATGGAAGCTAATAAATATACTTCTAAGTAAATGATGGGTCAGACAAACAATTATGAGAAATTAGAAAATATTTTGAGAGTAATGAAATTTAAATACAACATAATAAAATCAAAATACAACTAAAATAGTGCTTGCTCAAGAGGAATTTTCGTAGAAGTGTATGCAACTTTATTAAACACGGAAGCTCAGGTCAGCAACAGCATTTCACCACCTAGATCCAGAGCAAACAAAGAGAACAGTGTGTAGATTAGATTGGAAGTAGGTGAGTGAGACTAGAAAAACAGTGGAAGATGAGTGAAGCCGAAGTGATTTGTGAAGATCAATAAAGGGTCCAGGTTTTAGCTAGGTCTGTGTGTGCTGTCTATAGAGTTAGAAATGTAAGTGCTACTATTATTGCTCACTTTATAGAGATGAAAGGATTCTCTCTGAGAAGAACTGCACAGAAAGACGCCCACACTTCCTGCAGTGACTGACAAGTTGGAACGTCTGTATAAAACAAGTGCAGTCTCGATTAGTGATGTCATCAGGAAGCCTGGCCTGGTGGCTCTACTCTTTAAAATGTACAGCAAATCAACACCAGTGTTGTGAAAAGTGCAAGAGGAGATGACACTTTGAGTTGACTTCTGAAGCCCAGGAAGACAGAGAAGAGCTGAAAGCTATAGACCAATGTCCCTTTAGAATACCAGCACAAAAATTTCCAGCAATACACTAGCAAGCTCAATGAAGTGATTACATAAGCAGGACTGTTAATACTAACTCCTAAGGCCTTAAGGAAGCAGTGATGTTTTGCTGTGATGCACACATGGTGGATGGATACATTGTGACATATACATGGATGGGAAGAAATTTCAGTATCTGTAATGCTCAGGTTTTATTCTAGATTGTTTGATGCTATTTTAGCTTTTGTTTGTTTGTTTTTGGCCTGTGCTGAATTTAAACCCTGGGCCTTGTGGCCTACTAGGCAAATGTTTGATCTATAACCTGGTGCTCTGTGTTTTTCAGGTATGTATATAAATTATCAGAGAATATTTTTAAAGTTCAGTTTAGAACTGGAGACTGTAGGTTCCAGATGATAGATACCTGTTGTCCATGAAATAAACTTGAGTCACAAGGCTATATTCTCAAAATAAACATAGGACTAACTCTACCTTAGTTCTTACTGTTGACTGTTAAGACAGAAAAAACATTTTCCTTATGATTAGAGGAATATGGACCCTGTGCTTGGAATTGTACTGCAATGTATTGCATTGTCTGTGCTCTTGTACTTTTGGGCTTATTGCTGGTATTAGTTTTGAGGGATTTTGCAATTATGAGCTAATAACCCTTAAAGTAGTTATTTCTAGTTTACCATGTTTGTTAACCCTCACGGCTGCTGTACTACAGCTGTAGTGCTGCCTCTGCTGTACTATAATGCAGCATATTAACATGGTTGTGGTGCCCCACTGGATAGTAAAATAATGTATTTATTAACATGTTTCTCCTGTTCCATTAGTGTACATTCCTTTTATTTTTAAGGCATGAGATTTTGAGCACTGCTTTAGTAACGGCTCTGGGTGGATATTCCTTAGAAGGACTGCGCCTCTTCTTTGCTATGGAAGCTCTTAGCTGATGCTTTTGTGAATAGTCTGCATCAAAATCAGGACATGCTGTCTACTATTACTTATTTCCCTTTTTTTCTATTTTTCATGAACAACTATTGAATTTCAGTGAAAGGTTTCTATCAGTTCATAAAATTTTGAAGTTTTCTAGTCTGTTAATACCATTGGTTACATTACTAGTTCTCCACTTACTAGCTTGTCTTGAATTTCTGGGCTAAGCCAAGTCTTGCATGAATTTTTGTCAGTGTTACTGATTTTTTTAAAACAACAGCTAGGTTTTTATTTTATTGATCCTCTTTTGATTTTATTTATAGTTACATGTAAATTATTTTTGCTTACCTGGGATATAATTTGTTGTTGCATTGTAAGATTAAGCCAGGCATGATAGGTTATAGGTCTGAAATCTTACAACTCAGGAGCAAGTAGCTGGAGGGTTAGGAATTGAGGACAGCCTGGGCTATTGACCCTCAAAAGATGAATACTGAAAAAGGAAATGAAACAAATCAAAAACATAAGTTTAGGTTACTTATTCAAAACTTCCTTGTTTTCCTACATTAAAGCCTGAGAGCTTTGTCCATGAATTAAATTCTATATTTTATCTACATTTGTTTTAGGTTTTTTGGTTTGTTTCAATTTCTCTTATTTGACTTTCTGTTTGACTAGTGGGTTATGTCTTGTAGGTTTTAAAAGTTCGTAGACATTCCTGTTCACTTTCTGTTATTGATTTCTAGTTTAATTCTGTTGTATCCAGAAAATATACACAAGTAGTTTAGTATTTGAAAGTATGCAGTGTACAGAAGGCCAGCAGTGCTAGATGAATGTCCACCTCGACCTGACTTCTCTCCTTAGCTTTATGAGAGGCTTTTGTGTTCTCTTACCTCACATGCGAGAACCTTGGCAGATGATGAAAGAATGACAGGAGATGCCATGTTATTGAGTCCTGACCTCCTCACTACTTACTATTTAGACAGATAGGTGAGCATTTTATGTGAATTACTTTGTTTGATGCAACAGCTGACTAAAGTAGAGAAGAAAACAGCTAGTTATGAGTATGGTGAAAACTTAAGCTCTTTGGAGAGACCAGCTTCCCACAGCCCTTAGGTTATTTGGACATATTTCCAATATGAATGGGGCTATAAATCTGAGACTCCTAGGAAACTTTGAACATTGGGAGTGTATAATCCAGAAGGAGCTAGAGAACTTCGCTGTTGCTTGGGAACTCCTTGGCTGACTTGATGAAGCTGGGGAGAAAAGCGGGAATTGTTTGGGAAAGTGAAGATGACATCAGCCAGCAGCAGTAGAACAGCATCTCCTTTCAACCCTGAGCTCTCAGCTTGCTGGTTCTATGGCCACAGTCAGCCAAGCCCCCAGTGCCTTGCTTACGTTTTCCTGCTGTGGGGGGTGTCATTCCCAAGAAGTCAGTTGAGTTAATATTTGACATTGTACTTGGTGCACTCCATAATTACAAACTGATTACTTGTATATCAGAGTTCATACTTTTGGTTCCTTTGCAAATAAATCCAATACCCAGCACCTAGACAGGGCCTTAATGAATAAGTGATACATGTAAAATTCTTGCCATGACACCTGACACAGTACACGTATCCATAAAGACTTATACCTAAACATACTTAAGTATTATATATTTACTGTACACTTAAAATGCAGGGTGGTAGCTGCAGACAAACTGGGGTTAGGAGTAGCAGACCGTATATTCTATTCCCAGTAAAAAGTCGTAGTCAGTATTGCACACTTGGACATGCTGTAGGTGAGACAGTTGGGAGACCCATGTGTGCATTGTCCATTCTCAAGATTACCTCCTTTCCATCTCTGTTTCCTCACTCACTTTATGTGGGATTTGCACGTAGACTGGCTGACTTCACTAGTTCTGTGTGTCAGGTATTGAACTCTGCCTTCCTGGTATTTACGTCTTAAATGAGATCGCCCAATGAGTGATGGGAGAGACTTGTCTGAAAAGATAGGAGCTTACCTAAATAGGAGGTGAGGGAAGGATTATCTAGAGAAGTACAAACTGAGGCCCAAAGCTACCTAGGCAAAGCATTCCATTTGAAGGGAACCAAATTAGTGAAGAGCCTGAGGTGAGTCTGGGAGCTTCAGAATACCAGAATGCTGAAGTAGGGGTTGGGATGGGGGGGGGGTGGCGGTTAGAGGGTGCAGACAGACACATGGTTGCAAGCATTATAAGGCTTCCCAAACCCTGGTTTTCATACTGTTTGCAATCCAGTAGGAAGTTTAATTGGGCCAAGGGCTGTTTATGATCTTAGGTCTTATTCTCATTTCTGGAGGGGATTGCGGAGCAGGAGAAGGGGCTTAGGCCAGCACAGCCACTTTTAGCGCAAAGACCAAGGAGAGTAATAAGGAAGATGCAGTCTGTACAGCGCGTGCTGTGAAGCAGGCAATGTCCCGTGTGATTTAGTCTCATGTTCTCTTATGAATACAGGCTAGGAAGTCACAGGCTGGGATTTGAACATGTCTGACTTGGCTCTGGAGGTTTCATTGTAGCCCTCAGTGCTCTGCTGTTATAACACACAAGTCTTTCCAGGCCTCATTGCCCATCTCTGCATCTTTAGTAGCTTCATAAAATGTGGAAGATGCTGAGGCATCATTCATCTGATCATTCATCTGCCTTCGTCTCCTGACCTTGCAGGGTTTTCTCACCCTCTTGCTGTCTTTCTCGGATTTCTGCAGCAGCAATTTGGTGACTACCTGCCACCTTCAGTTGGTGCACACTCATGCTTGGGTTCCCGTCTTCAGACTTTGGCTTCCCTGCTGAAGGTCTTGGATTCTCTGAATTTTAGTGTAGTCACTGGCCCTTCCAGCTGGATCCTCGGTATGCCTCTCCTGGTGTTCCCTGCATGACCTCTAGGGCATAAGTGTGTGGTCAGGAATGAGAGCTGTAGAGCACTGGGGGTCAGCTCGCATTGCAACATTGCCATTGCTCTTCAGTGTGTAAGTGTCCCAGGAGAGCTGGGGTCTTTTTAAAACGGACATTTCTGCTGGGTGAGATTTCTGATGAAACCAGATACTAGCTAAAACTAGCTTGATACCCAGTGATCGCCACAGATGTTTAATTCTCACAGCAATATGAAATCAACATTCTTTGAAGTCTGTTTTATATATCAGGAAACTGAGGTTCATGGGGATTAATGCATAGCGAGATTTCTAATATGGGGGTTCTCACTGTGTTGCTCAGGTTGATTTCAAACTTGTGATCCTCCTGCCTTAGCCTAGCTGTGATATAAAGGTTTGCAGAGGTTAAATGCTTTAACTGTGCAGTTATTTAGCCAGCTCTTACACGCGTTCACGACCGGCCAGGAAAGACGCAGCAAACCAGAATCTTCTGCGGCAAAACTTTACTGCTTACATCTTCAGGAGCAAGAGTGCAAGCCCCAAGCCCCACAACGAAAGCGAAACCCCGTCCCTCTGCGGGACACGCCCACCCTCGGCTCCTTCAAAGACCGGAAATGCCTGTTGTATTTTTCTTTGTTTTTTTTTTGGGAATGAATGAGTCTGCGCATTGCCTCTCTGCGCATTGTCTCTCTGTGCAGGGCTGACGCACTACGCAGGGCGGGGGCTCCGCATAGGGCGGAAGTGCACCTTGAAGCCGACTGCCCGGAGGCCAAGCAGCAAACTGGCCTTCGCCAGCCGCTTTTGGCTTTTTTCTTGACCAATTAGCTCGCATTTTATCTGGCTGGCACTTTTCTCTCTCATAACGAGCTGCTTCTTCCTCCCAGTCTGTTTCTTCAGAGGAGAATTCGTCATCTGATTCAGAGCTACCAAGAGCTGGCTCCTTGAGCTCATCTAGTGATGAGTATCTCTTAGAGACCTCCGCTAATTGATCTTTTTTCTTTTCTTTTTTCTTTTCCTTCCTTCTAATCTCTCCCCAGGTATTCTTACCTGACCTTAACTTTTCCTCGGGTTCAAGACCCTTGGAAAGGCCTGTATACTTAGTTTGTGTACCATATTTCCTCTTTGCTCCTACTCTCTCTCCCCGCTTTACTTCTGATAGACTGCCCTGAATTTCATCCAGAATTTTCAGCCCTGCCTTAACCACTTGATAACATGTGAAAAGGAACAAAAGGGCTCCTAACACTAGAAAAAGTTCAAGGTCAAACATACCTTGTAAAGCTATTTCCCACTTTACTTCTGATAGACTGTCTTGAATTTCGTTAGAAAGTTCAAGGCCAGACTTACCTTGTAAAGCTATTTCCCACTTTACTTCTGATAGACTGTCTTGAATTTCGTTAGAAAGTTCAAGACCAGACTTACCTTGTAAAGCTGTACTCACTGGTACCCCTGTTCCCCAGCTGAAGAGTTCTGAATTCATGCAGTTGAATCCTTCTCAACAGTCTGTTTTGTGGGAACACTTCATTACCACCGTTCCCCAGCTGAAGAGTTCTGAATTCATGCAGTTGAATCCTTCTCAACAGTCTGTTTTGTGGGAACACTTCATTACCACCGTTCCCCAGCTGAAGAGTTCTGAATCCACGCTGGATCCTTCTCAACAGTCTGTTTTACGGGAACACTTCATTACCGTGACCCGCAGTTCTGGTTCCGGAATGAGGAATCTTCCTTGCGCCGGTGATGGTTAACTCCCGTCCCGAGTTTTTCTTCCCGGGTTTTAGGCACCAACTCTTACACGCGTTCACGACCGGCCAGGAAAGACGCAGCAAACCAGAATCTTCTGCGGCAAAACTTTATTGCTTACATCTTCAGGAGCAAGAGTGCAAGCCCCAAGCCCCAAAACGAAAGCGAAACTCCGTCCCTCTTAAGGAGAGTTATCCTTCGCCTAGGACGTATTACTCCCTGATTGGCTGCAGCCCATGGCCGAGTTGTAGTCACGGGGAAGGCAGAGCACATGGGGTGGAGAACTACCTTTGGCACATGCGCAGATTATTTGTTTACCACTTAGAACACAGCTGTCAGCGCCATCTTGTAACGGCGAATGTGGGGGCGGCTTCCCACAGCCAGTAGGGAAACAGTAGAAATTTTAACCCAAATGCTCTTGACTGCAAATCTGTACTAGGTCTTACTGTATTGGATACACCACCAAAGAGGATTTCCTAGTGTACAGATTTGAAAATAAGAAACTGCATTTAGGTATAGAATTGTGTGTTCAAAAGTGGTTTAACAAACTTGAACATTTTTCTTACTGAATATTCTACCAAAATAGCAGGTACTAACTAACTTTTTTTTTTTAATGTAACCTTCCAGCATGAGATGGCATCACTGAGAATGGCTAGCATTCTGATTGTTAAAGTAGTTAGAGCTAAACAAGTCACTAGGACAGAAGAAAAAACCAGCCAAATTATGTCTTGTGGGAGAAGATTGAGACTTAGAGTTAGGTGAACAGTTACATATTGAGGTGGTATTGGAACTGAAGGGCAAGGCTACTGAGTGCGCAGGGACCTTATAACAGGAACATTGCTCTAGCCAAGTCTTCAGGGAGGTGAAGGAGAGCAAAGGGGACAAGTAGTGTCAGGGTGCCATGACAGCGAGATCCAGGAGCTAAGGCTTAACAAGCCAGATAACAAGAGTCTCAAACCAAGGACAGAAAGATTACAAATGGCAGCCAATTCACAGAACATACTGAGAGGTCATTCTTGAGTCTGGGCAGGCAAAACAAGTCTTTTGTCAAACGGTTGTAGAAGTGCTTATTTATAGTGTTTTCGTTTTCCATTTTAATGACTGTGTGAAGGATGTGTGGGAGATGTAAATGGCACAAATAGAATTCTGACAGAAAGCTTTGAAGCTGTTCCTTTTGTACGAAAGAGAAGGGGGAGCCATTCTGATCCAAAGGTAGGATTGTGGGAAAATCAGGCAAATTGGTGGAGTTCCGAATCCATCTCACCAAATGGGCAGACTCTTTAGCCTGAATGCTGAGCTAGACACAGTGAGACGCTTGAGTGTGTTTTCAAGTAAGGGTATGGTGCAGTTGCTTTATAGATTGTTAGATCTGGAGGCAGGGGAGGGGAGAAACTGGCTCTCAGAACTGTCTGGGTGTCCCTGGTAGTAAGAAAAGCTTAGGAGAGACGGGATTGGTTGTGGAAGAGAACTGGAAGCGTAAGTGTAGCAGGCCTTATTTCAAATCTTGGTTCTGTCATGTACTAGCTTGTGCCTTACTTCCTGTCCACTACAGCAGTGGTACGGGACTTCTATACCACACACTGGGAAAACACAGAGTGAGCACTTCAAGGGCCACGTTTCCTTCTAATCTTGCCTGTATTTACTCTATTTATGTATCCATCTTATGGATATTCAGTGTGAGAGACACAGTGGTTGTCAGTTTATGACAAGTGAAGAACTTAAAGGAAGTCACAGAAATTGCCCACAGTCACATCTGTTTGTAGAAAACCAAGATTCAGAGTGATAGCAGCCCATTCGCTTAGCCACCTTGCTGAAGATACCAGTGATGAAGTACATAATTTCGAAGAGGAGTCGTTTGAGATGACCGTTAAGCTGATGCCTAGTGTGTGAGATATTCCAGGCTTTTCATATGTAGCAAATGCAACACTAGGCTTGGAAAAAGATTTCTAGGTCTGTAGGTAAAAAAGGACATGAGTGTGCCTTAAACAGAGGGAACTAAGCCAGAGGGGTTAGGGATGGTGGGTCGAGTTAGGAATAGAGGAGGTGTAAGCACACATGGGGCCTGTTATAAGGGTAAGGGCTCAGACTTTATGTATAAATGCCATCTGAGAAGTTCCCATAGAATTTGCAATGGCCACAGTGACCCAGTGGAAGGTTTTAGAGGGGTGTTCCCTTAGCTGCTTAGGAGAGTTTTTCCACAATCCATAGGAAGGGTGATGGTAGCCCTGCACCATTGGCTTTGGAGGGCCCTGACAAGAGGTCTTAGAATGGACCAGGGGTCTACAGGTGGCCTAGATGGGAGAATCTGGAGATAGTTCCTGTTGGTTTTGTTGCCATTGTTTTTGTCAAACTGACTGTTGAACCTAGGTCTTCATACATGCTAGGACTGAGACCCTACCTATACTTTTAAGATTTCAGCCATTGAAGTGTCTGCAGAGTGGGGAAGATTGTTGGAAGCAAAATATAGGGCGTGGTCAACAGTCAGTTTCTCTTGAGCCTGAATGTTCTGTGTGAGATGTATGTGCTAGAGAATAGCATCTAGTAGGGGTGGTAGATATGGAATCTCAAGCTGTGGGATATGACCCTGCCAGGGGTCACATATCAGATATTCAGTATTTACATTAAGATTTGCAGCGGTAGTAAAATTACTTATGAAGTAGCAACAAAAAATTAATTTTATGTTGGAGGTAACTACATACGAACTATATTAAAGGGTCACATGGGGACAGTGAAATTTTAAGGGACATATAGATTTCTTACAGCATAACCTCCCTCTTCATTTTGCTGGTACAGAATGGTGAAGGAACCAGGTTTATAAGGAGGCATTACTTTCTCCATAAAGGTCTTCGTGTGCACCAGTCACTGTTACTTTCAAGGATCTACATATTTTCTGTCTTTCCTTCGTTATTGTCATTGTTGCTGTCATTATCTTTACTGGGTGTTGTTCTCAGAGCATCATACAGTTTGGACAGGCTGCTTTCTTTATTCATTTTTTTAGCCTCTAGAAGGATCTGAATGTATGTATACCTGTGTTTGATTTTGATTTTTGAGACATCTTGCCATAGACTCATCCTCCTGCCTCAGCCTCCCACGTGTTTGGATTGCACGTGCTGCTGGGCGTGGCTACAGCATATATATTGTATGCTTTTAAAGAGAATAGTACCTTGCTTAGTTCCTACTTCTCATTTAGTTAAGCAGTCAAGGAAACCACAGTATGCTGCGCTTTCTTAAAATATCTGTTCAGTTTGCCTAACCAAAAGACATTTAGCCCTGATATTCCAATGACCCATGTCAGCAGCTGTCAAACAGTACAGTGAGGAAACAGGACGGAGAGCGAGCTACTCAGGGCTGTGCCTGCATCCCAGAATCACCACGTCCTTCACACATTTCAGACGTATAGCTATTTATGTGCAATGTACTATAATAGATACTCTCCAGAAAATGCTAAAGATAGCCATTTGTAAATATTAGATTGCCAATTTGATAGTTTAGATATCATTTTCTGATGTCTCCTTTGGTATTTTCTCCTTTTAAAAACCAGTACCATTATGTGGGGAATGTGAAAATAAATCCATTGGAAAGAGAAGAGGCCAATTATTCCCCCATTTGATTTTTATTAATTACTTATTTTGTGGGGCCTGGAGATTGAACTCATGGCCTTACTCAGGCTAGGCAAGCATTCTCCCACCAGTCTGCCTCTACGGATACCTTTCATTTTCTGCCTCCCCTTAGTTTGATCTGCTAAAATATTTGCTAAGTTAAAAAAATGCTATCTATCCATTCATTGAAAATACTCTTTATGTGTAGTATATGACTTGTTTAAAGTTGTTAATTTTGAAATATTTTATAAGTTTAGATTCCGGATCTATAATGTCTGAGCTGATTCACAGGTTATTATTAACAATATCTATTGGTTGGACCCTCTTACATTTAAGCATATTGCAAGAAATTAAATTGTATGTGCACATAGTTTGGTTTTCACTGTTCAGTACATAAAAGGTTGTTGGCCCTAAAAACAAGTAGAAATAATTTACTTTGTATGGCATGGTGGTGAAACCAGTTTCACTCTTTGGAGATATCTTTGCACATTTTCTGTCTGGTCCATAGAATTTGGGATCAGCAGACTGGAACAGCATGCATATTTAAGCAAATAAAAACATTGAATACTATAGCTTTGTGAATTATTAAGCATTTCACATTCTTTTTTTTATTTTTATTTTTTATTTTTTTGGCTTTTTTTTTTTTTTTTCCCGAGACAGGGTTTCTCTGTGTAGCCCTGGCTGTCCTGGAACTCACTCTGTAGAACAGGCTGGCTAACTCAGAAATCCGCCTACCTCTGCCTCCCAAGTGCTGGGATTAAAGGCGTGCACTACCACTGCCTGGCCCACATTTCACATTCTTGCAGATTGTCCCTCAATCACAGCAGAGTTTATTCACCTTTAATCATTTTATAGTGCTAATGTGTTCATTGTTGACGCTTTCATAGCTCTATTATACCTAGTTCTGAGAATGCTCTGTATTTCAGCCCTCTATTAAGCCATTAGCCTGCTTTGATTTCTCTTCAGTCGTGCTAGAACTTGGGGTGTCTATGTGTTCTGTTCTATGAAAGTAGTGCCCTCCAGATGCTTCCGTTCAGTCCTGACCGATAACTGAGTGGTGGTGTTTCTTTGTTGCAGATATGCCGATCTTTGGTCTCTGCCCAGCACATGATGATTTCTACTTGGTGGTGTGTAATGACTGCAACCAAGTTGTCAAACCGCAGGCATTTCAATCTCACTATGGTAAGTGCTGTACCAAAAGAATCAACAGGAGGGAAGGTAACGAGAGCCGCCTTACTGCAGGCTGGAGACAGCACAGGGAGGCTTATCAGCACCCTTCCCTATAGGATGCAGTCCTTTTAATTCATAGAAGGGACTAAGAACTATCATGTTGAATGATATTGGATGTTTTTTGAATTTTATATTTGTGAGTTGCAATTTTGGTTTTTCCTGAAATCTGAGGAGAAAGTTATCTCTTGAAACTTTACATCAATATTGTTATAGATTTCATGAGACAGAGGCTCTCTATGTAGCTGTTTGTTCTGGAACTCATTCTATAGACCAGCCTGCCCTGGAACTTATAGTGATCTGCCTGCCTCTGCCTCCCAAGTGCTGGGACTAACAGCCTAAGCCACCATACAGAGCACTGTCATTGGAAAAGAAAGTCAGTCAGTTGCACAGTATTTAGAACTTGGGCCTTTGAAGCTTAGACTAGATTGGATTTTTAAATTTAAACCTGTAAGAACCACTGGTTTTTCCCTTGAGCAGGTGACCCACCCCTAGTTTGCGCTTCACAATACAGGGAGCAGTGGCAACTTTGGTGCTATTAGAATTGATGTGTGAAGGCACCAGTAGTGCTTAGACACCTTAAATCTGAGGAGGTCAGTAGGGTGTACCAGGGTCCAGCTCCAGACACCAGAAGGTCGTAAGGAGGAACCCTGGTTGTCCAGCAGTGAGTAATTGAGAGCCCGCTTAGAGAAGTAGCCTTCACACGAGTGTTTGATGAGGACAGCTGTTCACTCTCTGTCTGTAGGGCCCGTTTTTCTGTTGTTAAGCCTATTTTGGAATGTCTAGAAGGTAATTTTTAGTGACCTTTCACTCCCTGAAATTGGAAGTGTTGTGATGAGAAGGTACAGGCAACTGCACAGCTTATGTACCAAACAACTGAGCTTGGTTGGTTCAGGCTGGCTTCAGACTGACATTACTGAGCTCAGAGCCAAGAGCATCTAGGCTGTCTGGAACGTGCTAGACACCTCTCATTAGCTAGAGCTGATGTACCCATTTGTGGACGAGCCCTGTACAAAAGCAGGCTGGGAGTGACTCACAGGCCTTCACTGGGTGTTGATAGAGACTTGTTGCAGATACTTATGACCAGAATATTATATAGTGTGATGCTTCTGGGAACTGATATATAGACTAGATTAGAAGGTCACATAAATAAACCGTAAATGTGCTGCTTCTTGCAGGACCTCTTAGCCTCAAAAAGGCCCCCTTGGTTGTCTTCTCAAACTGCTTGACCTAGTGATGACAGCACATCACACAACCTTGACTTCCTCTTTCATAGTCTAGGGATGCAGGATCAGTGTCGGGAACCTTAGCAAGAGCACCAAGGAAACATATAAGTATTTTTAAAACCACTATTTTAATACTGAAACCATCCAGTGATTTAATTTTTCTGGGTTTTCATTTTAGACTGTCAGTAGAAATGAAGAAAATATCTTAAAAGCTAGTGTTTACTTTGTCAGTCCCCACCAGTATACTGACAATCAAGACCTGAGTGTGGGGCTGAGGTCCCTCTAGTGGTGATGGAAATATTACAGATTACAGGAGGGGTCCTTGTACAGGATGAGTGTCCTAGAGGCCTCTCTGATTCCATAACACAAGAGAGAGTTGGTAGATTTAGGAAGGGGAATGGAATTGGAGACAAATCAGCCTGGGGCAGGATGAAATGGAGGAGGCTGCCATCCTGTTTGCCTGCATGGAAGCTGCGCACAGTGCCGAGGAGAGCCACCTCTGCTCCTGCCCTGTTACTTTTCTTCTGTGACAGGAATTGGGAAAGGGAAACTATTTTGTGAAATCTTCCTCCCTCCCTTCTCCTCTTCCTTTTTGATGAAATCCCAGGAAGACAGTTTCAGCATTCCCTTTCCATAGTTAGTAATGATAAAAATTTATTTTCAAAATCAGAATCTTGTCAAGTAGACATTGTTGTGTGTTCACTGCAGTATGGATACTCCCTAATTTATGGTGGGTTCGCATACTGATAAACTATTGTAAGTTGAACATGCATTTAAATCCTTGGAGCTTAGCAACCCTAGTTTAGCACCACTCACCGAGGACAGCCTTTTCCTAGGAGGCTGGCTGGGGGCTCTGGGCTGCTGCTGCACTGTCACTCAGCAGAAGGATCTAGCTTGGAGAATGGGCAGAATTCAAATCTCAGAGCTTCTCAGAGCTCACAGCTTCTGCTGAATGTGTATTGCTCTGACGTCATTGTGTGGTCAAGGCAGTCATTAACATAGTCTGATTTTGTCCTGACTGTAGGAAAACAGCTTTATCATGAGCGCTCCTTGATCTTCAGGCTCTTCTTGCTTGCATTTATGGAATCTTGCACTTAAGGCTCCTGGACTATGTTGGGTGGTTTGGATTCCTGTAGATTTCAGCCTTGGGAGTCAGGGCTTGTCTTAGTAAAAGTCATGCCTGCCGATGGAGTGAGTATATCTTTGATAAAAATGTGTTACTAATTTTCTGTGAACTCATGTTGCTGGTACTGACTAATTTTTAGGAACAAACAGGCAGTTGCTGTAAAATCCTATTGGTTCATTTAAAACCACCAAAGTTAGGACAAGAAAGGACACTCCCGTGGCTGCTTATAACTTGCTTACAGTTGGTGGTATAGGTTCTGAGGAAGTTGGTGAACAGGTAACAGCCCTGTTGCCTAGAGAAGTGTGCATGTGGTTTTTCCTAGCCTTTGGAGGAAAGAGCCGGCCGCTCGCAAGGATTCCACATGGCTAGTGGTCTGGACGCTGACCTCTCCCTGTGATGTTCCCAGTTCCTATCTGACTGCAGTCTTAGAACTTGTTTTCTTTCTTGGAACTGCATAGGAAGGTATGTTTTCTTGAAGTAATATATTGAAATACTCCAGCCTTCCTCGTGTATGTTTTTGTTACTAAGTGTTAAACACAGGATGTTTCATATGGTGAACATCAGTGGATTAACAAAACCTGTCCTGCAGGGAGGTCTTTGATAGAGCTTCCCATACCTGCTTCACACTCGCCACCTTAGACTCCTGTGAGAACCCAGGCACTGTCAGGGTAAAGCTTCTTTGGCTGGTTGTGACTGGCAAGTTGGCCAATGTTCTGTTCTAACGCACAAACACTGTCCACTCTGAGGCTATTACAGGTGCTCACAGGGGCTGATGCACACCTACTCAGAGTTGTTAACTCTAGCACTGATGAGGGGACAGGGGCTCTGTTTTTAAACATCTATTTTAACATCTTTGTATCATGTTACATTGCTGCTGAAAATGTAAATCTGAAAGAGGACTCAGGGTAACTTTCTCTAGAGCTCAAAGTGTTACTCTTTTGAAGTGGGAATCTTTTAGTGAGTTAGTGATGGATCTGTTGGCCTTATACTACTGAATAAAGTGTGTGCCTTACTACATATCTTTTCTCTGGATCCCCACAGGCAGGAAGAGTGTATGGTTGGAGATGACAGCCTGCTTCTGGGGTTGAGTGCCTTCCTCCTGTTGACTGACTGCCAAAGACAGAGCCTCTAGATAGGTCCCTCTACTCTGTCCTGCTCTTTGTTGTTTATGTGTTCAGGAAGAGGGCCTTGAAACACCACCAGCACCTTTCTACACAGACAAGGGAGTGATCTTATGTAACAGAAATAGAGATATTAATTCAGCCTGGACAGGTACCATGTTTATAATGGCTATAATTAATTGAAACCCTGATCCAATGTCAGATCTTGAAGCATTTTTCTTTAGATTGGTTAGGCTGATCTACTCATTACCCTTTTGGGTTAGCTTGACTCTCTAAGGTAGGGTATGGTAATGACTTGTGACTAAGCCATTCATTCCCAATATTTAATCAGGCTCTATCTGACTAAATTTGACTTAGTGACTTAATTTCACTCACTATGTTTCTTTAAACCAGTTTTTATTGGTATAACACATTTACAAAGAAAACTCTAAGGAAAACAGCATATAATGTTTACCGTACAGGATGACAATGTATGATAAAGAACATTTACTTCTTTGTGGCTGGTCATACCAGTTTTGGCTGTGAACCTGAGACCTGCCCCTCTTGTTTAAAAGAAGCCTAGATGACTGGGAGTGAAGTGGGGGATGATAGCAAGTGTTAGCGTGTTTCACCACAACATAAATGAGGTTTGGAAATGTCACTTGCTTCCCTTACGATTTAATGTTAATAATGTTCGGAGTGAAGTATTTCAAGTTTTGGGAAACGCCAGCTTAAACTATTGAATTTTATTTCCTTTGATGATTTCAGACTTGGAAGCAAAATTCTAGAGTCTTCAGTGGCTCTGCAGCTGGATTCCATGCCAGTATCCTTGTTGTCCACCAGTTGCTTGTACTAGTCATTATGAGTGGGTGCGAGTCCGTTGGTCAGGCCTGTGGGAGACCTCTGTTTACAAATGTTGGTCATAAACTAGCTGTCTCAGTCTGATCATTGCTGCGATCTTACTGTTCTTTCCGTTTTGAATAAATTGGATGCTTTATATTTTGTGGGTGCCAGCATAAATTACATTCAACAAAATGTCATTTTCTTCAGATGGTGGGTAATTACTCAGGAGACATCACTCCTGGCTTTCTTGTGTAGTTATTTGACTTAAAGAATGTTAATGTAACAGTAGACTGATGTTTACTCTGAGACCTGCTGAACTACACCTGCCCATAAGCTCCTCATTTTTATTGTTGATAAAATTGGACGGGTGCTTGTGACCTGTAATTGTTGTCATGGTATTTAGTTAATTTGCATCGCAGAGGGCTTGCTGTTTAATCAAGAACAACCACCCCCTCTAATCTGATTGTCTTAGACTAAGGAAGCAAGGACTTAGGGGTATTCTAGTGTGTTATCTTATTTGAATATTTTGGTGACTTTTTGCCTAAAGAAAAAAATCTTAACTCCGAGAAAATTTTTTGCCAATGAAGTTTATAGCCTGAGTATTTTCTACTTTAATATTTTACTGATAACTAATATTTTTAAGATCGACATTAATTGAAATATCTAATATTCACAGATTACTTATTACTTTTAATAGTACTTGGTGATTTCCAAAGTATTTTTATACAGATTGCTTCAGTCTCTGTCTTATTCTGAGTTTACAGATGAAAGTCCAAAATAAAATTTAATTTGCACATATAAAATGTACAAAGCCACCTGTTTCTCTTGTATGTAATACAGATGGATAGCTTTAAAAGGAAAGCCCAAGAAGACGTAATGAACTGTACATGTCCTAGACTATTAGAATTAGTAACAGATGTCTTGTCTCAGGTCAATTTTTACGTTTTCTTAGAGTAGCTGGATCAGCATTGTAAACCAGTTACTTGAGAGAGACTTTTGGTCATTGACAGATGCAGTTGATGGGAGATAGAAGCCAGAGTCGGCAGTAGAGGCGGAGCCAGCAGTAGAGGCGGAGCCAGCAGTAGAGGCGGAGCCAGCAGTAGAGGCGGAGCCAGCAGTAGAGGCGGAGCCAGCAGTAGAGGCGGAGCCAGCAGTAGAGGCGGAGCCAGCAGTAGAGGCGGAGCCAGCAGTAGAGGCGGAGCCAGCAGTAGAGGCAGAGCCAGCAAAGCCTTTGGATTTCTCTGCCTTTGGACTTAACTCTGAGCCAAAGCTGAGCTCTTTTTTAGTAGAAGAGATCTTGTAGCTCTTCAGAGAGTCTTACTACTGTTAATATATAAATAAATAAATAAACAAACCGATAGAACTGCAGAGCAGGACACACATGTGCAGTCGGGGAACAGAGACCTCACCAGAACAGGCACAGCTCAGCAGGCATGATGTCAGGGTGAACATTGTTTCCTTCTGTACTCATTGATCCCGGAAGTCAGTCCAGGAAGACGGTTTGACCTGCACTCTTTGCAACTTAGTAACATGTAAAATAAGTTCCCACTATTCTTTTCCATAAGGCAAATTGTGCTGATTAAAACTACAGACAAGGTCAGTGCGTCAGGGAAGAGGGCATCCTCATTCTAGATAGTAGCATCTTACCTCTCTTCCTTCAAGTAATAAGTAGAGACCATTACACTGATGCTCTTTATGGTATTTGAAAGGGACATTTTAATTTCTAGTTATACAATGGATTGATCTTTTCCTCTTATTGATTCCTGCTTTTATTAATATCTGTATCACTGGGATTTGCTTTAGAAGACATTAAATAGTCAATGACATTATTCAAACATTCCATGCCCATTAAAATGCCAGGGATTTCTGTGTACTGTTAGCAGAATGGTAACCCTGATATCAAGCAGTCTGTATTCTGTTTAGGGAGAATGGAGAGACAAAAAAATGAAAACAGCAAAATGAGTGTTTAAAGACCGCTTCTCTAAGGGGTTGGTATTTCAACTCAGCAGTAAAAAAGTATGCAGTCATTTGAGATCTGGAGGAAAGTGTTTCATGCAGCAGAAACAGCAAGTGCATGAGGCCAGGAGGGGAGTAGGCTGGCAGAAAGTCTCCAAGGAGGCAGAACAGTGCTCTCTTAGTTAGGGTTCTACTGCTGTGAACAGACTCCATGACCAAGGCAAGTCTTGTAAAAACAACATTTAATTGGGGCTGGCTTACAGGGTCAGAGGTTCAGTCCATTATCATCAAGGTGGGAGCATGGCAGCATCCAGGCAGGCATGGTGCAGGCAGAGCTGAGAGTTCTCTATGTCTTCATCCAAAGACTGACTTCCAGGCAACTAGGGTGAGGATCTTAAGCCCACACCCACAGTGACACACCTACTCCAAGCTGGTCACCTATTCCAACAAGGCCACACCTCCAAGTAGTGCCACTCCCTGGTCTGAGAATATACAAACCATCACAAGAACAAAGGGAGTCTGGATTGAAATTGGAAAAGGGAGATCAGGTCAGGTGATGCCTCAGATTCTACAAGAAGTGGGAGAAATCAGTTGTTACTGGAGGACTGTTGAAAAGTATCAAGCTTTAGTTTTGGTTGCTTGGTGGGACTTGAGTCATACAGGGAGCTTACAGAAATGAGTTAGTGTGTCATTTTTCACTGGCTAAGTTTAAGAGGTTGGTGAGATAAGGTTTTGTGGTATCTGGGGCACTGGGTGTCTTTGGAATTGAAATCTGCTTTGGAAGTAGAAGGCAGCAAGGACTGCTAGTGAACAAGGCAGGGGCCTTGTGGGGAAGAGAGCAATGACTCATGGACCTTGGTATAAGGGGCTGCATGGTTGACCTATGCTTATGTAACCATAAGCTTTCAGTGTGGGCATGGGCATCCACATCTTAGCGAAGTGCACTGCCCTGAATGAGAAGCCTTGGATGTGTTTTATTCAACTCTTAGGGATTTTTTTTAAAGATCGTAGAGGTAGGGAAAAACCGATGGTAAATTTGGAAAGATGATTTATTCTTTTCAGCTCTTTTGTGTTTATTTTCCTATTGTTACTGTTTTGTTGTTGTTTTAGTCATAAACCTAGTTAGTAATCTAAATATACAAGTCAGAAAATAAAGAAACATGTATATATTTTTCTAGGATGGACTTCTCATTCTCGTCAGTAGCAGGATTTTCTTTTCCTAAGCCTTGGGTTCAGCTGGATGTGAGGGTGGACATTGCTGGTCGCAGCACTCTGGAGGCAGAGGCCATACGGTCTCTGAGTTTGAGGTCAACCTGGTCTTCATAGAGGGTTCCAGGCTAGCCAGGAATACGAATACGTAGTAAGACCCTGTCTTTAAGAAAAAGAAGTACTTGGATTCAATTTCCAGATCCATTAAAGAGGGGAGGAAAAATATGATTGCTTTTCCAAAAAATTATTATTATTATTATTATTATTATTATTATTATTATTGTAGTAATGCACATGCTAGAAAAAATTAACCAGTAACATAACTGCAGTCTTAATGAACCAAGTTCCTCCATCTTTTCAGAGGTCCAGCTTGATGGATAAGCTCTTAAGTTGTTATTAGACCCCAATCAAAAGAATATTTGCCTGCATATCCATCCATGACCATTTAGATTTCTTATAAATTTACCTCTTTAAAAACATGTTAATGTATTAATGCCATTGCTGTATTTTTTAAAAAGCTGTCTATTTTTTCTTATTAGTTCATTGTAATTACTTTAACCAGTTCTCTGACAGTGAGCATTGGGCTTTTCAGTGCTTGGTTTCCATGTGCAGTATTTTCAAAGAACCATCGTTCTGTGAAACTGTCAGTATTTCAACACATTATTTTTCTACATGGAGCCAATCTAGGACTTGGCTGTAGTGATTTAACAATTTATGAATTGTTTTGACAGTTCTGATTTGGGTCACTAAAATAACATAAATGTAAATTTTTGACAATATTTTTGCATGTACATTGTTCACAATACATTTGTGTCAAAATACATACTCTTAGATATTTGTAATTCTTGTTTATTAGTCACAACATAATGAAGTCAAAGTGGTTAGAAACCTGTTTGTAAAAACTAGTGTTATAAAGATAACATGATAAACTAATAATTTTTAAAAGTATGTGTGTGTGTAGTGAAAACTCAGTGACAGTTTTGACTTGCCTGCTATATACAGAATTCACGAGCTATTATGAGATAGGCTGTTTTTAAGATTTTACAGGGAACATTGTAGAGAAAAGTCAGTGTTGGGATGTTTGCTATGCAGTGCTCCCCGCAACCTCGAAACCCCCAATCCCCACAGTCATCTCACTTGTCTGTTTGTTGACTGTTAAAATACCCCTGCTCTAGCCGGGCATGGTGGCGCACACCTTTAATCTCAGCGCTGGGGAAGGCAGAGGCAGGCGGATTTCTGAGTTCGAGGCCAGCCTGGTCTACAGAGTGAGTTCCAGGACAGCCAGGGCTACACAGAGAAACCCTGTCTCGAAAAACCAAACCAAACCAAACCAAACCAAACCAAACCAACCCAACCCAACCCAACCCAACCCAACCCAACCCAACCCAACCCAACCCAAGCCCTGCTCTTTCTAGAACCCTGCTAAAGCTCTGGGCAGATTGTGTGACTGGGAGATAAGGTGCTCATTGCTTCTATATTGTGCAACACCTTCCCCCTTCCAGGGCCTGTGCTTACTCCAGCCTCCAAAGCAAACTCACAGGAAGGGAGCACTGGCTCCCTAAGGTTCTCTTCACTGTGCGCTGCAGTGAGGTGTGGTACTGCATTTTAAGAGCATTTTCCCAGAAGAACCTCCATATTTTTACATATTTTTCATCTTGAAACCTGGGTGGCGGTGGTGGTGGTGGTGGTAGTAATTATTATATCAACTTAAAGGGTAAAATAAGTTAAAGGCCCTTGAGGTAGCTCTTCAAGTAAAAAAGATCTTATCCGTATGTCTTATCACATGATTTTGAATTCTGGAACCCATGGTTGAAGAAGTTGTCCTCTGCCCTCCACACATGCACCAACAAAGAATAAATAAAACTTTTCAGTTAAGATACAAACAGTGCGTTCCTAGACATACAAGATGTAAGACCTGACATGTACTGCCTTTGGAGTTAAAAATAAAATGTAGAGGGTTCCTGTCATGGCAGGTATTCTGAAGAACTCTACTGGCCTGGTAGACTGGCTGCGTGAGACACTCCACATGAGGGGCTAACAATACCAGCGCGTCCCTAAACATGCATCCTATAGAAAATAACACAGATCACCAATGAGAAACTGGGTACAGTCAAAGCGGAAACAGATGTTAAAAAACTATAAGATTTGCATCAGGGTGATTCTTCAGGCAGAAAATGAACTAAGTCTGGAAGAACAATGTTGCAGTGGAAGCCATGGGAGCCATTGGTGGAAGGGCTTCCTGCTGACCAGTGGAAGAGGCCAATATGATCACAGTGTCTGAGGCTTGATGTGAATTAAATGTTCTGTGATGCAGAAAACATACAAACAAAAAACTAAAGTAAATTTAGTTTTCATTGCCTCTTGTAATTGCTATGCTAAATTATCTAATTGTCCAAATTCCTAATAGTAAAGATTTACAGTGAGCTTTAGAAAGTTTGCCAGAGTTGCAAATGGGTCTCTTTGTTTGTGGTTCTGTTGTGCTCCTCTGTGTACCTGTTGCTGTAATGCGCTTCCCACAGAGGAAGGGAGCGGCTCCTTCGTGAAGCGGCTGTTTACTGCTGCCGCACATTCCTCGCAGCTCAGGCTTCTTAAGTTCCCTTCCTGGAGAATTTTTTAAATGACCACATTTTAGTCTATTTGTTTTGTCTATGCTTATGTTGGGTGCGTGTGTGCCTCAGCATGTGGAGGTCTAGGAACAGGTTGCAGGGATGGGTTTTCTCCGTCTACCATGTGGGTCCCACAGATCCAACTTAGGCTGTGGACTGACAGGCGCTGCTGAGTGGTGATCTTGCGCATAAATTTGTTTATACTTGGAATTGTTAAGCAACCTTTAAAAAAAGGTATTTTGTTGAGTGTGTTAAATACATAAATTCAGCCAGGAGGAGTGATGCACACTTATAATCCCTACACCAGGGAGGGGAGGCAGCAGCAGGAGGGTTATTCCAAATTGGAGGTCTGGGAGGGATCCATACTGAGTTCAAGGGCTGCCTGGAATATAGAGTGAAACCCTGAGTCATAAAAGCAGTGTGTGTTACCTTTTATGTAAATAAGCAAAGTGACGTCATCCCAAACGTGCTCCTCAGCCTTCCCCTGCTTTCCTGACTCTAACTGCATAAGAGCCCATCGAGTCTCGGAACTATCAAAGAACTGAATATCCCTGTGCTGTTTTCTCATGCAGAACTAGGAGTCTTGTTAGTAGGTACTTTAGTAACAGAGTGACAAAGTGCTCGTGTTCTGCACATTGCTGCTGTCTACTTAGCAGTACTGGTGCTTGTTCTCAGGTTTTTAACAGTCCCCACTACTTTTAAAGAATGGCCATGCTGCAGCTTCCACGGCCTGACATGGGCTTCCGGATTATTTTTTTGTCTTTGACCCTTTGAACAAAGCCACTCTTGGGCATATGTGTAAGTGTAGTGATAGTGCCTTGTGTGAGAGTCTCAAGAAAGGATTCTGGGTCAGAATTAGTAGTCATTGCATTGATGCTAGCTGCTACTAGATGGATTTACAAAAGGATGGAGGTTCGTTGTGTCTGTTGTTACTAGCCATACCAAATATTAATCCTATGGGGGGGGTGATGGATTTATTTTCTGAATTTCTATGTACTTTTCTAAAGTCTCTCACATTGTTTCTTATACACACGTGCACGCAGGCACACACACGAGGCAAAGAATTATTTCAAAATGAGTGACTTTAAAATACTCTAACAAGTCAAAGTAATTTTTAGTATTGTAGGGAATTTCTGTAAACATTCTGTATGGCTTTTACCTTGGGTGGGAAAGTGGAATTGTTCAATCTGGGATTCGTTCCTGCAGTGTGTAACATGGAGTGAGCGTTCAGCAAGATTAATTGCAAGGCCAAGGAAATACGTCATCATTTTTCTGGTCTCAGCATCCTCTTTTCATTTGGTGTAATTCATTATCTCTTAATACTGTTCATGTTTGTCCATCAATTGATAACGAAGCTTAGGGATCAGACAGTGGTTCACACACCTTTGTAAATCAGACCATGGGGGATAATGTATTGTCTGCCTTACATTCATGAAGTGTGTGATTTGGCCCTGAAAAGCCATCTCTTGCTAGATCAGAAGAGGTAAGGCAGAGTAAAGCTACTGTGTAGGATTAGCCCCTAAGGTGAATTATCTCATATAAACTTCGTTTCCCACCTCTCCTAATGAGCATTGCATAATAGCATAGCTCTGTTTTTTGGTGAAGCTAACCTGATTCTAACTCTAGTCTTTGAGGCCCTCAGCTGAATGAATTGCTTGGTATTTCCAAGTTTGAAAATACTTTCTTCCCCTTTCAAGTGTTCCTTGGCAGCAGCTAAGGAATGTTAAAGCTGCTTTAAGTGCCAATTAAGGCCAATTATAACCTGCCTGGCCTGCTGAGACAGTGGAGTTAGTGGAGGCCTGTGTTGTTGTACGATGAGGAACTGCCTGCAGCCAGCGATGGGAGCATAGAATTTCATAACTGCCAAGGGCTTGTTTGTTCTCAGAGCACGGGATGACTGACACTTGTGCTGTTCAGGAAATCCCGGGGTCTGTGAAGGACAGACTAGTTTATGTAGTACTGACTTACATGGTACTCTTACTCTTTGGTTTCTTCAGAAGCTGCCTGACACCTGGATTGTAATCGGTGATAGAGCAGACTTCCTGAGTTCCTGGCTGTGTACTTGGTATTGCAGTGCATGCACTGTTTAATTTACACTCTTCCTGTAGGAGGAGGCATGATGCTAGGTGAATCCAGATCCTTTCCCTTGAGTTGGAACTGTTAGACCGGTCCCTCTGGCTGCTCTGAGTGCTGGTTCCCAGGAGAGGGGGACGGCTCCGTGACTCTTAGCCACAGTGGAATGGCAATGTGTGTGTCCTTGTAACTATGGTAATGTGTGTCCTTGTAACTATGGCACTTACAGAATTTTTGGTCTGGAAGGATGTTATTTACTTTCATTAAAATCATCTTTTAGTAAGTAATTTTCATCTTTTTAGTAAGGTGCCCTAATGATTTCCATAAGAAAAGATATGTGACAATCAAAACCAAAAAGTATACAAAAAGCTTTCTGAGCACTGTTGGGAAATAATTTAAGCAATAGTAATGCTTTTCAAGAAGAGCAAAGCTAGGACTGGCCGAAACAGAATTTTCTACAGAGCACTGAGAGCATTGAGTGTTTTAAGCTTTAGTATGAACTTTAGTCTTAATTTTTGTGTTTATGTACAGCTTGTCAGTGTAAAAAATTATGTTCTCCTCAGTCTTCACTATCCCGCCTGCTTTCTCTCACATAGTAAAAGCACAAGCTCAAAGTTATTTCTCTTAGGTATGAACATGTCTGCATCCCAGCTGCCCTGAAGGCTGAAGTAGGAGGTCAGAAGTTTTAGGGCTAGCCTCATTATTAGCAAGACTGTCTCAAAATAAAGTAGGCAGTAAGCAGACTACAGGGATCTTCCCTAGCCAGGCACAGGGCCCTCAGTCCCAGAGCAGTCATAGATTGCCTGCTTTCAGGATCTTTTTTTCTTACTAGCACTGTCACCATATACAGAAGGGGACATTAGAAAGGCACACACACACACACACACACACACACACACACACACACTAAAAACACAAGTGGATAATGGCTGTTCTTAAATTGTTCATTTTTTAGATATAGTGAGATGGAAATTAAAACTACTTTGAGATAGCATTCCCTCTCCCCAGTCAGAGTGGCTATCACCAGTCAATCTCAACAGTTGGTGAAGCGTGTTTGGAGAGAAAGGGATCCTCACACACGGTTGGTGAGTGTGCAGACAGCCGTGGGGAAAGTCCGTGTGGAGATGTCTCAAAAAAAGGAAAGGAAAAGAACTACCACGTGACCACACTGTTTTACTCCTGAGCACACACACACCCAGAGAGCTCCACACCCAGGTAGAGAGTGTGACACTCCAGAGTTAATTTAGAACTTGTGTTTCACGGTTTCTCTTTTTCTTTTGCCTTCTGGTAAAATCATTTGCATCAGAGTAATTCATGACTTGGTGCTCTCCCCTCTCCCCCTCTCACTTTTGCTCTTTTGGTCACTCACACACCCAGTCATACAGGATTTATGTTATCTTTCCCCCTCTTTTCACATTTAAAAAGTGCTCATTCTGATGTTCCAAGCTTCTGAGCTGTTGTTACCTTTAAGCTCAGATCAGCTGGGCAGTCTCTTTAACAGGAGGGTTTGTCAGTTGGCAAAAAGGGAGTAGTTAGTTGTATGGAGATTGCCATGGTGCTCAGATAGGGACAGGATCGCATACTTATAAGGATCCACAGAAGGCAGTTGTATTAGAAGAAGAATGTGGTAAACACTTCTAATCCCATCACAACAGAGACAGAGGCAGAGGCAGAGGCAGAGGCAGAGGCAGGTCGATCTCTGAGTTCAAGGCAAACCTGATCTACAGAGTGAGTTCCAGGACAGAGAGGACTGGCTATACAGAGAAACCCTGTCTTGAAAAACAAAAAAGAAAGGAAGGAAGGAAGGAAGGAAGGAAGGAAAAGAAAAGAAAGAAAAGAGGAAGTAGAGGAGTTCTGCAATCCAGGGATTGGATTCCCAGCCGGACAATAAGCACAGGGTATTGTACAGATTGTGAAAATAAGTATCCAGACAGGTCCAGATTATTGTTACATGGTCTAGGAAGGAAAAGTTTGTTTAATAGGTTTGACACTTAGTAAGTCTAGCTAGTATAGGGGAAAGGCTACTGATATTTTAGAAATACCATAATTCCTCAGGTTTTATAATTAGGCCTATGCTTTTTTTTTTTTTAAAGTAATCGCAGCAGTTACATTGCTACTCTAAAGTTAGTCAGATAGTAACAATGTTGAGTAATTCACATTTCAGCAGACTACATTTATAAATTCCATCTTCAGTTCTGACAAATTGTGTCTCCTTTCATGTGGAGCGGTGAAGCTCAACCTGTTGGTCCTGACCCTTTCACAGGGGCCACATATCATATATTCTGTATATCAGATATTTACAGCAGTGGCAAAATTGTAGTTACAAGCAGCAACAAAATTTTTATTTTATTTATTAATTTAATTTAATTTATTGTTGGGGAGTCACCACTATATAACGAAAGGAAGGTTGAGAATCACTGATATAGAGGAATTAATTTATACCAGCTGGCATGCCGTCTATGACCTTATTAGATGAAATTAGACTCCACCCACTGTTTTCTCTTGATCTGCCAGGACCTTTGTAATTCAAGTGGTTTGTATAGTAGTAGCAAATGTTACATAAGCCCAAACATGGAGCATATTTGGAGTTGGTAGGCAGACCCACATCATGATGCAGGTTTGCACTGAAGCACAGCAGAGCTCTGAAGAGAAGGTAGCCAGCCAGAAGCCTCTTCAGAGCAGCCCTTCCTCCGCACGGAGCCAAGAGCTCCGCTGGGTGAGTGCTTCCTGGTAGTCTTCACAAGCTGTGTTTGGCCTGGGGCCTGGTTCTAAATAAACTTGTAGAAGGTAGGTTAGGACTCTGCTCCCTCGCATAGAGCTGGGCTGAGTCTGGAAGAGTTATGGAAGCGTCTCTTCCTTCGGGCGTTTGTCCTTACTGCTAACAGGCTCGGAGGGGAAGACTCTGCTGCTCAAGTGCTAGAGGGAGGGAGCTCTGCAGTGCTGGGGGGGGGGGGGATCAGTGCTAATCTCAGCAAGAGGGATTAACTGCTGCAAGCTGTCTGCAGGAGCCATTCTGAAATGTCATTTGAGTGATCTGGCCAAAGTTCAAATGCAGGCAGGAGTTGAGTTTGCTATTAACTTTTGGAAAATGCTGAGGTTTGCACCGAACAAACAGCTCTTGGATTTCAAAACACTGAGAAAGCACTGGGTACTCCCCTCTAAAAATGGAAGAGCCTTGTAACACCCTCTGTTTTGTTTTGCTTTTTAATCTTGTGGTGAGTGAGGTTTCATGACAGACATCTCAGTGTTTCCTGTAGAAATGTGTTTGAAAGCTGTTTTGTCCCGGTACTTCAAATTCACAGTAAATTTCAAACAGAGCACTGTGAAGAACAACTTCAAAATACAGACAGCAACCTTGGAACGACATTCAGCAGCTAGAATGGAGTGAATAACATTACAGTTTCTGACTCCCAATACTGACTTTTGTTCAGTTACGTTCTAAGAGCACCAACAGAACTGTGCTTTGGGCCAGGAGGAAGATGACCACAAGTTCTTCAGTTTTTACTGGGCACAAATTTCATTCCTTCTTCAAATAATGAGCTTGACTGGGTGGTTTCAGTTCAAGTTAAAACAGGTCCCCCAGTTATTTAAAGATAAATAGATCTTGAAACTTTAATCAAAATAGGAAGTATCTAAAACTGCCTAGTTAGTTAGTTAGCGCTGTGCTCTCTGGTTTTGTTTGCTGTCACTGGTGGCCTTTCATTTGTAGACAGCTGTCACTTTCTGTTTAGGAAAAAGCTTTACAAAGGGTCACCAAGGAAGCACCCCAGCTTCACTCCAGGCTGAGCGGTGTGGAGGTGGGGGTCTTTTAAGTAGTGTCTGACTGAGGGCTGTTGTTGCCACCATGTAATTCATTAGGTTTTGCTGTCATCCTCTGTCCAGATAAGATGGAATAATAAGGTTGCAGGATTGGAGATTCCTGAGACAGACTGAGCACAACACTCAGCAGGTGCTGCTCTTAGTCCCTTGCCTTTTGGAGTCAAGCCTCCTCCTCGACCTGGAAGATGAGACTTGCACAAAAGTTTTCGCCTTGAAAAAGCAAAAAAAAGTTTGAGGTCAGCCTTATCTATAGAATGAGTTTCAGGATAGCAAGGGCTACACAGAAAAACCCTGTCCTCAAAAAACAAAAAAGTAAAAAGCAAGAAAATCAAATCAACTCATGTAATTATCAGGTTTACTAGTTTTTGTTTTTTGTTTTTTGTTTTAATGTTCTCTTTACTTGTGGATATAAAACTTACATTTTATAGGAAAGTAGCCTGAAGTTGCTGATGTAGCCCACAGTAGCCAGGAACTCATGATGAGTCTTTGACTTCAGCTTCCTGATGTAGGGACTACAGGTGTAAATCACCTGGCTGACTTGCTTATTCTGTTGTAGTTTTGTATGTTTTTATAACACACACACGCGCGCACACACACACACACACACACACACACACCAGAAGAGGGCATGAGATCAGTCAGTGCTCATCTACAGTCCCTTATCTTTGTATTTCAATCTTACCTACATAATTAGTTGAAATGTTAATGGCAACTAAAATTTTAATGGCAAACTGATGAATTTATAGACTGATCACTCCCCTTTACACACACACACACACATACAGAGTTGTACCTAGAGACTGATGGATTTGGGAGTTTCACCTTTTATTTATTTTTTTCCCTTGATACTCAAGGAATAAGAACACTTAAAAGGAGAAATGTGATAGAAGGTCCACTTGATGATAGAGGTCAATTTACTATAGGCACAGTGATTGGTCTTTCACTATTTTTCCCATGGCTCCTAGTTTCCAGAGGACAGCAAAGAGAGAGAAAGAAGCCTCCATGACTCTTGGCAGATAGAAACATCAGCCAGCTTATTATTCGCGGATTGGCAGCAGACACACTCAGCAGTACCTAGATCACAGGGGGGCTTAAACATGTACACAACTGGGTTCTCTTTAGAGCTGTTTCTTTCTTCTCAGAAGGCTCTCTCCCTTGTGTCATATGTCTGAGGAGACAGCAACCCTCAAGTAGAAGTCAGAATCTATACCAGAAGTGTACATAGAATACCTTCAGGAAACCAGGTGGCCATCCAGAGTGTTCATTCTGTTTTCCTTCCGAAAAGGTGCGTCATGGCAGTGACAGCGAGGAAGAGGTGCGATACTCCAGCTGCAGTGATGAGGGGTGCTAACACTCACCGCTCCCTCCTTCTGTCATTTCCAGTGCTATATTGGATATTTGGTACCTATTAAAAGTGTTTTACAAATGCTTTCAGAGAGCTACAGGTTAAGCAGGCAAAGGAGATGGACCCACAGATGTTCTGTAAGGGTTTTGTATTTCTCGCATACTTGGAAACAGTTAAAGGACAGTCGGCTTGGGAAGCCCTCCTGGCAGGAAGATTATTGGAGGTTGCCATATTCCTTCTCCTTTCTTAACAGCATTATTTACAGTCCATTCACGCTTGTCCCTTCCCCCACAGTGGAGTCAGTCTCCCTTGTAATCTGCCCTTTGTGATCTGTTCTCTTTCATGCAGCAGAGTGAATGGTGTGCTGCAGTGTGAGCCCTACCCAGAGATGTGGAAATGCCAAAAGGCCCAGCGGCTTTAGGGAGGCCTTTATTTTCCTCAGAAAACACTGACTTGAGGAGCTTGATAATTTGATTATAGACCTTTGGGGAAAAGTTGTTTCAAGTGGCCCAAGTGCTGTAAATGACTCTCTCCTGCACTTTTCACTTAAGTTTTCTTTTTAAAAGCACCTCTACATTAGAAGAGAGGAAAATGCTTTGGCAGAGGTAGCAGTTGGAGACTAATTTGTTAGGGCAGCCAGTATTGAAATCATCCCTTTCATTTAAATCTCTCTAGTGGAAATGATGCCAAGTGCTTTGTGTGAAGAGTTCTCTCTGTGTGTTCTCCAGCTATTCGTAACCCACCTAAACACGCTGAAGCTGCCTCCCAGCCCCGGCTCTGGGTAACTGTTCTTTGATGCACTGCATGCCAGAGGTCAGCTCTGGACTCCTCTACTTGAAATTTGAATTTTCTGGGGACAGTGCCCCCAACTGGCTTCCTTTTCAGCAATTACACTGCATCATACCTTCTCTGGAGCATCTCATGTGCTAGGAGAACCTAAAGAAACAGAATCAAAGAGAAAGCAGATTGAGAACCGAAGTAAACCTGTGATAACAATGGCTGGAATTTAGCTGTGCTTGCTAGTCAGATATATGGGAGTACTTTTGAAAGAAGATGACAGTAACAGGAAACAGCTGGTACCTTTGAAAGTGATGAGACCTTGTTAAATAGCCCTGTCTAGTCAGTCCATGCTGAGAGTTTTCTATGGGCTGCCACGTGGTTTTATTAAAATAAATATGAACTCCTGCATTAAACTAAAGCCATTGCTTGATAAATACTGCTTGGAACAGTGCTAAAGCAAACATTGTCCTAGTCAGTTGGTACATTTACGTAACATAGAATACTGGTAAGTAATAAACCAAGTGGGGGGAGAGTTAATGAACGGTCTGAAGCATGACTGCTGTGCACGGCAGCTCTAGGGAGAGCACTGTACAGTTCAGAGTTGATGTGTAAGAAAGAGCTGCTGGGAGTTTGAAAGCCATGATTTACCCCCTCTTTGCAGATCTTTGTCTTGGATATTCCTTAGGAGGATCTTATCATCATGAAAGGTAGATGACACAACACAGGTGATGCTTTTTACATGCTGTCTTTGCAGGCTGAGAGTAAATCGTGACAGTTGGGGTTGGTGAAGCGCCCCATTAGAAGCACATTGCATCTTTAACCTGGACATAAGAGCAGTTGTACTAAGTCAGTGAAGAGGCATCTTACGAATGAAAGAGAGATTCTAAGCTTTCAATGAAATGTGTTGCTGTATGGTATATGCCTGGCCAAGAAGTGTGTTTTTCATAGACTTGACATGCTGTAAACAGGTATAAGGCTGATCCTTAAGTCTTTGATTTAACTGCGGGTGATGGTGGGACATTTCTGCAGTGAGACTTCCAGAGACTCTGAATTTATACATGCCTGATGCCGAATGTAGTCTTCCCTGGCCATATCTTGAAGTGTGAGTTTCATTTAAAGAAAAGGCATGGGCTTGATAACCTTACCAAGTTGAAGTGTACCATAATACCTTCTTCCATGTTTCCGTTTTTTTCCTGAGTTTTCCTTGAGACTTGTCAGGAGTATAAGCTAACTCTTTAAAATTTTAAAGCAAAATTGGTGGACTAAACATTCTTTGTTGTGGATTAATATCCTTTTGCATGAATTCTGACTTCCCTAAGCTGCTATCTGAAGAGGGCTTAGCACATGTGGCTCCTGCCCCCCAAGTGCAGCAGAGACGCTCCACTGGGTCCTCATACAGTCACTGTGGGTCCTGGGGAGCAGTAGCCAGCCACATAGTCATGGGGGAACTGACTGTTAGTCCGTTATACACTGTGTAGCTGTGCTATACTACTCAAGAGATACGATCTTTACATTTTTTTCCCACTGTTGACCCTTATCAGTGTGATGGATTTTACTACTGTGTTAGGAAATTGATCAGCCTGAGATAGTCCCCTAAATCCTATGAATGCACGTATGCTTGGCACAATGGCTGCTGGCTCTGCTGAGATGGCTCATCTCTTAGTCTTTTGGAAGATAAGAGAACAGTAAAACATTTAATAAGATTCAAGAAAAGACCTTGAGTTGAAGATGCTTGTCTTAGCTGTTACCCTGTTTGCATGATGTCCACTAAGAAAAGGATAGTGGTCATGAATGGTGGTATTCCTTGCTGTGCTTTGGATGTGTAAATTGAGGGTAGAACTCTTAAGATTTGTTTTAAAGCTCTGCCTGGATTCTCTGTCTGTGTCTTTGTCTCTCTGTGTATGTGAGTGTGGGATATCCATGTGCCGTAGCATAAGTGTAGAAGTCAGAGGACAAACTCAGTGTCTGTTCTCACCTTGTTTGCCACCATGTAAGAGCCAGGCTAACTGCTTAGACGTTTCTAAGGTTCTCCTGTTTCCTCCTCTATTGCTGTAGGCGTACAGGGTTTGCAGATGCATGGTGCTGCATCCAGTTTCATGTAAGTTCTGCAGTTCTGAACAAAGGTCCTCATGTGGTGGTGTCAAGTGCTTTACTCACTTGAACCCTGGGTTTCTTCTGTAAACAGTGAATGTATGCATTTAATAGTCATGTCAACTCTGTTCAGTATTGTTTAGCAGTAAAAAATTCACAAAAGTAAGGATTTATAAACTGCTTTTAAAATAGTTTTTTAGAAGCTGTATTCTTAATATCAAATATTTACTATGAGGACAGAGATTAAAATGTATAATTATTTGCTTTACTTCTTTTTATTTATACCTGGGTTTTAATACTTGTAATTAGGGAACAAAAACAACTAAGCATGAATTCAGAGTTATAAATTCATTATTCATAGTTGCCTTCCCTTTGGAAAGTAGATGAAACACCCTGCCCTCTCTCACCCTCCCACCTCATATCCTCCTCCTATGGGGGGATGGATGTCACATGTCATACAGTGTGTTGGTGGCCAGGTTCCCTTGAGGAAGGATCTGGATAAGACACCTGAAAGTTTTGCTGTTAGCCTTTCTCCACAGTACTTCCCGACAGGGACCTATGGCTTTTTACAAGGCTAGTTGTACACTCTGGGGAAGGAGATAACCCCCCTTTCTGGGGTCTATTGGATACTGGTTCTGAATTGATGCTGATCCCAGGAGAGATCCCAAGAAAGCTCGTGACCTTCTAGTTCAAGTAGGGGCTTATGGAGGACAGGTGATTAATGGAGTTTTGACTAATGTCCGACTCATACACAGTAGGTCCAGTAAATAGGTTCCCCGAACACATCCTGTGGTCCTATCTCCAGTTCCAGAATGTATAATTGAATAGATATACTTAGAAATTGGCAGAATTCTCACATTGGTTCCCTGACCTGTGGAGTGAGGGCTGTTATGGTTGGAAAGTCTAAATGGAAACCTCTGCCAAAGAAAATAGTGAATCAAAAACTATTGGGGCTGGAGAGATGGCTCAGTGGTTAAGAAGACTGATTGCTCCTCAGCCCTGAGTTCAAATCCCAGCAACTACACGGTGCCTCACAACCATTTGATATGGGATCCAGTGCCCCGTTCTGGTATGAATGAAGACAGAGACAGTGTACTCATATAAATTAAATAAATCTTTCAAAAAAAAAGAAGAAGAAGAAGAGAAAAGAAAAAAGAAAAGAAAAAGAAACTACCGTATTCCTGGAGGAATTGCAGAAATTACTGCCACCATCAAGGACTTGAAAGATGCAGGGGTGGTGGTTCCCACCACATCTCCCCTTAACTCTATTTTGCCAGTGCAGAAGACAGATGGGTCATGGGGAATGACAGTTGACCGTTGAAAACTAAATCAGATACTAACTCCAATTACAGCTGCTGTACCAGATGTAATTTCGTTACTTGAGCAAATTAACACATCTCCAGGTACCAGGTATGCAGCTATTGATCTAGCAAATGCCTTCTTCTCAGTATCTGTCCATAAAGACCACCAGAAGCAATTTCCTTTCAATTGGCAAGGCCAACAGTATACCTTTAAAGTTTTGCCTCAAGGGTACATTAACTCTCCTGCCCTGTGAAATAACTTAGAAATTGATCTTGATCATCTGTCTCTTCCACAAAACATCACTATATTGATGACATTATACTGACTGGACCAAGTGAGCAGGAAGTAGCAACTACTTTGGACTAATTGGTAACATATGGGTATAGGAGGATGGGAAATGAATCCAACCAAAATTCAAGGATTATCTAACTCAGTGAAATTCTTAGAAATCCAGTAGTGTGGGGCGTGCAGAGATATTCCTTCTAAGGTGAAAGCTAAGTAAGTCATTGCACCATCACCATGAAAGAAGCACAACGTTTAGTGGGTCTATTTGGATTCTGGAGGCAACACATCCCTCACTTGGGTATGTTACTCAGGCCCGTTTACCAAGTGACTCAGAAAGCTGCTAGCTTTGTGTGGAACCTGGAACAGGAGAAGGCCCTTCAACAGGTCCAGGCTGCTCTACCACTTGGACCATGTGATCCAGCAGACCCGATGGCACTTGAGGTGTCGTTGGCAGATAGAGATTTTGTTTGGAGCCTCTGGCATGCTCCTGCAGGTGATTCACAAAAGAGATCTTTGCGATTTTGAAGCAAAGCTCTACCATCATCTGCAGACAACTATTCTCCCTTTGAAAAACAGCTCTTGACCTGCTATTGGGTACTAGTGAAAAGTGAACGTTTGACAATAGGACACCAAGTTACCATGTGACCTGAACTTTCCATCATGAGCTTGGTATTAATCAGACCCTCCAAGTCATAAAGTAGGAAGTGCACACAGCAATCTGTTATCAAATGGAAGTGGTATATATGTGAACAGGTCAGAGTAGGTCCTGAAGGCACAAGCAAGTTACATGAAGAAGTTGCTTAAATGCCTATAGTTTCTACTCTTGTTATAATGCCATCTGCTGCCAAGCATGCGTGTGCCTATAGTCTCCTGGGGTGTTCCCTAAGATCGACTGACTGAAGAAGAGAAGACTAGGGCCTGGTTTACTGATGGCTCTGCACGTTATGCAGGCCCCACCCAGAAGTGGGCAGCTTCAGCATTACAACCCCTTTCTGGGACAACCCTGAAAGATACAGGTGAAGGAAAATCTTCACAGTGGGCAGAACTTCAGGCAGTTCACATGGTATTACAGTTTGTTTGGAAGAAATGGTCAGATGTACAATTGATCACTGTAGCCAATGGATTGGCTGGATGGTCAGGAACTTAGAAGGGTCATGATTGGAAAATTGGTGAGAAAGACATCTGAGGAAGAAGTATGTGGCTAGCTCTCTGTGAATGGGCAAAGGATGTAAAGATATTTGTGTCCCATGTAAATGCTCACCAAAAGGTGACTTCATCAGAGGAACAGTTCAGTCAGTAATCAAGTGGATAAGATGACCTGTTCTGTGGACAGTCAGCCTCTTTCCCCAGCCATCCCTTGGGCACATGAACAAAGTGGCCATGGTGGCCAAGATGGGGCTTATGTTTGGGCTCAATAACACAGATTTCACTCACCAAGGCTGACCTGGCTGCAGCTGCTGCTGAATGCTAGATCTGCCAACAGCAGAAACCAGCACTGAGCCCCAGATATGGCACCATTCCTTGAGGTGTCCAGCCAGCAGTCTGGTGTCAGGTTGACTACATTGGACCACTTCCTCTGTGGAAAGGATAATATTTTGTTCTTACTGGAGTAGATACTTAGGTTTATGGGTTTGCCTTTCCTGCATCTAATGCTTCTGCCAAAACCACCATCTGTGGACTCACAGAATACCTGATCCATCATCATGATATTTCCACACAGTATTGCTTCCGACCGAGGAACTTATTTCACAGCCAGAGAGTTGTGACAGTGGACCTACAATCATGGAATCCACTGGTCTCACCATGTTCCCTACCATCCTCAAGCAGCTGATCTGATAGAAAGATGGAATGGCCTTTTGAAGACTCAGTAACAGACAGCATCAGTTAGGTGGCAGCAGCATGGAGGGCTGGGGCAGAGTTCTTCAGAAGAACTTTGAATGAATTGCTTTGAATCAGTGTCCAATATGTGGTACAGTTTCTTCCATAGCCAGGATCCATGGGTCCAGGAATTAAGGGGTAGAAAAGGGAATAGCTCCACTTACTAGCACTACTAGTGACCCTCTAGGAAAATTTTTGCTTCCTGTTCCCACAACCCTAGGTTCTGCTGGCCTAGAAGTTTTGGTTCCAGAGGGGGAGTACTACTACCAGGAGCCACAACAAACATCCCATTGAACTGGAAGCTCAGACTTCCGCCTGGTCATTTTGGGCTTCTAATGCACTTAAACCAACAGGCTAAGAAAGGAATGTTAGGAGGAATGTAAGCAGTGTTAGGAGGGGAGATAGATCCAGATTACCATGGGGAAATTGGATTACCTCTTCACAATGGTGGTAAGCAAGATTATGTCTGGAGTGCAGGAGAGCCCTTAGGGCATCTCTTAGTACTACTATGTCCTGTAATTAAAGTCAATGGGAAACTACAACAGCTTATTCCAAGCAGGATGACAAAGGACACAGACCCATCAGGAATGAAGGTTTGGGCCAATCCTCCAGGAAAAGAACCAAGACCTGCTGAGGTGCTTGCAGAGGGTGGAAGAAATAGCGAATGGGTAAGGTCACATGACCAGTTGCAGAAACAAGGATTATAAAGTAAAATGAATTCTGTTTTATTTTGTTAAGGACACATTTATATAACTATTTGTGCTTCCCTCCAATTTCTTTAACATTAATCAGTATTTCAGTTAAGATACTAAAAGAGTGTTCCTAAGGGGCATTATTGATTGCCCCATTGTAAATTTACAAATGCGTTTGCAATTTTACGAGGAATATCATGTTAGGCATATTCATGACCTTGTTATTGTTTCATGTGGATATGAGATATTATTTGTCAAGGGGTGGATTGCAATGGCTATTCCTGGTTGTCAACTTGACTATATCTGAAATGAACTACAATTCAGAATTGGAGGAATCACCTGTGCTATTGTAGCTGGAAGACAAAAGTTTCTGACCTGGATCTTGGCATGGAGATCTTGAGGCACAGTGACCATGAAAAATTTAGGCCCAGGAGACTGAAGCAAGGAGATCTCTGAGTTCAAGGTCTGCCTGGGACAAAACAAGTCCCAGATCTAGGAGTGGTGGCACACACCTTTAATCTGGGCCACATCTTCTGCTGCAGACCTACATAAGGACATTGGAAGAGTCTCTTCTTCACCTGCTTGCATTTATTTGCTAGCACATCTGTTGGAATCTACTTCCACACTTCAGTATAAGTAGCTGAAACAACAGCTAGCCTCATGAAACTGAGCAACTACTAGATTCGTGGACTTCACATTCACAGCTGATCATTGTTGGGGTAGTTGGACTGCAGTCTATAAGTCATCACAATAAGTTCCCTCAATATAGAGAGACATTGCTTAAGTTCTGTTACTCTAGGGAACCCTGACTGACACAGCCATCAATGGAGCTTTCACAGGGGACCACATCCTTAAGGAAAACTGGTTCTTTTTCCTCCAGAAGCCATCAACTATTAATAGTTAGTTAACTTAGCTCCTGAGCCTTCCCTTTTCATTCATGCTGAAGTGTCTACTGGCTTGTGCAGGCAACCACGGCTGATCCGTGAGTATGGTATTCTTGTCATATCAATGTCATAGCTTTGGTCTGTTCCTCCCAATCTCTGGCTCTTACAGTCTTTCCACCTCCCTCTTCCTTTGTTGGTCCTCGAGAATTCTGCAGACACTTATTCTCTGCACTTCCCTCCATTGTGAATGTCTGTGTTATTCTCTGTTCACTGCTAGAAGTTTCTCTGATGATGTCTGAGAACTATACTACTATATGGACATAGAGATGCTGATTTAGAGAATACTTTAATGCAGTGTCCATTAATCCAAATAAAAGTAGTTGGTCCTTCTCCCCTAACCTAGGGGCCTATGAGCTCCAGTGATGCTGCTTCTTGGTTGTCTACTTGACTGTATCTGGAGGGATTAAGATCCAGAAATGGAGGCGGAAGGACAAGAGGCCTATGATTTGGATCTTGAGACCGGAAGACACACCTTTAATATGGGCCACACCTTCTACTGGAAGCTATAGAAGGACAGGAAGGGAGGGAGGGAGGGAGGGAGGGAGGGAGGTGTTTTTCTTTGCCTGCTTGTCCTGACCTTGCCTGCACATCTATTCCTTTACTGGTATTGGAGCTTATATCTTTGGAATCCCAGCATATACAGAAAACCAGCAGAGATACCCAGCCTGTGGGACTAAGCAACTACTAGATTCTTGAACTTTTCATTCACAGCTAACCTTTGTTGGATTAGTTGGGCTGTAACCTGTAAGTCTTTCCAATAAATTCCAGAACGTGTGTGTGTGTGTGTGTGTGTGTGTGTGTGTGTGTGTGTAGGGGAGAGGGAGATAGATAGATAGAAGACAGAGAACTAGATATTTATTCTGTAAGTTCTGTGACTATAGAGAACCCTGTCTAATACAGTTCCCTAACTGTGAGTTGTTCTCCATGTTTACAGGACCAGGTATGAATTTGCTTCTGTGGAGCTAGCCTTAAATCCAACAGGAAGGTAGTTGTTTATCCCCTGTACATCGCTGTGTAGGTCACAACAGTAGCTGACAGAATCCATAGCTGGGTAAGACTGTTGATGACAGGTTACCCCTGAAGCCTCCATAGCAATTTCTAAAGCTAAGAAGCTTCCTCTTCCTCTTCAGGATCAAAGCGATGTTTTCCATGTCCTGTCGTTATCAAGTGTTTCTGTAATGGGTCTTGAGTTCTCATAGGCAACCAGGAACAATGGCAGTAGTGGTGGGGGGTGGGTGTTGTTTTCTGATACCTCTGTCTAAAAACTCATCATCCCATATATATCACATACAAGCAAATACAAAATTTGTTATGGTATAAATTATTCTACGGTATATTAGTGACTTTGGAAGAAATATTGCACTCTCAAAATGAGCAGTGTGGTAGATATGATTTTATCTAAATGGATGGGTCATTTTACCTGATCATTGATCGTAAGAGAAAAGTACATTGCACATGCTAGTTAACAATCTTATTTCTAAAGTGAAAAGATGAAACTATAAGTCAAAAATATGTTAAATATACCTGGCCTGAATATTTTAGTTTAGAAACAGTGTACATTAAAACTCAAGCACTGCTTTCCTGAGTGGGCATCACTACTGCACCATCATAAATATTAAACCAGCAGCAGCAGCAGCAGCAGCAGCAGCAAAGCCCCAAAGTAAGCTGACCTAATTTAAGGTGGTGACCTGAACTGTAATACAATTGCTATGAGAAACCTGTTTGAGTCTCTGATACCCACACAAAAAAACCACACAATTCTAGTTGAGTTTCCCTGCCTATACCACAAACTTCTTGTTACTCCTATAATGTGTTACTCCTATAGTGTGTCACTCCTATTGTGTGTCACTCCTATAGTGTATTACTCCTATAGTGTGTCACTCCTATAGTGTGTCACTCCTATAGTGTGTCACTCCTATAGTGTGTCACTCCTATAGTGTGTCACTCCTATAGTGTGTCACTCCTATAGTGTGTTGATCAAACAGGTTTAGAAGCTGCTTTGCCTGGTGCAGTCATTAGCGTCAGCTGTCAAGCTGACAGACCTAAGACCTGGTGTATTACTTTATTCTGTTGCTATGATAAAACACAAAGGCAATCTAAAGAAGGGCTTATTTTGATCTAAATGATAGTGGCACATGCCTTTAATTCCAGAACTCAGGAGGCAGAGCCAGGCTGATCTCTGAGTTCGAGGCCAGCTTGGTCTATAGATCAAGTTCCAGGACAGCTACAGAAAAAAACCCTGTCTTGAAAAACAAACAGAAAAGAGCTTGTTTTGGCATATATGATTGGGTCTATAGGGCTAGAGTCCAGGAGGGTTGGGGACGCATGGCATCTGGGGCAGCAAGCTGAGAGCTTACATAGTGACTGCAAGCACCAATAAGCAAGAGGCAAAATGGAAGTAAGGCAAGGCCTTAGGCTCTCAAAGTACACACCCCAGCTCAGTGACTTGCTGCCTCAAGCAAGGACACACCTTCTAGAACTCCACCAAAGAGCATGGCCAACCGAGACTAAGTGTTCCAAAACCCTAGGTGTGGAGATGTTTCTCTTTCTCTTTTCAACTGCAATATTTGGAAAGAAGGAGCCTCAAGGGAATTGGCCTCCTTTTGATTAGCCCGTGGGCATGTCTGGAGGCATTGTCTTGATTGCTGGCTAATGTAGGAGGGCCCAGCTCATCTCACTGTGAGCAGTGCTAATTTGGGGCAGATAAACTTCGCAAACCAAGAGAAGCGAGATCGAAAGTAGCAGTGTTCTTCCTTAGTGGTCTCTCTGTTAGTTCCTGCCTCCAGTTTCCTATCTTGAATTCTTGCATAGGATTCTTTGATGATAGTCTGTAACTTTTAAACCAAACAGACTCTTCTATTTCCTCCCCACATTGTTTTTGGTCATTTTATTCCAGCAACAGAAAGCAAACTAGAACATGTGGATTGCCATAGATAGTCATTGTAATGTCATGGATAGTCATTGTAATGTCATAGATAGTCATTGTAATGTCATGGATAGTCAATGTAATGTCACTGTTACTTCAGTGATGTTTTGACTTGGAAATAGCTGTCAGCTGAGAGTTATGCTACTGGACTTTGAAGCCCATTTGGAAATGATAGGAGCGGGAAAGATTGTCTACAGCAGATGGGCGCTACTGTTGGTTAAGTGGTAGAGATTATGAGGGCTAAGTGTCCAGAAACACTTACATAACTCCAGTTCCAACAGCTCCTCTGGCCTCCACAAGCCACACACACACACATACACACACACACACACACACACACACACACACACACACACAATTAATCTAAAATTAAAAACAAAAACCGAAACCTGGAGTTTATGTGGCTTTTGGTAAGAAGGATGCAAGTTGCATTTAATAGAAGTTTGGAAAACACTGAGGAGTAGTAAGCCCTATCTCATAAACCCAAGTGTTCAGCCCGTGCAAATTTTAACTTACTTAGTCATGGTTAATAGTCGTTGAAGTGTTAGCCTAGTCTATCACAGGCAGCGCCGGCTTGAAAACTAGGCTGCACACATCCTCACACAGTAAAGGGAGCTCACAGAAGTCTGGGTGCTCTGGAAAGGCCTCAACTGCCTCAAACCAGATCCATCATAATCTCGGAGAGAGAAGCAGTAGCATGCAAAGAAGTTGATTGATCCCAGTCATATTTATTACATTATACTTGGGGTTTGTGGTGTGTGCACTTGTGCTCTAGTCCTATGTCTTCCCCCACACTGCCCCCTTGCTGCCTCCATCTCTCCCCATACACCTCATGACATCCATCCTGTTGGCTCTCTCTCCTTCCCTGAAATACATGAGCCATTTCACTGCTCTTTCTTATTTCTTTCTCCTCATTCCTGTAGACTTCTTCCTCCCTCAGAGTCTTCCCTCCCTCCCTCCTTTCCTTCCTCCCTTTCTTCCTCCCCCCTCCGTGTGTGTGTGTGTGTGTGTGTGTGTGTGTGTTTCATATCTACGTTCCACAAATGAGAGGAAAATGTTCCATTTCCTACAAATACCACAATTTTAGTGTTTATGGTTGAGTAACATTAGTCAGTTGATGGACACATATCCTAGCTTTACACCTTGGCTATTGTGCAGAGTTAAAGCATATACATGGATTACAAGTATCTCTGTGGTAGGCCGACTTAGAACCCTTTATGCATACATACACACCTGGACGTGGTTATGGCGGAGTCAGTGGGAAGTTTTTTCAGTGATTTGAGAAACCTCCTTAGTTTGACAGACTCATTACACTCTCAACATGAAGAGTTCCTTTTCTCTCATGTAGTTGTCAGCATTTCCTATTTTTTCATTTTATTTACTTGTTTTGCGTTCAGATCTCCTGTATCCTGGGCTGGCCTTGATCTGCCTCTCCCATGCTAGGATTGCAGGTGTCCCCCCTCACCCATGCCAGGAGGTCTTAGGGATGAAAACTGGAGTTGAGTGCATCCTAGGCATTGAGCTACATTTCTGTTGTTTTCTTGACAGCCATCTGACTGGGGTAAAATTAAACCTTAATAAATTCCAAAAATAAAAGCATAGATGCATTTACTTGATGGCCAGTGATGTCGAGCAACATTTCCAAATATTTGTCTATTAGTCTGCTTCTTGATAGAGAACTATCTGTGCAGTTCTTGGATTCCATTGTTTATTGACCAGTCAGTCAATTGTATTGGTATTTAAGTTTTGGAGTTCTTTATAAGTTCTAGATGTTAATCTTCTCTGATATATGTTTGGCAGTGTTTCCTCCTATTCTCTCTACAGTCTTTTCAAGTTGCTGATTGTCCCAGTGTTGTAAGAAGTATTTATATGGGCTGGAGAGATGGCTCAGTGGTTAAGAGCACTGACTGATCTTCCAGAGGTCCTGAGTTCAAATCCCAGCAAACACATGGTGGCTCGTGGCTCACAACCATCTATAATGACATCTGATGCCCTCTTCTGGTGTGTCTAAAGACAGCTACAGTGTACTTATATAATAAATAAATAAATAAATAAATAAATAAATAAAATTAAATAAATAAATCTTTAAAAAAAGAAGTATTTATATTTTATACAGTCTCATCAACAATTATTGCTGATCTTTCCTTCCTTTTGAAATCCCTGTCAGAAAGTACTTGCAATACTTTATACTTTTTTTTTTTTAGCAGTTTCAGAGTTTAAAGTCTTAAATTAAGGGCATTGATTTGACTTGATTTTTGTGAAAGGTGAACTGCGCGCTCTAGTTTTGTTTGTTTCACACATGTCTGTGGGGTTTGCAAGCAATACTTTCAAAGCTTAGGTGGCTGTGATCATATTTATGTGTCCTCGTTTCTGTCTCATTGGTCGTGCGCTTGTGGCAGTGCCATGTGAGCTTTGTTTTTCCTGTAGCTCTGTTGTGAGCATGGACATCATCAGGGATCAGGTGCCTCCAACATTGCTTTTGGCATTGGATTGCTCTCTGGGATCATTCCCGCTTCTGTACGAATTTCAAGAATTCCAGTGAAGCCCATCACACGTGTTAAAGACGACGTCTCCTTGCCGCTCTACCTACTGAGTCCTCCAGTACAATTCAGTTTCTCCTCTCTGATGAGAGAGGTTGTCCATTGCCTGTGCGCTGTTGGTGTCAGTTATTACTGCAGTGTTGACCGGGTGCTCCCGAGTGGCTTTGACTTGAAATACCAGTTTGTTTCCCTCACATAGTTTTGTTGGAGAGCCAATTCGATTGAGAGCATTTGTTCTCAAATTTTGAAACATGTTGTTAGGGGCAGGAGAGCAGGCTCAGCAGGTAGGTGCTGTTGCTGCTCTTTCAGAGGCCAAGTGTCATCCCACTTCCCAGGTTGGGTAGCTTACAGCCACCTACTGCTCTGCAGGCATCTGCATACACATGGCATGTACACACACATGTACATAAGAACATCTGCTGCTCCCTACTTTCCTGGCTTGGGGAGTTGCTGATGAGAGATGGGCTGTTGTTTGGTGTATTGACTTTGTTGGTATTTCCGGTTGGTACTGTTGTTTCTTTTGTTGTGTGTTTCATTGTAATTTTAAGATCTTGATCACAGTATCTCATGGGAGAATGTATTCTAAGATCATGTCTGTTTAGGCTCTAAATACTATATGCTGGGAAATCAGTGTCTTTCACTAGGTGTGGGAAATCACCTTATTTCATTTAATAAAGTCTTTGTGTCTTTAGTTTCTATTGTAGTTCTTTCTGAACCATAGATTCTTAGGGGTAATCTCTTGTTTATATCCCAGATGTTTTCTGTGTGTGGTTGTCCTAGTTCATGTTTATAAATGTAGCCATTTGCCAGTCATTTCTCTTCTGGTGTTCTTTTCTTGTGTGGTGAAGCTTTCCCCTGTGTTTCTTATTTTTAGTATTTCTATCTTTTTCTTTGAATTACAGTAACCTAATTACCTTTTCTTTTCTGATATTGCTATTTTGCTCATTCATTTTACTGACATTTTCTTGTTTGTTGAGGATATACCAGCCTGGGTTGTGGAGTTATTTCCATACATTATTCATTTGCAGTATCCTCTTAAAGGTCATGTCCCCAGTACACTGTGACATCTAATATTGTGCCCATTTCAATATATTTGTAAGTTCAGTATTGATTGGTTACTGTCCTTTAGGGGAGTTTTGTTAACTTGCTTATACTTCTTGTGTTTTTATACTGTGGACTGCACATTTCTTGATTTAGAAATCCCTCATTCATAGATCTTCATTCCAAGTGGCCTGTTTTTGAGGACATTCTATTCCCAGTAATTATCACAAAGAAAAAACAAAAATCACACTAAATTGGCACAACAGCACTGTGTTGTTTTCGTAGAGTTAATGCTCAGGTCTTCTGGCTTGCCATTGTGTTCAGTCTCACCTGGGTTTGAATGTCATATGGCTGATGTCTCCTTCACCTCTCCCAAGCCTGGGCTTACAGCTTATGTATCACCATGCTCAGCCTAGGGAGACCTTTGACAGCTCTTTGAGTCATTTCAGTGTAGCCAAGGTTAAGAACCCCTGTGCTACTGTCATTTGGAAAAACTTGCCAGAGGAAAAGCTGTACCAATCTTAACAATGTTAACTGAAGACCTGTATTGTGGATAATAGACAGGGCTCCTGGAAATCTTGCCTATCTTGGGCAGCTGGCAAATTTATGACATAGCTTTCCAATAGTTACTGAGGTGTGCTGAAACACTTGAGCATGTGTTCAAGGCATTTTAGAATAACAAGAGACAAGCTAAATTTTGACTGGTCTCTTTGACTTTTTAAAAAAATTAATCAAATAGTTTTATAGTGCTAGGAGCTGACGCCAGAACCTCAAACATAGTACAACTGCATTTTCTTATTTTTAACTTGTGTGTGTGTGTGTCTGTGTGTCTCTTCGTCTTTGTCTGTGACTGCATGTGGTGGTGGGTTGGGGCATTGTGCAGTTAGGACTAGTCTAGTCATTATTAGCACAGGCTTTCAAACTTCTTCATACTCCTGAGTATGAGGACCAAGCAGGAAAACTGAGTTTTGAACAAAACAATCAAGGTACCAAATAGAAGAAAATATTAAACAGAAATTACTTCAGGATACTTTCCTGGCACACAGTTTTATATGATGGGGTTCAGGGTAAGGAAACACTTTCAGGTGGCTATCTATTTGGTTCTTAACTTGATTGTAGCCTCCATGGTGTTGATTTGGAGAATATGGATTTTTTTTTTGTCCGTAGCATTATTTGCTGTGGTGGGAACCCGTCCCTGAAGTCCTGTAGTGATAAAGACTACAGAAGTACTGGCCTTTCAGTGTAAGGTTCTAGAGTCACTGAGAGTTTCTCAACAATGAAAAGAAGATTTGGAAATTAGCTATTCCAATGGTGCTTCTAGCTGTTGACTCTATCATGATTAATGTTTTAAGTGTCCATACGGTTTTCCATAGTGTGATAATGATGGTTTGCAAATCTTGTAAAGCCTTAAAGTGTGATTTTAAATTCTGAGTTCAGTGCTGCTATGTTCTCAAACATCGTTATCAAATGACCAACTCACTTCTTATGGTGGTGTTTTCAGCAGCTCTTGATTTATGTTCGTTTGCATCTGCTCTCAGACCTTATTCTCAGGTAGATAGAGTTGTTCTCAGTTACCCCCTTTGTAGTCTGTACTTTCCCATACATTATTTCCTGGTTTCAAAAGAAGAAGGAAAATTAACAGATCTACCTCTTTGTGGTATTTTTGTCTTGAGCCTTTGGCTTCTTAGTGTGAAGCAGAGTTAAGTCATCTGTAGTGAGCTGAGATTATTTTTTAAAAGGTAGGAGGGGTTTGAAATGACCTGAAAAGTTTAGCAGGTTCTTAGGGAATGCTAAAATGTCCTAGAAATGTTCTTCCTTGGTGTCACAATCTGCCCGGTGGGTCTGTTTCTTAAACAGTTTTTTATTCTGAGAATCAGAGAGTTGTGCTAGAAAGAATGAAGGCATACCAGGCAGTGCCAACTAGCAAAACTGCAAGTGAGTAGATCATTTTCTCGGTGTGAATTGTTCCATCTAAAACAACAGGACATTTTACTCATGTTTAGTGCTTGTTTAATTTCTGAATGGGTTTATATGATAAACCTCCTGATGTTGATAGACACTGGTATCAGAAAGACCAGTTGCTAGATACTGTAACTAAGTTGTCTTTTAGGCCTACATAAGGCTTTCTTCAAGTGGCAGTGGTTTAATCCCAGTACTCAGGAGACAGAAGCAGGGGATCTGTGTTAGTTCGAGGCCAGTCTTGGTTGTAGAGCAAGTTCCAGGACAGCCAAGGCCACACAGAGGAACTGTGTGTCAAAAAACACGACGAAGCAAACAAACAAACAAAATAGAAATGTGCTGGATTTAGAGCATGCTTTTCTTAGCTGTGTGTTTTAACTGAAATGTGTTGGTTAGTTGCAGGGAACAGCCTCAGCTTTCCATTCAAGGATTGCCTGAAACATGTTCTTTTTTGTCTTTGTTTTCTGTTTCAGAAAGAAGACATAGCTCATCTAGCAAGCCTGCCTTGGCTGTTCCTCACACTTCAGTATTTTCCCTCTTACCTTCTCTGTCCAAAAGCAAAGGCAGTGGTGCTGGTGGAAGCAGCCGGCCTCCCAGTGGAGGGGTCCTTTGCGCATCCTCAAGCTCCAAGTTACTCAGATTGCCCAAAGAGAAACTTCCGCTCAGGGGAAACATGAAACCCATGCATCCCGTGCAACAGATTAAAGTCCCCCACGGACGAGTGTAAGTATGGCCATGTGGGTTTGTAGGCTTCCCTTAGTTGTCAGGATGAGTCAGTCCTGTGTGAGAGCATCCAAGAATGCCTGAGTCTTTAGAGAGTTCACTTGAGGAGTTCAAGAACACTGGTAGTGCTTTTCCTTTCCCTACCTCAGGTTGGAAGCTACTTAAGTTATCACTGTTAATAAGGCTAGTAATATTTATTGATCCTTTCCTGTGTGAGTTATTGAAACTGAGCTATATCTGTCTGTGATGCCATGAATTGGCCACAGCATCCCTGTGAGTCTGCATTGTTGTCCCCTTTTTCAAACCATGGGGAAAGGAAGCCTGTGCGCAGGTGCTTTATGAGGTCTTTAAGTCGGAGAGGTCTGGGTTTGAATCCGACTTCTATTGTCTTCCTGGTGGAAGTGAGGCAGGGGTCTAAGGCATCAGGGTTTCTAAGTCACAGCAGTGAGGGGGAAAGACTAGAAGGAGTCTCATTTCCGTGGTTTCTTTGACTAGCTACTGAAGTGGGTCTGGAGCTAGGAGCTTTTTTGAGGTCACGTGGAAGAAGAGCAGTATACTGTGGTTGAAGTTTATCTTGCTTTGTCATGATATCTCGCAACCTGATGGCAAGTAGTGTTTCCTTGGCCTGCTTCCCTTTTTGGGGGAGAATATGCCGTCCATTTTATCCCCAATGTCTCATAACCTTGGTTATCTCAGAAAGCAGTCGGGTACCTGCTACTGCACAAGGACTTTGCTAACTGGGTGAGGTGAGAGGAGTTTGCAGTGACTGGGCTGTTGTAAGGCTGTTCCAGGAATAGCTCTTCAGCGCACTCTGTTCTGGTTGCTGAGCCCCCAGCCCCTGCTCATTGAGAACGAGCACAGGAAACCTGGCTTTCACTATCTGGCTTAGCTGTCTGAAAACCACAGAAACAGCAGGGCAATGTTGAAGTCACTTGGCAGTTTAACAGCTATTAGAGTACAGACTGCACTAGAGTTTGCAAGCACTTATCCAAGGATCCACTGTCGAGTGAAGCCTTAGGGTTTTGCTGACATCACTTTTACTAGGCAATATAACAGTGTCGGTAAGATAATAAGAGAAGTTGCTTTGTTAGTGGCATGGGTCTTCCTGCTTATCAACTGGTTGCCGGTTGCCTCTGTCCTATGCTGGTGTCATAGAAGCCTGTGTTGAGGGATTGGAGTGCCTAAATGGTGACACAGGATGTACTGATTCAAGGCTTACTTGTTGGCAGCAGCAGAGTGGCTTCAGGGGACATTCAGTGCGGTGTTAGGTGTCTGCATTTAAGTTCTCAGAGGGCTTCCGTGACTCATACTCTCCTTGTTTAATAATTTCTTTCATTAACATGATGGCTCTTGTGAGGGATTCTTCTGGAATTCTGTGGCATCATCTTGGTCCCTCTAGATCTCTTCATGCTTTGCTCCTTGTAGAAACTGCATTGACTGTGAGGTCTAAGTTTCAAACAGGATAAAAGAGGTCAGGTTTATACACTGGGTTTTTTGTACAAACTTGGCTCGCTGTTAACTCTGCTAGCTTTTCTTAGTGGTTCAAACAAAATGTCAAAGGCCTTCCCAGAGCCTGTGCATACTCAGGTAGATCGAGGCTCTTCTCCCATCCCTCTGGAGTAACAGGGCTCTCATTTAATGCATTCCCACTTTCCTGCAACAGCATGACGCCCTCTGTGAAGGTAGAAAAGATGCATCCGAAGATGGATGGCACACTACTGAAATCCACAGTGGGGCCAGCCTGTCCTGCTACTATGAGCTCTGCAGTCAAGCCTGGCCTTAACTGTCCCTCAATACCAAAGCCAACCTTGCCTTCACCCGGACAGATTCTGAACGGCAAAGGGCTTCCTGCAATGCCTACTCTGGAAAAGAAATCTGAAGACAGTTCTAATAACAGGAAATTTTTAAATAAGAGATTATCAGGTAACATCACACTTCTTTCTCAAAGTTTCTGTGTACAGAAGGTTGGGTGTATAGATTGGTTTTTTTTTATTAGTTATTTTCTTTATTTACATTTCAAATGTCCTCTTTCCTAGTTTCCCCTCTGAAAATCCCCTATCCCTCCCCCCTCTCCCTGCTCATCAACCCATGCTCTCCTGCTTCCTGAACCTGGCATTCCCCTATACTGGGGCATGGAACCTTTGCAGGACCAAGGGTCTCTCCTCCCATTTATGACCAACTTAAAGCTAGTTGACTTGAGCCATGGGAAGAGGTTCATTCATGGTGGACTTGTCTTGTGGTTTTAAAGAGCACACTTGCTTTTGTGTATACTCACCTTCTGTATGGAAATCTGTTCCTCATGATTTTTCTGAATATAGATACCCTTTCTCAAAATACATAAGCAAATATTGTTCTAGTTATCAGTTCTCTCCAGCGAGAATAATGTTTACTGCAATACACATTGTATTCTGGCTATAATTTGCACATCTTGAGATTCCTCTTATTTAAAAAGTACAGTATGTCCACTGCAATAATGTTTGTATGCTTCTGACAGAAAGAGAGTTTGATCCTGACATCCACTGTGGGGTCATTGATCTGGATACCAAGAAGCCCTGCACCAGGTCTTTGACTTGCAAGGTAGGTGCCTCCTGAAGGCAGAGGTGAAGGCTATACCATACCATTCACACATCTGTCTGACCCATTGTGGAGCCAGTGCTTGTTGGCTCCCCTGGGTTGTGTAAATTACATAACCTGTTTGTGATGAAAAAACTCAATTTTACAAAACATGGTGTGAGTTAGCATAACTTGTACCTGTGAGCGAGGCTTTGCTTTTATTTTTTAATGAATTTATTTTGTTGTGCATGCCTTTGTGTCTGAGCACTACAGCACAACGTTGAGAAACAAGAACATCTTGCAGGAGTCTGATAATTAGTTTTCCAACACCATTTTTAGGTGTCCTTACTGGTTTTTGCTTGTTTCTTTATTTTTTCTTTCTCCTTCTCTTCTGGGTGTGTTTAGCTCATGTGAGGTCAGAGGATAACAGAAGTTGGCCACTTTCTTCATTAGGGTTTCATTGTTGTGAAGAGGCACCATGATCATGGCAACTCTTAAGAAGGAAACATTTAAATGGGGCTGGGCTATAGTCTTACTTCGTTATCATCATAACGGGAAGCATGGCAGTATCTAGGCAGACATGTTGCTAGGGAAGGAGCTGAGAGTCTTCCAATGACCCCGAGGAGGAGCTTGAGCACAGGACCTCAAAGCCCACCCCCACAGTGATGCACTTCCTTCAACAACGCCACGCCTTCTAATGGTGCACTTCTCATGGGCCGAGCAAACTCATAGAGTCTATGGGGCCAAACCTATTCAAACTACCACATTGCCATCATTTGGTCCTGAGTATCAAACTGAGTCATCAGACCTGATGCCCTTTTCCATCAAGCTCTCTGACTGGCCCAAGGGATTTTATTTTAACTTAGATTTCAGTCTTAATTATTGTGAATGCTTGTTGCAGCAATGGGACTTTGAAATGTGGTCTTCCTGCTCAGGTTGCTCTTGGGTTGCTGGGCTCCAGATATCTTCATGAGTGTCGGGATTGCTGGCTACAGCTGCCATTCCCACCACAACAGGACATTCAGAAGTCCTAGAAAATGTTAAACCTTTAAATGTCTAAATTTTCAAAAACTCATAAGCTGTTTTCTCATCAGGAATATATAGCATGGATATTCTGATACTTGCATTCTCTCTTGGGTTGATGGATACCTTTGACCGAGTCCAAATCCATGCTCAGATCTCTCAGAAAAGCTCATGCCTCAGAAACAACTGTTCTTGTCTTTCGTGGAGTACTATTTGAGTAATGCAGGTGTATATTGCTGTTGGGTCTGTCACAGTGTGAGCTGTGATTAAACACAAGTATGAAAGTGTTCCTTACCTACATTCGACATTTACCTCATGTCTGTCCCTCCTGCTTTCATGGCTGTTTGTAACTTAGGTTGCCAAGAAATATGTTAACTTATTTACCTAAGATTTGCTTTAAAATGAGTCATGAAGCAGATGGTGAGGCAGAATTCTCCCTTTCTTTTATATTTGCACTGTGGTTAGACCACCTGACCTTTTCCTAGTATTTCCGAGTGTAGAAATACAGTGTTGTTGACTGTTGGCACTCTGCTGTTCAGCACACATCTGGAACTTAACTCATCTTCTTAACTGAAGTCTTGTGTCTATCAATGTTACTTCCCTGCTCTCTGCATGACCTAAATAACTACTGTTCTGTTCTTGAGTTTTGTGAGTTTGAATGTTTTATATTGCACATGTTGGGGAATCATGAAGTAACTGTATTTCTATGGCTAGTTTCTTTCAGCTTACATTGGAAAAAATTCAGTATCTCATTCTGTTGAAAGGCTGAATAATATCCCACTGTAAACACGTACCACATTTCCTTTACCTACTCATCTGGTATTGGGCTGTTCGCTCATTTCCATATCTTTGTGAATATCACCTTGATGGACATGGGAGTGCTAAGATCCCTCCCTGCAAGGCCTCGATTTCATTTATTTTCATAACTACCCAGACTGCCGGAGAGTATGGAGTACAGAATCCGTAGTTTCATCCTATTCCCTCTGTGCCTTCCTTGCTAGGTGACCTGCTTTTGCATAGCTATATGCCATCTTCCTTTTTCAGAGAGTGTCTGTTATTCTGTGTTAAGGATGCCATTGCTGTTGTTAGTATGGTGCTAAGCTTATTGTTACATTCATTGTGTCTTTAGCCCCTGTTGTCATCAGTTCAGCATGAGACTGGTAGAAAATGCAACCTCCAGTTAGGCCTTGTCTTAGTTAGGGTTTTACTGCTGTGAACAGACACCATGATTAAGGCAACTCTTATAAAGGACAACATTTAGTTGGGGCTGGCTTACAGGTTCAGAAGTTCAGTCCGTTATCATCAAGATGGGAGCATGGCAGCCTCCAGGTAGGCATGGCGCAGGAGGAGCTGGAAGTTCTACATCTTCATCTGAAGGCAGCTAGGAGAAGACTGTCTTCCAGGCAGCCTGGAGTAGGGTCTCAAAGCCCTACAGTGACGTCCTACTCCAACAAGGCCACACCTCCAAACAGTGCTACTCCCTGGGCTAGGCATGCTCCACCTCCACAGACCTGCACTGTGACAGGCACTTTACTGTCTCCCACTGTCTGTATGTTCTCATTTTCGTTTTGGCGGCCCAGTACTGCAAGTTATGTAGGACACAGCATGCCTGAAGACTCTACCTCCATGCCTACAAGTTGATGCCAGACTAATGTGACTCTATGCAGGGGAATTTGTCCTTAAAACTTCTAGGCACAAGCCTTATTTGAAGTACCATAAGATACGGAGTTTAATACAATCAACGCATGTTTTCTAGCCTCATGGACCTTATAGTCTGATACAGAAAACAAAGATTTGGTTACTCACAAGTATAATCACTACTATATAACATATTACTACTGATGGTTTACAGACAGGAAAAGACTTGACTTATAAAGGCCTATTGTATGAAGGTTGGAAGGCCTCACAGCCATAGAAACATAGATTCTGATTTATGTTGGCAGTGAGGGGGTCAGAGGAAATAAGATGCCCAGGCAGGTGAACAGAAGGAGGGGAAGGCAGGTAGTGCATATACTCAAGGAGCAGAGGGCAGCAAGCAGGGGCCACAGAGCGCGTGAGGCTCCTCACGGCCAATGCTCCTCACAGCCAGTGTGCACAGAGCGCGCAAGGCTCCTCACAGCCAATGAACACAGTCATCTTTCTTGGTGCCTAAAGCAACCTCAGCAGAGTTGTGATTGCCATGGGTGGGAGGTGGTCACCACCTTTCTATCTGGAGGATGCTTCAGAGCTCCATGGAAATCCTGTTTACTCTTTAGACAGGGCTGCTACAGCACCGTCTCCTTCTGCATTTGGCTTTACTGTGCTAAGCAACAAAGGATGTTCAAATAGTAGGAGACATTTGTCCATCACCCTAGGGAGACAGATACTACCAGTATTTGTACATTCATTCTTTGTACATTGGTGGGCCATTGTTTTTGTATGCCTTTTAAAATCCTTTATGTTGTATGGGTGTTTTGTTTGGATTTATGTGTGTACACCACACCCTTGGTATCTATAAGAAGGTGTCAAATCTCATGGGACTGGAGTTTCCAGTGGTTTCGAGCTATTATGTGAGCGCTGGGAATAGAGCCAGAGGCCTCTGGAAGAGCAGCCAATGCCACTTACCATCTGAATCACCTCTGCAGCAAAGGTCTTTATGTGCTTTTTGGTTGAAGCTTTACTTAATGTCAAATATTCTTCTAGGATTCTGGTTCAATAGTGAACAAAATAAAGTTCTTCATTTTCATATAAATTCCTTTCTTATAAATATATTACATATTACTAGAAATTGAAATTGAGAAGTAACTTAATGTGTGCCAGAGTAGATCCCAGCAGAGTTCATCTGCAGTCAGTCATCTGAGGTCCTATGAAAGCTGGAGGCATAACTTCCCTGTATGCAACTTGGATGTGTTGCTAGCATGCTGTGTAGAGCCTATTTGTTAAAAGGAATGCAAGGAGTCATGAATACATACAGAGAAACTACCAAGCTTGGAATTCTGTAACCTAAAAGAAAGATGGACCTGTGTAGTCAGAAAGGCCATGGCGCTCCTGGAGTTAATGGAGTCATGTGCTTCTGAGATTGCCATCTTCTGCCGGCTGTTGTGCAGACCCAAGGTTAGCAGTGTCCGCAGTCTGCTGCGGAGAGGAACCGGACTGTGCAGGATGATGTTACTGTGGTTGGACTTGCTAGTCAGTGAGATGGACTTCTGCTCACTCTGTCTGCTGATGGGAATAGCAGTGGGCCTTCCTTCGGTATGTGCTTTCAAAGGCTCCTGGGGTTGCTGGGCTGCACTGCCCTGCCAGAGCTCCTACCTGCCTTGAGTGGCTTTCAGCTTTCTGTAACTTGATTCCAAACTTTCTGACTTCTTCAAGGCATTGCTTTCACATGCAGATACTCATATAGACGTACATGGACATGAATTGAATGTAAAATTAATAACTAAAAATACCAGTGATTATCAAATACATTTGACATAGAGATGTTTTCTTGTAAGATAGGATCAAGAGTTGCCTCATACCAGAATCAACACATGTCTGTGCGCGCGTTTCCTATTTCAGAAATTAGACTGACTAGACAAACAGTGCTGAATATTTTTCAGGTATTTACTGGACTTCTGTCTCTTGTCTATGGTTCTTTTTCTTTCTGCCTTGAGTTCCTTTTCTCTAGTCTTTCCTGGCTTCCCAAGACTGTTTCTACAATACTCTGAGCTCCCATCTCTCTTTACACCTATTTTATTCGAATAGAGAAAAGCAGTTATGTTTAATTTTTGTTCTTAGTTACTAAAAGAATACTTTACCAACATGTGATTTTAAATTAATAATCACAATTTTATTTTATTTATTTTTATTTATTTATTTATTTTGGATTTTCGAGACAGGATTTCTCTGTATAACCCTGGCTGTCTTTGTAGACCAGGATGGTCTCGAACTCAGAAATCCGCCTGCCTCTGCCTCTGCCTCTGCCTTCCGAGTGCTGGGATTAAAGGCCTGTGCTACCACGCCCGGCATAATCACAATTTTTAAATCATCTTATTTTTAAATGAAATTCATTAGAGCCTGAATGAGTAAGTAGCTCTGCTTGAAACTCATTTCTGTGCCCTGTCCAACAACTAGAAAATGTGAGTCCAGAGACAAGATTTCCATTTACTAAAGTGGACATTTTGCAAAGCTCTAGGTTGCTTTTTTAGTGGGGAGATGTTTGGGGATATACAGCACCTTGAACTTAGAGTGAAACTGCTTGGTTTTGTCTGTGTGTGTTGCTCTTTGTAGACACATTCCTTAACCCAGCGGAGAGCTGTTCAGGGTAGAAGAAAACGATTTGATGTGTTATTAGCTGAGCACAAAAACAAAGCCAGGGAGAAGGAGCTGATTCGCCATGACTCTCAGCAAGTGCCACATCCACTCAGGGACCCGCATCCCACCCCTCCCCGGACGCCACAGGAGCCGCAGCTTCCTGCAGAGTCAAAGCCTTTCTTAGCTAGTAAGCCGAAACCTCAGACCCCTAGTCTTCCAAGGTAAGACTGCGACCCTGTGCGATGTGTGCGGATTAAAGCTGCTGAGGAGGAGGTCGTGCTGTCTGTTCTGAGTGCTGCTGCATTGTTCACTCACTCAGGCCTCCAGGCTGCCCAGCTCAGCAAGGAGGAAGTACCCCCATTGACCCTCCTCCAGGCCAGGAGTCTCCACACCCGCCCTTGCCTGCCACTGAGCCAGCTTCTCGGTTATCCAGTGAGGAGGGTGAAGGCGATGACAGAGAAGAGTCTGTTGAGAAACTGGACTGTCACTATTCAGGTCGTCACCCTCAGCCAGCATCGGTGAGCTGTTCATCCCCCTGCATCCACCTACAGTGGCCTCCTCATTGAACCTCTCGCATGGGCAGGGCTCTGACGGGTGCAGAGACCTGGCTGTGGCTGTGCCTCACATTCTTTTTCTTCTTTTCCCCAAAACTGTCGCAGGCACTGCTCTTGCCATGATGTGTAGCTTCTGGCACTTGAGGCGTTTTGGCCCTGCCTTTTCTCTGGCATTTTGTTCCTTTCTTGAACATGAAAGAACCTGGACCTCTGTGCTGGCAGTAGAGGTGACACGAATATACTCTGTGTTCTCTTTCAGTTTTGCACATTTGGGAGCCGGCAGATTGGAAGAGGTTATTATGTGTTTGACTCCAGGTGGAACCGGCTTCGCTGTGCCCTCAACCTCATGGTAGAGAAGCATCTGAATGCACAGCTATGGAAGTAAGTCTTCTGTTGCGGGCATGGGCGGGAGCTGACCTGCCCCAGCAATGGATGTCCTTGACTGCCTCAAGGTGTGTTTTTAAGACTGTATGACATGCTTATCTACATGGGAAACGGCATTGGCTAAGTGTAGAAAGAAAGTAACTATTCTGTAATACACTCATTTACCCTTTCAGTAACTGCGTCTTGTTCTGGGTACAAGAGTTTAGTTGAAAGAACTCCATGTGTACCGACCTCATCGTATGTAGGGAAATAAAAATCTGAAAGAAGAAAGATACTGGAATAAAAAAACAGTTGTCACTGATACCTTCTGGGAGCTAGCTACATGCTAGAGACTACTATTCCCACAAGTCTTTGCTACTTGACTATAATTACCCTTTTCTCCTTGTTATTTTTTAGTCACACAACAGGTTAGCGGTGGAGCCACTAGGTTCTGTTTCCAGTGAGAGCTGAGGTGGACAGACAACAGGCTATTTGAGTCACAGAAAGCTTTTCTGAGCTGAATGGGTCTGGAAGAGCTGTCACTAGGGAGTAAGCAGTATTGACTTTCAGGAGGAGAAACCAGTGTGTACCTAGTCAGAAAAGATGATGACTGAGAGAGAAAAAGTAAGTATATGACAAAACCCAGAACACCAGGAGGTCCTGGCACTCTGGGTGCAGTAGCAGTAACTTGGGTAACATTTTAAGGAGAAGAGTTGGGAGCTTGGAGCAACTTCCCACCTTGGAGGTTTTGGGTTTTGGTATCCTGGAATGGAATGCAGGGTCTTGGGCAGAATAGCTAAGTATTTATCGCTTAGCTGTATCACCCCACCTTTGAAACATCTTGTATAGTACTGTGTATCCCAGTGTTTACTAAATAGATTGTAAGAAATAGAAGGGGATCCTTGGCCACAAAACTTGAATTCATCATTTCCAGTAAGCTCATTTTTATACAACACTTCTCAAACACATTTTGCAACTGTCAAAGCAGGAGATATTTTTGTATACGGAAGATCATTTCTAAAGCTCTTTCGCCCAGGAATGTCTTTTAAAAGAATATTTTGGGAAAGCTTGTGTTCAGTGAGATATTTGATTGCAGGGGACTCTCAAGTCTTTCCCTGTACATCCAAGAACCACCGCTGCCCAGTACCTCTAGAGTGGGCATAGTGAGGCCGTTTGCTTTCATGGTTTGGCTTCCTGATAGTCAGGTACAGATGGTTGGTGCCTTACTGTCTGGTGAAGAAGTTTTATTTCCACGACTGTTGACAGGACCTGGGTCTGTGCACTTGGCAGGTAGGACTCAGGGCAGCAGCATGGGTCTGCTTCCTTCCTTCTGCTTCCCCTGGATGTAGAGACAGCGCTCCTTCTTGCACTGGGACCCTTCCCTGCTCTGATGAGCTCCACAGTCAGTGGAGGAGCGGAAGTGGTTTTGGTTCCTAGTGGCTGTGTGCACAAATGCCGTGAACTTCTGGAAAAGCAGGCTTCCAAGGTTGATTGGGCTGCCTGCTTTGGCATGCTCTGTCAAGGATGACCACCTCCTTATCCACCCCCTGCTCAGTAGCATGAACTCTCTGCCTTATGTGTTTAAGCCACCGTCTTGTCATGAGGCCACAAGTGACCTTGATTTTATGCTTTCCCAGTATCTACCTCTTGGGTGCTGGCATTGCAGGCGCACCATGGCTGGTTTTATGTGGTGCTGTGGGTCAAAACCCAGCCTTATGTATGCTCTGCCCAACTGAGTTACATACATCTCTAGCTCCATGGCCTGTTTTGAGAAATCATCGCAGCAATGGGGAAGATGTGTGTTTCAGTGATGAGCAGATACAACAGTCTTGAGGCAGGCAGATAGGCATATGGATTGGGACACAGCTCTCCCAGGCAGGAGCTCTGTAAGTTGATTTCTAGGCAGCTTGTCCCCACAGACCTTCATATACTGGGTGAGCTTAGCACCTTTCACCCAAACAGGAACTGCCCTATTTAAAGCAGCATTCTTGTCCCGTTACCCTTTAGTTGCTTATTCCAGTAAACGGGTGTCAGTAGAGACAGAAGGTGAACCTAAAACACATCCCCTGTAGCTCCTGGGTACTCTGCGCAATTGTGGAGTTTGACCAATGCTTTTTCTGGAGCATTGCCGTGACTCAAAAGCCATCTCAAGCTCCTGTGACTTCTGTGCACCCTAGCCCTGTATTGGTCTGGGAATGGCCTGGGGTGTCACCGAAAGGTATTTTTACAGTTCAGAATGTCAGTTCCCCTGTCTCCACATAGAGTACTCTGTTATTTTCTTGAATATATTTACTTAGCTTTTTAGAGCCTTTAAAAAGAGAAAGCAGTTATATTGTTTCAAGACGTTCAGATGCTGCCTGTGGAGGAAGAATTTCCCCCCAGGATTTCAGAAGGCCTGGTTTTTAAATCTCAGCCTCACGAGCCACCCAGTGGCTATCGTCAGTTACTGCATCCAGTAAGCAACCTACTCTTGAGTCCCACGATCCACCTAGTGGCCGTAGCCGGAACTGCATTCAGTTAGCAACCTACTCTTGAGAGCTAGCCTGGGTACCTTGTGGAGATACTGATTCTAGGAATTCACATTGTTACAAACCTCTCAAGCAATACTTGTGTGTCTCACAAGGATAGAGCCAGGCTTCTTATCGTGGGATCCACATTGCAGTCTGTTAGAGAGATCTGAAAATTGACTAAGGTCTGTGTACTCTCTTGAAATTTCCTGTATCATAAGGATCATTACTTGGCTCCTGAGATGGCATCGTCAAGCTTTCGAGTGGTTGGGATCATGGCTTGCACCTCTGTCCAGCTGTTACCACCTGAGCTTTAATGCTACTATCAGGCTTTCTAGGTTTTCTTGTTCTTTTAGGCTGTCACATTTTTTAAATTTTTTTTTTTTTTAAACTCAGAGTTAAAATAAAAGGGAGAGCTCCTGTGTTTGACTCTCCAGATAGGTTTCTCATCCCCTACTGAGTACTTTGCCCAGGCGTTATGAACAAAATACTTTGTTATAACACTCAAACAAGTCTGCTTTGGATTTGTCTCCTGTGCAGTGTCCTGGCCGGTAGTCACAATCTGCCTGTTGATGAAGTAACTCGTTCTTGCTTGAATCCTTACAGTGTTTGGATACTAGATTCTAGGCCGTATGGGTAAATGGTACATAAGACGTCTGTTACAACATCTGAAAAGGAGTAGATGATTTACAGTCACATATTAAAAGTCATTTCCAGGTCTACAAAGTCTATCACCAGGGGCCTTAGACAGATGCAAGCAAGGCATGGTGTTCAGTGCAGACTTCTTCACGTGATGAGTTGAGAGTTCTTTCATTGTGGCTTGTGCTTGAGGCTTAAGAAAGAGTGCTTGCTAAGTGTCAGCAGTGGAGGTCTGAAGCTAGGGTTGTAGCGTGTGAACTCTACATAGACAGAGTATGCTTCCACGTTCCCCAGGAAGCATAAAGAACTGGAAGGAGCAATCCATCAGGACTGAGTCTGTGTTTTTAGATTGATTGATCTTGGTGAGAATATGTTTCTCAATACCAAATATAAAGGGGTGCCCATCCAAAACCATTCATGGCAGCTGTGATTATGGGAAGTATGTGTGACCAGCTTTGGTAATTCTCACCCATCATATCTCCTTTTTACAGGAAAATCCCACCAGTGCCCTGTACCACATCACCTGTTTCTGCCCGTGTTCCTCACCGGACAAATTCTGTGCCGACATCACAAGGTGGGATCAGCTACTTAGCAGCAACCACTGTCTCCGCGCCTCCAGTCCTGCTGTCGTCCACCTGCATCTCCCCAAATAGCAAATCGGTACCAGCTCATGGAACGACGCTAAATGCACAGCCTGCTGGTTCTGGGGCGATGGACCCTGTGTGCAGTGTGCAGTCCAGACAAGTGTCGGCTTCATCCTCACCCCCCTCCACGCCCTCGGGCCTCTCTTCCGTCCCCTCTTCCCCTCTGTCCAGAAAACCTCAGAAATGGAAACCTAGCAAGTCTATAAGGCCCAAGGAATCTTCTGCTCTCAGCACTAACTGTCACAATGCCAGTAGCAGTACCAGTGGTGGCTCAGGAAAGAAACGCAAAAACAGTTCCCCACTGTTAGTTCCTTCTTCCTCCTCTTCGTCATCCTCCTCCTCCTCCTCTTCTCATTCCGTGAACTCTTTTAGGAAAAACTGTGTGGCTCACTCTGGGACTCCATACCTGTCAACAGCACCATCTTCCCACAGCATCGGCCTCAACTGTGTGACAAATAAAACACACTCGGTGAGCCTCCGGCATGAGCAGGCAGGGCGGGGTCCCGCTGGTGTGAGCTCTGCAGAGCCCATCAAGAGGATGAGTGTAATGGTGAACAGCAGCGACTCCACTCTCTCTCTCGGCCCATTCATCCACCAGGCTAGTGAACTGCCTGTCAACCCACACTCACACACTCCTCTAGACAAACTCATAGGGAAGAAAAGAAAGTGCTCTCCAGGCTCTAGCACTGTTGGCAACAGTGGCAGCAAACCCACAAAGGTTGCCAAGTTGCCAGCTATGAACAACGTCCACATGAAACACACAGGCAACATCTCAGGGGCACAAGGATTGACGAACAATTCCCTCCTCCATCAGGTAGGAAGTGGACTCTGATCTGGACGTGTTTGTTGCCTCTTTCTTGGGGACTTTGGCCAGTTCTGAAAATTCTGGTTGGGTTGGTTGGTTTGCCTATAATGGATGCCCAGCTTTCGTGGTAATCTTTAACAGAGGAGAGCCCATGTCCGTGTGAAGGGGAATCTCCTCCGAATGTCCAATGCCTTGCAACAGTGTTCCTGAGTAAGCGTCAAGCAGGAAAGGTTATGCAGAGAGGCAATATCCTGATGCTGTTAGAGATGGAGGCAGAGAGCATTGTCTGTCTGCACAGACATTCCAGGCTGAAGTCAAACTGACGTAGTAAGCAACAATGACTTAAGACAACAAAACAAACAAACAAACCAACAAACCAACCTTAGGATGCGTCTCCTCTTGAGCAGTTCCAGGCATTCTGGTTAACTCGCACCCCTTTCTATTTTCAAGAGAGTTAGGGGAGAAGATTAGTGCCGGCGTGGCTGGAGCTTGACGCCTGTTCCGAGTGCATACTTAGAAGACAGTATCGTGCTTCCCATGAGCGGGAGGTGGCTAACTGGGTTCAGAGTAGTCGTGACTTCTTGTGCTGTGTCTTGTCTGTTCCTGGCTTTCCATTGGCTCCTTCTGACTGTCAGTCACACAGTTCTGTGTTCCAGCCTCTTTTGCACCACTTCCAGCTCATCTCTCATCCTGTTATTTCATCCATCAGGATATCTTCTCTCCTTGCTTACGAACAGGAATTGCAGAAGCAGCACCCCAGAGCCCTGACTTAAAAAGTGAGGCTCTCTTTTATGTTATTTTCCCTTTTCCTCATCCTCAGAATTTAACTGCTTAGGGATTTTTCAGAAAATAAGAAGGCACTTCCTATTGTAATTTACTTTTTTTAGTATTTATGTGAATTGATAATGTCAGAATTACTGGGGGAGATAGCTACTTATTTTCAAACTGGCTGCTTGTGTTGGCCTTATTGCAAATATGAACTTTGCTCTTAGTGTGTTTTGTAGTTACTCATAGTTATGATTCATGTAGCAGAAGTACAAACACAGCAAGAAACAATATACTCATCCCTCAGAACTGCCTCTGAGTGTAGTATCCTCCCAGGAGAGGGGGCAGCATTGTACCCCACCTTCATGTAGACCGTTACACTTGTGTTCACCTTACTTCTCCTCACAGGTAACTGATGGGAATGCTGAAGGTTGAGGTGGTCGTTCTAGACAGCAGGGACTAACAGTGCTTAGGGAGGGTGGGCATGGGTATTGTCCCACGGGTATGTAGCAGCTCTTTCCTGTCTTGTCGCCAGTTTAAAGAGAAATTGCAGAGCTGCGCTCACATGTGAATTTTCTCTTTACCACCCCCACCCCCCCATTTTAAAAGTCAGCTACAGCTTACGTACCTGTTGGACAATTTGGGTCATGATCCCAAAGTGTTTTCCTTCTGCCTGTTATGATAGGGTTGGAGCTCGTCTCCAAGAAGACCAGGTGGTCTTTAAATTTAGGTTCTGAAAATCAATCTCAGCTCAAGATTACATTGTAGAAAGATTTCCTCTGTTGAGGATGTTTTTGTTTTTGTTTTTATTATTATACTTCACAAATCCTAGGAACCCTGTGGCTTCCAATCAGAGGACATATGTGAACCTTACAAGCTGTTTTTCAACTTTATCTGTCAGTGGGAGGAATCTTACAGCTGCATACAAATCTCAGAACTCATGACTTAAAAGTACTTTAAAGAATGCTATCCCTAAAACGGCATGATGGCACATGTATTAAATCCCAGCATTCTAGAGACAGAAGCAAGCAGGTCTCTCAGGGCTACACAGAGAGACCCTGTCAGAAAACAAAATAAACACTTTTTGTAGAGAAGTAGAAATCACAAGTTTGCTATCTCTTGTGGAGGATACTTGTGCTTGGATTGGCTAGTCTCTGAACAGAGAAGTGAAGTACAGAGCCCACAACATAGCAGTGTGTAGCCCCTCCCTGGCCTGCAAATCCGTTCTTGCTTGGCTTCTAGATTTTAAATTACCCCGTGGGAAGGCCAGAGTTCTCTCCCTATGCTGTAAGCAGTGCCTTGGGTTTAGACCTCCAGACCTGTGTGTTAGCACATCGAGTTTTCTGAATTAACAGCCTAGAATACCTTCAAGGACACAAGTTTAAAAAATGAAAACAAACAAAAAATTCCACCTTAGATTAGAAGGAAACCGGAGGGCTAGACCTCCACACAGCGGCCTCTTGTTGCCCGTTTGTTTTTGGTTTTGTTTTTGTTTTTTGAAAAACAAAGCTTCAGGCTGGTCCTGTAATGGCTTTCCCCGACCCCAGCAGGTCAGGGAGCTTAGGTACGGGATGATACCCTGGTGTAGAGTCGGGAGCACTGCATCCAGCCACTTACTTATGTATCTCCTCATCCCTCTGTTTTGAAAGCCAAAGGCACGACCCTGACAGCTGACAGTACCACTGGAAGGAATAATCCAGACATTTTTGAAGACAAGCTACGCCTCTGCTCAGCACTCTGGACTCCACGATGCCTTTGAGTCTCTTTTTCTAACTCCTGTGGGCCTTCAGGGTAACCTCTGGCTGTTTGACAAGGATTTCCCGAAGCTGTGTCTGTAGCAGTGAGTACAGGTAAAGAACACTGGATCACCTCAGCCACCGGATTGCTCTCAGTGTTAAAGTGGTCTGGACTGCTTGCTCCCAATCCGTGAGAAGTTTGTGTTTGTATTGTGTTTTGTTTTGTTTTTTCATTTGGAGCATATCATGGAGTCACTCTTGAAGTAGATTGGCTGGGGAGGATCATTTCTGTAGCCTTGCCTTCCTTTTTCTTTGCCATCTGTCAGTCAGGCTCCAGAAGGTAGGCACCTTAACTGGAGACTGAAGGCCTCCAAGGAAAGGGGAGTGAGCTGCATCCTGAGAGCCTCCTAGAGGATACCTGGCTTTAGAGTTTTATAGCGCTGTTGAGGAATAGTACACTGAGATGTTTGTTGGTCAGTGCGTCATGACATAGTAGCCCCGCACCTTTTCAGTTAATTTGGGATGAGAAGCTTATCAAGTTCTTCAGACGTGAGGACTGGCTCGAAGCTGCTGACGCCTGGATATTAAGTTTAAAGGATCTCAGAAGCTTAGTTTTTATGGTACAAAAGCATGTGTGATAGAAAGAGAGAAAGAAAAAGGAAGAATGAAGAAAAGAAAAATGGAAAGAGAGACAAGGAAAGCAGTTGGTGATGAAAAGCCAACTGGGACACTGGATTCAGGGAGGTGAGAAAATTTTCAAGTGAGGCAAAATTTGTAGGATTTCCAAAGAGCCTGACTTGTCTCGCTGCTGTGATTGTGTTGATCAGTGTGTCAGATTGGGTCATTGTCTTACTCGGTCTGCTTTTTGAGATTTGCCTTTTTAAAAGTTATTATCATGTCCTTAAAATTTCCAAGGCATTACTCCCACTTCCTCTTTGACTTAGTGTTTGAAGAAGTAAGTGTGAGTCTGTGCTTCCAGGCCTGCTGCCTGCCGTGTGTCTGTCCCGGCTTCCTGCCAGTCCAGTCGCTGGTTGTTTGAATGCAGGTGGGCTGAGGTGGGGATCCCCGAGAAAGGGTGCGTGCCACGGAGAGAAGCAGCTCGCAGAAGGGGGGGTGTTTACTAGTGCTCACCCTTCTCTGTTGTGACAGTGACAGCCATCTGTCTTCCTTTAGTGAGGCTTAACGCCCTCCTTAAGATTTCTCAGTGCCCCACTCCCAAAGAATGTTTAATGTGTTAACACATTGCTTGAAAAGACGTCTGCCAGTGAACTTGGGCATGATTTAGGGCCGGCCACTGTAACACCTCCTGCTCAGAGGACCGAGTCCTCGGGCTTAGGAAGAGTACAGCAGAGTGGCCTACAGGACAGCCCCCAAGGCTCCTAGCCCTGTCCTGGCCAGTGTCTGGGCATAGCCTTTCTCTACAGTTCTTAGATTACAAACTTGAGATTCAGGGAATTTCAGTCAACAGCAGGTAGAATGAATACATACTTGGTTACCAGCCTAATAATGTGAATTGCTACATTTACTCTTATTATGTAAGAACACAAAGACTTTATGCAGATACTTTAACTGTAAATTAATGGAAATGTTGAATTTTTTAAGGAAGGGAAAACAAAATCTTATTCACTTATTATGCAGTCAGTCAGTGAATGTTTGTTTTAAAGATGATACTAGAGCAGCTCTGAGGAGAGAGCCCAGATGGGCCAGTGTGGAAGTTAGGAGGCTCATCTGGTTGTCTCTCCTAGTGCTGGGCAAGGAGGAGAGGGAATCCAAGCTCACACAGTCATTACTCGATGACAAGTGCAATGGGGTATGGGGAAGATTTATTTTCAGAGCCGGGACTTGATGGTTATAAACAAAGTTGCTTTTAATGATGGAATTTATAGACAGATGTTCCAAAAGATGTGAATAGGAGCCACAATAGGAAGTTTATTCAGAATAAAGTAGATACTTAGGTTAATGAGTGTTATAATTTGATTCCTTAGACTGGGACTTTAATTGAACTTCATTATATCTCCAGGAAACACACAGAGCCTCCGGATTAGGAAAAGCCATTTTTTGGATTTTGCCTGCCACAAACAGACATATTCTAAACAGTGCTACTAAAGTTTAGACTGTTCAAATATTTTATTTTCTCTGACAACTACTTTTTATGATGATGAACAATTAAGACCATTTAAAATATGGGAGTACAAATATTTTTTTGAATTTAATCTTAACTTGCAAAAAACAAATTTGCAGTGCTTGGGTTATTTCTAGACAGACTTCGTTCGGTGTCAATTTAAAACCACCATAATTTTTTATATTCTTTCCAATAGAATTCATAACAGCTTCTGCAGTTTTCTTAAACTACAAAAAATAAAATAAAAAATAAAAAATAAAATAAAAGTGCTGCAATGATGAACAAAGAATTATAAAAAAACCTACTTTTGTATCTTTATTTTGGAATTTCTTGTTCTATTATAAATATGGAAGTATCCCTATTTCAGAAGACATATTTTGTTAAAAATGAATTGTACATATTTAAATAAGTATTTTTGCACAGGTCTTTTTTTCTGATATCCTGTTTTGGTACAATTGAGATCATCTAGTATTTATTTATTAATTAATAAAAATAAATACCTTTTTATAATTTGAAGTGGTTCACTGCCAAGCCAGTAGTTTAGAACCTGCCTCCTTTACAGTTAAGGGATGCCTCTGTTGTGTGGGAGTCGCTGTCCCTTTTAGTGTCTTGGGAGTGGTTTTATACAGATGAAGCGGGCACGGCGTCTCTGCTGCCTGATTTCCAAATAGACTACATGGAGCTAAGTGACACACTGCTTTTCCTTGTTTAGTGAGTGTGTGAGTGTGTGTGTGTGTGTGTGTGTGTGTGTGTGTGTGTGTATGAGAGAGAGGAGAGAGAGAAGGGGGCAGTGAGTGTTCCCACTTGCCCGCTTGCTCTCTGAGCACACCCGTGTTATTAGTATATGATGTGGTTTAAAACTAATGAGGAAACAAACAAAACACACTGAAAGTGCCTGAACCTAGTTTAAGCTCAGACAGACATCTTTAAAGACTTGAATGCTGAGTTGAACTTTTGGAGTTTGCTTTTTCCACCTAAATATTATTTCTTAAAGTTTTAGGGAAGAAGTTAAAAGCCACCAAGACTGGTGATTTTTATAAGGTATTTTAAAATTGAGACCTTTTGGTTCACAGTAATTTAACTGGCAATGGACTACCCAGTGCCACCAAGGGTTATAAACTGTTGTCAGCCAGCAACTGTTTTGTTATTCACAGTTTAAGATAGGATATTTAAAATATTTTGTATTAAAAAATACAAGAAGTACCTCTGAGAACATTGAAAAAATGTTTTAATTTGAAAAACAAAAAAGTAACTTATAAAGGCAGCTGTCTTCCTGTAAGAGTTCTGTTGCCAATGGACTTCTTCATGTCTCCATGCTGTCCTGGGTTGGGGAAGTTAGGCTTTGAAAAGTGATTGTTGAACGTTTTACTGTTTAAGAGAGTAATCATTTTTACATCTTATGTAAGACATTGTACGTTCTTCAGATCACTTAGGTGAGCACTACATACTGTCAGTGAATGCAGGGCCTTGAAAGGAACTTTTTTTTTGAGCTTGTTCATTAAAGCAATCTCCTGTGTTAAAATGTGTGGCTAGTTTGATCCATGTGTACCCATAATCCAGAGCGTCTCAGCTGGACTGTGTGTGGCTGCTGTGTAGAAATGAACAAATGTCAAGCGTAGAAAATGACTTTGGATATTTAAAGGAGAAGAAATATATAGTCTATTTGTTTTATAACAAGTTTCTGTAAATAAAATAATTTATACTATTTATAAGAAAAAGTTGTGTTTTGCTTTATGAGAAATTAGTTTGTTACTAAATGGGCAATAAAATTAGGACTTGTCAATAAATACGGCTGGCTGCATGCGTTTCTGCCTTGTCTAGTACCTTTCCCATCAGCTTTTCATCAGGCACCCTTTGCTTTTCCTTCCCTCTACTAGAGTCTCAGTTCTCTTGAGACCTTACAGTGTTCCCATTCTTGGGCAGAGAGCTCTGCCTTGGCTGAAATCGGTCCCCATGTAAGCAAGACAGTGTTGTATCCTGGCCTGACTCTGTATGTGCAGGAAAGGGAGGAGTTGGTAGTACAAAGACAGCATTCGGCTTCAGCCTGCTCATTTGTGAATTTGACAAATTTTCAGCACATTTTTACCTGCTAGAGAGGTTTTAAATCTGGAGCTCATACAGTCTTTGATTTTTTTTTTAAATTCTCTCCACTTACTATACATACAAATGCACTTTAGTTATATTCAAGGTACATTAATTGTATCTATAAAAAATCATTTAAAAATTTTTTTGGTTGTTGCTTAAAGGAAGCAACTCATTTATATATGAATTAGCCAAACTGGACTGACCCCTCAGTGCCTCATGAACTTCCTTCTCTGATGGCTTAACACGATGATCCAGTGACAAATCTCCTTGTGGACACATCACTGTCTTGGGCCATAAAAAGGGGGCAGGGGGCTTTCTTACTGCCTCTTTGCAAGTCATCCGCCCTGGATGGTAAGAAGCCATCTCAAGGGGCAGAGGTAGCAGTTTTGGATCTTGCCATATGGGATCTTACTGGCAGCAATGGATGAAAGTACAAACAGGATAAAGGTAAGATGAAATGTGGGAGATTATTCATGAAACTTGCTGCATAGAAGACACGGATGGAGCTGTGAGATTGTTGCTGTCATGACCCTTTATTCTCAGGAACATAAAGAACAAGTTCATACTGACTTGCAGATAACCATTGAAGCCCAGAGATTCTTCCTGGGTCTGTGCATCTGACACCTAGGTTATTGCAGCAGCCCGGAAGTCAAAGACAAATACTCTTCCCTATTTCTGACCTTGTTAGGCTCTTCAAACAGGTTTTTACTTTACAGTTCCTAATCAAAAGGCTGTCCATGGGGCTGCAAGGTGACCCACTGGGAACAGGTACTTGTTGCCAAACCTGAAGACTTGAGTTTGATCCCTATGATATACATTATAGATTTATAGACTCCTCCAAGCTGTCGACACATGTACCATAGCAAGCATGCATGTTCTCTCTTATACACAGAATGTAATAAATTTTCAAAAGCGGTCTCTTAAACTAGTCTCTTTCTGGTCTAAGAAACTCTTGATGTTCTTGTTGCTGCAAGCAGTTCACTAAGGTGTTGGTTTTGTAAAGCTGGTTATTGGTCCTTGTTACCCTCATTTAATACAGCCAAAGCTCCTGGGCTAAAGTGGAAACTTAGTCTCATGGTGCCCCATCGGGCAAAGTAAAATTCTCCCAGGAGAGGAACCTCAAATACTATGAATACTTTTGAAAATATCCATCCCTGCCAGTTCCCCCCAGAAGCTGCTGCAGAGAGAATTGGCAGGAGTTTGGGGCAGAAGTAAATTGCAAAGCTGCTGCTATGACCCAGGTAAGCACTGCTGAGTTCCTTCCTCTGCTAAGCGGGAGACTAATTCTGGAGATCTTCCAAAGACCTTGATGTCTAGTTAAGTTGATGAGATTTTTGAGTTTTCACCTGTAACCTGCGCAGAAGGCATGGCGTGCACAGAATGACATTGGCAGTAGAAATGGCGAATGTACTGGGGAAAAACAGATTTTAATTAGAGGTTAAAGAAATACTTGGCTCATTTTTTTTAACACAGGTTGGTGACGTCACATCTTCACATACAGGGAAAACAAACTCGCCAAAATGGGCCAGGTCTAGAATCTGGGCATGAATACATACAACTTAGCTTGACACTGAATCAGTTACTCTACCACACTTGCTTATGATTAAAAAACTAGCCATGATTGCTTAAAAATTGTGTGGTGGCCTTATTTTTTTTTTCCCTTAGAATACATCTAAAAAGGTCCATGCAACTCGTGATCAGCATGTAAGTGTGTGACACTGAATGCCTCCTTTGCTTTCCCAGCCTTAGTTTTCTGTGGGACATAATGCAGGAATTCCTGTAGTGGCATCAGTATTTAAAATGTAAAAATCAAAAGAAAGACTATCAAAGCCAGGAAGGATTAGTCTGTATAGTCAAACTTAGGTTTGTTGCAGTGTGTAAACTGTTAGTTGTTAAAACTCTTGGTCAGTTTCATGGCATTGGTTTAGACGACTTCCGCTTCTGTTGACATTCTTCACAGAAGCATGTTTCAAAGTGGATCTGGACTTTAGACGTCTGTAGAGTAAAATGAACCTCAATATTTTCCAGAGATTATAAAATAGAATCAAAGATGAATTTCTCTAGGAGTAAGATGGCCCAGTCATAGGGAGCTGGGCCTAGAACTGGCCATGTCTGCTTAATGTGGGGTGGAACTGTTTTTTTCATGTCTTGTAGCCATATTTCAGAGGTGTCAGGGGTTAGAGGGCTCAGCTAAGTTTAGTTCCCAGAACTCATAACCCCCTGTAATTCCAATTCTAGTACTTACCACAGGCCTCCTGGGGGCACCCCATATATATGTGGCACACTCACGTGCCCATTTGTGCACACACACACACACAAATGTTTAAAAAAAAAAAAGAGTTGGATTTTGGTTTTCAGCTCTAAGCTGAAACTTGAAGAGTTTATTCAGAATTTCTAAGTAATCTTAAACTATTTAACAGGGCCTCCAGTTTTGTATCCATGCAAATGGTGAACACAAAACCATCACCATGTTATTTGCAGAGACCTGTCCTTACACTGCTCTAGGCAGTGGGCACTTTTTAAAAAAGTAGTGCTACCTAGAGGTGCCTGGCTTTCTTTCTCAAAGAGCCTTTATTACTTTTCATGAAAAGAAGAAAAGTATTGATAACCCTTTTTGAAAATAGTTAAAACTGAGCACATTTAAGCGAGGAGGAGTGTGGGCAGAGCATTCTCTGACCTTAAAAGCCATAGTTGTCTTTCCAGCAGGCCAAGTCAATTTCAAGTGTGAGTTGGAAAAAACAAATTCTTTTTGAGTTAATACAGAGAATTCTACTAAATTTAAAAGGGCATGAAGTTTTTTTTTTTCCTTTTATTGAATATAGTTCTTTTCTCACATCTTTTTAAAAGTATGTTATTTTTTTAATGCTCATTAGTGTTTTGCCTGCACGTTTGCCCTTGTTAAGGGTGTCAGAAGCCCTGGAAGCAGTTGTAGACAGGTGTGAGCCGCCATAGAGGTGCTCTGGTCCTCGACCCCCACATAGTGTGTAGCTTGATTAGGGCTTCCCTCCCTTAGCTACTCAGTCTCTCCTTACCGCCCCTAGCCACGCACTGTGTCTCTCGTTAGAAAACAGATCTCTAAGGGGCAAAAGTAAAACATAAGACAACAGAACTAGAATTGGACAAAACAGCAGAAAGGAAATGGCCCAAGAGAAGGCACAAGAAACAGACGCCTTTGTCTACACTCGGAGTAAACTGGAAACCATCATACACTTCTGCAGAGCCTGCCACTCTTCCCAGTCTGACTTCGGGAGCTGTCTTTATGTCTAGTCAGTCCCCCAACCCCTCTGGCTTATAGAAACTGGCTCTCCCACAGAGATCCCGAAGCCTTGAGTGGGAGGGATTTGCTTTAGTGCTGAGGAACAAGCACAGTTCTTACAGAGACTGCACTCAGTGACTCATAGTTCTTTCACTTCTAAATATATTTTATAATTACTCTTGACCAAAGGCCAAGAAGAAATCAATCAGGTAATTAAGACATAAATCTCTACCTTGTTGTTTTTAAATACTTTAGGAATATCCAACAGGCTGCCTCCTTCCTATCCAACATCCTGGAGCTGCAAGAAACTACTTTCAAATACAAGTCTGGCAATACATAATATTACCTATACTGCATACCAGGGACCACTCTTTCTGAGGACATGGTCTTGACTTTGAAGATAATGTAATATTTTGTCATGATTTTCCATCCTATTGTAATGATCACTGCAGAGTTTTTCATGGAGAAATGCTGAATTATTACCAATTTCCAGTCAGGTGAGATGTGTTTTCATTCCTATAAATAAACATGTTCTTAAAACACCAGGAACTTTTCTCTGCCCTCCCTTGCCTTTTATGGTGAACTCATGGTTTGCCTCCATCAGGATGCTTTAAGATAACAGTCACCTTTAACTCAGGGCTTCCGGGATGGATCTTCACCTCATTTTCTTTTAGCCTCTCCTGTCTCACTAATCGTTTAGCAAATCTTGTCGCCTCTACTTTGTAAGCACTCAGTACACAATGACATAACAAAACACTAAGTCCAACCTGATCATCCTTCGCTCAACATGTCCCACTTGTGTAATTCAGAGTTCCCTTCACAAGCTGTACCCCTCCCTTTATATGCTTTTATATTTTTATAGCACTGACCTCCCCTCCCCGACTCCCCTGCTTACAAGGATCAATTCCAAAATAAATACTCATTTTGCTAATATTTCTACAGGATTTTGAGAATCTGTCTTTAGCTAAGTCATATTCTGGCGTCCAGTTCATGCAAGCTTCTGTGAGGGAGAATGTATTTAGTTTTGTAAGATTGCAAGAAAAACTTAGTACTTTATCTTCTTTCATATTCAGTGGGAACACTGCTGCACTGTGGTTTGGAGCACCCGGAACCCTGTACTTTACACCAAGAGAGAACGGCTCTATGAGCTCCCTTCACTTGCCAGCAGGCAGAATCCTGGTGACTAAGTCTCACTATAACCTCCAGATTGTGGACCACACAGATAGATAGGTAAAAGACAAAGAGCATTTTTCATTAATAACTGAAGCGGCATTAGTGGACCCAGTACTTAAAGACATGTATGTTTAAGAAAAAAAATTAAACAGAAAGAAACAAATGACATATTTATTTGATGCTGTTGAAGTGGGCACACAGTGAAGAAGTTAGAAAAGCTTCCAAGTAACGTCTGTAAAGGAACACGTTGAAAAGTGGCTTTACATGTTAATTACTCTGGATAATTTCTGAACCCTGTTTAGCAGCAAGTCTCCTTTCTTGATGGTTTCTTGATACTGCCAGTTCTTGCTATCAGGTCTATAAATAAAGTAAAGGGAAAAAATGAATTATTTAGCAGCCATGTGATTCCCTGACGAGAGGTAACCTACTTGTACACTCAGGCACTTAAAACTACCCCACTCTCAGCAAGAACAAATGAGGAAGATAATAAGGTTACCTGTTGGTCTCCACGATTTCATTTACTTTATCAATTTTGCAGTGGAGTCTTCCAGCAGCAATAAACCTGGACAGCTCCCTGATTAAGAAGAAGAAAATCCACCATTAGTTTAGAAACACAGAACTCTTGTCTTACAGATGCACAGCACTGGCATGTCTGATTTATTGCAGGCTTGAGTCATCTACTAGAAGAAACCTGGCCCTAGAAGTTATTAAAAAAAAAACAAAGTACCACAAGTATGGGAAAAAGAAAAAAAAAAGTGCTCAGAGATAGAGGAATAAATTGCTAGAGTCAATAAACCCTGAACTGGAAAAGCAACGGCTGCCTGTACTAGAAAAACAGCCTATTTCCTTTCCAATACTACCTAGTTTCTGCTTCCCCTCGCTTCCTTATGCTGTCCCAGAACACAATGAAACATAAAACCTGCTTTCAATCCACTCCAGTTTGATGTAAGGACTACAGCAGCTCTTAGCCATGCTCACTTCAGTACACCACCTGCAAGCATCTGGGTTGAGACTTGCCATCCCTCTAATTCCCAGTGAATGCTTTAGGAAACCAGAGGGAAGAGCAGCTGCAACCTCCGATTTCAGGATGCTGCGGCAGGATGACTACTTTCATGAGTCCCTGTCAGCCAGATTGACAGATTCACACGCATTCACAAAGTGTACAAAACAAAATTCATTATACAAATTAAAATTTCTTTGAATTTTTTATGATAAAATATAATGAAAAACTATATGCCATAAGAGAATGATCAGAATTAAAACAAGTTAATTTCAACCATCACTTTTCTATTCTTCATTGTGAACAACCCATTAACATTTATCACACAGACATCTTCAACTACACTACAGTTGCCTGTGCTACTGCACAGCCCAGTTGTTACCGAGGTTCCCTGACTGTGTAAGACACAGGATGGAACTGTTGCTCTCATGCTGAAAACCCTTCAGTGGGATTGCTTAGCACACACACTCAAAATCCAAGCTTGACACCAGGAACTATAAGGCCCCAAGTCAACTGCTGTTCCTCAGCTATGGCACAGCCATGCTAGATACTGGCTCCTGCCAGTATCTGGATTTGTTCCCATCTTTTTGCTCTTTCCCTTTTCTGTACATGGAGATCTTCACAAGGCTGACAATTCTCAAGAAGAGCAAGCTCCCCCTCTTCAGGCATGATCTAGGCAGACACTAATGTCCTAATGTCTACACTCCTTTCTACACTCCCACAGTGTTCAATTGCATGAAGTGCACAGAGACATCTACAAGAGCACCAAACATGAACAGCTCAGTATTTGTTGAATCAATGATTGCAGTCACCAACCTGACGAAAATTGTAACTCTGACATTATCAGAGAAAATGCCACTAAATATAAGATATAAAATCTGTAGCCACATAAACTTGTGTAATTACTCAAGCAATGCTTTGCTCATCTCACTGGAAACTGTATCCTGAGGAAGGCAGACATGGACACATGCTACTGTTAAAATAATAGTTCAGAAATTCTCTTCCTTAAAACTGAGGGAAGCAGTGTAAACTCAGAAAATGTAGAAAGCACATATTAAAAGGCAGTTTAGATACATAAATTTCTTAAACTTACTGGTCAATGAAGTCCACACCCACACCAAAAGCTTCTGCCATATAGCCGAGGGTTAATGACCTATATGATTCCAGCAGCTGGCTGTACGCATGGATTCTCATTTCTCTTACATAGTATCGGTAATGAGGCGCAAAAAGCCAATCCTTTTTCATTTCCTGTTCCACGATTGCTACAATAAATAAGATGACATATAAACCCAGAAGCTCTGATCTCTACATATTGCTGTCCTCTCACAGCATCCAACAAAGACAGGTCGACAGTGAACTGTCACCCAGATCACAGCATAACTGGGCACATTTTATATAATGAAGCAAAGTTCTATTATTTACAATTATACCAAGCAGGAGGGTGTGATAAATGAAAAACAAAAGCAAAAAAAAGACACATTTTTACAAAGTCACAAAATAAGCAATAAAGAGTGATGAAACTTGTAAAAACGTAGAAAGAATAAGGACAAGTTGTTAACAAGGCTGATGTAGCAACAAAATTGAAGAGTAAAGTGTATATAGGATATTAATGAGCAATCTACAGGAATATAAACTATCTTACTAGATACTATATGCTTCTGCTCTGGTTATGAAACCAAGGTGCAAGTAATAAGTTCTATGAAGAAAATGGCATAGGCAGCATTTTTGGGAAGCCCTTCCTGGGGCAGTGGGCAGGAAAGAATTCTGAGAAACTGCCTAGGCAGAGAACATTATTAGACAATAATGTTAGTAAGCACAGTCCCAAGGCATGATGACTATAACTGAGTTCAGAAATAGAAAGACTGCAAAGTCTAACGGGATAGAGACAAGCTGAACAAGGGGAAGAATAGAATCCTCTGCCACATAGTGTGTGCTTGTTTCTAGAAACTGAGTATAACAGCAAGTGAAAAGCATTGTATCTCCCTCTCCCAAACCACACACATTTATTTACACAATCCTTCCTGGTACTTAATACTTTAACAACTAAAAAAATTAGGTACACACTAGACAACTTTCTAACAGAGTCCTATAAACCAGTACACAGTCTTCACTAACATGGTGTTTCAAGTATTTCCTTTCAGGCAGCAGTTACCAAGTTTCTGGGCATATTGTAGTTCTATTTCATATTCTGCTCTCCAACTTGCTTTTTCTTGTCACAATGTAGGATGGAGCAGCTTTTCATGTCACTATACCAATGGTGGGCTGTTTCAATCAAGTGGTTGTACTGCTCTCATGGACTAAGTACATAGGCTTCAATCAAGTGAAGTTCCTTACAGCTTCCAGTTGTTGAAGGGATGCTGAGTGTACTGTGTCCCTGAATTTATTATCTACTGATAGAAAGTTTCTAAGATTTCAGCTCAACCTTGTAAAAGTTATCCTGTTTTGAACACGTAGATAGTCTAAGACATTGAACTTTGCCTAAGTATCAGTATACCTTGACCATGCTGTCCCTAGGAACATTGTACCAGTTTCTAGTATTTGAAAGAACCTATCCCCACATTTTTATAAAACTTGGTGGTTTGAGAAGAAAAAGAAATCTTATTGGTCACATGAACTTTACTGTGGCGAGAGTGCAGCCTGCTCCCTTCCACCCTGTCTCATGGTCACTGGACATCCCTCCTTTTTCTGTTTTGTTTGCTTTGCTCCATTGTATCATATTTATGATTTCTTTGGTCTTCCCTTCTGTGAGACCTCTCAAGTGACTGAGTGCTTTCAGTTGCCTGTGCTTGTCTCTGTTGTCTTTTGGGTAACATATCTGGATGGCTGTGCAGCCAAGATTCCTAGTTCTAGTGTTAACCCTTCATCAGATGCCAGAGCCATGCCTGATGACCTGAGTTCAATCTCCAGGACTCACATGATAGAAGAGAAGCAACCTGAAAGACTTTCACATATGCATCAAAAGCACACATCATTCTCACATTTGGGAATTTATAAAATACACCAAGTTTGCTGGCCTTACCTAAGCACAATAGGCAGAACTTAAGTATTAAGACCTGCAGCCTCTCTTATACCCTGCTGTGCTATGTACCCACAGGACCAGATGAAGTCAGATCCTTACCTAATGATTGGAAAAAAACTGAATAACGGCATTCATAGAGAGAAAACAGATACTGCCGAACTGCTGGAAGACTGTGCAACACTTCAAGGATCTCTGCCCCTTTAATGACCTGGGTATTAAAACAAAACCCATCAATCAATCAATCAAACAACAAAAATATGAATATTTTAATGATTTTTGTGTATTTACGTTAGGAAAGCATGAGCAGTCTTTAAAAGGATGTTAAGGTTTCTCACCTTTTCCCTGAGGTCCGGCCTTTCTAAGGCGATCATACTGACGTAAACAGTGTAAGTCACAAATGTCTTGTAATCCATGAGCTCATACGATGTAAACGTAGAAACAGTGTCGAGAAAGAGCTCTGCTGCCTGTTTGAAGTCACGGATAGCCACACAATATAAGCCCTGGTACACTTTCAGCCTGTTTCGCCTGTCCCAGTCTCCGCCTTCCTCTATCAGGCTAGCAAAAAAACACAACAGAAACATAATGCTAATTCTTAAAGTTTTTTTTAAAGAAAAAAATTTTAAGTAAAGTATTTTATTCAGCAAGTATGTCAACTCTTGGGCCAAAGTCCACAGTTGTAAGCAAAGCAAAATGGGGAAATGTGGGCCTACTAACTTATTAATAACTTACTATTAACAGCCCATAACTTCCAGGGTCAGATCCACTGCTAACTGTACCTTTTGGCCTTTTCTGTGTTTCGAGTAATGAGGTCATTATCCATATAAAAGAGTCCGATCCTTAGGAGATAGAATACAATATCCAGGCGGTGACCCAGGGCCACAGTCTTATCGTATGTCTTGCGAAAAGCTGTCAAAGCTCCTTCCTGTCAAATTCAAGATCAAAGGGGTGAAAAGAACACAATCCAGCAAAGCCATCAGCCCCCAGGGTTTTCCTGAGTGGCTGGCGGCACAGAAGTAAGATGCCAGTGAAAGAAAGGGTCATTGGGATAAAGATCAGGGTTCCTTTAGCTGAGGGAAGTATAGACAATGCCCAGGGGAACACTTCATTCTGAGGACAAGATATGAAAAGCACATAGTAGACAATGTATTTCTGCCTATAACAATTAGCAGTACTTCCAAATAAGTTCACTATAAATTCTTAATCATTTTAAGAGGCTCATATCACTGGTTAGAGCACTCAATAGATGCGTATGCAATCTCATCTCAACCGAGAGAAAGGGACTCCACTGCTTTGCAACAACAGTGATAAAAATCACTTTTATACTTAGTGTTTCTTCAGACATAACTGGATAGCATGTTCTATAATTATTAGTCACACTTCATAAATGTATAAAAGGAATTGTCAGAACAGCAGTGAGCATGCCTAGTACCCAGACCTGGAAATGCAATACTGTTTCTCACTAGGGAACCAGGGATTTGGGAAGAAATGGATGACTGCAAGTTTGCAGAGTAAAGTTAAAATAGTAGGTGACTTTATGCCGTTTTGTATCAAAAATAAAGGTAATCATGAGTCAAGTGAAAAGATAACAAGCCTGTCTTAAAGGGACCTGTACTAACATCTGCAATGAACTAAGCGTCAAAAGATTGATGATAAATACAAGTAATAATAAAACCACTGCAACCATCAAACATTTAGAAACAGTCAGTAAAAGAAAAAAACCTGATTACTCTTTTGGGGAGAATGCTGTGAGCCAACATAGAAGGAATATAGCCTTAACACAAACAGCAATCACCCAATGCTGACTAAGCCATAATGATTAAATTCAAGACCTGAAACAAAACCTTCACTCGTCACATACATACTGACTACCTTTTCAAACCAAACCATACTCATACTACATTTCAAGGTTTTTCCCCCACTATATTTCTAAGTTTTTAAAATGACCACTACTAAATTTAAAAAATTTTTTTAAAGTTTTAAATTAAAATTCAACAGTTTATAATTTAAGCCCTTTCTTTGGGCTAGTGCAGTTCTAAACTCTTTCCCTGTATCTTTAAACAGCACTAGGTAGAAACGCATCATCCTACTTTACATGAGAAAACTGCAGCTGCAGTAAATAATGACTATTGAGGCTGGAAATATAATCCAGGCCATCTGACCCAAGAGCTCACACTATTTTTAAATACTGGAACCATGTCAGCCTACACTCAAATGCTAAAGAGTAGACCCAGCACTAGGATTACTTACAACAAATGGCCACATACAGGAAAATAAGTGTTCACTCTCCCAGCAATTTCACCTCAGACTAAACAGTGTCCTAAAGAAACACTAGCATGTATGGGCAGTGGAGGCACACCACTTTAAATCCCAGAGTTTGGGAGGCAGAGGCAAACAGATGTCTGTGTGTTTGAGGTCAGCCTGGTCTACAGAGCTAGTTTCAAGACAGCTAGGGCTACACAAAGAAACCCTGTCTCAAAACAGAAAAAAACAAAAAAACCCAAAAATAAACAAACAAAAAAAGCCCCCAAAACACTAGCATATATATACTAGGAGACATATGAACATGTTTTTCACCACTGCAATTTGTTTAAGAAAAATCAACTATTACAGCTGGCTAAAGCAAAACCAGCTGAAGCAATTCGTGCATCCAGACCAGCTGAACAGACAACCTACTCAAAATGTGGATGCGGCAGCGGTGATCCAGAACGTAACAAAGTTCTCTGAGATGCAGTGACAGATGCATGGAAGAGGAGGATTCGCGGGACACAGTGACCTCATGCACACAAATACATGTTCACTACTCATTGTCTACAAGACATACATACACAAGTACATAACTGCACTATCAAAGAGCTTTGTAAGTTACTACTATAAATTCTTTTAGATTTACTTTATGTCTTTGAGTATACTGTCTAAATGTATGTCTGTGCATGATGGTGCTTGCCTGGTAGGTGCCAGCAGGGGTCAGAAGACAGTATTGGATCTCCCAGAACTGGAATTAAAGTGGGGTGGGCTGTAAGCTTCATATGGAGATCATGAATCAAGCCCGGGTCCTCTTTGAGAGCAACCAACACTCTTAACCCGAGCCATCGCTCCAGCCTCCTACTGTAAAAAAACAATTCGAGACAGGGTTTCTCTGTAGCCCTGGCTGTCCTGGAACTCACTCTGTACACCAGGCTGGCCTCGAACTCAGAAGTCCTCCTGCCTCTGCCTCCCAAGTGCTGGGACTAAAGGCGTGTGCCCCCACTGCCTGGCAGTTGTAAACCTTTTAAAATGTACAATCTTTGCTTCCCAACCACTTAAGTTACTACTGAAAATGACCCCAATGTTGTCAACAGAGGGGGCAAAACCTCTGCACCCTTGTTTTGTTCTGGAGAAGTATTTTTATTATTCTCAAGTATGTATATGTGTGTCTGGGGGTATGTGTGCATGAATGCAGATGTCTTTGGAGGCTGGAGGGATCAGATACCTGGGAGCTGGTATTGTGAACCTCTTGATGTGGGTGGTGGGAACTGCACTTAGGTCTCCTCCAGGATGATCTGCAGTATACAGTCTTAAACCACCAAGCCTCTTCTCTCTAGCCTCATGTGTACTTGTTTTTAATGACACAGTAAGGAAGACTAACGCACACCTTGCTCTGTTAAGAGCAGGGAATTGGGTGCTGCAACATTGTCATGTATCTACTGTTCCTGTACTGACTCTTCAGTACAGGTAAATATGATTATCCTTCCAGTTAAAACAGAAAGATTCTCTTATCCAGTGAGATATTACTCATTTGCACTGATGTACAACATTGGTCTGTACCTCCAGAAAATAGGGAGCACCTCTCATCTGCAGAGCGGGCAGGGCATCTCACTGACCCTGTCACCTACCCAGAGCGGGCAGGGCATCTCACTGACCCTGTCACCTACCCAGAGCGGGCAGGGCATCTCACTGACCTTGTCACCTATCTGACAGAGGTACTCTGCTTTTGCCATCATTGCATCTCGAATTTCACTTTCTCCCAGATTCTTCTCTGCATCCTCCAGCTCCTCATCCAAACGTTTCAACTCTTCTTCGTTTGCTTTCTTCATTTTACTCAGGAGATCCACGTCCATCTGCCAGTCGAGGGATTTACACAAGGCTTCATAATAAGGAGCCATATCTAAAAGCCACAAATCACGCATTATGAGGTATCCTGTTAGCTTCTGCTCGCTTTTCCCACCCCACCGAAGGTCAGCTAGCAGACGCCTCCCAACTATGGGCCTGGGTAGCACGGCTAAGGTTTGAAGCTGGGAGCCTGCTTGAGAGCCGATCTTAGCAGGTCTGATCGCGACTAAGGCCAAGGGGAAGGGAATCGAATCCTCAGTTTGCTCTGGTCGGCTCCTGTTCCAAAGGAGTCCTCATGTCAGGGAAAGGACACCGATTCGACTCGACTACTAGGGACAGAACCCTGACTGTCCCTTGGCCGGCAGCTAAACACCGACAGGCATCACTAAAGCCGCGGCGCCTTTGCCGGGAGTCCAGCCGCGACAAGCACCCGAGGCTTCCCTGGACGTCTCGCGGCGGGGAAGAACCCACTAAGGCAAGCAAGCCCCTCTCGGGTCCAGGAGGCCTCCCTAGGGGTCTCCATGAAGCCTCGACCGGAGACGCCCGCCAGGCACCCCGACCGCCCCGCCTAGGCCGCTGACTCGGCGCTCGCTGGCCTCACTGTTTTCCCGGACGGCCGCCATCAACTCCTCGCGCACCGCCGCGTCCCCGCGGTGCTCCGGCAGGCTAAGCAGAAACCGCAGCTGCGCGATGCGCAGGTCGGGGTTCTTGGGCAGTCCCTCTTCTTCTAGGTTTTCTAGCGGCATGGCTACAGCACAGGAGCCGGCTGACAGAACCAAGCACAGCCCTGGGCCACCAGCGGAAGCAGGAGGAGTCGTCACAGGTTCCCCAGAGCCGCCAGTCTGACTTCCGGTCGCGTCTCTGGCTCCGCCGCCCGCAGCGTCCCCTGCTGGACATCGGCGGGAGCACCTGGCGCTGTCCCCTTTTTCTTTAGGTCAGAGTTGGGCCCAACTTTCATTTCTTGAGTATCTTTTTTTCTTCCTTTTTATATAATATTTGCAACGGATAGGATCTGGAAATCCGCCAACAGTTTTAAAATATAACACAGATGAGAAAAACAATAAAAACAGTTTTCCAGGGACATCTTTGTTTCAATACTCTTGAACTAGGGAGAGATTCTTTTGGTCCAGATTGTAGACAAACAAACTGGAACATAGCGAGATTTGAAAAGTGGCCAGCTAAGGTTACACACCAGCTACATGACAAGGCCTGTGTAGAACCTATCTTCCTTACATTTAAAATCCACATTCTTCCCTATTCTAAGAAAAGAGTACCCCGTGTTTCCAATTATTAATTCAGTGATTTACATTATTTTTGTGTGCACATGTTGGAGGAGTCTTCAGAATGGGTAATGGTCTATAAATCCTACTGTGTGACACAATGAGAAATGTCCCACTGAGTTTCAATATTTGACCACATGGTCCCCATTGGTGGTGCTGTTTGGACACCTTAAGGAACCATAAAAAGGTGTAAACCCTGCTTTAGGCAGTCGCTCACTGGGGTAGGTTTGAGAATTTCTGACCTCACCCCATTTCCAATTCTTTCTATGTTCTCTCTGTGTGGTTGAAGATGTGATCTCCCAGGTTCTTGTTCCAGCCTGTTTCTATGCCCCTGCCACTACTAAGGACTCTCAGAAAGTGCAAACCAAATTAGACTCATGAGCTGCTTTGGTCATGGCGTTTTATCACAGCAAGAAAAAGTAACTAGTAAACCCACTGCACGGACTTTCTGTCCTTTGCTTTTGTTAGGCCCTGCAATTGTGATGACTGTAATCTGCTACCCCGAGAGAATCTCAACACAGAGACTTATCTTACCACAGAGACTTAAAGCCAGGATTTGCATCTCAGTTGTTGAATTCCTACTAGAAGTTTACCTTTGAACACAAGCTCAACTTCTACTGCAGTGGATCTTTTATGCTGGCCCAAAATTCTTCTGGGTTCTGAAATATGATGTCCCATGAAGGATGTGTGGATCCAGGTATCACACTCTATGTGATGGTTACCATATGTCTGACTTTTGGAACAGTACAACACAAGGATGTGCTAGAATTGGTGCTATTTTATGTTATCAGAATGTTATAACTTTGTATGGAAACTGATCATCAATCCTTTCAAGAAAGATTCTGTAGGAAGCATCCTAAGACATTCATGAATGGGTTTAGGGCAAGAGGAACTAGAGCTTTAAATCAAGCCCAGTATAGAGATATTTCAAGACTGGGTTCATACTATGCATGAAATACGAATACACTAGTGTCCATAATTCACTTGTAAACAAAAAATGGGTTTATTTATTTATTAATCATCCCATTCATTTACATCTCAAATGATATCTCACTTCCGAGTAACCCTTCCACAAGCCCCATCCCCCATCCCATATCTGCCCTCTTTTCCTTCCCCTTTGCCTCTATGAGGGTGCTCTTCCAACCCCACCTACCCTCTCCTACCCACTGATCCAGTGTATAGTGTCCTGTACACGCCTTGGTTTGTAGTCTAGTCCCTGGGAGCACTGGGTGATCCAGTTGTTCTTTCTATGGGGTTGCAATCCCCCTCTGCTCCTCCAGTCCTCCCACCAGCTCCCCCACCTAAGTTCCTGAGCTCAGTCTGATGGTTGGCTCCAAGCATCCACATCTGCATTGATAGGTTGCTGGCCTAAACTCCCAAGCAACTTCCTGTCAGCAAGCACCTCTTAACCACAGCAACAGTGTTTGGTGTCTGCAGACAAGATGGACCCCCAGGTGAGGCAGTTCTCAGATGGCCTTTCCTTCAGTCTCTGCTCCATTTTTGTCCCTGTTCTTCCTTTGAACAGGAACATTTCTGTGTTAAAAACTCTGAGATGGGTAGGTGGTCCCTTCCCTTGGCTTCGGGCTGTGCTTATCTACTGGAGGTGGTCTCTACAAGTTCTATCTGCTCCTCTCTGGGCTTTTCCGATAATCTCATACCCCCTGGGTGCTGGGGCCCTCTCCTTTCCATGGAGTCTGGGAATCTCCAGTGGCTATCCCCAGTTCCTCATCCCCTACTGCTACATGTTTTTATTCCATTTCCTAACCCTCTGTATCTTTCTCCCATCCTCTCTAGTACCTGATACTGCCCACCTTGTTTTCTCCCCCTCCTCTCTCCTCCCCAGATCCCCCCTCCCTCCACATCCCACGATCATCCTCTTTCCGACTCAATGCAGGACTGAAGCATCCACACCCTGATCTTCCTTCCTCTTAAGTTCCATATGGTCTGTGGGTTGTGTCACAGGCATTGTGAGCTTTTGGGCTAATATCCACTTATCAGTGAGTGAATGCCATATGTGTTCTTTTGTGTCCGGGATACCTCACTCAGGATGATATTTTCTAGTTCCATCCATTTGCCTGAGAATTTCATGAAGTCATTGTTTTTAATAGCTGAGTATTACTCCATTCTGTAAATGTACCACATTTTCTGTATCCATTTTTCTGTTGAGGGACATCTGGGTTCTTTCCAGCTTCTGCCTATTATAAATAATGTTGCTATAAACATAGTAGAGCATGTATCCTTGTTATATGGAGCATCTTTTGGGTATATGCCAAGGAGTGGTATAGGTGGGTCCTCAGGTAGTATTATGTCCAATTTTCTCAGGAACCACCAGACTGATTTCCAGAGTGGTAATACTAGCTTGCAATCCCACCAACAATGGAGGAGTGTGCTTCTTTCTTCACATCCTCACCAGCATCTGCTGTCACCTGAATTTTTGATCTTAGCTATTCTGATTGGTGTGAAGTAGAATCTCAGCATCATCATTCTGATGTGCATTTCCCTGATGACTAAGGATGCTGAACATCTTGGGGTGTTTCTCAGCCGTTTGATACTCCTCAGCTGAGAATTCTCTGTTGAGCTCTGTACTCCATTTCTAAATATGGTTATTTGGTTCTCTGGAGTCTAACTTCTTGAGTTCTTTGTATATATTGGATAATAGCCCTCTATCAGATGTAGGACTAGTAAAGATCTTTTCCCAATCTGTGGGGTGCCATTTTCTCCTATTGACAGTGTCCTTTGCCTTACAGAAACTTTGCAGTTTTATGAGATCCCATTTGTCTACTCTTGATCTTAGAGCATAAGCCATTGGTGTTCTGTTCAGGAAAGTTTCCCTGTGCCTATGTGTTTGAGGCTCTTCCCCCACTTTCCTTTCTATCTGGTTTTATGTGGATGTCCTTGATCCACTTGGACTTGAGCTTTGTACAAGGAGATAAGAAAGGATTGATTTGCATTCTTCTACATACTGACCATCAGTTGAACCAGCACCATTTATTGAAAATGTTGTTTCTCCACCACCACCACTGGACGGTTTTAGCTTCTTTGTCAAAAATCAAGTGACCATAGATGTCCGGGTTCATTTCTGGGTTTTCAATTCTATTCCATCAATCTACCTACCTGTCTCTGTACCAATACCATGCTTTTTTTTTTTTTTAAATCACTATTTCTCTGTAGTACATTTTGAGGCCAGGGGTGGTAATTTCCCCATTAGTTCTACTAATGTTGAAAATAGTTTTTGCTATCCTGAGTTTTTTGTTTTTTCCAAATGAATTTGAGAATTTCTCTTTCTAACTCTATGAAAAATTGAGTTGGAATTTTGACGGGGATTGCATTGAATCTGTAGATGGCTTTCAGCAAGATGACCATTTTTACTATATTAATCCTGCCAATCTGTGAGCATGGGGCATCTTCCCATCTTCTCAGGTCTTCTATTTCTTTCAGAGACTTGATGTTCTTGTAATACAGATCTTTCAGTTGCTTGGTTAGAATCACATCAAGATATTTTATATTATTTGTGACTATTGAGAAGAGTGTTGTTTCCTTAATTTCTTTCTCTGGCCATTTATCTTTGAGTAGAGGAAGCCCACTGATTTGTTAGAGTTAATTTTATATCCAGCTACTTGGCAGAAGATGTTTATCTGCTGTAGGAGGTCTCTGGTAGAATTTTTGGGATCACTTATGTATACTATCATTCTTAATAACTGAGTAGTTATCGATTGTGTAAATGAACCACATTTTCTGTAACCATTCTTCTGTCATGGGACATCTGGGTTGTTTCCAACTTCTGGCTATCACAAGCAAGGCTGCTATGAACATAGTGGAACACATGCTCCTGTGGCATTTGGTGGGGCAACTTTTGGGTATATTCCCAAGAGTGGTACAGCTGGGTCTTCAGGTAGATCTATTTCCAATTTTCTGAGGAAACTCCAGATTGATTTCCAGAGTGGTTGTACCAGTTTTCAATCCCATCAGCAATGGAGGGGTGTTCCTCTTTCTCCACATCCTCTCTAACATGTGTTGTCACCTGAGGTATTGATCTTAGCCATTCTGATTGGTGTAAGGTGGAATCTCAGGGTCATTTGATTTGCATTTCCCTGATCACTAATGACTTTGAACATTTCTTTAGGTGCTTCTCAGCCATTTGAGATTTCTCCTGTTGTGAATTATCTGTTTAGTTTTATACTCCATTTTTTTTCCATTGGGTTGTTTGGTTTTTTGGTGGTTAGCTTCTTGAGTTCCTTATATATTTTGGATATTAGCTCTGTATCGCATGTGGGGTTGGTGAAGATTTTTGCCCAATCTGTAGGTTGCCTATTTGTCTTATTGACTATGTCCTTTGCCTTACAGAAGCTTTCCAATTTGATGAGGTTCTACTTATCAATTCTTGATCTTAGAGCATTAGGCATTGTAGTTCTGTTTAGAAAATGTGGCCCTGTGCCAATGTGTTTGAGGCTTTCCCCCACTTTCTCTTCTTTTAGATCCAGTATATCTGGTTTTATGTTGAGGCCCTTGATCCACTTGGACTTGAGCTTTCTGCAAGGTGTTAAATATGGGTCTAATTTCATTTTTCCACATATAGACAGTCAGTTAGACCACCACCATTCATTGAAGATGCTTTATTTTTAATTGTATATTTTTGGCATATTTTTCAAAGATCAAGTGAAGATAAGTGTGTGGTTTTATTTCTGGGTCTTCAATTCTATTCCATTGATCAACATATCTGCCTCTGTACCAATACCATGCAGTTTTTATCATTATTGCTCTGTAGTAAAGCTTGAGGTCAGGGATGGTGATTCCCCCAGCTGTTCTTTTATTGTTAATTGTTTTCGCTATTCTGTTTTTTTTTTTTTTTTTTTTTTGCCTTTCCAGATGAATTTGGTAATTGCTCTTTCCATGTCTTTGAAGAATTGTGTTGGAATTTTGATGGGGATTGCATTAAATATATAGATTGCCTTTGGTAGGATGGCCAGTGTTACTATGTTAATTCTGCCAATCCATGAGCACGAGAGATCTCTCCATTTTCTGAGATCTTCGATTTCTCTCTTGAGAGATTTGAAGTTATGGTCATACAAGTCTTTCACTTGTTTGGTTAGAGTTACCCCAAGATATTTTATACTATTTGTGGCTATCATGAAGGGAATTGTTTCCCTAATTTCTTTCTCAGCCTGGTTTATTGTTTGTATAAAGAAAGGCTACTGATTTATTTGAGTTAATTTTATATCCAGCCACTTTGCAAAAGTTGTTTATCAGCTGGAGAAGTTCTCTGGTAGAATTTTTTGGGTCGCTTATGTATACTATCATATCATCTGCAAGTAGTGATACCTTTATTTCTTCTTTACCAATTTGTATTTCCTTGATCTCTTTTTGTTGTCTTATTGTTCTAGATAACACTTTGAGTACTATATTGAATAGATATGGGGAGAGTGGGCATCCTTGTCTCATTCCTGATTTCAGTGGGATTGGTTCATGTATGTCTCCATTTAATTTGATATTGGCTGTTGGTTTGCAGTAAATTGCTATTATATTGAGTTATGTGCCTTGAATTCCTGATCACTCCAGTACTTTTAGCATGAAGGGGTGTTGCATTTTCTCAAATGCATTTCCTGCATTGTACTGGCTAGTTTTGTGTCAACTTGACACAGCTGGAGTTATCACAGAGAAAGGAGGTTCAGTTGAGGAAATGCCTCCATGAGATCCAACTGTAAAGCCTTTCCTCAATTAGTGATCAAGGGGGAAAGGCCCCTTGTGGGTGGGACCATCTCTGGGCTGGTAGTCTTGGGTTCCATAAGAGAGCAAGCTGAGCAAGCCAGTAAACAACATCCCTCCATGGCCTCTGCATCAGCTCCTGCTTTCTGACCTGCTTGAGTTCCAGTCCTGACTTCCTTTGGTGATGAATAGCCTCCACAAAGGACGCATGGTCAATAGTCATGTAGGCAATTGCCCAAGCTTCTGACCTTCAGGCTAAACTCCTCCCCAGTTACCTAGCAACAGAGAAGACTATAAAAAGGGCTGTTCATCCCCACCTCACTCTCTTACACTCTTACTTGTCTCCTTCTTACCCCTCACCACTCTAACCTTCTCTCTCCTCTCTTTGTCTTCTTCTCTCCTCTCTCCTCTCTTCTCTCTCTTACTCTTTCTCTCTAGCCCCTCTCTCTAGCCTCTCTCTCTCTCTCCTCCCTTCTTTCTTCCCCCCTGCATTTCTATAACAAAGCTCTTAAACCATAGAGAGTCTCTGTTCCATCAAGATCCGCTGCACTCACTCTCGAAGGTGTTGGAAACTTCTTCCCTCATCCCTCTCTCCTATAACCCTGAAGCTTTATCAAGGTAGCTCCGAGGTCTCCAGGTAGGGTTGCCCCTGGCCACCCTATGAAGAAAGGGATAGAGGAATGGGATAGAGGAATGCCCACCCAGGGATGAGTGGAAGGTAGTTAGCAGCCCTCCCATGCCTGACTGACCAGAGAATCAGTGGAACTCTGATGGGGTGTGGGCTTTTCCCTTCCCCCTCTTCCCAGGGTCCCCCTTTTTAGTTCCCAACAGAAAACCATCCATTTCATCTAGATTTTCCAGTTTTGTTGAGTATAGACTTTTACAGTAGGATCTGATGATTTTTTGAATTTCCTCCATTTCTGTTGTTATGTTTCCCTTTTCATTTCTAATTTTATTAATTTGGATACTGCCTCTTGGCTCTCTAGTTAATTTGGCTAGGGGTTTATCTACTTGTTGATTCTCTCAAAGAACTAGCTTTTGGTTTTGCTGATTCTTTGTATTGTTTTCTTTGTTTCTATTTGGTTGATTTCTGCCCTGACTATTTCCTGCCTTCTACTCCTCTTGGGTGAGTTACCTTCCTTTTGTTCTAGAGCTCTCAGATGTGCTGTTAGTATAAGATCTTTCCAGGTTCTTCACCAGGGCACTTAGTGCTATGAACTTTACATTTAGCACACTTTCATTGTGTCCCATAGGTTTGGGTATGATGTGTCAACATTTTCATTAAATTCCAGGAAGCCTTTAATTTCTTTATTTATTTCTTCCTTGACCAAGTTATCACTGAGTAAAGAGTTGTTCAGTTTCCACGTGTATTTGAGCTTTCTGTAGTTTGTGCTGTTATTGAAGACCAGCCTTAGGCTATGGGGATCTGATAGGATGCATGGTATTAGTTCCAAGAGGTGCTGAAAAGAAGGCGTATTCTTTTGTTTTATGGTGAAATGTTCTGTAGATATCTGTTAAATCCATTTGGTTCATAACTTCTCTCTTAGTTTCATTGTGTCACTGTTTAGCTTCTGTTTCAATGACCTGTCCATTAGTGAGAGTAGGGTGTTGAAATCTCCCACTTTTATTGTGATTTGAGTTTTAGTAAAGTTTCTTTTATGAATTTGGATGCTCTTGCATTTGGGGCATAAATGATCAGAGTTGAACTTTTCTCTTGGTGGATTTTCTCCTTGATGAGTATGAAGTGTCATTCTTCATCACAACTGATAACTTTTGTTTGAAACTCTACTTTATTGGCTATTAGTATGGCAACTCCTGCTTGTTTCCTGGCACCATTTGCTTAGAAGACCCTTTTCCATCCTTTTACTCTGAAATAGTGCCTGTTTTTTGTTGAGGTGTATTTCTTGTATGCATCAAAATGCTGGATCTTCTTTGTATATCCAGTCTGCTAGCTTATGTCTTTTTATAGATGAGTTGAGTTCATTAATATTGAAAGATATTAAAGAGAGATGAGTGTTGGTTCTTGATATGTTTGTTTTTGTAGGTGGCTGTACTGGCTAGTTTTGTGTCAACTTGACACAGCTGGAGTTATCACAGAGAAAGGAGCTTCAGTTGAGGAAATGCCGCCATGAGATCCAACTGTAAGGCATTTCCTGAATTCGTGATCAAGGGGGAAAGGCCCCTGTGGGTAGGACCATCTCTGGGCTGGTAGTCTTGGGTTCTATAAGGGAGCAGGCTGAGCAAGCCAGGGTAAGCAAGCCAGTAGAAAACATTGTTCCATGGCTTCTGCATCAGCTCCTGCTTTGTGACCTGCTTGAGTTCCAGTCCTGACTTCCTTCAGTGATGAACAGCAATATGGAAGTGTAAGCTGAATAAACTCTTTCCTCCCCAACTTGCTTCTTGGTCATGATGTTTGTGCAGGAATAGAAACCCTGACTAAGACAGTGGCTTTATGTGCTTCTGGCTCTCTGCTTTTGACTTTGTTGTGAGATGCTTAATATCTTGTCCTTTCTTTTGTGCAGGTATTCTCCTTGTGTTGGAATTTTCTGTCCAGGATCCTCTGTAGGGCTTGGTTGGTAGATAGGTACTGTTTGAATTTGGTTTTGTCCTGGAATATTTTTTGTTTTTCCATCTATGATGATTGAGAGTTTTGCTGGGTATAATAGCCTGGGCTGGCATTTGTGTTCTCTTAGAGTCTGCATGACCTCTGACCAGGCTCTTCTGGCCTTCATAGTCTCTGTTGAGAAGACTAGTGTAATTCTGATAGGTCTACCTTTGTATGCTACTTTGCCTTTTTTTTTTTTCTTGCAGCTTTTAATATTCTTTCTTTGCTCTGTGCATTTGGGGTTTTTATAATTATGTGATGAGAAGATTTTCTTTTCTGGTCCCATTTATTTGATGTTCTATAGGCTTCTTGTACCTTTATGGGCATCTCTTTATTTAGGTTGGGAAAGTTTTCTTCTATGATTTTGTTGAAGACAGTTTCAGGTCCTTTGAGTTGTAAATCTTTGTTCTCCTCTATTCTGATTATTCTTAGATTTGGTCTTTTCATTGTGTCCTGAATTTCCTGGATGCATTGAGTTAGGAGTTATATATATATATATATATTTTTTTGAATTTACTTTGACAGTTGTTCCAATCTTGACTACCATATCTTTTACACCAGAGATTCTCTGTTCTACATCTTATATTCTGTTGGTAATACTTACATCTATAATTCCTAACCTCTTTCCTAGGTTTTCCATTTCCAGGTTTGCCTCCATTTGTGTTTTATTTATTGCTTCTACTTCCACTTTTAGGGCTTGGATCACTTTATGCAATTCCTTCATCTATCTGTGCTTTCCTATATTTCTTTCAGTTAATTATTGATATCCTACTTAAAGGACTCTATTATCTCCATGAAATAGGATTTTAGGACAGATTTCTGATTTTCAGGTGTGTTGGTGTATTCAGGGCTTGATGTGGTGGGAGAACTGGATTCTGATGATTCCCATGTATTTTGGCTTCTGTTGCTTATGGTCTTGCATTTGCCTTTTGCCATCTAGATATCCTTGGTGTTTGTTGGTCTGGGTGACTGTATGGAATCTGCCACTTTTGTCCCTGGGTTGCTTCAGGTCTCCCAGTAGGCCTGTGACCCTGGCTGTATCAGACCACCTGTGGGGCCTTCTAACTAGGGGCTCTTCACAAGGTCAGAGAAGCTGCTGATCTGTTGCCCTGGCTGCAGTAAATCTTCTGGGAGGCCTTCAGAATGTTGGGTCCTCAGTGAAGCAATCAAGCTGTTGTCCAACTGCGCTTAATGCAGCCAATCTTCAACTGCTCTGAGAGTAGCAGATTCTCAACTCCTCTGAGTGCAGAGGGTCCTCAACTGCTCAACTGCTCTGAGTGCAGTGGGTCCAACTGTTCTGAGTGCAGCGTATTCTCTAGGATGAATCAGGATATGGTGTCTTCATGGGAGCAGACCAACAAGGAGTCTGCCCCAGCAGAAAGGACCAGGCAGAAGGAGTGGAAAGTACAGAAGGGGAGTGGTATTCGGGAGGATGGGGGTTTGGTGGGTGGTGGGCTCAAGTCCACCGGGCTTCCAGCAGCAGCTCTGGGATTTGGGGGGTGGGGTGGGGTTCTTACAAAGTTCTCTGAGTGCTGAGGGTTCTCTGGGATGGATCGGGATGTGGAGTCCTCACAGGAGCAGCTCTTCTTTTTTCTTTGTGCATGATTACTTAACAAACCATGACTGACAACAAACAGCAAACAACCAACAACCAAAAATCCACCCTGTCTGTCAGGGCCCTAGATTTTACATACCCTCTGAAAAGTCCCCAGAATTCCAAAAGTCACACAATTGTAGTAAGTATCTTCAGATGAAAATCATACTTCTTGTAGAGCATGAGGCAAATCATAGTCAACTGCTGTAAAGAATCTGAAGCAGCCTCATACCTCACACCAGAATTTAAAAGAAAACCATATTCTTATAATATTTCTGTGTTTTTAAAGAACCCCAAACTCTAAAATTGTCAGTACATTTTCCTTCTTCTGTTTTAAACCAGTAATTGAGTGGTGTGTAGTGGGAAATTATAAACAGAAGAAATTACTTTATATGTCTCTCTTGGACCTAAATTCATTGGACAAATGGCAACCCTTGACATATCACCCTAACTCCCAAGAAGCCTAGTCCTTAATTTTTGTTTATATTTAGAAGAAACATTACCTTTATACATGCCTAAAAATTGCTCATGATTTTGTTGTAAATGACCGTATTTCCCAAATAAAATTAAAACATCAAGCAGTTTGAGATCTGAAATCTTTAGTGGCTTGGTCACAGTCTTTTTGCAAAAACTGTATTTCCTGCAACTGAACAACTGGACATTTTTAGATTGAAGACATCTACCTACAGCTTGACCTAAGATATTAGCATGGTGCATGTTATAACCAATATCAGTCATATCCTTTGTCTTCTTGCCCATAGGCAGTGCCAAAGCCTTTAAAGGTCTAATAATTTTTTAACATTTGATAACAAATTTCCAAACATCAAGGTTTTTACCAACATCTGTCTTTCATCAAGGTTTGATACAGCTTTATTCACAGCTGAGGCTAATGTTTGTTCACCTCTCACTGGGGCTCATACTGCACAGAGGACCTTACCCCTTGTAATGGTTTGTATATGTTTTGCCTAGGGAGTGACACTGTTTGGAAGTGTAGCCTTGTTGGGGTGGGTGTGTCACTGTGAATGTGAGCTTTAATACCTTACTCCTTGCTGCCTGGAAGCAAGTATTCTGCTAGCAACCTTCAGACAGAGATGTAGAACTCTCAGCTCCTCCTGCACCATGACTGCCTGGATGCTGCCATGTTCCCACCTTGATAATAATGGACTAAACCTCTGAACCAGTAAGCCAGTTCCAATTAAATGTTGTCCTTTGTAAGACTTGTTTTGGTCATGGTGTCTGTTCATAGTAGAAAAACCCTAACTAAGACAGAAGTTGGCACGAGGAATGGGGTATTGCTGTGAGAGGCAAAACCATGTTTTTGTTCAGAAGAATGTGGATTTGGAAAGCAGTGGAATGCTTTAAATAGGTTTTAGGGCTATCTTAGGAATATGGAAGACTTTGTTACTGAGAGTGATTTAAATTGTGCAGACCTGTCCCAAGAGGTTTCAGTGGAGAATTTCAATATGTGGCCTAGAGACTGTTTTTGTGGTATTTTGGTGAAGAATGTGGCTACTTTTTTTTTTTTTTTTTTTTTTTTTTTTTACCTTGTATGACGAGTCTGCCTGAAGGTAAGGTGAAGAGACTCAGATTAACTGCGTTTATAAATGAAGTCTCAGAAACACCCACTTTATACTCTATTCTCTGGTTAATTCTCATGAAGAACATTTTAAACAAGTGTAGCAAACTGAGAAAGACAAAAATATAAAATATATGCTTGAGTCTTAAAGAGACACCAGGAAGTGAAATGGAATTGAATCCTATGTTCTAGGAGATAACAAATTAAGAGAGTAGGATTTTAGTTCAAGGTCCTACCCAGATAAGTTTAGATTCAGGTATGGTGTTACATGCCTTAAATCCTAGAATTATAGGAGACAGAGCCATGCAGATCTCCAAGTTCAAGGTCAATCTACAGAGCAAGTTCCAGGAAAGCCAAGCTTAGGCATAAAGGGAGTTGGAAAATAGAGAGCTGGTAAAAGAATCAAGGGAACCATGTTCCATCCCCAGCAAGCAGCAGAACATGGCAGATTAGGCCATGTGGCTCTGGATTTAGAGTGAAAAATAGAAGGTACTACTGAGACAATTGATGCTGGTTAGCTGAAGCTAAGAAATGAACTGTGATTAAGAAAAGACTAGGATCACTGAGGTGAAATGTTCTGGGAATTGTTTTCTAAGAGCACAAGGAAGCTATGTTCCAGAGATAACCAAGGTTATAGCTCATGCTGCAGCTAGATGTACATGGTAATGTGTAAGAATCACCCAGGTGGTACTGGTTTAGAAGACAAAGAAGGGATCATGGAGAGCAGATGAGGCTTGGCACTGTGAGAGGCCATGGAAAGTCATTGGTGAAGATGCAACCTCAGTTACAGTTGATCGCCCAGGACTGAAGGGGTCATGAAAAGGAGCTGAGTCTTGGCACTATGAGAAGCTATTGATGATGCCTATGAGAGGCTATTGATGAAGCCTAGTTGCAGTTGAAGACCCTAGTGTAGTGGAGATGCCAGTACCATGGGTTGATCACCAAGAATGGCAGCAGCAGTAGAGTGGATCAACCTGAGCTTAGAGCATTTCAGAGGGCAGAGCTGGAGAAGTGATGCCAGCCCTTTGAAGGAACACAGAGGATCATGTGTGGGTCCCAGACACTGAAACAAGAAGCTGTATCATTGAAGCTGCCTTAGAGACCCCCAAGATTTTAGAGATTACAGAGCCCTAGTATATATCCTGATGAATGCTGCTAACAGGGAGTGGAACTAACCCAAGAAAAGGTGAAAAAGGAGTGGAGATGTGAAGACCTTTTACATCAGACATGGAGATGTAGAGTTTGGAGTATGGCCAGCTAGTTTTCTGTCTTGCCTTGGGAATTATTGTTAAGTGATTAGATGAATCTCAGAAGAGACTTTGAATTTTGGACTTTTGACATTGTTGAGACTGCCATAGATTTTGGGGACTTTGGAAGTTAAAATAAATGTACTTTAAAAAAATTATGCCCTTCTGGTCAGCGCCAGCACTGGGTCACCTGGGTGCGGAGTTGGTGGACACCCCCAAGATCCCTAGAGGACCCTCCATGCAATCTTAGGACCTCTGGTGAGTGGAACAAAACTTATGTTCCAATCCAATCTCGCGGGACCTGAGACAGCATTAGGGAAGCAGAAAACCCGGCCTGACCAGGGTCACAAGTCCCTTCTGGTCAGCGCCAGCACCTGGTCATCTTAGGCACAGAGGCAGACACTCCCAAGGTCCCTAGAGGACAGCTTCTGAGGCAGACCCCAATTCGGGCTCCAGACATCCGGACACCTTCCCTGCCAGAGGAGAGGTATCCTCCCCACCCAGGAGGGCTTTTTCAGAGCACCTGGGGGAGCCATCTTGCTTCCCAGATCCCTCTGAGGATCCTAGTCTGCGCAGGTGAGAGTATGGACTACAGAAGCTAACAGCTTCTGGGACAGGCCGAAGCGACACGGCTTCTGAGAAAGGCCCTGCTTTGGGCCTTCATCTTCTGCGAGGAGGCAGGTCCGAATGCCAGAAATCTGTGCACCTTCCCTGCAAGAGGAGAGCTTGCCTGCAGAGAGTGCTCTGACCAGGAGAGAGCTGGTCTCCCATGTCTCATGTCCCATGGTGATAAAGGCTAACAGAATCATGAGAGGAACAAGCTCTAACCAGAGACAACTATAACAACTAACTCCAGAGATTACCAGATGGTGAAAGGCAAACATAAGAATCTTACCAACAGAAACCAAGACCACTCACCATCATCAGAATGAAGCACTCCCACCTCACCCAGTCCTGGGCACCCCAACACACCAGAAAAGCTAGACCCGGATTGAAAGGCATATCTCATGATGATGGTAGAGGACATCAAGAAGGACTTTAATAACTCACTTAAAGAAATACAGGAGAACACTGCTAAAGAGTTACAAGTCCTTAAAGAAAAACAGGAAAACACAACCAAACAGGTGATGGAAATGAACAAAACCATACTAGACCTAAAAAGGGAACTAGATACAATAAAGAAAACCCAAAGTGAGGCAACACTGGAAACAGAAACCCTAAGAAAGAAATCTGGAACCATAAATGCGAGCATCAGCAACAGAATACAAGAGATGGAAGAGAGAATCTCAGGTGCAGAAGATTCCATAGAGAACATCAGCACAACAATCAAAGAAAATGCAAAATGCAAAAAGATCCTAACTCAAAACATCCAGTAAATCCAGGACACATTGAGAAGACCAAACCTATGGATAATAGGAGTAGATGAGAATGAAGATTTTTCAACTTAAAGGGCCAGCAAATATCTTCAACAAAATAAGAAGGGCCGGGTGGCTCATACCTTTAATCCCAGCACTCCAGAGGCAGAGGCAGGCGAATTTCTGAGTCTGAGGCCAGCCTGGTCTACAAAGTGATTTCCAGGACAGCGAGGGCTATACAGAGAAACCCTGTCTCAAAAAACCCTTTAAAAATAAAAAAAAATATAGAAGAAAACTTCCCATACCTGAAGAAAGAGATGCCAATGAACATACAAGAAGCCTCAGAACTCCAAATACACTGGACAAGAAAAGAAATTCCTCCCGACACATAATAATCAGAACAAATGCACTAAATATAAAGACAGAATATTAAAAGCAGTAAGGGAAAAAGGTCAAGTAACATATAAAGGCAGGCCTATTAGAATTACACCAGACTTCTCACCAGAGACTATGAAAGCCAGAAGATCCTGGACAGATGTTATACAGACACTAAGAGAACACAAATGCTAGCCCAGGCTACTATACCCAGCCAAACTTTCAATTACCGTAGATGGAGAAACCAAAGTATTCCACGACAAAACCAAATTCACATATTATCTTTCCATGAATCCAGCCCTTCAAAGGATAATAACAGGAAAAAAAAACAATATAAGGATGGAAACTGCACCCTAAAAGTAAGAAAGTAATCCTTTAACAAAACTAAAAGAAGACAGCCACAAGAACAGATTCCCAACTTTAACAACAAAAATGACAGGAAGCAGCAATTACTTTTCTTTGATTTCTCTTAACATCAATGGACTCAATTCCCCAATAAAAAGACATAGACTAACAGACTGGCTACACAAACAGGACCCAACATTTTGCTGCTTACAGGAAACTCACCTCAGGGAAAAAGACCTACACTACCTCAGAGTGAAAGGCTGGAAAACAATTTTCCAAGCAAATGGTCTGACAAAACCAGCTGGAGTAGCCATTCTAATATATATATAAAATGGCTTTCCAACCCAAAGTTATCAAAAAAGACAAGGAGGGCACTTCATACTCATCAAAGGTAAAATCATCCAGGAGGAACTCTCAATTCTGAATATTTATGCTCCAAGTACAAGGACAGCCACATTCATTAAAGAAACTTTAGTAAAGCTCAAAGCACACATTGCACCTCAAACAATAATAGTGGGAAATTTCAACACCCCACTCTCACCACTGGACAGATCCTGGAAACAGAAACTAAACAGAGACACGTGGACACTAACAGAACCATTATGAAATAAATGGTTTTAACAGATATCTGAAGAATATTTTATCCTAAAACAGAAGGATATACCTTCTTCTCAGCAACACATGGTATGTCCTCCAAAATTGACCATATAATTGGTCACAAAACAGGCCTCAACAGACACAAAAATATTGAAATTGTCCCATACATCTTACCAGATCACCACGGACTAAGGCTGATCTTCAATAGCAGCATAAATAAGAGAAAGCCAACATTCACGTGGAAACTGAACAACACTCTCCTGAATGATACCTTCATCAAGGAAGGAATAAAGAAAGAAATTAAAGACTTTTTAGAGTTTAATGAAAATGAAGACACAACATACTCAAACTTATGGGACACAATGAAAGCAATCCTAAGAGTTTAACTCATACCCCTGAGTGCCTCCATAAAGAAACTAGAGAGAGAATACACTAACAGTCTGACAGCACACCTAGAAGCTCTAGAATGAAAGGAAGCCAATTCACCCAAGAGGAGTAGACGGCAGGAAAATAATAAAACTTAGGGCAGAAATGAACCAAGTGGAAACAAATAGAACTATACAAAGAATCAACCAAACCAGGAGCTGGTTCTTTGAAAAATCAATAAGATATATAAACCCTTAGCCAGACTAACTAGAGGGAACAAGGACAGTATCTTAATTAACATAATCATAAATGAAAAAGGAGATATAACAACAGATCCTGAGGAAATCCAAAACATCACCAGATCCTATTACAAAAGGCTATACTCAACAAAACTGGAAAACCTGGAAGAAATGGACAACTTCCTAGACAGATACCAGGTACCAAAGTTAAATCAGGATCAGATTAATGATCTTAACAGATCCATTTCCCCTAAAGAAATAGAAGCAGTCACCAATAGTCTCTCAAATAAAAAAAGCCCAGGACCATGAATTTAGTGCAGAGTTCTATCAGACCTTCAAAGAAGACCTAATTCCAACTCTTCTCATACTCTACCCAATTCAATCTATGAAGTCACAATTACTCTGATACATAAACCACACAAAGATCCAACAAAGAAAGAGAACTTCAGACCAATTTCCTTTATGAATATAGATGCAAAAATACTCAATAAAATTCTTGCAGACCAAATCCAAGAACACATCACAACGATCATCCATCATGACCAAGTAGGTTTCATTCCAGGGATGCAGGGATGGTTTAATATGCGGAAATCCATCAATGTAATCCACTATATAAATAAACTCAAAGATAAAAATTCCATGACCATCTCATTGGGTGCTGAGAAAGCATTTGACAAAATCTAACACCCCTTCATGATAAAAGTCATGGAAAGATCAGGAACTCAAGGCCCATACCTAAACATAATAAAAGCAATATACAGCAAAACAGTAGGCAACATCAAAGTAAATGGAGAGAAGCTGGAAACGATCCCACTAAAATTAGGGACTAGACAAGGCTGCCTACTTTCTCCCTCCCTATTCAATGCAGTACTTGAAGGCATAGCCAGAGCAATTCGACAACAAAAGGAGCTCATGTCGATACAAATTGGAAATGGAAGAAGACAAAATATCACTATTTGCAGATGATATGATAGTATATATAAGTGACCCTATAAAGTTCACCAGAGAACTCCTAAACCTGATAACCAGCTTCAGTGTAGTATCTGGATATAAAATTAACTCAAACAAGTCAATGGCCTTTCTCTACACAAAGGATAAACAGGCTGAGAAAGAAATTAGGGAAACAACACCCTTCACAATAGTTACAAATAATATAAAATACCTTGGTGTGACTCTAACTAAAGAAGTGAAAGATCTGTATGATAAGAACTTCAAATCTCTGAAGAAAGAAATCAAAGAAGATCTCAGAAGATGGAAAGATCTCCCATGTTCATGGATTGGCAGGATCAATATAGTAAAAATGGCTATCTTGCCAAAAGCAATCTACAGATTCAATGCAATCCCCATCAAAATTCCAACTCAATTCTTCAACAAATTTGAAAGGGCAATTTGCAAATTCATCTGGAATAACAAAAAACCTAGGATAGCAAAAACTCTTTTCAATGATAAAAAACCTCTGGTGGAATCATTATGCCTGACCTAAAGCTGTACTTCAGAGCAATTGTGATAAAAAACAAAAACAAAAACAAAAACATGGTACTGGTATAGCAACAGACGAGTAGACCAATGGAATGGAATTGAAGACGCAGAAATGAATCCACACACCTATGGTCACTTGAACTTTGACAAGGGAGCTAAAACCATCCAGTGGAAAAAAGACAGCATGTTCAACCAATGGTGCTGGCACAACTGGCGGTTTTCTTGTAGAAGGATGCAAACTGATCGATTCTTATCTCCTTGTACTAAGGTCCAATCTAAGTGGATCAAGGAACTCCACATAAAACCAGAGACACTGAAACTTATAGAGGAGAAAGTAAAGAAAAACCTCGAAGATATGAGCACAGGGGAAAAATTCCTGAATAGAACAGCAATCATTTGTGCTGTAAGATCGAGAATGGAGAAATGGGACCTCATGAAACTGCAGTGCTTCTTTAATTCAAAGGAAACTGTCAATAAAAGAAAAAGGCCACCAACAGATTGGGAAAGGATTTTTACCAATCCTAAAACTGATAGGGGACTAATATCCAATATATATAAAGAACTCAAGAAGATGGACTCCAGAAAATCAAATAACCCCATTAAAAATGGGGCTCAGAGTTAAACAAAGAACTCTCACCTGAGAAATACCAAATGGCTGAGAAGGACCTGAAAAAAATGTTCAGCATCCTTAATCATCAGGGAAATGCAAATCACAACAACCCTCAGATTCCACCTCATATCAGTCAGAATAGCTCAGATCAAAAATTTAGGTGACAGCAGATGCTGGCAAGGATTTGGAGAAAAAAAAATAACATTCCTCCAGTGTTGGTGGGTTTGCAAGCTTGTATACACACTCTGGAAATCAGTCTGGTGGTTCCTCAGATAGTTGGACATAGTACTACCGGAGGATCCAGCAATACCTCTCCAGGGCATATATCTAGAAGATGTTCTAACTGGTAAGAAGGACATATGCTCCACTATGTTCATAGCAGCCTTTTTTATAATAGCCAGAAGCTGGAAAGAACCCAGATGTCCCTCAACAGAGGAATTGATATAGAAAATGTGGTACATTTATACAATGGAGTACTATTCAGCTATTAAAAAGAATGAATTTATGAAATTCCTAGTCAAATGGATGGACATGGAGGATGTCATCCTGAGTGAGGTAACCTAATCACAAAAGAACTCACATGATATGGACTCACTGATAAGTGAATGGACATTAGCTCAGAAACCAAGAATACCCAAGATACAAGATACAATTTCCAAAACACATGAAACTCAAGAAGAACGAAGATCAAAGTGTGGGCACTTTGCTCCTTTTTAGAATTGGGAACAAAACACCTATGGAAGGAGTTATAGAGACAACGTTTGGAGCTGAGACAAAGGATGGACCATCTAGAGACTGCCACACCAGGGGATCCATCCCATAATCAGCCTCCAAATTCTGACACCATTGCATACTCCAGCAAGATTTTGCTGAAAGGACCCTGAGATAGCTGTCTCTTGTGAGGCTTTACGAGTGCTTGGCAAATACAGAAGTGGACGCTCACAGTCATTTATAGGATGGAACACAGGGCCCCCAATGTAATAGCTAGGGTAAGGACCCAACAGCTGAAGGGGTCTGCAACCATATAGGTGGACCAACAATATCAACTAACCAATATCCCCAGACCTCCTGTCTCTAGCTGCATATGTAGCAGAAGATGGCCTTGTTGGCCATCATTGGGAAGAGAGGCCCCTTGGTTTTGCAAACTTTATATGCCTCAGTACAGGGGAATGACAGGGCCAAGAAGTGGGAGTGGGTGGGTAGGGAATGGGGGGGGAGGTTATGGGGGACTTTTGGGATAGCATTTGAATATAAATGAAGAAAATACCTAATAAAAAACCCAATCATTTACATAATCATGGGATCGGTTGCGACATATTTCCTATACCAGTATTGTTGCCACCAAGAGCACTCAAGTGTTGAGACATTCTTTCTTTTATTCAAGAATTGTTTTTTTTTGTTTTGTTTTGTTTTGTTGATGCCTGACACACAACAGGCATAATGCTAAAGACACAATGGTGAATGAAACACTCTATCACACAGAGGTGATTAATAATCATAACTAATTGGGTAATAAACAAATGGGAAAATGAGGTTGGAGAAAAAAATTCCACCAGAGAACTTCTAAACCTGATAAACAGCTTCCGCGTGGTAGCTGGATATAAAATTAACTCAAACAAATCAGTGGCCTTTCTCTACACGAAGGTTAAACAGGATGAGAAAGAAATTAGGGGAACAATACCCTTCATAATAGTCACAAATAATATAAAATACCTTGGTTTGACTCTAACTAATGAAGTGAAAGATCTGTTTGACATGAACTTCAAGTCTCTGAAGAAAGAATTGAAGAAGTACTCAAGATGGAAAGATCTCCCATGCTCATGGATTAGCAGGATTAATATAGTAAAAATGGCTATCCTGCTGAAAGCAATCTACAGATTCAATGCAATCCCCAGCAAAATTCCAACTCTATTCTTCACTAACTTAGAAAGGGCAATTTGCAAATTCATCTGGAATAACAAATTGCCTAAGATAGCAAAAAATATTGTCAACAACAAAAGAACCTCTGGTGGAATCACCATGCCTGACCCCAAGCTGTACTACAGAGCAATTGTGATTAAAAACTGCATGGTACAGAGACAGACAGGTAGATCAATGGAATAGAAGTGAATATCCAGAAATGAACACACACCCCTATGGTAACCTGATCTTTGACAAGGGAGCTAAAACCATCCAGAGGAAAAAAGACAGCATGTTCAACAAATGGTGCTGGCACAACTGGCAGTTATCACGTAGAAGAATGTGAATTGATGCATTCTTATCTCCTTGTACAACGCTCAAGAATAAGTGGATCAAAGAACTCCACATAAAACCAGAGACACTGAAATTTATAGAGGAGAAAGTGGGGAAAACCTTTAAAGATATGGGCACAGGGAAACATTCCTAAACAGAACAGCAATGGCCTGTGCTGTAAGATCAAGAATAGATAAATGGGACCTCATAAAATTGCAAAGCTTATTTAGGGAAAAAGATACTGTCAATAAGACAAAAGGCCACCAACAGATTGGGAAAGGATCTTTACCAATCCTAAAACTGATAGGGGACTAATGTCCAATATATACAAAGAGCTCAAGGAGCTGAACTCCAGAAATTCAAATAACCCCATTAAAAAATGGGTTATAGAGCTAAACAAAGAATTCTTAACCGAGGAATACCAAAGGGCTGAGAAGCACTGGAAAAAATGTTCAACATCCTTAATCATCAGGGAAATGCATTTCAAAACAACCCTGAGATTCCACCTCACACCAGTCACAATGGTTAGGATAAAAAATTCAGGTGGCAGCAGATGCTGGCGAGGATGTGGAGGAAGAGGAACACTCCTCCATTGTTTGTGGGATTGCAAGCTTGTATAACCATTCTGCAAATCAGTCTGGTGGTTCCTCAGAAAACTGGACATAGTACTACTGGTAGATCCTACAATACCTCTCCTGGGCATATACTCAGAAGATGTTTCAACTGGTAATAAGGACACATGTTCCACTATGTTCATAGCAGCCCTATTTATAATAGCTAGAACCTGGAAAGAACCCAGTTGTCCCTCAACAGAGGAATGGATACAGAAAATGTGGTACATTTCACAATGGAGTACTACTCAGGTAGTAAAAAATGAATTTGTGAAATTCTTGGGCAAATGGAAGTATGTGGAGGTTATCATCCTGAGTGAGGTAACCCAATCACAAAAGAAGTCATTAGATATGCACTCACTAATAAGTGCATATTAGCCCAGAAACCTAGAATACCCAAAATACAACTTCCAAAAACACAAGAAAATCAAGAAGGAAGACCAACTTGTGCATGCTTCATTCTTCCATAGAATATAGAGAATAAAATTTTCATGGAGTGAGTTGCAGAGACTAAGTTTGGAGCTAAGATGAAAGGTTGGACCATCCAGAGACTGCCCCACCTGGGGGTCCATCCCATAATCAGCCACCAAAGGCAGACACTATTGCATACACCAGCAAGGTTTTGCTGAAAGTTCCCTGAGATAGCTGTCTCTTGTGAGGCTTTGCCAGTGCTTCTCAAATACAGGAGTGGATGCTCACAGTCATCTATAGGATGGAACACAGGGCCCCAATGTAGTAGCTAGAGAAAGTACCCAAGAGCTCAAGGGGTCCGCAACCCTATAGGTGGACCAACAATATGAACTAACCAGTATCCCCAGAGCTCATGTCTCTAGCTGCATATGTAGCAGAAGATGGCCTTGTTGGCCATCATTGGGAAAAGAGGCCCCTTGGTTTTGCAAACTTTATATGCCTCAGTACAGGGGAATGACAGGGCCAAGAAGTGGGAGTGAGTGGGTAGGGGAGCAGGGCAGGGGGAGAGTATAGGGTACTTTTGGGATAGCATTTGAATGTAAATGAAGAAAATATCTAATAAAAATATGTCAAAATGAATAAATACTTACTAGACATTAAAAAAAAAAAAAAGAGCATGGCAGCTTCCAGAAAGGCATGGTGCAGGAGTTACTAAGAGTTCTACATCTTCATCTGAAGTCCACTAGGTGAAGACTGAGTTCCAAGATGCCTACCCCCACAATGACAATCTTCCTCCCACAAGCACACAACTTCTGGCCAAGGATACTGTATTAGTCAGGGTTCTCTAGAGTCACAGAACTTATGGATAGTCTCTAGATAATAAAGGAATTTATTGATGACTTACAGTCGGCAGCTCAATTCCCAACAATCGTTCAGTCACAGCTGTGAATGGAAGTCCAAGGATCTAGCAGTTACTCAGTCTCACGCAGCAAGCAGGCGAAGGAGCAGGAGCAAGAGCTAGAGCTAGAGCTAGACTCCCTTCTTCCAATGTCCTTATATTGTCTCCAGCAAAAGGTGTAGCCCAGATTAAAGGTGTGTTCCACCACACCTTTAATCCCAGATGAAAGGCATAGCCCAGATTAAAGGTGTGTTCCTTAACTCGGAGATTCAATCTTCTGGAATCCATAGCCACTATGGCTCAAGATCTTCAAACCAAGATCCAGATAAGGATCTCCAAGCCTCCAGATAAGGGTCACTGGTGAGCCTTCCAATTCCGAATTGTAGTTCATTCCAAATATTGTCAAGTTGACAACCAGGAATAGCCACTACAATCCACCCCTTGTCAACTTGACACAAATAATATCTCATGTTCACATGAAACAATAACAAGGTTGTAAATACGCCTAACATGATATAACTATCCCTCGTACAATCGCAAACGCATTAGTAAATTTACAATGGGCATTCATATTACTTTATAATCCTCGTTTCTGCAACTGGTTACGTGGCCTTAATTGGTATTTATAACTACCTTCCTCTACTACCCATTCTGTATTTCCTTCACCTTCAGCCAGCACCTCAGCAGGTCTTGGCTCTTTTCCTGGAGGATTGACCCATACCTTCATTCCTGATGGGTCTGCGTCCTTTGTCATCCTGCTTGGATTAGGCTGTTGTAGTTTCCCATTGACTTTAATCACAGGACATGGTAGTACTAAGAGACGCCCTAAGGGATCTCCTGCACTCCAGACATAATCTTGCTTACCACCATTGTGAAGAGGTAATCCAATTTCCCCATGGTAATCTGGATCTATCACCCCTCCTAACACTGTTATTCCTTTTTTAGCCTGTTGGTTTAAGGGCATTAGAAGCCCAAAATGACCAGGGGGAAGTCTGAGCTTCCAGTTCAATGAAATGTTTGTTGTAGCTCCTGGTAGGAGCACTCCCCTCTCTGGAGCCAAAACTTCTAAGCCAGCAGAACCTAGAGTTATGGGGACAGGAAGCAAAAATTTTCCTAGAGGGTCACTAGGAGTGATAGTAAGTGGAACTATTCCGTTTTCCACCCCTTGATTCCTGGACCCATGAATCCTGGCTATGGGTGAAACTGTACCATATATCGAGCGCTGATTCAAAGCATATACTGCCTTCTGAAGAACTCTGCCCCAGCCTTCCAAGCTGTTACCACCTAATTGGCGCTGTAACTGCGTCTTCAAAAGGCCATTCCATCTTTCTATCAGCCCAGCTGCTTCAGGATGATGGGGAATGTGGTAAGACCAGTGAATTCCATGATCGTGAGCCCACTGTCGTACTTCTCTGGCTGTGAAATGAGTTCCTTGGTCAGAAGCAATACTGTGTGGAATACCATGACGATAGATGAGGCATTCTGTCAGTCCGTGAATGGTGGTTTTAGCAGAGGCATTACGTGCAGGAAAGGCAAATCCATAACCAGAATAAGTATCTACTCCAGTAAGAACAAAACGCTGTCCTTTCCACGAAGGAAGTGGTCCAATGTAGTCAACCTGCCACCAGGTTGCTGGCTGGTCACCTCGAGGAATGGTGCCATATCTGGGGCTCAGTGTTGGTTTCTGCTGTTGGCAGATCTGGCAATCAGCAGCAGCAGTAGCCAGGTCAGCTTTGGTGAGTGGAAGCCCGTGTTGCTGAGCCCAAGCATAACCTCCATCTCGACCACCATGACCACTTTGTTCATGTGCCCATTGAGCAATGACAGGGATGGCTGGGGAGAGAGGCTGACTGTCCACAGAACGGGTCATCTTATCCACTTGATTATTGAACTCCTCCTCGGCTGAAGTCACCTTTTGGTGAGCATTTACATGGGACACAAATATCTTCACATCCTTTGCCCATTTGGAGAGATCTATCCACATACTTCTTCCCCAGATGTCTTTCTCACCAATTTTCCAATTGTGATCTTTCCAAGTCCCTGACCATCCAGCCAATCCATTGGCTACAGCCCATGAGTCAGTGAATAATCGTACATCTGGCCACTTCTTCTTACAAACAAACTGTAATACCATGTGTACTGCCCGAAGTTCTGCCCACTGTGAAGATTTCCCTTCACCTGTGTCTTTCAAGGTTGTCCCAGAAAGGGGTTGTAATGCTGCAGCTGTCCACTTCTGGGTGGTACCTGCATAACGTGCAGAGCCATCAGTAAACCAGGCTCTAGTCTTCTCCTCTTCGGTCAGTTGATCATAGGGAACACCCCATGAGGCTATAGGTGCATGCTTGGCAGCAGATGGCATTGTAACAGGAGTAGAAACCATAGGCATTTGAGCAACTTCTTCATGTAACTTGCTTGTGCCTTCAGGACCTGCTCTGGCCCGATCACGTATATACCACTTCCATTTGATAATAGACTGCTGCTGTGCGCGTCCCACTTTATGACTTGCAGGGTCTGATAGTACCCAGCTCATGATGGGTAGTTCAGGTCGCATAGTGACTTGGTGTCCTATTGTCAGACGTTCAGTTTCCACTAAGGCCCAATAGCAGGCCAAGAGCTGTTTTTCAAAGGGAGAATAGTTGTCTGCAGATGATGGTAGAGCTTTGCTCCAAAATCCCAAAGGTCTTTTCTGCGATTCACCTACAGGGGCCTGCCAGAGGCTCCAAACAGCATCTCTATCAGCCACAGACACCTCAAGTACCATTGGGTCTGCTGGGTCATATGGTCCAAGTGGTAGAGCAGCCTGCACAGCAGCCTGGACCTGTTGAAGGGCCTTCTCCTGTTCCAGGCCCCACACAAAGCTAGCAGCTTTCCGAGTCACTTGGTAAATAGGCCTAAGTAACACACCCAAGTGAGGGATGTGTTGTCTCCAGAATCCAAATAGGCCCACTAAACGTTGTGCTTCTTTCTTGGTTGTAGGAGGGGCCAGGTGCAATAACTTATCTTTCACCTTAGAAGGAATATCTCTGCATGCCCCACACCACTGGACTCCTAAGAATTTCACTGAGGTAGATGGTCCTTGAATTTTGGTTGGATTTATTTCCCATCCTCTGATACGCATATGTGTTACCAATGAGTCCAAAGTAGTTGCTACTTCCTGCTCACTTGGTCCAATCAGCATAATGTCATCAATATAGTGCACCAATGTGATATTTTGTGGAAGATCCAAACGATCAAGATCCCTTCTAACTAAATTATGACACAGGGCAGGAGAGTTAATATATCCTTGAGGCAAAACTGTGAAGGTATACTGTTGGCCTTGCCAACTGAAAGCAAATTGCTTCTGGTGGTCCTTATGAACAGGTATTGAGAAGAAGGCATTTGCCAGATCAATAGCTGCATACCAGGTGCCAGGAGATGTGTTAATTTGCTCAAGTAACGAAACTACGTCTGGTACAGCAGCTGCAATTGGAGTTACCACCTGATTTAGTTTTCGATAATCAACTGTCATTCTCCATGATCCATCTGTTTTCTGCACTGGCCAGATAGGAGAGTTAAATGGAGATGTGGTGGGAACCACCACCCCTGCATCTTTCAAGTCCTTGATAGTGGCAGTAATTTCTGCAATTCCTCCAGGAATACGATACTGTTTTTGATTCACTATTTTCTTTGGCAGAGGCAACTCTAAAGGCTTCCATTTGGCCTTTCCAACCATAATAGCCCTCACTCTACAGTTCAGGGAACCAATATGAGAATTCTGCCAATTTCTGAGTATATCTATCCCAATTATACATTCTGGAACTGGGGAAATCACCACAGGATGTGTCCGGGGACCTACTGGACCTACTGTGAGTCAGACATCAGTCAAAACTCCATTAATTACCTGCCCTCCATAAGCCCCTACTTTAACTGGAGGGCCACAATGTTTCTTGGGATCCCCTGGGATCAGTGTCAACTCAGAACCAGTATCCAGCAGACCCCGAAAAGTCTGATTATTTCCTTTTCCCCAGTGTACAGTTACCCTTGTAAAAGGCCGTAGGTCCCTCTGGGGAAGAACTGGAGAAAGGGTAACAGCAAAACCTTTGAGTGTCTTATCAAGATCCTTCCTCAGAGGAACCTGGCCACCCCTTCATTCAAGGGGTTCCGGATCTGCAAACTGTCTCAAGTCTGGAAATTGATTCACTGGCCGAGATTGCTGTTTACCACGATCTAATGTAGCCTTTCTTTCATTTGTTTGAGAATTTTTCTGCTTATACAGATCAAACAAATATGCAGTAGGCTTCCTATGTATTTCATTCCTGGAAACACCATGATTGATTAGCCAGTACCAAAGGTCCAAGCGAGTCATGCCATTATAAATTTCACCTCTCCTGTGCTGACCATTACTGGGTATGTTATTATAAACATTCTTTTGTCTACGCTGTCCATTATAATAACTAGGATCACCTTGTCTCCGGCGATTCAATGCTGCCACCTGGCCCTTGTTACCTCGGGATCCAACTAAACCCAGTGAATTTAATTCATCTAATTGAGCAGAAGCATCTCCAATGCTAAGATCTGGCACAAGGAAAAGGGAAAGAACAAAACCCTTCAAATGTGCTGGTGCCCCTCTCACCAATTTGCGTCTTATAGAGCTGGTGAAAGGCATATCTTCTGGACCTTCCCATTGTGGACAATTATGCTTTACACAATATATCCACTCTAGCATTGCAATTTCCCTAAGTCTTAAAATCCCTTCATCAACACTAAGCCACGGAATATCAGGCATCTCCAAGTCATTTCCAGTAGGCCATCTTTTGATAAACACCTCAGCCAACCATTCAAACAAACTTTTGACACCTTTTTTAACTATGCGAGCTTCCGTATTAAACCTAGAATCTCTACTCAGAGGACCCATGTCAATAAACTCAGCCTGCTCTAGTTTTATGTTCCTTCCACCCTTATCCCACACCCTTAAAATCCATTCCCACACATATTCACCAGGTTTCTGCTTGAATGAATTAGCAAACTCATTAAGCTCCTTAGTAGTGTAGCGAATTTCCTCATGGACTATACTTTCTACCTCCCCTCTAGGAGCCTGTTTTGCTTTGAGTCTGGTTACAGGTCTAGAAGAAACTATTGGTGGGCCGTGAGCAGACTCTGCAAAATTAATTTCCTCATGTGGGGAAGGCATTATTTCAAGAGGTGGGGCTGAGGGTACTACTTCCTCAGGTGGGGCAAACCCTTGAGAATCTGAGGATTCAAAATTCTCAGCTTCAACATGGTCTTCCCACACATCCCCGTCCCATGTTGTAGGATCCCATTCTTTGCCAATTAGAGCCCTTACTTTAACTGTCGACACACTCTGAGGCTGAGACTTGAATTTTCTCTGTAGTTCAGCCAACCTTACAATGAGAGTTTCTGTTTGATTTTCTGCAACTTGAGCTCTATTGCTACAAGAGAGAAGATTCTCCTCAAGGACACACTTAGCAACTTTTAGATCGTTTACTTGTGTCTGGAGCCTTTCGATTTTATCACACAACTCCTTCCTTTCATTCATCATTTTTTCCACAGATACTAAGAGCAGCCAGCCAGTAAAATCATTTTTCGATTTTTTCCCCATCTTGTAGAAAGCTTTGTGCACTGAATCACCTAATTCATTAAGAAAATCAAGGGCATTAGCTTCTTTAAGTTCGGAATATAGTTTCAACCATGGGTCTTCAAAATTCTCTGAGCTCCCAGGAGGGAGAGAATCTGGAGAGGTTTCAATATTTGAAAGTGCTGGTGGATCAACAAGCCAATTCCAGTATTTTAAAAGATTCATCCTTGTACTTCTGTTACTCTAGAACCACTCCTGGTACCAACTTCTGTATTAGTCAGGGTTCTCTAGAGTCACAGAACTTATGGATAGTCTCTAGATAATAAAGGAATTTATTGATGACTTACAGTCGGCAGCTCAATTCCCAACAATCGTTCAGTCACAGCTGTGAATGGAAGTCCAAGGATCTAGCAGTTACTCAGTCTCACGCAGCAAGCAGGCGAAGGAGCAGGAGCAAGAGCTAGAGCTAGACTCCCTTCTTCCAATGTCCTTATATTGTCTCCAGCAAAAGGTGTAGCCCAGATTAAAGGTGTGTTCCACCACACCTTTAATCCCAGATGAAAGGCATAGCCCAGATTAAAGGTGTGTTCCTTAACTCGGAGATTCAATCTTCTGGAATCCATAGCCACTATGGCTCAAGATCTTCAAACCAAGATCCAGATAAGGATCTCCAAGCCTCCAGATAAGGGTCACTGGTGAGCCTTCCAATTCCGAATTGTAGTTCATTCCAAATATTGTCAAGTTGACAACCAGGAATAGCCACTACAGATACTCAAACCACAACACTATCTATCCTTTTTTTTTCTTTAATATACTGTTAGAGTGTTGATCAGGAAGAAAAAAAGGTGGAGAAGGGTGGAAGAAAGATCCTTTATAGTAGCCAAATTTTAGCTACATTAGAGAATCAATCCATCAAGAAGAATGAAACCAAATCTCTGTATCTCACTGTGTACAAACTTCAACTGGGCCAGTGCCATTTTGATACCTTGAAGGATATCTTTCTTTGTATCAGGATTCCCTAACCTGATTTCTTCAGTCACCCAGGTAGTATACTGATATCTGAAGATTTAGAGCTAGGAACCACTCATATCTTGGTAGTCATTAATATCTGTTGAAGAATTCTGCTATTAAAGTTGTAGTCCACCATGCCAAAATAGGTCTCAAAGCTTGTTGTAAAGTGGAGTCTTACACGCGTTCGCGACCGGCCAGGAAAGACGCAACAAACCGGAATCTTCTGCAGCAAAAGCTTTATTGCTTACATCTTTAGGAGCCAGAGCGCAAGAGAGCAAGAGCAAGAGCAAGAAAGCAAGAAAAAGAACAAGAACAAGAAAGCAAGAGAAAGAATGGCAAAACCCCGTCCCTTTTAAGGAGAATTATCCTCCGCCTAGGACGTGTCACTCCCTGATTGGCTGCATCCCATCGGCCGAGTTGTCGTCACGGGGAAGGCAGAGCACATGGAGTGGAGAACTACCCTTGGCACATGCGCAGATTATTTGTTTACCACTTAGAACACAGGATGTCAGCGCCATCTTGCAACGGCGAATGTGAGGGCGGCTCCCCACAGATCCCCCTTTTCTTTTAATAAGAGCAATAGGCCACCCATATTAATGAGAGTGGAGATAGAGGTCAAATCCCCAGTGTGCAGGTAAAGGAGCCATACACATAACCTCCTCCCAGGCTCATCACCCAGAGGGGTCCTGGTCTGGTCCTGTGTCGTTTTTCCTGGGGAGAAGGACACTTGGACACTCAACCTTCTTGAAAGATGACATGTCTCCCTAGAATAGGCTCATATATGCCGCAGAGCCCTTCTACTGCAGTGCTTAGCCGTGCAACTCTCTCGGGCTGCTGAAGCACACTCACTCTATCCCGTGCAATGAGACTAGCCTCGTGGGGTGCAAGAGCTGAGTGGCCAGCGACCTATTGCTTAAGCATAGATATATCAGGGGAAGCACCATGTTCTAGAGCTGCAAGTGCCTGGGCAATAACCACCTTGTCTCTCCTAGTTTGGGCCTTAAGCTTACAGACCAACCAGAGAAGCAACACTAATCCACAGCAAAGTGTATCTCCAAATAATATCAATCCCACCCATTCCCATTCTTTAAAGAAGGAAAATGCTGAGGAGATCCAATTGGGTAACCCTTTGATCAGGGACAGGTCCAAGCACGTGGAGTTGACCTGAATAATGGCAATTCTCAATTCCCGAAGGGTCTGTTCAAATTCAGCCGTCCAATTCTGTAACATATACTGAGAAAGACTTTTTGACAAATTAGCTGCCCTAGTAAATTTCTCATACTGAATGGAAGTAACGCATAATGAGGGGTCCCCCAAGCTCCCGACAAACCCTGAGCCAGTCTTGTAAACCTTTGTTCTTTCTTGGGGCTATGGCCGCTCTGCATTCCTGTGTGGCTTGCTCATAAATGAGCTGTTTTACCAGAGGTCCGGCTTGCTCTGAATCTCCAAAAATACGCTCTGCTGCCTCTGTCATTCTGGCCACAAAATCTGAGAAGGACTCCTGAGGTCCCTGGACGATCTTTTCTAGTTGTCCAGTGGCTTCACCTGCTCGGGAGAGCGCCTTCCAGGCCCTAATAGCCGTCGAGGAAATTTGGGCATAAGCTCCCCAGTGGTAGTTTGTTTGATCAGCAGTATAAGCTCCCTGACCCGTTAACAAGTCAAAAGTCCAATCTCTCTGCTCTGGAGTCAAAGCAGCAGCGTTTGCTCGGGCCTGTGCTTGTGCAGCCTCTTGCCATAGAGCTCTCCATTCCATATATTTGCCCATACTAGGGAGAGCGGCTTTTGCAATCATTTGCCAGTCGGCAGGAGTTAGTGCCATGCCGGCAAGCCTGTCTAACTGCACCAAGGTAAAATTAGCATTGGTTCCATATTTACAGACCGACTCGGCAAGCTCTTTAATCTGCACATATTCTACCGGAGCGTGGACACGCCCACCCTCGGCTCCTTCAAAGACCGGAAATGCCTGTTGTATTTTCCTTTGTTCCTCCTTTGGAATGAACGAGTCTGTGCATTGCCTCTCTGTCCATTGCCTCTCTGCGCAGGGCTGACGCACTACGCAGGGCGGGGGCTCCGCATAGGGCGGAAGTGCACTATGACCTTGAAGCCGACTGCCCAGAGGCCGAGCAGCATGCTGGCCTTCGCCAGCCGCTTTTGGCTTTTTCCTTAACTGATTAGCTAGCATTTTATCTGGCTGGTACTTTTTTCTCTCATAACGAGCTGCTCCCTCCTCCAAGTCTGTTTCTTCAGAGGAGAATTCTTCATCTGATTCAGAGCTACTAAGAGCTGGCTCCTTGAGCTCATCTAGTGATGAGTATAGGCTCCTTCTCCTAGAGACCTCCGCTAATTGATCTTTTTTCTTTTCCTTCCTTCTAATCTCTCCCCAGGTATTCTTACCTGACCTAAACTTTTCCTCGGGTTCAAGACCCGTGGAAAGGCCTGTATAGTTATTTTGTGCACCATATTTCCTCTTTGCTCCTACTCTCTCTCCCCGCTTTACTTCTGATAGATTGCCCTGAATTTCATCCAGAATTTTCAGCCCTGCCTTAACCGCTTGATAACATGTGAAAAGGAACAAAAAGGCTCCTAACACTAGAAAAAGTTCAAGGCCAAACATACCTTGTAAAGCTATTTCCCACTTTACTTCTGATAGACTGTCTTGAATTTCGTTAGAAAGTTCAAGGCCAGACGTACCTTGTAAAGCTATTTCCCACTTTACTTCTGATAGACTGTCCTGAATTTCGTTAGAAAGTTCAAGACCAGACGTACCTTGTAAAGCTATTTCCCACTTTACTTCTGATAGACTGTCCTGAATTTCGTTAGAAAGTTCAAGACCAGACGTACCTTGTAAAGCTATACTTACGGGTACCCTGTTCCCCAGCTGAAGAGTTCTGAATTCACGCAGTTAAATCCTTCTCAACAGTCTGTGTTGCGGGAACACTTCATTACCACCGTTCCCCAGCTGAGGAGTTCTGAATCCAGGCTGGATCCTTCTCAACAGTCTGTTTTACGGGAACCTTTATGACCTTGACCCGCAGTTCTGGTTCTGGAATGAGGGATCTTCCTTGCGCTGGTGATGGTAAATTCCGTCCCGGGTTTTCTCGTCCCGGGATTTCTCGTCCCAGGTCTTCTCGTCCCGGGTCTCAGCACCAACTCTTACACGCGTTCGCGACCGGCCAGGAAAGACGCAACAAACCGGAATCTTCTGCGGCAAAAGCTTTATTGCTTACATCTTCAGGAGCCAGAGAGCAAGAGTACAAGAGTGCAAGAGAGCAAGAGAGCAAGAGAGCAAGAGAGCAAGAGAGCAAGAGAGCAAGAGAGCAAGAGAGCAAGAGAGCAAGAGAGCAAGAGCAAGAGCAAGAAAGCAAGAAAAAGAACAAGAACAAGAAAGCAAGAGAAAGAATGGCAAAACCCCGTCCCTTTTAAGGAGAATTATCCTCCGCCTAGGACATGTCACTCCCTGATTGGCTGCATCCCATCGGCCGAGTTGTCGTCACGGGGAAGGCAGAGCACATGGAGTGGAGAACTACCCTTGGCACATGCGCAGATTATTTGTTTACCACTTAGAACACAGGATGTCAGCGCCATCTTGCAACGGCGAATGTGAGGGCGGCTCCCCACAGTGGAGAACTTCCCTTCTCAGTGGGGTTTCCCTTTTTCTACTGGTCTTGGTTGGAAAGTGTTTCTGAGCACAGATGCTTGACTTTGTTTGGAGGATGACCCTGTGCAGAATTATCTGCAAATGCTGCATGACTCAGAACACCAGTTTTGCTCTAGCTTCCAGGCCACATGATAATTAGGTGTTGTGTTATGACTAGTCAGCCCTTTTGACCCATACTCCCAAGAGACTGTATATACCCTGCCCTGGAAAAATAATGTAGATCTGTCTCAGTGAAACTGTCTCTGAAAATCTTTCTATCATACTCATAGCCATATGAAACCTGCTTGCAGATTTTGCTCCTTTATCCCTTGTGGGCTGGTGGGCAATGGCCCCTGAGAAGGGAGACCCACAGATATATGTCTAACTGGGCCTAAGGTTTACTCAGTAGCAAGAAAATCATGTCTTAGAAAACCTATGACTATTGAGAACAGTGCATTGTACATCTAGCAGCCTGAAGATCAAAAGTGATCGGTAAAAAAAGTCATGAGACAACACAGAAAACATTTCTTATCACAGTGCCTTGAATAGAGCCATCAGAAAGATCTCTCTTTGAGTCATGACAGGCACTCTTCTATGCGAGTTGGTCAATGTCAGAAGAACTGGGGAACCAGGACTCTCTTACAGCAAAGGACTCTCTTACAGCAAAGGACTCTCTTACAGCAAAGGACTCTCTTACAGCAAAGGACTCTCTTACAGCAAAGGACTCTCTTACAGCAAAGGGTGCGGCTCCATTGGTCCTGAGAGGGCAAGGATTTGGCATCTTGAGAAAACTTTCAAATAGTCAAGAATATTTCTCCCAAAGTTGAAAAGAAGGTGCATATTCCAACTTAATTCATGACCTTAGAAAACTAAGCTTTAAAAATATTCTATAAAAATACCATAATATAATTTTATTTTTACATAGATTCTTCAACATCCTGTATACATTTTCTTCATATGGTTTCCCTTGAGCACTACCAGTGATGTGTTGAGCTGAAAACAATGCTCAATGTTCTCTGGAGGTGTGTTCACATGTATGTTGGAAGCAATATACATGAAAAGAGAGAGATCAGGTCACATGTAAACTCCTCATTAACAATGTAAGGCACTTGGTACTTGTCATGGGATGATGTGAATAAGAAATACATATTTCTTGATTATATGCATATGCCATAAAATTAATTGAAATTATACCTTGCTGTGGGTAATGTCAGTCACCATATTTGATCAGGGATAAAAATGCATTTCAAAGGAAGCTCTAGTCTGCCTTAAATACTAAGTCCTTAGTGCCTATTAGGCATTTGGCCTTTCTGATTTGCTCTCTGTTGCTTCTTTCATTGGGTTGGTGCTCTACAGTTCTGCATTCTTGTATCATTGCCAGATTATAATCCTTCCATTCACACCTAGATATTAGGAGCCAGAGTGGGGATGATAGTAAAAGGCTGCAAACATGTATCAGAGCTACTGTCAATTTAACATCCCTACACACTTTCTCCATTCTTTAGTGATTCTTCTATAAATACAAATTACACCTTTTACTAGCTCATTTTTACTAGAACACAAAATTCTCAGATTTTCACTGTCCTAGACACTGAAGTTTGATAAATCTTTTTTATTCTGGCATGACTAAAAGGTTCACAGTGCAGTGTCTGACATTTCAGATCATAGGAAGCACATCTTATATTCTCTTGTGGTGGTTGAGAGGAAAATCTAGGCTGATCTAACATCCCATGTAGTTTTCCACAGCTACAAGTACTTAAACTATATAGTCCTTTGAGAGGACATTTAGGGGTTAGGACTTAGATTGGAGTATGAAACACCTCTACACAAAGACAAATAACTAGTCATATCAATTTGAAGAGGCTATTCCCTGTAACAGCCTTGGTTGAAAAGGCTGAGGATTTTAAGAAGGACATTAATAACTCACCTAAATAAATGAAGGAGAATATGGTTAAACAGGTAAAGAGGAAGCACAAAAAATGCCTTAAAGAATTACAGGAAAACACTGCTAAACAAGTAGAAGACCTTAAAGAAGAAACACAAAAATTCCTTAAAGAATTACAGGAAAACACAAACAAAGAGGGGATGGAATTAAACAAAACCATCCAAGATCCAAAAACTGGAAGTAGAAAAAAGTAAAGAAAACACAAAGGGAGACAAAGCTGGAGATAGAAATCCTAGGAAAGAAATCAGGAACCATAGATGCAAGCATCAGCAACAGAATACAAGAGATGGAAGAGAGAATCTCAGGTGCAGAGATTCCATAGAAAAGATGGACACAACAATCAAAGAAAATGCAAAAAGATCCTAACTCAAAACATTTGAGAAATCCAGTACACAATGAGAAGACCAAACCTATAGTATATAGGATAGTAGGAGTAGATGAGAATGAAGATTTTCAACTTAAAGGGCCAGCAAATATCTTCAACAAAATTATGGAAGAAAACTTCCCTAACCCAAAGAAAGGAATGCCCCTGAACATAAAAGAAGCCTACAGAACTCCAAATAGACTGGACCAGAAAAGAAATTCCTCTCGACACATAATTATCAGAACAACAATGCACTAAATTAAGATAGAATATTAAAATCAGTAAAGGAAAAAGGTCAAATAACATATAAAGGCAAACCTATCAGAATTACACCAGACTTCTTGCGAGAGATTATGAAAGCCAGAAGAACCTGTAAAGATGTTATACAGACACCAAGAGAACACAAATGCCAGCCCAGGCTACTATATCCAGCAAAACTCTCAATTACCATAGATGGAGAAAACAAAGTATTGCATGACAAAACCAAATTCACACAATATCTTTCCATAAATCCAGCCCTTCAAAGGATAATAAAGGGAAAACACCAACACAAGTATGGAAATTACGCCCTAGAAAAAGCAAGAGAGTAGTCCTTCAACAAACCTACAAGTTAACAGCCACAAGAACAGAAGAACAACTCTAACAACAAAAATAATAGGAAGCAATAACGACTTTTCTTTAATATCTTTTAATATCAATGGACTCAATGCCCCAATAAAGAGACATAGACTAACAGATTGGCTACACAAACAGGACCCAACATTTTGCTGCTTATAGGAAACCCGCCTCAGGGAAATACAGACACTACCTCAGAGTGAAAGGCTGGAAAACAATTTTCCAAGCAAATGGTCCAATGAAACAAGCAGGAGTAGCCATTCTAATATCGAATAAAATTGATTTCCAACCCAAAGTTATCAAAAAAAAAAGAAAGAAAAGAAAAGGAAGGGCACTTTATACTCATAAAAGGTAAAATCTTCCAAGATGAACTTTCAATTCTGAATATCTATGCTCCAAATACAAGGGCAACCACATTCATTAAAGAAACTTTCGTAAAGCTCAAAGCACACATTGCACCTCACACAATGATAGTGGAAAGACTTCAAGACCCTACTCTCATAAATGGACTGATCCTAGAAACAGAAAATAAACAGAGACATATTGAAACTAACAGAAGTTATGAAACAAATGGATTTAACAGATATCTACAGAACATTTTATCCTAAAACAAAAGGATATACCTTCTCAGCACTTCATGGCACCTTCTCCAAAATTGACCATATAATTGGTCACAAAACAGGCCTCAACAGATGCAAAAATATTGAAATTGTTCCATGCATCCTGTCAAATCACCACAGACTAAGGCAGCTCTTGAATCACAACATAAATAATAGAAAGCCAAGATTCACGTGAAGCTGACCAACACTCTACTCAATGGTAACTTGGTCAAGGACGAAATAAAGAATGAAATTAAAGACTTATTAGAGCATAATGAAAATGAAGCCACAACATACCCAAATTTATGGGACATAATGAAAGCAGTCCTAAGAGGAAAACTCATGGCTCTGAGTGCTTCCACAAAGAAACTAGAGAGAGCATACACTAGCAGCTTGACAGCACACCTAAAAGCTCTAAAACAAAACTAAGAAAATACATACAAGAGGAGTAGACAGCAGGAAATCATCAAACTCTGGGCTGAAATCAACCAAGTGGAAACAAATAAAACCACTCCAAAAACTACCAAACAAGGAGCTGGTTCTTTGAGAAAATCAACAAGATAGATAAAGACTTAGCCAGACTCACTAGAGGCCCGAGGGACAGTATCCTAATTAACAAAATGAAAAGGGAGACATAACAACAGTACACGAGGAAATCCAAAATATTATCCATCAGGTCCTAGTACAAACGGCCTTACTCAACAAAATGGGAAAACCTGGATGAAATGGACAAATTTTAAAACAAATACCAGGTACCAAAATTAAATCAGGTTCAGATTAATGATCTAAACAGTCCCACATCCCCTAAAGAAATAGAAACAGTCATTAATAGTCTCCCATCCCCCAAAAGTCCAGAACCAGATGGGTTTAGTTCAGAGTTTTATCAGACCTTCAAAGAAGACCTAATTCTAATTCTCCACAAACTATTCCACAAAATAGAAAAAGAAAGTCGAAAAAAAAAGAAAGAAAAAAGAAAAAGAAACTGAAGGTAGTCTACCCAATTCATTCTATGAAGCCACAATTACTCTGATACCTAAACCACATAAAGACCAAACAAAGAAAGAGAACTTCAGACCAATTTCCCTTATGAATATCGATGCAAAAATACTCAATAAAATTCTTGCAGACTAAATCCAAGGACACATAAAAATGATCATCCATCATGATCAAGTAGTCTTCATTCCAGGGATGCAGGGATGGTTTAGTATATGGAAATCCATCAATGTAATCCACTATATAAACAAACTAAAGACAAAAACCACATGGATGTCTTGCTAGATTTTGAGAAAGCATTTGAAAAATCCAACACCCATTCATAACAAAAGTCTTGGAAAGATCAGAAATTCAAAGCCCATACCTAAACATAATAAAAGCAATATACAGCCATTCCAGTCGGTGCCAGCACCGGGTCATTTGGGTGCAGAGCCAGCGGACACCCCCAAGGTCACTAGAGGACTCTCCAAGCGATCTTAAGACCACCGGTGAGTGGAACACAACATCTGTTCCATTCCAATCGCATGGGACCTGAGACAGCATTAGGGAAGCAGAAAACCTGGCCTGACCAGGGTCATAACTCCCTTTTGTTTGGCGCCAGCACGGGGTCACCTTGGGCACAGAGTCAGTGGAGACCCCCAAGTTCCGTAGAGGACAGCTTCTGTGGAAGACCCTGTTTTGGACTCCAGACATCCAGGCACCTTCCCTGCCAGAAGAGAGGTGTCCACCCCTCCTGGGTGGGCTTTATCGGCCGGAGCACCTGGGGGAGCTATCTTGGTTCCCGGATCCCTCTGAGACTAGTCTGCACAGGTGAGAGTTTTCACTACAGAAGATAACATCTGGGACAGGCCCTGTTTCGGGCCTTCATCTTCTGCCAGGAGGCAGGTATGAATGCCAGATATCTGTGCACATTTCCTACAAAAGGAGAGCTTGCCTGCAGAGAGTGCTCTGACCACTGAAACTCAGGAGAGAGCTAGTCTCCCATTTCTGGTGATAGAGGCTAACAGAATCATGAGAGGAACAAGCTCTAACCAGAGACAGCTATAACAACTAACTCCAGAGATTACCAGATGGTGAAAGGCAAACATAAGAATCTTACTAACAGAAACCAAGACCACTCACCATCATCAGAACGAAGCACTCCCACCTCACCCAGTCCTGGGCACCACAACACACCCGAAAAGCTAGAACCAGAGTTAAAAGCATATCTCATGAGGATTGTAGAGAAAATCAAAAGGACTTTAATAACTAACTTAAAGAAATACAGGAGAACACTGCTAAAGAGTTACAAGTCCTCAAAAAAACAAAACAAAACAAAACAAAAACCCCAGGAAAACACAACCAAACAGGTAGAAGTCCTTAAAAAAAAAACAGGAAAAGACATCCAAACAGGTGATGGAAATGAACAAAACCATACTAGGTATAAAAAGGGAAGTATACACAATAAAGAAAACCCAAAGTGAGGCAATGCTGGAGATAGAAACCCTAGGAAAGAAATCTGGAACCATAGATGTGAGCATCAGCAACAGAATACAAGAGATGGAAGAGAGAATATCAGGTGCAGAAGATTCCATAGAGAACATGGGTGCAACAATCAAAGAAAATGCAAAATGCAAAAAGATCCTAACTCAAAATATCCAGGAAGTCCAGGACACAATGAGAAGTCCAAACCTACAGATAATAGGAGTAGATGAGAATGAAGATTTTCAACTTAAAGGGGAAGCAAATATCTTCAAAAAATTATGGAAGAAAATGTCCCCAACCTAAAGAAAAAGATGCCCATGAACATACATTAAGCCCACAGAACTCCAAATAGACTGGACCAGAAAAGAAATTCACCCCAACACATAATAATCACAACAACAAATGCACTAAAAGAGATAGAATATTAAAAGCAGTAAGGGAAAAAGGTCAAATAACATATAAAGGCAGGCCTATCAGAATTATACCAGACTTTTTACCTGAGACTATGAAAGCCAGAAGAGCCTGGACAGATGTTATACAGACACTAAGAGAACACAAATGCCAGCCCAGGCTACTATACCTAGCCAAACTTTCAATTACCTTAGATGGAGAAACCAAAGTATGCCATGACAAAACTAAATTCACACATTATCTTTCTATGAATCCAGCCCTTCAAAGGATAATAACAGTAAAAAACCAATACAAGGATGGAAAGCATGCCTACAAAAAGCAAGAGAGTAATCCTTCAACAAACCTAAAAGAAGACAGACACAAGAACAGAATGCCAACTTGAAAAAAAAATAATAGGAAGCAACAATTACTTTTCTTTAATACCTGTTAATATCAATGGACACAATTCCCCAATAAAAGGACATAGACTAACAGACTGGCTACACAAATGGGACCCAACATTTTGCTGCTTACAGGAAACCCTTCTCAGGGAAAAAGACAGATACTAACTCAGAACAAAAGACTGAAAAACAATTTTCCAAACTAATGGTCCAAAGAAAAAAGCTTGGGTAACCTTTCTAATATTTAATAAAATCGACTTTCAACCAAAAGTTATCAAAAAATACAAGGAGGGACACTTCATACTCATCAAAGGTAAAATCTTCCAAGAGGAACACTCAATTCTGAATATCTATGCGTCAAATGCAAGGGCAGCCACATTCATTAAAGAAACTTTAGTAAAGCTCAAAGCACACATTGCACCTTACACAGTAATAGTGGGAGACTTCAACACACCACTTTCATCAATGGATAGATTGTGAACACAGAAATTAAACAGGGACACAGTGAAACTAACAGAAGTTATGAAACAAATGAATTTAACAGATATATACAGAACATTTTATCTTAAAACAAAAGGATATACCTTCTTCTCAGCACCTCATTGTACCTTCTCCAAGTTGACCCTATAATTGGTCACAAAACAGGCCTCAACAGATACAAAAATATTGAAATTGTCCCATGCATCCTATCAGATCACCATGGACTAAGGCTGATCTTCAATAACAACATAAATAATAGAAATCCAACATTCACATGGAAACCGAACAATACTTCTCAATGATACCTCGGTCAAGGAAGGAATAAAGAAAGAAATTAAAGACTTTTTAGAGTTTAATGAAAATGAAGCTACAACATATCCAAACTTATGGGACACAATGAAAGCATTTCTATGAGGAAAACTCATAGCTCTGAGTGATTCCAAAATGATACTAGAGAGAGTACACACTAGTATCTTGACAACACACCTAAATGCTCTAGAACAAAAGGAAGCAAATTCACCCTAGAGGGGTAGATGGCAGGAAATAATCAAACTCAGCAGCGAAATCAATCAAGTGGAAACAAGAGGAACTTTTCAAAGAATCAACCAAATGAGGAGCTGGTTCTTCAAGAAAATAAACAAGATAGATAAACCCTTAGCCAGACTCACTAGAGGGCACAGGGAAAGCATCCTAATTAACAAAATCAGAAATGAATAGGGAGACATAACAACAAATCCTGAAGAAATCCAAAACACTATCAGATCCTTCTACAAAAGTCTATACTCAACAAAACTCGAAAACCTGGATGAAATGGACAAATTTTTAGATAGATACCAGGTACCAAAGTTAAATCAGGATCAGGTTAATAATCTAAACAGTCCTATTTCCCCTAAAGAAATAGAATCAGTCATTAATACTCTCCCAACGAAAAAAAGCCCAGGACCAGATGGGTTCAGTGCACAATTCTATCACCTTCAAATAAGATCTAATTCCAGGTCTTCACAAACTATTCCACAAAATAGAAGCAGAAGGTACTCTACCCAATTCATTCTATGAAGCCACAAATACTATGATACCTAAACCACAAAAAGACCCAACAAAGATAGAGAACTTCAGACCAATTTCCCTTGTGAAAATTGATGTAAAAATATTCAATAAAATTCTCGTTAACCGAATCCAAAAACACATCAAAACAATCATCCATCCTAAGTAGGTTTCATTCCAAAGATGCAGGGTTAGTTTAATATATGGAAATCCATCAATGTAATCCACTATATAAATAAACTCAAAGAAAAAAAAAAACCACATGATCATCTCATTAGATACGTAGAAAGCATTTGAAAAAAAAAATCCAACACCATTCATGATAAAAGTCTTGGAAAGATCAGGAATTCGAGGCCCATACCTAAACATGATTAAAGCAATCTACAGCAAGCCAGTAGTCAACATCAAAGTAAATGGTGAGAAGTTGGAAGCAATCCCACTAAAATCAGGGACTAGACAAGGCTGCCCACTTTCTCCCTACCTATTCTACATAGCACTTGAAGTCCTAGCCAGAGCTATTCAACAACAAAAGGCGATCAAGTCAATAAAAATTGGAAAGGAAGAAGACAAAATATCACTTTTTGCAGATGATCTGATAGTATATATAAGTGACCCTAAAAATTCCACAGAGAACTCCTAAAGCTGATAAACAGCTTCAGTGAAGTAGCTGGATATAAAATTAACTCAAACAAGCCTTTTTCTACACAAAGGATAAACAGGCTGAGGAGGAAATTAGGGAAACAAAACCCTTCAAGATAGTCACAAACAATATAAAATGCCTTGGTGTGACTCGAACTAAGGAAGTGAAAGATCTGTATGATAAGAACTTCAAGTCTCTGAAGAAAGAAATCAAAGAAGATCTCAGAAGATGGAAAGATCTCCCATGCTCATGGATTGGCAGGATCAATATAGTAAAAATGGCTATCTTGCCAAAAGCAATCTACAGATTCAATGCAATCCTCATCAAAATTCCAACTCAATTCTTCAACAAATTAGAAAGGGCGATCTGCAAATTCATCTGGAATAAGAAAAATACCTAGGATAACAAAAACTCTTCTCAATGATAAAAGAACTTCTGGTAAAATCACCATGCCTGACCTAAAGCTGTACTACAGAGCAATTGTGATAAAAACTGCATGATATTGGTATAGAGACAGACAAATAGATCAATGGAATAGAATTGAAGATCCATAAATGAACCCACACACCTATGGTCACTCGATCTTTGACAAGGGAGCTAAAACCATCCAGTGGAAAAAGAGACAGCATTTTCAATCAATGGTGCTGGCACAACTGGTGGTTATCATGTAGAAACATGCGAATTAATCCATTCTTATCTCATGTTCAAAGCTCAAGTCCATGTGGATCAAGAAACTCCACATAAAACCAGAGACAGTGAAACTTATAGAGGAGAAAGTGGGGGAAAACCTTCAAAGAGATAGGCACGGGTGAAAAATTCCTGAATAGAACAGCAATGGCTTGTGCTGTAAGATTGAGAATCAACCAATGGAACCTCATAAAATTGCAAAGCTTTTGTAAGGCAAAAGGCACTGTCAATAAGACAAAAAGGCCACCAACAGATTGGGAAAGGATCTTTACTGATCCTAAATCAGATAGAGGATTAATATCCAATATATATAAAGAACTCAAGAAGATGGACTCCAGAAAAATAAAAAACCCTATAAAAATGGGGTACAGTGCAAAAAATGAATTCTCAACTGTGGAAACTTGAATGATCGAAAAGCACCTAAAGAAATGATCAACATCCTTAGTCATCAGGGAAATGCAAATCAAAACAACCCTGAGATTCCAGCTCATTCCAGTCAGAATGGCTCAGATCAAATATTCAGGTGACAGCTGATGGTGGTAAGGATGTGGAGAAAGAGGAACACTCCTCCATTGTTGGTGGGATTGTAAGCAGATACAACCACTCTGGAAATCAGTCTGGTGGTTCTTAAAAAAATTGGACATAGTACTACTGGAAGATTCAGCAATACCTCTCCTGGGCATATACCTAGAATATGTTCCAACTTGTAATAAGGACACATGCTCTACTATGTTCATAACAGCCTTATTTATAATAGCCAGAAGCTGGAAAGAATCCAGATGTCACTCAACTGAGGAATGGATACAGATAATGTGGTACATTTACTGTACATTATAATACAATACTACTCAGTAATTAAAAACAATAAGTTTTTGAAACTCCTAGGCAAATGGATGTATCTTGAGGATATCATCCTGAGTTAGGTAACCCAGTCACAAAAGAACACACATGATATGCACTCACTGATAAGCTGATATTAGCCCAGAAACTTAGACTACCCAAGATACAATTTGCAAAACGTATGAAACTCAAGAAGAAAGAAGACCAACGAGTGGCTACTTCATTCCTTCTTAGAAGGATGAACAAAATACCCATGGAAGGAGTTACAGAGACAAAGTTCAGAGCTGAGATGGAAGAAAAGACCATCCAGAGAGTGTCCCTCGTGGGGATCCATCCCATATACAACCATCAAACCCAGTCACCATTGCATATGTCAGCAAGATTTTGCTGACAGGACCCTGATATAGCTATCCCTTGTGAGGCTATGCCAGTGCCTGGCAAATACAGAAATGGATGCTCACAGTCATCTACTGAATGGAACACAGGGCCCCTAATGAAGGAGTTAGACAAAAAAATCCAAGGAGCTAAAGGAGTCTGCAACCATATAGAAGGATCAAAAAATATGAACTAACCAGCATTCCCCAGAAATGTGTCTCTAGTTGCATATGTAGCAGAGGATGGCCTATTCAGCAATCAATGGGCGGAGAGGCCCTTGCAAAGATCATATGCTTCAGTACAAGGGAATTCAGGAAGCGGGAGTGGGTGGGTTGTGGAGCAGGGCGGGGGGAGGGTATAGGGGCTTTGGGGATAGCATTTGAAATGTAAATGAAGAAAACATCTAATAAAAAAAGAAGTTAGGAGCATAACATCTGGACTAAAAAAAAATGTGATTTTTCTCTTCAGTGACTCTCTAATGTGGGATCACTCAGGAGCACATAGGCCACAGAATAAACACAACAGCTGGGATGGGGTACTACAGGCCTACATCTGCACCCAGGAGGTGGGGCTCTTCTGCAGCCCTCTGTGCACTGGTCTTGCAAGGAGAGATCTGGTCTCCCAAGAGTGCTGACACAAGCTTAAAGACTCACAGGAGGAACAAGCTCCAGCAAGAGACAACAAAAACATTTAACGCCAGAGATGACCAGATGGCGAAAGGCAAACACAGGAAACTTACCAACACAAAGAAAGATTAATTGGCATCATTAGAATCCGGTTCTCTCATCGCATCATGTCCTGGATACTCCAACAAAATGAGAAAGGAAGATTCAGATTTAAAATCATATCTGATGATGCTGGTAGAGGTTTTTAAGAAGGACATAAATAATTCCCTTAAAGAATTACAGGAGAAAACAGAAAAACAGGTAGAAGCCCTGAAAGAGGAAACAAAAATCTCTTAAAGAATTACAGGAAAAGACAACCAAACCGATAAAGGAATTGAACAAAACCATCTAGAATCTATAAATGGAAGTAGAAACAATACAGAAATCACAAAGGGAGACAACTGTGGAGAGAGAATTCCTAGGGAAGAAATCAGGAACCATAGATTTGAGCATCAGCAACAGAATACAAGAGATGGAAGAGAGAACCTCAGGTGCAGAAGATTCCATAGAAAACATGGACTTAACAATCAAAGGAAATGCAAAATGCAAAAAGATCCTAACTCAAAACATCCAGGAAATCCAGGACACAATGGGAAGACCAAAACTATGGATAATAGGGATAGATGAGAATGAAGATTTTCAACTTAAAGGACTAGTAAATATCTTCAACAAAATTAAGAAGAAAACTTCCCTAACCTTAAGAAAGAGATGCCCATGAACATACAAGAAGCCTACAGCCAAATAGACTGGACCAGAAAAGAAATTCCTCCTGTAACATAATAATCAGAACAACAAATGCACTAAACAAAGAATATTAAGAGCAGTAAGGGAAAAAGGTCAAGTAACATATAAAGGCAGACCCATTAGAATTACACCAAACTTCTCACCAGAGACTATAAAACCCAGAGTATCCAGGACAGTTGTCATACAGACCTTAAGAGAACACAAATGCCAGCCCAGGCTACTCTACCCAGCAAAATACTCAGTTAGCATAGATGGAGAAAACAAAGTATTCCATGATAAAACCCAATTTACACAGTATTTTTCCATGAATCCAACCCTTTGAAGGATAATAAAGGAAAAACTCAACACACAGAGGGAACCTACACCCTAGAAAAGGCAAGAAAGTAATCTTTCAATGAACCAAAAAGAAGTTAGCCACATTAGCATGAACCCAACTCTAAGAAGAAAAATAACAGGAAGCAACAATTACTTTTGCTTAATATCTATAATATCAATGGACTCAATTCCCCAATTAAAAAACAGAATAACAGAATAGCTATGTAAACAGGACCCAACATTTTGCTGCATACAGGAAACCCACCTTAGGGTAAAAGACAGACACTACCTCAGAGTGAAAGGCTGGAAAACAATTTTTCAAGCAAATGTTCCCAAGAAACAAGCTGGAGTAGCCATTTTAATTTTGAAGAAAATTGACTTTCAACCTAACATTATCAAAAAAGAAAAGGAAGGTCAAGAATTGACAAATGGTACCTCATAAAATTGCAATGCTTCTGTAAGGCAAAGGACACTGTCAGTAAGACAAAAAGACCACCAACAGATTGGGAAAAGGTCTTTACCAATCCTAAATGCAATAGAGGACCCTTGGTCTTATGAAGTTTCTATGCCCCAGTACAGGGGAATGCCAGGGCCAGGAAGCAGATGTGGGTGGATTGGTGAGTAGGGGTAGAGGGGAGGGAAATGGGGGAGGGGGGGTCATGGGGAAACCGGAAAGGGCGATAACATTTGAAATGTAAAGAAAGAAAATATCTTAAAAAAAAAAAAGGAAAAAATAAAGTTAAAGGCAACAGACAAGTGGGTAAGGAGGTCAGACACATAAAGCTAAAAGGAAAGAAAGAGTGGAAGCAGCAACACAGATAAATGTTATGCCTCTCATTACTGAGTCTTTGGACCACTTCCTGTGGATTCTCTAAATTACTTTCAAATTCCAAGTCTTATGTTCCAAAGATATGTTTGTCTTTGTACATAAATTAGACACTCAGACAATCAGTTTGGCTATGGTTGCTGCCTGGCAGGAGACTACAGTACAAGCAATTTTTTCACAGCACTAAAGTTATAAGGAATGTTTTAAGCATAAGTTGTCTTTAAAAAGACTGTCCAAAATTAGAGGCATAGACAGTCAAATTGTTCCCCTAGGGTCTGTCCTCATTGCAGGAGGGTCAAGATGCTCAGATTAAAAGATATTTACATTTGAGTAAATGCAAAGTTCAGAGTAGCCTCAGAGAAGCTTGTGTGAAGTTTCTTGTGTTTTTCAAACCATGCCTAAGGAAGTTCTTGGGACCTCACCTCTCCCTGCCTTCAGGGGAATTTCTTTTTAGCTAAATGACCTTGCTTCAGATCTACCCAGGTGTTGTTCATAATAAAGTTTAAATTCAAAATTTATAAAAGGTCAATTAGGCTATAGAACTTATGAAGGCATTACAAGCTGGCTTGCCTACTCCATATAAAGTTATCATAGATTTGAAAGTTTGTTCTTTCCTTTACATCCTGTTAATTGTAAAGAGTTTGCTTCTAGTGAACTGGTGACCATTAAAAAATTTTGCCTCTAGGTATGGCTAGTATAGCTTTACATTATGTAAGAAGAATTTTTATTGTCTCTGCTTCAATACAAGAAGCTAAGAGTTTGAATCTTTCAGTGTGTATTGTTTCTTAAATGAAAGGTAATTTATTAGCACATTCTTCTAAAGAAACATTTACTTCAAATCTTTGCTGTCACATAATGAACTTTAAAGTTCTAGAGAATAGCTGTTGCTCCATAAAAGAGATTCAGAGGCAATATCTTTTTTAATAGTTAGGATTTTAGTTATCCTAGAAAAATTGTGGCACAAGAAAATTTAAGAAAAAAGGGATGTTGCTTATTACAAATTATTTTGAAAGCTTCCAGGAGATGTTAATTGGCTAAGACCTCACCTTAAACTCACCACAGGAGAACTTAGCCTTTGTTAGATGCTATCAAGTGAGATTCAAATCAACTGGTGAGAAACAAAAAAACTTTGTGAAAAGTAGAGAAAGCTGTGATCAATTGTTATTAATTATAATCAAGGGTAATCAAATATTAGCTGCTTAATTTGTCAAAGAGAACATTAATGTAGAATCATGTAAAGTTTTAACATCCTATTATGACGCTTAAATTTGGGTGCCAAAAACCTTGTTGCTGAGTGAGTGCCTTATAGTATTCTACAACCAGGCATACATATGCCTAGGTAAAGTGAAAGGATCCACTTATTGGCACATGGCATGATCCTGTTCAGGCACTTAAAATGGGGAAGAGGAGGCATGTTTCTGATTTGTTCCACAGAATGCTGCAGGAGTATGCTAGCTTCCAGAATGATTCTTGAGACAGGCTGACCTGTGAGTTCCTGAGTACCCTGACAGTGGTGACAGGAAAGCTGTATTGAGCACACAGAGAAGGAGGAATCCAGGAGAGCAGACACTTGCAAGCAAAATGAAGAAGCTTCCTATCTCCACTACAGACTACACTAAGGAGAACCAACCTGGTGCTGACTTAAAATAAAAACAACTAAAAGAGCTGACTCGTGAGGCAGAGGGATTGATACAGAGAATGGACAAGATATTTTTGTCAGAGACAATGTTTTTGGCCATTCAGGCCAACTCCCCTATAGCTGTGAAAGCTTGTGTGCCTTACCTATATGCTACATTGTTGGGTAATTTTGATAGAGTTAAGATTGAAAGAAAGATGAAATTTCAAGACCTGTAAGTCATATAAAGTACTCAGATTGCTGGTTGTTTGTGAGCCTAGAGGCTGCCTGGGGCTGAGAACAAAGAAGAACAAACCAGGGCACGCCCTGTCATTAAGGCATTCCTGGGAACAGCTTGACCATAAAGATAAAGAGGAATGTGAGGACATAACAGGGCTATCTGAACTGAGTCAACAACCATCTGTCCCAGTAACTCCCTCTGCCCATTGCCCTTTGACGCAGTTTAGAGTCATAAATTAACCAGATACTCTGCTAGCATTGATCCAACTCACAGAACCCTGACCTGCTAGTATTCTTTTGCGGATATGTAATCTTTCTGCTGATGTTTGAATAAGCCAATAGTGTGTCACTATGCTGAATTCCCTACCCCTAAGCCCTTTACCCCATAAAAAACCCTATCTTTCGAGCCTTGGGGTTGAATCCACTTCTCCTGCGTGAGATAGTTTCGACCCGGAGCTCTGCCATTAAACTGTCTCGTGTGTTTGCAGCAAGAAGGATTCTCGTGTTTCTTTGGGTGCACTCTCTCTCCCGAGACTAGACTGGGGGTCCCTGAAAGGGGGTCTGGGTCTTACAAGATCACCAATCTTGGCAAGTGTTTTCATATTAATTGTAATTCTTGCCAATTAACTAATTGTGTAGATCCTAACTTAGATAAGGAATCTGCTGTTATGATGTTGTTAAAAAGACCTGCTTATGTTTTGCTGCCTTTAGAGTTAGGAAATGGTCCTTGGTTTATAACTGCTTTAATTGCAATTTTAACTTCTTTTGCAGTATCTACAACAGCTTTAGTTCAGCAACTACATACCTCTCATTTTGTTATAAACTGGATGCAAAGGTTAATGCTTTAAAAAAAAAAACGGTAGGTTTAGCAATAGATTGAGATAGGATATAGCAAATATTAAGGCTAGGTTAACAGAATTTTTAGATATTAGCAGAAGCCATTTGGATACTTGGAACATTGATGAATTGGCAAGATATCTAAAGAATAACCTAAGTGCATTGAATCCCTTGGATTGGGTTCGCTATATAATCTTGCCTGCTATTATTATTGGCATTATCTTATTAGTAATTGTTGTGTTTTCACTCATCTTTAGAGTTCTTCTGAGATCTGTAGCTACCATGAGGTGGGACATTATGGAACTTTGTCTAAAAAATAAAAACAGGGGGAACTGCTACATCCACTCCAGTAGTGACAAGCGCAGCAGGCCCCAAAAACCTGGGTGCTGTCCCGAGGCTGTCACGGAAACTTAGTCTCCTGGAATCGTGGCATCCTGTATAATGAATGCTCCTTGCTTTAGTTGGTAAACAGATCTGTGTGCTTTCCATTAATATTGCTTTATTATAAGTGCCTCTATTTGACATATAGCTAAGTTAAAGTCTAGGCAGTCCTTGGTCTGATCCTGGGCATGAATAGCTAAGTCACTGCCCTACACAGGAATTTACCATTCTCTAGGAAGAAGGAAGTTTGTGATCTAAGGAGGAGCCAGAGTAGATACTTAGAACTATAGATAGCTGAGTTACACCCATATACAAGCATTTACAGTGGCCTAGGGGGTAGGTGGACTATACAATAGACTAGAATAGGAACTATGGCAAGGGCACAAAGCCCTTGCCCCTGGCTTCTATGATTAAATGGACCTTAGGTGGAGCTGTTTTTGATCCCAGTTGTTAACATTGGTTGATAACTAATTTTATCCCAGTTAGTTTCTGCCAGTCCTTTCGTGTTTGAGTTCCTCTGTTTTGTGTAAGAATCCAGTAACCTCACTGTACCTTGCCGGTGTGTCACCTAACTTCCCTATTTTCTTCTGTACAAAAAGCTTGATGCTCGATTTGACAAATTACATTCAGATCCAGCACACTATCCTATCTGAGTCTGTCTGTCAATTCCTGTCGACTCTATGCCCATCTGTCCAAACCCCTGATTCCCACGGATTGAGGGGGCCCAATTAGGCCCAGTCTGTGGCAGTCTGACTCCTTAAAACAGGCCAAACTGCCTGTGCTGAATTCATTTTGGAAATGGGTGGTGGAGGACTTTAGTGTTCTTTTAAATTTTTATTTTTAGTCTTTGAAAATAAACATGAATTCATTTAAAGAGAAAAATGACATGTTTTTAATTTGGCAAACTAGAATTTCCCCATAAGAATAGGGTCATTTTTTTTTGACCCTGTCTTTTACACACCCCCTTCTACTTAGGGACACTTTGAATAGAAGTGTAACTATTCACTGCAAGGAGTAGTATTTTAGAGCAAGTTCAAGAAAAGCTTCTTAATTCTTCCCAGGTACTTAGACCTCCATCTGGTAGCTGCTCCTAGCTTTTTAAGAGGGCCTTATTAGAGCAGAATGGTAATGGCCTTTTGACTTTCAGCAGAGATAATTGAGACACACAGTCATGTCTATAGATAGCATACACACATAGAAGTAAAGTTTTAAAATAGATAAATCAATTCCATTTTAAAATATAAAAAAAGATAGGACAAAACACAACTAACACAAGTTAGTACAGGGCTACAGCATCTTAAGCAGTATGTTCTTCTAGTTTTTATCTACTGTCTTAGAGCACTGGATATGGCACAAATACATGTGTGTGCCAGAAAAGTGTTGTACCACTGGGCTATAACACCAGCCCTTTACTTAAACTGTAATACAAGTAAACTCCAGTGATCACAGAGATATTGAATATGGGATGTTGCCTAAAAAATGTAAATAAAAAATATCTAATAAAAAAGAAAAGAAAAAGAGAAAAAAATTATGCATACTTACAAGATTCTGACCTGGAACTGAGAAACCCAATGAGAGACAAAGCAGTCACTTAACTCTGTGTAGGTTTGAGCAAAGGGATTTCTTAAGTTTCCAGAATAAAGACAGTGTGCTATGGAGGTGTGTGGAGAATGTGTAGAGTAAGAGTTGTTATCACTATGCAGATAGATGTCCAGGTAACCTCCCTTTGGAAATGTTTGTATGGGCTCCTTGCTATGCAGGAGTGGAGGTGGTAATATCACTTAAGAGGCCTCTGTCTTTGCCTTCCTAATGCAGATGCATGCAAATTTCTTCTTATGAAGAGACAGCTGTTTAGAGCCATTCCTATCCTCAGAGACATGCAGCATCTGAAAAACTTGAAATCTGACAAGAAACATTTGGGGTGGAATGTTTTACTCCCTCCAAATAGACCTCCTTCTCCCTCTCTGTACAAAGACAGTGAATTGGGAACAGGTGCTGAAGCTAATTTGAAACATAGACTACAAAATGTAACACTAATATATCACCCATGTTGGAAGCTAAAAGTTATTCTATTTTTTTAAATTACTTTTCCTGTTCAATAAGCCCTGGCTACACAGTCCTGAGCTAAATATTCATAAGCTGAAGCTTAGTTTTGTGAACCAACTTTTGACATGTTCAGGTTCACCCTACATCCTAAACTTTCACAATTCTTTGAACATGGCTTCCCATGATGTATTGGATAAAATATCATATTACACTACATGACTTCTAGAAAAACTGACTTAGCTTTTCATGGGGACACCAGTCTCCACTTGAGATAACCCTGGGAAGAAGGCACATCACCTGTGCAGGTCTGGACTGGCTCTCTGTACACTGATTTTCTTCTGGTGTTATAAAACAGGGTCTGGATATAGTGCTCTTATTCCTCAAAGCAGCTTTTTTTTATGGTCATTGCCATCTTGCACTGGTGGAAGTCCAGCTAGTTCCTGTAATAGTCCTTATAAACAGTTGAATGGCAGATGCAGCTGTCAAGATGGGCAATCTTGTAGTTCCTAGTTTTTGTTTTAGAATCTTTTACCAGAACTGATTTCTTGAGATGTCTTTGAACTAGTTCCCAACAGATGTGACCCTAGGGAAAGAGGCCTGATATGAAATGAAAACCAGCCTGAATTATCTATTTTTAAAATAACTTTTGTTTAAAGTTATTCGGGACTATGAGCCCCCAAAATCAAAACCAATTAACGAACTTTGTATGATTACACACACACACACACACACACACACACACACACACACACACACACACAAGCACACACACACGCAATGCACCCCACTGGTTCTGTTCTGTAAGGAAACCTACCTAATCCAAATATACACCAGGACTGATGCATAGGTACCATGCATTAGTGCCCTCCAGCCTTTCTTATTTATTAGGATTCTTACCTCATTTCCTAGATTGGACATCACATTGCAGTGTCAATTTTTACATATGTGTGTATGTATGAGTGTATACATATGATTTTGTGCATCTCTAACCTAAAAACTACAAATAAGAAACTCATATATTTGTATTTCTATGACTGGCTTACTTTGCTTAGTATGGTTACCTCATACTGCATCCCTTCTCCCTAAAACAATGTAACTTCATTTTCCTTAATGGATTACAAAGAAGTCCCATTGCATGTATCTGCCATGCTGTTTTTAGTCATTCCTCTGTTGTGGATGCTGGTTGGCTCCATAGCTTAACTACTATGAACAGTACTGTGATAAACTAATATGTAAGTATGACATTATAATGGAGGTAATTAACCAATAGGATATATATGGGTCATATGGTACATCTCTTGTTTCTCTTCCTTCCTTTCTTCCTTCCTTCCTTCCTTCCTTCCTTCCTTCCTTTCTTTCTTTCTTTCTTTCTTTCTTTCTTTCTTTCTTTCTTTCTTTCTTTCTTTCTTTCTTTCAGCAATCTCCATACTGACTTCCACAATGGCTGGCAAACTTTACAGTCCCATCTGTGGTATGCTCTGAGCTAATCTCATGTTTAAAGTTCATATAATTCTTCATATGGAGTCTCCCCAAGTCTGCTTCTCTTTTGGAAGGTGGTTACCTCTACTCAGTCAAATAGGGTCAGATCTGCCTCCCAAATTAGGCAATCAGGCCAGCATAAAACTCAGAGAAGACAGTTTAGTTTGACTAATTAGTTTGTATCCAATTCCCAGCAGCATTTTCAATACAATAGCCAGTCTCTCTCTGTCCAGCTCTCCCACTATTGTCAGAGAAGATGTGCATCATTGAACACAACTTGATCTTTATCCAACAGGTAGGAGTCAAATCCCAACATTATACCACAAAGAGTTGGTCCAATAGGTTGGGAAGATGGATTTTATGACTGCATCCACTCTGAATATTTTTCCTAGCCCTTAATTTACTAAAACAGAAATGATATTAGTTTGTCTCCAGAAAGTATTTTCTAGTTGTAATTTACAAATATAAAGCTGAGTTACAAATTTTCTCATTTTATGTTAAATCCAATGAAAAAGATAGTTCTATGGAGGAAAAATGTTTTATCCAACAGTTCTCTGGAAGTGGAAAGAAGATGACATTATTTCTCTTATCACTAACATCTACACTGAGAGTCCAAGAATCACAATGATTTAGAAAAGACCTTTGGATATAATTGTAGAACTGCTCTTGTATTAACCATGTCTTCTCAAATATCTGTTGCTACATACCCCAATATAATGAGTAAGAAATCTAATAGAACCCTGCTCTGCAGTAAGTTGGCCTTTAAATTACCATATACATAGGGTCCATTTTTCCACCTTCAACTCTAGATAAGGCAGAATCTTTTCAATTCTGGAATGTGATGTCTGAATATTATAAATTACATTGTTGAGTGTCTGTAGGTATTCCCTGTGGCACTTTATAACATATTGTTGTCATTTGAATGTTGCCATCCATAAGCCTTTCACAGGTTCTTATGAGTTCGCTGATAGTTGATATGTAACACTAACTATACACTTTGGGACCTCCATGTATGTGAATGGCAATACAAGAATTCCCAAGAGCAAGTTACAGCCAATGGAAATAAAGGTGAAAACCAGTGGCACTGATGGATGAGAAGCGAGCACCATTTATACATAAAATGTCACACCTTCTTATCTTCGATGGAAAGGTTTCTGGTTCATCTTTTCATGTAACTGGCTTTTGAAATTGCTGCAGCATTATCCATCTACATTATCCATGATGTATCCCAGACAGGCAGAAGTGTGTTAGCTTCTTGTAATTATTTTCTTTCCACACTGCAGGCTCCTCTGTGTCTTGCTATCACCCTCTTTAAAGCCCCTGCCACATCTCTGTTCCTCAGACTATAAATAACAGGGTTGAGCAAGGGGGTGAGGATGGTATAAAAGGCTGAGAAGATTTTATCTTTGAGTGGGGTGTGATAGGCTTGGGGAAGCATATAGGTGTACAAAGCAGCCCCATAAAACAATGTCACCACAATCACATGTGATGAGCAGGTGGCAAAAGCCTTCTTCCTCCCTTCTTCAGACTTTATGTGATGTACTGTGACCAGTATCTGGGCATAAGATGTGATCACCACAGAGAAGGGGACCAACAGCATTACAACACAGCAGATATACATCACCATTTCATATATGGCTTTGTCACCACAGGCCAGCCTCAGCATTGTGGGAGCCTCGCAGAAAAAGTGATTAATCTTGTGGGATGCACAGAATGGGAGACTCATGGTGATGGGAGTGAGAAGGAAACTGTCCAAAGCCCCACCGAACCAAGAGCTGGCCAAAATAAACCAGCAGACCCTCCGACTCATGAGGACAGGATAACGGAGCGGATTACAGATGGCCACGTAGCGGTCATAGGCCATAAGTCCCAGCAGGAAGAACTCGGCCCCTACAAAGCCCATGTAGAGAAAGTACTGGGCTGTACAGGCAGCAAAAGAGATGATCCCTTTGCCTACAATGTAATCAACCAAAATCTTAGGCACAATAGTGGAGATATACATCATGTCAATGAAGGAGAGGTGGCTGAGGAGGAAGTACATGGGGGTGTGGAGGTGAGGGTCTATGTGAATGAGAAAGATCATAACCCCATTTGCCAATATGGCCATGAAGAACGTGGCACATATGACACTGAACAGGAATCCTGAGGCTTTGTTGTGAGTAAAGAGTCCCACAAAGGTGAAGTCACTGGGAAAGGTTTTGTTTCCATCCATAGGTTTATACCTGAGCTGGAAGTATAAAGAGAGAAGGAGAAGTTATTGGAAATTACAAAGGTAAGAGGAATCATTACAAATGTATGAGACTCCTTTGTTGTCAAGTGCTTTCTGGGAAGTCAATTATAGTCTCTTTTTTGGTCATAGCTTCTTGTTGAAGAGTAATCTGACAATCAGGGTTCCTGGCATGAAATTGAGTGGATATTTGATAAATAGTTATTAATGCAAAAAATTGATTATTATTGTGTAGTATTTGGGCCCTATAGAGCTGCTGCTTCTCATCCTCCTCTTCCTCCTCCTCTTTCTCCTTCATGTATAGTCTGATTGCTTTAAATGTGCATTCAACATCAAAACAACAAATATTTTAAATTAATTTTATACAACCAAGTAATTTAGAACAATATTTGATCAGATGGTAAATTTTCTTCATAGTTTAAAAATGCACCAATTCAAGTCTGGAAATGAATTTGGCTTAGTAGATAAAACAGTCACCACCAAGTTTGATAACCCAAAATTAAGCCTCAGAACTCATGATTGAAGGAGAGAAGTGACTCCTGAAAGCTGTCTTCTGATGTCTACATGCGTGCCATGATACCCCCATAAATGATAAATAAATAAATGTAATAATACTTTAAAAAGAAATATAAAAGATTTTACCAATTACACTAGAAATAACCATGAAGCTGTGGACTCTATTGAAAACTATAAGCTATAGTGAGTGGGATAAAAATAACTCTCATTATTGACCATGCCTCTCAGCCAATTTCTTATTAATATACTGCTGTATTCTGTTTATGCACTGACATGTTTGCAATAATTTTGGTGATACTGTAGTAGACATCAAGAGTGTTTACTTGTGTTTTAATATCTCCTTGGAAGAGAAACCTTGAAAGCAGTAACAGAAGAGGAAAATATGTTTGGATAGTGCTAGAAAGAGCCATGGGGGAAACATTATCAACAGACAGTAAGAGGATGAACATAAAACTATCAGTAGATTTCAGTATGGTCTTGCACTACAGAATAGAAGACAGTAAAGCATAACAAAGCTCAGACTACTGAGAAAACAAAAGCCAATTTAGGAAGAGAACTGTCTTTGAGGGCGGACCTGAGTGCTGAGCCCAGTGGTAGAGCAGTTGCTTAGTATGCATGAGGCCCCGAGTCCAAATTTACCATTATATCAAACAAATAAACAACTGTGAAATAGATGGTGAGGGATATGCAGTCAGTTTTTTCAAAATAAGTAAGCCAGAGTAATGAGCTCAAATTAATTTTTTAAGTATCACCAATAGAATGAACAGGTCAATGATTATGTAACATCACATTTTAACATATTTACAGAACATTTAACATATTTATCCCAATATTTTAAGAAATTCTCCATTTTCAATATTTGTGCTATTTATCATCACCATCACACTCATTATCATAAAGATCAATCATTATTACTTTAGCATTTCCCTTGACATTAAAGGATTGCAAGAGGAAAACAAGAGGTTAGACTGCCACAGTCCTGGTTGTGTCATCTGACCTGTGTCACCACCAGTCTCCTTAAACATCTGAGACATTTTTGCTCTCAAAAGTTTCTTGATTTATTGAGGCAGTCATAAGCTCTAGAAATGGTAATGTGACAAAAAGTCTGAAGGGTCTTCCAGCCCAGGGAGCACATAGAGTCCCCGGAGGGATGAGTGTCTGGACGAATGAAAGACACACAGATCGAACATAGAGAGGAAAGAAGAAAACCAAATCATTCTGTAGGCTGGACACACATTTGGTGACATAGTGAAAATATATTGGGATATGTCAAAATGATGACATATGAAGATGATGGTGATGATAAATAGCACAAGTAGTGAAAATGGGGAATTTCTTAAAAGATCAGGATAAAATGTTCTGTAAATTGGTAAAATGTGATGTTACATAATCATTGAACTGTAGTTCATTCCATTGGTGATACTTAAAAAAATTATTTTGAGCTCATTACTCTGGCTTATTTATTTTGAGAAATTGCCTATCCCTTTCCATCTATTTCATGTTTTTTTAAATTTGTTTAATATGATTCTAAAGTTGGACTTAGGGACTCATGCATACTAACAGGCAACAAGAGTGAAAATATATTGGAATATGTCAAATTAAAAATCTCCATTATAGGGTTGTTCTTTAATGATACATTTTGTCTGATATGTATAAGATGTTTGGCTCTACTCTATCTCCAGTAAATATTATTATTATTATTATTATTATTATTATTATTAAAAACAAACAATCATCTGAAGGTCAAAGGAAGTAACCAACAGTGAAGAAACCATCTATAAGACAGGAAAAATTTTTTGAAAAATGTGGCAATAAAACAACTTTTTGTACTAAAAGTGAAGATAAATTTTAATTTTTAAAAAAATTATTTATTTATTTATTTATTTATTTATTTATTTATTTAAATGTATGAGTGCTCTATCTGCATGTACACCTGCATGCCAGAAGTAGGCATCAGATCACATTACAGATGGTTGTGAGCCACCATGTGGTTGCTCGGAATTGAATTTAGAACCTCTGGGACAACAGCTAGTGCTTTTACACTGAGCCATCTCAGCAACCCCAAAATATTTTTTAAAACACCAATAAACTAATCAAAATTGAGGACAAGTGTTTAAACTATTTCTTTAAATTTTTTGAGATTATAATATAACAATAATATTTCCCTCTTCCCTTTCCTCCCTCCACAATCTCCCATATACCTTTCTGTTTGTCTGTCTTTCTATTTATTTGCTTATACATATAAGTATATGTGTTTATATATTTTAGACATATTTTAGACATATATATTTCTAGATATAAAATGCTCAGTGCATATAAAGTTACATGTATATATGTTTTCAGGGATGACCTTTGCCCCTGGATACCGATTGGTGTGCACATCCCGGAGAAGACCACATCCCCCATTCCAAGCTTTTCTCAGTTACCTATAGGTCATTTCTCTGTTAGTTTTTTGTTTTTTGTCTTTTTTCTTTGTTTCAACACAGTGTCTCACTATGTACCCCAGTTCTCCTGGAACTCATTGTGTAGATAAGGCTGACCTCAAACTGACAGAGATCTACCTGTCTCTGCCTCCTGAGGGCTCCAATTAAAGGTGTACACTATGGTATCCTGTCCATATGTAGTTCTTTGTGTAGAGTTAAGGCCAAATATATTTCTAAAGACAAATAATACATGACTTCCAGAGGCCTGGGATATGATCTTGGCTGCAGAGCATGTGTCTAGGGTATCAAATACTTCTCTTTTTGCTCTGAGTAAATAACAGACCTAAAGGAATGGCTAATTTTAGTGTGTCTCATGTCAGTGAAGGCATAGCTGTAGGTGATAGGTTGCAGCTACACTGGAAAGTACTTGCTCACATCTGGGCAGATCAGGAAACACAGATGGTATAGAAAAGAGGGCTGGGCTATATGTCTCATGGCCTGACTTGCAGATGTCCCCACCTTGCAAAAATTCCACAAATCCTACCCCTACAAACAGCTGGAGACTTAGCTGGAGACTAAGTATTTAAACACAAGTTTGGGGGAATATTTTCCATTGAAACAGCTCACATGCACATGGCTGTAGATTTTATCCACAGCACCACAAAAATTCACTAAATTCCCAGTATCATTAATTGTCAGGAAAATTTAAATGAAAACCATGATGCAGTATCACTGTCAGTCATAAAGACAAGGTAAATGCCGATGGCTATCTTCCTATATTCACTGCAGCACAGTCTTGCCATCACTGTATGAAACCGACCTAACTGTCTAAATAGTATTGAGTGAGGACACATGCTTGCATACACACACACACACACACACACACACACACACACACACACACACACACCGGAATACAGATAAGACATAACTGTGATAAAATGACATTAAGCAACTTACATGTGCTTTTTCTCATATGCAGAACCTAAAATTATTGGCACCTTAGAAGTTTGGAATAGGTAGATCTAGTGGATAGCAAGGACAGGGAAAGGGCCCAAGGTTGTGGAGATTGGTCACCTTTGTACACAAGTACTGTTGCTTATGAAGAGCACGTTTTGTGATTTAAGTATATGTCAGAAAAACCTAGGTGAATGATAGTTTATTGTGTATTTCAAAGTACATGGAAAAGAGGAATTTGATGTTCTCACCACTCACTCACACACACACACACACACACACACACACACACACACACAAATAGATGGTGGCCATTTTGCAGAAATGACAATGGGAATTTTAAAAATTTTGTCACTACACTGCACATATACACACCAACCTATTGCTCTGCACTAAAATGCAAATAACAAATGCTGAGTGTGTCCTAATGAGTTTGAGAGGAGCTAGGAGGTATAGTAGGAGTTGAGGGTAAAGAAGCAAAAGGTAGAAATGACATACATACAGTAGTACTCATATAGGAAATCCTACAAATAACCTTAAATCAAAAATATGTAACAGACATTTGTGAACTCTAAGGTAAGTGCAGTTGTATTATGAAGCTGATGCTGGGCTGTGCAGGCTATTTAAAGGCACCCTGTTCACCAGTGCAGACCTCATCTCAAGTCACTGAGGAGAGTTTGGATTTGCATCCTTGCCTGCTCCTCCTCACTATGGTTTGCTATGGGACCAGACCTGTGGGAGAGAAGATGTACTACCGACATCACCAGCCAAGGAATGGAATGCCACCACTATGGCAGGACTAGAAAGAGATGGAGGTAGGAGGAGATTTATGGGTACAGGGGTACTTGGACACTCAAACGTTCAGGCAGGCTAACTTGTGTACATCTTCCACACCAGCTTCTACGGGCCTAACCTTCTCATTGCACTCACTTACACTGCCATGCAAAATGCATTGGATAAAGGACCATCCTACATACTACTGTGACCTCCCTGTAGTGGTTTTGGATGGGGTGAGGTGGGTCTTGTGGTTGAAGACTAGGGTTGGTGGGTATCACCTGTCTCTGACAATTATTTTTTTATTCGATTTTTCTTTATTTACATTTCAAATGTTCTCTCCTTTCCTCTTTTCCCCTCAGAAACCCCCTATCCCATCCCCCCTCCCCCTGCTCACCAACCCACCCACTCCTGCTCTCTTCTTCTGGCAGTCCCCTACACTGGGGCCTCAAACATTCACAGGACCAAGGGCCTTGACTAAGTATTGAAGGACTTCACCCAGACCTACCTGATGTTCTCAGTGTGTGGAGTTGGCTCTGCCCTCTGCAATCTTTTTCTTAAACCAGTCACTTGTCATGTTCACATATACACTATTCATTCCAGTAAAAGGGACCTCCTCACTCAAAATGAATGAAATAAATAGAAAAATAAGTGAAATAAAAAAATGTTTCTTTGAAGTAAGGATAAAATTTACCCAAATTTCTATTTCCCCATACACATACACACAAAACATGTGTATATATGACATGCACGTTAAAAACAGGTACAATATACACACATGCATATATAAATAAAGTCTAAAAATGTTGTCCAATATCTACAAATTTGGAAGACATGGGATTTTTTTAAATAATGAAACTATGATCCTCCAACATTTGTTCTTGAGAAAACAATTAAAAGTATCCCTAAAATTGAAATTATAGCTTTTGTCTCTCAACTTGTGGAAAACAAAGAAATTAACTAAAATGGATTAAAGACTTGGATGTAAAAACCTGAAGGTTTGGAGCTACCTGGAGAAGATTTACTATGTAGTTAGAGACTTGGGCTTGCCAATTGTCTAGTAGCCCGGAAAATCACAAGTCAAAACAACATGCCACATCAAATTAAAAACCCTGCACAGCAGAAAAACAAGTGAAGACAGCTTTGAAACAGAAGGCTTTGCATACCCTCACTGAGTATCTATACACAGAACAAACACAGAACTCAGAAAGGCAAATACCAATACCCCAAATCATCCAATCAATAAGTGATCCAATGAACCAATACTTCCCAAAGGAAGAAAAAATGATCAACTGATACATTTTAAAAATGGTTAACAATTTAGCCATCAGGGAAACATAACAATATTACACTGAGCTCCATCTTACCCTATTCAAAATGACTATTTTCAAGAGAATTAAAAATTAAAAATTAAAATTTTAGCAGATGGTATGCCACAGGAGAAAAAATACCCTTGTTGAAAATTAGTATAGCCATTTTAGAAATCATTCTGGGAATTCCTCATAAAACTGAGAGTCGAACTGTAGAGTGAGTCAGCTATATCACTGCTCTGTACATACACATATCAAAGCCAGTGCACAGTAAAGATATTTCTACCTGTGTTTTGACCCTACCAGTTATAGGAGCAAAGTCACAGAATCAACCTTGGAGCCAGTCAGTGGTTGTATGTGTAGAAAAACGTGGTACATAGGAAGAAATCTCCATTTTTATCAGTTCTGGTGAGTCAGCTGCCCAAGACCCAAGAAAGTGGTCTACCACAGAGAGGCATTTCCTAGCTCTCACAGTGGAGTTTTACCAGCCACAGCAAAGAATCAAATCACACAAATTTCAAGAAACAAGGATGGAAATGCAGAGCATGTTAAATGAAACAGTTCAGATTCAGGAAGGCAAGCAGCAAATGCTTCCTTTTTCATATGTCAAATACAGTGGGGTGAAGAGACAGAACACGAGGGTGGAATATGCAAGCAGAGGGAGAGAACCAAATGGTGAAAAGGATGGGAAGAAGGAGACCATTATAATGGCAGTGGATAGGAAAATAAACAGGGAAATAATGAAACTAACAGAGGTTATGAAACAAATGGACCTAGCAGATATCTACAGAACATTTCACCCAACACAAAAGAATATTCTTTCTTCTCAGTACCTCATAGAATCTTCTCTAAAGTTGATCATATAGTTGGTCACAAAGCAAGCTTCAACAGATACAACAAAATTGAAACAACTCCTTGTATCTTATCAGACCACCATGGATTAAAGCTGGACTTCAACAACAAGAAACAACAGAAAGCTTACAAACTCATGGAAACGGAACAACTCTTCTGAATGACCACTGGGTCTGGGAAGAAATAAGAAACTTTCTAGAATTCAATGAAAATAAAGGCACAACATACCCAAATTCATGGGGTACAATGGAAGCAGTGTTTAAAGGAGAGTTTATAGCATTCAGTTCCTTCATAAAGAAATTGGAGAGATTGCCTGCTATTTATAACCATCCATAACTATAAACCTATCTCACATATGAATATTGTCTAACTTCTGCCATTCACCAATAACCACACATATACAAACCTGTCTGTATACGCCCACTGGTCTTTTATTTTCCTTACGACATTCTGTATTAATTGTTAGCTAAAGATTAAGCCTTGAGTGCAGTTTATAGGTTAGTAAGAGACCTGGTCACAGGGCTTTGGGTTCTCAAGACATTTCAATCACTTGACATTTGGCTTTTGGGAAACAACCTGACTGAAGAGATCTCTGCTCACAAGTCTCTTCCTCTCCTCATCTGTTTGAGCAGTTCCAGGTCTTGACTTCTCTATATGTATCTCAGGAAGCCATTCTGGGGTACATAACTGCTCCACATGCTCCATCATATGCCAGCAAGTCCATTTTAGTGCTATCAGCAAAGTGTCAACAGAACATGGCATTGCAGTAACAATACAAATGGGAAAAGCTGGTACATTTACTAAAACTTGGAGAAAAAAATATAAAGCTAAAAGCTAATAGAATTGAAGTCAAACTCAATCAGAAATTCTTCTAGGAAATTATAAAATGATTCTAAAATTCAGTCTGAAGAAAAATAATTGTTTTTCCCCCTCAAGGAGGATCTAAAACCATAACTACAACTCACAGAATGCAGCAAAATGACAGAAATTGAACAACTGGACAAAAAAGATGGTCTACAGATAATTATCAAACCTGCCAAAGAGACCATACAAAGCCCCCAATAATTGATATATTCATGTTTCTTTACATGTGTAACTTAAAAATCATATGATGGATTATACAATATGTAGATGGAAACAAAAATTCATGATGGAGAATAGGACTTTTAAAGACTAAAATTGTTACACAAAGTGTTTCAAAATATAAAAAGAAAATTACATATTAAAAACAATTTTTGTATATTGTTTAAATCTCTTTAGCAAAATATACTATTTTAATGCAAGTGTCTCTGTGCTTGTGTGTGTGTGTGTGTATAAGTCAGAAAGTTTCATGTTGCCAAACAGAATATTTCTATGCAATAATAGCAAAATGACAAAAGAACATATACATGTTTGAATTTATGCATATGGGTGTGCTTCTGTATGTTTGTGTGTTAATTACAGCATCTTTTATGAGCTTCATGTTGAGGAAGTAGGCTATATCATACATTGCTACTGTGAGTTTAGACAAACAATTTTGTGATACTATTTGGCAAAATGTGTTGAAGTCATTTGAAGATCATATATGTTTTAGCCACTATTAGGAATTTATTGTAAAGCATACACTGCATAGGATAAAGCCATAGTATAGGTATATGTGAAAATATTCAATAAACTATTGAAATTAATATTGAAAATAAATTCAAAATAGTTTTAATAGTATCTCAAGTTGACTGAACTAAGCATTGTTCAATCTCCATTGAACTTATCAATAATAATGATGGTTTGTTGTTTTGTAGACATGCACATAGTATGTCTGAGAAAGAAACAGATCTGTAACTGCATAGAAAATGACAATTATTTGCACTTGCCCTAACAAATTTCAAGCTGAAATAGGAAAAAAATGAGCCATATGTCAGAAATGAGACTCAGGAACCCCACTTAAATGAATAGAGGTGGCATTGTTAGGAATACACTCTCCCAAAGCATCCTAGGTTCTATTTTCTATTCTTTATGCATTGAATCCGAATAAAACTAGATGTGACTGCTTTACAGTGGTTATGAGACACATTCCACTTCTTTTTAGTGCTCTAACTTTGGTCCAAGAGAAATCCTTATTGCCCCTGTCCCCATGATATATCTTTATATTTCATCTACAATTCATACTGATATCCTGGGCTACTTACTCCATGTTTATACATCCTTAAATGCATTGTGTTTGAAGATGCAGTCTTCTTTAAATAGTTTTTGCATCCACAGTCTTTAGCAAATCAATACAGTGATCAATTCTAGAATTTAATGATTCTATAGGCAATCATTTTCCACCACAGACTTTGTACTCTTAAATGAGAGAGCAGGGGCCTAATGATGTGAATATTTACCTTGTTCTTCTCTGTGGGCTCACTTCACAGAAAGGACTAAACTGTGTCTGAAAGGAGACCTTGTATTCAGCAAGGAAACTGACAGCAGTAACTGGAGGCAGTGAAAATGTGCAGCTCCTCTGCTCTCTTCTAACTCCATGGAGTAAGTCAAGACTGTGGTTTCAGTGCAGTATAACTGATATCATCTGACCAACCAATACCACATCACAGTAGAAGAGCTCCTATTCTCCAGATCCATTTATTGGTTGGTGTATCCTGAATGGGTCAAAAGCAATAAGTAAAATCTGTTCCCATTATAGCAACTGTCAATGTTGAAAAGCCTGCAGAGTTATCCATCCTATGTCCAATCCAGCCACTCTGTAGTGAATTCAGGTTTGCCTCACAGACAGGTGGATGCTTCATTTGATACATAGAGTGACAGAATATTTGAAAATTTTCCTATCTTTCTACTATTATGTTCTGCTGCCAACTGTAAATATTTCACTCTTATTTGAAGTATATCTGAGTGAGCTAAAAATTCATTTCTGTGTTTGAGAACTAGGCTGTGGACTAAAGATTTGACTGAATTGAATCCAGAAAGACAATTTATCTCTGCACTCCTGGATGTGCTTAGTCTGTTTCTGACCTCTGCAAGGTGAACATTGTCATTACAGCAAAAAAAAAAAAAAAAACAAAAAAAAACAAAAAAAAAAACAAAAAACAAAAAACAAAAAACAAAACAAAAAAACAAAAAAACACAAAACAAAACAAAACCAAAACAAAACAAAAAAACCAAAACCAACCAACCAACCAACCAAACAAACAAAAAAACCAAAAAAAGGACCTTACTTCACAGCTCTATCCACTGAAATTATATTCTTAATTCACCAATGTCTCTGTGTGTCATACTTACATACATACATACATACATACATAGTGTCATGTCACTTCAAAGAATACAAATTATTTGAATGATCTCAAACTGACCATCTTACACATAGTTCTGCCTAGACATGATCCAAGGCAGATGTGTGACCTCACATTCAAAATGGAGGTGAAAAATGATGACAACGAATCACATATAAGATATATGTGTAAGATAGCTTGAAAGAGGAATATTAATCCAATCTAAAGGCAGTTATGATAAACTTCAGAAGACATATGATGCTAGAAATTGAAGATATAAAAGAATCTCTCTCTCTCTCTCTCTCTCTCTCTCTCTCTCTCTCTCTCACACACACACACACACACACCAGATAATGGAGATTGGGGCTGAAATGAGCATTAAGGAAGAAGAGACTTCTTTAGGATCTGTGAAGATGGCCACTTACTTGAGCCATCAATCTTCACTTGATCACCATACAAAGTTGGGGCAAAGAGCATTAGGCAACTAAGGAGAGGAAAGTTTAAATAGCTTAGAAAATGTCATCCTAGTAAGCCTGAGATGTCTCCCAGGAGAAAAGTCTGAGAATCCAGTGGGTATCAATTAAACTGGCTCAGCCGGAAAGCAGATCCTTCACTCACAAGGTCAGATAGCAAGCATAGAACGGATTCTGAAGCAGGGGACTGGGCCATCTTCTCTTCAGCTGCTTCACTTTTAATTAACAGCTTGAGGATAACTGTTTACTAGATGTTTCATCATAAGAATCCTTATGTCTCTCATTTCTCCAGAGTTTAAGTTAGCAGTATTTGGAATGTTGCCAAGGGAAGAAAACGGTTCATGTACATAATCAGTCATTTTAGAGTAAGAACTCTAGTGCTCCCCTGCTTTTTTTTTCTTCTATGAAGTAGTTTCCCAATCACATCATTCATTAACTAAATACAAATAAGTAAGATTTTTAAAAAATACACTTTAAATGGATAGCACGGGGCTCTTTTCAAACAACTGTATTATGTAATTCATACCCACTTCTCATGCTCACCCCTTGTACTGGCTAGTTTTGTGTCAACTTGACACAGCTGGGGTTATCACAGAGAAAGGAGCTTCAGTTGAGGAAATGTCTCCATGAGATACAACTGTAAGGCATTTCCTCAATTAGTGATCAACGGGGAAAGGCCCCTTGTGGGTGGGACCATCTCTGGGCTGGTAGTCTTGGGTTCTATAAGAGAGCAGGCTGAGCAAGCCAGGGAAAGCAAGCCAGTAAAGAACATCCCTTCATGGCCTCTGCATCAGCTCCTGCTTTCTGACATGCTTGAGTTCCAGTCCTGACTTCCTTGGTGATGAACAGCAGTATGGAAGTGTAAACTGAATAAACCCTTTCCTCCCCAACTTGTTTCTTGGTCATGATGTTTGTGCAGGAATAGAAACCCTGACTAAGACACCCCTCAAGCCCACTTCTCATGCCTACCCTTCATGCCCACCTCCTATGACCATCCCTCACGCCCACCCCCCATACCCACCCTTCATACCCATACCTCAAGCCAGTTCCTCCCACCTACCTCTCATCCTACACTAGCTTCAACACTTCTGTTCCCCCTCACACTATGTCCTCTACTACTCTAGACAGTTTTAATCAAATTTAATGTCATTGATGACCATAAGATTTATATATTTGTAAATCCTAGGATCTCAAAATGAGAGGAAATGTGGTATTTGTCTTTTTGAGACTGAATTCACTTAATATGGTTGTTCTCAGTTGTGTCCATTTTCATGCAAATGGCACATTTCATTCTTATTTATGAGTGAGAAAAATCTGTCTTACATACATGTCACATTTTCATTACCTGTGACTCTATTATTGGACACCAAGGTTGGTTCTTGTACATAGTGCTATAGTAAACACTGACATACAAGTCAATATTTCAGATAAGCATCCATGAAAAGAGACTGGAACATATGGTAATGTAATTTTTAGCATTTTGAAGAACATCCATGCTGAATCATACTGGCAGGACTAATTGACACTATTCAGTAGAGTGTAAGATCCTTTTATCCATATTCTAATAAGCATTTGTCATTTTGCTTTGTTTTAGTAATGAAGTATATTCTGACTGAGATGACATAGAATCTCAGTGTAGTTCTTGAATTTCTCTGATAACCAGTAAGGTTGAACATTGTTTTCATGTGTTTATTGGACATTTGTGCCTCATCTTTTGAGACTAGTGTGTTTATTTTGTGTCTTAGTCAGGGTTTCTATTCCTGCACAATCATCATGACTAAGAAGCATTTGGGGAGGAAAGGGTTTATTCTCCTTACATTTCCACATTGCTGTTCAAGCAGGTCAGGGAGAAGGAGCTGATGCAGAGGCCAGAGGGGCGTTCTTTACTGGCTTGCTTCCCCTGGCTTGCTCAGCCTGCTCTCTTATAGAACCCAAGACTACCAGCCCAGAGATGGTCCCACCCACAAGGGGCCTTTTCCCCTTGATCACTAATTGAGAAAATGCCTTACAGTTATATCTCATGGAGGCATTTCCTCAACTGAAGCTCCTTTCTCTGTGATAACTCCAGCTGTGTCCAGTTGACACAAAACTAGTCAGTACATGTTGTTAACCCATTTTTCATCAGTTCAACAGAGACAACAAGCAATCTGCTAAGAAAACAGATCAGGCCACTGTTTGTTTAATTGTTCAACTCAAGTGACGATCCAATTTATGGAAAATATTGCTATTGAAATCTTTTAAGTACACAATTGAAGATCAAATTATTTTTTAAAAAACTACTTTATCCTCAATTGAGAGCTCATATTTCATAAAGAATATACAATTTTATAAAGTTTGTATACACACACACACACACACACACACACACACACATTTTATACTAAGAAGAGAGCATCAAACAGTTAAGTTGTGAGCTGCTGAGAATTGTGAGACATGTTGGGAATTGAACTCAGGACTTCTTGAAGGGCAGCCAGTACACTTAACCCCTGAGCCATCTCCATAAGCCATTTCTCCAGGTCTACAAAGTAATTTTTTAAAAGGTAGTATGTAATTTTGTAGTGACTGAGAACAAAGGGAACTTCTTTTCATGTGGTGTGCTACTGAACAAATGGAAACCGTTGGAGAAGTAAATTTGTTAAAGAGATGTGCCAGAAGGGGCTTCATATGTCAGGACTTTTCTCTCCCTTGCATATTAAGAAGAAATCCAGAAAGTCTGTGGTTTAATTAAAAAACTAACAACAAAAGGGGGCACAGTATCTACACAAAAACACACAGCTTTTACCTAAAAGGGGATAAGAGATAATTTATTCTGAAGCTAAATATAGTGACTATGGGCTGTGAAAGATGTTCCAATGTGGTAACTATTTGACATTTTAAAAAACATATTAAAACCATAATATCATAGACCAAAAGGAACTTTTTGCTGAACCTGTGCCCTGAGCAGACCTTGGGCTCTGGCTCTACAGTCAGTTCCACAACACCCAGAAGAAGCTCGACTCACAGGTGCTCTAACACACCCAGGATTGCAGTTGAGGAGGTCACAATATCTGCCCCCAACACCAAGAGTAACTGGGACCACCCAGGATCCAGGGATGCATGAACTCCTGCCCAGCCTGTGGTACAAGTTCCTTTGGTCTAAACCTGTGCCCAAAGCAGACCTGGAGAGCTGGCTCTGCACCCACTCCTACAACACCCAGAGGGAACCAGACTCCCAGGTGCTCTAAAATGCCCAGGATCACAGGAAAGGCCAAAATATCTGCTCCAACACCCAGAGTAACTGGGTCTGCCAGGATCCTGGGATGCAGGAATCCCCACCCAGCCAGTGGCATGGGCTCCTTCCAGTCTAAACCTGCACTCAGAGTAGACCTGGGTTGCTGGCTTTGCACTCATTATTACAACATCCAGAGGGATCCTGGCTCCCAGGTTCTCTGAAACACCCAGGATCACTGGATGATGGGATCACAGTAACACAGGATCACAGAGGAAACTTAACTCCCTGGAGATCAGACACACCCAGGAGCACTGGAGCTCCAACACACTCAAGATCATAGTTGAGGCTACACCATCTTTACCAACACCCACTGTAACTGGAAATCCCACAGGTTTTCACAACCTTTCCAGCTTGTACCTATGCCCAGAGCAAACCCAGGACTCTGGCTCTCCACCCACCACTACAACACCCAGAGAATACCCTGGAGCTCTGAGACAACAGTATCTCAGGAGCTTGGTCACACCAGCATTTCAGGATCCCCGAGGAAGCTTGACTACCAGGAGCTCTTACACACCCAGGATCTCAGGATCAAACAATCCCAGAATCCCAGGATCACAGAGAAAGCTGAACTCTGAGGAGTTCTGACACAACCAGGATCATAGGAAGTACAGACTCAAATCAGAGACAGCAAGTGCAGTTAGCACTAGAGATAACCAGATGGTGAGAGGCAAGGGCAAGAATATAAGCAACAGAAACCATGACTATGGGGCATCATCACAACCCAGTTCTCCCATTACAGGAAGTCCTGGAAATCATGTCACACCATAAAAGCAAGATTCAAATTTAAAAATCACATCCCAAGATGATTATAGGGCACTTTTAAAAGGACATGAATAACTCCCTTAAAGAAATACAGGAGAACACAGGAAAACAGGTAGACACCTTTAAAGAAGAAATACAAAAATCCCTTGAAGAATTACAGGAAAACAGAAGCAAATAGGTGATGGAATTGAAGAAATTGACTCAGGCTCTAAAAATGGAAATAGAAACAACAACAACAAAAAAGAAATCACAAAAAGAGAAAAACCTGGAGATATAAAACCTAGGAAGGAGAACAAGAGTCAGATGCAAGCATTAACAACAGAACACAAGAGAGAGAAGAGAGACTCTTAGGTTCAGAAGATACCATAGAAAGCATTGATACAACAATCAAAGAAAATGCAAAATGCAAAACATCCTACGCCAAGACATCCAGGAAATCCAGGACACAATGAGAAGACAAAACCTAAAGATAATAGGTATAAAGGAGAGTGAAGATTCTCAACTTAAAAGGACAGTAAATATCTTCAACAGAATTATAGAAGAGAACTTCCCTAACGTAAAGAAAGAGATGCCCATGAAAATATAAGGAGCTTACAGAACTCCAAATAAATTGGAATAGAAAAGAAATTTCCCTGTCACATAATAGTCAAAACACCAAATGCACAAAATAAAGGAAGAATATTAAAAGCAGGAAGGATCAAGCAACATATAAAGGCAGAACTATCAGATTTACACCGGACTTCTCACCAGAGTCTCTAAAGCCAGAAGACTTGGGCAGATGTCATACAAACCATAAGAGAACACAAATGCCAGCCCAGGTTACTATACCCAGCAAAACTCTCAATTACTATAGATGGAGAAACCAAAGTGTTCCATGACAAAACCAAATGTACACAATAACTTTCCACAAATCTGACTCTACAAAAGATAACAGATAGAAAACTGCAAAACAAGGAGGGAAACTACACCCTAGAAAAAGCAAAAAAGTAATCTTCTTTCAACAAACTCAAAAGAAGATAGCAACACAAACATAATTCTACCTCTAAAAATAAAAATAACAGGAAGCAACAATCACTTTTCCTTAATATCTCTGGACATCAATGGACTCAATTCCCTAATAAAAAGACATAGACTAACAGACTGGATATGTAAACAGGACCCAGCATCTTGCTGCATACAGGAAATGCACCTCAGTGACAAAGACAGACACTACTTCAGAGTAAGATGCTGGAAAACAATTCTCCAAGCAAATGGTCCCAAGAAACAAGCTGGAGTAGCGATTTTAATATCGAATAAAATCTCCTTTCAACCTAAAGTTATCCAAAAAAGACAAGGAGGAACACTTTATACTCATCAAAGGTAAAATCTACCAAGATGAATTCTCAATTCTGGACATCTAGTCTCCAAATGAAAGGGCACCCATATTCATAAAAGGAACTTTACTAAAGCTCAAAGCACACATTGCACCGCCTACCATAATAGTGGGAGACTTCAACACTCCACTCTCATCAATGGAAAGATCATGGAAATAGAAACTAAACAGAGACACATTGAAACTAAAGGAATTTATGAACCAAATGGATTTAACAGATACCTATACAACATTTTATCCTTAAACAAAAGAATATGCCTTCTTCTCAGCACCTAGTGGTACGTTCTCCAAAACTGACCATATAATCTGTCACAAAACAGTCTTTTTCAGATACAAGAATATTGAAGTAGTTCCATATTTCCTATCAGATCACCACAGACTAAGGTTGGTCTTCAACAACAACAAATTCAACAGAAAGCGCACATGCACATGGAAGCTGAACATGGCTCTATTTAATGATAACTTGGTCAAGGAAGAAATAAAGAAAGAAATTAAAGACACTTTAGAACTGAATTAAAATGAAGGCACAATATACCCAAACGAGCAGCCTGACAGCACACCTGAAAGCTCTATAACAAAATGAAGCAAATACACTCAAGAGGCGTAGACATCAGAAAATAAACTGAGGATTGAAATCAACCAAGTGGAAACAAAAGGAACTAGAATCAACCAAACCAGGAGCTGGTTCTTTGAGAAAAATCAACAAAATAAATAAACCCTTAGCCAGTCTAACTTGAGGGCACAGAGACAGTATCCTAATGAACAAAATCAGAAATGAATCAGAAATGAAAAGGGAAATATAACAACAGAATCTGAGGAAATTGAAAAAAATCGTCAAATTCTACTACAAAAGCCCATACTCAACAAAACTGGAAAACCTGGATTAAATGGAGAATATTCTAGTATCAAAGTTAAGTCAGGATCAGATCAAGGATCTAAACAGTCCCAAATCCCCTAAACAAATAGAAACAGTCATTAATAGTCTCCCAACCAAAAGAGCCCAGGACCAGATGGGCTCATTGCAGAATTCTACCAGAACTTTAAAGAAGATCTAATACCAATACTCCTCAAACTATTCCACAAAATAGAAATGGAAGGTACTTTTCCCAATTCGTACTATGAAGCCACAATTACTCTGATACCTATACCACACAAAGATCCAACAAAGAAAGAGAACTTCAGACCAATTTCCCTTATGAATATCAGTGCAAAAATACTCAATAAAATTCTCACAGACCAAATCCAAGAACACATTATCAACAGGATCATCCATTATAATTAAGTAGGCTTCATCTCAAGGATGCAGGGATGGTTCCATCAACATAATCCACTGTATAAACAAACCCAAAGGAAAAAACCATGTGATCATCTCAGTAGAGGCTGAGAAACATTTGACAAAATTCATCATCCCTTCATGAAAAAAGTCTTGGGAAGATCAGGAATTCAAGGCCTACACTGAAGTATAGTAAAAGAAACATACAGATAACTGGTAGCCAACATCAAACTACATGGAGAGAAACTTGAAGCAATCCCACTAAAATCAGGGACTAGACAAGGCTGCCCACTCTTTCCCTACCTATTCAACATAGCACTTGAAGTCTTAGAGCAACTAGACAACAAAAGGAGGTCAAAGGGATACAAATTGAAAAGAAAGAAGTCAAAATATCACTATTTGCAGATGATATAATTATATACTTATATGACCCCCGAAATTCCACCAGAGTACTCCTAAAGCTGAAAAATGACTTCAGCAATGTAGCTGGATATAAAATTAAGTTAAACAAATCAGTAGCCTTCCTGTACTCAAAGGATAAGCAGGCTGAGAAAGAAATTAGGCAAATGATACCCTTCACAGTAGTCACAAATAGTTTAAAATACCTTCTTGTGATTCTAACCAAACAAGTGAAAGATATGTGTGCCAAGAACTTCAAGTCTCTGAAGAAGGAAGTTGGAGATCTCAGAGGATGGAAAGATCTCCCATGCTCATGGTTTGGTAGGATTAATATAGGAAAAATGGCCATCTTCCTGAAAGCAATCTACAGATTCAATGCAATCTGTCAGGAGCCATAATGGGACCTATAGCATTATGGGACATAGCAGGTGATCATCCTGAAATAGCCTGCTTCAGATCATTACATAATCTGCGAAAGGTGTACCCTTATTAAGCAAGGCTGTAAGGGATTCATTTTAAGAAAGATTTCTGCTATTAGTATGCTTTCCCTGCTATTATTAAACATATATAATAATCACTAAATAATAGCACACCCCTTTGGAGTGGATCTCTGTAGATCCATGAAGATACACTGTCTTATAGTGATGCTATATATATAAATAGATGAATTAAGTTTTTATGATGATCGTATAAAATTCTTTTTTTGCCAGGCAGTGGTGGTGCACGCCTTTAATCCCAGCACTTAGGAGCCAGAGGCAGGTGGATTTCTGAGTTTGAGGCCAGCCTGCTCTACAGAGTGAATTCCAGGACAGCCAGGGCTACACAGAGAAACCCTGTCTCAAAAACAAAACAAAAACAACAACAACAAAAAACCAAAACAAACAAACAAAAAGAATTTTTTTTTTCTGCCTCTCTCTGGACTCTCTTTCGTCTTTTCCATTTTCTTTCACCAGCAGCCCCCTCAGTCATGACAACATACTTATGTGTTAATCATGTAGGCAATGAACAATTCCTTCCAAAATAATTGGTATCTCCACAACACTGGTGACATCATGGGAAAAATGAGGGACTTCCAGGAACAGTAGAGTCCACAGTGAGGACTGCTGATGCCACACAGGGCAGCCCTTACCTCCCTGCTAAACATCTCACTTCAAAGTGACCTGAAGCAAAGCTGCCTTTTCTGGGAGCCACTACTGGGCACAGGGGAAGCTCTTCAGGACCTCCTGTTTCCAATAGCAGAAATCTAGCTCTCTTCTTTATCAGAACTCGTTCTTGTCCTGTGAGGAACTGAAGGTTCACTTTATAAACACTGCTTAAGAATGGCTCTTCCCATCCTTAGATCCATACTTAGTAATATGAGAAATAAAGGATGCTGAAAAATCAGGTCAGGGTGATAGGAAGAGGAAGGAGAAGAGTGAGGAAGGAAGATGAAGAGGAGGAGGAAGAGGAGGAAGAAGAGGAGGAGAAGGAGGAGAAGGAGGAGGAGGAGGAGCAGGAGGAGCAGGAGGAGGAGCAGGAGGAGCAGGAGGAGGAGGAGCAGGAGGAGGAGGAGGATAAGGAGTGAGTTCTCTGAAATGAACAGTCATATGGGAAAGATGCTAGGACAATTGTGTGTGTGTGTGTGGGGGGGCATTCAAAAGAAAGAGAAATCACATATGCAGTCATGAGAATTTCCCTGAGAGCCTTACCAGAGCTCACTCAATCCATGAAGATGTTAATGAATAACAGTGATAAGCTGTTCACAGGTATGGTTGGAGCCCTCTGAATCCTGGATCAGCCCAGGTGAGCTCTCAGATGTTAAAAACAAATTATCCCTGAAAGATTGTGATGACACAAAGGTGAAATCAGGAGCCTGATCAAAGAGTAGTGGCAAGTTAGAGGTCATCATGACCTATATAGAAGCATCATGAGTGAAACATACTCTCTCTCTCTCTCTTTCTCGGTTTTGAACATATTGTAAATCACTGCTATGTTGCTTCATCAGCAAATCAATGTCAAATTCTTTGGTCTAGATTCATCTGTGATAATTCGCATGCTAATAAAAATTGCATTGCTAGCTATATTCCATTTCAAGAACATAAGAGTGGTAGGCAAGTGGTAGCAAAGAGGCAGACAAGGGAGACACTTGCACACAGCCTTGTCAAACCCCACCTCAGCTTTCCACTTTTGCTGACCATCCCTGTAAAGAGGATCCAACCCATGTTGAGCCTGGAATGCATATTGTTCAGATCTCTGGCCATTTTCCTCCAAAGACCCACCTCAAGAGTCTATGCCTGATGAGGGCTGTGTCTTTGCATATGTTGAAGCCCTAATCCAATAAAGGATGATGTTAATTCGATTTCTAAATAGAATCTTATAAAAAAATAACAAGTTGATGCCACATTGGAGTTTAGGAGCAAGACATGTGCCTAAAGTAGTATGAAAATTATCTTTGTGAACATATAAGAAAGGTTTGGAGAAGAAGGGGGAGAGAGAGAGAGAGAGAGGGAGGGGATAGTGGATTAAAGAATATATATTGTACACATAAATCCTAAGACGAGGCACTTAATTTAGAAGGCAAGATATGAAAGATTACCTACAAATCCCAGCAACTGAGAAGAAGTCCTTAAGTCAGTTGTGTCACTGTAACTTCAGACAGTTTGGTCTATCCAACAATTAATTATGACCACCACACTTCCATGAGCAAAGTCCCTTTCTGGGAGATAGAATTATGGCTGCTTAGGAAAACATATCCCCCCGTATCTGCCGCCCTATAATCACACTGAACTCCCACACCAGCTATGCTTAAATGTCATCAGAACACCCTGACGGCCAGCTCACTAGACAGAGCACCTGCATCCCACAATGCTTCATCTCAGCCCATGCTTGTCATTTGCACAGTGTACTTCAGTTAAACTGACAAATGAGATTCTGCCCAGGTAGCTCTGTAAGTTCAGTCTTGAGACTTTCAATCTGTGGATTTCAACTTTCCCATCTCTCTACAGGGAGAGAAGTGTCAAACTGATCGCCTGGCTCTCTACTCCATTAACATGACTCACTGCGCACTCTATACCTTGGCTTCAGGGCTCTCAAGTCTGGCTTCAGAAGCAAGGAAAAACTCAGCGCAGTTCACAAGCACTCTGGTGATATATAGATACCCACTTTATCTGCTGTTTCACTCTAAAGTCTCCAGCTTTGCTGTTGTTGGAGAAGACACTTAGAACTAAAACATGGTCATCAGACTAAGCAAGCCATCCTTCTTATTATCAGTCCAGGACACCCAGACTTGACAGAAATTGCGGAGGTTCTGCCCCTCTTCCTTGCCACTTAAATCCATCTAGAATGTGAATTAAATAAATGCCTCTCGGAGGGGGCTTCCGCTTCCAGCAGCGGAGGAGGCTGCAGCCTCTCTCTGGTCCTTGAGGTTGGCGGCCGAGCCCTGTGTCGCTGCCCCCTCCCCCTCCCCCTATTGCCGCTGCTGCTTCCACCGCAGTGTGACGAAAAAGGGTCTGAAACAAAGTCTTACCAACGTCTGATTTTGAACACAGTGACTGCTGGATCTTCAAACATCAAGTTCAGCCTTGTCTGTCAATCTGTCTGACGTGTCGGGACCCGTGCCAAGCGCGGCCATAGTTTACACAGATGTTAACAAACACAAACCCCGAGAGTACTGGGATTATGAATCACAGGTGGTGGAATGGGGAAATCAAGATGACTACCAGCTTGTTCGAAAATTAGGCAGGGGCAAATACAGTGAGGTGTTTGAAGCCACCAACATCACGAATAATAAAAAAGTTGTTGTTAAAATTCTCAAGCCAGGAAAAAAAAAAAAAAAAGAAGAAGAAAATTAAGCGTGAAATAAAGATTTTGGAGAATTTGAGAGGTGGGCTCAACATCACACTTGCAGACATTGTAAAAGACCCTGTGTCTTTGAACATGGAAACAACACAGAATTCAAGCAATTGTACCAGACGTTAACAGACTATGACATTCGCTTTTACATGTATGACATTCTGAAAGCCCTGGATTATTGTCACAGCATGGGGATTATGCACAGAGATGTGAAACCCCATAATGGCACGATTGATCATGAGCACAGAAAGCTTCGGCTCATAGACTGGGGTTTAGCTGAGTTTTACCATCCAGGCCAAGAGTATAATGTCCGAGTTGCTTCTTGATATTTCAAAGGTCCAGAGCTACTTGTAGATTATCAGATGTATGATTATAGTTTGGATATGTGGATCTTGGGTTGTATGCTGGCCAGTATGATCTTCTGGAAGGAGCCATTTTTTCCATGGACATGACAATTATGATCAGTTGGTGAGGAGAGCCAAGGTTCTGGGAACAGAAGATTTATATGACTATATTGACAAGTACAACATTGAATTAGATCCACATTTCAACGATATCTTGGGCAGACACTCCGGTAAGCGATGGGAACGCTTTGTCCACAGTGAAAACCAGCATCTTGTCAGCCCTGAGGCCTTGGATTTTCTGGACAAGCTGCTGCTATACGACCAACAGTCACGGCTCACTGCAAGAGAGGCCATGGAGCACCCTTACTTCACTGTTGTGAAGGACCAGGCTCGAATGAGTTCCACTAGCATGGTAGGGGCAGCACACATGTCAGCAGTGCCAATATGACATCAGCGATTTCTTCAATGCCAACCCCTTCACCCCTTGGACCTCTGGCAGGCTCACCAGTGATTGTTGCTGCCAACTCACTTGGGATACCTGTTCCAACTGCTGCTGGCGCTCAGCAGTAATGACCCCCCATCTATTTTCTGATGCCTGAGCAGAGGTGGGGAAGTCCACCCTTCTCCTTGATGCAGCTTGCGCCTGGTTGGGAGGGGTGAGAACACTTCAGAAGCACCATGTCTGAACCGTTGTTGTGGATTTAGTAGTTGAGTCAAAAAAAAATTATAGGCTGATTTCCTTCCTTCCTTCCTTCCTTCCTTCCTTCCTCTCTCTCTCTCTCTCTCTCTCTCTCTCTCTCTCTCTCTCTCTCTCTCTTTCTTTCCTTTAAAAAAAACTTGGACTTTTCATAACTCTCATTTCTCTTGTGTCTGTGACCTTCTAGTGGCAATCCACAATTCCTCATCCCCCTTGCTACCTAATTTTATTCAATTAACTGACCCTCTATACCGCTCTCATATTTCCTTCTGATTCTGATAACGCCACACTTCTGTCTTCCTCCTCCTTTCTCCATCCCTTGTCCCCCTTTCCTTCTGTCTTCCACAATCATCCTATTCCACCCTCAATGCAGGTCTAAAGCTTTCACCCCCTGATCTTCCTTCCTTCTATGCTCCATAAGGTCTGTTGGTTTTATCATATGCACTGTGAGCTTTTGGGATAGTATCCACTTATTAGTTAATATGTGTGTTCTCTTGTGTTTGGGTTACCACACTCAGCATGATATTTTCTAATCCCATGCATTTGCCTGCAAATTTCATAAAGGTTTTAATTGCTGCATATTACTCCATTGTGTATATACACCACATTTTCTATATCCATTCTTCTCTTGAGGGACATCTGGGTTGTTTCCAGCTTCTAGCTATTATAAATAAGGTTGCTATGAACATAGTGGAGCATGTGTCCTTCTTACATGTTAGAGCATCTTTTGGGTTTATGTCAAGGAGTGGTATAGCTGGTCCTCAGGTAATACTATCCGGTTTTCTGAGGAACTGCCAGACTGATTACCAGAGTGGCTGTACCAGCTTGCAGTCCCACCAACAGGGGAGGAGTGTTCCTCTTTCTCCACATCCTCGCCAGCATCTGTTGTCACCTGAGGTTTTGATCTTAGCCATTCTGACTGGTGTGAACTGGAATCTCAGGGTTGTTTTGAGTGTTTCCCTGATGAGCATTTCTTTAAGTGTTTCTCAGTCTTTCGAAATTCCTTGGTTGAGAGTTCTCTATTTATTTCAATAGTCCAATTCTTAATAGGGTTATTTGGTTCACTGGAATCTGCCTTCTGGAGTTTTTTTTGTATATTTTGGATATTAGCTCTCTATCAGATGTAGAGTTAACAAATATGTTTTCCTAATCTGTGGGAAAATATCATGCAGTTTTTATCACTATTGCTCTATATAGTACAGCTTGAGGTCAGGGATGGTGATTCCAGAAGAAGTTTGTATTTTTGTTTTGTTTTGTTTTGTTTTGTTTTGCTTTGCTTTGTTTTGTTTTGTTTTTATTGTTGAGAATAGTTTTGGCTATCCTAGGTTTACTGTTCTTTCAAATGAAGTGGAAAATTGCTCTTCCTAATTCTATGAAGAATTGAGTTGGAATTTTGATAATGATTGTAATGAATATGTAGATTGCTTTTGGCAAGATAACCATTTTTTCTATATTAATCCTGCCAATTCATGAGCATGGTAGATCTTTCCATCTTCTGAGATCTTCTTCAATTTCTTTTTTCAGAGACATGAAGTTCTTGTCGTACAAAGCTGTCAGTTGTTTGGTTAGAGTCATACCAAGATATTTTATATTATTTGTGACTATTGGAAGGGTGTCATTTCCATACTTTCTTTCTCATCCTTTTTATCCTTGGTTTAGAGGAAGGATAGTGATTTGTTTGAGTTAATATTATATCCAGCCACTTTGATGAAGTTGTTCATCAGCTGTAAGAGCTCTCTGGTAGAATTTTGGGGGACACTTATGTATACAATCATACCATCTGCAAAAAGTGATAACTTTACTTCCTCCTTCCCAGTTTGTATCCCTTTGATCTCTTTTTGTTTTCTAAATGCCCTGGCTAGAGCTTCAAGTACTATATTGAATAGGTAGGGAGAGATGGACAGCCTTATATAGTCCCTTATTTTAATGGAATTGCTTTGAGTTTCTCTGCATTTATTTTGATGTTAGTGATTGGTTTGCTGTATATTGTTTTTATTATATTTAGGTATACATCATGAATTCCAGATCTCTCCAATTCTTTTAACATGAATGGGTGTTTTATTTTTTCAAAGGCTTTTTCTGCATTTAATGAAATGATCGTGTGGTTTTTTTCTTTGAGTTTGTTTATGTATTGGATCATATTGATGGATTTCCATATATTGAGCCATACCTTCATCCCTGGGATGAAGCCTACTTGTTCATGGTGTATAATCATTTTGATGTGTTCTTGGCTAGGGTTTGTGAGAATTTTATCAAATATTTTTGCATCGATAATCATAAGAGAAATTAGTTTGTAGTTTTCTTTCATTGTTAGATCTTTTTGTGGATAACATATCAGTGGCTTCATAGAAAGAATTGGGCAGTGTTCCCTCTGTTTCTATTTTGTCGAATAGTTCAAAGGATATTGCTATTAAATCTTCTTTAAAAGTCTCATAGAATTCTGCACTAAAACTATCTGGCCCAGGGATCTTTTAGGTTGGGAGACTTTTAATGATAGCATCTATTTCCTGTGGGTTTGTGGGGCTGTTTCAATGGTTTTTCTGATACTGATTTAATTTTGGTAGGTGGTATTTGTCTAGAAAATCATCCATTCATCCACATTTTTTAGTTTTGTTGAGCATAGATTTTTGTAGTAGGATCTGTTTATTTCTGAAATTCCTCAGTTTCTGTAGTTATGTCTCTCTTTTCATTCCTGATTTTGTTAAGTGGATACTGTCTCTGTGCCCTCTGGTTAGTGTGACTAAGGGTTTGTCTATCTTATTGATTTTCTCAAAGAACCAGCTCCTGGTTCTCTTGATTCTTTGTATAGTTCTTTTCATTTATACTTGGTTGATTTCAGCCCTGAGTTTATTTCTTCCCATCTCTTACTCTTGGGTGTATTTGCTTCTTTTTGTTCTAGAGCTTTCTGGTGCACTGTTGAGCTGCTAGTATATGCTCCCCTCAGTTCTTTTTGGAGGCACTCAGAGCTATGAGTTTTCTTCTTAGCACTGCTTTTATTGTGTCCCATAAGTTATGGTATGTAGTGCCTTCATTTTCCTTGAATTCTAAAAAGTCTTTAATTTCTTTATTTCTTACCTGACCATATTATCATTGAGTAAATAGTTGTTCAGCTTCCATATGTATATGGGCTTTCTGTTGTTTTTGTTGTTATTGAAGACCAGCCTTGGTGGTAGTCCAACAGGATACATGGGATTAATTCAGTGTTCTTAATATCTGTTGAGGTAGCGCACGCGCGCGCGCGTGTGTGTGTGTGTGTGTATGTGTGTGTGTGTGTGTATGTGTGTGTGTGTGTGTGTGTGTGTATGTGTGTGTGTGTGTGTATGTGTGTGTGTGTGTGTGTGTGTGTGTGTGTATGTGTGTGTGTGTGTGTTTCTGAGTATGTGGTAGATTTTTGAGAATTGAGGTGCTCAGAAGGAGGTATATTCGTTTGTTTTAGGGTGAAATGTTCTGTAGATATCTGTTAAATCCATTTGGTTCATAACTTCTTTTAGTTTCACTGTGTCTCTGTTTAGTTTCTGTTTCCATGATCTATTCATTGGTGAGAGTTGGGTGTTGAAATCTCCTATATTATTGTGTGAGATTCAATGTGTGTTTTGAGGTTTAGTAATGTTTCTCTTACAAATGTAGGTACACTTGAATTTGGGCATAGATTTTCAGAATTAAGAGTTCACCCTAATGAATTTTTCCTTTGATAAGTATGTAGTGATTTTCCCCATCTTTTTTGATAACATTCAGTTGAAAGTCTATTTTGTTGGGTATTAGGATGGGTACTCCAGCTCGTTTCTTGGGACCATTTGCTTAGGAATTTTCCCATCATTTGCTTTGATGGATTTTGCATCTGTCTCTGACTCTGAGGCATTTCTTGTATGCAGCAAAATGCTGGATGCTGTTTACATATTTTTGTTGTTAGAATTGGAATTACATTTGTATGCTTCTCTTCTTTTGGATTTGTTGTGAAAAGATTAATTTCTTGCTTTTTTCTTGTGTGTAGTTTCCCTCCACATGTTGGATTTTCCTTCTGTTATCCTTTGTATGGCAGGATTAGTAGAAAGATATAGTTTAAATTTAGTTTTGTCTTGGAAAACTTTGGTTTCTCCATCTATGGTAATTGAGAATTTTCCTGTGTATAGTAGCCTGGGCTGGCATTTTTGATCTCTTAGGGTCTTTATGACATCTAATCTGTCTATTAAGCTCTTCTGGCTTTAATAGTCTCTGGTGAGAAGTCTGGAATAATTTTCATAACTTTGCCTTTATATGTTACTTGACCATTTTCCTTTACTGCTTTCAATATTTCTTTGTTCTGTGCATTTAGTGTTTTAGTTATTATATGATGAGAGGAATTTCTTTTCTGGTCCCATTTGTTTTGTGTTCTGTAAGCTTCTTGTATGTTTATGGGCATTTCTTCCTTTAGTTTAGTAGAGTTTTCTTATATAATTTTTTGAAGATGTTTGCTGGCCCTTTGAGTTGGATATATTCACCTTCTTCTATACTGATTATTCTCAGGTTGGGTCTTTTCATTGCTTCCTGGTTTTCTTGAATGTTTTGAGATAGGAGCTTTTTGCTTTTTGTGGTTTTTTTTTTTTTTTTGACTATTGTGTCTATGTCAGGTATTGTGTCTTCTGCCACTGAAATTCTCTCTTTTGTCTCTTGTATTCTGTTGATGATGCTTAATTCTGTGACTCCTATTCTCTTTCCTAGGTTTTTCCATCTCCAGGGCTGTCCCTTTCAGTTTTGTAAAAATTATTCTACTTTCATATTTAGACCCTCAGTGGTTTTGTTCAATTTCTTCTCCTGGTTGCATTCTCCTGTATTTCTTTAAGGGATTTATGTGTTCTCTTTTTAAGGGTTTCCACTTTTTTTACTTGTGTTCTACAGCATTTCTTTAAGGGAGTAATTAATGTTCTTTTAAAGTCCTCTATCATCTTCGTGAAATGAAAGTTTAGATCTGAATCTTGTTTTAAGGGTGTTGTTGGGTATCCAGGATTTGCTGTGATGGGAGAACTGGGTTCTGATGTTGTGAAGTCAAATTGGTTTCTGTTGCTTATGTTCTTATGTTTGCCTCTCACCATCTGGTTATCTTTAGTGTTATTTACACTCCCTGTCTATGTCTAGAACCTGTCCTACCCGTGATCCTGTTATCCTGGGAAGTCAAGCTGGGGGGCAGGGCTGCCACAGGTGTGTGTGCTATGTGGGATCAGGTTTCTGTACCTGGCAGGCACTGGTAGAAGCCAGAAGGTGTCCAGATCTCAGTCTGGGAGTGGAATCTGTTTCCCTAGTATGTCTGGTCTCAGAGCAGGGGTTAAGGTCTCATCTGTGAAGTTGGATGTGTCTGAATATCTGGGGGTCGAGCTGCAACTGGTGTGTGTGCTGTGAGGATTCAGGCTAGTTCCGGGCCTCCACTCTTGGCCTGCACAGGAGGGAGCTAAAAAATGCCCAAATCTCTGGCCTGAAGTCTATTTTGTAAAGAGAAAATATATAGTAGAATTTCTGGTGTGCAGATTTAAAGATTTTTACTGAGACAATTGATGTGCATTAATTCATAAAATAGCTTTAAATTCTCTGTGATTGTTTGAGCTGCACATCACTGAAGGTCTTAGTCCTGGCTCTACTCCTTGCTTGTCCTTAGACTTTGCTTGAAGTGACTTGATAGTAAACATATGTATTTTGTTCATCAGGGTTTAAAGGAAAGCAGGGAAGTTTCCTCTAAGTTTTACTTAATATTATACCTTTCCTCCTTCCATCATTGTTGTTAAAATGTGATTCACTAGGCAGATAAACATCATTTAATTTAAGACCTAGTGTCCATATTTACTTTACTTAAATAAAATAAATGGGATTTTCTAGTTATTTCTGGTGTTCTAAAGAATATAAATGAGACCAAGACTAGTCTGCACAGGTGAGAGTGTGGACTACAGAAGCTAAGAGCTTCTGGGACAGGCAGGAGCCATAGAACTTCTGAGACAGTCCCTGTTTCAAGCTCCAGACATCCAGGCACCTTCCCTGCCTGAGGAGAGGTGTCTGCCCAGCCTGGGAGGGAGTTGCTAGAGCATCTGCAGGAAACATTGTGGTTCCCGGGTTCCACTGAGACTAGTCTGTGCAGGTGAGAGTGTGGACTACAGAAGCTAACAGCTTCTGGGACAGGTGGGAGCCAAAGAGCTTCTGACGCAGACCCCTTTTTGGCCTCCAGACATCCGGGCACCTTCCCTGCCAGAGGAGAGGTGTCCCAGGAGGGCTTTGCCTGAGTACCTGAGGGAGTCATCTTGGTCCCTGGAGACCGCTGAGACTAGTCTGCACAAGTGCGAGTGTGGACTACAGAAGCTAACAGCTTCTGGGACAGGTTCTGTTTCAGGCCATCATCTTCTGCCAGGAGGCAAGTCCAAATGCTAGATATCTGTGCACCTTCCCTGAAAGAGGAGAGCCTGCCTGGAGAGAGTGCTCTGACCACTGAAACTCAGGAGAGAGCTAGTCTCCCAGGTCTGCTGGTAGAGAATAACAGAATCAGGAGAGGAACAAGCTCTAACCAGAGACAAATATAACAACTGACTCCAGAGATTAACAGATGGCAAAAGGCAGACAAAAGAATCATACTAAGAGAAACCAAGACCACTTACCATCATCAAAACCCAGCACTCCCATTTCAGCCAGTCCTGGGCACACCAACACACCCAAAAACCTAGACGCAGATTTAAAGGCATATCTCATGATGATGTAAGAAGACATCAAGAAGGACTTTAATAACTCACTTAAAGAAATACAGGAGAGGGCTGGTGAGATGGCTCAGTGGGTAAGAGCACCTGACTGCTCTTCCGAAGGTCTGGAGTTCAAATCCCAGCAACCACATGGTGGCTCACAACCATCTGTAACAAGATCTGATGCCCTCTTCTGGAGTGTCTGAAGACAGCTACAGTGTACTTACATATAATAAATAATATATATATATATATATATATATATTCAAATATAATAAATAAATAAATAAATCTTTAAAAAAAAAAAGAAGAAATACAGGAGAACACTGCTAAAGAGTCGCAAGTCCTTAAAGAAAAACAGGAAAACATATCCAAACAGGTGATGAAAATGAACAAAACAATACTAGAACTAAAAAGGGAAATAGACACAATAAAGAAAACCCAAAGTGAGACAACGCTAGAGATAGAAACCCTAGGAAAGAAATCTGGAACCATCAATGTTAGCATCAGCAACAGAATACAAGAAATGGAAGAGAGAATCTCAGGTGCAGAAGATTGCATAGACAACATGGGCACAACAATCAAAGAAAATGCAAAATGCAAAAGGATCCTAACTCAAAATATCCAGGAAATCCAGGACACAATGAGAAGACCAAACCTATGGATAATAGGAGTAGATGAGAATGAAGATTTTTCAACGTAAAGGGCCAGCAAATATCTTCAACAAAATTATAGAAGAAAACTTCCCAAACCTAAAGAAAGAGATGCCCATGAACATACAAGAAGCCTACAGAACTCCAAATAGACTGGACCAGAAAAGAAATTCCTCCCGACACATAATAATCAGAACAACAAATGCACTAAATAAAGATAGAATATTAAAAGCAGTAAGGGAAAAAGGTCAAGTAACATATAAAGGCAGGCCTATTAGAATTACACCAGATTTTTCACCAGAGAATATGAAAGCCAGAAGATCCTGGACAGTTGTAGTACAGACCCTAAGAGAACACAACTGCCAGCACAGGCTACTATACCTAGCCAAACTTTCAATTACTGTAGATGGAGAAACCAAAGAATTACATGACAAAACCAAATTCACACATTATCTTTACACGAATCCAGCCCTTCAAAGGATAATAACAGGAAGAAAAAAAAAAAAAGAAAAACAATACAAGGACAGAAACAACATCCTAGAAAAAGTGAGAAAGTAGTCCTTCAACAATCCTAAAAGAAGACAGCCACAAGAACAGAACACCAAATTTAACAACAAAAATAATAGGAAGCAACAAATACTTTTCCTTAATATCCCTTAATATCAATGGACTCAACTCCCTAAAGAAAGGACGTAGACTAACAGACTAGCTACACAAACAGGACCCAACATTTTGCTGCTTACAGGAAACCCATCTCATGGAAAAAGACAGACACTACCTCAGAGTGAAAGGCTGAAAAAAAATTTTTCCAAGCAAGTGGTCTGAAGAAACAACCTGGAGTAGCCATTCTAATATCTAATAAAATCAACTTCGAACCCAAAGTCATCAAAAAAGACAAGGAGGGGCACTTCATACTCATCAAAGGTAAAATTTTCCAAGAGGAACTCTCAATTCTGAATATCTATGATTCAAACACAAGGGCAGCCACATTCACTAAAGAAGCTCAAAGCACACATTGCACCTCACAAAATAATAATGGGAGACTTCAACATACCACTTTTATCAATGGACAGATCGTGGAAACAGAAAATAAACAGGGACACAGTGAAACTAACAGAAGTTATGAAACAAATGGATCTAACAGATATCTACAGAACGTTTAATCCTAAAACAAAAGGATATACATTCTTCTCAACACGACATGGTACTTTCTCCAAAATTGACCATATAATTGATCACAAAACAAGCCTCAACAGATACAAAAATATTGAAATTGTCCCATGTATCCTATCAGATCACCATGGAATAAGGCTGATCTTCAATAACAAAATAAATACTAGAAAGCCAACATTCACATGGACACTGAACAACACTCTTCTCAATGATAGCTTGGTCAAGGAAGGAATAAAGAAAGAAATTAAGGATTTTTTTAGAGTTTAATGAAAATGAAGCCACAACATACCCAAACTTATGGGATACAATGAAAGAATTTCTAAGAGGAAAACTCATAGCTCTGAGTGCCTCCAAAAAGAAACTAGAGAGAGCACACACTAGCAGCTTGACAATGCACCTAAAAGGTCTAGAACAAAAGGAAGCAAATTCACCCAAGAGGAGTAGATAGCAGGAAATAATCAAACTCAGGGGCAAAATCAACCAAGTGGAAACAAGAAGAACTATTCAAAGAATCAACCAAACGAGAAGCTAGTTCTTTGAGAAAATCAACAAGATAGATAAACCCTTAACCATAATCATTAGAGGGCACAGGGGCAGCATCCTAATTAACAAAATCAGAAATGAAAAGGGAGACATAACAACAGATCCTGAAGAAATCCAAAACACCATCAAATCCTTCTACAAAAGGCTATACTCAACAAAACTGGAGAACCTGAATGAAATGGATAAGTTCCTAGACAGATACCAGGCACCAAAGTTAAATCAGGATCAGGTTAATTATCTAAACAGTCCTATATCACCTAAAGAAATAGAAGCAGTCGTTAATAGACTCCCAACTAAAAAAAGCACAGTCCCAGATGGGTTTAGAGTTCTATCAGACCTTTAAAGAATATCTAATTCCAGTTCTTCACAAACTATTCCGCAAAATGGAAGCAGAAGGTACTCTACCCAACTCATTCTATGAAGCCACAATTACTCTGATACCTAAACCACAAAAAGACCCAACAAAGATAGAGAACTTCATACCAATTTCCCTTATTAATATAGATGCAAAAATACTGAATAAAATTCTCACTAACCGGAGCCAAGAACACATCAAAACAATCATCCATCCTGACCAAATAGGTTTCATTCCAGGGATGTTGGGATGGTTTAATATACGGAAATCCATCAACTTAATCCAGTATATAAAGAAACTCAAGGACAAAAACCACATGATCATCTCGATAGATGCTGAGAAAGCATTTGACAAAATCCAACACCCATTCATAATAAAAGTCTTGGAAAGATCAGGAATTCAAGGCCCATCCCTAACCATGATAAAAGCAATCTACAGCAAACCAGTAGCCAATATCCAAGTAAATGGTGAGAAGCTGGAAGCAATCCCACTAAAATCAGGGACTAGAAAAGGCTGTCCACTTTCTCCCTACCTATTCAACATTATACTTGAAATCCTAGCCAGAGCAATTAGACAACAAAAGGAGATTAAGGAGATACAAATTGGAAAGGAAGAAGTCAAAATATCACTTTTTGCAGATGCTATGATAGTATATATAAGTGACCCTAAAAATTTCACCGGGGAACTCCTAAACCTGATAAACAACTTCAATGAAGTAGCTGAATATAAAATTAACTCAAACAAGTCAATGGCCTTTCTGTACACAAAGAATAAACAGGCTGAGAAAGAAATTAGGGAAACAACACCCTTCTCAATAGTCACAAATAATATAAAATACCTTGGCGTGACTCTAACTAAGGAAGTGAAAGATCTGTATGATAAAAACTTCAAGTCTCTGAAGAAAGAAATTAATGAAGATCTCAGAAGATGGAAAGATCTCCCATGCTCATGAATTGGCAGGATCAATATAGTAAAAATGGCTATATTGCCAAATGCAATCTACAGATTCATTGCAATCCCCATCAAAATTTCAACTCAATTCTTTAACAAATTAGAAAGGGCAACCTGAAAATTCATCTGGAAAAACAAAAAACCTAGGATAGCAAAAACTCTTCTCAAGGATAAAAGAACCTCTGGTGGAATCACCATGCCTGACCTAAAGCTGTACTACAGAGTAATTGTGATAAAAACTGCATGTTACTGGTATAGCAACAGACAAAGTAGATCAATGGAATAGAATTGAATACCCAGAAATGAACCCACACACCTATGGTCACTTGATCTTTGACAAGGGAGCTAAAACCATACAGTGGAAAAAGACAGCATTTTCAACAAATGGTGCTGGCACAACTTGGGGTTATTGTGTAGAAGAATGCGAATTGATCCATTACTATCTCCTTGTACTAAGGTCAAATCTAAGTGGATTAAGGAACTTCACATAAAACCAAAGACAGTGAAACTTATAGAGGAGAAAGTAGCTAAAAGCCTTGAAGATATGGGCACAGGGGAAATATTCCTGAATAGAACAGCCATGACTTGTGCTGTAAGATCAACAATCAACAAATGGGACCTCATAAAATTACAAAGCTTCTGCCAGGCAAAAGACACTGTCAAAAATACAAAAAGGCCACCAACAGATTGGGAAAGGATCTTTACCTATCCTAAATCAGATAGGGGACTAATATCCAATATATACTAAGAATTCAAGAAGGTGGAGTCCAGAAAATCAAATAAACCCATTAAAAATGGGATTCAGAGCTAAACAAAGAATTCTCACCTAAGGAATACCGAATGGCAGAGAAGCACCTGAAAAAATGTTCAACATCCTTAATCATCAGGGAAATGCAATTCAAAACAACCCTGAGATTCCACCTCACACCAGTCAGAATGGCTAAGATCCAAAATTCAGGTGACAGCAGATACTGGTGAGGATGTGGAGAAAGATGAACACTCCTTCATTGTTGGGGGAATTGCAAGCTTTTACAACCACTCTGGAAATCAGTCTGGTGGTTCCTCAGAAAATTGGACATAGTACTACCAGAGGATCTCACAATACCTCTCCTGGCCATATATCCAGAAGATGTCCCAACTGGTAAGAAGGACACATGCTCAACTATGTTCATAGCAGGCTTATTTGTAATAGCAAGAAGCTGGAAAGAACCCAGATGCCCCTCAACGGAGGAGTGCGTACAGAAAATTTGGTACATTTACAGAATGGAGTAATACTCAGCTATTAAAAAGAATGAATTTATAAAATTCTTAGGCAAATGGATGCACCTGGGGGGCATCATCCTGATTGAGGTAACCCAATCACAAAATAACTCACACAATATGTGCTCACTGATAAGTGGATATTAGCTCAGAAACTTAGAATACCCAAGATATAAGATATAATTTGCGAAACACATGAAACTCAAGAAGAACGAAGACCAAAGTGTGGACACTTCGCCCCTTCTTAGAATTGGGAACAAAACACCCATGGAAGAAGTTACAGAGACAAAGTTTGGAGCTGAGACGAAAGGATAGACCATTTAGAGACTCCCATATCCGGTGATCCATCCCCTAGTCAGCTTCCAAACGCTGACATCATTGCATACTCTAGCAAGATTTTTCTGAAAGATATAGCTGTCTCTTGTGAGAATATGCTGGGGCCTAGCCAACACAGAAGCGGATGCTCACAGTCAGCTATTGGATGGATCACAGGGCCCCCAATGGAGAAGCTAGAGAAAGTACCCAAAGAGCTGGGGGGATCTGCACCCCTATAGGTGGAACAACAATATGAACTAACCAGTACCCCTTGGAGCTCGTGTCTCTAGCTGCATATGTATCAGAAGATGGCCTATTCTGCCATCAGTGGAAAGAGAGGCCCATTGGTCGTGCAAACTTTATATGCCTCAGTACAGGCGAATGCCAGGGCCAAGAAGTGGAAGTGGGTGGGTAGGGGAGTGCGTGGGTAGCCTGTGGGGGACTTTTGGGGTAGCATTGGAAATGTAAATGAAATAAATACCTAGTAAAATATTTTTTAAAAAAGAAGTGACTAATATTAATGCTTAAAATATAGAATATAAATAAGTCTGTTCATGAGCAATGCCTCTGCTTTTTTGCTCTGTTTTGTTTTGTTTTGTTTCCTTCGAGATTAAAAAGAGTAAGGTTATTACAAGATACTAATAGTAGTTAAAGTTTAAGCCAAGCAATTAGAAATTTGAATGTCCCTATCAAAATTCCAACACAATTCATCAAAGATATGGAAAGAACAATTCTCAAATTCATCTGAAAACACAAAAAATTAAGAATAGTGAATACAATTCTTAACAATAAAAGAATGCCTAGAGGAATCACCATCCCTGACCTCAAGTTTTATTGCAGAGCAATAGTGATAAAAACTACATGGCATTGGTACACTGACATGGAGGTAGATCAATAGAATAGAATTGAAGATCTAGAAATAAAACCACACACATATCTACACTTAATCTTTTAAAAGGATGCCAAAAATATACAATGAAAAATAAAGCATCTTCAATGAATGGTGCTGATATAACTGGCTGTCTATATGTGGAAAAATGAAAATAGAACCATATTTCTCACCTTTCAGATAGCTCAAGTCCAAGTGTTTCAAGGACCTCAGCAGAAAACCAGATACACTGAATCTAATAGAAGAGAAAGTGGGAAAGAGCCCTGAACTCATTCACATAGGGGAAAATTTCCTAACGAGAACTCCAATGGCTCTCACTCTAAGATAAAGAATTGATAAGGCAGAATCAATATAGTAAAAATGGCTATCTTGCCAAAAGCAATCTACAGATTCAATGCAATCCCCATCAAAATTCCAACTCAATTCTTCAACGAATTAGAAAGGGCAATCAGCAGATTCATCTGGAATAACAAAAAACCTAGGATAGCAAAAACTGTTCTCAAGGATAAAAGAACCTCTGGTGGAATCACCATGCCCGACCTAAAGCTGTACTACAGAGCAATTGTGATAAAAACTGCATGGTACTGGTACAGCGACAGACAAGTAGACCAATGGAACAGAATTGAAGACCCAGAGATGAACCCACACACCTATGGTCAATTGATCTTTGACAAGGGAGCTAAAACCATCCAGTGGAAAAAAGACAGCATTTTCAACAAATGGTGCTGGCACAACTGGCTGTTATCATGTAGAAGATTGCGAATTGATCCATTACTATCTCTTTGTACTAAGGTCAAATCTAAGTGGATTAAGGAACTCCACATAAAACCAGAGACACTGAAACTTATAGAGGAGAAAGTAGGGAAAAGCCTCGAAGATATGGGCACAGGGGAAATATTCCTGAATAGAACAGCAATGGCTTGTGCTGTAAGATCGAGAATCAATAAATGGGACCTCATAAAATTGCAAAGCTTCTGCAAGGGAAAAGACACTGTCAATAAGTCAAATAGACCACCAACAGATTGGGAAAGGATATTTACCTATCCCAAATCGGACAGGGGACTAATATTCAATATATATAAAGAACTCAAGAAGGTAGACTCCATAAAATCAAATAACCCCATTAAAAAATGGGGCTCAGAACTGAACAAAGATTTCTCACCCGAGGAATACCGAATGGCAGATAAGCACCTGAAAAAATGTTCAACATCCTTAATCATCAGGGAAATGCAAATCAAAACAACTCTGAGATTCCACCTCACACCAATCAGAATGGCTAAGATCAAAAATTCAGATGACAGCAGATGCTGGCGAGGATGTGGAGAAAGAGGAACACTCCTCCATTGTTGGTGGGATTGCAAGCTTTTACAACCACTCTGGAAATCAGTCTTGTGGTTCCGCAGAAAATTGGACATAGTACTACCGGAAGATCCAGCAATACCTCTTCTGGGCATATATCCAGAAGATGCCCCAACCGGTAAGAAGGACACATGCTCCACTATGTTCATAGCAGCCTTATTTATAATAGCCAGAAGCTGGAAAGAACCCAGATGCCCCTCAACAGAGGAATGGATACAGAAAATGTGGTACATTTACACAATGGAGTACTACTCAGCTATTAAAAAGAATGAATTTATGAAATTCCTAGGCAAATGGATGAACCTGTAGGGCATCATCCTGAGTGAGGTAACCGAATCACAAAGGAACTCTCACAATATGTACTCACTGATAAGTGGATATTAGCCCAGAAACTTAGGATACCCAAGATATAAGATACAATTTGCTAAACACATTAAACTCAAGAGAACGAAGACCAAAGTGTGGACACTTTGCCCCCTTCTTAGAATAGGAAACAAAACACCCATGGAAGGAGTTACAGAGACAAAATTTGAAAGTGTGATGAAAGGATGGACCATCTAGTGATTGCCATATCCAAAGATCCATCCCATGATCAGCTTCCAAATGCTGACACCATTGCATACACTAGCAAGATTTTGCTGAAAGGACCCAGATATAGCTGTCTCTTGTGAGACTATGCCAGGGCCTAGTAAACACAGAAGTGGATGCTCATAGTAAGCTATTGAATGGACCACAGGGCCCCCAATGGAGGAACTAGAGAAAGCACCCAAGGAACTAAAGGGAACTGCAACCCTATAGGTGGGACAACAATATGAACTAAGCAGTATCCTAGAGCTTGTGTCTCTAGCTGCATATGTATCAAAAGATGGCCTAGTCGGCCATCACTGCAAAGAGAGGCCCATTGGACTTGCAAACTTTATATGCCCCAGTACAGGGGAACGCCAGGGCCAAAAAGGGGGAGTGGGTGGGTAGGGGAGTGGGGGGGGTGGGTATGGGGGACTTTTGGTATAGCATTGGAAATGTAAATGAGCTAAATACCTAATAAAAAATGGGAAAAAAAAGAATTGATAAATGGGACCTCATGAAACTGGAAATCTTCTGCAAGTCAAAGAACATATTCCATAAGACAAATCAGCAAACTATATATTGGGAAAAAATTTTCTCTAACCCCACATCTGATAGAGAGTCAATATCAAAAATATATAAGGAACTATAGAAGCTAATCATCAAAAACATCAAACAACCCAATCAAAAAATGGCGTATAGAAAACTACCCAAGATTAAAAGGCTGAAAAACAAATTTCCAAGCAAATGGTCCCAAGAAACAAGCTGGAGTAAACATTCTAATATCAAATAAAATAGATTTTCAACCAAAAGTAATCAAAAAGGATAAGGAAGTATACTTCATGTTCATCAAAGGAAAAAATCTACCAAGATGAACTCTCAATTTTGAACATATATGCTCCAATGCAAAGGTACCCACATGAATAAAAGGAATTTTTCTTTTCTTTTTTTTTTTTAAGATTTATTTATTTATTATATGTAAGTACACTGTAGCTGTCCTCAGATACTCCAGAAGAGGGCATCAGATTTCGTTACAGATGGTTGTGAGCCACCATGTGGTTGCCGGGATTTGAACTCAGGACCTTCGGAAGAGCAGTCGGTGCTCTTAACCACTGAGCCATCTCGCCAGCCCCCAAAAGGAATTTTTTTAAAGCTTAAAGTACACAATGCACCTCAGACAATAATAGTGGGAGACTTTAACACCATATTTTTATCAATAGACAGATCATGGTAACAGAAACAAATCAAAGACACAGTGAAACTAACAGAAGTTATGGACCAAATGGATTCAACAAATATCTATAGAACATTTCATCCTAAAACAAAAGAATATACTTTCTTAGTACCTCATGGTACCTTCTATAAAACTGATCATATAATATGTCACAAAACAGGCCTCAACAGATACTAGAAGAGTGAAATCACACTATACATTTAATCAGATCACCCTAAGGCTGTTCTTCAATAACAACAAAAACAAGAGAAAGCCCACATGAACATGGAAGCCAAACAATGCCCTACTCAATGATAATTTGGTCAAGGAAGAAATAAAGAAAGAAGTTAAAGACTTTTTAGAATTCAAGGAAAATGACAGCACAAGTTCCCCAAACTATGGGAAACAATGAAAGCAGTGCTAAGAGGAAAACTCATATCTCTGCGTGCCTCTAAAATGAAACAGGAGAGAGCATACACTAGCAGCTTAACACTTCACCAGAAAGCTCTAGAACAAAAAGAAGAAAATAACTCAAGAGGAATAGACAGCAGGAAATAATCAAACTCAGGGCTGAATTTAAATCAAGTGGAAACAAAAAGAACTATACAAAGAATCATCAAAAATAGGATTTGTTTCTTGGAGAAAATCAATAAGATAAATAAACCTGTTAAACAAGATAGATAGTGTGGCAGACTTACCAGAGAGCACAGAGACAGTATCCATATTAACAAAAACAGAAATGAAAAGGAAGATATAACAACAGATTCAGATGAAATTCAAGAAGTCATCAGATCCTACTGCAAAAACCTATATTCAACAAAACTGGAGAACCTGGAAGAAATGGACAATTTTCTAGACAGTTACCAAACACCAAAGTTAAATCGGTATCAGATAAACCACCTAATCAGTCTCAAAAACATTAAAGAAATAGAAACAGCCAGTAAAAGTCTGCCAACTAATAAACGCTGAGGACTAGATGGGTTTAGTGCAGAATTTTATCAGACCTTCAAAGACGACCTAATACTCTTTAAATTTCCACCAAATAGAAACAGAAGCAACACTACCCAATTCATTCTAAGAATTCACCATTACTGTGATACCAATACCACACAAAGACCCAACAAAGAAAGAAAACTTCAGACCAGTTTCCCTTATGTATATTGATGCAAAAATACTCATCAAATTCTCACAAAATGAATACAAGAACACATCAAAACTATCATCCATCATGAACAAGTAGGCTTCATCCCAGGGATGCAGGGATGGTTCAATATATGGAAACTGAATAATGTAATCTACTACATAAACAAACTCAAAGGAAAAAAAAAGAGGTCATTTCATTAGATTCTGGCAAACCATTTGATAAAATTCAACATCCCTTCATTTTAAAAGATTTTGAAAGATCAAGAATTTAAGACCCATACCTAAACATATTAAAATCAATATATAGCAAACCAGTATCCAACATCAAACTAATGTAGAGAAACTGGGAGCAATCCCACTAAAATCAGGAACTAGACAGTGCTGTCCTCCCTCTCCCTATCTATTCTCCCTATTCAATATAGCACTTGAAATTTTAGCTAGAGCAACAAGAATAAAAAAGGAGGTCAAAGGGACACAAGTTGGAAAGGAAGAAGTCAAAATATCACTTCTTGCAGATGATATTATACATTAGTGATCATCAAAAATTCAACAAGAGAAATTCTACAGTTGATGAACAACTTCAGCAAAGTGGTTGAATACAAAATTAATTCAAACAAATTAGTAGTTTTCCAATACACAAAGGATAAACAGGCTGAGAAAAAATTAGGAAAAGGACATCCTTCACAATAGGCACAAACAATAAAAAATATCTTGGTGTGACTCTAACCAAACAAGAGAAAGATGTGTATGACAATGTAGGGCAGCAGGTGTGAGAAAATAAAGGGAGTGGGAGAAAACTCCTGTCCTGCCAGAGTTCTAGTGCTCTGGGCAGGCAAATGTGGAAGACTGCCACAGGCTTTCCACGCGGCCCCAGTGGGTGTCTGGCAGTAGAAAGCCATGGACCCCAGCAATGGGGGTGGTGTGGGGGGTGGAACAGGGTCATTCTGAGGTCTCTGGGCCTCACAGAGGCCAGAGGTAACAGGTTCTCAGTCTCAGGCATCCCAGACACTGCTGGACACCGGGGAAGAGCTGAGAACAAAGTGGAGGCTCCAGGGCACCTCTGTCAACCCTGGGGCTGAAGAGAGGAGAGAGCAGGGAGAGCTGGGGTTCTGGGTGGTTCCCACACTGGCAAGAGTCCTTGGTCCATTCCATGGCTGGAGCACAGAAAGGCCTTCCAGCTGGAGGTTAGACACCACTCTTTAGGGGAAAGTCTATTCCATCATTCAAGTATGGAGGGCCTTGATGAGCAGAGACGGTCTACAGTTTTAGAGCTTTATTGTAGAAAGACAGAGAGAAAGAGAGAAGGTAAAAGAAAGAGAGGGGGTCGGCCATAGAGAGAGGAGGGAAGGGAGAGAGAGAAGTAAAGCTAGAAATGAGAGTAAGAAAGGTGAGAGCTTAAGAGAGCAAGGAGGGGCCAAGCAGCTCCTTTGATAGTGGGCTGGACTAACTTGCTGTTGCCAGGTAGGAGCATACTTGGTGGTCAGATAGCTGTGGGGGTGGAATCTAGCCAGAATGCCAGGAGCTTGGGGCTTTGTCTGCACGTCTGATAGTCACAGAATTATGGAGTTGGGGGCTCTGTCATGGTAGGCACCTGTCTCTGGCTCACTGTTTTGTCCCTTGTAGAGTTTTCTACTGGGTCTCCGGAGCAAGCCTCACTCATCCAAAACAGGCTGTCTTTCATGGTCCCACATGACAAGACCTTCAAGTCTCTGAAGAAAGATATCAAAGAAGACATCAGAAGATGGAAAGATAACCCATGCTCATGAATTGGCAAGATTAATATAGTAAAAATGGCCATTTTGTTGAAAGCAATCTTCAGATTCAATGCAATCCCCATCAAGATTGCAACTCAATTCTCTATAGAGAATTAGAAAGAGTAATTCTCAAATTCATTTTGAATATCAAAAATCCCAAGAAAGTGAAAACTATTCTCAACAATAAAATAACTTCTGGGGGAATCACCATCCCCGAACTCAGGCTGTACTCCAGAGAAATCATGATAAAAAGTTCATGGTATTGGTACAGTGACAGGCAGGTAGATCATTAGAATAGAATAGAAGACCCAGAAATGAACCCACACTCTTATGAACATATGTCTTTGACAAAGGAGCTAAAACCATCCAGTGGAAAAAAGACAGCATTTTGAACAAATGGTCCTGGTTCAACTTTTATCAACATGTAGAAGAATGCAAATCAACCCATTCTTATCTCCTTGTATAAAGCTCAAGTCCAAGTGGATCAAGGACCTCCACTTAAAACCAGGTATATTGAAACTTAAAGAGGAGAAAGTGAGGAAGAGCCTTGAACACATGGGCGCAGGGGGAAAGTTCCTGAACTGAACACCAATGGCTTATGCTCTAAGATCAAGAATTGACAAATGGGACTTCATACAATTGCAAAGCTTTTGTAAGGCAAAGGACAGTGTCAATAGGACAAAATGACAACCAACAAATTGGGAAAAGATCTTTACCACTCCTCTATCTGATAGAGGGCTAATATCAAATATATACAAAGACTCCAGATAACCAAATAACCCATTAAAAAATTGGGAACGGTTCTAAACAGAGAATTCTCAACTGAGGAAATGCGAATGGACAAGAAGCACCTAATGAAACATTCAACATCTTTAGTCATCAGAGAAACACAAATCAAAACAATCTTGAGATTCCCCCTCACACCAGTCAGAATGGTTAAGATCAAATACTCAGGTGAGAGCAGATGCTGGTAAGGATGTGGAGAAAGAGGAGCACTCCTCTATTGCTGGTGGGATTGCAAACTGGCACAACCATGCTAAAAAATCAGTCTGGTGGTTACTTAGAAAATTGGACATAGTACTACCGGAGGACCCAGTTATACCACTCTGAGCATATATCCAGAAGATGTTCCAACATGTAATAAGGACACATGCTCCACTATGTTCATAGTTTCCTTACTTATAATAGCCAGAAGATGGAAAGAACCCAGATGTCCCTAAACATAGAAATGGATACAGAAAATGTGATACATTTACACAATGGAATTCTGCTCAACTATTAAAAAGAATGACTTCATAAAATTCACGGGAAAACGGATGGAACTTGAAAATATCATCCTGCATGAGTTAAGTAAGTCAGAAAAGGACACACAGTATGCACTCCCTGATAAGTGGATATTACCCTAAAAGTTCAGAATACCCAAGATTCCATTCACAGATCATATGAAGCCCAAGAAGGAACACCAATGTGTGGATACTCAGTGCTTCTTAGAAGGGGGAACAAAATATTCAAGGAGGAAATAAGGACACAGAGGGTTTAGCAGAGACTGAAGGAAAGGCCATCCAGAGACTGCCCCACCTGGGGATCCCTTCTAAATATAGTCACCAAACTGCAATGCTATGTGGATGTCTGGAAGTGCTTGCTGATAGGAGACTGATATGGTTGTCTTCAGAGAGACTTTGCCAGGGCCTGACAAATGCAGAAGTGGATACTCACCTAATCATTGGACTTAGCGAGGGGTCCCAGATGGAGAAGTTGGAGAAGGGACTGAAAGAACTGAGAAGGTTTGCAGCCCCATTGGAGGGGGGAGCAACAGTGTCAACAGGCCAGACGCTCCAGAGCTTCCAGAGATTGGAACACCAGCCAAAGTGAACACATGGAGGGACCCAGGGCTCCAGCCACATATGTGGCAGAGGAATGCTTTGTTGGACATCAGTGAGAGGAGCAACACTTGGGCCTGGGGGTTTTCGACGCCCCAGTGTAGGGGAATGTCTGGGCAGGAAGATGTGAGTGGGTGGGTGGGTGAGTACTTCATAGAGGCAGGGGGTGGGGAATGGGATGGGGATTTCTGAAGGGGAGTCTTGGAAAGGGGATAACATTTGAAATGTAAATAAGGAAAATATCCAATAAAAAGTAGAAAAAAAGAATAAGTTGATATCAAAGGTTTAATGGGAATGTTCTGGGAAATGGTCAGTATAAAGGAAAGAGTGTGACAGCAGATGATGAAGGAAAAGAATTCTATAACATGCATTGTGTGCATTTGTGACTATGCTGCAATGTACCTGTAATAGATACTATTACAGCCTATGTAATAATAATGGTAGTATATAATATTATACAAAGCTTGAGGCCTGAGTTCAGAGTCCTCTCACCCATGTTTAAAGCTTCTCATGGAGTCATGCACCTGAAGTAACAGCAGTGGGAGGGGGACCTGGACAAATCCCTGAGCACACTGGGTAGTGTAGCGAATTGCGGAGGACCCTGAGCAGTAAGAGACCTCTTCCTGAAGACTACCATGTCTGTAGGTTTGAGACAGACACCCAGTAATGACATCTGACTTCAACTTCTATGCACAACCCCCACATCCCCTAAAAGAATCAACATTGTCATGGAGCAGAATTGACTAAAGCATAGATGTGATCCCTTGTAAACTTAGTATTTTTCATTGTGTCTTCTGCTTCCACTCTGTTCAAACATCTTTTTTTTTTTTTTTTTTTTTTTTTTTTTTTTTTTTGCATTTCATGGCTGTGTGTCTTCTCTCCAATAGTTGGTTCTCTGCAGAGTAAAGAGAATGGTTTCATTTAAAAATTTTTTTTAAATTATTTTTTACACTCCAGATTTTAAACTCTCACCTGATCCCTCTTCTGTATTCCACATCCCATACATCCTCATCCTGCATGTCGCCACAGAATGTCCCCACCCCCTACCACCCAACCCACTAGACCTCCCCACATCCTGGGGCATCCAGTCTCTTGAGGGATATGTGCATCTTCTATGACTGAACCCAGACAGGCATTCCTCTGCTGTGTATTTGTTGCGGGCCTCATATCAACTGCTGTATGCTGCCTGGTTGGTGGTCCATGATCTGAGAGGTCTCTAGCATCCAGGTTGAGACTGTTTGTCCTCCTACAGGGTAGCCTTCGCCTCAGCTTCTTCTAGCTTTTCCCAAAGTCAGCCACAGGAGCCAGCAGCTTCTGTCCATTGGTGGGGTGTAAATATCTGCATCTGACTCTTTCAGGTGCTTGTTGGATCTTTCAGATGGCAGTCTTGATAGGCCCCAGTTTGTGAGGACTTCATAGACTCAGTAATAGTGTCTGGCCTTGGGGCCTCCCTTTGATCTGGATCCAACTTTGGGCCTGTCACTTGACCTCTTTTTCCTCAGGCTCTTCTACATTTTTTGTGCCTGCAGTTCTTTTAGGCAGAAAAAATTATAAGTCAGAGATTTTGACTATGGGATTGCCACCCCAGCCCTTGATGTCCTGTATTTCTGTTTGAGGTGGGCTCTACAATTTCCCCCTCTCTACTTTAGGGCATATCATCTAAGGTTTTTCCCTGTGGGTCTTGAAGTTCTCTCACCTCCCAGGTCTCTGGTACATTCTGGAGGGTCCCCCCACTCCTACCTCCCAAGATGGCCTGTTTTTATTCTTTCTGCTGGCTCTCGGGGCTTCAGTTATTTTATCCCACCTAATACCTGTTCATGGTTCCCTTTTTTATTCTCTGTCCCCTTTCCCACCCAGGTCTCTTCTTCCCCCACTCCTGTGATTACTTTCTTCTTCTTGCCAAGTGGGATTGAGGCATCTTCAATTGGGCCCTTCGACTTGTTATCCTTTATAAGTTCTGTGGACTATGTCCAGGGTATTCTGTACTTTCTTTTGGCTAATATCCACTTATTAGTGAGAATGTACCATGCATGTCCTTTTGGGTCTCAGTTACCTAACTCAGGATGATATTTTTCAGTTCCATCCATTTTCCTCAGGATGCCTTAGTTCTTAATAGCTGAGTAGTATTCTATTGTGTCAATGAACCACATTTTCTATATCCATTCTTCCATTGTGAGACTTCTTTATTGTTTCCAGCTTCAGGCTATCACAAGCAAGGCTGCTATGAACATAGTGGAGCATGTGCATTTGGGGCACAGTGGGGCATCTTTTGGGTATATGCCCAGGAGTGGTTTAGCTGGGTATTCAGGTAGATCTACTTTCAATTTTCTGAAGAACATCCAGAATGATTTCTAGAGTGGACTACCAGTTTGCAAATCCAACAGAAATGGAAGAATATTCCTGTTTCTACACATCCTTGCCAACAGGTGCTGTCACCTGAGGTTTTGAACTTAGCCATTCTGATTAGTATAAGGTAGACTCTCAGGGTCCTTTTGATTTGCATTTTCTTTGTCACTAAAGACTTTGAATGTTTTCTTTACTAATTCCTTTTCTTTGTGTTTACCAAGGTCGGGTTTTTCTTTTTCCAATTTTTCAAAGTTATTGTGGATGTAACAGAAAACAGGAAAAAATAGAAAATGGAAAAAATTCTTGTACATGATTCACTCAATTTCTCTAGGGGTTAATCTCTTAAAATCATAACAGTGTCATCAACACCAATATGGGACTGTGATAGGCAGCCTATTTTAGTTGAATGGTGCTTGTTCTGGTGACCAAGTAGAGAACTCTACAAGGGATGGAAAAATGAGCCACCTTCCCAGAATCAGGTGCCTGAAACCACAGAGCCCCCAACTCCATAATTCTGTGACTATCAGTCACTCAGACAACATCCCAAGCTTCTGGTATTCTGGATAGACTCCACCCACAAAGCTACCTGACTATAGCCAGGTATGCTCCTCCCCACAATTACCTGGCAACAGCAAGATAGCTCAGCCCACTATAAGAGGGACTGCTTGGCCCCTCCTCACACTCCTTAAGCCCTCACATTTCTTACTCTCTAGCCCCTCTTCTCTCTCTCCCTTCCCCCATCTCTCCACGTGGCCATGGCCAACCTCTCTCTTCTTCTTTTTACCTTTTCTCTTTCTCATTGCCTTTCTATAATAAAGCTCTAAAACCATAGGCTGTCTCTGATCATTAAGGCCCACCATACTTGAACGATGGAATAGGCTTTCTCCTAATGAGCATGTCTAACCTCCAGAAAACCTTCCTGCACTCCAGCCAGGAACCTGATCAAGGACTCTCGTCTGTATGAGAACCATCCAACGCCCCCTCTCCCCCTGCCCTCTCCTTCCTTTAGCCCCAGAGCTCAGTACCACCCCGGGGCCCCTATTCTGTTCTCAGCTCTTCCACAGTATCCAGCATGGGGTGCCAGAGGCTGGGAATCTGGTGCCTAGGACTGTCCCGTGTCCACCACCTGCTGAGTGGGGTCAGTGGCTTCACATAGCCAAACACCCACCCAGGGCAGCATGGAAAGCTTGCTGCAGTCCTCCCACATCAGTGCCCAGAGCACCAGAACTCTGGTAGGATGCAGGTTTTCTCCCACTCCCCTTTTTCCCACAAACCCATGGCCCCACACACCAAGAAGCCCAGACTGGCATGACACTGTTATTAACCTTGTCATCCCCCATTCATTATTCTATTGATCTGCTTCTTTTATCCTGAGTCTGCATTTAAGCCCTGATTTACATCATGTTGCCTCCTCCTGTCTTGCTCCCATCTGTGGCAGGCTTTAGATTTCTCTATATATATCTGGCTGTAACTTTTGAAGAGGATTGAGAAAGTATTAAATAACTTCTATTACAAATTAGACAGAAGTAGGGATGATAACCAGAAAAATCAATTTTAAAAAATGAAAGCATGGAGACATGAACAATACTATTAAAACCAAAGCCAGTTAATGATTGAAAGAGAAAAACCTTATGAGGCATTTTGGACCATATCTATAATTCTATAATCAGAAGCTATAATACTTATAACAATTATAATCTATAATCAGAAGGCCTAGCCATAGTACTATTATGAGATTTAGGCCAACATGAGCCATAGTCTCAAAAACTAACAACAATCAATAACGAAAGAAATAAAGAAATTAACAGAGCAAAAGGAGTGAAGAATGGAATTAAGAAAGGAGGAAAAAAGAAAGGAAAGAAGGATGGAAGTAAGGAAGGAATGACAAAATAATCTCTTTTAAACTAAGGAGACCACAAATAACTTAAAATCCAATCTCCCTATCTACAATAAACAAGCTACAGTCCCTTATTACAATGAACCACCACAAATCTTTAAGATATATATGATATCTTAAAACCAGGGAGTAGGCATTGGTGTTACATGCTTTTACCTGAAGCTCCCAAGGACAGCCTGGTATATGGAGTAAGTTAAAGGTCAGCCAGGACTACACACAGAAACCCTGTATCAAAACCACAATGAAAGGGAGAAAGAGGGAGACCATCTTGAATTTTGACTTTCTCAGGCTCTCAGGTTTATTTTTATCAAATATTTTATTTATTTACAATTCAAATGTTATTTCCTTTCCCGGTTTTCCTCCCTCCCAGAAACACCCTATCACATCCTCTCTCCACCTGCTTCTATGAAGGTTTGCCTAAGAATTTCATGAATTCATCATTTTTAATAGCTGAGTAGTACTCCGTTGTCTAAATGTACCACATTTTCTATATCCATTCCTTTTTTGAATCACCATGCTTGACCTCAAGCTGTATTACAGAGCAATAATGATAAAAACTGCATGGGATTGAACAGAGACAGGCAGGAATATCAATGGAATAGAATTGAAGACCCACAAATGAGCACACACACACACACACACACACACACACACACGTATGGTCACTTGATCTTTTACAAAGGAACTAAAACCATCCAGTGGAAAAAAGACAACATTTTAAACAAATGGTGCTGGTTCAACTTTCGGTCAGCATGTAGAAAAATGCAAATTGAACCATTCTTATCTTCTTGTACAAAACTCAAGTCCAAGTGGATCAAGGACCTCCACATAAAACCAGATACACTGAAACTTATAAAGGAGAAAGTGGGGAAGAGCCTCAAACTCATGGCCACAGAGGAAAAATTCCTGAACAAAACACTAATGGTTTATGCTGTAAGATCAAACATTGACAAATGAGACCTCAAAAAAAAATGCATAGCTTTTGTAAGGAAAACAACACTGTTAATAGGACAAATAACACTATTAAAAATGGTGTACAGAATTAAAAGAAGAATTTTCAACCAAGGAATATCAAATGGCTGAGAATCACTTAAAGAAAATTTCAACATCCTTAGTCATCAGAGAAATGCAAATCAAAACAACCCTGAGATTCTACCTCACACCAGTCAGAATGGCTAAGTTAAAAAACTCACATGACAGCAAATGATGGTGAGGATGTGGAGATTTCTAGTGGGATTTCAGGCTGGAACAACCACTCTGGAAATCAGTTTGGTGGTCCCACAGAAATTTGGACATAGTACTACCTGAGGACCCAGCTGTACCACTCCTGGGACTATACACAGAAGATGTTCCAACATGTAGTAAGGACATATGCTCCAGTATGGTCACAGCAGCCTTATTTATAATAGCCAAGAGCTGGAAAGAACCCAGATGTCCTTCAACAGAAGAATGAATGCCAAAAATGTGGTACACAAAACAATTTTCATAAAGAGGGAACTTTGACAGATTGCTTTTTTTTTTTTTTTTTGGTTCCACTTAACCATTTAGGTTAATACATGTGAACACTAAAAGAAACACTGCTTTTGTTACTAACACAGAGAGGAACATTCACATATTCATGATGGAGTGCATTTTGTATAGCATCTGTGCGAAAGTACTTTTCTTTCAGCTATAATGTATTGCACAATATTGTGTGAAATGCGCATGTGGACAAACATGAAAGTCATATCATACAGTGCCCCGTCCCAAAGTAAACCAAATATGAACAAGAACTTATGCGTTTCGGTATTATGCACAGGCCCCAGATATCCGGCCACTTTCCTGGCCAGAGGAAAGGGGTCCGCCCGGCACAGGAGCGCTTTGCCTGAGCATCAGCAGCAGACATCTTGGTTCCGGGACCCCGCCGAGTGTATTCTGCACAGGTGAGAGTATGGAAAAAAGCTTCTGGGACAGGCAGGAGCCACAGAGCTTCTAAGGCAGCCCCCTTTTCGGGCCCCAGACAGCTAGCCACTTTCCCAGTGAGAGGGTAAGGGTCCTCCCGGGCCGGGAGCGCTTGGCCTCAGCATCAGCTGCAGACATCTTGATTCCAGGACTCCTCCGAGAGTATTCTGCACAGGTGAGAGTGTAGAATACAGAAGCTAACAGCTTCTGGGACAGGCCAAAGCAACTCAGCTACAGGACAGGTCCTGTTTTGGGCCTTTGTCTTCAGCCAGGAGGAGGTCCTAAGGCCAGATATCTGTGCACCTTTCCTGTAAGAGGAGAGCTAGCCTGCAGAGAGTACTCTGACCACTGAAACTCAGAGGAGAGAGCTAGTCTCCCAGGTCACTGATAGAGGCTAAAAGAATCACCTGAGGAACAAGCTCTAACCAGAGACAACTATGACAACTAGCTCCAGAGATTACGAGATGGCGAAAGGCAAACGTAACAATCCTACTAACAGAAATCAAGACCACTCACCATCATCAGAACACAGCACTCCCACGCCACCTAGACTTGGGCACCCCAAGACAACTAAAAAGTTAGACCCAGATTTAAAAGCATATCTCATGATGATGGTAGAGGACATCAAGAAGGACTTTAATAACTCACTTAAAGAAATACAGGAGAACACTGCTAAAAAGTTACAAGTCCCTAAAGAAAAACAGGAAAACACAACCAAACAAACAGCTGGTAGAAATGAACAAAACCATACTAGACCTAAAAAGGGAAGTAGACAAAGTAAAGAAAACCCAACGTGAGGCAAAACTGGAGATAGAAACCCTAGGAAAGAAATCTGGAACTATAGATGTGAGCATCAGCAACAGAATACAAGAGATGGAAGAGAGAATCTCAGGTGCAGAAGATTCCATAGAGAACATTGGCACAACAATCAAAGAAAATACAAAACACAAAAGGATCCTAACTCAAAATATCCAGGAAATACAGAACACAATGAGAAGACCAAACCTACGGATAATAGGAGTTGATGAGAATGAAGATTTTCAACTTAAAGGGCTGGCAAATATCTTCAACAAAATTATAGAAGAAAATTTCCCAAACCTAAAGAAAGAGATGCCCATGAACATACAAGAAGCCTACAGAACTCCAAATAGACTGGACCAGAAAAGAAATTCCTCCCGACACATAATAATCAGAACAACAAATGCACTAAATAAAGATAGAATATTAAAAGCAGTAAGGGAGAAAGGTCAAGTAACATATAAAGGCAGGCCTATCAGAATTATACCAGACTTTTCACCAGAGACTATGAAAGCCAGAAGAGCCTGGACAGATGTTTTATAGACACTAAGAGAACACAAATTCCAGCCCAGGCTACTATACCCAGCCAAACTCTCAATTACCATAGATGGAGAAACCAAAGTATTCCACGACAAAACCAAATTCACACATTATCTTTCCACAAATCCAGCCCTTCAAAGGATAATAACAGAAAAAAAAAAAAACCAATACAAGGACGGAAATCACGCCCTAGAAAAAGCAAGAAAGTAATCCCTCAACAAACCAAAAAGAAGACAGCCACAAGAACAGAATGCCAACTCTAACAACAAAAATAAAAGAAAGCAACAATTACTTTTCTTTAATATCTCTTAATATCAATGGACTCAATTCCCCATTAAAAAGACAAAGACTAAAAGACAGGGTACACAAACAGTACCCAACATTTTGCTGCTTACAGGAATCCCATCTCAGGGAAAAAAACAGACACTACCTCAGAGTGAAAGGCTGGAAAACATTTTTCCAAGCAAATGGTCTGAAGAAACAAGCTGGAGTAGTCATTCTAATATCTAATAAAATCGACTTCCATCCCAAAGTTATCAAAAAAGACAAGGAGGGACACTTCATACTCATCAAAGGTAGAATCCTCCAAGAGGAACTCTCAAATCTGAATATCTATGCTCCAAATGCAAGGGCAGCCACATTCATTAAAGACGCTTTAGTAAAGCTCAAAGCACACATTGCACCTCACACAATAATAGTGGGAGACTTCAACACACCACTTTCATCAATGAACAGATCGTGGAAACAGAAACTAAACAGGGATACAGTGAAACTAACAGAAGTTATGAAACAAATGGACTTAACAGATATCTACAGAACATTTAATCCTAAAACAAAAGGATATACCTTCTTCTCAGCACCTCACAGGACCTTCTCCAAAATTGACCATATAATTGATCACAAAACAAGCCTCAACAGATACAAAAATATTGAAATTGTCTCATGCACCCTATCAGACCACCATGAACTAAGGCTGATCTTCAATAACAACATAAATGATGGAAAGCCAACATTCACATGGAAACTGAACAACACTCTTCTCAATGATACCTTGGTCAAGGAAGGAATAAAGAAAGAAATTAAAGACTTTTTAGAGTTTAATGAAAATGAAGCCACAGCATACCCAAACCTATGGGACACAATGAAAGCATTTCTAAGAGGGAAACCCATAGCTTTGAGTGCCTCCAAAAAGAAAATGGAGAGAGCACACACTAGCAGCTTGACAACACATCTAAAAGCTCTAGAAAAAAAGGAAGAAAATTCACCCAAGAGGAGTAGACAGCAGGAAATAATCAATCTCAGGGGTGAAATCAACCAAGTGGAAACAAGAAGATCTATTCAAAGAATTAACCAAACGCAGAATTGGTTCTTTGAGAAAATCAACAAGATAGATAAACCCTTAGCTAGACTCACTAGAGGGCACAGGGACTACATCCTAATTAACAAAATCAGAAATGAAAAGGGAGACATAACAACAGTTCCTGAAGAAATTCAAAACAACATCGAGATCATTCTACAAAAGGCTATACTCAAAAAAAAAAAAAAAAACTGGAAAATCTGGACAAAAAGGACAAATTTCTAGACAGATACCAGGTACCAAAGTTAAATTAGGATCAAGTTAAAGACCTAAAAGTCCCATATACCCTAAAGAAATAGAAACAGTCATTAATAGTCTAAGAGCCAAAAAAAGGCCAGGACCAGATGGGTTTAGTGCAGAGTTCTACCAGACCTTCAAAGAGGATCTAATTCCAGTTCTGCACAAACTATTCCACAAACAGAAGTAGAAGGTACTCTACCCAACTCATTCTATGAAGCCACAATTACTTTGATACCTAAACCACAGAAAGATCCAACATAGATAGAGAACTTCAGGACAGTTTCCCTTATGAATATAGATGCAAAAATCCTCAATAAAATTCTCGCTAACCGAATTCAAGAACACATTAAAGCAATCATCCATCATGACCAAGTAGGTTTTATTCCAGGGATGCAGGGATGGTTTAATATATGGAAATCCATCAACCTAATCCATTATAGAAACAAACTCAAAGACAAAAACCATATGATAATCTCATTAGATGCAGAAAAAGCATTTGACAAGATCCAACACCCATTCATGATAAAAGTCTTGGAAAAATCAGGAATTCAAGGCCCATACCTAACCATGATAAAAGCAATCTACAGCAAACCAGCAGCTAACATCAAAGTAAATGGTAAGAAGCTTGAAGGAATCCCACTAAAATCAGGGACTAGACAAGGCTGTCCACTCTCTCTATAACTATTCAATATTGTACTTGAAGTCCTAGCCAATGCAACTTGACAACAAAAGGAGATCAAGGGGATACAAATTGGAAAAGATGAAGTCAAAATATCACTATTTGCAGATGATATGATAGTATATATAAGTGACGCTAAAAATTCCACCAGAGAACTCCTAAACCTTATAAACAGCTTCAGTGAAGTAGCTGGATATAAAATTAACTCAAACAAGTCAATGGCCTTTCTGTACACAAAGAATAAACAGTCTGAGAAAGAAATTAGGAAAACAACACCCTTCTCAATAGTCACAAATAATATAAAATATCTTGGCGTGACTCTAAGGAAGTGAAAGATCTGTATGATAAAAACTTCAAGTCTCTGAAGACAGAAATTAAAGATCTCAGAAGATGGAAAGATCTCCCATGCTCGTGGATTGGCAGGATCAACACTGTAAAAATGGCTATCTTGCCAAAAAGCAATCTACACATTCAATGCAATCCCCATCAAGATTCCAACTCATTTCTTCAACGAATTAGAAAGAGTAATCTGCAAATTCATCTGGAATAACAAAGAACCTAGGATAGCAAAAACTCTTCTCAAGGATAAAAGAACCTCTAGTGGAATCAACATGCCTGACCTAAAGCTTTACTACAAAGCAATTGTGATAAAAACTGCATGGTACTCGTACAGTGACAGACACGTAGACCAATGGAATAGAATTGAAGACCCAGAAATGAACCCACACACCTATGATCACTTGATCTTTGACAAGGGAGCTAAAACCATCCAGTGGAAGAAAGACAACATTTTCAACAAATGGTGCTGGCACAACTGGTTGTTATCATGTAGAAGAATGCGAATCGATCAATTCCTATCTCCTTGTACTAAGGTCAAATCTAAGTGGATAAAGGAACTTCACATAAAACCAGAGACACTGAAAGAAACTTATAGAGGAGAAAGTGGGGAAAAGCCTTGAAGATATGAGCACAGGGGAAAAATTCCTGAATAGAACAGCAATGGCTTGCGCTGTAAGATCAAGAATTGACAAATGAGACCTCATGAAACTGCAAAGCTTCTGCAAGGCAAAAGACACCGTCAATAAGACAAACAGACCACCAACAGATTGGAAAAGGATCTTTACCTATCCTTAATCAGATAGGGGACTAATATCCAATATATATAACGAACTCAAGAAGGTGGACTCCTGAAAATCAAATAACCCCATTAAAAAATGGGGCTCAGAAATGAACAAAGAATTCTCACCTGAGGAATACCGAATGGTAGAGAAGCACCTAAAAAAATGTTCAACATCCTTAATCATCAGGGAAATGCAAATCAAAACAACCCTGAGATTCCACCTCACACCAGTCAGATTGGCTAAGATAAAAAATTCAGGTGACAGCAGATGCTGGTGAGGATGTGGAGAAAGAGGAACACTCCTCCATTGTTGGTGGGATTGCAAGCTTGTACAACCACTCTGGAAATCATTCTGGTGGTTCCTCAGAAAATTGGACATAGTACTACCAGAGGATCCAGCAATACCTCTCCTGGGCATATATCCAGGAGATGTCCCAACCGGTAAGAAGGACACATGCTCAACTATGTTCATAGTAACCTTATTTATAATAGCCAGAAGCTGGAAAGAACCCAGATGCCCCCAACAGAGTAATGGATACAGAAAATGTGGTACATTTACACAATGGAGCACTACTCAGCTATTAAAAAGAATGAATTTATGAAATTCCTAGCCAAATGGATGGACCTGGAGGGCATCATCCTGAGTGAGTTAACACAATCACAAAGGAACTCACACAATATGTACTCACTGATAAGTGGATATTAGCCCAAAACTTAGGATACTCAAGATATAAGATACAATTTGCTAAACGCATGAAACTCAAGAAGAATGAAGACCAAAGTGTGGACACTGTGCCCCTTCTTATAATTGTGAACAAAACACCCATGGAAGGAGTTACAGAGACAAAGTTTGGAGCTGTGACAAAAGGATGGACCATCTAGAGACTGCCACATCCAGGGATCAATCCCATAATCAGCTTCCAAACGCTGGCACCATTGCATACACTAGCAAGATTTTGCTGAAAGGTTCCAGATATAGCTGTCTCTTGTGAGAATAGTCCGGGGCCTAGCAAACACAGAAGTGGATGCTCACAGTCAGCTATTGGATGGATCACAGGGCTCCCAATGGAGGAGCTAGAAAAAGTACCCAAGGAGCTAAGGGGAACTGCAACCCTATAGGTGGAACAACATTATGAACTAACCAGTACCCCGGAGCTCTTGACTCTAGCTGCATATGTATCAAAAGATTGCCTAGTTGGCCATCACTGGAAAGAGAGGCCCATTGGACACACAAACTTTATATGCCTCAGTACAGGGGGACGCCAGGGCCAAAAAATGGGGATGGGTGGGTAGGGAAGTGGGGGGGAGGGTATGGGGGACTTTTGGGATAGCATTGGAAATGTAATTGAGGAAAATACGTAATAAAAATTTTTTTAAAAAGCAACCAAAAAAAAAATGCGTTTCAAACTTGAGGTGTTTTGTGAGAAACTTTCTTGTTTTTGTCATAAAATCACACCTTTCCTGCCCAATGTGTTTACATTACATGTGAACACTAAAAAAAAAAAAAAAAAAAAAAAAAAAACACTCCTCTTGTTATTAGCATAGAGAGGAACACTCATGCACTCACATTGTTCTGTGTTATGTGTAGAGTCTACATTAAAGTACTTTTTTTCTAGCTCTAATATACTGTACAGTTTTCTGTGAAATGTGCATTTGAAAATACATAAAAGTAATTACATACAGTGTTGCAGACTAAAGGAAATAACATTCAAATAAGATCTTTCTTATTGCATTTAGAACATGACGTCTATTGTGTCCAACATTCTTGTTTTCTTCTTAAAAACAGTTATAAATTAGCCTAATATATTTCACTTCTACTTTTAGCTCTTGGATTGCTTTATTCAATTCCTTCACCTGTTTGCTTGTGTTTTCCTGTATTTCTTTCAGTGAGTTATTGACATCCTCCTTAAAGGAATCTATTATCTTCATGAGATAGGATTTTAGGGCAGATTTCTGATTTTCAGGTGTTTTGGTGTATTCAGGGCTTGCTGTGGTGAAAGAACTGGATTCTGGTGATGCCCATGTGTTTTGGTTTCTGTTGCTTATGGTCTTGTGCTTACCTTTTGCCATCTGGATATCCCTGGTATTTGTTGATCTGGGTGACTGTATGGAGTCTCCCTCTTTTGTCCCTGGGGTGCTTTAGGTTTCCTGGTAGACTTGCAGCCCTGGATGTGTCAGCTCACCTTTGGGGTCTTCCAACTAGGGGCTCTTCACAGGGACAGAAAAACTACTGATCTGTTGCCCTGGCTACAGTAGGTCTCATGGGAGGTCTTCAGACTGTGGGGTCTTTAGTGGAACAATAAAACTGTTGTCCAACTGCCCTGAGTGTACCTGATCCTCAACTTCTCTGAGTGCAGCAGGTCCTCTAGGATGGATCTGGATATGGTGTCTTCATGGGAGCAGACCAACTAGGAGTCTGCCCTAGCAGAGAAGACCAGGTGGAAGAGATGGAAGGGAAGGAAGTAAAGTGGTATTTGGGAGGGCAGGGGTTTTGGTGGGTGATGGGTCCCGAGTATACAAGGCTCCCAGCAGCAGCTCCAGGACTCAGAGAGGGGGTTGGGGAAGGGTGTGTTCTTACCAAGTCCTCTGAGTGCAGCAGGTCTTCTAGGATACATCAGAATATGGTGTCTTCACAGAATCAGACCAACTAGGCATCCAAACAAGCAGCAAGGGCCAGAGAGAAGGGTTAGTTCTGTAATTTATTTCTCAGCCTTTTTATCATTTTTATAAAGTGAGGCTAATGATTTTTTGATGTAATTTTATATCCAGACACTTTCCTGACGTTTTTATCATCTGTAGAAATTCTCTGTTAGAGTTTTGGGATTGCTAAGGTATATCATATCACCTGCAAATAGTGATACCTTGATTTCTTAGTTGCCAATTTGTGTCCACTTGATCTCCTTTTGTTGTATAGTTGGTCTGACTAGAATTTTGTGTACTATATTGAATAGACATGTGGAGAGTAGGCATACTTGTTTTGTCCCTGATTTTTGTAGGATTACTTCAAGCATCTCTCCATTTAGTTTGATATTGGCTGTTGGTTTCAGTATATTCCTTTTATTATGTTTATATACACATACATATACATGCACACAATTTTGACTTTAAATTGAACTTTTATCCTCTGGCTCTTCCACAACCCACCGTACACAGGTCGCACCATGAGAGAGCTGGTCTCCCAGGAGTGCACAAACTGTACACAGGCCAAGAGATCAGATCTTTACTTTCTCTCCAATAACTGTCTAAAGTAGAACTGTCCAGTACTACACAGGACACAGGAACAGTGGAGAAACTAGGACAGTATCCTTCTGGTCAGATTCTGCACCAGGGAGCTTATGTTGATTCACATCCCTCTGTACACAGGGACTGCCAAGAGAGAGCTGGTTTCCCAGGAGTGCTGACACTGTCTTAGAGGCCCAAAGGAGGGCCAACTTCCAGCGAGAGACAGAAAGACCAACTAACACATGAACAGATGGCTAAAGTGAAGCATAAGAAGCTTATCACCAGAAACCAAGGCTAATTGACATTATTAGAAACCAGTTCTCCAACCACAGAAAGTCCTGAATACCCCAACACATCAAAAAAAGCAAGATTTAGATTTAAAATCACATCTCATCATGCAGATAGAGGATTCTAAGAAGGACATAAATAACTCCCTTAGAGAAATACAGGAGAACGGAGGTAAACAAGTAGAGGCCATAAAAGAGGAAACACAAAAATCCCTTAAAGAATGACAGGAAAACACAAGCAAACATGTGAAGGAATTGGACAAAACCATCTAGGATCTAAAATTGGAAGTAGAAACAATAAAGAAATCACAAAGGGAGACAACTCTGGAGATAGAAAACCTAGGAAAGAGTTCAGGAGTCATAGATACAAGCATCACCAACAGAATACAAGAGACAGAAGAGAGAATCTCAGGTGCAGAAGATACCATAGAAAACATTGACACAACAGTCAAAGAAAACACAAAATGCAAAAGCTCCTAACACAAAATGTCCAGGAAATGTAGGGCATAATGAGAAGACCAAACCTAAGGAAAATAGGTATAGAAGAGAGTGAAGTTTCCCAACTTAAATGGCCAGTAAGTATCTTCAACAAAATTATAGAAGAAAACTTCCCAACCTAAAGAAACAGATGCCCATGAACATAAAAGAAGCCTACACACCAACAAATACATTGTCCCAGAAAAGTCATTCTTCCCATCATTTAAAAATTAAAACAGCAAATGGACAAAACAAAGAAAGAATATTAAAAGCAGTAAGAGAGAAATGTCAAGAAACATATAAAGTCAGACCTATTAGAATTACATCAAACTTCTTGCCAGACATTTTAAAAGCCAGAAGATCCTGGGAAGACATCATACAGACTCTAAGAGAATTCAAATGCCAAACTTAATATACCCAGCAAATCTTTCAATTAACATACTTGGAAAAAACAAAAATAAATTTATACAATATCTTTCCACAAATACAGCCCTTTAAAGGATAATAAATGAAAAACTCCAACAGAAGAAGGGAAACGACACCCTGGAAAAAGAAGAAAAATAATCTTCTTTTAACAAACCAAAAAGAAGATGGCCACATAAATTCCACCTCTAACAACAAAAGTAACAGGAAGCAACAATCAGTTTCCTTACTATATCTTAATATGAATGAACTCAATTCTAAATTAAAAACACATAGAGTAACAGACTGGAGACACAAGCAGGAACCAACATTTTGCTGCATACAGGAAACCCACTTCAGTGACAAAGACACTCAGAGTAAAAGGAAAACAATTCTCCAAGTAAATGGTCCCAAGAAACAACCTGGAGTAGCCATTCTAACATGGAATAAAATTGATTTTCAACCTAAACTTATCAAAAAAGATCCAGAGGGACAATTAACACTCATTAAAGGTAAAATTTACCACGATGAACTCTCAATTCTGAACATCTATGCTCCAAATGCAAGAGCATCTACATTCATTAAAGAAACTTTAGTAAAGCTCAGCAAAGTGCCTACAACATAACAGGCACTCAGTAAATGGTAGCCATACAAAGCAACCATTTGTTCACAGATAGTCAAGGCTCTGTCCCTGACTCCACCATCAGTTCCTGCCACTCTGGCATGCAACAGTACACTCAAGTCCCTTTATATGCTTGTTTATCATCTCAGAGTAATTACGTGTTTTTAATCCAGGACACTGCAGCCTGATGAGCCCAATGCCCTGAGAGACATTTTAAATTAGCAAGAAACCCATTTTTGGTCTCCCTCGCATTTTTGTGTAACAGAAGAAGCACTTCTCCATTGACCCTAGCACTTACGGGCTTTATCCATCATGCCCTCTCTCTGTCCTTCCTAGGGCACTATTTATCCAAAATTCCCTGTTTCCTTTCCTCAGTCCCATGCTCACTAACCCATCTACTCCCTCTCCTTGTGCTGACATTCCCCTACACTAGGGCATCGCGCATTCACAGGGCCAAGAGCCTCTCCTCCTATTGATGACTGCCAAGGCCATCTTCTGCTACATATGCTGCTGGTGCTATGGGTTCCTCTATGTGTACTGTTTGGTTGGTGGTTTGGTGCCTGGGAGCACTAGGGTTACTGGTTGGTTCATATTGTTCCTCCTATGGGGCTGCAAACCTCTTCAGCTCATTCAGTCCTTTCTCTAGCTCCTACTTTGGGGACTCTGTGCTCATTAAAATGGTTGGCTGATAGCATCCACCTCTGTATTTGTCGGGCACTGGCAGAGACATTTAGGAGATATCTATATCAGGTTCCTGTCAGCAAGTACTTATTGGCATCCATAATAGTATCTGGGTTTGGTTACTGTATATGGGATGTGCCATGAACTGGACTCAGTCAGTCCCTCAACCCTTGGAGAACCAGGATCTTTGTATTCAGGTGGACAAGGAGTTGGTGGGGTGACAGACACTAACACAGAGAAAGTGCTGTATCTGAATGTAATTTCTCAAAGCAAGCATCAGATTTATAATGCAGAAGAAAATAAGGAAGTAGGGTAACACATCAGCAAAGGTACATTGAGGTTACCAGATGCTTAATGACTCTTTACACAAACAGAAGAATGCATACATAAAGACTAGCAGGAACTAGGCAATGTAACAACTGAGACAAAGTCAGTACTATCTAAGGTCACCTATATTCTTAGAAGCCAGGTGTGAGGACTTTATGCTCCTGGAGGAGGAGGAGAAACCAGGAAGTGGGATAACATTTGAAATGTAAGTGAAGAAAATATCTAATCTAAAAAATACTCAAAAAAAAAATAAATCGAACTTCTAAATTATCTGGTGATTCTGAGATTTGAGAAGTTCTTGGATACTCTTCCTAACCTATGTGTCCTTGTATAAATCAAGTCAGGTTTCCTTGTGTGATGGGGAGTGTACTTGAAGAAAATAATTTATTTTTTATCTGGAAATAGCTTAATCCCTAAGGGTGAGGATGAATTCTGAACTTGTCTGTCAGTGATGGCACTGAAACATACATTGTCCCATTTTCAGGCTTTGGAGCCCCACTGATAACTGAGCCTTGTCGGCAGTTTGCTCTTGGCTACAACACTGCTCTCTCTTTTAGAGTAAATTGTCCCTTATTATATGTACTTACTTATGTGCTTTGTCTTCCTACAGGATGTCGAGTAACTGCTTAAGTAGCTTTAGGACCCCTAATCTTAGTGCTTTTATATAAGATTGGGTGGATTTTCATTTCCAAGTCTGCAGATGAGCTCCAGAAAACACTGAACAGGATTCAATTTGAGAATCCTGAAATAAAATAACATGGGGAAAGCTTAAAAATCAGTGGATGAATTCTATGCATGATTCTGTGACAATAAAAGACTGGTGGAAATCCCTAAAAATTGGACTATGAAGTAAGAATTAGTCCAAAGTCTATGGTCACAGAAATCAAATGTTGAAACAACGTAGATGACAAAACAGGACAGAATATATTGAGTCCAGCCTGATGTTGGGGAGTCAATGAAGAATCAAGAGACCGTTGGCTCAGTATGAAGGAGCAGCAAGGAGGGGGACAGACCTTGAAGTTAGCCTTTGCTAAAAATGAGTAAAGAATGAATTTTTCAGAATCAGTACAATCATACAGGAAAGGAGGAGATGATTCACTCACTAAAGGTTCTGAGAGGAAACACTGAGCTGTCATCCATACATTCTCCATTATTTAGTCAGAACAACTGCACTTGATTATGTTGTTTACATGACCTTTACACCTAGCACTTCTCACTCTGCTACTATTTGTCCTGTGGAGGGTTTTTTCAGGGTTGCCTCTTCTGGTAGGACACTGTGAGGCTTTTCCTCTTACATGTTTAGGGTCTCAACAATGTCACCCCTCACCTGCCAGAAAATTTCTTGTTGAAATTTAAGCCTCATTGTGAGGTAGCAAGAGTGTGTAAACAATCTATGATGTTACAGATGAGGCTTTTGGATGGCAGTTGCCAGTTAGATATTTTCATCATATGAATTCTTTCCTTTTGCACAAGTCATCTAAACAAGTGGTTCCCTAGGTTAGATTCCTAACCAGAGAGCAGGAGAGCATGTGGCTTATTTATTTGCAATATGGTGTGTGGGTGACAGAGCTGCTGATTTTAGATAATCTTAAGTAATTAGTGCTGGTCTTGCACACACCCCACCCAATGTGGCCAAGGTTAACTTTGGATCCCAATAGCCATCCTAAATGTTTGAATATCATTAACTCAGAACCACTTCATTTCTAAAATTAGTAAGTGTTTCAAGTCTCAAATAGTTTACCTGTACCTTCTTTAAGGTAGTATGCAAGTAATGACATCATTGTGTAATGATGTAAATTCTTCCCATCACCTCGTGTTGCTTTCTTTTTCTTGGACCTAAATTGTTAAATGGAACCAATGATGGCACTCTTCTGTCAAAGTTTCCTCTCTAAAGAAAATGCTTCTGATTCCTGGCTAAGGAACAGAGTGTGGTGTGTGTTTCTGGTGGAGGCCTCTTATAAAGTTAAGAATCTAAGCTAGATTTCTTTTTTAGAAACCCATAAATTTGTGTCATCTTTATCAAATGTTTCTAAGTATGCTAAGAACAACATATTTTCTCAAAGATATTGTTATGACTTAAGCTTCTATGTGCAGAGCAGAGGTGTGTTGTATCTTTCCCAACTCTGTCCATGAGTCAGTTAATGCTCAAGTAATGCATCATCGTCTTATTAGTAAGGCAAGGCAAATGAACATCTCCTCTGTTCTTTTCATGGGAATGGTCTAGAGAAGATTGAGATTATGTCACTCTTTCTGCCTCTCTGTGTGTCTCTTTATTGTGTTTTTTGTGTGTCTGTCTCTGTCTCCCTGTCTCTGTCTCTCTTTGTCTGTCTCTCTTTGTGTCTTTCTCTGTGTCTCTGTGTCTCTGTGTCTCTGTGTCTCTGTGTCTGTCTCTCTCTGTCTCTCTCTCTCTGTCTCTCTCTCTCTGTCTCTCTCTCTCTCTCTCTCATTGAGGTTTTGATATAGGGTTTCTGTGTGAAGTCCTGGCTGATGTTTAACTCACTCCATACACCAGGCTGTCCTTGGGGGCTTCAGGTAAAGGCATGCACCACAAATGCCTACTGCCTGGTTTTAAGAAATGATATATATCTTAAATGATTGTGGAAGTTCATTGTAAGAGGAACTGGATCAGTTGATCATTTATTCTACATAGGGAGATTAGATTTTAAATTATTTGGGGTCTCCTGAGTTTAAAAGAGATTATTTTGTCCTTCCTTCCTTCCTTCCTTCCTTCCTTCCTTCCTTCCTTCCTTCCTTTATTCTTCCTTCCTTCTTTCCTTCCTTTATTCTTCCCTCCTTCCATCCCTCCCATCCTCCCTCTCTCCCTCCATACTTTCATTTTTCTTTCATACCTTCCTTTCTTAATCCTTCCTTTCTTTCATCTTTCTTAGTTCCCTTCTTCAATCCATCTTGTCTCCTTCTATATCTGTGTTTATTTCATTATTTCTTCCTCTATTTTGTTAAATTTTTTGAGACAGACTCTTACCATGAGGTTTATGTTGGCATAAATCTCATAATAATACTATGCCTAAGCCTTCCTATTGCTAGAATTATAGATATGGAATAAATGCCTTCTAAGATTTTTCTCTTTGAATTATAACTTGGATTTGATTTTCATAGTATTTGCTCATGTCCCCAGACTTTCAAATTATTGAAAAAAATTACTTTCCTTGTTATCCTCTCCACTTCTGTCTAAATCGTGGTAAAAGTTATTTATTACTTTCTCAATCCTCTTCAAAACTTAAGGCTAGAATAATGCAGAAGTGTAAAGTATCCACAGATGGGAGAAAAAACAGGAGGAAGCAATAGGATGTAAAGCAGGGCTTAGATGCAGACTCGGGACAAAACAGCAAGTGAGTGGAACAATGAGTGGGGTGTGAAGAGGTTGAGTAAAATTATCATACCAGTCTGTACTTTCTGGTGTTGACCACACTGTTATGATTGTAAGCAATTAACCTCTGGAGAAACTGACTGAAACATGTATAGGCATTTGTCTAATTTTATACTTTTTTCTGCTTTTTTGTTAAGTCCAAAACCACTTTGAAAGAAGAAAAAAGAAAAACTTGATAATGGTGAACAAAAAGAAAAGGCATTACTATAGAAATCTTTCAAAGTCCTTAGTGATCAGGGAAGTGCAAATCAAAACGACCCTGAGATTCCACATTACACCAATCCAAATGGCTAAGATCAAAACTTCAGGTGACAGTAAATGTTGGCAAAGATGTGGGAATATACACAAAAGATGCCCCACCATGCCACAGGGGCATGTGTTCTACTATGTTCATAGCAGCCTTATTTGTGATAGCCAGAAGCTGGAAACAACCTAGATGTCCCACGGCAGAAGAAAGGATACAGAAAACCTGGTTCATTTGCACAATGGAATACTACTCAGCTATTAAGAATGAGGATATCCTGAGTTTTGAAGGCAAATGGATGGAACTAGAAAATATCATCCTCAGTGAGGTAACTTGGACACAAAAGGACATGCATGGTATGTGCTCACTAATAGGTGGATATTAGCCAAAAGAACAAAACAAACAAACAAACACCCATACAGAATACACAAGATTCAGTCCACAGAATTCAAAAGGCTCAACAAGCTGAAGTGCCCAAGTGAGGATGCCTCAGTCCCACTTGGGAGAGAGAAGAAAGCAATCACAAGTAGGGAGAGAGAGAGGAACTTGGCAAGGAAAGTGGTTGGGTGGGGGTGGCAGTGGGGGGTAGAGGGGAACATGATCTGATATTGGGTAAGGAAAAAGGACTGAAGCCTTGAGGGTCAGCAGAAAGAATATAAACAGGCAACCTCAGCAAATAGGAGGTTGAGGGGACCCCCAGAATGCTCAAGCGATCTGGGAGGTGAGATTCTCCCAGGACTCACAGGGAGGGGCCTTTGATAAAATGTCCAACAGTAGGGAGTGGAAACTAATAGAGCCAACCTCCAGCAGGAAGACAGGACATTAGGTGAGAGATGGGGTTACCATCGCGCAGTCACACTTCTGACCCATAATTGTTTCTGTCTGAAAGAATTACAGGGATGGAAATGGAGAGGAGCCCAGAAAAAGAAGGTCCAGTGACAGGCCCAAAGTGGGATCCAGCTCAAGGGGAGGTTCCAAGGCCTGACAATATTACTGAGGCTATGGAATGTCCACAAAGAGGGATCTATCATGACTGCCCTCTGAAAGACCCAACAAGCAGCTGAAAGTGTCAGATGCAGCTATTTGAAACCAACCAATGGACAGAAGCAGCTGACCCCTGTTGTTTAATTAGGGAAGGCTGAAAGAAGCTGGGGAGAAGGGTGATTCTGTAGGAGGACCAGCAAGTCTTAGTTAATCTGGACCCCCCACCCCCACCCCAAGCTCTTTCAAACACTCGACAACCAAACTGACAGCACATACCAGTTGATATGAGGCCTCCAACACACATAGAGTAGAGAACTTCCAGGTCTGTGTTCATTTTGAGATGATGCTACTAACCATCAAGAGACTAGAGGCCCCAGGGCATTTAGAGGTCAGGTGGAGTGGGGGGGTGGAGGTATCCATGTGGAGATGGGGTGGGGTGGAGAGGAGGTGTGGGATGTGGAGCAGTTGGAGGGTGGATGGGGAGATGGGAACAGAATATGGAGTGTAAATAATGAATTACAAATAAAATTAAATTTAAAAAGTAGCCTAATATGTTTAATACAACAATACATGTGAACACTAAAAGAAATATTCTTTGTTACTAGCACAGAGAGGAACATCCACATACTAAGGATGTACTGTGTTTTGTTTTGTTTTTTGTTTGTTTTTGTTGTTGTTGTTGTTTTATGTAAAAACATGAGGTAGTTTAATGGCTGATCAAAAAGTATCTCATGCAGGAGACAGGGTTTCGACCCCGAGGCTTGGAAGCTAGGGGTTTTTATAGAAAAGGGGTGGGGGTGGGGGAGGAATTGGCATGGTTTCACATGATTGGTCCATTTAAACATTAGCAGACTGTCAGAAGGGTGGGAGATAGGGAGGCACCGGGCCAGTCAGGCATGTCATTCTCTTTATCTTTATGGCTAAACAGCCTCAGGAATGTCTCAATGATGGGCCTGCCCGGGCATGTTCTGGCCTGTTCTGCTATGTTCTCAGCCTGAGGTTTCAAAGCTCACAAACAACTCTTTGGGCTATTTGACATAAATTACATGAATCACAGGTCTCAAGTTTTACTTCCTTTCATTCCCTCTTCTTCTACTAAGTAATTCTAATTTTAGAATTTTAGAAGTCTATATCTCTATGTGGAGAATAGAAATCATAACATGGGCCAAAGGTTAAGAACAAAAACAGAATAAGAAGGGATAGTAAACAGAACTAGGCAGGGACCCTTCTAGTGAGGCTTGAGGATCTGGGCATGATGTAGGTGTACGTGGATCAGATCTCTGGCTGGAACTGGTGGGATGTCTTTTGTGGTACCCGGCTCATTTGCTGTAGCCAATTGTGACCAGCCTTCTTTCTGCACCACCTGCAAGCCTTTTAACTTAGCATACAGATTATTATTACAACAACATGTTGGTTTAGACACATCATTTAAGACAATTATGGGCATGGAGAAGGAGCACCAAGTATCCCAAACCTCGGGAAGATTTCTTCTAGGATCTTCTTGGCTATCACATTGGCCGTCTCAGTCCTTCAACCGTGAGGCTACTGCCGTTCGTGTACCAGCTCAAACTCTCAGGCCATGGCTGATCTGATCCTTCAGATTATTTCGAGTACCAGTTTCTTCTGCCAGAATGTCAGCACAGTGACCCCCCCCCCCGCAGGCAACAGGGTCTAACTTGTTGGATAGGTAAGCCACTGGCCTTTTTCAAAGTCCCAAAGTCTGAGTAAGGATTCCTCTGACGACCCTGATCTCTCTTCCACATAAAGAGTGAAAGGCTTGGTTAGGTCAGGCAAAGGCTGGCCACTAGTAGGGCCTTTTTAATTCCACACAAACACTTCCCCTTCTTTGGTTAGGGGTACAACGGGCAGCTAAGGTCGCCAACCCAGATATCTAGAGTCTGCAGAAGCCATCGGTACCCAAGAATTCTCTTATTTGCCTTGGTATAGTTACAGTATTTTCCTGGCTTCTTTTAGTCACTGTTTTCCTCCTCAAAGAGTGTATCTCAAATAGATAACTTGAGTCTGACACAGCTGAGCCTTTTTAGCTGAGGCTCAGTCTTCTGTTGCCCAGATTTCCTGTCTAGATCCTGTCTTTTCTTTCTCTCTTACCACTGTGGCCAAGTTTCTAGTCAAATTTCTTTCTTGTCTACGATCCCTCCAGTTTTCTCTTTCTTCTGTCTCTTGCCTCTTGCCTCTCGCCCCCCCCCTCTCTCTCTCTCTTTCTCTCTCTGCCTCTTACTGGTTCTACTCTAAATATTTCTCATTTGGGGTATCTCTCTCATCTCGGACCTCTCTTATCTCTTTCATCTCTACTTTCACTGTCATCTATCTCTCCTGAGTCTGCTGAAGCTTTGCTCTTCCTTACAGTCTAAGCTCACCTTTTTCTAGACCTCTATACCCATTTGTCAGAGCCTGGTGATTAGACTCCTAGGTGCTCCTTACCTGGGAAAGAAGTTTTAAGTGGGCAGATGTCTCCCTTGCTGGTTAGCAGCTTAGGGCAGGGCTGCCCTAGAAGAGAAAACATGTGGGGCAGGGAAAGGAAGGCAGCTCTCACAGCTGGCTGCACCTGGCCAACTCGGGGGGGGGGGGGAAGGTGGGGGAGGCGGAGACTATAGTCGGTCCCTCCCCAGCAGGCATCACAGCCACTCTAGGAAGCCAGGTGGGGCCGGCATGGAGCCCCACAGGCCTCGCCCCTCTTTCTTTTCTTGCCCATCCCGCAGGCGGTGAAATCCGTGGTGGTGGTAGGGTGGGCATCCCAGGGAAACCTCCACATCGGTGTTCCCCCCTGGGCCACGGTTTCCCATGTGGCACCTCATCTCGGCCAGCACGTGCTGCTGCCACCGAAGCCGGAAGTTCTCAGTCCGGTCCTGCAGCTGCGTGCGACCAGGGACATGGGCCTAGTTGTTTTTCTTAACTATCACTGACAAATTCTGTCCTAACGTCAGTCCAAGTCCACAGTCGGCACCACACACAGACTCTGTCCCATGACGAAAACCACAAACAAAAACAAGACAGCAACATAAAAACAAGACAGCAACAGGAAATAAAAGACACCAGTATCTAAGCACACTCATTCCTCACTCTGCCAGATGTAAAACCAATGCACGAGGTGGGACTTGAACCCACGATCTCGGAACCCTAAAACCAAGGCATGAGATGGGACTCGAACCCATGATCTCAGAACCCTAAAACCAAGGCATGAGGTGGGACTCAAACCCATGATCTCAGAACCCTAAAACCAAGGCACGAGGTGGGACTCGAACCCACGATCTCAGAACCCTAAAACCAAGGCACGAATCCACAATCTCAGAACTGAAAAACCAAGACACAAATTCAGCGGTGCCACACTTAGACAACAGACAACATGTAAGACGCACACAAACAAATGTACCTCCAAGGGGTCTTTCGGGGTCCCTGGGTGTCACACAGATCTTGGTGGGACCTCCAAATGAAAGAACCTAGAGGGGAAACCCCCACTCAATTCCCAATTCGGTGTGCACCCAAGAATCATGAACAGACGACCATCTTGCTGTAAAAACACGAGGTAGTTTAATGGCAGATCGAAAAGTATCTCACTCAGAGAACAGTGGTTTCGACCGTTTTGTGTAGCATTCATATTAAAGTACTGTTCTTTCAGCTACAACACATTGTACACTATTGAATAAAATATGTTTACTAATATACATGAAAATAATGTCATACAATGTCCTGTCCCAAAGTAAACCAAATACCAATAAGAACTTACTTAATGTATTTAAAACATGAGGTATATTGTGTGAAACTTTCTTGTTTTCTTCTTAAAATCACACCATTCTTGCCTAATGTGTTTACATTGCATGTGAACACTAAAGGAAATACTCTCCTTGGTTTTCACACAGAGAGAAACATGCACTCATGCATTCACATTGTATTGTGTTTTGTATAGGGTCTACATTAAAGTAATTTTCTTTCAGCTATAACACATTGCAAAGTCTTATATGAAATGTGCATGTGAAAAGACAGTAATGACACACCGTGTTGCAGACTAAAGAAAATAACATATGAGTAAGATCTTACTTATCACGTTTAGAACATGAGGTCTATTGTGTGAATCAGTCTTGTTTTCTTCTTAAAAACACAGTTATATATTAGCCTAATATGTTTAATATAACAATACACATGAACAATAAAAGATACACTCTTTTTGTTTCTAGCACAGAGAGGAACATTCAGACATTCATGATGTACTGTGTTTTGTTTAGCATCTATGATAAAATATTTTTCTTACAGCTCTAATGCATTGTACAATTTACTCTGAAATGTGCATGAGAAAATATGTAAGAGTAATGATATCCAGTGTTGCAGACTAAAGGAAATAACATTCAAATAAGATCTTACTTATTGCATTTAGAACATGACATCTATTGTGTGCAACAGTCTTGTTTTCTTCTTTAAAACGCAGTTATAAAGTAGTCTAATATGTTTAATATACCAATACACGTGAACATTAAAGAAACACTCTTTTTCTTACTAGCACAGAGAGAATCATTCAGGCATTAACAATGTACTGTGTTTTGTGTAGAGTCTATGTTAGAGTACTTTTCTTCAAACTCTAATGCATTGAACAGTTTTCTGTGAAATGTGCATTTGAAAATACATAAAAGAAATGATATACTGTAGGCAGACTAAAGGAAGAACTTAGGAATTAGATCTTCCTTTTCGAATTTGGAACGTAGCTTCTATTTTGTGCAACAGTCTTGTTTTCTTCTTAAAAAACACAGTTTTAAAGTAGTCTAATATGTTTAATATAACAACACACATGAATACTAAACACACACACACATCTTCTTACTAGCACAGAGAGGAACATTCAGGAATTCACAATGTGCTGTGTACCATCTATGTTAAAGTACTTTTCTCCCAACTCTAATGAAATGTACAGTTTTAATGTGAAATGTGCACTTGAAAATACATAAAAGTGTTGCTGACTAAAGGAAATAACATTCGAATAAGATCTTTCTTATCGCAACAAGAACATGATGTCTATTGTGTGAAACAGTCTTGTTTTCTTCTTAAAAACACAGTTATATACTAGCCTAATATGTTTAATATAACAATACATGTGAACACTAAAAGAAACAGTATTCTTGTTACTAGCACAGAGAGGAATACTCAGGCATTCACATTGTACTGTGTTTTGTGTAGTGTCTATATTAAAGTACTTTTCTTCCAATCCTAATGCAATGTACAGTTTTCTCTGAAATGTGCATTTGAAAATGCATTAAAGAAATGAAATAGTGTTGCCAACTAAAGTAAATAACATGTGAGTAAGATCTTTCTCATCACAACTAGAATATGATGTCTGTTGTGCGAAACAGTCTTAATTTCTTCATAAAACAGTTATATACTAGGCTAATATGTTTAATATACCAATATCGTGAACACTAAAGAAACATTCTTTTTGTTAATAGCTCAGAGTGAAACATTCAGTCATTCATGATGAACTGTGGTTTCTGTAGCATCTATGTTAAAGTTCTTTTCCTCCAAATCTAATACAATGTATAGCTTTATGTGAAATATGCACTTGAAAATACATAAAAGTAATGACATACAGTGTTGCTGACTAAAGGAAATAATATTTGAATAAGATCATTTATTTATTTATTTATTTATTTTTAGATATTTTCTTTATATACATTTCAAATGCTATCCCGAAAGTTCCCTATAACCTCCCTCTGCCCTGCTCCCCTAACCACCAACTCCTGCTTCTTAGCCCTGGCATTCCCCCGTACTGGGGCATATAAAGTTTGCAATACCAAGGGGCCTCTCTTCCCAGTGATGGCGGACTAGGCCATCTTCTGCTACATATGGAGCTAGAGATACGAGCTCTGGGAGTACTGGTTAGTTCATATTGTTGTTCCACCTATACGGTTGCAGATCCCTTCAGCTCCTTGGGTGCTTTCTCTAGCTTCTCCATTGGGGGCCCTGTGTTCCATCTTATAGATGACTGTGAGCATCCACTTCTGTATTTTCCAGGCACTGGCATAACCTCACATGAGACAGCTATAATAGGGTCCCTTCAGCAAAATCTTTCTGGGAAATGCAATAGTGTCTGGGTTTGGTGGCTGATTATGGGATGGACCCCTGGGTGGGTTACTCTCTGGATAGTCCATCCTTTCATCTTAGCTCCAAACTTTGTCTCTGTAACTCCTTTCATGGGTATTTTGTTCCCTATTCTAAGGAACATTGGTCTTCCCTCTTCTTGATTTTCTTGTGTTTTGCAAATTGTTCTATGTTTCTGGGCTAATATCCACTGATCAGTGAGTACATATCTAATGACTTCTTTTGTGATTCGGTTCCCTCACTAAGGATGATATCCTCCATAAACTTCCATTTGTCCAAGAATTTCATAAATCCATTCTTTTTAATAGCTGAGTAGTACTCCATTGTGTAAATGTATCACATTTTCTGTAACCATTCTTCTGTCGAGGGATATCTGGGTTCTTTCCAGCTTTGGGCTATTATAAATAAGGCTGCTATGAACATAATAGAGCATGTGTTATTATACAAGTAAAACCTTCTTCTGGGTATGTGCCCAGGAGAAGTATTGCTGGATCTTCCAGTAGTATTATGTCCAATTTTCTGAGGAACTTCCAGACTGACTTCCAGAGTGATTGTACAAGCTTGCAATCCCACCAGCAGTGGAGGAGTATTCCTCTTTCTTCACATCCTCGCCAACATCTGCTGTCACCTGAACTTTTGATCTTAGCCATTCTGAGTGGTGTGAGGTGGAATCTCAAGGTTGTTTTGATTTGCATTTACCTGATGATTAAAGATGTTGAACATTTTTCATGTGCTTCTCAGCCATTTGGTAGTCCTCAGTTGAGAATTTTTTTTTTTAGGTCTGAATCCCATTTTTAAATGGGTTTATTTGAATTTCTGGAGTCCAGCTTCTTGAGCTCTTTGTATGTATTGGATATTAGTCCCCTATCAGATTTAGGATTGGTAAAAATTCTTTCCCAATCTATTGGTGGCCTTTTTGTCTTATTGACAGTGTCTTTTGCTTTACAGAAACTTTGCAATTTTATGAAGTCACATTTGCCAATTCTTGATCTTACAGCACAAGCCATTGCTGTTCTGTTTAGGAATTTTTCCCCTGTGCCCATATCTTTGAGGCTTTTCCCTACTTTCTCCTTTATTAATTTCAGTGTCTCTGGTCTTAAGTGAAGGTCTTTGATCCACTTAGACTTGAGCTTTGTACAAGGAGAAAAGAATGGATCAATTCAAATTCTTCTACATGATAATTTCTTGTGCATGCCCGACTTGCCAGCAAGAACGAAGCAGCAACAGTATCCTACTGCACATGTTTATTGGGAGAGCTTGATTGCAGAGGTGAAGAGACCCCAAGCCCAGAACTGGTGCTGCTTATATAGGTCTAGGAGAGGCATGTCTCACTCCTGGATTGGTTGTGCTTGGGTTATGATTACCACCTCATTTACATGCCTACATCTGATTGGTTAACTTCTCTCTCATCTGATTAGTTAACTTCTCTCTCATCTGATTGGTTAATTCTCAAAACCTCATCTTGGCAAAAAATCTTTTCTGTCTATGTATGCGTGGTGGCCAGTGGTAGCCAGCACCACACTGCAACGGCACATGTGGCTTCCCATAATCACTGCCAGTTGTGCCAGAACCATTTGTTGAAAATGCTGTCTTTTAGAGGGAGCGCTTTGCCCGAGCATCAGCAGCAGACATCCTGGTTCGGGGACCCCTCTGAGTGCATTCTGCACAGGCCCCAGACATCCGGCCACCTCCCCAGCCAGAGGAAAGGGGTCCGAGCGGAGAGGGAGCGCTTTGCCTGAACATCAGCAGCAGACATCTTGGTTCCAGGATCCCGCCGAGTGTATTCTGCACAGGTGAGAGTACGGAATACAGAAGCTAAAAGCTTCTGGGACATGGGGGAGCCGCAGAGCTTCTAAGGCAGGCCCCTTTTCGGGCCCCAGACAGCTGGCCACTTTCCCAGCCAGAGGTTAGGGATCCGACCAGCCTGGGAAAGCTTTGCGTGAGCATCGGCAGCAGACATCTTGGTTCCGGGACCGCATCGAGTGTATTCTGCACAGGCCCCAGAGATTACCAGATGGTGAAAGGCAAACACAAGAATCCTATTAACAGAAATCAAGACCACTCACCATCATCAGAACACAGCACTCCCACCCCACCTAGTCCTGGGCACCCCAACACAACCGAAAAGCTAGACCCGGATTTAAAAGAATATCTGATGATGATGGTAGAGGACATCAAGAAGAACTTTAATAACTCACTTAAAGAAATACAAGAGAACAATGCTAAAGAGTTACAAATCCTTAAAGAAAAACAGGAAAACACAACCAAACAGGTAGAAGTCCTCAAAGAATAACAGGAAAACACATCCAAACAGGTGATGGAAATGAACAAAACTATACTAGATTTAAAAAGGGAAGTAGACACAATAAAAAAAAAACCCCAAAGTGAGGCGACGCTGGAGATAGAAACCCTCGGAAAGAAATCTGTAACTATAGATGCGAGCATCAGCAACAGAATACAAGGGATGGAAGAGAGAATCTCAGGTGCAGAAGATTCCATAGAGAATAATGGTACAACAATCAAAGAAAATACAAAATGCAAAAGGATCCTAACTCAAAACATCCAGGAAATCCAGGACACAATGAGAAGACCAAACCTATGGATAATAGGAGTAGATGAGAATGAAGATTTTCAACTTAAAGGTCCAGCAAATATCTTCAACAAAATTTTAGAAGAAAACTTCCCAAACCTAGAGAAAGGGATGCCCATGAACATACAAGAAGCCTACAGAACTCCAAATAGACTGGACCAGAAAAGAAATTCCTCCCGACAAATAATAATCAGAACAACAAATGCACTAAATAAAGATAGAATATTAAAAGCAGTAAGGGAGAAAGGTCAAGTAACATATAAAGGCAGGCCTATCAGAATTATACCAGACTTTTTACCTGAGACTATGAAAGCCAGAAGAGCCTGGACAGATGTTATACAGACACTAAGAGAACACAAATGCCAGCATAGACTACTATAACTGGCCAAACTCTCAATTACCATAGATGGAGAAACCAAAGTATTCCACGACAACACCAAATTCACACATTATCTTTACACGAATCCAGCTCTTTAAAGGATAATAACAGGAAAAAAACCAATACAAGCATGGAAATCACACCCTAGACAAAGCAAGAAAGTAATCCCTCAACAAACCAAAACGAAGACAGCCACAAGAACAGAAGGCCAACTCTAACAACAAAAATAATAGGAAGGAACAATTACTTTTCCTTAATATCTCTTAATATCAATAGACTCAATTCCCCAATAAAAACATAGACTAACAGACTGGCTACACAAACAGGACCCACCATTCTGCTGCTTACAGGAAACCCATCACAGGGAAAAAGACAGACACTACCTCAGAGTGAAAGGCTGGAAAACAATTTTCCAACCGAATGGCCTGACGAAACAAGCTGGAGTAGCCATTCTAATATCGGATAAAATCGACTTCCAACCCAAAGTTATCAAAAAAGACAAGGAGGGACACTTCATACTCATCAAAGGTAAAATCCTCCAAGAGGAACTCTCAATTCTGAATATCTACGCTCCAAATGCAAGGGCAGTGACATTCATGAAAGACACTTTAGTAAAGCTCAAAGCACACATTGCACCTCACACAATAATACTGGGAGACTTCAACACACCACATTCATCAATGGACAGATCGTGGAAACAGAAAGTAAACAGGGACACGGTGAAACTAACAGAAGTTATGAAATAAATGGACTTAACAGATATCTACAGAACATTTAATCCTAAAACAAAAGGATATACCTTCTTATCAGCACCTCACGGAACCTTCTCCAAAAATGACCATATAATTGGTCACAAAACCGGCCTCAACAGATACAAAAATATTGAAATTGTCCCATGCATCCTCTCAGACCACCATGGACTAAGGCTGATCTTCAATAACAACATAAATAATGGAAAGCCAACATTCACGTGGAAACTGAACAACACACTTCTCAATGATACCTTGATCAAGGAAGGAATAAAGAAAGAAATTAAAGACTTTTTAGAGTTTAATGAAGCCACAACATGCCCAAACCTATGGGACACAATGAAAGCATTTCTAAGAGGGAAACTCATAGCTCTGAGTGCCTCCACAAAGAAAATGGAGAGAGCACACACTAGCAGCCTGACAACACATCTAAAAGCCCTAGAAAAAAAGGAAGAAAATTCACCCAAGAGGAGTAGACAGCAGGAAATAATCAAACTCAGGGGTAAAATCAACCAGGTGGAAACATGAAGATCTATTCAAAGAATTAATCAGAGTTGGTTCTTTGAGAAAATCAACAAGATAGATAAACCCTTAGCTAGACTCACTACAGGGCACAGGGACAGCATCCTAATTAACAAAATCAGAAATGAAAAGGGAGACATTACAACAGATCCTGAAGAAATCCAAAACACCATCAGATCCTTCTACAAAAGCTATACTCAACAAAACTGGAAAACCTGGATGAAATGGACAAATTTCTACACAGATACCAGGTACCAAATTTAAGTCAGGATCAAGTTACCAATCTAAACAGTCCCATATCCCCTAAAGAAATAGAAGCAGTCATTAATAATCTCCCAACCAAAAAAAGCCCAGGACCAGATGGGTTTATTGCAGAGTTCTACCAGACCCTCAAAGAAGATCTAATTCCAGTTCTGCACAAACTATTCCACAAAATAGAAGTAGAAGGAACTCTACCCAACTCATTCTATGAAGCCACAGTTACTCTGATACCTAAACCACAGAAAGATCCAACAAAGAGAGAACTTCAGACCAATTTCCCTTATGAATATCGATGCAAAAATCCTCAATAAAATTCTCGCTAACCGAATTCAAGAATACATTAAAGCAATCATCCATCCTGACGAAATAGGTTTCATTCCAGGGATGCAGGGATGGTTTAATATATGGAAATTCATCAACGTAATCCATTATATAAACAAACTCAAAGACAAAAACCACATGATCATCTCGTTAGATGTGGAGAAAGCATTTGACAAAATCCAACACCCATTCATGATAAAAGTCTTGGAAAGATCAGGATTTCAAGGCCCATACCTAACCATGATAAAAGCAATCTACAGCAAACCAGTAGCCAACATCAAAGTAAATGGTAAGAAGCTGGAAGCAATCCCACTAAAATCAGGGACTAGACAAGGCTGTCCACTCTCTCCATACCTATTCAACATTGTACTTGAAGTCCTAGCCAGAGCAATTTGATAACAAAAGGAGATCAAGGGCATACAAATCGTAAAAGATGAAGTCAAAATATCACTTTTTGCAGATGATATGATAGTATATATAAGTGACCCTAAAAATTCCACCAGAGAACTCCTAAACCTGATAAATAGCTTCAGTGAAGTAGCTGGATATAAAATTAACTCAAACAAGTCAATGGCCTTTCTCTACACAAAGAATAAACAGGCTGAGAAAGAAATTAGGGAAACAACTCCCTTCTCAATAGTCACAAATAATATAAAATATCTTGTCGTGACTCTAACTAAGGAAGTGAAAGATCTGTATGATGAAAACTTCAAGTCTCTGAAGAAAGAAATTAAAGAAGATCTCAGAAGATGGAAAGATCTCCCATGCTCATGGATTGGCAGGATTAACATTGTAAAAATGACTATGTTGCCAAAAGCAATCAACAGATTCAATGCAATCCCCATCAAAATTCCAACTCAATTCTTCAACGAATTAGAAAGAGCAATCTGCAAATACATCTGAAATAACAAAAAACCTAGGATAGCAAAAACTCTTCTCAAGGATAAAAGAACCTCTGGTGGAATCACCATGCCTGACCTAAAGCTTTACTACAGAGCAATTATGATAAAAACTGCATGGTACTCATACAGTGACAGACAAGTAGACCAATGGAATAGAATTGAAGACCCAGAAATGAACCCACACACCTATGGTCACTTTATCTTCGACAAGGGAGCTAAAACCATCCAGTGGAAGAAAGACAGAATTTTCAACAAATGGTGCTGGCACAACTGGTTGTTATCATGTAGAAGAATGCAAATTGATCCATTCCTATCTCCTTGTACTAAGGTCAAATCTAAGTGGATCAAGGAACTTCACATAAAACCAGAGACACTGAAAGTTATAGAGGAGAAAGTGGGGAAAAGCCTTGAAGATATGGGCACAGGGGAATAATTCCTGAATAGAACAGCAATGGCTTGCGCTGTAAGATCGAGAATTGACAAATGGGACCTCATGAAACTGCAAAGCTTCTGCAAGGGAAAAGACACCGTCAATAAGACAAAAAGACCACCAACAGATTGGGAAAGGATCTTTACCTATCCTAAATCAGATAGGGGACTAATATCCAATATATATAAAGAGCTCAAGAAGGTGGACTCCAGAAAATCAAATAACCCCATTAAAGAATGGGGCTCAGAACTAAACAAAGAATTCTCACCTGAGGAATATCGCATGGCAGATAAGCACCTGAAAAAAATGTTCAACATCCTTAATCATCAGGGAAATGCAAATCAAAACAACTCTGAGATTCCACCTCACACCAATCAGAATGGCTAAGATCAAAAATTCAGATGACAGCAGATGCTGGCGAGGATGTGGAGAAAGAGGAACACTCCTCCATTGTTGGTGGGATTGCAAGCTTGTACAACCACTCTGGAAATCAGTCTGGTGGTTCCTTAGAAAATTGGACATAGTATTACCGGAGGATCCATCAATACCTCTCCTGGGCATATATCCAGAAGATGTTCCAACTGGTAAGAAGGACACATGCTCCACTATGTTCATAGCAGCCTTATTTATAATAATCAGAAGCTGGAAAGAACCCAGATGCCCCTCAACAGAGGAATGGATACAGAAAATGTGGTACATTTACACAATGGAGTACTACTCAGCTATTAAAAAGAATGAATTTATGAAATTCCTAGGCAAATGGATGGACCTGGAGGGCATCATCCTGAGTGAGGTAACACAATCACAAAGGAATCACACAATAGGTACTCACTGATAAGTCGATAGTAGCCCAAAACTTAGGATACTCAAGATATAAGATACAATTTGCTAAACGCATGAAACTCAAGAAGAATGAAGACCAAAGTGGGGACACTGGGCCCCTTCTTAGAATTGGGAACAAAACACCCATGGAATGAGTTACAGAGACAAAGTTTGGAGCTGTGACGAAAGAATGGACCATCTAGAGACTGCCATATCCAGGGATCCACCCCATAATCAGCTTCCAAACGCTGGCACCATTGCATACACTAGCAAGATTTTGCTGAAAGGTCCCAGATATAGCTGTCTCTTGTGAGACTAGGCCGGGGCCTAGCAAACACAGAAGTGGATGCTCACAGTCAGCTATTGGATAGATCACAGGGCTCCCAATGGAGTAGCTAGAGAAAGTACCCAAGGAGCTAAAGGATTCTGTAACCCTATAGGTGGAACAACATTCTGAACTTAATAGTACCCATGAGTTCTTGACTATAGCTGCATATGTATCAAAAGATGGCTTAGTTGGCCATCACTGGAAAGAGAGGCCCATTGGACACTTATATGCCCCATTACAGGGGAACACCAGGGCCAAAAAATGGGAATGGGTGGGTAGGGAATTGGGGGGAAGGGTAAGTGGGACTTTTGCGAGAGCATTGGGAATATAATTGAGGAAAATACGTAATAAAAATATTAAAAAAAAAGAAAATGCTGTCTTTTTTCGACTCTATGGGTTTAGCTCCCTTGTCCAAGATCAAGTGACTATAGGTGTGTGGATTCATTTCTGGATATTCAATTCTATTTCATTGATCTACCTGTCTGTCACTGTACCAGTATCATGCAGTTTTTTTTTTTTTTTTTTTTTTTTTTTTTTTTTTTTTTTACAATTGCTCTGTAGTACAGCTTAATTTCAGGCATGGTGATACCACCAGAGGTTTGTTTATTGTTGAGAAGAGTTTTTGCTATTCTAGGTTCTTATTTTCCCAGATGAATTTGCAAATTTCCCTTTCTATCTCAGTGAAGAATTGGGTTGGAATTTTGATGGGGATTGCATTGAATCTGTAGATTCCTTTCAGCAGGATAACCATTTTAACTATATCAATCCTGCCGATCCATGAGCATGGTAGATCATTCCATCTTCTGAGATCTTTTTAAATTTCTTTCTTCAGAGACTTGAAGTTCTTATCATACAGATCTTTCACTTCCTTAGAGTCACACCAAGGTATTTTATATTATTTGTGACTATTGTGAAGGGTGTTGTTTCCCTAATTTCTTTCTCAGTCCATTTATCCTTTGTGTAGAGAAAGGCCATTGATTTATTTGAGTTAATTATATATCCAGCTACTGCACTGAAGCTGTTTATCAGGTTTAGGAGTTCTCTGGTGGAACTTTTGAGATAATTATATATACTATCATATCATCTGCAAATAGTGATATTTTGACTTCTTCCTATCTAATTTGTATCCCCTTGATGTCCTTTTGTTGTTGATTTGCTCTGGCTAGAATTTCAAGTACTATATTATAGGTAGGGAGAAAGTGGGCAGCCTTGTCTAGTTCCTCATTTTAGTGAGATTGCTTCTAGTTTCTCTCCATTTAGTTTGATGTTGGCTACCAGCTTGCTGTACATTGCTTTTATTATATTTAGGTATGGGCCTTGAATTCCTGATCTTTCCATGACTTTTATCATGAATGGGTGTTGGATTTTGCCAAATGCTTTCTCAACATCTAAAGAGATGATCATGTGATTTTTGTCTTTGAGTTTGTTTAAACAGTGGATTACGTTTATGGATTTCCATATATTAAACCATCCCTCCATCCCTGGGATGAAGCCTACTTGGTCATGATGGATGATCGCTTTGATGTGTTCTTGTATTCAGTTTGCAAGGATTTTATTGAGTATTTTTGCATCGATATTCATAAGCGAAATTGGTGTGAAGTTCTCTTTCTTTGTTGAATCTTTGTATGGTTTAGGTATCAGAGTAATTATGGCTTCATAGAATGAATTCAGTAGAGTACCTTCTGTTTCTATTTTGTGGAATAGTTTGAGAAGAGTTGGAATTAGGTCTTCTTTGAAGGTCTGATAGAACTCTACACTAAACCCTTCTAGTCCTGGGCTTCTTTTGGTTGGGAGACTATTGATGACTGATTCTATTTCTTTGGGGTAAATGGGACTGTTTAGATTGTTAATCTGATCCTGATTTAGCTTTGGTACCTGGTATCTTTCTAGGAAGTTGTCCATTTCATCCACGTTTTCTAATTTTGTTTAGTATAGTCTTTTGTAGTAGGATCTGATGATGTTTTGGATTTCCTCGGGTTCTGTTATGTCTCTTTTTTCATTTTGGATTTTGTTAATTAGGATACTGTCCCTGTGCCCACTAGTTAGTTTGGCTAAGGGTTTATCTATCTTGTTGATTTTCTCAAAGAACTAACTCCTGGTTTGGTTGATTCTTTTAGTAGTTCTTTTTGTTTCCATATGGTTGATTTCAGCCTTGAGTTTGATTATTTCCTGTTGTCTACTCCTCTTGGGTGAATTTGCTTCCATTTGTTCTAGAGCTTCCAGGTGTACTGTCAGGCTCCTAGTGTATTCTCTCTCTTGTTTCTTTTTGGAGGCATTCAGGGCTATGAGTTTTCCTCTTAGTGCTGCCTTCATTTTGTCCCATAAGTTTGGATATGTTGTGGCTTCATTTTCATTAAATGCTAAAAAGTCTTTAATTTCTTTCTTCATTTCATCCTTGACCAAGGAATCATTGAGGAGAGTGTTATACAGTTTCCATGTGAATGTTGGCTTTCTATTCTTTATGTTGTTATGGAAGATCAGCCTTAGTCTGTGGTGATCAGCTAGGATGCATGGGACAATTTCAATATTTTTGTATCTGTTGAAGCCTGTTTTGTGACCAATTATATGGTCAATTTTGGAGGAGGTACCATGGGGCCCTGAGAATAAGGTATATGTTTTTGTTTTAGGATAAAATGTTATGTAGATATCAATTAAATCCATGTGTTTTATAACTTCTGTTAGTGTTCATGTGTCTCTGTTTAGTTTCTGTTTCCAGGATGTGTCCATTGGTGAGAGTGGGGTGTTGAAATCTCCCTCTATTATTGTGTGAGGTGCAATGTCTGCTTTGAGCTTTACTAAAATTTCTTTAATGGACATGGCTGCCCTTGTATTTGGAGCATAGATATTCAGAATTGAGCGTTCATCTTGGTAGATTTTACCTTTGGTGAGTATGAAGTGCCCCTCCTTGCCTTTTTTGATAACTTTGGGTTGGAAAGCAGTTTTTTTTTTTTCGATATTAGAATGGCTACTCCAGCTTGTTTCTTGGGACCATGTGCTTGGAAAATTATTTTCCAGCCTTTCACCCTGAGGTAGTGTCTATCCTTTTCCCTGAGATGGGTTTCCTGTATGAAAACAAACGTTGGGTCATGTTTGTGTAGGCAGTGTATTAGTCTATGTCTTTTTATTGGGGAATTGAGTCCATTGATGTTAAAAGAAAATTTTAAAAAGTAATTGTTTTTTCCTGTTACTTTTGTTGTTAAAATTGGGATTCTGTTCTAGCAGCTGTCTTCTTTTATGTTTGTTGTAGGATTACTTTCTTGCTTTTTCTAGGGTGTAGTTTCCATCCTTGTGTTGGCATTTTCCCTTTATTATCCTTTGAAGGACTGGATTCCTGGAACGATATTGTGTGAATTTGGTTTTATCATGAAATACTTTGGTTTCTCCATCTATAGTAATTGAAAGTTTGGCTGGGTATAGTAGCCTGGCTGGCATTTGTGTTCTCTTAGGGTCTGCATAACATCTGTCCAGGATCTTCTGCCTTTCATAGTCTCTGTTGAGAAGTCTGGTGTAACTCTAGTAGGCCTGCCTTTACATGTTACTTGACATTTTCCCTTACTGCTTTTAATATTCTATCATTATTTAGTGCATTTATTGTTCTGATTATTATGTGTGGGGAGGAATTTCTTTTCTGGTCCAGTCTATTTTGCGTTCTGTAGGCTTCTTGTATGTTCATGGGCGTCTCTTTAGGTTTGGGAAACTTTCTTCTATAATTTTGTTGAAGATATTTGCTAGCCCTTTAAGTTGAAAATCTTCATTCTCATCTACTCCTATTATCCGTAGGTTTGGTCTTCTCATTGTGTCCTGGATTTCCTGGATGTTTTGAGTTAGGATCTTTTGCATTTTGCATTTTCTTTGATTGTTGTGCCCATGTTCTCTATGGAGTCTTCTGCACCTGAGATTCTCTCTTCCATCTCTTGTATTCTGTTGCTGATGCTCACATCTATTGTTCCAGATTTCTTTCTTGGGGTTTCTATCTCCAGCTTTGTCTCACTTTGTGTTTTCATTATTGTTTCTACTTCCCTTTTTAGGTCTTGGATGGTTTTGTTCAATTCCATTACCTGTTTGGTTGTGTTTTCCTATATTTCTTTAAGGAGTCTACCTCTTTAGCAATATTCTCTTGCATTTCTTTAAGTGAGTTATTAAAGTTCTTCTTGATGTCCTCTACCAGCATCATGAGATATGATTTAAAATTATAGTATTGCTTTTTGGGTGTGTTGGGGTATCCTGGACTGGCTGAAGTGGGAGTGCTTGGTTCTGATAATGCTGAGTCGTCTTGGTTTCTGTTAGTAAGAATCTATGGAGTTAGTTGTTATAGTTGTTTCTGGTTGGAACTTGTTCCTCCTGTGATTCTGTTAGCTTCTGTCAGCTGACCTGGTAGACCAGCTCTCTCCTGAGTTTCAGTGGTCAGAGTTCTCTCTGCAGGCAAGCTTTCCTCTTACAGGGAAGGTGCACAGATATCTAGCATTCAGACCTTCCTCCTGTCTTAAGATGAAGGCCCAAAACTGGGCATGTCCCAGAAGCTGTGTTGCTTCTGCCTGTCCTGGAAGCTGTGTAGCTTCTTTAGTCTGCATTCTCACTTGTGCAGACTAGTCTTTGATGGATCTGGGACCCAAGATGTTTCCCCCAGGTGCTCTGGCAAAGCCCTCCCAGGCAGACACCTCTCCTCTGTCGGGGAATGTTCCTGGATGTCTGGAGACTGAAACGAGGTCTGTCCCAGAACCTCTGTTACTTCTGCCTGTCCCAGAACCTGTGTAGCTTCTGTAGCCTGCACTCTCACCTGTGCAGACTAGTCTCTGAGGGATCCAGGACCCAATATGGCTACCCCAGGTGCTCTGCAGCCGAATAAGATCCTTCTTATGTCTACTGTGCCAAAAAGTCTTGTTTTTAGCTTTTAGGAAAAGAATAATAAAGGACGCTTTATTGAAAATCCCAGTCACCGGAAATACTGACATCCTCTGGGATGCACATCAACTCTCAGGGGCACTGACCATCAACATGGCTAGAGGGCTATGTCAGCATGGGCTCTGCCTGGCAAGCGTTTCATAACTGCAGAGCTCCAATCTGCTTCAGCAGAGTCCTCTGCTTCCAATTCTGTTGCATGGAGCTTAGATCGCTGCATCTGCCTATGCAGTCTTTACCTATATAGACTCTAGTGAGCTGTTGTAAATAATTTTGAATCACATTGGTGTTGTTAGTGGTGGTGATGTCCACAAACTCCAGGAGACCTTGTTTGAAAGGCAGTTGACTGAGGATTTTATAGGTCTTTCTGCAGTAGAGGCAAGTGAGATTGATGAACACAACTACCTTTCCAGACTGGATCTTGCAGTTCATAAACTCCTAAGCCATGCTGACAGGCTGCAGCTTCACCAGGGAGGAACAGTCGAAAGTATGGGTCCTTTGACTTTTAACAATCCCTTTTCCTCCTATTTTGCAGTGTTCCATGTCCCATAGTTGTAAAGTTTTTTAAATGTATTAATTAGGGGAAGACACCCAAAGACCAGCTGGTTTCTGTTTAAATATTTGTGGCTTTCTATAGTGACATCATTATGCTGAAAAAAAGAATTTATTTTGATTAGAGGCAACTATACTAACCTATAAGTATAAGAATAATTATTTACAATGTGGTTAGAAATGGTACTAGTTTAGGAAGTGCCAGTAGTAGCTTCGCTCTAGGTTCCATGTCATCACCAGCCAAACTCCAGGCTAAGTTTACAATACTTGCCATAATTCCCCTCCTGTTGAGTGGGCCTTAAGTCTAACTGGTTACCCCAGGATAAAAATGTCACTAATAAACCTTTCAGAATATCTTGCTATGCTGGTCATTACAGTGATTTGTAGGCTTACACTTATCAGCTGCTTTTCCCCTTTGGTTATTTGCATAGCTCCTGATATTATGAGAGCTAGGTCTCAGGGAGAAGGCTTCCAAGCACACACCATATCAATTCCTCCAATTCCTGTTTCCAGAGTGCATGATGTTTAGCATTATCATCTTACCATCTTTTACTGGAAGGTACCAAGGACAATGGCAATCGCTTGTTTTGCTTTGAGAGTTTCTTGGAACCCCTGATCAACAATTTGAGAGGATGTTCTCCATGCCAGGATGGGGTGTTTTGCTAGATAGTCTATGAATTTGGGGGGAAATATTATTATTTCTAAGTAATATGTAGAAACAGACAAAATATCCTTCTACGACATACTAATCAAAACATTAATTGTACAGAACAAAGAAAGGATATTAAAATCTGCAAGGAAAAGTAGCCAAATAGCATATAAAGGCAGACCTATTATAATTATATTCAGCTTTTCAACAGGAGACTCCAAAAGCCGGAAGGTCAAAGGCAGATGTCATGCAGGCTCTCAGAGACCACAGATGTCAGCCCAGTCTGCACTGAGCAAAACTCAATCACTGTAGCTGGAGGAAACAAAATATTCCATAACAAACCAAATTAAAAAAATTCTATCCACAAATCGAGCCCTACATACGATAATACAAGGAAAACTCCCACCTGGGATGATTAACTATCCCCCCAAAACAGGAAATAAATAATTTCACATGAACAAATCCAAAAGTAGGGAAATACAACATAACACATACACACACACCACCACCACCACCACCACCACCACCACCACCACCATCAACAACACAATAACAGAAATTAACAATCATTTGCTATGAATTTCACTCAACATCAATGGTCTTAATTCCCTAATGAAGATACATGCTAACAGAATGGATGAAAAAAAGGGTTCTATTATTCTACTGCATACAGGGAAAACACCATATCAAAGATGGTGATTACCACAGAGTACAGGGCTGAACAAAAATTTTCCAAGCAGATGGCTACACAAGCTGGTGTAGCCATCTTAATATCTAACAAAACAGACTTTCAACAAAAATTAATTAAAAGAGATAGGAGAGGACACTTCATATTCATCAAAGAAAAATATGCTTAGATGGTATCTCCCTTCTAAATATCTATGCCCCAATTGCAAGGGCATCCATGTTTGAAAAGAAACTTTACTAAAGCTTAAATCACACATTGAACCTCACATATCAGTAATAGGGAGATTTTAACACCCCACTTTCAAAAATGGACAGGTCATGCAGACAAAAATTAAACAGAGATATAATGAAACTAACAGAGATTATGACTCAAATGGACATAGTAGATATCTACACAACAATTCACCCAAAGAATATAACTGCTCCTCAGCATGTCATGCAATTTTCTCCAAAATTGAGCATATATTTGGTTATAAAAAGGACCCAGATATAGCTGTCTCTTGGGAGACTATGCCGGGGCCTAGCAAACACAGAAGTGGATACTCACAGTCAGCCATTGGATGGATAACAGGGCCCCCAATGGAAGAGCTAGAGAAAGCACCCAAGGAGCTAAAGGGATCTGCAACCCTATAGGTGGAACAACATTATGAACTATCCAGTACCCCTGAGCTCTTGTCTCTAGCTGCATATGTATCAAAAGATGGCCTAGTCAGCCATCACTGGAAAGAGAGGCCCATTGGACTTGCAACTTTATATGCCCCAGTACAGGGGAACGCTAGGGCCAAAAAGTGGGAGTGGATGGGTAGGGGAGTCGGGGGGAGGGTATGGGGGACTTTTGGGATAGCATTGGAAATGTAAATGAGGAAAATACCTAATAAAAATATTTTAAAAAACTATTTTCAACTGATAAAACAAAATTGAAATACCTTCCTATATCTTATCACAACAGATTAAAGCTGGATGTCAACAACACCAGAAACAACAGAAAGCCTACAAACTGATGGAAACTTAACAACTCTCTACTGAATGACTACTGGATCAAGGAAAAAACAAGAAAGAAATTAAATATTGATATGTTTTGTAAATTGTGGTATGATGCAGCAGGAGGGGGTACCTTAGCAGGTCCATGCTGAGGCATTCTTCCCCATGGGATACCAACCATGTGATGGATATAGTATAAAATAAAGTTTATTTTGGGGCATGAGAAAGGGGATTGAGAAGGGAGTAATGGCAGAGAAAGAGAGGGGACAAACAAGGAGAGAGAGGGGGTTGAAGAGAAAGAAAAAAGAGGCTTGGCTGGAACTCATAGAGAGATGAGGAGATGAGAGGGAGAGAAAGGGATCAGAGCACTCAAGAGAGGCCAAACAGTCCTTTTATAGCAAGCCAGCCTCATACATGACTGTTGCTAGGTAACTATTGGGCACATCCTAGAAGAAATGTTAGCAAAAATTTTGTAGAATTCAACAACAGTGAAGGAACAACATACCCAAACTATGGGTCAAAATGAAGGCAGTGCTAAAAGGAAACTAAGTGCCTTCATAAAAAAATTAGTAAGATCTCACACTAGTGAGTTAGCAGCAACCCTGGAATTTCTAGAACAAAAAGAAGCAAACACATCCAAGAGGAGTAGACAGCAAGAAATAATAAAGCCCAGGGCTGATATCAATAAAATACAAACAAAGAAAACGAGAAGGATCAACAAAACCAAGATCTGGTTCTTTGAGAAAATCAACAAGATAGACAAACCTTAAGCCAAACTAACTAAAAGGCAGATCAAATATCCAAATTAACAAAATCAGAAATGAAAATGGGACATAACAATAGACATTGAAAATATGCAAAGAGTTATTAGGTTTTACTTAAAAAGCAATGAATACAGAAAATGTGGTACATTTACACAATGGAGTACTACTTGGCTGTTAAAAACAACAACTTCATGAAATTCTTAGTAAAATGGATGGAACTAGAAAATATCATCCTGAGTGCTGTAACCCAATCATAAAAGTACACATGGTATGTACTCACTGATAAGTGGATATTAGCTCAAAAGCTCTGAATATCCAAGATACACAGACCACATGAAGCTCAAAAGGAAGGAAAAGCAAAGTGGGGATGTTTCAGTGCTTCTTAGAAGGGGTAATGAAATACTCATGGGAGGAAATATGGAGACAAAGTGTAGAGAAGAGACTGAAATAAAGGCCATCCAGAGACTTCCCCACCTGGGTATCCATTCCATAAAAAGACATAAAACCCAGACATTATTTCTGATACCAAGAAGTGCTTGCTGACAGGAATCTGATATTGCTGTCTCCTGAGAAGCTCTGCCAGAGCCTGACAAATACAGAGGCAGATGCTCACAGCCAACCATTGGACTGAGCAAGGGGCCCCCAATGGAGGAGTTAGAGAAAGGCTTGTAGGAGCTGAAGGGATTTGAAACCCCATAGGAAGAACAACAATATCAAGCAACCAGAGCCCCCAGAGTGCCCTGGGGCAAACAAAGAGTAGACACATGGAATGAATGACCCATGGCTCTAGCTGTATATGCAGCAGAGGATGGCCTTGCCAAACATCAGTGGAAGATTAGGCCCTTGGTCCTGTGAATGCTCAATGCCCCAGTGTAGGGGAATAACTGTAAAAAAAAAAAAAAAAAGCAATCTAAAGGCTTAAGGCCCATAAAAAAAAATTCAACACTTTTTACAGACCATGAAAGAACACTATGCATACAGAGAAACAAAAACCCAGGATAGCTAAAACAACCCTGTACAGTAAATGTTCTTCTGGAGTTATCACCATCCTTGACTTCAAGCTGTTACTACAGAGCAATAGTAGTAAAAAACTATATGGTATTGGCATAAAAACAGACAGGTCAATGAAATACATCAAAGACCCAAAAGTATATATGCATACCTCTGGACATTTGATTTTTGACAAAGCAGCCAAATTATACAATGGAAAAAAATAAAGCATCTTCAACAAATGGTGCTAGTCTAATTGGATGTCTGTACATAGAAGGTCATAAATACATCCATATTTATCACCTTATTAAAAACTCAAGTACAAGTGGATCAAAGATCTCATCATAAAATCAGATACACTAAATCTAATAGAAGAGAAAGTAGGGAGTAGCTGTGAACTCATTGGTATAGAAGACAACTTCCTGAATAGAATGCCAATACCTTAGGCACTAAGATCAACAATTATTAAATGGGACCTAATGAAACTGAAAGTCTTCTGTAAGGCAAAGGACACTGTCAATAGGACAAAACAGCAGCATACAAAATTGGAAAAGATCTTCAACAATCCTAAATCTGACAGATGGTTAATATCTAAAATATATAAAGAACTCAAGAAGCTAAATTCCAACAAAACAAATTATTTGATTTAAAATTGGGGTACAGAACTAAACAGAATTCTCAACAGTGGCATCTCAAATGGCTGAGAAGCACTTAAAGAAATGCTTGTCATTAGTCATCAGAGAAGTGTGATGAAAACAACCCTGAGTTTCCTTCTTACACCAATCAGAATGGCTAAGATAAAAAACTCAAGGGATAGCACATGTACAGAAAGGGGAACACTCCTCCATTCCTGGTGGGACTTTAAACTCATACAGCATTCTGGAAATCAACCTGATGATTTCTCAGAAAATTGGAAATAGTTCTACCTGAAGACCCAGTTACATTGCTCTTGGGCATATACTCAAAAGATACTCTACCATACATCAAGGACAGTCACTCAACTATGTCCATAGCAGCTTTATTTGTAAACATCCAGAAACTGTAAACACCGAAGATGGCCCTCAACCAAACAATGAATAAAGAAAATCTAGTTCATTTACACAATGGGCTGTTACTCAGCTATTAAAAGCAATAGCATCATGGAATTTACAGGCAAATGGATGAAAGTAGAAAAGATCATCCTGAGTGAGGTAAACCAAATATAGAAAGACAAACTTGGTATGAATTCAGTCATAAATGGATATTAGCATTAACATAAAGGATAACTAGACTACAATCCACAGATGCAAAGATGCTAAGAAACAAAGAGGGCTCAGTTTGGGATGCATGAATCTCAATGAGAAGGAGAAATAGACATCATGGGTAGATGGGTAGGGCTGGACTTGATGGAAAGGAGTTGGAGCTTGGGGTAGGGAGGGAAACAGGAAGAACTGGATAGAGGGAAGATGGAGGGAAAGAGTAATTATTTTATTTCTTTATGAAATTATATTTAGCAGTTGATTCAAATGTTATATGTATATGTGTGTAAAATTATAAAAGATATAACATTAAAATATATTAAATATAAAGAAATCCAGTGCAAATTTATGCATAAATTGAAAAGATATTTCTAAAATTCATAAGAACCACAAAAGTAGCCTAAACAATCTAGAGTAAAATGTACTGAATTATCAATTACTTGACTTGAGTTACATGTAAAATATAGTAAAGTAATTAAAACATTGCAGTATGTCCCTAAAAGAGACATTTATGAGTACAATATAGGGCATTAAATTATGGACCCATATAATAAGTTAATTTATATTCAACAAAAATGCTAAGAATATTTAACAGATAAAACAAATTCTTCAATAACCAGGAATTTAAATTAATTTTAAAATTTTACATATATAGGTATAGAGATGTTCATTAACAAGGGCAGCAAAACACCAGTCCAAAAGAAATATATGCCCTTGTGTGAACTGTGGGAGAGAAAGTTCTTAATAAGGGAGTATTTTCTCAGCGACACATTATGTTGTGTGTTGGGGATTGTGGCAGAAAACTTTTAATGAGTTTGGCAATTGAGCTCCCAGAGAGTCTTGGTAAATAGCTTCCCAATTACCAAGAACTAGAACTTTATTTCCCCCTCATGACTTGTGGTTAATTGGATCCTTAATGTATTAGAGTAACTGTAGTGCATTGTCTTGAAACAATATGGACCCTTTACTATTAAAGTTAAAACATTCAACATTGTATTTGGTGCAGTGACACTATTTCAGAGAAATAAGTCTTCTAGAAAGAGAGCTACTTTTGTATGAACCAAACATCAAACTAACTCTCTACTAGACAGCCTTTACATTCTATGCATTGATTGGTAGTTATATCATAAGTTTTAATATTAAATTACCTTCTATTGTCCTAATAAAAAGTCATGATATTATACAGTAACAAACTCACATATTTAAAAGGTATGAGACTCAAAGAACAAGTGTTCACTTCAAAATGTCATTCATATATCTATCGTTATAATTAATCTGGCACATATATAAACAAATCACATGCTGCAAAACCTGCTTCTCCCAAATATACTGAGAAGATATATAATTATTTTACTTCATGAAGGATAATTATACATTAATGAATATTTGTTCTTGGAATTCTTAAAACTGAGAATCTAGCTATACAATTTTATATTTTATCAATATCAACAATTAACTTAAGTTTATATGTCATAAACAGAGCAATTTAATAAAATGATAACTTTATTTTTAAACTATTTCAAGTATACAGAAAAAAGCATAATTAATGTAATGGATATGCTGATCATTAGCACCTAGGTCTGCCTTACAATGACATGCTGATCCTAGTTTTTTTTTAAGAAATCCATAATTATACATAAACAAGGCCGTTGGGCCTTTACTAATTGCATTTTTTTCCTCAACCTTCTATTATTAGGCCAGGTACCATGAAGTCAACATTAGTTAATTCTCATTATTTTGAACAGTATGCATTTTTCTCATTCAATTCTTTTAAGCATCTTATAAACACTCTCCCCACATATACACTTACTCTGTTTGCTTCTCCATAGACATCTACACTCCATAGACATCCATTATTCCATAGGCATCCATTACTCCATAGACATCTATAGTGGATGGCTATTGAAGTTTGTGATCTTCTCATGTGACTTTGAACAAGCAAGTATCTCAGAAGCCATTTGTCTTAGTTAGGAGTATACTGCTGTGAACAGACACCATGACCCTGGCAATTCTCAAGGAAACATTTCATTGGGGTTGGCTTACAGGCTCAGAGGTTCAGTACATTATCATCAAGGCGGGAGCATGGCAGCATCTAGGTAGGCATGGTATATGACAAGCTGAGAGTTCTACATCTTGTTCCAAAGGCAAACAGAAGGCCGGCTTCCAGAGAGCTGGGATGAGGGTCTTAAAGCCCATGCCCATAATGACACACTTTCTCCAACAAGGTCACACCTACTCCAACAAGGCCATATATCATAATAGTGCCACTCCCTGGGCCAAGCATATTCAAACCATCACATTCCACTCCCTGGCCCCCAAAGGCTTGTTCTATGGGAGCATACCTAGCCATATAAATTAATAGTAGTAGTAGTAGTAGTAGTAGTAGTAGTAGTAGTAGTAGTAGCAGTAATACATTTAGTCCAAAGTCATCCATAGTCTATAGCAGTCTTAAAAATGTTAAAAGTCCAAAGTTCAAGGTCTCTTCTGAGATTCACCCAATCACTTAACTATAATCCCCAAAGCAATACAGGAAACCAGCTAGGCAAACAAAAAACTCTGTATCTCCATATTTGATGTCAAAGCACTAGTCAGATCCCCAACTCCTTTTTCATCTTGGTTGACTGCAGCAAATGTCTTTCTCCTGGGCTGGTTCCACTCCCTGTTAGCAGCTTTCCTCAGCACATATGCTATGGTTCTGGCATCTCAAACATCTTGGGGTCTCAAAGGCAAGTTGAATATTACAGCCTCTTGTCCCAGTGTCTGGGATCCACACATAATCTTCTGGGCCCATCCAAAGGGCCTACATAACGCCCCCAGCTCTGCCCTCTATACATTATCATCAAGGCTCTAGTTGACTCCACTTCACTGCTGGTTGTTGGGGCTGGAACATGACCCCCTCCCTTATTCTATTACCAGTTCTCTGTTCTCCAACTCCCTCACTGCCTAAGCTTGGCTGTCCTGGGACTTAGATTGTAGATTGACTTTGAACTCAGAGATCTGCATGGATCTGCCTCCTGGAATTAAAAGCATGTACCACCATGCCTGGACATAAGCTTTCTTCACCTAGAACTTGATCTGTCTCATGCTGGCCTTAACCTTGGATCTCTGCTTGTGTTTAACTCCTGGGAATGCAGGTGTGTACCACCATATCTGGACCTAAATTTAGTTCAGTGGGATCTTGTCCCACTCCCTTAATCTGTGATCTCCTAGAACATAAGATTCAGCTCCATGCAACTTCCTGGTGCCGAATTAATCCTTGAACCATATGTTTTGTAGTTTTCCTTTCTCATCTTTTTCCTTTTCATTAAAACACTCTTCATAACAACGAACTTTAGTAACCACACAACAAAATTTATAGTAGGCTGTTTTGAGACTTCCCTTTTCAATGCAATTAATCTAAATCTTTTCACCTTAGCCACAGGCTGACTCTTCAGACAATGGCAAAAAGCAGCCACATTCTTCACCAAAAATACCACATGGACCAGTCTCTACAACACATACTAAAACTGTTCTCCAACGAAACCCTTTGAGCCAGGTCTGCCAAATGGACTTAAGACAGAGTTACCAAAAGCAAGCTAGCAAGCAAGCAAGCAAGCAAGCAAGCAAGCAGACAAACCATGTTTTGCCTGCTTCAAAAACCCCAAAAGGCCAATAAGGAGCAGATTCCAAAGAAATAATAGCACTAGGATCTTTATTCAAGTGCAATTTGGGCCACAACCATCATCATTGATGCAGCAGGATGGGAGGGTGGAGCCCTGAGCCCAGTATCAAGCAAGCATTTATAGAGAAAAGCAAACAAGCAAGGTGATATCCAGTTTGGCAATCATTTGTTGGGGGTTACTATGGAATGTGTTGCCCTTTAAAATGATTGGCTGGTGCAGAGAGCCAAACACTAAACTTTCATAAGTAAATATCTTTAAGTCAACTGTAACTTTTGCTTTCTAACTTCTTGAGTTCTTTTTGTATGTGGGATATTAGCCCTCTATTGGACATAGGATTAGTACAGATCTTTTTTTTTATTAGATATCTTCTTCATTTACATTTCAAATGCTATCCTGAAATTCCCCTATACCCTCCCACCGCCCAGATCCCCAACCCACCCACTCCTGCTTCCTGGCTCTTGCATTCCCCTGTACTGGGGCATATAATTTTTGCAAGACCAAGGGCCTTTCCTACCATTGATGGCCAACTAGGACATCATCTGCTACATATGTAACTAGAGACAAAAGCTCTGGGGGGTACTGGTTACTTCATATTATTGTTCCTCCTATAGGGTTTCAGACCCCTTTAGCTCCTTGAGTACTTTCTCTAGCTAATTCAATGAGGGCCTGTGTTCCATTCAGTAGAGCATCCACTTCTGTATTTGTCAGGCACTCTCATAGCCTCACAAGAGATAGCTATATCAGGGTCCTGTCAACAAAATCTTGCTGGCATATGCAATAGTGTCTGGGTTTGGTGGTTGTTTATGGTATGGATCCTTGGGTAGGACAGTCTCTGGATGTTTCTTCCTTCCTTCTTAGATCCGAACTTTGTCTCTGTAACTCCTTCCATGGGTATTTCATTCTCCATTCTAAGACAGAACGAAGTATCCACACTTTGGTGTTTCATCTTCTTGAGTTTCATGTGTTTTGAAAATTGTATCTGTTAAATGAATTTGTTTCATAACTTCAGTTATTTTCATTGTGTCTTTGTTTAGTTTCTGTTTCCAGGATCTGTCTATTGATAAGAGTGAGTTGTTGAAGTCTCCCACGATTATTGTGTGAGGGGTAACATGTGCTTTGAGTTGTACCAAAGTTTCCTTAATTAATGTGAATGCCCCTCCCCGCCAGCACTGGGGTAGCTTGGGCGTGGAGTCTACTGACACCCGCAAGCTACCCACAAGACCCTCCATGGGATCTTAAAAACTCTGGTGTGTGGAACACAACTGCTGCTCCAATCCAATCGCGCAGGACCTGAGACTGCATTAATAGGGAAACAGAAAACCCTGCCTGATCAGGGGCACAAGTCCCTTCCGGTCCCCACCAGCACCAGGGTAGTTTGGGTGAGGAGTCTGAAGACACCCGCAAGGTATACACAGGAACCTCCACGGGATCTTAAGACCTCTGTGAGTGGATCACAACTTCTGCCAGGAGGCAGGTTCGAACACCAGATATCTGGTCACCTTCCCTGTAAGAGGAGAGTTTGCCTGCAGAGAGTACTCTGAACACTGAAACTCAGGAGAGAGCTAGTCTCCCAAGTCTGCTGATAGAGGCTAGCATGTTTATGAGGAACAAGATCTAACCAGAGACAACTACAACAACTAACTCAGAGATTACCAGATGGTGAAAGGCAAACGTAAGAATGTTACTAACAGAAACCAAGACAACTCACCATCATCAGAACGCAGCACTCCCACCCCACCCAGTCCTGGGCACCTCAACACACCCAAAAAGAGAGTCCCTGATTTAAAAGCATAACTCATGATGATGGTAGAGGACATCAAGAAGGACTTTAATACCTCCCTTAAAGAAATACAGGAGAACACAGATAAATAGGTAGAAGACCTTAAAGAGGAAGCACTAAAGTCCCTTAAAGAATTGCAAGAAAACATGACCAAACAGGTGATGGAATTGAATAAAACCATACTAGACCTAAGAAAGGAAGTAGACACAACAAAGAAAACACAAAGTGAGGCAACACTGGAGATAGAAAACCTAGGAAAGAAAACTGGAACCATAGATGCAAGCATCAGCAACAGAATACAAGAGATGGAAGAGAGAATCTCAGGTGCAGAAGATTCCATAGAGAACATCGGCACAACAATCAAAGAAAATACAAAATGCAAAAACATCATAACTCCAAACATCCATGAAATCCAGGACACAACGAGAAGACCATACCTACGGATGATAGGAGTAGATGAGAATGAAGATTTTCAACTTAAAGGGCCAGCAAATATCTTCAACAAAATTATAGGAGAAAACTTCCCAAACCTAAAGAAAGAGATGCCCATGGACATACAAGAAGGCCACAGAACTCCAAATAGAGTGGACCAGAAAAGAAATTTCACCCGACATATAATAATCAGAACAACAAATGCACTAAATAAAGATAGAATATTAAAAGCAGTAAGGGAAAAAGGTCAAGTAACATATAAAGGCAGGCCTATCAGAATTACACCAGACTTTTCACCAGAGACTATGAAAGGGAGAAGATCCTGGACAGATGTTATACAGACCCTAAGAGAACACAAATGCCAGCCCAGGCTACTATACCCACCAAAATTCTCAATTATCATAAATGGAGAAAGGAAAGTATTCCACGACAAAACCAAATTCACACATTATCTTTCCACAAATCCAGCCCTTCAAAGGATAAAAACAGAAAAAAAAACCAATACAAGGACAGAAACCACGCCCTTGAAAAAGCAAGAAAGTAATCCCTCAACAAACCAAAAAAGAAGACAGCCACAAGAACAGAATGCCAACTCTAAAAACAAAAATAATAGGAAACAACGATTACTTTTCCTTAATATCTCTTAATATCAATGGACTCAATTCCCCAATAAAAAGACATAGACTAACAGACTGGCTACACAAACAAGACCCAACATTCTGCTGCTTACAGGAAACCCATCTGAGGGAAAAAGACAGGCACTACCTCAGAGTGAAAGGCTGGAAAACAATTTTCCAAGCAAATGGTCTGAAGAAACAAGCTGGAGTAGCCATTCTAATATGGAATAAAATCGACTTCCAACCCAAAGGTATCAAAAAAGACGAGGGACACTTCATACTCATCAAAGTTAAAATGCTCCAAGAGGAATTCTCAATTCTGAATATCTATACTCCAAATGCAATGGCAGCCACGTTCATTAAAGAAACTTTAGTAAAGCTCAAAGCACATATTGCACCTTACACAATAATAGTGGGAGACTTCAACACACCACTTTCATCAATGGACAGATTGTGGAAATCAGAAACTAAACAGGGACACAGTGAAACTAACAGAAGTAATGAAACAAATGGACTTAAAATTTTATCCTAAAACAAAAGGATATACCTTCTTCTCAGCACCTCATGGTTCTTACTCCAAAATTGACCATATAACTGGTCACAAAACAGGCCTCAATAGATACAAAAATATTGAAATTGTCCCATGCATCCTATCAGACCACCATGGACTAAGGTTGATCTTCAATAACAACATAAATAATGGAAAGCCAACATTCACGAGGAAAATGAACAACACTCTTCTCAATGATACCTTGGTCAATGAAGGAATAAAGAAAGAAATTAAAGACTCTTTAGAGTTTATTGAAAATGAAGGCACAACATACCCAAACTTATGGGATACTATGAAAGCATTTCTAAGAAGCAAACTCATAGCTCTGAGTGCCTCCAAAAAGAAACTAGCGAGAGCAGACACTAGCAGCTTGACAACACACCTAAAAACACTAGAACAAAAGAAAGCAAATTCACTCAAGAGGAGTAGAAGGCAGGAAAGAATCAAATTCAGGGGAAAAATCAACCAAGTGGAAACAAGAACTATTCAAAGAATCAACCAAACAAGGATCTGGTTCTTTGAGAAAATCAACAAGATAGATAAGCTCTTAGCCAGACTCACTACAGGGCACAGGGGTAGCATCCTAATTACCAAAATCAGAAATGAAAAGGGAAATATAACAACAGATCCTGAAAATCCAAAACTCCATGAGATCTTTCTTCAAAAGGCTATACTCAAAAAAACTGGAAAACCTGGATGAAATGGACAAATTTCTACACAGATACCAGGTACCAAAGTTAAACCAGGATCAAGTTAACGATCTAAACAGTCCCATATCCCCTAAAGAAATAGAAGCAGTCTAAACAGTCCCATATCCCCTAAAGAAATAGAAGCAGTCGTTAATAGTCTCCCAACTAAAAAAAAAAAACCCAGGACCAGATGGGTTTATTGCAGAGTTCTACCAGACCTTCAAAGAAGATCTAATCCCAGTTCTGCACAAACTATTCCACAAAATAGAAGGAGAGAAACTCTACCCAACTCATTCTATGAAGCCACAATTACTCTTATACCTAAACCACAGAAAGATCCAACAAAGATAGAGAAATTCAGACCAATTTCCCTTATGAATATTGATGCAAAAATCCTCAATAAAATTCTTGCTAACCGAATCCAAGAACACATTAAAACAATCATCCATCCTGACCAAGTAGGTTTTATTCCAGGGATGCAGGGATTGTTTAATATACGGAAATCCATCAACTTAATCCAGTATATAAACAAACTCAAAGACAAAAACCACATGATCATCTCGTTAGATGGTGAGAAAGCATTTGACAAAATCCAACACCCATTCATGATAAAAGTCTTGGAAAGATCAGGAATTCAAGGCCTATACCTAACCATGATAAAAGCAATCTACAGCAAACCAGTAGCCAACATCAAAGTAAATGGTGAGAAGCTGGAAGCAATCCCACTAAAATCAGGGACTAGACCAGGCTGCCTATTTTCTCCCTACCTATTCAACATTGTACTTGAAGTCCTAGCCAGAACTTTTCGACAACAAAAGGAGATCAAGGGGATACAAATTGGAAAAGATGAAGTCAAAATATCACTTTTTGCAGATGATATGATAGTATATATAAGTGACCCTAAAAATTCCACCAGAGAACTCCTAAACCTGATAAACAGGTTCGGTGAAGTAGCTGAATATAAAATTAACTCAAACAAGTCAATGGCCTTTCTCTACACAAAGAATAAAGAGGCTGAGAAAGAAATTAGGGAAACAGCACCCCTCTCAATAGTCACAAATAATATAAAATATCTTGGCGTGACTCTAACTAAGGAAGTGAAAGATCTGTATGATGAAAACTTCAAGTCTCTGAAGAAAGAAATTAAAGAAGATCTCAGAAGATGGAAATATCTCCCATGCTCATGGATTGGCAGGTACAACATTGTAAAAATGGCTATCTTGCCAAAAGCATTCTACAGATTCAATGCAATCCCCATCAAAATTCCAACTCAATTCTTCAACGATTAAGAAAGAGCAATCTGCAAATTCATCTGGAATAACAAAAAACCTAGGATAGCAAAAACTCTTCTCAAGGATAAAAGAACCTCTGGTGGAATCACCATGCCTGACCTAAAGCTTTACTACAGAGCAATTGTGATAAAAAAACAACGGCATGGTACTGGTATAACGACCGATAAGTAGACCAATGGAATAGAATTGAAGACCCAGAAATGAACCCACACACCTATGATCTATTGACCTTTGAAAAAGGAACTAAAACCATCCAACAAATGGTGCTGGCTCAATTGGCAGCTAGCATGTACAATAATGAGAATTGACCCATTCTTATCTCCTTGTACAAAACTCAAGTCTAAGTGGATCAAAGAACTCCACATAAAACCAGAGACACTAATACTTATAGAGGAGAAAGTGAGGAAAAGCCTTAACTATATGGGTATAGGGGAAAAATTCCCCAACAGAGCAGCAGTGGCTTGTGCTGTAAGATCGAGAATTGACAAATGGGACATCATAAAATTGCAAAGCTTCTGTAAGGCAAAAAACACTTTCAGTAAGACAAAACGACCACCAAGAGATTGGGAAAGTATCTTTACCTATCCTAAATCAGATAGAGGACTATTATCCAATATATACAAAGAACTCAAGAAGCTGTACTCCAGAAAATCCAATAACCCCATTAAAAATGGGGCTCAGAGCTAAACAAAGAATTTTCAACTGAGGAATACCGAATGGCTGAGAAGCACCTGAAAAAATGTTCAACATCCTTAATCATCAGGGAAATGCAAATCAAAACAACCCTGAGATTCACCTCACAGCAGTCAGAATGGCTAAGATCAAACACTCAGGTGACAGCAGATGCTGGAGAGGATGTGGAGAAAGAGGAACACTTCTCCATTGTTGCTGGGATTGCTAGCTGGTACAACCATTCTGGAAATCAATCTGGTGGTTCCTCAGAAACTGGACATAGCACTACCTAAGGATCCAGCAATACCACTCCTGGGCATATACCTGGAAGAAGTTCCAACTTGTAATAAGGACACATGCTTCACTATGTTCATTGCAGCCTTTTTTATAATAGACAGAAGCTGGATAGATCCAAGATGTCCCTAAACCATTTTTAATGGCATTAATTGATTTCTGGAGTCCAACTTCTTGAGTTCTTTGTATATATTGAATATTAGTCCCCTATCGGATTTAGGATTGGTAAAGATACTTTCCCAATCTGTTGGTGGCCTTTTCATCCTATTTACAGTTTATTTTGCCTTATAGAAGCTTGGTTTATGAGGTCCCAATTGGATATTGTTGATCTTACAGCGCCAGCCATTACTGTTGTGTTCAGGAATTTTCCCCCTGTACCCATATCATTGAGACTTTTCCCTACTTTCTCCTCGATAAGTTTCAGTGTCTCTGGTTTTATGTGGAGTTCCTTGACTCAATTTGACTTCAGCTTTATACAAGGAGATAAGATTGAATCAATTTCCAATATCCAACATGCTAGCTGCCAATTGAGCCAGCACCATTTGTTGAAAATGTTGTCTTTTTTTCATTGGATGGTTTTAGCTCCTTTGTCAAAGGTCAAGTAACCATAGGTGTGTGGGTTCATTTCTGGCTCTTCAATTCTATTCAACTGATCTACCTGTCTGTCATTGTACCAGTACCATGCAGTTTTTTGTTTTTGTTTTTAATCACAATTGCTCTGTAGTTCAGTTTCAGGTCAGGCATGGTGACTCCACCAGGGGTTCTTTTGTTGTTGAGAACAGTTTTTGCTATCCTAGGTTTTTTGTTATTCCAGATGAATTTACAAATTGCCCTTTCTATCTCAGTGAAGAATTGAGTTGGAATTTAATGGGGACTGCATTAAATCTGTAGATTGCTTTTGGCAAGATAGCCATTTTACTATATTAATCCTGCCAATCCATGAACATGGGAGATCTTTCCATCTTCTGAGATCTTCAATTTCTTTCTTTACAGACTTGAAGTTCTTATCATACAGATCTTTCATTTTCTTAGTTAGAGTCACACCAAGGTATTTTATATTCTTTGTGATCGTGGTGAAGAGTGTTGTTTTCCTAATTTCTTCCTTAGCTTGTTTATCCTTTTTGTAGAGAAAGGCCAATAATTTTTTGAGTTGATTGTATATCCAGCTACTGAACTGAAGCTGTGTTTATCAGGTTTAGGAGTTCTCTGGTGGAATATTTAGGGTCACCTATATATACTATCATATCATCTGCAAATAATGATATTTTGGCTTCTTTCTTTCCAAATTGTATCCCATTTATCTCCTTTTGTAGTCAAATTGCTCTCACTAGGACTTCAAGTACTATATTGAATAGGTAGGGAGAAAGTAGGCAGCCTTGTCTAGTCCCTGATTTCTTCCAGCTTCTCTCCATTTTACTTTGATGTTGGCTACTGGTTTGCTGTATATTACTTTTATTTTGGTTAGGTATGGGCCTTGAATTCCTGGCCTTTCCATGACTTTTATCAGGAAGGGGTGTTGGATGTTGTCAAATGCTTTCTCAGCATCTAATGAGAAGATCACGTGATTTTTGTCTTTGAGTTTGTTTATATACTGGATTATGTGGATGGATTTCCATATATTAAACCATCCCTGCATCCCTGGGATGAAGCCTACTTAGTCATGATGGGTGATCGTTTTGATGTGTTCTTGGATTCAGTTTGCAAGGATTTTATTGAGTATTTTTGCATCGATATTCATAAGGGAAATTGTTCTGAAGTTCACTTTGTTGGATCTTTGTGTGGTTTAGGTATCAGAGTAATTGTGTCTTCATAAAATAAATTGGATAGAGTACCTGTTGTTTCTAATTTGTAGAATAGTTTGAGGAGACTTGGAATTAGGTCTTCTTTGAAGGTCTGAACTAAACCCATCTGGTCCTTGACTTTTTGTGGTAGGGTGACTATTAATGACTGATTTTATTTCTTTAGGGGATATGGGACTGATTATATTATTAATCTGATCCTGATTTGACTTTGTTACCTGGTATCTGTCTAGAAAATTGTCCATTTCATACAGGGTTTCCAGTTTTGTTGAGTATAGCCTTTTGTATTATGATCTGATGATGTTTTGGATTTCCTTAGGATCTGTTGTTATGTCTCCCTTTTCATTTCTGAATTTGCTAATTAGGATACTGTCCCTTTGCCCTCCAGTTAGTCTGACTACGGGTTTATCTATCTTGTTGATTTTCTCAAAAAAACAGCTCCTGATTTGGTTGACTCTTTATATAATTTTTTTTGTTTCCACATGGTTGATTTTTTCCCTGATTTTGATTATTTTCTGCAATCTACTCCTCTTGGGTGTATTTGCTTCCTTTTGTTCTAGAGCTTTTAGATGTGCTGTCAAGCTGCTAATGTATTCTCTCTCTAGTTTCTTTTTGGTAGCACTCAGAGCTATGAGTTTTCTGCTTATGAGTACTTTCATTGTGTCCCGTAAGTTTGGGTATGTTGTGGCTTTGTTGTCATTAAACTCTAAAAAGTCTTTCATTTCTTTCTTATTTCTTCCTTGACCAAGTTATCATTGATTAGTGTTGTTCAGCTTCCATGTTTATGTTGGCTTTCTATTATTTCTGCTTTTATTGAAGACCAGCCTTAAGACATGGCGATCTGATAGGCTGCATGGGATAATATCAATATTTTTGTATCGGGTGAGGCCTGTTTTTGACTGCTTACATGTTCAATTTTGGAGAAGGTACCATGAGATGCTAAGAAGATATATCCTTTTGTTTTAGGATAAAATGTTCTGTAGATATCTGTTAAATCCATTTATTTCATAACTTCTGGTAGTTTCAATGTGTCTCTGCTTAATTTCTGTGTCTGACCTGTCCATTGATGAGAGTGGGGTGTTGAAGTTTCTCACTATTATTCTGTGAGGAGCACACAATAATAATAATGTGTGGTTTGATCTTTATGAGTGTTTTCTTCTTCTTCTTCTTCTTCTTCTTCTTCTTCTTCTTCTTCTTCTTCTTCTTCTTCTTCTTCTTCTTCTTCTTCCTCTTCCTCTTCCTCTTCCTCTTCCTCTTCCTCTTCCTCTTCTTCTCCTTCTTTTTGTTTTTCGAGAGAGGGTTTCTCTGTGTAGCCCTGGCTGTCCTGGAACTCACTTTTTAGACCAGGCTGGCCTCGAACTCAGAAATCTGCCTCCCTCTGCCTCCTGAGTGCTGGGAGTAAAGGCAGTGCCACCACAGCGTGGCTTAATGAATGTGGATGCTCTTGCATTTAGAGCATAGATATTTAGAATTGAGAGTTCATGTTGGAAGACTTTACCATTGGTGTGTATGAAGTGCCCCTCCTTGTCTATTTTGATAATTTGGGGTTAGAAGTAGATTTTATTAAATATTAGAATGACTACTCCAGCTTGTTTCTTTGGACCATTAGCTTGAAAAATTGTTTTCCAGCCTTTTACTCTGAGGTAGTATCTGTCTTTGTCCCTGAGGTGGGTTTCCTATAAGCAGCAAAATGTTGGGTCCTGTTTATATAGCCAGTTTCTTTGTCTCTGTCTTTTTTTTGAGGAATTGAGTTCATTGATATTAATAGATATTAAAGAAAGTAATTGTTACTTCCTGTTATTTTTGCTGTTAGAACTGGCATTCTGTTCTTGCAGCTATCTTCTTTTAGGTTTGTGGAAGGATCATTTTCTTGCTTTTTTTGGGGCATAATTTCCCTCCTTGTGTTGGAGTTTTCCATTTATTATCCTTTGAACAGCTGGATTCGTGGAAAGATATTGTGTGAATTTGGTTTTTTCATGGAATACTTTGGTTTCTCCATCTATGGTAATTGAGAGTTTTGCTGTGTATAGTAGCCTGGGCTGGCATTTGGATTCTTTTAGGGTCTGTATAACATCTGTCTAGGATCTTCTGGCTTTAATAGTCTCTGGTGAGAAGTCTGGTGTAATTCAAATAGGTCTGCCTTTATATGTTACTTGATCTTTTTCCCTTACTGCTTTTAATATTCTATCTTTATTTAGTGCATGTGTTGTTCTGATTATTATGTGTTGGGAGGAATTTCTTTTCTGGTGCAGTCTATTTTCAGTTCTCTAGGCTTCTTGTATATTCATGTACATCTCTCTTTACGTTAGAGAAGTTGTCTTCAATAATTTTGTTGACATTTACTGGCCCTTTAATTTGAAAATCTTCATTCTCATCTATACCTATTATATTAGGTTTGGTGTTTTCATCATGTTCTGTATTTCCTGGATATTTTGAGCTAGGATCTCTTTGCATTTTGTGTTTTCTTTGATTGTTGTGTCCATGTTGTCTATGGAATCTTCTGCATCTGAGATTCTTTCTTCCATCTCTTGTATTCTTTTATTGATTCTCTCATTTGTCCTTACTGATTTCTTTCCTAGGATTTCTATCTCCAGAGTTGTCTCCCTTTGGATTTCCTTTATTGTTTCTACTTCCATTTTTAGATCTTGTATGGTTTTGTTCAATTCCATCACCTTTTTCATTATGTTTTACTATAATTCTTTGAGGGATTTTTGTGTTTCCTCTTTAAGGACTTCTACCTGTTTAGCAGTGTTCTATATTTCTTTAAGTGAGTTATTTATGCCCTTCTTAAAATCCTCTACCAGAACCATGAGTATTATTTTAAATCAGAATATTCCTTTTCCGGAGTGTTGGGTGTATCCAGGACTTGCTGTAGTGGGAGTACTGAGTTGTGATGATACTGAGTGGTCTTGCTTTCTGTTAGTAAGAGTCTTAAGTTTTCCTTTCACCATCTGGTAATCTCTGCTGTTAGATGTTCTAGCTGTCTCTGGCTGGTTCTTGTTCCTCCTGTGATCCTCTTAGCCACTGTCAGCACTCCTGGGAGTTGAACTCTCTCTCTCTCTCTCCTGAATCCCAGTGGTCAGAGCACTCTCTGCAGGCAAGCACTCCTCTTGCAGGGAAGGTGCACAGACATCTGGAGCTCATCTCTGTCTGCTGGCTGAAGATGAAGGCCCAAAGAGACCCTGTCCAAGAAGGTCTGTTGCTTCTGTGTCCCATGCACTCTCCTGTTCAGACTGGTCTCTTAGAGACCTGGAACACAAGATGGTGCTCTCACATGAGTCCTGGGGTCAGAGCCCTCTCTGGAGGCCTACTCTCCTCAGTGATCCTAAGATCCTGCATAGGATGCTAGGGTGCCTGTGGCGTAGAGAGTCATCTGGGTACTGTGGGACCATCCACTGAGTTCATACCCAAGGTTACCTGGGGCTTGCACTGACCAGAACGACCAAAAACTATTTCTAAACAGGTCTACATCCTCCTTTGCCCCATTAACACTCCCTTTCTTCTACCTCTGGTAGGTAGTGTGCTAGAAGGAGGCTAAAGCATTTAATTACACTTACTAAAGAATGTTTTAAAAAATATAAGTCTGGAGTATACATTTTGTCCACCCTAACATACACTCCATAGATGAACTGCTGGTCTATGTGAAGGGGCCTATCCTGCAGATCCCAAACTACTGGATCTCCATGACACAGGAAAACAACAGGATATTTGGTGGAGTCACATTGAGGTTCCAGCATTGATAGGGTAGCAGAAATTGAAGAAGACACTACATGGAGAAAAGACTTGCCAATGAGAAATGACCCAAGGAGCTGAAGGGGTTTGCACTTCCATAGGAGGAACAACAATATGAACTAACCAGTACCCCCAGATCCCCCAGGGACTAAACCACAAACCAAATAGTATACATGGTGGGACTAGTGGCTCTAGTTACGTATGCAGCAGAGGATAGCCTAGTTAGCTATGAGAATGAGAAGAGAGTCCCTTCGTCCTGTGAAGGATCTATGTCCCAGTGTACGGGAATTCCAGGGCTAGGAAGTGGGAGTGAGTGGGTTGGTGAGTAGGGGAATAGGGGAGGGGAAAAAAAGGAAGGGGTTTTCTGAGGGAGTCCAGGAAGGGGGATAACATTTGGAATGTAAATAAAGAAAATATCTAATAAAATAAAAAAATTAAAAATATATAAATGATAAAATTTTAAAAAATAAAAAATAAGTAAAATCTGTCTGCTTCCTATTCAGAAATTTAAAAAAGTTTGATTTAATTGTTTTAAAGATGGTATAAGGATAAAATGCTTGAATAAAGTCTTAGAGGATACTCATATTCTTTCTAATGTGGGTTCTGAGATCTTCTATAATTTCTTTCTTCAGAGACTTGAAGTTCTTATCATACAGATCTTTTACTTCCTTAGTTAGAGTCATGCCAAGATATTTTATATTATTTGTGACTATTGAGAAGGGTGTTGTTTCCCTAATTTCTTTCTCAGCCTGTTTATTCTTTGTGGTAGAGAAAGACCATTGACTTGTTTGAGTTAATTTTATATCTAGCTACTTCACTGAAGCTGTTTATCAGGTTTAGGAGGTCTCTGGATGAATTGCCTTATGCCATCTGGTAATCTCTGGTGTTAGATGTCCTAGCTGTCTCTGGCTGGAGTTTGTTCCTCCTGTGAGTCTGTTTGCCTCTGTCGGCACTCCTGAGAGGCCAGCTCACTACTGAGTCCTTGGGATCAGAGCACTCGTTGTAGGCAAGCTCTCCTCTGGAGGAGAAGGTGCACAGAGGTCTGAGGATCAGCTCTGCCTCCTGGCTGAGGATGAAGGCTTGAAGAAACCCTGTCCAAGAAGCTCTGTTGCTTCTGCAATGGGCACCTCTCCTGCACGGACCAGCTTCAGGGAGACCCCAGATTAAAAAAAAAATGTCAATCTAACCTGAGTCCTGGGGTCAGAGCCTGGTGTGACCTTCTTAGTCCTAACCAGCTCCCCCACTTTCCCTACCCTTTCCCTTTGTCTTCAAAGATATCTCAATGCACATATTGAACAGGAAGAAGCTATGAAGAGTTGTTGTCCTGGTTTACAGCTCTTGGGGTCTGGAGGTGGTTATTTTAGGTTGTCTTTCTGGGAAATTTAGAAATGGTCATAATTTGAACAGGGAGGTAATAGCTAGAATTGATTTTGTAGTCATAATCTCATTTGGTAGAAATCTCTATAATTTTTACTAAGTTGAAGTTATAATTTTTTACAATGTTACAGAATTTATTTTGATATAGATTTAACATTTTCATTGCTATGAATTTCTTCTATTGATACAAAAATCTAAGAATACAAAGCTTAGACCCATTCTTTCTCTAACTGCCTTTACAAGCTGATATTAGATGATTAAGCATACAAGTTAAGGGCCAGATCACAAATTCATGGCTCTGAGTCAGTTGTAAGAGTATTTTCAAGATATTTTAACTAGAAATAGCTGAGAGTAGTTAAAGGACAACAGATTACTTTGCATAGATTGATAGTAGAAATACACAGAATGTGACATTTAATGTTATTTAGTCATTTGTTTTTGAGACATACCTGCTTCTGACAAGAACCCAATCTTGGATTCCAAGAAGAAACTGAGCATCTTACCTCCAGGTGAGGTTGTACATTATGGCAAGAGAACCACTGGGCAAAAATTGCCTACTCACCTACAGACAAATTACTGTCCAGAAAAAGAACATACTATGAGGAATAGTCGATTGATAATCTCTGCCAAGACAGGGTAATCAATCCTTCACAATTCTGCATTACAAAGATCTGTTGGATGACCCTGGACCAAGTGGCCACACTGATACTCCAATGTGTTGAGAAACAGGGGACTGTATAGGCAAAACTGTATTTTCAGTTTTGGAAGTTATGGTAGAACTTCCTATATTTTCAGACAAATTTTATGTAACTCAGAATTTTGGAGAGGCTGAGGACTATCTGTAGTCTCTTAGCTATTTAGCATTGAGAGTAAATATATATTTGAGATGGTTTTCAGATCATATACAAGCTAAACCAGGACATAACTCAGTTGTAGAATTGTAAGCCTTTTGTGTTAGATAGATTGTAGAGTGCTTTATTTAAATTGACAGATTGATGGACTGGATGTCTTTTTGTTGGGAACTAAAAAAGTGGTCCCGGGGGAGAGGAGGAAGGGAAAACCCACACCCCACCAGAATTTTACCTATTCTCTGGTCTGTCAGGCATGGGAGGGCTGCTGTCTACCTTCCACTCATCCACAGGTGGGTATCTAAGCCTCTGACCCACTCTTCAGGGGGAGGCAAGGGGCAGCCCTACCTGGGATTCCCAGAGCTACTTTTCTAAAGCCACCAGGGTTATGGGAGAGAGGGATGAGGAAAGAGAGATTCCCAACACTGGTGAAGGTGAGTACAGCGAATCTTGATGAGCAGAGACTCTCTATGGTTTTAGAGCTTTATTATAGAAAGGCATGGAGAGAGAGAGAGAGAGAGAGAGAGAGAGAGAGAGAGAGAGAGAGAGAGAGAGAGAGAGAGAGAGAAGGCTAGAGAGAAAAAGAGTAAGAGAGAGAAGAGAGGAGAGAAGACAAAGAGAGAAGAGAGAGGTTGTGAAAGTTGAGGGGTAAGAGGTAAGAGAGTGAGAAGTAAGAGAGATGAGTAAGAGAGTGAGGTGGGGATGAACAGCCCTTTTTATGGTCTTTACTGTTGCTAGGTAACTGAGGAGGAGTTTAGCCTGAAGGTCAGAAGCTTGGGCCATTGTCTACATGACTTCTAGCCATGCTTCTTTTGTGGGGGCTGTGTGGGGCAGTAACTTAGGCAGGATCTAGAGTTCCAGGACCATGATGGAATGCCTATTGTGTCATCTAGGTGAATTATCACCACTTTCAGGGTTCAGACCTCAGCTTAACTAGAGAGCAGCCTGCAATTCCCCACATCTTTTGTACCTCATACTACATAATTTACTTGTCATGATTTTTTCAATCATATCTGGGAGAAGAGGTTTGGGTTTATGTTGCTTTTTGTTGTTGGTTTTGGTTTTGGACAGAAAAGGTGAGATATAGTGAAACTTTCCCCTAGTTGATTTTTGGATAATAAAGACAACAAGAAACCAATCACTGGGTAAACGGGAGGAGATGGTCCTTCCAGTCTGAGAGAGGAAGAGGAGACATGGAGGAAGGGATAGCCTTATTTTGTACAGCAAGGCTGGAGTGAGAGGAGCAAGATGTGGACTGGGAACTATTAGATATGGCAGCAGATTCTGGCACCAGAAGACTTCCAACATAGAATAGTTGATAAGTTTTATACCATAGACTCCAAGCCCAGGGGTTGTGTTATCTGTTGATTCTAAACTAAGATCGTATGGTGTCTTCCATTTGCACCTGCTCAGGTGGGCCAGAGGGAAAAACAGCTGGGACAGAATTCAACCAGAATTTGGAACAGGAAGATTGGGCAAGGACAGAGCCCCAGGGGAGAGGTGCCAGCATGCTCACAGCTGGTCTTAATTTTGGACTATGTACCAGGATGGGAAACGGACTGAGACTGTAGGTACCAGTGCATATCCAGACATAGTGTGGATTTTTTTTTTTTATAATTACATGCTATATGGATCAGCTCTGTCTGGTCAGCTGCTCACAACCTCTTCCACCAGTGCTATTCCCACATGCTTAATCCAAGCTCTGGACCTGCAGCTCCCACACTGAACTTACCTGGAGAGTTCCCCCAGAACCAAGGCTTCTGATGCCAGCTCCATACTTTGCCTACCTCCAGTTATTCAGTACTTTACTGTTCATTCTGAGTCAGACAAGAGCATCCCACAATAAATATAGATATGAAAAAAGCCTACATGTCCAGACTACATTGCAAAGCAAGCATCATGAAGAGCCAAGAGATTATATCTTCCACGAAACCCCACTACTCCTATTGAAATGTATTCCAATGAGAATTACTTGATGAACCCTGGGCATAGACATTAAAATACATTTATAACCTTGATCTAAAAAGTCAAGGGGTTTAAAGAAGATATGAGTGTGCACCTCAATGAACTTAAAAGAGGATAACAATAAACTAAATTATGTCCAAGAAAACACAAACATACAACATATAAGACAATTCAGAATTTGAAAGTTTTGAAAGTTTTATTCAATAAATAGAAATACTAAAGAGGACTCAAATTGAAACAAAGATGAAATTGAAAAACTCAGTAACCCAATTAGAAAACTTAGGGATAAGCCTTACTAGTAGCATTAATTAATTAGGAAATCAAATTTTAGGACCTGATAGTAAAGGCAAAGAATTAGAACATACAAGTAAAGAATGCAAAAATTTTATAAGCGCATGTGAGAATAATGTGCAGAGACTTGAAAAAATTATGACAAGATCAAATCTTTGAATCATGGGCATAGAAGAAGAACCTGGGTCAATGGTACAGTCCAGTGAAAATTTAATTTGTTCAAATCCTACTTGTAATGATTGTCCTTACATGTTTTAATCTCCCTTTTAGCCTACCACCTACCAGAGGTAATGGAAAAGGAAGGATGGAGGATGGGGGAAAGAAGTGGACCTGCTTAGGAAGATTATTTGGAGCAACTCCCATCTGATTGTCTGGAAATTGGCAGTTCTGTTCACAGATTAGCAGCAGGAGCTTGATCCACTGGCAAACACTTCACATATATACCAGCAGTCCAGTTTAGTAGAATTGGGATAGCAAACAGGAATCAGCAGCAGTGGTACTACTTAGCAGAGAGAGTCAGGCCTCAGCTTTGTCACAAATCAGCTGGAGGGATCACGGCCAACAGGAATGTCAGAAAAAGGTCTTAGCTGTGCATCTCAGTGAATTGAATATCAGCAAAGCCAAGAATTACAGAGTTAGTTCTACAAGGAAGCCAAGATTAGCCTCTTCCACTGTCTTTCAATTCCAATTTATATCACTCCAAACATCACATGTTCCACATGGGCCTTGCCTCAGCACGTATCTTGCCTCAGTATGTGAGTCTTTCTCAGCTGAAATCACTCTGCCAATCAGCCCAGATTCTCAGAAGCAGCAAGAAACTGTAGCACACCACCAGAAGTTTTTTGGTGTACTTCTCATTATGGAGTCCCAACAAATGCAGCTTAACTATGCAATGTTAGATGGACCAATACATGCATAGTTATTAAAGAATCCTCCATTATGTGGCCTTTCACATGTTTGCAATAGCAGAACACCCTTTGATCTGTGTAGCAAAACATCCTTTTACCTGTGTCTGCTTCAGCTAAATGTTCCTTTATGTGTTTGCCCCAGAAAAACACCATCCAATCAAACTTCCAAAGAACTGTTAAGTTTCCACAAAAGAACAGATCTTCAACAACATCATAGAAAAAAACTTCAAAGTAAATAAAGACATTCCTTTACAGAAACAAGACGTAAATAGAACATCCAAACAAGACTACAAAGGAAATTACCAATGCTCTACAATAGTTAAAATACTAAACATTCAGAAAGAAGAAAGAATATTGAAAGCGGCAAGAGAAAATTCAAATGTTATGTATCTAGAATAGCCCATTGGAATAACAGCTGCTTTCTCAAGGTAAACTTTAAAAGCCAGAAGATCCCATATCAATTTATTGAAGTTCTAAAGACCTCAACTACTAATTCAGATTCATATATTTTTATTATATATTTTCTTTATTTATATTTCAAATGTTATCCCCTCCAAAAATCCCCTATCTCCTACCTCCTGCCCCTGCTCACCAACCCACCCACTCCCACTTTCTGGCCCTGGCATTCCCCTATACTGGGGCATAGAACCTTCACAGGACCAAGGACCTCTCCTCCCATTGATAACTGACAAGGCCATCCTCTGCTACATAAGCAGATAGAGCCATGAGTCCCTCCATGTCCTTTTTTTTTTTTTTTTTTTTGGTTTTTCGAGACAGGGTTTCTCTGTGTAGTCCTGGCTGTCCTGGAACTCGCTCTGTAGAACAGGCTGGCCTCGAACTCAGAAATCAGCCTGCCTCTGCCTCCCAAATGCTGGGATTAAAGGCATGCGCCACCACGCCCGGCTCTCCATGTCTTTTTTTTTTTTTTTTTTTTTTTTTTTTTGATTGATGGTTTATTCCCATGGAGTTCTGGGGGTACTGGTTTGTTCATATTGTTGCTCCTCCTTCAATTGCAAACCCCTTCAGCTCCTTGGGCCCTTTCTCTAGCTCCTTCATTGGGGACCCTGTGCTCTGTCCAAGGTATGGCTATGAGCATCCACTTCTGTATTTGCAAGGCACTGGCAGAGCCTCTCAGGAGACTGCTAGATCAGGCTCCTGCCAGCAAGCACTTGTTGGCATCCACAATAATGTCTGAGTTTGGAGATTGAATATGAGATGGATCCCCAGGTTGGGCAGTCTCTAGCTGATCATTCCTCCAGTCACTCTTCCAAACTTTGTCTCTGTAACTCCTTCCATGGGTATTTTGTTCCCCATTCTAAGAAGGAAGGATCCAAGTATCCACACTTTGGTCTTCCTTCTTCTTGACTGGTTTGTGGTTTGTGAACTGAATCTTGAATATTCCAAGCTTCTGGACGAATATCCACTTATCGGTGAAGGCATATCATGTGTGTGTTTTTCTGATTGGGTTACATCACTCAGGATGATATCCTCCAGATCTATCCATTTGCCTAAGAATTTCATAAATTCATTGTTTTTTATAGTTGTGTGGTACACCACTGGGTAAGTGTACCACACTTTTTGTATCCATTTGTCTGTTGAGGGACATCTGAGTTCTTTCCAGCTTCTGGCTATTATAAATAAGACTTCTATGAACATATTAGAGCATCCTTATTACCTGTTGGAGCGTCTTCTGGGTATATGTCCAGTAGTGGTATTGCTGGGTCCTCAGGTAGTACTATGTCCAATTTTCTGAGGAACCACCAAACTGATTTCCAGAGTGGTTGTACCAGCTTGCAATCCCACCGACAATGGAGGTGTGTCCCTCTTTCTCCACATCCTCACCAGCATCTGCTGTCACCTGCGTTTTTGATCTTAGCCATTCTGACTGGTGTGAGGTAGAATGACAGGGTAATTTTGATTTGCATTTCCCTGATGTCTAAGGATGTTGAACATTTCTTTAGGTGCTTCTCAGCCATTCAGTATACCTCAGTTGAGAGTTATTTGTTTAGATGTTTTTGATAGGGGCATTTGTTTCTCTGGAGTCTAACTTCTTCAGTTCTTTGTATATATTGGATATTAGCCCTGTATAGGATGTAGGATTGGTAAAGATCTTTCTGCAAACTGTTGGTTGCCTTTTTGTCTTAACAACAGTGTCTTTTTCCTTCCAGAAGCTTTGCAATTTTATGAGGTAACATTTATTAAATCTTGATCTTACATCACAAGCCACTGGTGTTCTATTCAGGAATTTTTCCCCCTATGTTCATATCTCTTCAATGCTCTACCCCACTTTCTCCTCTATAAGTTGCAGTGTCTGGTTTTATGTGGAGGTCCTTGATTCACTTGGACTTGAGCATTTTACAAGGAGATAAGAATGGATCAATTCACATTCTTCTACATGCTAACCGCCACTGGAGCCAGCAATATTTGTTGAAAATGCTGTTGTTTTTCCACTGGATGGTTTTAGATACTTTGTCAACGATCAAGTAGGTGTGTGGGTTCATTTCTGGGTCTTCAATTCTATTCTATTGATCTACCTGTCTGGTACTGTACAAATACTATGAAGTTTTTTTATCACAATTGTTCTGTAGCACAGCTTGTGGTCAGGAATGGTGATTCCACCAGGCATTCCTTTATTGTTGAGAATAGTTTTCACTATCCTATGTTTTTGTTATTCCAGATGAATTTGCAAATAGTTCTTTCTAACTCTGTGAAAAATTACATTGGAATTTTGATGGGGATTATTTTGAATCTATAGATTACATTTGCCAAGACGGCCAAATTTACTATACAAATCCTGCCAATCCATGAGTGTGAGAGATCTTTCCATCTTCTGAGATCTTCAATTTCTTTATTCAGATACTTGGAGTTGTTATCATATTGATATATCACATGCTTAGTTAAAGTCATACCAAGGTATTTTATATTATTGTGACTATTGTGAAGGGTGTTGTCTCCCTAATTTCTTTTTCAGCCTGTTTATCCTTTGAATAGAGGCAAGCCTCTGATTTGTTTGTGTTAATTTTATAATCACCTACATTTCTGAAGTTGTTTATCAGCTTTAGGAGATCTCTGGTGGAATTTTTGGGTCATTTATATATACTATCATATCATCTGCAAATAGTGATATTTTGAATTCGTCCTTTCCAATTTGTATTCCTTTAATCTTTTGTGTGTGTGTGTGTGTGTGTGTGTGTGTGTGTGTGTGTGTGTGTGTGTGTAATTGCTCTGGCTAGGACTCCAAGTACTATATTGGATAAGTAGGGAGAGATTGGGCAGTCTTAACTAGTCACTGATTTTAGTGGGACTGCTTCAAAATTCTCTCCATTTAGTTTGATCTTGGCTACTGGTTTGCTGTATATTGCTTTTATTATGTTTAGTTATAGGCCTTGGATTTAAACTATTGTCAGTTCTGTAGAAAGTACCATTAGGTGCTGAGAAGAAGGTATACCCTTTTGTTTTAGGATAAAATGTTCTATATGTATCTGTTAAATCCATATGTTTCATAACTTCTGCTAGTTTCACTGTGTCTCTGTTTAGTTTCTGTTCCCATGATCTCTCCATTGATGACAGCAGGGTGCTGAAGTCTTCCACTATTATTCTGTGGGGTTCAATATGTGCTGTGAGCTTTAGTAAGGTTTCTTTTATGAATGTGGATGCTGTTGCATTTGGAGCATAGATCAGAATTCAGAATTGAAAGTTCATCTTAGTGGATTTTACCTTTGATGAGTATGAAGTGTCCCTCCTTATCTTTTTTGGTAACTTTAGGTTGAAAGTCAATTTTTTTTGATACTATAAAGGCTACTCCAGCTTGTTTCTTGGGATCAGTTATTTAGAAAATTGTTTTGCATCCTTTTAGTCTGAGGTAGTTTCTGTCTTTGTCATTGAGGTGGTTTTCCTGTATGTAGCAAAATGTTGGGTCCTATTTACTTAACCATTCTGTTATCCTATGTCTGTTTATTGGGGAATTTAGTCCATTGATATTAAGAGATATTAATGGAAAGTAATTGTTGCTACCTGTTATTTTTGTTGGAAGAGTTGGAACTGTGTTCATGTGGCTATCTTCTTTTACTTTTGCTGAAAGATTACTTTCATTTTTTTCTAGATAGTAGTTTCCTCCTTGTGTTAGAGTTTCCCTTTGTTATCCTTTGAAGAGCTGGATTTGTAGAAAGATATTGTGAGAATTTGGTTTTGTCATAGAATACTTTGGTTTCTCCATCTATTTTTTTTGCTGGAGTTATTATATTTTGGAGTTTTGCTGGGTATAATAGCCTAGGCTGGAATTTGTGTTCTCTTAGGATCTGTATGACATCTGTCCAGGATCTTCTGGCTTTCATTGTCTCTGGTGAGGTCTGGTGTAATTCTGATGGGTCTGCCTTTATATGTTACTTGACCTTTTTCCCTTACTGCTTTTAATATTCTTTCTTTGGTTTGTGTATTTGATGCTTTGATTATTATGTGAAAGGAGGAATTTATTTTCTGGTCAGTCTATTTGGAGTTCTGTAGGCTTCTTATATGTTCGTGGGTATCTCTCTCTTTAGGTTAGGGAAGTTTTCTTCTTTATTTTTGTTGAAGATATTTACTGGCCCTTTAAGTTGAAAATCTTCACTCTCTTCTATTCCTATTATCCTTAGGTCTGGTCTTCTCATTGTGACTTGGATTTCCTGGATGTTTTGAGTTAGGATCTTTTTGCATTTTGCATTTTCTTTGATTGTTATGTGTAGCCTCCCTCAGTCTTGAACCAGGCTGATCCAGACTTTGACCTTGCTCCCACTAAGAAGGAGATTACCTAGGGTAGAGCCTTCTGACCTTGATGGCTCTATTTGCTCTTCTCCAAGACTCTGCTTCCTGCTGAAAGGTCCTTGAAATGTTCCAAAGACACTCCCTGTAGACCGCCTATGGGCTGGCTCCAGGCACCAAGAATAGGCTGGCGGGGGGTGGGCCTTCCCCCTTATAAGCACACTCTCTTAATAAACTCTCAGGCCTTGATCAGCACATTTGTCATGGCTTCATATTCCTTTCTTGCAGTCTAAGTCTCTTTCAGCCCCAGCCTGCCTCCTAAGTGTACCCAGTTCATGTATGTCGTGGGCTGATATATAACAGTTATGTCCATGTTTTCTATGGTATCTTCAGCACCTGAGATTCTCACCTATATCTCTTGTACTCTGTTGATGATGCTTGCGTCTATGACGCCTGATCTCTTTCCTAGGTTTTCTACTTCCAGAGTGGTCTCCCTTTGTGATTTCTTTATTGTTTCTGAAAGACCTCCAAAGGGAGACCATCACTCAAGTCTTGGGATAATAGCGGACCCCCAAGAACTCATGAGAGACCAAGCTTGATGCAAACCACATGAGGTTTTATTCGAGGAAACCCAGAGCTCTGGGGATGACTCGTTTCCCACGCAGGGGTAGAGGAGTCAACCCCTAGGGGAAAGGGGTCTCAGGTTTTATAGGTCCTCAAGGGGGAAAGGAGAAGGAGGAAATAGGGGATTTCCAGGTCTAAACAATGTCTATTCTAAAATGATTGATTTCTCAAGAAATGTGTATGGGAGGGAAACAAGGAAAGAGTCTAATGAAGGTGGATTAACTCTGGATTGGCCCCAACTGTGGTTGCTGGGGAGATTTTCTGACTCTATCCCAGCAACCAATATCACAAACACCTGGCAGTGAGGTGCAGCAGTGGGCACACACCTGGGTTCAAGGAATGGTCAGAACATTGGCAGACACATGGGTTCAAGAAATGGCCAGAGCATTGTGCACCTCTATTTTTCTAAATCAGTGAAACTGAAAGATCCTGGCAGAATGTAAAAGGACACAGAAGCCCTGAAATTGGCAAGATAGACGTCAGTGTTAGCAGAACTAGCTTCACTGATTTAGAAAAATAGAGGTGCACAATGCTCTGGCCACTCCTTGAACCTGTGTGTCTGCCAATGTTCTGACCAGGTGTGTGCTCATTGCTGCACCTTCATTAGACTCTTTCCTTGTACCCCTCCCATACCCATTTCTTGAGAATAGACATTGTTTAGATCTGGAAATCCCCTAATCTCCCCCTTCTCCTTTCCCCCCTGAGGGCCTATAAAAACTGGGAACTCTTTCCCCTCGAGGACGACTCCTCTACCCCTGCGTGGGATATGAGTCGTCCCCAGAGCTCTGGCTTTCCCCGAATAAAGCCTCATGTGGTTTGCAACAAGCTCAGTCTGTCATGAGTTCTTGGGTGTCCGCTATTGTCCTGAGGCCTGAGCGAGGGGCTCCTCTCGGAGTCTTTCAAAACTAGTTCTGCTAACAATGAAATCTATTTTGCCAATTTCAGGGCTTCTGTGCCCTTTTACATTCTGCCAGGATCTTTCATTCCCCACTTCTTCTAGTTACTAGTTCTAATCTTAGAACTAGACTGCAATCTCTTCTTCAAGGTTCTACAGAGACTGGTATTGTTGTCTTAGTACTAACAGCTGGATGGCACCAAACTTATCTCTAACAAAGGTCACTAATTTATTAAGAATTAGCGGGCCACATGTCAGCAGTAAGAGCAAAATTATTAGAGGGCCCATCAGAGTAGAAATGAGGATGATCAACCAAGGGGATTTATTCTTTAGGAACTCGCTTTATGTGAGAGACATGAATCTAAGCAGAGATGCCTTCTACTTTGACAGCAGTGGGGGTGGTCAGCAGCATGATGTAAGGTCCTTTCCAATGAGGTTCTAGTTTCCCAGCTCGGTGTCGTAGGATGAGAACTGCATCTCCCACCCGGAACTTGTGTGATAACATTAAATCTCCTGGTTCGTAGGCCTCCTTGAGCTTCTCCCAGGCGGTGTTTCTGAACACTTCTAGGGCTTTCATGTGTGTAAACAATGAAGGACCAGGGTTAGATTCTAGAGGATCTAACATTCTCCCCACTTCAGTGAGCAGGGGAGCCCCCCCCCCCATATAGGATTTCATATGGAGTGAGCTTAAATTTTCCCGGTGTGTTCCTGACGTGGAACAAGGCAAAGGGAAGGAGGTCTGTCCAGTCATTCCCACCAGTCTCTAAGGTAAATTTAATCAAGGTCTCTTTTAGAGTTCTATTCATCTTTTCTACCTGTCCTGAACTCTGAGGTCTATAAGCACAATGTAATTTTTAATCAATCCCCAGTTGGATGCCCAGTCCCTGACTTACCTGGGCAACAACCGTTGTCAGATCCTATTACCCTACATATTCTGAACCGCGGAAAAATTTCTTCTAGGATCTTCTTAGCCACAACATTGGCAGTTTCTTTTTTGGTTGGGTAGGTCTCCACCCATCCTGAAAAGGTATCTATAAAAACTGCTATCAGTGTAGATGTTAATGGGCCGCCCCTCAGCCATCTGAAGGGCCTTTTACTAGGAAGCTGCTTCTGTGTAACAGTTTGGAACGACTGGCCATGGCTGGTCTCATAGATCACTATGGATCCCAGTTTCTTCCACAAGGATGTCCGCACAGCAGTGAATGGGTGAGGAATCATCTGTTTCAGTCAGGAGGGTAGCAGGATTGAGGATAGCAGGAGGAGCAAGCACGATCCATTCAGTCAGTAACAGACTCTGTTAGTGGGTCATTCAGTTGTTTGTCATCTATTGGTCTGGGGGCCGGCAGATAATGCTTTCAAGAGAGTGGGGGCTACCACAGTCATTTGCTGTCCCAAAGTTAACTTAACGAGTAAGGCTACTGCAGCAATGGCCTTTAAACATATGGGCTATCCGCTGGCCACTGGGTCCAGCTTCTTAGACAAATATGTCATAGGCCTCTTCTATGGCCCTAGAGCCTGAGTAAGAACTCCTCTGGTCTCCCCCGCCCTCTCATCAACATAGAGGATGAAGGGTTTGGTTAGATCTGGCAATGTCAAGGCTGGTGCAGTCAACAGGGCCTCCTTAATATTTTCAAAGGCTCTCTGATGTTCCTATATCCATCTGAATTCTCTACTTTTCTTGGTCAGGGGGTACAAGGGGGCAGCCAGTGTTGCAAACCCAGGTATCCAAAGTCTTCAGAACCTAGCAGTGCCCAAGAATTCTCTCACCTGTCTTGAAGTAGCCGGTATTTGAGTCACAGTCCTTTTTCTTTGCAATAGACACATTGGTCCTTCCCTAAAGTCTTCTGGACCGGTCTTATTCCTCCAGGTCTAGGTTCCCTGTTGCCCAGGTACCCTGTCTGTCTATTCTCTGGCCTGTTCCTTCTTTTATGCTCCCCTACTACTGCAGCCAAAATTCTGTTTAAATTCCTCTCCTGTCTTCTATCTCTCTTATTCTCCCTCTCTTCTTCTTCATGCTTTTCCCTCTCTTCTCTTCTATAAGCTTCCATCAATCTTTCCAGAAAAACAGATGGGGGCTCGGTAGGGCCCTGCATCACCTCTCTTATCTTAGCCAAATTGGTGGGGCGTCTCACCACTCCCTTTAGACCAGAGCCTGGGGGTAAACTGCTAACCTCTCCCTACCTTGAGCCGTGTTGTAGTTCCAATCTGGCCAGTCCAGAGGGAACCCAGCATTCCAATTGTACAGATATGCAGAGATTGTGGGTCCATGGGCAGGTCGCCCACAGCTCGCAAAGGAAAAGCAGAAGTGGTGCCAGGAGCTCCATCTGCTGGGGGACTCTGGGCTTGTTGGCTCTGGGTCCTGGCAGCCAGTCCTCCGGCTGTGCCTCCAGTGATCCCAGGGCCAGGCGCAGGGACCTGCAGAGGAGCGGGAACCAGCCGGAGTAGAAGTTAGGGCAGAGGGGGAGGGACTTAGGGGAGCTGTGGGTTGAAGAGGAGGCTCCCTTTTGGGAGGAACCTTTTGGTTTCACTTTTGTTTCAAGAAGAGTCAGGACTCGGGAGCCTGACCTTTGCTGGGGAATCCATGGTTTCCCTGCCAGACAGTAAACAATGACAAACCACAGAAAACACAAAACAGACACATTAAAAAAATAAACGCACACACGAAACAGACACAAAACACACACACACACACACACACACACACACACACACTGACAAATGCCTGTCTTCTAATGGACAGACAAAACTAACTCAGAAATGCAAAAGGTTGGGGAAGTGCATAAGTCCTCCAATCTAGGAAGACTACTGACTCTTCACTCCCCACCCCAGACAGAATCCAGGAGTCCTTCCCCTCGCGCTTAGGCGTCCCCCAGAGTGGGCAGGCAGTGATTCCAGCATGTCTGCTGTTCACACTCCGTGCCTCATCCAGAGGCATGGGTCTCCGTTTCTCAGAAACAGTCACAGCTGCAAATTTCAGCACTGAACCTCACTGGCTCACAGAAATATTTTTAGATAAGGAATCTCACCTCCAAGTGAGTCTTTGGACATGTGAGTGGTTGCACCAATCCCGGAGAAGCCCCCGATGAAAGAACTCTGAAGAGAGCCCCTCACTCAAGTCTCGGGATAATAACGGACCCCCAAAAACTCATGAGAGACCAAGCTTGATGCAAACCACATGAGGCTTTATTCAAGGAAACCCAGAGCTCTGGGGACGACTCGTGTCCCACGCAGGGGTAGAGGAGTTGACCCCGAGGGGAAAGGGGTCTCAGTTTTTATAGGTCCTCAAGGGGGAAAGGAGAAGGAGGGAATAGGGGATTTCCAGATCTAAACAATGTCTATTCTAAAATGATTGATTTCTCAAGAAATGTGTATGGGAGGGAAACAAGGAAAGAGTCTAAAGAAGGTGCAGTAACTCCGGATTGGCCCTGACTGTGGTTGCTGGGGAGATTTTCTGACTCTATCCCAGCAACCAATATCACAAACACTTGGCAGTGAGGTGCAACAGTGGGCACACACTTGGATTCAAGAAACAGACAGAACATTGTGCACCTCTATTTTTCTAAATCAGTGAAGCTAGTTCTGCTAACAATGAAATCTATTTTGCCAATTTCAGGGCTTCTGTGACCTTTTACGTTCTGTCAGGATCTTTCATTTCTACTTCCATCCTTAGATTTCGCGTGGTTTTGTTCAATTCCTTCACCTATTTGGTTGTTATCTTGTAATTCTTTAAGGGAGTTTTGTGTTTCCTCTCTAAGTGTTTCTATTTGTTTACTTGTGTTCTTCAGTACTTCTTTAAGGTAGTTATTTATGTACTTCTTAAAGTCCCCCATCATCATCATGAGAAGTGACTTTAGTTCATATCTTGCTTTTCTCGTGTGGTGGTGTATCCAGGACTTGCTATGGTGGGAGAATTGGTTTCTGATGATGTCAAGTAACCTTAGTTTCTGTTCCTTCTGTTCTTATGATTGCCCCCTGTGAGGAGCCGCCCTCACAGTCACCGTTACAAGATGGCGCTGACATCCGTTGCTCGTAGTAAAATGTGTGCAGGCGTCAGGGTATCATTCCGTTACCTGAGCCCTGCCTTTCTCGTGGCGTTAACTGACTGATAGTGGGCAGCCAATCCCAGTGGTGCACATCTCCAACCGTTGAGATGCTTCTGAGATGTTGAGAACCTGGTGTGACCAAGCTCATGGCATCCTGTGACCCTGGAATCCTAAGATACTAGGCATGTTAGACTCCGGGAGTGGAGACTTCTCTCCTCTGGGCAACTTGGAATTGTCTGCTAAGATTGTGCCCAAGCTACAGTGGTGCTGACCAGAAGGACCCTAAGCCACTGGCAGGGCGGGAGTTCCTACGTCCCTGGAAACTGATGGTCCCAGTTACACCTGGTGGTGTTGGAGCAGATGTTGTTTCCTACTCTCAGGTGCTCCTAAGATCCTGGGCACATTAGAATGCCCAGAAGTGGAGAATCCTCTCCTCTGGGGACTTTGGGACTGTACTTTGAGATTGTGCCCAAGATAGAGCCCAGCTTTTACTTATTATGGTGTCTGCCTGGAGCCACTGTATTTTTTTCCCTGCACTAGTTCTGAACATCAAGAAAAATTTCCCATGTGACTCAGGCTAAATCTGTATTTTATTCTATCTTTAAAAACAATTAAATCAAACTTCTATTAATACCTGCTTATAGGAAGCAGGCAACTTTACTTATACTGTTTCTATTTACAACAGGGAAACTCAGAGCCTGAACTGGGTCTGTTCCTATGTTTCTTTGTTTAGAGTTGACTACATTGGATTCACGCGACTTATCTCCACTTGCTAAGAAGCAGCTGACCCCTGTTGTTGAATTAAGGAAGACTGAAAAAAGCTGAAGATAAGTGCAATCCTGTAGGAGGACCAGCAGTCTCTATGTGGACCCCTGAGTTCTCCCAAACACTGGACCACCAAACAGACAGCATACATCAGCTGATATGAGGCCTCCAACACATATACAGTAGAGGACTTCCGGGTCTGGGTTCATTCAGAGAGCTTGCACCTAACCCTCAGGAGACTGGAGGCCCCAGGGAGTTTAGAGGTCAGGTGTGGTGGGGGGTGGGGCATCCACGTGGAGACGGTGTGGGGTGGGGAGAAGTTGTGGCTGTGGAGCAGTTGGACGGTGGATGGGGGTGGGGAATGGAATATGGAATATAAAAAATAAACTAAAAATAAACTAAAAATTTAAAAAAGAACTAATTCCCCCACTCTTAAGTCAAGAATCTTACATTTCTGGTGGATTCTTACCCACCATGCTGGAAAGCATCTGAGGTGTGCACATTTTACATTGTGGTCTTTTGATGAAGTTCTGTGTCTGCAAGCTTATTTATTTTACTCTAGTTAGTGTAGGTTGATCACCAGTGATGGGACAGTCACAGAACAGCTAGTTCTAGGGTTTGCAAGTGTGCCCGACAGAACAGCACCAGCTGTTCTAAGTCAGCAGACAGGGTAATAAGGCTCCTGTGGACTTTCTGAGTCTGGGAAAAGAAGGAATATGTATAGGGAAATGTTTCAATGCCTCTTATTACCTTGCTTGATTGTTGTTGCCACCATATTATCCAGAACTGCTCTGATCTGTCTTGTGGTGGAAATCATCGAGATGACCTCAATGACTCAATAGCACTAAGTACCAAATCCTGAACTAGATTATGAATACTATAAACAAACTATAGTTGTATCAAAAGTTTGTGGTCTTGACTTCAAAAAGGGAGTAGTTTCTCAAGGCAACTGAACAAAGTAAGAATATATTGTGAACTTATCTTCAGTTCAGAGAGAGAAGAAGCCATGTAAATCTGCAACAGAAAAAACATCGTTGTGACTGCAAAGAAGACAATTATCCAAGTTTGTTGAACTACTGCTACAACAACAATAGCAGCATAAACAACAGGATATAATGCCTGTAGATAAGGTTGCTGGTAGAGCAAAAAATCCAGTTCAGCAATTTTAAATAATTTTAAAAGTTTCCTTTTACACAGTTCAGAGGCTAGGCATCCATGATTGGTTCGATCACTTCTATATCATTGCTTTATGGTTTTCAGATAACTATCTTCTTGCTGTTCTTTACTCTCATTCAATGGTGTCTATGCCTACTCACTTCTTATTAATAAGCCAGTTTTATTGGAGTAAGGCTACATTCTGAGGAACTCAGTTAACCCTGATTAGATATGCTAAAACTATTTTCCAGTATAAACTCATTCTGGAAGTTTGATTCCCAGGAAAGCATTGCAGTAAACATATTTCAGTGCATTACACCATAAGTGTCTGTAATTTTATTTTTTATTATTGAAAAGTCATTATAAGGAGAGCTTATATTTTAGAAAGATATTCTAGTGGGAACATTTTGGAGGAATTAGTTGTTTAATCATGAAAATGTACATGACATTTATATTTTTGTTTTACTTTATTTTCAAGGCAGCATTTTATGATGTAGCCAAGGCTTGCCTTTAGACTTGTGATCCTCCGACTTAAGCTTCCTAAGCACTGAGATTGCAGCTGTGCATTATCACCATTAATCATTCCTCAGTGACATTAACACAGGAGATCTTTATACAAGCACACCACCATAACACACATTCAGATCTGTTCTACTATCTCAGCAAAAGTTCTTCATCTCTCAAAGATGTGATAGTTAAAATTAGTTGTCAACTTGATTGGATCTGAAATCAATTAAGAGACACACCTCTGTGCAGTTCAGTCAGAGTGTTTATACATGGATTAACCGAAAGAGGAAAATGTTCACTTGGAGCGAGGAGCACCTTCTAGCTCTGGCCTAGATAATGGAAGTTGAGAGAGAAGCAGGACTGCTTTGCCACTTGATGGCGAGTACATCCACTCTCTTGCTGCTTCTATCTTTGCAGACATTGGAAATCAGTTCTTTGGTCTTCCGGTATGGGTTGAAGCTCAGTGAGTCTACATAGGCTTCCAGGCCTTTAGCAAGATTTTTCTGGCTGCCAAGACCTTCAGCTTCAAGAACCTAACAGTGACCTGGTTTTTATCTGCTCAAATGTGCACATATCAATTTTGAACTATACAGATGCCATCATATAAGTCAAAATACTTTAATACTCATTATTTCTATTGGCTTTAATCCTTTACAGAACTTTGATAAATTTGACTGACTAATCACGTTATTAGGTCCTCCAGCTTCTGGTTTCCAGTGAGAGGGAGATGGACTACAAGTATGGCCAAATGAAGAAAAACTCAAGAATCAGCCTCCATGCAGGAAGAAAAGAGAACATAAGGAAACTCTGTAATGACTCTGAAAGAATAACTTTTGATCAGGTTAGACCATTACTTGGAGTGTTCTTTTAATCTTTATAGCTGAAGGACATAACTATTGTATAATGTCCTCTATTAATTGTATATAAAGGAAATATCTAATAAACAAAATGTCCTCTATTGAAAACAGTGCTTTCATGTTCTGTGGCAATATGCCCAGAAACACTTCTTTCTATCTAGCATATCAAGAAAACAAAAGCACAGAGAATCCAAAGGCACATGACTCAGTTCTCATCTTCCATTATAATCTTTGTTTCCTCTGATGTCCAAGGACAGAAAGCTCCAGACTCAAGGAAGTCCAAAAGATAAAACATACAACACATTCACTCTTCCAGTCTGGAATATGTCCAAGTAATGTACATCTGTTACATCTGAAGATAAGAGGTCATGAATATAGTGCCTAACCAAGAGCACCTAAAATTTAGGTGATCCCCACAAGTGTCTAAATATTGTCAGCTAAAATCATTAAGAAATTTTAAGGTGAAACTAAGAGTGATTCTTTGAAAAGATTAACAGGGTTAACAAACCTCTAGCCAAATGAACCAAAAGAAAAAGAGAGAAGACTTAAATTAATAAAAACTAAAAGTGATACCTGCCAGTAGATACTGAGGAAACTCAGAGAATTACATGAACTTAAAAAATAAAAATAAAATAAAAAATTATATCTCACTGAACTAGAAAAGCTAATAGAAATATCTATTTCTCAATGAACACCAAATTAGATCAAGGTGAAGGAAAAATTTAAAGAACCAATGATATAGAAGCTGAAAGTAACAGACAATGAGATAGAAGCTGGAATTGAAAATTTCCTAACTGAAAAGAACCAAGGTTCAGATGGAGACATCAAAAGACTCTACCAGATCTTCAAGAATTAACAGAAAATTCCTCAAATTATTCACAAAATAGAAAAGTAAGACACAGTTCCAAAGTATTTTTATGGAACAGATTACATGACAAAGATACAACAAAAAGAAAAATTTGTGATTAATGACAAATATAAAAATTCATAATAAAATGACAATGAACCCATAAAAAAGATTATTATCTGCTCATTTTAGTTTAACCTCAGAGATTCAGGCATTCTTTAATATAAGTGAATTAAAATAATGTATCAATATTATAAAGGCAGTATACATGAAATCCATAAACATCTTGCTAAATGGAAAAATAAAGCTAAAGAAATTTACACTGAAATCAAGAACAAAGAAAGTATGCTCATTCTTACCATTTCTGTTCAATATTGTTTCAAGCCTTATCTAGAACAATAAGAAAAGTAAAAAAAAAAATAATGGAAATAGGGAAAGGAGAATCAAATTACCCTTATTTGTAGACTATATGATTGTATACATAAAAGATTCTAAAGATGCCAGAAACTCTTAATTTGATAAACTACACCAACAAAGTAGCCAGATACAAGATTAGCACACACAAACATATATATATATATATATATATATACCAATCATACGAAAAAAGAAATCAGGAAACCAATCCCATTCACAACAGTCTCCAAAAAAGTCTAACTAAGGAAGTAAAAGTCTTACATAATAAAAACTTTAAAATTTTTTATAATAGTTTTTACTCATTCATTTTATATTGCATTCACTGGCCTCTTCCTAGTCGCCCCCTCCTACAGTCCTTTACCAATCCCCTCTCTCCTTCTCCTCTGCACAGGTGGAGGCCCTCTACCCTGACACTTCAAGTCTTTGTGAGGCTAGGTGGTTCTTCTTCACTGAGGGCAGACAAGGTAGCCCAGCTAGAACACATCTCACATACAGGCAACACATTTGGAATAGTCCCCACTCAAATTGGGACCTACGTGAAGATCAAGCTGGCCATCTGCTACTTAAATGCAGGGAGGCCTAGGTCCAGCCTGTGTATATCCTTTGGTTCTGACTCTGAAAAACCCAAGAGTCCAGTTTAGTTGACTCTTTTGGTCTTCCTGTGGAGTTCCTATCCCCTTTGGGCACTCACTCCTTCCTCCTATTCTTCCAAAAGAAACTTCATACTTCATTCACTGTTTGGATCTCTGTGTCTGTATCTGTCTGAGTCAGCTTCTGGGGTAGCCTCTTAGAGGATATGTTCAGGTAAAACAGTGTATCATTAATAGTGTCAGGAATTGATGCTTGTCCATGTGACAGGTTTCAAGTTGGGATGGTTATTGGTTGGCCATTCCATCAGTCTCTGATCCATCCTGCATGCTTACATTTCTGATAGACAGGATGAATTTGGGGTTGAAACTTTTGTGGGTGTGTTGGTGTCTCTATTGGTCTAGTGGGGTTTCTGCCTGGCTATAGGAAGTGACCTCTTTAGGTTCCATATCCCCAGTGTTTTGAGTCACAGCTAAGGTCACCCTCATTGATTCTTGGACACCTCCCTTGATTCAGGCCACATCTGCTCCTGAATATGCCCCCCCCCACCTCATTACCCCCTCAGTTGCAGATTTCTATTCATTTTCCTTGCCATCTGGCCATTTCTTCTGTCCTTCCTCACACCTGATCCTGAAATCCTCCCATTCCCCTCTCCATTTCTACTCCCTCCCAATTCCCTCCTTCCGACTACCTCTTGTGATAATTTTATTCCACATTCTAAGTGAGATTCAAGCTTCCTCACTTGTGCCTTTTTTCTTGTTTAACTTCCTTGGATCTGTGGAGTGTAACATGGTACCTGCATTTTATGGCTTATAAACTTGTATAAGTAAGTACATACTATTCAATTCCTTTTGAGACTGGGTTACCTCACTCGGGATGATAGTACCCAATTCTATCCATTTGCCTGCAAAATTCATTCCTTTGTTTTTAAAGCTGAATAGTTTTGCATTATGTAGATACACATTTTCTTTATCCATTTTTCAGTTGAGGTGTATCTAGGTTGTTTCCAGAGAAATAGCCACATCTCTCAGCCCCTGTTACCGAGCCTAGAGCTCTCCCTGATAGATGGCACTCTCCCTGATAGATGGCACTCTCCCTGATAGATGGCACTCTCCCTGATAGATGGCACTCTCCCTGATTGATAGATGGCACTCTCCCTGATTGATAGATGGCATGCTCCCTGATTGATAGATGGCACTCTCCCTGATTGATAGATGGCATGCTCCCTGATTGATAGATGGCACTCTCCCTGATTGATAGATGGCACGCTCCCTGATAGATGCACTTTCCAGTGCAGGTGGTGCCTGTGCTTGAGAGAAACAAAGACCACAGATACTTGAAGAGATAAGTGGCCCACATTTGGATCGTGAGAGGAAGGCAATTAATCATTTCCTCACAGATGTGGCCAGTTTGTAAAAGCACACTAATTCCTGATAGCACCATAAAGTTACTTCCCAGGTCAGAAAATTCCCCATTCCAAGTTGTGCAATTACACCCCACTGCCTTAACAAATGCTATCATGTTTGAAGGATGACTTCCCTTATCAACTTCCCCTGTCACCCCAAGGTCCGAGAATCCCTGATTATGCCTGTATAAAAACGCCAAGCCCCTAGACACAGGGTCACATTCCTATCCTGTGCAGTGGGAAAGTTTTGATCAGAGTCTGACGGGAATAAAAGGCTCCTTTGTTTCCTTGCATTGAGTTGGCAATTTCTTAGAGTTCTTCTAAGAATGGGTATCCTGGTTATAACACTCTGGCCTCATAAAATGAGTCTGTCAGTGTTCCTTCTGTATCTGTTTTTTTTTTTCTTTTTTTTATTACGTATTTTCTTCAATTACATTTCCAATGCTATCCCAAAAGTCCCCCACCCCACCCCACCACCCATTCCCATTTTTTGGCCCTGGTGTTCCCCTGTACTGGGGCATATAACGTTTGCCTGACCAATGGGCCTCTCTTTTCAGTGATGGCCGACTAGGTCATCTTTTGATACATATGCAGCTAGAGCCAAGAGCTCTGGAGTACTGGTTAGTTCATAATGTTGTTCCTCCGATAGGGTTACAGATCTCTTTAGCTCCTTGGATACTTTCTCTAGCTCCTCCATTGGGGGCCCTGTGATCCATCCAATAGTTGACTGTGAGCATCCACTTCTGTGTTTGCTAGGCCCCGGCCTAGTCTCACAAGGGACAGCTATATCACCATCCTTGCAACAAAGGCTTGCTAGTTTATGCAATGGTGTCATCACTTGGAGGCTAATTATGGGATGGATCCCGGGATATGGCAGACTCTAGATGGACCATCCTTTTGTCTCAGCTCCAAACTTTGTCTCTAAAACTCCTTCCATGGGTGATTGTTTCCAATTCTAAGAATGAGCAAAGTGTCCATACTTTGGTCTTCGTTCTTCTTCAGTATCATATGTTTTACATATTGTACCTTATATCTCACTATACTAAGTTTCTGGGTTAATATCCACTTATCAGTGAGTACATTTCATTTGAGTACTTTTGTGATTGGGTTACCTCACTCAGGATGATGCCCTCCAGGTCCAACCATTTGCCTAGGAATTTCGTGAATTCATTCCTTTTAATAGCTGAGTAGTGCTCCATTGTGTAAATGTACCACATTTTTTGTATCCATTTCTCTGTTGAGGGACATCTGGGTTCTTTCCAGCTTCTGGCTATTATAAATAAGGCTGCTATGAACATAGTGAAGCATGTGTCCTTCTTACCGGTTGGGACATCTTCTGGATATACGCCCAGGAGAGGTATTGCGGGACCCTCCTGTAGTACTATGTCCAATTTTCGGAGGAAACGCCAGACTGATTTCCAGAGTGGTTGTACAAGCTTGCAATCCCACCAACAATGGAGGAGTGTTCCTCTTTCTCCACATCCTTGCCAGCATCTGCTGTCACCTGCATGTTTGATCTTAGCCATTCTGACTGGTGTGAGATGGAATCTCAGGGTTGTTTTGATTTGCATTTCTCTGATGATTAAGGATCTTGAACATTTTTTCAGGTGTTTCTCAGCCTTTCGGTATTCCTAGGGTGAGAATTCTTTGTTCAGTTCTGAGCCCCATCTTTTAAGGGGGCTATTTGATTTTCTGGAGTCCACCCTCTTGAGTTCTTTATATATATTGGATATTAGTCCCCTACCTGATTTAAGATAGGTAAAGATCCTTTCCCAATCTGTTGGTGGTCTTTTGGTCCAATGTCCAAAAGACATTGACGGTGTCTTTTGCCTTGCAGAAGCTTTGCAGTTTCATGAGGTCCCATTTGTCAATCCTCGATCTTAAAGCACAAGCCATTGCTGTTCTATTCAGGAATTTTTCCCTGTGCCCATGTCTTCGAGACTTTTCCCCACTTTCTCCTCTATAAGTTTCAGTGTCTCTGGTTTTATGTGAAGTTCCTTGATCCACTTAGATTTGACCTTAGTACAAGGAGAGAGGAATGGGTCAATTCACATTTTTCTACATGATAACAACCAGTTGTGCCAGCACCATTTGTTGAAATGCTGTCTTTCTTCCACTGGATGGTTTTAGCTCCCTTGTCAAAGATCAAGTGACCATAGGTGTGTGGGTTCATTTCTGGATCTTCAATTCTATTCCATTGGTCTATTTGTCTGTCACTATACCAGTACCATGCAGTTTTTATCACAATTGCTCTGTAGTAAAGCTTTAGGTCAGGCATGGTGATTCCACCAGAGGTACTTTTATCCTTGAGAAGAGCTTTTGCTATCCTAGGTTTTTTGTTATTCCAGATGAATTTGCAGATTGCTCTTTCTAATTCGTTGAAGAATTGAGTTGGAAGTTTGATGGGGATTGCATTGAATCTGTAGATTGCTTTTGGCAAGATAGCCATTTTTACAATGTTGATCCTGCCAATCCATGGGCATGGGAGATCTTTCCATCTTCTGAGGTCTTATTTAATTTCTTTCTTCAGGGACTTGAAGTTGTTATCATACAGATCTTTCACTTCCTTAGTTAGAGTCACACCAAGATATTTTATATTATTTGTGACAATTGAGAAGGGTGTTGTTTCCCTAATTTCTTTCTCAGCCTGTTTATTCTTTGTGTAAATAAAGGCCATTGACTTGTTTGCGTTAATTTTATATCCAGCTACTTCAACGAAGCTGTTTATCACGTTTAGGAGTTCTCTGGTGGAATTTTTAGGGTCACTTATATATACTACCATATCATCTGCAAAAAGTGATATTTTGACTTCCTCTTTTCCAATTTGTATCCACTTGATCTCCATTTGTTGTCGAATTGCTCTGGCTAGGACTTCAAGTACTATGTTGAAGAGGTAGGGAGAAAGTGGGCAGCCTTGTCTAGTCCCTGATTTTAGTGGGATTGCTTCCATCTTCTCACCATGTACTTTGATGTTGGCTACTGGTTTGCTGTAGATTGCTTTTATCATGTTTAGGTATGGGCCTTGAATTCCTGATCTTTTCAAGACTTTTATCATGAATGGGTGTTGGATCTTGTCAAATGCTTTTTCTGCATCTAACGAGATGATCATGTGGTTTTTGTCTTTGAGTTTGTTTATATACTGGATTACGTTGATGGATTTTCATATATTAAACCATCCCTGCATCCCTGGAATAAAACCTACTTAGTCAGGGTGGATGATTGCTTTAATGTGTTCTTGGATTCGGTTAGCAAGAATTTTATTGAGGATTTTTGCATCGATGTTCATAAAGGAAATTGGTCTGAAGTTCTCTATCTTTGTTGGATCTTTCTGTGGTTTTGGTATCAGAGTAATTGTGGTTTCATAGAATGAGTTGGGTAGAGTTCCCTCTACTTCTATTTTGTGGAACAGTTTGTGCAGAACTGGGATTAGATCTTCTTTGAAGGTCGGGTAGAACTCTGCACTAAACCCATCTGGTCTTGGGCTTTTTTTGACTGGGAGACTATTAACGACTGCTTCTATTTCCTTAGGGGATATGGGACTGTTTAGATCATTAACTTGATCCTGATTTAACTTTGGTACCTGGTATCTGTCTAGAAATTTGCCCATTTCATCCAGGTTTTCCAGTTTTGTTGAATATAGCCTATTGTAGAAGGATCTGATGGTGTTTTGGATTTCTTCAGGATCTGTTGTTATGTCTTCCTTTTCATTTCTGATTTTGTTAATTAGGATGTTGTCCCTGTGCCTTCTAGTGAGTCTAGCTAAGGGTTTATCTATCTTGTTGATTTTCTCAAAGAACCAACTCCTCGTTTGGTTAATTCTTTGAATAGTTCTTCTTGTTTCCACTTGGTTGATTTCACCCCTGAGTTTGATTATTTCCTGCCGTCTACTCCTCTTGGGTGAATTTGCTTCCTTTTTTTTCTAGAGCTTTTAGATGTGTTATCAAGCTGCTAGTATGTGCTTTCTCCCGTTTCCTCTTGGAGGCACTCAGAGCTATGAGTTTCCCTCTTAGAAATGTTTTCATTGTGTCCCATAGGTTTGGGTATGTTGTTGCTTCATTTTCATTAAACTCTAAAAAGTCTTTAATTTCTTTCTTTATTCCTTCCTTGACCAAGGTATCATTGAGAAGGGTGTTGTTCAGTTTCCATGTGAATGTTGGCTTTTCATCATTTATGTTGTTATTGAAGATCAGCCTTAGGCCATGGTGGTCTGATAGGATGCATGGGACAATTTCAATATTTTTGTATCTGTTGAGGCCTCTTTTGTGACCAATTATATGGTCAATTTTGGAGAAGGTTCCATGAGGTGCTGAGAAGAAGGTACATCCTTTTGTTTTAGGATAAAATGTTCTGTAGATATCTGTCAGATCCATTTGTTTCATAACTTCTGTTAATTTCACTGTGTTCCTGTTTACTTTCTGTTTCCACGATCTGTCCATTGATGAAAGTGGTGTGTTGAAGTCTCCCATTATTATTGTGTGAGGTGCAATGTGTGTTTTGAGCTTTACTAAAGTGTCTTTCATGAATGTGGCTGCCTTTGCATTTGGAGCATGGATATTCAGAATTGAGAGTTCCTCTTTGAGGATTTTACCTTTGATGAGTATGAAGTGTCCCTCCTTGTCTTTTTTGATAACTTTGGGTTGGAAGTCGATTTTATCCGATATTAGAATGGCTACTTCAGCTTGTTTCTTCAGACCATTTGCTTGGAAAATTGTTTTCCAGCCTTTCACTCTGAGGTAGTGTCTGTCTTTTTCCCTGAGATGGGTTTCCTGTAAGCAGCAGAGTGTTGGGTCCTGTTTGTGTAGCCAGTCTGTTAGTCTATGTCTTTTTATTGGGGATTTGAGTCCATTGATGTTAAGAGATATTAAGGAAAAGTAATTGTTGCTTCCTTTTATTTTTGTTGTTAGAGTTTGCATTCTGTTCTTGTGGCTGTCTTCTTTTTGGTTTGTTGAGGGATTACTTTCTTGATTTTTCTAGGGCATGATTTCCATCCTTGTATTGGTTTTTTTCTGTTATTATCCTTTGAAGGGCTGGATTCGTGTAAAGATAATGTGTGAATTTGGTTTTGTCGTGGAATACTTTGGTTTCTTTTTCTATGGTAATTGAGAGTTTGGCCGGGTATTGTAGCCTGGGCTGACATTTGTGTTCTCTTAGTGTCTGTATAACATCTGTCCAGGCTCTTCTGGCTTTCATAGTCTCTGGTGAAAAGTCTGGAGAAATTCTGATAGGTCTGCCTTTATATGTTACTTGACCTTTCTCGCTTACTGCTTTTAATATTCTTTCTTTATTTAGTGCATTTGTTGTTCTGATTATTATGTGTCAGGAGGAATTTCTTTTCTGGTCCAGTCTATTTGGAGTTCTGTAGGCTTCTTGTATGTTCATAGGCATGTCATTCTTTAGGTTTGGGAAGTTTTCTTCTATAATTTTGTTGAATATATTTGCTGGCCCTTTAAGTTGAAAATCTTCATTCTCATCTACTCCTGTTATCCATAGGTTTGGTCTTCTCATTGTGTCCTGGATTTCCTGGATGTTTTGAGTTAGGATCTTTTTGCGTTTTGTATTATCTTTGATTGTTGTGCCGATGTTCTCTATGGAATCTTCTGCACCTGAGATTCTCTCTTCCATCTCTTGTATTCTTTTGCTGATGCTCGCGTCTATGGTTCCAGATTTCTTTCCTAGGGTTTCTATCTCCAGCGTTGCCTCACTTTGGGTTTTCTTTATTGTTTCTACTTCCCTTTTTAGGTCTAGTATGGTTTTGTTCATTTCTATCTCCTGTTTGGATGTGTTTTCCTGTTTTTCTATAAGGACTTCTACCTGTTTGGTTGTGTTTTCCTGTTTTTCTTTAAGGACTTGCAACTCTTTAGCAGTGTTCTCCTGTATTTCTTTAAGTGAGTTATTAAAGTTCTTCTTGATGTCCTCTACCACCATCATGAGATATGCTTTTAAATCCGGGTCTAGCTTTTCGGTTGTGTTGGGGTGCCCAGGACTAGATGGCGTGGGGGTGCTGTGTTCTGATGATGGTGAGTGGTCTTGATTTCTATTAGTAGGATTCTTACGTTTGCCTTTAGCCATCTGGTATTCTCTGGAGCTGTGCAGGATACACTCGGCGGGGTCCTGGAACCAAGATGTCTGTGCAGGGTACACTCGGCAGGGTCCCGGAACTAAGAAGTCTGCTGCCAATGCTCAGGCAAACTGCTCCTGCGCTGGGCAGGTCCCTATTTTATGGCCGGGAAAATGGTCGCCTGCCTGTGCAGGATACACTCGGCGGGATCCCTGAACCAAGATGTCTGCTGCTGATGCTCAGGCAAAATGCTCTCACGCGGGGCAGATCCCTATCCTCTGGCTGGAAAAATGGCCAGCTGTCTGTGCAGGATACACTTGGCTGGGTCCCAGAACCGGGATGTCTGCTGCCGATGCTCAGGCAAAGCGCTCCCGCGCTGGGCAGTTCCCAATCCTCAGAATTCTTAAGATCGCATTGCTGGTGTTGTGGTTATCTGGTGGTAGTCAGCCGACTGTGCCCCCTAGCTGCCCCTGTGCTGCTCGGACCGAAAGGGGCTTGTGCCCCTACTCAGACCGGGTTTTCTGCTTCCCTGACTAATGCAGTCTTAGGTCCCGCGCGATTGGATTGGAGCAGATGCTGTGTTCCACTCACCAGAAGTCTTAAGATCGATTGGCGGGTGTTGTGCTTAGCTGGTGGTAGTCAGATAACTGTGCGCCCTAGCTACCCTGGTTCTGCTCGGACTGGAAGGGGCTTGTGCCCCTACTCAGACCCGGTTTTTGCTCTCCTGACTAATGCAGTCTCAAGTCCCGCGAGATTGGATTGGAGCAGATGCTGTGTTCCACTCACCAGAAGTCTTAAAATCGCCTGGCGCATGTTGTGGGTAGCTGGAGGTTGTCAGCCGATTCTGCGCCCTAGCTACCCCGGTGCTGCTCAGACCGGAAGGGCCTGTATCTGTTTTGTTGACTAGTTTGAGGGATATTGGAATTAGCTCTTCTTTGAAAGTCTGATTGAATTCTGCATGAAAATATCCTAACCTGGACTTCTTTTGGGGGGAAGGTGGGGTTGGGAGACTTTTAATGACTTCTATTTCCTTAGGCATTACAGGATTATTTAGATAGTTTACCTAATCTTTGTTTAAATTTGGTGTTTTCAGTCTAGAAAATTATCCAATTTTCTGAAGTTCAGGCTTTTAAAATAAGACCTAATGATTCTTTGATTTCTTCATTGTCTTTTGTTATGTCTACCATTTCATTTCTGATTTTGTTTATTTCCATGTTTTCTCTGCCTTTTGGTTTGTATATCTTGTTGATATGTTTTCTAGATTTCAGCCCTGATTTGATTATTTTCTGCCTTTTACTCCCCCCTCCTTTTTGTAGTTTTCTTGTGTACTTTTAAATTGCTGGTATGAGAACTTTCTAATTACTCTTTGGAGTCACTTGGTGCTATGAGTTTTCCTGTTAGCACTACTTTCATTGTGTCCCATAAATTTAGGTATGTTGTGCTTTCTTTTTCATTGAATTCTAGTGTCTTTCATTTGTTTGTTTGTTTCTTTCCTTCCTGACACAGAGATCATTGAATAGAGAATTATTCAATTTCCTTGAGTGTGTAGGCTTTCTGGTATTTTTGTTGCTGTTGAAATCCAGCTTTAATTCATGGTGTTCTGATAAGATACAAGGTGTTATTTCAACTCTCTTGTATTTGTTGAAGCTTGCTTTGTATCTGAGTATAAGGTCAGTTTTCAAGAAGAATCCATGAGTTGCTGAGAATAATGTATAGTCTTTTGTGTTTGCATGAAATATTCTATAGATGTCTGTTGGGTCCATTTGATTCATAATTTCTGTTAGTTTCATTATTTTTCTGTTTAGTTTTTGTCAGGATGACCTGTCAATTGATGAGAGTGGGATGTTGAAGTCTCACATAATATATGGGGTTTAATGTGTGATTTAAACTTTAGCAACATTTCTTTCACAAATATGTGTCCTTGTGTTTCAGGCATAGATGTTCAGAAATGAGATGTCATCTTAGTAGATTTTTTTTCTTTTATGAGTATGCAGTGTCCTTCCTTGTCTCATTTGATTAATTTTTGTTGAAAGTCTATTTTACTAACTGTTAGAATGGCCATTCCAGTTTGCTTCTTGGGTCCATTTGTTTGGAAAAAATTTTTCCAGCCCTTTACCCAGAGGTAATGACTATCTTTATTGCTGAGGTGTGTGTTTGGTATGCAGAAGAGTTACAGATTCTGATTTTGCATCTGTTCTATAAGTCTGTGTCTTTTTTTAAAATATTTTTTATTACGTATTTTCCTCAATTACATTTCCAATGCTATCCCAAAAGTCCCCCACCCCCCCCCCACTTCCCCACCCACCCATTCCCATTTTTTGGCCCTGGCGTTCCCCTGTACTGGGGAATATAAAGTTTTCGTGTCCAATGGGCCTCTCTTTCCAGTGATGGCCAACTAGGCCATCTTTTGATACATATGCAGCTAGAGTCAAGAGCTCCCGGGTACTGGTTAGTTCATAATGTTGTTGCACCTACAGGGTTGCAGATCTCTTTAGCTCCTTGGATACTTTCTCTAGCTCCTCCATTGGGGGCACTGTGATCCATCCAATAGCTGACTGTGAGCATCCACTTCTGTGTTTGATAGATCCCGGCCTAATCTCACATGAGACAGCTATATAAGGGTCCTTGCAGCAAACACTTGCTAGTGTATGCAATGGTGTCAGCGTTTGGAGGCTAATTATGGGATGGATCCCTGGATATGGCAGTCTCTAGATAGTCCATCCTTTTGTCTCAGCTCCAAACTTTGTCTCTGTAACTCCTTCCATGGGTGATTGTTTCCAATTCTAAGAAGGAACAAAGTGTCCATACTTTGGTCTTCATTCTTCTTCAGTTTCATTTGTTTTGCAAATTGTAACATATATCTCACTATACTAAGTTTCTGGGCTAATATCCACTTATCAGTGAGTACATATCATTTGAGCTCTTTTGTGATTGTGTTACCTCACTCAGGATGATGCCCTCCAGGTCCAACTATTTGCCTAGGAATTTCATAAATTCATTCTTTTAAATGGATGAGTAGTACTCCATTGTGTAAATGTACCACATTTTTTGTATCTATTCCGCTGTTGAGAAGCATCTAGGTTCTTTCCAGCTTCTGGCTATTATAAATAAGGCTGCTATGAACATAGTGGAGCATGTGTCCTTCTTTCCGGATGGAATATCTTCTGGATATATGCCCAGGAGAGGTATTGCGGGACCCTCCTATAGTACTATGCCCAATTTTCTGAGGAACCGACAGACTGATTTTCAGAGTGGTTGTACAAGCTTGCAATCCCACCAACAATTGATGAGTGTTCCACTTTCTCCACATCCTCACCAGCATCTGCTGTCACCTGAATTTTTGATCTTAGCCATTCTGACTGGTGTGAGATAGAATCTCAGGGTTGTTTTGATTTGCATTTCTGTGATGATTAAGGATGTTGAAAATTTTTTCAGGTGCTTCTTAGCCATTCAGTATTTCTCAGGTAGGAATTCTTTGTTTAGCTCTGAGCCCCATTTTTTAATGGGGTTATTTGATTTTCTGGAGTCCACCCTCTTGAGTTCTTTATATATATTGGATGTTAGTCCCCTATCTGATTTAAGATAGGCAAAGATCCTTTCCCAATCTGTTGGTGGCCTTTTAATTTTATTGATGGTGTCTTTTGCCTTGCAAAAGCTTTCCAGTTTCATGAGGTCCCATTTGTAAATCCTCAATCTTACAGCACAAGCCATTGCTGTTCTATTCAGGAATTTTTCCCCTGTGCCCATATCTTCGAGGTTTTTTCCCCCTTTCTCCTCTATAAGTTTCAGTGTCTCTGGATTTATGTGAAGTTCCTTGATCCACTTAGATTTGACTTTAGTTCAAGGAGATAGGAATTGATCAATATCCATTCTTCTACATGATAACAACCAGTTGTGACAGCACCATTTGTTGAAAATGCTGTCTTTCTTCCACTGGATAATTTTAGCTCCCTTGTCAAAGATCAAGTGACCATAGGTGTGTGGGTTCATTTCTGGATCTTCAATTCTATTCCATTGGTCTACTTGTCTGTTACTATACCAGTACCATTCAGTTTTATCACAATTGCTCTGATGTAAAGTTTTAGGTCAGACATGGTGATTCCAACAGAGGTACATTTATCTTTGAGAAGAGTTTTTGCTATCCTAGGTTTTTTGTTATTCCAGATGAATTTGCAGATTGCTCTTTCTAATTCGTTGAAGAATTGAGTTGGAAGTTTGATGGGGATTGCATTGAATCTGTAGATTGCTTTTGGCAAGATAGCCATTTTTACAATGTTGATCCTGCCAATCCATGGGCATGGAAGATCTTTCCATCTTCTGAGGTCTTATTTAATTTCTTTCCTCAGGGACTTGAAGTTGTTATCATACAGATCTTTCACTTCCTTAGTTAGAGTCACACCAAGATATTTTATATTATTTGTGACAATTGAGAAGGGTGTTGTTTCCCTAATTTCTTTCTCAGCCTGTTTATTCTTTGTGTAAATAAAGGCCATTGACTTGTTTGAGTTAATTTTATATCCAGCTACTTCAACGAAGCTGTTTATGAGGTTGAGTAGTTCTCTGGTGGAATTTTTAGGGTCACTTATATATACTATCATATCATCTGCAAAAAGTGATATTTTGACTTCATCTTTTCCAATATGTACCCCCTTGATCTCCTTTTGTTGTTGAATTGCTCCGGCTAGGACTTCAAGTACTATGTTGAATAGGTAGGGAGAAAGTGGGCAGCCTTGTCTAGTCCCTGATTTTAGTGGGATTGCTTCCAGCTTCTCACCATTTACTTTGATGTTGGCTACTGGTTTGCTGTAGATTGCTTTTTATCATGTTTAGGTATGGGCTTTGAATTCCTGATCTTTCCAAGACTTTTATCATGAATGGGTGTTGGATCTTGTCGAATGCTTTTTCTGCATCTAACGAGATGATCATGTGGTTTTTGTCTTTGAGTTTGTTTCTATTACGTTGATGGATTTCCGTATATTAAATCATCCCTGCATCACTGGAATAAAACATACTTGGTCAGGGTGGATGATTACTTTAATGTGTTCTAGGATTCGGTTAGTGAGAATTTTATTGAGTACTTTTGCACCTATATTCATAAGGGAAATTGGTATGAAGTTCTCTATCTTTGTTGGACCTTTCTGTGGTTTAGGAATCAGAGTAATTGTGGCTTCATAGAATGAGTTGGGTAGAGTTTCTCTGCTTCTATTTTGTGGAATAGTTTGTGCAGAACTGGAATTAGACCTTCTTTGAAGGTCTGGTAGAACACTGCACTAAACCCATCTGGTCCTGGGCTTTTTTTTGGCTGGGAGACTATTAATGACTGCTTCTATTTCTTTAGGGGATATGGGACTCTTTACATTCTTAACTTGATCCTGATTTAACTTTGTACCTGGTATCTGTCTAGAAATTTGTCCACTTCTTCCATGTTTTCCAGTTTTGTTGAGTATAGCCTTTTGTAGAAGGATCTGATGGTGTTTTGGATTTCTTCAGGATCTGTTGTTATGTCTCCCTTTTCATTTCTGATTTTGTTAATTAGGATGTTGTCCCTGTGTCCTCTAATGAGTCTAGCTAAAAATTTATCTATCCTGTTGATTTTCTCAAAGAACTAACTCCTCATTTGGTTAATTCTTTGAATACTTCTTCTTGTTTCCACTTGGTTGATTTCACCCCTGAGTTTGATTATTTCCTGCCGTCTACTCCTCTTGGGTGAATTTGCTTTTTTTTTTTTTTCTAGAGCTTTTAGATGTGTTGTCAAACTGCTAGTGTGTGCTCTCTCCAGTTTCTTCTTGGAGGCACTCAGAGCTATGAGTTTCCCTCTTAGAAATGCTTTCATTGTGTCCCATAGGTTTGGGTATGTTGTGGCTTCATTTTCATTAAACTCTAAAAAGTCTTTAATTTCTTTCTGTATTCATTCTTTGACCAAGGTATCATTGAGAAGGGTGTTGTTCAGTTTCCATGTGAATGTTAGCTTTTCATTGTTTATGTTGTTATTGAAGATCAGCCTTAGTCCATGGTGGTCTGATAGGATGCATGGGACAAGTTAAATATTTTTGTATCTGTTGAGGCCTGTTTTGTAACCAATTATACGGTCAATTTTTGAGAAAGTCCCGTGAGGTGCTGAGAAGAAGGTATATCCCTTTGTTTTAGGATAAAATGTTCTGTAGATATCTGTCAGATCCATTTGTTTCATAACTTCTGTTAGTTTCACTGTATCCCCGTTTATTTTCTGTTTCCACGATCTGTCCATTGATGAATGTTGTGTGTTGAAGTCTCCCACTATTATTGTGTGAGGTGCAATGTGTGCTTTGAGCTTTAGTAAAGTTTCTTTAATGAATGTGGCTGCCCTTGTATTTGGAGCATAGATATTCAGAATTGAGAGTTCCTCTTTAAGGATTTTACCTTTGATGAATATGAAGTGTCCCTCCTTGTCTTTTTTGATAACTTTGGGTTGGAAGTCGATTTTATCCGATATTAGAATGGCTACTCCAGCTTGTTTCTTCAGACTATTTGCTTGGAAAATTGTTTTCTAGCCTTTCACTCTGAGGTAGTGTCTGTCTTTTACCCTGTGATGGGTTTCCTGTAAGCAGCAGGATGTTGGGTCCTGTTTGTGTAGCCAGTCTGTTAGTCTATGTCTTTTTATTGGGGAATTGAGTCCATTGATATTAAGAGATATTAAGGAAAAGTAATTGTTGCTTTCTTTTATTTTTGTTGTTAGAGTTTGCATTCTGTTCTTGTGGCTGTCTTCTTTTTGGTTTGTTGAGGGATTACTTTCTTGATTTTTCTAGGACATGATTTCCATCCTTGTATTGGTTTTTTTCTGTTATTATCTTTTGAAGGGCTGGATTCGTGTAAAGATAATGTGTGAATTTGGTTTTGTTGTGGAATACTTTGGTTTCTCTATCTATAGTAATTGAGAGTTTGGCTGGGTATTGTAGCCTGGGCTGGCACTTGTGTTTTCTTAGTGTCTGTATAACATCTGCCCAGGCTCTTCTGGCTTTCATAGTCTCTCGTGAAAAGTCTGGTGTTATTCTTATAGGCCTGCCTTTATATGTTACTTGACCTTTCTCCCTTACTGCTTTTAATATTCTATCTTTATTTAGTGCATTTGTTGTTCTGATTATTATGTGTTGGGAGGAATTTCTTTTCTGGTCCAGTCTATTTGGGGTTCTGTAGGCTTCTTGTATGATCATGGGCATGTCTTTCTTTAGGTTTGGGAAGTGTTCTTTTATAATTTTGTTGAAGATATTTGCTGGCCCTTTAAGTTGAAAAATCTTCATTCTCATCAACTCCTATTATCCGTCGTTTTGGTCTTCTCATTGTGTCCTGGATTTCCTGGATGTTTTGAGTTAGGATCCTTTGCCTTTTGTATTTCTTTGATTGTTGTGCCGATGTTCTCTATGGAATCTTCTGCACCTGAGATTCTCTCTTCCATCTCTTGGATTCTGTTGCTGATGCTCGCATCTATGGTTCCAGATTTCTTTCCTAGGGTTTCTATCCCCAGTGTTGCCTCACTTTGGGTTTTCTTTATTGTTTCTACTTCCCTTTTTAGGTCTAGTATGGTTTTGTTCATTTTCATCACCTGTTTGGATGTGTTTTCCTGTTTTTCTTTAAGGACTTCTACCTGTTTGGTGTGTTTTCCTGTTTTTCTTTAAGGACTTGCAACTCTTTAGCAGTGTTCTCCTGTATTTCTTTAAGTGAGTTATTAAAGTCCTTCTTGATGTTCTCTATCATCATCATGAGATATGCTTTTAAATCCGGGTCTAGCTTTTCGGTTGTGTTGGTGCTCAGGACTAGGTGGGGTGAGAGTGCTGTGTTCTGATCATGGTGAGTGGTCTTGATTTCTGTTAGTAGGATTCTTACGTTTGCCTTTCGCCATCTGGTATTCTCTGGAGCTAGTTGTTAGAGTTTTCTCCGGTTAGAGCTTGTTCCTCAGGTGATCATGTTAGCCTCTATCATCAGACCTGGAAGACTAGCTCTATCCTTAGTTTCAGTGGTCAGACTACTCTCTGCAGCCAAACTCTCCTCTTGCAGGGAAGGTGCCCAGATATCTGGTGTTCGAACCTGCCTCCTGGCAGAAGTTGTGTACCACTCACCAGAGGTCTTAAGATCCCATGGAGGGTCCTGTGAGGACCTTGGGGGGTGTCCAGAAACTCCGCGCACAAGGAACCCCACTGCTGAAGTGAACCGGAAGGGACTTGTGCCCCTGATCAGGCCGGGTTATCTGCTTCCTTAATTAATGCAGTCTCAGGTCCCACGTGATTGGCTTGGAGAAGATGCTGTGTTCCACTCACCAGAGGTCTTAAGATCTCATGGGGGATCCTGTGTGGGTCCTTGTGGGTTTCTGGAGACTCCCCGGTCCAGGAACCCCGGTGCTGCAGTGGACCGGAAGGGACTTGTGCCCTGGATCAGACCGGGTTATCTGCTTCCCTAGTTAATGCAGTCTCAGGTCCCGAGTGATTGGATTGGAGCAGATGCTGTGTTCCACTCACCAGAGGTCTTAGGGTCCCATGGGGGATCCTGTGTGGGTCTTTGTGAGTGTCCGGAGACTCCCCGGGCAAGGAACCCTGTTCTGCAGTGGACCGGAAAAGGACTTTTCCCCCAGATCAGCAGTTTGTGTCTTTTTATTGGGTAATTTAGTCCAATGATGTTAAGAGCTATTAATGACTAGTGGTTATTATTTCCTGTTATTTTGATGTTGGTGGTGTTTGTGTGTGTGTGTGTGTGTGTATGTGTGTGTGTGTGTGTGTGTGTTGGAGTGTGCTTTCCTTGTTTTTGATTGTATAGAATTACTTATCTCTTGTGTTTTCTTGGATGCCATTATTCTTCTGGGTTGGAATTTTTCTTCTAGTATTTTCTGTAGCAGTGGATTTGTGGATAGATATTGTTTGAATTTGGATTTGTCTTGAAATATCTTGTTTTCTCCATCTATGGTAATTGAGAATTTTCCTGGATATAGAAGTCTAAGTTGGCACCTGTGGTTTTGTGGAGGTTACATATATCTGTCCAGGCCCTTTTGGCTTTTAGATTATCTGTTGTGAAGTCATGTGTAATTCTGATATGTCTGCCTTTTCATATTACCTGGCCCCTTTCCCTTGCCACTTTTAATATTCTTTCTTTGTTCTGTAGATTTTTTTAATTATTATGTGGTAGGAGCATTTTCATTTTTGCTCTAGTGTAGCTTGTGTTCTATGAGCTTCTTGTATGTGTATAAGATTCTCTTTCTTTAGATTGGGAAGGTTTTCTGGTTTTCTATTATTTTGTTGAGAATATTTTTCTGGGACTTGGAGCTGGGATTCTTCACCTTCTATTCCTATTATTATTTGGTTAGGTCTTTTCATGGTATCCCAGATTTCCTGGATGTTTTGTGTCAAGAATATTTTAGATTTAACTTTTTTTTGACTAATGTAACAATGTTTCTACTGTAACTACTTTGCATTACATTCTCTCTCCCATCTCTTGTATTCTGTGGTGATGCTTCCATTTGTTGTCCCTGTTCTCTTCCCTAGGTTTTTCATCTCCAGGATGCCCTCAGTTTGTGTTTTCTTTATTGTTTCTATTTCCATTTTCAAGTCTTGAACTGTTTTACTTATTTCATTCTCCTTTTTAATTGTATTTTCCTGCATGCCTTTAAGGGATTTGTTTGTCTCATCTTTAAAAACCTATCCTTGTTTGATTGTGTTTTCCTGTATTTCTTTAAGGGAGTTATTAATTTCCCCTTCAAAAACCTATATCATCTTTATAAGACTGTATTTAAGGTCAGTTTCTTGTATTTTGGTTATATTAGGATATCTAGGGCTTGATATAGTAGAGTAGCTATGTGCTGAATATGTAATATTGCCCTGGATTTTGTTGATTGCGTCATTTCGAGGGCCTTAAACTATCTAGATGGTTTTGGCCACTGGGTGTTCTTGTTGCAGTAAGCATTGGGAACAAGGAGAATCTCTATGGTCCTGGTGTTGCAGGCCTCTGATGGGTAGTTTGGGGCTGTATGGTTCTGGACATGCAGATCGGTACAGTTCAGGACACACAGGTCTCTGTGATTCAGGAAACTCAGGTCTGATGAAGGTGAGGGGAGAGGTGGCAGAAGAATGGAGGCCACTGTATAATAGCAGGCTGCTCAGGGAAGCTTGGATTGACCCAGAGGACTCAGAAAGCAGGGAAGATGAGTGAAGGAAGGGATGCTAACCTGTATGGTTCAGGAGCAGAAGGTTTGATGAAGGTGGGAGGCAAGGTGGAAGGAGAATAGAGTTCCCCCTAGATTAGCAGGCTGCTCAGGGCAACTTGGTTTGGCTCAGAGAACTCAGCAAGCAGGAAAGATGGTGGTGGGAAAGAATCTAACCTGTATAGTTCAAGATTTTCAGATCTGATGAAAGTGGAGGGAGAGATGGCAGGAGACTCCATAATAAAAAACTTTAAGACAAAACAAAAATGAAAGACATTTAAAAAATGAAAAGACCCCCTATGCTCACAAATTAATAAGATTAATATTGTACAAATGGCCACCTTTCCAAAGGAAATGTGCAGATTGAAGAGATTCCCCATCAAAATTCCAACATGTCTTCATAGAAATTTAAATAATAACTTATATTTCATTTAAACACACACATACACACTAACACAAGTAATTCAGAACAATAAAAGACCTGCTGGAGGTTTTACCATCCATGATTTTGTTATCAACAGAGCCATGGTAATAAAAGCAGTATTGAAGAGTCATAACAAGAGCACATTGGGCAGCAGAATGGAACTGAGGAGCCAAACATAAACTCACTCTTCTATAGTCACTTGAGAATAAACACTGAAGAAAAGACAGTATCCTTAACAAGCAGTTCTAATTAAACTAGCTAATTACTTGTAGAAGAATGAAATTAGGTCCTTCTCTCTCATCCTGCACAAATCTCAACTCCAAATAGATCAAGAATCTTGAAATAAGACCTGCAGTCCTGAGTCTGATGGAGAAGAGCAGAGGTTGTACACAAGAACTTATAGACACAAGAAAAAACGTTCTGAATGTACACTGAGAACATGGGCATTAAACTAACAGTTAACAAATGGAACCCTGTGAAACTATGTATTTCCATACAGTAAAGGACACCATTATTCAAGTCAAGAGAGAGCAACTGGAATGGGGATAAAATTCCATATCCACTCTACATTTGACAAAATGTTAATTTTTGAAGTATATAAAGAACTCAAACAAAGAAAAGAAAAGAAAAAAGAAAAATATTTGAACATCAAGAAAACCACCCAAATTAAAAGTGGGGCATGGATCTAACAAAAAGTTGTCAAAATGACATACAAATGACTGAGATATTGCAATGGTGACATGAATGGTATGGGAGTAACCACCCATTTCCTGATTGGAACAAAGTCTGACTCCAGGAGATGGTATGCCTGGCACTATTAATGGGGCTAAAACCTGTGGTTATATAGTTCATAGGCCCTAAGGAAGAACCCAATAATAGTATTCCTCTAAATGGACATTATATTAAAATGACTCCTAATGACATTGTTATGCTCATATATCAAAGCATCTCTCAACTTTGTTTATCAGAGAAGATTGTTTCTATAGTAGATGATAATTAACACAGAGAGTGGCAGCTGGTCAGCACACAGAAAACAAAAGACTACGGAGTGCTTACAACTAAGTCAAACATTTATATCACACTCTTATCCCCAAAGCTCAGGAATCTTTATGGAAAGTGGGGCAGAAGATTATAAGAATTGGAAGATATAGATAGCTTCATGGAAACAGTTCTTTCTAGACACAGTAGGGGCAGATACAGCCATGAACTTGTGGTAATTATTGCAGCATGCACAAGACCTATGAAAATCCCATTCAGACATCTGGGTAGGTGGACACATAATCCCAATATTAGCTGAGGAGATGTTAACATTTAATAAGTTCTTGGAGTAGAAAATTCAGTTGGTTTGTTTGTTTGTTTTGTTTTTATTTTCTGAATGATGTGACTTCTAGTAGGTCAACAACATATTCAAGCATTTCCCCCAGGCCAAGAATAGCTGGGCAGTACCAACTAGTATCAATGGGGAAAAGAAAAAAGAAACTAAATACCATGGAAGTTGGGTAAGAAGAGGTGGAAAGGTTTAGATGGAAGGGGAGAAGTTACGAAGGGTAATTATGTTTAAAATACATTGTATGAAATTCTTAAGGAATTTTTACTATGTTCATTCTTCCAATCCATGAGTATGGGAGATCTCTCCATTTCTTGAGATCTTCTATTTCTTTCTTTCTTTTTTTTTTAAAGATTTATTTATTTATTATATGTAAGTACACTGTAGCTGTCTTCAGACACACCAGAAGAGGGAGTCAGATCTCGTTAGGGATGGTTGTGAGCCACCATGTGGTTGCTGGGATTTGAACTCTGGACCTTCGGAAGAGCAGTCGGGTGCTCTTACCTGCTGAGCCATCTCACCAGCCCCTTCTATTTCTTTCTTGAGAGACTTGAAATTATTGAAGTTATTGCCATACAGATTTTTCACTTGTTTGCTTAGAGTTACCCCAAGATATTTTATATTAGTTGTGACTATTGTGAAGACTGTTGTTTCTATAGTTTCTTTCTCAGCCCATTTATCATTTGCATAAAGTAAGGCTAGTGATTTAATTTTATATCCAGTAACTTTGCTGACGTTGTTAAAAATATTTAATTTTTTAAAAAAGAAATTCAAAACATCAATGAGGACTCACACACACAAAGAATCACTTGGTTGTCATCTCAACTTTCGTCACCTTCTTAGCTGAAACTGTTTGACTCACAAAGACTAATGGCTTTCAGTAACCAATGCAGTATTCTTCTCAATAATGATCTCTCTTCTTTCTAACTGAAGGCATGACCGCTATAGCCATCGGCACTATGGACATACAAGCATAAAAAGAAATAAAAATTGAAAAGGTATATGCCATGGGAGCAATTTATACTTATTTGCATGGTTGAAGATTGAATTCATGGCTATCATCACATAATTAATGGATTCTGTCTGTCTTGTTTTGTTTTTTGTTGCTGAAGTTCAATGCTCTCAAACATGTGAGAAGAAACTTCCACTAATATACACACCAATAATCCTGAGTAATATTATTTAATTTTATTTTATTACTAATTTTTAGCCATGGAAATAAATAGTTTAATATTTTACCTTCTGGATTTTGGTCTTGTTTTGTAACCATTCTTTCTTTTTATGTTGTTATTACATTCTCTTTGTAATCTGAAAGTTTGTATTTTGTCCATTGGATGTTGAAATGGCATATCTCCAAGGAATGTTGAAAGCTGTGACATTATACAGAAGCATATGTATATCTTAAATTGATGCTAATTAATTATAATTTAGAATATTCATATATACATACTCATAAAAAACTATACACATAAACCTAAATGTGTATATCCTTACATAATAACAGCTATCCATATAATGTTTTATGAAAATTTTTGGTATTATAGAAAGGGAGGAGTTTTCATGCTTCTTTCTTAATGTTTATTTATTTTATGTATGGTTGTGAGCCAACATGCCAATGCTGGGAATTGAACTTAGGACCTCTGGAAGAGTGATCAATGTTCCTAACCACTGAGTTATCTCTCCAGCCCCCTCTATGCTTCTTTATACCTTTCTGGTACATAGTCACTAGTACTTTTTAAAGCACTAATTGTTTAACTACTAAGAAAACACTAAATTATAACAAAACATGACTATTTTCACTTATTTATAACATTTGCTTCTAGATTTCTCTGTGAGGAAATAGCAGAAATTTCCTGAAGAAATTCATAAAAAAAATCACATTCCCCATATGATTTTGTCATATTTTGTCAACACATTGAGGCCAGCAGCAGAAAGTATTTTTTTCAAAGCCCATGTGACTTTAGATACATTCTGTTCCATTGGAATATTTCTCATTAGATGAGGCCCATCTGTCAGCAGAGTCCCCTGAGGACTACTGGTAAGAGACCTGCTCTGTCTCTGTCTGTGGCTTTCCAAAAAAACCAAAACAAAACTATTTAATGCCTCATCTTTTTACTCTGGGTGCTTCCTATCTTACCAGAGATCTCCAATGAGAAAATCCAAATGGATCCAGTATCCTTTAATGGTATATATTCTTCTCCAGTCACAAATTATTTCCTCCTAGCAACTGGAAGCAAGCAATACCACATTTTTTTTTAGAGTTTGAAGAATCTGTGTTCTTGTTCCTGTATTACATGCTGTTTTAGGGACTTGAGGTATGCATTATTTTTCTTTCGTGATACTGTCTTTTAACTATTATTACAGTCAGAGACTTAGGAATTCATTGTATGCATATCTTTATGCTCGCCTCTTTGTGTTCATCACACATGAAGGACACCTCTATTCCTTAAATAAATATAAAGGGCCTTGTGTGGTGGATCTTGGATAGTAATGTTCTTATAAATGCTGATCACACAGGTGGACCATATCCTTTTATCCCATGACTGTGGGTTGTTTGATGTATTTCAATCTCTGTACAAACTGGAGGTTAATTAAATGTAGCAATATTCTCCTTTAGAAACTGAATACCTCCCATCTTCTAAAAAAATCATTTTTTACTCTCCAGCACTTATTTAGTAATTCAACGTTATGGTAGCTTGCTGGATTTTTTCTGTCTTTTTAAATCATGTGTAACTCTTCCAATTCTTAAAACTTGCCTTCTACACTGAATGGATGAGGCAGAGAATTGACCTCATATATCAGATGATCTCATTTAAGATAAGCATAGTTTATCATCAAAGAATGGATCAATGTTTTCTACTAAAAAATGTTTATGCCATAATTCCTTTAGTAGCTAGTATTTATGTTGTATGGTAAGGAAAAACTGGGGATGTGAAGTGATACAGGAAAAATATTGGAAGGCTTTTTGTAAATTGAAATTATTGGATGAATATTTTGTAGTTTTGTTTAAACAATATTAAAGTATAGGTTAAATTAAGTAATGTAGTGAACAGTCTAGGAGTTCTCTGCTATACTTAGACAAATCTTTGGTTTATCTCACACTCTAACTGAAGATGCTTCTGTTAAGATTGGTCGGGGATGTAGGAATGGAAAGCTGAGTGGTGCCTCAATGTTACTTCAATAGCAGAGCATAGAGAAAGATGACTGGCTTTCCACAGCACTGAGGTGGTCAGCTTGAATTGGCACTCCCTGTGGAACAATGCGGTACTAGTTTCTTGGAATTTCTAAGATAAAAATCTAGAGTACAATTTGATAACTTACCTCCCAACATAAACACAAAATGCTTTCAGAAGCAGGTTTCCTAATGGCACGTGGGCACTGTGGAAGACCAAAATACAACATATATAAACAAAATATGTCATGTATCTAAATATTTCACTTTGGCACACTTGTTACTCCTTTAAAAATTAGCCAAATGTTAGTCTTGAGAAAAAGGTAAGTTTGGAACAAAACATTAGAAAGGAATGGTGTTGGGGGGGGGAATTTGAAGGGAGGAAAAGGAAGGGAGAGATGTAATGATTTGATATCAAAAAATCACAGAGCGTTTTAAAAACTATTTGAGAATCACAGATAAAACTCATGTATAAATAGGCATTACTAATTCTCTACAAAGTGAAGTGCCCTTTATTCTCACCCCAATACCATGGAAGGTCAGGGATGACTTGGAACTGGATGTGAGAGGACTGGAATGACTGGAAAACTGGAGGTGTGAGGACAGGGATGACTAAAGGAACTGGGAGTAAGGACAGGGATGATTGGGGAAGTGGAGGTGTGTTATATAATGGGATGGCAGCTTTTGCAGATACATTTGTTTTAAGCCTAGGCTCTTTCCATGTTGTCGAGGGGGAAATACTTAAATTTCTCTGTAATGATTATGAATAATTCAGTATTTTTAAGACAGGATAAAGGGCTTTCAAACAGGTGGAGAATACAAGGAAGAGGTCTACATGTAGCAGTTTCTAAGCTAAGCCAGAACAGAGCATCCTCAGCAACAGGCCTGTTATTGAGGAATATGGCATGTATAAGGAATATGGCATGTATGAAGGCTTTCACTTAGAAAAAAGTCCACTAGTGATCACACAGAAGCATGTGAAGGTTAACACTTACACTTCAGGCAGTTTACTGACATTGATTTACAGGATAGGCTTGGATATTACATATCAGGCAGACTGTATCCTCATCTCATAGTGTAGCAATATGAGAGGAAGAACTTTGCAATCATGCAAACTGAAGGAAACATCCATTTCACCAAAACAGAAGCGATTTTAGTATTTTATTTAGAAACCTTTTAGTATATTTCAGTATGAAATAAAGGTACCTCTTTATCTCTAGGTATGACATAAAATCAAATGCTATTTAAGACTGAGAAAGAGTTTTATCCAATAAATAATACCAAATTACACTCAACAGTTACTTTACAGTTTGTGGTCAATCAATCTGCAATACAAGCCTATTTATGCTTCCAAAGACACTTGGGTTTTCTGCAGGTTTTATACAGTGATTCCATTTTCACAAAATTTCATCTACCTATACTTTCCTTCAAGTCAAGAGGTATTTGAAAGATACAGAATATAACTAGTAAAATGGTTTCATTCCTGGGCTTGTACATCTGGTGGTCAGAAAGTATTTAAATTTGTATTCATGATTTTACTTGAATATGTGTATAATTTAAATGAGATATTAGAAATTCTTATATATTTCCCAATAGTTATATAAAACAATACCACAACTTCGCATGGAATTATTCACACAAACACACATACTACACACACACACACACACACACACACACACACACACACACACATACACACACACACAGGTTTTCTTATTTTATTTTAAATTTGCAAAACTCTATTATCTTAGCTAAAAGCCCCTGTTATAGAACTAACTATAAACTTAATTATAAATACTGAGTCTTATATAAAAATAGAAAAGTGATATTCTTCCTGTACTCAACACTAGGTGAAATACATAACTGTAAATTTACCATTAACTCCTATTGTTTCATTAGATTAACCTAACTTAAATAAACATTGAAGCTTAGAGTCCAAGTAGAAAATTTGAGGTCATAGAATGTACTTATTTCACAACCATGGAAAGAATTCAGTTCATCTAATTTCTAATTATGTCTTGCTCCATGTCTACTATGTCACCTCAGAGTCAAATTTCTATATAAAGGTACAGAGCCATAACAAGTGTTTCTGGTTATTTTCCTGTGGATATAGTCTGTGGCTAGCAGAATTTAATATGCCGTTTGGCTCATGGTCTTCCCTCACACTGAGTGTGCAGAAAATAAATTTGTCTTGATAATTGATTTAGTTCATAGTTCACGTCAAGGAGCTTCTGTGTAACAGTAAAACCCTTCCATGCACAGACAGGAGGAGAGGGCAGGTAAGCTGTGAAGAGGAGGAGGTTTTAGATTTCATCTTCACTCTGCTATGGCTTTAAGGCTAATTAGCTACTAAAAGTGGAAGACAGCAAAACTTGTTAAATATCTGTTTAGATGTGCGTGTGAAGAGCAGAGAGAAGTGTTTAAATGTGAGAAACAGCACATGGCTGTCCTCTATTGTCAAGGCCAGTGGACTTCATAAATGTTAAAGTCAAAGCTATGAAGGATGCAAGCAATTGGAATGTGAATAATGAGTATGCTACTCCATAAATTACCTCTATGTTTCTGTACTTAAAAATCTTAGTGTGCTCTGATAAATAAACTAAAAAGTAAAGTAAGTAGGCATATTGTACATAATAACTAAATCTTATATAATATTTAGCTTTTAATTTCTAGTACCAAAAATTTTGAAATCAGAAAAAATAAAGTATGATAACTCTGATCACTTAAAATGAATCACTCATGTCTATAACAATTGATTATAGTGTTCCATTATAAATGATTTATACCAATCAAATTAATGTTTACAGAAATAAAGACTCATATGCTTGACAGAGTAAATTCTGAGCTGCTACTGTGGGAGATGGTAGGAATGCAGAATGAATTGAGACTCCCTGGTCAAATATTCTCCCTCAAGTAAGGGGCACAGTATCCAGCCCTGGGAAAAGGCGATTACCACTGAGCCCTACTCTTGGTATATTGTAAAGGTAACTAATGGATATACAACATCTGCAATTGTGCCCTTCCCAAAGTCATCACCATTGTTGCCTGTGTAATCATGTCAAATGGTCTTAGGTTTAGAAGATTTAGCGGAGCAATGGATTAGAATTAACTCGGGTAGTTTGGGAAATGTTTCCTGCAACTTTAGCCATAAAGCACATAAAAGATTGATCTTGTTTTTTATATACATTGTTGTGGTAATGATTTTCCTAACTGAATCAGATATTATGAGAGACACTGAGTTTTTTTTAATTATGAACACTATGAAAATTCAAATTCCAAAAAAGTGGGCTATAGCTCAATATACATTTTGTGTATTTCTTTGTGCTCTTTTCTCTGAATCCTAATTATTGTCTCAGTCAGTAATGATTACAATAATCATATTGATAACTCCGTTGCCACATCATCCTAAAACTAAAATTCATTTTTAAAAGTAAGATTATTTTTCAGGTCCTTTGATGTCTGAGTGTGCAAGAGCACTCTGCCTTCCCAAAGCATTTTACCTTACACATGTTGTTGTTACATCCTTTAATTAAAATTCATTCTTAAAAGTAAGAATATTTTTCAGGTCCTTTGATGTCTGAATTTGCATGAGCTCACTGCCTTGACAGTGCATTTCACCCTACACATGTGTTGGTGCATGTGTGAACAGAAGCAAAGTGTACTTTTGTAATACAACATGATGCAAATGTTAGACTAGACACACTGTGGCTAAATGGTACACAGACTATGCACAGCTGGGTCCAGAAATGTCATGATGATGGTAATTATGCTCACGATTGCTAAGATGCACTTTATAAAATTACCAAGTAAATGTCACTTAAGAAAGGATGTGTCTTATCCAACCTTACACGGACACATTAAACTATGGTATAACACATATGCTTAGATGTTACAAAATATGAATGATTATGATATTGTAACATCCACTGACATCTTGCTCAATGTACTTAAGAAATTATTGATTAATAATGATAAATTGTGCTTAAACTTTGTAGATATTAATATTTTATGTAAGTCGGGTATTGTGTATCAATTTAAAAATACCAAGAAAGCTAGTTTTGAATGTGTCCTTTTATTGGACTTTTAGGTTGTAATTTTAATTTTCTGGAAGTGCCACCATTTTACTTAGAAGGCTTCGTGTTATATCAGCAACATTATAAGATAAATGGAAGGGGACAACACATCATCCACGGACTTCACTTTCATGGGGCTGTTCAACACAGAGGAAACCTCAGGTCTTGTATTTGCCACAATCTCCGTCATCTTCCTCACTGCACTGGTGGCCAATGGAATTATGATCTTTCTGATCCACACAGACGCTCACCTCCACACCCCTATGTACTTTCTCCTCAGTCACTTGTCCTTCATTGACATGATGTACATCTCAACCATTGTGCCCAAGATGCTAGTTGATTATCTTCTAGGGCAAAGGACTATTTCCTTTGTGGGATGCACAGCTCAACACTTTCTATACCTCACCCTGGTGGGAGCCGAGTTCTTTCTTCTGGGCCTCATGGCTTATGATCGTTATGTGGCCATCTGCAACCCACTGAGGTACCCTGTCCTCATGAGCCGCCGGATCTGTTGGATTATCATAGCAGGCTCCTGGTTTGGGGGATCTTTGGATGGCTTCCTCCTCACTCCAATCACCATGAGTTTTCCTTTCTGTAGATCACGAGAGATTAACCACTTCTTCTGTGAGGCACCTGCTGTGCTGAAGTTGGCATGTGCAGACACAGCCCTCTATGAGACGGTGATGTATGTGTGCTGCGTTCTGATGCTGTTGATTCCTTTCTCTGTGGTTATCTCATCCTATGCGCGGATTCTGGCCACTGTCTACCATATGAGCTCTGTGGAAGGAAGGAAGAAAGCGTTTGCTACCTGCTCGTCTCACATGACTGTGGTAACCTTGTTTTATGGGGCTGCCATATACACCTATATGGTACCACACTCTTACCATTCCCCATCCCAAGACAAAATTTTTTCTGTGTTCTATACCATTCTCACACCCATGCTGAACCCCCTCATTTACAGCATGAGGAACAAAGATGTGTCTGGAGGTCTGAGGAGGGCACTGGGGAAGATCGGGAGTTCTCAGCGAGTGTCCAAAGACTTTTGACTGTGAGCTCCTTTTCATATAAATGGAAAATTGTCAGTGCAGCTCGGCCTGAGCTGAAGGACTGAAGTACAAGGAAGGACTGGGTGAACAGGGGAAACCGCAGTGTAAAAATGTGACTTCTCCATCGCCCTTGTTTCCTTCGTCTCCCTTCCTCAACACTCCTTTGTTTCTGAGTTTTGAGACAATATTTTGTTACATAAAACTAGCTCAAATTCTTACTTGCTATGTATCCCAGAGTGTCCTTGAACTGATAGAAAGTCCTGTGGCTCCAACCTCCCGAGTGCTAGGATTTCAGGTTTATGCTGCAATGCTTGGTTCTTCTTCCTTTCTCATATCTCACTTCATGTCTTCTCAGAATACAAACTGGAGAATTCTTCCTGAGCGCTATCTTTTGGAGTTGAATAAATCTAAAAATATTAAATGGCATGAGTGATATAAAGGGGAGCAGGACTTAAATGGTATTAGCCATTTGTTAGGATGCAGGATATGTAGGATGCTAGTGATACCAGCTTCCCATCAAGGGGACGAGAAATGTTACACTTCCTGATCTGGCAAGAGCTGATGCAACTACATATACACTAAAACTCTTAAACCCCAAAAATAAAACCCTAAAATTTAAAAAAGTACTCAAGAAAACACACACACACAAAAAAAAAACACTAAAACCCTGAAACTCTAAAAAGAAACTCTAAATCACTCTTTAAAGAACCCTACAAAATACTAAAACAAAACAAAACAAAAAAACAAAACAAAACAAAACAAAACAAAACAAAAACCCTAAAATTCTAAAAAGAACACAAGAAACAAAAAATGACCCTAAAACTTTTTTTTGTTTTTTGAGTTTTTTGAGACAGGGTTTCTCTGTGTAGCCCTGACTGTCCTGGAAATCATTCTGTAGACCAGGCTGGCCTCGAACTCAGAAATCCTCCTGCCTCTACCTCCCAAGTGCTGGGATTAAAAACATGCACCACCACTTCCCAGCACTAATATTTTGCCTCCAGGTGCATGCTGCCTGGTTAGTGAGTGGCACAGTGTCAGAGAGATCTTGGTTGTTTCCTTTTTGGTTTTGTTTTGTTTTGTTTTGTTTTGTTTTGTTTTGTTTTGTTTTAGTTTGTTTTGTTTTGTTTTGTTTTGTTTTGTTTTGTTTTGTTTTGATTTTGTCTTTGTCAGGGTTTCTATTCCTGCACAAACATCATGACCAAGAAGCGAGTTGGGGAGGAAAGGGTTTATTCGGCTTACATTTCCATGTTGCTGTTCATCACCAAGGAAGTCAGGACTGGAACTCAAGCAGGTCAGGAAGCAAGAGCTGATGCAGAGGCCATGGAGGGATGTTCCTTACTGGCTTGCTTCCCCTGGCTTGCTCAGCCTGCTCTCTTATAGAAACAAGACTACCAGCCCAGAGATGATCTCACCCACAAGGGACTTTTCCTCTTTGATCACTAATTGAGAAAACACTTTACAGCTGGATTTCGTAGAGGCATTTCCCCAACTGAAGATCCTTTCTCTGTGATAACTCCAGCCTGTGTCAAGTTGACACAAAACCAGCCAGTACAATTGACCCCTTGTCAACTTGACACACAAACAAATCACTAGTAAGCCTCAACCCTTAGTTTCTTTTTTTAATTAGGTATTTTCTTCATTTACATTTCAAATGCTATCCCAAAAGTCACCCATACCCTCCCCACTCCCCTACCAACTCACTCCCACTTCTTGGCCCTGGCGTTCACCTGTACTAAGGCAATTAAAGTTTACGAGACCAAGGGGCCTCTCTTCCCAATGATGGCCGACTAAACCATCTTCTGCTACATATGCAGCTAGAGACATGAGCTCCGGGGGTACTGGTTAGTTCATATTATTGTTCCACCTATAGGGCTGCAGACCGCTTTAGCTCCTTGGGTACTTTCTCTAACTCCTCCATTGGGAGCCCTGTGTTCCATCCAATAGCTGACTGTGAGCATCCACTTCTGTGTTTGCCAGGCACTGGCATAGCCTCACAAGAGGCAGCTATATCAGGTTCCTTTCAACAAAATCTTTCTGGCCTATGCGATGGTGTCAGCGTTTGGAGGCTGATTATAGGATGGATCCCCAGGTGTGGCAGTCTCTAGATGGTCCATCCTTTCGTCTCTGCTTCAAACTTTGTCTCTGTAACTTCTTCCATGGGTGTTTTGTTCCAAATTCTAAGAAGGGGCAAAGTGTCCACAATTTGGTCTTCATTGTTCTTGAGTTTCATGTGTTTTGCAAATAGTATCTTCTATCTTGGGTATTCTAAGTTTCTGGGCTAATATCCACTTATCAGTAATAATATATCATATGAGATCTTTTGTGATTAGGTTACCTCACTCAGGATGATACCCTCCAGGTCCATCCATTTACCTAGAAATTTCATAAATTCATTTTTTTAGTAGCTGAGTAGTAATCCATTGTGTAAATGTACCATATTTTCTGTATCCATTCCTCTGTTGAGGGACATCTGGGTCCTTTCCAGCTTCTGGCTATTATAAATAAGGCTGCTATGAACATAGTGGAGCATGTGTCCTTCTTACCAGTTGGAACATCTTCTGGATATAAGCCCAGGAGAGGTATTGAGGGATCATCCGGTAGTACTATGTCCAATTTTCTGAGAAACCACCAGACTGACTTCCAGAGTGGTTGTACAAGCTTGCAATCCCACCAATAATGGAGGAGTGTTCCTCTTTCTCCACATCCTCACCAGCATCTGCTGTCACCTGAATTTTTTATCTTAGCCACTCTGACTGGTATGAGGTGGAATCTCAGGGTTGTTTTGATTTGCATTTCCCTGATGATTAAGGATGTTGAACATTTTTTCAGGTGCTTCTCAGCCATTCGGTATTCCTCGGGTGAGAATTCTTTGTTTAGCTCTGAGCCCCATTTTTAATGGGGTTATTTGATTTTCTGGAGTCCACCTTCTTGAGTTCCTTATGTATATTGGAAATTAGTCCCCTATCAGATTGAGGATTGGTAAAGATCCTTTCCCAATCTGTTGGTGGCTATTTTGTCATATTGACAGTGTCTTTTGCCTTACAGAAGCTTTGCAATTTTATGAGGTCCCATTTGTTAATTCTCAATCTTACAGCACAAGCAACTGCAGTTCCTTTCAGGAATTTTTCCCTTGTGCCCATATCTTCAAGGCTTTTCCCCACTTCTCCTCTATAAGTTTCAGTGTCTCTGGTTTTATGTGGAGTTCCTTGATCCACTTAGTTTTGACCTTAGTACAAGGAGATAAGAATGGATCAATTCGCCTTCTTCTACATGATAACTGCTAGTTGTCCCAGCACCATTTGTTGAAAATGCTGTCTTTTTTTCCACTGGATGGTTTTAGCTCCCTTGTCGAAGATCAAGTGACCATAGGTGTGTGGGTACATTTCTGGGTTTTCCATTCTATTCCATTGGTCTACCTGTGTGTCGCTATACCAGTACCATGCAGTTTTTAACACAATTGCTCTGTAGTAAAGCTTTAGGTCAGGCATGGTGATTCCACCAGAGGTTCTTTTATCCTTGAGTAGAGTTTTTGCCATCCTAGGTTTTTTTGTTATTTCAGATGCCCTTTCCAATTCGTTGAAGAATTGAGTTGGAAATTTGATGGGGATTGCATTGAATCTGTAGATTGTTTTTGTCAAGATAGCCATTTACTATATTGATCCTGCCAATCCATGAGCATGGGAGACCTTTCCATTATCTGAGAACTTCTTTGATTTCTTTCTTCAGAGACTTGAAGTTGTTATCATACAGATCTTTCACTTCCTTAGTTAGAGTGGCACCAAGGTATTTTATATTATTTGTGACTATTGTGAAAGGTGTTGTTTCCCTTATTTCTTTCTCAGTTTGTTTATTCTTTGTGTAGAGAAAGGCCATTGACTTGTTTAATTTTATATCCAGCTACTTCAATGAAGCTGTTTATGAGGTTGAGTAGTTCTCTGGTGGAATTTTTAGGGTCACTTATATATACTATCATATCATCTGCAAAAAGTGATATTTTGACTTCTTCCTTTCCAATTTGTAATCCCCTTGATCTCCTTTTGTGTTGGGAGCCGCCCCCACATTCGCCGTCACAAGATGGCGCTGACATCCTGTGTTCTAAGTGGTAAACAAATAATCTGCGCATGTGCCAAGGGTATTTTACGACTACTTGTACTCTGCCTTTCCCGTGAACGTCAGCTCGGCCATGGGCTGCAGCCAATCAGGGAGTGATGCGTCCTAGGCGAAATATAACTCTCCTAAATAGGGAAGGGGTTTCGGTTTCGATATAGGGGTGGCTTTCGCTTTTGGGGCTGGGGGTTTGCGCTCCTAGCTCCTGAAGATGTAAGCAATAAAGTTTTGCCGCAGAAGATTCTGGTCTGTTGTGTTCTTCCTGGCCGGGCGTGAGAACGCTATTAAGAATTGGTGCTGAAATCCGGGACGAAAAAATACAAGAAAACTCGGGACCGGCGCAAGGAAGATCCCTCATTCCAGAACCAGAACTGCGGGTCGCGGTAATAAAGGTTCCCGTAAAGCAGACTGTTGAGAAGGATTCAACTGCATGAATTCAGAACTTTTCAGCTGGGGAACGAGAGTACCAGTGAGTACAGCTTTACGAGGTAAGTCTGGTCTTGAACTTTCTAAGGAAATTCAAGACAGTCTATCAGAAGTAAAGTGGAAAATGTTTGGCCTTGAATTTTTTCTAGTGTTAGGAGCCCTTTTGTTCCTTTTCACATGTTATCAGGTGATTAAGATAGGGCTGAAAATTCTGGATGAAATTCAGGGCAATCTATCAGAAGTAAAGCGGGGAGAGAGAGTAGGAGCAAAGAGAAAATATGGTACACAAAATAAGTATACAGGCCTTTCCACGGGTCTTGAACCCGAGGAAAAGTTTAGGTCAGGTAAGAATACCTGGGGAGAGATTAGAAGGAAGGAAAAGAAAAAAAAAAAGAAAAAAGATCGATTAGCGGAGGTCTCTAGGAGATACTCGTCACTAGATGAGCTCAGGAAGCCAGCTCTTAGTAGCTCTGAAGCAGATGAAGAATTCTCCTCTGAGGAAACAGACTGGGAGGAAGAAGCAGCCCATTACCAGCCAGCTAATTGGTCAAGAAAAAAGCCAAAAGCGGCTGGCGAAAGCCAGCGTACTGTTCAACCTCCGGGCAATCGGTTTCAAGGTCCGCCCTATGCGGAGCCCCCGCCCTGCGTAGTGCGTCAGCAATGCGCAGAGAGGCAGTGCGCAGAGAGGCAATGCGCAGAGAGGCAGTGCGCAGAGAGGCAGTGCGCAGAGAGACAGTGCGCAGAGAGGCAGTGCGCAGACTCATTCATTCCCAGAGAGGAACAAAGGAAAATACAACAAGCATTTCCGGTCTTTGAAGGAGCCGAGGGTGGGCGTGTCCACGCTCCGGTAGAATACGTGCAGATTAAAGAACTCGCCGAGTCGGTCCGTAAATACGGAACCAATGCTAATTTTACCTTGGTGCAGTTAGACAGGCTCGCCGGCATGGCACTAACTCCTGCTGACTGGCAAACGATTGTAAAAGCCGCTCTCCGTAGTATGGGCAAATATATGGAATGGAGAGCTCTTTGGCACGAAGCTGCACAAGCGCAGGCCCGAACAAACGCAGCTGCTTTGACTCCAGACAGAGAGATTGGACTTTTGACTTGTTAACGGGTCAGGGAGCTTATTCTGCTGATCAGACAAACTACCATTGGGGAGCTTATGCCCAAATTTCCTCCACGGCTATTAGGGCCTGGAAGGCGCTCTCCCGAGCAGGTGAAGCCACTGGGCAGTTAACAAAGATAATCCAGGGACCTCAGGAGTCCTTCTCAGATTTTGTGGCCAGAATGACAGAGGCAGCAGAGCATATTTTTGGAGAGTCAGAGCAAGCCGCGCCTCTGATAGAACAGCTCATCTATGAGCAAGCCACAAAGGAGTGCCGAGCGGCCATAGCCCCAAGAAAGAACAAAGGCTTACAAGACTGGCTCAGGGTTTGTCGAGAGCTTGGGGGACCTCTCAGCAATGCAGGTTTAGCGGCTGCCATCCTTCAATCCCAAAACCGCTCCATGGGCAGAAATAATCAGAGGACATGTTTTAACTGCGGAAAGCCTGGGCATTTTAAGAAAGATTGCAGAGCTCCAGATAAACAGGGAGGGACTCTCACTCTTTGCTCTAAGTGTGGCAAGGGTTATCATAGAGCCGACCAGTGTCGCTCTGTGAGGGATATAAAGGGCAGAATCCTTCCCCCACCTGATAGTCAATCAGCTTATGTGCCAAAAAACGGGTCATCGGGCCCTCGGTCCCAGGGCCCTCAAAGATATGGGAACCAGTTTGTCAGGACCCAGGAAGCAGTCAGAGAGGCGACCCAGAAAGACCCACAAGGGTGGACCTGCGTGCCGCCTCCGACTTCCTATTAATGCCTCAAATGAGTATTCAGCCGGTGCCAGTGGAGCCTATACCATCCTTGCCCCCGGGAACCATGGGCCTTATTCTCGGCCGGGGTTCACTCACCTTACAGGGCTTAGTAGTCCACCCTGGAGTTATGGATTGTCAACATTCCCCTGAAATACAGGTCCTGTGCTCAAGCCCTAAAGGCGTTTTTTCTATTAGTAAAGGAGATAGGATAGCTCAGCTGCTGCTCCTCCCTGATAATACCAGGGAGAAATTTGCAGGACCTGAGATAAAGAAAATGGGCTCCTCAGGAAATGATTCTGCCTATTTGGTTGTATCTTTGAATGATAGACCTAAGCTCCGCCTTAAGATCAACGGAAAAGAGTTTGAAGGCATCCTTGATACCGGAGCAGATAAAAGTATAATTTCTACACATTGGTGGCCCAAAGCATGGCCCACCACAGAGTCATCTCATTCATTACAGGGCCTAGGTTATCAATCATGTCCCACTATAAGCTCCATTGCCTTGACGTGGGAATCCTCTGAAGGGCAGCAAGGGAAATTCATACCTTATGTGCTCCCACTCCCGGTTAACCTCTGGGGAAGGGATATTATGCAGCATTTGGGCCTTATTTTGTCCAATGAAAACGCCCCATCGGGAGGGTATTCAGCTAAAGCAAAAAATATCATGGCAAAGATGGGTTATAAAGAAGGAAAAGGGTTAGGACATCAAGAACAGGGAAGGATAGAGCCCATCTCACCTAATGGAAACCAAGACAGACAGGGTCTGGGTTTTCCTTAGTGGCCATTGGGGCAGCACGACCCATACCATGGAAAACAGGGGACCCAGTGTGGGTTCCTCAATGGCCCCTATCCTCTGAAAAACTAGAAGCTGTGATTCAACTGGTAGAGGAACAATTAAAACTAGGCCATATTGAACCCTCTACCTCACCTTGGAATACTCCAATTTTTGTAATTAAGAAAAAGTCAGGAAAGTGGAGACTGCTCCATGACCTCAGAGCCATTAATGAGCAAATGAACTTATTTGGCCCAGTACAGAGGGGTCTCCCTGTACTTTCCGCCTTACCACGTGGCTGGAATTTAATTATTATAGATATTAAAGATTGTTTCTTTTCTATACCTTTGTGTCCAAGGGATAGGCCCAGATTTGCCTTTACCATCCCCTCTATTAATCACATGGAACCTGATAAGAGGTATCAATGGAAGGTCTTACCACAGGGAATGTCCAATAGTCCTACTATGTGTCAACTTTATGTACAAGAAGCTCTTTTGCCAGTGAGGGAACAATTCCCCTCTTTAATTTTGCTCCTTTACATGGATGACATCCTCCTGTGCCATAAAGACCTTACCATGCTACAAAAGGCATATCCTTTTCTACTTAAAACTTTAAGTCAGTGGGGTTTACAGATAGCCACAGAAAAAGTCCAAATTTCTGATACAGGACAATTTTTGGGCTCTGTGGTGTCCCCAGATAAGATTGTGCCCCAAAAGGTAGAGATAAGAAGAGATCACCTCCATACCTTAAATGATTTTCAAAAGCTGTTGGGAGATATTAATTGGCTCAGACCTTTTTTAAAGATTCCTTCCGCTGAGTTAAGGCCTTTGTTTGGTATTTTAGAAGGAGATCCTCATATCTCCTCCCCTAGGACTCTTACTCTAGCTGCTAACCAGGCCTTACAAAAGGTGGAAAAAGCCTTACAGAATGCACAATTACAACGTATTGAGGATTCGCAGCCTTTCAGTTTGTGTGTCTTTAAGACAGCACAATTGCCAACCGCAGTTTTGTGGCAGAATGGGCCATTGTTGTGGATCCATCCAAACGTATCCCCAGCTAAAATAATAGATTGGTATCCTGATGCAATTGCACAGCTTGCCCTTAAAGGCCTAAAAGCAGCAATCACCCACTTTGGGCGAAGTCCATATCTTTTAATTGTGCCTTATACCGCTGCACAGGTTCAAACCTTGGCAGCCACATCTAATGATTGGGCAGTTTTAGTTACCTCCTTTTCAGGACAAATAGATAACCATTATCCAAAACACCCAATTTTACAGTTTGCCCAAAATCAATCTGTTGTTTTTCCACAAATAACAGTAAGAAACCCACTTAAAAATGGGATTGTGGTATATACTGATGGATCAAAAACTGGCATAGGTGCCTATGTGGCTAATGGTAAAGTGGTATCCAAACAATATAATGAAAATTCACCTCAAGTGGTAGAATGTTTAGTGGTTTTAGAAGTTTTAAAAACCTTTTTAGAACCCCTTAATATTGTGTCAGATTCCTGTTATGTGGTTAATGCAGTAAATCTTTTAGAAGTGGCTGGAGTGATTAAGCCTTCCAGTAGAGTTGCCAATATTTTTCAGCAGATACAATTAGTTTTGTTATCTAGAAGATTTCCTGTTTATATTACTCATGTTAGAGCCCATTCAGGCCTACCTGGCCCCATGGCTCTGGGAAATGATTTGGCAGATAAGGCCACTAAAGTGGTGGCTGCTGCCCTATCATCCCCGGTAGAGGCTGCAAGAAATTTTCATAACAATTTTCATGTGACGGCTGAAACATTACGCAGTCGTTTCTCCTTGACAAGAAAAGAAGCCCGTGACATTGTTACTCAATGTCAAAGCTGCTGTGAGTTCTTGCCAGTTCCTCATGTGGGAATTAACCCACGCGGTATTCGACCTCTACAGGTCTGGCAAATGGATGTTACACATGTTTCTTCCTTTGGAAAACTTCAATATCTCCATGTGTCCATTGACACATGTTCTGGCATCATGTTTGCTTCTCCATTAACCGGAGAAAAAGCCTCACATGTGATTCAACATTGTCTTGAGGCATGGAGTGCTTGGGGGAAACCCAAACTCCTTAAGACTGATAATGGACCAGCTTATACGTCTCAAAAATTTCAGCAGTTCTGCCGTCAGATGGACGTAACCCACCTGACTGGACTTCCATACAACCCTCAAGGACAGGGTATTGTTGAGCGTGCGCATCGCACCCTCAAAGCCTATCTTATAAAACAGAAGAGGGGAACTTTTGAGGAGACTCTACCCCGAGCACCAAGAGTGTCTGTGTCTATGGCACTCTTTACACTCAATTTTTTAAATATTGATGCTCATGGCCATACTGCGGCTGAACGTCATTGTTCAGAGCCAGATAGGCCCAATGAGATGGTTAAATGGAAAAATGTCCTTGATAATAAATGGTATGGCCCGGATCCTATTTTGATAAGATCCAGGGGAGCGGTTTGTGTTTTCCCACAGAATGAAGACAACCCATTTTGGATACCAGAAAGACTCACCCGAAAAATCCAGACTGACCAAGGGAATACTGATGTCCCTCGTCTTGGTGATGTCCAGGGCGTCAATAATAAAGAGAGAGCAGCGTTGGGGAATAATGTCGACATTTCCACTCCCAATGACGGTGATGTATAATGCTCAAGTATTCTCCTGCTTTTTTACCACTAACTAGGAACTGGGTTTAGCCTTGATTCAGACAGCCTTGGCTCTGTCTGGACAGGTCCAGACGACTGACACCATTAACACTTTGTCAGCCTCAGTGACTACAGTCATAGATAAACAGGCCTCAGCTAATGTCATGATACAGGGAGGTCTCATGCTGGTTAATCAACTCATAGATCTTGTCCAGAAACAACTAGATGTATTATGGCAAATAGCTCAGCTGGGGTGTAAACAAAAGTTTCCGAGATTGTGTGTTACTTCCATTCAGTATGAGAATTTTACTAGGGCAGCTAATTTGTCAAAAAGTCTTTTTCAGTATATGTTACAGAATTGGACGGCTGAATTTGAACAGATCCTTCGGGAATTGAGACTTCAGGTCAACTCCACGCGCTTGGACCTGTCCCTGACCAAAGGATTACCCAATTGGATCTCCTCAGCATTTTCCTTCTTTAAAGAATGGGTGGGATTGATATTATTTGGAGATACACTTTGCTGTGGATTAGTGTTGCTTCTCTGGTTGGTCTGTAAGCTTAAGGCCCAAACTAGGAGAGACAAGGTGGTTATTGCCCAGGCGCTTGCAGGACTAGAACATGGAGCTTCCCCTGATATATCTATGCTTAGGCAATAGGTCGCTGGCCACTCAGCTCTTATATCCCATGAGGCTAGTCTCATTGCACGGGATAGAGTGAGTGTGCTTCAGCAGCCCGAGAGAGTTGCACGGCTAAGCACTGCAATAGAAGGGCTCTGCGGCATAAAATGAGCCTATTCTAGGGAGACATGTCATCTTTCAAGAAGGTTGAGTGTTCAAGTGTCCTTCCCCCAGGAAAAACAACACGGGACCAGACCAGGACCCCTCTGGGTGATGAGCCTGGGAGGAGGTTATGTGTACGGCTCCTTTACCTACACACTGGGGATTTGACCTCTATCTCCACTCTCATTAATATGGGTGGCCTATTTGCTCTTATTAAAAGAAAAGGGGGAGATGTTGGGAGCCGCCCCCACATTCGCCGTCACAAGATGGCGCTGACATCCTGTGTTCTAAGTGGTAAACAAATAATCTGCGCATGTGCCAAGGGTATTTTACGACTACTTGTACTCTGCCTTTCCCGTGAACGTCAGCTCGGCCATGGGCTGCAGCCAATCAGGGAGTGATGCGTCCTAGGCGAAATATAACTCTCCTAAATAGGGAAGGGGTTTCGGTTTCGATATAGGGGTGGCTTTCGCTTTTGGGGCTGGGGGTTTGCGCTCCTAGCTCCTGAAGATGTAAGCAATAAAGTTTTGCCGCAGAAGATTCTGGTCTGTTGTGTTCTTCCTGGCCGGGCGTGAGAACGCTATTAAGACTTTTGTTGTCGAATTGTTCTGGCTAGGACTTAAAGTACTATATTGAGTAGGTCGAAAGATAGTTGACAGCCTTGTCTAGTCCCTAATTTTAGTGGGATTGCTTCCAAATTCTCACCATTTACTTTGATGTTGGCTACTGGTTTGTTGTAGATTGCATTTATCATGTTACATGTGAGCCATGAATTCCTTATTTTTCCAAGACTTTTATCAATAATGGGTGTTGGATTTTGTCAAATGGTTTCCCTGCATCTAATGAGATGATCACATGGTTTTTGTCTTTGAGTTTGTTTATATAGTGGATTACGTTGATGGATTTCCATATATTAAACCATCCCTGCATCCCTGGAATGAAACCTACTTGGTCAGGATGGATGATTGTTTTGATGTGTCCTTATATTCAGTTAGTGAGAATATTATTGAGTATTTTTGCATCAATATATATATAAGGGAAATTGGTCTGAAGTGCTGTATCTTTGTTGGGTCTTTCTGTGGTTTAGGTATCAGAGTAATTGTGGCTTCATAGAATGAATTGGGTAGAGTACCTTCTGTTTCTATTTTGTGGAATAGTTTGAGAAGAAATGGAATTAGATCTTCTTTGAAGGTCTGATAGAACTCTACACTAAACCCATCTGATCCTGGGTTTTTTTTTTTTTTTTTTTTTGGGAGACTATTAATGACTGCTTCTATTTCTTTAGGGGATATAGGACTGTTTACATCATTAATCTGACCCTAATTTAACTTTGGTTACTGGAATCTGTCTAGAAATTTGTCCATTTCATCCAGGTTTTCCAGTTTTGTTGAGTATAGCCTTTTGTAGAAGGATCTGATGGTGTTCTGGATTTCTTCAGGATCTGTTGTTATGTCTCCCTTTTCATTTATGATTTTGTTAATTAGGATGCTGTCCCTGTGCCCTCTAGTGAGTCTGGCTAAGGGTTTGCCTATCTTGTTGATTTTCTTAAAGAACCAGCTCCTCATTTGGTTGATTCTTTGAATAGTTCTTGTTTCCACTTTGTTGATTTTGCCCCTGAGTTTGATTATGTCCTGTCATCTACTCCTCTTGGGTGAATTTGCTTCCTTTTTTTCTAGAGCTTTTAGGTGTGTTATAAGCTGCTAGTATGTGCTCTCTCTAGTTTCTTTTTGGAGGGACTCATAGTTATGAGTTTTCCTCTTAGAAATCCTTTTATTGTGTCGCAAATGTTTGGGTATGTTGTGGCTTCATTTTCATTTAATTCTAAAAAGTCCTTAATTTCGTTATTTCTTCTTTACTAAGGTATCATTGAGGAGACTGTTGTTCAGTTTCCATGTGAAAGTGGGATTTCTATTATTTATGCTGTTATTGAAGATCAGCCTTAGTCCGTGGTGATATGTTATGATGCAAGGGATAATTTCAATATTTTTGTATCTGTTGAGGCTTGTTTTGTGACCAATTATGTGGTCGATTTTGGAGAAGGTACCATGAGGTGCTGAGAAGAAGATATATCCTTTTGTTTTAGGATAAAATGTTCTGTAGATATCTGGTATATCCATTTGTTTCATAACTTCTGTTAGTTTCACTGTGTCCCTGTTTAGTTTCTGTTTCCATGATCTGTTCATTGATGAAAGTGGTGTGTTGAAGTCTCCCACTATTATTATGTCAGGTGCAATGTGTGCTTTGAGCTTTACTAAAGTTTCTTTAATGAATGTGGCTGCTCTTGCATTTGGAGCATAGATATTCAGAATTGAGAGTTCCTCTTGGAAGATTTTACCTTTGATGAGTATGAAGTGCCCCTCCTTGTCTTTTTTGGTGAGTTTGGGATGGAAGTCGATTTTATTCAATATTAGAATGGCTACTCCAGCTTGTTTCTTCAGACCATTTGCTTGGAAAATTGTTTTCTAGCCTTTCACTCTGAGGTAGTGTCTGTCTTTTTCCCTGAGATGTGTTTCCTGTAAGCAGCAAAATGTTGGGTCCTGTTTGTGTAGCCAGTCTGTTAGTCTATGTCTTTTATTGGGGGAATTGAGTCCATTGATATTAAGATATATTAATGAAAAGTAATTGTCACTTCCTATTATTTCTGTTGTTAGAGTTGGCATTATGTTCTTGTGGCTATCTTCTTTTAGTTTGGTTGAAGGATTACTTTCTTGCTTTTTTCTAGGATGTACTTTCTGTCCTTGTTTTTTGTTTGTTTGTTTGTTTGTTTGTTTTTTGTTTTTTGCTTTTTTTGTTATTATCCTTTGAAGGGCTGAATTCATAGAAAGATATTGTGTGAATTTGTTTTTTGTCATGGAATACTTTGATTTCTCCATCTATGGTAACTGAGAGTTTTGTTGGGTATAGTAGCCTGGGCTGGCATTTCTGTTCTCTTCGTGTCTGTGTAACATCTTGTCCAGGATCTTCTGGCTTTCATAGTCTCTGATGAAAAGTCTGGAGAAATTCTAATAGGCCTGCCTTTATATGTTACTTGACCTTTTCCCCTTACTGCTTTTCATATTCTAACTTTATTTAGTGCAGTTGTTGTTCTGATTATTATGTGTTGGGAGGAATTTCTTTTCTGGTCCACTCTATTTGGAGTTTTGTAGGCTTCTTGTATATTCATGGGTATCTCTTTCTTTAGGTTTGGGAAGTTTTCTTCTATAATTTTGCTGAAGATATTTGCTGACCCTTTAAGTTGAAAATCTTCATTCTCATCTACTCCTGTTATCCGTAGGTTTGGTCTTCTCATTGTGTCCTGGATTTCCTGGATATTTTGAGTTAGGATCTTTTGTCATTTTGCATTTTCTTTGATTGTTGTGCCTATGTTCTCTATGGGATCTTCTGCACCTGAGATTCTCTCTTCCATCTCTTGTATTCTGTTGCTGATGCACCCATCTATGTTTCCAGATCTTTTTTCCCTAGGGTTTCTATCTCCAGTGTTGCCTCACTTTGGGTTTTCTTTATTGTATCTACTTCCCCTTTTGGGTCTAGTATGGTTTTGTTCATTTCCATCACCTGTTTGGTTGTGTTTTCCTGTTTTTCTTTAAGGACTTTAACTCTTTAGCTTTGTTCTCCTGTATTTCTTTAAGTGAGTTATTAAAGTCCTTCCTGATGTCCTCTGCCATCATCATGAGATATGCTTTTAAATCTGGGTCTAGCTTTTCCGGTGTGTTGGGGTATCCAGGACTGGCTGAGGTGGGAGTGCTGGGTTCTGATGATGGTGAGTGGTCTTGGTTTCTGTTAGTAAGATTCTTACGTTTGCCTTTCGCCATCTGGTAATCTCTGGAGTTAGTTGTTATAGTTGTCTCTGGTTGAAGCTTGTTCCTCCTGTGATTCTGTTAGCCTCTGTCAGCTGACCTGGGAGACTAGCTCTCTCCTGAGTTTCAGTGGTCAGAGTACTCTCTGCAGGCAAGCTCTCCTCTTGCAGGGAAGGTGCACAGATATCTGGCATTCGGACCTGCCTCCTGGCAGAAGATGAAGGCCTGAAACAGGGCCTGTCCCAGAAGGTGTGTAGCTCTGTAGTCCGCACTCTCACCTGCATAGACTAGTCCCTGAGGGATCTGGGAACCAAGATGGCTCTCCCAGGTGCTCCGGCAAAGCCCTCCCAGGCAGGGCAGACACCTGTCCTCTTGCAGGGAAGGTATTGGATGTCTGGAGCCTGAAATGGGGTCTGCCCCAGAAGCTGTGTCACTTCTGCCTGTCCCAGAAGCTGTGTAGCTTCTGTAGTCTGCACTCTCACCTGAGCAGACTAGTCTTTAGGGATCCGGGAACCAAGATCCATCCCTTAGTTTCTTAGTCATCCCCAAGATCTAAACAACTTTAAAAGTCCCATAGTCTTTACATATTAAAAGTTCAATCCTTTAAAATATACAATATTTACTGGCTGGTTTTGTGTCAACTTGACACAGCAGGAGTTATCACAGAGAACAGAGCTTCAGTTGAGGAAATGCCTCCATGAGATACAACTGTAAGGCATTTTCTCAATTAGTGATCAAGGGGGAAAGGCCCCTTGTGGGTGGGACCATCTCTGGGCTGGTAGTCTTGGTTCTATAAGAGAGCAGGCTGAGCAAGCCAGGGGAAACAAGCCAGTAAGGAACATCCCTCCATGACCTCTGCATCATTTTCTGCTTCCTGACCTGCTAGAGTTCCAGTCCTGACTTCCTTGGTGATGAACAGTAATGTGGAAGTGTAAGCTGAATAAACGCTTTCCTCCCCAACTTGTTTCTTGGTCATGATGTTTGTGCAGAACAGAAACCCCGACTGAGACACAATATCTTTTAAAATCCAAAGTACTTCCTTCAAGAGCAAAAAATACCAGGGCACAGTCACAATCAAAAGCAAAATTTAATCTCCAATTGTCCAGTGTCTGGGATCCAACTCACGATCTTCTGGGCTCCTCCAAGGGCTTAGGTCACTTCTTCAGCCTTGCCCTTCTAGGCTCCAGCCGCCTGTACTCCACTGCTGCTGGTCTTGGTGGTCATCTCATGGTCCTAGAATCTCCAAAACACTGCATGATCTCTTCAGTCCTGGGGCGTCTTTTGCAACTGAGGCTGCACCTCACCAATGGCCTTCCATGGCCTCTCATGGTGCCAAGGCTCAGCTGCTTTGCGTGACCACTTCATTCCTTCAAAACCAGTACCACCTGAGTGACTCTTACACATTACTAAGTCCAGGTTCAGCACGAGGTACAACCTTGGCTATTTCTGGAACACAACCTCTGTGCTTTCAGAAAACACTTCCCAGAAGATGTCACCTCAACGATGCTGGTCTCTTCTTAATCACTGCTAATTTCTTAGCTCCAGCTAACCAGCATCAATAGTCCCAGTAATGCAAAATTTTTGCTTTAGTAGTTCTGGTATCTTGTTAATCACAGCTGATTCTTCAGCCGCAGCTAACCAGAACCACAGAATCTTCATAATGGTCCTGAAAAGAGTAACAATGGTCCTGAAAAGAGTCTTTAACTTTCCCTCTGAAATTTCACAAGCCAGGCCTCCATCGTCTGCACTGTTCTCATCATTATCTAACATCCCACAGAGCTGTTAACACGGAATGCATCTTCTGGCCTGAAGCTCCAAAGTCTGTCCTGGTCCTCCCACACAACCAGGCTGTCACAGGCATAGTCGTCCCCACAGGGCCAGGCTGTCATGGGGATGAAGACCCCACTGTGCTGGTACCCGTCTGTCTTAGCGTCTGTCTTACCTGCTGAGCCACCGACCGTTCGTCCATCCAGCCTCTCCCTCTCCCCCTCCCCCCAACCCCACCCCACCCCACCCCACCTCACTCCACCCCAGGTTCATTTTTAAGGCAGAGCTGTGAGGATCAGCAAAGGGCTACTTTCAGCGGACGCACGCGTCGTCCTGCAGGGGGCACCAACCCCGGGACTCGGATCAGGAAAGGTCACGTGACGCGGTGGCCAGGATGGCGGCAACAGCAGCTTCACTGCAGCACAGGACAAATTCTGCGCCTCTGCCCCGCCCCCTGCGTCTCCGCTGCGCGCGCGCCCCCGCATTAACAAAAACGGAAACGGAAATAAGGCGGCCTGTGAGGCATCCCCGGCCTATCCTGACCCTGCGGTCACTATGGAGGGGGCGGTGTGCAAAGCTCTGTGCGCGTGGGCCGGGTGGGGCGGCCTCCTAAGCACAGCTGTGACGTCCGCTGTGAGCTCTGCTCTCACAGAGTGTGTGGGGGGGGGGGGGGATGAAGACAGGGCAGGGTCCGCTCACAAGTTAAGTTCCGTGGGTCTCAATGGGATGCCTTCAGGCATGAGGCAGAGCTGAGGCAGGAGGATGGCAGGTAGTGAACAACCGCTACAAAGCAGGGGTATGATGGCAGCTGTCAGTGACTGCGGGTGTGAGTGAGGCAGGGGGATTCCCGTGAGTAACGAAAGAGCTGAGGCAGGGGGATGACTGCGAGTACAGTTGCAACGGATGACAGGAGAGCGACTTCCTGTCTGCGGCAGGACGTCACGCCCGCTCGCCCGTGACTGACGGGAACGACTTCCAGTTTCATTTTTTTTTTTTAATAAACGAACGCGATGACGCGGCCGGCGTGGCCGTGGCCGCCCATCACCCGCAATCGCGGTCATCCTCCCGCCTCAGCTCCGTCCATCCCTCCCGCGTGACTCCCGAGGCCCCGCCCCGCCCCCACTATCTCAGGAAGTTGCTCAATCTCGGGACCATGGGCGCGGTCGGGGCGGGGCGGGGCCTCTGGGGTCACGGGCAGGGTCGCAGTCCTCTGCCCTGTAAGCAGTTCCGACCCCCAGACCCCCGAGGACAGGAACGGACGCCGCCAGCGCCGTGGGCGCCACTCAGGTCCGGTCCGCGGGGTGGGCGGGGGTGGGCGGGGTCAGGGGGCGGGGCCTCGGCGGTCATCCCCCTGCCTCCGTCCTTCCTTCTGCTCACTGCCATCATTCCTGGCCTCAGATCCTCACTCACAGGCATTCCCCAGCCGTCGCTCCCTCCCTCTCTGCTTTTCTGTGTCCATCGTGATTATCCCCCTGCCTCAGAAACTAACTCGTGGTCATCCCCCTGCCTCACACTGTTTACTCGCGGGCGTCTCCCTGACTCCGTCCCTCCTTCCGCTCACTTGCCAGCATCCTCCAGCCTCCGTTTCTGCTTCCGGTCACCGCTGCCATCCCTCTGCCTTGTCATCTGCACTGATGGACATGCTCCTGCCTCATGCTGTTCACTCCTGGGCATACCCATACCCCTGCCTCGCGATGTGACACTGGGGACAGTGAAGCTGAGGCAGGGGGATAACCGCGAGTGAGCAGCTGAGGCAGGGGAATGACCGCAATGGACCATGACAGGAACCAGAAGCATCGTGAAGGGGTCGGGATCAGGAGGTGGAGTCCGCTTGCGCCCCGGCCCCGCCCCTCACGCCCCGGCCCCGCCCCCAGGCCTCCGAGGCTCCAGCCCCGCCCTCCTATCATGGCCGCCAACCTGTGGCTCATCCTGGGGCTCCTGGCATCCCACTCTTCAGATCTGGGTAGGTGTCTTCATGGGGCAGGGCCTATGCTCGGGCCACGCCCCCCACTTCCTGTCGGTCGGGGCCCCACCCCCGGGTGTCTCACAAGACTCAGGCCCAGCCCCCTGGCGAAGGATGGTGTCACCTGTCAGTCACCCAATGCCCCATCCACCCGGTTCCTGTCCTGTTCTGTGACTTCATCCAGGTGTCAATCAGAGCTCTGGTCCCACCCCTTTGCTTCCTCTCCCAAACCTTACTTCCTGTCACGAAGGATGATGTCATTCTCACCCCCAGATGTCAATCAAAACCCAAATCCCGCCCCCTAAGCTCTTCCCTTCTTGTTGGCCTGTCCCAGCTCCGGGTGTCAATCTCAGCTCAAGCCCTGCCCACTAACTTCCTGTCATGGCGAATGAAGTCATCTCTGCACCCCCCCTTGTCAATCAAGGCTCAGGCCACGCCCACTGATGGTGGATGCCATCATCATCCTGGTCGAAGACATCACTAAGAGAGGCCCCGCCCCATCGCTTTCTGTCATAGGGGACCAATGATGTCACCTAGGGACATGTCACTTGCCTCTCATGTCATCTGGGTGTCAATCAAAGCCTAAGTCCCGCCCACTTCCTTTCTTTTCCACCCCCTCACTTCCTGTCACGGAGAATGGTGTCAATCAAAGCCCAGGCACCTCCCACAACTGTGGATGATGTCACCTGTCACTCAAGCCCCACCCCACCTCCCCTTGACAACAGCTGCGGTCCGTGAGGCTCCACCCACTGCTGTGACCACGCCCATCCAGAACCTGCATATCGACCCCGCCCACTACACACTGAGCTGGGACCCCGCCCCCGGCGCTGACATCACGACAGGGGCTTTTTGCAGGAAGGGCAGGGACATCTTTGTCTGGGTGAGGGGCAAGCCCTGGTTGGTGGGCGGAGTTGGCTGTCAGTCATCCAGGGTGTGGGGCTTGGGTGGGTAGGGATCTCCACACTGTCCGTCATCCTGGCCATGCCCACTTTCTGCTGTGAGTCACTCTAGGCCCCACCCACCAGTCACTTCCTGCCACGCCCACCAGCATTCCATGCCTTGCCATGCCCACTTCCAGTCTTATTCCTGCCCCCAGCACAAACTTCTCACCATGCCAATCATTCCAGACTCCGCCCCTACCACCCATCCGGCCCTGCCCTCTGCTTCCTCTTCTGCCTGTCAGTCACTTCAGGCTCTGCCCAGTCACTTCTTGTGCAAATTTATGCAGAGATGAGCAGGGGGAGAAAACCTATGATGTCATCTGGGTGTATGCAAATTTGGTCCAGCAGAGCTGAGACTTCAGGACCCACCCACCCCAGGTGGAGTTAGGCAAATTTATGAAGGCTAGAACATGATGTCATCTGGGTTTATGCAAATAAACTCAGATGGAACCATGATGTTATGCAAATCCATGCAGATTTATGCAAAGCCCATGATCAGGGCCTGTGGATATTTATTCAAATGAAATTCAAATTTATGCAAGTTCATACAAATTAATGCAAATTAGTGCTGGCCCTACCACTCACCCCAAGTATGGGTGACCCCTGCTGACGCCGACATGCAGGTTGACCCCAGGTGACCCCGCCCCTCACACTGACCCTGCCCTGCCCCCTGACCTCTGTGACCCCGCAGGCTGACCCCGGGCTTGCCCGCTGCTCATTCCAGTCGCTCTCCCTCTGCCATGTGACCAACTTCACCGTCTTCCTGGGGAAGGACAGGGCTGTGGCAGGATCCATCCAGTTCCCCCCAGATGATGGTGGGTGAGGCCCCGCCTCCGTGACCCCCACGTGACCCATGACACCTGGGTTGGCCCCCCCAAGAACCAACTGTGACCCCTAACCCTAGCTGTGACCCTATGATGCCAGGTGTGACCTCTGATCCCATGTGTGACCAGGGGTCCTACCCTGGCCCCAGCCCATGACCCTTGACCCCAGGGTGCGACCCCTGCTCCCAAATCTTACACCTGACCCCAACATGGGACCCCAACCCCGTGTGTGACCCCTGACCCTGTCCCCTCCATCATGACCGCAGTGACCCCATCCCAACCCCCACAGATGGCGACCACGAGGCCGCAGCCCAGGACCTGCGCTGCTGGGTGCATGAGGGGCAGCTGAGCTGCCAATGGGAGCGGGGTCCGAAAGCAACGGGTGACGTGCACTACCGGATGTTCTGGCGTGATGTGCGGTGGGTGTTAGGGGTCACGGGGGTCAAGGGTGGGGTCGGGAGGTCACTTCTTGTCCTCACTTCCTGTTCTGTGAGGCCTCTGACGTCACTTCCTGTTCTCACTTCCCAGGTGGTGCAGGGTTGGGGAGGTGTTCTGGCCACATCTTGGGTGGGCGGGGCCATGGCTTAAAAGGGCAGGGTCGTGAGGTCACCTTTGATGATGTCACTTCCTGTGTTCATTTCCAGGTGGGCAGGGCCTCTTGTGTCACTTCCTGTCCTTATTTTTCGGGAGGCGGAGCCTATGACATCACTTCCTGTGCTCTAGTCTTTTTGGTTGGAGCCTCAGATCATTTCTGAATGAGCATGGTCTATGACATCACTTTCTTACTGACTTCATGTTCTCCATGGCCTCTGAGGTCACTTCCTGTCCTTACTTCCTGTTGGGGGTCTTTATGGAGCTGTGACATCATTTCCTGTACTTTTTTTCCCCTGGTAGGTGGAGCCTCTCCAAGAACTGATGACATCACTTCCTGTGCTTGCTTCCTCTTTGGGGCTTAATGTCACTTCCTGTCATCATATTTCGGTGGGCGTGGCCTCTGGGTGTGACTTCACTTCCTGTGTCACTTCCTGTGCCCGCCTCTGGGCCTCTGACTTCTCTTCCCGACCCCTGTCCCTGCCACCAGGCTCGGTCCTGCCCACAACCGCGAGTGTCCACACTACCACAGCCTTGATGTCAACACCGCTGGCCCCGCCCCTCATGGTGGCCATGAAGGCTGCACCCTTGACCTCGACACTGTCCTTGGCTCCACCCCCAACAGCCCTGACCTTGTCCCCCAGGTCACCATCACCGTCAACGGCAGTGGCCGCGCTGGCCCCGTGCCCTGCATGGACAACACTGTGGACCTGCAGCGCGCAGGTGAGGGCCTACTGTACATGTGCTGGGGGGACCTGGAACGGGTGGGCCCACTGAGTGCCCGGGGCTCAGTCAGGCCTACTATGCACCCATTGAACCCGCTGTGCACCTGGCCCAGCCTCCTGCATGGGGTTGTGGGTAAACTCAGTGTGCACGCAGACAACATGCTTGCAGGGAGCATGGTTGGACCCACTGTGTGCAGCGCAGCGCCCCATACAAGCCTTGGTAACAACTGGATCTACGCTGTCTGTGGGTTGTGTTCAGGGCACAGGTAGACTTACTGTGCACAACAGTGGATCTAGTGTGTGCACCCAGCATCCCTTCATGCTTGGGGTGGCAGGCAGATGCACTATGCACTAACATGCGTCGCCCTACTGTGTGCACACCCTGCCCTGACTGCCCAACCCTGGTCCCCGCCCCCAGAGGTCCTGGCCCCGCCCACGTTGACAGTGGAGTGCAACGGCTCTGAGGCCCATGCCCGATGGGTCGCGCGGAACAGATTCCACCATGGCCTCCTTGGGTACACCCTGCAGGTCAACCAGGTGCGGGGTGAAGCAGAGGGGATGACCGCGGGAGTGAGGCAGGGGAATGACCACAAGTGAGTGTGAGTGTGAGTCAGGGGGATGACCGCAAGTGTTCGATGCTAAGCCCTGCCCTCTTCCCCTGCCCCCAGAGCTCCCGCTCAGAGCCACAGGAATACAATGTGAGTTGGGGTCTGTGGTGGGCGGGGCTTGTGGTATGGGTGTGGCAGTGGCAATGACATCACAGAGGCCCTGCCCACCCAGGTCTCCATCCCCCACTTCTGGGTCCCCAACGCTGGTGCCATCTCCTTCCGGGTCAAGTCGAGGTCAGAGGTTTACCCTCGGAAGCTCAGCAGCTGGAGCGAAGCCTGGGGCCTCGGTGAGTGGGTAGGGCGGGGCCTGGCTGTCAGTCATTTCTGGCCCTGCCCACCTGAGCTAAGCCCTGCCCACTCAAGCTAAGCCCCGCCAATCCTGAGCTAAGCCTTGCCCAACATTGATGTCACACTAAAGCCCCACCCACAGTGAGGCTGAGCCACTCCCCCACAGGAAGTCCTAACCCAACCCGGGGGTCACATGTGCAGGGGGCCTGGGCGCCCAATTTCCCTACGCCATGTCCAGCATTGACCAAAGCCCCACCCAAGGTGACCTAAGCCACACCCACTGGTGATGCAATGCAAAAGCCCCACCCATAGGAAATCTAACCTGGTCCCTCCCACTTGAGCTCAGCCCACCCACCTGTTACTTGGTCCCGCCTTCTTGAAACTGGCCACACCCATCCTCAGGTTCAGCTCTACCTTTGGGTCAGGCCATGCCCACCACTTCCTGTCCTGCCAGTCACTTCCAGTTCTCCCTGTTATCCCACTTCCTGTCCCCACTTCCAGTCCTGCCCATCACTTTCTGTTTCCCCGATGACATCACTTTCCTTTCCACTGACCATGCCTGCCACTTCCTGTCCCGTCCATCACTTTCTGCTTCCACTGATGACATCACTTACTTCCTTTTCTGACCACACCCATCACTTCCCATTTCCACTTTCTGCCCCGCCCATCACTTTTTGTTTCCTGAGTGACATTATTTCCTGCTTCCCCTGTGATGTCACTTCCTATCCACTGACCCTGCCCCTTCCCGCAGTCTGCCCCCCAGAGGTGATGCCTGTGAAGACAGCCTTGGTGACTTCAGTGGCTACGGTGCTGGGGGCAGGGCTCGTGGCAGCTGGGCTCCTGCTGTGGTGGAGGTAATGTTAATGATGTCATCGTGGAGGCGGAGCCTGCACTGTGCATGGCCATGCCCTTCTGCTTCCTGTTAACCCAGGGTCTGACTGATTTGCAAAATTATGCAAAGTAACCTGGGATTATGCAAATGAGGGATGGTGATTTTACTACCTCCCCACTGTGAGTAACAGTTCTGGGCTTTTCAAAATTTATGCAAATTCTTGCAAATTTTAGAAAGTGAAAATTATGTTGTCATGCAGATTTATTCAAATTTATGCAAAAACCGCTCTGCCTAGGCTATATCATAAAACGTATGCAAATCTATGCTAAGGAGACTGAGAGCTCACAAATTTATGCAAATTTATTCCAGTGAAAGTGATGTCATATGGCCATATGCAAATTCATTCTGGGAGCAGCCAGTTATGTCAATTTATGCAAATCAGTACATTTTCATTCAAATATATTCAGACATATGCAAATGGGATTTGCCAAAACTATGATATTATGCAAACTTTTGCAAATTTATGTAAATTTCTGACAGTGGTGGAAGTTGTGAAGTCATGTGAATTTATGCAAATTCAGCTATGAGGTCATGTACTTTTATACAAATTTGCCTGGAGGAAACCAAGGCCACTATGCATGCAAATGTATGCAAGTGATTGCAGACACGTTTTACTTAAACCATGACATCATGTGAATTTATGCAAATTTATGCTGATGCAAAACGTGATGTCATGCTAAATTATGCAAATTTTGGCTGACATAAGCTGACATCATTCCAGCTCATGCAAATGTGAAGACTGACATCACAGGAGCTTATGCAAATTGACCCCGGTGAAGCTGTGACATCACAAATTCAGTCAGGTCAAACTATTATGTCATGGAACATTCAACCGTGATATCATTTATGTAAATTCATGTAAATTCACGCTACAGAACCTATGAGGTCAGGCTAATGTATGCAAATGTGTGCTGACAGAGTGATTACGTCATGTGACCTCATACAAATGTGTGATGTCATCTTGGTTCATGCAAATTTGCTCATGCAATATTATTCAAATGTATTCATGACATAATGAAAGTTTATGCAAATTTTTCTGTTGAAAATGACATGCAAATCTTTGCAAATTTTTTCAAACCTACTCTACCTGGACTGTAATGTCATGCAAATGTTTCCAAATCTATGCAAATTTACTCCAGTGAAACTGACATCATACGGTTGTTTGCAAATTTATGCTGGAATCAGGCAGGCATGTAAATTTATGCAAACCAGGACATTAATCTGCCAAAACAATGACATCATGCAAACTTATACAAATTATTGTGGTCGTGGTGAAACTATGATATCATGTGAATTTATGCAAATTCTATGCTGTGAGAATGATGAGTTCATACAAATTTATGCGAAGTTTCTCAAACTTATGCAAATCGAAGCAGATAAAGCTATGGCATCATCCTGACCCATGCAAATTTGGGCAGAGGAAAACTGTGATGTCACAAGGACTTATGCAAACTTATTCAGATGAATCGATGAGGTCAGGCAAACATATGCAAATGTGTGCTGATGGAGTGATGACATCATGCTGACTCATGCAAATGTGTGAGGAGGAAAAATGTGATGTCACCCAAAATCAAGCAATTTTATTCAAATTTATGCAAATTTACACAACATACCCGCCTGCCCAGCACAACCAACGTTGTCATACAAATCTATGCAAACTCATACAATGTAAAACTAAAACATCACTCTGGTTCATGCAAATTTATGCAATTCTGTAAAGGAAAGCCTCAACATCAAGCGAGCTTATGCAAATTTACCCCAGTGAAATGAACATATAAGTTAATGCAAGTTCATGTTACTTGTACTATGAGGTCACTTGATGTTATGCAAATTGGTGTGGATGAAATCATGCAAATTTATGTTCACATCTCCCGCTGAGTTGGTTGACATGCAATTGTATACAAATTTGTGAACCCATGTCCTGCCTACACTGGCGTCATGCAAATTTATGCAAATGCATGCAGAGGAAAACCATGACACCATGCAAATTCACACCCAGATCTGCTAGCGGGGTAAATTTATGCAAATTTGTGTGGAAGGAAAATGGTGATGTCACCAGTGCTCATGCAAACTGGTTCTGGTGAAACCACAATATCATGCGGGCTTCATGCAGATTTATGCAGATTTGTTGATGCACCCATGACATCATGTCATGTCCCACCCTCGCGATGTGACTTACATCCCACTGCATGATGCCACCCCATGAGGGTTTGTGCAAATCAATGCAGTGTGGCTCTATGATGTCATTTGGCTCTATGCAAATTTATTCAGATGAAGGTATGACATCATGAAAACATGCAAATTTGTACTGAGAAAACCTTGATCTCATGCAAATTCATTCCTTCCAATGACACTGAAATGCAAATTTATGCAAATTCACGTTACAGGGTTTATGAGGAATTTATGCAAATTTGAGCAAATGGAAGCCAAGTCACTATGCAAGTTTATTCAAATTTATGCATAACTTCCCAAACATGGGATGTGATGCAAATTTATGTAAATTTATTTCAGTGAAACTGACCTCACAGGTTGTATGCAAATTTATGCCCAGGTCAGTCAGTGACGTAGTTATTTTATGCAAATTTAGGATGATCAGGTTTATGATATCATGTAAATGTATGCAAATTCACATAGAGTAAAACCATGACATCATCCGGGTTCATTCAAATGTATTTAAGTTTAGTAATGACGTCACGTGAGTTTATGCAAATTTATTCCAATGAAACCGACATGAAAATTTATGCACATTACTGGTCAGAGGATATCGAGGCTGTGGGGGCTCATGCAAATTTATGCAAATTTATGCAAATTGCTGCCCCAAACCTATGGTGGGATGCAAATTTATGTACATTTATGTAAATTGATTCATTTCTGGTGACATCGTTGCCTGCCCAACCCAGGTGACTGATGCCTCTACCCCTGTCCCTGCCCCTCTCTCTGTCCCCACAGGAAGTCGCTGCTCTACCGCCTGTGCCCACCCATTCCACGCCTGCGCCTGCCCTTGGCAGGGGAGATGGTGAGGGGGCAGTGCCTGGCATGTGGGGGCAGTGCCCAGGGTGTGGGGGTGGGCCCGGGGGTGGGGCATCAGGGGAGGGATCTGGGCCTCAGAGGGGACAGGAAGTGACACTGGGGGTCAGGAAATGACTGTGGAAGAGGAAGTGACCACAGAGGGACAGGAAGTGACTTTGAGGGGACAGGAAGAGATGTCATTGATACATGAAGTAACTCTGGTGGGACAGAAAGTGACCATGGGGGGACAGGAAGTAACACTAGGTGGAATGACTGACAGGTGGGCGTATCCCCTCTCTGCAGGTCGTGTGGGAACCAGCTCTTGAAGACTGCGAGGTGACGCCTGTGACAGACGCCTGAGAACTGTGTGGGGGCTGGGGCATAGGGAGCGGTGGGCGGGGTCAATAAAGTGCGTGGATTCCTGGGACTTCCTGTGCTGCTATCAGTCATGCTCATCTGGCCCCACCCCAGCTCTGCCCCCACCCAGAAGTCCTCACCATGACCATGACTGACAGGAAGAGGCAGGGCTTCGACAGGAAGTGGGGCTCTGAAGGAAAACCAAGGGAGGAAGTCCTGCCCACCACATGGCACGTGGACCCAGTGACCCCTGCCCAAGGGTGGCCCAGACAGGAGCTGAGACAGAGGGATTGCCAGGGTCAGTCGGGGGTCGTTCTGGGATCAAAGGTTGAATGTAATGTCAGACATCTTTATTTGCCCCACAGCGGTCATCTTGGGGGTAGGTGGAAAGGGGACGGGGCCTGGAGGTCAGAGTTCAACTGCAAGTGTACGGTAGGTCAATGATGTCACATCCTGTTGCCACAGCACTTCCTGATCTGGCAAGATCCATGAAACACATTGTTTGTCAAATAGGCACCTTTTTCACTAAAATAATTAAGTAACCATTATATTCAGTAAAAATAAATCAGCTTAATTTTGTTTGTTTGTAGCAGAGCTACATAGACTGTTTATAGATGAAGCTCGGGTTCCTTCTGGTCCACTGTGCTTTACTTCAGTTTCAAACACAGCAGACAGCTGCACCGTCCTCAGAGGAGGTACTACTTCTAGGTGTTGTAACAGGCCTAGGATCTTAGGAGTACAGGATTACAGGATCCCAGGAACTTGGTCACACCAGGATCTCAGGATCTCAGAGGAAGCTTGACTGCCAAGAACTCTGACATACACAGGTTCTCAGCATAACAGGATCACAAAGAAAGAAGGACTCTGAGAAGTTCTGAGTCAACTGGGGTTATAGGAAGAACAGGCTCCAGACAGATATAGCAAGGGCAGGGAGTACTTGAGATAATCAGAAGGTGAGAGGCAAGCATAAGAACAACAAAAACCAAGCTACTTGTCATCATCAGAACCAAACTCTCCCACCATAGCAAGTCCTGGATAAACCATCACACCAAAAAAGCAAGTCGTGGATCTAAAGTCACTTCTCATGGTGATGATGGAGGAAATTAATAAGGAAATAACTCCCTTAAAGAAATACAGGAGTACACATCTAATCAGGTGAAAGAACTGAACAAAACCAACCAGGACCTAAAAAGGGAAGTAGAAACTATGAAGAAACCACAAAGGGAGAGAACTCTGGAGATAGAAACCCTAGGAAAGAAATCAGGAACCATAGATACGAGCATCAGCAACAGAATACAAGAGATGGAAGACAGAATCTCAGGTGAAGAAGATTCCATAGAGAACATGGGCACAACAATCAAAGAAAATGCAAAATGTAAAAAGATTCTAACACAAAACATCCAGGATCCAGGAAAAAATGAAAAGACTAAACCTAAGGATAACAGGTATAGATGAGAATGAAGATTTTCAACTTACAGGGCCAGCAAATATCTTCAACAAAATTAGAAGAAAACTACCCAAACCTAAAGAAAGAGATACCCATGAACATACAAGAAGCCTACAGAACTCCAAATAGATTGGACCAGAAAAGAAATTCCTCCTGACACATAATAATCAGAACAACAAATGCACTAAATAAAGTTAGAATATTAAAAGCAGTAAGGGCAAAAGGTCAAGCAAATTCTAAAGGCAGGCCTATTAGAATTTCTCCAGACTTCTCACCAGAGACTATGAAAGCCAGAAGATCCTGGGCAGATGTTATACAGACCCTAAGAGAACACAAATGCCAGCCCAGGCTACTATACCTAGCCAAACTTTCAATTACCATAGATGGAGAAACCAAAGTATTTCACGACAAAACCAAATTCACACAATATCTTTCCACGAATCCAGCTCTTCAAAGTATAATAAAGGGAAAACACCAGCACAAGGATGGAAACTACACCCTAGAAAAAACAAGAGAGTAATCCAACAAACCTAAAAGAAGACAGCCACAAGAACAGAATCCCAATTTTAACAACAAAAATAACAGGAAGCAACAATTAGTTTTCCTTAATATCTCTTAAAATCAGTGGACTCAATTCCCCCAATAAAAAAGATAAACTAACAGACTGGCTACACAATAGGACCCAACATTTTGCTGTTTACAGGAAACCCATCGCAGGGAAAAAAACAGACACTACCTCAGAGTGAAGGGCTAGAAAACAATTTTCCAAGCAAATGGTCTGAAGAAACAAGCTGAAGTAGCCGTTCTAATATCGAATAAAACTGACTTCCAACCCAAAGTTATCAAAAAAGACAAGGAGGGACACTTCATACTCATCAAAGGTAAAATCCTCCAAGAGGAACTCTCAATTCTAAATATTTATGCTCCAAATGCAAGGGCAGCCACATTCATTAAAGAAACTTTAGTAAAGCTCAAAGCACACATTGTGCCTCACAGTAATTATGGGAGACTTCAAAACCCCACTCTCACCAATGGACAGATCCTGGAAACAGAAACTAAACAGAGACACAGTGAAAGTAACAGAAGTTATGAAACAAATGGATTTAACAGATATCTACAGAATATTTTATCCTAAGGCAAAAGGATATACCTTCTTCTCAGAACCTCATGATACCTCCTCCAAAACTGACCATATAATTAGTCACAAAACAGGCCTCAACAGATACAAAAGTATTGAAATTATCCCATACATCCTATCAGATCACCATGGACTAAGGCTGATCTTCAATAACAGCATAAATAATAGAAATCCAACTTTAACATGGATGCTAAACAACACTCTCCTCAATGATACCTTGGTAAGGACGAAATAAAGAAATTAAAGACTTTTTAGAGTTTAATGAAAATGAAGCCACAACATACCCAAACTTATGGGACACAATAAAAGCATTCCTAAGAGGAAAATGCTTAGACCTCAGTGCCTCCAAATAGAAACTAAAGAGAGCATACACCAGCAGCCTGATTGCCAACTAGAATCTCTGGAACATAAGGAAGCAAATCCACCCAAGAGGAGTAGACGCCAAGAAATAATGAAACTCAGGGCTGAAATCAACCAAGTGGAAACAAAAAGAACTATTCAAAGAATCAACCAAACCATGAGCTGGTTCTTTGAGAAAAATCAACAAGATAGATAAACCCTTAGCCAGACTAACTAGAGGGCACAGGGACAGTATCCTAATTAACAAAATCAAAAATGAAAAGGGAGACATAACAACAGAATCTGAGGAAATCCAAAACATCATTAGATCTGAGTACAAAAGAATCCTCAACAAAACTTGAAAACCTGGAAAAAATGGACAATTTCCTAGACAGATATCAGGTACCAAAGTTAAATCAGGATCAGATTAAGGATCTAAGCAGTCCCATTTCTCCTAAAGAAATAGAATCTGTCATTAATAGTCTCCCAACCAAAAAAAAAAAAAAAAAAAAAAAAAAAAAAGCCCAGGACCAGATGAGTTTAGTGCAGAGTTCTATCAACCTTCAAAGAAGAACTAATTCCAATTCTCAAGCTATTCCACAAAATAGAAACAAAAGTTACTCTACCCAATTCATTCTACGAAGCCACAGTTGCTCTGATACCTAAACCACACAAAGATGCAACAAAGAAAGAGAACTTCAGATTAATTTCCTTATGAATAGCAATGCAAAAATACTCAATAATATCCCTGCAAACCAAATGCAAGAACACATCAAAATGATCATGACCAAGTAGGCTTCATCTCAGGGATGCAGGGATGGTTTAATATATGGGAATCCATCAACGCAATCCACTATATAAACAAACTCAAAGACAAAAATCACATGATCATCTCATTAGATGCTGAGAAAGCATTTGAGAAAGTCCCACATCCGTTCGTGATAAAAGTCATGGATATGTCAGGAATTCAAGGCCCATACCTAAAGATAATAAAAGCAATATACAGCAAACCAGTAGCCAACATTAAAGTAAATGGAGAGAAGCTGGAATAATTCTCACTAAAATCAGACACTAGACAAGGCTGCACACTTTGTCCCTACCTATTCAATATAGTACTTTAAGTCCTAGCCAGAACAATCAGACAACAAAAGGAGATCAAGGGGATACAAATTGGAGAAGATGAAGTCAAAATATCACTATTTGCTGATGATATGATAGTATATATAAGTGACACTAAACATTCCACCAGAGAACTCCAAAACCTGATAAACAGCTACAGTGCAGTAGCTGGATATAAAATTAACTCAAACAAATCAGTTGCCTTATACAGAAAGAATAAAGAGGATGAGAAAGAAATTAGGGAAACAACACCCTTCACAATAGTCACAAATAATATAAAATACCTTGGTGTGACTCTAACTAAGGAAGTAAAAGATCTGTATGATAAGAACTTCTAGTCTCTGAAGAAAGAAAATTAAGAAGATCTCAGAAGATAGAAAGATCTCCCATGCTCATGAATTGGCAGGATTAATATAGTCAAAATGGCTATTCTGCCGAAAGCAATTTATAGATTCAATGCAATCCCCATCAAAATTACACCTCAATTCTTCAACAAATTGGAAAGGGAAATTTGCAAATTCATCTGGAATAACAAAAAAACCTAGAATAACAAAAATTATTCTCAACAGTAAAAGAACCTCTGGGGGAATCACAATGCCTGACCTCAAGCTGTACTACAGAGCAATTGTGATAAAAACTGCCTGGTACTTGTACAGGGACAGACATGTAGATCAACGGAGTAGAATTGAAGACCCAGAAATGAATCCACACACCTATGGTCGCTTGATCTTTAACAGAGGAGCTAAAACCATCCAGTGGAAAAAAGACAATAATTTCCAGTAATGGTGCTGGCACAACTGGAGGTTATCATGTAGAAGAATGTGAATTGATCCATTCCTATCTCCTTGTACAAAGCTGAAGTCTAAGTGGATCAAAGACCTCCACATAAAACCAGAGACACTGAAATTTATAGAGGAGAAAGTGGGGGGAAAGCCTCAAAGATATGGGAACAGGGGAAAAATTCCTGAGCAGAACAGCAATGGCCTGTGCTGCAAGATCAAGAATTGACAAATGGGACCTCATAAAGTTGTAATGCTTCTGTAAGGCAAAGGTCACTGTCAATAAGACAAAAAGGCCACCAACAGATTGGGAAAAGATTTTTACCAATCCTAAATCTGAAAGAGGGCTAATATCCAATATATACAAAGAGCTCAAGAAGCTGAACTCCAGAAATTCAAATAACCCCATTAAAAATGGGGATCAGAGTTAAACAAAGAATTCTCAACTGAGGAATACCAAGTGGCTGAGAAGCACTTGAAAAAATGTTCAACATTCTTAATCATCAGGGAAATGCAAATCAAAACAACCCTGAGATTCCACCACACACCATTCAGAATGGCTAAGATAAAAAATTCAGGTGGCTGCAGCTGGCGAGGATGTGGAGAAAGAGGAACAATCCTCCATTGCTGGTGGGAGTGCAAGCTTGTACAACTACTCTAGAAATCAGTCTGTCCAAAGTTTGGAGCTGAGATGAAAGGATGGACCATGTAGAGACTGCCATAGCCAGGGATCCACCCCATAATCAGCATCCAAACACTGACACCATTGCATACACTAGCAAGATTTTATCGAAAGGACCCAGATGTAGCTGTCTCTTGTGAGACTATGCCGGAGCCTAGCAAACACAGAAGTGGATGCTCACAGTCAGCTAATGGATGGATCACAGGGCTCCCAATGGAGGAGCTAGAGAAAGAACCCAAGGAGCTAAAGGGATCTGCAACCCTATAGGTGGAACAACATTATGAACTAACCAGTACCCCGGAGCTCTTGACTCTAACTGCATATGTATCAAAAGATGGCCTAGTCGGCCATCACTGGAAAGAGAGGCCCATTGGACACGCAAACTTTATATGCCCCAGTACAGGGGAACGCCAGGGCCAAAAAGGGGGAGTGGGTGGGTAAGGGAGTGGGGGTGGGTGGGTATGGGGGACTTTTGGTATAGCATTGGAAATGTAAATGAGCTAAATACCTAATAAAAAATGGAAAAAAAAAGAATGGAAACAAATCAAATGCTTACTGATAGAGCATGTTAAAAAAAAAAAAAGAAAGAAATCAGTCTGTCGGTTCCTCAGAAAATTGGACATAGTACTACCAGAGGATCCAGCAATACCTCTCCTGGGCATATACCCAGAAGATGTTCCAACAGGTAAGAAGGACACATGCTCCACTATATTCATAGCAGCATTATTTATAATAGCCAGAAGTTGGAGAGAACCCAGATGTCTCTCAACAGAGGAATGGATACAGAAAATGTGGTACATTTACACAATGGAGTACTACTCAGCTATTAAAAAGAATGAATTTATGAAATTTCTAGGCAAATGGATGGACCTGGAGGGCATCATCCTGAGTGAGGTAACCCAATCACAAAAGAACTCACACTATATGTACTCACTGATAAGTGAATATTAGCCCAGATGTTCTGAACCCTTTTAGAAGGTGTAACAAAATACCCATGGAAGAAGTTACAGAGACAAAGTGTAGAGCAGAGACTGAAGGAATGACCATCCAGAGACTGCCCCACGTGGGGATCTATCCCCAAACACCAAACCCAGAAACTATTGTAGATACTATCAATATTTTGCTGACAGGTGCCTGATATAGCTGACTCCTGAGGGATTCTGTCAGTGCCTGGCAAATACAGAAGTGGATGCTCACAGTCATCCATTGGCTGAAGCACAAGGTCCACAATGAAGGAGCTAAAGAAAGTACCCAAGGAGCTGAAAGGGTCTGAAGCCCCATAGGAGGAATATCAATATGAAAGAACCAGTACCCCCAGAGCTCCTTGGAACTAAACCACCAATCAAAGAAACACATGGTGGGAATCATGGCTCCACCTGCATATGTAGCAGAGATGGCCTAGTTGGTCATCAATGGAAGGAGAGGCCCTTGGTCCTGTGAAGGCTCTATGCCCAAGTATTGGGGAACACCAGGACCAGGAATGGGAGTGGGTGGGTTGGGGAGCAGGGGGAGGAGGGAAGGGATAGGGAATTCTGACCAATGACTGTCAATTCCTGTTAATTTTATGTAGGTGGTGGCAGTGTGTGTCTACTTTGCTTCTTTTGATTTTTTTAGTATGGAATTATTTATATCTTGTGTTTTCTTGTATGTAGTTAGACTCCTTGGGTTCAAGTTTTCTTTCTAGTATCTTCTTCTGTTGGACTGGATGTGTGGATAAATATTGTTTAAATGTAGTTTTGTCATATAATATCTTGTTTTTTCCTTCTATGTTAATTGAGAGTTTTGCTGGGAATAGTAGTCTGGGCTGACAGTTGTGGTCTCTTAGAGGCTACAAGACATCTGCTTAGGCTTTTCTGGCCTTTAGAGACTCTGTTATGAGGTCAGATATAATTCTGATAGGTCTGCCTTTATATGTTACTTGGCCTTTATCCCTTGCAGCTTTTAATATTCTTTCTTTCTTCTGTACATTTAGTGTTTTGTTATTATGTGGGAGGGGAGGTACTTTTCTGATCTAATCTATTTGGTGTTCTGTAAGCTTCATATATGTTTATAGTCATGTTTTTCTTTAAGTTGGGAAATTTTTCTTCTATGCTTTTTTTAAAATGTTTTCTTGACTTTTGAGCTAGTAATTTTCTCGGTCTTATATGTCTATTTTTCTCAAGTTTGATAATTTCATAATGTCCCATATTTTCTAGATGTTTTGTGTCAGGAACTTTTTAGTTTTAACATTTTCTTTGACCAATGTATCAATGTCTTCTGTTGTATTTTCTATCCCTGAAATGCTCTTTTATATCACTTGTATTGTGTTGGTGATGTTTGCATCTATAGTTCCTGTTCTAATCCCTATGTTTTCCATCTTCAGGATTCCCTCTGTGTGTTGTCTTTATTGTTTCTATTTCCATTTTCAGATCTTGAACAGTTTAATTCATTTTCTTCACCTGCTTGATTGCATTTTCCTGCATTTCTTTAAGGAATTATTCATTTCCTCTTTAAAGGTCTCTATCATCTTATAAGATTAGACTTAAGGTAATTTTCTTCTGTTTCATTTCCCTCATACCTGAGTCCACATTGTCCTGACTTTTATTGTGTTCTTCTGCTGGCCTTTAGCCCTTTCATTATCCATGGTTCCACCAGGCCTCCAGAATACAGCCGGAATTGTGTGCCAGAAAATGGAGTGAAATGAACGGAGTTCAATTTGACATTGCTGGGTAAGCCTTAAGGAGACGTGGCCAACAAAGGTCCTTGGGTAGAATTCTACCTGGTTGTCTCTGGTACTGGTCAGCCCCTGGGAATGCAGGCAGAGCTGTGAGCTGGAAAATGGAGCTCAGGAGAAAGGGTACAACTTATCACTGCTGGTTGTACCCCAGAGGCATTGAGAAGGCAGGAATTGGGACTTGAGTGTTCTCACCTAGATGTTCATTGTGCTGGCAGACCTCCAGAAATATCTGGTTGGAAGATTTTTTAATAGCATCTTCCATTTCATTAAGGGCTATGGATTTGTTTAAATTAGTAAATGGTACTTGTCAAGAAAATTATCTATTTCTTTTAGATTTTCCAGTTCGATAGAGTACATACTCTTAAATATGTACTTAAAAGTCTCTGGATTTCTTCTGTGTTAGGGCTTTTCTTTTCTGATTTTGTTAATATGGATATTCTCTCACCATCTTTAACTTGATTTAGGTAAAAGTTTATCCATGGTATTTATCCATCCAAAATACTCACTGGAGCATATACAAAGACAAAAAGTGAAGCAGAGAATGAAGGAAGGGCCACCCAGAGACTGTCCGATCTGGGAACTCATCCCATATGTAGCCACTAAACCCAGACACCATTATCGATGCCAAGAAGTGCATGCTGAAAGGAGCCTGATATAGCTGTCTCCTGAGAGGCTCTGCCATAACCTGACAAATACGGAGGCAAATGCTCACAGCCAACCATTGGGCTGAGCAAGGGATCTCCAATGGAAGAGTTAGAGAAAGGACTGAAGGAGCTGAAGAGGTTTGCAACCCAATAGGAAGAACGACAATATCAACCAACCAGACTCCCCCCCCCCTCCCCAGAGCTCACAGAGACTAAACCACCAACCAGGGAGTATACATGGAAGGACCCATGGCTCCAGCCACATATGTAGCAGAGGATAACCTTGTTGGACATCAGTGGGAGGAGAAGCCCTTGGTCCTGTGAAGGCTTGATGTCCCATGGTAGGGGAATTCAAGGGCGGGGAGGCAGAAGTTGGTGAGTGGGTGGGGGAACACTCTCATAGAAACAGGGGGAAGAAGATGGAATAGGGGGTTATCAAGAGGAAACTGGAAAAGGGGATAACATTTGAAATGTAAATAAAGAAAATATCAAATAAAAAATAAATAAAAACCCTCCTGTTTCATTGATTCTTTGTATTTTTCTCTCTGTTTCTATTTCAGTTATTTCAGCCCAGAGTTTGATATGTCTTACTTGCTATCTACTCCTTTTGGTGTAAAGCTTTCAGGTATGCTGTTAAATTGCTAAAGGAAATCTCTTCAGATTTTTATTTTAAATGTGGAAAACTGCAGAAGCAGGAACGTCAGTCTGAATTTATACTTTTCTCACTTAAGTTATGACTATGTAGCTCTTCTCTACATTCCTCTCCTAAAAATTGGGTCTTACAACCTTATTCCTGGGGGTCTCACCCATTACCCAAAGACATACAGAGAACCCAAGAATAATCTGGGCTAATTTTTACCCATTACATTTCTGTTTTAGTCAGTGACAACATGTAGGCTAATGTTATTGTGCCCTGTGTAAAGATTATCCTTAAATTATTTAAATGGTGATTTTGTATCCCTATATCTGGTTGCAAAATTTATTCTAGAAATCTCATGTCTCAATGTTGTATAAATATTGCTCCCAATTATTACCTGATTGGTCAATAAAGCTAGTTCAAAATAAACCCCAGCCAGTGACTATGCAGGTCTTCCTCACAGCCAGGGGAGGAGTAATGAGAGAGAGAGAGAGGAAGTGGGCATCAGTCAGAAGACTGAGTCCAGAATATTCCATGAGAAAACAAGAGGCCAGAGAGTCATGTCAATGCTAAAAAGCAAGTAGTTGGGGATTCTGACTAGGAGGTAGCCAGATTTAAACAAGTCCATAACCCTTAGTGAAATGGAAGATGCTATTAGCTTAAAGGATTGAACTATTGCTCATTTGCTGTGCCTTTGAAGCTTGTTAAATAAACATAATAGCCCAGTCTCAATTGTTTGAAAGCTAGCTGGGTTAACAGAGAAATTGATACACTTATTTAAATGTCACCAATATTTGGTGCTTAACAAGTGGCAAAAATTTACATACTCCCTGAGTACAGAGCAATTTCATAGTCTTGTTTTTTAGGAGAAAAATGATGTCATAAAGGAGCTAGAGACAAACAAACAAACAAACAAACACAACAACAAATAAACAAACCCAGTTACTTAGCAACTACAGTTTCTCAGGCAGGAGCTCCCCGCTCCTTGAATAGTCCCTCTGAGGTGAGGCAAGCACTGCTGCCAACTGGGGAACAAAAACAAAAGCAAAAACAAAAACAGAAGCAGAAAGGCAATGCAGAGGCAAAAACCAAAAAACAACCAACAGACAAAACAAAACAAAACAAAACAAAACAAATAGCTCTTCACTTCAGCAGTAGCAGTCCCTACAGGCACATTTTCTAAAGCTGGACACAATTTCTTAGCTAGGCAGGAGGTAAGATACCTTTGAGAAGCAGCTCATGCTGAGCAAAGAAGTTAAAACTTGTGGGCCCACCAACTTCCAAGCCAGGGGAGGCGGCTCACAGATATAGCATGGAAGACAGAAATGCTTCTCCCTATAAAAGACACAAGAGGGCAACTCAGAGCCTCGAAAAGCACAAGCCAAACACAAATAGAGAGCAATACTTCTGAGCAGGTAAAAATTGTTTAAAGTTATATGTCTTAATGCTAAAACAGGAAGGAGATAGAAGTGAAACTTCATACATAGATATAAATAATTTAAAATTAATGGATATAAAAAAAGATATAAGGTACATAATAATGAGAGGCACAATAACACAAAACTTTTGGACTTCATATAATGCCATATTTTAAAAATTTAATATTATTTTTAATTTATTTTTTTACACTCCATATTCCATTCCCCACCCCCCATCCACCCTCTGTCTGCTCCACATCCCACACCTCCTCCCCACCCCACCCTATCTCCATATGGATGCCACCACCCATCACCCCACCTGCCCTCTAAACTCTCTGGGGTCTCCAGTCTCTTGAGGGTTAGTTGCATCATCTCTGAATGGACACAGACCCAGAAGTGCTCTATTGTATGTGTGTTGGGGGCCTCATATCAGCTGGTATATGCTGTCTCTTTGGTGGTCCAGTGTTTGAGAGATCTCGGGGTTCCAGATTAATTGAGACTGCTGGTCCTCCTACAGGATCGCCTTCTCATCTTCTTTCAGCCTTCCCTAATTCAACAAACGGGGTCAGCTGCTTCTGTACTTCAGTTGGTTGCAAATATCTGCATCTGACTCTTCCTGTCTGAAAGAATTACAGGGATGGAAGTGAAGAGGAACCTGAAGAAAAAAAGTTCCAGTGACAGGCCCACCCAAAGTGGGATCCAGCTCAAGGGGTGGTCCCAAGGCCTGACACTATTACTGAGGTTATGGAGTGCTCACAAAAAGGGACCTAACATGACTGCCCTCCAAAAGACCCAACAAGCTGTTGAAAGTGTCAGATGCAGATATAATGCCATTTTTAATGGCTTAAAGGTAAAAACAACACAGACAGAGATAATTGATCTAATTGAAATTGACACATTATCAATTATGATTATGAACTTTGACTGCATCTTTTGAGGACAGTTTTGTTCTAAGTTCTATACTCTTCCAAATTCTTCTCACACATACATTTCAAAGGCCTGTGAACTATATGGTCAGGTTTATCATGGTAACTGTCCCACTTGTCAGTACTAATATTCTGTTGTAATTAGCATTAATTATTGTAATAAAATATTCTGACAAAGCAACTTAGGGAAGAATGGGTTTATTCTAGCTTATAGTTCCAGATATATATAGCCCTTCAAGGTATGGACAATACAGCAACCCCCAGGAAAAGTATGGTGGCAGGATCAGGAATCTACCTGGTCATATTGCACTTATACACAGGGAGCATAGGAAACAGGAAGCAGAATGAGCAAGAAGTGGAATTAAATAAATCTAAGGGCTTTTTCCTTGTCTTATTGTATCTTGTTTTGTCCTATTTGGTTGTTGTATCTTGGAGTCTGGTTTCTTTTTCTTTTTTCTTTTTTTTTTTTTTCCTCAAGAGGAAATAGAGGGGGAGTGGATTTGGGAAAAGGAGAGGTGAGGGGAGCTAAGAGGAGTAGAAGGAGGAAAAACTGTGATTGGAAAGTATTGTATAAGAAAACAGTCTATTTTCAATAAAAGAAAAAAAAAACAACAGAAGTGATTGGTTGTACTAAAATTTAGTTAGGGCTTTCACCCCACATTTCATTTAGTTTCCAAATAAAAGACACAAAACCATTATATTTATATTTATCCTTAAAGCACTAAAGCTAGGCAGATATCAAGCCTGTGTGCTATTTCATATATTTTCCTGTCATTAACCCAGAGATATAATTTAACATACTACCCCTTGGGCTGCTCCTACTCAAACTGGGTGGCCCTCATGGTCACGTTCTCATGATCCACTTACCCCATGGTGCTTTCTTCTTATTCCTCTCTCCTCTCCTCCTGATCTTTCCTCCAACTCCAAGCCTGGGAGTCAAAGCCAAGGTACAGGCTCTAGGCATCTTTATTCAACAAAAAAAAAATTAAATTAAGAAGCAAGGTCACATAACAACCTCCTTATCCCTGAGCAAACAGAGCCAGTATTTAGTATTACAATGTATAGCAACAGACCAAACCTCAACAATTCCCCTTTTTTGTCTAAATAAAAATCCTCTTTCTTATGTTGTTTAATAATAATAATAATAATAATAATAATAAACATAGAGTAGGGACAAATATGAAACAATTATGAGAACTATTAGGTAAGAGCCACATTCAAAAAGTCCATTTTGTTTGTATTTGGCAATTTATGGGAAAGTATTCTATTATTTATCTTATTTTAGTGAGTTTAGTTCTGCATCTAAATCAATTTTATCATTATTAGCTTTATTAGCCCAAAGGCACCTTAAACCTAACAATAGCCGTTTAAAGTCCTAAACAGTTTAAGTTCAATTATGGGACTGTAATTATCTAGTCTTCAACCGCCATCAGAGATCTGAGAAGAAACAAATATTACTTGAGTAAATAGGAAGTGAAAGCAGCAGATTACAAGACTAAGAACTGACAGAGGCAGCTGATGATCTGGACAGTCCCCAGGATTCTTTAAAACACTGGAGCATCATCTACAGCCTTCTGGCACAGAATATTGACAGACTTTACATGAAGTAGGAATTATGAAGGACTTATTTTCCCAGCTTTACAGTGCTTGGCAGTAAATTTTCCTGCATCTGTTTGTTGTTTTTGGACAGCATTCTATCTGTAAATGAACTTAGGGAATTTTCTTTGATTAGTGGCTAGCTTGTCATCACTGAAGCAATTCCATATGGAAGTTTTTGGTGCTCATAATCTTCTTCCAAGTTGAATGAGATACTTTTAGAAATTAACAAGTCTCAATATCATAAAGGCCTTGAATTAATTAAGACACCTTTAAAAGTCATATTTTGTGAGTTTCTGAGTGTTAAGACCATCTATTTATAGCATCTTGAAATAAGCAAGCACTACCTGTCTCCAGCTACACATTAACTGTTCAATCCAGGATGTACATTTCTGTGATAATCACACCAGTATCTAACAAGTCCATGAGTGTGATTGACTGATAATTAACTTGTACTACTTAATTATTCTTAACAGTTTGTAACAGCAGGTATTGAAAGGAGTAGGATTAAACTCTTTGTTTTTAAATGAGTTGCATAGGCATAATACTATTAGAGTTGAAGTATACATACATTATCCTGTAACAAAATCAATTTTAAATTTTATGTCAATATACAAAGATTTATACTAGTGAAAATAGTAAACATGTATCAGTAATCTGTAATCCTTCACAATATAAACAAAAATAACATTATTTGAGAATAGTAATAATTCTAAGTTGAAGATAGATTTAAAATCTATTCTTTATTATTTCTATATGATAATTCTGTAATCACCCTTTTTCTTCTCAACACCTTTCCCTTCATCTAAGAAAGAAAGAAGAAGAGAGAAAATGAAAGGAAAGGAAAGCTAGAAATCCCTGAGTCTAAGCTCCCTGTTTCATTTCCTACCTGTCCAGGACCATAATTATTTGTAATCATCCCCTAAAATGACAACATATCTATAATTCATAAAATGACCAAAACCATCCATCCCAACTTAAGGAGCTAAGACAATGGTATTTTGAAAACTTCTTCCTGATGAATTGGAGTGAAGAATTCCTTTTGGGGGACCCCAGAAAACTAGAAAAACAGTTAGTCTTAATAAAGCTAGCTATTTTGGCAAGGCTGCAATTAAACTTGTCTAATGTTAAAAGAAAGAAAGAAAGAAAGAAAGAGAGAGAGAGAGAGAGAGAGAGAGAGAGAGAGAGAGAGAAAGCTATCTGTAATCATTTGTCATGTAATCATAAGAAAGCAAGTTGAAAGCAAGTCTCTGGAAACAGCATCAGTGTGAGGCAGGGTCACACAGGAATCTGGAACAGTAAGTTTCAGCATCTCAGCATTCCCAAGGTGAATCTTGTTAGGGTTGCATTATTGGCCTTTCATTTTGCAACATACAAACTTTTATAAACAATATATACTTCTATAAAGATGTAATATCTTTATTATATCTTATTATTTAAACAAATGGTGCATACATATCAAGTAAAGATAACGTTTTGCTCTTTGAATAGATGAAAGACAACGGTCTCTTTTTAGGTGTTAGTTTTATCATATAACCAAATTGCAATATAAATCTTCCTCCATGCCATATGAAAGGATGGCATGCAATGATAAGTTATGAGTACTCTGTAGCCAACAAGATTTACTGGCCAAGTAAGTTGAAGTTTTGTTCCTACCCCATGGTAGGCACCAAAATATTGTAGTTGTGGTGCTAGGACATAAAGCCTCAAGTGAAAGGAAGTTGAAAATAAACTGGTATAATAATTGTTATATTTGACAAAGTAGACTTCATTGTTGGTGGGATTGCAAGCTTGTACAAGCACTTCAGAAACCAGTCTGGAGTTTCCTCAGAAAATTGAACATATCTTCCAGTCTGCCATCTGCACCCAGGAGCTGAGGCTGTTCCACAGCCCACTGTGCATGGGTTCAACCAGGAGAGACCTGTCTTCCCAGGAATGTTTTTACTCCTGGGCTCAGAGGTGAGACAGCCACTTTCTCTCCAATAACTGGGTGGAGTGGGGCCAGTCAGGAGCACATGGGGTGCAAGATCAGTGGAGCAGCTGCAAGAGCATCCTTTCAGTCTGACATCTGCACACACGAGCTTGGGCTGTCCCAGAGCCCTCTGTACACAAGTTCTGCCAGGAGAGACCTAGTCTCCCAGGAGGGCTGGCATAGTCTTACAGACCCATGGGAGGAACAAGCTCCAGCCAGAAACAGCAAGACCATCTAACACAAGAGATAACCAGATGTCTAAAGGCAAACACAAGAATCTTACCAAAAGAAACCAAGATTACTTGGAACCATCAGAACCCAGTTGTCCCACCACAGCAAGTCCTTCCCAACACACCAGAAAAGGAAGATGTTGATTTACAATCATATCTCATGGTGCTGATGGAGGATTTTAGGAAGGACATAAGTAACTCCCTTAAAGAAATACAGGAGAACACAGCTGAACAGGTAGAAGCCCTTAAAGAGGAAACACAAAAATCTCTTCAAGAATTACAGGAAACCCCAAGATACAATTTGCAAAACACAAGAAAATCAAGAAGAAGAAGACCAAAGTGTGGATACTTCATTCCTCCTTAGAATAGGGAACAAAACACCCATGGAAGGAGTTACAGAGACAAAGTTTGGAGCTAGGACAAAAGGAAGGACCATCCAGAGACTACCCCACCTGGGGATCCATCCCATAATCAACCACCAAACCCAGGCACTATTGCATATGCCAATAAGATTTTGCTGAAAGGACCCTAATATAGCTGTCTGGAGTGAGGCTATGACAGTCAATGCCTGGAAAATACAAAAGTGGATGCTCACAGCCAAGAGTCAAAATGTCCTCATATGCATTCTTTGTTCAAACCTGTGGGAAGGAGCACAAGAAGAAGCACAGAGATGCTTCTGTCAACTTCTCAGAGTTCTCCAAGAAGTGCTCAGAGAGGTGGAAGACCATGTCTAATAAAAGGGGAAATTTGAAGATATGGCAAAGGCTTTCAAGGCTCGTTATGACAGAAAAATGAAAACCTACATCCCCCTAAAGGGGAGACCTAAAAGAAGATCAAGGACCCCCAGTGTACCCCAGAGGCCTCCTTCAACCTTCTTCTTGTTCTATTCTGAGCACTACCCCAAAATTAAAGGCAAGCATCCTGGCTTATCCATAGGTGGTGTTGCAAAGAAACTAGGAGAGATGTGGAACAACATTGCAGCTGATGACAAGCATCCCTATGAGAAGAAGGCTGCCAAGCTAAAGTTCAAGAAGAATATTGCTGCCTACAGAGCTAAAGGAAAACCTGATGCAGTGAAAAAGGGGGTGGTCAAGGCTGAAAAGAGCAAGAAAAAGAAGGAAGAGGACGATGAGGAGGAGGATGAAGATGATAAGGACTAGGAGAAAGAAGAGGAAGAGGAAGATGATGGTGGTGAATAAGTTGGTTCTAGTGCAGGTTTTTTCTTGTCTACAAAGCATTTAACCCCCCTGTACACAACTCACTCCTTTTAAAGAAAAAAATTGAAACATAAGGCTGTGTAAGATTTGTTTTTAAACTGTACATTGTCCTTTTTTGTATAGTTAACACACTACCGAATATGTCTTTAAATAGGCCTGTCCTGCTGGTATTTTCAATAGCCACAAACCTTGCCTGGTACAGTCCAGGGATTGTAAATTGGCATGGAAATTTAAAGCAGGTTCTTGTTGGTGCACAGCACAAATTAGTTATATATGGAGACAGTAGTTTGTTTTTTTGTTTTTGTTTTTTCTTTTGGATTTATTTTTGGGTTTATTTTTCATATTCAGTTGTCTCTGATGCAGATTATATAAGGATAACTGTTGTTCTGTTAACTGAATACCACAGTGTAATTACAAAAAAAAAATTGCGGATGTTTTGCTGACATTCTAAGTAAATACAATTTTTTTATTAAAAAAAAAGAAGAAGAATTACAGGAAAACACCTCCAAAAAGGTGAAGTAATTGAACAAAACAATCCAGGATATGAAAATGGAAGTAGAAACAATAAAGAAATCACAAAGTGAGACAACTCTTGACATAGAAAATCTAGGAAAAAGATCAGGAGCCATAGATGCAAGCATCACCAACAGAATACAAGAAATGGAAGAGAGAATATCAGGTACACAAGATGCTATAGAAAACATTGACACAGCAATCAAAGAAAATACTAAATGCAAAAAGATCCTAACACAAAACTTCCAGGAAATCCAGGACAATTGAGAAGACCAAACCTAAGAATAATAGGTATAGATGAGAGTGAAGATTTCCAAGTTAAGGGCCAGTAAATATCTTCAACAAAATTATAGAAGAAAATTTCCCTAACCTAAAGAAAGAGATGCCCATGAACATACAAGAAGCCTACTAAAAACCAAAAAGATTGGATCAGAAAAGAAATTACTCCTGTCACATAATAATCAAAAACCAAATGCACAAGACAAAGAAAGAATATTAAAAGCAGTAATGGAAAAATGTCAGGTAACATATAAAGGCAGACCTATCAGAATTATATAAGACTTCTCACCAGAGATTATGAAAGCCAGAAGATCCTGGACAGACATCATACAGACCCTAAGCAAACGCAAATAGCTCAGAGAACCAACAGCACAGGCTACTATACACACCAAAACTCTCAATAAGCATAGATGGAGAAGCCAAGATATTCCATGACAAAAACAAATTTACACAATATCTCTCCATAAATCTAGCTCTTCAAAGGACTATAAATAGAAAACTCCAACACAAGGAGGAAAACTACATCCTAGAAATGCACGAAAATAATCTTCTTTGTTAATCCAAAAAGAAGATAACCACAGGGAAAAAAAACACATAATTCCACCTCTAGCAACAAAAATAACAGGAAAAACAATCTTTTGTCCTTAATGTCTCTTAATATCACTGGACTCAATTCCCCAACAAACAAACATAGGCTAAAAGACTGGTTACCTAAACAGGACCCAAAATTTTGCTGCATACAGGAAACATACCTCAATGATAGAGACAGACACACCTCAGAGTAAAAGGCTGCAAAAAAAATTCTTCAAACAAATGGTTCCGAGAAACAAGCTGGAGTAGCCATTCTAATATTGAATAAAATCAACTTTCAACCTAAAGTTCTCAAAAAAGACAAGGAGGGACACTTCTTACTCACCAAAGGTAAAATTTACCAAGATGAACTCTCAATTCTGAACATCTATGCTCCAAATGAAAGGGCAGCCACATTCATTAAAGAAACTTTGCTAAAACTCAAAGCAGACATTACGCCTCACACAATAATAGTGGGAGACTTCAACACCCCACTCTCATCAATGTACAGATCCTGGAAACAGAAAATAAACAGAGACAGTGAAACTAACAGAAGTTCTGAAACAAATGGATTTAGCAGATAACTATAGAATATCTTATCCTAAAACAAAAGGTTATACATTCTTCTCAGTACCTCATGGTACCTTCTCCAAAACTGACCATATACCTGGTCACAAAACAGGCCTCAACAGATACAAAAATATTGAAATAATCCCATGCATCCTATCAGATCACCACGGACTAAGGCTGATCTTCAATAACAACATAAATAATAGAAAGCCCAAATACCCACGGAAGCTGAACAACACTCTATTCAATGATAACTTGGTCAAGGAAGAAATAAAGAAAGAAATTAAAGACTTTTAGAGTTTAATGAAAATGAAGCCACAACATATCCAAATGTATGGGACAGAAAGAAAGTAGTGCTAAGGGGAAAACTCATAGCCCTGAGTGATTCCAAAATGAAACTGGAGTGCGCATACACTAGCAGTTTAACAGCATACTTAAAAGCTCTAGAACAAAAAAAGGCAAATACACCAAAGATGAGTAGATGGCAGGAAATAATCAAACTCAGGGCTGAAAACAACCAAGTAGAAACAAAAAGAACTATGCAAAAAATCAACCAAACCAGTAGCTGGTTCTTTGAGAAAATCAACAAGATAGATAAACCCTTAGCCAGACTAACTAGAGGGCACAGAGAGAATATCTTAATTAACAAAATCAGAAATAAAAAGGGAGATATAACAACAGAATCTGAGGAAATCCAACAAATCGTCAGATTCCACTACAGAAGCCTATACTCAACAAAACTCGAAAATCTGGATAAAATAGACAATTTTCTAGACAGATACCAGGTACTAAAGTTAAATCAGGATCAGATTTATCATCTAAACAGTCCCATATCCCATAAAGAAATAGAAGCAGTCATTAATAGTCTCTCAACCAAAAAAAGTCCAGGACCAGATGGGTTGTGTGCAGAGTTCTATCAGACCTTCAAAGAGGACATAATCCCAATACTCCACAAACTATTCCACAAAATAGAAACAGAAGGAACTCACCCCAATTCATTCTATGAAGCCACAATTACTCTGATATTAAGCCACACAGAGACCCAAAATAGAAAGATAACTTCAGACCAATTTCCCTTATGAATGTCGATGCAAAAATACTCAATAAAATTCTTGCAAACCTAATCCAAGAACACATCAAAGCTGGGTGGTGGTGGTGCACACCTTTAATCCCAGCACTTGGGAGGTAGAGGCAGGCAGATTTCTGAGTTCGAGGCCAGCCTAGTCTACAAAGTGAGTTCCAGGACAGCCAGGACTATACAGAGAAACCCTATCTCCAAAAACAAAACAAAACAAACAAACAAACAAAGAACACTTCAAAATGATCATCCATGATCAAGTAGGCTTCATCCCAGGGATGTAGCAATGGTTCAATATGTGGAAATCCATCAATGTAATACACTATATAAACAAACTCAATGACAAAAACCACATGATCATACCATTAGATGCTGAAAAAGCCTTTTACAAAATCTAGCACCCGTTCTTGATACAAGTCTTGGAAAGTTCAGGAATTCAAGGCCCACATCTAAAACTAATAACAGCAATATACAGCAAATGAGTAGCCAACATCAAACTAAATGGAGAGAAACTTGAAACTGTTCAACTAATATCAGGGAAAGGATAAGGCTACCCACTCTCTCATTACCTGTTCAATATAATGCTTGAAGTCATAGCCAGAGCAATTAGACAACCAAAGGAGATCAAAGGAATACCAATTGAAAAGGAAGAAGTCAAACTGTCATTATTTGCAGATTATTTGATAGTATATTTAAGTGACCCCAAAAATTCCACCAGAGAACTCCTAAATCTGATAAACAACTTCAGTGAAGTAGCTGAATATAAAATTAACTCAAAGAAAAAAAAATCAGTGGCCTTTCTCTACACAAAGAATAAATAGGCTGAGAATGAAATTAGAGAAACAACACCCTTCAAAATAGTCACAAATAATATAAAATACATTGGTGTAACTCTGAGCAAATGAAAGATCTGTATGATAAGAACACCAAGTCTCTGAAGAAAGAAATCAAAGATCTCAGAAGATGGAAAAATCTCCCATGCTCATGGATTGGCAGGATTAATACAGTAAAAATGGCTATCCTGCTAAAAGCAATCTACAGATTCAATGAAATCCCCACCAAAATTCCAACTCAATTCTTCATAGAGTTAGAACGAGCAATTTGCAAATTCATCTGGAATAACAAAAATTGTAGGATAGCAAAAATTATTCTCAACAATAAAAAAACCTCTTGTGGAATCACTATCCCCACCCTCAGGCTTTACTACAGAGCAATTGTGATAAAACAAACAAACAAACAAAAACTGTATGGTACTGGTACAGCAACAGACAGGTAAATCAATGGAATAGAATTGAAGACCCAGAAATGAACCCACACACCTATGGTCACTTGATCTTTCACAAAGGAGCTAAAACCATCAGTGGAAAGGAGAGCATTTTCAACAAAGAGTGCTGGCTCAACTGGCTGCTAGCATCTAAAAAAATGTGAATTGATGCATTCTTGTCTCCTTGTACAAAGATCAAGTCAAAGTAGATCAAAGAACTCTACATAAAACCAGAGACACTGAAACTTACAGAGGAGAAAGTAGGGGAAAAGGCTCAAAATATGAGCACAGGGGAAAATTTCCTGAACAGAACATCAATGGAATGTGCTGTCAGATCAAGAATCGACAAACGGGATCTCATAAAATTGCAAAGGACGCTCTCATTAAGACAAAAAGGCAACCAACAGATTGGGAAAATTTCTATACCAATCCTAAATCTAATAGGGGGCTAATATCCAATATATATAAGAACTGAAGAAGTTGGACCCAGATAACCAAATAACCCTATTTTAAAAATGGAGCAGAGAACTAAACAAAGAATTATCAACTGAGAAATACCAAGTGGCTGAGGAGCACCTAAAAATGTTCATCATCCTTAATCATCATGGAAATGAAATCAAAACAACACTGACATCCTACCTCACACTAGTCAGAATGGCTAAGATCAAAAACTCAGGTGACAGCAGATGCTGGTGAGGATGTGGAGGAAGAGGAACACTCCTCCATTGCTGGTGGGGTTGCAAGCTGGTACAACCACTCTGAAAAAACTTTTGGTGGTTCCTCAAAAATTGGACATAGTTCTAATGGAAGATCCAGCAATACCACACCTGGGCACATACCCAGAAGTTGCTCCAACCTGTAATAAGGACACATGCTCCACTATGTTCATTGTAGCCTTATTTATAATAGCGAGAAGCTATAAAGTACCCAGATGTCCCTCAACTGAGGTATTGATACAGAAAATGTGGTACATTTACACAATGGAGTACTACTTAGCCTTTAAAAACAATGAATTTATGAAATTCTGAGGCAAATGGATGTATCTAGAGGATATCATCTTGAGTAAGGTAACCCCATCACAAAAGAACACACGTGATATGCACTCACTAAGTGGATATTAGCCCAGAAACATAGAATAGCCGAGATACAATTTGCAAAACTCATAAAATACAAGAAGAAGGAAGACCAAAGTGTGGAGACTTCATTCCCTCTTAGAAAGGGGAACAAAATACCTATGGAAGGAGTTACAGAGACAAAGTTCAGAGCTGAGATTGAAGGAAAGACCATCCAGAGACTGCCCCACCTGGGATTCCATCCCATAAACAACCACCAAACCCAGACACTATTGCAGATGCCAACAGGAGCCTGATATAGCTGTCTCTGCCAGTGCCTGACCAATACAGTAGTGGATGCTCACAGCCATCCATTAGATGGAGCACAAGGTCCTCAGTGAAGGAGCTAGAGAAAGTACCCAAGAGCTGAAGGGGTATGCAGACCCCTAGAAGGAACAACAAATATGAACTAACCAGTAACCCCAGAGCTATCTGGGACTAAACCAGCAATCAAAGATAACACATGGTGGGACTCATGGCTCTAGTTGCATATGTAGCAGATGATGGCCTAGTGGGTCATCATTGGGAAGAGAGACCCTTGGTTCTGTGAAGGTTCTATGCCCCAGTATAGGGGAATGTATGGGCCAGAAAGTGGGAGTAGGTTTGTAGGGGAGCAGGGGGAGGGGTGAGGATAAGTGATTTTCAGAGGGGATACTAGGAAAGGGGATAACGTTTGAACTGCAAATAAAGAAAATATCTAATGAAGAAAAAAAGAAAAAAAAATCTATCATGATCAAGTAGGCTTCGTCCCCAGGGATGTGGGGATGGTTCAATATATGGAAATCCATCAATGTAATTCACTACATAAACAAAATCAAAGAAGAAAAAACCATATGATCATCTCATTAGTTGCTGAGAAAACATTTGACATAATCCAATACCCCTTCAAGATAAAAGTCTTGGAAAGATCAGGAATTCAAGATCCATACCTAAACATAGTAAAAGGAATATACAGCAAACTAGTAGCCAATATCAAACTAAGTAGAGAGAAACTTGAAACTGTTCCACTAAAATCAGAGATGAGACAAGACAAGGATGCTCACTCTCTCCTTACCTATTCAATATAGTAATTAAAGTCCTGGCTAGAGCAATTAGACAACAAAAGGAGCCCAAGGGGATACAAATTGGAAAGGAAGAAGTCAAACTGTCATTATTTGCAGATGATATGATAGTATTCTTAAGTGACCCCAAAAATTCCAACAGAGAACTCCTAAACCTAATAAACAACTTCAGAAAAGTGTCTGGAAATAAAATTAATTCAAACAAATCAGTAGCCTTCCTCAACTCAAAGGATAAATAGGCCGAGAAAGAAATTAGGGAAACAACATCCTTCACAATAGTCAAACAGTCACAAATAATATAAAATACCTTGGTGTGATGCTAACTGATTGAAAGCAGTGAAAGATCTGTATGATAAGAACTTCAAGTCTCTGAAGGAAGAAATTGAAGTTCTCAGAAGATGGAAAGATCTCCCATGATCATGGATTGACAGGATTAATATAGTAAAAATGGCCATCTTGGTGAAAGAAATCTACAGATTCAGTGCAATCCCCATCAAAATTCCAACGCAATTCTTGACAGAGGTAGAAAGAGCAATTTGCAAATTCATCTGGAATAACAAAAAAACCTAGGATAGTGAAAACAATAAAAAGAACAATAATAAAAGAACTGGTGGAATCACCATCCCTGACCTCAAGCTGTACTACAGAGCAATTGTTATAAAAACTGCATGGTTTTTGTGCAGTGACAGGTAGGTAGATTAATGGAATAGAATTGAAGACCCAGAAATTAACCCACACACCTATGGTCATTTCATCTTTGACAAAGGAGATAAAACCATTCAGTGGAGAAAAGACAGCTTTTTCAACAAATGGTGCTGGTTCAACTGGTGGTTAGCCTATAGAAGAATGCAAATTGATCCATTCTTATCTGCTTGTACAAATCTCAAGTCCGAGTAGATCAAGGACCTCCACATAAAACCAGATACACTGAAACTAATAAAAGAGAAAGTGGGGAAGAGCATTGAGCACACAGGCACAGGGGAAAATGTCCTGAACAGAAAACCAATAGCGTATGCTCATAGATCAAGAATTGACAAATGAGACCTCATAAAATTGCAAAGCTTCAGTAAGGCAAAAGACACTGTTAATAAGACAAAACAGCAACCAATAGATTGGGAAAAGATCTTTACCAATCCTAAATCCTACAGAGAGCTGATGTCCAATATATACAAAGAACTCAAGAAGTTAGACTCCAAAGAACCATATAACCCTATTAAAAAAATGGGACACAGAGCTAAACAATGAATTCTCAACTCAGGAATACCGAATGGCTGAGAAGCCCCTAAAGAAATGTCGAACATCCTTAGTCATCAGGGAAATGCAAATCAAAACAGTCTTGAGATTCCACCTCACACCAGTCACAATGGCCAAGACCAAAAACTCGGGTGACAGAAGATACTGGCGAAGTTGTGGAGAAAGAGGAACACTCTTCCATTGCTCATGGGATTGCAAGTTGGTACAAGTACCATAGAAACCAGTTTGGCAGTTCCTCAGAAAACTGGACATAATACTACCTGAGGACTCACTAATAATACCACTCCTGGGCATATACCCAGAATATGCTCCAACATATAATAAGGTACATGCTCCACTAAGTTCATTGCAACCGTATTTATAATATCCAGAAGCTAGGAAACACACAGATGTCCCTCAACAGGAGAATAGGTACAGAAAATGTGGAACATTTACACAATGGAGTACTACTCAGCTATTAAAAACCATGAATTGATGAAATTCTTAGGCAAGTGGATGGAACTAGAAAACATCATCCTAGGTGAAGTAACGCAATCAGAAAAGAGCACAGATTGTATGCACTCACCAATAAGTGAATATTAGCCCAGAAGATTGGATATAATTCACAAACCACATGAGACTTAAGAAGAAGAAAGATATTTGGAAAGTGTAGATACTTAAATCCTTATTAGAAGGGGGAACAAAATACCCATGGAAGGAGTTACAGAGACAGTGTGTGGAGCAGAGACTGAAGGAATGACCATCCTGAGGCTGCTCTACCTGTGGATCAATTCTATATGCAATCACCAATCCCAGACACTTTTGTGGATGGCAGCAAGTGCTTACTGACAGAAGCCTGCTATATCTGTTTCTGGAGAGGCTCCACCTGTGCCTGACAAATACATAGGTTGATCCTAGCAGCCAACCATTGGACTGAGCACAGGGTCCCCAGTGAAGGAGCTAGAGAAAGGACCCAAGGAGCTGAAGGGTTTAGCAGCCCCGTAGGAGGAACAACAACATGAACTAACCAGTACCCCCAGAGCTCCCAGGGACTAAACTACCAACCAAAGAGCACACATGTTGGGACTCATGGCTCCACCTTCATATGTAGCAGAGGATGGCCTAGTCAGTCATCAGTGATAGGAGAGGCCCTAGGTCCTGTGAAGGTTCTATGCCCCATTGTAGGGGAATGCCAGTGCCTGGAAGGATATCCAGGGTGGAATGTGTCATTTGGAAGGCTGTGTCCAAGGTCACTCAAAGTTGGCTAAGATTAAACTCTATTTTTAAACTCTAATTTTCTTTGGAGTGACAGCTGTATTTAGGATCAATACTCTAAGTATAACAAAATCATTTAGCTTATTCTTTTTAATTGGGAATACTATAAACATTCAATTTACAAAGAATTGTGCCCATATGGATTCAGCTGTGGATATCGTCAACTCAAGGTATATTGGTTTCTACCATACTTATGAATAGACCATGTTGAAATGACTATGAAATACAAGATACTAAAGCAAGAAATGCACAGAGAAAATGAGCACAGTCAAGCACAAGGCCGAGGCCTACAGCAAGATCCAATCATGGATGCCAGGAAGGACAAGGGGAAAGAGAAAAGGAGCATTCCCTTGAAAGCAATTCAATGTTTTTGGTCACTTTCATGGTTTTGCTATATACTTTCAGAGCCCCAATGCAGAGTGTTTCCTGATGGAAGCACAAAATCTGAGGACTTCTGAATTATATACCAGGAAGAAACTAAGTGATAGACCTGGAATGTAGTATATTTTATAAAAAAGCCTTATCTCAGATGGGATTTTTCATTATTCCTCAAGGAGAAAAATAAAGTTAGAAATGTAAAAGAAGAGGTGTCCACCTGGCTTGGGAGGCGGCCTCAGCCTCAGCAGCAGCGGTCACCATCTTGGTTCTGGGACTCAGCAAAACTTAGGAAATTAGTCTGAACAGGTGAGAGGGTGCACCAGAGAACTGGACAGCTTCTGGGACAGGCGGAAGCACAGAGCCGCTGAGGCAGCACCCTTGGAGGGCCGCAGACAGCCGGCCACCGTCCGGACCAGAGGACAGGTGTCCGCCTGGCTTGGGAGGCAGCCTCAGCCTCAGCAGCAGCGGTCGCCATCTTGGTTCCGGGACTCAGCAGAACTTATGAATTTAGTCTGCACAGGTGAGAGTCTGCACCACAGAAGCTGACAGCTTCTGGGAACTGCCAAAGCAACAAGGGTTCTGAGAAAGGCCCTGTTTTGGGCCTTCTTCTTCGGCCAGGAGGAGGTCCAAAAACAAGATATCTTCGCACCTTCCCTGTAAGAGAGCTTGCCAGCAGAGAGTGCTCTGAGCACTGAAACTCAGAGGAGAGAATCTGTCTCCCAGGTCTGCTGATAGACGGTAACAGAATCACCAGAAGAACAATCTCTAAACAGAGTCAACTATAACTACTAACTCCAGAGATTACCAGATGGCGAAAAGTAAACGTAGGAATCTTACTAACAGGAACCAAGACCACTCACCATCATCAGAACCCAGCACTCCCACTTCGTCCAGTCCAGGACACCCCAACACACCTGAAAACCTAGACCTAGATTTAAAAGCATATCTCATGATGATGGTAGAGGACATCAAGAAGGACTTTAATAAATCACTTAAAGAAATACAGGAGAACACTGCTAAAGAGTTACAATTCCTTAAAGAAAAACAGGAAAACACAATCAAACAGGTAGAAGTTTTTACAGAAAAAGAGGAAAAAACATACAAACAGGTGATGGAAATGAACAAAACCATACTAGACCTAAAAATGGAAGTAGACACAATAAAGAAAACTCAAAGTGAGGCAACACTGGAGATAGAAACCCTAGGAAAGAAATCTGGAACCATAGATTTGAGCATCAGCAACAGAATACAAGAGATGGAAGAGAGAATCTCAGGTGCAGAAGATTCCATAGAGAACATCGGCACAACAATCAAAGAAAATGGAAAATGCAAAAAGATCCTAACTCAAAATATCCAGGAAATCCAGGACACAATGAGAAGACCAAACCTACGGATAATAGGAGTGGATGAGAATGAAGATTTTCAACTCAAAGGACCAGCAAACATCTTCAACAAAATTATTGAAGAAAACTTCCCAAATCTAAAGAAAGAGATGCCTATGAACATACAAGAAGCCTACAGAACTCCAAATAGACTGGACCAGAAAAGAAATTCCTCCCGACACATAATAATTAGAACAACAAATGCACTAAATAAAGATAGAATACTAAAAGCAGTAAGGGAAAAAGGTCAAGTAACATATAAAGGCAAACCTATCAGAATTACACCAGATTTTTCACCAGAGACTATGAAAGCCAGAAGAGCCTGGACAGATGTTATACAGATACTAAGAGAACACAAATTCCAGCCCAGACTACTATACCCAGCCAAACTCTCAATTACCATAGATGGAGAAACCAAAGTATTGCATGACAAAACCAAATTCACACATTATCTCTCCACGAATCCAGCCCTTCAAAGGATAATAACAGAAAAAAGCCAATACAAGAACGGGAACAACGCCCTAGAAAAAACAGGAAGGTAATCCCTCAACAAACCTAAAAGAAGACAGCCACAAGAACAGAATGCCAACTTTAACAACAAAAATAACAGGAAGCAACAATTACTTTTCCTTACTATCTCTTAACGTCAATGGTCTCAACTCCCCAATAAAAAGACATAGACTAACAAACTGGCTACACAAACAAGACCCAACATTTTGCTGCTTACAGGAAACACATCTCAGAGAAAAAGATAGACACTACCTCAGAATGAAAGGCTAGAAAACAATTTTCCAAGTAAATGGTATGAAGAAACAAGCTGGAGTAGCCATCCTAATATCTGATAAGATTGACTTCCAACCCAAAGTCATCAAAAAAGACAAGGAGGGGCACTTCGTTCTCATCAAAGGTAAAATCCTCCAAGAGGAACTCTCAATTCTGAATATCTATGCTCCAAATACAAGGGCAGCCACATTCATTAAAGAAACTTTAGTAAAGCTCAAAGCACACATTGCACCTCACACAATAATAGTGGGAGACTTCAACACACCACTTTCACCAATGGACAGATCATGGAAACAGAAACTAAACAGGGACACACTGAAACTAACAGAAGTGATGAAACAAATGGATCTGACAGATATCTACAGAACATTTTATCCTAAAACAAAAGGATATACCTTCTTCTCAGCACCTCATGGTACCTTCTCCAAAATTGACCACAAAACAGGCCTCAACATATTCAAAAATATTGAAATTGTCCCATGTATCCTATCAGATCACCATGCACTAAGGCTGATCTTCAATAACAAAAAAAATAATAGAAAGCCAACACTCACTTGGAAACTGAACAACACTCTTCTCAATAATACCTTGGTCAAGGAAGGAATAAAGAAAGAAATTAAAGACTTTTTAGAGTTTAATGAAAATGAAGCCACAACGTACCCAAACCTTTGGGACACAATGAAAGCATTTCTAAGAGGGAAACTCATAGCTCTGAGTGCCTCCAAGAAGAAACGGGAGAGAGCACATACTAGCAGCTTGACAACACATCTCAAAGCTCTAGAAAAAAAGGAAGCAAATTCACCCAAGAGGAGTAGACGGCAGGAAATAATCAAACTCAGGGGTGAAATCAACCAAGTGGAAACAAGGAGAACTATTCAAAGAATTAACCATACGAGGAGTTGGTTCTTTGAGAAAATCAACAAGATAGATAAACCCTTAGCTAGACTCACTAGAGGGCACAGGGACAAAATCCTAATTAACAAAATCAGAACTGAAAAGGGAGAAATAACAACAGGTCCTGAAGAAATCCAAAACACCATCAGATCCTTCTACAAAAGGCTATACTCAACAAAACTGGAAAACCTGGACAAAATGGACGAATTTCTGGACAGATACCAGGTACCAAAGTTGAATCAGGATCAAGTTGACCTTCTAAACAGTCTCATATCCCGTAAAGAAATAGAAGCAGTTATAAATAGTCTCTCAGCCAAAAAAAGCCCAGGACCAGACGGGTTTAATGCAGAGTTCTATCACACCTTCAAAGAAGATCTAATTCCAGTTCTGCACAAACTTTTTCACAAGATAGAAGTAGAAGGTACTCTACCCAACTCATTTTATGAAGCCACTATTACTCTGATACCTAAACCACAGAAAGATCCAACAAAGATAGAGAACTTCAGACCAATTTCTCTTATGAATATCGAGGCAAAAATCCTCAATAAAATTCTTGCTAACCGAATCCAAGAACACATTAAAGCAATCATCCATCCTGACCAAGTAGGTTTTATTCCAGGGATGCAGGGATGGTTTAATATACGAAAATCCATCAATGTAATCCATTATATAAACAAACTCAAAGACAAAAACCACATGATTATCTCGTTCGATGCAGAAAAAGCATTTGACAAGATCCAACACCCATTCATGATAAAAGTTCTGGAAAGATCAGGAATTCAAGGCCCATACCTAAACATGATAAAAGCAATCTACAGCAAACCAGTAGCCAACATCAAAGTAAATGGAGAGAAGCTGGAAGCAATCCCACTAAAATCAGGGACTAGACAAGGCTGCCCACTTTCTCCCTACCTTTTCAACATAGTACTTGAAGTATTAGCCAGAGCAATTCGACAACAAAAGGAGATCAAGGGGATACAAATTGGAAAAGAGGAAGTCAAAATATCACTTTTTGCAGATGATATGATAGTATATATAAGTGACCCCAAAAATTCCACCAGAGAACTCCTAAACCTGATAAACAGCTTCGGTGAAGTAGCTGGATATAAAATAAACTCAAACAAGTCAATGGCCTTTCTCTATACAAAGAATAAACAGGCTGAGAAAGAAATTAGGGAAACAACACCCTTCTCAATAGTCACAAATAATATAAAATATCTCGGCGTGACTCTAACTAAGGAAGTGAAAGATCTGTATGATAAAAACTTCAAGTCTCTGAAGAAAGAAATTAAAGAAGATCTCAGAAGATGGAAGGATCTCCCATGCTCATGGATTGGCAGGATCAACATTGTAAAAATGGTTATCTTGCCAAAAGCAATCTACAGATTCAATGCAATCCCCATCAAAATTCCAACTCAATTCTCCAAAGAATTAGAAGGAGCAATTTGCAAATTCAACTGTAATAACAAAAAACCTAGGATAGCAAAAACTCTTCTCAAGGATAAAAGAACCTCTGGTGGAATCACCATGCCTGACCTAAAGCTTTACTACAGAGCAATTGTGATAAAAACTGCATGGTACTGGTATAGAGACAGACAAGTAGACCAATGGAATAGAATTGAAGACCCAGAAATTAACCCACACACCTATGGTCACTTGATCTTCGACAAGGGAGCTAAAACCATCCAGTGGAAGAAAGACAGCATTTTCAACAATTGGTGCTGGCACAACTGGTTGTTATCACGTAGAAGAATGCGAATCGGTCCATACTTATCTCATTGTACTAAGGTCAAATCTAAGTGGATCAAGGAACTTCACTTAAAACCAGAGACAGTGAAACTTATAGAGGAGAAAGTGGGAAAAAACCTTGAAGATATGGGCACAGGGGAAAAATTCCTGAACAGAACAGCAATGGCTTGTGCTGTAAGATTGAGAATTGACAAATGGGACCTAATGAAACTCCAAAGTTTCTGCAAGGCAAAAGACACCGTCAATAAGACAAAAAGACCACCAACAGATTGGGAAAGAATCTTTACCTATCCTAAATCAGATAGGGGACTAATATCCAACATATATAAAGAACTCAAGAAGGTGGACTTCAGAAAATCAAATAACCCCATTAAAAAATGGGGCTCAGAACTGAACAAAGAATTCTCACCTGAGGAATACCGAATGGCAGAGAAGCACCTGAAAAAATGTTCAACATCCTTAATCATCAGGGAAATGCAAATCAAAACAACCCTGAGATTCCACCTCACACCAATCAGAATGGCTAAGATCAAAAATTCAGGTGACAGCAGATGCTGGCGTGGATGTGGAGAAAGAGGAACACTCCTCCATTGTTGGTGGGATTGCAGGCTTGTACAACCACTCTGGAAATCAGTCTGGTGGTTCCTCAGAAAATTGGACATAGTACTACCAGAGGATCCAGCAATACCTCTCCTGGGCATATATCCAGAAGATGCCCCAACTGGTAAGAAGGACACATAGCAGCCTTATTTATAATAGCCAGAAGCTGGAAAGAACCCAGATGCCCCTCAACAGAGGAATGGATACAGAAAATGTGGTACATCTACACATTGGAGTACTACTCAGCTATTAAAAAGAATGAATTTATGAAATTCCTAGCCAAATGGATGGACCTGGAGGGCATCATCCTGAGTGAGGTAACACATTCACAAAGGAACTCACACAATATGTACTCACTGATAAGTGGATATTAGCCCAAAACCTAGGATACACAAGATATAAGATACAATTTCCTAAACACATGAAACTCAAGAAAAATGAAGACTGAAGTGTGGACACTATGCCCCTCCTTAGAAGTGGGAACAAAACACCCTTGTAAGGAGTTACAGAGACAAAGTTTGGAGCTGAGATGAAAGGATGGACCATGTAGAGACTGCCATATCCAGGGATCCACCCCATAATCAGCATCCAAACGCTGACACTATTGCATACACTAGCAAGATTTTATCGAAAGGACCCAGATGTAGCTGTCTCTTGTGAGACTATGCCGGGGCCTAGCAAACACAGAAGTGGATGCTCACAGTTAGCTAATGGATGGATCACAGGGCTCCCAATGGAGGAGCTAGAGAAAGTACCCAAGGAGCTAAAGGGATCTGCAACCCTATAGGTGGAACAACAATATGAACTAACCAGTACCCCGAAGCTCTTGACTCTAGCTGCATATGTATCAAAAGATGGCCTAGTCAGCCATCACTGGAAAGAGAGGCCCATTGGACACGCAAAATTTATATGCCCCAGTACAGGGGAACGCTAGGGCCAAAATGGGGGAGTGCGTTGGTAGGGGAGTGGGGGTGGGTGGGTATGGGGGACTTTTGGTATAGCATTGGAAATGTAAATGAGCTAAATACCTAATAAAAATTTTAAAAAAAGAAATGTAAAAGAAGAAAAATCTGAAACAAGAATAAATAATGGGGAAATCCTCATCACCTTGGGTCTTCTTGAGAAGGTAAACATGACCTTGGCTGGGTTTTAAGATGAATGATGGGCCACTGGATTCATGGCAACATATTTCCAACTAATGCTATTTAAAAAACTTATTTTACTGTGAAAATAGTCATATTTTATAGGTGAGGAATTACTGTTATTAAATTCTGCAGCAAGCATGATAGCAAGAACACTGTTGTTCAAACCAATTGCAATAATTTTGCCTAACATTTTTCTGGTAGGCTTCTAATGCCAAATAACCTGTGTTTCATGCCAAATTCCATGCCCTATCCCCAGAACATTAGCCTTACAGTATTGTATACTGTAAGTCATATTCGTGTCAACCAACTGAAGAACAGTTTAGAAAACACATAGCCATATTATTTAGCTGCAGGGATATTTTGAGTGCATACTGCACATCTACATGGGAGAGGTAAACTACATACCATTGAGTATAAAAGTTACAAGAGCTTATAATTATGTAAGAGGCTAATTAATAGAATATATGGTTAGTGTGTAATATAACTACTACATGCAAGACACTGAAGCTGGTTTTCCACATGACAATAAAGAAACAAAGCTAGAAGGAAGGAAAAAATATATACATATATATTTTATAAATTTTTATAAATATATATTTATAATTTTATATACATATAAATTTTTATAAATATATATTTTTATATTACTATATAGATATCCTATGTATATGATATCTATATAGTAATAGCATATATGATAACCTTCAAAGTATTCCTGCCAATTTTGTATTTTCTATATATTATTTAAAGTGATATTCCTTTATAAATATTTAAATATAGGACATAAGTCAACAATAACAGAATAAAAGCAAGAGGTTATTAAAATATGAGGACCCCCTCCCTAGGGTCCCCAGAGGACTCTTCACATGATATTAGGACCACCAGTGAGTGGAACACAACTTCTGTTCCATTCCAATCTCGCGGAACCTGAGACAGCATTGGGGAAGCAGAAGACCCAGCCTGACCAGGGTCACGAGTCCCTTCGGGTCAGCTCTAGCATCAGGTCACCAGGGCTAGGAGTTGGAGGAAACCCCCAAAGTGCCTAGAGGACAGCTTCTGAGGCAGACCCCTTTTTGGGCTCCAGACATCAGGGCACCTTCCCTACCAGAGGACAGGTGTCCTTCCTGCCCGGGAGGGATTTGCCAGAGAACCTGGGTAAGCCATCTTGGTTCACAGATCCCTCTGAGACTCATCTGCGCAGGTGAGGGTGTGGACTACAGAAGCTAACAGCTTCTGGGACAGGCCCTATTTCAGGCCTTCATCTTCTACCAGGAGGCAGGTCCAAACACCTGATATCTGTGCACCTTCCCTGCAAGAGGAAAGCTTGCATGTAGAGAGTGCTCAGACCACTGAAACTCAGGAGAGAGCTAGTCTCCCAGATCTGCTGATAGAGACTAACAGAATCATGGGAGGAACAAGCTCAAACCAGAGACAACTATAACAACTAACTCCAGAGATTACCAGATGGCGAAAGGCAAATGTAAGAATCTTACTAACAGAAACTAAGACCACTCACTATCATCAGAATGCAGCATTCCAAACTCACCCAATCCTGGGCACCCCAACACACCTGAAAAGCTAGACCTGGATTTAAAAGCATATCTCATGATGATGGTAGAGGACATCAAGAAGTACTTTAATAATTCACTTGAAGAAATACAGAAGGACACTACTAAAGAGTTACAAGTCCTTGAAGAAAAACAGGAAAACACAGCCAAACAGGTAGAAGTCCTTAAAGAAAAACAGGAAAGCACATCGAAACAGGTGATGGAAATGAACAAAACAATACTAGACATAAAAAGGGAAGTAGACACAATAAAAAAAAACCCAAAGTGGAAAAAAAAAAAAGCCGGGCTTGGTGGTGCACGCCTTAAATCCCAGCACTCAGGAGGCAGGGGCAGGCGGATTTCTGAGTTCAAGGCCAGCCTGGTCTACAGAGTGAGTTCCAGGACAGCCAGGGCTATACAGAGAAACTCTGTCTCGAAACAAACAAACAAACAAACAAACAAAAACTTAAAAAAAAAAGAAAACCCAAAGTGAGGCAACGCTGGAGATTGAAACCCTAGGAAAGAAATCTGGAACCATAGCTTCCAGCATTAGCAACAGAATATAAGAGATGGAAGAGAGAATCTCAGGTGCAGAAGATTCCATAGAGAACATGGGCACAACAATCAAAGAAAATGCAAAATGCAAAAAGAACCTAAATCAAAACATCCAGGAAATCCAGGACACAATGAGAAGACCAAACCTATGGATAATAGGACTGGATGAGAATGAAGATTTTCAACTTAAAGGGCCAGCAAATATCTTCAACGAAATTATAGAAGAAAACTTCCCAAACCTAAAGAAAGAGATGCCCATGAACGTACATGAAGCTGCAGAACTCCAAATAGACTGGACCAGAAAAGAAATTCCTCCCAACACATAATAATCAGAACAACAAATGCACCAAATAAAGATAGAATATTAAAATCAGTAAGGCGAAAATGTCAAGTAACATATAAAGGCAGGCCTATTAGAATTACACCAGAATTTTCACCAAAGACAATGAAAGCCAGAAGATCATGGACAGATATTATATAGAACTAAGAGAACACAAATGCCAGGCCAGGCTACTATACCCAGCCAAATTTTCAATTACCATAGATGGAGAAACCAAAGTATTCCATAACAAAACCAAATTCACACATTATCTTTCCACGATTCCAGCCCTTCAAAGGATAATAACAGAAAAAAAAATACAAGGACTGAAACCACTCCCTAGAAAAAGCAAGAAAGTAATCCTTCAACAAACCTAAAAGAAGACAACCACAAGAACAGAATGCCAACTCTAACAACAAAAATAATAGGAAGCAACAATTACTTTTTGTTAATATCTTTTAATATCAATGAACTCAATTTTACAATAAAAAGACATAGACTAACAGACTGGCTACAAAAACAGGACCCAACATTTTGCTGCTTACAGAAAACCCATCTCAGGGAAAAAGACAGACACTACCTCAGAGTGAAAGGCTGAAGAAAAAAAATTCCAAGCAAATGGTCTGAAGAAACAAGCTGGAGTAGCCATTCTAAAATACAATAAAATCGACTTCCAACTCAAAGTTATCAAAATAGACAAGGAGGGGCACTTCATACACATCAAAGGTAAAATCCTCCAAGAGGAACTCTCAATTCTGAATACCTATGCTCCAGATGCAAGGGCAGCCACATATATTAAAGAAAATTTAGTAAAGCTCAAAGCACACATTGCACCTCCCACAATAATAGTGGGAGACTTAACACACCACTTTTATCAATGGACAGATTATGGAAACAGAAAATAAACAGAGACACAGTGAAACTAACAGAAGTTATGAAACAAATATATTTAACAGATGTCTACAGGACATTTTATCCTAAAACAAAAGGATATACCTTCTTCTCAGCACCTCATGGCACATTCTCCAAAATTGACCATATAATTGGTCACAAAACAGGCCTCAACAGATACAAAAATATTGAAATTGTCCCATGCATCCTATCAGACCACCATGGACTAAGGCTGATCTTCAATAATGACATAAATAATAGAAAGCCAACATTCACGTGGAAACTGAACGACACTCTTCTCAATGATACCTTGGTCAAGGAAGGAATAAAAAAAGAAATTAAGGATTTTTTAGAGTTTAATGAAAATTAAGCCACAACATACCCAAACTTATGTGACACTTGAAAGAATTCCTAAGAGGAAAACTCATAGCGCTGAGTGCCTCCAAAAAGAAACTAGAGAGAGCACACACTAGCAGCTTGACAACACACCAAAAAGCTCTAGAACAAAAGGAAGCAAATCCACCCAAGAGGAGTAGATGGCAGGAAATAATCAAACTCAGGGGCAAAATCAACCAAGTGGAAACAAGATGAACTATTCAAAAAAATCAACCAAACCAGGAGTTGGTTCTTTGAGAAAATCAACAAGATAGATAAACCCTTAGCCAGACTCACTAGAGGGCACAGGGACAGCATACTAATTAACAAAATCAGAAATGAAAAGGGAGACATAACAACAGATCCTGAAGAAATCCAAAATACCATCAGATCCTTCTATAAAATGCTATACTCAACAAAACTGGAGAACCTGGATGAAATGGACAAATTTCTACACAGATACCAGGTACTAAAGTTAAATCAAGATCAGGTTAATGATCTAAACTGTCCTATATCCCCTAAAGAAATAGAAGCAGTCATTAATAGTCTCCCAACCACAAAAAGGCCAGGATCAGACGGGTTTAGTGCAGAGTTCTATCAGACCTTCAAAGAAGATCTAATTCCAGTTCTTCTGAAACTATTCCACAAAATAGAAACAGAAGGTACTCTACCCAATTCATTCTATGAAGCCACAGTTACTCTGACACCTAAACCACAGAAAGACCCAAAAAAGATAGAGAACTTCAGACCAATTTCCCTTATGAATATTGATGCAAAAATACTCATTAAAATTCTTGCTAACTGAATATAAGAACACATCAAAACAATCTTCCATCCTGACCAAGTAGGTTTCATTCCAGGGATGCAGGGACGGTTTAATATGTGGAAATCCATCAACGTAATCCAGTATATAAACAAACTCAAAGACAAAAACAATATGATCATCTTGTTAGATGTAGAGAAAGCATTTGACAAAATCCGACAACCATTCATGATAAAAGTCTTGGAAAGATCAGGAATTCAAGGCCCATATCTAAACATGATAAAAGCAATCTACCTCAAACCAGCAGCCAAGATCAAACTAAATGGTGAAATGGTGGAAAAATTCCCACTAAAATCAGGGACTAGACAAGGCTGCCCACTTTCTCCCTACCTATTCAACATTGTACTTGAAGTCCTAGCTAGAGCAATTATACAACATAAGGAGATCAAGGGGATACAAATTGGAAAGGAAGAAGTCAAAATATCACTTTTTGCAGATGATATGATAGTATATATAAGTGACCCTAAAAATTCATCCAGAGAACTCCTAAACCTGATAAACAACTTCAGTGAAGTAGCTGGATATAAAATTAACTCAAACAAGTCAATGGCCTTTCTTACACAAAGGATAAACAGGTTGAGGAAGAAATTAGGGAAACAACACCCTTCTCAATAATCACAAATAATATAAAATACCTTGGCGTGACTCTAACAAAGGAAGTGAAAGATCTGTATGATAAGAACTTCAAATCTCTGAAGAAAGAAATTAAAGAAGATCTCAGAAGATGGACAGATCTCCTATGCTCATAGATTGGCAGGATCAATAGAGTAAAAATGGCTATCTTGCCAAATGCAATCTATAGATTCAATGCAATCCCCATCAAAATTCCAACTCAATTCTTCAACGTATTGGAAAGGGCCTTTTGCAAATTCATCTATAATAACAAAAAACCTAGGATAGCAAAAACTTTTCTCAAGGATAAAAGAACCTCTGGTGGAATCACCATGCCTGACCTAAAGCTGTACTACAGAGCAATTGTGATAAAATCTGCATGGCACTGGTATAGCAACAGACAAGTAGACCAATGGAATAGAATTGAAGACCTAGAAATGAACCCACACACCTATGGTCACTTGATCTTTGACAAGGGAGGTAAAACCATCCAGTGGAAAAAAGACAGCATTTTCAACAAATGTTGCTGGCACAACAGGTGGTTAACATGTAGAAGAATGTGAATTGATCCATTCCTATCTCCTTGTACTAAGGTCAAATCTAAGTGGATCAAGGGACTCCAAATAAAACCAGAGACAGTGAAACTTATAGAGGAGAAAGTGGGGGGAAACCTCAAATATATGGGCACAGGGGGAAAATTCCTGAATAGAACATCAATGGCTTGTGGTGTATGATCGAGAATGGACAAATGGGACCTCATAAAATTGCAAAGCTTCTGTAAGGCAAAACACACTGTCAGTAAGACAAAAAGGCCACCAACAGATTGGGAAAGGATCTTTACCTATCCTCAATCAGATAGGGGACTAATATCCAATATATATAAAGTTCAAGAAGGTGGACTCCAAAAAATCAACTAACCCCATTAAAAAAATGGGGCTCAGAGCTAAACAGAGAATTCTCACCAGAGGAATACCGAATGGCTGAGAAGCACCTGAAAAAATGTTCAGCATCCTTAATCATCAGGGAATTGCAAATCAAAACATCCCCAAGATTCCACCTCACACCAGTCAGAATGGCTAAGATCAAAAATTCAGGTAACAACAGATGCTCATGAGGATGTGGAGAAAGAGGAACACTCCTCCATTGTTGGTGGGATTGCAGGCTTGTACAACCACTCTGGAAATCAGTCTGGCGTTTCCTCAGAAAATTGGACATAGTACTACCGGAGGATCCCTCAATACCTCTCCTGGACATCCAGAAGATGTTCCAACTGGTAAGAAGGACACATGATCCATATGTTCATAGCAGCCTTATTTATAATAGCCAGAAGCTGGAAAGAATCCAGATGCCCCTCAACAGAGGAATGGATACAGAAAATGTGATACATTTACACAATGGAGTATTACTCAGCTATTAAAAAGAATGAATTTATGAAATTCCAGGGCAAATGGATGGACCTGGAGGTCATCATCCTGAGTGTGGTAACCCAATCACAAAAGAACTCACATGATATAATCTCACTGATAAGTGGATATTAGCCCAGAAACTTAGAATACCCAAGATATAAGATACAATTTACAAAGCACATTAAACTCAAGAAGAAGGAAGACCAATGTGAGGACACTTTGCCCTTTATTAGAATTGGGAAGAAAACACCCATGGAAGGAGTTACAGAGACAAAGTTTGGAGCTGAGATGAAAAGATGGATCATCTAGAGACTGCCATATCCAGGGATCCATCCCATAATCAGCCTCCAAACGCTGACACCATTGCATACAGTAGCAAGCTTTTGATGAAATTACCCTGATATAGCTGTCTCTTGTGAGACTATGCCTGGGCCTAGCAAACACAGAAGTGGATGCTCACAGTCAGCTATTTGATGGATCACAGGGCCCCCAATGGAGGAGCTAGAGAAAGTACCCAAGGAGCTAAAGGGATCTGCAACTCTATATGTAGAACAACAATATGAACTAACCATTACCCCCGGAGCTAGTGTCTCTGGCTGCAAATGTATCAGAAGATGACCTAGTCGGCCATCAGTGGAAAGAGAGACCCAATGGTGGTATAAACTTTATATACCTCAGTACAGGGGAACGCCAGGGTCAAGAAGTGAGATTGGGTGGGTAGGGGAATGGGGGTGGGTGGGTATGGGGGACTTTTGGGATAGCACTGGAAATGTAAATGAAGAAAATACCTAATTAAAAAATCTGAGGAGTCTTAAATCCCCTCAAATATCCTATTCCCTTTGACAGTACTTATGAGGGGCTTTCCTAGCTCTCATTAGCAAGTTGCAGAAGCTAGAATATTTATAACTGAAGTTGACCTTATTATGAGATGATTTGTATGTTTTTCTCTGTGGGTCTTTACCATTCTCCACCCACCGGACCAATGAAAGTCAGTGTGTTTAGTCTCTACTGACCATTTATCATCCTCTGGCTTCAGTGAAATAATGAGCACAATCCTCTAAGGAGCTTGTTATAACTAAGGGGCAGGACTGGGTAGACATTTATCTCCTTCTCTAGCCTGCAGGCTACTGCTGAATATTAACTTTAGGTTTTCCCAAAGGAAGAGAAACACAAGAATAGAGAAGAGTGTCCAAATGGAAAGCTGCCATTGAGAAGCCTGGAGAGAATCTGGCAATATTTTGAGGCCGAGAAAGAATCTGAAAAATGAGCATAGTGTAGATCTGCTTGGTCAGATCTGATCTTGGTCTTGATCTAGCTGAGAACTCTGCTCCTTGCTGTATCTCCATCCACCATGAAGTGGTAGTATAAAATGTTTATTGGAGCTTAGTATAAATTACTAATGTGTCAGATACTGATAATTTTGTTGTTTTTGAAAAGATCATATTTTCTGAGGAATTAATTATTTTGGATGCAGAAGGAAGCTTTAGGTAGTCACACTGATGCTGACAAGTTGCACATCTCCCAGGAGCTGTGTTGTAAGCTATTTCTGCTATGCCCATTGTGCTAAAGGAAATGTGTTCTACAATTCATTCAATGGCATCTCACTCTGCCAATCAACCATTACAGAGATGGTTTGATTGTTTTTCAAATATTGTTTCAGCATCTGATTATTTCACTTATAGAAATACATAATCCCACCAAGCCATTATCACTTGTTGGGAAAAATTAGTTTTGACTATATGAAACATTTCCTCTACTAAATTTTATCAACACACTGCTTGTCAAATTTTAGAGAATTGTGCCTGGAAATTGTCCTTATTTTTTCCTGCCAAATCAACATGCAATTATCTATTCGGTATAAAAATATATGGTGTTGGTAAATACAGGCATCTCTTACATTTTGTATCCATTGTTACTGTCATATTACATAATTGGATGCAAACCAACAAAGAAATTTTTAATTATACAGTTTTTGTCATACAGAAACTTTCTGATAGCAATAAAATATTTTATTTTTGAAATCTTCAACTTCTCATTGGTTTATGTTGATGTTTCATCGCTTCAGTATCCAATATGTCTTTCTTCTGAAGCAGGTTTTAATGATCCTAGAGTAGTACAACACAAGAATTACATATTACATGTTTTGCTACTGGAGATTGGACCTAATGCCTTGGGCATAATACATATTCTACTTCAGCTTTTATGAATCTATATAAGTATAGCTCATCTCAAATACCTCAGTATTAAGGTTCTATAGGTTCTACACTGAGATAACTAGATATAATTTAGTTTCTAAATCTGGGAAGGCGTTCTTTAACAATTTTTTTTCAAGTTGATACATTCTAATATTCAGGGAATCTTATTAAGGATCAGGGTGTTCTAAAACAGGACCCTTAAGAGTCAATAAGTAAACAACTCAAAAGATTCTGAAGTCCCTGAAACATACAAGATACACTGGACGCCCCCCCCCCCCCCATGCCTAGAAGAGGCAAATCAGCTAAGTTGCTTAAGGAGACAGAGACCAGCTGACCTTTCTGGAAGTATCTCAGACTAACTGAGATGCGTAGAAAAGAGGCACTCTAGATCCGAAGAAATGCCTGTAAGTTATGCAGCAAATCCCAGGGTTCTAGTTTTCATGAGTGGACATTTGAGGATGAAACCATCTTGAGTCATTTCTGCTCCTGTAAGTAACCTCTTCCCCATAGTATTGTAAGTAACCTTAATAAAAGACATTGGTTCACTGAGTTTGACTTTGGTGGTGTCTTTACTTTGGTCTGTTGTTGATTTCCTGTCATGAGTGAGTATATGTTTGTTCCTGTAGTATCACATAACAGCAGGGACCAGATTCCCAACTTGTGACTAGATGTCATCTTTGTCTTCTGTGTCAGCTATCCTCACTGGTATCTCACAGCACCGTCTCAGAAGAATAAAGAAAAGATTATATTCTTATTCAATTGTTTATAAAACTACTAAGTGCACACTAGAGGTGACTATTGAAACAGAAAACAAAGTCAAATTATTTAAACTTAATATCCACCGATAATGGGCTCTAATGTGCTCATAGGTGATTGGATTGTACTAATGCATTTTATTCAACAGGTGAGAAAACATCTAAGAACATCTACACCTAAAAATATCTAGAATACATGCAAGGACAAACAAAATGTGATAGAACCATGCATGTGATTCAATAAACCCACCCGAAGTTCTAGTCCCTTCAGCATTTACTCTGAGACTTTAAAAATCATTTGTCAACAGATAAAGGCAAATTACATGGTTTCTGAGTAGCTAGCCAAGTGGTTCTGTGAAATCTTCTTCTCCTGGGTCTGATTAACCTAGTGGTTTCCTCTTGTCACAGACACACTGGCATGCGCATCTTTCTTTCAGAGTAAAAAGAAGAAATGTATAAAAAAATTTTCTTCAGTTCTATTATGATATACAACAGGATTATTTTTCAAATGTGAATTCACGTTTGAATTGTGTGGGTAGATAAAATTATTTAAAATCAAACCATATATTAATAATATAAACACCAAACTTTCAAAATCATTTTCAAATTAGAGTGACTCTGACTATTTCTACTTCTATACAAATATCACTTCTAAAAAGGGAGAGACGGAAAATGAAAAATGGAAAAATAGAGCAAAAAACATGAGCAAATTTGTGGCACCATAAATTGCTCATAGCATATGAAAAACTTGGGCTGTTATTGTTTTATACAAAAATTCCAGTTTCTGGCTATCATAAACAAGGCCACTATGAAAATAGTGGAACACGTTCCCCTGTGGGATGGTGGCACATCTTTTGGGTATATTCCCAAGAGTGGTATTGCTGGGTCTTCAGGTAGATCTATTCCAAATTTTCTGAGGAACCTACAGATTGATTTCCAGAGTGGTTGTACCAGTTTGCTATCCCACTAGCAAAGAAGGAGTGTTTCTCTTTCTCAACATATTTGCCAACATGTGTTGTCCCCTGAGGTTTTGATCTTAGCCATTCTGATTGGTGTAAGGTGGAGTCACAGGGTCATTTTGATTTGCATTTCTCTGATCACTAAGGACTTTGAATATTTCTTTATGTGTTTCTACACAATTCAAGGTTCCTCTGTTATGAATTCTTGGTTTTGTTCTACACCCCAGTTTTTGATTGGGTTGTTTGTTTGTTTGTTTGGTGGTTAGCTTCTTGAGTTCTTTATATATTTTGGATATTAGCCCTCTATCAGATGTGGGGTTAATGAAGAGTTTTTTCCCCATCTGTAAGTTGCTGATTTATCTTATTGGCTATAACTTTTGCCTTATAGAAGCTCCCAGTTTCATGAGGTCCCATTTACCAATTCTTGATCTTAGAGCATGAGCCACTGGAGTTCTGTTTAGAAAATTTCCCCTTGTGCCACTGAGTTGAAGGCTCTTTCCCACTTTATCTTCTATTACATTCAGTGTATCAGGTTTTATGTTGAGGTCCTTGATCCACTTGGACTTGACTTTGTGCAAGGTGACAAATATGGTTCTATTTTTATTTTTTCTACACATCGACAGCCAGTTAGACCAACAACCCAGATGTCCCATGATAGAAGAAAGGATAGAGAAATGTGGTTCATTTACTCAGCTGTCAAGAATGACAACATTCTGAGTATTGCAGCCAAATGGATGGAACTAGAAAACGTCATCCTGAGTGAGGTAACTCAGACCCAAAAGGACATTCATGGTATGTATTAACTAATCAGTGGATATTAGTCACAAAAAAGTGCCAAATACCCAAGATAAAGACCAGAGAACTCAAAAAGGTCAACAAGCTGAAGAGCCCAAGTCAGAATGCCTCAGTTCCACTTGGGAGGGAGAAGATAGCAACCACAAGGGCTCCCCTGAAAAGGGGGTTGTGGGGGGTGGCTCAGAGAGGGAAACATGATCCGGTATTGGCTGGGGGGGGGGGAAGGACTGAAATCCCTGAGGGCCAGCAGAAAGAAGGGAAACATGCAACCTCGGGAGGTAAGAGGTTGGGGGGACCCTGCAGAATGTACCAGAGACCTGGGAGGTGAGAGAATCTCAGGACTCAAATAGAGTGCCCGTAGATGAAATGTCCTACATTGGGGAGAGGGAACTTGTGGAGCCCACCTCCAGTAAAAAGACAGGATATCAAGTGAGGGATGGGGTTGCCAACCCACAGTTAAAACTTTGAGCCATAATTGTTCCTGTCTGAAAGAACTTCAGGGATAGAAATGGAGAGGAGCCTGAGGAAAAGAAGATCCAGCGACAGACCCAAAGTGGGATCCAGCTCAAGGGGAGGCCCCAAGGCATGACACTATTACTGAGTCTATGGAGCGTTCACAAAAAGGTACCTATCATGACTGCCCTTTGAAAAACCCAACCAGCAGCTGAAAAGGTCAGAAGCAGATATTTGCACGCAACCAATGGACAGAAGTTGCTGACTCCTGTGGTTGAATTAGGGAAGCTTGAAGGAAACTGAGGAGGAAGGAGACCCTGTAGAACAATCAGTCTTCTCAATTAACCTGGATCCATGAGATTTCTCAGATACCGGAGCACCAACCAGGCAGCATACACCAGTTTATATGAGGCCCCCAACACATATAGAGCAGAGGACTTCTGTGTCTGAGTTTAGTTAGAGAAGATCCACCTAACCCTCAAGAGACTGGAGGCCCCAGGGAGTTTAGAGGTCTGGTGGAGGTGGGGGTGGGAACATCCTCTTGAAGACAGGGGTCAGGGAGGAGGTATGGGGATGTGGAACAGTCGGAGGGTGGACCAAGAGGGGAATAAAATCTAGGGTAGGAAAAGAAAGAGAAAACAAAAAAGAAAAAGATAAAAAAGAAAAAGAAAAAGAAAAAGAAAGAGAAAGAGAAAAAGAAAAGGTAAAAGAAAAATGATGAATTTCAACACTAGACAAAAAATTCTGACGTGATTTAGAAACACACAATCTGTGTGTTTACTTATCTGTGGTTTTTCTTTAACAAAATTGTTGATAACAAAAGGATAAACCTGATCTAACTGGTCCAGAAGCACTTCACTACCAATTCAAGGTATGATGATTTATAGCTATGTGGTGCTCTGTGATACATGGAAATTACTGATGGCCATAACTTAAACTCCTCAGTAGCTGTAGCCATCACAATTATCACCAGAGTGATGCAGTAAAACAGAACCAAGAAGATAAATATTCAGGTACAACCCACGTGCAGCTCTTTGAGAAGAAACAACATATGGAACAAATGTCTATTCAAGTCAATCCAACAGCTAGGAAAAAGATTTGTGCACTTCTGGGAAACTTGCAAAATAATTGGTAGAAAGGATTAGTGACTGTGTAGTACCATAAGTGGGTATATATGCACAGTTTCTCATTTGCTTTCCCCTTCATCTATATTGTCAGGGGTAAAGTCACAGGGTCTATGTCTAAGAGCTCAGCACTGAGTAGAAGTCACCCAAGTAACACATTCATAACTGTACTGAGTATGAGGAAAAGTGTGGGGGAAAAACCTCCAATCGGAGTTCATCCTTTTCATTAAACCAAAGAGATTCCAAGATTAGAAAATTGCTTCTATGATGAAATATCAAGAATTAATTCCAGGTCTCACTTGGGGAAAGAACAGCCTGACAGGCATCCTCCAAAGCACAAGGCACCTGGCTGGTTAATGGCCCAGAGCCTCCTCATGGGGCTTGAGCAATCCACTCTCAATGAAAGTTTGCTTCGACTTAGCCTTCCTTTCATGTCCAGGTATTTAAGAAGTCTACTTCCCACTGCTGTCTCACTAAGTCCTGGACTCTCGCCAGCTTGAGGTAGGACCTTAGACTTTTATGGAAAAATGTGAGGGCATAACTAAAGTACTGGGATATTTTCTTTGGGTGTCACTGAAACTAATAGAAGCTACTCTGGAGTCATCTTCTAGGATGCAAAAGGAAGCAGCACTCTTTCAATACAAAGGAGAGAAAGTGTATGCATTTACTCTTTAGCAAGATTATAAAATAGCAATATTTAGCTTGAAAGGAGCATAAAAGGAACCTGAGAATAAGGGCAGAAATGCATTTACTTCAAAGGAAAATGGTATAAAAGGGACTGGAGTGATGGCTTATAATAAGAAATGCTTGGTACTTTTCTAGAGGACCCAAGTTGAGTTCCCAATACCCATATAGGGTACCTAAATATTGCCTGTAACTCTAATTCCTGGCTTCCACTGGTAACCTCACAAATATGGCCTACTCTCACATAAATACACAAATACAAATACTTTTAGAAACTTAATTTTAGAGAGCTAATGCTTAAAAGAATACAGCTAGTATTCACCAGTGGAAGTTTTCAGATAGTCATCTTTAACTGGCAGGAGTCAAATAGTACAAGGGGCCCCTGGAACAATCTTAGTTGGAACACTGTGTTTGTGTGTGTGTGTGTGTGTGTGTGTGTGTGTAGGCAGTTATGGAGAATAAGTCTATGTGTTTGGAGCAGTATACAGAAGTCAAATACCGTCTCTTTCTAATTGGTTACTTTTTTAAAGCTTTATTTTCTTCTTTTGTATGATATACATATGTACCTTGATATCAAACACTCTCATTATCAATAGATGGCATCACCAAGAAGCCCTGAGGAGGCATATTGTGTCATTGAGAAGTATACTTGACTGATTAACTCAGTATCATGGGCTGGTGGCTACACATTGGAAGCTTAAATTTTAGGCTGCAAACGTGACACTGTGTGTTGAACCTCAGGTCTCTGTTTTTCACCTTCATTGCTGCTCCTGTAAAATTGTTCCTTCTCTCTCACCTTCCAGCTCCCTGATACAGCATCACTGTGGTGGACTATCTTGTCCATATGCCACAATCATTCGTTGATTTGTATTTGCTGCCAGTATATAAGCTAACACAGCTGCTTAGAAATTTATCTCTGTGTACTAAAACAGTAGTCTTCTTGAGTTAATTGACATTTTTAGGTCAATTAGCATCTGAAATATAAATACACAGTCCTAGTGAACTAATTCCTGGCCAGTTAAGTGTCCTGTAAGTGTTATCCACATGCCTGCATAATACTACATTTTAGAAGTTAGACAAATCTCTTCTGACATTTTCATCTTCATTTTCTACTTTAACAATTTCTAAATTGACTGTGAAGGTTATGGTACAAAAGAGATAGTGCTATATACCCTGCTGAGAAAATCACTGGGCAGAGCAATGAGTATGGCAGTTGAAGGGAGAACTTTAGGAGATATATAATGATAAAAATGGGTTCTATTATATACAATCAAAGTAATACATGTGGGGGGCAAAAGCAAGTACAGAAGAAATTGTAAAGAGACACAGCTCTTGTGGCTCTAAAACACTTAATATTAGTACTTAGTACCTGCTGTGCTGCTACTTTCAACACCACAAAGCTATCAGATACATCTGCCTTAAATTACTATTTTATTGCTGTTTCCCACTGGAATGACATGCATTTATACCTCCCGTTTCTTGGTCTTTTGAGACAGCCTCTATGCCTTCATCCTGGTTTCTCTTCCCAGAACCCTGCATCTGAATGTTCCTTCTCTGCTGCTTTTGAACTAACCTACCCACCCTTCCCTGACATGTCTGCCAGAATATCTGTACAGGCATCTTCTGATGTTACACTAGCTATAAAGGAGTTTTCCTTCTTTAAAATTTTACAGTTTAATCTAGGTCTATTTCCACCTGTGCTCCTGTGCAACCTGCCCTGTTAGCTGCTGCTCTCTACCCTTGGTTCCTTAGGCTACTGTACCAAAGCAGCCATCTCCCAATTCTCCTCAAACGTCTCATTATTTTAAGGTATCTCAGCTTCTAGTTCCAGGTCAAGCCCTTTGGATAAAGCCTTTAGCAGATATGGGCAGTATGAGTCATGAGTAGCATTTTCACATTTTCTATGATATAAAGTTGTGAAGCTTCTAGCATGCCTGCATATGCTGTCTCTGGGTTCATGGTATTCTACTACAGCACTTTGTTCTCCTTCTGTCTCTTTTATCCTTTGTGTCTTTGCATCTTTACCTTCTCTTTCTATAAATTTTATCCAAAGCACGTGTGCACACGTATATTAAATCCTATCTTTGGTTTAACTTTTTCCAACTCAGAAATTAATAACTAATTTAAAGCAATGTGATACAATTTAATTCCTTTACCTAAAAAAAAATGAATTCCAGAAACATATGACCATCATGATATTCCTGTGTTAATTTTATAGCTCTATGTAGCTCAGCTCATGAGCAGCTATTGCTGTTATTTCTTTTGCTAAGAAATTCTAACAAAATATTTCTCTAAAATTTTTTATTAGATTTACAGTTTTGTACCATTGGTATATATTGCAGCTCTCAAACTTTATCAAATACTACTTAGGGAAGCTGTCATGGTTATGGATCTTTGTAGCTCACCAGTGCTAGGTACAGTGCCTTGGATACAGAAAATGTTCAACATGGTCATTCCTCCTCTGAGAGTGTACTGGGAACCTTTCTTTGAAAGTGGATCAGGGACAATGACTCGTCCAAGCACATTATCAGCTTTCCCTCCACATGAATGGCACTAGCAGGAGATTTCTTGCTGCTCCTGTAGTCCTGGGTTTCTGAGGAAGTCTGTCAGAATTGCTCCTGAAGGGATACCTAATATCCTTTTAAGGCATAGTGAGGGTCACTGATGTTCTATAACACCTCCAAGCATGCTATCCTGAACTTTGGCCCTGCAGAGAGAGAGAGAGACCTTTCTCTTTCCCATGTACTCTTCTTTTCATGGAGAAGACAACTGGTAGTAAAGTGCCTGTCATGGGGCTCTGCCATTCTTTTCAATCACAAACCCCAACCAAACATAGCATGTCCCACATTTGGCTTACTTCCTCCATTCTACCCAGTAGTGTTTGAATAGGTGACTCTGTATGACATTGGTAGGTGTTACAACTAAGGTGATCTAACATGATTCCAAACAGCAGAAAGGTCGGACTGTGGAGTCTGCAGATGAAAAATCTCTTTTATTCTCTTTTACTGTTCTTTTCTATTCTCCTTTTTTCTTCTTTTTTCTTTTAATCTTTCTAATTTTTAGAAGACTATAACTAGAGAGGGAAGTAGGAGAGAACAGTGAGGCCTCAAGCAATTGAGAATGGTGATCAAGAATGTAGAGTTGTCTGCTTCATAGAGGAAGAACAAGGAAGGCAACATTACACAAGCAAATTCCCTCTGGCCTTGAAGTAGACTCTGAGAGCTCATGTAAGCAGAACTAACTCACACAGTACTTTGCTGATAATTCAGATACACTAACTTAACAGCATCTGTTGTCCTGAGTAAGCTATATGAGTAACAGAATCAAGTTTTTGTCTTTTTACAACGTCGTTTTACTAAATAACAATAAATTGGCCAGCCAGATAAGTCTTATTAGTTTTAACTCATCTAATATTCTTGATTTAACTTTGTACTTATGGTCATTGGCAATCATGGGTTCTTTTACTTCATTCCTAACATAGTTGCTAATTAATTAATTTTAGATCCCATACCATAATTTGCATGATTGTAGGTTACAAAATAAGTATGAAAGAGACAAAAACCTCCATGATCTAAGGAGGTTTACTAAAGGCAACATGGATGTAAACAGAATGTGTGCAGATACCCCAGTAAGTCATAAACCACTTGCAAAACTGTGCAAGCTAAAGCCTGCCAAAGCACAAAGCTGGCTTTAGGTGTAGCTGTAGGACCAGGGTCTGAACCCCTGAAAGGTCAGGCAGTATGTCAGCCAAGTAACCATGCTGAGCTCAAGCCCTGGACAGAGGCTGGATTTAGTAGGGTATTAATCCTGTGAAGCATACTCAGATGGCTTGATGAGATAGCCTATCACAAGTGGTTAGGTGTCATTGTTTCTGAGTGTTGAGTGACTAGAAGAATCCTGCATCTTTTTAATACAGTGTATAGTATCATCTGTATCTTTACATGAAACAAAATTCCTTAGCTGGTGTATTTATGCAAAAGCAATTTCCTATTTTCCTAGCTTATTGTTAATTTGAATTTGGTGTCATATGCTTGATATTTCTGTTTTCTTCAGGATATATTTTAAATGGATAAGTGGAAGATGACTTGGCAATATCAGTAATTACCATACAAAATTTATAATTTTGGCAAACAAAACATAAAAGTAATTAGTCAAAAATAATATTGGCTGCCTACATAAGTATTCTGATTTCCAACCACTCATTACAGAAGCTTTATCAGTGAGTTTCTGTTTGTAATGCTTTTAAACAGAGTTTGTATATGAGTGACTCAGAGCTAGGTTCATATGTTAAAGGAGACAAAACTGTTGGTTTTCCTCAATCTTGTCATGAATAAATATTTAATATTCAGAGTTTTCCCTTTCTTGATTCATAATAAATGACAGATATATATTTTAATGCATACTAACAAAATGTTTTATATTTTCTCCCTTTGTATTTTGACTTTTCTATTTGGAAACATTAACTATAGCAAAGAGCCATCTTACAGGAAAGTTAAAATTATTTCTCTGTTGCTTTTGTTATTTAATTTTTGCTTCGGTGTAAAAGAGTTTTATTTCAGCTTGGTGCTTTGACAATTATTTGACTATTGTAAAAAACTGTATTTTTATTTAATTCTGTTTGAAATTCTGTCAAGAAGTGGAATGCCATGATATAATAATAAAAACTCACAACACATCCCCTGATATCACTGGGCGTACTGAAGAAGAGCACATTTATATTCTTGGATGGAGAAAACATGAGGGTCAAACATTTCAAAGGAGTTTAAAACTTTTGTTATCTCCCCATTTTGATTGAGGAATTATATTTATTTCTAAACATTAAAGATCAACAATAAAACAGAAAGTAAAGTTTCTGGAGACCCTGGTCTGAGAACTCTTACACCATTCTGTCTTGAAAGGACAAAAGGAAATGAGTCCTTAAAGTATTCTATCCTAAGACAAGAATCCATATTATAGGACAATATGGAACTAACTCTCACAGGAAGTTGTCTTCACTAGCATGTTAATCCGATGTCCGAAACTTATTCATAGCTGTGTAGTAATCCCAGTAGCAACGAAAGAAATGATTTTTGTTCAAAATTTTGGTTATGTGTTCAGATCACAACAATTTCTTTAGTTACAAATATTATCTGTACAAAAACTTTAACATGTAATTATGATATCAGATGAAAAAATTTAAATTAGTGAGGCAATATTCACTGTAGTTACCAATGTCACAGAAAATTCAATATGGAGTAATGAGATAATAAGAATTGTGTAGAAGGTAGTTAAAAATAAAATAAATAAATAAAAGAAGTACCATTATCAATGGTTATATTTACTACTTTCATCCAACTTAGAGAGTTTGGATCCATGATGATCCATCAAAGCTGATGAATCTGAGGTTAGATTTTGATTTGAATAATCCTTTGCTGCTAATGTTTAAGCAAGAAGTCAAGAGAATTCCAAGGTGAACATTCTTTTCTTTTCCTATGTCTCTTCGAACATGACTAACACAAAAACCAATAATCATTTGACATATGAATTTTCTGCCTCTACAGCTGATTAAGCTGCCATGTTCTGTGGAAATGGAGACTATTTACCAGAACTCCACTGACTTCATCCTCCTGGGCCTCATCACCCACCCAAAATTTCCTGGACTGATCTTTGCTGTGGTTTTCTCCATCTTTGTGGTGGCTGTAACAGCCAACTTGGTCATTATTATGCTCATTCATGTGGACTCTCACCTTCACACACCCATGTACTTTTTACTCAGCCAGTTGTCCATCATGGATACTGTCTATATCTGTATCACGGTTCCCAAGATGCTTCAAGATCTCCTGTCCAAAGAAAAGACCATTTCCTTTCTGGGATGTGCATTGCAAATATTTTTCTACCTGACATTGATTGGGGGAGAGTTTCTCCTGCTGGGCCTCATGGCTTATGACAGGTTCGTGGCTGTGTGCAACCCTCTACGGTACCAAATAATCATGAATCCCAGGGTTTGTTTGCTTATGGTGCTGGGCTCCTGGGCTGGTGGGTCTTTGGATGGATTCATGCTGACACCTGTTACTATGAGCTTTCCTTACTGTGGTTCTCTTGAGATCAACCACTTTTTCTGTGAGATCCCAGCTGTATTGAAGCTATCCTGCAGAGACACATCACTCTATGAAACCTTGATGTATGCATGCTGTGTGCTGATGCTACTAATCCCAATATCCTTCATCTCAGTCTCCTATACACGGATCCTCATCACTGTCTACCACATGAGCTCCGCTGAGGGCCGTCGGAAAGCCTTCACCACGTGTTCCTCCCACATTATAGTAGTGAGCATTTTTTATGGGGCAGCTTTCTATACCAATGTACTGCCCCATTCTTACCACACACCTGAGAAAGATAAGGTTGTCTCAGCCTTTTATACCATTCTCACTCCTATGTTGAACCCACTCATTTACAGTTTGAGGAATAGAGATGTGGCTGTGGCTCTAAGAAAAGTCCTAAGGAAATATGCTTCCTCTCAGAGATTACGAGTGAGACACATACCTGAGAAATACTAGCAGGACATAGCCAATACTCATGGGTGGATGTCACAATCTTTCTGTAAAATAAACTTTGTTCTGCTCAGCATCGTTTTAACTATCTAAAATTATCACCAATCAAAATCACTCTTTTATAATCACCACTTAAGAATGAGATATGAGGGCTGGAGAGATGGCCCAGCCATTAAAGGCTAGGCTTACAAACAAAATATAAGAATGAGATATGAAATCAAAGAATAAGTTTTCACCAATTCTGACTTTCTTGTCTGGATTCAGCAGCAAAAAATGTTCCAGTGTTTTCAGACAAAATGCACTGTGAGTCTTCCCAGGCAATATGAGCATCAATTGGAAGAGCCTCTTACTGCTATCTTTATGTCTAGCATTTGGCCATATGTTCTTTGTGTCTGTATTAGTTATGAATGTCTTTGGGAGAAATGGAGCCTACAATTCTACCCATGCTAATTTATACTCTACAGCGGAATAACTCCAACCTTCCTGGCTAGGCTTTGAAAGGAAATTGCCAGAGTACTTTCCAAGTCCTTGAGGATTTAATTTTAAATATTGAAAAAAACCATTAAATATAAATTAAAGATTTTTCTAGTGATGATAGTGTAATTTCATTCTGTGAGCCAGAGAAACAAGATGCCTTGATTGAGATATACCATATACATGAAATATCAAAAATATATTTGCTAAACAAGGCCTGCATAAGAGCCACACCACACAACATGCCAAAGTGGAATTTAACATGGTCCTACTCCTAGATAAAGAGATACAGGCATCCAGTGGCTACTGAGGGAAAAAGAATCAATGTTATGCTGGAGAAAGCCTCCCAGTAGATTAACTAATCCCTGTGGTCATCCTTAAAAACATGTACATTTAAGGAACTCTAAATTGACTTAGTAGGTTATTTATGTATATATGTAGTGTGTGTGTGTGTGTGTGTGTGTACATAAAAATGTAACACTAAGAAAGGTCATAAATTTAAGAGAATATAGAGGACATGGAATTAGTTGGTGGAGGAGGTAGGGGTGGTGGTTGTATAAGTTGTACAAGGAGGTTGTATTCATATATCACATTATTAACAAATTTAAAACTTAAAAGACAAAAGAAAGCCCACAACTAACCATATGTTTTCTCCTCCGAGAAACATATTTCACTCCCAAAGATATACACCACTTTAGGGTAAAAGGATAAAAAAGTGTAATTTAAGAAAATGAAACTAATAGACAGGCAGGTATATAAATTCTAATATTTAAAGAGAATAGATTTCAAACTAAAATTATAAAACAAAGAAAGTCTTTTTATATTCATCAATGAGACACCGTTCATTATATTGATATTATAATTCTGAACATATAGGTACCAAACACAGAAACCCCTAATTTCATAAGGAACACTTCATGTAAGACACAGATTAATAATGGTGGTAGTAAGTGACTGCAGTATCCTACTCTCACAAACAAATGATTAAAAGAGAAACATTGAGTTAAGTGACATAGAGAGTCAAATTCCTTAATATACATCTATAGAACATTCTACCCGAACACTAAAGAATACATATTCAAAGAAAAACAAACAAACAAAAAGGCTGCAAGCCAATATACCTCATAAATATACATGCAAATATGTTCAATGAGATACTGGCAAATGAAATATAGGCATATAGCAAATAGACCATCCACTACAATCAAGTTAGCTTTACCCTAGAGATGAAGGCATGGTTCAAAATCATATAAATGAACTTAAAAAAATAGTCATATCTCAATGATGCAAAATCAGAATGGTTAAGATCAAAACTAAATCAAGAACACATGCTGGTGAGAATGTGGAGAAAGAGAAACACTCCTCCATTGCTGGTGAGATTATAAATTAGTACAACTTCTCTGGAAATCAATCTAGTGGTTCTTCAGAAAATTGAAAATAAATCTACCTGATGTGAAGACCCAGCTATATCATTCCTGTGCATATAACCAAAAAATGCTCTACAATACCACAAGGACACATGCTTCACTATGTTCATAGTAGCCTTATATGTAATAGACAGAAGCTGGAAACAACCCAGATGTCCTTCAACTGAAAAATGAATACAGAAAATGTGGTTCATTTACCCAGTGGAATACTATTCAGCTACTCAAAATGAGAACATCGTGAGTTTTGCAGGCAAATGAATGGAGCTATAAAATGTCATTCTGACTGAGGTAACCAAGACCCAAAAGGACATGCATGGTATGCAGTCACTGAAAAGTGAATATTAGCTAAAAGGTACAGAATACTCGTGATACAACTCACAGCCCACATAAAGTTTAACAAGAAGAAAGGCCCAAGTAAAGATGCTTCCATCCCACTTAGAAGGGAGAAGGAAATAATCATGGGAGGCAGAGGGAAAGAGGGACCTAGGTAGGAGAAGGGAGAGGTAGGAGGAAAGAGGTAAGAATCAGGTATTGGGGGGGGGGGTGCCGCAGACCCTCTGGGTCCCTGTGTCTGCGTAAAATGGGTCTCTAGAGTAGGTGGGCAAAGTTTAGGATTAATTTGACAAACAGACAAACACACAAGAGAGGTGTTGGATCTGAATGTGATGTTCTGCTCGAGCCTCAGACTTTTTATAATACAGAGTAAATTGCAAATCATAACAGAATAAGGCACATTGAAGTTTTCCAGGTGCAAGAGGAGTGACTTCAAAAGGAACCAGATAAATGTTTGCAAGAGGAGTGACTTCAAAGGGAATTTGCAGGAATCAGATAAATGTTTACACTAGAAATTAGCATCTCCGCCTCAGATCAGCTTTGTGCCAGGCAAGAGTTTCACACTTTAGTGTTAATAGCATCAGGGGGTTATTAACTCTTGACAGGCTTCAAGAATAATGTAGTGTCACTGACCCCGAAATTCTCTAGGCCTTGTTAAATTTTATCTTGTCTGGAGAATCCTCATTATTAGGACAGTATATTAACTCACTTTTGGTATGGAATGTAGTCTGTAATGAAATTTTTATCTCAGTGAGAATTTTAGTCTCTTACTGTAGACAACTGAGTTAATGGCTTTGATTTTATTGTAGTGCTTAATTAGTTACTGAATAGGTTAAGCTCCTTGCTGCTAACTGGAATCTTGGAACACTGGGAGAGGCTTTAGCTAATTCAGGATACAATCTTAAAAAGCACTTATTATAGGGCAATGCTTAATAGAGGGCACGTGGATCCATACACTAGACTAACATGGGAGTGGAAAATTAATTTTATGGGTTAGGGGGATGGCCAAAACTCCAGGAGGAAGTTTCCTTGAAACTCTTTTCCTCAGAGAAAGCTTCCAGACTTTCATCTGTCAAGCTGACTCCACCAGAGCAGTAGCAGGGGCGTGGGGGGAGAAGACAGGAGAGAAGCTCAGAGGGCTAGAAGAATAAATGGAACTATATAGCTGCGGGAAAGGGACTAGGGGGAACCTCTAGAAAGTCCCAGAATCCTGGGATATGAGAGGATCTCAGGACTCAATGGGGTAACCTTAGCCAAAATACCCAACAATGGAATAATGAACCTGAAGAGACCACTTCCTGCAAACAGGGCCCTAATGAAGGAATGATGGTCACCAACCCACCTTCAAAATTTTTGACCCAGAATTGGTCCTGTCTAAAAGAAAGGCAGGGACAAAATATGTAGCAGAGACTAAAGAAACGGCCAACCAGTGACTGGCCCAATTTGGGATCCATCACATGGACAGGCACCAAACCCTGACACCATTAATGATGACAAGTTGTGCTTGCAGACAGGAGCCGAGCACATCTGTTCTTTGAGAGGCTCTACCAGCAGCTGACTGAAACAGATGCATATACTTACTTACAGCCAACCCTTGGACTGATGTTAGGGACCGCTATAAATGAGTTAGAGGAAGGATTGAAGGAGCTGAAAGGGAGAGCAACCTCATAGGAATAACAAAAGTATCAACTAATTTTGACCCCTCAGAGCTCCCAGAGACTAAGTCAGCAACCAAAGAGTATACATGGCACCTAGCACATATGGACCAGAGGACTGACCTGCTTGTCTGGTCTCCGTGTAAGAGGATGTGCCTAATCCGCTTGATGCCTCAGGGACAGGATGCTGGAGGGGGTGATTCTGGGATGGTTGGGTGGGTGAGGGGAGCACCCTCTCAGAGGCAAAGGGGAGGGGGGAGAAGATGAAGAACTGTGGAAGGGGGGACCAGGAAGGGGGCAATATTTGGAATGTATAAACAAAATAATTTAATAAAAAGAAAAGAATAATTTCAACCCTGAAACCAAAATTAAACAAGTCTCTAATTAAAACCATAGTCTTAGTCGTAAACACTACTCTAACATTCACATTAACCTTACTCCTAACCCTAAAAATAACCATAACACTAAATATAACTCAATTCACAAATCTAACCATAAAACTAACCTTAACCTAAACCTGAAACTGTATTCCTAGCCCTAACCCTTTTCTAAACCCTAATATGAACCTATAGTACTAACAATAAATATGAATGTAAACCTAGAGTAGCATTACTCCTAAACCCAACCTTAGGTTTCTAACCCCAACTACACTTATTTATACCCTAATCTTAACAATAATGCTAATGCTAACTCTAAGCTTAACCCCATTCTAAACCCTAACCCTCACACTTTCCTAGACCTAACATCAATTTTATCTCTAGCCTGACTTAAACTTAATACCCTAATACTAACACTAATTGAATTTCTAACTGTAATCATAATTTTAGCACTGGATATAATTCTATCCCTAACTCAAACATGTGTCTAACCCCAACCATTACCCTGCCATTTGGCATAAACTTAACTCAAAAGCTAACACAGAATTGTCCCCAGCTCTAACCATATTGTAATCATAAGCCTAAACATAATCCTATAATTGATGCTTGTCCTCATCCCAAACATATTCATAGTCCTAACATATTAAGCTCACCTTAATCTAAAACCCAACACTAACTCTATTCTTTGTTTTTCACAATTTCTACTTCTTCTCCTCCTCCTATCTATATATTAATTATATTATATTATATTATATTATATTATATTATATTATATTCATTGGTGCTTTGCCCTTCCTATGTATGTCTTTGTGAATGTCAGAATTCAAGGAACTGGAATTACAGATAATTTCCCCTGGAAGAGTAGCCAATGAACCATCTGAACCATCATTCAAGTCCCCAAGATACGGGTTTTTTGATGGTGGTGGTGTGGTGTTTTTTAAGATTTATTTATTTATTATATATATGGTATTTTGCCTGCATGTGTGCTTGCAGGCCAAAGGGTGTCATGAGAACTCATTATAGATGGTTATAAGCTACCACGTGGTTTCTGAGAATTGAAATCAGGACCTCTGGAAGAACAGGCAGTGCTCTTACCTCTGAGCCATCTCTCCATCCTGCGAAGTCTATTCTTAAACCTAATTCTAAACAAGTTACTAATGCAATATCAACCCCAAGCAAAACATTCTCTTAACCTTAATTTAACCCTAGCCATAACTACAACCCTAGTATAATGACCACTCCCATAACTAAATATAAACACAAACCTAACCATAGACAGCTCAGTCCATAACCCAAACATAAGCATGTTCTTAAACATTTCCCAACCAAGTGACCTAAGGTAAACCTTAACATTGATCGCAATTTTAACTCTAACTTTAGCCATAGACAGAAACCTGACTCAACCTTAACACTAACAAAATCAATAACAAAAACTTTGAACATAATATACCTAACTTTATCCATAGCACTAAACCAGCTTCAACCTTAATCCAAGTCATAAACCTAGCCAAATTCATAATGCTAATTCTAACCCTAAATATATTCTAACCCTACTCCTGATCCTATCCTTAACCCCAAACCAGCATTAGAGCAGCTCTAGCATAAGCCTAACACTGACACAGTTAATCATTATAAACATAAATATGACCCCAAACCTCTTCTTAAACCTACAACTTACTTTGCCATAATCATTATGCTAACCCATGTGAACCTGATTAATAACTCTAGCATTATAGGTAAGCCATAATTCTTACCCAGTCCCTAGTCATAAAACTAACACTAATCCTACTCATAATATTAACACTAATCCTATTTTTTCCTAGCACAATTGTGTACCTGAACAATTGACTTAAATATAACATTGATCCTATACTTAACCATAGTCCTATCCCTAAATATGAAACTGATATTAATCAATCCTAACTTTGGAACTAGACCTAACTCTTATCCTAAATCCTAACCCTCACCCTACTCCTTACCCTAAACTCTTTCCTTAAAATATAACTTTAACCCTAATACCTACCTCTAAATTTAATGCTACTCTAAACACTAAACCTATCCCTAAACATTAATGTAAAACTTAACCTCAAGTGTAGCCCCTAAACTGAAATCCAACCCTCATCCTAAATCTAAACCCTATCCTTAAACTATTCATAACTGATTTTTGTGATGGCTAATTTTTATGTCAATACTGCTGCCTCTAAAATCAACAAAAATTGAAGATGCCAGGCATTCTCATAAGACACATTTTGTGATCGGATTATTGAAAAAGAATGGTAGACTGTCAGGATCCATCATAAAAAAAGTTAAAAACTAGCAGGTAGTCTTCCTGAGGTGGCTGTGCCTTGGATTAAAATTTACAATGGAATAGCTCTAAAAGGCAAGGCCCAGGAGAAATTCATTTTAGAGAGATTCCAGCTATGAATATATATTTTATTCATATTCATATAATATATATATATAATAATTTATACACATAACAATTGCTAGGTACTAGCCCACCATTTTGAGCAGATCTCTGAAGAACAATGAAGATATACTGTCTTGTAGTGATGTTATATAAACAAATAGATGGTTTCTTAATCCTTAATGATGATCCTATAAGAATTCCTAAAATTTTATTAATAACTATTAAGCTCTGTGATAGTGGGACTACTAGTAGATTCTCTCTGATAATCAAAACTGCAATGAGAACTCTGTCAGTCTTTAGTGTCATGAGTTAATTGCTTCTGAGATAGCAAGCAGACATCTACTATTTAGGGCACATTCCAAGAGATTGTAAAACCATTAAGCAAACATCATTAAAAAAAGAACTAATGATTTACTATAGGTGCTAGGACAGAGGGTAAAATATTGACTGGCTTTATCTATACAAAACTTCACAAATACCTTGGTCACAAAAGTTAATTTTAACTCTCCATAAACCTAATGAGCTTGGGAAAGATGATGAATGTTTAGCTAGATAATTCATCCTAATAGATATGTGTGTAAAAATTCTTTCTTGTATCCTTCTTATTTGATTTATGATTTGAATTTATGTGTGAACTTGTGATGAACATTTTACCATGAGGTCATGTATTCTGAAAGATGTATAAGTGCTGAGGACAAAGAGAAGAGAACATTCTCCTTAGCCCACCTTTCTTAGCATTCTCCTTATTCCCCTTTTCTTAGCACTCCTTATCCTTTTTTTCAGTTAACTGCTTATTCCCCCTTTTTCTTACATTCCCCTATCCTCTTTTTTCTTAGACATACCCTTAATCCCCCTTTTTCTTAGAAGCCCCCTTCACTTTTTATTAGAGAGTTTTTATAGGAACCTTTTTAGAACTTTAAAAAATGCTAAAATCATTTTTCAAAGTTTCCCTTTTTCTTCCTGCAACTTCAGGTATTTTTGCTGAAAGTTATTTTGAACAGGTCCTGTGGAGATAGAACAAAGGCTACTTTACTTAATCTCCTGCTGTTTTATGAGAGAGATGCTAAATAATTTCTTACCTTGGAGAAACTCAGAAGGCAGGTTAGCTACTGAAACAAAATGACTTAGACTTAAGTCAGGAAAATATTTTATTATTATACAACAACCTTAAATATCTTGTAAGACCAAGTCTTATCCCCACCAATGCAATTCCCCCTCCACTGCTTCAAGAAGAACCAAACAAGAAAGAATATTCACTTCTATTGCACTATTGTTGCAACCCTCTTATTTGGACTTCCAACATTGAATACCAGCAGCTGTACAGTAATTCTCCATGCCTTCAGTACTGTTTGGAATTGCTGAGATATCCAGCTTCCAGGAATGAGGAGCCAGTAGATTTTCCATCTCTCTAAAGTAACAAAGCAATTGTTAAACTACCAAGACCATATCCTATAAGACTTTCTTTTTAATCCCAAGCATATATATTGTGTATGTTGTTTTACTTTAGAATGCATTAACTAATACAGCCTCTCAGCCAGACACGAGAACAATAACCCTAACCATACCATAACCCAAGTAATAAGACAAACCCTAACCAAAACAAGCCTAACCCCAACCTCTTACCCTTAACTACAACCCTCTAACTACAAACCTAATCATTATACTTTAACTCTTGCCTTAAACCAAAATGTTAACACAAACCCAACCTAGTGGTTACTCTGAACCCTAACACTTACCTTACACAATCACAGCCCTAACCCTAACATTAGTAAGTTCAACCCTAATATCTAACTCACTAATCATCTAACAGAACTCTAACTAGCTTAACCTATACTTAAACCTACACCTTAAAGCCTGAACCCTATAACTTAACCTGTACCTTGCTCTCACCCTATAAGTAACTATGAGTAATAAACTCATTGATTCACCAAGTGAATCCTTCAAGTAATCATTGTGTTGTTATGGCCTTAGTGACAAATAGGAGGTTAATTTTTGTTTACATTTCCATAAGAAAAAACCACACATACTTGATGCCTGAACGGGGATCAACAGAACCGAAGATGATTTGTGATAAAACAATTTTCCCATCCTAATCCTTTACTGTTTCATACAACTTAGGCAGGCCAGATGGAAAAGAGAATACTAATTAACTTTTTGCTAAAGTCCTCCCTGGATTTCCAAAATTTGCCAAATCTGGATGTAATTAAAGTGAAGAATAAACTGGCAAAAGTGATAGAAAATACCACTCAGACTCAACCTTTAATACAGAAAAAAATAAAATTCAGAATTGGCATGAAGACAGGGGTTCTAAAGATGAGCCAATATGACAGTCTGATAATCATGGATTATTCAGCATCTGGGATTCGTAAATTGAGAAAGATATTAAATAAGCAATAAAATAGGCCATTCCGCCTTCTGGTCAGCACCAGCACCGGGTCACCTAGGGCCCGGAGTCAGCAGACACCACCAAGATCCCCAGAGGACTCTCCTCGCCATCTTAGGATCACTGGTGAGTGGGACACAACATCTGTTCCAATTCAATTGGGCGGGACTTGAGACAGCAAAAGGGAAGCAGAAAACCAGCCTGACCAGGGGCACAAGTCCCTTCAGGTTGGCACCAGCACCGGGTCACCTTGTGCTCAGAATGGGCAGACAACCCCACAGTCCCCAGAGAACTCTCCACGTGATCTTAGGATCACTGACCAGACAGCTTTAAAGTCCTCAAAGGAGACACCATTTCCAGGCACTGTAATGAAAGACCCACAACGTGAGGACTCCCCCACGTTCTGACTCAGGAGAGGCGACACCCCAAATCACTTACGAGAAATGGTCTTGCTGCAAACTGCAAGAGGCCTTTTTATTTCAAAAGTGCTCTCGGGCCCACAGTCATACACCACACAGGGGTAGAGGACTGTGGCGCCCCAAGTAGCTAGGTAAGGGGGTATTTAAAGGAAGAAACCACAACTCAAGGAGGTGGGAAGGGCATTGTTGGAAAATACCAAAAATACCACTTAAGAGTCACAAGGAAGTGCAAAGTCACAGGAGTCACAAGGAATACCTGGTACTTGTGTGGGTTATTTCTCAAGACAGTTTCTAAGAGCCCCTAACATTAGTACTTTTGCATAGCGGGTTCCAGCAATGGTCAGAGTGGGTCAGGGTGACTTTGTTTTGAATGAACACTCCTTGAACCCAGGAAGTGGGTGGGTGGAGGAATGTTGCTATCTGTTTTATGATTAGCATATCTTGGAGCATTGAGTCACAGAGGTCACATTCTCAAGCCTGGGCCTAAAAGCCTTTTACGTTATACTTTTTCATTCCCCACTTCTACTTGTTAGTAGTTCTAATCTTAGAACTAGACACTGTCTTCTCCCTGACATACTTAATCCTTTAGGGCATGGTGCCGTTGTCTCAAAACTAAAAGCCACACTGCACTAATTCTTGTTCTAATAAAGGCAACTTTCCTATTTAACACACATGGACCTATAATTAAAAGCAGAAGCAAAATTAAAAGGGGCCCCATAAGGGTAGAAATTAGGGTGGTAAAGATTACAAGATAAGGGCCTTTCCGCTGAGTCTTAAAGTTTTCTGTGTGGAGGCGTCTAATGTAGACTGAATCTATAACTTGGAAGAGATGTGGGGCTTCCAGGTCTTCTCTTGAGTAGGCATTCTGGAGCTGCTTCTATACTTGCTGTCTCACCCATTCGAGCACCTTGAGACTAGAGAACAAAGGCTGGGAAAGCAGCACATCAGCACTATGTACAGAGGCTATTTTTACCAATGGAGAGGACCCCCCATAGAGTGATTCATAGGGGTTCAGTCTAAACTGTCCAGGGGTGTTTCTAACCCTGAAGAGCACAAAGGGTAGGAGAGCTATCCAATCATTAGTGGCAGTCTACACTGTCAATTTGGTAAGGGTCTCTTTTATGGTTTTATTCATCCTCTCTACCTGTCCTGAGTTTTGGAGCCTGTATACACAATGTAACTTCTAATCAATCCCCAATATCTTGGCTAGTCCCTGACTTACCTTGGCAACAAAGGCAGGTCCATTATTGGACCCGATTACCTTGGGTATGCCAAACCTCGGGAAGATTTCTTCTAGGATCTTCTTGGCTATCACATTGGCTGTCTCAGTCCTGGTAGGAAAAGCTTCTACCCACCCTGAAATGGTGTCTATTAACACTAATAAGTACTTGTTGCCATATCTAGCTGGCTTAGATTCTGTAAAATCTACCTCCCAGTAGGTTCCATGTCAGTCACCCCTGAGCATCTTCCCAGGAGTATATACATGGAGTGTCCTGCATTAGTCATAGCACAGGCCTTGCAGCTTTTGACTATTTCTTCTGCTAAGTCAGAGAGTCCTATAACATAGTAGTTGGAGGACCTAAACACACCTTTTAATTTCATGGCCCCCAGATGGGTCAAGTAATGTAAGTTGGTAACATACTTGCATCCTTCTTCCCATGGGAGGACTAGTTTTCTTTCTTCTGTTTCCACTACTCCATACAGGGTTTCCTTTACTAGTCCTAATTTGTCCATAACTTGATAGTCTTCAAGGGTGTATCTAAAGCTGGTCTCTCTGATGTCATAATAATCTTTAGGCTCCTTGACTGCCAGGATCATTGCTCCTTGGGCCGCTTGCTTGGCAGTTAGATCTGCCATCTGATTCCATTTAGCCACAGCATCTTAGGTCTTTCTCTGCAGATGTCAACAGCCCTCTTTGTCGGTATATTGCTCCGTACAGTGGCAAAAGCATACCTGCTATCAGTGTAAATGTTGATAGACTTCCTTCTTGCCATTCATAAAGCTTGTATCAAAGCCACAAGTTCAGCTTTCTGGGCCAAAGTCCCTTCAGGGAGGCTGCTGGCCTAGATCACTTGCTTTCTGTCCACCACTGCACTGCTGCCCCCACCTTCTGCTTACCTTCAACCATGAAGCTACTGCCATCCATGTACCAGCTCGAACTCCCAGGTCAAGGCTGATCTGTTCCTTCAGATCATTTCGAGAACCAGTTTCTTCTGCCGAATGTCAGCACAGTGATGAATAGGTGAAGACTCAGGCAGTAGGGTAGCAGAATTGAGGACAGCAGGGGGAGCGAAGATCACTCATTCAGTCAATCAAAGCTCTGATAATGTGTCGTATGAGAGTTGGTCATCCGTCAGTCAGGGGGACTGTTGGATAATGCTTTCAAGAGTGTGGGGTGCCACTATAGTCATTTGCTGTCCCAGAGTGAGATTATCAGCATCCTTGACAAACAGAGCTATGGCAGCATTAGCTTTCAGGTAAGAAAACCATCCCTGGCAAAAGGGTCTAACTTCTTGGATTGGTAAGCCACTGGCCTTTTTCAAGGTCCCAAAGTCTGAGTAAGGACTCCTCTGGTGACCCCTGCTCTCTCTTCCACATAAAGAGTGAAAGGCTTGGTTAGGTCAAGCAAGGCCAAGGCTGGCCATCAGTAGGGCCTTTTTAATTTCTTTAAAGGCTTTCTGGTGATCTGGGGTCCACACAAACACCTCCCCTTCCTTGGTTAGGGGGAACAATGGGGCAGCTAAGGTCGCCAACACAGGTATCCAGAGTCTGCAGAAGCTAGCAGTGCCCAAGAATTCTCTTACTTGCCTTGGTGTAGTTGGGGTGGGGAATCTAAATTGGTCTTTTTTCTGGCTTCCTTTAGCCACTGCTTCCTGTCTCGAAGGGTGTATCCCAAATAAGTAACTTCAGTCTGACACAGCTGAGCCTTTTTAGCTGAGGCTCGGTACTCCAACTCAATTAATTCTGTTAAGCACATTGGTCTTCTGTTGCCCAGATTCCCTGTTTAGGTCCTATCTTTTCTTTCTCTCCTACCACTGCGGCCAAGATTCTAGTCAAATTTATTTCTTGTCTACGATTCCTCCTGTTTTCTCTTTCTTCTGCCTCCTGCCTCTCTCTTTCATGTCTACCTCCCGCTGCCCCCCCCCCCTTGTAATACACCTTCCAATCTCTGAAGTTTCTTTCTGATATCTGGAGCCAACTGCCTTATGAAGGCCAGGGCCACTGAGGCCTTCTGGGCTTCTGAGGTAAGATCAAAGGGAGTGAACTACCTGAAGGTTTTCATAAGCCTTTCAAGGAACACTGAGGGATGTTCAGCCGGCCCCTGGATTACCTCTCTTACCTTAGCCAAATTAATGGGCTGTTTTGAGTTGCCTTGGAGACCAGAGCCTGGTGATAGATTTTGAAGCTCTCCCTACCTTCTGCCATGTTGCAGTCCCAACGGGGGCAAATCAAAGGGAATTCCATGTAGATCTCATTTTGTTGCTGTAGGCTGCATGTTGGCTCCGAAGATATTTTTTTTAGCCTCTAACAGAATTCTCTCTCAATCTTTGGTTGTGAAGAGCATCTGCAACAGCTGTTGACAATCATCTCAAGTAGGCTGATGAGAGAACATAAGGAGCTCCACCAATCCTGTGAGGCATTGGGGATCCTCTGAGAAAGGGGGGGTGGTTAGTTTTCCAGTTATAAAGACCAGTAGAGGAAAATGACCAATACTGAAGGGTTTGAAGTTTGGGCGGGTCGACCAGAGTCCACCCAGACTCTGCACTCTACGGCTCCATGTACCCATAGCAATCCACCTCCTGCCACCCCAAGGGGTTCATGGTTCCTCCAGAAGCTGGGGTTGAGGCTGTGGATAAGGGAGAGATAGTGGACTTGGCCACTCAGGAGGCTTCATAGATTTTGGAGGAGCCGATGGATTTAGCTGGTAGCTCCGATTCGGGAGAAGCCTTCGATTTCTCTTGTAACACAAGAGTACAACCACAATTTTGGGAAGCAAAACCCAATTTCAACAGTTTAAACAATCCATTCTCTTTAAAAATCAACACCAAAAACATTACTTGCTACAAAATTTGGCTACCTGTTCCTGCACACAAACGCAAGAAGGTATAGCCTCCAATACCTCAAAAAGACACTGCCCTAAATCCTATCTTTTATAAGTCTGGTTTCTAGGATAAGAATTACATATAATATTACCCAATTCAGGTGTATGTTTAGAGACCTGTCTCCTTGGGTTGTCTCATGCTGCATGTTGTAGTTCTAAATTACTCCAACCCAGAGTTACCAGTTTTAAGCCAACTTTTTGTTACCAATGTTACAAATTTTTAATCATAACCAATAAATTACGTGCCAATAATCTATAACCAAGACATATAAAACATATTTATACCTTTGAAACTATTCAGAAACAAAAATGAAATGGCTGTATACCTTTGCTTATTTAAACCAAACAAAATTCTTAATTTTTCTAGCTTTAATTTCAAGAGAGGAGCACCTTGTCACCTGATGAATTCAATCACAAGCACGGAGATTTTTGTAGGAAAAACAGCCATCGGTTTCCTTACCATAGAAGTTGAGAAGCTGCTGGTCCCTTTAAGAGTAGCATTTATAATCAGCTCCTAGCAGGACTTCTCCAGCCACACTGGACTTCTAACTACAGGTGCAGGGCTCCAAAGGCCAATTGATACTGTCGATTTTTTTTTGCACCAAATTATCCCCAGATAATTGGAGAGTACTGCTTTTCTCAAACCCGTTCTCTCATGTGTAAACTATCTCTAGTCAGGGTACAAAGCACCAATGAGAATTACCGTCACTTCTCTAAATTTTCACATAGCTCTAAAGACATACACAAAAACACACAAAACAGAAACCAACAGATCCAGACACATGTGACCCTTTCTCATCCTCCACAAGCAGGCAAAACAATTAGACGATTTCTGAGGGGGAAGCTTCTGCTTCATAAACAGAACTCAGTCCCTCTGACTGATCTCCGGATACTACCAGGTGTCCCTGGATCTCCCTACTTCCCAGGGCGTCCCCCAGGGCAGCAGCCTGTTGGTCCTCCTAGCATGTCTGCTAAACACAGTCCTCCGGTCCTTATGGCCCAAGAGTACAGCTGCAAATACAAAGCATACGTGTTACAGAAAACCCCATTGTCTACAAACACCATCATCTGCTTCCACCAGTATGACCAAAACCAGAGAAACCAAACTCAGGTGGATCCAAATCCAGGCTGATCAGTATAAACTCAGATGGATCAGAATCCAAAACTCAGGCTGATCAGTATCTAAACTCAGGTGGATCCAAACTCGACTGCAACATGTTTCAGAAACATAGGACGAGACACAGACAAACAATCCAACACAACAAGCACACGTTCATTTCAGAAAACAGACACTCAAACCAGAGACACTGGATGGCACTCACACAAGAAGGTATCCCCATACTTCCAAGTCGATTCTCGGGTGTGAGGGATGGTCGTGTTTCCCTGCCATTGCACCAAATGAAAGACCCACAACGTGAGGACTCCCCCATGTTCTTACTCATGAGAAACGGTCTTGTTGCAAACTGCAAGAGGACTTTTTATTTAAAGAGCCTTCCAAGAAACCACAACTCAAGGAAGTGGGAAGGGCATTGTTGGAAAATACCAAAAATACCACTTAAGAGTCACAAGGAAGTGCAAAGTCACAGGAGTCACAAGGAATACCTGGTACTTGTGTGGGTTATTTCTCAAGACAGTTTCTAAGAGCCCCTAACATTAGTACTTTTGCATAGCGGGTTCCAGCAATGGTCAGAGTGGGTCAGGGTGACTTTGTTTTGAATGAACACTCCTTGAACCCAGGAAGCAGGTGGGTGGAGGAATGTCACTATCTGCTTTATGATTAACATACCTTGGAGCATTGAGTCACAGAGGTCACATTCTCAAGCCTGGGTCTAAAGGCCTAGAATTTTGCTTTTATGTTAAACTTTTTCAGTAACACACCCAAGATCTTAGGACAACAGGATCCCAGGATAAGAGGAGCTGGGTCACACCAGTATTTCAGGGTCTCAGAGGAAGCTTGACTGCCAAAACCTCTGTCACACCCAGAATCTCAAGTTCACAGGAGCCCACAATCAAAGGATCACAGAGAAAGCTGAACTCTAAGGAGTCCTGAATCAACTGGGATTAGGGACAGGCTCCAATCAGATATATTGAGGACAGCAAGAACTTGAGATATTCACATGGCAGGAGGTAAGCAAAAGAACAAAAGCAACAGAAACCAAGGTTATTTGGCATTATCAGAATCAAACTCTCCCTCCTTAGCAAGTCCTGGATACAACATCACACCAGAAAAACAAGACATGGATCTAAAGTCACTTCTCATGATGATGATGATGATGGAGGACTTTAAGAGGGAAATAAAGGAAACCATAGGTAAACAGCTAGAAGTCTTTAAAGGGGAAACACAAAAATTCCTTAGAGAGTTACAAGTAAACACTACCAAGCAGGTGATGGAATTAAACAAAACCATCCAGGATCTAAAAATGGAAGTAGAAACAATAAAGAAAACCCAAAGGGAGACAACTCTGGGAATAGAAACCCTAGGAAAGAAATCACGAACCATAGATGCAAGCATCAGCAACAGAATACAAAAGATGAAAGAGAGAATCTCAGGTGCAGAAGATTAAATACGGAACATGGACACAACAATCAAAGAAAATGCAAAATTCAAAAAGATCCTAAATCGAAACATCCAGGAATCCAGAACACAATGAGAAGACCAAACCTACGGATAATAGGAGTAGATGAGAATGAAGATTTTCAACGTAAAGGGCCAGCAAATATCTTCAACAAAATTATAGAAGAAAACTTCCCAAACCTAAAGAAAGAGATGCCCATAAACATACAAGAAGCCTACAGAACTCTAAATAGACTGGACCAGAAAAGAAATTCCTCCTGACACATAATAAGCAGAAAAATAAATGCACTAAATAAAGACAGAATATTAAAAGCAGTAAGGGAAAAAGGTCAAATAACATATAAAGGCAGGCCTATTAGAATTACACCAGACTTCTCACCAGAGACTATGAAAGCAAGATCCTGGACAGATGTTATACAGACCCTATGAGAACACAAATGCCAGCTCAGGATACTATACCCAGCCAAACTCTCAATTACCATAGATGGAGAAACCAAGCATTCAATGACAAAACCAAATACACACAATATCTTTCCACGAATCCATCCCTTCAAAGGATAATAACGGGGAAACACCAATACAAAGACAAAAACTATGCCCTAGAAAAAAGCAAAAAAGTAATCCTTCAACAAACCTAAAAGAACACAGGCACAAGAACAGAATCCTAACTCTAATAACAAAAATGACATGAAGAAACAATTACTTTTCCTTAATATCTCTTAATATCAATGGTCTCAATTCCCCAATAAAAAGACATAGACTAACAGACTGGCTACACAAACAGGACCCAACATTTTGCTGCTTACAGGAAACCCATCTCAGGGAAAAAGACAGACACTACCTCAGAGTGAAAGACTGGAAAATATTTTCCAAGCAAATGGTCTGAAGAAACAAGCTGGAGTAGCCATTCTAATATGGAATAAAATCGACTTCCAACCCAAAGATATCAAAAAAGACAAGGAGGGGCACTTCATACTCATCAAAGGTAAAATCTTCCAAGAGGAATTCTCAATTCTGAATATCTATGCTCCAAATGCAAGGGCAGCCACATTCATTAAAGAAACTTTAGTAAAGTTCAAAGCACACATTGCACCTCACACAATATTAGTGGGAGACTTCAACACACCACTTTTATCAATGGACAGATTGTGGAAACAGAAACTAAACAGGGACACAGTGAAACTAACAGAAGTTATGAAACAAATGTATTTAACAGATATCTACAGAACATTTTATCTTAAAACAAAAGGATATACCTTCTTCTCAGCACCTCATGGTACCTTCTCCAAAATTGACCATATAATGGGTCACAAAACAGGCCTCAACAGATACAAAAATATTGAAATTGTACCATGCAACCAATCAGATCACCATGGACAAAGGCTGATCTTCAGTAACAACATAAATGATAGAAAGCCAACATTCACATGGAAACTGAACAACACTCTCCTCAATGATACCTTGTTCAAGGAAGAAATAAAGAAAGAATTTAAAGACTTTTTAGAGTTTAATGAAAATGAAACCACAACATACCCAAACTTATGGGACACAATTAAAGCATCCCTGAGAGGAATACTCATAGCTCTGAGTGCCTCCAAAAAGAAACTAGCGAGAGCATATACTAGCAGCCTGACAGCACACCTAAAATCTCTAGAACAAAAGGAAGCAAATCCACCCAAGAGGAGTAGACTAGAGCAAATAATCAAACTCAGGGCTGAAATCAACCAAGGTGAAACAAAAAAACTATTCAAGAATCAACCAAACCAGGAGCTGGTACTTTGAGAAAATCAACAAGATAGATAAACCTTTAGCCAGACTGAGTAGAGGGCACAGGGACAGCATCCTAATTAACAAAATCAGAAATGAAAAGGGAGACATAACAACAGATCCTGAGGAAATAAAAAACACCATCAGATCCTTCTACAAAAGGCTATACTCAACAAAACTGGAAAACCTGGATGAAATGGACAAATTTCTAGACACATAACTGGTACCAAAGTTAAATCAGGATCAGATTAATGACCTAACCAGTCCTATATCCCCTAAAGAAATGGAAGCATTCATTAAAAGTCTCCCAACCAAAGAAAGCCCAGGACCGGATATGTTTTGTCCAGAGTTCTATCAGACCTTCAAAGAAAAGCTAATTCCAGTTCTTCTCAAGCTATTCCGCAAAATAGAAATAGAAGTTACGCTACCCAATTCATTCTATGAAGCCACAATTACTCTGATCCTTAAACCACATAAAGACCCGACAAAGAGAGAGAACTTCGGACCAAGTTCTCTTATGAATACCAGTGCAAAAATACTCAATAAAATCCTCGCAAACCGAATCCAAGAACACATTAGAACGATCATCCATCATGAACAAGTAGGCTTCATGCCAGAGATTCAGGAATGGTTTACCATACGCAAATCCATCAATGTAATACACTATATAAACAAACTCAAAGAGAAAAGCCACATGATCATCTCATTAGATGCTGAGAAAACATTTAACAAAATTCAACACCCATTCATGATAAAAGTCTTGGAAAAATCAGGAAAATTCAAGGCCCATACCTAAACATGATAAAAGCAATCTACAGCAAACCAGTAGCCAACATCAAAGCAAATGGTGAGAAGCTGGAAGCAATCCCACTAAAATCAGGGAATAGACAAGTCTGTCCACCCTCTCCCTCCCTATTCAATATAATACTTGAAGTCCTAGCCAGAGCAATTCGACAACAAAAGGAGGTCAAGGGGATACAAATTGAAAAGGAAGAAGTCAAAATATCACTATTTGCAGATGATATGATAGTATATATAAGTGACCATAAAAATTCCACCAGAGAACTCCTAAACCTGATAAACAGCTTCAGTGTAGTAGCTGGATATAAAATTAACTCAAACAAATCAGGGGCCTTTCTCTACACAAAGGATAAACAGGCTGAGAAATAAATTAGGGAAACAACACCTCTCACAATAGTAACAAATAATATAAAATAACTTAGTGTGACTCTAACTAAGGAAGTAAAAGATCTGTATAATAAGAACTTCAAGTCTCTGAAGCAAGTAATCAAAGATTATCTCAGAAGATGGAAAGATCTCCCATGCTCATGGATTGGCAGGGTCAATAAGTAAAAATGGCTATCTTGCAGAAAGCAATCTACAGATTCAATGCAATCCCCATCAAAATTCCAACTCAATTCTTCACTGAGTTAGAAAGGGCAATTTGCAAATTCATCTGGATAACAAAAAATACCTAGGATAGCAAAAATTCTTCTCAATAATAAAAGAATCTCTGGTGGAATCACCATGCCTGACCTAGAGCTGTACTACAGATCAATTATGATTAAAACCTGCATGGTACTGGTATAGCAACAAACAAGTAGACCAAAGGAATAGAATTGAAGATCCAGAAATGAACCCACACACCTATGGTCACTTGATCTTTGACAAGGGAGCTAAAACCATCCAATGGAAAAAAGACAGCATTTTAAACAAATGGTGCTGGCACAACTGGCAGTTATCATGTAGAAGAATGCAAATTGATCCACTCTCTCCTTGTCTAAGTGGATTAAGGAACTGCACATAAAACGAGAGACACTGAAACTTATAGAGCAAAAAGTAGCGGAAATCCTCGAAGATATGGGCACAGGGGAAAAACTCCTGGATAGAACAGCAATGGCTTGTGCTGTATGATCGAGAATTTACAAATGGACCTCATAAAATTGCAAAGCTTCTGTAAGGTAAAAAATACTGTCAATAAGACAAAAACTTCACCAACAGATTGGGAAAGGATCTTTACCAATTCTAAATCAGATAGGGGACTAATATCCAATATATATAAAGAACTTAAAAAGGTGGACTCCAGAAAACCAAATAACCCCATTAAAAAATGAGGCACGGCCCTTCCGCTCGACTCGAGACTCGAGCCCCGGGCTACCTTGCCAGCAGAGTCTTGCCCAACACCCGCAAGGGTCCACACGGGACTCCCCACGGGACCCTAAGACCTCTGGTGAGTGGATCACAGTGCCTGCCCCAATCCAATCGCGCGGAACTTGAGACTGCGGTACATAGGGAAGCAGGCTACCCGGGCCTGATCTGGGGCACAAGTCCCTTCCGCTCGACTCGAGACTCGAGCCTCGGGCTACCTTGCCAGCAGAGTCTTGCCCAACACCCGCAAGGGTCCACACGGGACTCCCCACGGGACCCTAAGACCTCTGGTGAGTGGACCACAGTGCCTGCCCCAATCCAATCGCGCGGAACTTGAGACTGCGGTACATAGGGAAGCAGGCTACCCGGGCCTGATCTGGGGCACAAGTCCCTTCCGCTCGACTCGAGACTCGAGCCCCGGGCTACCTTGCCAGCAGAGTCTTGCCCAACACCCGCAAGGGTCCACACGGGACTCCCCACGGGACCCTAAGACCTCTGGTGAGTGGACCACAGTGCCTGCCCCAATCCAATCGCGCGGAACTCGAGACTGCGGTACATAGGGAAGCAGGCTACCCGGGCTTGATCTGGGGCACAAACCCCTTCCACTCCACTCGAGCCCCGGCTACCTTGCCAGCTGAGTCGCCTGACACCCGCAAGGGCCCACACAGGATTCCACACGTGATCCTAAGACCTCTAGTGAGTGGAACACAACTTCTGCCAGGAGTCTGGTTCGAACACCAGATATCTGGGTACCTGCCTTGCAAGAAGAGAGCTTGCCTGCAGAGAATACTCTGCCCACTGAAACTAAGGAGAGTGCTACCCTCCAGGTCTGCTCATAGAGGCTAACAGAGTCACCTGAAGAACAAGCTCTTAACAGTGACAACTAAAACAGCTAGCTTCAGAGATTACCAGATGGCGAAAGGCAAACGTAAGAATCCTACTAACAGAAATCAAGACCACTCACCATCATCAGAACGCAGCACTCCCACCCCACCTAGTCCTGGGCACCCCAACACAACCGAAAATCTAGACCCAGATTTAAAAACATTTCTCATGATGATGATAGAGGACATCAAGAAGGACTTTCATAAGTCACTTAAAGATTTACAGGAGAGCACTGCTAAAGAGTTACAGGCTCTTAAAGAAAAGCAGGAAAACACAGCCAAACAGGTGATGGAAATGAACAAAACCATACTAGAACTAAAAGGGGAAGTAGACACAATAAAGAAAACCCAAAGCGAGGCAACGCTGGAGATAGAAACCCTAGGAAAGAGATCTGGAACCATAGATGCGAGCATCAGCAACAGAATACAAGAAATGGAAGAGAGAATCTCAGGTGCAGAAGATTCCATAGAGAACATCGACACAACAGTCAAAGAAAATACAAAATGCAAAAGGATCCTAACTCAAAACATCCAGGTAATCCAGGACACAATGAGAAGACCAAACCTACGGATAATAGGAATTGATGAGAATGAAGATTTTCAACTTAAAAGGCCAGCTAATATCTTCAACAAAATAATAGAAGAAAACTTCCCAAACATAAAAAAAGAGATGCCCATGATCATACAAGAAGCATACAGAACTCCAAATAGACTGGACCAGAAAAGAAATTCCTCCCGACACATAATAATCAGAACAACAAATGCACTAAATAAAGATAGAATATTAAAAGCAGTAAGGGAGAAAGGTCAAGTAACATATAAAGGAAGGCCTATCAGAATTACACCAGACTTTTCACCAGAGACTATGAAAGCCAGAAGAGCCTGGACAGATGTTATACAGACACTAAGAGAACACAAATGCCAGCCCAGGCTACTATACCCGGCCAAACTCTCAATTACCATAGATGGAGAAACCAAAGTATTCCACGACAAAACCAAGTTCACACAATATCTTTCCACGAATCCAGCCCTTCAAAGGATAATAACAGAAAAGAAGCAATACAAGGACGGAAATCACGCCCTAGAACAACCAAGAAAGTAATCATTCAACAAACCAAAAAGAAGACAGCCACAAGAACAGAATGCCAACTCTAACAACAAAAATAAAAGGGAGCAACAATTACTTTTCCTTAATATCTCTTAATATCAATGGTATCAATGGACTCAATTCCCCAATAAAAAGACATAGACTAACAGACTGGCTACACAAACAGGACCCAACATTCTGCTGCTTACAGGAAACCCATCTCAGGGAAAAAGACAGACACTACCTCAGAGTGAAAGGCTGGAAAACAATTTTCCAAGCAAATGGACTGAAGAAACAAGCTGGAGTAGCCATTTTAATATCGGATAAAATCGACTTCCAACCCAAAGTTATCAAAAAAGACAAGGAGGGACACTTCATACTCATCAAAGGTAAAATCCTCCAAGAGGAACTCTCAATTCTGAATATCTACGCACCAAATGCAAGGGCAGCCACATTCATTAGAGACACTTTAGTAAAGCTCAAAGCATACATTGCACCTCACACAATAATAGTGGGAGACTTCAACACACAACTTTCTTCAAAGGACAGATCGTGGAAACAGAAACTAAACAGGGACACAGTGAAACTAACAGAAGTTATGAAACAAATGGACCTGACAGATATCTACAGAACATTTTATCCTAAAACAAAAGGATATACCTTCTTCTCAGAACCTCATGGTACCTTCTCCAAAATTGACCATATAATTGGTCACAAAACAGGCCTCAATAGATACAAAAATATTGAAATTGTCCCATGTATCCTATCAGACCACCATGGCCTAAGACTGATCTTCAATAACAACATAAATAATGGAAAGCCAACATTCACGTGGAAACTGAATAACACTCTTCTCAATGATACCTTGGTCAAGGAAGGAATAAAGAAAGAAATTAAAGACTTTTTAGAGTTTAATGAAAATGAAGCCACAACGTACCCAAACCTATGGGACACAATGAAAGCATTTCTAAGAGGGAAACTCATAGCGCTGAGTGCCTCCAAGAAGAAACGGGAGACAGCACATACTAGCAGCTTGACAACACATCTAAAAGCCCTAGAAAAAAAGGAAGCAAATTCACCCAAGAGGAGTAGACGGCAGGAAATAATCAAACTCAGGGGTGAAATCAACCAAGTAGAAACAAGAAGAACTATTCAAAGAATAAACCAAACGAGGAGTTGGTTCTTTGAGAAAATCAACAAGATAGATAAACCCTTAGCTAGACTCACTAAAGGGCACAGGGACAAAATCCTAATTAACAAAATCAGAAATGAAAAGGGAGACATAACAACAGATCCTGAAGAAATCCAAAACACCATCAGATCCTTCTACAAAAGGCTATACTCAACAAAACTGGAAAACCTGGACGAAATGGACAAATTTCTGGACAGATACCAGGTACCAAAGTTGAATCAGGATCAAGTTGACCATCTAAACAGTCCCATATCACCTAAAGAAATAGAAGCAGTTATTAATAGTCTCCCAACCAAAAAAAGCCCAGGACCAGATGGGTTTAGTGCAGAGTTCTATCAGACCTTCAAAGAAGATCTAATTCCAATTCTGCACAAACTATTTCACAAAATAGAAGTAGAAGGTACTCTACCCAACTCATTTTATGAAGCCACTATTACTCTGATACCTAAACCACAGAAAGATCCAACAAAGATAGAGAACTTCAGACCAATTTCTCTTATGAATATCGATGCAAAAATCCTCAATAAAATTCTCGCTAACCGAATCCAAGAACACATTAAAGCAATCATCCATCCTGACCAAGTAGGTTTTATTCCAGGGATGCAGGGATGGTTTAATATACGAAAATCCATCAATGTAATCCATTATATAAACAAACTCAAAGACAAAAACCACATGATCATCTCGTTAGATGCAGAAAAAGCATTTGACAAGATCCAACACCCATTCATGATAAAAGTTTTGGAAAGATCAGGAATTCAAGGCCCATACCTAAACATGATAAAAGCAATCTACAGCAAACCAGTAGCCAACATCAAAGTAAATGGAGAGAAGCTGGAAGCAATCCCACTAAAATCAGGGACTAGACAAGGCTGCCCACTTTCTCCCTACCTTTTCAACATAGTACTTGAAGTATTAGCCAGAGCAATTCGACAACAAAAGGAGATCAAGGGGATACAAATTGGAAAAGAGGAAGTCAAAATATCACTTTTTGCAGATGATATGATAGTATATATAAGTGACCCTAAAAATTCTACCAGAGAACTCCTAAACCTGATAAACAGCTTCGGTGAAGTAGCTGGATATAAAATAAACTCAAACAAGTCAATGGCCTTTCTCTATACAAAGAATAAACAGGCTGAGAAAGAAATTAGGGAAACAACACCCTTCTCAATAGTCACAAATAATATAAAATATCTTGGCGTGACTCTAACTAAGGAGGTGAAAGATCTGTATGATAAAAACTTCAAATCTCTGAAGAAAGAAATTAAAGAAGATCTCAGAAGATGGAAAGATCTCCCATGCTCATGGATTGGCAGGATCAACATTGTAAAAATGGCTATCTTGCCAAAAGCAATCTACAGATTCAATGCAATCCCCATCAAAATTCCAACTCAATTCTTCAACGAATTGGAAGGAGCAATTTGCAAATTTGTCTGGAATAACAAAAAACCTAGGATAGCAAAAAGTCTTCTCAAGGATAAAAGAACTTCTGGCGGAATCACCATGCCAGACCTAAAGCTTTACTACAGAGCAATTGTGATAAAAACTGCATGGTACTGGTATAGAGACAGACAAGTAGACCAATGGAATAGAATTGAAGATCCAGAAATGAACCCACACACCTATGGTCACTTGATCTTCGACAAGGGAGCTAAAACCATCCAGTGGAAGAAAGACAGCATTTTCAACAATTGGTGCTGGCACAACTGGTTGTTATCGTGTAGAAGAATGCGAATCGATCCATACTTATCTCCTTGTACTAAGGTCAAATCTAAGTGGATCAAGGAACTTCACATAAAACCAGAGACACTGAAACTTATAGAGGAGAAAGTGGGGAAAAGCCTTGAAGATATGGGCACAGGGGAAAAATTCCTGAACAGAACAGCAATGACTTGTGCTGTAAGATCGAGAATCGACAAATGGGACCTAATGAAACTCCAAAGTTTCTGCAAGGTAAAAGACACCGTCAATAAGACAAAAAGACCACCAACAGATTGGGAAAGGATCTTTACCTATCCTAAATCAGATAGGGGACTAATATCCAACATATATAAAGAACTCAAGAAGCTGGACTTCAGAAAATCAAATAACCCCATTAAAAAATGGGGCTCAGAACTGAACAAAGAATTCTCACCTGAGGAATACCGAATGGCAGAGAAGCACTTGAAAAAATGTTCAACATCCTTAATCATCAGGGAAATGCAAATCAAAACAACCCTGAGATTCCACCTCACACCAGTCAGAATGGCTAAGATCAAAAATTCAGGTGACAGCAGATGCTGGCGAGGATGTGGAGAAAGAGGAACACTCCTCCATTGTTGGTGGGAGTGCAGGCTTGTACAACCACTCTGGAAATCAGTCTGGCGGTTCCTCAGAAAACTGGACATAGTACTACCGGAGGATCCAGCAATACCTCTCCTGGGCATATATCCAGAAGATGCCCCAACAGGTAAGAAGGACACATGCTCCACTATGTTCATAGCAGCCTTATTTATAATAGCCAGAAGCTGGAAAGAACCTAGATGCCCCTCAACAGAGGAATGGATACAGAAAATGTGGTACATCTACACAATGGAGTACTACTCAGCTATTAAAAAGAATGAATTTATGAAATTCCTAGCCAAATGGATGGACCTGGAGGGCATCATCCTGAGTGAGGTAACACATTCACAAAGAAACTCACACAATATGTATTCACTGATAAGTGGATATTAGCCCCAAACCTAGGATACCCAAGATATAAGATATAATTTGCTAAACACATGAAACTCAAGGAGAATGAAGACTGAAGTGTGGACACTATGCCCCTCCTTAGATTTGGGAACAAAACACCCATGGAAGGAGTTACAGAGACGGAGTTTGGAGCTGAGATGAAAGGATGGACCATGTAGAGACTGCCATAGCCAGGGATCCACCCCATAATCAGCATCCAAACGCTGACACCATTGCATACACTAGCAAGATTTTATTGAAAGGACGCAGATGTAGCTGTCTCTTGTGAGACTATGCCGGGGCCCAGCAAACACAGAAGTGGATGCTCACAGTCAGCTAATGGATGGATCATAGGGCTCCCAATGGAGGAGCTAGAGAAAGTAGCCAAGGAGCTAAAGGGATCTGCAACCCTATAGGTGGAACAACATTATGAGCTAACCAGTACCCCGGAGCTCTTGACTCTAGCTGCATATATATCAAAAGATGGCCTAGTCGGCCATCACTGGAAAGAGAGGCCCATTGGACTTGCAAACTTTATATGCCCCAGTACAGGGGAATACCAGGGCCAAAAAGGGGGAGTGGGTGGGCAGGGGAGTGGGGGTGGGTGGATATGGGGGACTTTTGGTATAGTATTGGAAATGTAAATGAGTTAAATACCTAATAAAAAATGGAAAAAAAATGAGGCACGGAGCTAAACAAACAATTATCAACTGAGGAATACCAAAGGGCTGAGAAGCACTTGAAGAAAATGTTCAACATCCTTAATCATCAGGGAAATGCAAATTAAAACAACCCTGAGATTCCACCTCACATCAATCAGAGTGGTTAGGATCAAAAATTCAGGTGACAGCAGATGCTGGCAAGGATGTGGAGAAAGAGGAACACTCCTCCATTGCTGGTGGGATTGCAAGCTTGTACAATCACTCTGGATATCAGTTTAGCGGTTCCTCAGAAAATTGGACATAGTACTACTGGAGGATCCAGCAATACCTCTCCTGGGAAAATATCCAGAAGATGTTCCAACTGGTAATAAGAACACATGCTCCACTATGTTCATAGCAGCCTTATTTATAATAGCCAGAAGCTGTAAAGGACCCAGATGCCCCTCAACAGAGGAATGGATACAGAAAATGTGGTACATTTTCAGAATGGAGTACTACTCAGCAATTAAAAACAATGAATTTATGAAATTCCTTGACAAATATATGGATCTGGAGGATATCATCCTGAGTGAGGTAACCCAATCACAAAAGAACCCACATGATATGCACTCACTGATAAGTGGATTTTAGCCCAGAAATTTAGAATACCCAAGATACAACTTGCAAAACACCTGAAACTCAAGAAGAAGGACGAGCAAAGAGTTAACACTTTGCCCCTTCATAGAATTGGGAACAAAACACTCATGGAAGGAGTTACAGAGACCAAGTTTGGAGCTGAGAGGAAAGGATGGACTATCCAGACACTGCCCTACGCTGGGTGTCCATCCCATAATCAGCCACTTAACTCAGACACTATTGTATACGCCAGCAAGATTTTGCTGAAGGTACCCTGATATTGCTGTCTCTTGTGAGGCTAAGCCAGTGCCTGGCAAGCACAGAAGTGGATGCTCACAGTCAGCTAATGGATGGAACACAGGGTCCCCAATGTAGGAGCTGGAGAAAGTACCCAAGGGCCTGAAGGGGTCTGCAACCCTATAGGTGGAACAACAATATGAACTAACGAGTACCCCCAGAGCTTGTGTCTCTAGCTGCATTTTTAGCAGAAGATGGCCTAGTTGGCCATCTTTGGGAAGAGACTCCCCTTAGTCTTGCAAACTTTATATACCCAGTACAGGGGAAACACCAGGGCCAAGAAGTGTGAGTGGGTAGGTAGGGGAGCGGGGGGGGGGGAGGGCATAGGGGGCTTTTGGGATAACATTTGAAATGTAAATGAAGTAAATAGCTAATTAAAAAATTGGAGGAATAAATAAATAAATAAATAAATAAATAAAATAGGCCATTCCAACGTAGTTAGTAACTAAAAGGAAGATAAGATCAGTTTGAACACTGTAGAGGCAGAAAAACAGTAAAGTAACTGCCTCTTCCTCCTCCATGGCAAGGCTTCATAACCTGAGGCAAGACATGGGAAGCAGTCACTGGTGGACTGCTCATATAAGCCAACAAGAATATTCTTAGTTAATATTGGTGAGGTCCCCGTGAATATTCAGGGCATTGTAGGCTTAGATTTTCCTAACTTTTAATAAGGGTTCTTAAATGCTTTAATATCCCTTGTAGCCCATTACCCACCAGAGGTAATGGAACCCACATGTCTACATGTAAGAAATTGAGGTACCCTGCCCCCAGTTGATTTTGATTGGTAAATAAAATTGCCTGCAGCCAATGACTGGGCAAGGAGTCAGAAACGGGACTTTAGGATGCCTGGGCAAGGGACAGAGTGAGGAGGAAGAAGATATAACCACCATGCTGGGAAAGGATAAAAGACCAGACCTGAGAGGTGCAGAAGAGAGAGCACAGCAATCATGTACGAGGCAGGGAAGAGTGGCCCCAGGGGGCTTCCCAACTGGGGATAATGCAGCAAAGATGGAATATAGATTTTAGTAAATTATAACTCAGAAATATCAGAGGGGAGGTTTTAGCTGCATGGAGACTTGGGAGTGGCCCAACCATTGACCTATTTAAGGCATTATTAAAATATAAGGCTCTGTGGTGTGTGTGTGTGTGTGTGTGTGTGTGTGTGTGTGTGTGTGTTTCATTCAGGAACACAGAATATTGGGGCAGGTAGCCAAGAACTCACATTGCCAACACTAATCGATCAGAGAAAAAATTAATTGACAGCTGCAGCATATTTATATCATTTCCAAATATCATGTGTTCTCTCAAGTGTATCCTCTAGAAAAATATCACATGCCCCTTTTCTAGGCTTCCTCCAGAAAAAAACACCACATGTTTGTTCTTAGCAAAACATCCTTCCATGTTTCTGCTTCAACAAAAACATCCTCTCATAAGACAGTTTCCAGGAAAACATCACATGACAAAACTGAGTCACCAAAGAAACCAGAAATTTCCACTTTAGGGCATGAAAGACATTAGAAAAAGAACAAGTATTGGAGGAATTTGAAATAAAACAGATCATACGTAATTCTTAGTGGCATGTGGCCAAATAGAACTATTTTCACAGAGGAAGTTTTTTTGGTTTTGGTGTGCTTGGCTTGGTTTGGTTTGGTTTTTAAGTTGATTCAGCAAGGACCAAGTGACTGGTCTGGGGTTTGTGTAGCTTTCAAGAGTCCCATAGTGTACCATGAACAACCTGGACTGGCTTTTAGATTGAGCATGTAAGGTGTAAAAGCACTCAGAAGATGGGAGAAAGGGAAAACAGAGAGGATCCTTAGACCTTTTGGGAAATGGGTATAATGCTTTGTCTTAATTCGGCTCCCAAAAGCCACTTCCAGTCACTGAGGGTCTGTGTGACCCAGGTGCTTTGATTGAAAAAGAATGGCTGTGTAGGTGGATGGCATTCCCACAATGCTCCAGGGCGGTCCATCACCACCACCATCATCATCATCGCTGCCAGCTCCACTACCGCTAGAGGAAGAAGGTGGCGGAAGGTGGAGTGGCAGACCTGGACACCTAGCGTTCTGACATCGTGATGCTGCTCAAAACCTTTCTCCAGAAAGGGGACACCTGACAAATGCTGTGGGGCTGGAATCATTTTCGAGTTAGCTAATAAGCGACAGCTGGAAGACCTGAATTGAAGTACTTGGATCATTAGTTTGTATCTAGTAGATAGATATTCGGTGGTTCAAACAGTGGAAAAAATATGTTGACTTTGAGAGTTGGGACAAATACCATATGGGAGATCAAAATGTCTATCCTGGACCCATCCATAACGCTGGGCTTCTCAGAGATGGTAATGCTCAATCACTTAAGGAGCACCTTATTGATGAATTGGATTACATACTGTTGCCAACTGAGGGCTGGAATAAACTTATCAGCTGGAACAAGCTGATGGAGGGCCAAGAGCCAATAGCAAGGAAGGTGGTAGAACAGGGTGTGTTTGAAAAGCACTGCAAAGTAGAAGTCTACCTCACAGAACTGAAGATCTGTGGGAATGGCAACATGAACAATGTTGTAACTCGAAGGTTTAGGAAAACTGACACAATAGATAGGATTGAAAAGGAAATAAGAAAAAAAATTCTTCAATATTCCAGATGAAAAGGAGACAAGGCTGTGGAACAAGTATATGAGCAACACATTTGAGCCACTGAATAAACCAGACAGCACCATCTGGAGGAGGACAATATGCAGCTTTTGCAAAAAACAAAGATGATGGAATATGGTACTATTTTGATGGGAGTAGTCTCTCCACTGCATCTGAAGACCAAACTGTGTCCAAAGCAGCATACGTGCTTCTACCAGAAACAGGACACTTTCAGTGGAACTGGTTTCTTCCCTCTTGATGGAGAAACTAAAGGTGCTTCAGCTGCCACAGGTATCCCCCTGGAAAGTGATGAAGGCAGCAATGATAATGACAATGACCAAGAAAATGAAAACTGTGTGCACACTAATTAATGAAAGTCCAAGAAGTCATAGGAGAGATTTTCCTGCTGGTGGTGTCTATGGAAATAGAGTTATAACCACAAGAAACAGAAGTCTAAGATGAGGAGTTTCAGATACCCAAATGTAAATTCTTTATCAGATTTTAACTTGTGCAGTACTTGAAATGAAACACAGTGAAAACTTTAACAGAAATTGTCTCTTAATACATTTACAGCCTTGTAGGAAATCACACACACACAAAAAATCCCTTTTAAGTTTGAAAAAAAAGAATTGTTGAATAACCTATGTCTGGGCAGGTGGATGGAGGTAGAACTTTTTAGATTGAAAGAACAATTTGGACATAGGGGCAAAGAGGAAGAGGAGAATTGCCATGAAGGGGGAACAAAGGGAGCAGACTTAAAAGCCTGCCAACAGGTAAGAATCCAGGAAAGTAGCGCTAGGGGCCACTCCCCCAATTGGGTCTGGGGTAGCAGAGATGAAATATAGATTTTAAAATATGTTAATTCAAGAACATCAGAGGAGAGTGTGTGCTAGCTTCTAGGTTTAGAAGTGCCCAACCATTGAGCTAGTTAAGGCATATCAAAATTAGCTGGCATATGTGTGTGTTTCATTCATGAATCCAGAGCTCTTGGGCGGGTGCATCACGCATGCAACCTGCCAGAAGCTCAGTCAGGATAATTGACTATTCACCACTACAGATGGCACCTAATACAGGGCAAGAAGTCATTTCTTAAAAATTAATTGGAGATTCCCAAATGAAATATGGATGTGCCATAATTTAAGATTAGGAAGTGGGGAGAATTGGTTTCTCAGCAAGCCAAGCTGAGTCACATGGTTCCTACACAAGCCCTGACTAGAACAAAGGAACACATCTACTGGTGAGAGTTTACCCCTGGACCTTCTAAAACATTTCTAGCTGGCTCATAGAGCTTAAGCTCAGAGATGCTGGGAACCCCTGTTGAACAGAGACAGGCTGCTCCAAGGCAGAAAGAGAATAATCAAATGGTAGAAGCTGCCTGCTTCCTACAAGCCAATAATCAAAGAAGAGAAATAAATAAATTTTAATTTGATTGCTTTTAATAATGAATGGTATAATGGTAATTGTTTAAATGTTCTTCAGTATTCATGGAATAAAGAAATCCAGGCCTTTGATCTCAAATGTAGAAAATAAAGACAAGGAGGGAGAATAGAAGGCATGGAAAAAATACATTAAAAGAAAATTTTAAAAGTCTATGCCAGGCAGCTCTCAAATTTTCAAACATTGCCTACATGGGATTTCTGGGATTACTCAGCCTGTTATAAGAATAGAGACTGCAGACAGGCTTATGTAGCAAATAAAAGGGAATTTAATTAAAGTTAGTTGCCTAGTTGAATGAATACTTTGAGGCTTTTGATCTTAAATTTTAGGTCAAAAAGCAGGGAAGAGGAAGCCTAACCTATCTCAGACAGTAGAAACTTAGGCCCTGATCTCACTATTAAGAAATTAATCATGTAGGAGCAAAACAGGAGATAGTGGAGCAGCATTATCCCAACAGATAATATTTGATTGAAATGTTTTAATTGCTTTGAATTTTTTGAATTATCAAAATGAAGATGATTATAAGTTTGGTGGTATTTATGATACTAAAAAATCCTCTGGAGAGAGATTGAATTATAATTTGGACTATACCTTTAATGATTCCCAATTACAAGACCAAGGACATGCTATTTGGAGAGAGAGGCTCTATATTTGTGTTGACAGGAAAGGGGAAAGGTTTTGGACTCGTTCCAAAGTGATATGGATGAGATAAGACAGGGGAAGACCTCCTGAAGATATGGGCTACAGAAAAAAATAATTCAAGTTAACCAAACATGACAAGTAACTTGATCTGCTGATTCCTCCACAGAGGAACAACCCAATAACTGGCTCACCTATAAAAAATGTTTCTAGCCAAAAAGTTCAGCTAAATTTAGGCAGTAAATCTTGTTGATTATGGAATCCTTATAAGATTCTTCATGCCCTCATTCATATGGCATAAATTAAGATTTATTGCAGTTGGATATTGATCAAATTAACACATAAAAGGATAACTGTCTTTACCTGTTCAAAGAAGGAACAAATTTCACCCTTAACTGATCTGTGCACCTTGCATAACCCATATGAATGTCTTAATAGTACTAAAATTTTGTTTGGAGATTCATATATTACAGAATGCAAACTCTGACAAGATTCATCCTTGGAGATGCTGATATGACCTGCTTCCTGAAGCTGTTTCAAGAGAATTGCTTTGAAATCAGCTGGTGATTCCAGATGACCTTGCTTTATCCAACCTTTCAGACAGAAACAGTCAAAACTTCATTGAAGTCCTAAGCCTTCTAAGAATAGAGACTAGATAACACGTGCTAAAACTACCTTTCCTTTTTATTAACTTTTTAATGGATTTTTTAATTTACATTTCGAATGTTATCCCTTTCTTGGTTTCCCCTTCAGAATCTCCCTATCCCTCCTCCTCCTGCCTCAGGAGGATACTCCCCCAGCCTGGCATTCCTCTACACTGGGGCCTTCACAGGACCAAGGGCCTTTCTTGCTTTTGGTGTCCAACAAGGCAATTCTCTGCTACATATTCCGCTGGAGCAATGGCTCCCTCCAGGTATACTCTTTAGTTGGTACTTTAGTCCCTGGGAGCTCTGGGATCTAATTGGTTTATATTGCAGTTCTTCCTATGGGGTTGCAAATCCCTTCAGCTCTTTCGGTCTTTTCTCTAATTTCTCCTTTTGGGACCACATGCTCATTCCAATGGTTGGCTGTGAGCATCCACCTCTGTATTTGTCAAGCTCTGGCAGATCCCCTTAGAAGACAGCTATATTAGGCTCCCACCAGCAAGCACTCCTTGGCATCCACAATAGTGTCTGGATTTGGTGACTGTATATGGGAGAGATCCCCAGGAGGGATAGACACTGGATTGCCTTTCCTTCAGTCTGTGCACCACACTTTGTCTCCATATTTCGTTTAAACAGGAGAAATTCTTGATTAAATTTTTGGAGATGAATGGGTGGCCTTATCTCCCAACTGGGGGCCTTGCCTAACCTATGGATATGGTCTCTAGAGGATCTCTCTCACCTTTGTTGGGTATTTCAGCTAATCTCAACCACATTGGGTCCTGGGAGACTTTTGAGTTACTGGCATCTGGGACTTGCTGGTGGCTACCACCAGTTCCCCCTCCCCCATTGCTAAACCTTTCTATTCAAATTCCTGGCCATCTATATATCATCTCTGTCCCCTTTCATACATGATGCTGCCCCACGTTTCTTCCTCCCCCTCCTCTATTTCTCCCAAGTGCTTCCAATCCTCTACCTACCCTGAGTATTTTATTACCCTCTTCTAAGAAGAACTGAAGCATCCACACTTTGGTCTTCATTCTTCATGAACTTCTTATGGTCTGTGAGTTATATCTTGGATATTCTGAGCTTTTGGGCTAATAACCACATTTCAGTAAGTGAATACAATGTGTGTTCTTTTGTGAGTGGATTACCTCACTCAGGATTATGTGTTCTAGTTCCATCCATTTGCCTAAGAAATTCATGAAGTTATTATTTTTAATACCTGTGTAGTATTCCATTATGTAAATGCACCACATTTTCTGTATCCATTCCTTTGTTGGAGGAAATCTAGGTTCTTTCCAGCTTCTAACTCCATAAATAAGGCTGCTATGAAAATAGTGGAACATGTGTCCTTCTTATATATTGGAGCATCATTTGGGTATATGCCCAGGAGTGGTATAGCTGGGTCCTCAGGCCCTATGTCCAATTTTTTGAGGAACCAACAGACTGATTTCCAGAGTGGGTGTATGAGCTTGCAATTCAACCAAAAATGGACTAAAAAGTGTTCCTCTTCCTCATAATCCTCGACAGCATAGGCTTTCACCTGAGTTTTGATCTTGCCATTTCTGACTGGTTTGAGGTGGAATCTCAGGTTCATTTTGATTTGCATTTCCATGATAACTAAGGATGCTGAAGATATCTTTAGGAGCATCTCAACCACTTCATATTCCTCAGTTATGATAAATCAACCTTTAGCTCTGTTCTCCAATTTTAAATATGTTATTTGTGTTACTGAAGTCCAGTTTCTTGAGTTCTTTGTATATATGGATATTAGCCCTCTATCGGATGGACAATTGGTAAAGATCTTTTCTCAATATGTTGGTTGCCCTTTTGTCCTATTGGCAATTTCCTTTCCTTTACAAAAGCTTTGTAATTTTATGAGGTCTCACTTATTGATTGTTGATCTTAGAACATAAGCCTGGTGTTCTGTTCAGGGACTTTCCCCCGTGCCCATGTGTTCAGGCTCTTCTCTATTTTCTCTTCTATTAGTTCCAGTGTATCTGGTTATAGGTGGAGGTCCTTGATCCACTTAGATTTCAGCTTTGTGCAAGGAGATAAGAATGCATAAATTTGCATTCTTCTATATGCTGACCTCTAAATGAACCAGCATCACTTGTTGAAAATGCTGTCTTTTCTCCACTGGATGGTTTTAGCTCCTGTGTCAAAGATCAGGTGACTGTAGGGGTGTGGGTTCATTTCTGGGTCTTCAATTCTATTTCTTTGCTCTATCTGCCTGTCTCTATACCAATACCATGCAGTTTTTAATCACTATTGTTCTGTAATACAGCTTGATGGGAGGAATTGTGAGTCCCCTACAAGTTCTTTTATTGTTAACAATAGTTTTTCCTGGCTATCTTGCCAAAAGCAATCTATACAATAGAATAGAATTGAAGACCCAGAAATTAACCCACACACTTATGGTCACTTGATCTTTGACAAGGGAGCTAAAACCATCCAGTGGAAAAAAGACAGCATTTTCAACAAATGGTGCTGGCACAACTGGTTGTTATCATGTAGAAGAATGCAAATTGATCCATTCTTCTCTCCTTGTACTAATAACAAGTCTACGTGGATCAAGGAACTCCACGTAAAACCAGAGACACTGACACTTATAAAGGAGAAAGTGGAGGAAAACCTCGAAATATGGGCACAGGGGAAAAATTCCTGAACAGAACAATGGCTTGTGCTGTGAGGTCAAGAATTGACAAATGGTACCTCATAAAATTGCAAAGCTTCTATAGGGCAAAAGACACTGTCAATAAGACAAAAAGTCCACCAACAGATTGGGAAAGGATCTTTACCAATCCTAAATCATATAAGGGACTAATATCCAATATATGGAACTCAAAAAGATGGTCTACAGAAAATCAAATAACCCTATTAAAAATGGGGTACAGAGCTAAACAAAGATTTCTTAACTGAGGAATACTGAATAACTGAGAAACACCTGAAAAAAATGTTCAACGTCCTTAATCATCAGGGAAATGCAAATCAAAACAACCCTGAGATTCCACCTCACACCAGTCAGAATGGCTAGGATCAAAAATTCAGGTGATAGCAGATGCTGGCAAGGATGTGGAGAAAGAGGAACACTCCTCTATTGTTGGTGGGATTGCAAGCTGTTACAATCACTCTGGTAATCAGTTTTGTGGTTCCTCAGAAAATTGGACATAGTACTACCGGATGATCCAACAATTCCTCTCCTGGACATATACCCAGAAGATGTTCCAACTTGTAATAAGGACACATGCTCCACTATGTTCATAGCAGCCTTATTTATAATAGCCAGAAGCTGGAAATGACCCAGATGTCCCTCAACAGAGGATTGAATACAGAAAACTGGTACATTTACATAATGGAGTACTACTCAACAATTAAAAACAATGAATTCATAAAATTCTTAGGCAAATGGATGCATCTGGAGGATATCATGCAGAGTGAGGTAACCCATTCACAAAAGAACACACATGATATGGACCCAGTGATAAGCAGATATTAGCCCAGAAACTTAGAATATCCAAGAAACAATTTGCAAAACACATGAAACTCAAGAAAGAAGACCAAAGTGTGGATACTTTGTTCCTTCTTAGAATGGGGAACAAAATACCCATGGAAGGAGTTACAGAGACAAAGTTCCGAGCTAAGATGGAAGAAAAGACCATCCAGAGACTGCCCCACCCTGGGATCCATCACATATACAACCACCAAACACAGACACTATTGCATATGCCAGAAAGATTTTGCAGACAGGACCCAGACATAGCTCTCTTGTGAGTCTATGCCAATGCCTGACAAATACAGAAATGGATGCTCACAGTCATCTTTTGGATGGAACACAGGGCCTCTAGTGAAGGAGCTAGAGAAAGTACCCAAGGAGCTAAAGGGATCTACAACCCTATAGGAGGAACAATGATATGAACAAACCAGTGCCCACCCCCCAGAGCTGTGTCTCTAGTTGCATATGTAGCAGAGGATGGCCTAGTCAGTCATGAATGGGAGGAGAGGCCCTTGGTATTGCAAAGATCATATGCCCCAGTACAGGGGAATGCCAGGGCCAGGAATCAGGAGTGGGTGGGTTGGGGAGCAGGGTGGGGGGAGGTTATAGGGGGCTTTGGGGATAGCATTTGAAGTGTAATTGAAGAAAATATCTAATAAAAAATTGTAAAAAAAAAACAAACAAACAAACAAAAAGAATAGTTTTTCTTATCCTGGGTCTTTTGCTGTTCCAAATGAATTTGCAAATTTTTCTTTCTAAATCTATGAAGAGTAGAGTTAAAATTTTTATGGGGATTGATTTGAATCTGTACATTGTTTTCAGCAAGAAGGCCATTCTTACTATATTAATCCTGCATATCCATGAACATGGGAGTTCTTTCCATCTTCTGATAGCTTCTCTTTCTTTCTTGCGAGACTTGAAGTTCTTATCATACAGATCTTTCACTTGCTTAATTAGAGTCACACCAAGGTATATTATATTATTTGTGACTATTGTGAAGGGTGGTGTTTCCATACTTTCTTTCTCAGCCTCTTTATCCTTTGAGTATAGGAAGGCAACGGATTGGTTTGAGTTCATTTTATATTCAGCCACTTTGCTGAAATTGTTTCTCAGGTTTAGGAGCTCTCTGGTGGAATTTTTGGGTCACTTATGTGTACTATCATCTGCAAAAAAAAAAAAAAAAAAAAAAAAAAGAAAAGAAAAGAAAGAAAAACCAAAAAAGTGATAGTTTGACTTCTTCCTTTCCGATCTGTATCCCTTTGACCTCCTTTTGTTGTCTAATTGCTCTGGCTAGGAATTTTAGTCTGATATTGAATAGGTAGGCAGACACTGAGCAGCCTTGTCTGGTCCCCAATTTTAGTGGGGTTGCTTCAGGTTTCTCTCCATTTAGTTTGATGTTTGCTACTGGTTTGCTGAATATTGCTTTCACTATGTTTATATATGGGCCTTGAAGGGGTATTGAATTTTGTCAAATAATTTCTCGGCATCTAATAAGATGATTATGTGGGTTTCTTCTTTGAGTTTGAGTGGATTGCATTGATGGATTTCTGTATATTGAGCCATTCCTGCATCCTTGGGCTGAAGCCTACATGAACAATGGATCATCACATTTGATGTGATCTTGAATTCCATTAATGAGAACTTTATTGAGTATTTTTGAATCAATATTCATAAGGGAAATTGGTCTGAAGATCTCTTTGTTGAGTCTTTGTGTGGTTTAGGTATAAGTGTAATTGTGGCTTCATAGAATGAATTTGGTAGTGTGCCTTCTGCTTCTATTTTGTTTGAAGAGTATTGGTATTAGACCTTCCTTGAAAGTCTGATGAATTCTGCACTAAAACCATCTGATCCTGGGCTTTCTATGGTTAGGAGACTTTTAATGACTGCTTCTATTTCTTTAGGGGTTATGCGACTGTTTAGAACATTATCTAATCCTGATTTAATTTTGGTCCCTGGTATGTGTCTAGAAAATTGTTCATTTCATCCAGATTTTCCAGTTTTCATAAGTATAGCCTTTTGTAATAGGATCTGATGATTTTTTTGGATTTCCTCAGGTTCTGTTGTTATGTCTTCCTTTTCATTTCTGATTTTGTAAATTAGGATACTGTCTCTGTGCCCTCTAGTAAGTCTGGCTAACGGTTTATCTATTTTGTTGATTTTCTCAAAGAACCAGATACTGGTGTGACTGATTCTTTGAATAGTTCTTTTTGTTTCCACTTGGTTGTTTCAGCCCAGAGCTTGATTATTTCCTGCCATCTACTCCTCTTGGGTGAATTTGCTTCCTTTTTATTCTAGAGCATTCAGTTGTGCTGTCAAGCTGCTAGTGTATGCTCTGTCCAGTTTCTTTTTGGAGGCACTCAGAGCTGTGTGATTTACTCTTAGCACTGCTTTCCTTGTGTCCCATAAGTTTGGGTATGTTGTGGCTTCACTTTCATTAAATTCTAAAAAGTCTTTAATTTTTTTATTCTTACTTGACCAAGTTATTATTGAGTAGATAATTGTTCAGCTCCCATGTGTTGTTTGTGGGGTTTCTGTTTTTTGTTTGTTTGTTTGTTGTTTGTTTTGGTTTGGTTTTGGTTTTGGTTTTGGTTTTGGTTTTGGTTTTGGTTTTGGTTTTGGTTTTGGTTTTGGTTTTGGTTTGTTTTTGCTATCCATGGTGATTGGATAGGATGCATGGGATTATTTTGAACATTTTGTATCTGTTGAGGCTTCATTTGTGAGGTACTGAGAAGAATGTATATTGTTTTGTTTTTGTTTTTGACTTCTGCAGCTTTTATTTTTGCATGTAAACCACTTGGGGGGGGGGTCTTGATGGTGGGCACCCTAGAGTTTACACTGGAGTTCTGAGGGCTCTAGACACTAGCTGGGACAGTCAGGTGACAGAAACAATGATTCAGACCAATCACATGATTGCAAAGCTGGGTCTCCAGCAGGGTCTCTGGTGGTCAGATATCTATAGAACTCCCATGTCACTGCTTCCTATGCCTAAGGAAGCAGTGACATGGGAGGGGCACGCACTGGGCTGGTCTTGAGCCTCCTGGATGACATCAGGGACAGAGGACCTAGCAGCTGGTGGCTCCAGAGATCTCCAGCCCATGCTTTATTTTGGCCAGGGGGTTCCTGAAGGACCTGCCAGCAAACTTGGCTTTGCTGCCCAGCTCTTCCTCGATTCTAAGGATCTGACTGTACTTGGCCAGGCGCTCAGATCAGCAAGGAACACCAGTCTTGATCTGCCCAGTGCAGAGCCCCACCACCAGGTCTGCGATGAAAGTGCCCTCAGTCTCACCAGATCAGTGGGACACCATGACGCCCCAGCCATTGGATTGGGCCAGCTTACACGCCTGCAGGGACTCGGTCACAGAGCTGATCTGGTTCACTTTGAGCAGGAAGCAGTTGCAGGACTTCTCGCTTGCAGCCTTGGCAATCCACTTAGGGTTGGTCACTGTGAGGTCATCGCCCACCACCTGGATGCATGCACTAGCCATGAACTTCTAGCAGGCGCCCCAGTCGTCCTGGTCAAAGGGGTCCTCGATGGACACTACTGGGTAGTTCTGGATAAAGGACTTGTACAGGTCAGCCAGCTGGTCGAGTGTGATGTACCTGCTGGGGTCATCCGGAGACTTGAAGTCCAGGTCATACTTGCTAGACCTGTAGAACTCGGAGGCGGCCACATCCATGCCGATGACAACCTGGTCCGTGTAGCCGGCCTTTGCGATTGCAGTCTTGAGCAGCTCCTGTGCTTCTTTGTTCTCCAGGATGTCAGGTGTGAATCCACCCTCATCACCCACATTGGTGGCATCCTTCCCGTACTTCTCCTTGATCACGTTCTTCAGGTTGTGGTAAACTTCTGCTCCAATACTCATGGCTTCCGGGAAGCTGGATACCCCCACAGGCAGGATCATGAACTCTTGCATGGCCAGCTTGTTGCCAGCATGAGAACCACCGTTGATCACATTGAAAGCTGGGACAGGCAGGATGACTTCAGGGTTGCCGGCCAAGTCAGCAATGTGGCGGTAAAGGGGCACCCCCTTTTCCACGCCACCAGCTTTGCAGACAGCCGGGGACACTCCCACGATGGCATTTGCACCGAATTTAGATTTATTCTCTGTGCCGTCCATCTCGATCATGAGCTTGTCAATCTTCTCTTGCTCCACAACATTCACTTTCTTGCTAACCAGAGCAGGTGCAATGGTTTTATTGATGTGCTCAACAGCCTGTGAGACACCCTTCCCCATTGTCTCGGAGTTTAGGGCCTCGTAGATGCCAGTGGACGCACCGCTGAGCACCACAGCTCTGAAGAGACCTTTTGCGGTGTACAGATCGACCTCAACAGTGGGATTCCCACAGGAGTCAAAGATCTCTTTGGCGTGGATCCTGAGAATAGACATGGCGAACTTCTGGCAGTAGGATGGCTGCTAAGGAAGGAAAGAGGGTATAGTGGACACCGAGGAGAGCCTTAAGGACAGACGCAAGCATGACTCTACCGGAGCTGCACTAAGCACCTCCCACTCTGAGTTCCTCTTCTGCTCCTTGTTTTGTTTTAAGATGAAATGTACTATAGATATCTGTTAAATCATTTGATTCATAACTTCTGTTAGTTTCACTGTGTCTCTGTTTAGTTTCTGTTTCCATGATCTGTCCATTGATGAGAGTGGGGTGTTGAAATCTTCCACTATTATTGTGTGATGTGCAATGTGTGCTTTGTGCTTTAGTAAAGTTTTTTTTAATGAATGTGGGTACCCTTGCGTTTGCAGCATATATGTTAAGAAATGAGTGTTGAAGCCGGCCAGCGACCCACATGTCTGTGTTCTAGCCTGGGAGGCATCTTGGAATCTGGAAGAAAAGAGGGAACTAGGCGGTGCGAGAAAGGATGGAACCAAGACATTAGTCTAATCAAGGTTCAATTTTACTATTCGGAGACATGGGATTATGAAGAAGGGGGAGGGGCCCATTCCCACCAAACCATCTTTGGAGTCCAGTTTCAGGTGACCATGTGTTGGCTCCGGAACAGCTAGGCGGCAGGTAGTAGCAATGGGAGTGGCAGAAGATAGGGTGGCAGGCTCCACTCCCGATTTTCTCTTATTGATAACAGTCAAACCTGATCAGTCAGATTTCAGGCTAGGGGGTGGGGGAAGGTTACAAATGAGAGTTTATCTTGGTACATTTTTCCTTTGATGAGTATGAAGTGTCCTTTTCCTTCGTTGTTGGTAAACTTTGGTTGAAAGTCAATTGTATTTGATATTAGAATGGCTGCTCCAGCTTGTTTCTTGGGACCATTTACTTGGAAAATTGGTTTTCAGGCCTTTACCCTGAGGTAGTGTTTGTCTTTGTCACTGAGGTGCGATTCCTGTATGCAGCAAAATGCTGAATCCTGTTCATGTACCTAGTCTCATAGTCTATGTCTTTTTATTGAGGAATTGAGTCTATTGATGTTAATAGATATTAAGGAAAAGTAATTGTTGCTTCCTGTTATTTTTGTTGTTAGAGGTAGAATTATGTTTGTATGGCTATCTTCTTTTGAGTTTGTTGAAAGAAGATTAATTTCTTGTTTTTCTTAGGGTATAGTTTCCCTCATTACATTAGAGTTTTCTACCTATTATACTTTGTAGAGCAGGATTTGTGGAAAGATATTGTGTAAATTTGGTTTTATCATGGAATGTCTTGGTTTCTCCATCTATGGTAATTGAGAGTTTTGCTGTATAGTAGCTTGGGCTGGCATTGTGTTCTCTTAGGATCTCTATGACATCTTCCCAGGATCTTCTGCCTTTCAGAGTCTCTGCTGAGAAGTCTGGTGTAATTCTGATAGGTCTGCCTTTATATGTTACCTGACCTTTTTCCCTTACTGTTTTTAAATTTCTTTCTTTGTTTTATGCATTTGGTGTTTTGATTATTATGTGACAGTAGGAATGTCTTTGCTATTTGGAGTTCTGTAGGCTTCTTGTATGTTGATGGACATCTCTTTCCTTAGGCTATAGAAGTTTTCTTCTATAATTTTGTTGAAGATATTTACTGGCCCATGAAGCTTGCAGTATTTGCTCTCTTTCATACCTATTATCCTCAAGTTTGGTCTTCACATTGTATCTTGAATTTCCTGGATGTTTTGGGTTAAGATCTTTTTGTATTTTGCATTTTCTTTTACTGTTGTGTCTATGTTTTCTATGGTATCTTCTGCACCTGATATTTTCTCTTCTATCTCTTGTATTCTGTTAATGATATTTGTATTTATCACTCCTGATCTCTTTCCTAGGTTTTCTATCTCCAGGGTTATCTCCCTTTATACTTTCTTTATTATTTCTATTTCCATTTTTGGACTGTGCATAGTTTTGTTTAATTCCTTTACCTATTTGGTTGTGTTTTCCTGTAATTCTTTAAGGGATATTTATATTTCCTCTTTAAGGGGTTCTATCTGTTTAACCTTTGTTCTCCTGTATTTCTTTAAGGGAGTTATTTTTGTCCTTCTTAAAGTCCTCTATCATCATCACAAGACATGATTTTAAGTCTGGGTCCTGGTTTTCAGGTTTGTTAGGGTATCTAGGACTTGCTATGGTGGGAGAACTGGGTTCTGATGATGCCAAATAGCCTTGGTGTCTGTTGCTTAGGTTCTTTCCTGTTGTATCTGGCCAGTAGATCACAACCTGGGTTCTAGCCTGGAAAGGCATTTTGGAAACCTGGAAGAGAAGAGGGGCTGGGCTGTGCGAGATAAGGAAGGAACCAAGACAAAGCTCTCTGCTCAAGGTTCAATTTTTACTATTTCAGCACTCATATATAAAGGAAGGGGGAGGGGCCCAATTCCCGCCAAATAATCTTGGGATCCAGTAGCAGGGTGATCACGTGATTGCTTCAGAACAGCAAAGCAGCAGGTTCCAGCAGTAGGCGTGGCAGAAAGATTGAGCGGGAAGCTCCACCCCTGAGCAAGCAGGTTTCAGGCTGGGGGAGGGGAGACTACATCTCCTCCCTGTTGTTAATAAAAATAAAAAAAATTAAAGGCTGGCCTGAGGCAAAAAATTTATCTATGCTCAATAGTTCTGCCTGAATTCTAGGGCTAAAGAAAAAAAAAAACTGTTTCCGTGGGATTCCCTAACTTTTCTTATGGTAAACTCTATCTGGCTAAGACTGTCCTTTCTATCCTAGTAAACAACTAACAGAAAAGCCCTAAGCAGTAGGCTCTGACTTTATAATGCTAATTTGTGCTGAATAGGTAACTTCCTAGTTGAATTTTAAGTAGGGTGTTGGAACCCTGGCTAAGCTTGACTGAACAATTTTGAAATACACTATATTAAGAATAACACTGAGTTGATATTCCTCCGCATTTTGGATGACAGGCGGGAAACAGGGAGAAGGGAGTGACAACTGGCTCCATAGTACAAGGCCAATTGGCTTGTTATTTGGGTGGGAGGCAATGAAGGGCTTGCCCTTCCAACAGTACAGTCTCCAACCTCTCTCCCCCCTATTAATTAAGTTTAAAAAGGCCACACTTAACTGAGGTGATCAAATGATTTTCTCATCCGTAGATGAGTGGGATTTTAACCTTGGCTTGGGTGGACATTGGCCCGATTCCTTCCGTGGGTGCTATCACGACCCACACCTGTGGCTCTTGGTATCTTTTGGGAAGGGGAGGGAGAGCCTTAGATATTTTTGTTTTTTAGCTGTAAATAGATACCAACCTCCGTCAAACCGGGTTTATCCCACAGGAAACTCAGAAATGGTCAAGCTGGACCTTCCCTTGCAGTAGTTCTCTGCACCAAGCGATACCCATACTGTGTTTGTATGATCACGAACCAGTATGCACAGTTCTGAGTACTGTGCAGCTCCTAAAGGAGAATTGTCAACCTCAGATTTAGCAAGGCCTAGGCAAGAATTATGTCATTAGTAACACCATGATTTGTGGCTAAAATAGGAGCTGGAAGTCGTTCCTCCTCATCCCTGTTATTCCCATAGCCTAAGGAACTAAGGACACCTTGCAGTAACCGCAAGGGTGAAAAGCCAGAGGCCAGCTAAGGGACTAAGCCCATCTATCAAAATAAAAACCAACCTCTTATCTGCTCTTCTAGCCCTCTTGGTAAACCTAAATTTCAAATCAGACCAAAGGCCACGTGCTGGAATGTCCTGGGAATAAAGATAGCACTTGCCACCTGTGCACTCTAGGAGGGCAGGGATGCACATCTGCTGGTCCGGCTGGAGAATATTGATTAACCTGCTTGAAAAACAAAAGATCTAGACAATGAGAAAGTAGGAAAGCAGATCTTCTTTTGGGGAAGTCTAGGTACTTTATTTAGTTGCAAATTAACAAGGCACAAACTCAGTCTCTGGGCTGGTTTTAGAATAGGAAAAAGGCCAGAGACTCTCAGGAAGTGGGGGATGTGCTCTGAATTAACTTTGCTAGGTAGTTAAGAATATAGGAATCTCTAATATTGGACTGAATATTAGACCAGGCTATGATTGAGTTAGAATGACTGGTCACACTGAATAAAAGAGAAAAATCATTATGACTCTATTAAATGACTAATTTTACCCAGTCAGTATATACAGTCTCTGATGAACTATTGCCATAAAGTTAAAAGTCTAGAAGCTAGTCTAAATTGGAAAAATGGCAAGCAGGGATGGATCTAAAACATGAATTTAATTTAGTTTTTTAGTCATTTCAATCAGGACACTGAGTCAATTTACCTGCCAGCTCGACACACGAATTAACTAATATGCTTCTGCAGCGTTCTGTGGAAAGAACCTGTTTTTCCCTTTCCCAATAAGGTAGCTGTTTTAGGATCAATCCATAAGCCAATAAGTAGATCCTTTTAAGATACTATAAAGCATTTATTAAATTCTTTGACATTTAAATTTCAAATTTTGAAAATAAAGGTATGATTTAAATAGTGTGCATGGGAATGCACTAAATAGTATGTACGGGGATACAATTTCTCTTTTTTGTCTTTTAAGAAGTTAAAGTTTTAAAATTTCACAATATCTAACCTTTTGAATTAATAACTTGTTGACAAAACATTTTAAATACTTGACTGTAAAGGGGCAGTGACTAATTGCACTTTCAATAATTTTTCTTAAGGAGCGGTTGTAACTAGAAAGCTTGAAAAGTTATTAAGAGTCACATGTGTATAATTTATTTATTAACTAGAAATATGCATAAGCAATTGTAAATTTGAGAATTAATAGTATCTGAGGGATGAACAATTTAAGCAATTGTGAGCTCAGAGATATGGCATTGACTATTAATATACAAATTAAGGTTTGATTTTCAGCATTTTAAAACACCATCTACAGCACACAACTAGATTATTTGTACTGGAACAGGGGAAACTGTGTCTTAAGACTCTGCCCCACAGCAGCTAGTTGGGACCACCTGGGCCAACGATCAGCTGGGAGGATGAGAAAAATGACTTTACAATAATGTTTTTTCTGGCCAAAGAATTGTCTTGGGCACAACTAATATTTAATTACCAATGAATATAATTAATAACAATTATAAAATCTTTCTTTATTTTTTGTAAAACCTTTTGTAGTAAACTAAAACCCTAAGTAATAAAAGTATATTGTCTCTGAATCCTTTGGGTGAAAGCAAGGTTTTTAAGGTAAACTTCCTTTGAGAAGCATTAGTTAATAAAACACTTTCCACTTAGGAAACAATATACACTGAAAGATTAAAACTCTTGGCTTCTTCTATAGAAACAGAAACAATAAAAATTTTTCTTACATAATGTAAAGTTACATTAGCCATACGTAGAGGCAAAATTTTCTAGTAATTACCAGTTCACTAGAAGCAAAACTCTTTGAATTTAAGCATTATTCTAAACATCTGAATAGATCTGCAACACTGTTAAAAAGAAATTTTCTTGAACACAGGGAAAAACTTTCTCAGGCACTGTTTGCAAAACAAAAGAAAGGCCACAAGCCTCTCTGGGGCTGCCCAGAGCCCTGCATCCACTCAAATGTAAAATACTTTTTAATCTGAGCATCTTGGCTCTCCTGCAATAAGGACTGATTCTAGAGGAACAATTTAACAGTCTACGCCTCTAATTTTTGATACTCTATCTTAAGATGACTTATAGTTAAAACATTCTTCACAACTTTAGTGTTGTGAAAAAATTGCCCATACTGCAGTTTCCTACCAGGCTGCAACTATAGCCAAACTGATTGTTTGAGGCTCTAATCTATTCACAAAGACAAACATAACTAGATAACTTTGTCACAGTTTTGTATGAAGTGAGCTGTATTAGCGCTTTCAAAAGATGATTACTCTTGTAATTATCTTAATTACAATATACAGGTGAATTAAAGATCTTGCAGAAATCAAACCGCAAGCTGCAGTCAATGGAACACTGGCAATTTTAACCATAATTTTTAAGTTTTTGTTGCAATATTAGAATATATCTATAACTTTTGGAAAGCAAAACCCAAATTTAAAACAATTTATCATCTTTAAAATCAATATTAGAAGCATTACCATCATATTACGAAGTTTGGCTGCCAATTAATACCTATGAATAGCTATTAAAGCAAGCTTTAATGCTTTAATAAAGAGGCATTGCTTTAAATCTTATCTTAAATTTTACTATTTAGGATAGGAACCACATTAATTATTATCTAAACTAGAAATATCTTTAGAGACCCAGCCTCTTGGCCTGCCTTATGCCTCGTGTCGGAATGACTCTAAACTTGAGTTATCAAATTTAACACTAATCATCTGTAACAATGTAACAATTATTAATCTTAACCAACAACTTATGAGCTGTATGTGAAAACATGCAGAGCACATTTTCAATAAAAAAGAACCAAATGAAGCAGTTACATTTAGACCAATCAGAGAATATTAATTTTTGTAGCTACAATCATAGAATAAAAGGCACTTTACCATTTGTCAAACACATTAGTCACAAACCATTTATCAGCTTTTTTACTCCAAAACTAAGAGGCTGTGCACTCGCCCTTTTTACCTAAAATGAAACAGTTTTTCCAGCAGGGGCCCTCCTGCCATGTGTCTGATTCCTGGCTGAAGCACGTGGCAGCTCTCGGCTTTGCAGATAAAGTTTTTTATACCATCTTTATTATCCAACATAAAACATAGAACATTCATTCATACAGACGGGACACGAACATACATGAATTGAACACGAGAACAGATTGGTGCACCAGACATTAGACAAGACACAAAAGGGAACGGAGTACTCCTGCTATAAGGCCCAGAGAGAACAAAGCATGGCACTCCTGAAATTTCTCTCTGCTTTTTGGGACATTTTCCTCCCTCATGATGCAGTTTTTATTAACTGCGGCAATCCGCCTGATTATTAATTTCCTTTTAATAAACCTTTTCTTTTCTCACTCCTAAAAATGTAGCTTCGGAGAGCCACTGCCTATGCCTGTTATAGTTCCCAGCTCCTCTTAAGCTTCACTGCTGAACCTAAGTGAACCAGCGCTCAGGTTTAACGCTGTTTCACCTTAGCCCATACCTTCTCCGGTATGAATTTCCTTTATCCTTTAATTATTCCATGGAGCTCCAAACCAGCAGTGCCTCTTCCAAAAATCCTTTGCCGTTTCTCAGTCCCGCGTTGGTTCACCAAATGTTGTGTCTGGCCAGTAGATCACAACCTGGGTTCTAGCCTGGAAAGGCATTTTGGAAACCTGGAAGAGAAGAGGGGCTGGGCTGCTCGAGATAAGGAAGGAACTAAGATAAAGCTCTCTGCTCAAGGTTCAATTTTTACTATTTCGGCACTCAGTTATAAAGGAAGGGGGAGGGGCCCAATTCCCGCCAAATAATCTTGGAGTCCAGTAGCAGGGTGATCACGTGATGGCTTCAGAACAGAAAAGCGGCAGGTTCCAGCAGTAGGCGTGGCAGAAAGATTGAGCGGGAAGCTCCACCCCTGAGCAAGCAGGTTTCAGGCTGGGGGAGGGGAGACTACACTTACCCTTGCCTCTTGCCATCTTGTTATCTCTGGCTGTTAGTTGGTCTTGCTGTTTCTGCTGGAGATTGTCCCTGCTGTGGGGCTGTGAACCTGTCCCTAGCTGCTTTGTGATTCCTGTGCTCTCTGGGTCCCTGCCAAGTTCCTTCTTGACCTATTTTGTATAAGTGGCTTTCTGACCTGTGAGCTTAGGAGTGACAGCACTCCTAAGAGACCAGCTCTCTCCAGGCAAGATTTGGGTAGAGAGCTGTGGCTCAGCATTAGCTCCAGGGCCCATATCTAAAACTAGCTTTTTAAAGTCTAACCAAATTTTCTAATTTTCCTATCCCCTCCACGCATTTAAAGTATATTTGTCACCCCTGATAAGCAGGAAGAATTATGGAGAATTGTGATCCTGAAGCCTTAGGTTTGGGTGTATGGTTATGTTTACTTTGCAAATTATAAATAACTTGTCATTTGAAGGGATAGTTTAGAAATGGTCATAATTTAAAACAAAGGAAATAGATGGGATGGATTACTAAATTTACTCTTTTTATTAGATATTTATTTATTTACATTTCAAATGCTATCCCATTTCCTGATTTCCCCTCCAAAAACCCCCATCCATTCCCTGCCCCCTACTCACCAACCCACCCATTCTCACTTCCCTGTCCTGGATTTCGCCTACACTGGGACATTCAGGCTTCTCCGGACAAGGGCTTCTCCTCCCATTGATGTACAACAAGGCTGTTCTCTGTACTCTTTGATTGGTGGATTAGTACCTGGGAGCTCTGCGGGTACTGTTTGATTCATAATGTTGCTCTTCCTAAGGGGCTGCAAGCTCCTTCAGCTCTTTTGATCCTTTCTCTAGCTCCTCCACTGGGGACCTTGTGCTCAGTCCAGTGGTTGGCTGAGAGCATCCACCTCTGTATTTGTCAAGCACTGGCAGCTGTATCAAGTTCCTGTCAGCAAGCACTTGTTGGAATCAACAATAGTGTCTGGGTTTGTTTACGGTATATGGTATATATGGTATACGGGATGGATCCCCAGGCAAAGCAATTTCTGGATAGCCTTCCCTTCAGACTGCTAAACACCTTGTCTCTGTATCTCCTCCCATAGGTATTTTGTTTCCCCTTCTAAGAAGGACCCAAGTATCCATACTTTGGTCTTCTGTCTTCTTGAGCTTATATTGGTCTGTGAATTGTATCATGGGTATCCCGAGCTTCTGGACTAATATCCACTTATCACTGAGTATATACCATGGGTGTTCTTTTGTGATTTGGGTTACCTCACTCAGGATGATATTTGCTAGTTCCTTCCATTTGTCTAAGAATTTCATAAATTCATTGTCTTTAATAGCTCTGTAGTATTCCATTGTGTAAATGTATCACATTTTCTGTATCCATTCATCTGTTGAGGGACATCTGGGTGATTTCTAGATTCTGGCTATTATAAATGAGGCTGCTATGAACATAGTGGAGCATGGATCCTTATTACATGTTGGAGCATTTTCTGGGTATATAACCAGGAACAGTATATCTCAGTCTTCAAATAGTACTATGTTCAATTTTATGAGGAGCTGCCAAATTGATTTCCAGAGTGGTTGTACCAGCTTGCAATCCCACCAGCATTGGAGGAGTGATCCTTTTTCTCCACATCGTCACCAGAATCTGCTGTCACCTGAATTTTTGAACTTAGCCATTCTGACTGGTGTGAGGTGGAATCTCAGGGTTATTTTGATTTGCATTTCCCTGATGACTAAGAATGTTGAACATTTATTTAGGTGTTTCTCAGCCATTCAGTATTCCTCATTTGAGAATTCTTTGTTTAGCTCTGTTCCCCATTTTTCATAGGGTTATTTGTTTCTCTGGAGTCTAACTTCTTGAGTTCTTTGTATGTATGGATACTAGCCCTCTATTGGATGTAGGGTTGGTAAAGATCTTTTCCCAATCTGTTGGTTGCCATTTTGTCCTATTGACAGTGTCCTTTGCCTTACAGAAGTTTGTAATTTCATGAAGTCCCATTTGTCAATTCTTAGAGCATAGGTTATTGGTGTTCTGTTCAGGATATGTTCCCTCGTGCCCATGTGCTCAAAGCTCTTCCCCACTTTCTTTTCTATTACTTTCAATGTATCTAAATTTATGTAGAGGTCCTTGATGCCCTTGGATTTAAACTTTGTACAAGGATATAAGAATGGATTGATTTGGGGGCTGGCGAGATGGCTCAGTGGTTAAGAGCATCGAGTGCTCTTCCGAAGGTCCTGAGTTCAAATCCCAGCAACCACATGTTGGCTCACAACCATCCGTAATGAAATATGATGCCCTCTTCTGGAGTGTCTGAAGACAGCTACAGTGTACTTACATATAATAAATAAAATAAATCTTAAAAAAAAAGACTGGATTGATTTGCATTCTTTTGCATGCTAACGACCAGTCAAACCAGCACGATTTGTTGAAAACCCTATCTTTCTTCCACTGGATGATTTTAGCTCCTTTGTCAAAGATCAAGTGACTGTAGAAGTGTGGGTTCATTTCTAGGTCTTCAATTGTTTTCCATTGTTCTCCCTGCTTGTCACTGTACCAGTACCATGTAGTTTTTATCACTATTGCTCTATAGTACAGCTTGAGGTCTGGCATGCTGATTCCCCCAGGAGATCTCTAATTGTTGAGTATAGTTTTCACTATCGTGGATTTTACTTATTACAGATGAATTTGAGAATTGCTCTTTCTAACCTTAGAAGAATTGAGTTTGGATTTTGATGGGGATTGCATTGAAATTGTATATTGCTTTTAGCAAGATGCTATTTTTACTATATTACTCCTGACAATCTATGAGTATGGGAGATCCTTCCAACTTCTGAGCCCTTCTTTGATTTCTTTCTTCAGTGACTTGAAGTTCTTGTCACACAGATCTTTCACTTGTTTGTTTAGAGTCACACCAAGATGCTTTATATTGTTTGTGACCATTGTGAAGGGTGTCCTTTCCCTGTATTCTATCTCATCCTCTTTATCCTTTGAGTATAGGAAGGCAACTGATATGTTTGAGTTAAATTCATATCTAGCTAATTTGTTAAAGTTATTTACCAGGTTTAGGAGTTCTATGGTGGAGTTTTTAGGGTCACTTAATTATACTATCACATCATGTTCAAATAGTGACACTTTGAGTTCTTCCTTTCCAATTTGTATTCTTTTCACCACCTTTTGTTGTCTAATTTCTCTAGCTAGAAATTTAAGTATTATATTTAATAGATAGGGAGAGAGAGAGGGCAGCATTGTCTAGTCTCTGATTTTAGTGGAATTGCTTCAAGTTTCTCTCCATTTAGTTTAATGTTGGCTGCTGGTTTGCTGTATATTGCTTTTAGTGTTTTTAGGTGTAAGCCTTGAATTCCTGGTACTTCCAAGACTTAAAGAGATGTTGAATTTTGTCAAATGCTTTTTCAGTATCTAATGAAATGATCATTTGGGGTTTTTTTCTTTGAGTTTGTTTCTGTAGTGGATTACATTGATGGATTTCCATATATTGAACCATCCCTGAATCACTGGAATGAAGCCTACTTGATAGGGTGAAGGATTTTTTTGCTCCCAAACCCATCCACTCCTGCTTCCTGGCCTTGGCATTCCCCTGTACTGGGGCATATAATCTTCCCAAGACCAATGGCCTCTCCTCCCATTGATGGCCGACTAGGCCATCCTCTGCTACATATGCAACTAGAGACACAAGCTCTGAGGGGTACTGGTTAGTTCATATTGTTGTTCCTCCTATAAGATTGCAAGCTTTAGCTCCTTGGCTACTTTCTCTACCTAATTCGTTGGGAGCCCTGTGTTCTACCCAATAGGTGACTGTGAGCATCCACTTCTGTGTTTGCCAGGCACTGCCATAGCCTCACAAGTGACAACTATATCAGGATCGTGTCAACAAAAACTTGCTGACATATGCAATAGTTTCTGGATTTGGTGTTTGTTTATGGGATAGATCCCTGGGTGGGGCAGTCTGTGGATGGTCCTTTATTCCTTCTCAGCTCTAAACTTTCTCTTTGTTACTCCTTCCATGGGTGTTTTGTTCCCCATTCTAAGAAGGAATAAAGTATACACACTTTGGTTTTCCTTCTAGAGTTTCATGTGTTTTACAAATTGTATCTTGGGTATTCTAAGTTTCTGGGCTAATATCCACTTATCAGTAAGGGCATATAATGTGTGCTCTTTTGTGAGTGGGTTACCTCACTCAGGATGAAATACTCCAGACCCATCCATTTGCCTAAGAATTTCATAAATTCATTGTTTTTAATTGCTGAGTAGTACCCCATTGTGTAAATGTACCACATTTTCTGTATGCATTCTTCTGTTGAGGGACATCTGAGTGATTTCCAGCTTCTGGCTATTATAAGTAAGGCTTCTATGAACACAGTGTAGCATGTATCCATATGACAAGTTGGAACATATTCTGGGTATATGCCAGGCAAGGATATGCTGGATCTTCGAATACTACTATTTCCAATTTTGGGAGGAACCCCAAGAATGATTTCCAGAGTGATTGTAACAGCTTGCAATCCCACCAGCAAAGAAGGAGTGTTACTCTTTCTCCATATCCTAACCAGCATCTGCTGTCACCTGAATTTTTGATCTTAGCCATTCTGACTGGTATGAGGTGGATTCTCAGGGTTGTTTTGATTTGAATTTCCATGATGATTAATGGTGATGAACATTTTTTCAGGTGCTTCTCAGCTATTCAATATTCCTCAGTTGAGAATTCTTTGTTTAGCTCTGTACTCCATTTTTAATAGGGTTATTTGATTTTCTGGAGTCCAGCTCCTTGAGTTATATATATATATATATATATATATATATATATATATATATATATATATATATATATATATATATTGGAGATTAGTGCCCTCTCAGCATTAGGATTTTTAAAGATCTTTTCCAATTCTGTTGGTGACTTTTTGGCTTATTGACAGTGTCTTTTGCCTTACAGAAGCTTTGCAGTTTGATGAGGTCCCATTTGTTGATTCTCAATCTTATAGCACAAGCCATTGCTGTTCTGTTCAGGAATTTTTCCTCTGTGCCCATATCTTCGAGGCTTTTCTCCACTTTCTCCTCTATAAGTTTCATTGTCTCTGGTTTTATTGGAGTTCCTTGATCCATTTAGACTTGCACTTTTTACAAGGAAATAAGAATGGATCAATTGGCATTCTTCTACATGATAACCTCCAGTTGTGCCAGCACCATTTGTTGAAAATGCTGTCTTTTTTCCCACTGGATGGTTTTAGCTCCCTTGTCAAAGATCAAGTGACCATAGGTGTGTGAGTTCATTTCTAGGTCTTCAATTCTATTCCATTGATCTGTCTATCACTATACCAGCACGATGCAGGTTTTACTCACAATTGCTCTGTAGTACAGCTTGAGGTCAGGCATGATGATTTCCCCAGAGGATCTTTTGTTGTTGAGAATGTTTTGCTATCCTAAGGTTTTTGTTTTTTGGTTTTGTTTTTTTTTTTTTGTTTTTTTGATTTTTTGTTTTGTTTTGTTTTGTTTTGTTTTGTTTTTTGTAATTCCAGATGAATTTGCAAGTTGCTCTTTCTAATTCAGTGAAGAATTGAGTTGGAATTTTGATGGGGATTGCATTGAATCTGTAGATTTCTTTTGGCAGGATAGCCATTTTCACTATATTAATCCTGCCACTCCATGAGCATGGGAGATCTTTCCATCTTCTGAGATCTTCTTCAATTCCTTTCTTCAGAGACTTGAAGTTCTTTTCAAACAGATCTTTCACTTCCTTAGTTAGAGTCATACCAAGGTATTTTATATTTTTTGTGAATATTTTGAAGGGTGTTGTTTCCCTGATTTCTTACTCAGTCTGTTTATCTTTTGCATAGAGAAAGACTACTGATTTGTTTGAGTTAATTTTATATCCGCTACTGCACTGAAGCTGTTTACCAGGTTTAGGAGTTCTCTGGTGGAATTTTATGGTCACTTATATATACTATCATATCATCTGCAAAAAGTGATATTTTGACTTATTCCTTTCCTATTTGTATCCCCTTGATCTCCTTTTGTTGTCAAATTGCTCTAGCTAGGTCTTCAAGTACTATATTGAATAGGTAGGGAGAAAGTGGGCAGCCATGTCTAGTACCTGATTTGGTGGGATTGGTTCCAGCTGCTCTACATTTAGTTTAATGTTGGCTACTGGTTTGTTTATATTGCTTTTACTATGTTTGGCAATGGGCCTTGAATTCCTTATCTTTCCAAGGCCCATTCCCAAACATAGTAAAAGCAATATAAATATCATGAAGTGGTGTTGGATTTTGTCAAATGTTTCTCAGAATTAAACAAGATGATCATGTGGGTTTGACTTTGGGTTTGTTTATATAATGGATTATGTTGATGGATTTCCATATATTAAATCATCCCTGCATCCCTGGAATGAAGCCTAATTTATCATGATGGATGATTATATTGATGGGTTCTTGAATTCAGTTTGTGAGAATTTTATTGAGTATTTTTGCAATGATATTCATGAGGGAAATTGCCCTGAAGTTCTCTTTCTTTATTGAGTCTTTGGGTGGTTTATGTATCAGAGTAATTGTCGCTTCAAAGAATCAATTGGGTAGAGTACCTTCTGTTTCTATTTTGTGGAATAGTTTGGGAAGTACTAGTATTAGGTCTTCTTTGGAGGTCTGATAGAACTCTGCACTAAATTCACCTACTCCTGGGCTTTTTTGGTTGGGAGACTATTAATGGCTGCTTCTATTTCTTTAGGGGAGATAGGACTATTTAGATCATTAATCTGATCTATATTTAACTTTGGTACCTTGTATGTGTCTAGAAAATTGTCCATTTCATCCAGGTTACCTAGTTTTGTTGAGTATAGCCTTTTGTAGTATGATCTGATGATGTTTTGGATTTCCTCAGGTTCTCTTGTTATGTCTCCCTTTTCATTTCTGATTTTGTTCATTAATATACTGTCACTGTGCCCTCTAGTTAGTCTGGCTAAGGGTTTATCTATCTTGTTGATTTTCTTAAACTACCAACTCCTGGTATTGTTGACTCATTGTATAATTCTTTTTGTTTGTTGGTTTTTTTTGTTCATTTGTTTGTTTTGTTTGTTTTTATTAGATATTTTCTCTTTTTGTTCTTTTTTTTTATTGGATATTTTCTTCATTTACATTTCAAATGCTATCCCAAAAGTCCCCTATATTCCACTCACTCCCAATTCTTGGCCCTGGCTTTTCCCTATACTGTGGCATATAAAGTTTGCTAGACAAAGGGTCTTCTCTTCCCCATGATAGCCAACTAGGTCATCTTCTGCTACATATGCAGCTAGAGACATGAGTTCTGGGGGTACTCATTAGTTCATATTGTTGCTCCACCTATAGGGTTGCAGACCCCTTCAGCTCTTGGGTACTTTCTCTAGTTCTTACATTGGGGGCCCCTTGTTCCATCCTATAGATGACTGTGAGCATCCACTTCTGTATTTGCCAGGCACTGGCAAAGCCTCACAGGAGAGAGCTATAGCAGGGTCCTTTAATCAAAATCTTGCTGGCGTATGCAATAGTGTCTGCATTTGGAGGCTGATTATGGGATGGACCCCAGGGTGGGGCAGTCTCTGCATGATCCATTCTGTTTTCTTGGCTCTAAACTTTGTCTCTGCAACTCCTTCCATGAATATTTTATTCCCTATTCGAGGTAGCAATGAAGTATCCATGAGTTGGTCTTCCTTCTTGATTTTCTTGTGTTTTCGAAGATGTATCTTGGGTAGTCTAGGTTTCTAAAAATCCACTTATCAGTAAGTACATATCAAGTGACTTCTTTTGTGATTGGGTTACCTCACTCAGGATGATATCCTTCAGATATATCCATTTCTCCAAGACTTTCATAAATTCGTTGTTTTTAATACCTGAATAGTACTCCATTGTGAAAATATACCACATTTTCTGTATCTATTCCTCTGTTGAGGGACATCTGTGTTCTTTCCAACTTCTGGCTATTATAAATAGGGCTGCTATGAACATAGTGGAGCATGTGTCCTTATTACCAGTTGGAACATCTTCTGGGCATATGCCCAGGAGAGGTATTGCTGGATCAACCCGTAGTACTACTATGTCCAGTTTTCTGAGGAACTGCCAAACTGATTTCCAGAGTGGTTGTACAAGCTTGCAATCCCACCAGCAATGGAGGAGTGTTCCTCTTTCTCCACATCCTCGCCAGCATCTGCTGTCCCCAGAATTTTTGATCCTAGCCATTCTGACTGATATGAGGTGGAATCTCAGGGTTGTTTTGATTTGCATTTCCCTGATGATTAAGGATGTTGAACACTTTTTCAAGTGCTTCTCAGCCCTTCTGTATTCCTTGGTTGATTATTCTTTGTTTAGCTCTGTATCCCATTTTTAATAGGGTTATTTGAATTTCTAGAGTTTAGCTTTTGAGCTCTTTGTATATATTGGATATTAATCCCCTATCAGATTTAGGATTGGTAAAATTTCTTTCCCAATCTGTTGTTGGCCTTTTAGGTCTTATTGACAGTATCTTTTGCCTTACAGAAGCTTTACAATTTTATGAGGTACCATTTGTCGATTCTTGATCTTACAGCACAGTCCATTGCTGTTATCTTTAGGAATATTTCCCTGTACCTATATCTTTGAGGATTTGCCCCACTTTCTCGTCTATAAATTTCAGTGTCCTGGTTTTATGTGGAAGTCTTTGATCCATTTAGACTCGAGTGGGGTAAAAGTAGATTAGAATGAATCAACTCACATTATTCTACATGATAACCTCCAGTTCTGCCAGCACCATTTGTTGAAAATGCTGTCTTTTTTTCCCACTGGATGGTTTTAGCTCCCTTGTCAAAGATCAAGTGACCATAGGTGTGTGGGTTCATTTCTGGGTCTTCAATTCTATTCCATTGATCTACCTGTCTATCACTATACCAGTACCATGCAGTTTTTACTCACAATTGCTCTGTAGTACAGCTTAAGGTCAGGCATGGTGATTCCCCCAGAGGATCTTTTATTGTTGAGAATAATTTTTGCTATCCTAGGTTTTTTGGGTTTTTTTTTTTTTTTTTTTGTTATTCCAGATGAATTTGCAAATTGCCCTTTCTTTCTTTCAGTGAAGAATTGAGTTGGAATTTTGATGGGGATTGCATTGAATCTGTAGCTTGCTTTTGGCAGGATAGCCATTTTTACTATATTAATCCTGCCAATCCATGAGCGTGAGAGATGTTTACATCTTCTGAGATCTTCAATTTCTTTCTTCAGAGACTTGAAGTTCTTGTCACACAGATCTTCCACTTCCTTAGTTAAGAGCCACACCAAGGTATTTTGTATTCTTTGTGACTATTGAGAAGGGTGTTGTTTTCCTAATTTCTTCCTTATCCTGTTTTCCTTTGTATAGAGAAAGACCATTGATTTGTTTGAGTTAATTTTATACCCAGCTACTGAACTGAAGATGTTTATCAGGTGTAGGATTCTCTGTTGGAATTTTAATGGTTACTTGTATATACTATCATATCATCTGCAAATAGTGATATTTTGACATCTTCCTTTCCAATTTGTATCCCTTTGATCTTCTTTTGTTGTCAAATTGTTCTGGCTAGGACTTCAAGTACTATATTGACTAGGTAGGGAAAAAGTGGGCAGCCTTGTCTAATCCCTGATTTTAGTGGGATTGCTTCCAGCTTCTCTCCATTTACTTTGATGTTGGCTACTTGTTTGCTGTATATTGCTTTTATTATGTCTAGGTATGGGCCTTGAATTTCTGATCGTTCCATTACTTTTATCATGAAGGGGTGTTAGATTTTGTCACATGCTTTCTCAACATCTAACAAGATGATCATGTGATTTTTGTCTTTGAGTTTATTTATATAGTGGATTACGTTTATGGATTTCCATATATTAAACCATCCCTGCATCCCTGGGATGAAGCCTACTTGATCATGATGGATGATCATTTTGATGTGTTCTTGGATTTGGTTTGTGAGGATTTTATTGAGTATTTTTATATCGATATTCATAAGTGAAATTTGTCTGAATTTCTCTTTCTTTGTTGGATCTTTGGGTGGTTTAGGTATCAGAGTGTTACCTACTTCCAGCCTATCAAGCCCAGATGTGACCATCTGCCACTTAGGTGGAGCCACCTGCTGTGCTGCTTCTCATCCCTCTCCTTTGATCCACTACTATCTGCCTGAGACTGAACCAGCTCGCCAAGATCTTACGGAGTTAACACCAAACTGATCTTCATGAGTTCCTACTAAAAGGCTGATCTCTCTACTTCAAAGGAACTTTGTGTGGCTGGGAATGGGCCTCTTCTTTTAAAGTGTGTTCCCCGACATTAAAGTAGAACCTTGATCGTACTAATGTCTTGGTTCCATCCTTTCTCGTGTCACCTAGGTTCCCTCTTTTCTTCCAGATTGCAAGATGCCTTCCAGGCTCGAACCTGAACATGTGAGCCGTTGGCAGGCCTCAACAGATTGGCGCCTAATGTGGGGCTGAGAAATGGCAGAGGACATGGGAAGGAACACTGCTGGTTTGGAGCTCCATGGAAGAAGAAAATATTTAAAGAACATTTGTACAGGAGAAGGTTGGTACAGGCTAAGCTGAAACGTCGCTAAACCTGTGCACTAGATTCACTTAGGTTCAGCAGTGAGATAGATAATCAAGATCTAAGAACATAACAGGCAGTTAGTCGCAGCTTGCATAAGCTACTTTTTTACAAGTGAGAATAGAAAGGGTTTAATTAAAGTGATTTAATAATCAGGCAGATGGCCACAGTCAGAAACTGCATCAGGCAGGAGGAAAATGTTCCAGAAGCAGAGAGACATTTCAGGGGTGCCTTACTGTGTTCTCTCTGGGCCTTACAGCAGAAGTTCTCTGCCCTCTTTGTGTTTTTGTCTAAAGTCTTGTCTAATGTCTGGTGCACCAGTCTGTTCACGTGTTCAACTCATATATGTTCATGTCCAGTCTGAATGAATGAATGTTCTGTGTTTCAGGTTTGTAAATAAAGGTGACTAAATCTTTCTCTGCTGGTATAACAAGCCGAGAGTGGCCACAGACTTTAGCCAGAAAACAGGTACACAGCAGGAGAGCCCCTGCTGGAGAAACTGTTCTTTATAGGAAAAAAGAGAGTCTACAGCCTCATGGTTTGGGGGAAGAAAAAGCTGATAGATGGTCTGACCTAAAAACGTTCTCTACATTCGTGATTATTGCATTTAACTAATGATAAAGTGCTTTTTATTTTATAATTATAGCTAGAAAAATTAATATTTTCTGATTGGTCTAAGTCTAACTGCTTCACTTGGTTTTCATTGGTAATGTGCTCTACTTGTTTTCAGAATCAGGTCATAAGTTATTGGTTAAGACTAAATAATTGTTACATTAATAACAGAGAGTTAGCCTTAAAATTGGCAACTCAGGAGTCTTTTCAAGCATGTGGTGTAACAGGCCAAGAGGCTGGATCTCTAGAGATACTTCTAGTTGAGATAATAATTAATGTGATTATCATCCTAGAAAGTAAGATTAAGATAAGATTTAAAACAATGTCTCTTTAATGAAGCATTAAAGCTTGCATGTATTCATAGGTATAAATTGGCAGCCAAACTTCGTAATATGATAGTAATGCTTCTAATATTAATTCTATATGTGATAAATTGTTTTGAAATTGGGTTTTACTTTCCCAAAGTTAATGTTGCAAGAGAAACTTAATTCTAATATCGGTCCTCATGGCAAGAGGAATTAAGCTCAGAGCAGCTTCGGCTTGGTGTGTGTGACTTTCCTTTGTCTTGCAAACGCTGCCTAGGGAAGCTCTGGAAATTTGCCTCCAGGGAAAAAATTTTTTTAGCTAAAAGAGCACCTTTACAGATCTAGCCATATGCTCTTTTAATAAAGTTCAAATTTATAGTTTATAAAGGGTCAATCAGACTGTAAAATTTATCAAGACATTACAATCTGGCTTGCCTACCTTTTATATAGTTATTATAGATCCGAAAGTTTGTTTCTTTTTTTCTCTGAGTTACAACCAAAAGAATCTTTCTAAGGCTCTGCCTCCCCTCCCCAAAAGATACCAAGAGCCATGATTGTGGGTCGTGACAGCATCCACGGGAAGAATCGGGTCAATGTTCCCCCAGCCATGGTTAATGCCCGCTCATCCAAGGATGACAAGATTATTTGATTGCCTCAGTTAAGTGTGGCCTAATTTAATTTAATTCAAAGGGGTAAGAGAGGTTGGAGACCAAACTGTGAAAAGGCAAGCCCTTCACAGCCTCCCACCCTAACAAGCCAAATGGCCTTGTGCTAAGGAGACAGCCGTTACCCCTTCCACTCTGTTCCCTGCCTGTCACCCAAGGCTGTTAAGGAGGATCCACGTACTCTCCTTTAGTGCTATCTTATTATAGTGCCTTTAAAAATTGAATCCTGATACAGTTAAGTCTTCGCCAGAGTTCCAACGTCCTAGAAAGACCGTGAAGCTGACAACTTGAAATTCAGTAAAAATTTAGCAAAGAAGTTACCTATTCAGTAACCAAATTTAGCTTTACTAAAAATGGAGCCAAGAGCTCAGGGCTAGTCTGCAAAATGTTTACTAACACAGAAAGGACAGTCTTAACCAAATAAGGGTTTACCATGAGAAAAGTTAGAGAATCCCACTGAGACAGGTTTCTTCGCAAGGCCCTAAGAATTCAGGCAGGACTATAGAGCATAAATAAATGTTTATACGTCAGTCCAGTTTTATTTAATATTATTTATAGGGGGGAAATGTTACCTCCTTCCAGCCTAGCAAGCCTGGCTGTGACCATCTGCCACTTGGGCGGAGCCACCTGCTGTGCTGCTTCTCATCCCTCTCCTTTGATGTGCCACTACCTGCCTGAGGCTGAACCAGCTCCCCAAGATCTTCGGAATTTAACACCAAACTGATCTTCATGAGTTCCTACTAAAAGGCTGATCTGTCTACTTCAAAGGAACTTTGTGTGGCTAGGAATGGGCCTCCCCTCTTCTTTATAAAGTGTGTTGCCCTACACTAAATTTGAACCTTGATCAGACTAATGTCTTGGTTCCATCCTTTCTCGTGTCACCTAGGTTCCCTCTTTTCTTCCATATTCCAAGATGCCTCCCAGGCTCCAACCAGAACATGTGAGCTGCTGGCCAGCCTCAACATCAGAGTAAATGTGGTTTCATAGAATGAATTGGGTAGAGTACCTTCTGTTTCTATTTTGTGGAATAGATTGAGGAGAGTTGGGATTAGGTCTTCTTTGAAGGTCTGATAGAACTCTGCACTAAACCCACCTGGTCCTGGGCTTCTTTTGGTTGGGAGGCTATTGATGACTGCTTCTACTTCTTTAGGGGAAATGGGACTGTTAAAATCGTTAATCTGATCCTGATTTAACTTTGGTACTTGGTATCTGTCTAGGAAGTTGTCCATTTCAGCCAGGTTTTCCAGTTTTGTTGTAGTAGGATCTGATGATGTTTTGGATATCTCCAGGATCTGTTGCTATGTCTCCTTTTTCATTTCTGATTTTCTTAATTAGGATACTGTCCCTGTGCCCTCTAGTCAGTGTCGCTAAGGGTTTATCTATCTTGTTGATTTTCTCAAAGTACCAGCTCCTGGTTTGGTTGATTCTTTGTATAGTTCTTTTTGTTTCCACTTGGTTGATTTCAGCCCTCAGTTTGATTATTTCCTGCCTTCTAATCCTCTTGGATGAATTTGCTTCCTTTTATTCTAGAGCTTTTAGGTGTGTTGTCATGCTGCTAATGTATGTTTTCTGTAGTTTTTCTTTAGTAGCACTTAGAGCTTTAAGTGTTCCTCTTAGGACTGCTTTCATTGTGTCCCATAAGTTTGGGTATGTTGTGGCTTCATTTTCATTAAGCTCTAAAAAGTCTTCAGTTTCTTTCGTTATGCCTTCCTTGACCAAGTTATCATTGAGTAGAGTGTTGTTCAGCTTCCAAGTGAATGATGTATTTCTATTATTTATGTTGTTATTGAAGATCAGCCTTAATCTGTGGTGATCTGATAGGTTGCATGGGATTATTCCAATATTTTTATATCTGTTCAGGCCTCATTTGTGACCAATTATATGTTCAGTTTTGGAGAAGGTACCATGAGGTCCTGAGAAAAAGGTATATCCCTTTGTTTTAGGATAAAATGTTCTGTAGATAGCTGTTAAAACCGTTTGTTTCATAATTTCTGTTAGTTTCAATGTGTCTCGGTTTAGTTTGTTTCCAGGATCTGTCAATTGATGAAAGTGGGATGGTGAAGTCTCCCACTATTATTATGTGAGGTGCAATGTGTGCTTTGAGTTTTACTAAACTTTCCTTAATGAATGTGGCTGCCCTTGCATTTGGAGCATAGATATTCAGAATTGAGAGTTCATCTTGGAAGATTTTACCTTTCAAGAGTATGAAGTTCCCCTCCTTCTCTTTTTTGATAACTTTGGGTTGGAAGTCCATTTTATTCGATATTAGAGTGGCTACTCCAGCTTGTTTCTTCAGAACATTGGCTTGGAAAATTGTTTTCCAGCCTTTCATTCTGAGGTAGTGTCTATCTTTTTCTCTGAGATGAGTTTCCTGTATGCAGCAAAATGTTGGATCTTGTTTGTGTAGCCAGTCTGTTAGTCTATGTCTTTTTATTGGGGAATTGAGGCCATTGATATTAAGAGATATTAAGGAAAAGTAATTGTTGCTTCCTGTTATTTTTGTTGTTAGAGTTGGCATTCTGTTCTTGCGGCTGTCTTTTTTTAGGTTTGTTGAAGGATTACTTTTTTGCTTTTTCTAGGGCATAATTTCCCTCCTTGTGTTAGAGTTTTCCCTTTATTATACTTTGAACGGCTGGATTTGTGGAAAGATACTGTGAATTTGGTTTAGTCAAGGAAATCTTTGGTTTCTGCATCTATGATAATTGAGAGTTTTGCTGGATATAGTATCCTGGGCTGGCATTGTGTTCTCTTAGGGTGTGGCTTTCATAGTCTCTGGTTGGGAGTCTGGTATAATTCTAATAGGTCTGCCTTTATATGTTACTTGACCTTTTTCCCTTACTGCTTTTAATATTCTATCTCTATTTAGTGCATTTGTTGTTCTGATTATTATGTGTCAGGAGGAATTTCTTTTCTGGTCCAGTCTATTTGGAGTTCTGTAGGCTTCTTGTATGTTCATCGTCATCTTTTTCTTTATGTTAGGGAAGTTTTTCTTCTATAATTTTGTTGAAAATCTTCATTCTCATCTATACCTATTATCCTTATGTTTGGTTTTCTCATTGTGTCCTGGATTTCTTGGATGTTTTTAGTTAGGATCTTTTTGCATTTTGCATTTTCTTTGATTGTTGTGTTTGTGTTCTCTATGGAATACTCTGTACCTGAGATTCTTTCTTTCATCTCTGGTATTCTGTTGCTGATGCTTGCATCTATGGTTCCTGATTTCTTTCTTAGGGTTTCTATCTCGATAGTTGTCTCCCTTTGGGTTTTTTTCATTGTTTCTACTTCCATTTTTAGATCTTGAATGGTTTTGTTCAATTCCATCATCTGTTTGGTTGTGTTTTTCTGTAATTCTTTAAGGGATTTTTGTGTTTCATCTTTAAGGACTTCTACTTGTTTAGCCATGTTCTCCTGTATTTCTTTAAGTGGGTTATTAATGGCCTTCTCAAAATCCTCTACCAGCATCATGAGATATGATTTTAAATCCAAATCTTGCTTTTCTGGTGTGTTGGGGTATCCAGGACACACTGTGGTGGGAGTACTGGGTTCTGATGATGCCTGGTCTTTATCTGTGTTAATAAGATTCTTATGTTTGCCTTTTGCCATCTGTTACTATCTGGTGTTAGATGTTCTAGCTGTCTCTGGCTGTAATTTGTTCCTCCTGTGATTCTGTTAGCCTCTGTCAGCACTCCTGGGAATCCATCTGTCTCCTGAGATCTAGCGGTCAGAGCACTCTCTGAAGGCAAGCTCTCCTCTTGCAAGGAAAGTACACATAGGTCTAGAGCTCATCTCTGCCTCCTGGCTGAAGATGAAGGCCCGAAGGGACCCTGTCCAAGAATCTCTGTTGCTTCTGAGGCCCATTCACTCTTCTGTAGGGACTGGTCTCTGAAGTACCCAGGATACAAGATGTCACTCTCACCTGAGTCCCAGGGTCAGAGCCCTCCCTGGAAGCCAACTCTCCAATTGCAGGGATGATGGCCAGAAATCTGGGTCTCAGCTCTGTCTCCTGGCTGAAGATGAAAGCCCGAAGGAACCCCGTCCAAGAAGCTATGTTGCTTCTGTGGCCCATTGGCTCTCCTGCATGGACTTGTCTCTGAGAGACCCAGGATACAAGATGACTCTCTCACCTCTAATGAAGAGTTTTTAAATATTATTTAAATAGATATAGCAAAGAGTAGTCAAAGTCTAACAGTTCAGATACACGTTATATAGATAGCCTTCAAAAACATCAGAAATTCACAGAATATGATGTTCAATATTAATTCATTATTAAAGATAATTTGACTAGAGACATGTCTGCTCCTGATTGTACTGCTTTCTTGGTTCAAAGAAGAAACTGAGCTTCAAAAACTAAATATGGATTTTCTCCAGTTATGGCAAGACAGCCACTTGCCAAAAATTACCCTAATTCATCTACAGACAAAAAAAAAAAATACTGTCCAACAAAGGAAATACAATGTTAGTTAGTTGACAGCTTATCTCTGCCAAGAATGAGTAAACTAGTCCTTCTTAGTTCCTGCTTCATTTTAAGATCTATCAAATGGCCCAGAAAGCTGAAGACAGATGCTCTGATGTTTTAAGAAATCAGGGACTCAGGTAGTCAGCTGTCTCTACAGTCTGTTTAAGTTTTGGAAACTATGTTTTTATGCTTCCTACATATCCAAGTAATCATTCATTCTCAGATTTCCGATGGGATTGAAGACTAGTTATACTCTCATAATCAAACTCTTGTTGTATAGCATTGAGAGAAATGATACAGATATCAAAAAATGGTTTTCAGGTGCTAATGCAAGCTAAAGTCAGAGCACAATTTCATTATAGAATTGGAAACTCTTTAACTTAGTATAGATGGTAGAGTACTTTGTCTAATTGACAAATATTATGGAGTAAATATTAACTGTATATCATACTTTATAATTTACATAATTGCTATAGTTGTATAGAATTCATGTCTGAGAGAAGAATCTTTTATTAGACAGAAAGGGTAAGATATTGGGAAATGGTTCTAATGCTGTCTTAATCAGGCTCCCAAAGGCCATGCTTCCTGATTCTGAGGGTCCCTGCAGCCCAGCTCTCTTTAATAGGTAATAAAGAAATGTCTGGGCAGGTAAACGGAGGCAGGACTTTTAGGTTGTGCAAGCAAGGGACCAAGTGGGAAGCAGAAAAGGAAAATCGCCACAAAGGGGCAGCAAGGTTAAGGGTGCAATAATTGGGTCTTGGAGCAGAGATGACATATAGATTTTAAAAGATGTTAACTCAAGAACACTGGAATTGATTGTTTGCTAGCCACAGCAAGATTTAGAAGTGTCCAACCATTGAGCTAGTCGAGGCATATCAAAATTAGCTGGCAAGTGTGTGTCCTTTGTTCACAAAGCCAGAGCAGGCAGGTGCAGTGCATGTGTGACCTGCCAGGAGCTCATGCAGTTTAACTCTTCACCACTAAAAGACGAGAAACTGTAAAAGAAATAAAGCTAAATGGAGGTAGATGCTTCCTTCTTGTTGGCTGGCCTTTATTCTGCCAGAAAGTGTTGTGCAGGTTGCTGGAGAATTGTCACCTACTGGCTGATTGGCTATGGAGCCTGAATCTTACAGTACCAAATACTATGTGACTGGTGGTATACTAGTGGCATGACTTTCACTTGGATTTAAGGCTCACTCCACAAGAAGGTGTTCACTAATACTATAATCTTGGACAAAAATCTGTGGCTGGGGATGTCACACACTTCAGTAAGAAAGTCACTTCCATCAGTTTCCCCTTCTGGCCATCCTTTCCTGCCAAATGAGTAGGATGTATGTATTCACATCTGTCACTAAATAAAGCAGTTTGGACAAGCAAGGACCATCTCCTTAATCAAGGATCTCAGTAGAGGTGGAAGGGAGGCATGTTGTAAACAGCAGTGCTTAAATCTCCCGTAGAAGACCTTCTCTATTTCAGCCCCTCCAATTTCTCTGCACTCACTTGAAAACAAACTGAATCCTGTCCACATCCTAACTCTGCTCTTCCCTTCCTTCTTGGTACATAGGGAAAGCATCGACCATAGACTGTTGTTCCCAACTCCGCACAGTACCCAGCAGTGTCTAGGTACACAAGAGGTGGGAAACCAGAGCACCTGTTTCAGACCAGACTGTTTCTCACACAGGAAAGAATGGGCTAGGACTCCTATCATGGACTGTGTTCTGCTTCCCCTGAGAGGCTTGGTGGTGGTGTTCAGGCACCGCAATGACTAGACAGGCATGCAATCTGACAAGTGATGTTTGCTATGGCATAGTATCTGTCTTCGTTAGAATTACTATTGTTACACAGACACTATTGCACATGCCAGCAAGATTTTGCTGAAAGGACCCTGATATAGCTGTCTCATGTAAAGCTATGCCGGCGCCTGGCAAATACAGAAGTAGATGCTTATAATCATCTGTTGGATGGAACACAAGACCCCCATTGGAGGAGCTAGAGAAAGTACCCAAGAGCTGAAAGGGTCTGCAACCCTATAGGTGGAACAACAATATGAACTAACCAATACCTCCCAGAGCTGTCTCTAGCTGCATATGTATCAGAAGATGGCCTAGTCGGCCATCATTGGGAAGAGAGACCCCTTGGTCTTGCAAACTTTATTTGCCCCAGTACAAGGGAATCCCCTTTTTTCTTTATTAAAGCTATGGGGTGGCCATGAAAAGAGGGTCAGTGAAGAGCCTGTCTTAGGCCTTATGTGGCTTGCACCCATGTCCAACACCGCAGTAACTAGGCCTTTTCAGGTCCTAGTAGGGCAGGGCCTCTGTCTTAGGTTAGCAGGTGGCACCCACTCCCGGCATCACGTCTTATTCCAATGGCTTAATCAGGCCTTTGGTAGTCATGATGGGCACCCAGGCAGTGGACCCGCAGTAATCCAGTCATGGAGTCACCCTGCAGCCAATAGGCAGTGTGTATCTGGCTCGTGGTACCACAATATTCCCGTCATTGGCAACTCCACAGCTTATGGCCCTCAGCCACTATTAGGATCCGGAAGTCACCCCCTTCATCATTGTTTCCACAGCTTATGGAACCAAGAAGGCTCCGTGTCTGCAGCAAGAGTGGAAAACTGAAGGCCAATGGCTGCCCTCTCTGCGTCGACGGAAGAGAGGTCTTCGGCTGAGTCTCTGATGTCTAGCCGATGGTAGTGGACTGCAACTGGTTTGTTTAAGGCAGAATCAATCTGTAACTTAACAAAACTGGTTAATCTATTAAAAGCCCAGGAGCAAATGACAAAAGCAACAGAATGCCCATGAAGGATCCCAAAAGGCTGGGGAGCAAGGTGGAGAGCCAGGGAGAAGTAGAAAACCAATTTTGATACCAGGATTCACTTTTTTCTTGTTCTCTTTTTCTGTTTTCTAAACTCTCTTGTACCTTTTTCAGACTATCTTTTACTAACCCTGTCTTATCTGTATAAAAATAGCATTCCTCTTTTAAAGCAGCACACAGGCCTCCTTGTTGGGGGAAAAACAAATCTAACCCTCTTCTATTTTGTAACACTACCTCAGAACGTGAGGTAACAGAATCTTTAAGGTTCTTTAACCCAGCCTGCATCTGCTGAAGATCTCTATCTATAGCCATACTAAGTTGGGTGTACTGTTGATTGGAGGTCCATAAGGAGGCAATCCCTGTTCCTGCCCCCAAAGCTCCTAATCCAAAGATAGCCTCGAGGGTGACAGCTGTGATAGGCTTGCTCCTGTGCCTTGATGGAAGAGTGGACCCTCTTTCCTAGAATCTTAGAAAATCATCAGGCGGTTGTACTGTCAAACAGGGAAGCAATTTAGTCAAAACTCAATATTCTCTACCTTTTAAAAAGGTGGAGGTAACTATAAAGGTAGTTAAACCTGAAGAACAGGCAAGGTAAGTATCATTAGAGGTCATAACATATTGAAAGGTATCATTAACAGCCAGGGTTTGATTACACACTTCAAACAGGAGCGAAGGGGGAAGCATCTGGGGTCCCAAAAGACAGAGACCAATACTAGATATTTGGCCAAGAGTCAGCCCTTCTTTAGACTCCAGATGCCATCTCAAAAAGGAAGTATCATTGGTGGCAATCACCTCTCCAAAAAGGGCTATTCTTTCATAAAAAGGAGGCTGGGACGAATAACAAATCCAACAATCCCTAGCAAGGGTAGAATTGGCCTCATGAATGGCTTGTAGTGAGGCATTAATCATGGTAACAATAAGTTCTGCCGAGGAGGGCGAGCCTGCAGGAAGTGTGGGTTGAAAGAAGGCAATAGGGACATCAGTATAGTCTTAGAAGCCAGGTGTGAGGTCTTTACACCCCTAGGGCAAGGACTTTCACACCCAAGTCATGGTTCTAATTAGGAAGTTCCGCTCTAGCTAACCATCTCATGAATAATGCAATACTCTAAAACCACAGCCCGATCTACTTCCTAAACCATTGTAAATTCCTGTATATGGGAGCAACTTGGCTTTTATTCTGTTATAGTGTGGGGGCACTTTCTACTAATAACTAATGTAGTCTGCCATACATAACTATAATTAGAATTCTAAACTTACATTGCTAAGTTTGCCCTGAGATTTCTAACTCTATGTAGTAGATAGTAAAGCCTGATTTCTTTTACTATCTCTCTTACAATACTAGAGGCAATTCTGAATGTCACCGAATAGGCAACATTCTTACTGAATTCCAAGCCCAGGGTCAGCTCAAGGACTACCTGGACTTCCTGGTGAAGGCCAGGAAGCAAAGTTCAATTTTGCTTAGGTATTTGGCAAGTCATTGCTTGGAGGCACCTATAACAAAACTCTTTGCCTCAGGGCTGCATCCAGGCTTTTGGCCTGTCATGTGTGTCACTACTGGAGTGGATGTAGCAGTTCCGCCCTGTTTTTTTTTTTTTTTTTTTTAGATGAAGTTCCAGAATGTCCCACCTCAGGAAAACTCTAAAGATGAGTGGAAACACAACAATTACTAATAAAATAACGCCAATAATAATAGCAAGTAGGATTATATATTGAACCCAATCCAGGGCATTCAATGCATTTAGGTTATTTTTTAAATCTCTGGCCAATTCATCAATGTTCCAAGTGTTCAAGTGACTTTTTCTAATACGTGAAATCTCTGCCTTTGTAGCCTTAATATTTGCTATATCCTGCCCTATTGCTGAGACTACTACTTCTAAGACATTAACCTTTGCCTCCAATTTTTTATCTATAATAAATTGCTCTGACAAAGCTATGGAAATATTCTTATGCATATCACTAACAAAATGAACAGTATGCAGCTGCTGATCTAAAGCTGTGGTAGATATTGAAGTTAAAATTGTGATTAAAGCAGTAAATCCTAAAATTGCTCATTTAAACTTTTCCAAGTTTGCATTCCTGGATTTTTAAACCAAGGATCATTTCCTAACTCTAACAGGCAGCAAAACATAAGCAGGTCTCTTTAACAAAATCATAACAGCAGATTCCTTATCTAAATGAGGATCTATGCAATTAATTAATTGACAAGAATTACAATGAATATGAAAAGACTCGTCAAGATTGGTGATCTTAACTCTTAAAATTATCTAACAATATAGCACACAGGTAAGGTACACAAGCTTTCACAGCTATAGGGGAGTTGGCCTGAATGGCCAAAAACAGTGTCTCTGACAAAATCTTATCAAATACACTGAAGCAGTCCTTCCGCCTCATGAGTCATCAGTTTTAGTTGTCCCCAAGTTGACACCAGGTCGGCTCTCCTTGCTGTAGCCCATGGCAGAGATAGGAAGAGTTTCTTCATCTTACTTGCAAGTGGCTGCTTGCCCCATTCCTCTTTTCCTGTGTGCTCAACACAGCTTTCTTGTCACCACTGTCAGGGCACTCAGGAACTCACAGGTCAGCCTGTCACATGAATCATTCTGGAAGCTATCATGCTCCTGCAGCATTCTGTGGAAAAAAACAGAAACATTGCCCCCTTCCCCCATATTAAATATCTGAACAGGCTCATGCCATGTGTCAATAAGTGGATCCTTTTCATCTCACCTAGACATAATTCTGTCTAGTTTTAGGATACTATGGAGCATTTAGTAAGTTTTTTGTCATCCAAATTTTAAATTTTTAAAAATAAAAATGTGATTTAAATAATGTGCATGGGGATATAATTCCCCCCTTCTTTGTTTTTTAAGAAGATAGAGTTTTTAAAGTTCCACAATACCATGTCTTTGAGAATTATTAAATTGTTGACAAAACATCTCAAATACTTGACTGTAATAGTCAGTTTTAATATCTGTTTTAATCTGATTTGGAACACCAAGTCTATTTAAAAAATTAACACAGACAGTGACTTTCAGTTGTTTCTCTTGTAGAGCAGTTGTAACTAGAAAACCTGAAAAGGTATTAAATAGTCACATGTGCATATTTTATTTAATTAATTATTTATTTAATCAGAAATAAGAGTATCCATTTTAAATAATTACGTATAAGTCCTCAAAAATTAACACCATTATGTGAAAACAGGTAGAAACTGAAGACATTGAGAACAATTTTTTACAATTTGACATACAGATTTTTTTAAATACTAAAGTATTATCTTAAGCCATTACTATTTTGATGATGTAAAGAACAAGGTTATATGGCCAGTTATTTTTGTGTTCTTATGAGTTGTATATGCATAAACAATTGCAAAATTGCAAATTCATAGTATCTGAAGGATGAACAGTTTGAAGCAATTGTAAACTCTGAGCACACACTCTCTCTCTGTCTCTCTCTCTCTCTCTCTCCATACATATATATATATATATATATATATATATATATATACTATTAATATACAAATTAAAGCTTTATGTTTTAACATTTTAAAACACTGGCTACAGTACACTATTCGATTATCTGTGTTGAAGTAGGAGGCAACTCAAAAGAACAAACATGTGATCTAGTCACATATACTTCTCTCCCATAGAAGTGCTGTTTATAAATATACTAGATGTATTCTTTATGGAATGCTTTGAGGAGAGATCTATGGAATGCCACTAGGCAGGAATCTGACATTGGCCAAGGACAAGGAAACAAGCCTCAATCTTTAGGCTGTAATAGGAAAGCAGGCCAAGGCAGTAACTCCAATCTTGGGGTGGAACAAAAGAAGCAGGCTCCAGGCAAGATCCTGGGTCCGGACAAGGACAAGCCTCTCTGAGGCTGCTCTGAGCTTTGCATTAACTGTAAGTATTTCTTAAACTGTGCATACTGTTACAAATTTTTAATCCTAACCAATAACTTATGAGCCAACAATCTATAACCAAGACATATAAAACATTTATACCTTTAAAACCATTCAGAAACGAAAAGGAAATGGCTGCATACATTTGCTTATTTAAACCAAACAAAAAGCTTAATTTTTCTAGCTGTAATTTCAAGAGCGGAGCACCTTGTCATCTGATGAATCTAATAATCACAAGCACAGAGATTTTTGTAGGAAAAACAGCCATCAGTTCCTTTACCATAGAACTTGAGAAGCTGCTGGTCCCTTTAAGAGCAGCGTTTACAATCAGCTCCTAGCAGGGCTTGATCCCTTTAAGAGCAGTGTTTACAATTCGCTCCTAGCAGGGCTTCTTCAGCCATACTAGCTCATCTCAGATATTCACATAGCTCTAAAAACATACACAAAAACACACAAAACAGAAACCAACAGATCCAGACACATGCGACCCTTTCTCGTGCTCCACAAGCAGGCAAAAGAATTAGATGATTTTGGAAGGGTAAGATTCCACTTCATAAACAGAACTTGGTCCCTCTGACTGATCTCTGGAGATTACCAGATGTCCCTGGCTCTCCCTACTTCCCAGGGCGTCCCCCAGGGTGGCAGTCTGTGGTGACCACAGTCCTGCGGTCCTTATGGCCCGAAAGGACAGCTGCAAATACCAAGCGTGTGTTTCAGAAAACCCCATCATCTACAAACACCAGAGAAACCAAACTCAGGTGGATCCAAACTCAGACTGCGCCATGCTTCAGAAACAAAGGACAAGACACAGACAAACAAACCAACACAATAAGCACACGTCACCGGCCGGCATGCATACATTCCAGAGGGGATCCCCATGCCTCCAAGTCAGTTCTTGGGTGTGAGGGGTGGTCGTGTTTCCCGGTCAATGCATGAAATGAAAGACCCACAACATGAGGGCTCACTCCCCCACGTTCTGACTCAGGAGAGGCGACACCCCAAATCACTCACAAGAAATGGTCTTGCTGCAAACTGCAAGATGACTTTTTATTTTGTTTAAGAGCACTCTTAGGCCCACAGAGGCCATCAGACAAGGAAACTGGTCACTAATTGTAAAGACCTTGTGTGTGCTGAGGACATCTGTGGGATTTCTTCTAGCCATCACCACGAGCAATGGCCTCAAGCAGCAACAGATGTGCAGACTGGAAATAGCAAATGACCGCAGGTGGTGACAAATCCAGACTGCAGGAGGTGGAAGATGCTCATCCATACTCGCAGCCTTAGAAACTCTTTACCAAACCAGTCCTGCCTGTCAGGACTTTAAAGTCCACTTCACTCAATTCACAAGCACCTACAGTACTGGCATTAGAGTCTTGACAGGGTGATAACCAGGCAAAAGAAAAGCTGTTTGTGTATGGCTGCAAGAACAAGTCTTCAAGTTTAAAATATAAAGTGTAAACAATTAGTTTTAAACTATTATTTTTGTTTTGTTATGTTTTACAAATCTACTAGCTTTCATGGAATAGTTAGGATTATGGAAATGGCCTATGAATTTTAATGTGTTTAGGAGACAATTCTTTACAGAATGTTTTGTCAGCCCAATGACGCCCAGTGATCTAACCTACCCTAGGCTGTTTGCTTTTATGCTCTAGCTGCCTTTTCAGGACTGAATGGGCTTTATTTTTATTAATATATTTCTTTTCACTGATATCAATATCTGTAAATAGTACATATAGTGACCAAAGGAAACTTTACAATTCAATCCTCTCAAAACCCTGTAAGTCAGATGATTTTGTTTTGCTCATTTAGATTTTAAAAATGGACCACAAATAGTTACTAGACATATACCATACCTAGAGCCATTATATATATCTTAGAACTAAAAGTTAAATCAAATTATTATTGTTAAAAATTCCATTACTTTATAAGACAGAGCAAAATTCCTCAAGGTTGTAAGGTATCCTGCTGCCCATAGCTTCCTCTGAACTTTTGGTGTTTTAGTATCACATTTTATAAAACTAATTAAGTCAGAAGATGCACATGTAAATGGGTCATAGTCTGCTGTAGTCCAAGATATCCATTAATTGAGTGTACGTTTTTCCTACAAATATTACTGTTTTTTTTTTATCTCATTCAAACAGTTATAGATTGGCCTTGGGAATGGAAAGTAAATGTGTCACTAGACTAGACAGAAAAGAATGTGTGTTGCTTCCAAATGCTGCAGGTGCTTTTGTGACTCTGAACACAAGGTGGCAGCCATTCACCCTTTTAGACTGTCTAAAAGAGGAGAGAGACTTCTTGCTGACTGCATTGAAGAGTTACATTAATTAAACTAATCAAAACACATGACACTTTGGAAAGTTGTAGGTGTCTATGTTAATCACAATTTACTGAAAATGGAGGCTTTTCAGATGAGAACTGAGAGATGCATTAATCTATGGGTATAATGGTAAGTCATTACGAGTCAGTGTGATATTACATTGGTTGAACAGAATGATCTCCTGTGGTCTTTATCCAGTCTAGTCACAGGTTCTCCAATATATAAAGGATTTCATTTTTGTGGGGTGGATATAAATCCAATCAAAAAGTAGTTGGTGCAGATAGTGTGGCCTATGAGCTATAAGGCTCTCAGAAATTAGGATGTCCATACAGGATTTTTCTTTCTTTCTTTCAAATACATTCAGTTTATTCACACAAACTTTCCTGATAAAATTATGCAAGTATAAAGGTTAAACAGACATCTTACCAAGCAGGGAGCACTTGCTTGGACAGAAATGCTGCTGCAGGGTTCCACTGGGGCATATTCTCTAGCAAAGATACTTCAAAAGCTGGCAGGGTCTACCCATGTCTGCCATGAAGTCCTTCAGCTGTGACAGGTCAGAGGCTGGCACTGTTGGACATCCAGAAGATCCACAAGAGTCCTGGGCAGCAGCTATCTCTGACAAGCAGGACTGTGTGAGCCCAGCAACAGTACTGGAAGTTCAACAGTCACTAAGGCCAGGGCCTCAGTCTTTAGTCTTCTTGCTGATGGGTATCAACACAGTGTCTCAGAATATAGCAGTATCATCCTACAGACCATTCCCAAAGTTCCGATTTCTGTTATCATTTCAATGGGTAATAGCATAGCTCTATCAGGGTTCACAGCTCACAGTGACAAACTAGTACATCAAGACTACCTGTGGGTTAGTTCATTAGCATATTATATCAGTCATGGGCTAGGTTCATAGCCAAATTCTCAGTAGCCCACCAAGGCCTTGCTTCTGAGGCCTTGTCAGAGAAGCCTGGTAGTAAGCTTGGGCATCGGAGTATTTCAAGTCACATAACATGGCTTTTTAAGTTACACACACAAAAAAATGGTTTCTAAGTTACACAAAATGGTTTTTAGTTTTGTTCTTAACAGTTGGTTACTCCTATGATATTCATGCCACTATTATACCAGCGGTCATCTTGCCATCATCACTACAGCTCACATTATTCATAGTTGGGTAAATTTGATAATTACTTTCTCCTCCAGTATTGTCTTAGTGAGGGTCCATTGCTGTGAAAAGACACTATGACCATGGCAACTCTTATAAAGGTAAACATTACATTGGGGCTGGCTTACACTTTCAGAGGTTCAGTCCATTACCATCATGACAGGAAGCATGGCAGCATGCAGGCAGACATGATACTGGAGGAGCTAGGAGTTCTATATCCTGATCTGAAGGCAACCAAGAAGAGACAACCTTCCAGGCAGGGAGGTCTCAAAGCCCATTCCCACAGTGGCACTTCCTACAAGGCCACACTTACTCCAACAAGGCCGAACCTCCTAGCATGTAGTTTTTACTACCCTGCTTTAGGTTCTCTTGGATCCATGGATGAAAGACACAAACACATTAGTTCATTTTTAACCTGCCTTATTGGCTCAGTGGCTGAGCTCTTCTAAGCCTACAGTAGCTAGTGTGCCCTTTCCTTTACTCCTAGCTCAACATGTCTGAATCTACCCTCAGCTTAGTTGCTTGGTTCCTTTCCTCCTAGTTCAGCACCTCTAAATCTTCCCTCAGCTTAGTTGCTAGGTTACCTTCTGTGAAGACCATTAATCTTGCTGCCCAAGATGATTTTGGGCTGTCCTTCTGTGGGGTGCTTTCCTTTTCTGCCTACATTTCAGAAGATTTCCCCTAAAATTCTGAGTCTCCCCCAAGAATCTCTATTCTCCTCTTCCTGCCCTCCCCTCCTCCTAGCTTGTGGGAATCTGGAAGTCCCACCTCTTTCTTTCCACCCACCCACTGAATGCTGGCATCTTTATTGACAGATTAAAGACCAATTGGGGGCAAGGTCTTTAAGCATCATTAAATACAGTTCCTGATGAAATCAAAGCATCAGAACCATTCCTCTACACCTGGGCCAAACATATTCAAACCACCACAAGTATTGAGCATAGCACCTGCCAGCACTGTACAAAAGCTAACCAGTGGGGATGAAGGTTTCATATCAGTACCGCCTTGATTTCTTCATGTTCTAGGACTTGAGTATGTGGTGCCTTACTGTTAAGTTCTGGAAGACAATTCCTAGCACTATCAACCACCTATAATAGTTATGGGTCTATGAAGCCTCGGTATGCAACAACTCCAAAAGAGGTAACCCATTGCTGGCACTGAAGTTTTCATTTGCTAGCCTAAGGTGTCTTATAGGGGCATGCATTGTGTTGTCAACTGAGGATCTGAAGTTACCTGGGACAAACCTACAGACACTCCTGTCAGGGATTATTTAGCATCTGAACTAGGCTATAAGGGATTGCATTGATTAAATTAATTGAAGTGGAAAGACCCACATTAAAAATGATCAATACCATTTCTGGGCTTAGGTACACAGGTGTATAAAATGAAAAGATTAATCAGAGCACAGGTTGCAGTCATCCATACTTCCTGCTGAGAATGTTCTATGCCCAGGGTCAGCTGCTTTGAGTTGCCAAGATATACAGCATGTTCAACTCTGAATCAGAACACATGCTTTTTTTCCATAAGTAAATGTTAGAACAGAAATAGTTGAGGTAGAATAAAAGGCATGGCTCTCTTCTCTAAAACTAGAGGGTTGAAGAAGCAGAAATTAAAAGCAAAAACAATAGAGAATGACTCTATCTCATTTGCCAACAGAAGCTATGGACCAGGGCACTTCTGTCATTTGAATGTACATGTCATTCTTGAGATTGTACTTTGCTCAGAGTCCCTGCTTTTCAGAACTCAGCTCTTATTTTCTGATGCCCAGTTCCACACCCGCTCCTGTATAAAGATGAAAATTATTGGGAGAAACAGTTTTCTTGGAGTGAATTCTGCATGAAGCAAAGCAATATGCAGGGGATACACACTGACAGGTAGGAATTTAGGTGATCTATAAACTTCACTTGAAGCCACTTATGAATACTTGCATAACTTCGGTTACTGAGGAAACAAGCAAGACTGTAACATTTGTTCCTCTCATGGGACATCCTTCCAAAAGTTTTCTGCTAAGTGTAAAGAAAACCTGTTTTTCTGGGTATACTTTATTTCACAGAAAGTAAGCACCGCAAAGATCAAAGTATAGGGCAGAAAGAAGATCATGAATTGTATGTAGTTTCTACAATATGCTGAAGTGTAAGAATTGATTTCCTCTAAACCTCAGTGAGAATGTTGAGGCAACCTAATCCACAGATGGGGTTGGGTGGGGGGAGTAGGGTAAAGCTCATATACAAAGAGATCCTGTGGCCTCACACATTGTACATGCCCAGAAAGGCTAGCCAGTCTATTACTGCTTGTGATTGTCTACCAAAAGGAGACACATTGGATTCTGTTTCTGATATCAGCCACTGCTGAAATCCCTTACCCCAAAAAGCTTTTAGAAATCATTACTTGAATTACTATTATATATAATAATTTTTCCAACATTGAGGATCAAACACAAGCATACTGGGTAAAACTCACTCTGACCTAAATTCCTACCCCTTTTTGTTAGTATCTGTTTCTTTACTTTTAGCTGATACAGAGCCTCATTCTGTAGCTCAGGCTGGACTTGACCTTTGGGATTCCCCTCCTCACCCTCCAGGGAGCAGAAATTACAGGCAGACATCACCATAAAAATTTTTTTTAGTTGGGTGAAATTTCTCCCCTTTTTTGAAAATGAATTGTTTTATCATATAATATTTCTTGTTTATAGTCTCTCCTCCTTTTACTACTCCCAGTTCTTCACCATCTTCCCTCCATTCTGGATCCACTCCCTTTCTGTCTCTCATTTAAAAAAGAAAAAGAAAGAAAGAAAGAAAGAAAGAAAGAAAGAAAGAAAGAAAGAGAGAAAGAAAGAAAGAAAGAACAGGCTTCTAAAGGATAACAACAAAGAATAACAAGATACGATATAGTAAGATTAAAACATCAAAGTTAGACAAAAGCAAGCCAACAGAAAGAAAAGAACCCAAGAGAAGGCACAAGAATCACAGACCCACTTATTTGCACACTCAGAAGTCCCGTAAAAATAATAAACTGAAAGCTAAAATATCTACACAGAGGACCTGGAGCAGACCCGTGCAGGCCCTGTGCTTGCTGCTTCAGTTTCTGTGAGCTTATATGAGCTTTGCTTAGTTGACTTAGAGGACTTTGTGCTCCTGGAGTCCTCCAGCTTCTCCAGCTTTTACAGCTTTTCTTCCCCCTCTTCCATGAAGTTCTCTGAGCTCTGAGGGAAGGGATTTGACAGAGATATCCAATTTAGAGCTGTGAATTCACTCTCTCTGTATAATATCTGGCTGTGGGTCTCTGTATTTGTTTCCATATGCTGCCCCATCTGCTTCAGGAGGAAATTTTTCTGATAATAGCTGAATAAGGTTCTCATCTACAAAGACAACAGAATATCATTAAAAATCATTTTATCACTACATTTATTTTAAGATAAAAAGTATTTGGTTTTACCCTAGGTCTCCGGGATATTTAATTTGAATCTTGTCACCCATGCAGTTTGGGGTGTAGGTTCCATCTGTTGGAGCAAGCCTTAAGTCAAATGCAGCACTGGTTACTCCTATAAGCATTGTGCCACAATTGTCCTGGAATATATTGAAGGCAGGATGGCATTGTAGGTCAAAGGGTTTGTGGCTGGATTGTTATGTTTCTCTTTGCTAGCATACAGAGTCGCTTCCTATACTGAAGACTCTAGAACTTAGGGGTGAAGGTTCTATGTAGGCACCAGCTTGACCCCTCCATGTTCAATGAGTTGAGTGGGTATTATCTGTAGCAACAGGGCCTCATTATTGATGAATTTCTTTAATCTTGAGTCTAATATACATTGCATTCTTTATATAACTTTTTGTTCTCATTAATCACTAAAGCTGGAAGAAACAGAAGAATTTGTTATATCTTCATCAAATACAAAACTTTGTAAGAAGGGGAAGTAGAATGAGAAAAATTCAATCAATAAATTTAAAGTTGCAGTTACTTGGGGGTATGAAGTGCTGGTGTAATATTGCATGACTGGGTAACTCTAGAAAGCAGCTATGTATGCTGCATCTCAAAACACAGAAAAAATATTTTGAATATGTTACAATAAAAAAGTAATGCTCTTAAGAGCTTGTTGTGATCATAAAAAGAGAAAGAGCTATTAAGATATGTTCTGGCAGGGTGTGGGGGAAGTGGGTGGCTTGGCAGGCCCATGTCAAGGCATCCCTTCCCCCTGAGAGACCACACCCACCCACCAGTATAGTATAGAATAGTGTTTATTCAGGGCAAGAGGAGAGGAGTAAGAGAGTAGAAGGGGCAGAGAAAGGCAGAGAGAAGTAGAGAGTAGAGAAGTGGAGGCCAGTCATGGCCATGTGGAGAGAGGGGGGAAGAGAGGAAGAGCAAGGGGGCAAGAGGCAAGAGAGGCAAGAACATAAGAGAAAGGAGGGGCCAAGCCTACCTGGCTGCTGCCAGGTAACTGTGGAGAGGAGCATACCTGGCTGCTGCCAGGAAGTGTGGGGGTGGAGTTTAGACAGAATAGCAACAATCCCCCATTTTGGTTTAGTTAAAAAAGAAAAAAATTAGAAAGAGGTGATGGTGAAGCAGGAATAGGGTCATTGGTGATATCTGGCTGCTTCATGCTAACATTGGGGTGACAGTGTCTCTGGAGAACCTAGAGAAATGAGTATGGGGGGGGGGTGTTTGTCCAGTCTTTGGAGAGTTGGCTGTTTCCTTGATGTCCAGGGTCTGTGGCACCATGTGAGGATAGGTTGGAAGAACAGGTCCAGTAAGAAGCATTGCTGAGAGGAGATTGGAGCATGTGAGGTTGCTTCTCTGGAGTGGTCCTGGATGTAGCAAGTGCCGGACTTGACAAGATGCTGGAGCACATTGTTATCGGTAGAGAATAAGATTAAGTACATTTGGGAGAAAGAAAAAATTTTTCTTAAAATGTCCATTTGAAACCCAGAGGAGTCCTACCCTTAGGAATAGGTAGCAAGTGGGAACTTTGGGCAGATGTACTTATCTGGAGGTAGGCTATTTGGTCCATGAGAAGTAGATCTGAGTAGGTTTCCTGTAGCTTATAAGTTTATAAGAGAGATAACAGCATGAGTTAACCACATGAACAGTCTTTAAGATGAACCTTTTCTGGAGCACAAGGAACAAGATTATAAGTTGGATCATATAGTGGAATGTTTTATTAGAGTTAGGCAAATTTGTAGGAACTCAGATATTAGAACAGTGGCATAGCAAGAAGAGGAAATATGAAGCGTTAAATTAATGGAAACAGAGTTTAGGTAAGGAAATAGCTGTCTATCTGTCAATGTAGTCAGAAGTTTGAGAAAGAATAAACAATAATTTAGCAGTTATATTATTTTAAAAATGACAGAGTCCACTAGCCAATGGCCTCAATGGCAGCTTGTGCAGTCAGTCAGAAGTTAATGACAGTAGTAAAAATCATATTAAGACAGGATAGAAATGAAAACTCTAGGTAACTTTAGCAAAGAGGCATATGGTTAGAACCAGTATAAGAGAGCTGGCAACAGTGACATAAAATTGTGGTGAAAGAAAATGAGTTGTCCAGGCAGATTTAAGCCTGTGACATAAACTGAACCTGCAGGGAGCATGAATAGGTAAGCGCTTTGGCCTTTTGTTTATTTACCAGACTGCTGGCAGTATGTGTGAAGATCCCTTAAAATATGTTTAAGAACACTTTAGCGTCCATTGGGTGACAGCGGATGGGGGTGTCACTGAACCTTTCATACCAGGGTCCCAAGTAAAGAACTCAGTAACGGGTCAGTATACAGTCAAACTAGAAATTCAGGTCATATGAATAACTAGAGACTTCAGCGACGGGCAATTTCCTGGAAATTGTTAGAAAGCAATTTAACCTGGTACCAGGATTTTCCGGCCAGCTGCAAGAGCCAAAAGTGTTTATGAATTGCCTTCGAGAAGGAAGTCACCCAAAGGTCCGATGTCCTAACTTGTAGGTCAGCCAGGAGGCTGCTCTTAAGAACTGGGGCATTGAAAGTCATCACCTTAGCCCACAGGAGGCTGGCCAGGAGCTATCTGGGCACATAGGATCCCTCCCACCAACTGGAGAAACTCCTTATCAATCAATATGCCGGTGTGTGTTTTCAGACTTCTGCAGTCTGGTAGCAGAAAATGTGTAACTGAATGGTTGGTTTGGGCTCGGCTGATTGGCATAACCCACATGGCAGAGGCTGGGAACTGAATGGCAGCAGCTCCTGTGGGAGCTCCCTCGTGCACATGAGCGCAGGAGAAGGTTGTGCCACTGTGGGGTGGAACTTCCTACCAGCAGCTGGGAGTCACAGCCCACGGTGTTAGGGGAAAATAAGGACCCAAAGTAGCATAGAGAGGCCAGGACCAGCAGAGCATAAACAGGCTGAGGGAACCAAGCATGGACAGTCCCAGGCGAGACAGACTCCAAGCAGAAAGCCAAGGAGTTGGGGAGGTCAGCAAACAGGGTCCGTGGCAGAGGCAGGCAAATTTGTTTTACAGGCAAACCATCTAAACTAGCAGGCTGCAAGTGAGAGAGGGAGAAGGGGAAAGGCTCAGCTATATAGCAGACTGGCCCAAGGGCGAGACAGATGGGGGGTTTACAGACCTAGTCTTGAATTCTCAGCCTCAAGAAAGAGGAAAGGGAAATGTCACCCAAGGGAAAACACAGGGGTAGCTCTGAGATCAAGAAATCTTCTCTGGGACCATCCAGATGGTCACTCTGACCAGTGGAAGTGGGGGCTTACCAGATCTGGGCTAGCAAGCATGTGGCTGAGATGGGATGCAAACCTGCAGAGTTTTTGGATCTGAATCACAGCACCAATGTTGTGATTATAAAAAGAGAAAGAGCTATATGAATATGTTCTTGTGGAGTGTGGGAGAAGTGGGTACCTCGGCGGGCCCATGCCAAGGCAGCTCTTCCCCCTGAGAGACCAGACCCACACCGTTATAGTATAGAATAGAGTTTATTCAGGGCAAGGGGAGAGGAATTCAGAGAGTAGTAGAGACAAAGAAAGGCAGAGATAGGGAGAGTACAGGAGGCCTGCCTTGCCACGTGGAGAGAGGGAGGAAGAGAGGTGGAGCAAGGGGGCAAGAGACAAGAGAAAGGCAAGAGCATAAGAGAGAGAAGAGGGGCCAAGCAGCCCTTTTATACTGGGTCAAGCCTACCTGGCTGCTGCCAGGAACTGTGGGGGTAGAGTTTAGACAGAATTCCAACAGAGCAAGATCTTTTTAACTTGATTATACAGTGTATATAGCTCTTGAGATATATTATTGGGTACTGTATTGATGTTTATAATTTTTCTACTTGTGTACCAGTTAAAATTCTTTATTGAAAAAAATAATAATGGGCAGGGCAGATACTTACCATTATGAATCTCTACTTTGCCCTTTCCCTGGTGCCTGGGCATGAAAGCATGATAAAGCAGAGGTCAGAGAGTTGAAGGTGCCTGAAGAAGTAAGCCAGGGCCTGAGTCATTCTCATTTGCTATTAAAATACTCATTTGCCTCTGGCCTGTTCCTTTCAACTCCTCTGCAGTTGATCTCAGGGTCTGTGCCTGTGTCTCTGCTCTAACATGTATTCATGATACAGCAGAAATATACTAATGATAATACAGCAAAAGAAATTGGCAGCACATACTCCAGTTTTTGTAAATTACTCAGCCTGCCTCACTTTGTCCTCAGTATGAATCCCCAGTTTCTCATTCATGTTTCTTTCAGGTGGGACTGAGTGAGCAAACCCAACAAGTCTATCTCTGTACCAATTTCATCACTAAATTCTAACAAACTTGGTCTTGAGTACTGTCCTCTTTCTGAGCATTTGAAGGCAGTATACAGAGCTTATTTGACCATTGACTCAAATTAGAAGGCATGTTTGAGGATGTATAACGTTTGGGCTAAAGATGTATGTACATGTTGAGTACCTGTTGAAGGTAGAAATAACACACACACACACACACACACACACACACACACACACAACTAGATCTGAGATATAGTGTCCTCAGTGGTCATTTACAGATACCCTAATCTTCTCAGCATACTAATATAATCAGGGTGTTGTGTGTGGCCCCTTACCTGGAGATCTGCTACCATCACCATGCAGAAAAGGAGAGTCCATCTTAGGGGTTCTATTGCTATGTTAAAGCATTATAACCTAAAGTAACTTGAGGAAGAAGAGTTTATTTGGTTCATCAGGGGAAACCAAGGTAGGAAGGCAATGCATGAACCTGAAGAAGGGAACTGAAAAAGAGATATTGGAGAGATGGTTCTTGCTGGCTTGCTCTCCAAGGCTTACTCAACCTGCTTTCTTATACAAGCCAGGACCACCTGCCCAGAAGTGGAATGGCTCCCACTGGGCTAGGACCTTCCACATCAATCATCAGTCAAGAAAATGTCCTTATAGCCTTGCCTATAGGGAATCTAATGGAAACATTTTCTCAGCTGAAAACTTTCCCAGACAACTCTAGCTTATGTCAGTTTGATAAAAATAAACAAGCAAATAAATAAGTAAGAATAACAATAACAACAACAGTAATAAAACCAGAAAAAATCTTATAATTTTTTAAACAAGTGAGAAAAGGAATTAGAAATTGCTAAATGTCTCAAAACATTAAAATGAAGAAGTAATTGCAAAGAACCTATGGCATTCTGGGAAGTTGCAAAGACAATATTTTAACTGGCCTTTGTAAGAAGGAAACAGGACTAAGAATGATTCAGGGTACCACAAATTTTGATAGCTATTTCTGGGTTGTATATGAAAATTACCTAGAATTTTGTTAGTATACTTCCAATTATGGATGCCTCTTTAATTCTAGCACAGCCTTTACCTGATGGGATATGAGCCACTCTGATAATAGTCCCAAAGATAGCTCAGAGGCTGCTCTAACTAGGAGTGCCAGGGCTTCCACAACTTTTAGACAGAGGGTCTATTCTGATGCAGCATTTTCTTTGAAAACACAGGCTGCAGGCTTCAGTTCTGTCCCTGGACACTGAGTCACCCCAAGGATAAGGCCTTGTCTCTGCCACAAATGACAAGAAGGGATTTTGAAGACAGAATGCCCAGTTCTGGGGTTTCTGTGAGAGCCTGGTTTACCTCATTAAAGGACTGTACCAATTGATTATCTGCTTTAGTTGCCTTTCTATTGCTCTTATCACAGAATGACCAAAGGAACTTATACAAGGAAGGGTTTATTTAGTGTACAGGTCCAAAGATGTAAGAGTGTGTCATAGTAAGAAGACACAGCAGCAAGCAGCAGGCATAGCAGCTGAAGCAGAAGTTGAAAGCTCACATCTTGAACTGCCAGCACTAACAAAGAGCATGAACTCAAAGTAGCATGAGCTCTTAAACTCTCAAAGCCCACCTCCAGTGACACACTTCCTCCAACAAGACCACACCTCCCAAACTTCCCTAATAGCTCCATCAGTTGGGGACTGTGATTGTTTGAATATGCTTGGCCCATGGGAAGTGGCACTATTAGGATGTATGGTCTTGTTGAAGGAAGTGTGGCCTTGGAGGAAGTGTGTCACTGTGGGGGTGGGCTTTGAGGTCCTATGCCTCCTCCTGACTGCCTGTAGAAGAGGGTCTGCTTCTGGATGCCTTCAAATCAAGATGTAGAACTCTCAGCTCCTTCTCCAGCACTATGTCTACCTGAAGGCAGGCATGCTTCCTGCCATGATGTTAATGGGCTGAACCTCTGAAACTGTAATCCAGCCCCAATTAAGTGTTTTCCCTTATAAGAGCTGCCTTGGTCTTGGTGTCTCTTTATAGCAATAAAACTCTAAGCCAGGGCTGAAGCAAATGTTCAAAGACCTGAGACTATGGGGGGAATATCTGATGCAAACCATTAGAGCATCCCACTTAGGGATTCAGAATGGGTCCTGGGTAGCCTGGATGGCCTGACTGGAAAAAAGAAAGGAAGGAAGGAAGGAAGGAAGGAAGGAAGGAAGGAAGGAAGGAAGAGAGGGAAGGGATGAGGAGGGAGGGAGGAAGGGAGGGAGGGAGGGAGGGAGGAGAGGAGAGGAGAGGAGAGGAGAGGAGAGGAGAGGCGAGAACACAAAGCCTAATGATTGTGCTGTCAATTTTAGAGAAGAAAAGACTTGTTTGTATCACCATTCCAATTCAAAATCTACGGGGTGCCCCCTCTCACCTCACCCTTTCTTTGGCTATAATTCTCAAGGGGATGTCTAATTCCTGGCAAATTTTCTCCATATTCATAGTTAAAGGACTGCCTGCAGTAAACAAAGAGTGAAGAGATGAGAGAATTTAGGATATAATAGAGCAGAAATAAATATAACATCAAATTAAATACAAGCCTTGAGGAGGGGAAGAACCTTTTGCTTTAGTCTGAATTGAATCGTTTGTGTCCTTAGACTTCAGACGGGGAGTACCAGACATTGCTCACTCTGATTTTTTGATCTCAGGATGTATCATTGCTTGTGTCTCATACTTTAATCTTTGGTTCCATTGGAATGGGGCCCCAAGTTCTGTCCCCATCATGAGTGTCCCTGTAGGAAAAAAATGTAAGCTTGGAGGCACTGGACATATCAACATTTACAGCTAAGAGCGCTGTGACTTTCAGGGAATGAAGATAGCATTTGCTTTACAATGTTTCTTATTCTCCTACCCCAGAACCTTTGTGCAGGGTCAGGATGTTCTGGAGAAGTTATCTTGAGTGTGGAGAATGGAAAGGAAAGACTACTATAGTTATTGTGCTGGTGTCCCATCAAAGTTTCCTGTTCCCGTGATCCTCGCAGATCCTGGCAGACATCTGGGTAGAATAATGGAAAGGACTTAAGGCAAAGAGCGAGGAGATGAGAGAATTTAGGATATAATAGAGCAGAAATACATATAACATCTAATTAAATACAAGCCTTGAGGAAGGGAAGAACCTCTTGCTTTAGTCTGACTTAAATGTTTAAATGCATCCCACAGTCACAGTACAGTGAGGTCTCAATAGCACCAAGGAAGTTAGGCAATTCTGTGGCACTGTATTCTTGGCTACTCATGTGATTGTTCTCTGACTATGATAAGAGCAGCTCTGAAATAGCATGGGTCCCTATTCAGTAGGGACATGAGTTCCCTTGGAATTCCTGCATATCACAGATTAAAAATGGCAGTTACCCAGCAGCTGCTTCCTTATTTTGCTTGCATTTCTCAGAGGGTCCTGGCACACTCTTTTCTCCTAGCCATGGGGTGCTGCAAGTCTGGTAAAGGAAAGAAAAGAGAGTTAATTGGATATGATTTCCTTAGGCCATAATCAACCCCCATTTAGAAATCTACACCTCATTTCCAAGTGCTCAAGGAAAGATAAAATCACTTGGAGCCCGTGCTATGAGAAAGAAAAGTTCAGACATATTACCTGTTTGCCTTTCTCCTGTCTGTCTCACCAAAATGTCATAGGCATGGATTTGAGCCTGGAGAGTAGCTGGCTACGGGGGTTTCCAGGTGCTTGTGCCTCTTTACAATGGGCTGCATAGAAACATCTGAATTGTTACAGGAAAGTAATTTATTAAAGAAGGCATACAGATGACTGGAACCCAAATGAGACCTGAGCCATAAAGTCAAGAAGAGGCAGGCTACTTGTGACACCTTATGCCTTATTTACATAAATCTGAGCCTGTAACTGAGATTTCTCCACTTGTCTGTACCTCAGCTCTCTGATGTTTTCATGCTTTTGAAAAGGTCTTGATTTATAACTATTTATTTTGTTACTATAAAAGCTTTTTGACATGATTTACACATTGGAACATGTAGGGTAGTCTAAATCTAAATCTGTGTTCCTGAATCATGGTCATTCATATTTGGCTCCAGAGCAAATTATCTCTTATTTTGTTTGAGATGAGAGTTGTAAGTCATTTATATTGACCTTTAGTATATCCCAAGAGTAAATGACTTTTCAACAGGGGATCACTCGTGGGGAGGAGAGGTGCTGGCATGGACCCACTGAGTCCAAGACATCTGGTGTTACTTCCTGGGGGGGAGTGTGGTGAGCTCTTCCAGGGCCCTCTTAGACCTACCTTTGGTTTAGTCTCTGCTCCATGTATTTATTCTGAGCTGGTTATTTAAGGGTCCTACTTGTTAGTAAACTTTCTGGCTTAGGTTTGCTTTCAGAGTGTTTGTTTTAAGGTATGTTCTGTTTGTTTGCTTTGAAGACATTTTGGTCTAGACATTTGGTTGGTTTTTGTTGGTACTTCACTTGCTCTCAGAACTCTAAAGGCATTCCAGACTGAGGCTGTTCACCTTGTGTTCAGTGTTTGCTCACTCTTATTAGACCTTTGAAGGCATTTTGGTTTCTATTTAGTTTTTTTTTTTTTTTTTGGTTTGTCTTGGTTTTTATTTGTTTGTTGGTTTTGGGGTTTTTTGGGGGGTATTTTGGTTGGGTTTGTTTGTTTGTTTGTTTGTTTGTTTGTTTGTTTTGGATTTTTTGTCTTTGAAATAGTTTAATTTATTACCAGTTGGCCTTTGTCTCCCAACACTCCTCCTCAAGTAACCAAATCTGTGCTTTTATTTGTGGCCACTTCTGTTTATTGCAATCTTGCCAAGCCTTTAACTAAAGACTTTTTTTGAGGTCCTAATGATAAAGACAGAACATACCCTATTCTTAGGTCAAAGGGAATCTTATTGGCTCATTCAGGAAGACACATGTAAGAAAACTGAGAATTCCTAGGTGTAGCTAGGTATTGCTGCCTGTGGATGTAAGAGTTTGTAGTAATAACAAGGCAGTGTACACCAGCACAAATAGGGGAATGGGGACCCTAATCTGGACTAGGAGTAAACAAAAGGCATTTGAGGCTTACAGCCTAGTTTAGGATATCTCAGCCAGATGTTTGTGCTCTTGGAAGGGGTCAAACAGCTGACTTACCAAGACCTGGCCAGTTAGAGGAAGATACAAGCACTTGCTAGGTTTTATAGATACCTTATCTGGCTTTCCCCATGTGAACTAAAATGTTCAACTAGTATCTAAAAAGCTCCTCACGGAACTGGTTTCCTGATTTGGCCTTGCTAGCAATAGGGCCCAACAATGACCTTTCATAGCCAAAACCTTTCAATTAATAGAATTTCATTGTTCTGGGAAAACTTAAACAGGACATAGTTTTTAAATTAAAAAAAAAATTTAAAGCAACTCTAACAAATTTCTCACTAGAGTCCAGAAAGTGGGACTGAAGAGCTGCTTCAGAGGTCCTGAGTTCAATTCCCAGCAAGCACATGATGGTCCACACTACAGTTCATAATTGGATCTGATGCCCTCTTCTGGCATGCAGGTATAGATACATATAGAGCACTCATATGCATGAAATAAATCAATACATCTTTAAGAAAACAAAATCCAGCAAAAGGTGGATAGAACTTTTGCCTTTGCTTTGCTTTAGCCTGTTGTATCCCATATACAGGGGGACTTAATGCCCTCATGAGATCATGATTGAAAGACCTCCCCCAGTGCTTCCTTGGCTCAGAGATCAGTGGCAGTAGGCAGAACTCTGTAACCATTCCATTCTCAAGTCACTACATGCCCTCCAGTCCTCTGTAAAGGCTATTAGCCAGATTGTCCAAGAGACCCAGCTAACCTCCAAGTCCATCATCAGTTTTTCCTTGTTCAAGTCTGATGATACCTCTGGGTCAAGTGGGTAGCCAAGAGGCACTGAAACCAACCTGAAAAGGTTGCTACATGGTGATTCTTTCTACTCTTACAGCTATGAAGGTAGATGGTATTATAGCATGAATCAACAACACCCAGGCCAAGAAAGTGAAAGTCATTGATGGCAATGCTAAATGGACTATCTCACAGACCATGGACCCATTAAGGTTTCATCTTATCCTTGACTCTCTACATCCTCCTGAGTCTTATGTTTGGTATGAATACAGGGTCATGGTTCAACCCCTACTGCCCTCAGGCCTAAACTTGAGATTTAAGAAAGACAGATATAGGGGAGTTGATAACTAATGGCTAAGGACCAGCAACCTATAATCCATCCTGACCTTTGCCCACTCTAACAGTCTGGTTGAACTGAAAAAGAAAGAAGAAGTTTATCTCTTCAGATAGAAATACAGTGTTTACAATGCCATGCATGCCCTGTGACTGGGCCCCCTACTTGCCAAAAACAAGGGAGTTTTCATTGCAAAAATCAAGAATGTAAAACAGAGGCTTCCTGAACAAACCCAGGAGCAGAATCCCACCTCCTGCAGTCTGGAAAGCTGAGGGATCCCTCTTTTCTACTCTTGACAAAGCCTACCACATAGTTAATCATTCCCAGCCAGAAAGCATCCAAGATTGCTGGTCATGCAATACTCAGCACCCATATGACATAAGGAACCAACCAGACTGTCAGCTAATTGACTAACAAAATTCATCATGACTAGGGGCAGCCCAAATTAATGTTAGAGAACTTAAAGAGGGCTAAACCTTGTAAGATATTTAAAACCTTTATCCTAGGCACTTCCCTTTATTCGGATGCCTTATTGGTTAACTCATCTAGACGCTAACAATATTACTGGGTTTTTAGGACTTCTTGGTGAGCACATACTAATGGTTTGACTAATTGTGCCTCTTCTGACGGTTCCCAAGCTGAGAAGCCCCTTCTATGTGATTTAGTGCACATTCTGCACCAAGTATACCAATGTAGATGGAAAGGAAAAACACATTGAATATGAACTCTGAACAAAAAAGAAAAAGAAGAAGAAGAAGAAGAAGAAGAAGAAGAAGAAGAAGAAGAAGAAGAAGAAGAAGAAGAAGAAGAAGAAGAAGAAGAAGCTGTTCTTGTCTGTAGGGTTGTAGACCTGCATCTGCTCTGCCACAGGGCAAGGCCACTTGGGGGAGGCCGAACAAGAGGAGTTTGTGCTTATCCCACACTGCCACGGGGGTGGGTGCTGGGCTGGAGAAAAGTAAGTACAGAGGCACCACTCCAGAGGTAGGAAAGTGCAGTCTAAGATGTGGGAAAGTTGGAGCTGGTTTGGGGATCCCGGAGCCTCCCCACAATGAGGCTGAGACTATGGAGTTCTCAGACTCTTGGACATCCAGGCACTGTTGGGAGTATTGAAAGAACAGAGAACGGAGTCCGAACCCATGAGCTGGGGACGGTGTCTAGACCAGGGACACCTTCTAGCCTTGGGGCAGGGGGAAAAGGGGAGCTCTGGCTTTTCCCATCCCAGAGTGATTGTCCTTAGCTTGGAAGATGCAGGCTTAGTGGTGGTTGTGGCTGGGAGCATAGAGAGGCCTCCCAGGGAAGATTGGGCTACAGCTGTGTAGATGAAGGCCTTCTTTATGCCTCCTCAAGATGGATTTTGATGAAAAGAGACAGCCCATGGTTCTAAAAAGATTATTGTCATGGTGGAAAATGGATGTGTAAAACCATACCCTGCTTCTCAGGATAGGCCTGAGATTAAATACCATTTTCAAGGAGGAATGTCTGGAAAGGAAAGCTTATTGGCTAAGACCTCCAGGCCTCTAGGTACCTCATTAGCATGCAGACCTTGTCTTGATTCTATGTGACCATAGGACACATTTTTTCTATGTGAGAAGCATGGCATATGTTCCAAGTCAGGAGTCTGGCAGGGAGCTGGGAGTCACTTAAGACTCAGCTGTGTGCCCACTAAGTTTCTAGGACTCAACCTGCTCTACCTTACCAAGCTTCCTGGCATGGTTTTATATCCCACACCTGTCTTTCTCCCATTTATGGTCAGAGCCAGCTCAATAGTCACAGACACATCAGCCTTTATTGTGGAGATAAATGTTTTATAAAGTTAACCAGACACGTTGATACCTAGAGGTATTAAAACTTTCCACATCTGAATTAAAACAAGAGGCTGCCTTACAGAAATGGTTCTATAAAACTGGAAAGGCATAGACTGACTTTTCATAAGATAAGGAGAACTTATGTGTGGATCCAATCCCTCCACAAGAAGTCTTGCCTGGTTATAGGAGATGGCCAGGTCCATATCCCCCATGGCTAGGAGTCTTAGCTAGGGTCACTCTCATAGATTCCTTTATGTTTCTATGCAATAAATTTCTAGCTTGTCCCAGAGATGCCCCTGCCCCCCAATTCCAGTTGTCTCTTCCTCCATTTTCCACCAACCTCTCCTCTCCCTCCTGTTACCATCCCCACCTCACCCCCACCCGTTCCCCTCTCCCCACCTATTTTGTATCCCCTTCTCAGTTAGATTCACACATCTGCTCTAGGTCCCTAGTCCTCCCTCTCACAGAACACCAGCTATTTTAGTAATCAGCCTGCCTGACAAATATGATAATATTTCAAACACACTGTGTTCTCCCCAGTTTGGTTCTCAAACTATTGAAACACTGAATACCCTCCTCCCCTCAAACTAGGATTTCCCCAGGAATCTCCTACTAGCAGAAGGCTGAGGCCCTGGGATGCAGCCAGAAGAGAAATCCTGAGGCCATAAGAAGAGTTGGTTGTCTCTGCGCAGGTCAGCTCACGGACTGTGAAGGGTGAGCGAGCACACTGCAGAAGCAACACAGCTTCTGGGACAGACCCCTTTTCAGGCTGCAGACATCCGGGCACCTTCCCCACCAGAGGAAGGGCTCTGATGCCAGAGCAGGTGAGAGAGCCATCTTGTGTCCCATGTCCCTCGAAGACCAGGCTGTGCAGGTGAGTGTGCAGACTATAGAGGCAACACATCTGGGACAGGCCCTGTTTCAGGCCTTCATCTTCAGCCAGGAGTCAGGTCTGAACGCCAGATATCTGTGCACTTTCTCTGCAAGAGGAGATCTTGCCTGCAGAGAGTACTCTTATCACTGACACTCAGGAGAGATCTAGACTTCCAGGTTGGCTGACAGAGGCTAACAGAATCACAGGAGGAACAAACTCCAACCAGAGACAACTATAACAACTAACTCCAGAGATTACCAGATGGCCAAAGGCAAACATAAGACTCTTACTAACAGAAACCAAGACAACTCACCATCATCAGAACCCAGCACTCCCACCTCAGTCAGTCCTGAATACCCCAAGCACACCCGAAAAGCAAGACTCTGATTTAAAATGATATCTCATGATGCTGGTAGAGGACATCAAGAAGGGCTTTAATAACTCACTTAAAGAAATACAGGAGAACATTGCTAGAGCAGGTAGAAATCCTTAAAGAATTACAGGAAAAACACAAGCAAACAGGTGATGGAATTTAACAAATTCATCCAAAACCTAAAAAGGGAAATAGAAACAATAAAGAAAGCCCATAGAGAGACAATTCTGGAAATAGAAACCCTAAGAAAGTAATCTGGAACCATAGATGCAAGCATCAGCAACAGAATACAAGAGATGAAAGAGAGAATCTCAGGTGCAGAAGATTCCATACAGATCATAGACACAACAATCAAAGAAAATGCAAAATGCAAAAAGATCCTAACTCAAAACATCCAGGAATCAAGGACACAATGAGAAGACAAAACCTACGGATAATAGGAGTAGAGGAGAATGAAGATTTTCAACTTAAAGGGCCAGCAAATGTCTTCAACAAAATTATAGAAGAAAACTTCCAAACCTAAAGAAAGAGATGCCTGGCCATCAGTGGAAAGAGAGGCCCATTGGTTGTGCAGACTTTATATGCCTCAGTACAGGGGAACACCAGGGCCAAGAAGTGGGAGTGGGTGGGTAGGGGAGTGAGGGGGAGGGTATGGGGGACTTTTGGGATAGCATTGAAAATGTAAATGATGGAAATACCTATTAAAAAATTAAAAAAAAAAAAGAAAGAGATTCCCATAAACATACAAGAAGACTACAGAACTCCAAATAGACTGGACCAGAAAAGAAATTTCTCCGGACACATAAGAATCAGAACAACAAATGCACTAGATAAAGATAGAATATTAAAAGCAGTGAGGGAAAAAGGTCAAGTAACATATAAAGGCAGGCCTATTAGAATTATACCAGATTTCTCACCAGAGACTATGAAAGCCAGAAAATCCTGGACAGATGTTATGCAGACCCTACAGAACACAGGCTACAATACCCAGCAAAACTCTCAATTACCATAGATGGAGAAACCAAAGTATTCCATGATAAATCCAAATTCATGCAATATTTTTCCATGAATCCAGTCGTTCAAAAGATAATAAAGGGAAAACACCAAAACAAGGATGGAAACTACACCCTAGAAGGAGCAAGAAAATAATCCTTCAACAAACCTAAAAGAAGACAGCCACAAGAACAGAATCCCAACTTTAACAAAAAAAAAAAAAAAAAAACCAGGAAGCAACAATTACTTTTCTTTAATTTCTCTTAATATCAATGGACTCAATTCCCCAATAAAAAGACATAGACTAATAGACTGGCTACACAAACAGGATCCAACATTTTGCCGCTTACAGGAAACCCATCTCAGGGAAAAAGACAGACACTACCTCAGAGTGAAAGGCTGGAAAACAATTTTTCAAGCAAATGGCCCGAAGAAACAAGCTGGAGTAGCCATTCTAATATCGGATAAAATCGACTTCCAACCCAAAGTTATCAAAAAGGACAAGGAGGGGTACTTCATACTCATCAAAGGTAAAATCTTCCAAGAGGAACTCTCAATTCTGAATATCCATGCTCCAAATGCAAGGGTAGCCACATTCATTAAGAAACTTTAGTAAAGCTCAAAGCACACATTGCACCTCACACAATAATAGTGGGAGACTTCAGCACCCCACTCTCACCAATGGACAGATCCTGGAAACATAAATTAGAAAGAGACACATGGACACTAACAGAAGTTATGAAACATATGAATTTAATAGATATCTGCAGAACATTTTATCCTAAAACAAAAGGATATATCTTCTCAGCGCCACATGGCACCTCCTCCAGAATTGACCATAAAATTGGTAACAAAACAGAAACAAAAATATTGAAATAATCCCATGTGTCTTATCAGATCACAATGGACTAAGGCTGATCTTCAATAACAACATAAATAATAAAAAGCCAACATTCACGTGTAAACTGAAATACATTCTACTCAATGATTCCTTGGTCAAGGGTGAAATAAAAAAAGAAATTAAAGACTTTTTAGAGTTAAATAAAAATGAAGCCACAACCTACCCAAACTTATGAAACACAATGAAGGCAGTCCTAAGAGGAAAACTTATAGCCCTGAGTGTCTCCAAAAAGAAAGTAGAAAGAGCTTACACTAGCCGCCTAACAGCACACCTAGAAGCTCTAGAATTAAAGGAAGCAAATTCACCCAAGAGGAGTAGACAACAGGAAATACTCAATCTCAGGGCTGAAATCAACCAAGTGGAAACAAAAAGAACTATTCAAAGAATCAATCAAACCAGGAGCTGGTTCTTTGAGAAAATCAACAAGATAGATAAACCCTTAGCCAGACTAACTAGAGGGCACAGGAACCGTATCCTAATTAACAAAATCAGAATGAAAAGGGAGACATAACAAAAGATCTTGAGGAAATCCAAAGCATCATTAGATCCTACTACAAAAGACTATGCTCAACAAAGCTAGAAAAACTGGATGAAATGGACAACTTCCTAGACAGATAACAGGTACCAAAGTTAAATCAGAATCAGATTAGTGACCTAAACAGTCCTATATCCCCTAAAGAAATAGAAGCATTCAAATAATAGTCTCCCAGCCAAAAAAAAAGCCCAGGGTTTAGTACAGAGTTCTATCAGTCCCTCAAAGAAGACCTAATTCCAACTCTTCTCAAACTATTCCACAAAATTGAAACATAAGGATTCTCTACCCAATTCATTCTATGAAGCTACAATTACTCTGATAACTAAACCATACAAAGATCCAACAAAGAAAGAGAACTTCAGAACAATTTCCCTTATGAATATCGATGCAAAAATACTCAATAAAATCCTTGCAAACTGAATCCAAGAACACATCAAAGTGATCATCCATCATGACCAAGTAGGCTTCATCCCAGGGATGCAGGGATGGTTTAATATACGGAAATCCATAAACGTAATCCACTATTTAAACAAACTCAAAGACAAAAATCACATGATCATCTCATTAGATGCAGAGAAAGCATTTGACAAAATCCAACACCCGTTCATGATAAAAGACATGGAAAGATCAGGAATTCAAGGCCCATACCTAAACATAATAAAAGCAATGTACAGCAAGCTGGTAGCCAACATCAAAGTAAATGGAGAGAAACTAGAAGCAATCTCACTAAAAAGAGGGACTAGAAAAGGCTGGCCAATTTCTCCCTACCTATAATATAGTACTTGAAATTCTAGCCAGAGCAATTCAACAACAAAAGGACATCAAGGGGATATAAATTGGATAGGAAGAAGCCAAAATATCACTATTTGCAGATGATATGATAGTATATATAAGTGACCCCAAAAATGCCAACAGAGAACTTCTATACCTGATAAACAGCTTCAGTGCAGTAGCTGGATATAAAATTAACTCAAACAAATCAATGGCTTTTCTCTACAAAAAATATAAACAGACTGAGAAAGAAATTAGGGAAACAACACTCTTCACAATAGTCACAAATTATATAAAATACCTTGTTATGACTCTAACTAAGAAAGTTAAAGAACTGTATGATAAGAACTTCAAGTCTGAATAAAGAAATCAAAGAAGTTCTCAGAAGATGGAAAGATCTCCCATGCTGAGGGATTGGCAGGATTAATATAGTCAAAATGGCTATCCTGCCAAAAGCAATCTACAGATTCAATGCAATTCCCATCAAAATTCCAACTCAATTCTTCACTGAGTTAGAAAGGGCAATTTGCAAATTCATCTGGAATAATAAAAAACCTAGGATAGCAAAAACTATTCTCAACAATTAAAGAACCTCTGGTGGATCACCATGCCTGACCTAAAGCTGTACTACAGAGCAATTGTGATAAAAACTGCATCGTACTGGTACAGTGACAGACAGGTAGATCAATGGAATAGAACTGAAGACCCAGAAATGAACCCACACACCTATGATCACTTGATCTTTGACAAGGGAGCTAAAACCATCCAGTGGAAAAAAGACAGCATTTTCAACACGTTGCTGGCACAACTGGTGGTTATCATGTAGAAGAATGCAAATTGATCCATTCTTATCTCCTTGTACAAAGCTCAAGTCTAAGTGGATCAAAGACTTCCACATAAAACCAGAGACAGTGAAGTTAATAGAGGAGAAAGTAGGGAAAAGCCTCGACAATATGGGCACACGAGAAAAATTCTTAAACAGAACAGCAATGGCAGTTGTTATAAGATCAAGAATTGAGAAATGGGACCTCATAAAATTGCTAAGCTTCTGTAAGGCAAAAGAGACACAATTTGCAAAGCACAAGAAAATCATGAAGAGGTAAGACCAATGGTTGGATACTTCATTCCTCCTTAGAATGGGGAACAAAATACCCATGAAAGAAGTTACAGAGACAAGGTTTGGTGCTAAGATGAAAGGATGGACTATCCAGAAACTACCCCACCCTGGGAATCCATCCCATAATAAGCCACCAACCCAGACACTATTGCATATGCCAGCAAGATTTTGTTGAAGGGACCCTGGTATAGCTGTCTCCTATGAGGCTATGCCAGTGCCTGGCAAATACAGAAGTGATGTTCACAATCATCTCTAAGATGGAACACAGGGCCTCCAAAGGAGAAGCTGGAGAAAGCACTCAAGGAGCTGAAGGGGACTGCAACCCTATAGGTGGAACAACAATATGGATTAACCAGTACCCCCAGAGCTCCTGTCTCTAGCTGCATATGTAGCAGAAGATGGCCTAATCGTCCATCATTGGGAAGAGAGGCCCCAGTACAGGGGAATGCCTGGGCCAAGAGGTGGGAGTGGGTGGGTAGGGAAGCAGGGTAGGGGGAGGATATAGGGAACTTTTGGGATAGCATTTGAACTGTATATAATGAAAATATCTAATTAAAAGAAAAAGAAGAAGAAGGAGGAGGAGGAGGAGGAGGAGGAGGAGGAGGAGGAGGAGGAGGAGGAGGAGGAGGAGGAGGAGGAGGAGGAGGAGGAGGAGGAGAAGGAGAAGGAGAAGGAGAAGGAGAAGGAGAAGGAGAAGGAGAAGGAGAAGGAGAAGGAGAAGGAGAAGGAGAAGGAGAAGGAGAAGGAGAAGGAGAAGGAGAAGGAGAAGGAGAAGGAGAAGGAGAAGGAGAAGGAGAAGGAGAAGGAGAAGGAGAAGGAAGGAGAAGGAGAAGGAGAAGAAGAAGAAGAAGAAGAAGAAGAAGAAGAAGAAGAAGAAGAAGAAGAAGAAGAAGAAGAAGAAGAAGAAGAAGAAGAAGAGTTTGTCTCCCTGAGAAAAACCCCCACCTTGTTGTCAGGTGACCTCACAGGAGAGGCTGAAGCTGAGAAAATGTGCAAGACGGACCATGTCAGTCTCATGCATGCTCTCTATTTGGCAGTTCAGTCTCTCTGAGACTCTTTGAGTGTCCTTCTCCAAGTCTTTGTTTTCACAGAACCTGGAAAGCTTTAGCAGATGCTCCTAAGACTGGATCCATGTCCGCAGTAACACTAGCACAGACCTAAAATCCCAGGAGTTGGGCAGCTAAATCAGCAGGATTGTGAGTTTGAAATACCTCATTTCAGAAAGAAAGAAAACAGGGGAGAGAAAGAAAGAGGGGAAAAGGGAAAACAATATCAAGGAAAAGAAGTAGCATGGTCATTGTACCTAAAAGCCTGGTTTTGGCATTCTGTATCAAATACGTTAGACAAACTTTGTACCTCTCTGTGCCTCAGTTTACATGTATGTAAAATGTCTGGTACAGCTAATCTATGCAACCCTTTTTGAGCATATAAAAGATAAGGTACATGGAAAGGAGTACAAGTATATCTTTTTGCCTTGGTATTTGGGGGGGGGGGAGCAAATTGACTTTTTTTTTTTACTTCAAAGATAAAACTCTGAGATTTAAAATATTTTAAAAATTTTCAGTCTCCCTTATTTTTTTAATTAGGTATTTTCTTCATTTACATTTCCAATGTTATCCCAAAAGTTCCCCATGCACTCACCTCCTACCCCCCATCCACCCACTCCCACATTTTGGCCCTGGCGTTCCCCTGTACTGAGGCATAAAATGTTTGTAAGACCAATGGGCCTCTCTTTCCACTGATGACTGACTAGGCCATCTTCTGATACATATGCAGCTAGAGACACAAGCTCTGGGGGTACTGGTTAGTTCATATTGTTGTTCCACCTATAGGGTTGCAGATCCCTTTAGCTCCTTGGCTACTTTCTCTAGCTCCTCCATTGGGGGCCCTGTGATCCATCAAATAGCTGACTGTGAGCATCCACTTCTGTGTTTGCTAGGCCCCAGCATAGCCTCACAAGAGATAGCTATATCTGGGTCCTTTCAGCAAAATCTTCCTAGTGTATACAATGGTGTCAGCGTTTGGAGGCTGATTATGGGATGGATCCCTGGGTATGGCAGTCTCTAGATGGTCCATGCTTTCATCTCAGCTCCAACCTTTGTCTCAGTAACTCCTTCCATGGGTGTTTTGTTTTCGATTCTAAGAGGGGGCAAAGTGTCCACACTTGGGTCTTCGTTCTTCTTGAGTTTCATGTGTTTTACAAATTATATCTTGTACCTTGGGTATTGTAAGTTTCTGGGCTAATATCCACTTATCAGTGAGTACATATCATGTGAGTTCTTTTGTTATTGCGTTACCTCACTCAAGATGATGCCTTCCAGGTCCATCCATTTGCCTAGGAATTTCATAAATTCATTCTTTTTAATAGCTGAGTAGTACTCCATTGTGTAAATGTATCACATTTTCTGTATCCATTCCTCTGTTGAGGGGCATCTGGGTTCTTTCCAGCTTCTGGCTATTATAAATAAGGCTGCTATGAACATAGTGGAGCATGTGTCCTTCTTACCGGTTGGAACATCTTCTAGATATATGCCCAGGAGAGGTTTGTGGGATCCTCCAGTAGTACTATGTCCAATTTTCTGAGGAATCACCAGACTGATTTCCAGACTGGTTGTAGAATCTTGCAATCCCACCAACAATGGAGGAGTGTTCCTCTTTCTCCACATCCATGCCAGCATTTGCTGTCACCTGAATTTTTGATCTTAGCCATTCTGACTGGTGTGAGGTAGAATCTCGGGGTTGTTTTGATTTGCATTTCCCTGATGATTAAGGATGCTGAACATTTTTTCAGGTGTTTCTCAGCCACTTGATATTCCTCAGGTGAGAATACTTTGTTTGGCTCTGAGCCCCATTTTTAATGGGGTTATTTGAATTTTGGAGGTCCACCTTCTTGAGTTCTTTATATATATTGGATATTAGTCCCCTATCTGATATAGGATATGTAAAGATCTTTTCCCAATCTGTTGGTGGCCTTTTGTCTTATTGACAGTGTCTTTTGCCTTACAGAATCTTTGCAATTTTATGAGGTCCTGTTTGTCAATTCTCCATCTTACAGCACAAGCCATTGCTGTTCTATTAAGGAATTTCTCCCCTGTGCCCATATCTTCGAGACTTTTCCCCACTTTCTCTTCTATAAGTGTCAGTGTCTCTGGTTTTATGTGGAGTTCCTTGATCCACTTAGATTTGACCTTAGTACAAGGAGATAGGAATGGATCAATTCACATTCTTCTTCATGATAACTGCCCGTTGTGCCAGAACCATTTATAAAAATGCTGTCTTTTTTCCACTGGATGGTTTTAGCTCCCTTGTCAAAGATCAAGTGACCATAGGTGTGTGGGTTCATTTCTGGGTCTTCAATTCTATTTCATTGGTCTACTTCACTGTCGCTATATGAGTACCATGCAGTTTTTATCACAATTGCTCTGTAGTACAGCTGTAGGTCAGGCATTTAGGTCCACCAGAGGTATTTTTATCCTTGAGAAGAGTTTTTGCTATCATTGGTTTTTTGTTATTCCAGATGAATTTGCAGATTGCCCTTTCTAATTCGTTGAAGAATTGAGATGGAATTTTGATGGGGATTGCATTGAATCTGTAGATTGCTTTTGGCAAGATAGCCATTTTTACTATATTGATCCTACCAATCCATTAGCATGTGAGATCTTTCCATTATCCAAGATCTTCTTTAATTTCTCTCTTCAGAAACTTGAAGTTCTTATTATACAGATCTTTTACTTCCTTAGTTAGAGTTACGCCAAGGTATTTTATATTATTTGTGACTATTGAGAAGGGCGTTGTTTGCCTAATTTCTTTCTCAGGTTTTTTTATCCTTTGTGTAGAGAAAGGCCATTGACTTGTTTGAGTTAATTTTATATCCAGCTATTTCAATGAAGCTGTTTATCAGGTTTAGGAGTTCTCTGGTGGAATTTTTAGGGTCACTTATATATACTATCATCTGCAATAAGTGATATTTTGACTTCTTCCTTTCCAATTTGTATCCCCTTGATCTCCTTTTGTTGTCGAATTGCACTGGCTAGGACTACAAGTACAGTGTTGAATAGGTAGGGAGAAAATGGGCAGCCTTGTCAAGTCTCTCATTTTAGTGGGATTGCTCCCAGCTTTTCACCATTTACTTTGATGTTGGCTACTGGTTTGCTGTAGATTGCTTTTATCATGTTTGGGTATGGGCCTTGAATTCCTGATCTTTCCATGACTTTTATCATGAATGGGTGTTGGATTTGTCAAATGCTTTCTCAGCATCTAACTGAGATGGTCATGTGGTTTTTGTCTTTGAGTTTGTTTATATACTGGATTACGTTGATGGATTTCTGTATATTAAACCATCCCTGCATTACTTGAATGAAACCTACTTGGTCAGGATGGATGATTGTTTTGATGTGTTCTTGGATTCGGTTAGCAAGAACTTTATTGAGTATTTTTGTATCGATATTCATAAGGGAAATTGGTCTGAATTTCTCTATCTTTGTTGGGTCTTTCTGTGGTTTAGGTATCAGAGCAATTGTGGCTTCATAGAATGAATTGGGTAGAGTACCTTCTGCTTCTATTTTGTTGAATAGTTTGTGAAGAACTGGAATTAGATCTTCTTTGAAGGTCTGATAGAACTCTGCACTAAACCCATCTGGTCCTGGACTCTTTTGGTTGGGAAACTATTAATGTCTGCTTCTATTTCTTTAGGGGATATGGGACTGTTTAGATCACTAACCTGATCTTGATTTAACTTTGGTACCTAGTATCTGTCTAGAAATTTGTACATTTTCTAGCTTTTCCAGTTTTGTGGACTATAGCCTTTTGTAGAAGGATCTGATGGTGTTTTGGATTTCTTCAGGATCTGTTGTTATGTCTCCCTTTTCATTTCTGATTTTGTTAATTAGGATGATTTCCCTGTGCCCTCTAGTGAGTCTGGCTAAGGGTTTATCTATCTTGTTGTTTTTCTCAAAGAACCAGCTCCTTGATTTGGTTGATTCGTTGAATAGTTCTTCTTGTTTCCACTTGGTTGATTTCACCGCTGAGTTTGATTATTTTCTGCCATCTACTCCTCTTGGGTGAATTTGCTTCCTTTTGTTGTAGAGCTTTTAGGTGTGTTGTCAAGCTGCTAATGTGTGCTCTCTCTAGTTTCTTTTTGAAGGCACTCAGAGCTATGAGTTTTCCTGTTAGAAATACTTTCATTTTGTCCTTAAGTTAGGGTATGTTGTGGCTTCAGTTTTATTAAACTCTAAAAATTCTTTAATTTTTTTCTTTATTCCTTCTTGACCCAGTTATCATTGAGAAGAGTGTTGTTCAGTTTCCACGTGAATGTTGGCTTTCTATTATTTATGTTGTTATTGAAGATCAGCCTTAGTGCATGGTGATCTGATAATATGCATGGGACAATTTCAATATTTTTGTATCTGTTGAGGCCTGTTTTGTGACCAGTTATATGGTCAATTTTGGAAAAGGTACCATGTGGTGCTGAGAAGAAGGTATATCCTTTTGTTTTAGGATAAAATGTTCTGTAGATATCTGTTAAATCCATTTGTTTCATAACTTCTGTTAGTTTCACTGTGTCCCTGTTTAGTTTCTCTCTTCCATCTCTTGTATTCTGTTGCTGTTGCTGTTGCTCATATCTATGGTTCTAGATTTCTTTCCAAGGGTTTCTATCTCCAGTGTTGCCTCACTTTGGGTTTTCTTTATTTTGTCTACTTCCCTTTTTAGGTCTTGTATGGTTTTGTTCATTTCCATCACCTGTTTGGATGCATTTTCCTGTTTTTCTTTAAGGACTTCTACCTGTTTGGCTGTGTTTTGCTGTTTTTCTTTAAGGACTTCTAACTCTTTAGCAGTGTTCTCCTGTATTTCTTTAAGTGAGTTATGAAAGTCCTTCTTGATGTCCTCTACCATCATTATGAGATATGCTTTTAAATCCGGGTCTAGCTTTTCAGGTGCGTTGGGGTGTCCAGGCCTGGCTGAGGTGGGAATGCTGGGTTCTGATTATGGTGAGTGGTCTTGGTTTCTGTTAGTAAGATTCTTACATTTGCCTTTTGCCATCTGGTAATCTCTGGAGTTAGTTGTTATAGTTGTCTCTGGTTTGAGCTTGTTCCTTTTGTGAGTCTCTTAGCCTCTATCAGCCAACCTGGGAGACTAGCTCTCTCCTGAGTTTCAGTGGTTAGAGCACTCTCTGCAGGCAAGATCTCCTCCTGCAAGGAAGGTGCACAGATATCTGGCTTTCGGACCTGCCTCCCGGCAGAAGATGAAGGCCTGAAACAGGGCCTGTCCCAGAAGTTGTTAGCTTCTGTAGTCCACACTCTCACCTGTGCAGACTAGTCTAGGCAGGATCCGGGAACCAAGGTGGCTCCCCCAGGTGCTACAGCAAAGTCCTTCCAGGCGGGACAGACACCTCTCCTCTGGCAGGGAAGGTGCCCGGATCTTGCCTTGTATTTTTTAATATGATACACATGTGCTTGTCATGTTTTCCCATGCAGTGTCTTCTTTTTATACTTTATCTTTTATCCTTTTTGACAAACATCAAGACCCCTCCCAGTTATTTATTAGCATTTCTAAAGAGCTTTCTTTTACCAGCTTCTCAAATCAGCCCTAAGAATTAGCTTACCTCAGTTTTTTGAGACCATAGGGTTTTTTTTATGTACATCTACTAGTGTACTAGTGTATGTTATGTTATAATTAATAACGTAATAATGAATGAATGCGTAAGGATGGACAGATGTGTGGATGTATGAACACACACATGATTGAGCATGCATAATGTTATTATATTATTCAAATGCTGATTTCTGGGCCCCCATATCTGGAATCCTTACTTTGAGAATCTCCTATTTCAATGTTGTATAAACATTGTTCCCAATTATTCCCTGATTAGTCAAAAGTATAAAAATAAAAAGGTGATCAGCTGATGATTGAGCAGGAGAGGAAATAGGGCTCAACCTCTTCCTAGCATGGCAGGGGGAGGGGGATAGGAAGTGGAGATCAGGCCCAAAGGTTAGGGACCAGAAGGCATCAAAAGAAAACAACTAGAGCAGAAAAAAATGTTTAAATGCAAATATCACAGGAAGGTGGCCAGATTACCTTACAGGATTAACATAGATTAATACTGCTCAACTGTTGTGCTTTAAAGCTGTTAAATAGATAAAACAGTCCAGTTTTAATTACTCAGTTAAGAGAAAACTACAACATTTATAAAATAGCCTCTGTAAATGGATTTTTGTCCGGGATTGGTTCTAATACTTTTTCTTAATTTGGCTCCCAAAATTACATGGAAATCTTCATGTAGAGACATTGAGGGTCTCTGTTCCCCATTGGTTTTTGATTAATAATAAAGACCCAAAGGCCAATGGCTAGACAGGGGGAAAGTGGCAGGACTTTTAGGATTCTTGGGCAAGAGGGAGAAGGAACAGAATCACCATGACACGAAAGCATGGAGATCAGATTCAAAAGCTGCAGGAGAGAAACCATGCAACAATATGGGTGCAAAGGGAACGTGGCCCGATGGGAGGCTGCCCAGAAGGAAACAGGGCAGCAAAGATAAAATACAGATTTAGAAAGTGTTGACTCAGGAATACCAGAGGGGAGTGTGTGCAAACAGCGGGGAGGTTTCAAAGTGCCCAACCTTTGAGCTAATCAAGGCATATCAAAATATAAGAGCTGCATGTGTGTTTCTTTCATTTGTGAATCCAGAGAACTCTGGCAGGAAGCAGGAAGTGTGCTCACCACCAGGAGCCCAGTGCAGTTTAACTATTCACCACTACAGATTTTAATAAACTTTATTAATTATTAATATGACCTGGCAAGCCCCCCAATAGCCAAGGCAGAGTCCTATAGATTATTTAATTAGCTCCTGCACAATTACTGGGGGATTATCCCTAATCTATATTTCTATTTGCTAGACTGGTTTTTTTGGTTTTTGTTTGTTTGTTTTGTTGGTTGGTTTTGGTTTTTCGAGACAGGGTTTCTCTGTTTAGCCCTGGCTGTCCTGGAACTCACTCTGTAGACCAGGTTGGGCTCAAACTCAGAAATCTGCCTGCCTCTGCCTCCCAAGTGCTGGGATTAAAGGTGTGCGCCACCACGCCTGCCTCTGCTAGACTGTTAATTCCCAACTGTGCTCCCCAAACACTTGTTTGAACCTCGCCTAGGTTACTTCTGCTCCAGCAGTCTGTCTTGGGGGGCAGAGAATAGGGCATTTCAGTAGGGCACGTGCTTCCAGTCCATCACATCTAACATAGACCTCCTGTTGTCTTTGTCTTCTTCCTCCTTCACTCTCCTACCTCTCCTTCTGTCATGGGTCCTACCTGCAACCCCCAGCCCCATAACTGAAACTCTACCTACCTCTAATCTCCCCAGTAATTGGCTGTAGACACCTTTATTTAACCAATAGTTTTAAATTGGGGAGCAAAGTTTACATAGCATCACTTGGTGTATATGAAGATCTGCTCATAGGGACCAGTACTTAGCATTTGAGTACATAGCAGCACACGACTGACCCCCAACAAGAAACTAACATGAGCGGCAGCTACATGGATGGACTTTCTGATGGAGACAGGAGAAAGTAGATCTAGAGCCCAGCTACCTTCCATCTACCTCTAGCATAGTGAAGAAAATCTCTCTTTTTCAGAACTCTATTCGCTGGCCCCTCCTTTCTTTCCCCTTTCTAGCCAATAGTCCTCTGGGTCAGAAGAATGTAGGATGTACTGCTTAAAGATGCTGAGCATTTGATCTGACAGGCAGGTTCCCATGGCAACAGTCTCTACAAAGCATGATGACAGGTCTACTTCTCTTCAAGCCTTGACTTCCTACCTAGTCATAGCTGGTGGGAGACAGAAAAGAGACACTCAGTGGTGTTCTGTAGGATAATTTGTGCTATGCCCCATTGTCTCCGCATTGTATGCTTTTAGAAGCTGTAAAGTCTGATTTTCTGGAAACATTTTGGTTTTTTGTTTGTTTTCTTTCCTGTTTGCTTTTTATATTTGTGATGGGAGGAGATGGTGGAAAAATAAACAGAGCAAATCCAATTCATTTTGCAAATGCTCCGTAAATCAGTCTCCAGCTCCTACTTCACAGGCAGGTTTGAGCAATAGTGAGAGGAAGCCCTGTTTGCTGCTCAGGTGCTTGTGTAAAGAAAGACTGTGGCACAGTATCCCAGATGTTACTGTGTCCTTGACTGGAGAACTGGGCCCCTGAGGACTTGTCCTGAGAGCTTGGTGGTTTGAGTCTGTTGTTTACTCTGTCTTTACCACAGGAAATCTGTCTTTACCACAGAATAGCTGTAGAAAACCGTTATTATAATAACCCGAAGTCTGGTGATACATTCTGGGAACCTGGAGAATTTTCTTTTTCTCTGTGAACCCTGGTTTGGTTTGGTTTGGTTTGTTTGGACTTTATTCATGAGTGGACAATGGGTGACATATGGCTTTCGATTACATATATTGCAAATCTAATTTTTCTTAGTTGGCACATCTTATTACAGTATTTTTCCAATATTCTATTTAATTGAGAGTATCTAGTTGGGTAACTTGAAAGGAGGCAAGAATGATATAAGTATTCTTGGTATGTTGAAGAATTTCAACAGTGATATTTTCCCACTAAATTTCTACTGCCCACACCAGGTTATATCCCCATATATAATGGAGCCATTTTTTTCCTTTAGATTTGTCTGTGTTTGTGCACATATGTGTATGCAACTGTGTGTGTAAAGGTGCATGTGTTTAGACATGCATGAGGAGGCCAGAGGATAATCTTGGAGTGCTTGGGGGCAGGGGGAGAAGAAGAGGGGAGAGAGGGAAAGCCTTTCTGACTGTCTTGGAGCTTGCTAAGTAGGCTAGGCTAGCCGATCAGTAAGCAGCAAGAAGCACAACACTGCCTCTGCCTCCTCTGGGCTGGGAGTACAAGAGTATGAAATGATACCTAGTTTAAAAATCAACCAAAAACATAGTTCTGAGAATCCAACTCATATTTGCAAGGCAATCAGTTTAGAAATTACCTCCTCATCCCTTTTTTAAAATTTATTTTATCTAAAACTATAGCCTCTTTTTATTCCTATTATCTCTTCTCCTCAGCCATCCTAACTTCCCATCTTGTGCAATAGTTAAAACTGTGAGCTGTTTGGCCTGGAGTGACAGGAGAGGTGGGAGGTGTTGTTGTTAAGTAATATTTAATGATTCAGGTTTTTTGCAGGTTTCCTTCCCAACTTTGACCATTTATGTTCCAAATGAAAGACACACACACACACACACACACACACACACACACACACACACACACAGCCTTTGTATTTTAATATACCTCATGTAGCACAATAGCTGGGTAGTTGCCTAGCCTCCACGCTGTTAGAATCTACCTCCTATCCATAACCCTATTATTACTTACTAGGTTTCATCTGGCTATTCTTAACTCCAATTAGTCAGCCCTCTGGGCTACATTCTCTTGGCCCAGAGCCCAGGGTCCTCTTCTTGCTTCTCTTTCTCCCATGGTGGCTCTGTCTCTCTCCCCTTCTGCTCACTCTTCTCTAAGGCATGGTTTTCATATATATTTTATGTATTTTTGGCTCCCTCCTCCTCCTCCTCCTTTTCCTCCACCTTGCTAGTGGCCCCAAGCCCAGGAGACCTAAACCCTGTCTATGTTTCATATCCCCAGCTATTGGCGGCTGGCATCTTTATTTATGAAGCAGAATTAACTGGGGGCAGGGTGCCTCAGTGTCTTACTCACAGACTTTCTCATGCAAGCAGTTTTGAGGAACCCACATTAACACTAGAATACAAGAAGCATTAGGCCAAACCCACTACAAACTGGGAGAAAGATGCCAGAGTAGGCAGGATATCATCCTCCAATCCAGCTTTTACTGTGAACCTAACTTGAGAAGGAGCCACCACCACAAGGTTTTCCAAGGCACAAAGAATCCCTGTTTTGCAGCTCCTGGCATGGCCTTTATCACACTGTGGCAGTCTGAGGCCAGGCACTAGCCACAGTTCTCATCTCACTGTGGTCGGGCCCTGACTAGAAGGAAAACAGACTATAGATTAGTCTACACATCTATGCTGTCTGACACTTGCAGTTTTTTTCTGCGGATTCATGCTACAGTGCCACCTCCCTGGGTCACTGGCAGGAGTAAAGCATTTCAGAACAGTGCATGGCTGATAAGCATTGCTCTTTCCAGTGTGGCTTAAAACTTATACACTTTTGGATGAAAGTGTTTGGGGAAATACTGGCCAACCCAAATCCTCACAGCTCCACAAATATATGAAAGTATTAAACTTTTCATCTGTAGGTTCTCTTCAGTCATTTTTACTATAGGGAAAAAAAATTCCTTGCCTACTAAGAGAAATGCCAAAACTATATCTCCTGGACCTTTCCTTTTATTTTTCTGTTTGCTTTGCTGGACATCCAGCCCACGATCCCCTACATACTAGACAACATTCTGTGCTGAGCTGTGTCCCACCCTTCACCCTTTACACGGAAAGAGAGCGTGTTATATTACATTTGGAAGGCTTGTGGACATTTATTAAAGTAGAAGAACAGAAAGTGACATTTGCTAGGGTGGGAGCAGCTGCACACAAAGAGGAGCTTTAATCCCAGGGCAGGACCAGGACCTCTCATTTGCATGCGCTGTCCGTACACACTCTGGATGGTAAGGAAGAGGAGACAGTCTTCTCAGTCTTATATATTTTGGCAAGTTTCAGTGACATCCTAAAAGAAATTCTCAAGAACTATGACAACTTGGTGTACATTTCCCCATTACAAATAAATATCCATGGTAGTATATACTAAGTGTTCACACCTAGTATTCCTTTTCTTAAACACAAACCCTTACGTTGCAGAATATTCAGCTCCACGGGACCTGGATGCAGTCCTGCTGAGGTGGTACAGCTTATGTAGCTCCAGCGTTTTACATTCCAGAATTGCTAGGTTCTAGTCACTGGTCTGATCAAAGGCCTTTCCTTTGCTGATTCCCTTCTGCTTATCTTTTGGGGATAGAAAAGCACACAGTGATGCTTTGGGGATCGCTTGACCACTGAGTAAGAACTGACCACCATCCTCTCTCTGAGCTTGTTGTCTACATAATTTTATACTCATTTGGTACCTCCCATCTCCTACCTAAGGTTCTTAAGTTATATTTTTTTATTAAAATTTCTTGTTAGTAGATGAGAGGTTTTGATTTAGAAAAAAAAATAACAAAAAGAGGGAGGACTATATATGCTTGAGATGACTTCAACCTGCTTCTTACAGGTTTCTTGATCTTAAAGAATTCACTGGGTGGTGGTGGCACATGCCTTTAATCCCAGCACCGGGGAGGCAGAGGCAGGAGGATTTCTGAGTTCGAGGCCAGTCTACAAAGTGAGTTCCAGGACAGCCAGGGATATTCAGAGAAACCCTGTCTAAAAATAAATAAATAAATAAATAAATAAATAAATAAATAGAATAAAATAAAATAAAATAAAATTTATCTAATTTTGGGCTGGAGAGATAGCTTAGCAGTTAAGAGCACCAACTTTTTCTGAAGGTTGTGAGTTCAAATCCCAGCAACCACATGCTGGCTCACAACCATCTGTAGTGAGATCTGATGCCCTCTTATGGGATGTCTGAAGACAGCTACAGTGTACTTACATATAATAAATAAATAAATATAAAAAAAAACCCTCTCCAAACAATGTGCTGAGCCTTCCACACTCAGTGCTCGTGGAGTGGGTTTCAGGAAGCTCCAGGGACCCTGGCTGCACCTGTTTTTGTCTCGAGTGATGTACGCTCACCAACTTTCTTTCACCTTGTTGGATCCCTATTCTCTCTAAACTCTTTCTCAGACCTGCTATTCTGATTACCCTCAAAATTAGGGTGGAGTTTCTGAGATGTCATTGCAGCCTGTGTCCAGCAGGAAGCAGTGGCATTTAGTGACCTTCCAGGTTCAGATTTATATGAGGCAGAACTAAGAAAACCAAGCAGAAGTCCATGCAACCTCCCAGCTTAATATGGTGGGTATTACATTTCCCTGGCCTTATTCCCTAATTCCAGCTCATACCTGATGTGCATTATGATGATACAGCTCTTGCTGTTAATACTGACTACTACAGTATCAACATGTTATCAGTATCAACCAGTATTAACAATGATATGTAAGGTTTTTTCCTTTCCTTTTCTCTTCTCTTCTCTTCTCTTCTCTTTTCTTCTCTTCTCTTCTCTTCTCTTCTCTTCTCTTCTTTCTCTTCTCGTCTCTTCTCTTCTCTTCTCTTCTCTTCCTCTTCCTCTTCCTCTTCCTCTTCCTCTTCTTCTCTTCTCTTCTCTTCTCTTCTCTTCCCTTCCCTTCCCTTCCCTTCCCTTCCCTTCCCTTCCCTTCTCTTCTCTTTTTTTTCTTTTCTTTCCTTTTTTGAGTCAAGATCTTGCTATGTAGGCCTGGCTAGCTTCAACCTTTCTATGTAAACCAGGCTGGACTCACAGGAATCCCACTATCTCCATTTTCTATCACAATGAATCCCCCTACCTCTATATTTCTAAGCACTGGGTTAATGTCATTCATCACCAAGTCTGGATAATATGTACCATTTAAAGACTTTGTCCCCAATCAAGACATTCATCTTCTGACACAGCCAGCTTTTGCTGATCAGTGGAATAAAGCCAGCAGGAGAGAAATGTCACTGTCTTTTTGCACCCATTACCTGAGGCTGCCCTAATAGGTACAGCATGACTCATGGATCTCATGTCCAGGCAGTCTTTGGGCCCATTTCTTCCTCCCATGATAAGTGACTATAAAATCTACTGCTTAGTTGTTCTTTAACCCCAAGCCGTTGTGGGAGCAAGACATCTATTGCAGGGTGGAAGACTTTCCTGATAAAGCCTTTTTGCCTAAACTACAATGAAGTAGTAAATTCAGGGACAAGAACCTGGGTTCCCAGTTTCTGCTAAGTGGTTGTGTGATCTTAGCTTCTTCTGACACTTCCTTATCTGGACAATTGACTTCTACAATGTTAGGCTTTAAACATTTATGTCCTTTTATCCTTCATTTCTTGCCACTGCCATACATATTATGTAAACCACAAGGTCTTGAAGGGTCCCAGATGTAAAACTTATCATCACCACTTGTCAGAAGCTATAGTGAAATGTTGTTAATCCTGTTCAGATTGTCAAGGAAGATGAATGAACAACAGCATGTTCATTGCATTCACCTTTGAATTTATACATATCTTGTAATCTCATACTTTCTGCTGTCCAGGAGTTTTGCGTTAGTGGGGATTCCAGTGCAGAATTGCAATACTATGAATGCAATGCCAGGGGCCAGAGGTGAGCTCAGTGGGAAATGGTCCATAATTAGGCAAAGACAAGAAAGCATGGACAGATAGCAGCAAGGTATAAGCAGTGTAAGCAGACAGAAATACATGTTGTCAACATAACTCTTGAACTTTTACAAAGAAAACCAAAGAACAATCTGGCCCTCTGATACAAAAAATGATGTGTTCAAAGTTCTGGCACTGGCAATTGCATTGTGAAATTGACTCATCTAGTTACTTTATTGCTCTGGGCCTGTTACGCACCGATACAGCAGGAGTGTAGACAAGATTCTGGCAGATGGCCACAACTCTAACTTCTATGATTCTGTACTTGAATTGCTCATAAGAAACCAAGATGAAGTTTCAGGGTGGTTAGCAGTCCTGAGAGCATCAGCTAAATCTTACTGGGCATGAAGGAGATGGACAACATCTGGCAGGGCACAGCTTGTCAGAGTAAGTACAAGTAAGGCTTGAAACATTTCTCCAGAGATGAAAACCATCAGGATTAGAATCCAGAAAGCCCAATTGTATGGATTGGACAGACAGATGCTCTGAGACAGAGGATTCAGAATGTGTTGACAAACTCTTTTATGTAAGATGTCTGAGAGCTAAGGCCCTGCCACTACATATGTTCAATGGAATGGGACAACCTACACACATTCAACATTCATGGGACTAATCCTTTAAGTCTGAATATGTCTTAAAATCTAGTTTCTTTGGTCCCACTGAGATGTAATACAGTTTGAATCAGCCTGTTGCAGAAAAACAAAACAAAACAAAGCAAACAAATAAAAAAGTAAAGCCTTCATCCCCAGAGTGCAGCAGTGTACAATGGTGAGGGTTAAGCACACTTAATGTTTTCATCCCACATCTTAATAGCCCAGTGTCCCCTAACTAAGACAAAGGGGACTGATTCCATCATGTGTCCCTCAGACTAGAAATGATTCTTGCCTTTAGAGACCGGACCCTTTCTATCTTAAGAAACAGTTTGTGTCCTTTTCCCAAATGAATTCCTTCTCATTCCTGCAGAGAATCAGCAGAGAGGTCAAGATGAGAGCTGGGTCAGAAACAAGGCTATTAATTTTTTTTACAAAGCAGTGCTATATGGTCTATAGTCTTCATGTGTGAAGCTCTTTAGCAGCAGGTGGCAAGAGGCATGAGGAGATTTGAACTGACAGTTTCATGGTCTGTAATTAATTCCACGTGACATCACAGGTCTAGAAGGTGTTTATTGATGGGATATAAGCAAAAGTTCAACTTAAGTTCTGCATTCTTCAGGGGCATAATGTGAAGCATACATATAAGGATCATACTAAGAGTAAAACTCCCTAATTCTAAGATATCAAGAGACAAAGGCAAGATGTGGAATAACGGAGTTTAAGATGCCACTATCCCCACTAGAATTGTCACATACAAAGAGGTTTGTTCCTCTCTCCTCCATGGCCTCTGAGCCACATTTGAAGCTCTGGCAAGCTGTGGCATCTGTTCAGACACTGCCATTTAAGGGAAATCTTTGTATCTTTTGATGATTTATGCACCAGAGGGGATTAATGACTTGTTGGGTGGAGTGTCTCAACCCACATTAAACTGTTGCCAAGATAACTGTTGCATCAGCTTGCACTGAGATGGGATGGGCAGCTGCAGAGGAGGAAGTAACAGCACAGCCTTCCTGGAGTCAGGAACCTGCTTGTGGAAATGGAAGAAAAGATTCCCTCTCTGGATAAAGCCTGCATTTGAAAAACCTATGATTCTTTGATATGTAACAGATACAGCTCCAGATACAAGGTTACCACCTTGTATATTAGAACACACAGCTGCTGTTATGGGGAAGCTGTGATTGTCTGGACTACAGAGTTGCAGACCTAGAGGGGGGTCTGTTGCTGGTGGTGAAGGCTGGTGTGGTCTCAGATAACCAGATTGAGGCTTCTACCCAGACAGTCTAGATTCTTGTCATTAGCAGAGAAAGAATTTGGAAAGGAGGCAAAACAAGGTTTTGGGAAGAAGGTTTATAGGACCTACAAGAGAACCATATTGCTGTAGTATGTCATAGCTCAGCTTGTGAAGGTGGGAGATTATTGGGATTGTTCCTTGGATGGAATTGATTATCTTTTAGTCTGTCCTTATAAGGTTTTCTGATGTGTCCTGGCATCAAATGCATGGTGAGAACAGTAATTTTGCAAGTTGAGTGATCTACAGATGATAGCATAATGAAGCCAAGGTCATTTCCATTGGCCATGTGGGTTTCAGATGCTGTCAATGGCTTTTCATTGTGTGAATGGTCCCACAATGACATAACACTGTTCTACAGTTGCATCGACTTTTTGTGTCTGCCTCTTTTGTCCCTTATGTTTCAAGCCTACCTAAGACTAAACTGAAAAAATGATGGTCTCCCTCCCACAGAAATATGAATGGTAGTACATAGGGAACAGCTGGGAATGCAAATGCTGACTGATGAAAACTTCAGTGATGGAGAGATATTGAAATGTCACAATCCTGGAGGTAAATCCTCTCAGGCTACCTTTAGACCTCTTAAAAGATTTATTTCAGACCTCAGTGTGTGTCAGAGACCATCCTGTAAGAAATCGAGCCCTTCACAATCTCCCTGACAGGCCAAATGGCCTAGAGCTAGGAGTTGGTTATCACTCCCTCCTCCCTGTTCCCTTCCTGGCACCTGAGGCTGTAAAAGCTGAATTATAGTCCCCTCTTCCCTATCTCTTCCTGACTCCCATGCCATCCAAGGACATGAGTTAACCCTGAGCCCGGCCTGACACCCCAAGGCTGTCAAGGAGGATCTATGTTCCAAAGATAATATGCAGAGTGCCCGCCGCCTGGAGCCTGACTTCCGCCCTCATGTCAGCAGATGCCCACCTCTTTGTTCTTTGTTAATTCCCCCTCAACCCCTCCTCTATTCCCCTCGTTGTATGCTTTAAAACAAGGCACCTCAGCATAATAAAGGGAGACCATGATAGGCGCCCTTCTTGGTCTCTGCTTCTCCTTCTCTTCCTCCCATTTTCTTCCAGGTTTGTGGTCCCCCTCGCACCCACGAATAACTGAATCCCGCGGGACGGGATAAGTGTGTGATTGTGATTGCTAGGTAAATAGTTTGGACATATGAAAACACCCAGAGAGCTTATAACATTCCAAAAGCTAAGAATGCCACAGGTAACACCTGAGGCTTATAGCAGAGATTTCCCCACTATGCTAGGATCCACCTACCTGAGATTTCTACCAATGTAATTGAAAAGTACCTTGATTTATTATTTTCTTTGTTCTGTTACTATTTTTTAGAAAACTTCATGAAATTGCTGTCATGCTGGGCCATGGAGTTTGTGTCCCCAGACCATGGTCGCTCATCTTTGGCTCCAGAATAAACTATCTGTTATCCCATTTGAAAAGAAAGTTGTGTTTCTTGCATTGACAGAGACATGATTCTTGACCCACATCCCATCCAGGAATTTTTTAAATAAATGCCACTCCGAAGAAGAAGAAGAAGAAGAAGAAGAAGAAGAAGAAGAAGAAGAAGGAGGAGGAGGAGGAGGAGGAGGAGGAGGAGGAGGAGGAGGAGGAGGAGGAGGAGGAGGAGGAGGAGGAGGAAGGGAAGGAAGGAAGGAAGGAAGGAGGGAAGGAAGGAAGGAAGGAAGGAAGGAAGGAAGGAAGGAAGGAAGGAAGAAAATGCTTCCATTAAGAGTGCTAAAATGTGACATTTACAGAAAGGCACAAAGAGGGAAAACAAAGAAAATTATGTCTGTGTCATACTCGCAGCCAGCTGCCAGGCTGTCATAGTCATCAGTGGGCTCCACAGAGCTTTGGAGGATTTCTGCTTTGGCCGTTCTAAATGAGACACATCTTGTAGGCTATAAACTTGAGTTTCCTGGTAGACAGTGGTGGGTGATGCAGCTCAGCTCACTGAAGGCAGTCACAGTGCTCTGAGGATCCCCCTGCCTTTGCTATGGACTCTTAACTTCTATCATCTCTCAGGGATTTTTATACAAAGTTCAAAGCTGGTTGGCACTTCTGAGAAGTCCACATGGCCCATTATGTGATACGTTCTGAAAGAGTTCCCTCTAACACTGGGCTTCTCAACTCAACTGTGTGTTATAGTCTTGTGTGAGTTCTTAAACCCTGGACACTGTGGCTGCACTTCAGACCCATTTACTGATGCAGTCTTGTATGTATGTATGTTTGTATGTTTGTATGTATGTATGTATGTATGTATGTATGCATGCAGACGTACAGTCTTGTGTGTGTATATATATATATATATATGTGTGTGTGTGTGTGTGTGTGTGTGTGTGTTTGTTTGTATGTATGTATTATATGTACAGTCTTGTATGTATGTATGTTTGTATGTGTCTATGTATGTATGTATGTATGCATGCATATGTTCAGGCTTAGTTTGTAAGCAAACATGAACCACAGTTCCCGAAAAGAAGTTGTACCCTCCACTAAACCTTCTCCCAAGGCTGACTGACTGACTAGAACCTACTGACTATGGGGAGCCAGGCATATTACAGGTATTATTCACTCACTGTCTGACCAAACATCCTGTGTCATGAACCCTTTGGGATACAGTAGGTAGCAGACCACCAGCTTTCATCAAAAGCTAATAATGCCGTCATGTGGTGCCTGAGACCCATAACAGAGGCTTTTCCACTTTTGAAAGATCCTGACAGAATGTAAAAGGACACAGAAGCTTTGAAATTGGCAAGATAGATGTCAGTGTTAGCAGAACTAGCTTCACTGATTTAGAAAAATAGAGGTGCACAATGCTCTGGCCACTCCTCGATCCTGTGTGTCTGCCAATGTTCTGACCAGGTGTGTGCCCATTGCTGCACCTTCATTAGACTCTTTCCTTGTACCCCTCCCATACCCTTTTCTTGAGAATAGACATTGTTTAGATCTGGAAATCCCCTACTCTCCCCCTTCTTCTTTCCCCACTGAGGGCCTATAAAAACTGGGAACTCTTTCCCCTCGAGGTCTACTCCTCTACCCCTGCGTGGGATATGAGTCGTCCCCAGAGCTCTGGCTTTCCCCGAATAAAGCCTCAGGTGGTTTGCAACAAGCTCAGTCTATCGTGAGTTCTTGGGTGTCCGCTATTGTCCTGAGGCCTGAGCGAGGGGCTCCTCTCAGAATCTTTCACTTTGATATATTATCTGCCTACCTGATATTTCCATCAATGTATTTGAAAAGTGCTGAGGTATCCTTTTTAAAAACTTTCTGTAAATATATGTTTCTATATTTTGTTATTAATTCTGTACTGGCAGAGAGATAAACTCCAACAAATTAGGGTATTGTCATTTCTATGGCCAGTCACTGACCTTATATTTGATTTGTAAATACATGTCCTTCCACACCTATTCAGATACTTGAAAGTCAGACAATCTAGTTATATAAGACACAGTATCACTGCTGATTGGCTGTAATAAATATCTGAAAACCAATAGTTGGGCAGGTAGTTGTGGCAGAAAGAGAGAGAGTCAGAGAGAGAGAAAGAGAGATGCTGAGATAAGAAAAGAGAAGTAAGAGATTCAGGGAGTGGACATGGAGGGCAACAGATGGACCAGAGAGGAGCAGAGAAAATGTATAGAGCTAACTACTGGCAGGTCATGAGCAAGAGAGTCAGGTTAAGTTATATGAGAGAGCTTGGAGACTGCCCAAGTAAAAGACCTAAACTTCAAATTATAACCGAAGCGGTATCATTATTTATACCTCTGGCAGGTCCAAGAATGTCTTGCTATAAAAAAGTTTCTTGATTTATTACTTTTTTGGGCTGTTATTATTAAAATATCATGAAACTTTTACCACAATAGAATATGGAGTTTAGGTGTCATGGTTTGTTTTCAGTTTGCTGTGATTAAAACACTGACCACAAGCACCTCCAGGGGGGAAAGGTAATTTGGCTTACAAGTTAGCATTGATTTTCAAGGGAATCCAACGCAGGAGTCTGGAGGCACCAGCTGAATCCAGGGCCCACAAAAGAATGAGGGTTACTGATTTGATTCCTGTCTCTGCTCAAACATCTTCCTTATATGATGCAGGATCCCCTTCCCAGAGATGCCAACCACTCACACTGGGCTGGATTCTTCTCTGTCAATTAGCAATCAATAAAATGACCTATGTAGGTCACTATGGTTGAGACAATTTCTTAATTGAGGTTCCCTTCTCATATGCATGTCAAGGTGACAACCAAAAGCAAGTGTCACTCTAGAGTACCCTGAATCTGTGTCCTTGTCAATCATCACCCTGGAGTAACCTGAATTTTTGTCCCCAGTGAAACATACCACACTGGAGTAACCTTTACCTATGTCCTCAGTCAAATATCACCTTGGGAGAACCTGAATCTGTGTCCCCAATCATTCATATCTAGATGACTCTAGAATAAACCATTTCTTGTCTACTTTAATGTGAGAACTGTGGCTTTTCATTTTGTCAGAAACATCCTTGCTGATTTCAATATGTAGCCAAGTTTGGGAGTCAGTACTAAAAGAGCCCCTGGTATTGTGAGGTATCCACCAGAAAAGATCACTCAGACATGAGTTCAAGCCAATAGGAAGTCTTTATTAGCTGGCCAGCAACTACACTGGGTGTTTGGGACCTGAACCTTCCTCAGGGTGGGCTTTTAAGCACAAAAACCACATCCTGGGTTGACACGCCTCAGTCATTAAGAACGGTTAGCCAGAAGCAGAACTACAGAAACCGAAAAGTAAAGTTAGTACATTTATGGACTTTCACAGCAATATCGACTTTGATGGATTGGGTTTTGTTCTCATTTTGGCAGGTGTTTCTGCCTGTGTGCTGGTTTCCAAGGCTCAAATGCACAATTTTCATCAGTTGTACTAAGGTTTGGGGATATGATACACTGAAAATATGGTGTGGAGACTTAGACCGAAGGTCTATGCTCCATATGTAACTAGAGAGAGGTCAATTTACCTGAAGTGAAGAAAAGGGATGAAATAAATTGTAACCTTGATAGAACACAAACATGTAAGGTAATGTGTTTCTCAGAGTCCCTACCTCTGCTTTAAGAACATCACAAACACATCTCAGAATGAAGATCTTAAATAACCAACTGATCTGTTATGGATCAGCTAGCTACTTTCAGTTTCCCTAGTAACACCATTTTTTTAAGAAAGAAAAGCATCCCAATTGCCCTCCTTGGAATTTAAAATGCTATCCAAAAGGGAGGTGAGTGAAAATATCAGTTTTATTGGGGTTAATTAAGGAATAATTGCTTCTGAGTAAAAAAGATTAGGTTCTGTGTTCTACCTCTGATTCTGTGTCCCCAAGTAGACATGGCACTCTAAGTTTTCATCAACAGTACATCCTGGTGTCTCCTCCCTTAAGAGTTAATACAGCTGCCCCTATCAATCTCCTGATTGAGAGACCCAGGAAAGCTGATATTCCTGAAGACACCTTAATGAGACAGGAGAAATAGTTATTCCCTTAAAATCATACACTTCTGTGGGTCCTCCCTTGAGGCACTTACTTGAAAGATCTTCACTGGTAAGCCTGCCTGCTGTTCTGAATTCTAACTCAAAAGGCAAATTTTCTTTCCCTTCCTTTGTACCTCTTCTAGGGATACCACCCCAAATCTTCATCAGGTTTTCCCTATATACTCTCTACTCTTTCTTTGCTGGACAAACCTGTTTTCTTGGAGTCTAACTCAAAAGACATGAACTGCTACATCTTCTTCTTCTCTATCTCCCTCCTCTGGCAGCTGTCTAGTCTGAGAGCCACAAGGCTCCATGGTTTCTCTCCCAAGCTCTTGTACAACGGTCCTCCAGCTTTCTTCTGAGTCTTTTTATAAATGCTTTTATCAACAAGATAGCCAGGCAGTGGTGGTGCACGCCTTTCATCCCAGCACTTGGGAGGCAGAGGCAGGAGGATTTCTCAATTTGAGGCCAGCTTGGTCTAAAGAGTGAGTTCCATGACAGCCAGAGCTACACAGAGAAACCTAAACAGAGAGAAACAACAACAACAACAAACAAGATAAAGAATCCACAAAGAGAGCTTTGGTTCTCTGGTAACAAATTTTGGTGAAGCAAAGACTAGGCATCTGACAACCAAAACACACCCCAAATCAGCTGATAGTGGAAATAAATTTACACAGGGGCCCAGGACAGATCTTTTTTGTTTGCTTGGTTGGTTAGATGGGTGGGTGGGTAGGTGGTTGTTTTGGTGGGTGGATGGTTGGTTGGTTGGGTGGGTGGGTGGGTGAGTGGGTAGGTGGTTGGTTGGGTGGATGGATGGGTGAGTGGTTGGTTGATTGGTTGGTTTGCTATTGCTGTTTCGGATATTTTTCTTTTTTCTTTTCTTTTTTACCTGTATTTTCTGATAAGTTATTTCTTCACCAGTAAAACGAGCCAATCCAAACCAGATTAGAATATATTAAATGCAGGTTTATTGTGAAGCTGCTCTCAGGTGGGCAAGTTTGCTAGCCCCAAAGAAAGAGGCCAGGGAAGTCACCATGGAAAGGGAATGGGAAGAATGAAAAGAGTGAGAGGGGAGGGAGGGAGGGAGGGAGGGGGAGAGAGAGAGAGAGAGGGAGAGAGAGAGAGAGAGAGAGAGAGAGAGAGAGAGAGAGAGAGAGAGAGAGAGCAAAATGCCTGGATTGTTTAAAGAAGAGCCTGGTGGTGGTGGCTAGCAAATTCAGGATTGCTCAGGATTGGAGACAGGGTAGGAACTGAGGGATGCTGGAAGAACCTGGTGGCCAGTTCTGCTTTGTTACGTAAAATATGCACCTAAATCCCTTAGCCCCAGCCAAAAGAAACTTTTTCCCATGTAGGACAGTAGTCTTGAACAGATGAAAGAATATTACAAATTCACAAATATGAGGCTGGTAGTTTTTCACAAAATGTTGGAAAGCAGACATGGACTCTCCCTTTAGCTATTTGGATTTGATGCCTGGGTGTGTTAGCTGAGGGCTGGGAGCATATGACCCTCCCTGTGTTTTCCAACATTAAATGAAAGGAACCGAGCTGTCCCTAGGTAGAGTATGGGGGTTTCACAGGTAGCAGGAACTGATGTCTGATTTGCAAATTAAGGTCATACACAATGAACAGCTGTGCTTGTTTGACTAAAGATAAGGAAGTGCCACTATAATGAACTCTCCTTAACCAGAAGGACAGCAGACAGGATGGGTAAGAGGTGGCACCAGTGGAAGGTTCCTGATGTCTGATGGGAGGCAGTATACCAGCAAATTGGCACTCTTTGAGGAGCAAATGTTCTTAAGAGACCCTAGAATTGTCTAGTGAAGAAAATCATGGGAAAACAGCAGTAGGTCGTCCTGTCAATCCTTGCTGAGTGGGGTTCTATAGATTTGCAGGATTGTATAGGACTACTTTTGAATACTGTATCTCAATTTGGGATTTACTTAACTTATCAGCATGTGTATGTGTGTGTGCTTGTGTGTGCAAACCTGTGAAGCACAGTGCATGGGTGGGGGCCATCTTTCAATAGACAGTTTTCCACTTCCACCTTGAGTCCTTGGAATCAAATCGAGTTTGTCAGGTGTTTCTACCAGCTGAGCTACCTTGCTGATCCTTATATCTAATGTTTGTTTCAGTGCAGTATTAGAAAAGAAAATTAAAGTGAAATAGAATGGTAAAATAAAATTTTAAAATTCTCTGAAATTCCATTACCAAAGAAAATCATTGTTAAATTTCATCCAAATATGTTTTCTAAAACTTTAGTTTTACACACACATACATAAACACACATATATTATACACAATCCATATAGCTTTATATTTCCACAGACTTGAAACCTGATGTACTGGGTACTGTTTTGAACTGATTGATTTTCAGTCAACCATTCATTCTAAACTTGCACTGTGTCAACAACACTGTCCCACAACACTTTCAATGCACGAAGTCCACACTCACTGTCCATGCCAGCACAGGCAGATTTTGGTGAGGACTCAGCCTTGCAGAAAGCTACCTTATTGCTCTGTCCTCAATGATGGTGAGAGAACAGGCTCTCTGCTGTCTCTTCTTACAGGGTCTAATAGCATCATGAATCCTGCCCTAGAACCTCATTGCACCCTGATGAATTCCCAACTCTCCCATCTGTAAACACCACTACACTAGAAAGTAATACTCCAGTCTATGAATTTTCCAGCACTCCGGCATTCACAGGCATTCAGCTTGTGTATGTCTTGGTTTAAGAACACTGTATTAATCCCAGCACTCCGGAGGTAGAGGCAGGTGGATTTCAGAGTTGGAGGCCAGCCTGGTCTACAAAGTGAGTTCCAGGACAGCCAGGGCTACACAGAAAAACTCTGTCTCAAAAAAACAAAACAAAACAAAAAGAACACTGCATATGCTGTGCCATCTTGGGCACGAACTCGGCGGAGGGTCCCAAGTTCCCCAGAAGATTCTCCACTCTGTAGGCACCCTAGCACACCCAGGATCTTGCGATCACTGTCGAGTGGAATGCAACATCTGTTCCAAAAACCCAGAGGGTCTTGTACTAGCAGGAACAGGGCAAAGGAAACCTGCCAGACCAGTGGCCTCCAGCCTTCATCCTCAGCCAGGAGGCAGAGCTGAGACCCAGACCCCTGGGCACCTTCCCCACCAAAAGTCGGTCTTCATGGAGGGCTCTGACCCCAGGACTCAGGAGGTGGATCTGAGCTCCAGACTTCTATGCACCTTCCCTGCAAGAGGAGAGCTTATCTGCAGAGTGCTCTGACCACTGGGACTCAGGTGAGAGGTGGAATCCCAGGAGAGCTGACAGAGGCTAAAGAATCACATTTATACAATGGAGTACTATTCAGCAATTAAAAACAATGAATTATTGAAATTCTTAGGCAAATGGATGGGTCTGGAGGATATCATCCTGAGTGAGGTAACCCAATCAAAAAAGAACACACATGATATGCACTCACTCATAAGTGGATATTAGCCCAGAAACTTAGAATTTGCAAAACACATGAAACTCAAGAAGAAGGAAGACCAAAGTGTGGATACTTTGCTCCTTCTTAGAATGGGGAACAAAATACCCATGGAATGAGTTACAGAGACAAAATTCAGAGCTGAGACAGAAGGAAGGACCATCCAGAGACTGTCCCACCCGGGGGTCCATCACATATACAACCACCAAACCCAGACACTATTGCATATGCCAGCAAGATTTTGCTGACAGGACCCTGATATAGCTCTCCCTTGTGAGGCTCTGCCAGTGCCTGCAAATACAGAAGTGGGTGCTCACAGTCATCTATTGGATGGAACACAGGGCCCCTAATGTAGGAGCTAAAGAAAGTACCTAGTCGGCCATCAATGGGAGGAGAGGCCCTTGGTCTTGTGAAGATCATATGCCCCCAAGTACAGGGGAATGCCAGGGCCAGGGCCAGGAAGCAGGAGTGGGTGGATTGGGGAGCAGGGTTGGGGGAGGGCATAGGGGACTTTGGGGATAGCATTTGAAATGTAAATGAAGAAAATATCTAATAAAAACTAGCACTGTACATGACACGTTTTTGAATTTTGGGCATTTACTTTTGTAACAGCAGTACAACTCCTACCTTGGTAGAGGTCACCTGACAGCATTCTCTCCATAGAAAAAGTACTGCAATATAAAATGAAGCAAAAACAAACAAATAAACAAACCTGTGACACCTGTGAAACTGAATAGGCCACCAAAAGATACTTGTTTCCAGTGTTTAGTAACTATTTGCAGAGCTGAAGCAAGAGGGCAGAATCATGATGCTGAATGCTGCCTGGTCTATATGATTTGAAGAATTCAAACTTTTTGTTGACCTGCATATGCTCATGTATGAGTAAATATGCTGTGAGTATTTTAGAGTTACAATTTTTTTATTTATTTTTTATTTATTTATTTATTTATTTATTTATTTCAAGACAGGTTTTCTCTGTGTAGCTCTGGCTGTACTGGAACTCACGCTGTAGACCAGGCTGGCCTTGAACTCAGAAATCCGCCTGCCTCTGCCTCCCGAGTGCTGGGATTAAAGGCATGCGCCACCACGCCCAGCTTTAGAGTTACAAATTTTAAGGAGTATATGAAACTATATATATTTAGATTGACTGTATTTCTTTCTGTAGGATGTATTTCAAGATCTTGCTGGATAATAGACCACTAATAACTTCTATGTGTGCTCTATGAAAGAATCTGTTACCTTATTTTTACTAATAAAAATATGAGCTGATCTTCCATACCTATCAACCTGGGCTAAATTGAATTTCTTTAAAAAAAAAAGAATTATCTCATATGGTTTCTGGCATATATATGCGCATATATATATATGTATGTATTTTAATATGTGTATAGAGATAGATAGATAGATCTACAGATGGAGAAAGAGAGAAACAGAGAACCTGGCATTCCTTGAACTCATAGAGACCTTCCTGCCTCAACCCCTAGTTGAGTTCTAGTATGAAGCATTGTATCAGGTTTATCTTGTGTCTTCTTGGTGTTTAATTGATAATTATTCATTGGCTGTCAGGTTAAATAAAAACATGAGTAGACAGCTAATAATCTATAGGCTCTCTGTCCTTCCCCAACTAGCTGAAGGTTTTCTAGCTTTTTCTGGATATGATCTTAACAGTTGTTCCTCGATCTCTTCTGTGTGTATTTTCCACCTCAACATTTAACATAGTCAAGCAGTTGTAGGGAAACAGAATCTCTCAAAACAAATTATGACTTGAGCCCAGCTTTTCCTCCACAAATGCAAAGAGGCACTAGCAAAAAGCGTGGTAACCTTCATAAACCAATCAGCAACTGTTTTGTTTTTGGTTTTGCTTTTGTTTTGGTTTTATTCTAGAAAACTATGGAGCACTTTTAAACCATCATTGATGTCCTGTAATGCCAGAAGACATTTAGCACAAGATCAAGTTTCTCACTTTCATAAATGAGTTCACTGAGTTTCCTGAATAACACTGACCACTGGAGCCTCAGGGAGACACATCTGTGCTTCCCAGTCTGTGTAGCGTGAAAAGGAGGTGTTCACCTCGTTAGCAGGGAAAGCCTCTTTCCGTGAGCTTCACAACTGACAAGATAATGAGTCTGCACCCTAGTTCCTCCCATTTTATCACTCAATCATTTCACAGATGAATGCAATTATAAATTAACTCTTCAATAGTATAAAATACACTATGAACTAACCAGTATCCCCAGAGCTCGTGTCTCTAGCTGCATATAAAGCAGAAAATGGCCTAGTTGGCCATCATTGGGAAAAGAGGCCCCTTGGTATTGCAAACTTTATATGTCCCAGTACAGGGGAACGCCAGGGCCAAGAAGTGGAAGAGGGTGGGTAGGGGAGTGGGGGAAGGGTATGGGGGACTTTTGAGATAACGCTTGAAATGTAAATGAAGAAAATACCTAATAAATATATATATAATAAAAAAAAGAATTCATGAACACCATTGGCTAAATAATTTCTGTGATTAAACTGTATTCAAAACATCCCTAAAACAAGGACTAGATTCTTAGTCGAACCTCAGTTCATCTAAATTTCAGGTGGTTTGTTGGTAGGCGTATATAACATAACACTACAACACTGTGCTGAGCAGTTCTGGTCACAAATAACGAAGTCTACAGGGAAAGTGGAGAAAGACTTTGTTTCTTTGGATGACATCGCCCTTTGTAGCCCAGACTAGCCTGAAATTGTCTATCTTTCTCTTTCTCGCTCTGAGTGTCTGGATTATAGGCATATGCCACCAAGCCTGGTGTAAGAAAAAAAAATTGTCTTTTTTAAATATCAAAACACTATCTATGTTATTGATATAGTTAAATCAAGTTCCTAATAATGTGAGTAATATACTTGTCTTAGTCAAGGTTTCTATTCCTGCACAAACATCATGACCAAGAAGCAAATTGGGGAGGAAAGGGTTTATTCAGCTTACAATTCCATACTGCTTTTCATCACCAAAGGAAGTCAGAACTGGAACTCAAGCAGGTCAGAAAGCAAAAGATGATGCAGAGGCCATGGAGGGATGTTCTTTACTGGCTTGCTTCCCCTGGCTTGCTCAGCCTGCTCTCTTATAGAACCAAGATTACCAGCCCAGAGATGGTCCCACCCACAAGGGGCCTTTCCCCCTTGATCACTAATTGAGAAAATGCCTTACAGTTGGATCTCATGGAGGCATTTCCTCAACTGAAGCTCCTTTTTCTGTGATAACTCCAGCTGTGTCAAGTTGACACAAAACTAGCCAGTACAATAGTACTATTATTGAGGATTTGCATTCTCATTTAGTATGAAAAGTCTGCTTGATTTAGGACCCCGAGACAAGGTGCTGAGGTGCATATTTTACATATCAAAACAGACCTGGCCTCCAGGTTCTCCCAGCATCCAGTCCCTACATAGCATACCCTGCCCCCAACCTTGAACTTTCGGCTCTTCCTTATATAATCAAGACATTTTGCTTGCTGACTTTTCCTCCCTCTTTCCCTCTCTCTCCCTCTTTCCCTTTCTCTGTTTCTCACTCTTCTCTCTGTGTGCACCCTTTCTCTCCCTACTCTTCCTCCCCATGGCAACTCCCTTGGCCTTAATCCTTGGGGACAGTGAACTAGCCCAAGAAAATGTTTGCAATAAATCTGCACTTAATATAATCTAATTCATCTTTAAATGTCTCATTTCATCAAGGAGAAGTAACTTATTAGCCTGAAGTTGCAATAAGTCTCATGAAAAACAAAACAAAACAAAACACTTGGACTTGATACAAAATACATATTTCTGTTTGAAAATGCATAGCTTATAATTTTATGCATTCATTAAACATTAAACACTTTTTAAGGAAGTACCTTCCCTTCAAATGATGACAAGATTGTACCTGAAAAGATCTGTACGTACTGGATAGCACTGCTGCAGTCAGTGCCTGCCCATGCTCCCAATTGTCATCCTAAGGTCAATGTCTTCAGTAGACTGATTCCTGGGCTTCAGTTTGACTTTTGTGTTTTTCATGAGCAAAGCTTCTGACAGAGTGCATTTCCACTAACTACTCCATGTTAAATATTCTATAACTTTGTGTGTGTGTGTGTGTGAGAGAGAGAGAGAGAGAGAGAGAGAGAGAGAATTACATTTGATATGGAAAAGAATCAAAAGATGGCAGAGGCAGGCAGATTTCTGAGTTCAAGGCCAGCCTGGTCTACAAAGTGAGTCCCAGGACAGCCAGGGCTATACAGAGAAACCCTGTCTCGAAAAAAACAAAAAACAAAAAACAAAAAACAAAAAAACAAAAACAAAAACAAAAGCAAAAACAAAAACAAAACAAACCAAAAATTAGAAAACGCTTAAGTCTGGCACTAAGAACCAATGAGAAGGATCTGATATGTTCTCTGCTAGCTCCTCATTTTCAAGCAATTGGGGGCACGTCACCTGGCATTTCCTTTTGATAATAATGTTGAGGCCAGTACCGGGTTACCTTAGGCGCAGACTCTGCAGACACCCCCAAGGTCCGCTAGAGGACTCTTGATGCTATCTTAGGACCACCGGTGAGTGGAACACAACTTCTGTTCCAATCCAATCTCACAGGACCTGAGACAACATTAGGGAAGCAAAAAACCCGGCCTGACCAGGGTCATAAGTCCCTTCCTGTCTGTTCCAGCACCGAGTCACCTGGTGCAAAGTCAGCAGACACCCGCAAGATCCCTAGAATACAGCTTCTAAGGCATACCCTGTTTCAGGCTCCAGACATCTGAGCACCTTCTCTGCCAAAAAACAGGTGTCCACACTGCCTGAGAGGGCTTTGCCAGAGCACCTGTGGGAGCCATCTTGGTTCCCGGATCCCTCCAAGACTAGTCTGCACAGGTGAGAGTGTGGACTACAGAAGTTAACAGCGTCTATGATAGGCCAAAGCGACACAGCTTCTTAGACAGGCCTTGTTTCAGGCCTTCATTTTCTGCCAGGAGGCAGGTCCAAACACCAGATATCTGTGTACCTTCCCTGTAAGAGGAGAGCTTGACTGCAGAGAGTGCTCTGACCACTGAAACTCAGAGGAGAGAACTAGTCTCCCAGGCCTGCTGATAGAGGCTAAAAGAATCACAAGAGGAACAAGCTCTAACCAGAGACAACTATAACAACTAACTCCAGAGATTACCAATGGTGAAAGGCAAATCTAAGAATCTTACTAACAGAAACCAAGACCATTCATCATCATCATCAGAACCCAGCACTCCCACCTTGCCCAGTCCTGAGCACCCCAACACACCCAAAAAGCTAGACCGGAATCTAAAAGCATATCTCATGATGATGGTAGAGGACATCAAGAAGGACTTTAATAACTCACTTAAAGAAATACAGGAGAACAGTGCTAATGAATTACAAGTCCGTAAAGAAAAACAGGAAAACACAACCAAACAGGTAGAAGTCCTAAAAGAAAAGCAGGAAAAGACATCCAAACAGGTGATGGAAATGAACAAAACAATATTAGACCTAAAAAGGGAAGTAGACACAATAAAGAAAACCCAAAGAGAGGCAACGCTGGAGATAGAAAACCTAGGAAAGAAATCTGGAACCATAGATTCAAGCAACAGCAACAGAATACAAGAGATGGAAGAGAAAATCTCAGGTGCAGAAGATTCCATAAAGAACATCAGAACAACAATCAAAGAAAATACAAAACTAAAAAGATCCTACCTCGAAAATCCAGGAAATCCAGGACACAATGAGAAGACCAAACCTACTGATAATAAGAGTAGATGAGAATAAAGATTTTCAAGTTAAAGAGCCAGCAAATATCTTCAACAAAATTATAGAAGAAAACTTCCCAAACCTAAAGAATGACATGCACATGAACATACAAGAAGCTTACAGAACTTCAAATAGACTGGACCAGAAAAGAAATTCCTCCTGACACATAATAATCAGAATAACAAATGCACTAAATAAAGAGATAATATTAAAAGCAGTAAGGGAGAAAGGTCAAGTAACATATAAAGGTAGGCCTATCAGAATCACACCAGACTTTTCACCAGAGACTATGAAAGCCAGAACATCCTGGACAGATGTTATACAGACACTAAGAGAACACAAATGCCAGCCCAGGCTACTATACCCAGCCAAACTCTCAATTACCATAGATGGAGAAACCAAAGTATTCCATGACAAAACCAAATTCACACAATATCTTTCCACGAATCCAGCCCTTCAAAGGATAATAACAGAAAAAAAAAAAAAAACAATACAAGAATGGAAATCACGCCCAAGAAAAAGCAAGAAAGTAATCCCTCAACAAACCAAAAAGAAGACAGCCACAAAAACAGAATGCCAACTCTAAAAACAAAAATAATAGGAAACAACAATTACTTTTCCTTAATATCTCTTAACATCAATGGACTCAATTCCCCAATAAAAAAACATAGACTAACAGACTGGCTACACAAACAGAACCCAACATTCTGCTGCTTACAGTAAACCCATCTCAGGGAAAAAGGGAGACACTACTTCAGAGTGAAAGGCGGGAAAACAATTTTCCAAGCAAATGGTCTGAAGAAACAAGCTGGAGTAGCCATTCTAATATTGAATAAAATCGACTTCCAACCCAAAGTTATCAAAAAAGACAAGGAGGGACACTTCATGCTCATCAAAGGTAAAATGCTCCAAGAGGAACTCTCAATTCTGAATGTCTATGCTCCAAATTCAAGGGCAGCCACATTCATTAAAGAAACTGTAGTAAAGCTCAAAGCACACATTGCACCTCACACAATAATAGTGGGAGACTTCAACACACCACTTTCACCAATGGACAGATCATGGAAACAGAAACTAAAAAGGGACACAGTGAAACTAACAGAAGTTTTGAAACAAATGGATCTAACAGATATCTACAGAACATTTTATCCTAAAACAAAAGGATACACCTTCTTCTCAGCACCTCATGGTACCTTCTCCAAAATTGACCACATAATTGGTCACAAAACAAGCCTCAACAGATACAAAAATATTGAAATTGTCCCATGCATCCTATCAGACCACCATAGACTAAGGCTGATCTTCAATAACAACATAAATAATGGAAAGCCAACATTCACGTGGAAACTGAACAACACTCTTCTCAATGATACCTTGCTCAAGGAAGGAAGAAACAAAGAAATTGAAGACTTTTTAGAGTTTAATGAAAATGAAGCCACAACATACCCAAACCTATGGGACACAATGAAAGCATTTCTAAGAAGGAAACTCATACCTCTGAGTGCCTCCAAAAAGAAACTAGAGAGAGCACACATTAGCAGCCTGACAACACATCTAAAAGCTCTAGAAAAAAAGGAAGAAAATTCACCCAAGAGGAGTAGATGGGAGGAAATAATCAAACTCAGGGGCGAAATCAACCAAGTGGAAACAAGAAGAACTATTCAAAGAATTAACTAAACGAGGAGTTGGTTCTTTGAGAAAATCAACAAGATAGATAAACCCTTAGCTAGACTCACTAGAGGGCACAGGGACAGCATCCTAATTAACAAAATCAGAAATGAAAAGGGAGACATAACCACAGATCCTGAAGAAATCCAAAACACCATCAGATCCTTCTACAAAGGGCTATACTCAACAAAACTGGATAACCTGGACGAAATGGACAAATTTCTGGACAGATACCAGGTACCAAAGTTAAATCAGGATCAAGTTGATGATCTGAACAGTACCATATCCCCTAAAGAAATAGAAGCAATCATTAATACTCTCCCAGCCAAAAAGAGCCCAGGACCAGATGGGTTTAGTGCAGAGTTCTATCAGACCTTCAAAGAAGATCTAATTCCAGTTCTGCAAAATCTATTCCACAAAATAGAAGTAGAAGGTACTCTACCCAACTCTTTCTATGAAGCCACAATTACTCTGATACCTAAACCACAAAAGGACCCAACAAAGATAGAGAACTTCAAACCAATTTCCCTTATGAATATAGATGCAGAAATACTCATAAAAATTCTCGCTAACCGAATCCAAGAACACATTAGGCAATCATCCATCCTTAACAAGTAGGTTTTATTCCAGGGATGCAGGGATGGTTTAATATACGGAAATTCATCAATTTAATCCATTACATAAACAAACTCAAAGATGAAACCACATGATCATCTCCTTAGATGCAGAAAAATTATTCGACAAGATCCAACACCCATTCATGATGAAAAATCTTGGAAGGATCAGGAATTCAAGGCCCATACCTAAACATGATAAAAGCAATCTACACCAAGCCAGTAGCCAACATCAAAGTAAATGGTGAATTTTAGGAAGCAATCCCACTAAAATCAGGGACTAGACAAGTCTGCCCACTTTCTCCCTACCTATTCAACATAGTACTTGAAGTCCTAGCCAGAGCAATTAGACAACAAAAGGAGATCAAGGGGATACAAATTGGAGAAGATGAAATCAAAATATCACTTTTTGCAGATGATATGATAGTATATATAAGTGACCCTAAAAATTCCACCAGAGAACTCATAAACCTGATAAACAGCTTCGGTGAAGTAGCTGGATATAAAATAAACTCAAACAAGTCAATGGCCTTTCTCTACACAAAGAATAAACAGGCTGAGAAAGAAATTATGGAAACAACACCCTTCTCAATAGTCACAAATAATATAAAATATCTTGGTGTGACTCTAACTAAGGAAGTGAAAGATCTGTATAATAAGAACTTCAAGTCTCTGAAGAAAGAAATTAAAGAAGATCTCAGAAGATGGAAAGATCTCCCATGCTCATGGATTGGCAGGATCAACATTGTAAAAATGGCTATCTTGCCAAAAGCAATCTACAGATTCAATGCAATCCCCATCAAAATTCCACCTCAATTCTTAAACGAATTAGAAAAAGCAATCTGCAAATTCATCTGGAATAACAAAAAACCTAGGATAGCAAAAAGTCTTCTCAAGGATAAAAGAACCTCTGGGGGAATCACCATGCCTGACCTAAAGCTTTACTACAGAGCAATTGTGATAAAAACTGCATGGTACTGGTGTAGTGACAGACAAGTAGACCAATGGAATAGAACTAAAGACCCAGAAATGAACCCACACACCTATGGTCACTTGATCTTTGACAAGGGAGCTAAAACCATCTACTGGAAAAAAGACAGCATTTTCAACAAATGGTGCTGGCACACCATTTGTTGTTGGTTATCATGTAGAAGAATGCGAATTGATCCATTCCTATCTCCTTGTACTAAGGTCAAATCTAAGTGGATTAAGGAACTCCACATAAAACCAGAGACACTGAAACTTATAGAGGAGAAAGTAGGGAAACGCCTCGAAGAGATGGGCACAGGGAAACATTCCTGAATAGAACAGCAATGGCTTGTGCTGTAAGAATGAGAATCGATAAATGGGACCTCATGAAGTTGCAAAGCTTCTGCAAGGGAAAAGACACCATCAATAAGACAAAAAGACCACAAACAGATTGGGAAAGGATCTTTACCTATCCCAAATCTGATAGGGAACTAATATCCAATATATATAAAGAACTCAAGAAGGTGGACTCCAGAAAATCAAATAACCCCATTAAAAAATGGGGCTCAGAGCTAAACAAAGAATTCTCACCTGGGGAATACCGAATGGCAGAGAAGCACCTGAAAAAATGTTCAACATCCTTAATCATCAGGGAAATGCAAATCAAAACAACCCTGAGATTCCACCTCACAACAGTCAGAATGGCTAAGATCAAAAACTCAAGTGACAGCAGATGCTGGAGAGGATGTGGAGAAAGAAGAACACTCCTCCATTGTTGGTGGGATTGCAAGCTTGTACAATCACTCTGGAAATCAGTCTGGCGGTTCCTCAGAAAATTGGAAACAGTACTACCAGAGGATCCTGCAATACCTCTTTTGGGCATATATCCAGAAGATGTCCCAACAGGTAAGAAGGACACATGCTCCACTACATTCATAGCAGCCTTATTTATAATAGCCAAAAGCTGGAAAGAACCCAGATGCCCCTCAACAGAGGAATGGATACAGAAAATGTGGTACATTTACACAATGGAGTACTACTCAGCTATTAATAAAATGAATTTATGAAATTCCTAGGCAAATGGATGGACCTGGAGGGCATCATCCTGAGTGAGGTAAACCAATCACAAAAGAATTCACATCATATGTACTCACTGATAAGTGGTTATTAGCCCAGAAACTTAGAATACCCAAGATATAAGATACAATTTGCAAAACACATAAAACTCAAGAAGAAGGAAGACCAAAATGTGGACACTTTGCCCCTTCTTAGAATTGGGAACAAAACACCCATGGAAGGAGTTACAAAGACAAAATTTGGAGCTGTGACCAAAGCATGGACCATCTAGAGACTGCCATACTGGGGGATCCATCCCATAATCAGCCTCCAAAGGCTGACACCATTGCATACACTGTCTAGATTTTGCTGAAAAAACCCTGATATAGCTGTCTCTCGTGAGGCTATGCCGGGGCCTAGCAAAAACAGAAGTGGATGCTCACAGTCAGCTATTGGATGGATCACAGGGTCCCCAGTGGAGGAGCTAGAGTTAATATCCAAGGAGCTAAAGGGATCTACAACCCTATAGGTGGAACAATATGCACTAACCAGTACCCCCCAGAGCTCATGTCTCTAGTTGCATATGTATCAGAAGATGACCTAGTTGGTCATCATTGGAAAGAGAGGCCCATTGGACATGCAAACTTTATATGCTCAGTACCGGGGAACGCCAGGGCCAAGAAGTGGGAGTGGGTGGGTAGGGAGTGGGGGCGGGGGGGGTATTGGGGAATTTTGGGATAGCATTGGAAATGTAAATGATGAAAATACCTAATTTTAAAAAAGGAAAAAAATAAAATTCTTTAAAAAGGAAAAAAAATAATAATGTTGAATCCTGTAGGCCCTGGTGTATGTTTTCTGATCTTGAGTTCTTCCATACCTACAGTGTTGGTATCAGGAACTGGCTTTACAGTTGCAGGTTGCTTCTGAATCTGTCGATGACAATGATGTCACCCATAGGCAACAGGGACCCACACATCTGTTGCCATGGCAATCACCATACATTTCCAGAGTCCACTTGGCTCACCTCCTACCTTTGACTATGAGCAGCTACATCACAACCCAAATAAAAGGCAGACCCTCCTGACCTCTGCTAGCTCTTTCCCTCTTCATCTTCATCACCACCTTTTGCCCCCTTGCCCCACAATAAACCTGTATCATATGGAACTGCATTGACCTGGTATGGTCTCTCCAGATGCGAGCTGAGATTCTAACACAACATATAGGACTTTGATATGAAATATTTTGGAAACTATTCTTGTTAAACTAAATGAATCTAGAGAAAATGTCTTAATATCTTTTCCTGTTGCTGTAATAAAACACTCAGACAAGAGCAAATTATGAGAGAGAGGGTTTATTCAGGCTAATAGTTTAGTACAGTCCATCATAGCAGGCAATGTTATAAAATATAACATGGCTGGGGGTGGGAGCCTACCCGGACCATGCCAAGGTGCTCCCTGAGAAATCACACCATGTGACAGACCTGTATATAAGAGGTTTTTTTGTGGGAAGGAGGGGAGGGAGGGTCTGGAGAATGGGTAGAGGTAGAGAGAATGGAGCAGAGCCATGAGGGCAGAAGGGACAGAAAGGGCAAAAGAGAGACTGGCCAGGAACAGGGGGAAGCAGAGAGCTTAGGTGGTGGGGCAGTCTTTTTATACTGCACCCTGGTGGCAGGTAATGACAACAAGTGATGATGTAGTTGTTGCTAGGTCCCTGGGAGGAGCCTAGCAGAACTGCCTGGAAGCCAATAGGTAAATCAATGCAGACAAATATATTTGTGATGGATTAGAAGATCCAGATATAAACTTATGTGCAGCCACTTGTTTTGTTATTGTTTTTTATTTTTACAAAGGTGCCAAAAATACACATTGGAGAAAGTACAGCCTCTTCAATAAATAGTGCTAGAAAAACTAGAAGGCACATCTATAAGGCTGAAGGTAGAACTTCACCCTGCACAAAAATAAACTCCCAATGAATCTATGACCTGAACATGATATCTGAAAGTCTCAACGTGTTAGGTGAAACAGGAGACCACTTCAGTACAAGCAAAGACTTTCTGAACAGACCCTTAGGATGTGTGGCTACAACTGGCAAGCAGCAGATTATATTGAGACAGGCTGACTCCATGACAGGCTTCAAATCGGCAGTTCAGGAGACTAGGCCTAAGAACTGGGCAAGTTCAGGCAGGCCGAGGCAAGTCAGTTACTAGAAAAAACCCTAGGCTTCAGGCAGCTGGTCAAAAACTGCCCTGCCATCAGAAGCTGCCCAGCTTCCTGGCCTGAAGCAAGGACACATCCCCAAGCCACAGTAATGGAATGGAATGTCCCTAGAGATGGAGCAAGATAAAGGTCAAAATCCCCTTAATGAGGTTTAAATAAGTCCTTCAAGCTCACTTGGTTGTCTCTCTACAGGAGACCCCAGCATGCTAGACTTCTGCAGAATAAAACACTCTTTGCATTTACATACTATTTAGGTCTGGTGTATCATTCTTTGTCAAATCATGGACAATATGAAATTAAAACTTTATACAAGCTTATACAAGCTTATAGGGAGTGCAAGTTTATGTGTGTTGAGGGGTGTGTGCAAGCACATGTTTGCATATATGTGGAGGTCAAAGGAAAAGTCTTCTATATCATTTTTTCAGGAGCCGTATTATTTGCTTTATTAAACACTGTCTCTCACTGGCCTGGAGTTGGCCAAGTAGACTATGCAGGTCAGAAAGCTTAGGATCTACTCACCTACTTACCTCTGCCCTGCAAGAGAGGGGATTCCAAAACCATACACACTGTGCATGGATTTTATTTGCAGTGTGGGCTCGAAAGACTGAACTTAGACACTGTGCTTCTAAGGAAACGCTTTACCTACTGAGCGTTTTTCCCACCCCAGGTCCTATACAAAACCATAGATTTTAAAATGAAAATTCCAGTGTCAGATATGGATGGCCTCCCTGTTTTAGTTACTATTCTATTGCTGTCGAGAGACGCCATGACCAGGGAAACTTAAAAGAAAAAGCATTATGTCAGGGTGTGGAAGGGGCATGTCAGCACACAGGCGGACATGGTGCTGGAGAAGCTGAGAGTTTCTTTATTTGGATCTGCAGGCAGCAAGAGGTGGGGTGGTTTACTGGGCCTGGATTTTTGGAAACACTTCCTTCTTGTACAAGGCCATACTTCCCAATCTGTCTAATCCCTTCAAAGAGTTCTACTCACTGGTGACAAAGCATTCAAGCCACCACACCCCTTATGAGCTGTTGGCCCGGGAAGACCAAGGATCTCCAAAGTCACTTGTGGATATGGCCAGAAAACCCTTGGTTAAACTTTTTAAAAGAAGAGGAAGCTTGAAAAACAAATGATTCTGAAATTTTTATAAACAATAATAAGGGGATAGATACACATGTGTATCATAAAATAATTTCTAGGTAAGAAGGATTTTAGTTTATATTTAAAAATAGTAGCAGTGGCAATCCCATCAACAAGATACCAATGACCTACATGTGTTAATCCCACTTTTGCACACATCTGCTTTTTTTTTCCCAGACACACCATCTCATGCAACATATACTGGTTGTGAACTAGTTTAGAAGTTGGCCTTAGACTTCTTGTTCTCATCCCTCTACCTACCAAGTTTTGGGATTATAGGCATGCACTGCCATGCTTAGCTAATGTTTGCATTTTTAATATAATAACATATGTGTATGTCCCTAGTGGGAATATAACATATTGGAAACAAACATATTGGAAACAAACAAACAAACAATAAGACAGTTTAAATATGGTATATGCTCACAATGGAATTTCAATTAGCTGTTTAAAAAAGAGCAAAGTGCAGGTTTTAAAGTATATAGTAGCTTGAAGGGATGGCACTAGGGATAAAGGGGCAGGGTGTAGATGAAGTTGTCAATCTAGACACTGTGTAATCAGTACTCAGAAGGAAGAGATGATAGAGGTGAACAGCAAGGAGTGCCCTCAACTGAGCTGCTAGCACAAGGTGCAGTGGAAGGAAAATGAGCATGAGGGAGAGGAGTAGGAATGAGAGCGGGTGCATCTGCCAGCAGACCCTGGTACAGGAGGAAATTTGTGTATGGGAAATGCAAAGCAATGACTCAGTTGTCTATGGTGAGACATAAAGATTCCCCATAAAGAAAATAGTGAAGCACATTTTAGGAGCAAGTGTTGAAACAGTAAGAAAAGGTCGTCACAGAGGGGGCTGAGATTGCTCGCTATGGAAGAAGTACCAAGAGGATGGTGGTAGCTCTTCGCTTCCTACCAGGATAGTCTGGCAACTAGCTATACAATCCCCAACATACAAGATCCCCACACTGTCAAGTCTCCTCAGCCCCCAAATTTGTGACCAATGATGTTAGATTAAACATTAGTTTGTTTTTTAACAATATGGTAAACATGTTCTGTAAAAAAAAAAAAAAAAAAAAAAAAAGTCTTACGTTAGCATAATTAGGCAAAAGCAAAACAAGGTCTTCCAGAGGCTGAAGATTATTTGCTCTCACTGCGGCTACTGGGAAAGTTACTGAGAGAAGGCTGAGAAAGTTGATGTTTAACCGAAATGTAATTTACGATCCAAGAGTACAAACCACTTTCAGTAGGATATGGCTGACTAATGAATTCATTAGAAAGATTAATGCTCATTATCTTCCATTGTGAGCTATGCTGGTGTGTGCTAACTTGATTGCTTTACTTTGGAACATGCTGAAACAGCCCAAGGTCCGACTAAACAGTGCTCACAAAGTCAAGGGCTTCAGTGTGCTTGAAGTGGGTGACGTTTAGAGAAGCAGGGACGCTCCGGAGCTGGCTACTGTAACTCAGTCCTGAGCCAAGGCTGCCTGAAGCATTCTCTGATCTGCTCAAAGCTACCAGAGTTGTCTTGGGCAGATGTAGAGATAATTGTTGTCACCTTCCAGCACCTGAGTCCCCATCTCCCTTATAGAGGAAAACACATCCCTATACATAGTCCAGGACAGAATAGATATATCCCTACTGTTACCAACCCTCAACTCAGATACTGAAACACTGAGGCATAGTAGATATCCAGGCAGAAATAACCCTTATTCAGGCACTATTTGATAAAGGAGGAATCATGAGCAGATTACTTACAGCAAATCCCTGAGTCTTTTCTAAAAGGGTCCAGTGGATTATTTCTTGTTTAGACATGTCTTTTTCTTTAACTTGAAGTCACATAAAAGTAGCCATGGCTTGATGACACTGCTGTTCCCTCCATGGAGCTGCAAACCCCCTCAGCTCCTTCAGTCCTTTCTCTAACTCCTTCACTGGGGACCCCCAAGCTCAGCTCAATGATTGGCTGTGAGCTTCCTCCTCTGTATTTGTCCAACTCTGGCAGAGCCTCTCAGGTGACAGCAGATGCTGGCGTGGATGTGGAGAAAGAGGAACACTCCTCCATTGTTGGTGGGATTGCAGGCTTGTACAACCACTCTGGAAATCAGTCTGGCGGAAATTGGACATAGTACTACCGGAGGATCCAGCAATACCTCTCCTGGGCATATATCCAGAAGATGCCCCAACTGGTAAGAAGGACACATGCTCCACTATGTTCATAGCAGCCTTATTTATAATAGCCAGAAGCTGGAAAGAACCCAGATGCCCCTCAACAGAGGAATGGATACAGAAAATGTGGTACATCTACACAATGGAGTACTACTCAGCTATTAAAAAGAATGAATTTATGAAATTCCTAGCCAAATGGATGGACCTGGAGGGCATCATCCTGAGTGAGGTAACACATTCACAAAGGAACTCACACAATATGTACTCACTGATAAGTGGATATTAGCCCAAAACCTAGGATACCCAAGATATAAGATACAATTACCTAAACACATGAAACTCAAGAAAAATGAAGACTGAAGTGTCGACACTATGCCCCTCCTTAGAAGTGGGAACAAAACACCCTTGGAAGGAGTTACAGAGACAAAGTTTGGAGCTGAGATGAAAGGATGGACCATGTAGAGACTGCCATATCCAGGGATCCACCCCATAATCAGCATCCAAACGCTGGCACCATTGCATACACTAGCAAGATTTTATCGAAAGGACCCAGATGTAGCTGTCTCTTGTGAGACTATGCCGGGGCCTAGCAAACACAGAAGTGGATGCTCACAGTCAGCAAATGGATGGATCACAGGGCTCCCAATGGAGGAGCTAGAGAAAGTAGCCAAGGAGCTAAAGGGATCTGCAACCCTATAGGTGGAACAACATTATGAACTAACCAGTACCCCGGAGCTCTTGACTCTAGCTGCATATGTATCAAAAGATGGCCTAGTCGGCCATCACTGGAAAGATAGGCCCATTGGACACGCCAACTTTATATGCCCCAGTACAGGGGAACGCCAGGACCAAAAAGGGGGAGTGGTGGGTAGGGGAGTGGGGGTGGGTGGGTATGGCGAACTTTTGGTATAGCATTGGAAATGTAAATGAGCTAAATACCTAATAAAAAATTAAAAAAAAAATGGTTTCTTCCACAAAGACTTTTCCATCTTTACTGGTATAATGTAATCTCAGCCATCTTTTTAACTATAGCACATTGTATGTTTATCCTACAATTTTTATAAAACATAATAATGAAAATTCCTTTATAATCTGTTTAAAGTTTTATTAAAATCTAAATGTTCAGTATACTATAAAAAAAAATCCCCTGTCCACTTTCCCCTCCCCCTGCTAACCAAAGAACCCACTCCTACTTCCTGGCCCTGGCATTCCCCTACACTGGGGCTTAGAGCACTCACAGGACCAATGGTCTCTCCTCCCATTGATGACCAACTAGGCTATCCTCTGCTACTTCTGCAGCTGGAGCCATGAGTCCCACCATGTGTACTCTTTGGTTGGTGGTTTAGTCCCTGGGAGCTCTGGGTGTACTGGTTAGTTCATATTGTTGTTCCTCCTATGAAGCTGCAAAACCCTTCAGCTCCTGGGGGACTTTCTCTAGCTCCTTCATTGGGGACCCTGTGCTCTGTCAAATGGATGGTTGAGAACATCCACTTCTGTATTAGTCAGGGACTGGTAGAGTCTCTCAGGAGACAGCTATATCAGGCTCCTGACTGCAAGCACTTGTTGGCATCCACAATAGTGCCTAGGTTTGGTAATTGTATATGGGATGGATCCCGAGGTGGGGCAGTCTCTTGATGGTCATTCCTTCAGTCTCTGTTCCACACTTTGACTCTGTAACTCCTTCCATGGGTATTTTGTTCCCCCTTCTAAGAGGGATAAAAGTATCCACACTACAGTCTTCTTCTTGAGTTTCATGTGATTTATAACTTGTATCTTGAGTATTCTGAGCTTCTGGGCTAATATCCACTTATCTGTGAGTCCATATCATGTGTGATCTTTTGTGATTAGGTTGCCTCACTCAGGATGATATCCTCCAGATCCATCCATTTGCCTATGAATTTTATGAAGTTATTCTTTTTAATAGTTCAGTAGTATTCCATTGTGTAAATGGACCACATTTTCTGTATCCATTCCTATGTTTAGGGACATCTGGGTACTGTCCAGCTTCTGACTATGCTAAATAAGGCTACAATGAGCACAGTGGAGCATGTGTCCTTATTATATGTTGGAGGATCTTCTAGGTATATGCCCAGGAATGGTATTGCTGGATCTTCCAGTAGAACTATGTCCAATTTTCTGAGGAACTGACAAACTGATTTCCAGAGTGGTTCTACCAGCTTGCAATCCCACCAGCAATAGAGGAGTGTTTCTCTCTCCACATTTTCTCCAGTGTCTACTGTCATCTGAGTTTTTGATCTTAGCAATTCTGACTGGTGTGAGGTGGAATCTCAGGGTTGTTTAGACTTGCATTTCCCTGATGACTAAGGATGTTGCACATTTTTTTAGGTTCTTCTCGGCCATTTGGTACTCCTAAGTTGAGAATACTTTGTTTAGCTCTGTTCCCCATTTTAATAGCGTTATTTGGTTATCTGGATTCCAACTTCTTGAGTTCTCTGTATATGTTTGATATAGCCTTCTATCAGATGTAGGATTGGTAAAGATCTTTTACCAATCTGTTGGTTGCCTTTTTGTCTTATTGACAGTGTCCTTTGCTTTGCAAACTTATGAGATCCTATTTGTTGATTCTTTGCCTTACAGCACAAGCCATTGGTGTTGTTCAGGAATTTTTTCCCTGAGCCCATATGTTCAAGGATCTTCCTTACTTTCTCCTCTATAAGTTACAGAGTATCTGTTTTCTTGTGGAGTTTCTTCATCCAGTTGGATTTGAGCCTTTCTACAAGGAGATAAGAATGGATCAATTTTCATTCTTGTATATTCTAACAGACAGTTGAGCCAGTACCATTTGTTGAAAATATAGTCTTTTTTCCATGGGATGGTTTTAGCTGCTTTGTCAAAGAACAAGTGACCATAGGTGTGTGGGTTCATTTCAGGGTCTTTAATTCTTTTCCATTGATCTATCTGCCTGTCACTGTACCAATATTATAATTGCTCTGTAGTACAGCTTGAGGTCAGGGATGGTGATCCAACCAGAGGTTCTTTTATTTTTGAGAATAGTTTTCACTGTTCTAGGTGTTTTGCTATTCCAGACAAATTTGCACATGGCTCTTTCTAACTCTGTAAAGAATCAAGTTGGAATTTTGATGGGGATTACATTAAATCTGTAGATTGCTTTCAGCAAGATAGCCATTTTTACTGTTAATCCTGTCCATCCATGAGCATGGGAGATCTTTTTATCTTCTGAGCTCTTCTTCAATTTCCTTCTTCAGAGACTTGAAGTTCTTATCATACAGATCTTTCACTTGCTTAATTAAAGTCAAACCAAGGAATTTTATATTATTTGTGACTACTGTGAAGGGTGTTGTTTCCCTAATTTCTTTCTCAGCCTGTTTCTCTTTGTGTAGAGAAAGATCACTGATTTGTTTGAGTTAATTTTATATCCAGCTACTTTGCTGAAGTTGTTTTTCAGGTTTAGGAGTACTCTGGTGGAATTTTTGGGGTCACATAAGTATACTATGTTTAGTTATAAGCCTTGAATTCCGGATCTTTCCATGACTTTTATCATGATCAGGTGTTGGATTTTGTCAAATGCTTTCTCAGCATCTAATGAGATGGTCATGTGTTTTTATTCTTCGAGTTTGTTTATATAGTGGATTACATTGATGGATTTCTCTATATTGAAGCATCCCTGCATCCCTGGGATGAACCCTACTTGATCAGGATGGATGATTGTTTTGATGTGTTCTTGGATTCAATTTGTGAGAATATTTTTTAGTTTCTTTGCACGGATATTCATAAGAGAAATTAGTCTGAAATTTTCTTTCTTTGTTGGGTCTTTGTGTGGTTTAGGTATCAGAGTAATTGTGGATTTATACAATGAACTGGGTAGAATACCTTCTGTTTCTATTTTGTGGAAGAGTATGAAGAGTATTGGTATTAGGTCTTCTTTGAAGGTCTGATAGAACTCTGCACTAAACCCATCTGGTCATGGGTCGTTTTTGGTTAGAAGACAATTAATTACTGTTTCTATTTCTTTAGGAGATTCAGGACTGTTTACATCATTAATCTGATCCTGATTTAACTTTGGCACCTGGTATCTGTCTAGAAAATTGTTCATTTCATCCAGGTTTTCCAGTGGTGTTGAGTATAGGTTTTTGTACTAGGATCTCATGGGGGGAGGGGGGGGAGGAGCAGGTGTGGCAGCAGTCCCAAGAAGGCGCCCGGGACTGCAACTAAGTCTTATGACTTGCACCTGACTTCCTCATACACCTGAAAATAAGCCACAACCATCGTGAGAGATGCGCAGGTGCACCAGGATACTGGCGAATCCATTTTGGTGGAGACATGTCCCTGCTGCCCTAATTAGCTGAAGCTGCGTGCCTGGTGAAGTGACGTGGCCTGCTATGAGTGGATGAGGGCTGAGAGTATATAAGAGTGAGACGGAAGTTTGCTGAATAAACTGCTGTTAGAAGGACTGGTGGTTGTGTCGTTCTTGCTGGTCGAGAGCGGATGCGACGGGGTGGGGGGTTGTTTTTGGTTTTTGGTTTTTTGGCTTTTTTTTTATTTCCTTCATTTCTGTTGTTTTGTCTCCCTTTTCCTTTCTGATTTTGTTAATTAGGATACTGTCTCTGTGCCCTCTACTTAGTCTGGCTAAGGGTTTATCTATCTTGTTGATTTTCTCAAAGAACCAGCTCCTGGTTTGGTTGATTCTTTGTATAGTTCATTTTGTTTCTACTTGGTTGATTACAGCCCTCAGTTTGATTATTTCCTGCCATCTACTCCTCTTAGGTGAATTTGCTTCCTTTTGTTCTTAGCTCTTAGCTTTCAGGTATGCTGTCAAGCTGCTAATGTGTGCTCTCTCCGGTTTCTTTTTGGAGGCACTCGGAGCTATAAGATTTCCTATTAGCACTGCTTCCACTGTGTCCCATAAATTTGGGTATGTTGGCTTCATTTTCATTAAACTCTAAAAAGTCTTTATTTATTTATTTCTTCCTTGACCACGTTGCCATTGAGTACAGTGTTGTTCAGTTTCCACGTGTATGTGGGCTTCCTTCTATTTATGTGGTTAGAAGATCAGCATTAGTCCATGGTGATCTGTTAGGATACATGGGATAATTTCAATATTTCTGTATCTGTTGAAGCCTGTTTTTTGACCTATTCTATGGTTAGTTTTGGAGGAGGTACCATGAGGTGCTGAGAAGAAGGTATATCCTTTTGTTTTAGGATAAAATGTTCTATAGATCCTTAAATCTTTTTGTTTCATAACTTCTGTTAGTTTTGCTGCATCTCTGTTTAGTTTCTGTTTCCAGGATCTGTCTATTGCTGAGAGTGTAGGTTGAAGTCTCCCACTATTATTGTGTGCAGTGCAATGTGTGCTTTGAGCTTTATTAAAGTTTCCTTAATGGATGTGAATGCCCCTGCATTTGAAGTATCGATGTTCATAATTGAAAGATCATCTTGGTAGATTTTACCTTTGATGAGTATTAGATTGAAAGTCCATTTTATTCGATATTAGAGTGGCAACTCCAGATTCTTTCTTCAGACCAGTTGCTTGGAAAATTGTTTTCCAGCCTTTTACTCTGAGGTAGTGCCTGTCTTTGTTACTGAGGTGTGTTTCCTGTATGCAGCAAAATGTTGGGTCCTGTTTACATAGCCAGTCTTTTAGTCTATGTCTTTTTATTGGGCAATTGAATCCATTGATATTAAGGAAAAGTAATTGTTGCTTCCTGTTATTTTTGTTATACTTGGAATTCTGTTCATTTGACTATCTTCTTTTAGGTTTGTTAAAAGATTACTCTCTTGCTTTTTCTAAGATGTAGCTTACCTCCTTGTGCTGGAATTTTCCCATTATTATCCTGGATTTGTGTAAATATTGGGTAAATTTGGTTTTGTCATTGAATACCTTGATTTCTCCATCTATTGTAATTGAGAGGTTTGCTATGTATAGTAGCCTGGGCTGGCATTTGTGGTCTCTTAGAGTCTGTATGACTTCTGCCCAGGATCCTCTGCCTTTCATTGTCTCTGGCAAGACATCTGGTGTAATTCTGATAGGTCTGCCTTTATATGCTACTTGACCCTTTTCCCCTTACTGCTTTTAATACTCTTACCTGGTTTTATGAATTTGGTGTTTTGATTATTATGTGATGGGAGGAATTTCTTTTCTCGTCCAAACTATTTGGAATTCTGTAGGCTTCTTGTATGTTCATGGGCATCTCTTTGTTTAGGTTAGGGAAGTTTTCTTCTACAATTTTGTTGAAGATATTTACTGGCCCTTTAACTTGGGAATATTCATTCTCTTCTATATCTGTTATCCTTAGGTGTGGTCTTCCCATTGTGTCCTGGATTTCCTGGATGTTTTGGGATATGATCTTTTTCCATTTTGCATTTTCTTTGATTCTTGTGTCAATGTTTTCTATTGTATCTTCTGCATCTGAGATTCTTTCTTCTATCTTTTGTATTCTGTTGGTGATGCTTGCATCTATGACTCCTGACTTCTTTCCTAGCTTTTCTATCTCCAAAGTGGTCTCCCTTTGTGATTTCTTTATTGTTTCTGCTTCCCTTTTTAGATCCTGGATGGTTTTGTTCAATTCCTTCACCTGTTTGTTTCTGTTTTCCTGTAATTTTTGAAGGGATTTTTGTGTTTCCTCTATTAGAGCTTCTACCTGTTTACCTGTGCTCTCCTGTAATTCTTTAAGGTTGTTTTTTTTTTATTTCCTCTTTAATATCTTCTACCAGTTTACCTGTGTTCTCCTGTATTTCTTTAAGGGATTTATTTGTGTCCTTCTTAAAATCCTCTATCAGCATCATGTGATATGATTTTGAATCTGAATCTTGCTTTTCCAGTGTGTTGAGGTATCCAGGACTTGATGTGGTTGGAGTACTGGGTTCTGATGATACCAAGTAGCCTTGGTTTCTGTCGGTAAGTTTCTTGCATTTCCCTTTCACTAGCTGGTAATCTCTGGTGTTAAATGTTCTTGCTGTCTCTGTCTGGAGCTTGTTCCTCATGTAGGTCTGTAAGCCTGTGTCAGCACTCTTAAGAGATCAGCTCTCTCCTGGAAAGACCTCTGCACAGAGGGCTACAGAACAGCCTCACCTCCTGAGTGCTGATAGAGGCAGGAATGACCCTGTCCCAGCTGCTCTGCCAATTCTGTGGTCTGTGTGCTCCTGGCTGGTCCTGCCCTAGAGAGTCACCAGAGCCAAAATGGCAATCTCCCCTGAGTCCCGGGGTCAGAGCACTCCCTGGAGACAAGCTCTCCCCTGGCAGGAATGGTGCAGAGAGGAGCTCACTTGCTGGACTTCTTCAGAATAAAACACTCTGTATTTACATGCTATTTGAGTCCAGGGTATCACTCTTTGTTGAATCATGGACCGTAACAGCAGTGTGCTGACACCATAGAGAATCTGACGTCTTTTTTGTCCCCTAGTTCCACTGTCTTCACTTTGTCCTTTCCTTGTTTCTTTTATGGTCTGAGATTGATTGTCTCAGTCAAGTTTCGCTTACTAAATGTTTTTCTCAGAGGAAGTATGTTTATTTGGAAATGCTCATATACACAAGAATTAGGGCTGAAATGGAACCCTTTTATAATGATTACATTTGTCTGGGTTTGTTTGTTTGCTTGCTTGCTTGCTTGCTTTTATTGTTTTGTTTTGTTTTGTTTTAATTTTCAGGTGTTTTGCTCTTTTTTATGTGACTCAATAGCTACCAGGAACTTTGGATTTCTGTGTGACTACAAATCATCAGCACAGGTGTGTAAGCCTCTGATGAGTCTTAACTTTCCAGAGACCCCCCTGAGTGAACAATGCAGAGTAAGGGATTGACACCAAAAAACAGGAATTTTATTGTTCCAGTATGCTGGGGTCACTCTGCACACGAAGGAGAGAGAGAACAACCACTCGCAGCCCAATCAGGGAGTTTTTATACAGTTTGCAGAACAGCAGCCATTAGGCACAAAGTGATTGGCAGAACAGTGTGACTTTTAAACTGATTGGTCTTTAGGGAATAAGGTGGCAAGGACTTCCCTTGTCTGCAGGTGGCCAATGGTCAGTCCATCCTGTGGAAAATGTCTACATGCTCCTCACCTGAAGGTGGATGATGGTCAGTTCCCTTGCCCCTGTGGTCTAAGGAATATAATTGTCATCTCCCTTCCGGAGAGGAGGGGTGTCTAAGTGTTCCATGGCCTTTCTCTCCCAGAAGGGAAGGGTTCTGGTGGAATTTTCCAAAGGTCCTGAACTGACCTCTTCATTCCCCCCTTTTTCTTCTGCAAGCTTCAATCCTGAAGCTATTGCTGGTATTCTGATAGTTCATACTTCTGGTCTTCTGTATCTAGCTCTCTGTATTTCTGCTTCAAGACCATTAGCTGTACTGTACCTATGTATTTATTCCTTAACAAAAGTGACCAAGCAGTTCAAAATGTAGGGGTCAAAAGTCAGAAGTAAAAACAAGATGATTAAGGGGCCTAAGGGGAAGAGATTAGGGTGGTGAACCAAGGAGAATTGTTAAACCAGGATTCAAAACAACCTTGGGCTTGTTCTTTTTCTCTTTTCTGCTTGGCTAGCCCTTCTCTCACCTTGGCCATTGAATTTTTAACTACCCCTGGAATGGTCTCCAGTATGTGCTTCCTGGTGTTTCACACCCTCAGGTAGCATAGAAAAAGTAGTTGGCCCCATAATATTGATGGGCCTGCTGCTGGCTTCTCCCATCTTGGGGGCATACTTATATGTGGGTTTCTTGCAGGACACACCTCAACTTTGGGTGTCCATACCCTAAGCCCCACCCTCCAAGGCCATTTCTGGGACATAGTTTAGATTTAAAAGTCCTTCATCCACCACATTCAGTCAATCCATCCCCCTGTCATCAGAGTAGAGACACCCCAGAAGTCAAGACCCACCACTAAATCACAGAGATCAAAGACAGGGCTTAGCCACCAGATAAAATGACGGTAGTGGACCAAGTCACATCCCTAGTGGCTGAGAGCACCTGTCAAGTCACCCTGGTAGGGTTGTCGGGCTATTGTGGGGAAGATACACCATAGACATCTCGTGGTTTCTCTGGCCTTGCAGAAGCAGGTTGCTTGGGTGTCTGGATGCTACGTAGTTGGCATCAGGAGCAGGTGCTGCTCTGATGTGAACCCAGGCAGTTACTCCATCCACTTTAACGGAAGTCAGGGTGGTCAACAACACCACGAATGGCCATCTCCACTTTGCTTCCAAGTTTTCAGCATGATGCCTCTTAACATATACCTAATCTTCCACTTGGTACTTGTGTGGAACCTCTGAGGTACCTGCATTATACAGGGCACTAAGCTTGGGCCACAATTCCTGGTGGCTAATCTGGAAAGCTTGCAATCCAGCCATAAGATCCTTCTCAGGCTAAAAAGTAACTCTGGGGGATCAAGAGCCGAGGTCAAGGAAGTGAGGGTCCCATACAGGATCTCAAAAGGGGTCAGGTTAAAATGGTTGGAGATGTTCCAGGCTCAGAACAGGGATGAGAGGAGGAGCACCAACCAGTCTGAGCCAGTCTTCAAGATCAATTTAGTCAAGGTCTCTTTTAAGGTTCTACTTATTCTCTCTACCTGCCCTGAGCTCTGGGGATGGTATGCACAATGAAGCTTCCAATTAGTCCCCAATGTCTCTGGCAATCCCTGACTTACCTTAGAGAAAAAATCAGGACAATTGTCCGATCCAATTACCTCAAGCTCTCTGAATCTCTGTAAAATTTCCTCTAATATCTTCTTAGCTACCACTGTAGCTGTTTCCCACTTGGTGGGAAAAGTCTCAACCCATCCAGAGAAAGTATCTACAGACACTAGAAGGTATTTGTAACCATATTTTCCTGGCTTAACTTCTGCTAAATTGACCTACCAATATACTCCAGGCCTTTCTCCCCTAGGTGTTTTGCCCTTTTGACTCTTGGCTGCATAAACATTCACTTGCTGGCATACCTTATACTCTTCTACTGTCTTTCTGGCCCAAAACCTGAGTCCTATTATATATATTTTAGGTCCCTTAAACTGCTTGGACAAGCTTTTTATCTCCTAAATGAGTCCATTTGGTCTAGTAACTCTTTTGCTTGCTTTCTGCGGAATATAGATCCAAGATTTCCTGTTTGTTTCCTCTGATGTGTGCAGTCCTCTCTCTTGGAATATACTACTGCTATCAGTGTGGATGTTAATTTTCTTGCCGGCTCCAAGTTCCAAGGTCTTGGTGAGGGCAATTAGCATTTCTGCATTGTCATGGCAGGGGGTAGAGGTTCTGCCCAGATGACTTTTGTGCCTTCCACCACAACAGCACTTGCTCCACTCTGACCTTCATGGAGAAAACTGCTCCCATCTGTAAACCAGGTCACCTCGGCTTTCCGCAGGGGTCAGTTGGAGAGGTATTTTCTTTTAGGCCAGTTAGTTTAGGCCCGTTGGGCAGGAAGTATACCTGGGCGCCCATTTTGGAGACTATGTCTCACCCCAACAGAGGGTAGGGGCAGTCTGGGGTTACCCTAAATGAATGGGAAACCCGGTCCACTGTTCTTCGGGTAGTCCATGAATACATTTTGGTGCCAGTGGCTTCTAGGAACCCAAGATCTCTTCTTGGAAACGGGGCCATTGGCTTGGAGGACCGAGTGTTGAGCCCTGTGTCCACCAAGAATTGAGTGGGTTTCCCCTCCACTCTCAGAGCTACCTTAGGTTTGGGGAGGAGGTCTGAACCCCATCTCTCCTAATCACTGTCTTTACCCAGGGCTAACACCTTTGCCATTTGGGAGTGCTTTTCCCAAGGCCTCGGATTTCCTGCTCCCAGCTTCTGATTTTTAGGGCACCCTTGGGCCCAGTTTCTTCTCTCCTTGCAGTATCTGCACTGGTCCTTTTCTGTCTCTCTTCTCTGCTTTCCCTAACTACTGTAGCCCAGACTCTCTATAGGTTCCTTCTCTGCCACTTTTCTTTCTTTCTCTTTCTCTCCTCCTTCTTCTCCTCTGTCTCCCTGTTATGGTGGACTTTCTCAGCAACCTGCACTAAATTCCTCAATGGTTTATCCTGTTTTCTAGCCTCTGAAGCCATTTCCTGATGTCTCTACTAGCCTGGTCTGTAAAAGCCACTGTCACAGTAGGCTTGTGCTCCTTGCTGCTGGGGCCATAGAGTGTATATTGGCATAATAATGCCTCCATGTATAATGCCTCCATGAGCTACTCTAGAAAGGCTGTGGGTGACTCATTTGGTCCCTGCTTAACCTCCTGTACCTTGGCCAAATTTGTGAGTTGTCATGAGGCCCCAATGGAGTCTGGTGGTGGACCTCCAGGTGCCCCTCACCTTTTGCCATATTACAGTCCCAGTCAGGTCTAGTCAGGGAAAGCCCACTGTCCATGACAGCCTGATCAATCAATGGTGCCCCGTGTCTGAGGGGGCACTCTTTCTGGCTTCCTGAATTATAAATAAGAGAGTCTCAAAGAGATAAACTGTCCCCTTGGAAAAGGAGGAAAGGGGGTTGGGCCTTCCAGTTGTACAAGTTAGCCAAAGAGAAGAGCCAATATTGCATAGCCTGATTGCCCTTTTCCAGAGGCCCATATGCCCTCAGTGGTAGAGCCACCATGGTATCAGAGGAGGTGGCTCTCAGGCTTTGGGTCCCCATGACAGGACCAGAAAGTTAGGAATCTGCTTCTGTTCCTCCTTCTGGTAAAGGGTGTTACAACAGCCTCAGTTCCATATGGGCTGAGGATCCCAGGACCAGTGCTTGTACTGGCAGGGCCAGGGGGCCAGGGTAAGGATATGGAGGAGGAGAGTCTTGTAGTAACAGGTCCACTGTTGAAGGGTCTTGGAGGATCGACTTCTTGTCAGGTCTGGATCTCTCCTCCCATGCTTCTTTCTTCCTGGTGTCCAGAACCTGTGAGGTGGGTCTTGGGAAAAGAAAGGCTTTTATCTCAGGGGGGGGGGGGGGTCTTCCACTAGATTCTTCCATGTAACTATATAGGGCACTTGGTCCAGGTGCCCGAGGAATCCCTGCCTAAAGACTCCTCTACTGCTTTGATCACCTGCAAGTCAAAGGTCCCTATAAGTGGCCACCCTACTCTGCTGGTAGGTCATTCGGAGAAGCAGAGAATAACTAACTTGTCTTTCTTTACTATTACTGACAAGTTTTTTTTCATCTAGTGGTTAACTAGGATGTTTAACGAGGTAGATTCAATCTGTCCAATGTCCAAAAATTGTTGTCAGTTTAAGTCCAAGAACACAGAATAAGATACCAACAAACACAGAAAAATACAATCAACACACAGAAAGCCCCAACCTGCCACAGAAGTCCACGTCCAAGAACACAGAGAAAGACAGCTACAATTCCTCCTTTCCACAGACGAAGAACAGAGTTGCTCAGCCGGCTCCCGTGGCACAAGACAAACTAGGTGCCCCTGTCAGCACAGCAGGAGCCAGATAACCCAGGTTATAGCAAGACTCAGCTGGCTCCTTCAGGCTCTCCACAGTCACTATGTTAAGGCATGTCTGCACCAGACACCATGGGTTCTTCAAGAGCCCCCCCCTTCCCCACTTGCAAGCAAACTGAAAGTTCAAACAGACTTACAGACTCAGACTTTGACAAACAGCAAGACAAACAAGAACTGTGGATCCTGCTGGAGACCTTCAATTCACCACTCTAGTGTGTCCCCACAGGGGGTCTGATTTCCGGCCAACACACCACATGTAAGGCTCTGACAAGCCTTAACTTACCAGAGATCCCCTGAGTGAATAACGCAGAGTTGGGAATCAATGCAAAAGCAAGAGGAATTTTACTGTTCCAGCATGCTGGGGTTGCCCTGCACACAGAGGAGAGAGAACGACCACTCGCAGCCTGTTCCTGAATTGAACTCTTCAGGTGTATTAGAGGCGCCACAATAAGCCTACAAGATCCCTACATACAGCAACTGCTCAAGAAGTCAGATTCAATTGGGACCCTGACAGGCCTTACCTGGCAAGGGCTGAAAGGTTGGGAGAAGAGAACAGGACAACTTTACTTGTACTGGACGCTTCCATCTGTGTGAAAGAGAGAAGAAGTGACATTATTTTGTTCAGAATTTAAATTCTGCATGGTGCTGTCTGGAATAACCTGTCTGGAGAGCTTGGACTATTTAACTCAACGCTGTCTGATATAGAACCTATAACAGATGAGGTCTTTGTATTGTATGCAAAACAGTGGACTTGAGGGGATTCAGGGAATGGAATTAAAAGATATTTGAAACAACACTTGGAGGGAAAACACAAAAACGTGGACCCTAAAATAGGAAGAAAGGGGTTCATATGTTATCATAAGTTTATTTAAGCAAAAAACTTAGTAAATGTTTGAGATCAAAATTTTATCACGTTTGAAAAAAAAATTCAAAAGTCAGGATTGAGGTAGAAGAGGAACACTGGTATCTAGTTTCAGACTGCAGAACAAGGGAGTGAGGTACATTTTTTTTACATATCAAAGCAAACATGGCTCCAGGTTCTCCCATCATCACTCAGTCCTTCCTTACATGACAGACCCTGCCACCAACCCTGAACTTTCCAGCTTAGAGGCTGGCCTGTCCTTTCCCCAGAGACTATTTAATCCAGACATTTTAGTCTCCCATCTCTTCTGCTCTCTGTCTCTGTCTCTCTCTGTCTCTCTGTCTCTGTCTCTCTGTCTCTCTCTCTCTCTCCTCTTTCTCTTCTCTCTCTGCAGTGTGTGTGTGTGTGTGTGTGTGTGTGTGTGTGTGTGTGCAAAAACTACCAGAAACAATCTCCTAAACTAATTTGACTATGTATATATTACAACTAATCAGATCAATCAATGGGAACTGTGGCTAAATTAAAATGCAAATTGTTCTTATAAACCCTGTTTGCTAGGCTAGCTTGTTTACAATGCAAAGCACACAAAAGGTGACATAAATGCTGACAGTTTAAGACCTGAACCTAGGACAGACTGGGGTGTTTTCAGTGTATCATAGTTTAAGGGTCCATGATTCACTGAAGAATGATACCCTGGACTCAAATAGAAAGTAAACACAAAGAGTATTTTATTCTGCAGAAGTCCAGCATGCTGGGGTATCCCATTACCATGACAGAGAGACACTCCCACCAAGTGACCTCAAAGGCTGATTTAAAGCACATGAGGGGAATTCCGGTGAGTGATAGGTGACCTCTGTCTTAATCTTGGCTCCATCTCTACCGACTTCCAGAACCATTGCTGGCCCTGAGAGGGCTAGAAACTGTTGCTGGGAAAGTCTGGAATCTGCTGCTGACCCATTGTCCTTCCCTCAGGCCAGGAGGCTGGGCAGCTTCTGACTAGCTGCCTGAAGCCTGTTTTTTGTTTTTGTTTTTGTTTTTGTTTTTGTTTTTGTTTTTGTTTTTGTTTTTGTTTTCTAGAAACTGACTTGCCTGGACTTACCCAGTTTCTAGTCTCCTGAACTGCCAATTTGAAGCCTCAGCCTAGCCTTCTCAATAGTTACCTCTAAAAAAATTGAAAATGAAACAGTTTCTTAAAAGGAATCTGAAAATTTCTTCCTTCCTTCCTTCCTTCCTGCCTGCCTGCCTGCCTGCCTGCCTGCCTGCCTGCCTGCCTGCCTTCCTGCCTTCCTGCCTTCCTGCCTTCCTGCCTTCCTGCCTTCCTGCCTTCCTGCCTTTCTTTTTTCATCTCTTCTTTCCTTCCTTCCATCCTTCCTTCCTCCCTTTCTCCCTCCCTCCCTTCTTGACTCTCTGTCTTCCTTCTCAGTCTCTGTCTCTGTCTCTGTCTCTCTCTCTGTCTCTCTCTGTCTCTCTCTGTCTCTCTCTCTCCCTCCCTCTCGTAACTTCGTGTCTTAGTCGGGGTCTCTATTCCTGCACAAACATCATGACCAAGAAGCAAGTTGGGGAGGAAAGGGTTTATTTGGCTTACACTTCCATGCTGCTGTTCATCACCAAAGGAAGTCAGGACTGGAACTCAGGCAGGTCAGGAAGCAGGAGCTGATGCAGAGGCCATGGAGGGATGTTCCTTACTAGCTTGCCTCCTCTGGCTTGCTCAGCCTGCTCTCTTATAGAATCCAAGACTGCCAGCCCAGAGATGGTCCCACCCACAAGGGGCCCTTCCCCCTTGATCACTAACTGAGAAAATGTGTTACAGTTGTATCTCATGAAGGCATTTCCTCAACTGAAGCTCCTTTCTCTGTGGTAACTCCAGCTGTGTCAAGTTGACACAAAACTAGCCAGTACACTTGGTATTTGTTGTATATCTTCTTTGAAAGTCTGACAAAACTTTGCCATGACTCCATCAGGACTTGAGATTTTTTATTTGGAAGACTGAATTGTTGCTTTAATTCCTTATTTGTTATGGATCTGTTTAAATTGTTGATCTCATCTTCTCATCTTGGTTTAGCTTTGGTGATTCCAACTAATCTAGAAATTCAGCCATTTATTTTAGACTTTCCTGAGTGGAGCATAGGCCTTTCACATATTCCCTTATAATATTGTGATATGGTATGGTATGGGGTATGTGTGTGTTGTTTATATTTCATTTAATGCTAAGAATTGTTCCTTTTTTGATTTCTATGCAGTAGTGTTTTGTTTAATCTTCATGAGTCTATGTAATTACTAGAGATCCTTTTGCTGTTGATATGAATTGTTCTTGCATTGCAGTCCTGTAGATTACTCCTAGCTTCTCAGCCACCAGGCACTGAGCTAATTTCCTCTCTTCACCGTGGAACCACAATGGACCCAGCTGGTCACAAACTTAAAACTCTGAAACCAAGGGCAAAATATGTCTTTTCTTCTGAAGTTGCTTTTCCTCAGCATTTTGTCAGCAATGAAGAGTTACTAATGTCAAGCTCTATGTATTCTGACTGTGCTTGATCAGAATCATTTCTATTTCAATGTAAATTCATCCTTTCTCTTTTTTGTTTTTTTTTTTATTTTATTTTTATTTTTGGTTTTTTTGTTTTGTTTGTTTGCTTTTCTTTTGTTTTTTACAATTTTTGACAAAGTGACTTAGATTGTTTGAATTTCATCATTTCCTACTGTCTGGATTCACCTGGCTTCATCTTATGAGGTTACCAAACACATTTCTATAAGATAATTTTCTTACAAGTTTGTAGTACCATCAGAAAATTCCATTATGGGCTGGAGAGATCTCTCAGTGGTTAAGAGCACTAGCTTCTCTTCCAGAAGATCCTGGTTAAACTCCCAGCCCCTATCTGGCAGTTCTCCATCATCCAGTTTCAGTTCACAACCATCCAACTCCAGTTGCAGAGAACCTGATGTCCTCTTCTGGCCTCTGCAGACACTAGGCATGCATATGATACATAGACACACATTCAGGCAAAACACCAATAAACATAACATTCAAATTGATTAGTTAATTTTTTAAAAAGAAAATTTGATTAGCCTCAGTTATCTTTTTCTCTGGAAAACTACAGCAGAGTGCTTTTCCAGAAGGGTACCTAAGGTCCAGCTGCCTCCATGCATCATAGACACTGAGCCCTTAGTGCCTAGATTTAGAAATTTTACAGGTCATATACTAGTTTATTACTACTTTTTTTAAAGGTCTGGTCTCTTATTTCCCACGGTGGCCTTGGACTCACTGCCCAGCCAAGGATAAACTTAAATTTCTGATCTCCTTGTTTCTCTATCTAGAATGCTAGGCAGCCATTACCACACCCAGTCTAGGAAGGTGCTAGCCCATCATTCTAGGTGTTGGACAAGTACTCAAAGGAGTAAGAGGGCATCCTCAGTCTTGTGTCTTATTTTATTAGCTTAGAACTTCTATTTTAATTTCCTAGCCTCTCTCAGGTGAGAAAAGGCACTCACTTTGGACTATACTCATAGTTGGTTTAGTTTGACTTTAAAACAGGTTCTCACTAAGCCTCCTGAGCTGGACTCAAACTTATGATTCCCCTGCCTCAACCATGCACATGGCCTGGATTACAGGAGTATACCATTGGGACTTTTCTTTGAAAACATTTTTTACAACAATTCTTGGAATTTTTGTCTAGTAAAAGCAGGATTAACGGGTAATTTAATTTTAAAAACAATACTTATTTTATTTTTGGGTACACATATGCCTGAATGCATGTATGTGAATTCCAGATTTGCATGAATGCAAAAAGGCCAGAAGACATCAGATCCCCTGGAAGCAGAGTTACAAGAAGTTTTGTGTTGCTATGAGGGTGCTGGAATCTGAACTCAGGTCCCTAGCAAAAGCAGTGAACACTCTTTATTTTTTTCATTTTTTATTAGGTATTTAGCTCATTTACATTTCCAATGCTATACCAAAAGTCCCCCATACCCACCCACCCCCACTCCCCTACCCACCCATTCCCCCTTTTTGGCCCTGGCGTTCCCCTGTACTGGGGCATATAAAGTTTGCAAGTCCAATGGGCCTCTCGTTGCAGTAATGGCCAACTAGGCCTTCTTTTGATACATATGCAGCTAGAGACAAGAGCTCCGGAGTACTGCTTAGTTCATATTGTTGTTCCACCTATAGGGTTGCAGTTCCCTTTAGTTCCTTGGGTGCTTTCTCTAGTTCCTCCATTGGGGGCCCTGTGGTCCATTCAATAGCTGACTGTGAGCATCCACTTCTGTGTTTGCTAGGCCCTGGCATAGTCTCACAAGAGACAGCTATATCTGGGTCCTTTCAGCAAAATCTTGCTAGTGTATGCAATGGTGTCACCGTTTGGAAGCTGATCATGGGATGGATCTCTGGATATGGCAATCACTAGATGGTCCATCCTTTCGTCACACTTCCAAATTTTGTCTCTGTAACTCCTTCTATGGGTGTTTTGTTTCCTATTGTAAGAAGGGGCAAAGTGTCCACACTTTGGTCTTCGTTCTCTTGAGTTTAATGTGTTTAGCAAATTGTATCTTATATATTGGGTATCCTAAGTTTCTGGGCTAATATCCACTTATCAGTGAGTACATATTGTGACAGTACCTTTGTGATTGGGTTACCTCACTCAGGATGATGCCCTCCAGGTCCATCCATTTGCCTAGGAATTTCATAAATTCATTCTTTTTAATAGCTGAGTAGTACTCCATTGTGTAAATGTACCGCATTTTCTCTATCCATTCCTCTGTTGAGAGGCATCTGGGTTCTTTCCAGCTTCTGGCTATTATAAATAAGGCTGCTATGAACATAGAGGAGCATGTGTCCTTACCGGTTGGGGAATCTTCTGGATATATGCCCAGAAGAGGTATTGCGGGATCTTCCGGTAGTACTATGTCCAATTTTCTGAGGAACCGCCAGACTGATTTCCAGAGTGGTTGTACAAGTTTGCAATGCCACCAACAATGGAGGAGTGTTCCTCTTTCTCCACAACCTCGCCAGCATCTGCTGTCACCTGAATTTTTGATCTTAGCCATTCTGACTGGTGTGAGGTGGAATCTCAGGGTTGTTTTGATTTGCATTTCCCTGATGATTAAGGATGTTGAACATTTTTTCAGGTGCTTCTCTGCCATTCGGTATTCCTCAGGTGAGAATTCTTTGTTCAGTTCTGAGCCCCATTTTTTAATGGGGTTATTTGAAATTATGGAGTCTACCTTCTTGAGTTCTTTATATATATATTGGATATTAGTCCCCTGTCCGATTTGGGATAGGTAAAGATCCTTTCCCAATCTGTTGGTGGTCTCTTTGTCTTATTGACGGTGTCTTTTGCCTTGCAGAAGCTTTGCAATTTTTTTTAATTAGGTATTTTCCTCATTTACATTTTAATGCTATCCCAAAGGTCCCCCATACCCACCCCCCCAATCCCCTACCCACCCACTCCCCCTTTTTGGCCCTGGCGTTCCCCTGTACTGGGGCATATAAAGTTTGCAAGTCCAATGGGCCTCTCTTTGCAGTGATGGCCGACTAAGCCATCTTTTGATATATATGCAGCTAAAGACAAGAGCTCCTGGGTACTGGTTAGTTCATATTGTTGTTCCACCTATAGGGTTGCAGTTCCCTTTAGCTCCTTGGGTAATTTCTCTAGCTCCTCCATTAGGGGCCCTGTGACCCATCCAATAGCTGACTGTGATCATCCACTTCTGTGTTTGCTAGGCCCCGGCATAGTCTCACAAGAGAGAGCTATAACTGGGTCCTTTCAACCAAATCTTGCTAGTGTATGCAATGGTGTCAGCATTTGGAAGCTGATTATGGGATGGATCCCTGCATATGGCAGTCACTAGATGGTCCATCCTTTCGTCACAGCTCCAAATTTTGTCTCTGTAACTCCTTCTATGGGTGTTTTGTTCCCATTTCTAAGAAAGGGTAAAGTGTACACACTTTGGTCTTCGTTCTTCTTGAATTTCATGCATTTGGCAAGTTGTATCTTATATCTTGGGTATCCTAAGTTTCTGGGCTATTATCCACTTATCAGTGAGTACATATTGTGTGAGTTCCTTTGTGATTGGGTTACTTCACTCAGGATGATACCCTCCAGGTCCATCCATTTGCCTAGGAATTTCATAAATTTATTTTTTAATAGCTAAGTAGTATTCCATTGTGTAAATGTACCACATTTTCTGTATCCATTCCTCTGTTGAGGGGCATCTGGGTTCTTTCCAGCTTCTGGCTATTATAAACAAGGCTGCTATGAACATAGTGTTCTTCTTACCGGTTGGGACATCTTCTGGATATATGCCCAGGAGAGGTATTTCAGGATCCTCCGGTAGTACTATGTCCAATTTTCTGAGGAACCGCCAGACTGATTTCCAGAGTAGTTGTACAAGCTTGCAATCCCACCAACAATGGAGGAGTGTTCCCCTTTCTCCACATCCTCGCCAACATCTGCTATCACCTGAGTTTTTGATCTTAGCCATTCTGACTGGAGTGAAGTGGAATCTCAGTGTTGTTTTGATTTGCATTTCCCTGATGATTAAGGATGTTGAACATTTTTTCAGGTGTTTCTCTGCCATTCGGTATTCCTCAGGTGAGAATTCTTTGTTCAGCTCTGAGCCCCATTTTTTAATGGGGTTATTTGATTTTCTGGAGTCCACCTTCTTGAGTTCTTTATATATATGGGATATTAGTCCCCTATCCGATTTGGGATAGGTAAAGATCCTTTCCCAATCTCTTGGTGGCCTTTTTGTCTTATTGACGGTGTCTTTTGCTTTGCAGAAGCTTTGCAATTTTATGAGGTCGCATTTATGATTCTTGATCTTACAGCACAAGCCATTGCTGTTCTATTCAGGAATTTTTCCCCTGTACCCATCTCTTCGAGGCTTTTCCCTACTTTCTCCTCTATAAGTTTCAGTGTCTCTGGTTTTATGTGGAGTTCCTTAATCCACTTAGATTTGACCTTAGTACAAGGAGATAGAAATGGATCAATTCGCATTCTTCTACATGATAACCGCCAGTTGTGCCAGCACCATTTGTTGAAAATGCTGTCTTTTTTCCACTGGATGGTTTTAGCTCCCTTGTCAAAGATCAAGTGACTATAGGTGTGTGGGTTCATTATTGGGTCTTCAGTTCTATTCCATTGGTCTACCTGTCTGACACTGTACGAGTAACATGCAGTTTTTATCACAATTGTTCTGTAGTAAAGCTTTAGGTCAGGCATGGTGATTCCCCCAGAGGTTCTTTTATCCTTGAGCAGAGTTTTTGCTATCCTAGGTTTTTGGTTATTCCAGATGAATTTGCAGATTGCTCTTTCTAATTCGTTTAAGAATTGAGTTGGAATTTTGATGGGGATTGCATTGAATCTGTAGATTGCTTTTGGCAAGATAGCCATTTTTACAATGTTGATCCTGCCAATCCATGAGCATGAGAGATCTTTCCATCTTCTGAGATCTTCTTTAATTTCTTTCTTCAGAGACTTGAAGTTCTTATTATACAGATCTTTCACTTCCTTAGTCAGTCACACCAAGGTATTTTATATTATTTGTGACTATTGAGAAGGGTGTTGTTTCCATAATTTCTTTCTCAGCCTGTTTATTTTTGTGTAGAGAAAGGCCATTGACTTGTTTGAGTTAATTTTATATCCAGCTATTTCACCGAAGCTGTTTATCAGGTTTATGAGTTCTCTGGCGGAAATTTTAGGGTCACTTATATATACTATCATATCATCTGCAAAAAGTGATATTTTGACTTCCTCTTTTCCAATTTGTATCCCCTTGATCTCCTTTTGTTGTCTAATTGTTCTGGCTAGGACTTCAAGTACTATGTTGAATAGGTAGGGAGAGAGTGGACAGCCTTGTCTAGTCCCTGATTTTAGTGGGATTGCTTCCTGCATCTTACCATTTACTTTGATGTTGGCTACTCGTTTGCTGTAGATTGCTTTTATCATGTTTAGGTATGGGCCTTGAATTTCTGATCCTTCCAAGATTTTTTATCATGAATGGGTGTTGGATCTTGTCGAATGACTTTTCTGCATCTAACGAGATGATCATGTGGTTTTCGTGTTTGAGTTTGTTTATGTAATGGATTACATTGATGAATTTCCGTATATTGAACCATCCCTGCATCCCTGGGATGAAACCTACTTGGTCAGGATGGATGATTGTTTTTATGTGTTCTTGGATTCGGTTAGCAGGAACTCTATTGAGGATTTTTGCATCAATACTCATAAGGGATATTGGTCTGAAGTTCTCTATCTTTGTGGGGTCTTTTTGTGGTTTAGGTATCAGAGTAATTGTGGCTTCATAGAATGAGTTGGGTAGAGTACCTTCTGTTTCTATTTTGTGGAATAGTTTGTGAAGAACTGGGACTAGATCTTCTTTGAAGGTCTAATAGAACTCTGCACTAAACCCATCTGGTCCTGGTTTTTTTTTTTTTTTTTTTTTTTTGGTTGGGAGACTATTAATGACTGCTTCTATTTCTTTGGGGGATATCGGGCTGTTTAGATCATTAACCTGATCTTGATTCAACTTTGGTACCTGGTATCTGTCTAGAAACTTCTCCATTTCATCCAGGTTCTCCAGTTTTGTTGAGTATAGCCTTTTGTAGAAGGATCTGATGGTGTTTTGGATTTCTTCAGGATCTGTTGTTATGTCTCCCTTTTCATTTCTGATTTTGTTAATTAGAATGCTTTCCCTGTGCCCTCTAGTGAGTCTGACTAAGGGTTTGTCTATCTTGTTGATTTTCTCAAAGAACCAGCTCCTCGATTGGTTGATTCTCTGAATAGTTCTTCTTGTTTCTACTTGGTTGATTTCGCCCCTGAGTTTGATTATTTCCTGCAGTCTACTCCTTTTGGGTGAATTTGCTCCCTTTTGTTCTAGAGCTTTTAGGTGTGTTGTCAAGCTGCTAATGTATGCTCTCTCTAGTTTCTTTTTGGAGGCACTCAGAGCTATGAGTTTTCCTCTTAGAAATGCTTTCATTGTGTCCCATAAGTGTGGGTATGAAGTGGCTTCGTTTTCATTAAACTCTAAGAAGTCCTTAATTTCTTTCTTTATTCCTTCCTTGACCAAGGTATCATTGAGAAGAGTGTTGTTCAGTTTCCACGTGAATGTTGGCTTTCCATTATTTATGTTGCTATTGAAGATCAGCCTTAGTGCATGGTGATCTGATAGGATGCATGGGACAATTTCAATATTTTTGAATCTGTTGAGGCCTGTTTTGTGACATATTGTGTGGTCAATTTTGGAGAAGGTACCATGAGGTGCTGAGAAGAAGGTATATCCTTTTGTTTTAGGATAAAATGTTCTGTAGATATCTGTCAGATCCATTTGTTTCATAACTTCTGTTAGTTTCACTATGTCCCTGTTTAGTTTCTGTTTCCATGATCTGTCCATTGGTGAAAGTGGTGTGTTGAAGTCTCCCACTATTATTGTTTGAGGTGCAATGTTTGCTTTGAGATTTACTAAAGTTCCTTTAATGAATGTGGCTGCCCTTGTATTTGGAGCATAGATATTCAGAATTGATAGTTCCTCTTGGAGGATTTTACCTTTGATGAGAATGAAGTGCCCCTCCTTGTCTTTTTTGATGACTTTGGGTTGGAAGTCAATCTTATCAGATATTAGGATGGCTACTCCAGCTTGTTTCTTCATACCATTTGCTTGGAAAATTGTTTTCCAGCCTTTCATTCTGAGGTAGTGTCTATCTTTTTCTCTGAGATGAGTTTCCTGTAAGCAGCAAAATGTTGGGTCTTGTTTGTTTAGCCAGTTTGTTAGTCTATGTCTTTTTATTGGGGAGTTGAGACCATTGATATTAAGAGATATTAAGGAAAAGTAATTGTTGCTTCCTGTTATTTTTGTTGTTAAAGTTGGCATTCTGTTCTTGTGGCTGTCTTCTTTTAGGTTTGTTGAGGGATTACCTTCTTGTTTTTTCTAGGGCATTGTTCCCGTCCTTGTATTGGTTTTTTTCTGTTATTATCCTTTGAAGGGCTGGATTCGTGGAGAGATAATGTGTGAATTTGGTTTTGTCGTGGAATACTTTGGTTTCTCCATCTATGGTAATTGAGAGTTTGGCTGGGTATAGTAGCCTGGGCTGGAATTTGTGTTCTCTTAGTGTCTGTATAACATCTGTCCAGGCTCTTCTGGCTTTCATAGTCTCTGGTGAGAAATCTGGTGTAATTCTTATAGGCTTGCCTTTATATGTTACTTGACCTTTTTCCCTTACTGCTTTTAGTATTCTATCTTTATTTAGTGCATTTGTTGTTCTGATTATTATGTGTCGGGAGGAATTTCTTTTCTGGTCCAGTCTATTTGGGGTTCTGTAGGCTTCTTGTATGTTCATGGGCATCTCTTTCTTTAGATTTGGGAAGTTTTCTTCAATAATTTTGTTGAAGATGTTTGCTGGTCCTTTGAGTTGAAAATCTTCATTCTCATCCACTCCTATTATCCGTAGGTTTGGTCTTCTCATTGTGTCCTGGATTTCCTGGATATTTTGAGTTAGGATCTTTTTGCATTTTCCATTTTCTTTGATTGTTGTGTCGATGTTCTCTATCGAATCTTCTGCACCTGAGATTCTCTCTTCCATCTCTTGTATTCTGTTGCTGATGCTCGAATCTATGGTTCCAGATTTCTTTCCTAAGGTTTCTATCTCCAGTGTTGCCTCACTTTGAGTTTTCTTTGTGTCTACTTCCATTTTTAGGTCTAGTATGGTTTTGTTCATTTCTATCACCTGTTTGGATGTTTTTTCCTCTTTTTCTGTAAGGACTTCTACCTGTTTGATTGTGTTTTCCTGTTTTTCTTTAAGGACTTGTAACTCTTTAGCAGTGTTCTCCTGTATTTCTTTAAGTGAGTTATTAAAGTCCTTTTTGATGTCCTCTACCATCATCATGAGATATGCTTTTAAATCTGGGTCTAGATTTTCGGGTGTGTTGGGGTGCCCTGGACTGGGCAAAGTGGGAGTGCTGGGTTCTGATGATGGTGAGTGGTCTTGGTTCCTGTTAGTAAGATTCCTACGTTTACCTTTCGCTGTCTGGTAATCTCTGGAGTTAGTTGTTATAGTTGACTCTGTTTAGAGATTGTTCTTCTGGTGATTCTGTTACCGTCTATCAGCAGACCTGGGAGACAGATTCTCTCCTCTGAGTTTCAGTGCTCAGAGCACTCTCTGCTGGCAAGCTCTCTTACAGGGAAGGTGCGCAGATATCTTGTGTTTGGACCTCCTCCTGGCCAAAGAAGAAGGCCCAAAACAGGACCTTTCCCAGAAGCTGTGTTGCTTTGGCAGGTCCCAGAAGCTGTCAGTTTCTGTGGTGCAGACTCTCACCTGTGCAGACTAAGTTCCTAAGTTCGGTGGAGTCCCGGAACCAAGGTGGCGCCCGCTGCTCCTGAGGCTGAGGCCTTCGGAGCCAGGCAGGCACCTGTCCTCTGGTTGGGATGGAGGTCGGCTGTCTGTGGCCAGCAAAGGGTGCTGTCTCAGCGGCTCTGTGGCTCTGCCTGTTCCAGAAGCTGTTCGGTTCTGTGGTGCACCCTCTCACCTGTTCAGACTAATTTCCTGAGTTCGGCGGAGTCCCGGAACCAAGATCGCAGTGAACACTCTTAACCACTGAATTGTCTCTCTAGCCCCAGCAGGTGATAGTTTTAAATCTTGGTATTCTTCAGAAAAATTAAATATTGGCAAGTGCGTGTGCGCACGTGTGTGTGTGTGTGTGTGTGTGTGTGTGTGTGTGTGTGTGTGTGTGTATGAAAGAGAGAGAACTTCTGGATTTAAACATCTAGTAGGGTTAACTCATTATTAATAATATGTGTCTCATCTTTACCAGTAAGGAATTCCTTGTTTAAGTACCTGAAGTTTTTAACATGATTCAAGCAGACCTTAGACCTGGCTTTGTGGCTAAGTGGAACAGTCTCATGTTGAGTAATAGAATTGAGTAATTTTCCAAATTGGAATCAAAAGAGTCAGAGTTAGAGTCAGGGGTGCCTGCAGTACAGGTGATTATTAATGCTAAGTCTTCTCAGTAGACATATTTAAGAAATATAAACTTCTTAAACAATCATTTTGTGGTATCATTTACAAACAATAAAATTCACATTTGTTAAGTACTCAGAGTTTGAGGGAAATATTAAGCGTTCAAGCAGCACACTGGTACACATTTTTAAAACTCCATAGTTTCAAATGTTCATTTGTGCTTCTGGGTAAATTCCTTGCATTGGTCTGTCACTGATCTGACCCAAGTCACTATGTGTTGGTTGTGCCTAGTATAAAAGTCCATATGAATCCTGGAATGCCCCCCAGCTACATTTGCTCAATGAGGAAAATGTCCCCGTCAGATTGTCTTTGGGAAAATCTGTAGTTCACTGGTGATTCCTCGTTGGTGACTGATGAGGGAGGGTCCAGCTCAGTGTCGGTGGAGCCATCCCTGGGCTGGTGGTCCTAGGTTCTGTAAGACAGCAAGCTGAAAAAGCCATAGGAAGCAAGTCAGGAAGCAGTACTCCTCCACGGCCTCTGTATCAGCCCCTGACTTTAGGTTTCTGCCTTGTTTAAGTTCATGCTCTGACTTCCCTCAGTGATTGACTGTACTGTGGAATTGTACATGGAAATAAAACCATTCCTCACCTTCCTCTCCTACTATTCCAGCGAACAAAACAAATTAAAACAAAACAAAACAAAACAAAAATCTGTCATGCCATGCCTTTAACATTTTATTTCTTTAAAAAAAAAATGATTACTGTGGTGGTTTGACACACACCACAATAGTGACAATGGCCCCTATTGGCTCATGTTATTTGAATGCTTGATCCCCAGTAGGTGGAGGAAACTGGAAAGGATTTGGAAATGTGGTCTTGATGGGGTGGTGCCATGCTCCCAACCATGGTCATGGACTCTAACTCTCTGTAACTATGAGCTCCAGTAAACATTTTCTTTTATATATAGATTCAGTAATGGTGTCTTTTCAAACAATAATGAGTGTGCACACATGTGCATGCTACTGTTTACATACACAGGTGAGATAGCCACTTGCCAGAGTTGGCTCTTTGCTTCTTCATGTGGGTCTCTGGAACTGAACTGGGCTCATCAGTCAGGAAGTACCTTCCTACCCACTGAACCATCTTGCCAGCCCCAAGCTTCTTACTTATTCAACACATTCTTGAGATATATCCATGGTATTGTATATAACAGTAATCCATCCATTTATTACTTACTAATGCCTTGTTTCCTAAATTTATAAATACATTGCTTTTCTGTTTACCTGTTAATGAATATTTTCACTTATTTCTATTTGGAGGTCATTCTAAATAAAGTAATATACCACATATTTTCCACTTATTTTAGATAAACACCTGGAAGTAGAATTGATTGGTCATATATGTTTAATCATAAAAAACAGTCAAATTGTTTTCCAAGTTGTGTTCTTCAATAGTCCTTAGAAAAATAAAGCATGAATGAGTATCCTAGCTGTTCCATATCCCATTAATGTCAGCACTACCAGAATCCCACTGTGGCTTATGAAATCCTTAAAAAGTATAATGATTATAATTATAAGCATTATAATTGTATTTTATGTTATATGACCAGTTTTTTAATTGTGTTGTTATCCCATACTTTTTACAAAAGTTTTTTATATATGAATAAAACAATTATGTACCAGATGCTATGTCACCCAGTCTGTGGCTTGCTTTTTCCTGTATTAAGTACATAGAGGTGTCTTTGAAAACAAATTTTTAAATTAAAGAACTTTGGGGGTTCTGATTGTTTAGCTGGTTGACTGGCCTTTCTCTTTTCAGTGCTGGAGAATAAACCCACAGCCTTATAAACAGGGCATATGCTCTGACTACAGCATCCCAGCTCCAAATTTATGTTTTAGAATGCAGTGTTTTCATGTCTGTACTTTTTCAAACCTTCTCCCACATCAGCTCCAGTCATCTTCTCCTGTGCTTTCTCCTATAGGGTGGAAAGTTTTACTTCATGCTCAGACATGAGCTCCATTTTAATTGAATGTGTACTTAATTTTCCTATCGGTTCTAATTCTTAAAGTTTTTGAGTTATTTGTTGTTACCTATGAGTGACTGTCTGTTTGTGCTGACTTCATGCCTGATGCCCAGAGTCCAGCTTAAGGCATCAGATCCCCTGGAACTGGATTTAAAGATGGTGGTAAGGCATAGTTTAGATGTGAGAAACCAAACCCTGGGCCTCTACAAGAGCAACAAGTACACTTAACCTCTGAGTCACCTCTCCAGCCCCAATTCTAACATATTTAGAAGATTATAGTTTCGTTCAGTGACTTATATTAACTTTTTAGCAAAAATCAACTGGCTCTAAGTTAAGATCACAGGTCTGGGCTGCCTCTCGTTTCATCAACCCATGAGCTTTGCCTGAGTTTGCACTGTGTTGATAACTTAGATTTTACTTGAAATACTGTGATGTAAGTTCCTTGTATCTGGTTCAATCACAGAGAGCAGAAACACTTGACAGTTACATGTTGCTTTGAAATATAATGCAGTGAGGGGGTACTTGGCAGACCCGGGACAAGGTGTCCCTGTGAGAAATTATGCCATGCAACAGATCTGGGGGTTTATTTGAGGGAAGGGAGCACATGCAGACAGGCAGACAGAAGAGAGCAGAGAGAGAGAGAGAGAGAGAGAGAGAGAGAGAGAGAGAGAGAGAGACAACTGAGAGAGACAACTGAGAGAGACAACTGAGAGAGACAACTGAGAGAGACAACTGAGAGAGACAACTGGGCCAGCACCTGGTCACAGCAGGTGACCAGCAGGTGATGATATAAGCCTAGGTCCCTGGGAAGAGGTCGCCATGCATAGGGGCTTGCCCCTCTTGAAATCTTCCTTCCTTCCTTTCTTCCTTTCTATTTTTGTTTGTTTGTTTGTTTGTTTGTTTGTTTGTTTTTTGAGACAGGTCTCTCTATGTACCCACAGCTGTCCTGAAAATTTGCTGGAAGCCACAGAGTTATCTGCCTCTGCCTCCGATGTACTGGGATTAAAGGCATGCACCACCCCTGCCTGGCTGTATAATTTCTTTCTTTAAAGATTTATTTACTTTATGTGTACCAGTACTGTATCTGCATGGACACCTGTAGCTCAGAAGAGGGCATCAGATGATAGGTCGTGAGCCACCATGTGGTTGCCAGGAATTGAACTCAGGACCTCACAAAGAGCAGCCAGTGCTCTTAACCACTGAGCCATCTCTCCAGCCTCAGCTGTATGATTGCTAATAGACTCTAACTTTGATGCAGAGTATCCCCCATATCCTAGCACCTTTTTTATGAATTGAAACATACACTTGACCCAGGAGCTAGAAAAACTGGAGAAGACTGGAGAAAGTGAACCCATGCCATGCAGAACCAATGAGTGACAACTGCCTCAGCTTCTGGCTTGCACACCATGTCACTTCTGACAAAGGAAAGCAATCATGGAAAGTAAAAAAGCTTTACATAGCCTCCTCCTCCTCCTCCTCCTCCTCCTCCTCCTCCTCCCCCTCCTCCTCCTCCTCCTCCTCCTCCCCCTCCTCCTGCTACTACTCTTTCTTCTTCTTCTTCTTCCTCCTCCTCCTCATGTTGCCTCAATTTTTAAAATATTTGTTTATTTATTTTAATATATTTATAGTGTTATCTCCTTACTCGCCCCACACACACACACACACCAGAAGTCCCCATCCCTTCCCCCTCCCCCTACTTCTATGAGGGTGTTCCTCCACCCGCTCACCCACACCCACCTCCCCACCCTCAATTCCCCTACACTACGGCATCTATCAAGCCTTCATAGGACCAAGGTTGACATCTTAACAAAGCTACATACCTTCAACTTTGTTGCCCAGGAAGTTCCCTTGCTTATTTAGTTCCTTTGGTTTTATTTTCCGATGCACTAATGCACTCATTGTGAAATTTACATGACAATGCACAGTTTTCCTCATTGAGTTTGCTTTGTTTAGAGCAATTTAGGAAGAGTGGACTTCAATCCACAAACTTGCTGTCTTAGAGATCTCCCTCAATTCTTCTAAACAACACCAATATAGTGTACATCCTTTAATAAGCTTATCCCTGTTCTTTAATGCTTTTAATGAATTACATTTTAAAAACTCGTTTCGATGCTTATTGCTGACACAGCTACTTAACACTCATATCCTTCAACATGGATAAATTCCTGACTTAAACCATTTTAATAGATTCCTTAGTGTTTAGTTTCAGACCCAGGGACAAGGGGCTGAAGTGTGAATTTTACATATCTAAGCAGACCCGGCCTCCAGTTTCTCCCAGCATCCTTCAGTCACTACCTGGCAGATCCTGCCCCCAACCTGAACTAACTCACTCACTCACACACACACACACACACACACACACACACACATTCTCATTCTCTCTCTCTATCTCTCTCTCTCTCTCTCTCTCTCTCTCTGTCTCTCTCTCTCTCTCTCTCTCTCTCTCTCTCTCTCCATCTCCTCTTTCTCTCTGGGTGCTCTTTATTTCTTTCTCTTCGACCTCTCCTCTCTCTGCTTTCCCATCGCAACATCCCTGACCTTGATACTCAGAGCCAGTGACCTTCCCAGAGAACAACTTCCCAATAAACCTGCATTTAGTATAATCTACCAGAAGAGGGCATTCGATCCCATTACATATGGTTGTGGTTGCTGGGAATGGAACTTAGGACCTCTGGAAGAGCAGTGAGTGCTCTTAACTGCTGGGCCATCTCTCCAGTCCCAAGCAAAGAAATAATTTATCACTTAGGATTTTTGTAAATGATCTTATCGTCTATGACATTTCTTTTTCAAACCTAAGTTTTTACCTTTTACTAGAAACTCTCATTCTATGTTCATTAAAGGATGGACATTATCTTCTCTCCAGAGGAAAAGTATTTATGTTTTTATTTTGAATACGTAACTATGGGCTTTTAAATATTACAGCTAAGGGATTTATGTGCTCTTTTCATTTTTTATTTGCTGAGAGTTTTTTCCTCATTATTATTGAAATTTTTTCCTAAAATACTTTCAGCTTCACTGAAATGCTTCTCTTTTTTACAAATTTCATACGCATGTTGATTGGTGTTTATGTGTTGACTCAACTTTGCATTTGGTATCTAACATTTTTAACCATACTGCTGCAAGTATTGTAGGGCTTGCCCCAGGAGCCTCCCTTTCTTCCAGCATCCCTGTTCTACGTGGCTTCTTGTGCCATACCTCAAGACATTTGTTCTCAGGATCTCAGCCTTAATCCTGTCTTATGAATGTTCATAGTGGAGAGTTTATTCAGTTCAAAGTAGTCTCTCATACCTAGACTCAAAATCCTTCTATTTTCTTTACTTTGATTCTGTCTCTTCCATTTCTGCTGAGTCTTTAGTTATTGCCCATGTGACCATACATCCTTGGGATACTTCTGTTCTTCTTGTACTGTAGAGGATACAGCTTACACATACCACTGTAAATCAAAATCATTAAACATGAAGGCTTTTTCATCTGTTTTCCACCCAGAAGTCTTTGAATTGGTCTATTAATATCTGGTAATCCTTACTATCCTGTAAAGCCATCCCTCATCTAATCCCCAAGAATCTTGAGCATTGTCTCTCAGTCAATTGAACCTATCTTCATGAAAGATGTCCTGTGTACTTAGCAGAAGAGTTTGCTATTATGCTTTTTACAAACCCTTCCTCCCTAGTTGCAGATTAATGATCATTGTTTCTCAGTCAATAGAAACTAGTTCTTGTGTAAAGAATTACAGGTGCTTTGGTAAAGAGATATATTTTGCAAGGAAGTTTCTATATAGCCATGCCTAAGGCTTTATAATGATAATTGTCAAGAGAAAACAGTTTTCCAAAGTTTTACTGTGTTTAAATGTCTACAATAACCAAACAAGCAAGCAAGCAAGCAAGCAAACTGCCTAGTCAGACTCTGAAAGTTTTTGCTCTGTGCGGTCTAAATAACCTAGAGGTGAACCCAAGTCTTTCTCACCTTACCTGGGTTGTTTCACTGTTATCAATGATGCTTGTAGGGACCTCCTCCCCCACCACACACATAATGTACAAAGTGCTGTTCTTGTGTTTACAGACCACTCACAACACATCATCATAGTTTCCTTCAGTGAACATTTCTCTGTTCTCCATTTATATCTAAGACTTTCCCTAATCTTTGCCAATCTTTTATTTCTATTACTTGTTACCATATTTCAGCTCATTTTTAAGTTTCTTATTTTTCAGGGGTTTTTTTTAAGAATTATTTATTTTATATGAGTACACTGTAGCTGTCTTCAGACACACCAGAAGAGGGTATCTGTCCGATCTCATTACAGATGGTTGTGAGCCAACATGTGGTTGTGTGGAATTGAACTCAGGACCTCTGGAAAAACAATCAGTGCTCTTAACCACTGAGCCATCTCTCCAGCACTTGTGGTTTTTGTTTGTTTGTTTGTTTAACAAATGATTGCCTTAAGACATTATTCTGTGCCTTATTCCAATTCCTTTGTATAATATACTACTGTGAATTTTTTCTATCATCAAGACCATCAGAAAACACAGATATTTACATTATAATTCCTAACAGTAGCAAAATTACAGTTATGAAGTAGCAACAAAAATAATTTTATGCTTGTGGGTCACCACAACACAAGGAACTATATTAAAGGGTCACAGCATTAGGAAGGTGGAGAACAACTATACTAAAGGAACATAGCAATAAAAACCCATCTCCCCAGGGCTCAGGGAACCCTGCAGAAGAAGAAGCTGAAAGTATGTAAGAACCAGAAGAGTACACAAAGAAACCAGGTCTTCCAAATACAGCAAGACTGACACACATATGAACTCAGAGAGATGAGGCAGCATGCACAGGGCCTGCAAGGGTCTAAAGGAGATGGGGTCTGAGAGCTGAAAGAAGTGGGCACTCACTCCCATCCCTAACACAGATGCAATCTCTAATTAATAACCTCTTGTAAATGAAAGTTTAATATATCCAAAGGAGTCTCAATTACTCTTAAAGGTAGATAGGCCACATGTCCAGCAGTTGATGGCCACCAGAAACTCAACAGCATTTTTGGAGTTCCTTGTCGCATATGTCATGTCAGAGCTTGGATGTTTTAATTTTTCTCTTATATTATTAATCATTCCATTCATTTACATTTCTAATGATATCCCACTTCCTAGTTACCTCCTCCACCAACCCCCCCCAACTCCATGGTATCCCACTTCATAGTTACCCCCTCTGCCACTCCCACATCCCCTATCTCCCCTCCCCCCACTCTTTTGCCTGTATGAGAGTGCTCCCCAACCCACCCACTCTCCTGCCCAACTGCACCAGCATCCACTACTCTGGGATATCAAACCTCCCCGGGACCAAGGGCCTCCCCTCCTGTTGCTGTTGGGCAAAGCCATCCTCTTCTACATATGCATCTGAAGCCAAAGATCCCTTTAGGTGCACTCCTTGGTTGGTGGCCTAGTCTCTGGGAGAATTGCGTGGTCAGGCTAGCCTATGTTGTTGTTCTTCTAATGGAGTTGCCATTCCTCTCTGTTCCTTCAGTCCTTTTGCCAGCTCCCCCACCAGGTTCCCTGAGTTCAGCCTGATGGTTGGCTCCAAGCATCCGCCTCTGCTTTGGTCAGTTGCTGGCCAGACGTCCCCAGGAACTGCCACACTTGGCTCCTGCCCTCAAGTGCTTCTTAACCACAGAAAGAATGTTAGGTTTGGTGTCTGCAGACATGATGTATCCTCAGGTGGGGTGGTTCCCCGGTTGGCCCTTCCTTCAGTTTCTGATCCAGGTTTTTGTCCTTGGTCTTCCTTTGGACAGGAGCATTTCTGGATTAAAAAAAAAAAAAACTTTAAGATGGGTGGATGGCTCCATCCCTCAACCAGGGGCTGTGCCTATCTACTGGAGATGGTCTCCACAAGTTCTATCTCCCTCTTCTCTGCATACTACGGCTAAAGTCATTCCCACTTGGTCCCAGGAGCCTCACGTTTCTCTGGTGTCTGGGACTCTCAAGTGGCTATCCCCAGTTCCTCACCCCCATCCTATTTGATTCCCTGACCCTCTGTACCTCTCTCACATCTGCTCCAGATTCTGATACCACCACACTTATTGCTTTCTCTTTCTCCTTTCCCTCTCCCCAGACCCTCACTCTTTCCATCTCACACAATCATCCTGTTGCCCCCTCAATAAAGGACTGAAGCATCCACCTCCTGATATTCCTTCCTTCTATGCTCCATGTGTTCTGTAGGTTGTATCATAGGCATTGTGAGCTTTTGGGTTAGTATTGACTTATTAGTGAGTACATACCATGTGTGTTCTTTTGTGTCTGGGTTGCCTCACTCAGGATGATATTTTCTAGTCCCATCCATTTGCCTGCGAATTTCATGAAGTCATTATTTTTAACTGCTGCATAGTACTCCATTGTGTGTATGTACCATATTTTCTGTATCCATTCCTCTGTTGAGGGACATCTAGGTTGTTTCCAGCTTCTGACTATTATAAGTAAGGCTGCTATGATTTGCAGAAGCAGTAGCTAAGAACTGTATACCGTGTGCCATGACTAATGCAGGACATTCAATATATCCTCCAGGGAGAAAACTACGAGGAGATCACCCTGGAGCCTATTAAGAAGTAGATTTTACTGAAGTAAAGCCAGCTAAGTATGGTAATAAATGTCTTTTAGTTTTTATAGATACCTTTTCAGGATGGGTGGAGGCCTACCCAACAAAAAAAGAAACTGCCAATGTTGTGGTTAAGAAAATCCTAGAAGAAATTTTTCCACAGTTTGAAATACCTAAGGTAATAGGGTCTGAAAATGGACCCGCCTTTGTTGCCCAGGTAAGTGAGGGACTGGGCATCCAACTGGGGATTGATTGGAAATTATATTGTGCTTATAGACCCCAGAGTTCAGAACAGGTAGAAAGGATGAATAGACTCTAAAAGAGACCTTGACTAAATTGACCTTAGAGACCGGCGAAAATTACTGGATAGCCCTCCTTCCCTTTGCCTTGTTCCGCGTTAAGAACACACTTGGAAAATTTAAGCTCACTCCATATGAAATTCTGTAGGGGGGGGCTCCCCAGCTCACTGAAATAGAGAGAGTGTTAGATCCTTTAAATTTTAACCCTGGTCCTTCATTGTTTACATGCATGAAAGCCCTAGAAGTAAGTGGTCAGAAACACCACCTGAGAGCAGCTCAAAGAGGCCTACAAACGAGGAGACTTGATACACCAGTTCCAGGTGGGAGATGCAGTTCTCCTCTGATGACATTGACCTGAGAATCTAAAACCTTGTTTAAAAGGCCCTTGCATCGTGCTGCTGACCACCCCCACTGCTGTCAAAGAAGGCATCTCTGCTTAGATTCATGCCTCTCACATAAAGCAAGCTACTGAAGAATAAATCCCCTTGGTTGACCACCCTCATTTCTACTCTGATAGACCCTCTAATAATTTTGCTCTTACTGTTGACGTGTGGCCCAGTAGTTCTTAATAAATTGGTGACCTTTATTAGAGAGAAGATTGGTGCCGTCCAGCTATTAGTACTAAGACAACAATACCAGTCTCTGCAAAACCTTAAAAAAGAAATTGCAGTTTAGTTCTAAGATTAGAACTAGTAACTAGAAGGGGGGAATGAAAGATCCTGACAGAACGTAAAAGGTCACAGAAGCCCTGAAATTGGCAAGATAAATGTCACTGTTAGCAGAACTAGCTTCGCTGATTTGGAAAAATAGAGGTGCACAATGCTCTGGCCACTCCTTGAACCTGTGTGTCTGCCAATGTTTTGACCATTCCTTGAACCCATGTGTGTGCCCACTGATGAAGCCCATTGCCAGATGTTTGTGATATTGGTTGCTGAGAAAGAGTCAGAAAATCTCCCCAGCAACCACAGCCCGGCCAATCCTGAGTTGCTACACCTGCACCAGACTCTTTTCTTGTACCCCTCCCTACCCATTTCTTGAGAATAGACATTGTTTAGATCTGGAAATCCCCCCCTTCTCCTTTCTCCCCTGGGGGTCTATAAAAACTGGGACCTCTTTCCCCTCGAGGTCGACTCCTCTACCCCTGCGTGGGATATGAGTTGTCCCCAGAGCTCTGGCTTTCCCCGAATAAAGCCTCATGTGGTTTGCATCAAGCTTGGTTTAACATGAGTTCTTGGGTGTCCACTATTGTCCTGAGGCCTGAGCGAGGGGCTCCTCTCAGAGTCTTTCACAGTATGTGCAGTGTTTCGAGGTTATTTTTTCTGGCCTCTGGCTCCAATTACTATGTGGGTTTTTTTGTTTGTTTTCTAGTTTTCCCAATGGTTGTTTCAACACAGAGTAGTCTGCCCCAGTGTCTATTAGAAAGTCCGTAGGGGTCCCTTCCACAGTCAGTGTTACCCTAGACTTGGGGAGGGGGTCCAAGCCCCATCTCCCCTAATCATCATCCTCTAGAGCCAGGACTTTAAGGGCCTTCCCCTTCTTCTTAGGGCATCCTCTTGCCCAGTGTCCTTTCTCTTTGCAGTATGCACATTGGTCTTTTTCCAAAGTTTTCTGAACGGGTCTTCTTCCACCAGGTCCAGATTCCCCCCCCCCCCCCCCCGTTGCCCAGATACCCAGTCCATATGTAGCCTCCTTCAGCCTTGAAGCAGGCTGATCCAGACTTTGACCTTGCTGCCACTAAGAAGGAGATTACCTAGGGTAGAGCCTTCTGACCTTGATGGCTCTATTTGCTCTTCTCCAAGACTCTGCTTCCTGCTGAAAGGTCCTTGAGATGTTCCGGAGACACACCCTGTAGATCACCTATGGGCTGGCTCCAGGCACCAAGAATGGGCTGGTGGGGGATGAGCCTACCCTCTTTATAAGCATGGACTCTCAGTAAACTTCAGGGGCCTTGAACAGAAACATGTCTTGGCCTCCGTTATTTCTCTCGCCATTTCCTTCCATACAGCTCCGGCCTCCCACTAAGGAACCCAGTTAGTGTGGCTGCAGGCAGCTTACATCCGTCGATTTTCAGATCTACCTCTTCCCTCACATTCTCCTTCTACTGCGGCCAGAATCCTGCTTAAGTATCTCTCCTGCCTTTGATCTCTCCTATTTTCCCTTTCTTCTTCCTCGCGCTTTTCCCTCTCTTTCTTTTCTTCTTCAGTCTCTCTCTGGTTAAACACTTTCTCTGCCTCTCTAAGTCCTGTAAAGTCATGGCATGTAATCCTTCCAGTCTCTGTAACTTTCTTTTAATGTCTGATGCTGACTAAAAGCCATAGCTACCGCAACTTGTTGACACTCAGAGGTCGGGTCAAAGGGAGTGTGGCATCTGTAAGCCTCCATTAACCTCTCTAGGAAAACAGACAGGGGCTTGGTTGGCCCCTGCATTACTTCTCTTACCTTTGCCAAATTAGTGGGGTGCCTTGCCACTCCCTTGAGACCTGCCTCCAGAGCCTGTCTACAAAGGTCCCTTCTTGATTTCCACTGAAATGTTGTGGGCCCTTGACCTAACTTCAGTCCAGTGATCTAATGTTAAACTTAGGAGTGTTGTCACAGTCTGTCCCATCGTCCAAGTCAGGAAAAACTCAAAACAGACACAAGAGATACACACACAAAGACTGAAAAATATACAAAACAAATCCAAGGATGCAGAAGGTTGGGCTGGTCCTCACCCCTGTCCCAGTCAGATTCCTGGAGCCCTTCCACTAGCTCTGAGGCATCCCTCAGAGTGGCAGTCACACTCTGGGTCTCGTCTTGAGACTTGGGTCTCTGTCTCCCATGAGATGTCGTGACTGCAAACAGAAACTTCCAAACTTCGCCGGCACACAGAAATAGTTTTCAGACAAGAAATCTCACCTCCAAGTGAGTCTTCAGATATGCGGGTGGTCATGCTATCCCGGATGAGACACAGATAAACAAACCAACACAACAAGCACACGTTCATTTCAGGAAACAGAAAACAGACACTCAGAACAGAGACACCGGCTGGCACGCACACATTCCAGAGGGGATCCCCATACCTCCAAGTCGATTCTCGGGTGTGAGGGGTGGGCGCATTTCCCGGCCATTGCACCAAATGAAAGACCCACAACATGAGGACTCCCACACGTTCTGACTCAGGAGAGGCAACACCCCAAATCACTCACCAGAAACGGTCTTGATGCAAACTGCAAGAGGTTTATTTGGGAAAGACCAGTGCACTGGGGATGACTCGTATCGCACGCAGGGGTAGAGGAATCAACAACGAGCTTAAGGGGTAAGGGGTTTATAAAGACACACAAAAAATGCAAACACCTGGCATTGGGCTATAGAAAGGCAAAAACCGCAAACACCTGGTATCCTGGAACAATGGGGGCTATTTTGGACACAGGTCTAGGGGCTTAAATATTTTTTTACTCTCTGTCAGGATCTTTTAGGTGTTTGGTAGTTAGTATAAACTCTCAATGTGGTATCATGTAGGATCATTGAAGGGAAAGTCTTGGACATGTCTGTGAGAGATTATCTACATTAAGTTAGTCAATGTGGTGAGATAAACCCTAAGTGTTGGTGGTACCATTTCATATACTGGGGTCCTAGACTAAAAAATGAGAAAGTAAGCATTCACTTCTCTCTGTTCCCAGACTGTAGAGGCAAGGGACCATCTTACACAAGCTCCTGCCACCACACCTGACTCACTGTGATAGACTGAAAGTTCAAATTGTAAGCCAAAAATAAACCTTCCTTTCTTTAAGTTACATTTGTCAGACATTTTTGTCACTGCAAGAAAAACTGAGGTGTATTGTGTTCTGAATTTCCTTCCTTTACAGAAAGCAATGAAAGCAATCCTACCCTTTATTGAATTATTATTCCAGGAACAATATTCAAAATATTTACAACAAAAACATCATAGGTATTCATCAGTTGTCTGGCATACCAGCTATAACATGCCTTTGAGCTCTTGATTGTGAAATAGTTTGACAATGAGATAATTTGATAATTGAGGGCCATAAATCTCACCTCTGCTCTACCGCATAATATTCATTATCCCCAATATAGCGCATAGTAGCCACTATCCCCAATACAAGTGCTTCATTCATTGAATTTTCCTAGTCACTCTGCAAGAGGAATACTCTCTTTGCTTCCTTTCTTACAGACAGGGAAACTGAGGCTTAAAAATATTAGTGATTTGTTCCATGTCACACAGCTGAGAGACACTGAGGAAGGTTCATATCATGGTCTGTTGATCATCCTCTGCAAACATCAATTCCAGATTCTTCAGTGTTGCAGTATACACTCAACACCTGGTGACTACCTAGGTTGCTCCCAAGCTTTTGGTACTAGTCTTGACGGCAGAGGGGTCCTACTACTAATACTGAGCAGCTGCTCTGCCCTTTACCTCCCGGCATGCAGGCAGCTATTGTTGGATTCCTTTATGATGAACGACTGCCCACTAAATCCTTTCCCACAACATATGTATAGATATACTGTAGATTCTGTTCAGGATCCTGCCTAACACAGAGATGAAGGTTGAACTTTATCATCTTATTCTTAGTGAAAGAAAGCAGCCATTCCATGAAGTTTCTTCCATCTGCATGGTGTAAAAGACACAAGGAAGAAGCCCAGAGGCCATGTCTGTACTCAAGCAATTGTTCTGGAACGAGTCTGAGTTTTTTAGAGAACCACAGTAGCCTAGACCAGCCTTCTAGCCTAAGGGAGTAGTTTTCAGATAATCACCACAAATCCTAACTCTACTCTCCTATCAACATTAAATAAATCTGTCTGACTGGGGCTTCTGAACTGGTTTCATTCAGAGCAAAACAAATAGCTAGACTTGACAGATGGGCCACACTGACCTTACATCATCATTGCCTTTCCTGAACCTATTGGTTAGAGGCTCTGTTTCTCAGTAACAGTGACTCCACTGCCTGTGGCCCACTCTCATGGTAACCCTTGATTATTCCCAGAAATCCTCTTTTGCAGCTATGAAAAAACAGGACCCATGAAATCCACATTCTAACTTCTGCCTTCAGGGAATTCGCCGGGCTGTGTGATATCCCCAAGTGTCTCTCTCATCCCTTCTTCTTGTTTTCAAGAATGTGTAAAAGAATGCAACGAATGAGCTGGTGTCACTAGAAGAATCCCTTAAGAAACTTCCTTAATGTTATTGGGTTTCAGCTCCCACTGTTCTGCAAAATGATGAAAGTAGTCACGATTGGAAGTAGAGTAGAAAAAGGAGTGACTGGTCAGATCAAATTTGCAAACAGACTTCTCCATAATGTTCACACACAGACTAAAACACATTCTTCTTTGTTTTTTTTTTCATATGATATAAATCATTTTCTTTTTTTTTTTTAGATATTTTCTTCATTTACATTTCAAATGCTATCCTGAAAGTCCCCTGTACCCTTCACCCGCCCTGCTCCCCAAACCATCCACTCCCACTTCCTGGCCTTGGAATTCTACTGCATTGGGGCATATAATATTCAAAAGACCAAGGGCCTCTCCTCACAATGATAGCTGACTAGGCCATCTTCTGCTACATATGCAGCTAGAGACACAAGCTCTGGGGATAGTGGTTAGTTCATATTCTTGTTCCTACTACAGGGTTGCAGACCCTGTCAGCTCCTTGGGGACTTTCTCTAGCTCCTCCATTGGGGGCTCTGTGTTAAATTCAATAGATGACTGTGAGCATCCACTTCTGTATTCGCCAAGCACTGGCATAGCCTCACGGAAGACAGCTATATCAGGGTCCTCTCAGCAAAATATTGCTAGCATATGCAATAGTGCCTGGGTTTGCTGGTTGTCTATGGGATGGATCACTGGGTCGGACATTATCTGGATGGTCTTCCTTCCATCTCAGCTCCAAACTTTGTCTCTATAACTCCCTCCATGGTTATTTTGTTCCCCATTCTAAGGAGAAACAAAGTATCCACACTTTGGTCTTCCTTCTTCTTGAGTTTCGTGTGTTTTGCAAATTGTATCTTGGGTATTCTAAGTTTTTGGGCTAATATCCACTTATTAGTGAATACATATAAAGTGAGTTCTTTTGTGATTGGGTTACCTCACTCAGGATGATATCCTCCAGGTCCATCATTTGCCTAAGGATTTCATGAATTCATTGTTTTTAATGCCTGAGTAGTACGCCATTGTGTAAATGTACTACATTTTCTGTATCCATTCCTCTGTTGAGGGACATCTGGGTTCTCTGCAGCTTCTGGCTATAATATATAAGGCTAATATGAACATAGTGGAGCATGTGTCTTTAGTACAAGTTGAAACATATTCTGGGTATATGCCCAGGAGAGCTATTGCTGGATCATCTGGTAGTACTATGTCCAATTTTCTGAGGAACCACCAGACTGACTTCCAGAGTGGTGGTACCAGCCTGCAATCCTACCAGCAATGGAGGAGTGTTCCTCTTTCACCACATACTTGCCAGCATCTGCTGTCACCTGAGTTTTTGATCTTAGCCATTCTGACTGGTGTGAGGTGGAATCTCAGGGTTGTTTGGATTTGCATTTCCCTGATGATTAAGAATGTTGAATATTTTTTTCAGGTGCTTCTCAGCCATTCAGTATTCCTCACTTGAGAATTCTTTGTTTAGCTCTGCACCCCATTTTTAATACGTTTATTTGATTTTCTGGAGTCAGCTTCTTGAGTTCTTTGTATATATTGGATATTAGTCCCCTATCTGATTTAGGATTGGTAAAGATCCTTTCCCAACCTGTTGGTGGCCTTTTTGTCTTATTGACAGTGTCTCTTTTGCCTTACAGAAGCTTTGCAATTTTATTAGGTCCCATTTCTCAATTCTTGATCTTACAGCACCTGCCATTGCTGTTCAGTTTAAGAATTTTTCTCCTGTGCCCATATCGTCGAGGCTTTTCCCTACTTTCTCCTCTATTAACTTCAGTGTCTGTGGTTTTATGTGGAAGTCTTTGATCCACTTTGACTTGAGCTTTGTACAAGAGATAAGAATGGATCAGATCGAATTCTTCTACATGATAACTGCCAGTTAAGCCAGCATCATTTGTTGAAAATGCTGTCTTTTTTCCACTGGATGGTTTTGCTCCCTCTCAAAGATCAAGTGACCATAGGTGTGTGGGTTCATTTCTGGGTCTTCAATTCTATTCCATTGATCTATCTGTCTGGTGCTGTACCACTACCATGCAGTTTTTATCACAATTGCTCTACAGTACAGCTTGAGATCAAGCATGGGGATTCCATCAAAGGTTGTTTTATTGTTGAGAATAGTTTTTGCTGTCATAGGTTTTTCTGTTATTCCAGATGAATTTGCAAATTGCCCTTACTAACTCAGTGAAGAGCTGACTTGGAATGTTTATGGGGACTTCATTGAATCTGTAGATTGCTTGCAGCAAGATAGCCATTTTTACTATATTAATCCTGCCAATCCATGAGCATGAGAGATCTTTCCATCTTCTGAGATATTCTTTGATTTCTTTCTTCAGAGACTTGACGTTCTTATCATACAGATCTTTCACTTCCTTAGAGTCACACTCAGGTATTTTATATTATTTGTGACTATTGGGAAGGGTGTTGTTTCCCTAATTTCTTTCTCAGCCTGTTTATCCTTTGTGTAGGAAAGGCCAGTGATTTGTTTGAGTTGATTTTATATCCAGCCATTACACTGAAGCTGTTTATCAGGTTTAGGAGTTCTCTGGTGGACTTTTTAGGGTCACCTATATATACTATCATATCATCTGCAATAGTGATATTTTGACTTCTTCCTTTCCAATTTGTATCCACTTGATCTCCTTTGATGTCGAATTGCTCTGGCTAGGACTTCAAGTACTATATTGAATAGGTAGGGAGGAAGTGGGCAGCCTTGTCTAGTCCCTGATTTTAGTGGGATTGCTTCCATCTTCTCTCCATTTAGTTTGATGTTGGCTACTGATTTGCTGTAGATTGCTTTTTATTATGTTTAGATGTCGGCCTTGAATTCCTGATCTTTCCATGACTTTTACCATGAATGGGTATTGGATTTTGTCAAATGCTTTCTTACCATCTAATGAGATGATCATGTGGTTTTTGTCTTTGAGTTTGTTTATATACTGGATTTCGTTGATGGATTTCCATATATTAAACCATCCCTGCATCCATGGGATGAAGCCTACTTGATCATGATGGGTGATTGTTTTGCTGTGTTCTTGAATTTGTTATCAAGAATTTTAATGATTATTTTTACATCAATATTCACAAGGGAAATTGGTCTGAAGTTCTCTATCTTTATTGGGTCTTTATGTGGTTTAGGTATCAGAGTAATTGTGGCTTAATAGAATGAATTGGGTAGAGTACCTTCTGTTTCTATTTTATGGAATAGTTTGAGGAGAATTGGGATTCGGTCTTCTTTGAAGGTCGGATAGAGCTCTGCTCTAAACCCATCTGGTCTTGGACTTTTTTTTTTTTTTTTTTTTTTTTTTTTTGGTTGGGAGACTATTAATGACTGCTTCTATTTCTTTAAAGGAAGTGCGACTGGTTAGATTGTTAATCTGATCCTGATTTAACTTTGGTATCTGGTATCTGTCTAGATAATTGTCCATTTCATCTAGGTTTTCCAGTTTTGTTGAGTACAGCCTTTTGTGGTATGATCTGATGATGTTTTTTATTTCCTCAGGTTCTGGTGTTGTCTCCCTTTTCATTTCTGATTTTGTTAATTAGGATACTGTTTCTGTGTCCACTAGTTAGTCTGGCACAGGGTTTATCTATCTTGTTGATATTCTCAAAAACCAGTTCCTGGTTTGGTTGATTCTTGGTATAGTTCATTTTGTTTATACTAAGTTAATTTCAGCCCAGAGTTTGATTATTTCCTGCTGTCTACTCCACCTGGGTGAATTTGCTTCCTTTTGTTCTAGAGCTTTTAGGTGTGCTCTCAAGCTGCTAGTGTTTGCTCTCTAGTTTCTTTTTGGAGGCACTCAGAACTATGAGTTTTCCTCTTAGTACTGCTTTCATTGTGTCCCATAAGTTTGGGTATGTTGTGGCCTCATTTTCATTAAACTCTAAAAAGTCTTTAATCTCTTTCTTTAATTTGTCCCTGACCAAGTTATCATTGAGTAGAGTGTTGTTCAGCTTCCACATGAATATTGGCTTTCTATTATTTTTGTTGTTATTGAAGATCTTCCTTAGGCCATGGTTATCTGATAGGATGCATGGGATAATTTCAATATTTTTGAATCTGTTGAGTCCTCTTTTGTGACCAATTATATGGTCAATTTTGGAAAAGGTAACATGAGGTATTGAGAAGAAGATATATCCTTTATTTTTAGGATAAAATGTTCCGTAGATAGCTGTTAAATCAATTTGTTTCATAACTTCTGTTAGTTACAATGTGTCTCTGTTTAGTTTCTGTTTCTAGGATCTGTCCATTGATGAAAGTGGGATGTTAAAATCTGCCACTATAATTGTGTTAGGTGAAATGTACGGTCTGAGCTTTACTACTTTTTCCTTAATGTATGTGGATGCCCTTTCATTTGGAGCATAGATATTCAGAATTGAGAGTTCATCTTGGAAGAATTTTAACTTTGGTGAGTATGAAGTGCCCCTCCTTGTCTTTTTTGATAACTTTGGGTTCGAAGTCAATTTTATTCCATATTAGAATGGCTACTCCAGTTTGTTTTTTTCAGAACATTTGCTTGAAAAATTGTTTTCCAGCCTTTTACTCTGAGGTAGTGTCTGTCTTTATCTCTGAGGTGGGTTTCCTGAATGCAGCAAAATGTTGGGTCCTGTTTATGTTGCCAGTCTACTTGTGTCTTTTTATTGGGGAGTTGGGTCCATTGATATTAAGCGATATTAAGGAAAAGTAATTGTAGCTTCCTGTTATTTTTTTTTTGTTAGAGTTGGATTTCTGTTCTTATGGCTATCTTCTTTTAGGTTTGTTGAAGGATTACTTTCTTGCTTTTTCTGGGGCATAATTTCCCTTCTTTTGTTGGAGTTTTCCCTTTATTATCCTTTGTAGGGCTGGATTTGTGGAAAGATATTGTGTGAATTTGGTTTTGTCATGGAATATTTTGTTTTCTCCATCTATGGTAATTGAGAGTTTTGCTGAGTATAGTAGCCTTGGCTGGCATTTGTGTTCTCTAGGGGTCTCTATAACATCTGCCCAGGATCTTCTGGCTTTCATAGTCTCTGGTGAAATGTCTGGTGTAATTCTGATAGGCCTGCCTTTATATGTTACTTGACCTTTTTCCCTTACTGCTTTTAACATTCTATCTTTATTTAGTACACTTGTTGTTCTGATTATTATATGTCAGGAGGAATTTCTTTTCTGGTCCAGTCTATTTGGAGTTCTGTAGTCTTCTTGTATGTTCATGGGCATCTCTTTCCTTAGGTTAGGGAAGTTTTCTTCTATAATTTTGTTGAAGATATTTGCTGGCCCTTTAAGTTGAAAATCTTCATTCTCATCTACTCCTATTATCTTTAGGTTTGGTCTTCTCATTGTGTCCTGGATTTCCTGGATGTTTTGAGTTAGGAACGTTTTGCATTTTGCATTTTCTTTTATTGCTGTGTCCATGTTTTCTATGGAATCTTCTGCGCCTGAGATTCTCTCTTCCATCTCTGTATTCTGTTGCTGATGCTCTCATCTATGGTTCCTGATTTCTTTCCTAGGGTTTCTATCTCCAGAGTTGTCTCCCTTTGTGTGTGTGTGTGTTTTTTTTTTCATTTTTTCTACTTCCACTTTTAGATCTTGGATGGTTTTGTTCAATTCCATCACTGTTTGGTTGTGTTTTCCTGTAATTCTTTAAGGCATTTTTGTGTTTCCTCCTTTAGAACTTCTATCTGTTTAGCAGTGTTCTCCTGTATTTCTTTAAGTGAGTTATTAATGCCCTTCTTAAAATCCTCTACCAGTATCATGACATATGATTTTAATTCCAAATCTTGCTTTTCAGGTGTGTTGGGGTATCTAGGACTCGCTGTGGTGGGTGTACTGAGTTCTGATGATGCTGAGTGGTCTTGGTTTCTGTAAGATTCTTACATTTCCCTTATGCCATCTGGTAATCTCTGGTGTTAGATGTTCTAGCTGTGTCTGGCTGGAGCTTGTTCCTCCTGTGATTCGGTTGCCTCTGTCAGCTATCCTGGGAGTCCAACTATCTCCTGAGTCCCAGTGATCAGATCACTCTCTGCAGGCAAGCTCCCCTGTTACAGGGAAGGTGCACAGAGGTCTGGAGCTCAGCTCTGCCTCCTGTGTGAAGATGGAAGTCCCAAAAGGAACCCTGCTCAAGAAGCTCTGCTGCTTCTGTGGCCCATGTGCTCTCCTGCTCAGACTGGTCTCTGAGAGACTCCGGATACAAGATGGTGCTCTCACCTGAGTCCCAGAGTCAGAGCCTTCTTTGGAGGCCGACTCTCCTAAGTCATTCTAAAACCCTGGGTGTGTTAGGGTGCCTGCAGCATGGAGAGTCCTCTGGGGACTGTTTGCTGAGTTCATGCCCAAGATGGCCAGGGCTAATGCTGACCAGAAAGAAACCCAGCTGCTGGTCAGGCAGGTTCCCTGCTTGCACAGGCCACTCCTGGTTGTTTTGGAACAGATGTTGTGTTCTACTCACCAGTAATCACAAGATCCTAGGCGTGCAAGGGCACCTGCAGCATGGAGGGTCCTCCTAGATCACGTTCTTTACTTGCAAAGAACATGTTACTGAGAATTAAGTCCCAGTATTTGCATTATCCTTGCTACTGTTAATAACAGTACTATCCCACTACCAATCAAAATTGTTAGGTTTCAAATCTGGGACAAATGACTAAGGTTCCATGCATCCCTCAACCCCTACCTGTTACAGGGTCCTCCTGGCTTGCATGCCCCTGCCCTCTCCAGGGAGCTGGGCTGTTCTTTCCTATATAATCCAACCATTTTTATTATCTGCTATCTTTGTATCTTTGGACCTCCTGGCTGCTGCACCTGGTTCCCCTTTCTCCTCTCTCCTTTCATGTCAAGAATTGCTGTTAATCGAGGTTAATCACAGAAGTGGAAAGTAAATCATTGAACTAGGTGGAAAGGTTCTAACAGCTTATTTATTCATAAACAGCAATAACCAAGTAAATAGCAAAATGTACACACACATACACACACGCTCTCTATGGCTTGGTTTTCATAGTTATCGGGGGCGTGGGCTCAGTCCTTGGCAAGGCAAGTGCAGCCTCCATGGCCAGCTAGAGGCAGGAGGGCAGCATGAGCTGCCCTTATCACTGGCACATACTCTCTATGGCTTGGTCTCCATGGCTATCTGGGTCTCCAGCGGGGGGGGGGGGGGGGAGGGGGAGGGGGTCCGGGCTGCAGCAGCTTTACAGCATCAGGAAAAATGCCTTCTGGGGCCATATGTACCTTACACTTCCCCTCTTCATCTTTCTGTATGGTCCAGCTCAGTCTAGTCATGTCCACTCTGGACTCTCCCAGAGATGCCGCTGACTCTGCTCTCCCACATATGTAGAATGAACTTTCTCCTCCACCATATACGTAGGAGCTGTCATGTTCCTATTTGTTTATTTATTCATTCAATAATCATGATAATTGCTATAGAGTGGGTGTTTATTGCTGTGTTTGGGTATCCTGTTTAATGAGACACATATGCTCATTTATGCCCAAAGTAGTTTATGCAGTTAAGGATCATGATCTATTATTTAGTTGTTTTTAACCACCCCTCTGATTAGGAGAAAAATGCCAGTGGGATCTAGAAATAAGAATAGAGAATTCAGAGTGAGGTGGTCCACCTAGAGTCCATTGTCCACTAATCTTCATCAGCTATTGACACAAGGTTACTGAGTGTAAACACTGTCTGGCATTGACACCAGAAAGCTGTGTAGGCTCCTGGTCAGTGTCCTCCTGCTGCTGACACCATTCCAGTACAAAGAGTTGTCTCGGTTAGGATTTCTATTGCTGTGACAAACAACATGACCAAAAAGCAAGTTGGGAAGGAAAGGGTTTATTCAGCTTACACTTCCATATTGGCTGCTTATCACCAACGGAATCCAGGACAAGAATACAACCAGGGCAAGATCCTGGAGGCAGGAGCTGATGTAGAGGCCATGGAGGGGAGCTGCTTACTGCCTTACTTCCCCTGGCTTGCCTAGCCTGCTTTCTTATAGGACAAAGGACCACAAGCTCAGGGACAACACCACCTACCATGATCTGGGTACTTCCCTATTGATCACTAATTGAGAAAATGCCTTACAGCTGGCTCTCCTGGAAGCATTTCCTCAACTGAAGCTTCTTCCTGTCTGATGGCTCTACCTTGTGTCAAGTTGACAGAAAATTACCCAGTACAAATATAGTTTGTGCCGAGTCACTGTGCTGGCTGTTGAATCTGCTGATGTCCAGTAAGCAGCCCTTCTTCAGCAACCAGGTGGGCATCATTACCTATTGACTATCCAGCACAAAGGCTATCTATACAGTCTCAGCACACATGCAGGTCTCATGGGAAATAATCCACTTGCCCTACAACAATACAGGCTTCTGCTCTTGAAGTAGAAGTTGAAGTCATAGACACCAGAAAGGTTTTTGGACATGTGGAAAAATTTGAACGTAGCACATAGCTTTCTAGAATCCAAGGCCGTGTGGCTAAATATTTTCCAGGGTTGTTTGAGAACTGAATAAACCATGAAATATATACTACTGATCCCAATATCTAGGATATTATGAACAGACATGCAATTTATTTGTAGTAAAAATGCTACCGACACAAGAATCAATAGTATGAAAGCATTACTATTTTATTGGTAGCAGCATACGACATTCATGCTCACAGATGCTATGAAACATTACGTACCATGCTCTGCTATGAATCCCTGCTGCAGACAGCAGAAGTAGGTACAACCTCAGAGAGTGGGTGCTGGTTTTCCTACTGCCTCAGAGGAGATGGCCCTGACTCTAACAATAGTTAGAAGGGGAGACATTGATAAACTAGCCACCCACCACTGCATGCAGAAATCAAAGGGGACCCAATGTAGACAAGGGGCATTCTTTTGCATCAGCATTTGGCCAGAACCATGATATAGACACATTAGAGCTAAACCTTCTTGCTTTCAAGGTTGCTCTTGACAACTAAATCTTCACATCTCTAGTATCTCATTGGTTTATATAATTTCATTGAGTGTGTCCCAATGTCTTAATATATGTCCTATTTTCTAGAGAAATACTAAATCATGCAGAGATTAAAATTTCTTTGCTCATTTACTGATCTGTGGTCAATCTTTTCTCTCCCATTCCTGGCATGTCTTCAAGTCTCTGAGTAGTAAAAGCTAAAAAGATGTGCAGGAGGTAGAAAGAATGGCTTGGTCAGTGAGTGATTACCACTAGAGCATGAAAACCAGTGAAATGTGAGAAAAATGCTGAATTTTTCCCCTAACATGCATGTATAACACCTGTACACACCTCAACACACACCCACATTTGCACACACAGAGACAGAAAGAAAAGAGAAAAAGAGCTAAGAGTTCAGGTGCAGGAAGAGAAGTCTCCAGCAACAAATGAGGATGTTAGACAGACGTGGCTACTGTGTTTGATAATCTAAATTTTTGACTTTGTGAAGCACTCATTAGCACAAGTTCAAATAGTTATCTTTGAGGAGCTCTGTCAACTGACTAGAAAAGCTCTAGTACAATTTGTTCACAGGAGTGACAACAGTGACAGCTCAGTCACCCAGCAGAGCAGCTGCTAGGAAGCAGAGTGATGGCTCTGTGTGTCCCCAGTATCATTTGCCCCAGGATAAAAATGGCTTTCCATCTGTCCTCTCAGCATGACAGGAAGCGGGTGGGCAGGAAGTTGAGGAGAGGTGAGCTGTGAATACTCCAGGGGACAATAAGTAGCATCCTCTTTGAAATACTAAGCAATACTGGTTAAGAAAGTGGGAGCTGGGAATCCAAGCGGCACAATGCAGTTTTCTATCCGTACTGTAACTAAACACTGGCAATCACATTGGCTTTTTGTCTTAGTTATGTTTCTATAGGATACATACACACAGTCACTAACAAATTAAATGCTACTGAGAGCCTACCCTGAGGGGAAAGCCCAGTGTTAAAGTGCTAGGGAAGGGTTGGAAAGGGAAGGCTTTCATAAAAGCATAAAGTTTCTTCATTCCCAGAACAGGACAACCAGCTGTGAGGACATGATGTAAACGCAAGATAGGAACAAAGCAGTACATGGCCTTAATAACTCCCAGTGGACATGCTGAAGAGTTGGAGACAGACAAACTGCTCTTATTTCTGTGAACACATACTACCTTGCTACCTTGCTTAGTTCTAAGTTCCTTTCCCTGCTATTTGGCGACATTAATGACATTCAGTTCCTATCTGCAACATACTCAAGGCAAAGTAAGGGCTCATGTTAAGGAGCAAAGAAGCTCTCAGTAGGTTACAACCTTCATGACTTTACCAAAAACAAAAAACAAAAACAAAAAACAAACCCAAAAACCAACCAAACAAAAAACAAACAAACAAACAAACAAACAAAAACAGGTTTTTGCTACATAATTTGAACGATGTGTGTTCCTCAAAAGCTCTTGTGTCCCTTGCCAATGGCTTCATTGGGAGGTTTTGGAACACTTCATAAGTGAGGTTTAGTGAGAGGAAGTTAGGCCATCAGGGGCGTGTCTTTGAAGAGATAGTGGAAGCTTAGCTCCTGCCTCTCTTTTGTCTCCTACCTACTGTGAGATGAGCTGCTGCGTTTGCGTATGTACCCACTGTAATGTGCAGCCTTACCACATGTCCAGGCGCCAGGAATCAACTGATCACAGGCAGGGAACCTCTAGAAGGGAGTCACGAGAAGGCTTTCTTCTTTCTAGCTTGTGTTTCTTCATGTTTCGTACAGTAAGCACAAGTTCCTAGCACATACTTATTCACCCTAACCCCATGGCCTTCTAGGAGGGGCTGGGCAGTCCACCTGTACTTGAGAATTGGCATTCCTCCCTCACCCTGCAGTGTGAGGGGTCTCCGTGCTTATGCTGCTCCTGGGATCCTGAGTGACAGCTAAACCTATACTATTCCTTCTCTTTTATTTCTGGTGATTGGAATGTATAGGTTTCCAGTGAGTAGCATTATTTAAAGGTGTGGAGTTGTTGGAATAGGTGTGACCTTATTAAGGGAAGGCTGTTACAGGGACTCTGAACTTTCAAATGCCCAAGCTAGGCCCAGTGTTTTTCTCTCTCTTCTTGCTGTCTGCTGGTCCAGTTGTAGAACTCACAGCTCCTTTCAGCACTATGTCTGCCTGCCTGCACCATACTTCTTGCCATCATGATTATGAACTAAACCTATGTTTAATTGGCCAGCACCAATTAAATGTTAAGAGTTGCCATGGTCATGATGTCTGTTCACAGCAATAGAAACCCTAACTAACACACTTTCCTTTATGTAAGAAAGGTAGATTTGAACAAAATAAATAATAAAATGAGTGTCAGAAATACAGTATTTGCACCCCCAACCTGTGCCCAGAGGATGCAGCTAACACTAAGTACATACTGACATTTACTAAGCATTCATTATGTACCATACACACATGATGACTAGTCCACATTCCCTAGGGTAAAAGTCAAGTACAAGTGACTTAAGTGCTCAGGGAAGCCTGTAAGAAAGAAGAGGGGAAACAGCAGAGAAAGAAAAGACCACCATGGCTGGCAGGACCCCTCCCAAGGTCTCAGCCTGATCTTACTGGGGAGCTCTGGAATACACAAAGCCCCTCACAGCTTTGAGATTCAGCCATGCCAGTCATTAGCTAAGTAACAGGAGAAGGCAAAGTCCCAGGGTCTTCCAGCCCTGTGCCCCTGGGAATAACAATCTGGCTAATAGAGTTAAGAGTATAAAGAAGATAAGAGAAATACACAAAATGATAACAGCAAGGACACTGAAGGTGCTGTAAAACCTCAGGACAGCAGCAACACCAATGACAAAGTCCATTTAGCAGAGGATTCTGCATGCCCTGCAACTTGGGGCAGAATCCGCCAACTCCCAACAAGACATGCTTTTCAAGCATAATATCCACGTGCCAGCCATGTATAGGTTACATGTATATGTACACATACAGTAAACAAGCCATTCCATTGTGAGGGCTTTTTGTCTTTGTCACTTCTCTCAACCTCTGTCACCTCATTCAGTCCTAACACATTTAATCCCTAAGGGTTGCAAATCCTGGAAGAGAGACTCTGTCTCACCCAGGAAAAACACTGACCACTCTTTTCCCTAACAGTGATGCCCAAGTACTTCCTGCTGCATTGAGAGCTGGCAGCTGCACAAAGAACATTAGATGAGGCATCAGCAGGCATTTGGAATTTGATTTCACAACTTCTAGCCATAGGAGGAATAGACTATGAACTTTGTTGCATAATTGATGATGCAGTGATGTTGGTAAAGCTTTATTTAATATGATAAAATAGTCCAGATTAATCACATATTACTATTTATATGTAACTGATTACTATTTATAATCATAAAGCCAATAACGGGCTGGGAAGATATGTCTGTAGGTAAAATTCTTGCCACACGAGCATGAGGCCCTAGTTTGAGACATATGATTCATGTTTGTTTTTTAAGCTAGGAATGATTGTACATGCTTACTATCTCAGTACTGGACAGGCAGGGGTAGGGTCTCACTGGCCAGCCAGGCTGAGTGAGTTCAGGCCAAGTGAGAGGCCCTGTCTCAACAAATAACACTAGATCTGGGGAATAATACCTAAAGATGTTCTTTGTCCTCCACATGTTTTCACACTTATACAAACGCACCCACACCCACATGTAATCCACACTAGCATGCACACGCACACGCACACACACAACTCAATATAAAGACTTCAACAATTACAGTAAAATAAGGATGTTGGAAGGCCTGAACTCTGCAGCAAGCTTTCTCAATTTTGGCCTTATTGACAGTTCTTTGTTCTGTTTGGTGAACAATAGGATGACTTTTGCCTCTTTTCACTTAATGCCTACAGCAGTGCCCTGGTCCTAAAGTTGTAAGAACCAATAATATCTTCAAATATCATGTAGAGACAGTCTCCCATCCATGTCCCATTAGCACCTCTCTGAGAGGGGAAGAGGAAAAAAAAAAAAAACAAAAAACCCTACCTAACCAGATCCCTTCTCTCTGACAAGCTCCCTTTGTGGCAGGCTTGTATTCTTGTACTTTCAAGTTTTCCTCTATGGTCAACTCTGACAGATGTCTAGTTTATTTCTAGTTCTTAATCATTTGTACAATAATTGCACCTTATGAACCTGGAGTTTTATATTTAGCTTCCCACCTTTAGCTCAAACCTAGTTTTTCCTGGAAATATTGAATCTGAGGAGAACATATTAGAACCAGGAGCAATGTGTTGACAATGGGTCTGACATTTGTAGCACTTACTTTCGTAGAGTTTGTTGTGAACTCCTAGTGCACTAAATACTTGGGGAAGTGACATAAGAGAAACTTGGAATGAATGATGAACATACCAGAGAGAAGGGCGTGGGAAAAGACAAGAGGCTCCTTAAGGTAGAATAATAAGATTCTTAACTTTTAAAATATCATTCTAGGAGCTGGAGAGGTTAGCCATCAATAGCAGCAGCTGCTTTTCCAGAGGACCAGAGTTTGATTCTCAGGACCCACATGGTAGCGGATGGCCACCTATAATTCTAGTTCCAAGGCATTCCATACCTCTTCAGTCCTCCATGAACATTGTACACATTGCAAACAGACTTACATGAAGCAGAAACACTCATACACATAAAATAAAAGACAAATACTTTTAAATTAAAAATATCATCCTAACCAAAGAAGTTTTATTGTCTGATCATAATATTGCTGATCACATCTACACAAGCCTATTTTTGTAGTTTTGTTGTTTTGTTTTGTTTTCCAAATGCCAGGCCTAGTAAAGTAATATGGCCCATCATCCCTCATTATAGACTATCTCTTTACATTGTAACAACAAATTTCTAGGGTTGAACTTTACAAAACAGATCTAATAAATGTCTATGTTGTCAAGAAATGATACAATATTCCTGAGAAGGGGTATGAAACTCTGAACTCTAACCAAAACACCCTTCAAAATGAGCAACTTCCTCTTTGTGGAATTTGAGGGAAAACTATTTCTCAGGTTTGAACCCGATACCAATGTTCACTATAATCTTGGAACAAGCAAACTCTTCACGGGGTAACAGAAGAGACCTTTCAAAACTCTGGAATCAAGCTAGATATTGTTTTAGGGCTATCATGCCAGAACTCTGGAGGCTAAGGCAGGAGATCAGCCTGGACTGCATAGCCTTGTTTCAATAAAACACCTCTGGCACCCAGCTCCACTTCATATGCCTATTGGACTAAAACCCCACTATACTTCAAGTCCCACATGGAAACTGCACATCCTCGAATGCCCATAAACTTATGGTTGTGTGTCTTATTTATGTGTGTAATGTGTATAACATATGTATGTGTACACATGTGTGCCTGTGGTACACATGTGTGCACATGCATACAGACCAGAAATTAACATCAGGTGTCTTCTTCAGTTGCTCTCCACTTTATTTTTTGAGATAGGCTCTCTTATCATTGAACAGAGAGCTCATAAATTAGGCTAGGCTGACTGGCCAATGTACTCCAAAGATCCACCTGCCTCTGATTCCCTAAGGATAAGACTGTAGGTGCACACTGCCATGTCCAACATTACATGGAGTCTAAGATTCTAGGATCTGAACTCAGGACCTCGTGTTTACATGGCAAGCACTTTGCAGACTGAGCGGTCTCCTTTGTCCCTTATGGTTGCATTTTTACTGTAATTTTTATACTTTAGTTATTTCTGATTCATCTGCTTATTTTTCTCCTAAAATCATTAGCTTCTAAGGGCTGATGTTTGTGTAGTTCATTTTGAGGGCACATACCTATGCCCAGGAAAGGAAGCCAACAAGCATTTGCTGAATTGAATTGAATTTTGGTAAGCTCACTTGAGATCTTGTCATGTCATCAAAAGTTTGTTGGCTGAGGAAGGACGGTAGGAAAATAGAAGGACAGAAGCAAGGATAAGAAAAGCATGAAGGAACACAGGAAGGGAACATGATGGAATGTTTGCTCAAATGTGTTTACGTACCAGAAATTGTTAGGAGATGTGATATGCCCTTTGAAACTATAATAAGATTGTAAGGAATAATTGCCTCCTTGGGAGATAAAGGTCATTATTATTAATGAGAACTAAATTACTACCATTCTCCCCCTGTCCTGTGGTTGTAAAAAGGAAGAGAGAAAGAATGCATACTACCATTTAGGTCACAGATAGAACTTGTTTCACATTTCTTTTTGAGCTGAAGCCCTGCCATTGCTTGAGTTTTCCTGTGCCTTACTTGAGAGGATGAGAGAGAACAAAGCACATCTCTGTCCTTTGGAAGCGCTATGGTTTCTCTGCTGTGTGAATGGTTCTCTTTAGAGCAGGAACTTAGGTCATGTGAAGGCATTTCCTCCAAATGTAAGATCCATCTGCTCAACTCTGCATTTCCCATTATGAGCTGCAGCCCCCTGCAGCTGCTTCTGCTGTTTCCACTGGATGGCCCATGAGGAGCCACTGTGCCCTCTGGCTCTCACAGGCTGGTAAGAGCTTGGTTAGAACAGGCAAAATGGAAGAGAGTTTTGATGTATAGTAGAGAACACTTCAGCTGGCCGTGAGAGAGATTTTCTGACCAGTGAGGGAACCTGACCACCAAGCTCAAGACACAGGGATTTGGTTCCCTAGCCTACATAAATCAAATAGACAACCACATGAAAGTTGCTGCTTCTGTTACTTTCTTTTTACTGGCTACAAGATACCGGATAAGAAGCAATGGAAGAGAGTAAAAGTTCGCTTCAGTTTATAATTTGAGGAAGATGTAATTCACCACAGAGAGGAAGTCACAGTGGCAAGAGCTTGAGACTGCTTGTCGTATTTGCTAGGAAGCCAGGGATGATGAAAACTGACGTTCAGCTCACTTTCATCCTTATGCATCCAGACTCCATCCCATGAAACGGTTGAACCTACAGTAAAGTGGGTCTTCCCACTTCAGTTAACCTAATATAAATAATCACGCATAAGCATGGCCAGAGGCCAACCTAATTTAGATAGCCCTTCACAAGCATGCCCACAGAGTGGTCTCACAGGTGATTTGGCACCTTGTCAAGTTGACAAGAAGCACTAAATGTCAGAGATGCCTATGGAGATATGCCGGAATATGGAGTTGTCAAGGCAGAGAAGACGCAGGGAAGGACCCCTTGAATTTTACCTAGGGGGATTTTAGAATCTAATCAAACAGGTAGATGGAGTTAAGAGAATATATTCTACCCTGGAGCTCAGTCTAGATGATTCAGTGGATGGCTGCATCTCAAATGCTTAAGTCCTTACTGGGCTTCATATCCCCAGTGGGTAGATAGGTTTCAAGAATTTAAGTTACCTATTCAATTTTGAATCTTCTTCGGGAAATCATTTCTAGAGAGTTTAAAAAAGCTAACTGTGGTTGACCAAGGAATTGGACTCGTAAGCAAAGAAAGAAGCCAGGACCTATGTAGAGTCTGTAATTATTACCCTAAGGCAGGCGGATGCCAAGCACGAGGCCAGCCTGGCCTGTATAGCATGTTTGAGGCCACCCAGAGCTACATAACAAGACTGTCTCAACAAAATGAAACTAAGCAAAATAAAAGAACAAAGGGAAAAGAGGGAAGGTAAAACTTCCAACAACAAGAAATATTTGGGAATCTATCTAAATATAATTTAGATATAAACTAAAACTAAAATCAAAACCCCACAGCTATTCAGCCCAGTGTATCAGAGCCCCAGCAGAGATGTAAGCTCCAGTGTATGGAACAAGGTGTAGTTTCCTGACCCATCTGACATTCCTAGGACTATTCCTGTCAATTTCCTAAGACCAGAGCCTGTATGAGGTGGTCATATCAATTACACAGAACTCTGGATGTTTGATGATGGATGTCTTTCATTGGCTCACTCCCTTTATCATTTCTGGTACTGATCCCTATAGGGGTACATATCAGGGGCATGTTAGACAAGTTGCCCAAGAGAGCACACCTGAAGTAGAAGCTGCAGAAACAAGCTCATTAGCTGAGGAGGAACAGAAGATAGCCTCCTTCACAATTTTAACTGAAGCATCATAGTACCACCACCCACTGATTGGCTAGAAGCACTGTCCAATGCCTACCATTGGCAAGATCATAAGAATGTCTAAGCTTCCTCCCATTGTATGAGAAATACAACAAAGGTACTTTACTATGTGAATGAAGTTTCTCTTTCTCTTAACCTAGATTATATGAAGTGGGCCTACTTTTTTATTTATCTAAAAAAAAAACAACAATGTAGAGAGGAATAGGAAAGACTAAAATGGTGAAAAGAGCCAGGTGTGATAGTGCACGCCGATAACCCCAGCACTTAAATGACTGGCAGGAAGACTGCTAATTCAAGACAAGCATGTCTACAGAGCAATAGCTGCAAAAATCACAAACACAGAAGCTGAGGGTGGGACTGGAGGAGACCCATTGGAGAAACAGAGCAGGCAGAGAGCCAGAGGTGAAGTGGAAGAGCTCCTGGATGGTCACAGCAGCAAAAGCACCTGATCAGAATCAGCTCCTGGATGCAATGTATTCTTGGTTTCAAACTGGCTACGGATTAGACTACAGACATCAGGTTTGAGGTCAAAGAGCCTCATGCAAGTGATAGCCAAGACTTACTCCCAGCCAAGAGTCCAGGGAATGGTTCGGGCTTCAGGGATGGTTGCCTGCCAAGCAATGGCAAAGGCCCCTCAGTTTATTTCCACTCAGACTTTATCAGTTCCCTTTTGCTGCCACTGCCTTTCATACTTCCTGATTTTGTTTCTTTATTCATTATTTTGTTATTATTCACTCATATATTACATTCCCACCACAGTGTCTCCTTGTTTCATAACTGCTGGATTCTAGTTCTCTTGGAATTGTAGTCTCACCTATCATTACCCCTTATGTGGGAAGGGCAACAAAGTATAGAAATGTTTATTTTTTTTAAGTTACCACTTCAGTTTATTTAGGAATACCTTTACTTGTTTTATGTTCTGTGCCCATAACTTGGCTGGTTACTATTTGCTTATATAGGGTGTCACAAGCAGAAACTCCTATGTCAAGGACCAGAAAGCATGGATGAACCAAGCATGGTAGTAGTACCTGCCTTTAATACCAGCACTTAGGATGTGGAAGCAGGAGGATCTCTGTGAGTTCGAGGCTAGTCTGGTCTATATAGCTAGCTCCAAGACAGCCCCACAGAGAGATACTGTCTCAAAAAATAAAAATAATTTTTAAAAAAGTGCAGATAAGAAAACTTTTGAATAAGAAATGGGCCAGTCAACCAAAAGTATATATAATTCATACAGCCCATGCCTACATTTGAGTGGCAAGCCCTAGTATACAAAACCATGGTTACACATCAGAAATGTGTCTTCACAGAAAACAATTGTAGTGCTATCTGTAAGTCTATCTATCTATCTCTGCCCCACGTCCCTATTAAACATCACTAACCAATTGCTGAATTTTTTAAAATCTCTGACTCTACCTATATCCTAATGGCTTCTGTGTCTTACTCACCATACATCTTCAGCATTTCAAATTGTGCCAAGAACACAGAAGATCCTCCACATGTTAAGTGAAAACTGATGGCTATCTAGCTAGTGTTTATTTATGGAGACTGTGTCAGGCACGTTGTCAACATTTTACTGCATTTTAACTCTCTGGTGTAGATAATGTAGTTGTTCTTAATTTATAAATGAGCTTCTAAAGAAGAAAGATGTGTAACAGCTCATTGGAGGTTCCCCATCTGGCAAGTGTAGAACTGTTGCTGATACAGGGACAGATACAACTCCAGGTTGTCCCCTAGGCAGTCTACAGTAGTCACCCAACCTGGCAGGGAACTATCCTTGGGCCAAACCAGTACTGTGAGCTCAATGCAGAAAACAGGCCCTCACAGTTTGAAGTAGAAGTGGATATTGAATTAAAGACATTTTGACATAGGCTGAAGTATAAGTGTAAAAGATAGAGGAACACAGAGAGAAAAAGCAAGGCACAGCCCCAGAGCATGGGGCAGGCTCCTCCAGGAAGACCTGCACAAGGTAAGATATGTAAGACCCACTCAAGTGTGGTTACAAGCTGCTTAAAGGAAAGTTGCAGAAAACAAGACATAGTCAAGTAGAAGAGAGTCAAAGTTAATTGTCTTAACATTAGCTCTATTTCCCATGTGGGAAGCTCACGTTACCTCTCAAAGGGTACCCAGGATGTTTGTGCAGTTCTTTTTCTTCTTTCTCTTTCAATAGGTGATAAGGTGACTCTGGGGATGCCTGCAGTGAAGAGTCTGATAAGGGAGAAGTGAAAGCCACTAGAATTGCACAAGGGGCTGAACACAGGCCCTTTCCTTATAAAGTGGGTTTCTGGTGAGTTTCCCAGAAACAGTCAGTGAACAGCTAAGGAGGGACAAGCACCTAGAATGGTCATTAATCCTGCTATAGTCTTTACTTCTCTCCTGTCATGGAGGCTAAATTGGATTCCTAGGTGAGGGTGCCTCTCCCTTCTCACAGCCCCATAATCTCTGTCTTTCTATTTTGCCTCTGACAAGATTTGGACTTGAGCTTTCTGGGTCTGAGTGTGCAAGTTTAGCCAGCCACTCTGCTTCCCTGCTCTCATCAGAGTGTTACAAACAGATGGATGTTCACAACATAAGGCTCCTGGAAACTCTGCTGGTTAGGCAGACAAGCCAGCTTGTCTCTACCAATAAAAAAGTAAAATTCTAGGAGTTTTAAAAGCAGTTTTGAAGCAGGATCTCATATAGCCCCGGTTATCTTAAATTCACTACAATAGCTGAAGCTGACTTAGAACCCCTGAACATCCTTTCTCCAACTCTCAAGTGATGATTACAAATACGTTCTTTTTTTAAACTTTTTTCTGAAACTACTTTATTAAATGTGGTTATGATGTTATACTATACACATTTTGCCTTTTCCCCATAAATCCCTGACTCAAAGGCAAGCCATGGAAACTAGAATTTCTATTTTTCAGATATGCCATATAAATTAATTTCCTCTTACCCTTCTGCCTTGAAATTGGCCATAAGAGTCTCTGAATAACCCTGTCTGACTTCAGATTTCAAGACTCACTTCACAAAGGAGGCTTCACAGAGAAGCCAAGAAGATCTGGGCAGATAGCCCCTCCCAGATCTATGAGTAACACACATACTTTGTCCGACCACATTTCCACACAGTTGTCCACATTTCTGTCATGCTCATACAAGGACAGGGACCTTCCCAACACACAAACATAACAGTGGCGTAGCCAGAGAGGGATGAGTTACTCCGCACCTCTCAGCCTGGAGGTTATCTTCCTCAGCTCTTCACTTACATCCCTTGGAGAAACTTAATTTAGACAGGAACTAGAAGCCTGGTAAAGCAACCTATGGCTGCTGACTAGTACCTGCAGGCATGAGTAGTATTGTGTATTGAACCTTTTCCTATGGGAGCTGAGCTATCACCAGACAAATGGTCTCAGAGAACACCCACGTGATATGCACCGCAGCATTCATCTCTTGGGAGAAAGGCCCATTCCTTTGCGCGTTACAGCTCTCCTCTGTGCTGGGTTTCTCTATGTGAAATCAGATGAAGAGGTGTTTTGTTTTGTTTCGATTTGTTGTTTTGTTTTGTTTTCTACACAGTGACCCTTTCTACAAGGCAAACTATGAGAAACTTAGCTTTGCCTAAGTGCCATCCTGATGGGAATGGATTCTTAAAAACCATATACCAATCATTTTGATTCCTAAGAAATTGGCACAAAAATCACCCTATGGCCTGTGCATTTGTGTTACCTAAATATTAAGTTCTATTTTTACTTTTGTTTTGAGATAAGGTACTAGAATAAAAATTTCTGTTCATTTATAAGGCTGGGGCAGAGAGATTAAACTAGAGAGATAGCTCAGTAGTTAAGAGCACTTTCTGCTCTTGCAAAAGGCCCAGGTTAGGTTTCCAGCACCCATGTAGTAGCTCACAACCAACTGTAGCTCTAGCTTCTGGGGATTTGATAATGCCCTCCCCTGACCTCTGAAGGCTCCTACATGCACGTGATATACATATATACACTCAGGAACACACACACACATAAAGTAATAAAATAAGACCAAGCAAACAATAAGTAAATTGTGTTCAATACACTTATCTTGACACTGTGTCTGTGCTAATACACAATGCCAAATGAAGGGAAATTCATAAAATATGCTTTGTAACAATACACTTCATAACCTCTTAAAAAAACTTATTTTGTTGGACAAAGAGATCAAATCCTTGGCATAAATTAGGTTATGTCAAAATCTGTTACAAGCAAGAAGAATAAACTTCAAAATAGAATGGACAGTAAAAGACTTGAGTCTGTTTTCCTATTTCAGAACTATTTCTGTCTATAGTAACACATCCTGTGCTAACATTAAGAATACTGGCAAGACTAATTGTGGGCAGGGATGTAAGTGACTACCACTACCTATACTGCTGAGGTGACCATTGCAGTCAACATACAGCAGCTGTGGCAACCTGCACAAGATCTGCACACAAAACAGACATGAAAAATGAGAGAGTGTATAAGCTATTTTCTGATGCTGTGGTATAACAATGATTAAAAGCAACTTAAGGAAGAAAGAGCTTATGTCAGCTTCTGGTTCTAGTCGTATAGAGTATATCATGATGGAAGAGGTAGGGCAAGTCATTAGAACAGTGACTGGATAGGTAAATATAATCACAATATGTTATACGCATATATGAAATGGTCAACAATAAAAAAGGGGAAATAAGCAACTGCTTAGGGAAGTGAAAAGTTTTTGTTTTTTGTTTTGTTTTGTTTTTTTACACAAATATGTTAGGTAGGTACCCTGTGATCCAAAATTCTATTACAGAAGATGAAAACAGGTTCCCAAAAAGCATATGTAAACACATTCACACGAGCTCTGCTTACAGCCAAGAACTAAAAATAGTCAATATATGCATTCCCAAATGAGCAATTGACTGCTAGTGCCAACCAATAAAAATAGACTGATGGTATACACAGCAGTGCATGCGTACACAAGAACACAATGTCTATGGAAGGATGGCAGACACAAGGGAGAATGGCCATCCTTACATGAAGACAGAGAATTCATGCTGAAAACTCACGAGGGCTGCCAGAAGAAAAGCACAAATGTGCATGAGCACAGAGGACGTTTGTCCTTCTGACTGTGGTCAAAGTGATGTGATCAGTCACCTTGCCAGGACTCATCAGGCTAATAACTAAGGGCTATGCATTTGCCTTTGTGCCATCTGAACTTCAATAAAGACATAAGCAGAAAAACTAAAATGACTTGTCATGGCCATAAGAAGGAAATATATGACCATTTCAACTTGCTCTTATCTCCTTAATATGGTCCATATTAAAATTAATTTATCTTGTGGACATTCCAGCTGCCACTCTTAAAGCTGAAAGTACACTTTCTAAAACCAGGCACAAAGGTCCACAGTTCACCTCTGTGCTTTCTGGAGCTGATCTTTTCTTTTTCTATTTTTTTCTGGGTTGTTTGTTTGTTTGTTTTAGATAGGGACTCACGATGTAGCCGTGGCTGTGCTACAATTCACTCTGTAGACCAGGCTAGCCACAAACAAGGAGATCCCCTGAATGCCTCTGCCTCTTGAGTGCTGAGACTAAAGGAGTATACCACTATACCTGGCTGATCTTGACATTTTTTTAAAAAGAATTATTTTATATAATACATACACACACACACATATATATACATACATATACATGAATATATATATGAATACACTGTAGCTGTCTTCAGAAACACCAGAAAAGGGCATCGGATACCCGCTACAGATGGTTGTGAGCCACCATGTGGTTGCTGGGAATTGAACTCAGACCTCTGGAAGATGAGTCAGTGCTCTTAACTGCTGAGTCATCTCTCCAGTCCTTGATCGTGACTAAATCCTAAATATGGTAGCTTTCTTTCTTCAGACCTAACCTGTTTTCACTTGCTAGTCAATCCTACTACCAAAAGCCACAGGCCCAACCTTGGTTTCTATTTCAATAAAACCAATGATTTCAAGACTGCTGGGCTTAAGGACTGCCTCATCAATTGAATTTTGAGTTACTAAGGGCACTATTGTTCTCTTTCAGGTAGAAGTCAGAGGGCAAACTGTAGCCTTCCTAGGGCTACAGGAATCAATCCATTGGCCATTTGATGTCACCATTTTGTCTCAAGTTGACTGATACTGTATCTTCTAAGTAAACTATGTGCCAACATTGTCAGTCACTGTAACAAAAGAGTTGCCATGATGATTTTTTTCTGGGATCTCTGGGCACTGCTCTTTAGAAAGCAAGATTTTAAAAATGCTCCCTTCATTCAGTTTGTTATTCTATACAGTGTGGGAAACTCGTGGATCAGTAAGAAGAGTCTTGCCTCTGGCTGGGTCTAGGAGGCCGAAGTAGGCCAGGGGTAGGTCTGGATCCCCTTGTGGCTGAGCTGTGTTCGTCTTCTTTTCTCTTCCTTACTGACACTCCTCAATCAACTAAAATTTACAATGCTACCCCTGCATTCAACTGTTGCAAGCGGATTAGTATTTAGCAAATATCTAGAAATCCCATGCCTCTGTAGAAAATAACATTGTTTATAGTACTGGGAATCAGACTAGAGATATAGCTCAAAGTATGATTTATATTTTATGCTTTTGGAAACCCCAACTTATTTCTCTCTCTCTTTTAACTTTCACTTTGTGTTTTGTCTGTTTGTTAAAAGACAGGATCTCACTATGTATCCTAATATGGCCTTAATTTCACTGAATAGCCCAGGCTATCCTCAAACTCACTGCAAATCTTTGTTCCTTGGTCTTCTTGGAATTATAAGCATATACCACCAAACTAGGCCCATTTTCTCACCGTGAATCTATCTTCTTTTGCTCTCATCTCCCCCAGATTTGCATGAGCACTTTGTCCATGGTCCAGAGAAAGGGAATTTTGTGTGAGGTTCTTCTGAAACAAGCCACAATTCGCATTAAAATGCCATACAAAAATGACTTTCCACGATTGAACAACAGAGATTCCTGGATAAGCTGGATCAGGGCAGAAGGAACCCAGCCTGAACGACAGCACAAAGCAGGACCCCAGATTGCTCAGACATCGGGAGGAGCACAGGGAAGGGAGCTGTCTGATACAGAAATGACAAAACGGACAGAAGGAGAGCAGCCATTACTTCCACACCAGAAGCTAAAAGCCACCTCAGCAGTGTGAAGATTCCTCTGCTCTGCTGGCCCTCTAGGCACACAGGCAGTCAGGTATGACCTCTGTGCAGTCCCTCTCCCTTCTTTATAACTTCTTCAGACTTCTGCCTTTAATTCTCACTTCACTGCCCTAGTAGGATAAGATAGCTGCTGTTCTTCAAGGCGTCAGACACTAAGGAAAAAAAGTGTTAGAGAGGGATAGGATTAGACGTATTCTCTTTTGTCTCTCTCTCCTCTCCTCCAAACTCCTACCTCAGTATTTTTTTCTAAAAGATCATCACTTCTGACTGAGCCCTTTGCTCTCCCAGCAATGCAGGCATAGCTACTGGTCAGGAAGGCAGGACCCCAAATCACAGTTCAAAGAAAGTCCTGGCTGGAGGGCAGGAACAGGACCACCAGGAGAGTGAGTTCTGCCACCTTGCTACCCTTCCCCTGTGAGGATCAGCCTGAAATTGACAGCAGGTACCTGGACACCTAAGGATAGGCAGACTGGACAGGCCAGCTCATCCCCTCCTAACTCACCTCATTTCTGCCTCAAATCCTTGAAATAATCGCGTAGACAAGCCCCTAAAGCCTCTCCATCCATTCTCCTGGATGTGCTCTTACTACATGGAGCTAGCCTTCTCTCTTGTGTTTCCACCTGAGAAACTAGCAAACCCACACTCTGTGTGCCCAGAGTTTCATTCTTCAAATGTGTGAAATAAGGGCCTAAGAGTCTCTGGCTTCAGGAAGAGTATTGCCATGAAGTTTTCCAGGATCTTAGCCCCTTGAGCCAAGATGCTCTCAAAGGGCTCTCAGAATTCCCTTATCACCAGGCAGGAAGACGCTGGCTTTTGTTCCCTCCCACACATCATACAGGCAGACTGTTTTTGCAGAGTACAATGAGTCTGTGTTTGGTTTTTTTTTTCAAAGGAGCATGTGAAATGCCAACATCACCAACTCATTTGTTTGAAAACCAAAAGCTTTCCTCGAATTCAACATTCTTACACTGCCTTGTTTCCAGCCGACCACTTGGCCTCTACAACATCAATAGAAGGTGGGAAAGAGTGTCCAGTGGCAAGGTGACAGGGGAAAGCGGTGAATGTGAGTGCTGGGTTAGCCAATGAGCAACATCCATCAAAGGAGCAGAAAACAGTTTGAATTGACAGATGAGTTTGTGTTTCCCCAATAACTTTGGAATCCAGACAAAGAAATTACCATCGGCTTTTCATAGTGTTAAACACAATCATAAAAATATATCTTCTGTGTTTGTACACAAGATTACAGCTTATTGTAATGTCTACTATACATTAGTATTTTAGACTATAGTTTAAAATGTACAACGTTGCAGGATACATTTATAATATATCATTAGATATATTTTTCTAACACATTTTAGAAGTTATTAGAAGTTATAGAAGCTAGCTGCTGAAGTTATTAGAGTTTGAGAGAGACTCTAAGATGGACTGTTCCTTTGAGTGAGAGATATATTCAAGTAGTTAATGATGCCATGGAAAGACAGCATGACAGGGAATCGGAGGACAGTTCAGCCATGTGGCAGAATGAGGGTCCTTTCTTAGAGATGTCAAAAAAAAGGAGGGAGGCTTCGTGACACACAGTTACTAAGTTACTATAGTGCATACTTCTCTGATTCCCAGAAGGAAGAGAGGACATCATTTTGAGAAAAAAATGTGGGCTGGACCCAGGATCTACTATGAGAGAGGAGAGAGACAGACGGTTGATGGGCGTGGCTTAGACAGCATATGATGATGTTCATTGTAACTGCTCTAGTCACATCTGAAGTGTGAGTAAACTTAAAAGCATGCTAGTAAGAAAGTAAGAAACCACTGCAGCAGCGTCTGGAGGCTGGGGAAGAATGATTTCAGGTTCAAGGCCAGCCTGAGCTACACACTGCGAGCCTGTTTCAGGATCTGCAGGATACATTTACCCCCACCCCCATTATTGGTAATGCAATCACATGCTGTTGAATGGTGGTTTCAAACATAAGCCATGTTTATTTATTATTTGCAAAATTAGTTTGTTTGTTTGTTTTTTCAAATGAAGACTAACACATCCAGTTTTGTCTCTTCTACCATTTTGTTGTTGTTGTTATTGTTGTTGTTGTTGTTGTTGTTCAGTAGGATGAATTCTGGATGTCAAAAAGAAGAGGAGAGAGCCACTGAGATCTTTGAAAAGCAGAGTGAAGTTTTTCATGAGCTGCTCATCAGTTGCTACATCCCCCACTACGAGCTCACATCTCGATGAAGCTTCTGTTGTGAGGCTCACCATTTGTTCTTTACATGTGAGGAAACTTCTGGGTGCTGATGAGTTCTACAAGAACATAAATGACCTACACAGCTAAATAACAATCTTCCAACCATGTAAGATTAAGGAGTTATTGTGGCCTTGTAGATACTGTCATTGGGTGGAGCTATCAGACTTGCTGTTGTGGGTGGATTTACCCAAGACACTATTCAGATATCCAATCTCTGCTTGCTATGTAATTTCCTTTATTTGGTCTTGGCTGCTGCGTTCTGGGTGGCAAAGATGGGCAGGTTCCTGAAAGTTGCATGGCCTGACCCTCATGGGTCAGCGGAGAGCCTGTTAGTAAGACAAATCATCAATGCAGAGATGTCTTCTTACTTTGTAGCAAGTTTGTACTATTTTCAGACAAGTTAAAAGGCCAAATTTATATGATAATCTCATCAAAAAATTCATATTAGAAGACTGTCATGGTCAGTGTTCTATTACTGAAGAGATAGAATGACCATGGCAACTCTTATGAAAGAAAGCATTTAATTGGGGCTTGCTTACAGTTTCAAAAGGTAGTCTATTATCATGACAGGAAGCATGGCTGCACACAGGAAAATATGGTGCTGGAGAAGGATCTGATAGTTCTCCATCTGGATCCATATGCAGCAGAAGGAGAGAGATGTTGGGCCTGGCTTGGGCCTTTGAAACCTCAAAGCCTAATGACACTTCTTCTAACAAGGTTGCAGCTACTCCAACAAGGACACACCTCCTAATCCTTCTCAAGGAGTGCCACTCCCTGATGACTAAGTATTCAAATCTATGAGTTGATGGTGGAGGGGAAGGGCAGTTTTACCCAAACCACCATGTTCTGCTGCCCTAGTAGGTTTGTAGCCAGCTCACAATGCAAAAATGATTTCAGTCCAACTTCAAAAGTCCCCATAATCTATAGCAATCTCAACACTGTTTAAAAGACTAAAGTTCAAAGTCTCTTCTGAGGCTCAAGGCAATTTCTTAACTGTAACCTACTGTAAAAACTCAAAATTAAAAAATCACATACTTCCAATATACAATGATATATATATATATACATATATATACATATATATATATTACAGAAAATATATTACCATTTGAAAGGGACAAAAGGGAGCATAGTGAGGAAATATTGGACCAAAACAAGAACAATAACCAGGAGACCAACTCCATACTCCAAATCTGCATGTCTGATATTAAAGCACTATTCAGGTCTCCAATTCCTCTCAGTTTTGTTGACTGAAACATACTTCTCTCTCTCGGGCTGTTAATAGCTCTTCTCAGCAGGTATACCATGGCATCTCCAACATCTTGGGGTTTCTACTAGGGGCAGAGTAGGGGGCAGAGGTCCCTGCAGGTTCCTATCCCTGGTGATACCCCCAGGAAGAGGAAATAGGTCAGAGAGGAAGAAGAAAAAGAGGGGTACCGGCATGTGGAATAAAACCAATAGCATCCAACATGATTTATCACAGAGTCATACAATTAAATGAAACTTCACTTGTAGTGTAACTCTTGATTGTAAATGCCGACATTCTCCCTGAGGCCCTTTCCACTGCATGAGTAACCATGATTTATGAATTTCCTGTGGCTTCTGCCCCTTGCCTGCTTATCACCAATTGATTTATGATCAAGTGAACTGGAAAATCTGGGAGGTAAGAATTCCAAGCCAGTGGTCAGTGGCCTTTGCTCTTACATCTGCGCCATTCATACAGATACAATCAAATTGCAGTAAGAGCAGTAGCTACAGCCTCAGAGTTCCTCTGATAAAATGATAGGACTGCTCAGAGTCTAGAATAAAATACAAGTCCTGTGTGTGTGTGAGAGAGAGAGAGAGAGAAAGAGAGAGAGAGAGAGAGAGAGAGAGAGAGAGAGAGACTCAGAAGAAGAAACGGGTTGGGTGGTGGAGGAATCTCTCTGTTTATGTGAAAGACCAGAGTAAGGTTAAATATGGGCCGTCCTGAAGAGAAGAAGAAGACAAGAAAAGTGAAAGCCAAATTCTAAGCTAGGGAGAAGCTACTGACAAGGCTGTACTAGTGTGTGAACAGTGATGGTCTTTTCTGCTTGTGTGAACAGTGATGCTTTTTTCTGCTTCACCTCAAAATCCCTGTGCTGCTTTTTCTGCCCATCTTAGAAGGACAGAAATGGAAAAGCAAATCGAAATGACAAAGAGCAAAGCAGAAGGGCTGCTGAGAGGAGTAACGCTTCAGAGCACCGGCCTCACCCCAGTCCCATCTGTTGAAGAATCTCATAAATGTAACACAGGCTTACAGAGAAGAAACAAATTTATTATACAAAGTATCCAGTTGCAACCCTGAAAATTCTGAAGGAAAAACTTTATGTACCAGGAAAGTTCTGGCAAAATTGTACACAAACAGAAGGCTGTTTGAGGCTTTGGAATTATTAAAGCAAGTTCCAGGACATGAGAAATTATCCAGTCTCTGTAAGACCATGTCTTTGTTCTGTTGTTCTGTTTTTCTTCAGCCATTAACTACCTTAATACACTGATGTTGGCAGCTAAGGACAGGAGATAGAATTAGTGGAAGAGTCTTATTGCATTTTAAGATTGTGTTAAACACACAAGCACATCGCAGCTCTCTGAAGAACGTGACTCCTGTAATCTTTCTTCAAGAGTTATCAGTGGATCTTCCTTCACAAACCTAGTGGTAGAGGCAGCGAACGTTCTTAGACATGCTGACAAGGAATAGGAATATAGCCTCCAGGGGAAGCTGTGATTTCTGTTTGCCTCCCATCCATGAAAACATTTGTTTCTGGTTCCCTCCGAAGGGTACTGTGAGTGGCTAAAAGAACTCACACCCCAGAAAACCAGTCTTGGGATTGTACAGGAGGTTCTAGAATAGACAGCAAGTGTTTGCTTGAAAATAGATTATTCTCTCCTGGAAAGTTGGGGGACAATATTCTGACTCAGCACCCCCTACTTAACTTTCATCAAAAGGTGAAAGAGTGAATAGAATGTCTATCTTCTCTTTCTGACTTCTGTTGATATTAATTTCCACATCTGACTTTATTTTCTGGCTGTGTTTATATTTCCCTTTGTTCCTTGCTCGTCTGTACACTGTCCTAGCTCTTGCTTTGCTTCCCCTCCATGCTCCAATCTGTCCTCAGGCTGGGGAGGTAATGCAGTAAAAGTAACAGGGCCAAGTTCTAGACCTTTAGCTGAATTTCTTATGTCTTTGATGTGTGATCACTGCAGCTGCTGCTTTCTGGTCCCCTTCCTAAGCTGTTGTACTAGCCATGCACCTAGCTATTCACACCTGCACCTTTGCCCCTATACAGTTAAAACGTTCTCCATGGTGGTCCTCTCAAAAGTTAGAGCAGCCTGTCCTGGTGGCGCAGACCTGCAGTTCTAACTCTGGAAGCTGAGGCAGGAGCATCACAAGCTCAAGACGTGGCTGAGTTGCAGAGAGAATTCAAGGTCAGAATGGGAGACATAATAAGATCCCGTCTCAAATTGTAAAGTAAATGCAAAACTCCTCCTGGCAGATGCTCGTAGCTAGAGCCCTGGTCCAGCATGAGGAACTGTGTTCCATCTCCAGCTGCCTTCTCAGGTGTTATTCATTCATAAGTTACCCGTGGCTTCCTATCTGGCTCAGTACACAATTCAGGTTCCCCACAGGATTTATTTCACTGTAAGCAGTGTGAGCCCTTTCTTGTTTCCCAGTCTTGCTGATGTCCCTCCTCCTTGGCTCTTTCCATTACAGCCACTCTGGTCCTTTTCTGCTCTGCCACGAGATACTTTACCTAGAAGCCTGCTTCTCTCATCTCTGTGCTTCAGCATTCTCCTCCCATCAGCGCCCCAATGAGGATACTTATCTCTGTACCATACTCTTTTCTGCAGCTTTCATTAGACAGCTATTACCACCCAAGAACTCCTTATAGCCATACTTGTCTCTCAGACAGAAACGAAAATAAGAATTCATGCCCTCAGCATCTAAATACTGTTGGGCAAATTCGGCAGAATAAATATTGGTGAAGTGAATGAATAGAATGTTGTGAAGTTGCTAAAGTAAGTAACCTCTGGCCATGAGCCCTTGCTATGATTCCTAGGTGTTCCAAGGCTGCAGCATGCTACAGTAAATGCTAGCAGCCATGCTGGAATGTGGAGGCCCTAAGTGGAGGCCAGCTGCTTTCTATAAGCCTGAAATCATTGCTGTTTTCTTATCCTTCACTTATCAGACAGGGAAAGCCCAATCATATGTTTGGAACAGTTTGCCCCTGTCCTTTCCCTGTAACCCAGCATAATGTGTTGTGTGTATTGGTCACACTTCTTGTTCTAATTCATGGTCATGGCTCAGCCCCACTAGAGTATGCCTGAACAGTCTTGTGGATTGCAGGTCACCATTGGAGTTCTACAAACTGGTCATGTGGGGAAGGAAGCAAAAACTTTCTGAGGTAGCTTGGCAAGCTCACTCATTCATGTTTAGTCCTTCACGAGGCCTTAGGGAAAGTGTGGAAAGTTTTTAGACCATGGTGTGGGTCTGCTTTTTTTTTTTTTAAGATACCTTTTATTCAAAGAAACTCTCTTCTGGAATTCCTGCTTATCAGACAAACATCTCTGGGATATAGCCATGTTTATGTGTGTGTCTGTGTCTATCTGTCTGTCTGTCTCTCTCTCTGTGTATATAGATATAGTGTTTTGTGTTTGTTACTTCATCTCTCCTTATATCATACTGGTAAACACTGTTAATTTTATTTTGAAGAGTTTTTAAGAACCAAACAAACAAGAGGTGGAAATGTATTGGAACCAAGGTTTGTCTTATGTAAAACCAGTGTTCAGTCTACTACACACTACTCAAAACAGAATGTGACACAACCAGACAAAACAGGTAACAAATGTCCCTAATAGTGACCACATCAACAAGGAAATGATACTATAAGTGGGATCACTGGGTAGATGATGGCTTCTGGAATCACCTTTGATGTTGTTCATTCTAGACATCAGAGTAGATAGCTCGGAGGAATTCTGTACAGAGAATTTGTACGGGTTAAACTGAAAACAGATGGATTCCATGCACATTCCATTCATTATAAACTGGTTACTGACTACTTGACTGCACCTGCTGCAAAGGCAACAGGAAATGTAGTCTGTCCCCTGGAAGCCACCCAGGCTCTGCTAACCCTGAAGGGACCTACCTTCCTAGGACCAGGTTATACTTATGATGAAGAATTGATTGCAAAACTCACCTTCAGCCACACCTTTCATTCAAACCATACACCCCAGAGCCTCATTCCTGTGACCATGCCCTCACTGGGCCTTCATACTCAGGACCCCTAGCCCCAGGTTCAAGAATGTCAGGCAGAAGAGGTTTTACAGGATGACCAATCTTTGCATAGATGTTCTCCTTCTCTTCCCATCCCTTCCATGAAAACCACACTGATTCCTCTCCAGAGTCCTCCTTTCCCCCCTCTATCTCCAGGCTGTCCCCGGAACTTCCCTAGATAACTCTAGCACAGCACAACCTTTGTCTTGGTACACTAACACACTATCCATTTTGAGCAAAAAAAAAATTTATGTTATAAGATTCATTCTTTTGCATGTGGATAACAGTTGTGTCAAGAACATTTAGATCACAGTATATTTTCTCCACTGAATTCTCCAAACCCTCTTGTCAAGGGTGATTTAACAGTTAATGTGAGAATTTATTTCTATACTCTGAACTCAATGTTTATGTTTGCACCAAATTGTCTTAATCATTGTAACTTTCTACTTCCGTTTAAAATCGAGACTTTATTTATGTTCTCTTCTGAGATTGTTTTAGCTTTTCTAGCTGTCTTAGTCAGGCTTTCTATTCCTGCACAAACATCATGACCAAGAAGCAAGTTGGGGAGGAAAGGGTTTATCCGTCTTACACCTCCACACTGCTGTTCATCACCAAAGGAAGTCAGGACTGGAACTCAAACAGGTCAGGGAGCAGGAGCGGATGCAGAGGCCATGGAGGGATGTTACTTACTGGCTTGCTTCCCCTGGCTTGCTTCCCCTGGCTTGCTCAGCCTGCTTTCTTATAGGACCCAAGATTACCAGCACAGGAATGGCACCACCCACAATGGGACCTCCCCCTGATCACTAATTTGAGAAAATGCTCCACAGCTGGATCTCAAGGAGATGTTTCCTCAACTGAAGCTCCTTTCTCTATAACTCCATCTTATGTCAAGTTGACACACAAAACCAGCCAGTACACTAGCCAAAGCTGGAAAATTCTCAAGACTTTTCATGTCAATTTTAAGATCTGCTTCTAGGTTTCCATAAAGAAAGCAATTGAGGGTTTCACAAGGGTCTCACTGTCCCTTCGGATCGGTTCAATGTATGTTGATATTCTATCCATTTAAAATTTTATGACCCATGAATATGACATGTCTTTCCATTTATTTATATTTCTTTTGTATAGGTGATTTATAAGTATTTATTATTTTATGAAATTATAAGTAAAATTGTCTTAGTTTGTTTTCTGATTGCAATTTTTAGTATTCAGAAATAAAAACTTTATATATTTAATCTATAATCTATACTTATAAAATTACTGAATTTATTTATTAATCAACTGATTTTGTGTACTCCCTAGAATTCCTTATATCTCAGTATTTTGTAATACTCATAGTTGTAATCTTTTCTTTCCAAATTAAGTGACTTATCTCTTTCTCCTTTACTTAACTAGTTGACCAGGCTTTCTAAACAACATCATAGTTAATAACAGAGCCCTTTCCCAGTATGTGTGAGGTCCTAGGTCCCATCCCAGGACACATAAAAGGGAAATAATAGAAAGAGTGTTCTCCTTATTGTATTGCTCTTGAGAGACAAGTGCCCAGTCCTTTACCATGAAGTGTGACAGTTACATCTGGGTTTTGTCAAGTGGAGTAAGTTATGTTACCTGTCATTTTGTTGAGTGTTTTTACTAAGAAGAGTCCTAGATTTTTTTTTAACAGCTCTGACATATCTATTGAGATGGTCATGTTGTCTTGTCCTTTATTTTGTTAACATGATGTATCATTAATCATATAAACATGATGTATCAGTGTCTTTGTTGGTTTAACTAACCTTGAGTTCCTGGGACAAACCTGACTGATCCATTGTGAATAATCCATTTTTGTGTACAATTAAGCGTTTGCTAGCAATTTTTAAAAGGTGTTTTGTATTTACATTTATCTATATTTATATTTATGAAAGATGTTTGTCTATACTTTTCTTTATCTAGTTTTGGTATCATATAATGCTGACCACTCAAAGTGAGAGGAAAAGTGTTCCTTTCTTTTACATTTTGGGGAGTTTCTATACTGGGCTGAAGTTAATTCTTTTTCAGTATTTGTAAAGTTCTCCAATGGAGTGACCTGATCCTGGTGTTGTAGAAAAGCCCATCTGTTCCGAATGGCTATTTTAAAATCAATTTTGTGGCTTTGGCCTTCTTAGAAATGTGTTCATATTGTCTAGGCTATCTTTTTTCTTAGAAGACACTTGATCACAGTATCCTCATATAATCCACCATTACTTATTTGTTTACCTAATTTTATAAGGCTATGTGTCATTGTAGAACTCTTGCTATCCTGGAACTTGCTATGTAGCAAACTGGCCTCAAACTCACAGTCCTTGTATCTGTACTTCTGACTGGTTGCAAGCCTTTTATTTCTCTTTTATTTTTAAAGGTTTGGCAGTACCGTTACCACTTTCATTGGTTTTATTACTCTGATTTCTTTTTTCTTTGTGTGTTCATTCGTTTCATTCAAACTTTGATGATCTTTCCAAAGAGTCAACTTTGAATTTTGTTTTCCTATTTTTCTTCTGAACATTGAGATGAGAAGACAGCAAAGCAATGGGAAAAAGGAAAAATGAACAAATGGACTAAGACTGAACTAAAAAGCTCCTGTTCAGCAAAGGAAACAGTCCTCAGAGTGAAAAGATAATCTCTAGTGTGGGAGACCACATTTGCAAACTATACATTTGACAAGGGGTTAAAATCCTGAATGTATAAGAACTCAAAGAAACTCAATATCCATAAACAAATCAAGAAGTGAACACTAGCTCTAAATAGACTTTCTCAAGAGAAGTCATGTGAATGGCCAACAGCTATACACAGAAATGTTCCATGTCATTCAGAAAGCCCAGAGTACAATTCCCAGAGCCCACATAAAAAACAGTGCAGTGGTGTGTGCCTACACGCCCCAAAGGACATGGAGACAAAAGAAACCCTGAAGCTTACTAACTAAGCTAGCCAAGTCAGCAAGCTCTAGGTTCTGTGAGACTCTGTTTCAAACATAAGATTGTGAAAGTCACTCATGTCTACTTCTCATTTCCACATGCATGTAAATACATAAGCATGAAAACCTGCACATATATGCGCACACACTTTAAACGCATAGTCACACAAAAATTATAATTGTTATATGGGTCAGCAATCTTACATCGGGGAGTGTGTCTAAAGGAAATTAACCTGCACCCATATATTTATTACAGCAGTACTCATGGCCACCAAGAAATAGAAACAGTCTCAGTGTCTATCAGCTGATGAATGGATGACTGACAGTAGTGAATATATGCCATGGAATCATGGTCAGCAATAAAAAGTAAAACCCTGTTGTTGGGAGCTATTAAGGCAACGCTATTGTCCTGATCTCTGAATTGAGCCTCTCTCCCCGAGAAGAAAAGGGGGTCAAAAGCGGGCCACTAGACGCACTGCTCCGAGAAAGTCAGCGCAGGATGTCCTAACCTCAAGATGTACCCTGATACCACCAAGTTCCTGCTTCCCCGTGTAGTCGCCAAAAGAAAAATTTCTGCTGCCCCATCCCTCCTGCTGAGGTGCATTTCCTCTGCCCCATTCCTCCTGCCGAAAGGCACTTCCCCTTTTTCTTGTGCATTTAAACCTCGGGTCTGGCTATTACATTTGGGGCTTTGATGCATTCCAGAACGTCTCCGTGTCGTTATTCGCACACGGCCCTCGTCTCTCTCTACCCCCCACTTGGTTCTTAGGAGGAGGTCCCCTCGAGACCCTCGAATAACTGGACCTGCTGGACAGGTCACCCTGTCATTGGTGACAATGTACATGGAACTGGAAATCGTTCAGTAAAGTAAGCCAGACAAAGAAAGAGTATCACTTGATGTCACCAGTAATGTGAACTCTAAATTCGTGATTTCACAGAAATTAAGAGTGACAAATGCCTTTAATCCCAGCACTTGGGAGGCAGAGGCAGGTGGGTTTCAGAGTTCAAGGCCAGCCTGGTCTACAGAGTGAGTTCCAGGATAGCCTGGGCTACACAGAGAAACCCTGTCTCGGAAAAAAAGAAAAAAAAAGAAAAGAAAAAAAGAAAGAGAAGGAAAAGAAAGAAAAGAAAGAAAGAAAGAAAGAAAGAAAGAAGAGAAGAGAAGAGAAGAGAAGAGAAGAGAAGAGAAGAGAAGAGAAGAGAAGAGAAAGGAAGAGAGTAGAGTTGTGTTGGGAGAATAAAGGTGCTTGGGGGAATAAAGGGAGTGGGAGAAAACTATCATCCCACCAGAGTTCTGGTGCTCTGGGCGTGTGAATTCAGAAGGACTGCCATTCACTTTCCATGTGGCCCCAGGTGGGTGTCTGGCTGTGGGAAGCCAATGGACCCTAGTCAATGGGAGTGGACAAGGGGAAGTCCTAGGTACTAGGTTCTCAGCCTCCGGCATCCCAGACACCACTGGACACCACAGAAGAGCTGAGAACAAAATGGGGGCCCCCAGGAGTGGCTTGGTCAACCCTGGGGACGAAGGGAGGAGAGGGCAGGGGAAGAGGGGGCACTGGGTGGTTCCCACACAGGCAAGAGTCCTTGGTCTGGTCCATGGCTGGAGCGCAGGAAGGCCTTCCAGTGGGAGGTTATACGTGGTTCTTTAGGGGAAAACCTATTCCATTGTTCAAGCATGGTGGGCCTTGCTGAGCAAAGACAGTCTATGGTTTTAAAGCTTTATTGTAGAAAGGCAGAGAGAGAGAGACGGGCCATTGCCACATGGAGAGAGAGTGGAAGGGAGAGAGAGAGAAGGAGGGCTAGAGAAGAGAGTAAGAAAGGTGAGAACTAAAGAGAGAAAGGAGGGGCCAAGCAGCTCCTTTTATAATGGGCCAGGTTATCTTGCTGTTGCCAGGTAACTATGGGGAGAAACATACCTGGCTATAGTCAGATAACTGTGGGGGTGGAGTCTAGCCAGAATGCCAGGAGCTTGGGACATTGCCTGTGTGACTGATAGTCACACACCTCTCCTGTGGGGGCTGAGGGGGGTAGTAACTTTGACAGGAGCCAGGGGTCCAGGAGACATGATAGAACACCTTCTGTCCCATAGATGGAAATCACCACCCATCAGGTCCCCAGGGTTCCAGACCCTTGCTCGACTGAAGACCAGGCTGTCTGTGTTCAGCCCACTGCCCCAAAGAGTGGTGGCTAGGTCCGGGACCCGCCGAACTTAGGAAATTAGTCTGAACAGGTGAGAGGGTGCGCCAGAGAACCTGACAGCTTCTGGAACAGGCGGAAGCACAGAGGCGCTGAGGCAGCACCCTTTGTGGGCCGGGGACAGCCAGCCACCGTCCGGACCGGAGGACAGGTGCCCGCCCGGCTGGGGAGGCGACCTAAGCCACAGCAGCAGCGGTCGCCATCTTGGTCCGGGACCCGCCGAACTTAGGAAATTAGTCTGAACAGGTGAGAGGGTGCGCCAGAGAACCTGACAGCTTCTGGAACAGGCAGAAGCACAGAGGCGCTGAGGCAGCACCCTGTGTGGGCCGGGGACAGCCGGCCACCTTCCGGACCGGAGGACAGGTGTCCGCCCGGCTGGGGAGGCGACCTAAGCCACAGCAGCAGCGGTCGCCATCTTGGTCCGGGACCCGCCGAACTTAGGAAATTAGTCTGAACAGGTGAGAGGGTGCGCCAGAGAACCTGACAGCTTCTGGAACAGGCAGAAGCACAGAGGCGCTGAGGCAGCACCCTGTGTGGGCCGGGGACAGCCGGCCACCTTCCGGACCGGAGGACAGGTGCCCACCCGGCTGGGGAGGCGGCCTAAGCCACAGCAGCAGCGGTCGCCATCTTGGTCCCGGGACTCCAAGGAACTTAGGAATTTAGTCTGCTTAGGTGAGAGTCTGTACCACCTGGGAACTGCCAAAGCAACACAGTGTCTGAGAAAGGTCCTGTTTTGGGCCTTCTTCTTCGGCCAGGAGGAGGTCCAAATACAAGATATCTGCGCACCTTCCCTGTAAGAGAGCTTGCCAGCAGAGAGTGCTCTGAGCACTGAAACTCAGAGGAGAGAATCTGTCTCCCAGGTCTGCTGATAGACGGTAACAGAATCACCAGAAGAACAATCTCTAAACAGAGTCAACTATAACTACTAACTCCAGAGATTACCAGATGGCGAAAGGTAAACGGAGGAATCTTACTAACAGGAACCAAGACCACTCACCATCACCAGAACCCAGCACACCCACTTCGCCCAGTCCAGGGAACCCCAACACACCTGAGAACCTAGACCTAGATTTAAAAGCATATCTCATGATGATGGTAGAGGACATCAAGAAGGACTTTAATAAATCACTTAAAGAAATACAGGAGAACACTGCTAAAGACTTACAAGTCCTTAAAGAAAAACAGGAAAACACAATCAAACAGGTAGAAGTCCTTACAGAAAAAGAGGAAAAAACATACAAACAGGTGATGGAAATGAACAAAACCATACTAGACCTAAAAAGGGAAGTAGACACAATAAAGAAAACTCAAAGCGAGGCAACACTAGAGATAGAAACCCTAGGAAAGAAATCTGGAACCATAGATTTGAGCATCAGCAACAGAATACAAGAGATGGAAGAGAGAATCTCAGGTGCAGAAGATTCCATAGAGAACATCGGCACAACAATCAAAGAAAATGGAAAATGCAAAAAGATCCTAACTCAAAATATCCAGGAAATCCAGGACACAATAAGAAGACCAAACGTACGGATAATAGGAGTGGATGAGAATGAAGATTTTCAACTCAAAGGTCCAGCAAACATCTTCAACAAAATTATTGAAGAAAACTTCCCAAATCTAAAGAATGAGATGCATATGGACATACAAGAAGCCTACAGAACTCCAAATAGACTGGACCAGAAAAGAAATTCCTCCCGACACATAATAATCAGAACATCAAATGCACTAAATAAAGATAGAATACTAAAAGCAGTAAGGGAAAAAGGTCAAGTAACATATAAAGGCAAGCCTATCAGAATTACACCAGATTTTTCACCAGAGACTATGAAAGCCAGAAGAGCCTGGACAGATGTTATACAGACACTAAGAGAACACAAACTGCAGCCCAGGCTACTATACCCAGCCAAACTCTCAATTATCATAGAGGGAGAAACCAAAGTATTCCACGACAAAACCAAATTCACGCATTATCTCTCCACGAATCCAGCCCTTCAAAGGATAATAACAGAAAAAAACCAATACAAGAACGGGAACAACGCCCTAGAAAAAACAAGAAGGTAATCCCTCAACAAACCTAAAAGAAGACAGCCACAAGAACAGAATGCCACCTTTAACAACTAAAATAACAGGAAGCAACAATTACTTTTCCTTAATATCTCTTAACATCAATGGTCTCAACTCGCCAATAAAAAGACATAGACTAACAAACTGGCTACACAAACAAGACCCAACATTTTGCTGCTTACAGGAAACTCATCTCAGAGAAAAAGATAGACACTACCTCAGAATGAAAGGCTGGAAAACAATTTTCCAAGCAAATGGTATGAAGAAACAAGCAGGAGTAGCCATCCTAATATCTGATAAGATTGACTTCCAACCCAAAGTCATCAAAAAAGACAAGGAGGGACACTTCATTCTCATCAAAGGTAAAATCCTCCAAGAGGAACTCTCAATTCTGAATATCTATGCTCCAAATACAAGAGCAGCCACATTCACTAAAGAAACTTTAGTAAAGCTCAAAGCACACATTGCGCCTCACACAATAATAGTGGGAGACTTCAACACACCACTTTCACCAATGGACAGATCATGGAAACAGAAACTAAACAAGGACACACTGAAACTAACAGAAGTGATGAAACAAATGGATCTGACAGATATCTACAGAACATTTTATCCTAAAACAAAAGGATATACCTTCTTCTCAGCACCTCATGGTACCTTCTCCAAAATTGACCACATAATAGGTCACAAATCAGGCCTCAACAGATTCAAAAATATTGAAATTGTCCCATGTATCCTATCAGATCACCATGCACTAAGGCTGATCTTCAATAACAAAATAAATAACAGAAAGCCAACATTCACATGGAAACTGAACAACACTCTTCTCAATGATACCTTGGTCAAGGAAGGAATAAAGAAAGAAATTAAAGACTTTTTAGAGTTTAATGAAAATGAAGCCACAACGTACCCAAACCTTTGGGACACAATGAAAGCATTTCTAAGAGGGAAACTCATAGCTATGAGTGCCTCCAAGAAAAAACGGGAGAGAGCACATACTAGCAGCTTGACAACACATCTAAAAGCTCTAGAAGAAAAGGAAGCAAATTCACCCAAGAGGAGTAGACGGCAGGAAATAATCAAACTCAGGGGTGAAATCAACCAAGTGGAAACAAGAAGAACTATTCAAAGAATTAACCAAACGAGGAGTTGGTTCTTTGAGAAAATCAACAAGATAGATAAACCCTTAGCTACACTCACTAAAGGGCACAGGGACAAAATCCTAATTAACAAAATCAGAAATGAAAAGGGAGACATAACAACAGATCCTGAAGAAATCCAAAACACCATCAGATCCTTCTACAAAAGGCTATACTCAACAAAACTGGAAAACCTGGACGAAATGGACAAATTTCTGGACAGATACCAGGTACCAAAGTCGAATCAGGATCAAGTTGACCATCTAAACAGTCCCATATCCCCTAAAGAAATAGAAGCAGTTATTAATAGTCTCCCAGCCAAAAAAAGCCCAGGACCAGACGGGTTTAGTGCAGAGTTCTACCAGACCTTCAAAGAAGATCTAACTCCAGTTCTGCACAAACTTTTTCACAAGATAGAAGTAGAAGGTATTCTACCCAACTCATTTTATGAAGCCACTATTACTCTGATACCTAAACCACAGAAAGATCCAACAAAGATAGAGAACTTCAGACCAATTTCTCTTATGAACATCGATGCAAAAATCCTTAATAAAATTCTCGCTAACCGAATCCAAGAACACATTAAAGCAATCATCCATCCTGACCAAGTAGGTTTTATTCCAGGGATACAGGGATGGTTTAATATACGAAAATCCATCAATGTAATCCATTATATAAACAAACTCAAAGACAAAAACCACATGATCATCTCGTTAGATGCAGAAAAAGCATTTGACAAGATCCAACATCCATTCATGATAAAAGTTCTGGAAAGATCAGGAATTCAAGGCCAATACCTAAACATGATAAAAGCAATCTACAGCAAACCAGTAGCCAACATCAAAGTAAATGGAGAGAAGCTGGAAGCAATCCCACTAAAATCAGGGACTAGACAAGGCTGCCCACTTTCTCCCTACCTTTTCAACATAGTACTTGAAGTATTAGCCAGAGCAATTCGACAACAAAAGGAGATCAAGGGGATACAAATTGGAAAAGAGGAAGTCAAAATATCACTTTTTGCAGATGATATGATAGTATATATAAGTGACCCTAAAAATTCCAACAGAGAACTCCTAAACCTGATAAACAGCTTCGGTGAAGTAGCTGGATATAAAATTAACTCAAACAAGTCAATGGCCTTTCTCTACACAAAGAATAAACAGGCTGAGAAAGAAATTAGGGAAACAACACCCTTCTCAATAGCCACAAATAATATAAAATATCTCGGCGTGACTCTAACGAAGGAAGTAAAAGATCTGTATGATAAAAACTTCAAGTCCCTGAAGAAAGAAATTAAAGAAGATCTCAGAAGATGGAAAGATCTCCCATGCTCATGGATTGGCAGGACCAACATTGTAAAAATGGCTATCTTGCCAAAAGCAATCTACAGATTCAATGCAATCCCCATTAAAATTCCAACTCAATTCTTCAACGAATTAGAAGGAGCAATTTGCAAATTCATCTGGAATAACAAAAAACCGAGGATAGCAAAAACTCTTCTCAAGGATAAAAGAACCTCTGGTGGAATCACCATGCCTGACCTAAAGCTTTACTACAGAGCAATTGTGATAAAAACTGCATGGTACTGGTATAGAGACAGACAAGTGGACCAATGGAATAGAATTGAAGACCCAGAAATGAACCCACACACCTATGGTCACTTGATCTTCGACAAGGGAGCCAAAACCATCCAGTGGAAGAAAGACAGCATTTTCAACAATTGGTGCTGGCACAACTGGTTGTTATCATGTAGAAGAATGCGAATCGATCCATACTTATCTCCTTGTACTAAGGTCAAATCTAAGTGGATCAAGGAACTTCACATAAAACCAGAGACACTGAAACTTATAGAGGAGAAAGTGGGGAAAAGCCTTGAAGATATGGTCACAGGGGAAAAATTCCTGAACAGAACAGCAATGGCTTGTGCTGTAAGATCGAGAATTGACAAATGGGACCTAATGAAACTCCAAAGTTTCTGCAAGGCAAAAGACACTGTCTATAAGACAAAAAGACCACCAACAGACTGGGAAAGGATCTTTACCTATCCTAAATCAGATAGGGGACTAATATCCAACATATATAAAGAACTCAAGAAGGTGGACCTCAGAAAATCAAATAACCCCCTTTAAAAATGGGGCTCAGAACTGAACAAAGAATTCTCACCTGAGGAATACCGAATGGCAGAGAAGCACCTGAAAAAATGTTCAACATCCTTAATCATCAGGGAAATGCAAATCAAAACAACCCTGAGATTCCACCTCACACCAGTGAGAATGGCTAAGATCAAAAATTCAGGTGACAGCAGATGCTGGCAAGGATGTGGAGAAAGAGGAACACTCCTCCATTGTTGGTGGGATTGCAGGCTTGTACAACCACTCTGGAAATCAGTCTGGCGGTTCCTCAGAAAATTGGACATAGTACTACCGGAGGATCCAGCAATACCTCTCCTGGGCATATATCCAGAAGAAGCCCCAACTGGTAAGAAGGACACATGCTCCACTATGTTCATAGCAGCCTTATTTATAATAGCCAGAAACTGGAAAGAACCCAGATGCCCCTCAACAGAGGAATGGATACAGAAAATGTGGTACATCTACACAATGGAGTACTACTCAGCTATTAAAAAGAATGAATTTATGAAATTCCTAGCCAAATGGATGGACCTGGAGAGCATCATCCTGAGTGAGGTAACACAATCACAAAGGAACTCACACAATATGTACTCACTGATAAGTGGATATTAGCCCAAAACCTAGGATACCCACGATATAAGATACAATTTCCTAAACACATGAAACTCAAGAAAAATGAAGACTGAAGTGTGGACACTATGCCCCTCCTTAGAAGTGGGAACAAAACACCCATGGAAGGAGTTACAGAAACAAAGTTTGGAGCTGAGATGAAAGGATGGACCATGTAGAGACTGCCATATCCAGGGATCCACCCCATAATCAGCATCCAAATGCTGACACCATTGCATATACTAGCAAGATTTTATCGAAAGGACCCAGATGTAGCTGTCTCTTGTGAGACTATGCTGGGGCCTAGCAAACACAGAAGTGGATGCTCACAGTCAGCTAATGGATGGATCACAGGGCTCCCAATGGAGGAGCTAGAGAAAGTACCCAAGGAGCTAAAGGGATCTTCAACCCTATAGGTGGAACAACATTATGAACTAACCAGTACCCCTGAGCTCTTGACTCTAGCTGCATATGTATCAAAAGATGGCCTAGTCGGCCATCACTGGAAAGAGAGGCCCATTGGACACGCAGACTTTGTGTGCCCCGGTACAGGGGAACGCCAGGGCCAAAGGGGGGGAGTGGGTGGGTAGGGGAGTGGGGGTGGGTGGGTAAGGGGGACTTTTGGTATAGCATTGGAAATGTAAATGAGCTAAATACCTAATAAAAAATGGAAAAAAAAAAAAAAAGAGTGGTGGCTATTAGAAGGGAAAGCAAGGTTGCATATGCCAGCAAGATTTTGCTGACAGGACCCTGATATAGCTGTCTCTTCTGAAGCTATGCCAGTGCCTGGCAAATACAGAAGTGGATGCTCACAGTCATCTATAAGATGGAACACAGGGCCCCCAATGGAGGAGCTAGAGAAAGTACCCAAGAGCTGAAGGGGTCTACAACCCAATAGGTGGAACAACAATATGAACTAATCAGTACCCCCAGAGCTTGTGTCTCTAGCTGCATATGTAGCAGAAGATGGCCTAATCATCCATCATTGGGAAGAGAGACCCCTTGGTCTTGCAAAGTTTATATGCCCCAGCGCAGGGGAACGCCAGGGCCAAGAAGTGGGAGTGGGTGGGTAGGGGAGCAGGGCGGGGGGGGGGGGGGAAGGGAATCCTTTGGAGATAGCATTTGAAAAGTAAATGAAGAAAATATCTAATAAAAAAAATGAAAAAAAGAAAGAAGAAAGGGTGGAGTGCTGAGTTATCGACTGTGAGCCTAGGGAGGGGCAGGCCAGGGCTGAACACTGAAGCAAACGGCATGGTCAGTGATCACCTGTGCATAAGCACAAGGCCTTTGGGGTTTGTGAGCAAGAGAGCCACTTAGTTTTGCATTAGAATATGGTTGCTATTAGTAACTTCTGTACAATATAACATAGGACAGAATGAGAAGTTGAGACACTAATACAGTGGTCACACCTTCCATTGGCACTGAAGGAGTGATGCCCTGGCCTGGTCCTCTTGGGACTAATGAACAGAAACCAGCAAAGATAAGTGGATATAAAACTCAAGCCTGGGTCATCCATGCTACATCAAACTTGTGTTAGCAGAGCCAATCTAGAGATTCATTAAGTTAACAGACGATCATCCTGGTGTGACCTGCTCAAGGAGAGGCCACTTGCCAGGAACTTTGAGAGGCAAATGCCTTCATTACAGACTGGGGCCTGAAAGGAATGTGTGGTTTCAGCCACTTCCAGATTCCAGTCCAGGGAAACCCAGTCAGGTCACTTGTGCAGTTTTAAGCTGTCAATCATATTTGTAGAATGTGTTTCTCAGCAGCAGAAACCTAATGCAACCAATTAGCAAATTTTTGTCATAGTCCAGACAAGAGGTAATTTGAATGAGGCTAGCAGTCATGGAGCTGTGATGTGAGATGGGTGTGTTTTTTAACAAAGGTTGATAGGTTTTTTGTTTTGTTTTGTTTTTTAGGTAAGTTCTCATTATGTAGCCCAGGCTAGCCTCAAAGTCACAATCCTCCTGTCTTAGCCTCTTGATCGCTGGAATTAGCGGTATTTAAATTTTTTTCAATAGAATATGTTGCATATTTGGAGATGGTATATGCAAGAAATAAGGAGATTAAAATGATGCCAAAAACAACTTGTGAATTCAGTGCTTATAAAATGTAATTGATTTATATTTTGCATGCAAAGCAGCTTGGTCAATCGCTGATGGTGAACACTATCACCTGCTTGTTCCAAGAATGTGCATGGCCTTTTCCTAAGCCAGAATTTGTTTGCCTGAATTGTTTTCCATCCTTGAAGCCTCTCACTGAAGGGAAGCTACTTAAGTCTGTTCCCTTAGTACAGTGCTCCAAAGTTTCTGACACCTTTTGCCTCAAGTAAAGTGCTGACTGTGGAAACAGGAGGACCCAAGTTCAATCCCCAGAACCCTCATATGAAAGTATGAATTGGGACACAGGCTTATAATACCAGGGCTGAGACAGCTGGGTCCCTGAAGTTCCCACCCTAAGCTAATCAGTGAGCATCAATTAGCAGTGAGAGACCCTGTCTCAAGAAAGAACTGAAACAGGAGCACTCACTGCCCATGCCCCTGTCACATGTGCTCCTCTCAAGCATGCACATGGATCCCCTGTACACATAGAAAGAACTATAACTTATTCCTTTGGTCTGCTACACAAGCAGTGCCTCATGTTTTTGATCTTCATATAGCAAGGGCCTGGAACAGTCTAGGACAATTAGAAAGCATTCCAGTGCCCAGTGAATAAAAAATTGTTGTCATTAGGAAAACATTTCAACTCAGTAGAGTCGATACATCATACTTGATTCTTTCTTTCAGATCAACATCCCACTGTATGATTAAAGAAAACATGCAAGTTGTGTATCTAGATATTCACCATATAATAGACAGAAATGTGACCCATTCAGTGTTAAATATGAAAGTGTTGGCTTCTTGCTTCTTTGTGTGTGTGTGTGTGTGTGTGTGTGTGTGTGTGTGTGTAAGAACGACAGAGACAAAGCATTCTATAAGCTGACAAAAATTTTATCCAATTTGATTTGCAGATTAGGACTCTCCTCTCCTGATTTATTGCTCTCCAGGCCTGTAAAATGTTGAAAACAATTAACTTTAGGAAAGACTTTGGGATGGGCACTTCCAAATCCAAATGAAAAAGGGATAAGACAGAGTTGGGTTACTTTAAAAGAGGGGGAAGGAAAGTTTCACCAGAGCAATATGGCATATGTGAGCTGTTGTTTGTTCAGACACTGGGATGATTTTCTAAGCTTTTGTCCAACCCTATAAGACATTAAGAAGCCCTGAGCCTACTCAGGAATGCCCCAGACAAAAGGCTGAAAATTGGTTCTGAGCTTCAACTGCCCTGAGCACTGCAGTGTTGGTACCAGAAGGAGAAAGTTCTGTTCAATATTTGACCCAATAGGCTAGTGACTAGTTTTCATAGTTCTGGGAATACACATGCACATTATACACACATACACCACCACCACCACCACCACCACCACCACACCACACCATGCACACACACACACACACACACACACACACACACACACATACACATACAAACACCATCAAACACATGCACAAACCCACATACCCCCAACACACACCACACACATTCCATACTATACACAAACACAAAAACACACACCCCACATATTACGAATACCACACATACATACCACACACATAAATTTACACAGACTCTGACAGCATGCACAAGACCTGCACAGATTCAAGCCAGACAAAAATCCCAGCGCTGACAAGGGGACGTGGACACTGTCACTGGCTATACCAATCATATTCTAGGGCAGGGCTCATGCACAAAAGTAATTGACCAACACAAAATGGACTCTGTGTGTGTGTGTGTGAGGAGTGTGTGTGGGAGAGAGAGGAGAGAGAGAGAGAGAGAGAGAGAGAGAGAGAGAGAGAGAGAGGTGAGAGCGCCCACGTTCAAATTGGCTCTTGTTTTTTGTTTTGTTTTACTGTTCATTATTTTATGTTTTTCTTTTTTAGTTATCTTTGACTTTCATTTTGTTTTGTTTTGTCTTTTGAGAAAGAGAGAACATGAAGTTGGGTGGTAGGGAGGTGGGCAGGCTATCTGGGATGGATTGGGGAGGGAAAAGAATATGATCAAAATATACTGTGTAAAAAGATTTCAATAAGAAGGAAGAATGAAAACATGTGTTGGGGTGGAGAGCTGTGTACTCAGTCCACATCCTATAAGGGAAGGGGAGCCTGAGTTTGGATCTCAAGACTGGAGAGCTTCCGGCTCACTGAGAGACCCTGTCCCAAAGAACTGAGGTGGAAAGCAGTCAAGGAAAGCCTTCCAGTATCTATCTCTGGCCTACCTACCTGAGCATGTACAGGTGCTATATAGTACACATGTGCATGCTTGGGAAATGGGGGTCTCAGTGACAGACGAGAAATAGTCAGGAGATTGACTAGAAACACCCAAACTCAAGGCCAGCCTAAGCTATACATATTGAGATCCTGTCTCCAAAATAGTAGTAGTAGTAGTAGTAGTAGTAGTAGTAGTACCACCAAACAAGTAGAGGACAAGTCTAAGGAAACCAGAAACTGATCTAAGAAGCAAATACAATCCTTGGGGTTGGAGATGGCTAGGTGGTGGAGACGCCTCTGCAGGGAGCTTCCACCTGTGAAGGAGCTTGTAGCATGGCTTGTGACTCCTCGGGAAGGAAAGAAGGACTAGAGCTCTCAGGGTTTGTTTCCCCAGCAGCCCATTTCTTCCTGCTCTGCCCCACCTCCTAATTTACTGTGGAGCCTCCCTTCCCCCAAGCTATCAGCTCGAAATGAATATGGGAGCCTGTAGGGTTCACATCCAAGCCAGGGCGCCAGCTAAACCTCCCCTCCACAGACAGACTCTATCAACTGGCTTGGAAGATAGCAATTATCATTCATCTGCCTTTTAACTGTACAGCTCGGTTGCTTCCGAACCTTAGAGAAAGCCAATGAGCAAGTTCAAGTCCTTTGTGTTTTCTCCTGAAAACACAAAAAAAGGTAAAAGAAACATTAAGCAGGACCCTCAGGATCCCATGGTTTAAATAACAGCTGGAATTTTCCATTTTCCTGCGGTAACCCATTGTTGCACGTGTGTGTTAAGTAACGTGTGAAACTAAGAAGAAACAGGGCAGGAGTGAAACAGATAGTGCCTACTGCAGGTAGGAACAAAAGCAACTTCCAAATCTCTTGGGGATATTTAAATATCATCCCAGTGTGAATGACTAACAAACACTGTGTCTCCTAAGCTAAGAATCACACCAACAATCAGGGAGACTTTGGAAGTCAAGCCAGCAAGACCTCCCGAACGCTTTTGCCCTTCTGACCTACACTTTTCTTCCTTCCCCAAGGAGACAGTGCCCACCCCCACAGCACAGCCCCGCCAAAGCACTGGGCCGGGGTGTGAGCTCGGAGCGGGTGCCCGTGTCTCCACTACTCAAGCCTGACTGTGGCCACATAGGCTCTGTCTGGCTCAGGAAGAGGAGTGAAAGGAAGAGGTCGCTCCATTCGGCTAGAGAGAGGGAGCGCACAGAAGTTAACCTCAGCTGCCTCGAATTACATCTGTCTACACATGTATGTCAAAAGCTGCTTAGAAATTAAGCGAGGCTAACTTCTCTTTATGAGTTCTCTTTCATCTCGGGAATTCAAAGCGTTTTGTCACAAAACCGTCATCTTTGGCATAAAAAAATGTAAATTCGAAGTTCAGGTCCTTTAAACTTTCGCGAAGCAGGGGTGGGGAGGGAGGTGGGGGGAGTGCTAAAATAAAAGTAATCCTTTTATCATTATAAGATCCAAGTAGCCAACAAAAGACCACACAGCCTGGAAAAAAAAAAAAAACCCCGCTTTAGATGAAAGGCCTCCACCTCCTCTTCTAAGGCATTCATCTAATTAAAATCACAATTAAGTCAAGGGGGCGAGAGCAGTGACTAAGACTCTAAAGCAGATGCGAAGCACTTTGACTCATACAGGATATGTTGGATTTTCTCGACATTTGGCAAAAGAAATTCGAGTCCTATCCACCCTTCTCTGACCCAGTAAACTCCCTCTCAGGGGCGGGGTGGCGAGGCTCTAAGGAGCCCACAGGTCCAGTGGTGCTGTCTACACATGAATTTTATAGTAAGGAAAACCTTGGAATCTCCCCGGCTCCGGCTTCTGAGTCATTCGTGGGTGTTTGTTTTTTGGGGCTCTGGCTTTGAGTCACCACCCTTCCTGCCGTTGCTCCTCTCAGTCGGGAGGGGGTGGGGGGTGCAATGAGTAAAAAGAAACAAATATCTGTGGCGTTTAGAAGTGGGACTTGGGCGTTGGTGGCTTGATTTTATACGTCCGCCTTTACTTTGAGATTCGCTCTTTCTTTGGTAAGTGTGTAAGATTTGAAAACTACAGCGGGAAAGAGGAAGAAGAGAGTTGAGAACGGCTGAGTCTTTTAAGGATGTGACCTAGGCAAGCGGAAAGAGTGGCCAAAGTAAAAATAGGTGGCTGTGGCTGGGGGGCTGGCAGGGCAGCCGAGTCCACAGTCCAAGCCCAACTGAGCCAGAAGCCTTCAGGGAGACCCGCAAAAGCTTTGAATTTCAGCCCAGTGGAATGTGGAGATTGAAATTTGAAACTGGGCCTTTTGTATGCAGCAGGAGACTGCCATTCCTAGCATAAATACATAGAAACATAATACAGCATAAATACAGGTGCCTGTACAGATACTTGGCTGAAATGTCTGGACCATGAAAACCAAGCCTGGGGCTTCTCAGCCTGACCACTGAGGAAGAAAAGAGTGTTACCTGCTCCCTCTCTCATTTATAGGAGAAAGCACCTCATCACCTCACTACAAAGAGGAAAACAGATAAACTTGGGGCTGTCTTCCTGGGGCATTGACATTTAAAAGTAAACAGAATCCATGTCTTGTTTTCTTGAGTTTGCTGTTTGTTTGTTTGTTTGTTTGTTTGTTTGTTTATATTCTCCGTGTATGGGTGTTTTGCCCAAATAGATGTCTAGTACAGAATGTGGAGAAACTGCTTCCTGTGGCCAGAAGGGGCGCTATATCCCCCTGGAACTGGAGTTACAGATAATTGACCCCCACCATGAGGATTCTGGGAAACAAACCTGGGTCCTCTGCAAGAACAAGAAGTGTTCTTAACTGCTGAGCTCTTTCTTGAGTCACACTGCCTTGTTTTTCAAGATAAGTATCTTAGGTTATTACAAATGAACTCCTGAACTAATTACTTTGTACACACATATATGTAAGAGACACTCAAGGCCTATTCCAAATCAACACACCTAATTGTGTCTTTGTGGCTAACAAACCTGTCTCTGGCTAACTTTATCTATCTGCTCTTTCCAGAATAATTCAGCTTGCATCTTACTTAATATTGAGTACACCTTCTCAGAAAGGGGACCAATGAGATAGTGTCAGATGTTATCACAGCAGCTCATTCTGCTCCTAAGTTCAATGTTTGGTATAGCTAAGAATCAAGCCTCTGGGGCGTGTCTCCCATGCTGGCTTGGTTCTTTAGCTATGAGCTACCTACCAAGTTGTACCAGACTCACATCACACCTCCTGCACAGCTGCCATGGAGCTTTTCAGGATAGACATTGATTATGAATCCTGTGGTCTCTTGCAAAAGCATAGTATTTGAAAGTGTGGTAGTCCTTTCTGTGCAGAAGAGGCCAGTTTCAGAGAAAAAAAGAAATGAGTTCATACCTCACAGATGAGATGACAAAGTGCTGCAAACTGGAGTTTATGTTTTTAAGTAAGGGCTGAGTGTGTATCTTAGTTGGTTAAATGCTTGCCTAGCATGTATGAAGTCTTCAGGTCAATCCCCAGCAGGCATGTTGACACATATCTGTAGACCCTGGACATAGGAGGACCAGAAGCCATCTTTCTACAAAGGGAGTTTGAAGCCACCCTAGGATTTATAAGACTTGGCCTCAAAAACTCAAATGGGGTTGAGAAGATAGCCCCAGGGTTAAGAGTACATGTGGCTCTTCTAGAGGACTTTATCACCCACCCAGACAGTTCATATGTGTCTATAATTCTAGCTCCAGGGGTTGCTCATTCTTCTGACATTCCCACATGTGACAGACACTGACACAGACATTCATACATACACATAAAGTAAAACAAATGTACAATCATTCCGTAATGTCTGGAGAGATCATAGATGGAATGTGCTTCCTGGGGGCTACTGTTGGGCCATATAGCAAGAACAAATCAGCTCTGCCCTTCAAGGAACTTGGCATCTTGTTAGAGGTATGGTTTGCCCTATTCCTCCAGAATTGAAATATCTAGTTCAGAGTGTTTCCACTCCCTATGAGAACTGAGCTGCTCAAAGCAGGGATATTGGTTTTGTTCACTGTTGTATCTAAGCACCTAGAATGGATCTTTGCATACATTGGTCTGGCATGGTGAATGTCTTAGTCTGTGTGATAAATACCGTGATTCTCTTGATCAATGTTCTATTGCCATGAAGAGACATCATGGCTATGGCAACTCATATAAAAGAAAGCATTTCATTGAGACTGGCTTACAGTCTCAAAGGTTTAACCCATTGCCATCATGGCAGGGTAGAGAAGCACCTGAAAGTTTACATTGGGTATTCAGGCAGCAAGAAGAGAGAGACTCTGGTCTGGCTTGGGCTTCTGAAATCTCAAAGCCTGCACCAATGACACACTACCCCCAACAAGGCCATACAGTAGGCCCCAAGAACAATTTACTGAATGGACATATGTGGTATACAAATAGTGTATGTGTGTGTATATGTGTGCTTGCTCACGTGGGGGTAGGTTGGGACTCATATATCTAGTTCTTTTCCTAAGTTTAGATATAGAAGTAGTAATAGGACTCAGTTTAGGGAAGATCAACATTAAGGTGCTTAGAGAAAAAAAAAACAAACTTAATGGTCAAAGGGAAAACTTTTTTAAAAAGATGATCATTTTATGTAGCCTGGGCTAACCTTGAGTGCTGAGATGACAGACTTAAGCCAACACACCTAGAAAGAACTGTTTTTAAATTTTACGATGTGATCTGGTAATGGCAGTACATGAGTTTAATCCTAGCACTCGGGAAGCAGAGGCAAGTGGATCTCTCTGAGCCTGATGTACATAGTGAGTTCCTGGACAGCCACGGCTACATAGTGAGACCCTGGCTCAAAAAAACAAAACAATTAACAATTTGAAGGGTGCTTACTGCCATGCCTGGTGACATGAATTCAATCCCTAGCAGCATTATGTAGCAGTACCCACATGATGGAAGGAGAGAAATGACTCCTGAAAATTATCCTCTGACCACAGCACTTGTGCATGAATTATGAGCATATGTACACACAAAACAGTGAAAGTGAAAAACAATTAATTTAATGAGTTGGAAAAATTGCCAATGCTCAAATTTCAGTAACCAATTAATAGAATGAGTCACTGAACAATGGCATATGTTCCGATAAGTACAATTTCATCATACACAAATATAGTGTGCTAACACGAACCTAGACAGGATAATAGGTAACCTAGTATGAACTTTGGCTTTATAATGTCGCCTTTTTCTCTTGGGCTATGAGCTAGGACAGCACATTACTACACTAAATACTGAGGAAATTATAATCCAAGGGTATTCATATGTATAAACGTATTCAAAAATAGAAAAAGCTGGTATGGTGTGTGTTTTAGTTTGTGTGATACAAAGCATGACTGCCTTGGTCAGTGTTCTATTGCTATAAAGAGACATCATGACCATGGCACTCTTAGGACTTGCTTACAGTTTCAGAGGTTCAGCCCATTGCTATCATGGCAGGAAGATAGCAATACATGCAGCATAGGAAGATGTGGTGCTGAAGCAGCTGACAGTTCTACATCAGACCTGCAAACGGTATGAAAAGAGAGCCTCTGGGCCCGGCTTGGGCTTCAGAAACCTCAAAGCCCACTTCAACGACATATGTCCTTCACTAAGGCCATATCTCCTAATCCTTTCAAATAATGCCAGTCCTAGGTGATCAAGCTTTCAAATCTATGAGCCTATGGAAGCCATTTTTATTCCACCTACCACAATAACCAAAATTTCCAAAAGCAACGTGGAAAGGAGAAGGTTTATTTTCACTTATACTTTATAGTCAATCCATCGCTCACAGTGAAGCAGAACCTGCAGGCAGACACTGAAGCAGATACCATGGAGAAATATTGCTACTGGCTGGTTTTCCCTGGTTTCTCAGTCTGCTTTCTTACACACCAAAGACCACCTGCCCAGAGAGAGAATCTACCCACATCACTCATCAGTCAAGAAAATGTCCCAAGGGCTTGTCTACAGGCCAGTCTGTTGGGGGCATTTTCTCAATTTAGGCTCCCCCTTCCTACGTGAATCTAGTTAGTGTCAAATTGACAGAACTCACCAGCACAGTGAACATGCCTACAACAATGTTCCAAGTGCGGTCAAAGGTTGGAGCTATAGTGCTTCCAGGTTCTTATTTCTCAGCTTAAAAAAGCGTAGGGATGTCTGGACAGGCGTAGAAATAGTGACACTTCATTAATTTCAAGGATGGAATTGAGTCAGACAGCTAAGGTAGGTGAGAGAGAGGCCCAGAAACATTGAGACTTTTCTCATTTACACGGTAGGTTGTCTTAACTGTGTTCTGTTCCTTACATGTAGTTCTTGGTACAGGAATGATGTTCTAATATGCTTTTGCTAATTATTTCCTTTCAAATGTTGATCCTGATTGCTGCCACTGTTCAGTCAGGGTTCAAGCATTTGAGAAGTAGAGAGAGAGAGTAGAGGTCAAAGCCAGTATAAGAAGAACCTGCCTCAAAAAAAAAAGCCAAAAACAAATAAAAATAAAAAGGCATATATCTATATGTGCATATTTATTATATATGTAATATATTTTTATATAGAGAGAGACAGAGATAGAGTACTGTTATAGTTTAAATGTGAAACGCCTGACACATACATGCACATACACACGTGCACCCCCACACATGCCCTCTCTCTCTCTCTCTCTCTCTCTCTCTCTCACACACACACACACACACACACACACACACACACACACACCACAGACTTACCTTATGGATTTGAATACTTGGTATTAGGTTTTTCCCCAACTCGTGGTGCTGTGAATGAGACCCATGACCATATCACGGTAGGTAAACACTCTACCGTACAGTTACATCCTCAGCCCATTTTAAAAATTATTTTTAATTTGAGGTAGGGTTTTACCAAGTCCAAGCAGGCCTTGACCCTTGTGTGTCTTTCCCCTAAGTAGCTGAAACTGCAGGTCTGTGCTATTTCACCTGGATGATGGTGCTGCTTGAGGAAATTACAGAATCTTCTGACATTGGACCTAGCTGGTGGGTATAAGGCTGGGGGTCGGGAAGTGCACTTTGAGAATAACAGCCCAGTCTCTCCTTCCCACCTGGCTCAGTGTGTCCTTATCTGCAGAGATGTGTGCCAAGTGTAGAAGTTCCCACAATCACAGACCAAGCTGTTTCAGCTGCCATACTTTCTCTGCCATGTCAACATGGTAACCTGAGTTTGATCCACATGGTAGTAGAAAAGAACCGACTCCTATAAGCTGTCCTCCGACTTACATGTGCATCCATAAATCAATGAATTTTTGGTTTTGTTTTAAGAAGGGAGAAGGGAGAGAGGGAGGGAAGGGGAAGAAGGAGAGAGAGGAAGAGGGAGGGAGAGAGGAGGGAGAGAGAGAGACAGGGAGAGGGAAGAAAGCTTGAGTAAGCAAGTTTCTGGCCTTTCTTTCTTCCTATTTACTAAGATGCTATGTGCCACACGTTCTTGATGCATAGACTGCAAAGTAGAAGCAGCATGCTTAGTGTGGTAGACTAAAATCACAGGAATCATCTTGGGGACCAGCAGTTGCCAAAACTATCCTGGATAGCTTACGATTAGGCAGGTAACAGGAAAGCAAATACTCTTCTATTTTACAGACACTGTTACTAGGAGGCCAAGGTTATGAAGGAAGTAATCTGTCCTGGAACACGTCTTAGCTTTAAGTACTTTATATAGTGCTCATGACCTGCAAGGCTTTTACAGCTCAATTTGATACACCTATCATATTTCCTGTTCACATACCCAGCCTATATGGTTGTGAATTTTTGGCCCTCGATCCTGTTGTGGATTCTCACACATCCTTAACATGAAAGATTAGAACCTGTTACTTAAGTCCTGTGCCAACTCATTCTGAGTCAGTGGCTTCCACACAGCATAAACTTGTTCTCTAATTCCTTCTGTGAAGATTAGCCTGCATAGAAAGATGGCACTTGCCTTGAGAGAAGGAATTCTGCTCTTCGTTTTCAAGCCCCACCACGCAGAGCTTAGAGCAAGATTGAGCAACTGTTAAGTACCACATGAACACTGCCCCTCTGGAGTTAGTATCTGCGTAATTCACGTGGGATTCACATACTGCCACAAATGACTGGCTGACATTTTGGTTCAGTAGCCTAGCATAATAGCCAATTCTCATATGTCAAGATAATCAGAAAGACAATTCTGTACTAAGGTCCAGATTCAACAAAGAGGAGGGCACCATGGCAAGCTACCAAAAGGGCAGGGAAAGTCTCTGTAGCTGTTGGCCCCTGTTGCAGATATCTTGATGCCAGATGGCAAATTCTTGCTAGATGCAATAAAGAATGATCTCTGATTTTATGGGCCAGAAAGACAGCCTCTGCACCCTTGGCTCACACTGCAGGAACACAGGTCACAGGGCCATGCTCAAACCCTAAGCCACAGACAAACTCATCCCAACAGATGGCAAGTGCTCTTAACAGAATTTGAACCACATTGAAGACAAGAGGTTCTGGTTTTCACTTGGTCCGTGTCTACATCATCCAGGCATGGACCATGCTTAGCCAGCAAGACAAGCAGAGAAGGTGGAAACATCTGCATAAAAGAAGAGAAACTTCATCCTGTGGAAAGGAAGCACATGCAGCTTGCCTAGCCAGTCAGGAAGGAGTCTGGGTTCCAGGTCACAGATGGCAGCTCCCAGGCTCACATGCAAGGGAGTGGGTGTGGGGACGGACCTTGCTCTCCTTTCTCCAGGGAGTAGCTAAGCTGTTTTCAGCATATCAAGTTGCCCAGCCTCCTGCTTGCTAGTAGTGAAGTGGGACTCAGTCTGGCTAGTTAACATCAGGACTATACTCCTGATGCGGGGGAGGCATGGTATGTTCCCTTTTCTGTGACTTTCAAGGAAGTAGATTTAGCTGTGCTCTGAGCTTCACAGCACTTAACAGAGAAGACAGCACGGAGGATTAAGCTTGCTGTCTTGAGGCCAACTGTTTGTGAAACAAAATCCCCACCCCTTGAGCTTCCCAGTTGCAGAGGCTGATGAAGTCCTTTTGTAGTCATTTGACTACTTTGTGTTTCTGTCACTTGCAGCTGAAGAAGAGCAGATTCTAGTACATGGTATATGAAGATGTTCTTTGACTGAATATCCTGCTGATGATTTTAAAAGGGACAAATGGATCCATTTAAAATGGGAACTGTTATGGTGGTGCAATATGGAAAGGGAACACCATTGACATAGCCTCCTGTGCTTTTACTTCCTGGTAAAATTGACCACATACATGTTATGAGCCACAGTTTTCTTATCTGCAAACTGCAAGGTCATTACTAGCACCTTCCTAGTGGTTATGAGGGTAAATTGAAGTCTACAGTGTCTGGCATAGCAGCTCCTCTAACAGGGATGGTGCTGGTGACAGTGGTGAAAGAAGAGAAGAAGGGAGGAAGAGCTGAGGAAGAAGTAGAGAGGGTTAACTAATGTCTTTAAGTAATATTATGTCAGAGTAGGTAAAGTACTTCTTTCAAACAAGTCCAGGTGAGTTTGGGTTTTGCTGCCAAATGAGATACAGAAACTCAGCTCTCGGGGACTGCAGTACATTTCAAGGTTAGTGGATTTGAACTTGATTCTCATTGCTTGAGAATCCATTCTCATTCCAATTTCAGTGAACCCTGACAGAGCTGTAAAAGGCCAGCTCTCTGGGAGAGCATCGCATGATGCAGTCAAAGCAGTAGAAAAGTCAGGAGCAAAGCCAAGGGCTGGACCTTGTACTTAACTGCCTTCTTCATCCTTTGGCCTACATCACTGAGAAATACATGAGCCTTGACACAAGTTAGGACCAAGGGCAAGAGACAAAAATCCCCACAGACCTCTCCAGAGTTATTCCTTCATGCTCTGCATGCAGCACACCCAAGGAGACTTCCTCCTAAGTCATTCTAGTATGGGTTGCAACTACTTTGTAGGTAGACTTAGAAGCTTCGTCTAACTTCCCTGAAGAATCTGTTCACTAAGGGATCAGCTGTATTTATCCTGAAGAAAGTGTCAAGTGACTGTTTCAGCGTTCAACCACACAAGGAATTATTTGGAACCATTATCTTCAATGCATAGATAAACAGTACAGTTGCAAGCAACTGACTCAGATGTAAGTAACTGCCCATGCCAGAGTTTCTTAGAATATCTTTTTTTTTCACTTTCTCATCTTTTTTTAAAATATTTTTTATTACGTATTTTCCTCAATTACATTTCCAATGCTATCCCAAAAGTCCCCTATACCTACCCCCCCACACTTCCCTACCCACGCATTCTCATTTTTTTGGCCCTGGCGTATAAAGTTTGTGTGTCCAATGGGCCTCTCTTTCCAGTGATGGCCGACTAGGCCATCTTTTGATATATATGCAGCTAGAGTCCAGAGCTCCGGGGTACTGGTTAGTTCATAATGTTGTTCCACCTATAGGGTTGCAGATCCCATTAGCTCCTTGGGTACTTTCTCTAGCTCCTCCATTGGGAGCCCTGTGATCCATCCAATAGCTGACTGTGATCATCCACTTCTGTGTTTGCTAGGCCCCGGTATAGTCTCACAAGAGGCAGCTATATCTGGGTCCTTTCAGCAAAATCTTGCCAGTGTATGCAATGGTGTCAGCATTTGGGAGCTGATTATGGGGTGGATCCCTGGATATGGCAGTCTCTAGATGGTCCATCCTTTCGTCTCAGCTCCAAACTTTGTCTCTATAATTCCTTCCATGGGTGTTTTGTTCCCAATTCTAATAAGGGGCAAAGTGTCCACATTTTTGTCTTCGTTCTTCTTGAGTTTCATGCGTTTAGCAAATTGTATCTTATTGTATTTTGGGTATCCTAAGTTTTGGGCTAATATCCACTTATCAGTGAGTACATATTGTGTGAGTTCTTTTGTGATTATGTTACCTCACTCAGGATGATGCCCTCCAGGCCCATCAATTTAGCTAGGAATTTCATAAATTCATTCTTTTTAATAGCTGAGTAGTACTCCATTGTGTAAATGTATCACATTTTCTGTATCCATTCCTCTGTTGAGGGGCATCTAGGTTCTTGCCAGCTTCTGGCTATTATAAATAAGGCTGCTATGAACATAGTGGAGCATGTGTCCTTCTTACCGGTTGGGACATCTTCTGGATATATGCCCAGGAGAGGTATTGCTGGATCCTCCGGTAGTACTATGTCCAATTTTCTAAGGAACCGCCAGACTGATTTCCAGAGTGGTTGTACAAGCTTGCAATCCCACCAACAATGGAGGAGTGTTCCTCTTTCTTCACATCCTCGCCAGCATCTGCTGTCACCTGAATTTTTGATCTTAGGCATTCTGACTGGTGTGAGGTGGAATCTCAGGGTTGTTTTGATTTGCATTTCCCTGATGATTAAGGATGTTGAACATCTTTAGTCATCCGTTTTGTCATAGCATTCTGGACAATCTCAGATGTGGGGCTCATGTCTGGATGTGGTTTGAAACCATTTTTAGAGCTTCAAAGTAATTGAGCATTGCTCCTTGGAAATAAAGGAAGACACTGCTCACAGGGGCTTCTTCAGAGCTCCCTTCCCATCTGCCTTGGAATCACTGCTGCTCTCAGAAGCTCAGGACCACCTGCTCTAGAAAAGTCACAGTAAATCCATCCCTCTTCCTGCAGTTGTAAGGGAAGCATCCTTACAACATATAGCCTCCTGTAATGGAAGGTCTCCTAGCTACGGCTGAACTCGTTCTGAACCTCTTGTGCAATGGATGTGACTTTTTATCTAGATAGATTATGCATAACTCTAGGTAGGCCTGTTCTTCTGAAAGGCAATCTTTTCCGCTGTCCACAGAAAACCTAGGCTAGAACCCTAAATGAAGGCAGATACATAATAAATAATGCAACTAATAAGGAAATAATTCTGGGCAAATCAATTTTGTGGAAATTTAGCTTAAAATTTTCAGGTGATTTAATATTCTCTAGTACATACTGAAATCAATTGAATGGAGAAATCAGTTGTGTAATAAATATTTCCTTCTTAATTGCCAATACTTCATTGTTATTATATTTTTATATGAATATTAATGTACTTAACTTTTCAGAGTTCCTGTCCTTATTAATTTGCTGGAAGAATAAAGTAAGCATAAAAATGTTTGATCTGATAAGTGTTGGTTAAACTAAACTAGAAAGATATATTATATCTTTGCAAAGAAAATTTGATTACTCATTAATTGCTCAACAGTATTCACTACTGACTGTGCAGTAATGAAAGTCCAATTTTAATCGGGAAACTCCAATGTGAGTCATCCAATTGGACTAGAGTGGAGTGTGTAAAAGAGTAGAACTAAGCAGCTTCATGGCTGTTCTCAGGAACTTAGCCGGAGAGTGTTTTAAAAAATGGGGAATGAGAAGGACTGTAAAACAAATCAGACTGCACAAACCCGGGACACAGGCACTTATTAGAGAAACAAAAAGGTAGAGAAAGAAACAAAAAGACTGTACTTGCGCGCGCGCGCGCGCACACACACACACACACACACACACACACACACGCATACAAACACATACATACACACACACACACACACGAACACACAAACACACATACACATACACACAGAGAGACAGACAGAGAGAGAGAGAGAATTATTTCTCTCAAGCAACATGATTCATCACTATATTGAAAGAGTTTGTTGAAATTAGTACATTCAATTGTCTGATATGCAGAATTAGGCATATAATTTGCAAGAAATGTAGGTAGATAAAATGCAAAACTGCTGACCAACCTTGAATTTTAAATAAATATCCCCAGTATCACAAGTTGGTCTGTCCCCTGTTTCCTGGACCAACCTTTAACACTGTCACTCTTTGATTCACTTATTGGTTGAACTTGGATGTGTCTAGGTCTTGCAAACCATTTTGACTAGTCTTGACCCTATGGTGGGTGACAGTAAAGCAAGAGTTCTATAATCTAGTAGGTTGATCCAGTCACATAAAACCAGTCACTAAATGTGACAAATGTCATGATTTAAACATCATTCATTAAAGTGGCAGTTAACTCAGGCTTGAGTCAGAAAAAGTCTCTCACAGAGCATTCTTTAGATTAAGACAAAGACAAAGAGTTTAAAATGGAGGGAGATTGTACCTGGAGATAATGTCTCATGAAGGAAAAACAAAGAACAAAGGACATCTTGGGACACCGAAGAAACTGAAGATTCAAGAATCTTTGGTTCAATGCTGGGCCACAGAGCTGAGAGACAAGATGATGAGTGGGAGGGTGTATATAACCAATCAGAGGCTTCTTACACAGACAGTGCAAACCCCACAATGCTGCATGACCCGATTGGCAGAGTCACAGTGCTGAGAAGAGTCAGAAGTGAGTATGGAGGCTGGGATTTGGGATCAGTGTAGAGAATAATCAGATATGAGAACTATATAGAAGACCACCCCAGCCGGCCGGGGTGGCAAATGCCTTTAATCCCAGCACTGGGAGGCAGAGGCAGGCAGATTTCTGAGTTCAAAGCCAGCCTGGTTTACAAAGTGAGTTCCAGGACAGCCAGGGCTATACAGAGAAACCCTGTCTTGAAAACCCAAAAAGGAAGAAGAAGGAGGAGGGGGAGGGGGAGGCGGAGGCGGAGGCGGAGGCGGAGGCGACCACCCCAAACATGCTTGGTTCTTTAGAGTGCAAAATCTTTAAGCCCCTGTCAGCCTTCGTCTGGATGTTTCTTGCATGACAAGGCTTGGATGCCTTAGCGTTGTGAGCACATTTGCCTCAGCTATTATCAGTAAGCCATATCATCAAGAAGCAGTCATGTAATAAGGGGACATGTAATTGTCTGTACCAACATATTTAGCAAAGTATATACCATTGACCTACAGTGTGGTTTTGGCTTATCTGTGGTTACTTAGAACCAGGCCAGAAAAGAATAGAGACATAATTAGGCCTTGGTTAACTGCCTGCGAATATAAACTGTCACTGCAAACAACTTTTAGTAGTGAAGCCCAGCCTGAAAGCAGTACTTCAGAAAGAAAGCCTGGCATAGAACATGATAGCATGGAGAATGACCACCCGTAGACTGTCTTCTTTTCCCACCAGCCCTCAAGTCATCATAAGGATGAGCTGCCTAACACATGGGTCTATCTTTGTAGGATCCTCTACTCTACAGAGAATACAGTTTCCAGCCTGATATGTAACTCACTGTATTTCCTGACAAAGCTCAGGCCCATTCTCCCATCTCCATGTCTCCTAATGCACTCATCCCACAATTACTCCACCATTTACTTACTCAGTCAAGTCATCAGCAAGTTCAAGAGACTTGAACTCCATCAGGAGCTCTGAAGCCCACTCTTAGACACAGATGACGTCATAGTAGAGGCTGCATCGTCTCTTCAGTGGACAGTGCCTGTCTCTGATTCCCATTCCAGCCTAGTGAGAGGGAAGAACAGGTCCTGAAGAAGCAAAGGAGCACCATCATGGCAGGAAAGGTCTAGAATCAGTGTGGGGTGCACCTGCCTTCTGCTATGTCATCCTCAGTCCCAAAGTGGAAAATTAAAGTGGAAAGCTGAGGAAGGCCAGACTGACCATTACAAAAAGAAGTGGAAACATATAAGAAGCTTAAGAAACCACCCCAGAAATAAAGGAGCCAGGGCCAAAAACAAAGGACCCAGATGGTTATCAGATTCTACCTCATGCTTCCGTCTGACTGCAGCAGGAGCATCCCCAGTGGAGGCCTAAGTCCCATTGGTACTCTGCCTCCCACATTTGCACCCGTCCTGGGATGTCCCTCCCTGAGGATAGACAGTGTCCAATTCCCGAAAGTTCACACCAGAGCCTGAATATCCACTCTAGGGATGGGTAATGAACCAAAGTGGCAAAGTTATGATTGCAAATATCTTGCTGTGTGCATGACTCTCTTGGGATTTTTGAAGTGAGCAGTGGTCTTAGAGTCCCTCACTTTAGACTGCCCATCACTTCCTATAAAGTGTAACACATAGTTGGAGGAATTGGCTCAACTGTGTAAAGTGCTTGCCTCATAAACATGGAGACCTGAATTTTAATCCCTAAAAACCCACATGAAAGTCAGACACTGCCAGGTTTGGTGGCACACGCCTTTAATCCCAGCACTTGGGAGGCAGAGGCAGTCGGATTTCTGAGTTCGAGGCCAGCCTGGTCTACAGAGTGAGTTTCAGGACAGCCAGGGCTTCAAAAAACGAAAAACCAAACAAACAAACAAACAAAAAAAAAAGCCAGACTTTGGACTATACTGAAAATGACAGTGCTCTTAGGGAAGAGACAGGCAGGTCTACTAAGTTCCCTAGCTGTCATCTTCACCTGGTGAATGCTACTCAATGGTAAAGGCATTTGCTGCTGGAAAATACAAGCTGAGGGACTGGGTTGTGTTCCTGGAATCCACATGGAGGTAAAAGAAAATTGGCTTCACAAATATGGAAAGTCTCTAACATCCACACATCTATTGTGACAGACAGACCCTCACACCACACATATATGCACCCACCCTCATACCATACACACAACATACTCACACACACTCACACCACACATACACACAACACACACATACCACATACACACAACACACACACATACACCCTCACACCATAAACTTACACACACACCATAAACTTAAACACACACCATAAACTTAAACACACACACACCATATGCACACCACACAGATACATGCACATCACACACTCACACATAGACCCATAGACCCACGCACACCATAAAAATCACACATCACACACACACACACTCCCCAACACACTAAAATATAATTTAAAAGTTTTGTAAACATTTTCCTTTAGGATATTTTAGTTTCTGGACTACCTCACCCTCTTTGATAAAAACTGTAAATGTTTGTAAGAAGTTACAAAAAAAAGAAAGAGAAGAAAATGCTAAAATTCACATTGAAATAATGCTGTTTCTCTGTATTTCCTTTCCCAACAAAAGTGAATTCTAAGGAAATTCTAGGGCTGGAGGTCCAGCAGATCTCTCACCTCCCATGTAAAAGAGTTCCATCCCTGGAATAGTCAAAAAGAAAAACAAAAACAGATCCTATTGTTGAAGTTACCTACAGCTAATAAAAGAGTCATTAAGTAAGCACAAGGTAGAAAGTAGCTGTTACCATTCCGAGGAAACCACTGGCCTTTGGAAAGCACAGAATGCCTATCCCATACCTCGAGTTAATAGCTTCATGAGATCCTATCCCATGTTCCTCTTGTTAATTTGGAAAGAATGACTAATCCCTCCCTTTATACTATTTTTGGAAACTTATTTGGCAAACATAGAAAAAATGGACAAAATTAATAATATCTAATATGTCATGCTCACAACTTACAAAGCCTTTTCCATTCAATCCCCACACAGCTCCCACATGTAGAGCTTTGTCCTGACTCCCAGAGTTATGAGGCAAAGCCAGAATAGAACCACAGGTGTTCTGAGTGGCTTTCAGTCCAATGTGAACTAGACATAGGAAGCAGGGTAGCTGCTGTAACCAGAGGGATAGCATGGAAAACCCCATCCTTTTCTTAAATGCTTTCCCTCTGTAGGAATTTCATGTGTACACACAATATGTTTTGATAACATCTACCCCCTACTCCCTCCCGTCTAACTCCTACTAGAACCACCAACCATGTAACTTGCCTAATTTCATGTACTCTTTTTTTTTTTTTTTTGACAAGTAGGTACCTTTGGCTGGCCAGGACTCACTATGTAGACAAGGTTGGTCTTCAACTCACAGACATCCATGCCTGTGTCTTCTTCTATCTCTGCCTCCTGAGTGCTGGGATTTAATGCAAGTGCCACCATACCCTGCATGCAGTATTTTTCTTAGTCCCCTAGGTTCAGTTATTACTGCCAATATGTGCATTGGGCATACCACTGCAGCATGGACAACCTTTTAGAGGGCGATGACCTAGAAGAAAACTGACTCTCCTTCCCCTAGCAGGTATAAACTGCCAATAGTTCCTTAAGGTGGGATTTTGTGAGAACCTCCTCCATCCATACTGCAATTTTAACTGGCTTGACCTTGTACAGGTCTTGTGCATGCAGCCATGGTCCCTGTGAGATCATGTGTGCAACACCTCTGTCATGTACAGAAAACAGTTTTGTAGGAGCCCTCTGCAACCCCTGACTCATGCAATCAGTCTGCCTCACGAGAAGAGGGTGACGTGTAGATGCCCCAATTAGGGCTCAGTAGGTAAAGTCTGTTTCTTATTCTTAGGACAGGAGCATGGGGTTGATAGGGCTGAAGATTCTGCTCCATGAAGTCACACAAATACTCCCTTCTCTTTACCCATCTATTGATGCCTTTCCCACATGGCATCCAAAGCAAGAGAGAATGGGAGAGAGTGAAGGATTGCATTTGGTGGGCTTTAGGAGCCTGTCTAGAAGTGGCTCATATCTCTACCCAGCTCCTTTTACCAAAGCGTAGTCTCACCATGGTCAAGATATTACATAGCAGTCTAGCCAGGCTCAACACCCTTGGAAAAATAGGCTGGAGAGTTTTGTCTCCCAAAACTTTATCAGGTTTCTACAGATCCCTTCTGCTAAGGACCATGCTAAGCAGACTCTGGAAACTATTTTCCTTCCATGTACCTTCTCTTTGGTCCTCTCAAGACCTAGAACAGAAACTTACTGCTACTGCTTTCTCCCTCCTCAAAGGTGACTTCAGGGTCTACAATCATTTCTTGCTTCCTTTACCTTATCCCCTGGGTCCTTCTGTTGTCACCATGAAAGAGATGCCACTTAAGAAAAGACATGTATCAACTGTCAGAATATTGAAAGTCTATTCTCTTTCCCTTACTTCACCAATGTTTCACTTTTGTTTTTTTTTTCTTTACAAAATTTAGATGAGTTCGTCTTTTTTTTTTAAGATATTTCCTTTATTTACATTTCAAATGTTATCCTCTTTCCTAGTTTCCCATCCGAAAATCCCCTTTTGCTTCCTGCCTCCCCCTGCTCACCAACCTACCTACTCCCGGTTCCTGGCCCTGGCATTCCACTACACTGGGGCATAGAACCCTCACAGGACCAAGGGTCTCTCCTCCCATTGATGACCAACTAGGCCATCCTCTGCTACATATAAAACTAGAGTCCCATGAGTCCCACCATGTGTATTCTTTGGTTGGTGGTTTATCCCCTGGGAGCTCTGAGGTTACTGGTTATTTCCTATTGTTGTTCCTCCTATGGGGCTGCAAAACCCGTCAGCTCATTGGGTCCTTTCTGTAGCTCCTTCATTGGGGACCCTGCACTACGTCCAATGGATGGCTGTGAGCATCCACTTCTGTATTTGTCAGGCACTGGCAGAGTCTCACAGGAGACAACTATATCAGGCTCCTGTCAGCAAGTTCTTGTTGGAATCCACAATAGTGTCTGATTTTGGTGGTTGTTTATGGGATGGATCCCCAGGTGGGGCAGTCTCTGAATGGATATTCCTTCAGTCTCTGCTCCAAACTTTGTCTCTGTAACAAATGTCTATTCCATGGGTATTTTGTGCCCCCTTCTAAGAAGGATCCAAGTATTCACACTTTGATCTTACTTCTTAAGTTTCATGTGTTTTGCAAATTGTATCTCTGAGCTTCTAGGCTAATATCCATTTATCAGTGAGTGCATATCATGTATATTATTTTGTGATTGGGTTACCTAACTTAGGATGATATTCTCCAGGTACATCCATTTGCCTAAGAATTTCATAAATTCATTGTCTTTAATAGCTTCCTAGTACTCCATTGTGTAAATGTACCACATTTTCTATATCCATTCCTCTGTTGAGGGACATCTGGGTTCTTTCCACCTTCTGGCTATTATAAATAAGGCTACAATGAACATAGTGGAGCATGTGTCCTTATTACATGTTGGAGCATCTTCTGGGTATATGCCCAGGAGTGATACTGGTGGATCTTCCGATAGTACTATGTCCAATTTTCCGAGGAACCACCAAACTGATTTCCAGAGTGGTTGTAACAGCTTACAATCCCACCAGCAATGGAGAAGTATTCATCTCATTCTACATCCTCTGGATCATCCGTTGCTACCTGAATTTTTTATCTTAGCCATTCTGACTGGTATGAAGTGGAATCTGAGGATTGTTTTCAGTTGCATTTCCCTGATGACTAAGGATGTTGAACATTTTTTCAGGTGCTTCTCAGCAATTTGGTATTACTCAGTTGAGATTTTTTTATTTAGCTCTGTACGCCATTTTTTAATAGGATTATTCAGTTTTCCGCAGTCTAACTTCTTAAGTTTTTTGTATATATTGGATAATACCCTCTATCAGATTTAGGATTTGAAAAGATATTTTCTCAATCTGTTGGTTGCCTTTTTGTCTTATTGAGAGTGTCCTTTGCCTTACAGAAGCTTTGCAATTTTATGAGGTCCCATTTGTTGATTCTCAAACTTACAGCACAAGCCATTGGTTTTCTGTTCAGGAATTGTTTCCCTGTGCCCGTATGTTTGAGGCTCTTCCCCACTTTCTCCTCTATAAGTTTCAGTGTCTCTGGTTTTATGTAGAGGTCCTTGATCCACTTGGACTTGAGCTTTGTACAAGAAGATAAGAATGGATCAATTCGCATTCTTCTACATGATAACCACTAGTTGAGCCAGCACCATTTGTTGAAAATGCTGTCTTTTTTTCCACTAAATGGTTTTTGCTCCTTTGCCAAAGATCAAGTGACCATAGATGTGTAGGTTTATTTCTGGGACTTCAATTATATTCCATTGATCTATCTGTCTGTCACTGTACCAGGACCATGCAGTTTTTATCACAGTTGCTCTGTAGTACAGCTTGAGGACAGGCATGGTGATTCCACCAGAGGTGCTTTTCTTGTTGAGAATAGATTTTTCTGTCCTAGGTTTTTTGTTATTCCAGATGAATTTAAAAGTTGCTCTTTCTGAGGAACACTCTTCCATTGTTGGGGGAATTGCAAGCTTGTACAACCACTCTGGAAATCAGTCTGGCGGTTCCTCAGAAAATTGGACATAGTACTACCGGAGGATCCCGCAATGCCTCTCCTAGGCATATATCCAGAAGATGTTCCAACCTGTAAGAAGGACACATGCTCCACTATGTTCATAGCAGCCTTATTTGTAATAAGAACCCAGATGCCCCTCAACAGAGGAATGGATACAGAAAATGTGGTACATTTGCACAATGAAGTACTACTCAGCTATTAAAAAGAATGAATTTATGAAATTCCTAGACAAATGGATGGACATATCCTGAGTGAGGTAACCCAATCACAAAAGAACTCACATGATATGTACTCACTGATAAGTGGATATTAGCCCAGAAACTTAGAATACCCAAGATACAAGATACAATTTGCAAAACACATGAAACTCAGGAAGAATGAAGACAAAAATGTGGACACTTTGCCCCTTCTTAGAAATGGGAACAAAACACCCATGGAAGGAGTTACAGAAACAAAGTTTGGAGCTGAGACGAAAGGATGGACCATCTAGAGACTGCCATACCTGGGGATCCATCCCATAATCAGCTTCCAAACGCTGACACCATTGTACACACTAGCAAGATGTTGCTGAAAAGACCCTGATATAGCTGTCTCTTTCGAGGCTATGCCCAGGCCTAGCAAACACAGAAGTGGATGATCACAGTCAGCTATTGGATGGATCACAGGGCCCCCAATGGAGGAGCTAGAGAAAGTACCCAAGGAGCTAAAGGGGTCTGCAACCCAATAGGTGGAACAACAATATGAACTAACCAGTACACCCCGAAGCTCGTGTCTCTAGCTGCATATGTATCAGAAGATGACCTAGTCAGCCATCAGTGGAAAGAGAGACCCATTGGTCTTGCAAACTTTATATGTCTCAGTACAGGGGAACGCCAAGGCTAAGAAGTGGGAGTGGTGGAGTGGGAAGTGGGGAGTAAAGGGTTTGGGGGACTTTTGGGGTAGCATTGGGACTGTAAATGAAGAAAATACATAATTTAAAAAAATGATTACAAAAAAAAGTTGCTCTTTCCAACTCTGGGAAGAATTGAGCTGGAATTTTGAGAGAGATTGCATTGACTCTGTAGATTGCTTTTGGTAAGATAGCCATTTTTACTATATTAATCCTGCCAATCCATCAGCATGGGAGATCTTTCCATCTTTTGGGATTTTCTTTGATTTCTTTCTTCAGAGACTTGAAGTTCTTATCATACAGATCTTTTACTCCCTTAGAGTCACACCAAGGTATTTTACATTATTTGTGACTATTGTGAAGGGTGTTGTTTCCCTAATTTCTTTCTCAGCCAGTTTTTCCTTTGTATAGAGAAAGGCCACTGATTTATTTGAGTTAATTTTATATCCAACCACTTTGCTAAAGTTGTTTATCAGATTTAGGAGTCCTCTGGTGAAATTTTGGGGGTGACTTATATATACTATGATATCATCTGCATTAGTGGTATTTTGACATCTTCTTTTCCAATTTGTATCCCTTTGATCTCTTTTTGTTGTCTAAGTGCTCTAGCTAGGACTTCAAGTACCATATTGAATAGGTAGAGAGAGAGTGGGCAGCCTTGTCTAGTCCATGATTTTAGTGGGATTGCTTCAGGTTTCTCTACATTTAGTTGATGCTGGCTACTGATTTGCTATGTTTTGCTTTTACTATGTTTAGGTATGGAACTTGAATTCCTGCTCTTTACAAGACTTTTATCATGCAGGAGTCTTGGATTTGGTCAAATGCTTTCTCAGCATCTACAGGGATGATCATGTGATTTTTGTCTTTGAGTTTGTTTATATAGTCGATTACATTGATGGATTTCCGTATATTAAACCATCCCTGCATCCCTGGAATGAAGCCTACTTGATCATTATGGATGAATGTTTTGATGTGTTCTTGAATTCAGTTTTTGAGAACTTTTTGAGTATTTTTCCATCGATATTCATAAGGGAAATTAGTCTGAAGTTCTCTTTTTTTGTTGGGTCTTTGTGTGGTTTAGGTATCAGAGTAGTTGTGGCTTCATAGAACGAATTCAGTAGAGTACCTTCTGTTTCTATTTTGTGGAATAGTTTGAGGAGTATTGGAGTTAGATCTTCTTTGAAGGTCTGATATAACTCTGCACTAAACCCTTCTGGTCCTGGGCTTCTTTTGGTTGGGAGACTATTGATGACTGCTTCTATTTCTTTAGGGGATATGGGACTGTTTAGATTGTTAATCTGATCCTGATTTAACTTTGGTACCTGGTATCTTCCTAGAAAATTGTCCATTTCATCCAGGTTTTCCAGTTTTCATGAGTATAGCCTTTTGTAGTAGGATGTGGTAATTTTTTGGATTTCCTCAGAGTCTGTTATTATATCTCCCTTTTCATTTCTGATTTTGTTCATTAGGATACTGTCTCTGTGCCTTCTAGTTAGTCTGGCTAAAGGTTTATCTATTTTGCTGATTTTCTCAAAGAACCAGCTTCTGGTTTAGTTAATTCTTTGTATAGTTCTTTTTGCTTCCACTTGGTTGATTTTAGCCCTCAGTTTGATTATCCTGCCATCTACTCCTTTTGGGTGAATTTGCTTCCTTTTCTTCTAGAGCTTTCAGGTATGCTGTCAATCTGCTAGTGTATGCTCGCTCCAGTTTCTTTTTGGAGGCACTCAGAGCTATGAGTTTCCCTCTTAGGACTGCCTTCATTGTGTCCCATAAGTTTGGGTATATTGTGGCTTCATTTTCATTAAACTCTAAAAAGTCTTTAATTTCTTTCTTTATTTCTTCCTTGACCAAGTTATCATTGAGTAGAGTCTTGTTCAGCTTCTCCGTGTAAATGGGCTTTCTATTATTTATGTTGTTATTGAAGATCAGCCTTAGTTCATGGTGATCTGACAGAATGCATAGAATTATTTCCATATTTTTGCATCTGTTGAGGTCTGTTTTCTGGCCAATTATATCGGCAATTTTAGAGAAGGTAACATGAGAAGCTGAGAAGAAAGTATATCCTTTTGTTTTAGGATAAAATGTTCTCTAGATATCTGTTAAATTTATTTGTTTCATAACTTCTGTTAGTTTCAATGTGTCTCTGTTTGTTTTCTGTTTCCATAATCTATCCAATGATGAGAGAAGGGTGTTGAAGTCTCCCACTATTATTGCGTGCAGTTCAATGCGTGCTTTGAGCTTTACTAAAGTTTCTTTAATGAATGTGGATGCCCTTGCAGTTGGAGCATAGATTTTCAGATTTGAGAGTTCATCTTGGTAGATTTTACATTTGGTGAGTATGAAGTGTCTCTCCTTGTGGTTTTTTTTTTTTTTTTTTTTTAAATAACTTTAGGTTGAAAGCTGATTTTATTCAATATTAGAATAGCTAGTCCAGCTTGCTTCTTGGGACCATTTGCTTGGAAAATTGTTTTCCAGCCTTTTACTCTGAGGTAGTGTCTCTCTTTGTCACTGAGGTGGGTTTCCTGTATGCAGCAAAAAGTTGGGTCCTGTTTACATAGCCAGTCTGTTAGTCTATGTCTTTTTATTAGGGAACTGAGTCCATTGATATTAAAAGATATTATGAAAACATAATTACTGCTTCCTGTTATTTTTGTTGTTAGAGTTGGAATTCTGTTCATGTGGCTATCTTCTTTTAAGTTTGTTGAAAGATTAGTTTCTTGCTTTTTCTAGGGTGTAGTTTCGCTCCTTGTGTTGGTGTTTTCCCTTTATTATCCTTTGAACGGCTGGATATCTGTAAAGATATTGTGTAAATTTGGTTTTGTCATGAAATAGTTTGGTTTCTCCATCTATGGTAATTGAGAGTTTTGCTGGGTATAGTAGCCTAGGGTGGCATTTGTTTTCTCTTAGGGTCTGTATGATATCTGTCCAGGATCTTCTGGCTTTCATAGTCTCTGGTGATAAATCTGGTGTAATTCAAATAGGTCTGCTTTTATATGTTACTTGAAGTTTTTCCCTTAGTGCTTTTAATATTCTGTCTTTGTTTAGTGCATTTGGTGTTTTAATTATTATGTGTCAGGAGGAATTTCTTTTCTGGTCCTTTCTATTTGGAGTGCTGTAGGCTTCTTGTATGTTCATGTGCATCTCTTTCTTTAAGTTAGGGAAGTTTTCTTGTATAATCTTGTTGAAGATTCTTACTGGCCCTTTAAGTTGAAAATCTTCATTTTCATCTATACCTATTATCATTTAGTTTGTTCTTCTCCTTGTGTCCTGGATTTCCTGGGTGTTTTGGGTTAGGATTTTTTTTCATTTTGCATTTTTTTATTGTTGTGTCAACGTTTTCTATGGTATTTTCTGCACCTGAGATTCTCTCTTTCACGTCTTGTATTCTGTTGGTGATGCTTGCATCTATGGCTCCTGACTTTTTTCCTAGTATTTCTATCTCCAGAGTTGTCTCCCTTTGTGATTTCTTTATTGTTTCTACTTCTATTTTTAGATCCTGGATGGTTTTGTTCAATTCCTTTACCTGTTTGGTTGTGTTTACCTGTAATACTTTAAGGGATTTTTGTGTTTCTTCTTTCAGGGCTTCTACCTGTTGGCCTGTGTTCTCCTGTCATTCTTTAAGGGTTTTTTTGTGTTTCCTCTTTAAGGACTTCAACCTGTTTAGCTGTGTTCTCCTATATTTCTTTAAGAGAATCATTAATGTCCTCCTTAAAATTGTGTGTCAGCATCATGAGATATGATTTTAAATCTGAATCTTGCTTTCTGTTGTGTTGGGGTATCCAGGACTCGCTGTGGTGGGAATACTGGGTTCTGATGATGCTAAGCATTCTTTGTTTCTGTTGGTAAGATTCTTGCATTTGTCTTTCGTCATGATAATCTCTGGTGTTAGATGTTCTTGCCATCTCTGGCTGGAGCTATTTCCTCCTGTGAGTCTTTAAGCCTGTGTCAGAACTCCTGGGAGACCATCTCTCTCCTGGCAAGACCACTACACAGAGGTCTGTGATCAGCCCCACCTCCTGGCTGCAGGTGTCTCAGCTGCTCTGTTGCCTGTGCACTTCTGAGTAGACCTGCCTTAGAGTATCACCAGATTGAAAATGTGGATCTCACCTGAGTCATGGGGTCAGAAACTTCCTGGAGGCAAGCCCTTCTCTGGAAGGGAAGATGCACAGAGGGCTGAGAATCAGCTCAACCTCCTGGGTGCAGAAGTAGGCCCATAGGACCCTGTCCCAGAAGCTCTGCTGCTTCTGAGGCCTGTGCTCTCCTGAGTGTACATGCCTTAGAGATTCACAGGAGAGAAAATCCAATGTTTCATTTTCATGCAAACAAACTCACATCTGCCTGTCCCAATGGAGTCTCATCATGTATATGATGCACTGCCTATTGACATTGGGATGGCACAGAAGATTTAGACATGGGACTTAAGTGTTCAGAGGGAGTCTAAGCATGCATAGGTACAATGAGAATGTAGAAACTCAAGCCTGCCTTTTAGCAAACTCAAATGAAGAACATAGAAGCTCAGGGACAGAGAGACTTGGAAAGAAATGGATTGTGCACTAAGTCTATGGGAACAGAAAAGGCTTCCCTGGAGAAGTGATGGTCACATCAGAAACTCTGAATGCCTGCTGAGTCATCATGTGAGCACTCAGTACTTTACACATATGCATTCTCAAAACAACCTTGAAGGGGTTCTATTATTGTTCCCTTATCCAGATCACAACAGGCATTGTGGGACAGCATTCTATGAAGGACAGAACTGGTACAAGTTGAATGGTGTGAGTATGACAAGAGTGCTAAATTTTATGGTTGGAAAAATGAGAGCAAGAAAGAGCACTGGCTACTCCTCCAAAGGACCCAGTTTCAATACCCAGAAGCCCACAACTGTCTGCAACTCCAAGTCCAGTTCCATGGGATCCAACACCCTCATACAGACATGTGTCCTGGCAAAACACCAGTGCATGGTGTGTGTGTGTGTGTGTGTGTGTGTGTGTGTGTGTTATTATATTATTAAAGAAAAAGTTGGGTAACATGGCACATTCCTTTAACCCTAGCACTTGTGAGGCAGAGGCAGGTAGATCACTGAAAAACAAAACAAAAATGCTTAATTTCTTGGTTTTGACAACAGTTTTATGACAATGTGAGAGGATGTCATTGTCTGTAGTAAATACACCCAAAACGGCTGAGGGGTAAGGGAGAGTGACATCCTTAAAGTAATTTTCAAATACCCCAGAAAACAATAGCTGTGTGTGGTGTGTAGCTATGGACATGGAGACACTTACTGAGAGAGGAGGGAGGGAGGGAGAGAGGAGGGGGCCATTTTAAGTAAACATGGTAAAATATTGGCAGCAGCTTTCCTGTGCTGGCTTGGTCTGCCCTAACACAATTCCAAGGACCTGAAGGTTGTATAAGAGACATTCATTTTGCAGTCATGCAGAATAATACTCCAGGTGAAGGGAACCTGCCCAGGTTCTGGTAGGAGCTGTTCTTTGCTTGCAGATGGCTGCCTTTGAACAGTGATCATATCTCATGGGAAGTACATGCTCTCTGCTGTGCTCTCATAAGAGCATCAGGGAGCTGTAGGTTCTCAAGGCAGGATGGATAAGGTGATGAGAGCAGCAGTTCTAAAATAAAAATGAACATCTATTAAGAATGTATGATTTCTCCCTTGGCATTGAACATTTATCATGAATTGATATTTAATCTTCACAATAGCCCTAGAGAGGTACTACCTCTCATATAGACTTCTGGTTCTAGCTAAGACCATGACATGTTACTCCCTTAGCTGTAAGCCCTTGTCAGGAATCTCCATAGCTGAAGAGAGTGGCCTCATCTAATGTCATGGACAGAGCTAACTCAAGTGCAGGAACAGACTGGTGGATTATACAGGCTCTGCCTCTTGCCAAAGTCAAGCCAACTCTAAAATGCTCTCCCATTTTTATAGCTCCCTGTGAGGTGGCCTCAGCTCAACCTTTCTGACAGCTCCACATCTTCTTCAACTGCCCACCTGGGATGTTTGCTTCCCTTGCAATGGTGGATGACAAGAAAACTCTCTGGTAAATCTCTTACACATGAGCCCATCTCTGAGAGTTCTCCTTCGGGAACTCAGACTGGGTCAGCCACCAGATCAAGGTGCACATCTTCTAGTAGTGAGATTCATCAGTTACTTTGTGGTAACAGGCCCAAACAGACCCACAACTGGCTTCTACTACTGATCAGATGCAATGTGAAGGTGTTGGCCAGGGCTCACAGGCAGAAATAAACTCCTGCTGTGACATGTAAGAGTGGCAGTGTTAGAGATGGAGTAGGTGGGAGGGAATTTGGATGAGATAATGTCATCAGGGTGAAGTGCACATGCACACAGGCACACTCACACGCATGCACAAGCATATACACACGTGCACACACATGTTCACTCATACTCTTTGTATTTTGCACTGTATGGTCACTGGTTGGTCTTTGACTGGGTTACTTCTAAGACTAGATTAATAGAGGTTTCTGTGTATCTGTGAGGGCATTTGGGAACAGCCAGGAAGGACATTATTGGAATAGAATTGTCTGGAGTGTGAGGTCATCCATCAATATGTTGGCTGCCTTGGTGCAAAAGAATTTGGAGAAAGGCGCTGTCAGCACCTGAATGAAGCCACTTTTTTCCCTATGCACCTGCCCTGCTGCCATCCTCTGCAGGCATCAGACTCCTGATTCTTCAGTCCGTTACTGCCTGAGTGAAGCAAGCTTGTGGACACCCAGGAATTAAGAGGTTTTTGAACCCGAGAGGCTGCTCTACGGCTGCCATCATGCCTCAAAAATGAATATATTAGATTGCACCGCAAATGATATGGATATTGTTTGGACTACCATGAGAAAAAGAGAAAGAAAGAAGGTCTGTAGGCCCATGACTGTTCAAAGAAGGCCAAAAAAATAAAATAAAATAAAATATAAAATATTAAAAAAAGAGATTTCCCTGAAGCTTAAACTCTACCATAAACAGCGCCATACCGAGAAAATAAAAATGAAAAAGACTATTAAGATGCTTGAAAAGAGAAACACCAAGCAGAAGGATGAAGAAATGACTCCACAGGGAGCAGTCCTATCTGCTGGACAGAGAAGGAGTCGAGAGCAAAAGTACTTTCCATGATTAAGCAGAAATGAAAAAAAAAAAAAAGGGCAGGAAAATGGAAGGTCCCAAAATTCATGCCCAAGGAGAAACAGAAATATTGAAAGTTATTCGAACAGGAAAATGAAAAAAGAAGGCATGGAACAGAATGGTAACTAAACTCTGCTTTGTTGGTGATGGCTTTACAAGAAAATGACCTAAATATGAAAAGTTCATTAGGCCAATGGATCTACATTTCAAAACAGCCCATGTCACACACCCCGATCTTTTGTCTGTCTATACTCAGTGAAAAAAAGAATCCATCATCCTCATTATATACAACCCTGGGTGTGATCACCAAAGGCACAGTTACTGAAGTGAATGTGAATGAGTTGGGCCTTGTGACACAAGGAGGCAAGGTTATTTGGGGAAAGTATGGCCAAGTTACCAACAATCTTGAAAATGATGGATGCTGGTTTGACAGTGGCATCATACACATCATTCCACTCACTACTGAAGACGACACACAGTCAGGAAAACACCGTCGCTGGGATCTGTCTGAACTACAAGCAGCCTTGCCCCATGTGCAGTCATCAAGAAGTACGCATTGAGCTGGAGACATGACTCAGCAGTTAGGAGCACCAGCTGCTCTTCCAGAGGTCCTGAGTTCAATTCCCAACAACCACATGGTGGCTCACAACCATCTGTGATAGGATCCAGTGCCCTCTTCTGATGTGTCTGAAGATAGCTAGAATGTACTCACATACGTTAAATAAATAAAATCTTTGGAAAAAACAAAGAAGTATTTATTAAGTTGTAAAGAAAAGTAAAACACTGCCCAATTTTACAATCAAAAACTTACAATACTAATAAGATACACTTCAAAAAGGAACTGGAAGTAGACATAAGTACATAAAAAAGGGCAAGAATCAATCCCTCTGCCCATTTGGGAGCTAGTTAGTGGATATTAGGTATGTTCTCTTTGTAAACATTCTGTATTATTTAAATTAACACACAGGATTTACATATAATTGTAGCATTTTTTGAACAAAGTGTGTGTTAGTGATCCTCCTTTCACCCCTTGCTACTTTGATTCTCTCTCCTCTGGCTTTCCCTTTTTGTTTCTTTTCTTCATTTTCCATTTCTCGCCCACCCTTCATCCTTCCTCAGGACCTATTTTTCCTTCCTCATTTTATTTCCTATTAGTTGTTTATGCTTTACTAATACACACATACACACCTACACACACACACACACACACACACACACACACACTCTTCAAGACACTGAGATCCATATGTGAGAAAAGACATGGAGTTCTTGTCTCTCCAAGAATAGATCATTTCATTTAATATTATAATTTTCATGTCCATCCAGTTTATAAGCCTTATGATTTTATTTTTCTTTACCACTGAGTAAAATACTATTTTTGTACATGAACTGAATTTTTATTATTCATCCATCTGCTGGTGGATATTTAGGCCAGTTTCCTTTTCTTATCGCTAACAGTTGGGCAGTAATAAATGGGATATTCAAGTATCTCCCTGGCGGGGCAGGCAGTTCTTAGGGTACATACCCAGGAGCGGTTCAGCCAGCTCATATGTTGGGTCTACTTTTTATGTACATGCCTGTTTTGACTGTATATGTATGTCTGTGCAGTACATGTGTGCCTCTTGCCAGAAGCCAGAAATGGGCATCAGATCCGGTGCTGACTAGTCTTATGTTAACTTATGTCCAGTTGCAGCAGAAAAGCCAAACATTTGGAGATGCCAGTGCCATGGGACCACCACCAAGAACAGCAGCAGTAGAGTCGAGTCAGCTGGAACCTAGAAGACAAGTTGTGTGTGCTGTAGATGGAAGAGCTGGAGAAGTGACTCCAGCTCCTTGGTGGATCCCAGAAGATTGTGAATGAATCCAAGATAATTACACATTGAGTTATTTACACTGTTGGAGTTTGGTTTTGCTTGGTTCAGACTCTGATTGTACTCTGGCTTTTCCCTCTTGATTTTTACAGATGTGCACAGCTAAACGACTTTAAAGTTTTAAAAGAGATTTAGAATATTTTTTCAGAAACTAGATATTTTAAAGAAACTGAAATTTTACTGTGCTTGAGTTTGTAAAAGACTGTGAGACTTTAAAGTTATTTATGTTTTTAATGAGGTCTTGGGGATTGATAAGAAAGTAAAGATTGTGGTTTAACAGCAATGTGTTTGTGTGTAGAGTTGACAAGGGGCCACTCGTGCTGGCTACTCTTATGTCAACTTGACACGTAAAGTAGAAGTATTTCTTAACTGAGAAAAATGTCTCCATAAGATCCAGTTGTATCACATTTTCTTAGTTAATGATTGATGGGGAAAGTCCCAGACCATTGTGGGTGGTGTCATCTTAGGCTGGTGGTCCTGAGTTCTATCAGAAAGCAGACTGATCAAGCTAGGGGTCAGCAGGCCAGCAGACAGCACTTCTTCATGGCCTCTGCGTGAGCTCCTACCTTCAGGTTGCTGCCTTGTTTGAGTTCCTGTCCTGACTTCCTTTGATGACAAACATCCTTTAATATGGAAGTATACGCCAAATAAAGCAGTTTCATTGCAGCAATAGAAACCTTAGCTAAGACAGATTTCCCAGAAGTGGAGTTACAGAGGGTCATGAGGTACCCTGTGAGTGCTGGGAATCAAACCTGGATCCTCTGTAAGAGCAACAGTGCCCTAATCCACTGAGCTACCTTTCTAGCTCCTAATAGTTCCATTTTAAATTTTCACAGTAGGTGTGCTAGTTTGCAGTGCCCCTTTACCCAAATTCTCTCCACATTTGTTAGCAGATTTCTTGATGACAGCCTTTGACTAGGGTGACATGGTATCTCAAAGTAGTTTTATGTTTTCATTTCCATGATGACTTGCTGGACATTTCTATTTCAACATTTGAGGACTTCTATGCATTTCATTAGGCTATTTCTTAATTGGCAGCTTTGATTTCGATGTTTGGTTTTTGTTCTTTCTTTGTAAGTTCTACATAGCAGCTTCCCGAAGTACATCTGGTCTCTCCCATCCTGTGGTCTGTTTGTCTGTCTGCCGAGCTAATAGTAATCTTTTAATTTCATGAAGTCCCACATGTTGATTCTTAGGACTAGTCCATGTACTATTAGAGTTATGGTCAGAAAGAGTTTATCTAAATATGGATCTTAAACTTCATTCCCTGCTTTCTTTAGAAGTTTTAGATTTTATCTGGTGTGTGTATTTGGATGTGTGTATCTGTGTGGGAGTGCCTGCAGAGATCAGAAGCGAGTATTGGATCCCCTGGAACTGGAGTTACAAGCAGTTGTAAGCTGACTGATATTGGTGCTAGGAACCAAACTGGGGTCTTAAGTAAGAGGAGCTTACTTAACTGCTAAGCCATCTTTCTAGCCCTGCCAGAATTTCAGGTTGTGAAGTAAGATTTTATTAAAAACTTGATTTGAGTTGATATCTATACAAGGTAGAAAATAAGGATCTAATTTCATTCTTCTACAGGTGGATCTTAGGGCCAGCACCACTTATTAAATAGGTTTATTTTCCATAGCACGTTTTTGACATTTTTGTTCAAAGTTGGAAGCTTTATACTCTTGGCTTTTTCCTAGATCGTCTGTTCTGGCCTAGAGGTCTACATGTGTGCATTTAAGTCACTGGCGTGCTGTCTCTGTCACTGCACTTCTGTAGTGTTGTTTGCAGGTAGGTACCTCAGGATCACAATTCTTTTTGTTGTGTTCTTTCTCCTTAGGACTGCTTTGGCTTTTTGTAATCTCTGTGGTTCCATATGAATTCTTGGATTCTTTTTTTTTTCCTCCTCCTAGGCCTGTGAAGAACAACCTCAGAATTTTTTGTGGGAATTGCATTCAATATGGAGGTTACTTTTGTAATAAAGCCATTCTTCGGTACTAATTCTACCAGCCCTGGAGCATGGAAGGCCTTTCAATAATTTGGTGTTTGCTTTGATTTCCTTTTTAATATTCTGAACTTTTCAATGCATAGATCTTTCACTATCTTAGTTAGATCTTTTCCTAATATTTGAATGTATTATAAGTGATATATTTTTTATAACTTTTATATCCAATTAATTGTTGGTATGTATAAATCCTACTTTTTTAAAAATACTGATTTTTGTAGCCTGTAACTTTACTGAGTTTATTAAATCTAAAAGTTTTCTAGCATATTCTAGAGTATCTTTTCAGTATAGAACGATGTCCTCTGCATGTAAGCATAGCTTGACTTCTACTTTATCCCCTCTTATGTCTTTTTCTGGTCTTATACCCAAGATTCCAAGCATCATACTGAATGAAAAAGTGAGAGTGGGCATCTTTATCTCCTTCCATCTGTAGAGGAAATGCTGCCAGCCTGTCTTCATTTATTATTATGTTGGCTACAGGTGTGCTACAGATAAAATTTGTCAATTTGAGGACCCATTTGTAATGTCTTTTTTAATAAAACATGTTGAACTTTGTCAAAATGCCTTTTCTGAATGTACAAAGATGGTACTATGATTTCTGTCCTTACATTTATTTATATAGTGTGCTACATTATTGATTTGAATGTTGAGCCAACCCTGTATCTCTAGGATAAAGCCACTGTGTTCATGGTATCTGATCTTCCTAATGTGTTCCTAAATTCAGCTTACTAAGTATTCTGTTGAAAAAATTTTGCAGCTATATATGTATTAGAGGCTTTTCTATTGATATGATAAAACATCCTGATCAAGGCAACTTATAAAATAAGATATTAATTGGGCTTACAGTTTCAGAGGGCTAGAGTCCATGAGGATGGAGCCAAGGCACGGTGCTAGGAACAGCTGAGACCTCATATCTCAATTCCCTAGCAGGAGGCAGAAAGTACACTGTGCATAGCTTTTAAAACCTCAAACCTGCAGCCAGTGACACACATCCTTCGACAAGGCTGCATCACATAATCCTGGCCAAGTTCTGCCTACTGGGGACCAAGTACTCAAACCTATAAGCTATGGAGCCATTCTCACTCAGACTATCCCAATATTCACCAGGGAAGTTGATGTGTTGAGAAGTTAAATCTATCTATCTATCTATCTATCTATCTATCTATCTATCTGCAGTAGTGCTTTTACCTGGTTTGGGTATCAGGATAATACTGGCTTCACAAAATGAATCTGGTAGTGTTCCTTCTTTATGTATTTTGTGCAACAAACTGAGTATTGGTCTTAGCCCTTCCTTATAAAAGTTTGACAGAAGGCAGCAGTGAGCCGCTGGAGAGATGGTTCCAGGCTCTGACTGCTCAGATGACACTTCATCCTCTGATGAAGGATCTGGGTTCAGTTCCCAGCATCACAGGCTGGTACACAACTATCTGTAACTCCAGTTCTGTGGAACATGATGCCCTCTTCAGACCTCCATGGGCACTGAAGCACATGATGAAATTACATGCATTCAGGTAAAACATACATACACATGAAAATAAAAATAGAAAGCTGTGCAGTGAATCCATCTGATCCTGAGCTTCTCTTCTGGACAAAAACCTTTTTTACACTGTTGATTTTGTGCTTCTAGGGGATGTGTTTAAGTCATTCTATCTTCTGGTTTAAATATTCATAGGTCATAGTAATTTAGAAATTCACCCATTTTTCTTCTAGATTTTCTAGCTCTTTGGAATATAAAGCATTCTCGATGTTTTGCATTTTGGCAGAGTCTGCTGTAACAAGACTTTTTTTCATCTCTAAATTAGTTAATTTGTGTCTTCCCCTTCATTTTTGTTATTTTGAATAAGGGTTTGTGAATCTTGTTAATTTTTCAAAATAATCAGCTGTCTTAGTCATGGTTTCTTTATTGCTGTGATAAAGCATGATGACCAAAGGCAATGTGGAGAAGAAAGGGTTTATTTCTTTAGTTCGTGCATTTGTTCCTTTGTTTTATATGGTCATCAATTTTTAAAAGATAAGACTCTAACTTCTTCCTTGGGCATTTCTCTGTAATCTTAGGTTCCATTATAGTAGAGTTGGGACCTTGGAATAAACCATGGGTGGTTGTTATGTCATGTTCCTTGTGCATCTACTTATAAATTCTCAACTCTATTTGGTTGCTTTGTTTTCTGTCTTTCTAGAGTGATGTCTTCATGAAGTTCAGCTGTGCACACTGGTAGAGTTTGGCATTGATTGCCAGGTAGAGCCACTGAGGTGATCCCAACTTGGTTGGGTGACAGCATGACCACATGCTGATCACCAATATAACCAAATGGAGTAAAACCCTGGTTGCCCTGGTCACACTTTGAACTCTATGAAACTGCTGGACACTGGAGTCAAAATAGTGACCCAGCTGGACTATGTGCATGGATTGTACTAAGAACCCCAGTCCCATGAGTTCTGAGAATACTGGTGCCAGAACTCTGGTTCTCTGGTGAATGAGGACCACTGGAGCTTCATGAAGACTGAGTCCCATGCTGACCTCTGTGGCCACTGGAGCTAAACCCCTGACCCATGGTGAACTGCATGGCTACGGGAGTCAGAGCCTGAGTCCTGCAGCTGCACATATTATTTTGCATACCTTAACTAGTTCACTAAAAAGAGAAAGTCTAACTGAGTTTAGTGGCAAACATCTCAGCACTTGAGACTGGAAGAAGGAAGGTCAGAGGTCAGGAGTCCAAAGCTAAGCAGAGAAATGAAAGATCCTATGTGGAAGAAAGGGGTGTGGGGGAGACCAGTATTTCATTTTCTTTGCTTTCTCAGGAGTTTGCACCTAAGGCCTCTCATCTGCTTACGAACTGCCCAGGCTGGCTTTTAACCTGCAATCTTCTGTATCAGCTTGCTGGGTAAACAGAATTACACACCTTTGCCACCGTGCCCAGCAAATTATCACTCCATACTCTCAGACTAGAAATAGGCTTTGTTTTATAGAGCAGTTTTGGGTTTAGAGAAAACTATGCACACATTACAGGTCCCAGTCAATACTTTTCTTTTCCCCATACTACTGAAATCTTGCTTGGGTGTGGTGCATCTGCTCAAACAATCAGTGAGTTCATCCTTGTGTATTCTGTGGGTTCTGCCAAATGCAATAATATGTCTGCAATTACAATAGCTTTATTGACCTAAAAATCACCTGTACGAAAATTATTCATTTGTTGAACCTGTGCCCCTGGAAACCCCTGATATTTTATGTCTTTTACATTGGCCTTTCAAGACTACAATACAGGTGAGATCATGTTATATGTAGCCTTTTAAGACTTGCTGCTGGCCACAATTTACACTTAAAATCTTCTGTGTGTTTTTTATAAATTTAACAACTTCTTCTTCTTCTTCTTCTTCTTCTTCTTCTTCTTCTTCTTCTTCTTCTTCTTCTTCTCCTTCTTCTTCTCCTTCTCCTTCTCCTTCTCCTTCTCCTTCTTCTTCTTCTTTTCTTCTTTTCTCCTTTTCCTCCTCCTCCTCTTCCTCCTCCATTTTCTTCTTTTCCTTCTTTTCTTCTTTTTCTTCTTCTTCTTTCTTTCTTTCTTTCTTTTTTTCTTTCTTTCTTTCTTTTTAGACATTTTTCTTATTCACATTTCAAATGTTATCCCCTGTTGTGGATAGGCCTGGGGCTAATTATATTTGATGTTAATTCTGTTCTCCTCTGAGTGCCTGTGAACAAGGAATGAGTCAGCACTCAGGTGATTTCCTGTAAACCTGCTTCCCACCTTAATTTGTAAAATAAAGGAGAGCTGACGATTGGGCAGATAAAGTGAAGATGGAGCAGAAGGTGGAGAGAGAGAGAAGAAAAAAATGGAAGAGGGAGAGGTGGAGGAAGAAGAAAAACAGAGCAGAAGCACATGGCCTGGAGGAACCGCAAGTTCTAAGGGGGGGGGGGGTGTCTCATAGATATAAAAGATGGTAGTGTAGCAATAGATGTGCCCAATCTAGGTGCATAGCATGTAATCATACTGAGTTGTGTTTTCATTGCCGGGGCATATTTGGGTTGGAAATTTATAGGAACAAAAGTTGACTGGGTTTGAGGGGCCTACAGAGAACAGCAGAGAGGCATCTATGCCTGAGAGAGCCTTTCTGTGTTTGCTTCCCTGTATCCTTTGTTCCCCATCCTGCCTCCCCCACCTCCAAAAAGGGACACAGACAACACGTGTCTATTTACACTCAGCTTCTCCCTGTGAATAAAGAATTGGGAAACAAAGGTACAAAGGTGTACTGGCTAATTTTGTGTCAACTTGAAACAGGCTGGAGTTATCACAGAGAAAGGAGCTTCAGTTGGGAAAATGCCTCCAAGAGATCCAGCTGTGGGGTATTTTCTCAATTAGTGATATAGCCAGGAGGGCCCCTTGTGGGTGGGACCATCCCTGGGTTGGTAGTCTTGGGTTCTATAAGAGAGCAGGCTGGGGCTGGTGAGATGACTTAGTGGGTAAGAGCACCCGACTGCTCTTCCAAAGGCCCTGAGTTCAAATCCCAGCAATCACATGGTGGCTCACAACCATCTGTAATGAGATCTGACTCCCTCTTCTGTAGTGTCTGAAGACAGCTACAGTGTTGTACTTACATATAATAAATAAATAAATCTTAAAAAGAGAGAGAGAGAGAGCAGGCTGAGCAAGCCAGGGGAAGCAAGCCAGTAAGTAACATCCCTCTGCATCAGCTCCTGCTTCCTGACCTGCTTGAGTTCCAGTCCTGACTTCCTTGGTGATGAACAGCAATGTAGAAGTGTAAGCTGAATAAACCCTATCCTCCCCAATTTGCTTCTTGGTCATGATATTTTGTCCTGGAATATAAACCCTGACTAAGACAAAAGGGCTCTGGACCATTGATATAAAGAGAGAAATATTTTTGATACTTAAAGATGGTATAAAGATATATTGCTTTAATATGTCTTACAGGATACTCATATTCTGTCTAACATGGGCTCTACAGGAATTTTGGGTTTAAATTGTGGTTTGACAAGCTGCTTCTTATAAGTAGGTTTAGTACTTAAACATGGGAAATTTCACCTGCAGTTCAGAACTAGATAGGGAATCTTAGTCACTGACTCCAAGTAGAGTGAGCAGTGATACTCACTTGCTATGAACAGGTATTAATTAATAGAAGTCTGTGGCTCTAGGTAGAGAGCATAACAGATAGATGTTATAATAGGTATTAATTAAATAAATGTCTGTGGCTCCTGGTAGAGAGCACAACAAACAGGATGGCTGCTCTAGGCAGAGAGCTTAACCATTAAAAACTATCTGCTTCCTATAGGCAGATGTTAGTGGAAGTTTGAATTAATTGCTTTAAAGATGGTATAAAGATATATTGCTCTGCTAAGTCTTACAGGATTCTCATATTCTGTCTAATGTGGGCTCCACAGGAATTTTGAGTTTAAATCCTGGTTTGACAAGCTGCCTCTTATAAGCAGGTATAGGAAGGAAGGAAAGGAAGGGAAAGGAAGGGAAAGGGAGGGAAAGGAAGGGAAAGGAAGGGAAAGGAAGAGAAAGGAAAGGAGAGGAGAGGAGAGGAGAGGAGAGGAGAGGAGAGGAGAGGAGAGGAGAGGAGAAGAGAGGAGAGGAGAGGAGAAAAAGGAGAAAGGAAAGGAGAAAAAGAAAAAGGAAAGGAGAAAAAGGAAAAAGGAAAGGAAAAGAAAGGAAAGGGAAAGAAATAAAAAGAAAGGAAAGGAAAAAATAAAAAGAAAGGAAAGGAAAAGACAGGAAAGGAAAAAGGGAGGAAGAAGAAGAAAAGCAGAGCAGAAGCACATGGCCTGGAGAAACGGCAAGTTCTAAGGGGTCTCATAGATGTGGAAGATGGTAGTGTAGCAGTAGATCTGCCCAATCTAGGCACACAGCATGCATTCATGTTAATTGTGTTGTGCTTTCATTGCCAGGGCATATTTGGGTTGGAGATTTACAGTAACAATCCTGTTTCCTGGTTTCCCCTCTGAAAACCTCCTATCACCTCCCCCTAGATTTAACTTCTTTTCAATTAGCACAAATGTTTTTCTATGTCCTTACATAGATTTCTACTTTTTTCTCTTTAATAGACACCACATTATTTCGTAGTATAATTATACAAATATCCTTATGTTTTTCCTTCCTGATAGATACACAGACATACAGAAGCCCTTTATAGTTGTCATTTGTTTTATTATTGTTGTTACAGTACAGCATCATAGCCAATAAAGAGTTGTTACTGCTGTGTCTATAAAGAGGACCCAGTTACACAGAATAGAGTAGGTGGTAACTTGGAACAAGAAGGGGATGGCCCCATGACTGCAGCAGAGAGGCTCATGGGAGGAAGAGGTGGTAGGCTAGAGAAGAAGCAAACAAAGGGACTTGGAGGTGGAGGTTAAGCTTTGAGAGGTGCACAGGTACAGGAAGGACTCAGGTCTTTGAAGAAGTAATATGGAGAAGGAAGGCATCTTGGCCTTCGAGTTCCAGCATCTTAGCTCAGAGCCTCAGAGTTGTGAGGTTACTCTGGGTACTTAAGGGCTTCCCTTCCCATCTAACCTGCTTCAGGACAAGTGTCCTGGAGGTCCACCTCACCACTGCAGAGCTTTCAGAGAACAAGGCAGGTGTGCTCAGGTGGCTCCTTTGGTGAAAAGCAACCAGATATGATTTCTTGTCATCTTTGTGTCAAAAATGCTGTTTGCTTGTGGAAATCAAGCCTGATTCACACCAGAATGACTGCTTGACATGAGCCCTTATGTTTGGTATCTTCTCCAGTTTATAAAACATCATAGTCATCCCACTGTTTTGTTTGTTTAGGTGTCTTGTTTTGTTTTCTCTGTGTAGTCCTGGCTTTCCTGGAACTCGACCTGTAGCTCAGGCTGGCCTCAGACTCAGAGATCCACCTGTCTCTGCCTCCCAAGTGTGGGTAGTAAGTGTGTGTGCCACCTCCCAGGTCCCATTGTCATTTCTAACAGGACTTATCCTTGAACTCAAGACACATCCTGGGACTTCAGTTTCTCTCTGACGTCTACCATCCCATGAAATAGGGACCTGCTGGTTGCCCATGACTGAGCAAAGAGATCCTCTGACAAGGTACATCCATCCCCGACTGTCTTCCCAGAAGCAAGGGTTCAGAAGCAGATGGTCTATCTGGGAATGATCTAGAGACACCAGTAGCAAGATGGAAGGGAGGTGGAAAGGAGACAGATAATTCCTGGTCCAGTCCTGTGTGACACTGCTGAGGGTTGTTCCTGGGGTGATTAGAACTTACTTATACACAGAAGGGTGGTTCTATAACATCTATTTCTATGATTTCAGATAATTACCTGTGATGGAGAAGGAGGTGCTAGAGATGAGAGATGGCCAGAGATCTATGATATGGGAATTCTGAAGGCTATGGTGAGGTCTATACCATCTTCCAGAGAAACACTCCTCAAAAGCCCTTGGTCATCTCTGCAGCATGTGGCACACTAAAGTAAGAGTAAAAGAGCACATTTCAAGGGAGGGGCCTGCACTCCTAGCAGGCCTTTGGACTTTGAGCTTTCTCCACCAACTTTGCCATAATCAGAACTCATTCCTCCACCTGAGAACAGCGTGCATGTTGACTTTGTAAAACCTCCCTCCATCTTTAATCCTTATTATTTGGGTTAAAATGTCTCTGCCACTACTTTCAAAAGCAATCACTTGACAAAGGCACAAAAAGCAGGTATAAAACTAAATCCTCTTTAGCAGCCCAGAACTCAGTGTTCAATATGAGTTTTGGTACACACAGGAAGGAGCACGAGGTGGGTGTGATGGCCCACACCTTTAATTCCAGCAATCAAGTGTCAGAGATGGGGTATTTCTGTTTGAGGCTAGTCTGGTCTACATGGCAAGTTCCAGGACTTGGGGAAAAAAGGACAGAGAGAGGGAGGGAAGGAGGGAGGAAGAGAGAGAGAGAGAGCGTGATACACAAGAAATGATGGTGTTGAAGGTGAAATTTTATAATTTCGAAACCTTCTTTCACATACAGATACACACACACTTACATCCCATCCCCAACCCATGGCTGTCTGCTGTTATTGAAGCCCTGTGTTCCTGTTATAAGAAGGAGCAAACATTGCTAACAACCCAAGTCATAAAACAATTGAGAAGATGGCCTGTGCCCCATCTGCTCTGTTCCTTCTTAGGAAACAAGCATCATATGCTGCCATCCTTTCATTTTTAAGCAGTCTTCCTACGGTCACTTCCCTGACAGTGAGGGAGCATGCCAGGCAACAGCCTCCACCTTTGTGGAGATTCCAACAGTTCAGGAATCACTCTGAGGTCTCCACGACACTCCTATTCTAGGTCTGAGTCCCATCAAAACTCCAAATAAGGGGAGTACTGTGGCTACACACTAATGTGTTAATAAGAATTTTAAACTCAACATGTTTGCTCTGGGGAAACCAATGACTGACTGACTGACTGACTGACTTCCTTCCTTCCTTCCTTCCTTCCTTCCTTCCTTCCTTCCTTTTTTTCAGTCACTCTTCAACATGTTTTCTTTATACTGTTAATCTAAAGGGTTTCTAGAGGCTGGTCATGTGGCTCAGAAAATAAAAACACTGTTACATAAACTTGACAAGCTAAATGCAATCTCAGAACTAATATAAGGTAAAAGGAGAAAGCTGCCTCCACAAAGTTGTTCACTGACCTCAAATCATGCAACACAGACACACACACAAAATTTAATTTAGTTGAGTTAAAGGATTTATAATAAAAGAACTGCCCATCGAGGGAATTTTCTTGGTTGTGTTTTGCTCTACCCCTACATGAACTTTTGTGATGGCCTTCAACCAAGCATCTGGTGGGGCAGGGTCACTGTCAAGTGGGATGCTCTTTAGCTTGGGTGCCCTCAGGCAGGACTTAGTCCCCATCATTGTGTTGGAAAGGCACTGTGCCCCCCAAACCATTCCCATGTCACGTGCCTGGAAAGCTCTATGGAAAACAAGCTCAGCCCAGTGATCACACTTTGGTATCTCACATGCCCTTTCTGCATTCAGAGTTTTAACTGCTAAGACTAATGTGTTTGCAAGTGAGGAGGCTGGTTTCAGAGGTTCCTCCTGGGAAGGCACACCTTGGCCTCCTTCACAGTCAGATGGCTGTGGGCCTCAGTGTGAAGGGAGAAAATGCTTGCTGTAATTAACTCAGACTTTCTTACGATTCAGGTGTCTGAACTGGCCGGCCTATTATCTG